>NC_135331.1:133372591-138188122 GCF_023851605.1 Tamandua tetradactyla
AATGGCTGCCAGTCTCCTGATTTTCACTGTAATTATGGACTATTGTTTTTTTTTTTTCTTTTTTACTTATACTCAGCCATTTTCACAGACTCTGCAAGTCTTTGGCAAATTTCCAGAGTTCTAAAAAAGGTGATTCTGACCATTTTTGCCATTGTTTTTATGAAGAGGAGAATTTTTGGAGGCCTTTATTCCACCAATTTCACTGGCATTTCTTTTTCTACTGCTCTGATTTATTTTGTAATGTTTTAAAGCATACATCAAATTACATAAACATCAACCCACTCTATGGCTGAGATTTACTCTATTCCACAAGTGAATACACAGTAATAATCACAATAGCTAATTTTTTTTGAAGTTTTAGTTTGTACCATGTATAGTTGTAAATCTTTTATATGTAATAGGTATCAAACATAGCAACTCAACTGGTTAAAGCACTTTCAGTATCCCATTTTACAAATGGGGAAAACAAAACTTGTCCATCATCATATGGTAGGTAGTAGAGTCAGGAATTGAATCTGAGACTTGCCTGGACTTTCAAGCACATGTTCCTATGAATGCCACTGTATAAACTAAAAGGTGAAGTGATGTACTATTCATTGAAATCACAAAATCACCATTTAAAGATTTCAAAGCCATGTAAAACATTCCATTATTCTATTTCTACAAAGGACATTAGCTTTGTTCCTTCTGTATATTTCAGGAACAACAATTTCCATGCCTAAAGAGAGTAACTGAGATACAAAGAGGATAGAGAACTTCCCCAAGATCATCTGGAAATTCAGCTTGTGGAGAATAGCTAAGAATATAACTGAGCCACGTAGTTCTCCATCTAGTTCTTCTCACACATTCCTGCCATAGCAGCTCACTTTACAGGCATGGCTCTGATGCCCAATAGGGTACTGAACTGACTTATACCAAATGCTGGAGCTTTCTCATGGCACAGAAAAGCGCAAGCTGAATGCATGCCACTGATGAAATCATCTAATAATAAGCACAGCATTTCCAAGACAAAAGAATGTATGATTCATTTTGAGTCAACCAGAATGTAGGAGACTGCTATTTTTCCTAATATCTGTGTAGACTTCTTGTAACTTCTGTTAAGTGTTTTGGCTTTTAAATTAGGGTGGTATTTCTCACTTCCTTGATGGATATTTTATTTACCTGAGGTATTCTGTGGTTATTCAGATTTAAATTATGGAATATTCATTTTACTTGGGTTCTTTTTAAACTCAAAGAAAACCTGAAAGGCTACTGAGGAAAAAAACTAACTTTTTTTTCAAGAGATGCTATTGATTTTTGCAAAAAGGACTCATATCTCAAATGAAAAGTTCCATATGAGTTTTGTTACAGTTATTTTCTATTCTCCCATATGATCTAATGCAGTGATCTGTATGATAAGAGATTTATAAAGTAAAGGAAAAGCAGGAGGTTAGATGTAAGCACATTTGACCCCATAAAAGATCTTTAGAATTTATTGACAGCTACAAATTTCTTTGAGATGTCCAGCTATTTGGAGAACAAGTTCCAGCAAAGAATTAAAGAAAGAGAAAGAAGAAAAACAAAAGGAAAAGGTGAAATTATCTACTTCCATCATTAATCTAAAGTTCACCAGATCACCGGCAAAGTTGCCCAAATTTTTTTAGAGTTTTATCCTAACAAGTAAAATTGTGTTATTCTAAATAAAGTGTCACTTATATGAAGTTAATTTGCTCTTTTGGGGTGTCTGTATATTGCTTATATGGGTACTGAGAGAAAAACTGCATCAAAGAGATACTTCACCCCATCCAAGGGAATATTTTATTTCACAAAATAGATTTCTCATATTTTCATTACATAAACAATCTTGTTCTGTCTTCCGCTTAATATCTTTTCTTCACTTGTGCGGTTATCAGCACATGAAAAAATAAACAGTATTATCACATTCTATTTAGAAGACATGTTCAAAATAACCCATCAAGATACTTCTGAACATATATAAAAAGGAAAAATTCAAAATGACCTATAAACAAGGAGAATGTGCATAGATTTTCTTCCTTGGGAACTATGGAAGCTTAAGTAATATGATTCTGAAACTATATAACACCAGCTATCAACTAGTATGATTTTCTTTGTACCCAGTCTGTTGAGGGCATTTAGCATTAAAAGCATATTTTTGTATTATTTACATTATTTGTCTTCTCTCCATGTTCATTGTGTCCTTAATGCATTTATATTTTGATCTATAACTGTATAATTATATATATATGCCAATAACCTATTGCAATAGTCATATTCTAATAAATCCAACGAATAAATAAAATGTGAGCCTTACTTCTGCTACCTCTACTGATCTTATTTTCTGAATCATAACTGGTGTCATTACTAATATTAATAATGATAATTGCTTTATCTCTTGGTTTTAAAAAGCAATAACAATATGAATGCTGTACCATATTTTCAAAACTTCAAAAACATACTTGAAATAAGTGAACAGTTCAAATGTAATTTTGACTCATAGCACCTCGAAGTCTATAGCTCTTTGGATACAGGGCTGATTTATACGTAAATTTGGTACAATCATGTTGTTTTTATTTATTGTCCAAAATTTCAGTCTATAAATCCAAATTCTTCTCTTTGTTCTGTTATGATGCATAGATCTTATATTTGCACACAAGGAAGATGGCAATAGTACACTATTTTGAGACAATGCACATTATTAAACTTCGCTCAAAACTCACCCTTTCCATGGAATAGTTCTACCTTAAAATCTCATTACTTGCAAAATCATAGTAATTTATTTATATAGTCCTAGTTCTAGTTTAGCCTAGATAAGCTTATATACTTAATGGTTAGACTTCTGTAGATTTCATTAGAACTTGAGGTTAGCAGACTAAGGAGTTTTTCACACTTCTGCTATTTATGTCTTTCTGTATATAGCTCACATGAATTTATATTTAAGTATTTATGATGTCTTAATGTTGTACCACAGTTTCTTTTCTAATTATTAGAATACCTTTATAACTTTCATGTTCTTTTCTTTCCCTGCCTCTCCAAGAAAGCTGAAACAATACCTAATATTTCCTAGCAATATCTCCTTAATATTTCCCATCACCCACCTAGAAGCTCACTAACCTGAGCCCCCCATATGGGGAATTTTTATCTGACTCAGTAGGAAAGGGTCCATGAGCAGAGCAGCTTCATTTCTGTGAGATCAGGAGTACTGCCATTTGGGGAGATGTAAGTAGTGAGCAGCGGAACAAGGGAAATGGTTGGCAATAGACACTCACTGCCCAGCCTGTAAAGTAAATGTTCAGGTGTCTTCAGCTATATAACAATCTCTGATGGGGAGAGGACTTGTGACAACTGATTCTCTCCAGTCTGGGTGAACATGTTTTAGCTCCCTACAAAAGCATGAATGTGTGAAATAATCCATACTCATCACATCCATTCTGAGTCATATAAAAAATAAATTCTCTCTCTCCTTCCTCACAATTCAAATGCTCCCACAATAGAAGCACTTTATACACCCATATATGTAAAAAATAATCAGCAAAGTTCCACAGCACACGGAACTGCATTTTATAGTTATGTTCTCATTTTCCCTTAATGTCAATTTTTTTAAATGCAAATTGTTCATCAAGTTTTGTGTATCCCATAATCTAAAGTGGGTATGGAAGGCAATACAGCGTTGGAGTCAGCTGATCCACTGCTCAGACTGGGGGAGTCTCAGAAGGCAGCCTGGAGGCCCCGCGTTGCAAAGGGGGTTTATTGCAAGTTGACACATAAAACTGCTAGGCACAGATGCACAGAATACTGGTATCCAGACACCTGCCACCTAGGCAAGATGCGATCTGAGGTGCTTTCTTTGGAAAATTTAAGCCAGAGATAGTCATAGTAGAAAAGTATCCCAGGGCTGAAAATAGGCATTAATTGATAGTCTATAATTCATCAAACCCTCAGACTCCCTTAGCACATCTCACAAGCAGAAACCTATCAGTCAGGCATTAAGCCCCTAGCCAGAAGAGCAAATATTTCTCTATTGGAGAAATCCAGTAAGAACAGAGAAAAGACCCCTACATAACTGGTTCTGTCCATCTGTTCTGGTTTGAAGCAATCATATGCCTCAGAAAAGCCAAGTTCTTTTAATGCAGTCTTACAGGGGAAGACCTACTGTTGGATGTGGCCTCTTGATTAGGTTATTTCCATGGAAATACAACCCCCTCAATAGTAAGTGGGAGCTCCTGATTAGGTTATTTCCATGGATATATAACCCATCCACTCAGAGTGGGTCTTAATCCTTTCCTGGAACCCTTTTATGGCAGAGAACTCAGAGCTGCCACAGAGAGCCAGAGAGATGAAACCAAGTCACAGACATTTAGAGATGCTAATCTAGAGTTTGCCCCTGAGAAGCTAATTGAGACCCTACAGAGGCTTAGAGAGAAAACCACTGGAATCAGGAGCTGAAAGCAGTGAACCAGGAGATGCCAGCTACATGCCTTCCCAGCTGAGAGAGGAGTTCTAAATGTTGGCAGCCTTTCTTCAAAGTCAAGGTATCTTTCTCTGGATGCCTTAATTTGGACATTTTCACAGACTTAGAACTGTAAAGTTGCAATCTAATAATCCCCTTTGTAAAAACCAATGCATTTCTTGTATATTGCATTCCAGCAGCATTAACAAATCAAAACACCATCCAAATGGAAGGCCCCGCTCAGGTCTCTAATCTTCTTTCTATCTTTTTAGTATCTCACACTTAAATATGAATGACAGCTTGAGAATAACCACTATTTCAAAAGAACTTCTAACTCAAGAAATAAAATAAATAAAAGTCATGGAAGGAAAAAAGAAAACTTTTACCAGTATCTTCAAAGAAGGATGATGAAGTTATTGCATCCACAAAACAACATCTTGCTGCATGTAATTATTTTCTACTGCTGCTGCATAGGAAAGTATCACAGACTTAGCAGCTTGAATCAACACAAATTTATTATTTCACTGTATCTTTAGGTCAGGAGTAGTTGGGTTCTTTGCTCAAGTTAACACAAGGTTGCAACTAAGCTGTTGGCCAGGGCTGTAGTATCATCAGAGACTCAGGTTCCTCTTCCAAGCTCACTGATTGGTGACAAAGTTCATTTCTTTGTGGTTGTAGGACTGAGAGCACCACTGTTTTGCTAACTGTGAGCCAGGAACCACTCTCAGCTCCTAACAGCTTCATGCAGTTCCTTGCCAGATGGCCCCCATAACCAGTTCACAACAGTATGTTTCTTTGCTCCCAGGACAGCAGAAGCACTTTTCTCTGATTTATTTTGAGTCCAACTGGCCAGGTCAGACCAACCCACTAAACTTATCCTTTAATTAACTCAAAGTTAACTGATTGGCAATCTGAAGTAGATGTGCAAACTTCTAATATAATCAAAGGAATATATCCAACATACTCAGAAGTTCTGCCCACATTAACACAAAATAATCATGCAAGGTGTGTGTGCACATGAGAGGATTGAAACTCTTGCTGGCTCTTATAGAATTTTGCCCACCACACTTTAGGAGAGAAAATATATATCAGAAAATAAACCATTATAAAATACAAAATACTTGCTGAAAATTTTTCAATAGAATATTTAAAAGAAAATGATAAGGAGATAGAATATTGAGAAAAAGAGAGAACAAAACTATGAGCAAAAATTAAGACTTGGAGAAATTATCTGGAAAATCCATTACTTAACTAATAGGAATTCTATAGCTAACAGAGAAAAATATACATTTCTAGTAGGAAAAGTCCACCTAGTAGTCAGGACAAAACAGATCTATACCAAAGCACATCATTATAATATTTTAATATTCCAAATATAGTGAAGGTCCTAAAGTCTCAAGAGATTTGGAAGAAAAAAATCACAAAATAAAGAGCAAAGATAATATTACTTAAGAGCAACACTGGATGCTAAGTGACTTTGAAGGAAGAACTTCAAAATTCTGAGACAAAATAATTTTCAAACTAAAACTCTACCCATCCAAACCATTATTAAATAGAAGGAGACAATAGCATGCAGGCATTTTCACATATGCCAAGGTTCCTGGACATTTACCTCTGATGCCTCCCTTTTTGGAGCCCCTGGAAAATATTCTGCAGTAATTTGTGAGTAAATCAATGAAGAGAAAGAAAGGATTCAGGAAATATGGGATTAAATCAGCAGGGCAATGACAGATCTCAAGGTGACAACCTGGGAACTGTTAGAATTTGGAACGGATAGAATAGCTCCAGATTGTAGAAAGAGAATGAAGGGCTACAGAGGGAAAGGCATAAATTAAAAGATCTGCAGACAGCAAACTGAGCACGTGAAAAGTAGGGCAGTTATACAATACCAAAACCTCGTGAAAGATGCTTTGCCATTTGGTGTATTACTCTGGCTCTGCTGGAGTTTTATTTGCATAAGCATAATAATGTAAGCAATGATCATTGGTTTAACTCAAAAAGGGATAAAGTTGAGGGAACCAGGGAAGAAGTGGGAGGCTTAAAAGAGCTAAATCTTCATTTCTGTTATCGAAAGTCAATAGGTAGGATCTGAAAAATCATCAATCAAAAACAGCCTTAGAAGCATAATATTTAGAAAACTATCACAAGAAACAGCTGTCAAACTCCTTCTGAGGAAGAGGACAAGAAATGGGAACAGCTCTTTTGCTTTATCAGCCTTCTGTTACTATTTGATTTATTTTAATAATGTACTTGTATTTTTTTAAGTTTAAGCTTTATAACTTTGTAGAAGCATCTGCAGCTGCTCATTGAGTCATATTTGAATGTCGGATATTCTTTTACAAAGAAACACTGCTGCAGTGTTTTGGTTAAATGAACACAGAAAGCTGAGCTTTAAACATGTAGAATTTTAATCTCCCCCTTATCCTAACAAATTGAAGAATCTTGATTTCCAATTTTTCAAGTGCTAATTATTTTCTGTAATTATCACTAAAAATTTATATATTTCTACTAACTATATGAAATAAAACCTTTTATTTTTAGCATTTTAGAGGTATTAAAGCATCTTAAATTATATGATATTAGTTAGCCTTCAAGTTGCATTGTGACGCAGGCAGAGTAAATATTAATTCCATTTTACAGATGAAGAAACTGTGGCCCATATAATTAAGTACATACTCAGCATCATATTTTTCTTAAAACCAAAATTCTGACATTAATTTATTGCCTTTCTTACCACATCCTGCTTTGCCCAGCATATTAGGCTACACTATTTTGTGTATTGTATTCTGCTTCTATAACTAATATTTTTGGTTTCAAATACAGTTCTTTCTGTATTAACCCAGTGGTGTTGTAAAGGGAAATTTCCTAGCTTCTATATAATTGTAGGTAGGAATGATGACAATGTTAAATTTTAGCTAAACTCTATGATCCTGAAAAACAGAGTAGCTAACAAAATATTCCACCCTTTGTGTTACTGACCAAGACTGCCTTAAATTCCCCTTAACTTGGCTAAACTTTAAATAAGCTTCTCCTTTACTCTAGGCCTCTGACCTACCTCATTCTAGCCCTTACAACATCTAAATAAATATGTTCCACCTGATCATTACTGTAAATTCAGGACATAACTCAAATATAACCAGCACACCCCATTGCGTGACCTCCCCCTAACATCCTAGAACACTTTTCTACTTGCTCACTCCCCCTAACATCCTAGAATACTTTTCTACATGCTCACCCCAGTCTTTCAAATCCCTCCTGTCCTCTGCTTCAGTGAGGTTGAGATAAGATTTGGTTCTGGTCTCTCTTCCCTATTGCAAAAGCCTTCTGATTTCTCTCTCTTTCCTATTACATATAACGTCGAACAAAGTCATCCTCACCTGTTTAACATTGTCCAGTGCAGTTATTTTGACATACTTTGAATATATATATATGTATTAATAATGTTTATAATTTTATCCCTACTGTCAAAAAGTGCATGATTCTGTATTTTCTCTAACAAGATCTTCAACATACTAAAAATGTATGCATTGCATAATAAAAGAAATGCAAATACCAAAAGGACCCATATTTGAAAATCAAAAGTATAACAGGCAAACATTAACTGACCATCTTGACATAACAGACACAAGCAGTCCTTCCATCCTTCCATGCTCCATTGCAGAAGACTCCCACACCTCTCATCTTGTCCTCAGGATACTCCAGGTGACTGGTACTGAGAATTATTGTTGCATCTTTAGGGAGCTGCCTGATTTGAGATTTCCTTTGCGCTCATTTTGTCTTCTCACATCCACCTAGCTAGGAGTTTAAGAAAGGAGAAAGAGGAGAAGCAGTCTCCAATAGTGGAGAGAAAAAATGATGATTTCAGCAGAAAGGAAAAGTAGTCCACTCCTTTGCATATGAATCAGTAAGGGTTTGGGATGAGTATAAAGGCATCTTAGTATCACAGAGGCAGCCAAACAGTAAGCACACAGTGATTCCAAGATGGATCCAGAAGGACAATTCTATTTATCACATGAGAACTTTATGAAGGCAGAACATCTAGCGAATCAATAGAGGAAGCTCTTCTAGACCTTCAGCCTCTGTAAACTAGTATTTAGATGCAAAATGCATATATATATTCAAAATCTGGCTCTATGGGAAAGTGGGCATGCCAACTTTATAAAGAACAGATGAATTCATGTTGGTTTACATTAATTAAATGTATTTAAGGTAACTATAGCAATAATTTCTTCCTAGTGTCTAGGCTAGTCTCAAGAGTGCTAAGAAAAGTGTATTATGTTAATATAACCATATACAATGAAGCTGATTACTTGGGAAGCAGTGAAAACAACAAAACAACAAACTGCAATAATGCCAACTAGAAAACTTTATTCATCTACTTGTTTGACAATCATTTATTGAGTAGCTAATACATATCAGGAAGCTATAATGATGCCAGGTATAATGCCTGCCCTCAAAAAGTTGTCTAGTGAAGAAGTCAGAATCATGAATTATCCTAACAGTGTAGTAGGATAAGTCTATGGAAAAGGTAGGCATTTAGTGCTAGGGCAGCTAAGCAGAGCTTCTTGTTTGGGTGAGGGAGCAGAGAAGTCATCCTAGAGAAAGTGGCCTTGAGTTGAACCTTTAAGGTGAAATAAAAGTTGGCTTGGTTCCAAATTAGATGGAAGAGGTGGGATTATTGTTAGGATTATGTTTAGTGAAAGCAACAGAAAGTTAATTAACATAATTTGAACAAACAGGATTGGTTATTATTATTACTGTTATTTTACATAATAAACATTTTTTGGATAGGAAGCTAATAGCTGGTGCAACCTCTCAAGGTGCTGATGAAGAATTTAGGCTCTTTTTAGCGTCCTGCTCTGCCAGTCCTAGTGAGGGGCTCTGGTTCTCACGGGCACAGGATGGCTGCTCCATCTCCAGGCATCATGTCTCCAATGTAAGCAGAGAGGAGACAGGTAAAGGGAAAATGAAAAATGCCCCTCCACCTGTCCTTTGTTATTAGAAGACTAATAGCTTTCCCCAAAAAAGATATTCACAAGGCTTCTGCTATTTTAGTGTGGGCCCAAATTTGTTTATCTGGCCACAACAGAAGCAAGGGAGTAGGAGAGATGCGTACTTTTAACTTTGCATATTGCCTTTCCAAACAAAAATTAGACTGTCCCAGTAAAAAGAGAAAAATGGGAAACTAGCAACAGGATCCCAGAATTTCCATTTCTAAGATAGAGTAGACATTTTTCCCTATTCTTCCCACCAAGTACAACCAAAAGTCCCTGGACATATATAAAACAAATATAAGACTCTGAAATATGAAGAGAAGAAGGCAGATTGATTAGGAACCTTGGGACCTGAGGAATGATACAGTGGGGAGTTCCCTGGCTTTTCTTTTTGTTTTATATATCACAGACTTGGAGCTTGTTAGATATGACAACAAGCATAGCCAAAAAAAAAAAAAAAAAAAAAAAACCCTCAACAAAAACCTCCCTTTAGCCAAAGACCATAAAAAGGGAAGCCTCACAGGACAGAAAACGTTTGGACAATAATGACTCTACTTCAACCCAATGAAACAACATTGAAAAAAACTGTGGCCTCACCCCTACCCATTCCAGCAAGGCCAAGTGAGAAGCCTATATTTACACTCTTAAAAAGCTGCATTGAAGCATCACAACACTCCCAGGGTATTGTAGAGGAGACCAAATAGGAAGCATGGATCAGCCAGTGAAGAGGGCCCCCGAACTACCCTGTCAAAAGAGACCACACCCTCTTCCCGACGGGGTGGTTTTAGGGGACGCCTAGTGGAGAGTAAGAACTTTCACCATCATCAAGCAGTGGTGATGCAAACCCTCCCACACTGTCAATGGAGACCCTGTGGTGAGCTGAACTCCCACTCCTGCCTAACGGTAGGTAATGAGGAGCACCCCTTGCCCGCTGGGTGCCAATGAAGGCTGACCAGGAAACCTGGAGTCCTACTTCTACCTTGCAGTAACAAGTTGGATCTCCACCACCAGCTGCCCCGCTGAGGGGGCAGTATCACAGGAAGCCAGCTAAAATAGAAGGTTTATATAAGATCCAGAGTACCATAATATAATACAAAAATATGCAGGTTTCAATTAAGAAATCACTCATCATACCAATAACCAGGAAGATTTCAAACTGAATGCAAAATGACAATCAAAAGATGTCAATACCAAGATAACATAAATGCTAGAATTATCTAACAAAAATTTTAAAGCAACCTTGAAAAAATACAAGTTAATGAATAATCAAAATACACATGGATCAAATGAAAGAGAAAGCCTCAGCAGGGAATTAAAAATTTTCAAATAAGAAACAGAACTAAAAAGCAAAATGGAAATTTTATAAATGAAAATACAAGAATAGAAATTAAAAATTCAGCGGATGGGCTCAAAAAGAGCAACTGAAAAACAGAGACTGGCAGAATAGACTAAAAAGTATGACCCACCTATATGCTAACTACATGAACTTCATTTCAAAGATCAGTATTGGCAGATTGAAAGAAAAAGGATGATAAAAGATATATTTTGTAAATGTTAACCAAAGGAAAACAATAGTAGCTATAGTAAAACAGATAAACTTCAGAGCAAAGAAAATTATCCAAGATAGAAAGGGACATTATATAATGATAAAGACATCAATCAACCAAGAATGCATTGCACTCTTGAACGTGTATTTACCAAAAAATGGAGCTACAAAATGTATAAGGGAAAACCTGATGGACCTGAAAGGAGAAATAGACAAATCCACAATTGTAGTTGAAGATTTCAATACCCCTGTTTCAAAAATTGGCAAAACAACTAGGTCTAATCAACATTTATAGAACCCACCACCCAACAATAGCAGCATGCACATTTAAGTTCCCTGGAAGTCTTATCAGGGTGGACATGTAAGAAAATGTCCATACATGCTAAACTATTTAAGGGTAAAGTGTCATGATATCTGCAATTCACTCTCAAATGACTCAGCAAAAATAATAATTATAACATGTATACACAGAGATTTAAAGTAAACGAGGTAAAATGTTAGTGAATCTCTTAGTGAATCTAAGAGAAAGGTATGGATATTCATTGTACTATTTGCACAGCTTTTATAGGTTTGAATTCAAAATAAATACTCTTTTAAAAAAAGGAAAGGAAGGATACCACTGACCTCATATTTAATACAAATAATAAGAATGATGTTTGTGCCCCAAAAAGTGCATATTCAGGTTATGATGATAGCGGCATATAGTTATATCACAGGAAGTGACAGTCCCAGCAGTCTCTGCTGGTTAAAGCATATATAGAACACTCCCAGATACCTGATTTAAAGATATACATTAATAAACCCTAGTGCATTTCAGGAAAATGTGCTCTAGATGTTTAAAGGTCTTGAACAATATCATTCAAGTAATGGTTGAGAGAATTAATAAGTAGAAGAAAAATCCATTGGAAAATATACCAGTTGTCTTTAAATACTTGAAGGGTAGTCATGTAGATAAAGGAAGAATCTCTGAGAAAGTTGAACTCATAATAACATGGTAGAGACATACTGCTGGGATCAATATCAGGAAGAGTTCCAAACAGCTGGAGTATCTCAATAGTACAACATACTTCCCATGAGAAATAATCATAGAACAGTCAGTGAAGCCCTGGATGAGCATCAGCTAAGGGTGTTAGATTAGATTCTTAGACGTCTGAGAAATTGGATAAATGACTTTTGAAGCCCACTCCAATACTGAGATTCTATAACTCTGAATCTAAGCCACAAAGTATGGTTGAATTTTCACCAGTTCAACTGCATGGTTTATGCAATTTTATTTGCCAACATTAATTTAGATCTATCCTAAGTTAGGATTAACATCTATGACTTTTAAATTGAACAAAGCTAACTGGTTTACACCAGATTGAAATCTATGACCAGTTTTCATATAAGCATTTTTTGAAATACCTCAACCAATAAGCCTCATATTAAAATGGGGTCATATTTCTTACCCAAGACTTATTGGCAACTAAAGTTCTAGTACATAATTCCTCACAACTCTGGCCTATTTCTGTTTAGGAAGGTATAATTCTTTTTGATAGAATGTTTTAGGCAGGAAAGTATCCTAAAATCAATGGCTTATTTTACAATGTCAGTCCATCTTTTAAAAATAAAAATGGTGATAGTATATAGATGTGTCAAGAGAATGTGGAAAGTCTGTTCAAATTACTCTTAGAGGAAGAATATATATGATATATTATAAAATAAAAGATAAATCCTTTTTTACAGGGCTTGTGCCTTATGGTAGAAACATACTTGCCTTCATTTTAAAAATTAGGGGTTTTGAAAAAGTAAATATGCCTATAATTAGGGATGGCAATATAGCCTAAATTATTACCAAAAAGAAAAGCAAAAACAAAACTGTGAATCTAGAACACTGTCCAATATCTGGTACCATACAGCACAAATATAACTTCTGTATAAATATTGGTGAAATGAATTTCTTACTCACAAATAGCGTAGCAACGTAACATAAGTTCCAGTTTTCACTCCATTAAATCTTATTTCCAAGTCTGGCCTCCAGAATAACCAAGTTAAAAGACTAGGACCTCTGTGTGAATATTATACTTATGTCTTAACACAGAAGAAAAATTAAATTATATCTCCAAGATGCATAATGTGGAGACAGACAATTGTGAAGATAAGTAGAATGGGAGTTATATGTTTTCTTAACATTTTTTAACAGGGAAACACTGAAGAAAAAGACTGAGGTAGGTGGCATTTAACTTCAAGAAAATCATGATTCTTGACATTTTAATACTGAGAGTCTCTGAAACTTGAGTAACCATTCTCTGGGAAAGGATTTATGCTACTTTATGTTGCCCTAGAGATAAATTCTCAAGTCTATCTAAGATTTCTGAAGTATTTGAGGAAATATGCAAGTAAATCAATGTTTCCTTTAAAAGTATTCAAAGCACAAAACAGCAATATGCCTAATGAGGTTCTTTTTGATGTATAAGCAGAAGATTTAAAATATACATGAGAAAAGCAATATATGTTCATGAAACTGTTTTAAAATAAAGGATTTCTGAAGAAGCATGTGAGTGTAGAATTTCTTCCATCAACTTTCTTGAGAAAATTGCCTCATGCACTTGTGACACTTTTATTAGATAAAGATACAGGGAGACAAAAAGAAATGCCTTATTGCTTTTGATCAAACTCTCTAAAATACCTGAATTCTAAGACAACACATTCTAAAACTGAAGGCAATCTGGCATGATGGGAAAGTTCTAGTTTGGAGGGAAAGAAAGTATTGTGTCCAATGATAAGACCTCAGTGACTTTGGAAAAAGTTTCTTAATAGCCCCATGGCAGAACTACAGCAACAAGTAATGTTTGCTACTACTGAGTTTCCCTTGCTCTGTTAGATGCTTTACCCACTTTCTTTTACTACTTTGGTGAACTTGGGTTTTTTACTTAATTCTGACCTTCAACTTTCTTGCCTGAACTAAAGTTGGTAATAGCTGTGTAGTAGTGAAGATTAAGTGAAATGTTGCTTAGCCCTCAGTATAGAGCCTGGAATATAATAAGCATTTCATAAACACTTGCTTATTATAATTACCTCTTCAAGTATACCCTAGAGATGGGTATTATTTAAGGATGGGGATCATCATGAAATAATGGAACTAGATTGGAAGCCAGAGCCACCAAACCCTTACATAAATTTTGCAAACTAGCTGGCGTGTTTTATTTGGCACACTATAGAGCATTTGGCTAACAAAATGTTTTCATTTTCAACTTTTGAATTATTTCTCAATATAAAAATAGACTTCACAAACCAATTTCAATTTCTAGCTTTCATCAAATGTTTGAAATACCTGGCAATATAAGGTCTGCAAACCCAAATGGTAGCCATCATTGTCGAATCATGACTGTTCTTTTTATTAGCGGTTCTCAAGTTTGTCATAGTTTCCACTGTTGCTATTATCTTCCCACAATGAGAACAAAATTACAATTTCTCATGATGCTTGCAAAGTTGTGGCCTAACATTATTATTATTTTTTAGACTTTTTTCCCATAGAGTTTGCAAACCTAGCAGTTCCTTCCTTTTGTCTGAAGTACACAGACTCCCTCCTATTGTCTGGACTAACCAGATAAGTGAAATAAACATTGTTTTCAATTGTGTGCCATTTGTTCAAATGCCATATTGTCACTCCTCTGGGCTATCTCTTCTGCAAAAGTAAAATAATAAATAAATAAAGCATATATGCATACTTACATATTTGAACTTGGAAGATGCTGTGCTTAATGAATCTTAAATAGCAAATGCTAATGAGTCTCAAAATATCATGCTGTCCAAATGTGCTCAACTTACACAAATATTCCAAGTAAATTAATTTTAATGATCGAAAAAATTCAACATTCCCTGTTCATTTGAATGAAGTATCTCTCTCTCTTTACATTTTTAAATAATTCAAATATTAATATAACTGGTCTAGAATTCTGTTTTCTTCAGAAAAACAGACTATAATGTATCGGGTGGTATACACTTAGGAGAAACAATGATTCCTTATCTGTTGGATAGCATTTGCCTGGTGGAGAGTACATTAGCTAACTGTAGTCTCCTTACATTTCTAAAATTTTACATCAGAGTCAGGCATGAAGTAACTTGCACACACAAATACACACACACAAAAGCAGAAAGAAAAGAAATGGATCAAAATAACACAAGATAATAGCAGTTCATTATATAAGCAGAGCACAGTGGACCACAATTGCTAACAGGTACCCAATTCAGTGCAACAGAATGTATGAATCACTACTAAAGAATTTTTTAAAGTGCTATAAACAAAAATTTAGAGATTTATTACTCTATGTAAGTATACCCAATATGCCTAACTTAATGTTACCTTTATAATGTAAAATCTCTAAGAAAGTGAGAAATTAAAAGATAATAGGCAATACAATTTGAAGAAGGTTTTTCAAAACCCTATTCATCCTTTAAATATATTTATTTTTCAATTTGAATTAAATATATTCCATGCACATCTCTAGTCATTATATCAACATGAACTGCAGAATTTAACATAGCCATTAAAAATAATTTCTTCAGCTCACAAAAAAGTTGCATAAAGTAAAATGAAATTGTTTTCCCTGCATTGAAATCTGACAAAATCTATATTATAGAGTTTCCTGTAAAGTCTTTCTGAGGTGGGGAAAGAGGAGTCAATGTTCTTAATAAAACTGAAAAAAGCATCAGAGATGAGGTCACTTATATGCAGATATAAAACATATTGCTAACATTAGAGAAACAGTATGGCTTTCCCTGTGTATTTTGTTCTCTGTATTCCTTAAACATTCTATTTGCTTGGCAAAAAATAAATGGGTCCTCAAATTTTCTACATAAGAGATAGACTTGGGCTAAAAAATATTGTGGCTTCTGAGAGATTATTACTGTTGTTCATTTTGCAATGGCAGGTATATTCACAAAGGCAGAAACTCTCACAGCCTCACTCCAAATGGAAACTTGAAACTGATTACAAAAAAGGATCATTTATCTGGAATGCACAAGATTCAACATGTTTCAAGATTAACAATATTTCTTGAGTTTGGATAATCTCATTCCTGAAGTACCTTTTGTTTCTACCACTCAGCATAGCACCAACATCCTCCAAAGATTTAAGATCTGTCTCGCTGTTACTGAGGTCAGGAACAGTCTCTCATTTAACTCTCACGTCTGCTTCAACTTTGCAGATTCTGTTAACAGATTTATCCCATATCCCTTGGTGCTAGCCAGAGAAGCCAGTGTGAGCCCCAAGCCCGCCGAAAGAAGTCCTCCTCAGGGAGCTCCTTAATGACATGTTTTCTACTTTCTGGAGGCCAACAGGCACTGGAAACTTTTTCATGAAGACAGTAGAGTGAAAACGAAGGTGAATGAAGATAAAAAGCAAAATGTTGATATGCAAAAGAAGAAAGATGAAGAAGTTCATATCAGACACCTTCAGTCTTCTCAGTAGAGTAGGACTCAGGCCATGAGCTTTACATTAGCTGGACAGAATAGTGCTAGAGGGTGCAGGAGACTCAAATAGGTTTGAAATTCCATCCAAGCAAACTTATGAGGGAGTTATCATATTAAGACCCAATATGGATCAGTACAGTATTTTGAAGAGAAATATCTTTATTTCTGTAGAAACAATCTAATAGTGGAAGTAGAGAATGTCCATATGAAAGAATGATGTCAGATCCCTACCTCACACCATATAAAAATGCAAATGGGACCTTGTGGTGGTTTCAAGCTGTATGAACCTTAGAAAAACATGTTGTTTTATTTAATCCACTCCTGTGGGTGTAGCCCATTTTAACTAGATCCTTTTGATGAGGTTATTCAATTAAGAAGGTGTGCCCCACCTCAATCAGTATGGATATTAATCCTATTACTAGATGCCTGGAGTGAAATTCAGAGAGAAAGTCACAGGAACCAAGAAGCTGAAATCGATGAAACCTGGAAAGGAGACAAGTAGATACCACCATGTGCCTTTCCAGGTGACAGAGGAGCCAAGGACCAAAGATCACTAACAGTCAGCCTCAGAACACCAATCTTCAGGAGAAAGCCATCACTTTGACACCTTGATACTTTTTTTTTGCCTCAAACCCACAGACTAATAGATCAAAATTGTTTAAGATGAACTACTGCATGGTATTTGTTTGAGCTGCCTAGGAAAATAAAACAGATCTCAGCAAAATTAAAAACTTTTATGCACCAGAGGACTTTATCATGAAAGTAAGAAGACAACTGACATGATGTAAGAAAATATTTGGGAACCAAATATACAATAAAGGCTTAATATCCAGAACATATAAAGGAATCCTACAACTCAGCAACAAAAAGACAGCTATCAAAAACTGGGCAAGACCTGAATAAATATTTCCTAAAGAAAATATACAAATGACCAAAAAACACATGAAAAGATGTGCAATATCATTACCTTTTAGAGTAATGAAAATCAACATAAGAGCAAGATACCATGAGAATAGCTGCTCGAGATAAAAAAAGGGGAAAATGACAAATGTTGGAGAGGTTGTGTACAAAGAGGAACACTTAGTCTTTGATAGTGGGAATGTAAAATGGTGCATCCACTCTGGAAGACAGCTTGGGGGTTCCTCAGAAAGTTCAGTATAAAATTACCATATGACCTAGCAATCCCATTCCTAGATATATTCCCAAAAGAATTGGAAGCAGTGACTTAAACTAACATTTGTACACTGATGTTCATAGCAGCACTACTCACAATTACCAAAAGATGGAAGCAACCCACCTGTCCATTAACACATGAACGGATAAACAAAATGCGGTTGATACATACAATGGAATATTATTCAGCCATAAAAAGGAATGAAGTTCTATATGTGACAACATGAATGAAAAGTGAAGACATCATGTTGAGTGAAATAAGTCACAAACAAATGAACAAATACTGTATGATCTTACTGATATGAAATAATTAGAAAAAACAAATGCACAGAGTCAGAAACTAGAATATAAAGTACCAGGGGCTGGAGTGGGGATAGGAAATGGGAAGGTAATACTTAAATTGTACAGAGTTTCTATTTGGGGTAACAGAAAATTTTTGGTAATGGATTGTGGTGATGGTTGCACAGCATTGCAAATGTAATTAACAGCACAAAATTGCATGTTTGAATGTGGTTAAAAGGGGAAATTTCCTGTTATATATTTGTTACTAGAATAAAAATAAAAAATAAACAGTGAACCCTAATGCAAACCCCAGAGTATAGCACAATTATAATAATATTCATTTATCAATTGTAGCAAATGTACCACACTGATACAAGATGCTAATAATAGGGGAATACTTGAAAACTTTGTATTTTCTGCACGATTTTTCCACAAACCTTCAACTAGCATTTTTCTCCTCTTCTCATTCTGAAAACACAGAGAGAAAAATAAACATTCAAACTTCATTTTATGCTAAACTAGGAAACAAATATAGTCTCATATCATCTGCAGAATCCAAAATAAATATAACTACTGATACAATCATAGGAAGAAAAAGAAGAATGGAAAGATATTAAGACGGTGAAGTACCAGTTAACCTCAGAAAACACCAGCAAAATTCCATTCCTTATAGAAGAAAGTTTCATCCCCAAAATAGAAAAAGCCCTATTGCCTACTTTGCAACAAAAGTAGGAACTGGGGTTAGTAGGACTTCTGGTAGAAGCCCTTTTCCACAATAATTAATTCAGAAAAGCAAAAATTGAGGGTCTGCATAAAGAATCAGTTTAACCACAGTCATATTTGCAGAAAAGAGTCAGTCTCTGTTACAAAAAAAATAATAATAATATGGAGAATGTTTAGGGTGTAAAGACTTGCAAACTATTCTTAAAAAGTTTCCTTAAAAAGCAAAGTGCAGTCCAGGGAAAGGTAACTCAAAGAGATTTTAAAGAAAAGTAGGAAGAAACAGTAAAACATACACACATATTTCACAGTAAGAACCTGTATGCTTTACCTTAAGATCAGGAAGAAAAAAAGCCATATAATGTTAAATAAAAGGTATATGGGATATGAATTCTGAAACTACTTTTTCTGTATGCTAGGGTTGAACAAACAAGTAAATATACTACAGATGATGAAATCTAAGTTTCTCATAGAAAGAAGTTACAAATGAGGAAAAGTTGAGGCTAGAATGAACCCTATGGTGCTAGATTGGCAGTGTTAATATTTTCTAATTTTTAAAGTATATATTCAGATGAATAAAGAATACATAGAATTGTATGTGTATAAGGAAATGCACATACATATATTTCCTAGCTCTGTAACACCCCAGTAGCAAAAAGACCACTTAGTGCCCAGATCTTGTTTCTAATACCATTTTCCAATAAAAGGAAACTGGGCTCCTTAGAAAGTGTTTGATCCTAGAACTGAGGAAAGAAATCTACAAGTTGAGACTAGAGTATCTCGTGATGCCAGAAAGTAAGAAATGTTAATAAAAGAAAAGAAGGAAAGAAAAGAAAAAGAAAATGAGGAATTATTGAGAGGGCACAGGAGCTAGCAGGAAACAGTATTCAATGGCCAAAGTTGGAATCACCTGAACAACAAAATATAGTATTGTATTATAATCCAAAGATTAAAATAACTGCCTGTGAGTCTATTCTAATATAAATAAATAACTGGGAGAAAATTAACCACTCTTCTTGGCAGAAGAATTCTAATGAACAGTAGTAGAAGGAATGGAAGAAATAGTAAAGCACCATTAGAACACTACGATAATAATTCTAATGGGCAAAAATCACAAATGGATGCTAAAATTAGTGGGCAAAAAGTTTAATCAGAAACAGGATATCTGCACAGGCTCAAAGCATCTCCCCCCAAATATTTAGTAATTATAATTGGATAAGTAATAAGTAATAAGGATAATAATACAGGCAAGTGATTCCTTTACCATGGGAACAAGGTCACCACCAGTAGCACATACTGACATCATGCACCCCCCGAGGTGAGGCAGTAATGGACATATGATCATGTCACCTCTGTGGTATCCTCAGTCTAAGCATGAGAAAGCAATACATGGCCTCAATCTAAACATCAGAGAACATCAGACAAACCCAAACTGAGGGACACTACAAAATAACTGACTAGTATTTTTCAAAAGTGTGAAGGTCATGAAAGGCAAGGAAAAACTGAAGTGCTTTCACAGCTGGGAGGAAACTACAGAGACATGACAACTAAAGGCAATGTGACATTCTGGATTGGATCTTGGAACAGAAAAAGGACAGTAGTCTAAACTTGTAAACTCTGAATAGGTTCTGCACTTTAGTTAACAGTTTCTGACTAAGGTTAATTTCTAGGCTCTGATAAAATTTCTGTGCTTATGTAAGATGTTAACATAAGTGGAAGTTGGGTGAAGGGCATACTGGAACTCTCTGTACTACTTTTCCAAATCTTCTGTAAGTCTAAAATTATCTCAAAATATAAAGAAAAAAAACTTAGAATTTAAAATTCAATGAAACAAATCTATTTATTATCCAGTTTGTGGCACAACCATGCAGGAAGGAATTGATACGACTGACTTTAAAATAACAGTTGAATATAATCAAAGGATGACAACACCAAATATCAATGTTTTAGTAATCATATTATTGGTAGCAATAGTGTTACTGATATTCTGAAATCACACATGTATAAATCCTAATTCTCTCAACACCAGTGTTACTGAGAGCTAGAATTTTCAGTACAGGAGAATAAAAAAAGAGGAAAACAAAGTATTAAGAGGAAGAGGTTAAGTAAAAAGGACTGTACTCCTAAATTTTAAATTAAAAGTATCAATATGAACTCATAAGTATTTTTTCTTAAATATTTTTATTTCCTAATTATGCCCATTAATATATGTAGAGGTAATGACTAGGCCAGCAGCAAAGAACCCTCCTAATGCACGGACTGTGGTCTTCAAATACTATGTGTCACTGAAAGGAACCAGGACTCCTTGGAGAAATGGATGATCCCAGGTTTAGGACAGGATGTGCACAAGATGCACTTAGAGCAGAGCCACAAGAGCAAGATGGAAAACTGTGAATGTCAATAAGAATAATAACTTCAATATATCATAAAATATCACATACATTTAGATCCATTGTAAAATATCAAATACATTTAGATCCATGAGTTTATAATTTCTGGGGAGAGGGGGATAATTAACTGGTTATCATTAGAGACCCTAGGAACCAAATCTTTTTTTAAAAATTGGTTTAAAAAAAAAGAAATAAATCAAGCATTTATTTTGCTTTTCCTTTGTGAACTGTAACCAAACAGTAGATACGGGGAAGTTTATAGAAGTGTTTAGCTATAAATGAAGGGATGTTAGATTCTGAGTATTACCATTTTACAATTCCTAATAAACTAATGTATCTAACCATTCAAGGTAAGTAGATGATAAGATTACAAATAGAAAACCTGATATTTTGTGCCTTCTGATGAAAGAACAAAATATCTCATATGAAAAAGTCTTGACCCCCCCTCAAAAAAAAAATCAAGCTGAGTTGGTTCAAGCATCGATATCCAACTTTCAATCTATATTAAATACAGAGGACAGAGGGACATGCTAAACATCACCATGGGATGCATTTAGCAAAATCCTGACTTTGAGAAAATGAATAGGAAAAATTACTTGATTTTCCCATCAAATAAATTTCGATTAATAACGAAGGGAGTAGATGGGAAAACAAATAAAGAGACTAAAATACTAGTCACAGTGCATTATTTGAATCCCAATATATATTTGTGAAAAAATTGGAAATTAAAACATCGATGGTATTTGATTATATTGAATTACTGCTAATATTTTTAGGGTTCTTATCTTTTAGAGATGCATTCTAAAATACCTACAGATGAAGATACATATCTGAGGTTTCCTTAAAAATCTGGGGGAGTGTGTCAGTTATCTATTTACCGCCTTACAACACCATATACACACTCTCATGGAAATGGAGGTGGGCCTCTTAAATATTTTCTTTTGCCAGCTGGCAGATGTTCAGCTTTGTTGTTGGAGGGCATGGAGAGATGCTGCTGGAGGAAGGGTGCTCCTTCCTGGTTTCAAGGGGCTTTCTAGACAGGCTTATGCAGTGCAAGAAGCTTTTCTAGGACCTGGAGCACACAAGACTTTTCCAATGCCTGATATCTTTACACACACAGCTTCTCCTTTACCAGGTTCATGCAATTCAATCAGCTTCCCAGTGTGGCTCATGCTATGTCTGACAGTCAGCAGTTTCCTCTGACACCTGTGTTGTGAAATTTCATAGGAGAGTACTCCACTCAGATACCTCCCTGTGAATAGCTTTCCCTGGCACCCTACAGGGCATATTTCCAGCAAAGATCACCTACTCACACCACAATGATTTCTCGGCCATCCAGGGAGCCCCCAAGAAGGTGTGTATCTGTCTGGGGGCTCTTCCATGGGCATCTATCGCAGCCCTAAGGGTAGTGGATGTTCCTTATATCTGCTCTATATCCTTTTAATATAGATGTTTAGTTCTTATTAGTCAATCTCTTATTATTCCAATCTCCTGTTATAGTTAATAACTCTTTATATTACTCCTTTCCTGTTCAAATTCCTGCTTGGTTTCTGTCTCCTGAATGGGCCCTGGGAAGAAGTGGATGGTGATATGAATGGGACCAGATTGGTCATGAGTTGATCACTGTTGGAACTGATTGATAGGTACATGTGGGTTTATTATACTCTTCCACTTTTATGCATAATCAAAATTCTACATACTGAGAAGACAGCTAAAAGCAGCTTTAAAAAAATTCTGCAATGAGACATATGAATATTCATACTAAGTCACAGGAAAAGAAAAACTATAAGGGTTCTGCTCAGGTTTTGCCTACCAAGTGAATTTGTGCCATTTTTTTAAAGTTTAGTTTTTAGAACTTTTTAATATATCAGAACTGTAGATAATTTATGGTAGACTTACGTACACATCGATATTAATTGAATTTGTCAGGGATTCAGTAGGAAAAACTTCACATTCAAGTTAGAGTCATTCTAGGAAAGCTTAATGAAGAGAGCATTTACCAAGTTGCAGGTACAGTGAAAATACTAACAGCAGAGCTGTTATCACCCCAGAGCCAAAAGGTATGAGAGGAAGGAGCTGTTATCCGAACTGGAGAAGAGAGTCCTGCAGAGAAGACAACCTTGAAAGGTCAAAGAGTACAACAGTATGAAAAACAAACAGCGGGAGTTTGACTTCACATTTCTGCCTCCTCCAGGTTTCCTGCTGACCTAACTAGAAGTCAGAGAGCAAGGAAGCCTGTTGATATTATCTGCACAGGTCAGCCTTCAGAGCAGAGAGGAGGGTAGAATAGGGTAGAAAACAGTTCTGGTGGGTGAAACAGAGCTATGGCACAGAGAGAGAGAGGGAAATATTAAGAAAACATTAATAATGAACAAAAGTGGATTATAGAGGAAACAGTGGGAAGAGAGAAATGATAGGAAGCACTAAGTACATACTTGCATATAATTGTAACATGCCATGAAACCAATAGATTGATGCCCAAAGTTGTTCAAGGTGAGGAGGATTATACAAATTTATAAACAGAGCCACTAAAACAAAAGAGCAATTTTTTCTAAACATTGGAGAAATAAACACACCCCAGGAAGAAAAGATTATAGCACTAGACACCTGCCAGCTATGTATGAGGAACTATTAGCCCAGAGCCTTATAAGCTCAGCATGACGAAAGTTTTCTTGATTTTTGCTAACCTGGGAAATGAAATGTATCCTCGAGCATTTTCCCATTTTTGCTTCACTAATTTAAGGTGCAACCCATATCATATGTCAAATATCTCTATGTATTTAGTTCAATTTATCAACCTCCTATTCCATTCAATTGTCTGTTTATCCGTTCTCCAGAAACTCTATTGTAATTATAGAAGATTTTAAAATGTTTGTTATATCTGATAGAAATAATCTTCCCATGCTGTATCATGGAGAACTTTCCAAGCTATTCCATTTTGTTTATTTTTCTATACATAAACATGTCCAGTTGAAAAAAAGTATTGGAATTTTTATTGACATTGAGTTAAATTACAAAAATAATGTAGGGAAAAATGACATCACATGATGTTTGCATCTTCAAAATATGGTTACAAGTGTATCTGAATTTTAACTTGGCAGTTTCGCTGCGGGGAATTTATCCTACAAACATGTTTGCAGGTGTGTGAAATAGCTTAAGCATAAGACTCTTCATAGTGATGTTGTTTGGTATAGCTTTGCCCCCAAAAACACCATAAGCAAAATCAAAAGGCAAATGAGACAACGGGAAAACAAAAGAAAACGGCAAAAAACCATTGACAACTCTTGGCACAAATAAAGATCAAACTCCCCAATACCAATGAGATTTTCTACGTATTGCCAAGAATATTCCCAAAAATCCCAAACAAAAATGGGTACAAAACATGACACAGCAGCCCCCTCCTACCCGCCAAATGCAGACAAAGAGTACAAATAAATCTTAAATAAAAACATACTTAAACTGACTCGTAATAAGATAAAGGCAATTAATAATATACTACATTTTATAATATGAAAGCATCCAAAAATTAGACAACAAACTGTTGGCAAGGCCGTGGGGAAACAGTCACTCTCATACATTGCTGGTAGGAATACAAACTAGTACAAACTATGTGAAGGGCAATATGGAAATATATATCAACTTAACAAATCAAATACTCTTTGACCCCAAAATCCCACATTGGGGTATGTATCACAAAGATATACTTAAATATGTACCATAAATATTAAAAAGTCTAATTATTTTTTAAAATGCAGTAGTAAGTAGTTAGAAAGATTCCAAGTGTCCACCTATATGTCATTAGTTATATAAAGTACTTTATATACTTATCCATAATGCCATATTATAAAACTGTAAAAAGAAGTGACAAATCTCTTTATAAACTATATTAAGCTTTTCATAATATATTACTGAGTGTAAAAAGTAAGGTGAAATAATTGCTTCACAGAAAGTGAAATACTTATATTTAAACTTAAGAAAACATGTATAGGATCTGTACACCATAAATGGCAAAATACTGGTGAAAAAAAAAGATTTAAATAAATGAAGAAACATACCCTGTTCATGTACTGGAAGATTCAACATAGCAAAGATGTCTATTCACCATAACTGACATCCATAGATTTAACGCAATTCCTGTCAAAATCCCAGCGAGGGAAACACAGACTACCTGTATAGACACAGACAAGCTTACTCTTAAATTTATATTAAGAGGCAAAGGATCTGGGGCAGGTCATGGTGGTTCAGCAGGCAGAGTTCTCGCCTGCCATGCTGTAGACCTGGGTTCGATTCCCGGTGCCTGCCCATGCGAAAAAAAAAAAAGAAAAAAAAGAAAAGGACCTGGAACAACTAAAACAGTTTTGATAAAGAGGAATAAAGTGAGAGGAATTATTCTACCTAAAGTTATGGCTTACTATATCATGCAGTATTTAAAAGAGGGTGATATTGACAGAGGGATAGATACATAGATCAATTAAACAAAATAAAGAACCCGGAAATCACTCCTTACAAGTATAGCAAACTGATTTTTGATAAAGACACAAAAGTGATTCCATAGAAGAAGGATAACCTGTTAAATAAATGGTGTTTGAGCAATTGGTCATTCATAGGCAAAAACTAAAACCTCAACCTAAAACTCACAACTAACGCAGAATTAACTCAATTGGATCATGCACTTGAATATAAAATATGAAATGATGAAACTTTTAGAAAAAAAAAAAGAGGAAATCTTCAAGACCTAAAGATAGAAGAAGAGATTTTAGACTTGAAACCAAAAACATGATGTGTGAAAGGAAAAACTGATAAATTGGAGCTAATCAAAATTAAAACATTTGCTCTTCCAAAGAGGATTAAAAAACAAGCTACAGAGTAGGAGTAAATATTTACAAACCACATATCAGATGAAGGCCTTGTAGCTAGAATATATAAAGAAATCTCAAAATTCAATTGTAAAAACAAACCCAATTAGAAAATGGGCAAAAGATAGGAGCAGACATTTTACCAAAGATGACACATTGCAAAAGAGCAAATGCTAACATCATTAGCCATTAGGTAAATTCAAATTTAAACTGTAAAGAGCTATCACTACATACCGATCAGCATAGCTAAATAAAGAGTAATAACACCAAATGCTGGTACTCAGACATTATGGTGTGAGTGTAAAATGGATCAGTCACTCTGAAAAATAGTTTGGCAGTTTCCTATAAAGCGTGCCTTTTCACTCGCACCCCAGCTATTACACTCTTCATCATTTTTCCTAGAGGAATAAAAATTATGTTCACATAAGGCTCTGTTCACAGTTGTTCATAGCAGTATTATTCATAATAACCAAAATTTGTAACAACCCAAACGTTTTTTCAATGTGTAAAATGGTAGGGCAAACGATGGTACATTCTTATTTTGGAATACAATGCAGCAATTAAAAGGAACTAACTTTTGATACATACAATAACTTTGATGGATCTCAAGGGGATTATGATGCATTAGAATAGCCAATCTCAAAAGTTTACCTACAGTATGATCCCATTTATATAATATTTTTCCTTTTCTTTTTTGACATTTTTATTGAGCTACAACTGATATAATACTTTTGAAATGAAAAAATTATAGAGGTGAAGAATATATTTGCCAGATTTCACCAGTTTTCACAAGTACACATAAAAATCTAAATAAGCTTTTTAGATTGTACCAATGTCAATTTCCTGGTTTTGCTACTCTGCTCGAGTTATGCCACATGTCAGTCTTTGGGAAATTGGGTAAAGAGTGCAAGGGACCTCTCTATACATTTCTTGACACTTCCTGTGCATCTATAATTATTTCAAAATAAAAATTTTAAGAAAAGCAGTGTGCAGAATTGTGTGTAATATGCCTTACTGTTTTGAGGGAAAAGGCGGGGGAAGTGTAAAATAATACATATTTGTTTTTGCTAACTTAGGTACAAAGGAACTTCAAAAGAAGTTCAATGATTCCTTGAATGTTATGTGGGAAGGACCTAAACAGATGAGGTGACAATGGTGGAAGAGAATATCTTTTCATATACTTTCTACCATTTAATCTCTTTCATATTGAAAAATAAATTATTTATTATTTTAAGCATAAAAATAATTATAATGACTATCTCCACCATTCATAAAAAATATTTTACACCAAAAAATTAAAGTGACATAATTCTTGGATACAAGCAAACGTTCAAATTGAAGTAGTGCTACTTCATGAAAATAGTCCTTTGTCATCAATACTTCGCTTTTTTTCTTGTTGATTAAAGGAAATTTGACCACTGCTCAGCACTGGTCTTGGAAATGATACTTGGAAGCACCGCATTAGCTCACACACCAATTTTATCCAGATGCCAAAATGAATTGTTCACTTTTTGATTTGCAGTCCTGCGGTTTAAGCATATACAGAGTATTATCCTCTTGGACTTTAGAAAGAGAAAACAAGAAAGAGATCTTTTAAATAACCTCCACAAATGAAATAGAATATGCCTTTCTGAACTGTAGTTTTCTTGGGAAATAGACTTGGATGGTGCTATCTGTACATGTCCCAAAAATGAAAACAAAGTGCAAGGATAATGCAAATGTTGAAACTCAAAAGAATTTTTGAAAACAGTCAAGAGGAAAAGAGGGGCCACAGTAAAAATGCAGGCAGCCTTTAACCACAATTTATTAATGCAACATATAAAAGTAAAATGCCAGCAACCTCAGATACTAATGGAAATCAATAAATACCAATGTGCATAGTGCTGCGACAATGGAAACCTCTGCTTTTTTATTTCTGTTCGAGTAAAGTGAAAATTGGTAAGGTAGACCAATAAATTATTAAAGATACTCTAAGGTTATTCACATTTAAAAATGTAGTATTCTACTAATGTAAAGAGTCATTTCTCCATTTCTCAATTTCTCCATGCATTTAAACTTTGGGCATGTGTATGTGTGTGTGTGTGTGTGTGTGTGTATCCAAATTCATTTTAACATTAGCAGTCTATACATTTACTTTTCTTATTGCTTCTTTCTACATGTTTACAAAGCAGTGATGAGTGTAGCCAGTATTCATAGTATTTATAGGATAATAGCCAATATTTATGGGATAAAGGCACAGTTACCTAGAGAAAGTAAAATATGAAGAACAACAAAATCAATTTTAAAAACTCTAAATTAATGATTTAAAAGTATACATGAAAAAACATCAATATATTAGCAATTCAAAATCTAGCATTATTGGGGAAAACAAAATGTCTTGAATTTCACAGAAACCCACCCTGTGAGCCAGACTCACGCAGTTCTGCAGGAAGGGAGCTCTGAAGTTGGACCATGTCCAGGAGTGAGTCTCTCTTTGCCCTCCCCTTGCTTCCATTGAAGCCACCGTCATCATTAGCATGTCTTCAAAATTTCTGAGCATTCAAAGCAACTCTTCAACCAAAGAATAATATCTGACTTTCTGCTTGGAGCCCTCTTCCCAGGTACCAGTTTGGCCCACTCCCTCACTCCCTTCAACTTTCTGCTCAAATGTCCCCATATCAAAGAAGGGCTTCCTTGACACTCCTAACTAGAGGATGCCACAACTCACCATTTTCTTCATAGCACTTACCGCCACCTTTTGCACTTCCCGTGTATGTCTCAGGACTGTGGATCCCATGAGAAAGGGGTTGAAAAGCTTGGTTCACTTCTGTATCCCCAGGATCTGGAGAAGGATAAAGAATCGGTAAAGCTCAATTTAAACTTCACAATGATTCTGTAAGTAAATGGATGCTAAGAGTTAAATGAGTTCCCCCAACATTACCAGGCTAATCAGTGGAGAAGTTTATGATTCAAACCCATGTCTTTGAGGGCCAAATCCCATGCTCTTTCTGCATATCATTTGGTCTCTCGCTTTCATAATATGACTTACGATAAATCTAGAAATTTTTATCAAAT
Source organism: Tamandua tetradactyla (assembly GCF_023851605.1). Classification (NCBI taxonomy): domain Eukaryota; kingdom Metazoa; phylum Chordata; class Mammalia; order Pilosa; family Myrmecophagidae; genus Tamandua; species Tamandua tetradactyla. The sequence goes on from NC_135331.1 coordinate 133,401,508, forward strand.
TTTTGTGGAAATGGGGCATGGTGAAGATTAACTGTCCACCTAAAAAGAAACGTCTTTTTCGTTTATTGGTTTGGCATATGACATATGTCCTCTCTACGGCAAAATTCTATTTTCAGAAACACACAAAGATAGCTAAGCATATGTATACTCATGAATACCAAACAAAGACAAAATGTGACACTTTGGGATAAGCCTAGAACCTAAATAGAAAATCTATTAAATTAACCACGACTGTTTACTCACCAATTTAGTAAATATTTATCGAGTATATATTTTTAATACTAAGGTGATACAAAGATGAATAAATGATAACCTATGTTCTTAAATGTGTTAAATGCCATTTGAAGATATAGACATATAAGTATAATCATAATATACAATATAATTACAATATAATGGAATTAGAGATTTTATAAATTGTTGTAAAAGCAAAGAGGAATTAGTGACCAATTCTCTTAGAAGAATCAAACAGAGTTGCAGTTTGAGCTGCATCTTGGAAGATGAGGAGGCATTCCCAGAACTACTCGTAATAGAGAAAGTAGCAAACACACACAGCTGGGAAATGGCACCTGTATACCAAGAAGTCAACATAGTCTGGGCACAAGGAGGCACAGCTGGAGCTGGGACTGTCAAACAAGCACAGTGATACTATCTGTGTTGGTGAGAAGTTTCAATGAAATAATGTATCTGAAATAGGTAAGCATAGTGCTTCACTTAAGTAGTAATTCTGGTACTTAAAAAGAAGGATTTGACATTTTTATAGTTCTAGAATTCCAAAAGAAGAAAATACATTTCCTGGTACAAAAATAAATAAACTGTTCCTCAAGTAAAATTTTTTCTATGGGTACTCATGCAATAGAAACAGTATACATATTAGTAGACAGAGCTGTACTCAAAAGCAGAGAACCCAGGCTTTTATCATCTGTTTTTAGTGAGAACCAATAAACATGACAGCACACTAGGAAGTAATGAAGCAATCCTATATTTAATTAGAACCAGCCATGATACGAACTTCACTTGCTTAGATAGCAGGTTGATTGTAGAGAAGAGAGCATAGGTTTGGTTTGCTCTTCTATTGATCATGACCTCAATTGTTAGGGAAATGACAAGATAATTTAATTCTCAAACACTCATTTGGAAGTGTCAATGATAAATGATCAGAAATATTGCTGCTCCTATTGCATTGCTTTTCTTATTAAATCATTCCTCTCCTTTCCTCGCTTCTCCTCCCTCCACTCAGGCCTAAGAAACTAACTCTTGATATTGGAGCGATAAAGCCTGTCACAATAAACCAAATCTTCTGTCACAATTTTTCTCCTTGTCTATTGTTTCCTCCTAAACATATTCAGTATGATACTTGCACAGAAACTTTATATTTCTGCATAACTGAGAGCCAACACTAATTCATCTGATTGTTTGTACCAGTAGGCACAAGAAAATGGTAATTTTCCTTTTCTTTGCACCTTACAATCACCTAATAAGCAGCTCTAATGCTGAGCTATTGAATTACACAATAAACAAAAATTTCCCATCATTTAACATTCGTCAAAGACTTAATGCTATAAGTCCACAAAAGCAAAAAGCAGAAGAGAAATGTGCACTTATCCAGTGAATTCAATCAATGCAAATGATAAATGTAAATTAATTATTCAAGCCATCAAAATCTATTGTTGTTGTTGTTTGGTAATGCCTAAATTATTTGGAAAAAAAATTATCCAAACTGTATATGAAAGCTTGGCCTTTGTTTGCATAACTGTGTGTAATAAAAATCCTTTGTATTTTAGTCAAAACATGGCTTAAGTGAATTTTGCAAATGAATAAAGACACTGGGGTAGTTGAGTATCATCACCCAGACATGAGCGTACATAGGGGTTTCATTGCTTAGAATGGGGATCAGAAACCATGATCTTTTGGGCCAAAGTTAGGGATTTTACTGCCCTGACCTCTGGGCCTGTGATTCTGCCCCTCCCCATGCCAACCTCTCAGACACTCAATGGGTGCATCTGGGGACCCCAACAGGCACTTCTTCCCCAAATCTCCACTGAGTATCAGGGACTTAGTGGGAAACAGAACTGCTAAGAGCCAAAAGCCAGGTAAGGAAATTATTTGATTGTCTACTTAATGTACAAGAGAATATTTGGCAATTATCTGGATGAGTTTATAAAAATGGTGGGCAACAGATATAATTTAGATTGCTAAATAGAGTCTCTGCTTAGGTTTCTAATTTGACTGTGTAACCCAGTGGTTCTCAATGGTGGCAATTTTGCCACCAGAGAATTTTTGTTAAGGTATGAAATTATTTTGGGTTCCTTGGGGGGCAGGGACAGGGGTTGCTACTGACATCTAGTGGGTAGAAACAAGGGATACTGCTAAACATCCTACATGAACGTGACAGCCCTACCACAAATAATTCTCTGCCCAAAATGTCAATAGTGCTGAGTTTGAAAAATACTGGTCATATTTGAGCAATTTTCTACAGAGAAACATTGGTCACCCTGAAAATTGGTTATATAGAAAAACAAGAAAAATGCAGTGAAACATCCAGATTAATCCCAAATAATAATGTTGTTTGTTTTTTGCCTTGGAGTGGAATATCACCTTGGTTTTCTTTAATTTGTAACCAGAGAGCATATTCAATGTTGTCCTATGAGGAAAAGACCAGTTTTAACTAAAATAAATATACTAATTAAAATATCAAGTGATACAGTGTTTAAACCCTGAGTTTTGGTCTACTTCTGATTTATAACAGGCCAAAGGCATCATTTCATCAGGCAGGGGAATCTTCCCTGTAGATGAAAACAATCTGGCCAGTCTGTCTGCCCTGTGTGAGCCTGAAGCAGTTGCTATAGCAAATATCTGCGTTTTATGAATACTACCGAGTAATACAAGCGGTCAAAATGAAAACAGACTTGATTAAATGCAGACTAAATGACCTTTAAAATTATTTCATTGCCTCTGGATAGTGTTTCGGATTATTGAGAACAAATAACTCAGTATGCACTTGGGCACCTCAGACTATCTCTATAAAAGGGCAGGACAGCACACAACCATGTGTCTGCCGGAGTCTCCCTCCTCAGAACACCCGAGGTGGCCGTGAGTGACACAGAGAAAATCATGTTTAAGAAATCACTCTTTAAGAAGCACAGCAGGATTGCTCGTGTGTGTTGGGCTCCACTTTACTAGCTGAGTATAGGGACACATTTATCATCTCAAGTTCATCTTTCTCCCTGCAGATTTGAATGTTCATGGTTCTAACAAAATTCAAAAACCAAACCCATGGCATAAAATGCAAGCATACCTGAGTAAATCATTAAGGGGTAAATTTTGCCTTCAAAACTTTTAATTTCATCCTTCCTCCAGGGCCCTCACATGGCTATTTATGACAAGCTTTTTGTGATTTGTTTTTGCCTTCTCTAGCTTTTATGTTATAGCTCAAAATTAGTCCTTCATATCCTCTAATGCTCAAAACTCTGTTTAAATGTTGTGGGCTCAAATCATCTACAGCACTAACAAACTAATACACATGTAGATGACTGATGGCCAATGTGATATGCCAAAAAGTATTTATAATTTTAAAAGAAAACAAGGAATGAATCTTTAGTTAAAAGACATCAGGCAGGGGCAGGGTAATTTTCTACCATCTCCTGAATCACAGCTTTTTCTAACATGATCAATAAAACTAGTTGCAATCTCACAAAATGCTGTAGATCTCACTTTCAACACTACATAGGATTTTACCAAAACTAAAGTCAAGCATACAGTATCAGGACTTAGCTCCCAAGAATCAGAAAGGAATTTCAAAGAGAAGAAAACTAAAGTCTGATCTGCCTCCAGGAAATATCCCAAATGTTTTCACTTTATATAATATAATCCTCTGTACAATGTTTAAGGTGGATCATCTTAGCCCCGTTTTTGAGACAAGAAAACTGAGACTTACAAGGATTAATAACTTGTCCCAAATCACATACTTATAGGAAGAAAAAACAGGATATTAAACAGCTCTGCTGACTCCAAATCCCCTGGTTTTTGAATAAATACCTGACTCCTAAGGTCTGACCAGAAAGAAACCAGCATCAGGTAAGCACTTACTACGTTCTTAGTTTGTTCTGGACTAAGTGATTCCACAGAGTAGCTGTTTTCATCGTCAAAACAAACTGTGAATAAGGTATTATCTATTCCGCGGTAACAGATGAAGAAACTAACACTCAGTGTGGTTGAGGTCACATGACTGGCAAGTTGTAAAGCCGAGCATGGACCCAGGGGAGTGTGGAGCTGGATTCTAATCCTAAATTTACTAAAGTTTCTACGTCATGTATTTTGTGTTTCGACTAAAAAACAACGATAATCATCAACGACCTAGCACACAAATTATTTTGAGCACAATTTTCTCCAACTTACATATTTTTTCTTCCAAACGAGAGGACATTCCACAACCTTGCATTCGCTGTTGTAATACTTAACTTCTTACTAGAGACGAATAATTATTTTGTATCTTGTCTGAATGTTTTTTAAATCAGTTTTAGGAATACTGACAAGTTTCTGTCCCCAGGATTTATTGATTTTCTTGTTCAGGATGGTATTTTAGGGTTTTTTTTGGGGGGTGGGGGGGAGAGGGGCGTAGAACAGGAAAAAGAAACATAATCTTAAACACTTTGGCAAAGAGAGGCTGTGCTAATGAAACATGTCAACAATCATAAAAATGAGAGAAAAGCAAATATTAATTTACAAGTTTTATCTTTAGAATGCAAAAACAACAAAAATATTTGAAAACATCGTATTATTTGCCTGAAGTTTTAACTTTTTACACAGAAACTTGCCTCCATGTAAAAATAGGTACCATGTCCCAAGTGCCCAAGTGTTTGAGATATCACCCAGTAACTTTCCATAAAAAGGAAAATACCTCCTGTCATGCATTACTCATCAAAGCAGAAGCATCTATATTTAATATTGCCATATATAGCAGTTTCAATGTACACTTTTATACACATCAGCTTCCATGGAAAAGGTCAGTGGCTATGGTGACTAAGTAACCTGGCTGGTCAAGGTTGTAGCCAGACAGGGAGGGACAGGAATTTGGGAGCAGACCAAGAAGGAAACCTGAGTTCCCTCGATACAAATGTGTACTTACAAATAAGCCCCTAAAGCTCTATTCTACTTTAATGCTTCGGATTAAAGTTTAGAAACACTATTTTCACAGACTAAATGACACCGACGTAATAACGCCGTTTCCTTTCCAAGTCTGGATATGAATTACTCAACTGGTGCTGTTGCCATAATTATCTAAACCACAGAACCGGATGAAAATGTTGTAATACTTTGTGATGATGATAATGATAAGGCTAATAATAATAATAAGGACCTCATGATAGTGTCACGAGGATTAAATTAGAGCAGGGAAGGGTATTTGAAATATTTGGCACAGAGTAAGCCCTCCTCATGTCAGTTCCATCCCTTTTAAAATCCTCCATCACTTTTAAAATGAGGCAGTTCATTTACAGGCAATGTGTCTTTATGACTGGAATCCAACTCAAGGCATCCTGATTATATATGGAGGAAATCAAAGACTTTGAAATTTGTTGGTAATATAGGATAAAAACCTAGTTGGACACTGATCTTATTCATTTAACTTCAAATACTCAAGTAAAAAAATAAAATGACGGATCCTTTCTCAAGTAGGCCCTTTTGATTCTTATACCCAGTCTAGCTTTGGGCAACTCGAGAATGTTGCCAGTTTTATGGATAGGTTCCTAGAAATTGCCCAACATTTCTCATAAATAATTTAAGCTACTTTCATTAAAAAAAAAAAAAAAAAACTCATGAAATATTTTGGGAATAAAAGTGGGCTTATTTTTATTTTTATTATGAAATTAAAAAGCTGCTGGATCACCGCTCTAGGGTATTGTTTCTAACATATAACAAGAGTGAAATGTTATGGATGAAAAGCACACCCCTTTCAAAACCTTCGATGAAATAGTTACTAGTGTTAGGTGGGCCATGGTGGCTCAGCAGGCAGAGATCTCGCCGACCATGCCCGAGACCTGGATTCGGTTCCCGGTGCCTGCCCATGTTTAAAAAAAAAAAAATTACTAGTTTTTTAAAAGAGTAAATATTTACATAATATATAAATGTGTTGAGAAAAGGAATCCTAGCGGGCTTACTAAATGAACTAGATTACCAAAGAAGTTGTGCCATTTGCCATATGCTGGCAATTGTGATTGCTTTGTTTTGTGTTTTGCATTTTTTAATGATTTTTTTTTTTAACAAAAAACAAAGCCCTTATTTGGAAGTGAGGTAAAAAACAAAGGGCTGAATCTGAGGATCATGCTTTACTGATTCAGATCCAGAAACAGGCTGTTTGGTTCAGGGTTGACTGAGGATTTGAAGCATCTGCAAGAAAGCTTAAGGGGAAACATTTAACAGCTGCTGAAGCTGAGCCACAAATACATGTAAACAATCCAGGAAAACACAACCTATTGTACATTAAATGCACATTTTATCATCTGTGAGCTTTTTGTTTCCATGTTTTAAAAATTTCCTTAGGGAATGACCGGTCTTTATAACTAAGCCATGCTTTCCTGTGCGTCCTTATTACTCACAGTGTGGTCGCTGCACTCACAGCATTGGGTGTCCTCTGAGCCCGTTAGGAATGTAGAAGCTCAGGCTTACATCCCAGACCTACGGAATCATAATCTGCATTTTAACCATCTCCCCAGATGATTCATATGACCATTAAACTTTGAGACATACAATTTAAAAAAAAAACAAACATTTCACTTCCATTTTATTTAAGGACTCCTTTATACTCACAGATATTGTGTATGCCAAGCATTGTACTAACAGCTTTACATACATACAAAAGCTGTAACAGCTTTTACATCAGAGGGCCTCATCCAGGCCACACATTAGAATCATCTGGGGAGATTTTAAAAATACCTGTATCAGGCCTTACTCCCCAGAGTGTGATTTAATTAGTCTGAGAAGAGGTCTGAGCAAAGGTATTTTTAAACTCCCCTGATGAATCAAATGTGCAGCCAGGGTTGGAAATAGTTCCATTATCCCATTTCATGCTTACCTGCATACATCCAGGTGTGTCTTATTACACCACATTAACGAGAAACCTACTCAATGGTTGCAAGGCACCAGGTCTTTCTGATTTCAAGGCTTGGCCTTGTATTTTATACCTACCAAAGAAGTATTGGGTCCTTTATACCAGTAACTGGTTTCAAATTCCCCACTGTGTGGTTACCCCAAAATGCAACACTCTGTGGGAAATGCTTAGAGGGGCAGGGCAGAATAGAGTAATCCTGACCTCAAGGATTTTAAGGTCAGGCAGGACTGGGATGGAAAGATGAAGAGCCATAAAACTGCTTTCCTACAAAATCTCAGCCCACTATTGAGCCTATTTAGGTTACTCAATTTGTGAAGGATGGATTGATGAATCACTCTATCATGACAGTTCCATCTCCAGACGTGTTTCCCGTACGTGTGAACAAAAGACATCTTGAAATCTGGTTATCCCAACATAGGATGACCAATGAGAGGATGGTGAATGGAATGTTCCCTCAGAGTCAGGATGCCTTCATGCATCGTTTAAGCAAGCCAAGTGTAGATGATTTTAGCATTTACTATAAATGGATCCCTGTATCTCCTTCTGTTCATTTTAGGTACAGGGAAAACTGTTCTTGTTCTATCAACTTCCAGTTAGCAGTTTTCAAAAGGATTTCTCCTTTCTTCTGAAATGTACAAGTAAATAAAAAGGAACGGGCATTTTCCTTTACAAACTATGCTTAGAATGGTGTTAAGTCATTCTCTTTGTCAGCTGGCCCAACTCCAGAGACTGGCTCTATCTCAGGGAGCACTGAAAATTCTAGTATAATCCTGAAATGCGGATGCTGACTTTGGAAGTCCAATTTAACTGACAGATATATGAAATGACACACAGAAAATTCTCCGTTGGAGTTAAGAGAATTCTAAGGAGCAATAGTTGAGCAGGAATGGCTATAATATAAATTCACTTGTTTTCTTATTTTTTATCTCACTTTTGATACAGAAACTCAGTTTCGTGATACATAAGATTGTATTCACATTAGATATATGCCTTTTTAAGGCAAATCTAAAAATTATACTGATCTGAAAGTTTGCCTCCAGAGAAAAACTGAAATAAAAGTTACCTTGCTTTTGTGCAAAAATATATATATAGCCTTCTCTTTAAATATTCTGTCCTTGAATTATGGCTATCTCAACCTCAAACTAATGAAATTTTTTAAAAGGACACACTGGTGAAGTAAATAATCAGCTCCCTTTATTTTGAATGTTATTTGTATTCTAACCTTTGACTTCATCAGAACCATGTTAATCAAAGGTCACAATGTTTCAAAATACTAGTATTTTAGCATTATACCAAAACTAGAAGTGAATGAGAAAATAACTGAGTTTGAATATATTAAAAACTTAGGGTTGCTTTAGAGATTCCTGTCTGCATTTGCACTTTTGAAATCTGCTATTTTAAATCAATGATCAACTCCCTCTCTCTTGGCTCGTGCATCTTTGTTTTCACAATCCTTGAGGAGTCAATACCACTTGCAAAGTACCCAGGAAGAGGGATTTAGAGATTGTAAATGATGAGCCTTGGCATCTACTAAAGAACTCAGATGCACTCTGCCCCCTGGTGGACTATTTAAGAGTGGGTTTTGAGGAAAGGTTCAGAAACTTCATTTCCACCTCCTTCTCCTACCAGCCAGCCTCTTCCCCCCTGAAAACTAAAGTGCTACAGTTGGAAGCCTTTGCCCCATCAATTACATATTCAGCTGAATCAGTTATTCCCTTTTATATAATATAAAAACTCTGAGGTACCTACCTAGCCCTCCACTACTAAAATAAGAACTACAGTAGATCAGTTCATCATTAGTGGTGATCATGGGTTTGCCTGAGTAAGAAAACAGAGAAATGGAAAATGAGATGCCGAGGATAGATGTGGATGTGGCAGGGGACTCTGGGGTGCGGGAAGACAGGTAGATATCTCTTGACAAAGAAGAGGAAGTGGAAGAAGATGACTAAGATGACTAAGAAGGTACACTAGGAAACTGAGTATTTGGCAGCTTCATCTTGGGACATGAAAGCCACTATAAGCCATCTCTCCTGGTCCCTTTTAGCCTTTGGGTTGTGCGTCATCAGCTAGGGGGGTTAAGGGTGAAAGGCTGAAAATCTCAGTACCTTCTACTTAACCAAATTTCTTCTACTTGGCTACTTTGTCTTCCCCAGTCCTACAGGTGTCCCACATCCACTAAGGAATCAATGGGAAATAGTAGCTAATAGGCCATCTGGGAAAACCAAAAAAAGGTTCAGGCATCCTGATAGATACTTTATATGAATGGCCTTTAAACGTTTACACCAATTTGCAAGTGGGCAGCATTTGAGAGGGAGAACCGCACAGCCCTGTGTGCAATTCAAATGTAGGGTTTTATGACTTTCTAACTCCAAAACACCCTTCTGGTCTTCTTTGCTGGTGGTGTTCAGATAGGTCAGTCTCCTCCTCTCAGGGCTTCCCCAAATCATCTCCTAGTCCAGCTCCTCCTTTCTTTCAAGCACCATACAGTACCTTAAAATAGCACTGCCCATCCTCACACCTAAATGCTCTCTCCTAAGAATGCTGATGTAGAAAACTCATGATAGTGGACCTAAGTTATTCTCTTTGCAGAATGCATGATCTAAGTCCTCCTACGTTCCTGCCATATATGTAAACTAAATCCCTCCCAAACTGTGGTAGTACCTGCCTGTCCTCTACTGAATCATTTATCATTTATCATCAATCATTGTCCTAATGGCTCAGATTCCTAAATACAATCCCAGAATCCAATAATCTCCATAATAAAGTTCCCATAATAATAGGATTACTACCCAGTGCTTTTTGGAACACAAAAGGACTTTTATTTCATTATTTTCCTACATTTCATTTTCAGTTATACATTTTTTAAAAGGTAGAATACCAAAGGCAATTTTCAGGCACAGCAACTTCGTCAAATACACATAATCTGAGATTTAACTCCTTGAGTGAATTATAGTCCTCTCAAAGTTGCCTGGTTAAAGAAGATAAACCTAAGATAACAGAGAGGAAAAGTGAAGAATATTGTTCCATAGGAAATGTACTGAACTCAATAACCATTTATTCATGGGTGCAGTGTCCACTTTGAAAAGGAAACTCTAAAATTCCTAGAAACAAAACAATATTGGTAAATTGGATGGGTATACATTCATGTTTCTGTGAAAGTCTGTGCAATTAAACAATATGAAAAATATTTTTTTACCATAGGCAATGAAAATATATTTTCACTTCTGCTTAAGTTAAACATTCCCTCTCCCCTTTTGTGTTTGGCAAAAAAAAAAAAAGAGTGGGGGGACTGTGTCTGGCTTGTGAAACAAACTATGCTATAGGTGGCAATAACTGAAAAGGCTCTTAACATGTTTAACAACATACCCCTAGAATGAATAATACACTTTGCATAATCATATGCTATGCAAGATGATGATTCTAGATCTCTTATAACTACAAAGTTTTACAATTTTTACTTCATACAATATGCCCCAAATCCAGTCAATTTAGCCAAACAGGCAAACATTTGGATGGATAATCTACAAAATGGCAAACAACCCATTTGACTAAATTGACCGTGTTTTGTTAATATGAGGCCACAATAATTGTAGGTGCCTTATAAAGAAACAGTTAAAAGTGACTATTTGTTTCAATTAATTTGTCCCCCTCTGGCTCCTAGAAGTTGACTTAATTGCCTCTTAGGTTCAAAGAAAACATAGTTGCATAAACAAAAGACAGCATCTTAATAACATAGAAACAAATAGTAAACTGAAGACAAGCATATTCATAACACATAAACAAATACCACACTCTATGCACATTCATAACAGTGGCAAGCTGGGTATCTCCATAGGAGAAATGCCACACCAAACGAACAAAGAAACTTGGGGGTCTAGCTGAAATATAAGATTATCTAATGCCTAAAATTTTATCTTACTTCTGTGACAGGTATAAATGTTGATCAACATTCAACTGGAATGTAAGCCTTTGAATGGTCTATTTTCAAGAGTCATTTCCCCAAGTAAAGGTCTGCATGGTAGGTAGGCAGCTTGCTTCAACTCAATACATCTATTGTCTGACAATCTGGACTGGGGAGCTTCAAGCACAGAGTGAATCCATTTTACAAAGACAAGTTGCTTCTGCAGACAAAAGGTGTCAACTGCAGAAAGCCTGCTGTGAAGAGTGGGGTGTGAATTTTCACTGGCATATTAAATGCTCCAAATACACTCTTTTATTTCCTGTGCAGATGATCCTTTAGGGCTACTCCTTTTTTATTTAGATAATGCATTTTTCATCTTTTTTTTTTTACCTGTGATCTTGTTCTCCTGTATTGTGGAGCCCTTAGAGTAAATTCGAGATAACTAAGTATTGCTGAAATTTGAAAAGACAGATAAATTTAAAGTATTCCAGATATCCCACTCATTGAGCTGTCAGGTCAGTGACAGATTTCCAAGATTCAAAGCTTGCCAGTTTCCTGACTAGCCTAGTCAGTCTCAGGTTTAGTTCTGTGAAATAAAGGGAAAACAAGTTCAATTTTAGCTTCCCTGAGCTTTCCTAAAGTTCTTGCATATCATTTTCCAGTAATCCTTGTTCCTGCCCAAAGTTTAATAACAATAACTAGAGAAAAGAAACAGGCCCCCCCCCCCTTTAATATAGTGCTTGGGGCTCTTACTGCATTTTGAAGATTTTAAAGAAGGGAGCTAGTTCTCTTGGTTACTTTATGTTAGCACACAAAGGAATTTACAGATGGGAAGAGTGCAAATGACTATCAGAAAAAAGTCTCATGCATTTGAAGATTTTTTTTACAAGTCATAATATACATCTCCCTACTGCCCCACATTCCTTAATCGTTGAAGAACTGTTTCTATTTCATCAGTCTCCTTCATATCTCACTGAGTTAGATAAGGAATAAAGATCCTTTGCTTGTTAAAGAGAAATGTTTATCAAATACTAACCAGTTTAAATGATTGCATTTATAAGAAATATAGCAGCAGTTTGGGCTGAGTCACCCATCATAGCTTCCATTTACAGGGATTTAAGGTGTAAAATAACAGGTACATGAAATTAGGAAATATCAAGCAATCTGCAGACTTTGGCACTAGCACACATAATGTTTTCTTTGAGTTGTTAGAACTGTAGATTAACAGTCGCTAAACAGGAATTTTTAAAAGTACAAATCTGCAGAAAACAATCATGGATGTTGGTTTTCAGATTAACTCTCCCCATCTCCCATTCGCACTCTACTCCCATTTAGTTTCAATTATAATAAAAATAGATATCTTTGCATCAGAATTTCGCTGTTAACTCTTCAAGATTTCTCTGCACCATCCAAAACACACTTAAGGTTTGAAGCACCAAATCCACAAGTTTCTCCAACCAAGTTTAAATAAACAAAAAACGAAGACAGAAGGATGCCAAATAACTGTTCTTAAATGAAGCGGTAACACAAAGTTCTCTCCAACACACCACAGGATAGTAAACACCTAGTTCAAGTACTGTCAGGCTGTGTGTAGATCTGTCTCAGGCTTTAGACAACAACTACTAGTACCACTGGTTTTAGAGGGCATCACTCATCATACCAAAAGAAAGGCAAGTCTGACCTTCCCAAAAAGAAAAAAAAGTCGCAACCCCCTTGGATAAGTTGCCACAAGAAAGTCAGTGCTGAGCCTGGGGGTTTGAAGGGAGGAAGTGAAACTCATCCTCAGTAGGGAAGCTCCACTTTTAGTTTGAACAGTTCTTTCAGAGCTCTCTCCAAGCTAGGTCCTGGCTTCTCAGGACCCAGTGCCCTTGCCCAGGAGAGGCTAGGCTCCGACTCAGTAACAGGGAAAGAAGAGTCGACCTACCTGTGGAACCAGACCCAAAATGGTCCCCAAAGGCCGCTTAGGCGACCCACTGCAATTGACAAGTCAACTTGTGCACTTAAAGCGTATCAGTTTATGGAACGCTTGTTTGAAGTCCTCGTTGGACATGGTATAGATGATAGGGTTGATGAGGGAGTTGAGATAGCCCAGCCACGTGAAGAAGTCAAAGATGGCCAGGTGGAACCAGCAGGCATCCTTGCAGATTGGCAACACCAGAGAGATGATGAAGAAGGGCAGCCAACACACAATAAACGCTCCCAAAATGATCCCCAGGGTCTTGGTGGCTTTGCGCTCCCTAGCGGCCATGAGTTTCTTCTTCTCCAGCAGGGCGTCAGAGACTCTCACTTTGACTTGGTTCACATACACTGGAGACCCGGATTCGCTGGGTAATTCCGGAGCCCGCGAGTTAATGGAGGTGACCGAGGAAGTGGACCCGGGAGAGTCGGTTATCAGCTGGGCTCGGGTCAAGCGCTTGCCGGTTCTGTTGGGCGTCTGTTTCAAAATCCGGGAGCGAGCTTCCACATAGATGCGGCCGTAAAGTGCGATGAGGAGAAGTGTGGGGAAGTAGAAAGCGCCCACCGTGGAGTAGACCGTGTAGAGGACGTGATCTGTGTTCACCACGCAGTCGGACACTTCCTCCTCAGCCTTGGCCTGGCGCCAGAAGAAGGGGGGCAACGAGATGGAGATGGAGAAGACCCAAACCAGCACTATCATGACCGCCGCCCGCCTGGGAGTCCTTTTGGCTGAGTACTCCACGGCGTCCGTGATGGCCCAGTAACGGTCCAAGGCGATGACACAGAGATGCAGGATAGAAGCAGTGCAACAGGTGATGTCCGAGGACAGCCATAAGTCGCAGACCACCTGGCCCAGCGTCCAGCGACCGGTGACCGTATACATGGTGCTGATGGGCATCACCAGGATGGACACGAGCAGGTCAGTGACCGCCAGGGAAGCGATCAGGTAGTTGGCTGGGGTACGCAGCTTCCGGGTGCGGTACACAGTGGCAATCACGAAGGCGTTGGAGAGCGTGGTGGCCAAGGTGATGAGTGCCAGCAGGATGATCAGCAGCACTTTCCAGGGCAGGGCGATCGAGTCCTGGTAAATGTAGTCCTCGGCGCTACAGTTGTGGGAGGGAGCGGCGGAGAGGTTGGTTTGTGCAAGCCCGGTCAGGGAGCTTGCAGGCGGCGGCGCGGCACACTGGGCGCGAGGTTCCTCCATGGCTCTCCTCGCCCCGGCTCTGGGATGCAGCTCTTGGGCATGGAGCAGAAGAATCAAAAGGAACGCGGAGGAGACCACAGGCGCGTCCCTCGTTGCTAGTCGTGTTTTGTAGGTTCTTCTATTACTCCTCCGCCCAGGTCCCCAGCTTGTAACTAGAGGTCACGGGCGCGGCAGCCGTAGTGGGCCGGCGCTCCCTCTGCACTTCCCGTGCGCCTGGCGCTGCTGCCGTGTTTCTGGCAGCTCCTTTCCACGCCCCGTCTTACTCCTGGGTTGCTAAGGACTGACCCACCCAGCACCGCTCCACTCTTCTTTACCAAGGAGGCATCTAGTGGGCGAGCAGATGTATTGTTTGGGAAGGAGGCTTCGGCCAAGTGGGATCTCTTACCCTAACAGCTCGAGGCAGAGCGTCTCCTAACCGGGGAGGTCCTGAATCTGCAGACTCCGCCCGCAGGAGTTTCCTAGCTGTTGAAACCAAGGCTGGCTGGGGAGCAAAGACTCCGAGTCTTGCATTCCCGCCCCCCACCCCAGGCAGGGGCAGTTTGCTGCGGCAGCTGCGGACACCCGAGCTAGGTGGGGTGAAGTCTAGGAGCCGCGCCGCGCCTAGCGCCGCGCCGGAGCTCTGCCCTCTCTTTCTTTTCACGCGCTGGTCACTCGGGCGAGCTGCCCCGCGGAGACGGGGCCGCAGAAAGGGGGACTCTGGAGCTGGGGCTGCGACTGCGGCTGTTCGCGCCGCGCCACAGACGCCTGGGTCCCACCCGCACCGCTTGGAGCCATGCCGCCGGGCGCACAGGTCTGGAGAACCTGGCGCGGCTTGCGGAGACGGGGCAGGTGTCTGGGGGAGTTGGAAGGACGCTGCGTGCGCCAGCCCGAGAGAAGCGTGTGAGCCGCGGCGCAGACGGGCTCCTTTTATAGAGTCCCGGTCCGGTCCGCTCGAGCCGTGCAACTCTTGCAGCGCGGCAAGTGCGGACGCTTGCTCCCAGTCACCTTCCCTTTTCTCTCTCCCTCCCTCCTTTACTCCCGCCCTGAACCTGCCCGCCAAGGAAGCTCCCGCCGGGTCCTACTGCCACTCTCTTCACCTCCCATTCTGTGGCCCCTTCCCGACCTTTGACAGCCCAGCGCCAAGGTTCTGGTTAGGAATATGGGGGTGGGGGTGGGGGTGGTGGGTGGGGACTGAGGGTGTCAGGATCTTTCCTTTGCTTTCTTCGGAGCTGGCTTTGCGCGCCCGTGTGTCATGCTCACGCCCTCAGCCGTAATCACAGGCACAACCTCCGCGTCTTTCTTAGGCTCCCACTTCCCACCGTCGCACCCCACCAAGTCAGTGCAAGGTGGCGTATGCCCTCGTCTCTGACCTTTCCACTCTGGAATCTTAGCCAGCCTCTGCGGACCACACCCAGTTTAGAAAGAGGCGCCAGTAATATCGCCATAAAAGGTGACGGCCACTATGTGTGTTTGTGTTTCGGACTTCAAGTAATATATATCAGAAAAATAAAAATAATTTTTCATATCTGGCTTCAGGAATTTCTAATTTGCATTCAGTCCCTCCTCTTAACTATGAGTCAGGACAAAATAAAAAAAGGTGTTTGCGAAAAAAAATGTAAAAGTATCACAAATAGAAGGCAACTGCATGTGAAATTAAACCTTCCACTCCACACATCTGCTCCAGCCGCCAGGCAGTTCAGTGCCTCGGGAAAACAGTTCCCAGTGAGCATGTTCCGTCCCCCAGGCCCACCCCAACCCATAGAAAGAAAGTCACTAAAATTCAAGACAAAGGCCCATCAACACCATTAGAGTCTCTCCTTCAGACTCAACAGATACACATCAGGAAGGCAGGCTTAAAAGCGGCACCAAGCAATTCCATTGTCCAGGTCTTAGGGCCCAGAGCAGATCTGTATTTAGTTAGAGGCTCTCTTCCAAATGACAACATTTACAGAAACGAATGTAGCAAGCGCGGTAGAAGTCTGGGAAAGTTTCAACAAAAGTGCCTGGGAAGAACAATGTATTTTCATCCCTGATTGCTGAGGTGATACCCACAACGAATATCCAACGCCTAGATGAGAATGCATCCAATAAAAACTGCACGGTAATTGAATTTTCAGGTGAAGCAGAGGTATATTTTAGAGGGAATCCGTCTCAGAGCCATAGATTAGCTGCCCTATCAATCCAGGTTTAGAGGAAGAAGAACTGAGATCCTTTGCAGAGAAGAGCTTTTTATCCAAGGTGACACAGCTGATCAGTATACCAAACCCAATTCCGGGTATCTAAGCCAAAGCAGGAAGGCAAAAAAATAAAATATAGAAATAGAAGGCCCACTTCGTACTGTGGACATTCTTCCACCCCCACCCCACCCCGGGGGGGGGGGGGGGGGGGCTGGAGACGACCGGCACAGACTAAGACCCGGTTTCAAGCTGTTTATTTTCTAGAAAAGGTTATTGTCTTTTCAGTAACCACACGAACAAATAATCAAGGTAACACCACATAGCGTTAAATGTTATGAAGAAAATAAAACACATTAATGCACTGAGAGTGAGCGGGCTGCTTTAACTAAGGTGGCAGCTCTCCAGAAACGTCCTCTTGGTGCGGTCTCGGCTGCAGCGATCACGCTCCGGATAACGGGCACACCCTTCTCTCTCCTCCCCTCCCGTCCCCAGTGTCCAGCGCTTCCCCAGCAACTGGAAGGCGCCTTAGGAGCACATTTTCAGGGGTCCTCTCCCATCCTCCACCCCGCCCACCCATAGCAAGAGCCAATGTAGACTTGTTTTGCAAACTGTAGCGTTCTTGTAGAAACCAGAGAAGGAAAAAGAACAGGCGACTTTAAACCGCTAGGTGGGGGGGTATTGCCAAAATGTAGCAAACTGTGCGTTGGGGGGGGGGGTGAAATAAACTATTTTCCTGCTATTTTAGAGGAGCTGGGCAAGATTAGAGCAAAGCTTGAAGAGATGAGAGACGGGGAAGGCGAAGAGGAATGTTATTCGCTGCAAGAGATCTTTCCTCTTTTTGTTTCTCCTCCTAAAACAAGCAGAGGAGAAAACTTGGCTTTAAAGGTGTGGGAACCTGTGGCTTTCTCCAGCCAGGCTTTTGCCAAGCCCTTAGCAGAATCTGCCGCCACCGTGCGGTGTTGGAGTTTGCTCCCATCGCCTCCATTGGTAAAGAGTTGCTTGAACATCCCAGCCCATGCAGGCGGCATTTTATGCTGAACCACTTGTCACTATCCTGGCTCCTGCATTTCACTCACTCCTCCCATTTTAAAATAGTTAAGTATGTAGGTGTTTGCACATGTGAGTGTGTCCGTGCGTGTGAAGTACCCAGAGAACAGGGCACCCGTAAGGTCGCCTCTGCCCGTATCGCCCCCCTGCGGAGGAGCGGCTCCTGCAGGCAGTCCACGTATCCTCTCCACAGTCCCAAGTTGCGCTCGGAGGAACCGCCCTTCAAGGTCCAGGGAATTTAGCAGATACAGGCGCAGCACTGGGGCAAGGAGGGCATGAGTCGAAGAAGGTCCGGGGTACCAGAGCGCAGCAGAAGTTAGTTAGGCAGAAATGAGCTCCTGTTTGAACACTGAAAACTGTGAATGCGCTTTTATCGGATGCACCCGGGTGGTCTTTCAGCAGACGTCGAGGAGACGGAAAATGAACCGCAGTGAAACCTGTGAGCCCACACGAAGGCGGATACAGTAGAGATCTGCGGAGGGATTAGAAAATAAACCCCCACTCCCACCCACCCCCTGCCCCCAGGAGCTCTCCCCTTTGTAAGAAAGATGTTGGGCGGCTGCGCAGCAGCGAAAAGCCGGACTCAGGCTGCAAAGTTTGGAGTAGGGCACTTGGTAGAACCAACGCAGTGAAGAGACGCTCCTTCCGCCAACAGGCAAGCAGAGCAGTCCCCCCAGAGAACTTGCTGCAACTCAATCTAGCAGCCCCTAATGAGCCTCCTTGTGTGTGTGTGTGTGTGTGTGTGTGTGTGTGTGTGTGTGTTTGGGGGGGGGGGGGTGTCTCTAGGAGCTTCCCTGCATCTCCCAGAAGAGAAATACACGCAGAAGAAAATACGTGTGATTATTTTTATCTTTGTTTCGCTGAAATAAAAAAACTAGAGGAAAATGCAACCCCAGCCCCATCATACCTACCATTTGAAAAATCCACAAGCAGTCCTTCACCACAAAATGTGGGGATTTTGCAAGCGACTTTTTGCAAGTCACAATTCCTTAATCTAAAGCCACTCACTGTTGTTTTGTTTTGTTTAAATTACGATCCAAGAAGTGGGCAACAGGCTACAGCCACTTCTGCACAACATCCTTATGTGTAGAGGTAGCCCATTTCTACCTTCCTCTATTATCTCCAGTAACTTTTTCTTAAAACGTTTACTGGTAGTAATGAAAGTACAAGGTTTACCCAGTGCCTTGGTTCTTACCATCCTTGTTTCCCTTGATGAAACTATGGAAATGTTCAGATAAATGAACATATGTATGCATGCATATAAATACATACAATTTCTGCATAAAAATACTGAGGTTTCCAGACCCAGGCCCAGATCCCTCTCTGCATTTTTGGACCCTTCATTGGGCCCTTGACCTGGTATCTGTACCGTGGTACTTATAAGTTATGTGCTTGATTAGGGATCTTTAAATCTGGCCAAATAATAAAACTAGGTACTTTGTTCTCTAAATGCTAGGCTGGTGTAATTTAATCCCTGAGAATTAGTAGGTACGTTATTGTTTAAGGAAGAAGGCAGACAAAAAATTACAGCAAATATACATAACTTAGACCTTTCCTGATGCCTGTCTGTAGTAATCACTTTGCTACTCTGAACAGATACCTGCAAAAGCTAGCCCAGTGTCAACTAGAAGAACTAGTTCCCAACTAAGGTATAACTTATTTTATTTCTTGCAAAAACCTAGGCCTAGAAGGAAATTTCTCATTTAAAGCTAACCTTAGGTAATACAAGCACAGTTTTCAGCGGTGGGGTGGGCGGGGGGGGGGGGGGGGGGGTGAGGAGGCTACAAAGGAGGGTTGAATTTCTTTTCTTGGGCAAACAGTGGGATTTGGCAAAAATGATAATTCTTTGGCTAGAAAAGCAATGCCAATGATTCCATCAAACTTAGAAACAACTTCACATCATTGGGCAGCTCTTTGTTCAGGGTGAAGTTTCTTCTGAAAATCTGATTTAAAGAATTTAGTAGTGAAGTTATATACAAGCCTAAGGACAAAAGCAGTAGCAATTGGATTTTGTTCTGTATGCCTTATTTCTAAATCCAAAAAATTACAACACTGTGTGATTAGCTCTGGTCTTGCAGAGAAAACAAGTCAAGCTCAGTCGTGTTGTTTCTTCGCCTGTAATTAGTGAATAATTATTTTCCTTTATTGAATACTATGTACTAAACTACATGTCCCAAATACATTCTCTCATTTATGTCTTATAATAACACTAAGAGTTATGATTATCATCCTCATTTTCTTGGATGAGTAAGTTGAGGCTTAGAGAATGTAAGTAACTTCACCAATATCAGCCCACAAATAAGTGATAGAACCACTTTTCAATACAAATCAAATTGCAGGGACCAATTCTTTACCAATAGGCTACACTGAGTCAGCTATGCCGCTCATCACTGGGTGGCCAACTAGAAGAGTTAGTCTTGCCTCTGACTTTATTTCCTCCTGCCTGTGGGGTAACATAACAGAGCTCATGCTCTGGAACTCTCCAAAATATCTTCTGTTAGGTGCCTTCAAATGTTTATAGGGTGGATGGGTGGGGGTGGTGGGGGAGGAAGTCAGGTAGAAAATTGAACACCATGATTGTGTTTAGTCAGCTAATCATCATTCCAAAAGCAGTGCTGATAAGGGATCCCATATCACACATTCTGAAGTCCACAAACCAGATGGAAACCAGTTAAACCTTTAACCAAGAAGTTTCTTGGCTTCTCATCCTGATGTCATTTAATTACCTTCAGAGTATGCTTCTTTCTCTCTCTCTTCTTCCATATTTTTCTTTTCACTCTTTCTCCTCTCACTTTATCTCTTCATCCTGAACCATTGCTCTAGCCTCTGCAGTACATATACATATACACACTGGTGGAGAGAAAAAACAATAAATTAATGGTTTTCTTTCTAAATGTATGAATGGAATGTGTTAAATGCAGTGACATCCCCTGTCCCCCATTTTTAACCGAGTTAGTTTGAATATCAATTTTTAAAGAAACATAATCTAGAAAAATTGGATTGTGTTTCTTTTTCCTTTTTTCCCTGCGTACTGAAGTTGACTCTTTTTTTCCCCATGGGTCAGTATCTTACCAAAGAAAAAGAGAACTATTACTTGTGAGAAGATTATTCAAATAAAGATTCTTACAGAACATATAACAAGAATTCAGCAGTTAGGGAAGCTCACCAACTAAAAATAATGTCAAAACCAGGAAGGGAGACAAAAAATGAATCTAAATGCTGAGGTACTAAAACATGCACTTATACAGGAAAGAGCTCCTCTAGCCTCATTCATAGCTTCTTCTTACTTTATACACAGTTCTGACATGTTTGACTATGAGATTTCTAAGGTCCCTGAAGAGAAGCATTCCATTAGAAATGGATGAGAAACTATCTCAAATAAGGACACTGAGGGCAGCAAGATATCACAACTTGTCATAACTAATGCAAAATAGGCAGGGAAATCCAGGGAGAATTAAAAAAAAAAAAAAAGAAAAACCGAAAAGAATGAAAATAAAACCATTATATGTGTTAAGACATTTAACAGTATAAAGTATGGTTTTAAAATTCTTATTGCAAGTGATAGAAAACTAATATAATTATACATAAAAACAAAAGAGAGAATTTGTATTAAGGAGAGTGGAAACCCCTCAAAATGAAAAGAGGAATTGAACACCCAGGCTTTGAACTAGTTAGGGATGTAGCTGAGCCTTAGGAATAGCCAGCACTCTAGGATACAATCTCTTATTCTTTTTTCTGTTGGTTGCTCTCTGCATGTTTGCTGCTTTCTTCTCTTTCACTGCAGACAGACATTCTCCACACTGTTGAAAATACAGCCATTAATACCTTTTGAACTTTACAACTTTGCAGCTCCTATCATATTTCGTAAATTAATCTGAATTCTGAGTTGCAAATTCAGAAACTCTGAAAAATGGGTTGTGCTTCTGAGTAAAATATAGGAGGCCATCATACATCAACATTCCCAAAGTCACAACTAAAAAAGATGTAAATTAAAAAAAAAAACCTATTATAAGAGTTTGAAGAGCTGTGTGAGCGATAAGTACTTAGATGAAGTTCCAGAGAAAGAAAAGTACTTCCTAGGTGAGCTGTTGATTGATGCTTTTTTTATTTCCGGAGTCATTTGCCAATTCTGGGTACAGATTATGGATTAGACTGGTCCGGACAGAGGGACTTTGCTGGAACAAAGGGAAACCAGCAGAGTTTTTGATGGTCACTGTATTAGTTAGGGTTCTCTAGAGAAACAGAATCAACAGGGAACACTTGCAAATATAAAATTTATGAAAGTGTCTCACATGACCATAGGAATGCAGAGTCCAAAATCCACAGGGCAGGCTGCGAAGCTGATGACTCCAATGGATGGCTTGGATGAACTCCACAGGAGAGGCTCACCAGCCAAAGCAGGAATGGAACCTCTCTCCTCTGAGTCCTCCTTAAAAGGCTTCCCATGATTGGATTTAGCATCACTAATTGCAGAAGACACTCCCCTTTGGCTGATTACAAATGGAATCAGCTGTGGATGTAGCTGACGTGATCATGACTAATCCTATGAAATGTTCTCATTGCAACAGACAGGCCAGCGCTTGCCCAATCAGATGAACAGGTACCACAACTTGGCCAAGTTGACACCTGTCCCTAACCATGACAGTCCACCCCTTGTCAACTTGGCACATATATATATATATATATATATATATATATATATCACCTTAGACCATACTTAATTTCCAAATGAAAACAAATAAGCACATGTTTTTTCTTTTACCTGACAGTACTCAACTGTCCTGCATATAACTGGAAACACATTAAATCTCTCCAGAATAGCATGCAAATCCTTGGGCAACATTCATTCTTAAACTTGATATCTTACAATTTAAATAGTATAACACAAACAAAACAGCATTACAGTCCTCGTTTCTGTAACTGATCACGTGGTCGAAGTTCATATTTATCACTACCTTCTTCCACTACCCATTCCATGTTCCCTTTCCCCTCAGCAAGCACTTCAGCTGGCCATAGTTCTTTGCCTGGTGGGGTGACCCAAACCTTCATTCCTGAAGTCTCAGAGCCATTAGTGGTCCTGCCTGGATTGTGTTGTTGCAGTTTTCCATTGATTTTAATCACAGGGCATGGTAGTACTAATAGACGCCCCAGGGGATCTCCTATATTCCAAGAAAACTCTTCTTTCCCTCCATTATGTAGTTGCAGTCCTACTTCCTTCTGATAGTCAGGGTCAATTACCCCAGACAATAATGTAATCCCCTTCTTGGTGTGTTGATCCAGAGGCATAAGTAGCCCAAAGTGGCCAGGTGGCAATCTTAACTTCCAGTTCAGTGATATCACTGTTGTTTCTCCTGGAGAAAGCACACCCCGTTTTGGAACTAAAACCTGTAGACCAGCAGAACTCAGGGTAGCAGGGATAGGAAGCAAAAATTTTCCTAGTGGATCACTAGGAGTAATAGTGAGTGGCACCACACCCATTTCCACCCCTTGGTTCCTGGACCCATGGATCCTGGCTATGGGAGAAACAGCACCATACAGCGGATGCTGATTCAGAGCATACACAGCTTCCTGGAGAACATTACCCCAGCCTTTCAAGTGTTTGCCACCTAGTTGGCACTGTAATTGAGTTTTCAAAAGGCCATTCCACCGTTCTATCAATCCAGCAGCTTCTGGATGATGGGGAACATGGTAAGACCAGAGAATTCCATGAGCATGTGCCCATTCCCGCACTTCATTTGCTGTGAAGTGTGTTCCTTGATCCGAAGCAATGCTATGTGGAATACCATGACGATGGATAAGGCATTCTGTAAGTCCATGGATAGTAGTTTTGGCAGAAGCATTGCGTGCAGGGAAAGCAAACCCATATCCAGAGTATGTGTCTATTCCAGTTAGAACAAATCGTTGCCCCTTCCATGAAGGGAGTGGTCCAATGTAATCAACCTGCCACCATGTAGCTGGCTGGTCACCTTGGGGAATGGTGCCATATCGGGGGCTGAGTGTGGGTCTCTGCTGCTGGCAGATTGGGCACTCAGCAGTGGCTGTAGCCAGGTCAGCCTTGGTGAGTGGAAGTCCATGCTGCTGAGCCCATGCATAACCTCCATCCCTACCACCATGACCACTTTGTTCATGAGCCCATTGGGCAATAACAGGAGTTGCTGGGGAAAGAGGCTGACTGGTATCCATAGAACGGGTCATCTTATCCACTTGATTATTAAAATCTTCCTCTGCTGAAGTCACCCTCTGGTGTGCATTCACATGGGACACAAATATCTTCATGGTTTTAGCCCACTCAGAAAGGTCTATCCACATACTTCTTCCCCAGACCTCTTTGTCACCAATTTTCCAATTATGGTCTTTCCAAGTCCCTGACCATCCAGCCAAACCATTAGCAACAGCCCATGAGTCAGTATACAAACGCACCTCTGGCCAGTTTTCCTTCCAAGCAAAATGAACAACCAGGTGCACTGCTCGAAGTTCTGCCCACTGGGAGGATTTCCCCTCACCACTGTCCTTCAAGGACACCCCAGAAAGGGGTTGTAATGCTGCAGCTGTCCACTTTCGGGTGGTACCTGCATATCGTGCTGAACCATCTGTAAACCAGGCCCGAGTTTTCTCTTCCTCAGTCAATTCACTGTAAGGAACACCCCAAGAGGCCATAGCTCTGGTCTGGGAAGGAGAAGGTAATGTGGCAGCAGGAGTGGAAACCATGGGCATTTGTGCCACTTCTTCATGTAACTTACTTGTGCCTTCAGGACCTGCTCTGGCTCTATCTCGTATATACCATTTCCGCTTTACAATAGAGTGCTGCTGTGCACGCCCAACTTTATGGCTTGGTGGGTCAGACAACACCCAACTCATGATAGGCAACTCAGGTCTCATGGTAACTTGGTGGCCCATGGTTAAGGGTTCAGTCTCTACTAAGGCCCAGTAGCAGGCCAAAAGCTGTTTCTCAAAAGGAGAGTAGTTATCTGCAGCAGATGGTAAGGCTTTGCTCCAAAATCCTAAGGGTCTGCATTGTGATTCTCCTATAGGGGCCTGCCAAAGGCTCCAGACAGCATCTCTATTTGCCACTGACACTTCCAGCACCATTGGATCTGCTGGATCATATGGTCCAAGTGGCAGAGCAGCTTGCACAGCAGCCTGGACCTGTTGCAGAGCCTCCTCTTGTTCAGATCCCCACTCAAAATTAGCAGCTTTTCTGGTCACTCGATAAATGGGCCGGAGTAGCACACCCAAATGAGGAATATGTTGTCGCCAAAATCCAAAAAGACCAACTAGGCGTTGTGCCTCTTTTTTGGATGTGGGAGGGGCCAGATGCAGCAATTTATCCTTCACCTTAGAAGGGATATCTCGACATGCCCCACACCACTGGACACCTAAAAATTTTACTGAGGTGGAAGGCCCCTGTATTTTTGTTGGATTTATCTCCCATCCTCTGACACGCAAATGCCTTACCAGTAAATCTAGAGTAGTTGCTACTTCTTGCTCACTAGGTCCAATCAACATGATATCATCAATATAATGGACCAGTGTGATGTCTTGTGGGAGGGAGAAACGATCAAGGTATCTGAGAACAAGATTATGACATAGGGCTGGAGAGTTGATATACCCCTGAGGTAGGACAGTGAAAGTATATTGCTGACCTTGCCAGCTGAAAGCAAACTGTTTCTGGTGGTCCTTACTAATAGCTATTGAGAAAAAAGCATTTGCCAGATCAATAGCTGCATACCAGGTACCAGGGGATGAATTGATTTGCTCAAGCAATGATACTACATCTGGAACAGCAGCTGCAATTGGAGTTACCACCTGGTTGAGTTTACGATAATCCACTGTCATTCTCCAAGACCCATCTGTTTTCTGCACAGGCCAAATAGGAGAGTTGAACGGGGATGTGGTAGGAATCACCACCCCTGCATCTTTCAAGTCCTTAAGAGTGGCAGTAATCTCTGCAATCCCTCCAGGAATACGGTATTGCTTTTGATTTACTATTTTGCTTGGTAGGGGCAGTTCTAGTGGCTTCCACTTGGCCTTTCCCACCATAATAGCCCTCACTGCACGAGTTAGAGAACCAACGTGGGGATTCTGCCAGTTGCTCAGTATGTCTATGCCAATTATACATTCCGGAACTGGGGAAATAACTACAGGATGGGTCCGGGGGCCCACTGGACCCACTGTGAGATGGACCTGAGCTAAAACTCCATTGATCACCTGGCCTCCATAAGCCCCCACTCTGACTGGTGGTCCAGAGTGACGTTTTGGGTCCCCTGGAATTAATGTCACTTCTGAACCAGTGTCTAATAATCCCCGAAATATCCAATCATTTCCTTTTCCCCAATGCACAGTTACCCTGGTAAAAGGCCTTCAGTCTCCTTGGGGAAGACTTAGAGGAAGGTTAACAGTATACATTTGTGGCAGTGTAACAGGTTTCTTCCCCATAGGGACCTGGCCTCCCCTTCATTTAAGGGGCTCAGGGTCTGTAAACTGTTTCAAGTCTGGAAATTGATTAAGGGGCCGTGACTCTGTGTTTTTGTAATTCAGGTTAGACTTCTGTTCCCTTGACCTAGAACTCTTTTGTTTATACAGCTCCAACAAGAATTTAGTAGACTGCCCTTCTATTGTATTTCTAGGCACCCCATGATTTACTAGCCAATGCCACAAATCTCTGCGTGTCATATAATTTTGATGCCGCCTTTGAGTTTGTTGTCTATTATAATACCCACGTCTACCCTGTCTTTGGTGATTGAGTGCTGCCACCTGGCTTCTGCCAACTCAGGGTCCTGTCATCCCCATTGTGTTTAAGGATTCCAGCTCAGTGACAGCAGTTCCTACAGTAATATCTGACCTACAAAGAAGTGCAACCACAGAGCTCTTGAGGGATGATGGTGCTAGTCTCACAAATTTATTTCTCACTGTTCTGGTAAAAGGTGCATCCTCTGGGCATTCCTGGGGTGTAAGAGCAGGCTTTGCATGATAAATCCACTCTAACATCCCAATCTCTCTAAGCCTCTGGATCCCCTCATCTACATTATACCAGGGCAGTTCTGGCATTTCAACCTCAGGTAATGTTGGCCACCTTTTGATCCATGTTTCAACCAACCACCCAAACAAGCTGTTAACACCTTTTCTAACTGCTCTAGCTATAACATTGAATGCAGAATCTCTGCTTAGTGGGCCCATATCAATAAATTCAGCCTGATCCAGCCTTATATTCCTCCCACCATTATCCCACACTCTTAAAATCCATTGCCACACATATTCCCCTGATTTCTGTCTATATAAATTGGAAAACTCACACAGTTCTTTTGGAGTATAACGTACCTCCTCATGTGTGATACTTTGTACCTCACCTTTAGGGGCCTGTTGGGACTTTAGTCTAGTTATAGGTCTAGAAGAAATGAGGGGTGGTAGGGGTGGGTCATGAAAAGAATTAGAAATATCTTCCAAGCCATTTGCTTCAGGGCTTTCATTTGCAGTTTCATCTGGTGAAACAGGATTAATAACTCTAGGGCTAATCCCTTCAGGAGGAGGTTGGGTGGCCAATTCCTCAAGGCAGGCAGGAGGTGGGGCGGCTATGTCCTCAGGGCAGACTATTACAGGGTTATCTAAAGAAGTCTCAGCATGGTCTAGGGTTTCAACCTCACCCCCAACATCATTATCAATCCATATGTCACCATCCCATTTTTCAGGGTCCCACTCCTTTCCAATCAATGCCCTCACTTTAACGGCAGATACCATGCAAGACTGAGATTTCAGTTTACGTTGTAAAGTTGCTACTCTAACAATAAGATTCTGAGTCTGATTTTCAGAGATCTCAAGTCTATGGCTACAGGAAATAAAATTTTCCTTCAGGATACTCATAGAAACCTCTACACCTTTCAGACGGCACTTAAGCTTCTTGTTTGAAGCCTTAAGCCCATCCCTTTCACCCTTTAATGTATACAGTGTATCTAACAACAACCAACCAACATCTCTATAACTCTTATTCCTACAAAACTCTGTAAAGGTGTCAAAAACATTATCCCCCAGAGTCTGGCTTCGTACAAGCGAAGCATTAGGAGAATCGAATGATGATATTTTGACTATCTCCTTTGCCAACTCAGTCCATGGATTGGGAGTGTCATTCTGATTACGGGAATCAGAGTCCTTAGTGTCTCTGAGCCCAGTCAGAGTAGAAAACCATTCATAAAAACCCATTTTTAAGATTCTGTTCCTTAAGAACCACTCCTGGTACCAAGATGTATTAGTTAGGGTTCTCTAGAGAAACAGAATCAACAGGGAACACTTGCAAATATAAAATTTATGAAAGTGTCTCATGTGACCGTAGGAATGCAGAGTCCAAAATCCACAGGGCAGGCTGCGAAGCTGATGACTCCAATGGATGGCCTGGATGAACTCCACAGGAGAGGCTCACCAGCCAAAGCAGGAATGGAACCTGTCTCCTCTGAGTCCTCCTTAAAAGGCTTCCCATGATTGGATTTAGCATCACTAATTGCAGAAGGCACTCCCCTTTGGCTGATTACAAATGGAATCAGCTGTGGATGTAGCTGACGTGATCATGACCTAATCCTATGAAATGTCCTCATTGCAACAGACAGGCCAGCGCTTGCCCAATCAGATGAACAGGTACCACAACTTGGCCAAGTTGACACCTGTCCCTAACCATGACAGTCACTAAGACCAGTGTGACAGTTTAGAATCTAGGAGTACTCCAATATATGGCCAGTTTTCCAGATGGACATTTGCTGTGTGTTAGAGGAAAGCAGGAGACTGGGGGAGTGGAAAATCGTAATCAGCAAATTGAAATCTCCCATGCTTTTACAACACTTAGAAGATAAATCCTTCCCGAGTCAGAGTAGGACCCTGCATTAAAGAAATAATTGGTCTTTCCTCTCAAGCCATTCACAATATATATATTTTAAAACTTTTATTGTAGTAAAATACATATAGCACATTCCCATTTTAGCTATTTTCAAGTGCACAATTCAGTGGTATTAATTACATTCAAAATGTGATACCATCACCATCGCCCGTTACCAAAATTTTTTCATCACCACAAATAGAAACTCTGTATCCAGTGAGGAATACCTCCCCACACCCCTCTCCACTGGCTCCTAGTAACCTGTAATCTACTTCCTGTCTCTATGAATTTTCTTATTCTAGATATTTCATATAAGTGGAATCATTAAATATTTGTCTTTTTTGATTTGGCTTATTTGATTTGGGATAATATTTTCAAGGTTATCCATGTTGAAGTATGTATCAAACCTGTTCTTTTTTAAGGCTGGAAGATAATCCATTTTATGGACATACATTTTTTTTTTTTTTTTTTTTTTTTTTTTTT
Organism: Tamandua tetradactyla; assembly: GCF_023851605.1. Classification (NCBI taxonomy): domain Eukaryota; kingdom Metazoa; phylum Chordata; class Mammalia; order Pilosa; family Myrmecophagidae; genus Tamandua; species Tamandua tetradactyla. Next base: position 133,430,221 of record NC_135331.1, read on the forward strand.
TTTAAAGGAAAGACAGAGAGAAGGAAGGAAGGATAGAAGGAAGGAAGGAAGGAAGAAAGGGAAACATCTTTAAACATTTTCTTGTTTTATTGTATTCTGTTTCTCCGTTTTTGTTACATGGGCTGGGGCCGGGAATCGAACCGAGGTCCTCCGGCATAGCAGGCAAGCACTTTGCCCGCTGAGCCACCGCGGCCCGCCCGGGACATACATTTTATTTATCACTCATCTGTTGATGGACAGACACTTGCGTTGTTTCCACCTTTTCGTTGCTATGAATAATGTTACTATAAACCCTGATGTACAAATATCTCTTCAGGTCCCTGTTTTTAATTCCTGAGGGTATATATCTAGAAGTAGAGTGTCCCTATTATATGGTAATTCTATGTTTAACTTTTAGGAACTACCAAACTGTTTTCCACAGTGGTGTACCATTTTACATTCCCACCAACAATGCACAGGGTTCCAATTTCTTCACATCCTCACCAACACTTGGAATTTTTCTTTTTTTTTTTTTTTAACATCCTAATAGGTGCAAAGAAAAAAGGAATTTTTCTTTTTTTTTTTTTTTTTACATCCTAATAGGTGTAAAGTAGTATCTTATTCTGGTTTTGATTTGCATTTCCCTAATGACTAATGATGTTGCATCTTCTCATATACTTATTAGCCATTTATATATCTTCTTTGGAGAAATTTCTGTACAAGTCCTTTGACCATTTTTAAACTAGACTGTCTTTTTTTTTGTTATTGAGTTGTAGGAATTTTTTATATATTCTGGATATTCAACTCTTATTATATATATATGATTTACAACAGTTTTCTCCAATTCTATAGATTGCCTTTTCACTTTCTTGCTAATGTCCTTTGATTCACAAGGGTTTTAATTTTCATGAAGTCAGTATATCTGTTTTGTAGTTATTGTCACTCATGTTTTTGACATTAAATCTAAGAAATCATTGCAGATTCAAGGTCATGAAGATTTTTCCCCATGTTTTCTTCTGTTTATTCTTTAAGATCTTTTATTTATGTCTTTTATCCTAATCAAGCCACAGTAAATAAATGGGGCAAAAAAACACGTCTTCCTTACAGCAGAATTCCAACTAATCCACATAGGTACTCTCCCCTCCGGGAGAAGGAGCTTAGCTCCCTCCACCTCAGAGCATGGGCTGCACTAGTGGCTTCCTTCCAAAGAGTTGAGTATGGAGAGGGGAAGAGGAGAGGGAGTAATTTTACAGTGAAACACCTGGACAGTGTGTTTCATCACTGATTAACATCAACAGTGATAATCATCAGGTTGACAGCATGTCCTCTTAACATGACGCGATGAGAAGGGCCCTTCACGTCTGTGATCTTCCTCCCCAAAACACATAACTCCAGGCTAAATCATGACAAAAGCATCAGAGAAAAATCTCAATTGAGAGACATTTTAAGAAATAGTTGACCAGTACTCCTCAAAACTGTCAGGGTCAGGTAGTAGTCTGTAAATTGGGAAATATAACTCCTCCAACTTTGTTCCTTTCAAGATGTTGTAAGCACTTGGCGTCCCTTGTGTTTCTAGACAGATTTGAGGATTGGCTTTTCCATTTCTACAAAGAAAAAAGGCTGATGGGATTTCGAATCTGTAGATCAATTTGGGCAGTATTTACGTCTTAACAATATCAAGTCTTCCAATCCACATTTACCGGATGGCTTGCCATTTATTTAGGTCACCTACAGCAAAGACTGTATTTTTTCATCATGTTTAACCATGGACTTCTCTATTCTTTTAACTTTACTCAGCTAGTGTTTTGACAGAGATTTATTTGAATGCTGGGAGATTTTTTTTTAAAGCCAAATTCACAGATACAGATAAAATGCAAAAAACAGAAAAGCCTATTCTGGTCATTGTAGATTGACTCTGCACTGGGGTTCGCCTTCAGCACTTAGACCATCTTGCTCTGAGTGTGAAGATCAACCAGAGGTGATTATGTCAGGTCTTCTCAGGTCTTTTCTGAGGCTATGTCTTCCCCTAATCATGCATTTGACTTCCAAATATTCCTCAGTATATCTGAAGGTTCCATGCCCTAATTTCCTTAGAAAACTCTTCCAGCTGGCAAATTTATTTCCCACAAGGAAATGGGTTAGGAATTCTGGGACTCCTTCATTTGTATACCAGGGCTAACTAAATAAGTAAATATCTTGTAAATAAGAAACACATTTCTTACTGGCAGAGAAAAGAAATTACAAAGAAAGAAAGGAGAAGACTGGGACAAACACCGTGACCCCGGATTGGAGTCCTAGCTATCAATATGGATTCATGGTTTTCTTTCATATATATATGTACTAAATACATTTTATCCGGTTATATAATTTTTCTATAAATTTATAAATATATATAAATTTATCAGGAATGTATATGCATGGGTTGTTATTATACATAAGTCCATTGTTTAGCTCTGTCCTCTGAAGGGGCCAGGAGCAGTGGTAGCCCAGTAGCTATGAGCATAAGTGACACCCAGATTTTAATTTCTAAATGGTGTTCCTCAATAAAAAGGACTCCTAGGAGAACTAGTTGATTTTAGGATTAGGTTAGGGAAAATTTAAGAGAAGCCTGATGCTTCCTGTGGTACCAAGAAGTAAGGAAGTACTTAAAAAAAAAAAAAGGTGGGAGGGGAGAGAGGCAAAGGGAAAAGAATAGTAAAGAAAGCAAGGATGGGCATACTGAAAGCACACAGGAGCCAACCTGAAAGAACTCTCAATGGCCAAAGCTGGAACAAATTGAACAACAAGATAAATAATGATATTTTAATAATAATACAAATAATCAATAACCATGAATCCATACCAATACAAATGAACAGATAAATAAAATTATTGGTGGGGGGAAAGGGGAAATAACAACTCTTCCTTACAGAAAATTACAATTAATATATGTAGAAGGAATGAGAGAAATAGAAAAAAACTCTTAGAACACCACAGTAATCATTGCTCCAAGCAAGATTCCCTATAAATGCTAAAATTAGTGGGTGAAAAGTTAAATAGTAACAGAATATTTGTATATTCCCAAAGTACCTCCCTCTAAATAATTAGTCGTTACAAAGAATAGTGAGTTCACAGTGGAAAACTGGCAGACACCATCTTAGTTTAGTGTTGAAGGTTAGCAGCACCAGAGATGTCACGTGATATCCAGTAGTTCCGACACAATGCCATGAGAAGGTACTTTGTCTCTGCAGTATTCCCCCCAAAGGATCCATAACTGCAGTCTAATCATAGAAAAGCATCACACAAACCTAAAATGAGAGGCATTTTACAAAATACCTGACTGATAGGCTTCAAAATTTTAGGGCTTGCATAAGGAGAGTGAGGAATTATCAGAGAATGGAAGAGACCAGGCAGACAAGTCATGTAATACAACGTGGGGTCCTGGACTGAATTCTGAAAAAGGATAAAGGACATGATGAAAAAGCGGGTGACATCCAAATAAGTTCTTTACTTTAGTTTCTAGCATTGGACCAATGTTAACTTCTTACTTTTCGTAAATGTTCCATGGTTATGTTAGATGTTAGCATAAGGGGAAGTTGGGTGAAATGTAGATAGGAATTCTCTGTACTAATTTTGCAACGCTTCTGTAATTCTAAAATTATTTCAAAAATGCTTTTATAAAGTGTTTATGAGAGAACTAAAGGTTTAGGATGATAGGGCAGAAGAAACCATGTGACATCTTAAGGAATTCATTTTATATAGTTATGATTTTTGAACCATGAGACTGTATTAACCATTTAGAAATGACTTTAATATTTAAAAATAAATACAAATAAAAGGAGTTATTCCAGGAATTTATTCTTTAGTTACTCTCCAAATTATGCCCAAAGATTTATGTATACAGCTATTCATATGGCATATGATGCAATGAAATGGCCTATTAGAAGGGAGTAAGAGATATGTATACCCTGACAAAAGTAAAATAAAATAAAAGGATTCAAGTAGAGATGGTGACAAAGTATTCAAGGCTTGGGATCTCATAATATCAGAAGTTCTCATTGCTATTGTTTGTAAAACACTAAAGGCCATCATTACCAGCTATGCCAATAATAATTTACAGATAATGCAAGGGCTTTGCCGTAATCTCCTAAAAAATTCCATGTCTGAGTCAGTATTGGCTTTCTCTGCCTCTCCCCAACAGAGTTCAAAATCCTATTCCAAAGGAAAGGAAAGAAGGATGGAGCACAGTTTTATGACAGCTTTTCCCAAGACTGAAATTTACTTTGAATACATGGACTAAGAGGCAGGAGAAAACTGTTTAGGGGAGCATAATGGCCATAAAACGCTTTTCAGCATGGGGAAAGCTTCTTGAGGAGATGGTTGGATTTGAGTGTTGCAGGACATGTAGGAGTTTGCAGACAGAGAAGGGGTGAAAAAGGAATCCGGACAGAAGAAAGAGCATATACAAAAGTAGATGGCGTTGTATATGAAACACAAACCTCTTTACCTCCCCCAACGTATCTCTCACCAGGGGCTGCTCCACAGCAGCCACGACGGCACTCACTGGTGGGAGTGCTGAGCCAGTTCATCTGTGGGGCAAGCTGGGGACACACCCCGGTCCTCAGTTCTCTGACTGTGGTGGGAAGGGGAGAAAGGGGAAGGGGAGAATCCTGGCATTGCCAAAAGACCCCAGGATCCAAGAGGAGAAGCCCTGTGATGGTCAATCCTGATTTCCACCTCCACCAAATACCTCCAGCAGGGCTCAGGAGGGCAGGGGAGAGAAGGGTGGGGAGTTGGCACTCTTCCCTCTGCTTTTTCTTTCCTGGGCCACCCCTCCATGGATCCTAAAGGGTGTCCTGTTTTGAGGCAGAGGGCTGTGCAAATACTCCCAGATCACGCTTTAGAAGGGAGATGGGCAGAAAGAGGAGAAGGAGAAGGAGAAGGCGGGACATGCTTTCTTTGAGGAAAGGAGTCATGCTTTCTTTGGACAAGAGGAAACTGCAGCATGTAGGGAGCGTTTTTGTTTTTTGCTTTTCTGGGCAGATGGTGGGGGAAGAGCAGGACCAGGCCCGCCTGGAGGGGGCGCTGGGGGTGGGGGCAGTGAGTGGCAGGGCAGAGAATGGTCTGGTCATAAAGCCGTATTCTCTCACCTCCGGGACCTTCTAGGAAAAGTGTAGAGAAGAACCCCACCCCTCACCCCCGCAAGCCTCCAGCCAGGCAACAAATTACCAATTTGGCTTGGTCGCTGCCCCCCACTCTTCCTCCAAACCCAACCTATGTGTTGTGGCTCCACAGTCCCTGCTATCTGGCCCAGCACCACTCCACCCTCCTTTTACAATATAAGGTCCCAGGAACCCTTTGGCTCACCTTCATTGTCCTCCTAAAATGCACGGGCCAGCCCAACTAGAGAGCAGAGCCCTTGTGAGGACAAAGGTTGTGTCTACAGACAGGACTGGACTCCAGAGGTGCCAAGCCCCAAAGGGCGGGTAAAACTCCTCCCGTGCCACGTGACTTTCCGCCCCAGAGACTGTCTGCCAGGAAGGGCTGGGACATGGTGGGCTGGGGAAATGAGTGGGTCACGGGCTGTCCCAGCCTGCCCCAGCCCCGACCGAACGGCCTCCCGCTCCTTAGCTCAGGAGTAGAAGCCAAGTTAGACAGATTCTTTTCTACCTCCCTGAGGTGGCTCCCAATCCTCAAGAAAAGAAAGGAGCTCACAAGAGACTTTGGTTCTAGCCTTGGAATGCAGACTTATAGACCGTAGGGGGTCCTAAGTGCCTCCAAATGTATTATTTCCAAATAAACTCTTTATACAACTTTTTTTTTTAATTGCACAAAACTTAAATGCTGAAACAAACAAACAAACAAACAAAATAACCTTTCCATGCTCATTTTCTAAAATCATTTCCTTTGTTCAACTGAGAATCTAGTTGTGGAGCACAGGGTTTGAATCTGAGGATTTGCAAGTATTTAACTCTACAGGGGGATATTTAAATATTTTCTTGTAGTTTCTTGTGCCCCTGCATGCTAATTGCAGCCTACTTACTTTACAACTAAAGTTCAGATTTTAAAATTTGACCACATTTTCTAGTGATGTTCAGCTGTCCACCAAGATACTAAGATTTTGTGTTTGGCTTCTCATCTGTGATAAACCACAGCTGCTTTATGGCCTGACCATCCAGCAGGCAATGATTTTCTTGCATCTTATTTTTTGTGCTTATTCTGACCATCTCAATTTACATGAATTTAAAGTCAATTTGCCTCCAAATACCAAAACACGAGCTAGAACATGTTTTTCTATCTTATGCAATTACTCCAGGTGCTTAAGGAAACATGATATTTGTAAGAAAGACTGTCATATTTTCTTTAAAGACAGGGCACTTTCTAGCCATGGTATACAGTGATTTGTTCCATGGATTTGCCAAGGCCCGTATTCTAACTCCACTGTCGCTATCAAATTCAGGCATAAGGCTAGGTTATATCAATTCTTTATAAAACTTCTCCAACTTCCCTTCCATAAATGTATGAAGGCTGATTTCTGACACAAGGGTTATGGAAGCAGCTGAATATTTCTTGCTGATTCATGCACTGTAAACATTATTTGGTTGGATCATTCCCTCTAAGTGGTCTTTTTCTCAATGTTGAGTGAAAAATTCTAGATCCAAGAGACGAGTTCTCATATGGGGAAATTTTACTTTCCTTCCAGTTCTAGACGGAATCTCCCAAGTTCTATTAGACTATGTTTCATCATGCCTTTGGTTGCTTTGCGCCCTGATAGAAAGCCTTTTTTCCTTGATATTTTTGTGTGGTGTTTCTGTTGTTTTTGTATTTGCTTTTGTGTGTGTATGAATGTGTTCTTTTTTTTTTATTTTACTAAGTGAGGATTTACACAATTAAGAATTACCGAATACCTTGACTCCGCCATGCAAACCTGCCTGCCCTATTGTGATGGCATTATATTAAACTTCCATAAAGATCAAGCTGCAATTCTTGAATTTACAAAAGAATACCTACTGACCTACTTTTTCTTCATTTTAAATATTTGGGATAGGTAGGACCATGTGTTACTTTATGTTGATCTGGTTTAGTGCTTAATGGGGCTGTAGCTGCTCTGGCCCCAAATGGTCCCTTGAGGCCTGAGGGATCACTGTACTGTGGCCCACCCATTCTCTACGCAGCTATAAAGACTTGGCAGCACACTTTTTTGGGAAACTCCAGATTCCGTGTTAAAAATGTCAGGTTCATTCTAGACACAGAAAATATTCTCGACTGATCAGAACAGACATCAATCTCGCGCTGCAGCAGGGTCTTGGAGACCCCAACTGCTCTACTGGGGAAAGGTCCCAGGAGGGCATACCCAAGGGTGTCAATGGCCACAGTAGAAAAGAGGACCCCACTCAGTGGGCTGAGGAGAGCAACTACCAACCAGTGTGGAAGTATACCCTACTTCCACCAATCTAAGGCCCTATCAGTAGTAAAGTGAACTATTATTCTATGCACCACACACACACAAAAAATGTCAATTGTCACAACCCTTTCTTTTCATTCAGAATTTTTATGTTATTTCATTGAAAGAGCTATGTTAGACATATTAAGTTATAGATTTTTGTTATGCATCACTTTTATGCGTACAGAAAAATAAACAAAATTAACTGCTTGATGTATTTTCCTAAAATTTCTTAACTTTAAGAATCACTTTTCAACAAAGAGTCATCAATATGCATATTTCTCCACACACTATCTGTATCATTAACAGCATGAGTCATGTAACATTTTTTTAAAAAGAGTACTCCTCTATTGTCTCTGGCGTCCTTTACCAAGGTAAAACATTCTGCTGGGTGCAGAAAAAAAGGATGACAAGTAACAACCACATCACAACTTCCACCAGCAATCATAGAATCCAGCCCTATTTCAGAGATGTTCAAATATAAGAAAAATATGTTTATCTTAGACTTGAAAAGATATAATAATTTCAATATGTTCAACAGTCCCTATGGTTATACTGGTCTGCTGATTATCAGTTTTGTCTCATTCATTACAGCTGATGTTTACATAGTCCATTTTGTGTCAAGATATCAGAATGTTAGTCAAATATTAATAGTTCATATTCTTTTCATAAATATTTGAAATCTGTGTGATATTATGCCCATTTCAGAAATTTGACAAACATTAAACTCTTATTGTTTATCTGTTAAGAGCCAGAATGGCTTTGGCAGAGAAAGAGAAATTAGATATAATTTTTAAATTAATTTTGTGAGTCTAATTCTAGTAATTTGACTGGATATGAGTAAACAAGAAAAAAATCCAAACTGAATTGAAATTGAACTTGAAAAATGCTATAATAAGAAAAAGGGAGCTGTTATAAAAACTAATACAGTAGTACAGAGAGGATGAAGATTTTTTTACAATAAAAGAAGAAAATTTGAGAACTTTATATATATCCAAAAGATGAATGAGTACATAAATCTAAGGGGGCCAATGGAAGGAATAGTTTAATATAAAGCCAGAGTCCCAAAGTGATTTTTTTATATGAAAAGAATGCAAGGAAGCCTTAAAATATAAATAATCAAATTCATTCTAGAATAAAGTAAGAAAATGCAGTAATGCTACAGAATTCTGAATCAGCAGTAGGAAGCACAATATTGAGAATATCATAGCATGTACAAAAAGGAAAAAACAGATGAGATGATAAGAGATGAAGAAGACAGAGATATATGAATATTCTGGAAAAAGAGTCCAGAAGACATACAAAAATCAATGATATAAATGAAAATATGTTTATGGCATTGAAGAAAATATAACTTCACTTAATAAAACTGATTACAAATTCCAGGTCAATTAATGTGAAAAGACCTACATATAAGTTATTACGTGTGTTTTTTTCCCAGGATAATTTTTTTAAATCATAGGATCTTGCATGGAAAAAAATAAGACAGGCTATTATCTTCAACAACGGAAACATTGCCAGCTGAATGATTTCTTTCATCAGTATTTCATCAACATAAGATGATGGAGAAATGTGTACAAAAGTTTTAGAGAAAAAACATTGCAAAATCAGTTATCTATACCCAGCCAAATTGCTACTGACTTGTAATCTCAGATAAGCAAGAAGTTGTACACTTACTTAGTTTGCCAGGCTGCAATGCCAAATACTGCACAGTGGGTTTTGGCTTAACAATGGGAATTTACAGGCTCACAGTTTTGAGACTGGAAGAAATCCAAAACTAAGATATCAGCAAGGCTTGCTCTCTTCCAAAATCTGTAGCATTTTGTTGCTGGCTGCTGGCAATCCTTGGAGTTCCTTATATCCTTTTATCTCTGCCTCCATCACATGGTGATGTCCTTTCCTTCCTGGCTTCTGTGAGTTCTGGGTTCTCTTTATAATGCCTCCAGTAATATGGATTAAGACCCACCCTGATTCAACTAGCCAAATATTAACTAAAAATGACATTTTCAAAAGGGCCTATTGACAATGCATTCACAAAACAGAGAAATGGATTAAGATTATGTATTTGCTGGGGAACATATACTGTCCTCTGGACTCCAAAAGGGCATGTTTTTCCCCCATGCAAAATATATTCACCCATCCCAGTATCCCAAGGCATTGAGCCATTCAGTTACAACTCTAAATTCAAAGTTTCATCAAAATCAATTATGGGTCTGGCTTATCCCGGAAAAAAAATTTCTCACCATCTGTGAACCTATGAAACTTAGAAAACAAGTTACCTGCTTCCAAAATACAATCGTGGGGCAGGCACAAGATAGACATCCCCAATCCAGAAGGAAAAATTGGGAAGAAAACATAGGTCATAAGTCCCAAGCAAGTCTAAAACCCTACAGGGAAAACACCATAAGATTTCAAGGTGAGAAACATCAGGCCTTCTGGAGTGTCCACCTCACCCTTTCCTAGCACCTGGAAGTAGAGCTCACTCCATACAAGGTTTCCAAGAACTGGAGTGATGACCTGGCTCTGCTCAAAAGCCAGAGACTAGGCCCCACCTTTTCCACACAGCAGGGTAGAAACCCCATGCTGCCCAAAGGCTTGGGAGGAAGCCCTTCTCCCTTGACCCAAGGAGATCTCTTAAGTCCAGACCTCTGCTCCCATAGTTCTGCCCTCAAAGTCATTTTTCTTTTATTTAGCCCCATTTCTGTCCCTGTTAGTCCAGGCCTGCAGTGCACCTACCCATGCAAAATTCTCAAATACCTTGTCAGTTTTACATATAGTCCAAGGGGGCCCATCTTACCAGACAAAAGGACTTTCCTCAGGCCCTTCCTGTTCATTTCCAATCCTGACTTCTCAGATGGCTGACTGGATCCATCAATCAAATGCTATTGAACTGAAAAGTTTGGAAGGATATGGGCCAAAATGTTAGCCATTAATATTCTTTGGGTGGAGGTATTACAGATGATTATCATTTGCCTTTTGAATTTATCATTTGAAACTGTGTATTGCTTTTTTTTTCTGAATTAAAAATGAAACTGTTTTTAGAAGCTATTCATTAAGCACTTTATTGCAATGTACAGATTATATCACCTACACAGACCTAAGCCTCAGAATTTAATATTGTATATGTGTGTTATTAACATGGGAAGCCAAACAATTCAAAATTAAGTTATTGAAATTGGATTCTACCTTCTAAAAATAAACATTCAACCAATGTAAGGCCTGCTTGCAAAAACATAACTGAATCCCTTTGTGCCAGTTTAAAAGTATTATGCATCCCAGAAAAGCCATATTTTAATCCTGATCCAATCTAATGGGAGCAGCCATTTGTTTTAATCCTGATTCAGTATAGCAGGTTGGAAACTTTCAATCAGATTATCTCCATGGATATGTGACACACCCAGTTGTGGGTGTGATCTTTTGAATAGATGGAGATGTGACTCCACCCATTCCAGTGGGTCTTATTAGTTTACTGGAATCCTTTAAAAGAGGAAACATTTTGGAGAGAGTCAGAAATGACAGAAACCTCAGAGCCACCAGAGAGAGAGTTGACAGAAACTTCAGGGCAGGATGATACAGTTGCCAACATTTGAAGAGGCACATATGTTTGGAGATGCCTGGAGCCCAGCAGATGTTGCCAAGAGATGTTAAGCAAGCCAGAACCTAGAGAAAGCCAGGGGAAGCCAAGAGATGAAAACCAGCCCCAGAAAAGCAAGTGAGAAACCCCCACAGGAACAGAGACTGAAAGCAACAAAGCCCAGGAGAAAGGGACCAGCAGATGGCAGCCATGTGACCACCCAGCTAACAGGGCTGTTCCTGACCCATCAACCTTCCTTAACTTAAAGTATATTTTTCTGGATACTTTAGTTTGGATATTTCCATAGGCTTAGAACTGTAACTTGTAACTTATTAAATTCCCCTTTCTAAAAGCCATTCCAGTTTTTGTATATTGAATTCCAACAGCTTACAACTAAGACACCCTTCTTAAGAAAAGAGATCATACATATAGAGCATGCTGAAGTATCTGATTTATGAACTCTTTGAATGTTTAAAAGAAGTTCCTGAATAACTGGACATTATAGCAAGCACATGGATTTAATTAAGCATAATTAGGTTGGATCATATTCAGGAAACTTGAAAAAAATACCAAGATGACAATATATTTGGGCCACTAAAGGGATAGTTCAAGTATGCTTTCAATAACAGATAAATTGTAAAACATAGATTGTTTTTAATTATGTTCAAATTTTAATATCTTTAGTGATTTCTGCTGTGCATCTATGGCTTTCCTGTGCGTTTTTAAATCACTGGGTTTATTTGCAAATTGCAATTAATTTTTTCTTTATAAGCTTGTTTGTTTTTTAAAATTATTTTTTATTAGAGAATTTCTGGGTTTTCAGAACAATCATGCATAAAATACAGGATTCCCATACACTACCCTACCACCAACACCTTGCATTGGGATGGAATATTTGTTACAACTGATGATAGCACTTTTTTTTAATTATTTTTTATAACTGCACTAAAATTGCACTATTTTTTTAACAGTAATACCCAGAATTTATTGAGAGATTCTGTTTTCTAGGCACTGTGTGAAGCAATTTACATGGTTTACCTCATTTAACACACCCAATACAAGGTCTGTGAAATCTGTGTGTACTGGTTTGAAAGGATTTATATACCCTAGAAAAGTCATGTTTTTATCCCAATCAATAGTGTGGGAGCAATGGTTTCTTCTAATCCCTATTCAGCACCATTGGTTGGAAACTTGATTAGGTTGTCTCCATGGATATGTGATTCAATCAATTGTGGGTATTAAGCTTGATTAGATGGAGACGTGTCTCTACCCATTTTACATGGGTCTTGATTAGTTTACTGGAAACCTTTAAAAGAGGAAGCATTTTGGAGAAAGCTTCAGAACGCTGCAGAACCGCAAAGCAGAGTCTACCAGCCAGTGACTTTTGGAGATGAAGAAGGAAAATGCCTCCCGGGGAACTTCATGCAAAAAGAAGCCTGGGCCACTGTGGCTCAGCAGGCAGAGTTCTCACCTGCCATGTCAGAGACCCAGGTTCAATTCCCAGCACCTGCCCATGAAAGAAAAAAAAAAAAAGAGGCCTGGAGAGAAAGCCAACAGAAGACTGCCATGTTTGCCATGTGCCCTTCCAGCTGAGAGAGAAATGTTGAACGCCAGCCATCAACCTTCTTAAACTAAGGTATCTTTCCCTGGATGACTTAGATTGGAAATTTCTATAGACTTGTTTTAATTGGGACATTTTCTTGGCCTTAGAACTGTAAACTAGCAATTAATTGAATTCCCTTTCTTAAAAACCATTCTGTTTCTGGTATATTGCATTCCTGCAGTTAGCAAATTAGAACACTGTCCTAATTTGATTTTTTTTTTAATTAGAGAAGTTGTGGGTTTACCAAAAAACAATGAAAAAAAAATACAGCATTCTCTTATACCCCTTATTAATGACACTTTGCATTAGTGTGGTACCTTTGTTACAATTGATGAAAGAATAATAGAATAGTATTGTTAACTATAGTCCTTAGTTTAAATTAGGTGCTTTTCCCCCATACACCACCCTATTGTTAACACCTTGTATTAGTGTCAAACATTTGTTACAAGTCATGAAAAGACATTCTCATACTTCTATTAGCTATAATCTTTCGTCTACAACAGGGTTCACTGTCATACAGTCCTATGTTTTAACTTTAATTTTTATTCTAGTAATATATATGAACTAAAAATTCTCCTTTTAACCATGTTTACATATATAATAGAGTACTGTTAATTACATTCCCAATAATAAAGTCCCACCATCACTACTATCCATTTCGAAACGTTTAAAATCAACCTAAATAGAAATGCTTACAAATTACACATCAGCTCCCATTCTCTATCCCCAGTCTATCCCTTTGCATATTTCACTCAGCAAAATGTCTTCACGGCTCATCCATGCTGTTGCATGCACGAGGACTTCATTCCTTTTTACAACTGAATAATACTCCCTTGTATGTATATATACCACATTTTGGTTGTCCATTCATTGGTTGATGGACACTTGGGCTGCTTCCATCTTTTGTTTATTGTGAATAAAGCTACTATGAACCATCCTGTTAGTAGTGGGATTGCCAGGTCATATGGTAAGTCTACACTTAGCTTTCTGAGGAACCGCTAAACTATCTTCCAGAGCAGCTGTACCATTTTACGTTCCCACCAACAATGAGTGAGTATTCCTGTTTTTTCATACCTTCCCCAACAATAATAAATGTAAGTTTTTTTTAAATAGCTGCCAGTCTAGTGGGTGTGAAATGATACCTCATTGTGGTTTTAATTTGTATTTCCCTAATAGCTAGTGATGTTAAGCATCTTTTCATGTGCTTCTTAGCCATTTGCGTATCCTCTTTAGAGAGATGTCTATTTAAATCGTTTTCCAGTTTTAAATTGGGTTGTCTTTTTATTGTTGAGTTGTAGGATTTCTTTATATATATTCTGGATTTTAAAGCCTTATTGAATATATGGCTGCCAAATATTTTCTGCCATCAAGTGGATCCTGTGATCTTGATGCATAAAAGTTTTTAATTTTGAAATGGTTCCATTTATCTATTTTTTTCCTTGCTTATATTTTGGGTATTAACAAAACTTCAACTATTATTTAGTAGTTTAATGTTAATATTTACAAAAAAGATATAGCAGTAATTATAATGCTCTATGGCTTTGTAGGATGGGTGTCATGATAAGCAACTTTGGTACCATAGATTTAGGGCCAAGCAGTGCTTTGCTCACAGTAGAAAATTTGGTAAACATTTGTATAATTAATCAAAAACAGCTATTCCAAAATGGAGCCAGCATAAAATTTATAATTTGTCACGTTGAGGAATTTTATAAAGGTACTTTAAAACTTAGTATAAAATACTTCTTAATACTTCTTATGTGTCATTGCAGATTTCCTTTGACATGTAAAATCATTACATTACTCACTTTTTGTATATGGTTTTTAATGATTCGCATAAGTCAAAAGTCCTTTCATACAGTTCTTTGAAATATAGTTGGACTTATTTAAATACATCATTATACCAGTAATCCAGATTGAATCAAATTATGCAGCTTGAATTGCTATGTGATAATAGCTATTTATTCTCTTCAAGGAAGAAGGTGGAAGCTGAAAAAATAGAAGAAAATAAAATTAAAAATAATCTGAGAAAATAAAGATGGTTGGATTAAATTGACTGAGCAAAATATCCTTTCTTCCTTTTTCCTTATTAAGAGAACCCCTGGGTGATACACCCAACCGAGAAAGGACATTTTTTCATCTCCCTTGAGAGAAATAGAGTGATAAAAAAGCAAATGATTTTGAGTGTCTTTTGGGAAATCCTATTTTGTGATTAATATGGCTGGAGTTCCTACAGCCATCTTGAACAGTGAGGGATTGAGCATGGAATCTCATGCTAAGGATGCTGAAGCAGGAAGTTATAAAGAGCATGGGTTCCAGATGCTTCTGTGAGAGTGCCATTCCAGCCCTGAACTGCTTACTTCAACTTCTTCAACTTTAGTAGGTCACTGCTATTTCCAGACTCTAAACTAGAGCCAAACACAGTTCCTAACTTACTTAAGATATAATCTTTACCCTTAGTGAATCAATATGACTTTATCAAGTCATACAATACTATTTTAAATACTAGTCATAATAGTGACTAATCTCATAAGCTTTGGCTGAGAGATAATTACTTAATATATCCTTCATTTCTAAATACATTTTCGAGCAGCCAGGCTTTAAGACCTTAGAATTCATTAGTGTATATTTTGAAACATACATGATAAGCTAAAGTGCTAAGTAATTTGTTTGCTAATTTCAAATAAATTAACAATAATAAAGGAACATAATTAACTATTTTAATTTACGTTTAATTTAATTTTCTCATATAGCTAAGTAAGTGCATCAAAGTTACCTCGAATTTTCTTCCTTTGCATAAAAATACCTATTTAATATTATGAGGATTTTTTTCTCTACACTTATGAAAATGAACATTGCATAATTCTTCCATTTTGGGGGAAGATTTTCTCAGTCGATATATCTCTTTGTTTTTTATTTAAAAAGTATTTATTGGGTAGTGTAATGGTGGCTCAGCAGGCAGAATTCTCACCTGCCATGCCAGAGACCCAGTTCGATTCCCAGAGCCTGCACATGCAAAAAAAAAGTATTTATTAAGGGCCTTCAAAGAGTGTGCAGTATTCAGGAGATGTAAAAGACCTGTTCCCAGGCTCAAGGAATTCAGTCTTCCCTCCAAATTTGGGAGAAAATGTGTCTGCCAACTTCCTAATTGTAAGTTTTAGTTTTGTACATTATATCACTTTTATTTCTAAGAGATGCCGTTATTAATTGTAATTATTATTTTCTATCTGAATAAAACCCCAAATCTACATGAACTGAAAACTTGGAAATGAATATTGAAAAAAATGCAAATGCATCACTCATCATCTGGAACCCTAGCTTTATCAAGACACCAGTCAAGAATACCATCAATTAAGATTTTCCTTTTAAGTTTGAAAAAAAAGATAGAGCCAAGTCTTTCCTCCTATTTCAATTCAGTTTGCCAAGAATTGCATCCATTAAAAATAGAAAAGCTAGTTTTGAATAAATTGTTAAGAATTATTTACTTCTTAGATCTTACTAAGAACAAGAAACTTTTAAAATTTTGATATAAAACAGAAGACATTTCCTTCTGGCACATCAAGGCATCTAAATCGATATAAAAAGTTTTGTCTTATTTCTTAAATAAATTTAAAAACAACACGTGTAAATGTTTTATGCCTCCTCTTTAGAAGATATTTTTCTATTCAAGGTGTTGAGGTAGGAATCACCTTTGAAAATTTGTCATTGGATATTTCTACTGCAGGAGAGGGTCCTTGTTTTGGTGTCATATCTGTCCTTTAAGATGGCAATAAATTTGGTCTTCTGCTAATATCCTATCACTTCACTTTGTATTAGAAGAGCTTTCAATTTCAAGTGGTTAAACTGATGGAATTTATCTAGCAAGACTGAATAGCTCACCTTTTGACCAAAAGACTTTGCTTTAGTAATACTGTTTATTCGTAACTCTTGATTTCTAGTAATTTTAGCTATCTGTCATGGGTAGAAATTAATTAGCTACTACAAAACTCTTCAAAGTATAAAATCTTGTTGTCATTAAAACCAACCTCCTCCCAACCCTCACTTTAGTGGTAGTTTTTTGATTTTAGGAAAAATCCTGACCAGGGATCTATAGATTCATCTTTGTTTTTATGTTGTGTGCATGTAATAATGCTCACTAGAAAGTTTTAATACATTCAAATTCTGTCTTTAAAAAAATGTACATCAAATCATCTGACCAAAATAAAACAAACATTTGATATGTTATAAATTCTATGGAAAAAAACTAGGTTTTGGTTAAAAAGAAATAGATTAATGGTATAGAATTGAGAATAATGGCAAAAATTTAAAAGTTTGCTGGCTGTGTTATTTTTTTTGATGGGAATTTGTAGCTCTTAGACATTATATACCAATACAATGTGCAAATATGTTCTTTATGCTAGTGACTTTTATTTTTGTTTATTTTTGGAAATATGTTTACTCATACTTTCTGGGAAGAAAAATGCTTTCACATTTTTTCAAGTTTCCATGAAACTGCTCTATTTATATGCGGATTATTTTTACTGTCCCTTTATTAACTGTTTTTACTTGAAGGTTTTAAAACAAAATTAAAATGTTTCACAATTTTCCCTCTCATCTTTTTGGTATTAGCTTTAAAGGCTGTCCTTGATCTCGTCTCCTCAAAACATTAACTTTATAAAATTATTAACTAGCTTTATAAAAATAGTTTTAGTTCTACTCTGTGTGACTTAGATTTTCAAAAAAACAATGACTATGCAAATTGGGATAGATAATTCCTCTGAGCTATTACAACAAGAATATGCCTCAGAATTGAATATTTTGGGTATCAATCAGGTTTCCAAGAAACTTTTACATGTAGCAAATTGCCAGCCCTCAGACACTATCCTCCCTTCCAAGAGTTTCTGTTTCATTTTTACTCTTTCTAAACTGAGCCTGTTGTACATTTTCAAATGTCCCTATATATATGAATTTTTCTAATAATTCAAATTTCACCCTTAAAAGATCAGAATCCCAAGCTAATTTATGAGGAAATTTTACTTGACATTCTTGGTTTTTTTCTGCCCTGTGTCATTGGGCAGACTGAGGAGAAAAACCTAAGCTCCATCACTTCCCCTTTACTCTCATTTATTTAATCTCAGTTTCAATCCACTTAGCTGGGGCATGCACCAAAGAAAAAGTACCTCCAGTTCAAAACCAGATAAAGGCCAAGATAGAATTCACCCCTACAGTGAGATATTAGCCAGGATAAAGAGAGAGGTGGGGAAATGGGGGTGAGAGGAAAGAGTGTTTTGGGCCCCGCGGACACCATGTTCAAAGGCCCTGAACAAAAGGAAACATGGGACATTCAGGGAATTGTAAGAAGGTTGGTGTGCCTGGACTGTGGTAAGGCCAAGTGGACGTGGTAAAGGCTTATTTGTGAGGAGCCTTTATGGTTGTGTATCTGTGTGCTCATGTCTGCACACATGCACAGCCAACCTTTTTGCTTCTATCCCCAAAGAGCAACTACTTTGCAGTCCTAGAGCTAGAGATGAAAAGAGCTTTAACCTAGTCATTCTTAATTCTCAGAGATGATCAATCTTTTTTTAGAATATGATGAAAACTATCTATCCCCTCCTTAGAAAAATGTACATATTCATAGAAGATTAAGAGAATTCAGAATATTGGAAGGTCTGTGGACTCCAGGATAAAAATTTCTTGTGGAGACTGATAATGGTCAACTGTTCCTTAGAACTTTTTTTGACCAACCATCTTGGGTCTAAGAAGGGGCTGACTGCAGGAATTGAAGTTCTGGATAGAAGCTAACTTGTCATCGGTCATCCCTGAACACTTATAAAGCTAGGAATGAAATTCCCTTAAGAAGTTTGGAATCTTTTAAGAATCCTAGGTGTTGGGTTTGTACTGAAGCAATATGGTATTGTTGCTTTGAAAGTTAATAATCTGTGACTATTTCCTTACTTATAAAATGCATAATAAAAATAGTATTGGGGGGTAAAAGGGTAGTTCAGTGGTACAATTCTCGCTTGCCATGAGACCTGTGTTCAATTCCCAGTCCTTGCACTTCCCAAAGAACAAACAAGCAAAACAAACAAAAAAAGAAAAATTCAACAAAATTGTGCTGCAATAATGGGATACTCAATGGAAAAATAATGAAATGTAACCCTGCCATACAGCATACAAAAAAAAAAAAAATAGTACCTACTTCATGGTCTGTTTTAACGTTAAAATGAGTTAATATGTGTAAATATTTACATTAAAATGCCCCAGGGGGGTGCAAGGGTAGTTCAGTGGTAGAATTCTGGCCTGCCATGATGGAGACCCAGGTTCTATTCCAGCCCATGCACTTCCCAAAAACAAACAAACAAGCAAAGAAAGAAAGAAAAGACAAACAGACAAAAATTCAACAAATGGTGCTGCAATAACAGGATACTCACATGGAAAAAGAATGAAATCTGATCCTGGGCATATAGCATACAAAAAAAATGCCCTAAAATTTTTCAGTTTTTATGATGAGCATCATCAATATCATTATCCTCATCATTCCCCTGAAAAAGGAAAATGCACTGTCAAGATACAATCCACAGGGATACAAAGCTTGCACCATTTGCTTCATAACCAGGCAATCTGATCTGGAGCTTATTGGACCTTTCATGTCTGCAGGATGACCTGTGTTCTGATTCAACTCCTACCACATACTATTCCCCACTCTAAAGCCTGGCAAAGACTGTTTCCTAGGAGAGTTCAGTCTCAGCTCACTTCAAGCCCAGTTGTTGGGATAGGAATGACCCACCTCTGAGTCAGGACCAACACTCAGTCATTCGGGGTTTCTAGTTCTTGTACCATCTTAGGAAGCCTTTTCTTGATGCTGTGAGATGCCTCAAGAAGCCCTAGACTGTTCATAGAAAGTGGCTTCACACAACATAGGCTTTGGTCTCATTCAGTTAGGGCAGAGGGGTTCAATCCCTTCCCTTCTGCTTCTTTGTCTTTGGACCCAAATTATTCTGCAGGCTGCTGCAGCCTTGGTATCTTTCAGTAATGGAACTCTCCAACAGTTCTCTCTACATTTGTCATTTGCAGAGTCAAGTTTCTATTTTCAAGGCAAGTTAACTTCAGGAACATAAAACTTCTTCCCCTTGCATAGAAAATGGGGTATTCTGTAGGTCCCAGGGATTCACTGGCACTTTGCTGTGTTCGTCCATGTAAGCTTCATACTTAAAGGTTGGTTCTGAATAGGATGGAAAAGCATGTGGCAGAAAGGGTGATAATAGGTAGGCCCTTAGAAAGCAATTATAAAAACCTTGCTTGGTTGTTCCTCTGACCCTTAATAAATGCTCTCTAGCCAATCTCTTCAGGTGGAGGGAACTCTGGAGCAGCTCCTGGTCCAGTGAAGCCTGGTAACTGCCGTGATTTAAAAAATAATAATTTGTAATGTTTGTAGAACTGGACCATATATGTAGAATAGTCCATTACCTTCTCTTCTGGTAGCTATAAAAGTGGATAGACCTTGTGATGTTCCATATATTCCAGTCATCCCGCTTCCATCATCACTGAATCACATGGTCTGTTTGTCAAATTCCATATTATCATATCTCAGGTCTCAGTAGAACTGCTATGGACTGTCAAAGATGCTCTCCTAGCATCTCCATTGAATGGGAAATTATGCAAAAGGCAGACTTGTATGGCTCGGAAAGTCCAACAGGCAATGCACAACTCCAGACTGACTTTGTAAGGCCTATAGATCCCTTTGTTGCAGTGAAAAGCATGAAGATGCGAATATGGCAGATATGGGTGATGGAGCTGGCAGTGAAGCAGAAGCAGAAATCCAGCCACAAACACAGAGCTATTCCTTCACTTGATTCACTTCATTGTCACCCTTGCTCTTAGGCCACTGACTCTAGTATAGGTGCTATGTGATATTTTACTGCATTTTCTTCTGCTTGAGGTCCCCATTAAACTGCAGCCCTAGGCCCTCCTTTTTGGGAACTTCTACTCATCCACTTGGCTGCCAGTCAAGCAAATCAGTTGTAAACTCTTTCCATATGCCATTGGAAAAACAGCACAATCAGCTATAATCACCTTTCTGGAGAGATCATTTAGGACCTACCAAAGGGTATGCAGCTAGTAAGAGGCAGAACAGAGAGGCCAACAATAGCTGTCTGACTCCAAAACCCTACACTCATCGGCTTTGAAATATATTTACCTTGTTTTTTTAAGTGTTCTGTGCCCCCAAATATCTAAATCCAGGTCCAATAAATGAAAGAGCCTTTAGAAAAGCCAGCAAGCAGTCAGAAAACCCAAGTTTGATTCTTCATTTTTAAACAAACTCTGCAAGTCTCCTTAGACAAATCAGTGGGTGCCACTTCCTAGGCCACACTGGACTGTGGTCAGCCCTCAATTACACAAAACAATTAGAATGACCTTAGGTGTAGGTTATCTTAGAAAGATAATTTCATTGCATCTGTTTTTGTTACATTGTGTTTTGTAAGGAGGAAAATGAAATAAGCTCATATTATTTTAAAGATTTTGCTATAAAGAATTAATATTGTAATCTGACATAGTGCTTTCATTTATATGAGAAGTTCAGAGATATGTCTATTCAGCATGGTGTACTATGATAACTGAGGAGTCAACCTGAAAGTTTTCATTCTGTTCCTTTATTCTTCTCTCACAGTCTGGAAAATGAACCACCTGAGTAACTGAGAGCTGACTATTAAAATTTGTACTATCATTCATCCCCTAGAGGAGTGATGAGACATAATAGAATGATTTATGAAAGGAACATTAAACTCATTAGGAAAAGGAATGTGTTTTACATTTTCTTATTAACATAGGACTATGAGCTAAAATGTGTCTATAGCAGAATAAAATATAACTAGCCACATCTCAGTGCATCAGTTGTAACACTAATCAGGGACCAGAAGACATAAAATACAGAAATGAAAATTACAATATCCCATTTCCCAAGAATAATTATTTTCTTTAAGTCTCTATTAATATGGCACAAGACTATTCAGAAACCAAAAATGTCACTAAAAATTGTATTAATAGAGAAATTGAGCATTTTAATCCTTTTTGATTGGCCTTCACCTTTCCATAGGGTCAATTTTAATATTTGTGTATTTTTATTGTAGATGTGAACAGGTTTCTTCCTGCTGGGTTGTCTATTAACCTTAGAGATGTGTCCTAATTCTACGAAAGCTGAGGATATAAATATTTTCATCAGATTCCAAAAATTAACTCAGCATTATGTGCTAATTTTTAGGGATAACCAATATTTCTAACTCGAATACAAAATCTAAGTTGTTACTAAACAACTCTGGTAGGGTGAATCCTGTACTCTAACAAAAGGTATCTTTTGATCTTAATCTGTGTCCCTGTGGGTTGTGAACACATCTGTAAGTAGAACCTTCTGAAGATGTTATTCTTGGTTAAGGTGTGGACTAATTGAGTCAAGGTGGGCCTTAATCCATATTACTACAGTCCATTAGAAGCAGAAGAAATTTAGATCCACTCAGAAAAAGTCACAGGGAGGAGCCAGAAGCTGGAAGTTAGCCGAGATAGGGAGAGTAGACACTAAGAGAGCGAGCTCTCCATATGAAGTGAGACAGACATGCGAGCCAAGGATCCCGAAGGACTGTGGCAAACCAGCACCAGAATGCTACCAAGTTTGGGGCAAAAGCTCAGCCTCACCTGTGAACTTCTAGCCTCAAAAATGAGCCAATCAATCCTCATTTAGTCCAAGGGCCAAATCTATCGCACAGACTGTTTCTGTAAAAACGACAACAACAACAAAAAGTTCTACTGGAACACAGCAGGTCCATTCATTTACATTATCTGTTGCTGCTTTGGGCTATATTGGCAGAGTTAAATAGTTGCAGCTAAGAATATAGGGCCTATAGAGAATGTAAGGCACACAGAGTGGAAAATATTTCCTCTCTGGCCCTTTACAGAAAAAGTTTGATAACCCCTGTTCTACATGATAAAAATTGGAAAACATTTCCTTATAGAGTACACAGAAATAACAGTAAGTCTTTTTCTGTTTTTGAATCCCTACCTAGGGTAATCTGGCATTGTGAATTGTAAAGCTTTGGGGTGTGATACTATTGACAGATCAGGGTGTATGACCGAGTCAATCAGCCTCTCCAAACAGTTCCACATCGTGGGTTGTCAATAAATATGACTTTCCTTCTTTCCTCTACAAGGAAGTTTGAAGTTGAAAATATTAATGGACAAGTCCTATTTATATAGAAAATTAAGTATTTCAGATGTCAGAAGCAAACTATTCAGTACTTAACACCAAAGAAATAATTTTAGTAAGATGCAGTGCTAATGCACCTAATATCCTTGGATTTAATCAGACTTCATTTATTGATGATGTTCCAGCTAAATTTGAAATGTCTAGTTTTTCTTTCCTACTTTCACATCATCGATTGCTATCTTAAAACACTTGCTACTGTTTATTTTTTATTTCTTGCAACCTTTTATTATATCTGTTTCCAAACATCATTTTTCGTCATTTCTATATAAAACAGACTTCCATTTTATGTTAGAGCACATCCCCTAAATTCAGATTTTTTTCACTAATTCTAGCTTCATCTTTGTCCTAAGACAAGATAAACAAGTTTATAATCTAAATAAATTTTGATGCTGCCACATGCACAAAAAATAATTCCATCTGTTCCCTTCTCTAAGTCGAATGGGCTTGGAAAATACTGAAATTGTTGGTTACTCAAACGTATGTTTCTCACCTTTCCTCCTGAATTCAACATATGGAATAAAATCTACTGTGTTTGGGGACAACAGCATTTTGTTTTTCAGCTTCAACTAGACATATGTAGAATTTAGCTGGGAAAATCTTTACTAAATTAGGTACTTTTAGTAAGTCCATAAATTTAAAGTCCAAAAGTCAAAGAAAGAATGGGGAAAAATCTGTAAAAAATCTGCTTTTTTTTTTTTTCCCCCGCTAATAAAACAACAAGCCAATAGTGAATGTCCTTATTCCACGCGGCAGTGAAGGGCACAGCCGCACTCCAGTGGGATCCTCGGAAGAAAGGCTGCCCTGGGATTGGCCTGAGCCATTTCTAATCTCTGACAAATGCTACTTCAGTTCAAGTCTCAGAATCAGTTGGGGAAAATTTGAAGTGGGGCTTTTCCTGAAGCAGTGACAGGTCTGTCCTAGACAAGCATACATAGTAAATCAGAATTTTCACATTTCATTCCCTGGAACTAACTCAAACAGTCAGCATGTGGCCAGGTATAAATCATTCAGTTAAGATGAAAGAGAACAAACAAGGAGAGCTGCAGTACTAAATACTGGAAAATAATTTAGAGATGAAGCTTTTTGTAAAATAATCAACTAGAAAAATACAAAGTTAATGCCAATATTTGAAAGGTTACATGCCAGATTCACAGACTGTAATATTAAAATGGAGCCAATTAGTAATTAAGTTGCATAAAGAATAATAATATAATTAGTATGAATCTCAATTAACTTATTAATTTTATAAAAATATTTACTCGATATGTGGTAAATACTTGGTAATACCAAGACTTAAATTCAAAGAGAAAAAAAATAGTAAACATTATTCTCTGGTCATCCAGAAGTAGCTGGAGGGTGCTACTGATATTTTAATAAATTAAAAATTTACTTTGGTACGACCGATACTTAGATCTTTGCAACTGGTACAAGATCCACATTTATTTTAGGGAAAGTATTACTAGTTAACCTGAGGGCAGAAACACACACTTCCCCTCTGCTTCATCTGGGTGTTTCTGCATCTTTTCAACCTAAGGGACAAACCTAGAACTCTTTAAACTTACCTAATCCAAACTTTTCACTTTAGAGATGGGGAAATTGAAGGCAGATTGTGTTTAGTGACTTAGTAAGAAGGCTGCATAATCAAGGTCTGAACAACTTGGGTACTGAGTTCATGAAACTACAGATTTGAACTCTGCAAATTCAATTTTGTTAATCAGCTTGAACCCCATTCTCTTCCTCCACAAGCAAATATATAATTTTCTTTTTATTTTTCCGCTTGGCGAACTTACTCTTTTTCTCCCTTGGAATCACTCCTTTGTGATTTGGGCCTTGGAACCTCTGCTTGACCAAGAATTAACTCTCAAACTGGAACCCAAGAACAAAGTCACAAATTCTTAGCTTTTTAGTGCAGAATGCATGATCTAAGCACATGACCAAAGTGGATGGCAGGACGAGATTTTTTTAGCACCCACCCCACTATTAAATAAAGACATTCTGAGTTGGGTAGTGAGAAGAGAATTGGAGAAGAATCAGTTCAGTTTGGAAGTTCATCTGTTTCCAAGTCCTGCCTTTTCCCCATCTTAGTAAGGGTGAGAAGTGTTACAAGAAAAGTTCTTTTTCTAGATACCTTTGAAGGATCAGATAGTTGAGGATTTCTGTACTCTACAAACTGAAGTTGTCAATAAATTTACTGATGTCCATTTAGCCGCAATGACATGGGAGCACTAGGACAGAGATAGGTGGCAAGCGTGTTAACAGGAGAGTATTTTCTGATAGCCCCTGGTTTCCCACAGGTACATGAAGGAAGAAGAGGATAACCTGATAAATATTTCCATGCTTTTGGAATGGATTAGATGAGTCAGGTGGGGCTGAGCTAGGGCCAGCACACACAATGGATACTAGCTGTTAAATGGGAAAGATGCAGAGCTAGCAGAATTACTGTGAGCTTGATGTCCAGGTAAGGCAAGATGCCTGATACCTCTGTGGATATAGCAGGGTCAGAAGATTAAAATAGATAAAAATCTAGCAAGGGATGAATCTGTACCTCTGTGAGGTCCGATAGAAAAATGAAATCACTCACATACTCTTTGCCAATGCTTACGGACTGTTTTTTTTTTTTTTTTTTTAATGCTTAGGAACATTTTAAAAAGACGCCCACATCTTGCATCAACATCAAAGTTGGTGACTTGCAATAAGCAGGGTAACAAACTCAAACACATGGAATTATACCGAATTTAACAAAATTTATCTGAAATGATTAGATTATGGGTGTTATTTTTCCATGCCTGATTGATTGGGAATCATTTCTATTGGGAATCAGAAACTGAACTGATCAATGGAAAATAAACTTATGTTTTTTCTCATGCAAATCATTGACTGTAAAATGCGTATCTATATTAGTTTCCTACTGATGCTATAACAAATTACAAAATCTTAGTGGCTTAAAAGAGCATAATTTTTTTCATTTTATAGTTTTGAGTGTCAGAAATCTAAAATGGGTCTCATGGGCTACAATCAAGGTATCAGCACGGCTTCACTGCTTTAGAATGCTCTAGAGGAAAATATGTTTATTTGTGTTTTTCATCTTCTAAAGGATTCCTGTATTCCTTGGCTAATAGTTTCTTTCTCTAACTCCAAATCCAGCAGTGTAGCAACTCCAAATCTCTCTCTGAATGTCTGTTTCCTTTTCCATCTTTAAAAACCTTTGTGATTATATTAAGCCCACATTTGGAAAGTCCTTTTTATCATGTAAGGTGGTATATTTGCAAATTCTGGAATTAGGATGCAGACATCTTTGGGAACCATTACTCTACCTATCATAGTATCTGTATGTTTATGTGTGTTGTGTGTGTATGTATGTAGAGGCAAATTAGGGGGAAAGAGAGTATGTGGGGAAGAGAGAGAAAGAGAGAAGTGTGCTTGGCAAACAAATATTCAATTTAAATACTCAAGTTCTCATCATACAGTTTAGAAGTTAGTAGTAAAAGCACCAACAAACTAGGAATCTTGATTACTTTCTACTCCATTAAAGAAGAGCCCCATCCACCAGAAAATGAATGTATAATGTCTTTATTTAACAAAAGGTCAGAATTAGAGTAATAATTCTAAAAAGACTTTCATTGGATCTTTGCAGCTACTGAAAAAAAATAGATTCATCATCACATTGAGCAAAATGCTCAGCCCTTTTCAGCCTGATGTCTGATTTCCTTCACTGTCTGGTCCCAACCTGCTTTCTTAGTCTTTCTAACCCACTGTTTCCCTTCACTCCTCAAGTTAACCCCAGTGTCCAATTTTATTAACCCCCTTCCTCTATCCCAAAACAACTTCCCCCTGGCTTTGTCTATAATCTTTCCCCCAATTGAAAAGCCCTCTGAAATCCCTCAAAATATGCCTGTAGAAGACCTTCTTCATCCTTAATGCTAAACCAAGTTTCAACTCTCCCATGAGAGCCTCTACGATGTAGTACAACACAGACTGAATGAAGACTCTTCCCCCAGTTCACCTCTACTGTGGCAGACTGCATTATGTACCCTACAAAGATACACTCTTTGTCTTAATCCATATTCCTGCGGGTGGGAACTTGTTTAAATGCAGTCCTTTGGAGATAGAATATCAGTTAAGTGAATAGGATCTTTTAAGATACTATTTAGGTATGGCCAAACTGAATAAGGGCATGTCTTAATCTATGTAACTGGTAGCCTTATTAAGAGAGGAAATTCTGATGCAGGCGAAGGAGCCAGAATCTAGAAGCAGAAGAGCAGACATCAGAAGCAGAAATCAGAA
Source organism: Tamandua tetradactyla (assembly GCF_023851605.1). Taxonomy (NCBI): domain Eukaryota; kingdom Metazoa; phylum Chordata; class Mammalia; order Pilosa; family Myrmecophagidae; genus Tamandua; species Tamandua tetradactyla. The sequence goes on from NC_135331.1 coordinate 133,457,315, forward strand.
GAGCAGATACAAGAAGAGAGATCATCCTGTGAAAGAAGGTAGGAATGCAAGCCAAGGAACCCCAAGGATTCCAGCAATCAAGCAACTGAATGCTACAGATTTTGGGGAGGAATCATGGCCTCACTGATGCCTTGATTTTGGACTTCTAGTTAACCCTGAGCCAATACATTCCTTCTGTTAAGCCAACCCATTCCGTGGTCTTTGTCATAGCAGCATGGCAAACTATTTTAGAATTTTTCTTCATGTACACTGGTTTTAGTTCTGACTTTCTCACAAGATTGAGTCTTTGGAAGCTAGAGACAAAGACGCAATCATCACGATATCACTCGTTAGTGGGGAGGTGAATAAGTGAAAACATATTGGGTGCTCAATAAATGTTTATAAAACAGATAAATGAGAATTAGGTCCCATACCCCCCAAAAAAACCATAATAAATGAAAGAATGGAAAAGATCTTGAAGAGACAAAAAGCCAAATTCAATATATTTTAATGAATAGACTACAAACATGAATTCCATTCTTTATTATTATAGAAATTAGAGAGAAATATTTTCAACAAAAGTGTACTTGTTTCTAATTCTTCAATTCTCAAAAGATGGGATAAATATTCTGTTTGCCTGCTGGCAGATCTCAAGTAAATGACTTAAACAGCACTACATTTCTGATGAAAGTTTTTTTTAACTTTTTAAAATTGTAAAATATCAAATATATACAAAAAAGTAATAAACTTCCAAGTACATTTTAACAAGTCATTATAGAACAGATTTTAAAGTTTAGTATGGGTTATAGTTCCACAATTTTTCGTTTTTTCTTCTAGCTGCTCCAAGATACTGGATACCAACAGAAATATCAGTATAATTATTCAGCAGTGATACTCATTTGTTAAATACTGCCTTCTCTGTTATACTCCTCCCTCTCTTTAAATAACATATATACATAAAAACAATACATTTTAAAGTAAATCGCAACAGTTAGTTATAGAACAGATTTCAGATTTTGATATGGGTTACAATTTCACAATTTTAGGTCTGATGAAGGTTTTGATTCCATGCATTAAAAATTAGTTTAAATTGTTTCTCAAGTGACTGCCCAGAGGCTTTATATTGACGAATGCAATTTACAAATAAAAGCAAAATTGGTTATAAAACCAATAAACTTATATTGGTGTGGAATAGGAGACATTAAACAAGAATCTGCATCAGATCCCCTCTAGGAATGCATGTGTATAAAAGAGAAAAATTGCTTTGAACCAGAAGACAGAGAAAGAAAACACAAAGTTGATATGTAAGCCATGTAACCATGGTCTCAACTACCCTGGCTACTGACAGCTGTCAACCCAGTCTATTCACTAGGATCCTGTTTGAGACACTAGAGAAATTAGGTCCCTCAAACAACCCTGGAGCCATGAAGGACTCTTGAGAATACTGGAGCTATGATGGAGAGTGAAGATCACTGTTCAAGGAATAAGTAAGCTACATGCTAGTTTCCATATATTAACATCTGGGACTCTCTGTGTTAAAAAGTATCTTGGAGTCACAACCAGGGTCAGTGGGAAAGAGAACCGAACCATGATGATGTTGATAGGGGTGGAGGTGACAGCAGCCTGCTATTCACTACTGATGATCTAGGGGCCTGCTCATGGCCACAGGGTGTTTCTGGTTGGTAAAACTGCTGGAATGCAATATACCAGAAATAGATTGACTTTTATAAAGGGGATTTATTAAGTTTCAAGTTTCAATTCTAAGGCCATGAAAATGTCAGAATTAAGAAGATGCCTTCACTCAAGTAAGGCCGACTGAGTTCGAGGTTTTCTCTGACACATGGGAGGGCACATGAGGATTTCTGCTCTGCTGTCCTTCTCTCCAGGCATATGGTTTTAAATGGCTCTCTCAGCAGCTCCAAGCATCTGTGTCTGAACTTTCTCCAAATGTTCCCCTCTTAAAGGTCTCTAGTAAGATAATTACGACACATCTTGAATGGGTGGGGTCACATCTCCATAGAAATAATCTAATTAGAAGGCTCTACCCATGCACCAACAAGATTGGATTAGAAGAGCATGGCTTTTCTGTTTCAAACCAGCACACATGGGTTTTCATATTTGACTCAAGATATTTGGCTCCCAACTCCTACTCTAGATTTTTTATATCTGTACCATGCTGACTCCAGTGCCCACTTAGACCAAGAAGAATTTCACTTTAATCTGTGTCTAGGAGTTTATGTCTATGCCTTCTAACTAGAAACCCTGACCAACAGTGAGTAACTACTAACATGGCCCGAGATACTGCCTCCAAATGGGGCCTCCACAGCAAGCATGAAACAACTTTGAAAGAATGACTTGACAATTTCAGAAAGCATTCACATCTTGTATTCTCAAGTGAAATACTTTTTTGCATAGTTTTTCCTGCATCATTCAATAACAAGTCTCCATTCCACCTTCATTTTGGAGTTATGAATTCATTGTTATTTTAACATATGTACCAGTGCACTCCCAAATTGTATTCCTCTAAACTGTTTTCCATTAACTTATTAAATTAACTCTTCCATCTCACTCTGTGTACTTCACTAGGCTTTATCCTAGTCCACCTCCCTCCCATCTCACCCTATCCCCTAAACACGACTACTATAATGGACTAGAATTTTCCATGCTAGAAGTTTATACAGTGAAGGAAGGAAAAGACCAAAGGGGAAAAATGCTTAAAATGGTGGTTTATAAAAAGTCATCATAGAACATTTAACAAATTTTACGAAGTTTGGTAAAATTTGGCTAACTAAAATTATTACTTGGAAAAATTATTCCTCTGTTAAAGCACATGTTATACCCTCTTCATTTTCAAATACTTTATTAAGCAAAATGTTATCTTGATTGGTTATGAAGTCAATTCTCTTAGATGACATATATGACCACGAATTTAACACGTTGGTTAGATATTCAATATAGTACACACTAAAAATAAAGAAAAAAATTATCTGAAGGAACTGCAACAAGTAAATCATTACGAGACTAACTAAGCCTAGGCCATATTAGAAAGAAAGGGAAGGAAAGGAAGGAAGGAAGGAAGGAAGGAAGGAAGGAGGGAGGGAGGGAGGGAGGGAGGGAGAGGGGAGGGAGGGAGGGAGGGAGGGAGGGAGGGAGGGAGAGAGAGAGAGAGTGAGAGAGAGAGAGAGGGAGGGAGGGAGGGAGGGAGGGAGGGAGGGAGGGAGGGAGGGAGGGAGGGAGGGAGGGAGGGAGGGAGGGAGGGAGAGAGAGAGAAAGAAAGAAAGAAAGAAAGAAACGTGCAAGCAAAAAGAATCGTGATGGTTGGAAAAGAATCCAGCACTTTAACGGTTTTGTGAGCTTGAAATACAACATTGTAACATGTACACCCTAATTTAATAAAAATGAGATTTCCAATTTATACAGGAATGGGAAAAAATCAATAGATTTAGTGATGACTGCTTTGATAGGAAGAGCTGTGAAAATATTTTATATAACCAATTTGTATATGTTTTTTCCTATTTCCTTGGCACAGAGGAGGGAAAAAACACTAATTAGTAGTATTGCACTTCCCTGGGAGACATATGTTGAGGTCAATGATTAATTATATTTTAGGAACAAATTGTCGAATACTTGAATGCTTCATCTTTATCAAATAATGGATATTGAAAAGCAAGTACATCAATGCCTGTTTAAAAGTACTAAATATCCAGGAAAAAATGCTATGTGAAAAAAAGTAAGTATAAGCTATTGATTCATCCCCAAAACATAATGAATTAGGCTGTCAAAGAAGACGACAATAGAATGTATATAATACTACAACCACTTTTGTTGGAATGAAAAATTGTTTATGTCCACTGTGACTCCATATCCCCAAAGAATAGCTTTGAGATTCCCTTCTATTACCTAGTGCTTTGCTGTATATCTTTGGCAAGTCAATTATACTCTTGAATATAAATGTGTTGACTTAGACTTTATTTGCCACAAAAATTCTGAAGTACCAAAATTTTTAAAAAGCAGTTGCATCCTTAGTGACACTCAACCACTTGCCTCTCTTTCTCCAAGCTTCTCTGTTTGGGATTACATGTATAATCTCTGGCATATTTAACATAAAGAGTGATAATTTATTATTCAAAGTCGCTCATACTCCTTATGCTCTATTTATTGGAACTGTGCATGCCACAGCTACATGCTCCGCATGCCATCCACATTTACATGCTCAAGCTACAAATGTGGCACAGTCAATTTAAGACTATGATTGGACCTGAGAAGTAGCATCAACAATCAGAATCATCAGAAGAGAGGGGCGTGATGGGGGTGATACACCCAGGTAGGGAAGAGGATTTTACCCCTGGCATTGTTTATAAATCCTGGTACACTGTGTTCTTGAAAAGCAGCCTGACTGCTGATCGTTTTAATCACCATTTTTACATTCTCTGCAGACGCAGCAATCCATTTTGCTTGTACCCAGGGTGGAATGCTACTTCCCACCCTTCCTCCTCCTGGACTTGCTATTGTGAGCATCCATGCTCCAGAAGCAGCACTCCCATCTCATTCAGTGCAGTTACACCCTATTACTGCCTTGACTTGAACTACTAAGGGAAGGTGGTTTATTTTCCTCACAGACAGCAGGAGTGCAGGGTCAGGAAGAGTAAGGGAAGGAGAATAAGCCAATTTAATGGTATATTGTTGAGGTTGCTGTTGTGGCAATGGTGGTTCAATCCCACTGACCTCCTGAGAAGTGTACCGAAGGCCTCCACAATTGTCCACCTGAAAGGTGGGTGGTGCAGCTTTTCTCCACCAGCTTCCCTGCTGACTTGTGGAGGCTTGCCCCAGGGCAGTCATGACTAAGTCTGAACTTATTCTTTTTCTCTTGTTTTTTTAAAAATTATTTATTATTGTTCTTATAATAATAATTGTCATTGTTATCCATAATAGCTGCAGTTGAAACCAGAGTTGGATCAAAGGGGAGTGATAAAAGGCACCACAGGTTGTGTTACAATTACCTATCAGAGAACACTTTGATTTGGCAAATATTAATCATGCATTGCAGTTTAAAAGTGCTTTCTCAAATGTCCTTGGATTTAATCCTCACTATAACATATGAACTAGATATTAGATTTGTTGTTGTTGTACCACCATCATCATAATCATCATCATCTTAATCATCCCTACTTTGGATTAGGACTGCTTACCCCAAATTAATTTCTAGTAATTACTTCTAATCAAGTTCTAATAATTTATTGTGCAAGGAGTTAAATTCATTTGCAGTGCTCTTTCTATATTATTTTTCATTACTCTTTAAAGTAAATAAGAAACACATATCATAGTTACCCTTGCATGAAATTTCCATCACCTCTATGCATGCTCTTTGAATATTTAAAACAACCCAGGATACTATGATCATGTTAATTTCCGGGCATTAATTATAAAAGTCAAAATGGAGACAGAGAAAATATATGTGATGATAGGACCCTTAGCCACGGTTAACCTTTTCAACTGATTTCATGTATCATGATCCATATAGCCTTTTGAGTGGCTGTGTGGTAGCCAGCCTCCAAGAGAGCCCCAGTGGATCTTGCATCCTGGTATTTCAGGTCCATAAGTCTCTCCATCCACACTGAATAGGCAGAACTCTGTAACCAACAGCTATTTCAGAAATGCCAGAGTCAGACTTCTGAAGCCATGTCACAAAAGACATTGCCTTGCTGCCTCAAAGTACTTACTCCGGAAGAAGAAACTCCCTGCCATCGGGTGAGGACGCACAAGCAGCCCTATGGAATTATTATGGCAAGAAACTGAGGCTTCCAGTCAACAGCCAGCACTAACTTCCCAGAAGTGTGAGAGAGCCAGCTCAGAAATAAACCTTCAAAGCCCAGGCAAACCTCTTGAGGGACCCTGAACCAGATCCTAGGAGCAAAGCTGATCCTGGATTCCTGACCCATAGAAACTGTGTGGGATAATAGGTCTTCACTGTTCTTTTAAGCTGCTAAATTTACACAAAAAAGGAAAACTAAAGCAAGCAGGAATCTGAAAACACTGGTTGTGCCATTAGTTTACTTAGGAATGCCTGATTATGCTGTATTTTTAGAACTGACAAATAGAGTTAAAATTCACAAGAAATTCTGTCTTCTAAGAGCTACACTGTGAAACTCTTTCAGGCAAACTATCCTAATAAGACATTTGGTATTACAATAATTAAATACATGTTGCTTCCAGTACAAAATGAATCTGCTCTCTATAACCCCCAATCTAACCAGTTCTATTCCATAAAAATAGTAGTAACACAAGGTTCCAATAATCCATATTTCCTGGCTCACTATGTCATCCTAACTCAATGAGTGCTTCAGTCAGAATTTGAGTGGCCTAAGCTTGCAGGTTATATAGTTCAAGGTGACCCTTAACCAATCATTAATAACAAGATTTATCAACCTGAAATATTTCACCTGAAAATGTGTAACTATAGTATATGTTATGAAATGATTGGGGGTGGGAGAGTGGGTAAGAATTATTGTATACTATAGAAGTGATTGTTCTAAATGAAAAAATGCAAAGTTGTAGATAAAGCAATTTTAAAATGTTGAATAAAAACTAAACTGTCTAGAATAAATAAAAAGTAAGAAAATTTATAAAGACAGTTGCAATTTAACACCATAATAGATCATACTGTAATATTTTGGGGGAAGAGAATAATAGAGAATAATAATAATATCTTCTGTTTATAGAGTACTCTATGTGTTGTGCTTAGTGCTTTGCCCACATTATCAGTTCATTTTTACAATTGCATTTTACATTTACTAAATCATTCGCTGCAGCATTTGAGTGTACTATAACTTCTCTCATTTAAAAAATTGAACAAAAGAAACTCTTTTGACTACATATCCTCCTAGCAACTATTCCATTTCTCAGCTTGCTTTGATATCAAATTCCTAGAAAATTCTCTATATTAATTTATCCCAATTCCCAGTCTCTCATTCTCTTTTGGATACATTTCACAAAGGTTTCCCTTTCGTCATTTCACCCAAGCTACTCTTATCAAGTCACCAATGACCTCTAATTGCCAAGATCCTTTAGTAAATTCTCAGTATTCATCTTAACATGGCCTATCATCAACACTTGGCACAGCTGATCCTTCCTCCTCCTTAAAACACTTGGTTCACTTGGTTTTAGAATACTACACTCTTTGGTTCAACTCCCACAGGACTATTTTCTTTCTCAGTAGCTTTACTTGGTTTATCCTCATTTGCACAACTTTGAAATGTTAGAGTGTCCCTGATCAGTTCTTGAGAATCCTTTCTCTGTTCTCTGTACCTACTCCCTTGGTAATCATATCCTGTCTCCCAGCTGTAAATATCATCCATATACTGAGGACTCCCAAATTTATCCCTGCAGTGCAGACGTCACCTGTGAACTTAAGACATGTATTCAAACCATATTCAACATTCCCTGTTGAATATCTAATAAGCATCTCAATTTTAACATGTCCCAAAATGAACTCTTGATCACCCCAAACTTTAGTATCCCTTCACCTCTCTCCCTGTATCAGTTGATGGTATTTGATTCTTCTAGATACTTTGCTCAGAAACCTTGGAGTTATCATTGACTCCTTTGTTTCTCTCACACTCCACGTTCAATATATCAGCATATCCCGTTGATGCATCCTTTAAAATATCCAAAATCAGGCCACTTTCCAGCACTCCATTGTTGGCCCAATTCATTATCATCTCTCAACTAGACTATTATAATGGGCCCTTAACTGTGTCCATTTTCTATCTCTGCAGACCCTACAGTTTGTCTAAACAGAGTTTTGGGAGTTTTCCTTTTAGATTTAAGAGGGATCATGATGTTCCTCTGCTAAAAACACTCCAATGGCCTCACACAGAGGCAAATTAAGTTTGAAAAGCCTCTACAAGACCACATTGCTGGCCTACCATGTCCTCCTTGTCTCATCTCCTGCTTCTCTCTCCCTCATTTATGCCACTGAACCCAAATTTTTTTCTCAGAACATGCCTGCCTCAGGGCCTTTGCTCTTTCTGTGGCTTCTGCTTGGGCAATTCTTTCAGATATCTCCCTGGCTCACCACCTTATCCCCTTAAAGCCTTTACTCAAATGGTTCTTTCTCAGTGACAAGTTTTCTGACTACAGTACTTTTTTTCCTCATACCATTATCATTTATTATAGGGCTGCAATAGAGATGTTTTTTAAAAACTTTTTTCCCCTTCTTTTTGGGGGAAAAATAACACATATACAAAATAGCAATAAATTTCAAAGCACTGTACCACAATTAGTTGTAGAATATATTTCAGAGTTTGACAATTCCACAATTTTAGGTTTTTACTTCTAGCTGCTCTAAGATACTGAAGACTAAAAGAGATATCAGTTTAATGATTCAGCATTCATATTCATTTGTTAAGTCCTATTTTCACTGTATAACTCTACGATCAGCTTTGATCTTTCCTCCCTCTCTTTAGGGGTGCATGGGCTATGGCCAGTCTAAATTTTTCATATTGGGAGGGTGTGTCACTAACATGAGTTAGGTAGATGGAACTGTCTGATGTTCTGGAGAGGCTAGGCTTTCTAAGTTTTAGGACTTATCTGGTCCAGAACCCATCAGGAGGTTGTAAGTTTCTAGAAAGTTACTCTAGTGCATGGGACCCTTGTGGAATCTTATAAATTATATATTGCCAAAGGTGTTCCTCAGAATAAGCTGGAATGGTCCTGGTTGAGGTTTGGTAGGTTATAATAGGTAGCGAGGTCTAACTGAAGTTTGCATAAGAGCAACCTCCAGAGTAGCTTCTTGACTCTATTTGAATTCTCGCTGCCACTGACACTTTATTAGTTACACTTCTTTTCTCTCTTTTGGTCAGGATGGAATTGTTGATCACATGGTATCAGGGCCAGATTCATCCCTGGGAGTCATATCCCATATTGCCAGGGAGACTTTCATTCCTGAATGCCATGTCCCACGTACAGTGGAGGGCAATGATTTCACTTGCAGAGTTGGGTTTAGAGAGGCCATGTGTGAGCAACAAAAGAGGTCCTCCAGAAGTAACTCTTAGGCATGCCTATAGGTAGTATAAGTTTCTCCGCTACCTGCATAAGCTTCACACAGTAAGCCTCAGGATCAAAGGCATGGCCTTTTGATTTGGGTGTCTCTAAAGTTTGACATAGTATCAGGGGACTCCCTGATGGTAAGGTTTAATAGTTCTATATTCTTTCTCCCATCTCTCCAGGGACTTTGCGAATACTTTTTGATTATCTACTTAATATACTCTAGGATGTACACAGGCATTATAATAATCTATACAGGATTAAAGGGCCTTTTTCTTATGCTGATCTCCCTGTGTTTCAATTACTCAAATGAGCTATACAAATAGGTTGAGTTAAATAATGCACTAAAGAAAATTTCAGTTCCAGACCAAATTAAACTTTTTTCCTTTGGTCTTAAAAAGTACGTGTAGTTCTAAAATATAGACACTGTCTTCCTTACCCCTGTGCTCTGAATTACTTTAACTCCAACTTGACCGGCTCCATTCTTATTTCTAAGTATCAGGTTATATTTATATATATATATATATAATCCAGAAATAATAATCACCACTCTGGATTTAATGTGTCTGCTCTAAAAGCTTACAATCTAGGTCCCTGTTTTCTTATAAACATTTTCTAAAGGTGACCATACCATTGTTGTTCTTTTGTTTCTGGCTTATTTTGCCTCACCAAATGTCCTGTATGTTCATTCAGATCATTGCACGCCTCACAACTTTGTTCCTTTTTATAGCAGCACAGCCTTCATTCAAAAGTATACACCATCATTTGCCCAATCTACTTCTCAGTCAGTGCATCTTTAGCCACCTGCACTCATCAGGGATCATGTATAGTGACCAAAGTCCACAGTCTATTGACACTCTCAATTTTAGATAATTTAATTGTTCCCAAGAGAAAGAAAACCAATAAACACACCCTTGTCAAACAGGAAATCTAAACTTCCTCTTAACTCTTGTCCCTCCCCACATTATTTACCTCTGCTGTTGCTGTGATAGTGCTGATGGTTTCCTTTTGAACATAACTTATAGCATGCAAAAGCAGTTTTCCCCCTGTACCCTGGACTTAAAAACTCTTTGTACATTAATCATATCTTTCAAGTAATTCTTGCAAGAACTAATTCATATTTTTAGTATTAATCAGTGGGACACATAGGTCCATACAACCCCTTTCAATCTTGTTCATCTTCAATATGGTAATATTACTTCTAGACCCACTAGAGAACCACCTTCACTTTTATCTATTCCCTTATATTGGAATTCAATCTCATTAGCTAATGGTTCACCCATCCCTAGCTGCTATGTATCTATATTCTGTATTATAAGCCTCTGTTTATGCCTTTATGCTGGTCATAAAAGTAGAATCGTACAATATCTATCCTTTTGTGTCTGGCTTATCACTCAGTATTATGTCCTCAAGACTCATCCATTTTGCCATGTGCTTTAGGACATCATTTTGTCTTACTGCTGTGTAATATTCCATCATATATATATATGCATCATATATATATATACACCACATTTTGTTGATCCACTCATCTGTTATGGGCATTTGGTTTGTTTCCATTTTTGGCGCTCGTGAATAATGTTACTATAAACATCAGTGTGAAAATGTCTGTTTGTGTCATTGTTTTCAGCTCTTCTGGATATATACCAAGTAGTGCTATTGCTGGGTCTAGGGCAACTTGACATTTAGTTTCCTAAGGAACTGGCAAACAGTTTTCCATAGTGGCTACACCATTGTACATTCCCACCAGCAGTGCATAAGTGTCCCAGATGTGCGAGTGTCACATCCTCGCCAACATTTGTAGTTTCCACATACTCTCCAACATTTATAGTTTCCTGTTTGTTTAATAGTAGCTATTCTTATAGGTGTGAGGTGGTATCTCATTGTAGTCTTGATCTTCATTTCCTTATAGCCAATGAAAATGGCCATCTCTTCGTGTGCTTTTGAGCCATCTGTATTTGCTCTTCAGAAAAATGCTTATTCCTATCTTTAGCTCATTTCATAATTGTGTTATTTGTTCTTTTGTTGTTGCTTGTATGATTTCTTTGTATATACAGAAATCAAACCTTTGTCCAATATGTGATTTCAAAATATTTTCTCCCAATGAGTTGGCTGCCTCTTTACCTTTTTTGACAGTCTTTTGAGGTGCAGAAGCATGTGAATTTGAGGATTTCCCATTTATCTATTTTTTCTGTTGTTGCTTGTGCTTTGGGTGTAAAGTTTAGGAAGCTACCTCATGTTACTAGGTCTTGAAGATATTTCCCTACATTTTCTTCTGGAAGTTTATGGTGATAGATCTTATATTTAGGTGTTTGGTCTACTTTGAGTTAATTTTTGTATAGGGTGTAAGATAGGGGTCATCTTTCATTCTTTTGGCTATTTATATCCAGTTCTTCCATGATGAATTATTGAAAAGACTCTTTTGTCCCAGTTCAGAGAATTTGGGGGGCCTTGTCAAAAATCAGTTGACCACAGATTTGGTGTTCTACTTCTGCACTCTCTATTTGAATCCATTGGTCAGTATTTCTATCTTTGTGCCAGTACCATGCTGTTTTGACCACTGTGGCTTTATAATAGGCTGTAAAGTCAGAAGTGTTAATCCTCCTACTTCTTTTTTTGGCATGCTTTTAACTATTTGGGGTCTCTTTCCCTTCCAGATGAATTTGGCAATTTGCTTTTTCAAGTCTTCAAAGTAGTTTGTTGGAATTTTTATTGGTACTCTGTTGAATCTGTAGCTCAATTTGGGAAGAATTGACATCTTAACTGTATTTAGCCTTCTTATCCATGAGCAGGGAATGTCTTTCCACCTGTATAGTTCTCCTTTGATTTTTTTAGCAATGTTATGTAGTTGTCTGTGTACAAGTCTTATACATCCCTAGTTAAGTTCATTCCTAAGTACTTAATTCTTTTAGTTGCTACATTGAATGGAATTGTTTCCATTGGGTCATGTAAAGAAATTTCTCTAGCTTATGTAGAGAAATATTACTGATTTTTTTGCATGGGTGGGCACTGGGAAACAAACCCAGAAATGTTACTGATTTTTGCACATTAATTTTGTATCCTGCCACCTTGCTGAATTTGTTTATTAGCTCAAGAAACTTTGCTATAGATTTCTCAGGATCTTCCAAGATGGCATTTCCGTGTCATCTGCAAATAATGAGAGTTTTACTTCTTCCTTTCCAATTTGGATGCCTTTTATTTCTTTGTCCTGCCTGATTGCTCTAGCTAGAACTTCCAGCACAATGTTGCTCTCTCTTTTATTCTTTGTCAGTCTTGCTAGTGGCCCATAAATTTTATCGATTTTCTCAAAGAACCAACCTTGGGTTTATTGATTCTTTCTATTGCTCTTTTTTCCCCCATTCATTTATCTCTGCTTTAATCTTTGTTATTTCTCTTCTTGGGGTTAGTTTACTTTACTTTCTCTTGCTTGGGGTTAATTTGCTTTACTTACTCAAGTTCCTGCAGGTTTGCTGTTAAGTCTTTAATTTTTGCTCTTTTTTGCTTTTAAATATAGGCATTTAGGGAATAAACTTCCCTCTCAGCATAGCCTTTGCTGCATCCTGTAAGTACTGATAAGTTTTATTCTCATTTTCATTAGTCCCCAGATAGCTACTGATTTCTCTAGCAATTTCTTGTTTGACCCGCTAGTTGTTTAAGAGTGTGTTATTTAATCTCCATATATTTGTGAATGTTCTCATTCTTGGGTAGTTTTTGAGATCCAGCTTCATTCCATTGTGATCACAGAAGTGCTTTGAATAATTTCAATATTTTTAAATTTATAAAGACCTGTTTTGTACCCCAGCTTTGATCTATCCTAGAGAATGTTCCATGTGCACTAGAGAAGAATGTATATCCTTGTGTTTTGGGGTGTAATGACCTATATATGTCTGCTAGGTCTAATTCATTTAACATGTTATTTAACTTCTCTTTTTCCTAGTTGATCTTCTGTCTGGTTGTTCTATCTATAGAGAAGAGTGGTGTATTGAAGTCTCCTACTATTATTGTTGAAACATCTATCACTCCTTTCAGTTTTGTCAATGTCTATCTCATGTACTTTGGAGCTGCTTGATTGGGAGCCTAAACATTTATGATTGTTTCATCTTCTTGGTGAATTGACCCTTTAATTAGTATATAGTGTCCTTCTTTGTCTCTTATGATGTTTTTACATTTAAGGTCTATTTTGTCTGATATTAGTATAGCTACTTCTACTTTCTTTTGGCTACAGCTTGCATGTAAAATCTTTTCCATCCTTTCACTTTCAATCTATTTGTATCCTTGTGTCTAAGATGAGTCTCTTGTAAGCAGCATATAGTTGGATAATGTTTTTAATCCATTCTGCCAATTTTTATCTTTTAATTGGTAAGTTTAGTCCATTAACATTCAAAGTTATTATTGAAAAGGCATTTCTTGAATCAACTACCCTCTTATCTTTTTTAATTTTATTTATCAGATCTATATATTCTTTTCTTTCTCTATTTAGTCTCTGAATTACTCTTGCTGGTACTCGTCAATTCTGTGCCCTCCTCCAGACCTCCCTCTCCTGTCTCTTTTTTTTTTTTTTTTCAGCCAGAAGAACTCCTTTTAGTATTTCCTGTAGGGCTGATCTCTTGTCGACACATTCTTTCAGGACTTCTTTGTCTGTGAAAACTTTAATCTCTCCCTCGGTTTTGAAGGACAATTTGACTGGGTACAGAATTCTTAGCTGGAAGTCTTTCTCTTTCAGTATTTTAAATATATCATACCACTGCCTTCTTGCCTCCATGGTCTTAGTTGAGTTGTCTGAACTCAGTCTTATGTGGTTTCCTTTGTGTGGTGGCTTGTTTTTCTCTTGCCACTTTTAACATTTTCAACATTTGACAAACTGATTAGTATGTGTCTTGGTGAAGGCCTATATGGATTTAATCTGTTTGGAGTTTGTTGGGCTTCTTTGCCTTGTATATTTATGTCCTTTATGAGGTTTGGTAAGTTTTACCCCCATTATATCCTCGACTATTCTTCCTAGCCCTTTACTACTCTCTTCTCCTTCTCGGATACCAGCGATTCTTATATTTGTGCATTTTGTTTTGTCTGTCATTTCCCTGAGATTCAATTCAAGTTTTTCCATCTTTTTTTTGCCATTTGTTGTTTTGAGTCTTCGAAGTCAGTTATCCTGTCCTCTGTATCACTTATTCTTTCTTCTCTCTCTTCAAATCTGGTGTTGTGTGCCTCTAGTATGTTTTTTATTTGGTCAACAATATTAAATCTCTTTGATATTGACTATTTTTCTATTTATTCCTTCAAATTCCTTTTTATGCTCTTCTACTGTCTTCTTGATTTCTTTTATGTCATTTGCTGTCCCACTTATTTTATTAAGTAGAATTGTATGACCATCTTTGATAAGATGTTCCAAGGTCTGTGTCTCTTCTCATGTTTTAATTTGGTCATTAGGTAGGCCTATATCTGTCTGCATTGTGATATGCTTAGAGATCTTCTGTTGTTTTCATCTAATGAGAATATCTTGATTGATTTACTTTGAGAGTTGATTTCTTTCAGTAGTCTAAGGCCTTGTGTTTGCAGGATGGATGTGCATCAGGGAGCAGGGTATAAGGTGGGGCACAACAGTATCATAATTCGTTTCAGGGTAGATATAGGCACAGGTTGGGAGGTTATGCTGATTTTTGTATACGTGGGCACTCCTGATCTAGGAGCCTTTTATGTGCATGCATAGAGCTATGGCATCAGGTCCATGTTATGCCTTTGTCTGTTGGGGGCAGATTTGACCCAGCTGTGCCAATCAGCACTTTTTCTGAGCTGGATAGTGTGATTGAGGACCGTGCACATGAATAGTTGTAGGGCTGCCATAACTGAGGTTCCCAGAGCTGAAGGACGTGATTGGGGGCCCGTGTACATGTGCAGGTCTAGAAGTGCCGTAAACTAAATCACAGAGCTCAGGGGGGTGAGTGGGGTGAGGCTGTGCAACACTGTAGGCTAGGGTAGCAGGGATATGGAGGTTAGCACCTGAAGCCTTTATGCACTGGCAACAGCCTGCAGGGAACAGGGAGGGGGACACAGTGCATGGGAGGGGTGCAGGAGAGGTGAGTTGGGCAGTACTTGGGTTGGGGATGTGGGGTGGGTACAAGTGCTGGAGTCTGGTGGGGGTGATGGCACTAGGAGCATGGGGAATAGGAGCAGGTGACAGGATTTGGGTGCATGGGGTGTGGGGTGAGTCACCAGTCTGGGGCTGTGCTGGTGAGGGTAGCATGTTCATGGAACATGGCCTGGCTTATTTCCTAGTCCCCAGCTCCCGTCCATGCACTCCCACTGGTTCCATGCCTCCACGCCATGCTCCATATCCCTCTGCTTCTCAGTTCCTCAGCCTCTGCAACCAAGGCTGCCCCATATGGTGCAAAAGGCTCTCCCAGGTCAGTTGCACCTTGAATCTGAGATTGTCTCAGTCGCCCTCCCATCCTTCTCTAATTTTTCCATGAAGCAAGGCTGAACACTAGCTATTCTATTCAGCCATCTTCCTGGAAGTCCCCTGACTACAGTATTTTAAACAGGAAATCACACCTGTACTACGTAATACTCCTAATAACCTCCCTAGTTTTGGTTTTCTCCATTATACTTCTCATTATCTCATATACTGTATAGTTTAATCATCACTTTTTTGTAAGCTCTATGCAAGCAGGATAAATTTGCATTTAGTTTTGTACCTTAATCTTTCCCCAGTGCCTAGCTTGGTGCCTGGCACACAGTAGACACTCATTAAATCACTGAATGAGCTTGGCATTATTAGTAGCTGCACCTTTAGAATTGAGGCAATAAAGTTTAAAAGATATTAAGGAACTTTCCATGTTACACAGCTAGTCTGTTGCAGAGATGGCTACGAGATTAATCATAAAACCCACTTCTTTGGGATGTTAAGATTAAATGAACTAGAGCTTGTCTATAAATTAAGGACCAAATTCAGTGCATGTGACATAAAACCTAACTATAGTGGTTTAAAAATTAATAATTTAAATAAGGAAAAAATAGAATAAACAAAAAAAAAGAATTTATTTTTTCTCATATAACAAGGCATTTGGGAGTAAGCTGTACAGGGCTGGCACAGTTGCTCAAGGACCAGAAATTTAATATAGATCCAAAGGTTGGCACTGAGTAAAACAAACATATTCATCTGCTTATATACTAAATGCCAAAAATTATTGCAGTTAATGTGAAATGAAAATAAATCTTTGGCTCTTTTCTTAATGTGACCTTTCCTTTCTACCTGTTAAGATTTTGAGTTTTAACTTTGTCAGCCATCTATATGTGCATAAAAGAAATATCCATCATGTTGTAATGTGCTACCAATGTCTGTGTCACCAATGAGTGTAAGTCTGCCCTCAATTTCTTCATTTGGATTACTGATGGAAATCATTAAGGCAGTTAAGAATTGAGCCTTATGGTAGCCTACTAGCGACCATTCTTCTCTTTCACCTCAGCACTTTCTAAAGCAGTCATTCTACTGAGAAACAAAGCTGTTATAATATTATTATCCATATCAATCAACTTTTCTCTTAAGTAATCTTGAGAGATCTTTTCAAATATATTGCTGAAATTCTAAAATGAAATTTCCTTGGCCAAACTCTTGATACTGAGCTTAATGTCCCTCTGCCTCATAAATTTTCATTTCTGGTTTCTCCAAGCCCTTTCGCCCATGCTTTGAACTGGAAAATGAGCTTGCACTTATCACAGACCTAGTTGTTGTCTTTGCAAGGAAAACAGCCTAATCCCTTCATGTCACTGCAAGTCACTTTTGCCTCTCTACCTTCTCAGTTTCAGTGATAGCTGCAGACCTTGGACACTTTTTCCACTGTCAAGCTGGCTATCTCCTGCAAGCCCCTGAAAGGAGTCAGTTGGTCTACATGCTCTCCCTCTCTGAATGGTTTCATCCACTACAATAGCATTACCACCTTTGCCATGAAATTGATGCCAGTGACTTTCTTTCAAGCTCTAGTCTCACATGAGCAACTGCCCGCTAATCCTTCCACCATGGAACCATGCCCCATGAAACCATTAGAATTATCATGTCCCAATCTACTGAACTCTTTATCTGTTTCCCACTATTACTCTCACCACCAGTCCAACCTGCTTTAATCTGTTTATGGAACTACTAATCCTTCAATTTAGTCCAGTAAATTTTACATATATCTATTGGGTACTTATGTTCCAGGAAATGTTCTAAGTACCCTATACACAAAACTCAAGGCACTTGGTTTAGAGAAGAAACAAACTGAAACAACTTACATCAGTAGCATGATGTAAGTGCTGACTTAAATGAATTCATGGAAAAGATGAGCATACATATGAGGAAAACAGGAATATCAGAAGTATTATCCTCTGAATGTATGTAGTCTGCATGGATCTATAAACCAGCCAAGAAAACTCAGCACATGGAGACATTTCTCAGCATTTTACATAGCGGAAGCATCTCTAGGAGGTCTAGGCCAACATATCTAGAATAACTTAATAAAACAAAATGGATAAATGATGCATCTTAGGAATGGGAACAGCAGGAGGACATTAATCAGGTGAACAGGAGGAGGGACTACGACAAGGAGCCAAAGCCTTTTGACAACCTTAATGAAGAGATCCAACATATTTTTGGATTCCAAGAGGCTGAAAATTATGAAAAATGTTTCGATTTCTCACAATTGGCTTTGGCAGTCACAACATCAGCTGGAAACCCCTCAAAATATCTTCCTCAGCATGCACTCAGTGGAGAATTTGGTTCATGTCATGTCATAACTGGTATTAGCTTAGGTAGATATCCCTAGCTAGTGCTACAGCAAAAGTCACCATGTATTTATACAATATTAATTCTGTGACCAGCTCTGGACCACATACTCTGGGGGATACAGTGTAGAAGACAATTATAAGTTAATAATCATTTATAAATGACTTTTTCATTCATGAAATCATAAGCCTGTAAGCCTTTAAGCAATTTGCTATACTGTGTATATTTATAAGGAATGAAGTAATAAGACTAGTAAGAGAGAAATAAAGTGCAAAATGTAAGTAAAATGCAATTCTTAGAGGGTCTGAAAGATTAATGTCATGAGGCCTATTAAAGTGCTTTTTAAAAGTGACGAAACCCTGTAAATGCAAGGTCACAGTAGTTGTGCAATAGCACATTTCTCTTTATCCTGTGTCCTTGATAATGTCTTTTAGCATTCCTAACACTTTTTATTTTTATTTTACATTTCTAACCTTTCTTTACTATCACGGATTTTGTATAAATTATGAGGAGATATGAGGATGTAAAAAATAGGGAAGCTAAGAAAGGGCAACCAAAGAAAGCACAGAAACTTAGAAAATGTGGGCATGAGGTCATTTAGCAGGAGGAGGAAATGGTTTAAGAAGCTTGGCAGTAACTTTCCCACATTCATTAGCTGCTTATCCACAGAGCTGTGGTTTCTGACCAAAAGGAGACAGGAAATGGCATAGAAGACCCTAAAGAGATAAGGAAGTCTTTGAAATTTTTTTAGATCACATCCTGCCAGAATCTGCCTTTCCCAAATATCGATCAGGCCAGGACTCAGCCCAGGAGATGCTCATTGACAGCGGGCTGGGCAAGTGGCCTCAGACATTCAGGGCAATAGGAGAAAAAGGAGACAGGAGGAATCAAAGACAGTCTCCAGGTCAAGAATCTGTCCTAAACCAAACAAATTATATTATTTTCAATGCTCAGTATGTGCTCAAATGCATAGGATTTTTAATTCAAATATTCAAAGCCATCACCAGAGTATTTTGATTATACCAGAAAGTGATTCATTGCTGTGTTGGTCCTCAAGACTTACACAATAAGGCTTCTATTGACAGTTGGCTGAAAAAAATGAAAATAAAATGTATTTGACACAAGTGAGAGCTAATTTTGCAAAGAAACACAATATTTCCCCAGAAAAGAAGTGGCAGGATATTTTTTTTCCTCCAGGGTGTCATCAGTGAATGATAAATGAGGCCGTCGTGATCCTCTGCTAGTCTCATTTTGCTTCCCTCTTTGGAGCTATATTCCCCTAGCCTGTTGTTTGTAATTGAAGACAATCTCTCTCTCTTTTGTAAAAATGAACCTTTAATGGCCCAGTGGTGTTTGGGGAAGATTCCATGACACTAAGTCTGCCATGCAATACCCTCCATTTCAAGATAAATACAGAAGTGTCCCACACTCTTCCCAACAGTTTTTATTCAAGGCCTATTATCTCTATAGTACCAGACTATTTTTAGAAATTCAAACAAAAACTTCTAAGTGTCACAATACCCTCCTAATTAGAGGCCCTGTTCCAATTAGTCATGTGCTGGTATCATCACCCTCATGCATTTTCCCATGTTCAATGTCCTTCTTCCTTGGTGTCCATCATCAATTTATTACTTATGTTTCATCTCTAAGCTTATGCTTAAGATCTTGAAATATTTCATAACAAAGGCTACCAGTAAACTTAATTAACGAATGAAATATTAGTAAGCCATTTTGTTCTATGTGAGATGCATGGTTCCTTTACTCTAGCTATTTTTGTTGAGAATTTTAAACAAACTTCAAATTGCTCTGTACTCAACACTCTGGCTTTAAATTCACACAAATCTATTCAACTGGAATGGCCAGCTGTGAAAACACAGTGCTAAACTCTGGCATGAGTATGTCTCGTATGTGTCCCAAGGCATCTCTAACCCATCCTTATTTTCCCTCTAGAAAAAGTGACATAAGTATTCCCAGGCATTATGGGTCCTATGCTATGTCAGAGGTGGCCATGATGGTATTGTGACTAGATTCCAAAACAAAAGCAAAAACAAATGAGCAAACAAAATCAGGCTCTTTTGGAATAGAAGATTTCCTTAAGTCAATTAATAAGGGTTAAGTTAGCAGTAGGTTGGTGCATATTTAACTTCTTTCAATACCAAAAGATTATCAAAGGCACAAAAAAATTCATAACTATACTATAATTTTTTACAACTATGGTAACTAATTTTTTTTTCTTTTTTGCTTACTGGCAACAGATATACCTTTGAACACATAGTTTAGCATGGAGTTATTCAAAATGTTTATATTCCAAACAGAATAGAGATCTATTAGGCATCTGAGGAAAGAGTTGGCCACAACCTGTAGAACTGCAGTGAAAATCACCAACTCCCTGCCCCCCACCCCCATCTCACAGGCCCCCAAAACATTCTATGCAAAATGTAAAAGCAGTATAACTTTCACAAACTTCCTCAGGTACCTCAAATTTTGTTTCTACCCCTTAAATACATTACAAGTCCTCTCCTTCTGGAGAGGAAGGGAGTTCCTTTTTATCTAGAATAAAAAGGCTTTAATTCTGTAGATTATGGACAATTTTGATAGTCAAAGTAAGCAGCACACATGTCCCATTGTTTCTTTGGATTAATTAAAAGGTATGCTAAGATTTGGTATAAAGAATGCTACCCAAAACAGACTCATCTAAAGATAATAAGTCTTCTAGTCAGAGGAGGAGTTAATAACTCTGATGCATGTCACTTTTACAATTTCTTTTCCATTTCCTTATTTACTTTTCCTTTTTTCCAGCTTGTAATATTTGAGACATGGGTAGTAGAGGCTCCATTAGATCTCATATTTTGAACTTTGCTTGACTTTAGTTTAAAAATGGAAAGCTTTCAGTTGTTATAGCTCCCAGGACTTTGTAATTTAAATGAAAAACGCTCAAAATAAGGCCTTCTTAAGTCTAGACTGCAGTCCTATCTATTTAATTGAGCTTTTTTCCATGCTTCTCTAGCTGCACTTTATATTTTGAAAAAGCTCAGTAGCAAAATTACAGTGCTATAAAAGATCCCCCCTGTCTCCCACCTTTTTTTCTTGAAACTAACATTCTCATTTGATACATTTTTAGATGCTTCAATAAATTACACAACCTGACAACTATTAGATTTTTCCCTTATACTTCAGAAAATCAAAGAAAGGAAAAATATGCATCATTTTTAGAGCACAATATTTAAACTTGCTTAAAGGGTAATATCTCCAAAATCTGTGAAGGTATTGAAATTATTTTGCAAGATCCATTTTTCATAGGCAAGCAAGAATTATACACACATACACACAAACATGCAACTATACTATGCATATAATGAAGAACCACTGAGATTACAATTATTATTTTCTGGTGAAAACGCACATTAACCTAACTCAAAATTTATATCTGGCTCTTTGTATACAAAACTATAACCCAAAAGAGCCCCCTCTGCTCCTACTGAAAAAGTGCTGGTTACTTACTTGTGTACTGTTTATATGCTTCTGGAGAGTGTGTTCTTTCTTTGGAGTCTTTCTCTCTTGCTAAACATATATTTATTGTCTGTATTTTTCAAGGTGCTTTTTGTTGTTATTTAGTGTATTATGCAGGGTTCTCTAGGGAAACAAAACCAACAGGAGGTATCTATAAATATGAGATTTGATAAAAGTATTCATACAACTGTGAGGATGCACAAGCCCTGATTCTGTAGAGCAGTCCATGAGCTGGCACCAACAAGGAAGGTCTTCAATGAATTCCCCAGGAGAGGTTGGCTGACTGAAGTAGAGATGAAAGTGCTCTCTTCTGACTGCTGAAGTCATCACCTGTCCCTTAAGAGTCTTCAGCTGTTCCCGGCCCATGCACTTCCCTTCCAGGTCCGTGCACTTCCCAAACAAACAGATAAAAGAAACCAACAAAAACAAACAAATTCAACAAATGGTGCTGCAATAACAAGATACTCACATGGAAAAAGAATGAAATGTGACCCCGCCCTACAGCATACAAAAAAAAAAAAGGCCTCAACTGATTGGATTAAACATCTCTCATTGCAGCAGGTTCTCCCCTTATGTGATCATAGATGTAATCAGCCATAGATGCAGTCAACTAACTGATGATTTAACTCTACAAAATGTCCTTGCAGTAATGGTTAGACCAGAGCTTGTTTGGCCAGACAACTGGGCACCATCACCTGGTCAAGTTGAAACATGAACCTGATCATCACAGCCCACCCCTTGTCAACTTGGCAGCTATACACATCACCTTAAACCATGCGTAATCTCTAAATAGAATATGATAAAAGACATATTTTTTCACCTAATAATACTCAACTGTCCTGCATACAGCTATATATGCATTAAATCTCTTCAGAATAGGGGCAAGTCCTTGGGTAATATTCACCTTAAACTTGATATCCTATAATTTAAATACTATGACAATGCACCTTTTGTCAGATGATAAGGGGATAAGAGAGAGGAAAGCAAGCATATTTGCTTTATGTGCAAATACAAGTGTACTCATAACAACGGAAGGAAGAAATATTCTTACAATCACAGATGTTTCTGTAACTGGTCACATGGTTGTAGTTCATATTTATCATTATTTTCTTCCACTACCCACTCCATGTTCCCTTTATCTTCAGCAAGCACCTCACCTGGCCATTGTTCTTTGCCTGATGGTGTGACCCACACCTTCATTCCTGAAGTTTCTGAACCATTGGTAGTCCTACCTGGATTGCATTGTTGCAGTTTTCTATTTACTTTAGTCACAGGCTACGGTGGTACTGAGACACCATAGGAGATCTGTATTCCAGGAAAATTCTTCTTTAACTCCATTGTGTAGTTTAGCTCTATTACTCCTGACAGTCAGAATCAGTCATCCCTAGGCAAAACAGCAATCCCCTTTCATGCCTGTTGATTCAGTGCCATGAGAAGCCGAAAGTGGCCATGTGGCAGTCTTAACCTCCACTTCAATGGAATCATTGTTGTGTTTTCTAGTAGGAGCATTCCTTCTTTTGGAAGTAAGACCTGTAGACCAGCAGAGCTTAAGGTTGCAGGAACAGGAAGCAAAAATTTTCTAGTGGATTACTAGGCGTGATGGTGAGTTGTACCACTCCCACTTCCACCCCTTGATTCTTGGACCAAAGAATCTTGGCTATGGGAGAAACAACATGATGGAGTGGATGATGATTCAGAGGATACACAGTCTCCAGGAGAACATTGCTCTGGCCCTGCAAGGTATTACCAATTCGTTGGCACCATAATTGAGTCTTCAAGAGGCCATTCCACCATTCTATCAACCCAGCTGCCTCTGGATGATGGGGAACACCATAAGACCAGAGAATTCCATGAGCATGTGCCTGTTACAGCACTTCATTTGCTGTGAAATGGGTTCCTTGATCAGAAGCATGATAGTGTATAATGTATTCTGTAAGTCCACAGATGGTAGTTCTGGTGGGAGCATTGCATACAGGGAAGGCAAATTCATATCTGGAGTATGTGTCTGTTCCAGTAAGAGCAAATTGCTTTCTCTCCCATGATGGAAGTGGTTCAGTGTAATCAACCTGCCACCAGGTAGCAAGTTGATCACCTCAGGGAAAGGTGCCATATTGGGGAATGTGCTTGTTTGAGATGATGTATTTACCCTAGAAAAGCCAGGTTTTAATCCTAATCCCATTTTGTAAAGGCAGCTGTTTCTTCTAATCCCTATTCAGTATTGCATGCTTGAAACTGTAATTAGATGATCTCCCTGGAGATGTGATTTTATCAAAAGTGGTTGTTAAGTTGGTTAGATGGCGACATATGGGTGGGTCTTGATTAGTTTCTGGAGTCCTATAAAAGAGGAATCATTTTGGAATACTAGTGATTCAGAGAGAGCAGAGCAGAACGACATAGTCACAATAAGCAGAGTCCACCAGCCAGCGACTTTTGGAGATGAAGAAGGAAAATGCCTCTGGGGAGTTTCATGAAACAGGAAGCCAGGAGAATAAGTTAGCAGATGATGCTGTGTTTTCCATGTGCCCTTCCAGGTGAGATAGGAACCCTGACCATGTTCACCATGTGCCTTTCCAGATGAGAAAGAAACTCTGACTGTGCTCACATCATGTGCCCTTCTGCTAGAGAAAGAAACCATGAACTTCATCAGCCTTCTTGAACCAAGGTATCTTTCCCTGGATGCCTTAGATTGGATATTTCTATAAACTTGCTTTAATTGGGACATTTTCTCAGCCTTAGAACTGTAAAGAAGCAACTTATTAAATTCGCCTTCTTAAAAGCCATTCTGTTTCTGGTATATCACATTCCGGCAGCTAGCAAACTAGAACAGGGATTGAGTGAGGATCTCTGCTGCTGGCGGATTAGGAATTTAGACATGACTGTATCTGGGTTGGACTTGGTGAGTGAAATCCATGTTGCTGAGCTCATGCATAAGTTCCATCCCTACTACCATGCCCATTTTGTTCATAGGTCCATTGGACAATGGCAGGAGTAGCTGAGGAGTGAGGCTGACTGTTATCTACAGAAAAGATCATTTTATCCACTTGATTATTAAAATCTTCCTCTGCTAAAGGCACACTCTGGTGAGTAGTGTGCCTACATGCACATGGAGACAAATATCTTCATGTTTTTTGTCCATTCAGAGGGTCTATCCACATATCTCTTCCCCAGACCTCTTTGTTACCAATCCCCCAATCATGCTACTTCCAAGTCACTGACCATCCAGCCAAACCATTAGCAGCAATCCATGAGTTAGTATATAAACACCCCTCTAGCCAGTTGTCTTTCCAAGCAAAATGAACCACCAGGTGCACTGCTCAAAGTCCCACCCACTGGGAGATTACCTGTCACCACTGTTCTTCAGGGACATCTCGAATGGGTTGCAGTGCTTCAGTTGTCCACTTTGGTGTGGCACCTGCATATCATGCAGAACCATCTGTAAACCAGACCCGAGTTTTTTCTTCCTCAGTCAATTGAGTGTAAGGAACTCTCTAAGAGCCACAGCTCTGGGCTAGGAAAGAGAAGGTAATGTAGCAGGAATGGGGGCCATTTCCTCATGAAATTTACTTGTGCTTTCAGGACCTGTTCGAGCCCTATCTTGTATATACCATTTCCATTTTATAATGTAGTACTGCTGTGCACACCCAACTTTATGGCTTGGTGGGTCAGAAAATGAATAGCTCATGATAGGCAACTCAGGTCTCATGGCAACTTGGTGGCCCAAGTTACCAGGCCAAAAGCAGTTTCTCAAAGGGAGAGTAGTTAGTTGACTTTACTTCAAAATACTAAGGACCTGCATTGCGATTCTCTTATAGGGGCTTGCCAAAGGCTGCAGACAGCATCTCTGTTTGCCACTGTCACTTCCAGCACCATTGGGTCTGCTGGATCATAGGACCCAAGTGGCAGGGCAGTTTGTACAGCAACCTGGTCCTGTCACACAGCCTTCTCTTATTCTGGTTCCCACACAAAATTGCAGCCTTTCTGTTCACACAGTCAATGGACAGGAGTAGCACACCCAAATGAGGAACATGTAGTCCCCAAAATCCAAAGAAACCAACTAGGTCTTGTGTCTCTTTTTTGGTCATAGGAGGGGCCAGATACAGCAGCTTATCCTTTCCCTTAGAAGAATATCATGCCCCACACCACTGGGCAGCTAGAATTTCACTGAGGTGGAAGGCCGCTGTATTTTTGTTGGCTTTATCTCCTATCCTCTGACACACAAATGCATTACCAATAAGTCTAGAGTATTTGCTACTTCTTGCTCACTAAGTCCAATCAACAGGGTATCATGAATATAATGGATCAGTGTGATGTTCTGTGGGAGGGAGAAATGATCCGGTTCCCTGCAGACAAGATTATGGGATAGAGCTAGAGAGTCCATATACCCCTGTGGTGGGAAAGTAAAGGCATACTGCTGGTCCTGCCAGCTGAATGCAAACTGGTTTTGGTGATCCTTATGAACTGAGAAAAAAGCATTTGACAGATCAATAGCTGCCTACCAGGTACCAGGGGATGTGCTGATTTGCTCAAGCAATGATACCACATCTGAAACAGCTGCTACAATTGGAGTCACCACTTGGTTAAATTTACAATAATCCACTGTCATCCTCTACGAGACGTTTGTTTTCTGCACAGATCAAACAGAAGTGTTGAATGGGGATGTGGTGGGAATCACCTTCAAGTCCTTAAGAGCGGCATTAATCTCTGCAATCCCTCCAGGAATCTGGTGTTTCTTCTGATTGATTATTTTCCTAGGTAAGGGCAGTTCTAGCAGCTTCCACTTGGCCTTTCCTACCATAATAGCCCTCACTCTACAAGTCAGGGAACCAGTGTCAGGATTCTCCCAGTTCCTGAGTATGTTGATTCCGATTATACATTACAGAACTGAGAAAATAACCACAGAATGGGTCTGGGGACTCACTGTGAGACAGATCTGAGCTAAAACTCCATCCGTCACCTGAGCTCATAAGCCCTTACTCAGTGGACCACAGTAACATTTTGGGTGTCCTGGAATTAATGGCATTTCTGAGCCAGTGTCTAATACTCCCCTAAATATCTGATCATTTGCTTTTCCCTCATGCACAGTTACCCTGGTAAAAGGCCTTAGATCTTTTGGGGGAAGGCTGGCAGAAAGATTAACAGCATAAATTTTTGACAATGTAACAGGGTCCTTCCACACTGGTACCTGGCCTTCCCCTCATTCAGGGGGCTCTGGGTCTGTAAATAGTCTCAAGTCTGGGAATTGATTAAGGGGCCATGACTCTCTGTTCTTGTAAAACAAATTAAATTTTTGTTCATTTGATTTAGAATTCTTCTATTTGTAAAGATCAAACACGAATTTAGTAGACAGTCCATCCATTTTACTTCTAAGTACTCCATAGTCTACTAGCTAAGGCCATAAGTCTCTGAGAGTCAGGTTATTTTGACTGCTGCTTAGAGTCTGCTTCCATTATGGTAGCCATGCTTACCTTGCCTTTGGTGATAAACTGCTCCCAAGTGGCTTCTGCCAACTCGGGATCCAATCATCTCATTGTGTTCAAGGATTCCAACTCAGTGACAGCAGTTCCCTCAGTAATATATGACCTGCAGAGAAGTGCAACCACAGAGCTCTTCAGGGATGATGGAGCTACTCTCACAAATTTATTCCTTATAGTCCTAGTAAAAGGTGAGTCCTCTGGACATTCCTGGTTTGTATGGGCAGGTTGTCCATGATAAATCCACTCTAACATGCCAATCTCTCTAAACCTTAGATCCTTTCATCTGCATTATACAGGGCAGTTCTGTTATTTCAACCTCACATAATGTCAGTCACCTTTTGATCTATGTTTCTGCCAACTACCCAAGCAAGCTCTTAACACCTTTTCTAACCCCTCAAGCTACAACATTGCATGCAGAACCTCTGCTTAGTTGACCCATATCAATAAATTCACCCTAGTCCAATTTTATATTCCTTACACTTTATCCTATACATTTACTATCCATTCCACATATATTTCCCTCATTTCTGTCTGTATAAATTGGAAAACTCATTCAATTCTCTTGGAGTCAATTTTACCTCACTTGTCAGGGGGAAAACACTTAGAAGTGTCTTTCAAGCCAATTACTTCAGGACTTTCCATTGCAGTTTCATCTGGTTAACAATAATCATCTCTCCAGACAGAGGAGTGAGAGCTTTTTCCTCACAGAGGTGATTACAGGTTTAGCAGGCACTGAAGGGTTACCCTCTTCAGGTAAAGGTTGAATGGCAGACTCTGCAGGGCAGACTGGAGGTTGGGTAGCTGTCTCTTCAGGGAAGCCTGAAGATTGGGTGGCTGTTTCCTAAGGGCAAGCAGGAGGTGGGAAAGTTGTTTCTTCAGGGCAGATCATTACAGGTTTATCTTGCAAAGACTCAGCAGAATCCAGGGTTTCAGTGTCCCCACTGCCATCATTATAAACCCATTTGTCCCCATCCTAATTTTTAGTATCTCATTCTTTTCCCATCAGTGTACTGACTTTAGCAGTGGACACCTTACAAGGTTGAGAATGTAGTTTACTTGTAAATCTGCTACCTGCACAATGAGATTCTGCATCTGGTTTTCAGAGATCTCAAGTTTGCAACCACAGGAAATGAGATTTTCTTTCAGGGCACACACAGAAGCTTTCACATCTTTCATACAGCATTTAATTTGCAAATTTGAAGCCATCATCTCATTCCTAATTTTTATAACTGCATCCAGTGTATCTAAGAACAACCAGCCAACACCATTATACTTTCAATTACACAAAACTATGTTAAGGTGTCAAAAACACTGTCACTCAGAGCTTTACCTCTTATAAGAGTATAATTAGCAGAACCAAATAGTGATATATTGCATATCTCTATTGTCAGCTCAAGCCATAGACTGTTGGTGCCATTTTGATTATTGGAAATAGAGTCGAGTCATTAGTGCCTTTGAATCTAATCAAAGTATAAAATCAATTGCAAAAACTCATTTTTAAGATTGTTTTTCAAGAACCACCACCAGTACCAAAGCTGTATTTGTCAGGATTCTGTAGGAAAACAGGACCAAAAGGAGATATTGGTAAATATGAGATTTTATAAAAGTGCCTCATGCAGTGTTGGGATGCACACATGCAAATTCCATAGGGCAGGCTGCCCTGCTGGTAACGATGAAGGTCTTGAGGTGAAGTCATCAGGAGAGACTGGCTGACTAAAATAGAGATGAAAGTTCTCTCTTCTGACTGCTGAAGTCATCACCTCTCCCTTAAAAGTCTTCAACTGATTGGATTAACCATCTCCCATTATGGAAGACACTCCCCTTAGTTGAACATAAATGTAATCAACCATGGATGCAATAAATTGATGATATGAGTTCATTAAACTTCTTCACAGTAATGGTTAGGCCAGTGCTTGCTTGACCAGATAACTGAGCATCATCACATGGCCAATTTGATCCATGAACTTAACCATCACACTTAGTATTTAGAAAATTGTCTTATCTCAAAATCTAGTAAACTAAACTTTCCTTCTTTGTAGCATTTTCTATTATTATATCATTCTCCTTTCTTTATCAAATTCAAACCAGAGTAGCCTTCCCAAGTCTCTACTCCTCTTCTTACACTGCTACATTAATATTTCAGACTGACTTACACTAGTCTTCTTTTCTCAAACATAAAAGAAACCACAAAAGTAATTGTACCAGAATATTTGTCTTCAATGCATTTTTTTAATCTCTCAAAATCCAGAAATAATAATTACCACTCCGGGCTAAATGTGTCGGCTATAAGAGTTTATAACCTAGGCCCCTGTTTTCTTATAAGCATTTTCTAAAGGAGATGATACCACAATTGTTCTTTCGTTTCTGACTTATTTTGCCTCACCAAATGTCCCACAGGTTCATTCACATCATTGCATGCCTCATGACTTCATTCCTTTTTGTAGCAGCACAACATTGGATCATACATATGGGTGTGTACTTTAACTCCATTTTAGTATGTCCTGGACAATAATCTATAAGCAAATTTCAATATTCTGGGATCCAAGGAACGTATCATTGATTATGTTACTGCTCTATAATGATATAATAATTTAGTTTCTTATAGCATTAAATTAATTTTTCTATGTTCAATTTTATATCAGAGAAGCAATCGAGTATTCAAATCACAAGAACCTTTTTAATATTATTCTGAAATATTATTAATTGAGAAAATTTGACTTATTTTGCAATGTCTTAATAATTTCCACAGTGTAAATTTTATGAAGTCAACTCATTTAGAATCAACTCAACTAGTCACTTTTATAATTTTAACTTGTTTAACTATTCCCACCAAAAGGACAATAGATAGAATTATATTTCAATGTGACACCCCTCATTGTAAAAGCAAAAACACACACATGCACACACACACACAAGGCCATGACCAAAACTAAATGAAGAGTTACGCAACTGCCCCAACAAAATGCTCTTTTAAATGTCCAAGTAGGCTTTACTATAAAATAATGAAGAGTTGATCTCAAGAACCTTTGAATTTAATGGGTTTATTCAACTATTTATGTGTTCCATACAACCAAAATAGGAAGAAATTTAATAGTTTTGAATTTATTACTTACAGGGTTTAACTCAAAAGTAGCTGTTCTCTTATATTAAATACTTTCCACTCAACGAGCTTATCAAAGATACTAACATGTCTAGAGAAATAAAAAGCTTTTGTTATAAGGAAAATATAATTTCTTCATGGTAGTGCTATACTGAATAAAATGAATGACTCAAAATGTATCCCTACTATGTTTCTATAAACACAGTCAACAAGATAACATAAAACATTCAAACAGGGTTCTGATGGCATAGAGCCCAATTCCTCAATTATGACGTATATTTATCCTCCTACAGTGGTTAATTTAAAAAAATAGTTTATCACCAGTGAATTGAAGTGATTAAAAGCATGGAATTATTTGCCTCATTGTTTGAGAGAAAGACAATAATTTCTGCAACCTTAGCTTATAATCTTGATTTTTAATACATCAAAAAGATTCTTTATATTCATTAGAAGGTCCTTTGTGGACATGAAAATGATTTCAAATCCAATCTTCTCCAAGCCTTTCTTCCCAGACACAGAATTCTAAACCCATGGTACTCATCCCTCCAGCAAACATTGTTTTCCATGTCAGTCATTCATCTCTGAAACTTCTATCCTCTGAAAACTACTTGTTGCCCTCCAGCTCAAATGTATACTTCTGATACTGGCCTCAAAATTATACAGTGGCTGGCCCAAGATGTAATGTGCATATACATCTTTTCTTTCCTCTGATTTGCCCGTTTCCAAAAGTATTTCTTTAATGAATCCTAGTTATTTTCAATCTACAATTATAATTCCATACTATTCCACTTAATACAATATCTATATTTTTCCAGCCGTGCTTGTTTCTTTTCTTCCTTTTTATTAAATTCCTTAAGAAATGATGCCAGATATTCCTCAAATATGTATTTCAAAACCTGAAATTATTAAATAAGCATTATGCTACTTGTTGGCTGTCAGACTGAGCAGGAAACTTACAACAAACAAAATGAAATGTGGATTTCATTCTGTTAAGCCTGAACATCACTTAGAAATCAAGTGCAAATGGCTTAATTTGGTTTCCTAGAACAAAAGTACTTGAGAGCAGTGAAAAATGCAATAATGTTTAATGGACTATTTTAATATATGATGAAGTTCCCAAATTGTAATTTGCAATGAAAACAGTTGGTGGCACTTTGAAACAATTTTTTGTTTTTGACATCATCTTTGCTGCCTGCGATTTGTTAGAAAATTACACTAATATACAAAGTCTTCATAATTACATTGATTTAGACAAATTTTATGGTGTTCAGATGATTTTATTTTAATATAAATATTAACTGTTTGTTATACACCTTGAGGAAAAAAAAAACAAACGAAAATAATAGCAACTGTGTCCCAAGTAATAGTCCATATTACTCAGTTTTTTTGTGTCTCTGTGTGTGCCGTATGGTGGGGATCACATTTCATTCTTTTTCCATGTGATTGTTATTGCAGCACTATTTGTTGAATTTTTTTGGAGGGGGGGATAGATACATAGGCTAGGAATCGAATCCTGGTCTCCTGCATGGCAGGCGAGAATTCTACCACTGAACTACCCTTGCACTATGCAGGTATGTTTTTGCAAGAGTTCAGACTGATTCAAAAATTTTTACTTCCTCTTCAAGGCAAATTGAGAGTCTCTTGAAAACAGCATTTCTTACCCAAACACGAGACCAGATAAAGTAGATACAACAGTGTAGGAAGGATTGAGATCCTTTAACAGCTTCTTAAATGTTCCCACCCTTCTTAGATCCTCTTCCCCATTAGGCTGTTACATGACTTAAATTTTCTACAAGAGAAAGTTGTTCTTTGGGTTAAAATTTAGTGTAATCTCTTTCAAGGGAAAAATGCCCTTGACAAGTATAGTGTATTGTTAGTATCAAGACCGAGAGGGACTTCAGTTTTAGGCAGAATATAATCAGTGGTTACACAAATAAGTATTTGTATAAAGGTTTATAGTTCTTGTAGGGGCTAGTGAGGAATAATTACTTTCAATACTTTCCTGAATTTGGAACTAAATGAGAAGCAGATGCCAAGATCACAGATGAAAAAGGGATTCAATAAAGTTGGATCGAGAATGCAGTTTTGAGCAGCTCTGCTAAATGCACTTTCTAATACTTTACCCCAGAATTTTACTGCCTATTTCCCAGCTGTCCTGGAAGTTAAAACAAGGAGGAATGCAAAGGAATGTGCTGTTCTCTGGGACAGTGTATTCCATGAAGAAAAAGCCCAGATGGGGGCTGAGTTTATGCCTGCTCTGTTCCAGTGCCTAGTCTCTGAGGAGGGTTAGAAGTAGATAGAAACTATCTTGCCAATACTTCCAGAAAGGTAAGTGATTCTATTCTTTGGGAGCAGGCAGGGATAGTAGGAGGGAGTGACAATGGGTCTCCCTAGAGCCATGGTTCTTAAGTTGGATGATTTTGTGCCCCAGGAGACATTTGGCAATGTCTAGAGACATTGTCACGTGGGAGAGGGAGGCTGCTCTAGTATCCAGTAGAAAGAGGCCAGGTTTGCTGCTAAACTTTTCAGTGCACTGGAGAGCTCTTCACAACAAAGAATTATCTAGCTAAGCTTGGAGAAACCCTGCCCTAGAGTTTATTTATAATTACTTTAAGATTCATTAACTAATATTATTCTCATAATTGCAACATGAGAATGCAGTAACAGAGACCATTATTTTACAGAAGACAGTCTCAAAAGGCTAAAAGAGTTTCCCAGGATTATAAACTTAAACCCAGACTTTGGATAATAAATAGAATTACCTTACATTTTGATGAGGGGTAGGTAAACACATGAAGTCCCACCACTTCCTGGGATAACAGGTTCAAAAGATGGACCATAGTGAAGAAGTTCGGTTATCAAAAAGGTAATAGGAAGATTCATAGAATAGGAAAAGAGAAGATGAAAGAAAAGCTGGTAAGAATTCTGGAGACAAACTTCGGCAACCCCTCAGTTAACAAGAGGCAGCCCTGCCAGAGGAGTTCAGTGGGAAACTGAAAGTTCCTACACTAAACACACTGAGACATGCTTTTTGATGAAGAAAACTGATGCTAATTATAAATTTCCACTATTTGGGGGATTTCCTACTCATCTTATAGACTGTATGTGGTTTTCAATTTCAGTTGAATTCATGGTAGATTTTAATATAGTTTGCTTTGAACAAGGTCAGTTTCTCTCTGCTAGCCTTGTTCATAGGTGCTGCTGTATAGTTTTGGGAATGTCTTACTGACAAGGTGTTTGTGACCATGTAAATTAGAGGTATAGTTAAATGCAGAAGGCAGTAGACACTGTTATGACAGATGATTTCTTGACTTGGCAAAAAGGAAATTCTATGCATATTGAATAGAAATGGAATAGAACATCTGAATAATTTGTTACCCAATATAAATTATATCATATGGCATTATTAGCACAAGTAGAGACCTGAAGTAGAAGCTAGGAGACAAGCAAGTGATAAAATCAAAAGAATCTTTTCCAGAACCAGCCAGTCTTTCAGATGGTTGACATAGCGGTATTCCAGGTAATACAAATGAGCCAAATTAAGTCCCTGAGGACTCTGCAGTTTAACTGGAGAGAGATATGTAATAATTTATTATAATATGATGAGAGCAATAATATTAGTATTTTAAAATAATATGAAGCATGAAAGGAAGAAAGATGCACCAAGTGTGGATGGAAACATGGGAGACTATCACAGAGGAGAATATATTTTAACTAGATCTTAAATAAGATATATTTTACAATTAAAAAAGATAGAGGGGATATCTGGTAGAAAGAAAAGCATCAACAAAGATTTTAAAAATGATCCAGTTGTGTTTGGGAATAAGATATGTTTCTATGACAGCAGTATAGACTGAAAGAGTGACAAGAAATGAGGTATGACGATAGGGTGGGTCATTTGCCTTCTTGGAAGTTTAGAGTCTAGCTGAGGAAAAAAGTTTAAGCCAGGTGATTAGTACATGATATGAGTCTGAACTAGCATAGTGAATGGGAAGGAGAGAAAAGAAATAAATCAAGGGTGATTTCTAAAGCAGAAGTGATGAAACTCAGAACATGATTGGTTGTAGGAGTCAAAGAAATGGAAAATATCAAAGATATCTCTTTCTTGTTGAGTGCCTGGGTGAATGAACTAGAGTTAAAGGATTCTGAACTTAAAGGAAGAGAATGAGATTGAGGAAATGGCCTAGAAAATAATGTTATTTTGTGTACATGTTCATCAGCAGGTACCAATCCATGAGGGGGTATACAATTGTATTTCAATGTGCAGACCTGAAGTTCAAGAGAGCACTAATGGCTAAAAATATTTGTTTATTATATGCTTGGTACTGGTGATTTTGAGCACTGCCCAAGTCAAAATTTTGATTGCTGTTTTGAAGTCTAGTATCTATTTCCTAAAAGAACATGCATCTAATGAGGATATAAAATACAGAGTTTTACAGTGATCAGTACACATGCATTAATATAATTAAATGCTTAAATTTACATAGCATGGAATATATATTGTGGAGGAGTTCACAGGGAAGAGATATCAATGAGTGATGCAAAAAGGCTTTGCAGAGTTAGTGGAATTAGGTGAGGCCTGTGAGGATGTGTAGAATTTTAGTAAGCAGAGAGAAAAGACATAAGTACAATCCAAATGGAAAGAAGCCCAGGAAACAATGGAGCTGAACATGATATAGTCTCTAGATAGTGATACTTTATTTTGGGGGAGCAATGGAAAATTTAGTTAACTAAATAGAATGAGGATACAATTATAAAGAAGTTGACAATGTTTATACTAACAAATGCATCTTCACATATTATGTAAAGAAGATAAGACTCATGGAAGGGATTTTATTTTTTTAAACAAGTGGCATAATGAAATGCATGTTTAGTAATATTTGTCAGGCAGTAGAATGCCAGAGACTAAAATTCACATTTGGGTCCAACCACCATTTACCATCTAATGATGACCTGTTTTTCATTCATTCCTTCCCCCAAATATTTATTGAATGACTACTTTGTCCCATTTTTCATCCTTGGAATATAAAGGTATGCCACATAAACAAGATCCTGGCACACAAAGGAGTTTACAACCTAGTTGGGAGAGAAAGCAATATGAAAGAAAGTCACAAATGCCATGAGAGAAAGGGAAGGCAATTTCAGGCCTAGACAAGACAAGTAAGAGCAGCATAAGAGAGTAGTGAGTGATTCCCAAGGGAATAAAAATAACAAAATACCTCGGTAACTGGTAGAAAGTCTGTACCACTGACAAAGACAGGGAAGTGAGAAACAAGACTGGTTGAAAACGGAAAATTTCACTTTTGCATATACTGATTTTGATGTGTTAGCAATGCAACTAATTTAGTGGAAAAATGAATACATACAAAAAATAAAATTTGTTTAAAAAGGAAAAAATATTTATAAGGGCATATGTATGATCCTCTATGAGAAAAATTTTAACAATTTACCTTCTCTGTGAGTCGATTCTCTGCTATAAAATAGGCCAGCTGTGGTAATAAATAGATTCTAATTTTTTACTATATCACGACTAGAAGATGTTATTAAAACTCCCAAACTACACTTTAGAATAGAGCAAATTGTATCTGTCCTATATGAATTGGTATGTGTATGTTTGTTTTTTTTTTTAATCAACCAAGATGCCACCCACAAAGGAGACAGACTGACCTGAATCAAAAACCTGCAGCAATCAATAGGAAACCATTTCAATAGTGAGTCGGTTTACCAGGTAGGCCTTATGATTAAACCAAAGCCCCAGAAATTGTGAAGCTTCACTGTAGCCATTCGTTAAATATTCATTTTCTTCCAGATTGCTCTTTACTGTAGACAAAGAAAATTTGAGAGTCAAAGGGATTATTTGCTCCTAAAACATAGAAGATGTTCTTGACTTCTCTTTATACCTGTCTTCTTTATATCCAATGCCTTTTGAAAGCATTCAAAATTTTAAAATTTTGGAATCCATCTGGAGTCTTTCAATATCACCCAATTCTCATACTGCAGTTGACTGCTAAAATTTGCATAGTGTCATTCAAGATGATTAGATAAGATGGGCTACCTCGCAGAGCTGCCTTTTGCATGTCCTGAATAAACTATTGGTGGAACTGTATTCTTTCCTCCTACCACCAAATGGTGTGTGTGTGTGTGTGAGATCTAGTTTCTACCTATTGTTACATTCATCATTTCCTACTGCCAATTTCCTGCTTGATGAACACCTCGCATGATAAATTCGTGTCTGGGGAGTTCACCTATAAGGTGACCAGCCATCTAACTATAGAGTTTTGAAAAATAACATTTTGTTTCTTTAAATTGAGGAATGGAGACTCATAGATGTATGTAAACATAAGATCTGCTGCCTGCATCCACACTGTCTGGCATCCAGGGCACTTGCCTGACCTGCTTTTTAGAGAGCTATGCAGTACTGCTTGAAGTCTATAACACTTTAAAACCAAGATGTTGCTTATGTAGCAACTCAACAGTAATGAATCCAAATATTCTTCGCAATTGATAAATAGAACTGGAAAAATAAGTCTGCTATTAGCCATACTAACATCTGCCAGCATTTTATGCTGAAAATTTGCCTCACTGGAGGTAAGGCAACTACTGTCATCAGCTTCTAGCTAATTAATTTAAGGAGGCTACTTGCAGTTAGTCACAATTAGTAAGAGTATAGGGATTTTAATACATTTGCTAGATACCAACAAGACACACTCATATTCTTTGCATTAAAAAGAATGAGCAAGAATAAAATACATATTTTACATTTATCAAGAGATGTACCTGGCTGTGCTGGTTTGAAAGGATGTATGTCCCCTAGAAAAGCCATGTTTTAATCTAAATCCCATTTCGTAAAGGCAGAATAATCCCTATTCAATACTGTATGTTTGAAACTGTAATCAGATCATCTCCCTGGAGATAAACTTAATCAAGAGTGGTTGTTAAACTAGATTAGGTGATGACATGTCTCCACCCATTTGGGTGGGTTGTGATAAGTTTCTGGGGTCCTACAAAGTAGGAAACATTTTGAAGAAAGAAAGAGTTTCAGAGAGAACAGAGCAGAATGACACAGCCACGAGAAGCAGAATCCACCAGCCAGCGACCTTTGGAGATGAAGAAGGAAAATGCCTCCCGAGGTGCTTCATGAAACAGGAAGTTAGGAGAAGAAGTTAGCAGTTGATGATGTGTCTGCCATGTGCCCTTCCAGCTGAGAGAGAAACTGTGACTGTATTTACCATGTGCCCTTGCACTTGAGAGAGAAACCCTGAATTTCATCAGCCTTCTTGAACCAAAGTATCTTTCCCTGGGTGCCTTAGATTGGACATTTCTGTACACTTGTTTAATTGGGACATTTTCTTACCCTTAGAACTATAAACTAGCAATTTATTAAATTCCCCTTTTGAAAGCCATTCCATTTCTGGTATATTGCATTCTAGCAGCTAGCAAACGAGAACAATGGCTTAAAACAAAATGCTGCAAACATATCTCTCACAAATATCTTTAGTTAGATAAAAGCTATTCTTCTCAAGGATTCATTTTTGACAATATCTAAGAAATATAATAATATAAAACAATTCATATTTATTCATAAGATTTTCAAAAAGATCAGTCAACAAGTAATCATATGTCATTAGGCACAAGGTTCTATCCTGTGTTGATATTAAAAATATTTAATCTTCTAAACAACAAAGTCAAGAATGAAAAATCGGCTTCAAATCCCATGCCAACTTAAATCAATTAGTAAGGCTTCCAGTATTTTCAGAGAGTTATATGGTTATTTCTGGTTTCCTGTCAGAAACAGTACTGTGATAGATGAGTGAAGATTGCCATGGGTATGGAGAAGACAGTCACTGCTTTCACTGACCGTCATGAGTTTGCCACCCCAACATAAGGTAATTTCAGGCAAGTCTAGCAGCTAGAACAAACTCATGACAACTTTAATGAGCAGTCATTACCAAAAATGCCGAAGTTCTAAAACATACCTGTGTGCCATTCAACCACATCTGCACTTTTGACACAAGACTATAAGCCATACAAAGAATTTCTTCACAGGGCAACATTACATTGATGGAAAGCTCATGAGAGTTTAGGTGAGTATTTACTATGAGTCAAGTATTCAGCTAGATGCTAGAGATATGCACACATACACATTATAGGTTAACAATCAGTGGCTCACACACGACTTCTTTTAATTTGTTGGGAATAGTTCCATGATTTTGGAGGTAATGGGATTAGATCATGTATGGTGAGAACTTTGGAAAAGTAACTGAAAAAAAATCAATTTACAAATGAATCAATAGTCTGAAATGTGAAGTCTGCTTCTATCCTACTCTCCTAAATGTTCTTCAAATGGGAAGCAAATGTCTACATCTAAAGTTCTTGGGTCAGGAGTAGAGAAGCAGATAGCATGCTACATCAGGAAAAGGAGTAAATATTTACCTTGGCAAGCAGCTCCCATTAATTTTAAACCTTCTGAGAAACATCGCTAAACCATCTCATGACACTAAGGTTATATCCCATTTTCTTTGGCTACATAGCAGACCGAGGAGTGTGTAACAAGAATACTAGCTGAAATTATACAGTTCTATGCTGAATTTGGAAGCCTAAGTAGAATTTCTGATCATTCATTTTGATAAGAATTGATTTTAAATACTGTCCTTATTTTGTCAGTCAGTCATGTAAACTACTGCGTATCTTCAACAGATCAATTTGGTTCTAAATTTTGTGGACTGAAATCCAAATTTCTTTCACATTAGACTTTCAATACCTATTACTGAAATCATATTTTAGACTATTTTTAATGATTTTGATAAAATACTTCACCAATTAGAATACTATGTAGTTTATTATAATGGTTGCTCCTATTTGGTAGTGCCATAGTGAAATGAGAGCCTAAATTTGATGACTTGAACTCTGTAATTAAAATTTTGTGTCAACTAAATAGGAAATGATAAGCTGTGGTGACTCTTTTAAAATTATCAGAATTAATGTTTGAATTTGTTATTATTAATCAGAAAGTTTCTGAAGCTGAGATAAATTTTTGCATTCGAGATATAAGGAAAAATAAAACAGAATATAATTAGGCAAGAAAAATAAAGAGTTTATGATTTAATCTATTTTAGATCGTATGTCATTTATTTTGAAAAATGAAAGGCTGATAACAAAATTAACCTTTAAAAAAATTAGATCTCTTAGAAGTGAGTGTTTGTTTGGGCCATGGTGGCTCAGCAGGCAGAGTTCTCGCCTGCCATGCCAGAGGTTCAATTCCTGGTGCCAAAGTATGTTTAAAAAAAAAAAAGTGGGTGTTAAAGAAATGTGATAAGCAAAATTAAACTGAAGTTAACTTGATCTTTCATGTTTTTTCAATTTACTCAATTTATTTTAACTTTGTTCCCCCTATCATTTATATCTTGTCCATATTTTTTACTCATCTCTAGTTAAAAGGAGCATCAGACACAAGGTTTTCACAATCACACAGTCACATTGTAAAAGCTTTATCATTATACAATCTTCTTCAAGAAACATGGCTACTGGAACACAGCTCTACAGTTTCAGGTACTTCCCTCTAGCTACTCTAATACACCATAAACTAAAAAGAGGATACGCATAAGAATAACCTTCAGGATAATCTCTTGACTCTGTTTAAAATCTCTCAGGAAATGCCCTAATTTTAACTAGGCAAAGCAAAGCCAAAGCTTTTTTTTTGCATGGGCAGGCACCAGGAATCAAACTCAGGTCTCCAGTATAGTAGGTGAGAATTCTTCCACTGAGCCACCATCACACTGCCAAAGCCAAAGACTTTTAAACAGGAAAGTGATTTAAGTAACCTAAACTCTACTTGCTTTTAAGATATTTGTTCATTGTGTTATGTTGTTTGACTACATTGAAGTGAGATGTAGATTTCTTTTTTACTTAGCTTGCTTGGGATTTGTTGTGCTCTCCAAATCTCATACTTGTCTTTTATGCAATTCTGGAAAATGTTCAGTTATCAACTAAGAATTGCTCTTCTATGTTCTCTTGTGTCCTTTTTACTTTTTTTAACTTTTTAAATTATATGATATAACATATATACAAAGCAAAGAAAGAAAAAAGCAATAGTTTTCATAGTACTCTTCAACAAGTAGTTATAGGACAGATTCTAGAGTTTGTCATGGGCTACGATATGATCCTCTCATAGTTTTCCTTCAAGCTGCTCCAGAATATAGGAGGCTAGAGGGCTTAAATATTTTTTATCATCACAATCGACTTTTTTTCCTACTTTTGTTTGGTAAAAAAAAAGCATATATACAAAAAAACTATAAATTCTAAAGTACAGCACCACAATTAGTTGTAGAACATATTTCAGACTTTGACATGAGTTACAATTTCACAATTTTAGGTTTTTACTTCTAGCTGCTCTAAAATAACAGAGACCAAAAGAATATCAATTTAATGATTCAGCATTTGTATTCATTTGTTAAACCCTATCTTCTATGTATAACTCCACCATCACCGTTGATATTCCCATACCTCTCTTTAGGGTTGTTTGGGCTATGGCAATTCTAAATTGTTGCCATTGGAAGGGTCTGCCATCAGTATGGGGTAAGGAGATGGAACTATCTGATGTTCTAGAGAGGCTGGGCTAGGTTTCAGGACTTATCTGGACGAAGGACCCATCTGGAGGTTGTAGGTTTCTGGAAAGTTACTCTAGTGCATGGAACCCTTGTGAAATGTTATATATTGCCATAGGCATTGTTTAGGATTGGCTGGAATGGTCCTGGTTCGGGGTTAGCAGGTTATGATAGGTAGCAAGGTCTACCTGAAGCTTGCTTAAGAGCAACCTTCAGAGCAGCCTCTCGACTCAATTTGAACTCTCCCTGCCACTGATATTTTATTAATTACGCTTCTTTTTCCCCCTTTTCATCAGGATAGAATTGTTGATACCATGGTACCAGGTCTGGATTCATCACTGGAAGTCATCTCCCACACCACGAGGGAAACTTTCACCCCTGGATATCATGTCCCATGTAGGGTGGAAGGCAATGATTTCACTTGCAGAGTTGGGTTTAGAGAGACTGAGGCCACATCTGAGCAACAACAGAGGTCCTCCAGAAGTAACTCTTAGGCATGCCTATAGGTAGTGTAAGCTTCTCCGCTACTTACATAAGCTTCAAAAGAGTAAGCCTCATGATCGAGGGTGTAGCCTATTGATTCAGTGTCCCTAAAGTTTGGCAGAGTATCAGGGGATTCTGTGATGGTAAGGTTTAATAGTTCTGTATTCTTTCTCCCCTCCCTCATGGGACTTTGCCAATATTTTTGATTATCTGCTTAATATACTATAGGATGTTTCCAGGCATTACAATAATCTATACAGGATCAAAGGACCTCTTCCTTATTTTGTACTCCTTGTGTTGCAGTTGTTCAAATAAGGTATACAGATAGGTTGAATTAGATTATGCATTACTGAAAATTTCAGTTCCAGATCAAATAAACCTTTCTTCCATTGGTATCAAAGAGTATGGTGGGTTCTAAAATATAAACACTGTCTTCCTTATCCCTATGTTCTGAATTACTTTAAACCTAACCTGCTGTGCTTCATTCTTATCTCTAAATATCAGGTTATATATATAAAATAGCCTCTCAAAATCCAGAAATATAAATCACTCCAGAATTAATGTGTCTGCCCTAAAAACATACAATCTAGGCCCCTGTTTTCTTATAAGCATTTTCTAAAGGTGACCATACCATTCTAGCTCTTTTGTTTCTGGCTTACTTTTCTCACCGAATGTCCCTCATGTTCATTCACATCATTGCATGCCTCATGACATTGTTCCTTTTTGTAGCTGCACAGCCTTCGTTCATAATTACACACTATTGTTCACCAATCTACTTCTCCATCAGTGCATCCTTCAGTCACCTGCATTCATCAGGCATCATGTAGAGGGCCCAAAGAACATAGTCCATCAACATTCTCAATTTTAGATCATTTTACTGTTCCCAAAAGAAAGACAACCAATAAACACACTCTCTCCAAATAGGAAATCTAAACCTCCTCTTAACTCTTGACCTTCCCCTATTATTTACCTCTACTGTTGCTATGGTAGTGTTGATGGTTTCCTTTTGAACATAGCTCATAGTATGCAATAGCAGTTTTCCCCCTGTACCCTGGACTTAAACACTCTTTATACAAGAATCTTATCTTTGAAGTAATTCTTACGAGAATTAATTCATATTTCTAGTGTGAATCAGTGGGACACGTAGGTCTATACAGCCCCTTTCAATCTTGTTCATCTTCAATATGGTAATATTACTTCTAGACTCCTATCTATTCCCTTACATTAGAGTTCAACCTCATTAGCTAATGGTTCACCTATCTGTAGTTTTTATGTATTTCTAAGTACCCTATATTCTATATTATAAGTCTCTGATTATGCCTTTATGCTGATCATAAAAGTGCAATCATACATTATCTATCCTTTTGTGTGCTTCAAGATGTCATTTTGTCTTGCTGCTGTGTAATATTCCATTGTATGTATATACCACATTTTGTTGATCCAATTGTCTGTTAATGGGCATTTGGTTTGTTTCCATCTTTTGGTAATTGTGAATAATGCTGCTATGAACATCAGTGTGCAAGTGTCTGTTTGTGTCATTGCTTTCAGCTCTTCTGGTTGCATGCCAAATATTGCCATTACTGGGTCATAGGGCAACTCATTATTTAATTTCCTAAAGAATCGCCAAACAGTATTCCATAGTGGCTGTGCCATTATAAATTCCCACCAGCAGCGCATAAGTGTCCCAGTTTCTCCACATCCTCTCCAAGATTAATAGTTTGCTGTTTGTTTAATAACAGCCATTCTTTTAGGTGTGAGGTGGTATCTCACTGTAGTCTTGATCTGCATTTCCCTTATAGCCAATGGAAATGAGCATCTCTTCATGTAGTTTTGAACAATCTGTATTTGCTCATCAGAAAAATACCTAATCATATATTTACCCATTTTATAATTGGCTCATTTGTTCTTTTCTTGTTGACTTGGATGATTTCTTTGTATATATAAGAAATCAAACCTTTGTCCAATATGTGATTTCCAAATATTTTCTCCCATTGAGTTGACTGCCTCTTCAGCTTTTTGACAAAGTCTTTTGAGGTGCAGAAGCAATTTATTTTGAGCAGTTCTCATTTATCTATTTTTTTTTGTTGTTGCTTGTGCTTTGGGTGTGAAGTTTAGGAAGCTACTTCCTATTACAAGGTCTTGAAGATGTTTCCCTACATTTTCTTCTAGGAGCTTTGTGGTGCTAGTTCTCATATTTAGGTGTTTGATCCACTTTGAGTTAATTTTTGTTTAGAGTGTAAGGCAGGGGTCCTCTTTCATTCTCTTGGCTATTGATATCCAGTTTTTCCATGCCCAATTATTGAAAAGACTATTTTGTCCCCATTCAGAGGATTTGGGGACCTTGTCAAAAATCAGTTGACCATAGATTTGGTGGTCTATTTCTGCACTCTCGGTTAGATTCCATTGGTCAATGCTTCTGTCTTTGTGCCAGTACCTTGCTGTTTTGACCACTGTGACTTTATAATTGATGTTACAGTGAGGAAGAGTTAATCCTCCCATTTTGTTCTTCTTTTTTAGGATGCTTTTAGCTATTTGGGGTCTCTTTCCCTTCTAGATGAATTTCATAATTAGCTTTTCCAAATCTTCAAAGTAGGTTGTTGGAATTTTGATTGGCACTGCTGAATCTGTAGATCAATTTAGGGAGAATTGACATATTAACTATATTTAGCCTTCCTATGCATGAGCAGGGAATATCTTTCCACCTATTTTGATCTCCTTTGATTTCTTTTAGCAATGTTATGCAATTTTCTGTGTACAAGTCCTTTATGTCCCTAGTTAAGTTCATTCCTACGTATTTGATTCTTTTAGTTGCTATTTTGAATGTAATTTTTTTCCTTAACTGACTCCTCAACTAGGTCATTGCTTGTGTATAGAAATGTTACTGATTTTTGCACATTAATTTTATATCCTGTCACGTTGTGAACTTGTTTATTAGCTCAAGAAATGTTGCTGTAGATTTCTCAGGATCTTCCAAGATGGCATTTCCATATCATCTGCAAATAATGAGAGTTTTACTTCTTCCTTTCCAATTTGGATGCCTTTTATTTCTTCGTCCTTTCTGACTGCTCTAGCTAGAACTTCTAGCACAATGTTGAATAATAGTGGTGACAGTGGGCATCTTTGTCTTGTACCTGATCTTTGGGGGAAAGCTTTCAGTCACTCTTCATTGAGTATGATGCTGTTTTCATATATTTCCTTTATCATATTGAGGTCATTACATTTGATTCCTATCTTTTTATCAGAAAAGGATGCTGAATTTTGTCGAGTGCTTTTTCAGCATCAATCAAGATGATCATGTGATTTTTTTTTGATTTGTTAATGTGCTGATTTGATTTGTAACAAATTTGATTTGTTACATTAGTTTATTTTCTTGTGCTGAACCATCCTTGCATTCCTGGTATAAACCCCACTTGGTCATGGTGTATGATTCTTTTAATGTGCTGTTGGATTC
Source organism: Tamandua tetradactyla (assembly GCF_023851605.1). NCBI lineage: Eukaryota > Metazoa > Chordata > Mammalia > Pilosa > Myrmecophagidae > Tamandua > Tamandua tetradactyla. The sequence continues at coordinate 133,501,719 of NC_135331.1, forward strand.
AATTTGCTAATATTTTATTGAGAACAATCGGGGGCCCATGCACATGCATGGGCCTGCTGGGAGTGCCGTAAACTGATGCGCTGAGTTCGGGGGGTGGGGTGCGGGGTGAGGCTGTGCAACACTGTGGGGAGGGCAAGGGTAGCCTAAATATGGGGTTTAGTGCCCACCACTGGCAAAAACCTGGAGGGAACAGTGGGGGTAGGTAGTGCTCGGGAGGGGTGCAGGAGAGATGGATTGGGCTGCTCTTGGGGTGGGCATGTGGAACAGATATGTGCACTGGGGGCTGGTTGGGTGGGGGCATCTGGAGTGCAGGGAATGGGAGTGGATAATGGGGTTTGGGTGAGTGGGGTGTGGGGTGAGTTGTCAGTCATGGGACTGGGCTGGTGAGGGTAGTGCGCCAAGGAGTGTGGCCTGGCTTATTTCCTAGTCCTGCACTCCCACCTGTGCACTCCTGCTTGTGCACTCCCACCGACTCTGCACCTCCGTGCCAGGCTCCAGCTTTCTGCTTCTCAGTTCCTCAGCCTCTGCAACCAGGGCTGCCGCATGTGGTGCAAAAGGCTCTCCAAGGTCAGCCGTACTTCTGAATCGCCACCTCAGTCACCTTCCTGTCCCTTCTCTAACTTTTCCATGGACCAGGACTAAGCTCAAGCTAGTCTATTTGGCCCTCTTCTGGAAGTCCCTCAGTTTGATCTTGATTACCAAGGTTTTGAGATTGTTGACATTAGGTTGACTGAAACTGAGATATTCAAAGGCGATATCTATTATTTACTCACAAGTATGCAGTTTCCACAGAACCTAACATTATTGTGTCTGGCACATAGCAGGCTCTCAAAAAGCTAAATTAAGAAATCAACACTACGGAATCAATCATGAAAAAACTCAGGTTACAGATACTATAATAAATCAAGTAAAAGAACACTATCTTTTCTGAGCCCACTGAGGGTTGCTAAAGGTGAGACAGTTTTATAAAGATCACACAATATTTATAAATATCTCCTGTCAGTTTTGTTTCCCTAGAAAACCTCAACTAATACAGTGGATTAGCCCAACAGAGTCACGTGTTATAGATAAGTGAAAAAAATGGTGGGTTGCGCTGGTTTGGAAAATATTTTTTATCTGAATATTGAGTATTTACCTGAATAGTGAGCAATGATCTAGCTTAGAAGATGTATTTTATCTACATAATGAATAATATTTATTGCTTTTCAGTTGATTCCATTCCATTTCTCTTTTTCTATACCTTATCTCTGACCAGTATTTACCTAATTATTATTGTATATACTCCAATGATCTATGAAACCAAAAAGGGAGAAAAAAAGCTAGAATGAGATCTAATCAACACATGGTCAAGCAGATATGCAGATTGTAAGTTGTTCCTTGTCTAAAGTTTTTCCTGCTCTGGAGCTTTCCAACAAAACACTAAATTCAAATATGACCTAAATGAAATGCAGTAATTATGATGGTACCACATAAAAGAAGAAAGTAGCCAGAAGACTTTCCAGTAGAATTATTTGATCAAGTACATGACTTTTGCCCTAATGGCAGGGAAAGCTTCTGTCAGACCAAGAAATATCCTTCAGGATAAAAAAAACAATCTGATAGAAGATTTACTCTATCATTAATACAAGTAAAAGTAGGATAGGAGGAAATAACAGAGGAAAGAGAAGGAATCAGATCTTCTGATTATCACAATAAACTTGAAGATATTTTTGTAAGTGTGTATAAAACAGTGCTGAGTTAAGGATGGTTGGTTAGAGCTTACGCTTATAGATTTAGGATGATATTTGCCACAATTTATGCCCAAAAGTCTAAGGATGAATGGAAGAACCGGATGGTGGGGCAAAGATCTACACAATAAGCTGAAAAACGATCAAACTGAAGTTTCAGACCAGGCCTGCACGTAAAGGCAGTTTGTGGACATGTCCTTCGTGAGTGAGAGATGCAGCATGTGAGTTTAACAGTCTGTAAACTAAGGCTAATGGCTCAAGAACCAAGGAGCCCTGCAGTCAAGGAGAAACTGTACAGTCCCGCAGTAGCAAAATCTGTTTACCTGTGAGGCAAGTTGTACTGATAACACTTGTGGATGACTTCATCCTTTTAACTAGACTACTTGGGATCTAAGTGACGGTCTTGCCGTCTCATAGAGCATCAAACAACATATGATTAATCTTTGTACCAGGCAATGTCCCAATCAGAGCTTAAATCACATAGGGGCATAAAGAACCAAGAAAGCAATTGGAAATGTGAAAATTTAATATCTTGGCTAATAAATACATTGGTTTAATGTTTACATTACAATAATCCTTAAAATTTATTCTTTAAATACAAACTGAAATTTTATTCTTGATTTGTGTGTATATAGCTGAAATGTATGTATTTCAGGTATTCATACCAGGGAAATATATTGAATTTTATTTAATCAGGGATTATTATTATTCTATATAATGCTCACATTATAATAATCCCTGATTATTAAAATATTAAAAACATCTTCAAGAGAAAGAAAGACATATATCAGAGAAATATAGTTTTGTATTTATCAGGAATTATTAGTGATTTAATTTCTTAAGGATTATTCAAGTGTAAATATTAAAAATATATTGTGTTCAATCTGTAAACATTCTTGACTCTAAAGCAGAGAAAGAATAGAAATGAAGGTTGAGAAGAGCTCGAATTTTCTCCAAAGGGACTTGGCATCCCTGGTGACTCAGCTTCTCCCGACACTAAAGTGCAGTGAGCTGTCACTTTTCATTTCTAGTCAAAGTGCCAGTCAGTTATAGACCTACCCAGCACCTTTTCCTTACCAAATTCTTTATCATTGCCAAAGGAGCATGATTCTGAAAGAAGGGAAACATTTAAACTCAAATCCATGCCATAGAGATGTATTGTTTACCCATAACATCAAACTGCTTTTTTATTTGCAAAGACCTGATCAAAAATGGGAAAACTGAAGATGTATATTCTTAGAATCATATGACTATGAGAGACACGAAAGAATAACATTGTCCTTTCCCGAGGGAAATAAAACACTGAAGAATGAGAAATGGCATCCCCTCAACACACCAGGAAAGAACAATAATGCATTGTGTCATGAGTCTTCTAAAAGAGAATAGGCTGAATATCACTGTAGTCCAGGGTACAACAGAAGTGAAATGCACAGCAGACTTTTAATGAACCAGTATTACACTTTTTTTTTTAGTAGTTGAAAGTATTTATTACAGAGACATGTTCATTTTTGTCTACTACAAACCTAGGGCCCTTTTAAACAGAAAATACACTGTGTGGAATATCTGCATGACCTCTCAAGGGGAAAAATCTCTTATAGCTAGCTACAAGGTAGAAGTAGCTCCAAAGATAAAAAATTCACTATGTATAGTAACTTAGTTCTGATATTACTGTCATGACAACTTTTTGTTAAGACTTAGTAATAAACACAATTATGACAGCACACCAGAACAGAGAGGAAATTAATCTAATTTCCAAGAATTAATTACCTAGCCACTTCACCTACTTTTGCATCTCCCTTAAAAAACTCCTTGGGAACATGAGCCCTAATTCAAGTATTTTTGTAACCTGAGTGCCCAACACTGTTTGGCTGCCAAGGGCAGGTGCGCAGTAAAACTTTAATAAATGGATATGTTAATTCTCTCTTTTTTCCAGTGTGCATTGACTGATTATCTCTGGAAAGAAAGTGTAACTCAGCAACCAGTTTTGTAACTGTTAGCAATTTTTGTTAGTACAGCTTGAAAAAGATTTTGTAATCAAGGAGATTGTAACTAATGGCTTTGCAATGCTTTTTCCCATTACATTTACTTAGAAACTCTTACTCATTAACATAAATAATAGTATAGTTTAAATCAACTGGTCCAGGCAGAATATTGTTCTGGAGCCCACAACTCAGAAAAGCAGTTTTGAATGAGGATATGGCTCCTTATGGAAGAAGGAGCTCAAAAATTTTCTAAATTGGCAGGCTTAGTAACTCATATGGAGAGAGGGGTCATTTTAACTCCTTTTCTCAGTATATCCCCTGTGGCTAACAAGTGCTTGACACACAGTAGATACTCAGTGTATCCGTGCTAAATCCTACATGGGAAATTTTATTTGCCAGGGGAAACATGAACATAGCCCCAAAAAGAACTGGAAAGTTTTAAACATAGGACCCTGGTCTAAATTTTTTGTAGAAATTATGACTTTGTGGGTAGGATGTATGCTCCTGGAAAGCACAACACATATTTTATATATTTTTGTATCTCTAGCAAATAGCACAATGCCCGGTGTATGGGAGCTACTCAAATATTTGGAAAACTAATACATGAGTCACTGTTCCAGAGAGAATGAAGATATAATGTAGCATTCTCCACTCCCACCATGCCCAAGTCGCTCTTACTACTTTTAAAATGTGTGGACAAGGAAGGCAACATTTATTTTCTAGTTGACTCAATCAAAGCCCCTTTTCCTTTCTTTGCTGACTTTTTTGTTTGTTTGTTTTCAGACTGCTACTGTGCCTGATTTATTCAGAGCTGGAAGTTTTGAGCCTAAAAGTACACAATAAAAACTCTATGGCTAGGGCAGTGCAAGGGTAGCTCAGTGGTAGAATTCTCATCTAACATGTGGGAGACCCGGGTCCGATGAAAAAAAAACTCTATGGTGTCTTGATCTTAAAATTTTGTCACCTAATATTTGTTTTCAAGAATATGTCTTATTTTGATGGTTATAATATGTCACCAACTTGAAAGTCAAGAGGGCCAATTTAGATAGGATAAATTGAATGAAGTGGAATAAAGAGAAACCCAGATTTTTCCCATTAGTTCTTATCTTCACTTTTTTGAGGCTTTATGTATAGAACTTTACCATCTGCCACATAAAATATATGTGCTGCTACTTCAAAGTCAGTACCCAGAGAAACTGAGTTATTTAATCAAAGTGCCTCAGCTGACAAAAAGTTTGAAGGGAGATTAAACTGATCTCCAATGCTCTGTCACTTTACTGTGCCTCAGGATCCCATTCAAAGTAAAGATAAGTATCTTGTGGAGGGTTTGTGAGGAGCAAAAGATCCAAGAGCCAGTATTCAAGTCACAAGTTCACTTTCCAGGTCAAAAGATTGTCTTGTTCTTTCAAAAGAAAGATAGTAATGGCCGGTCATGCAACATGTTCGGTATTAGAAATTGTTCATTCTCATTATTTTCAGATAATGACATATGACAGAACTCTGAGAGCACTCCTCTGTTTGATTGCTCACAGCTGTGGTCTACACAGTTTGGATAATATCAGATCAATGGGTTTTAAACTCTGGAGGTTTTAAACATCTTTTGCAACCAAAAGATGAATCTGTTAGAATTCCTCTTTTCAAATACATTACCCTGGGGAACATCTGACCCATGGAAATCTGGTTCCTTGGGGAGTTGGCGATGGGAAACAAGCCTCACGTAGCCTTTACTTGTTTCTGAAGACAGCCAAGAGACAGCGTGAATCTTTTTATGTACTGAGCTGGCACTTCTCCTTACACGTAAAGGTATTAATAAAGTTGAGGTCAGTGATGCTAAAAACAAACCATATGTGAAGTATTTGAAATATCCCTAAAGCAGCACTTGGCAAGAAACAATTATTTCCAAACCAAATAAAGGTATTGCTTGTATAAGAAAATCAAGTCCAAGTACTGTAATCATTTTAGGATATGCCCTAGACTATTATTTTTCAGTGCCTCCATTAAAACTCCATTTCATTCTCCATGTTTATCAAAATGTGCTTTTTATTATCTTTTTAATGTTTAAATGTATTTATCAAAGTAATTCATGTGCACAGCTATTGCTTTTAAAGCAAATACTGCTAAAATGGTGGTAGAGGAAGGTGGGCACACCGTCGTTTCTATCCTATCACTCCTTCTTCCCTGCCTCAATTTCAATCCTATTTCCATGACGCTTCTACCTCCAGGTCGTAGCTATTTCTTTTCACACTCCTACAACCATCAAAGACTCTAATGATGCCTGTGAATTGTGCTATAGTGCAGCAAAGATCACACTTAGCCTCCAATTTGGGCATAAACTAGTCCAACTACCTACTCAGACTGCTCTGAATTGTCTGGGTTTCAAAATGTTTTAACCGCAACTTCAAGTGGGAAAACTACCTTTACTTTCTCTTGTGCTTGGTAACATGAACCAGAAGTAAGGATTAACTTGGCCAAAATGTATTCTCTATGTCTCATAGGGAGGGAGCTGACCTCCTGCCGAGCACCAAGGGGACCACTACAGCCAACTACTTAAGTCAGTCCATCCTAGTGTAGTGCTGAGGTGGTAGAAGTGGAGCCATTCTGCCACCAAAACATACAGCTACAACAGTGAGGCTTGGTGTCCAGCCTCTGGTCACTCCAGGGAAGAAGTGTGTCCTCCCACCTCCCCACCAAGAATGGTGATGAGGCAGAAAAGAACAGGGAGAGACCAAGATGCTGCCATGTCATCCTGATGTGCTATCCCAAAATATGATTATTCCAGAGGAGGGGCAGATGCTTCCCCAACCATGCAGTATAAAAAAGTCTCACAACCCAAGGGCCAGGAAACTTCTCCCAGAGTCTGATATCTGCACTGCTGGATCCATGTGTGCTGTTCTGGTGGCAATGAACAAGTAAGACGTCACACCTTTATAGCTACCATCTCTAGAAGTTTTCCCAAAATGCTAACTCAGAGGACCTGAGATGTGTGCTGTAAGATTTGTATTTACACAACCATTGACTTTAAATCAGTGTTACCTAATGCGCTCACCAGCTTTTTAGCTCTTTCATTCTTTCTCTGTTGTATGTCCTACTAGTATTTTAACTCTTTCATTCTCTCTCTGTGGAGTCCTTCTTTAAACCCTAAGATTTAGGAAAGAGGACAATCTAAGTGAGAACCATTAAACTTTACCCCAAATCTCCCTGATTCTTTAACCTAACTCCTCTGCCCTAATATGATGATGATGATGATGATGATGATGATGATGATGGTGATGATGAATCATACTGAAGAATCCATATGTGCTTTCATTTTCTGCTTTGAATAACAGTGCCAAATTAAGGTGCTTTTCTTCATAACTGTAACATGAATCTACAGAAGTCTTTAGAATTTTTAGTATGCTTTCTGGTAATGTTTTCATTAAGGGCAAATATATCATAGCCCATCTCTCTTGTCTTCCAAACTGTTTATAGAGACAGCAAAGAAATCAAGCATCAATACTCTCAGAGATTGACTGTCAACGGTTGTATCGGTTGCAGTAACAACGGAGAGGGAAAAGTATTATAGTTTCAAACACATTGAAATAAATTAAGCCAAAAATTTCACAAGCAAGATTACAGGGCAAACACAATATTCATTTAAGTCTTCACTCTAGCAAAGAAATGCTTGCCATGAACCCAAACCCAGTAGAGATGGATGACTGGGGATGCAGGTGGTACAGATTCTCACAAATAATTCATTTAGTCATCCAGAGTTTTTTGCTTTTATCAGAATAGCATTTTGTTACTATTAGTAACAAAATCAAGGATATGATAATATTTATATTAATTTTGAATGACAGCATTTTTATATGAATTACATTCACCTCAGGTTTACTGTCACCACTCTAACTCGTCTGCCTGCTGGTATGTGTTGCACTCACCTGAATGAATTCTACGATTGCCTCTTTCTTCATGCCTATACTCAAGCATGCTAGTTCTGCAGGTTCATATTACACATCAGGACAGGTTTATCAACTATTAATATATCAACAGCCTCAAAAGAGACCTCACACTTCCAGGAATTTCTTTGCTTCTCTGGACAACCCACTTTGCTTTTGCCCATAATGAGAATAGCACATGGGTGAAAATAAATCAAGAAACTATTTTCAGACATTGCTTTAGACAAAACAGGACTCTAATCCTGGAGAAAAAGTAAATTCACAGGGGAGCCCCATATTAGCCCCAATTTTCTGCTTGGGGCATTTTCCCAGCTAAACAGGATAGAAATGTTGAAGCTGGACAGAGAACAGCAGTTTCATTTCTTATCTTTAAGATCTAGCTCAAGTGTCATTTCCTCAGGGAAGCTTTTCAACCCCAATCTAAAACAGCTTCCTGTATTAGAATTCTTGTGGACATTTTTTCCTTTCCCTCAGAGCAGCTAGGTTCATCATCATCTTGATTAGCAAGAACATTTCTTTTAGCATGTCTCATACCCATTATTATGCTGTAAAGTTCTGGAAAGTGGACCATCTAGCCCAGCTCACCATCATATACCTGGTGCCCTGGACGGTGCTCCGTATATAATCTGTAGTTAAAGCTAGTAAAATTGAAGCTGTGCTTAACCCACATCCTGTTAACAGACATAATTCAGACACACTTATAGTAATGTGTTGCACATTGGAGCTAATCAGTTTTTACCACTAAAAGGAAAACTTTGAGAACGATTATTCTAACAGTACCCCAATTATTTTGGTTCTGAGCAAGTTAATTATCATTGTGAAACTTCAGTTATTATAATCTATAAAGTTAGAAGCCTACAATAGATCAATAGTTTTCAAAAATTTCTGAAGCAAAAAATACTTTGTTGAAATAAAGTCCTATGCAGAACCCAAGTTAGTTAGATATTAATGAAAGGATAAGTTTTGATGGTAGATGTGTGTGTTTGTGTGTGTGTGTGAGAGAGTGTGTGTGCCTATCTTCTCTCCTACTCCTTGGGGGTCAAGGAGGCATGTGGGGATAGGAGAGGAGATGGCACCCCATGCGACTGGCTGCTACTAAGTTGTTGTGAGGTATAATACGACATCTAGTCTAGATATTATTTATGCTTTCTTCCAGCTATACTCCCTTATGTTCCTAAAGTGTGTCAACATTTACTATACTCTCATGATAAAATAAATTTATAAGCTCAATACTTTTGCTTGTTTATCCCATTACACATTCATAGATTTGTATTCAGTGAACAAAATACCCCTATACAGTTGTGATGATAGTTTTTTCTTCATTAACAAATTTAGATGAATATTCTCAGCATTGCCTTCACTTGGGAAAATAAAAGTTAACCTAAAAATATTCATACTATAAGAGCATTCTATGATCGGTAAGAGCAAAATGTTATTTTTCTACTTCAATGTGCATTTGCAATAATAAAATAATTTAGCTAGAAAAATAGGAGAAGCTAAACTACAAGGAGTACATAAAGTGAATTCAGATGATTTCTAAATTCTTTGTTTCTTATGGGGAAGGAGGGAAATGTAGGGCTTTTGTCAAACTTAACTATTGCCTGGTCTCTGAATTCTAAGTTTTCCCTATGTTATTCCTTTGTTCTACCTAGAATACTTCTCCTCAGTGACACATTGTTTCCACAAGCCAAAGTCTGTGGAAACCCTTCAAAGTCTGGCTGAAGTGCCACCACTACTAGGCTTTCCTAACTAACCAGTATTAGTCTATCCTTGCCCTGAATTTTCATAGGATCTTGTCTTTGCATTTATCACTTTCTAACTTTTAAAACAATAATTTTAAGAGGAGAACTTTTAACAAAACATATATTTGATATATATCATATATATAGGAGATATCATCTTCTATGTGAGCAGTAAACATTGTGATAGCAGGGACCTTGTTACAGCACCAATAACTCAGTGATTATGTATACATAGTAAATACTCCCATCATAACCTCATACCCCATTCCACCATTGTAATGATTATTTGTTTAATGTCAATATCCTTCATAGGCTATATCTGCATTTCAACAGAGACAATATACACTTTTTCTCCAATACAATGCCAGGTATGTAGTTGAAATTCAAAAATATATGGTTAAGCAGGGAAATCCCTGATACTGTTTCAAACATTAGGGACTCTGGAGTCAATAGACCAGGGCCTTGATCTTGAGGCTTGCTCTTTGAAGCTTATTAATGTAGTGAAGAAGCTAAATCAACCTATAATTATGCCTAAGAGTTTCTCAGATGTGACTGAGAAAGCCAGAGGAGACAACCTCTCCAGAACTTCAACTAGTTCCATCCCCCTATACCATAGTATCAACAGCCCTTTCCAACATGAGGAAGTTAGAATGGTCATAGTACAAATTCCCCAATAATTGGGAGAAATTTTGATATATATTGATATTTCTTTTAGTTTCCAGTGTCTTGGAGAATCTAGAAGGAAAAACCTAAAGTTGTAGAGTTGTAACCCATACCAAACTCTGAAATCTATTCTGAAATTGCTGAGGTATGCTTTGAAATTTATTACCTTAAAAAATTATATCTCCTTATATATATGTTACTGGAATTTTGAACAAGCAAGTTTTGTAAAACGTAATAAGAAGAAAGCATTTTTTTTACCCTCTACTGTTTGTTTAAAATTTATTCATATGAGTATCAGATAATTTTTCCCCTGACTATGGATGAAAATTCTGCCAGTCTCATGATTTTTATTATTACTTGTTAATACAAAGCCCTCTGGTATTTTTGAGTAGCAAAAGTTATCCCCCATTCAGAAATTAAACTATCTTGTCAAATATATTCACACTTCAATCTTCATCCATAGGTAAGATTTCCCTCCACTTCCCCAGCTCAGGCCAGCTGCAGGCAAATTGCATACCATCCGGAAAAGAGTGTGGCCTTTTTCTGTTTCTCCAACTTATTCTTCCATCATTTCTCTACCATGTACCTCCCACTCCCAAGTTAAAGCTGGAGAAGGAACAATGGAAAGGGGAGCAGAAAAATCCCGACTTGAATGTACTGTTCTATTTAGTTTTGTGCTCTGCAGTTCTGTAAGATGTTAATAAATGACTCTGCTTAGGAGTGTTTTTGAAGATTCTGCAGAAATCCCCATTGAAAAACATACAATGGTGCCCCTGTAATGTAAAAGATGTATTTTCCTCTGAATGCTACTCTCATTACTATCCGTGTTTGTGGGAATATACTCCCAATAAGCTCAATATAGGTCCCATCACCCTTCTAGATAGTCCTCTCGTATACAGAATGAATCCGAAGTGGCTGACATCTGGTCCATGGGAGGCCCACTCACACATCATTGCCTCTGCCATCAAAAGAAGTTTATCTGGTGCCTAATTCAGAATGCCTTTGCTCGACACTCTAGAAAAATAGACACCACCTCTACGACAATAAAATTCCCAAGTATATATTTGACTACAATCCACCATGCTCACAAAACTTGAGGGGACACTACTGAAATTTAATTCATGATGTCTATGAAGTCTCTCTCTGTAGGCTTAGGATAAGGGAAGGCACACCTTCACCCTTACTTCAAGGAGAATGAGCTGGGACACATGGCATTGCTTTCTTCAAAGAAATCCTCATCCCCAGATTCTTTTCTATCTCCAACAATATGACCTTTTTATATCCTCTCTATGCAATTATTTATTGCCACAATAATACTGTATAACAAACCACCCCCAAACTCAGGGATTTAAAAAAATAAGCAATAATTTAACACAAAAGCCTAAAATTCAATGATTTAATTTGGTCTTGGTTGAGTTGTTCAGTTTTAAGTTAGCTAGATTCATTCATATGACATATGTCAGCTGTGAGTCATCAGATATAGAATGGCCTCAGCTGAGATGAACGGGAGACTTAGCATGATTACACATCTCACCTTCCAGCCAACTAGTCCAGCCATGACCTCATGGCAAAGGCAGAGGGCCAAGAGTGAGAATGCATGTGCAAGTGCATTTCAAGCCTCTGCTTGTACCATATTTGACAACATCCCACTTGCCAAAGCAAGTCATGCAGTCAAGTGCAGAATCAGAGTGAGGGAGCATTACAAAGCTACGTGTCCAAGGGCATGGAAACAGAAAGGGTGAAGAATTGGGGCCAACAGTGCACATTCCATGTGGTAGAGTAATCTAACCAATTCTCAGCCATAATAGAATGTTTAGTGTTTAAAAATTCACTTGGGAATATAGTTTCTAAAAAAAAGTTAGGCTTTGGTTGAAATTAAACCAAGAAATTTCCACATTAATTTCCTATTACAAACACATGCTACTTTCAGTTCAGAATTTTGAAAGAGCTAATTCCTAAAGAATATAATTTAGGGGTATTTTTTTTAAGGACTTAACAACTCAAAGATGCATCATATAATTAAATCATTATAACAATGTATGAGAGAATGATGAGTTAATTATCACATAAATGGGTGAAAATAAATTCAATTTAGCAGTATCACTACAATAAAAACATAACTGAGGTATTACTAATGAGTACTTGGTTGCTGTTTTAGTTTCCTAGGCCACTGAAGCAAATGTCTTGAAATGGGTTGGGATAAACAATGGAAATTTATTTATTTGCTTATGGGTTTTGAAGCTGGGAAAATATCCAAATCATGGTGTCATCAAGGTGATGCTTTCTCTGACACATGGCACCTCATTCAGGAAAGGTCTTAATCCTATTCCTGGAGTCCTTTCTAAGAGAATGAAAATCGGATGAAGAGAGAGCAAGCCAGGAAAGTAAGAAGCTGAAAGCAATGAAACTCAGAAGAGAAGGAAAATACCAGCAGATGCCACCATGTGCCCTGCCATGTAGAAGAGGACTCAAGGATTGTTGGCAGCCGGTCTTCAGGAAAAAAGTATCACCTTGATGTGGACATTTTTGGATCAGCTATAAAACTGTAAACTAATAAATTCACATTGTTAAGCTAACCCATTTCATGGAATGGCGGTCTAAGAAACTAAAACAACTCCCTCAAGTTTCAGAATCCTGAGTGGAAAAGTGCAATTGCTGCACCTAAATCACATGTCTATACACTGGCTGTCAGACTTGGGTATGGGAATATCTGAACCCTTAGGCTTCTGTACTGGAAGTACAGACTGAAAGTATCTTCAAATTATAAAAAGTTTTAAAAGAACAACACAAATGCTCACTATTGATAGATATAGAAGAAAGTAACTTTGGGATTCACCAGCCAGTATGGATAGATGAAACTGTTCATAACCAGGGCATATGGAATAAGAATAAAAATTATGCAGGCAGGTATATAAAATATATAAATACCTAAGTCTAAACTAAAGAGATTTCAGCTCATAAATAAGTAAAATCATGTCGTAAAACCACAGACTAAAATTCTGGCTCTGTATTTATAAAAATTCTTGAGTCAGACTACCTATGAAACAATAACCACCTTTTGCATGCCTTTTGAGTTACTGATTTTTGTTGTTAAGACTGGATTGAGAAATGCTGGCATCATAAGCCAAATCAAAACCTTAAAATTAGTTGAGCCATAAATATACCCCGTAATTAGTTATAGTAAAATCAAACTGTGAAAATACCTTTATAAACTTGCCACTAATTAGGTCACTGGGAAAGAAGTATTCAAAATTAGCGTATTTTCTGATAAGCTAAGGCTGTTTAAGGCTGGAATATATAGATTAAGGGAAAAGAAGAACTTAAATAAGAAATGAAATTGACTATAGATGTGTTCCACTGATATTTCTTTCTCACTCTGTTCCTGTCCTAAGGCCTGGAAAATATATAGATATAGCAGAGAAAGAATCAAAGAATAAAAGGATGGTAAGATATAATTATTTTAGAGACTTTAAGTATTGCTCCATGACTGTCAATAAATGAGCTTTCCCCTCCATTATCCTCATGGGGCAAGGATTAAAGAAGATGGCATCCATTTAAATTTATTGGGCACCTCAAATGGTACATTCTAATCCACTTATTTTCTTTGAGTTCGCTTTTGGTAGTGTGTTCAGAGTGGGCAATAAAATTCACTTTGGGGTACTGAAAGTTATGCATAGTACTTTTTATAAAGTGGCCTGTAATATTAGACTTTCTTGAATGATAATGGTTAGTATCACTTAAATTTGTGCTAATCCAAAAATTTAAAAGCTAAGGAAAGTTTGGGGACAAAAGGAGAGAGAGAGGAAAAAAACAAGTAGCGAGAGCAGGAAGAACAGCAGCAGCAGGATAACTATAAACAGAAAGAATTGGCTTCTTCTTTATAATTGAAGACTAATTCATTTTAATAGGATAGAGAAGACTGTGAAACAATAGTATAAAAGGTAACAATCAGGGGTGCATGGGTGGTTCAGTGGTAGAATGTTCACCTTCCATGTGGGAAAAGCAGCTGTCTGAACAAGCCATGCACTGGAACCAACTCACAAAACCACTGAATGCATCTCTTCCAAATTCCACCTTCAGTGGTGTCACTCGATGGCTTGAAATTGAACATAATGGGCATAATTATATCATGAAAATTAGGGTTTTTGTATGGGTTTGTTTTTTTCTCTGAGAGAGATGGTAAACTCTTCTCAGAACACTATTGGCTAGAAACTGCAGAGAGGGAGGACCCCAGGAACAAGAATACTTGTAGAAGATGTGCACCATCTATTGACTGAGGCCACTTTGTCACAGAGAAACACATGGAACCATGTAGCAGTAACATCCAGAAGCTGTAAAGGCCACCACTGCTGCCTGGGGCATCCAGAATCACATCTAACCCAAAGCAGTAATAATGTCTGCGTAGGTGATTAAGAATTTTAAAGAAATCTTGGTCCAACAGCCCTATTAGAGTGACACAGAATCTGGACCTGTAAGCTGAATCTTATGAGAGGACTAGGATGCCGTGTGCTGCTCTCCATGATATTGTCTGACCCTGCATTTGAGAAACCCCAGGGAACAGCAGTATCATGTTGCATTGGAGCCTGAAGTCATATGTCATTTGGAAGTGACCAGAGATGATGATGTTCTATAGTGGCAAATCCAAAACACTCACCAAAATACTTACAACAGAAGGAGAAATAATGAAAAGCCACTACAATGGACTCTGTTTACCTCTTGAGATTAGTTACAACAGCTATATGAAATCCTATATGAATAAATCCCAATTCTTATTTTGCCTCTATTTTAGTTTCCTAATCTACTTAAGCAAATACAATGAAATGGTTCAGTTTCAACAATTGGAATTTATTCACTCATGGTTTTGAGACTGGGAAAATGTTCAAATCAAGGCATCATCAAGGTGTTGCTTTCTTCATCCAAAGGCCACTGCCATGATCCATGGCTCCCCTGCCATATGGCAAGGCATATGGCAGCATCTGCTGGTCTCTCCCTTCTCTTCTGGGTTTCACTGATTTCAGCTTCTTGCTTTCTTGGCTCTCTATCTGTCTGAATTTCATTCCAATTATAAATACTCCAGTAATAGGATTAAGACCCAATCTGATTGAGGTGGGTCCTACCTTAACTGAAGGAGCCTCATCAAAACGTCCTACTTGCAATGGGTTCCCACCCACAGGAATGGATTAAATTTAAGAACGTGTTTTTCTGGGGTACACACAACTTCAAAATAGCCTCTTAAGTCCATTTCTATTCATTTTAACTTTAAGAATATTTTTCATAAAATAATTTTGAGGTTTATTCACTAATCAACATCACTTTTTATCAAACCATTGCATGTTAATTTATTAAAGATTATCATAGGTAAAGTTATAGAGATAACTTTTTTTATAGAGATAACATTTGCATTATATAGCCATTATATAGAATTATACAATTAAAGCAATGTTTAGACTTTATTTTCACTGCTAAATAATATGTATACTTTGCATTGGAGAGTTAACCTCTTTTAAATTCTATTAAGAACTTGATGTCCCTCTGTCCTTTCTTTTCCATGATCCATGATTAGGGAGCAAACTTTACATGTGTCCTTGTGCAAACACCTGCAGAAAGTGGCATGTATCAGAGACAGTCTTAGCATTTCATGACATCTACCTCACTGTTCTTGGAAAATTCCCATAATAATAAACTATTTACAATATTATTTTACCATATGTCAGAGAAAACTAATATATTCTTTAGGCAATAACCTAACTTATGCAGTAAATCCAATGTTTATGCCTATATATTCTGTATTCTCAATTAAATTCAAAGCCCCTATTATGGAATGTATGTTTTCTTTACCTTCATATTATTCTAGAATTTTAGCTATTTCGAATATTATGACATCCAAGCTAAGGAAATTGAGTTATAGAGTAAATGAGAACCACAGAAATATAAGTCACAGAAATCTGGGTCATGAATTCCTGCTCTGCAAAAAACATGAGCATTTAACTTGGAAGAGAAAACACAAACTCAAAATAGTCAATCCACAAGGTCCTTACTGTATGCTTACAAATAAAATCAACACCCTACCCCAACACAAACCAAAATGAGACAGAAAATTATTTTTTCTGCATCTTCTTTGAACAGGGAATTTCCCAGTGAATTAAAAAAAAGTGCTATATTAGAAATGCTCTGCAGGGTATAGGGACCTGACTACAAATAACCTAGCAATAATTTTTTTCCAGCAATTATTTTTTAATAAAAAATGGCAATTCATGAATGTTGAATTAGTTAGCAAAAGTATGTGTGTTATTAGTAAGCAAGAAAATAGAAAATGCATAACAAACAAGGGCATGAAAGATATTTGCAAAGTTCCTTGCAAGAGTAAGACCAAAAATAGCATGAAATGAAAGCATGGCAACAGTTAAGCATGTGTTATTTTAAAATAATGACTAGGAAGGATGTTTTCCTTCTCCTCTGCATGTCAGGAAAAAACTAACTGAAAGGAAGCCATTTGTTAATGGAAGTTTAACAGACAAACAGGATTTAGGAAATATAGAGACTGGGGAGAGCAAACAAAAAAAGTCAAAGGTCTAGATATTAAAGAGAATGTTTGAGGAAATGAAAGATGTTCATACATGTGGAAGAGCTGAGGTTGTGAGGATGAGAGGAGAGTAAAACAGAGGCCAAATTGTAGAGGTCTTTGGATGCTTCTTTTAATTAGTATCTTCTTTTCTACAAATTTTCTCTAATACTTAGTTTCTATACATATTTCTTTACTTAATTTTGAATTTAGTTTGGTATGTGGTGTAAGGAATAGAGTTATTTTACAAATTATTAATAGTTGTTTTGATAATATATATATTATACACAGATTTGAAAGGACACCATTATTGTATTTTCAATTGTCTGTTGTATCTACTTCTCTTTTAGAATTATCTATTCTCCTCCAAAGATTTCTTTATTACTGGTGTGCAAATATTATATTGCATTTATTTAAACTTCTCATGATTTTTGATGAGTGGACGGTAAACCAGTACTCATTGTTCTCATTCACAAAAAAATGAATATTCATAGACATTTTTCTTTACTCATGAACTTGCAAATTAATATGGTAGTTCCATACAAAAATATTTTGGAGGTTTTGATTTATGTAAGTGTATTAATATATTAGCATTCTATTCTTCCCATCTGTATTAGCTAGGTATCTCTAGAGAAACAGAATCAGCAGGAGATATCCGTAAATATAAAATTTATGAAAGTGCCCACGTAACTGTGGGGATATAGATTCCGGGGTCTGTAGGACAGGCTGCAAGCTGGCAGCTCTAATGGAGGTCCTCGATGAACTCTCAGAGAGGCCGGCAGGCTGAAGCAGAAACAGTGACTGTCTCTTCTGAATCCTCCTTAAAAGCCTTCCAATGATTAGATTAAGCTTCATTCATTTGCAGAAGACACTCCCCTTAGCTGATTACAAACACAATCAGCTGTGGATACAGCCATTGTGATCATGATTTAAGTCCATGAAATGTCCTCATAGCAACAGACAGGTCAGCACTTGCCCAACCAGACAACCGAGCACCACCACCTGGCCAAGTTGACACATGAACTTGACTATGACACCATCTAAAAAAATTTATTCAAGTTTTATTTACTTACTTCAATATACAATATAAAATTTTTGCCCACATTGGTCTTGTACATGTGATTTTAGCATTCTTCTTATATATTTTATTGTTTTGTGGCTATTTGAATGGAATCCCTCTTACCACAATATATTTAAATTTGTTGTTTTTGATGAATAAAATAATGTTTTCAGTAGATTTTAGAGTATAGCATAATACAGAACATGAACAAAGCATAAATGTTCAACTTTACAAATTTTATTAAGTGAACACATCCAAATAGCCATCATCCTGGTCAAGAAATAGAATATCACCCCAATCTCAAAATTCTCCCTCATAACCTTTCCAAGTTACTTTCATTATGCCTCTATTTCTCCTATTGTGCTCCTCAAAGTTAGCTACCATCTTATCCTTTACTTCCGTATTTTAGTTTTACTTATTTTAAAAGTTCATATGAACAGAATAATACACTCGATACTCTTTTTTATCTGGCCCCTTCTTTTCCAACATTATGCTGCTACATAGAGCAGTAGTCTATTCCTTTACTGCTGATGGGCATTTGGTGATGTTGGGACACTTATAAATAATGCTGCTGTAAATGCTTATTCATGTTTGTGTGCACATGTATGTGCATTTATGTTAGAAGTGAAATTTATGTCACTGGTTATCTGCATAAAGCCACAAAGTGTTTCAAAGTTACATCCATTTTTACTGCCATTAGTAATGTACAAGAGTTTCAATTGTTTCACATTCTCACCAACATTCAATATTGTCTTTTTTTAAAACCATCCTGACAGGAGAACAGTGGCATCTCACTGTGGAATTAATTTACTTCTCCATGAAGATTAATGAATCTGGGTGTATTTTCATACCTAGAGCAATGTTTTGTATAATTCTTGTACAAGTGTTTTGCCCATTTTTCATATTTCTTGTTGATTTAAGAATTTAATTTCTATATTATAATTATACATTCTTTATCAGATATATATACTGCCAATATCTTCTATTCTGCAGCTTGACTTATGGAATGGTGTAGAACCTCTAATACAATATTAAATATAAACTGTGATAAAGGGTATCATTCATTGTTTCCTGATCTCGGGGAGGAAGATTTTCATATTTTATCATTTAACATGATAATTTCTGAAAAGTTTTTTGATGTTTTTTATCAGAATGAGGAAGTTTCCCTCTATGATTAGTTTACAAGGTGTTTCTAGCATGAATAGGTATTAAAACTTAGCAAGTGATTAAAAAAATCTGTTTAGACAATCATTTGCTTATTTTTTTTTATTTTGTTAATGTCATGAATTGCACTGATTAACTTTTGAAGTTAAAATATATTCCTAGAGTGGGGGTGCAAGGGTAATTCAGTGGTAGAATTCTCTTTTGCCGTGTGGGAGACCTGGGTTTATTCCCGGCCCATGCACTTCCCAAACAAACAACAGGCAAGCAAAGAAATGAAAAACCTACCAAACAAAAATTCAGCAAATGGAGCGGCAATCAGGGGATACTCACATGGAAAAAGAATGAAATGTGACCCCTGTATACAGCATACAAAAAATACATATATATGTATATTCCTTGAGTACACTCTCCTTGGTAATGATGCATTTATTATTCTTTTCATATATTGCTGAATATGATTAGGATTAATCTTGGTTCAAGTGGAAGTTGAGTGCAGCCTGGCACCTTTCACTGATATACAAATAGATCTCGTCCTAGGAGCTAACCATGTTGTCTCAGCTTCTAGGATCAGATGATAAATGTGAACTGACTCCCTTCTTGGGTATTTCGTGCAGCAGATAGGTCTGGCTGAGCATTCCTTCCCCTCTTGCCCTGAGCACATATAAACATGCCCAGACTAAGCATGGGAGTTTTATGGCACCTGGCCCACCCCCTACCCCCACCCCACTCCTCATCCCTCACCACCTCCTGCTATATCTATACTCAGCCAGAAGGGTGTGGTATCCTTCGTTTTGTGGTGCAAAAGGGATGCGCACATGACATCTCCCTGAGTCAACCCACTGATGAAGACTCCCTGGCCATGAGGGATAACCAAGTATTTCTGAAGTTGACCTTGCCCTGTCTCTTCTCTGTGAGTAAACATTCTATCCAGTGCCTGGGTGAGGCATGCCTTGCTGGCGATCCCTTCACCTGCAAACCACGGAGTGAGCTGATACCCTGGGACTGCTGTTCCTGGTGGCAGGTCTTATACTCCTGCTACTTTCCATGAACTGAGACTCCTCCCTTTGAGGTGGTAATAGGGTCTCATCCTGAGGGATACTTTGCCACAATAAGCACAATGCAGACAATTGGGCAGTACGAGGTTCATGAGAGATATTGACCTGCAATTTTCTTTTCTTGTAATATACATGTGAGGTTACAACAGCAAGAATATGTTAGCCTAATTAAAAAAAAAAAAAAGAAGTGTTTCCTCTGTTTCTATTCTATGAAAAATGTAATGAAATACTGGTGTGATTTCTCTCTCTCACTCTCTCTCCATATATACATATATGTATAGTATGTGGCCAATATATTTAGCTATT
This sequence comes from Tamandua tetradactyla, assembly GCF_023851605.1. NCBI lineage: Eukaryota > Metazoa > Chordata > Mammalia > Pilosa > Myrmecophagidae > Tamandua > Tamandua tetradactyla. The sequence continues at coordinate 133,521,915 of NC_135331.1, forward strand.
AGCTATAGAAATTAGCTGATGAAGCCATCTGAGCCTGAAGTTTGCTCTATAGTAAGGTTTTTAATTGAAGATTTAATTATTGAATGGATAATAAACTTGATATTTGCTATTTCTCATTGCACAAGGTTTGGAAAGATATTTTATAAGGTTTTAAAACTAAATTCTCAAATTTATTGGCATAAAATTGTTCACACTGCTCTCATTTTGTTCTTTTAACATCTGTAGAATCTCTAATAAGCTATGCTTTTGCATTTTTGATCTTGGTTATATACGCTTCTTTTTTTTCTTAACAGTCTTGATATAAATTTTTCTAGTTCACTGATCTTGGCTCTTATCTTTATTTTCCTCTTCTTTTTGCAATCATAGGATTTAATTAGATGCTATTTTTCTACCTTTTTGAAATGGATTTTTTAGATGATTGATTTTTTCCCCTTTACTGAAAGCTATAAATTTCCTTCTAAAATCCATTTAGCTCCATTCCACAGGTTTTGATATATAATATTGAATTTTCATTCCATTCAAAATATTTCTTTAATTTTCATTATTATTTCTTGTTTTTGTATTTCAACCAGATACTTTATTGGTATGGCAACTGCAAAATATACAAATTTCTCAAAGGCATTCCATGTTTGAAAGCTAGCATAGCTTTGTCCCAGGTAATTAATTCAGACAAAAATACAGAACACGGATAAGTCATAAACCACACTTGAATGGTCCCCTAAATCAATTAACAACTAAACCCTACATATAGAGCTTTCTATTTCCAGGCTCCCCTCATACATATTAAATAAATAAATAGCACAGCTGCAATCAAAGTAACAAAATAATAATTTCAAGTATTACAAATGAAAACATCATTGGCGTGGTTCAGCTTGTTTTTCCTCCCCCAAAATGAAGAGGGGCATTACTCTCAGGACAGAATAAGGGAGCAGGGCTGGGGACTTCACCGTAAAACAAATATGCAAAGTTTAAAACACTGGTCCCAGGTGGGTTTTTTGGAGGGGTGTGTGTAAGAATTCATCACTAGCAAAGTGTGGTGACTGAAGTTCACATGTACTTTCTATCAAATACCTTCTCAAAAGCCAGACAGCCAGTTTCAAAGAAGCAGCATTGCATCCTACTTCCTGAAGATTTTATCCTCCCTTCCACATCTATTGTCTAATCTCCCCATCTGGGCTGGGCCCTTCTCAAATTAAAGTTCTGTCAGGCAAAGCCTTGCGTATTGATGCTTTACTTTAAGCAGACAGAGATGAGGAGAAACACACCTTCAAAGTACTCCAGTTTCTAAAAGACTTAAAAGTCTATATTCAAAGAGTCTATTCTGATAACTAGAAGCAGAATGAGGCTATTCTTCCCTGAAACTGGAACATAAGAAAACCATCCTCAAGAGCAAAAAGCCATAACCAAAACCACGACTGTCCTACCTACACGCATTCACACACATGCAAAAGGTATTTGGAAAGGCCCAAGATGGTGGGAAAGAGGAAAAATAATCCAAGTTTAAACTTGTGCAAGAATGTATAGAGAAACATTCTCTCAGGAAGATTGCCAATTAAGGGGATGTTGGTTGGGGACAGGAAGCACTTGGGTGGTTTATGGTGAAAACCACAACTTGACTGCTGGAATCTGAAACTTGCCTCCACTTCCCACTTGATCTCAGCTAAGGAAAGGTGCCTTCCTTAAAACTTTGCTGTCTACTCCCAGCCTCAGATATCTGCTCCTTGAGCTAAGAGAGGAAGAAACATAAGGGCTCAAAGGCAAAAGCAGGAAGAAAAGTGGCCTTTGGCACCAGCTTCTAGAGACACTCACAGGGCCATGTGGACAAACTCTATTGTTTAGTTTCCAAGCTATTTCTTCTAGGCCTTAAGACACCCCTCCTAACCACCCCCCCCCCCAAACTTTGGGGAAACAAGGAGAAACCAAGACACAGAAATTAGAGCTATTTAACATCACAAATCCCATCATTCTGCTTCCAACCCCTTCCCCACAAAATATCACAGTAGCCATGAAGGCAAGGCAAGGTCTATGTTTTATACTTCTGAATTCCCCAGGGGACCCAGCACAGGGGTCAGCATACAGCAGATGCTTGACAAAAGCTTGAGGAATTGAACTGAGTCTTGATGGGAGATCATGTGCAGTCTCTTGGAGGAAGTGGCATCTAATGAGGTCTTGCTTCAGCCACTGTCCCCACCTAAGAAATGTGAGGGGATGAAAGTTCTGAAGGAAGCAAACCAGACACTTGCTTTTCTCCATGCTGCCTCCCAAAGTCAGTCTTGTGACTGTTGGAAAACTCGCTCCCTGGTCGATTGGCTGGGGTCCTTTGAGCATCCCTATCTCATGAGCATGCCCCACTGCCCACATTCTTTCAGAGGCCCAAAACCATCAAGGGTGGAGATCAGACACCATTGTTCCTTAAATGAAGATGCAATTTCTTGTCACACTTCTATAAAAAGTGCAAAATCAAACAGCCCCTGCAAGATGATTCTCTCAGGTTCCTCCAAAACTGGGAAGGAGATGCAGAGGGGATCAGGAGCCCTCCATGAGAGAGATCATCCTATTTCAGTAAACTATTTCCTGTTGTCCATTGACAACTTTTTCAGCAGTGGAGTACAGTCCTAGAAAGGTGTGTAGACATGAGAGAGAGTCACTGTGTGTCACAGCTCAGCTGACAAGTCATCTCAGTTCAGGGATTACTCCGGAAAAGCATCATTCTCTCCACAACCCAGTCTGGCTCCCACCATCCCCAAACCACTATTCACTCAATGCTATTCTCCTGAGAAATCAGCCTGAGCCAAGGTACACAAAACAGCCATGCAAATGATTTCAACATACCTTCAACTTCAGCAACTGGTACCAAGACTTCCTTTAACTTCCAGTTTCTACTGCCAACATCTTCTCTCTCAGCTATGAACATGGCAGAACCAAGATAATGCAAGAAAATAAACAAAAAGGAATGGAAGTGCCTACAGTTCCCTCCTGGGGCCTCATCTGACCTCCCCCCTTACCCATTTATCCTCCTTCCTGGAAGCCTGGAGTAAGCACAGGACAGCTTGGCTACAACTCCATTGGAGACACAAATTCTCTTAGACTAGTAGACCCCTTCAACATCATGCCCACCCCACTACAGATGTCCTTGGGCTCATTTGGCCTTGGATGAATGGTAAAGCACAAGCTTCAAAGATAGGAATGGAATGGAATCAGGTTCATCTGTTTTAATGTTTCCTGCAGGAGTAAATACTACTCTGGGAGCCTTTCAGGTTAAACAGGCTTTCACTAGCAAAGGCTGTCCCAGCAGCTACATGGGCACCTCCTGGGGAAGGCAGTTGGGCAGGGCAGCAGAAGTAGAAGCCTCATGCTCCTCAAAGCTGTTGATGCAAGGCTTTTAGGTAGGCTCAGTTCTGGTTAGTGGGGTGACACTATTGCATCTCATGAGCAGTGTTCTACTTTGCTAGCAGCCAGAATGAAACACACGAGATGGATTGGCTTTTAATAAATGGGGATTTATTTTGTTAAAAATGTATAGTTCTTCAGAAGAAGGGCAGCTAACCTTCAACTGAGGTTCTTCCTTATGCGGGAAGGCACAGGGTGATCTCTGCTGGCTTTCTCTCCAGGCCTCTGGGTTCCAACAACTTTCCCTGGGGTGATTTCTTTCTTCATCTCCAAGGATCTAGGCTGAGCTGCGAGTGCTGAAATGAGGTATGCTGAGAAGCTTTGGCTGTGCTACGTTGCACTCTCTTATTTAAGCACCAACCAGCCAATTAAATCAAACACCATTCATTGCAGCAGGCACGCCTCCTAGCCTACGGCAGATGTAATCAGCACCAGATGAGGTTCATATGCCATCAGCTCATGTCCTAGCAATAGAACTAGGCACCTTCACCTAGCCAAGTTGATACCTGAATCTAACTACCACAAGCAGGTTAAGTACCTTCTTTGCATCCTTTGACTTTTCCAGTGTGTGTTCACTGATTCTACATTCAAATAGATGGATTCAACATGGCGACCATAAGCCACCAGTGTCTGTTTCAAGTTTGTATAAAGAGGGCATTTCAAGTAGGATATTTCCTCTGTGCTTTTGCTAGAAAGTAGGCCACCAGACACAGCAAAGCCTGGTGTCAAATCACCACACATTCTTTTGCCTTTCCAGCTCCATGATCACAGGCCTTGGGCATGGACCTGAGCTGGTAGATTTTACTATTGGATGATGGTAATAGTACTTGTCCTATCTCTGCAGGATGTATTCATTGGAATGGGTCTCCTTGTAAGTCATCTCCTCACACATACTAGGGTAGATGTTGTTAAGTACCTTTTACTATTTGTAGAGAACTTTGAGGGCTTCTACTGTCTGGATGGTTCAGTTGGCTGATACATATTTTGAAGTCCCTTACGTTCTGTTCCTCAATAAATTTGCTCTGGGCATTGTCAAATTTCTTGCCCCTGCTGGACAAGCCAGAGTCCCTGCCAATCTTCCCTTGGATGTTGCACTCACTTTCCCTATGCCCACACAAGTAGATGTTGCTGAGCTTCATGTGGATATTCATTAGGTAGTATACAATTCAGCTCTGGATATGTTCCTGAACTCTGTTCACCAAGAACCTCTGGCCAAAGTCAATCACCTTAATTAGTGACAAGTCCCCATAGTATTTATCTGGGTCAAAGGGCTGATAGTTGGCTTCATAGCAATTAATCCTCTTCATGAAGTCTTCTATGGCTTCTGCTGAGCTGTGAAATTTGCAATCCAGGCTGGAGATTTTCACTTCCCTGATATTAGAGGTTACCATTGTAAGACTGTCTCATACAGACTCAATGAAAAAGTTATTTTCATTGGCAAAATGAAGAATGATGTGTCTCCTCTCTCTAGTCATATTGGTGGCATCAAAAACTGCAATTTGACCCCCTTCCTGAATCAGGTATGTTTTGATATCTCTCAAAGCAGCTAAGGCACATTGCTTTTGGATTTTCATAGCTTCTTCATTATCAGGGTGAAAGAAGTCATAGGAGATATACTACTTCATAGCCTCCCAGTGATACTGTCCCAGTTGAACACTTATGCAGATCCAGTTGAGGTAGTGGGCCAACTTCTTGGAGATGTAGATCTTTTCCTGGGCTGGGAGGCCCATCACAACAATTTCTGTGGGGTAGTTGTTCAGCTTTGGCCCACAGGCAGGGGAGAAAGGAACCAGAAGGAAGCAGGCAAACAAAAACATCATTTCACTTTATTTACGGTGTTGCTTAGGGCTGCACTGGGCTACCTTTGTAGATCTCCAATTCCTTAATACCCTTTCCTGAAAGGCATCACAGAGGAGGTGCTCATAGCAGGCTGGTCTTGAGCCCCTGGGCAGTCCTAGGCACTGAGGGATGGTGGCATCAAAGTGCCAGCCCAGCTTCTTGGGGTCCATGATTTCTTCTTTGACTCATGAATTACATAGAAATGCACATTTAATTTTCAAATCTTTAGGGATTTTATAATTACCTCTGGCTATTGATTTCCACATGAATTCAACTTCAGTCAGAAAACCTACTCTTTAATATATAAATTCTTCAAAGCTTCATAATTGCTTAATTACCCAATATATGATTGATTTCAGTGAATATTCCCTATGCATGTGGGACCATGTGTAGTTTGCATTTGCTGGATGCAATTAATTAGGTCAAATTAATTGAGTTGTGCAGGTTGTCTGTATCTCTACAGATTATTTTTTAACTGGTCTTGAGAAAATATATAAAGTCTTTCATTGTGATTAGAGATTTCTCTTTTTCTATTTTTTTTAGTCCTTTAAGTTTTGTTATATATATATATATATATATATATATATATATATATATATACATATATATTTTTTTTTTGGTGGGGGGAGTGGTTCAGGAATCAAACCCAGGTCTCCCACATGGAAGGCAAGCATTCTACCACTGAATCACTGGCACACCTGATGTTCTGCATATTTTAAGAATATGTTATGAAGTGCAAATTTGAATTATTATAGCTTCCTAGTGGATAAGCATTTTTACTTTTATGATATCTGCCCTTTTAACTCTGGTAATACTTCTTGCCTAAATTTTACTTTATCTAATATTAATATAACAATATCAGTTTTCTTTTGATTAGTAATTATATGGTACCTATTTTTTGGTACTTTTTGCTTTCAGCTCTTTTGAATCTATATCTTTACAATGTTTCTCTCAAAAGCAGCCTGTAGCTGGGTTATATTTTGTTGTCTGCTCTAACAATCTTGTTTTTAATTAGAACAATAGGCCATTTACATTCAGTATGATTTCTAATCTCAAATTTCATTCATTTTCTCCATGCGTTTTATATTTTTTCACTCTTCTTGCCTTCTTTTAGATTTGTTCAATTTTTCTCCCTTTATTACCTGTTAGTTACATGTGTTTTTACTATGCTTTTAGTGATTTCCCTACTGTTTCAAGATAAACCCTTGACATATTACATTCTAAAATAAATCATTACTTTATTTTCCCAAAAATCCTAGGACAACATATATTTTAAATCCATTTGCCTATCCTCAAATATTTATGCTACTGTTGTCATGTATTTAATTCTACACATTTTCATCCTCAAATGACAATATTAATGTTTTTCATAATATCAATATTCATAAAATTTACACGAATACTTAAACCTTTCTGGTGCTTTTCATTTCCTCATTTTACTTTCATGTTTCCAGAATTTGCTATATTCCTTTTCCCTGAGGAAGCCCCAATTAATAGGTATTTTATTGTAGCTTCATTTGAATTAACACATCTTTATTTAGACTTCATGTTAAACAAACTCTAAATTTTAGAGTAATTTTAGATTTGCATAAAAGTTGTAATGATAATACAGAGTTCCTGTATACTTTTGACTCAATTTCCCCTATTATTGACATCCTACATTATTTATCACATTATTAAATAAAGTCCAAATTTTACTCAGATTTCCTTAGTTTTTATCCAATGTCCTTTTTTTCTGTTTCCAAATACCATTCGGGATGCCATATTATATTAGTCACTACCAAGTTCCTGTTACCTATGACAGCTTTTTAGACTCTCCTTTTTGATAACTTTGACAGTTTCGAGTAATACTAGCCAGGCGTTTTATAAAATGTCCCTCAATTTAAGTTTGTCTGATGTTTTTATTATGGTTAGACAATGACTATGGATTTTTGTTAGAAAGTCACAGAGGTAAAGTCCCATTTTCATCATGATGTTAACCTTGAGCACCTCACTGTTTGCCAAAATATTCAAATACATGTCCTCTTTCCATATTGAAACTTTTAGAAGAAAGTCATTATGAGTATCTCACAATTAAGATGTGGTGAAATATGCTCCTCCTCTTAGAGAAGAGTATCTACAGAAATTGCTTGTAATTCTTCTACATAAGAGAATTTTTAGCTGCCCTCATCATTTACTTAATTACTCAAAATTTACTTATATCAGTATGGAGTCATGGACATTGTTTTATACTTCAGGTTATAATCCAATACTCTATTAATTATTTTGTTGTTTTAAAATTTATTAGCCTTCATTCTTGAAAGAAGTGTTCACTTGTTATAGAAATGTAGCCCTGTAATTTTTTCTCTTTCAACACTAAAAATATATCATTTTACTTTTTTCTACTTTTGGTCATTTCTGTTGAAAAGCCTGTTTTCAGCCTTTTCATTGCTCCTTTGAACATCATGTGTCTTTTCTCTGTACCTGCCTTTGACAATCCTCTTGGTCTTTGTTTTTTAGCAGTTTAACTATGATGTACCAATGTGTGGTTTTACTGGGGTTTGGACTATCTTATGATTGTAGAGCTTTTTGAATTTTGACTTGCTTTCTTTGTTAAGTTCTGGAAACTTTTCAACTATTATTTCTTTTACCTCATTTCCACTTATCTTTTATGGCTTTCAAAATATGTGTATCTTGCCTTCTTCTGCAATTCTATTTTATTTTTCTTCATATTTCTATCTGGGTATTTTATACTGTTCAAATCTTCTAAGTTGCAAATGGTCTTTTCTTCTGTGTTTAATCTGCTGTTAAACCCATGTGGTACCAAGTAGTTATAGAACAGATTTCAGAGTTTGGTATGGGTTAAAGTTCCACAATTTTACATTTTTCCTTCTAGCTGTTCCAAGACACTGGAGATTAAAAGAAAAATCAATATAATGATTCAGCAGTCATACTCATTTGTTAAATCCCATCATCTCTGTTATAATTCTACCTTTTCCTTTGATCTTTCTCCCAAACTTTAAGGGCCTTTGGGTCATGCCCATTCTAACTTTTCCATGTAGAAAAGGAGTGTCAATAATATGGGTTATGGGAATGAAACTAGTTGATGTTCTTGGAGACACCGGCCCCTCTGGGTTTCAGAACTTACATAGTCTAGAAACCCGTTGGAGACTGTAGGTTTCTGGAAAATAATCTTAGTGTGTGAAACTTGTGTAGAATCTCAGATAGAACCATAAGTGTTCTTTAGGGTTAACAGGAATGGTTTTGGTTGGAGTTTGGCAAACTGTGGTAATTAGCAATATCTACCTGAAGCTTGAGTAAGATTAGTCTCTAGAAAAGTTCTCAACTCTATTTGAACTCTCTTAGCTACTGATACCTTATTTTGTAACATTTCTTTTCCCCCTTTTGGTCAAGAAGACATTGTCAGTCCCACAGTGGCAGGGCTAGGCTCATCCCTGGGAGACATGTTCCACATTGCCAGGGAGATTTTCAACCCTGATGTCATATCCCACATAGTAGGTAGAGTAATGAATTATTTGCAGAGTTGGGCTTAGAAAGAATGGGGCCACATCTGAGCAACAAAAGAGGTTTTATGTAAGTAACGCTTAGGCATAACCATATATAGGTTTAGCTTCTTTGCTACAGAAATTAGTTTCACAAGGGCAAGCCTCAAAATCAAGGGCTTGGCCTACCTAATGTTTGAGATAGTATCCGGGGCTCCCTGGTGCATTATGCCATTTTTGAAGAGAAGTATACTGAAAATCAGAATGTCACATTTCTTAAATTTTCCAGTCTATCTATTTCTAAGTTATATAGTTAGCTGTATCAAGTTTTGTCAATTATAATTTCTTTATGCATTTGACTTTCATCAGTATGAAAATTCTCTTTTGTTTAATACTTTTCACCTTAAATTCCATCTCATCTCTTATACAGTGTGTTAATATTATTTCAGCTCTTTGGAAATTTCATTATTTTTCTTATTTTAAAATATTCACCTAATGAGGCTTTTTCTATGCTTTTATGTTCAATTTCTCTATACTAATGATGTATATCTTGATTTTGCCATTTAGTGATCCGAAATTTGAAATATTTGCTAGTACAATAAATATATTGACATTCTGCTTTAACTATTGATTCTTTTTTTGTCCTTACTTCTACCTTATTCTCTATTTGTTCCTGTTTTCTTCCTTGCCTTTTGCTAGATAATCACATCTTATTTGCTGAGATTACTTTTCCTTTAATTGTATAGAATTCCTATATAAAATATTTCTTACCTATATTTTCATTTGCATTATTCTTGTTCTAGTGATTAACCTTATATTTTAATATGAATATTTAAACAATTTTTTTATGAATGGGTAAACCAATTGTTATATATTTACTCTTTCTTTGATTCTTTGTTCTCATTATGCTGAAGCATTTTTCATGAGATCTTCAAAATGGTCAAATATCCTAGTTCTAACTTTAAAATAGATATCATTGTATTTTGAATTATATGTTCAACGTATTTTCTGTTAGAAAATTGAAGATGTTATTCAAATGTCTTTACCATACACTTTTGCTGAAATAGTAATGTGGTTCTAGTTCTTTTTTAGTTAACTTCTTTGGGTCCCCATCTCATTGTTGTCTTCTTTCAATTCCCAGTGCTCTGAAATGTGAAACATACCCCATGATGTGCCTACACATGCTATTTAAAATTTCATCTATTCACCCTTTGTAACTCTTTTAATCCAAAATTTTGAGATTACTATAGCCCTGGGATTTGTATTTCCTTATCTCTTTGCTTTCAATATTCTGTCACCACTCCCATTAAACACAAGCACGTGTGCGCACACGCACACACACACACACACACACACACACTCCTGTTATCATCTTGTGGGAGCCTGTTAGATATTTGCTGAAACATTTTATTATTTATATCCATATCTTCTGTTTTTTAAATTGTACTTTTCTTTAGATGTGGGGTAATATCTCTACTTGCTCTTAAATTTATTCACTCTAATCCACTATTTATTCCGTTCTTCTCTAGAATTTTCATATTTTGAAGACCAGTTTTTATATCTCCTATCTCCCATTCTTTTATACATGGGATATAATCTTTTAAAGAATATTCATCATACTTATTTTTAAAACTTCTCTTGGCTTGCTTTACCCTATTTCCCTAGGTTTAGCATTTTTGCTTAGATTGTTACCTGCCTCTCATACACTGCTTTTTTCTCAATGTATAATAATATTCTTGCTTTTCTTCTCATCTTTGAATATCATAATCTCTATATGCCTATCTATGGATATTATTTATGAAAGCCAATTTCTTTTCTTTGACAGCAGTGTGGGATGTATAGCAAGGAAACATTCACTGTTAACTTATTTCCAGTTTCTATGGGTTCCATTTGCCTCCTGAAGGTTATCATTTGCCTTGCTCACTGTTCTGAGTTTCAAGTTCTAGCTTCCACCTTCTCTATTTTAATATGGGCTCAACAATTCTGCTGCCTATGGCTTGGCACAGGAGAGTGAAGGCTGTAGCATACTAAGAGTCAGAGCCCAGTTGCAGTTTGCATTTAGTCTCTCAATATTTGTCCCTGACATTTTCCCTCTCATTGCTTCTATTCATTCTGAGCTTGAAAAAGTCTCAGAGATACTCCACTCCCAGGATCGCATTTGTCTTTTGGGGGAGTTTAATTATTAACTAGTTTGTCCATCTAACCAATCCCCTTTACTTTTTCTCAAAAAGTCTTCTTACTTTTTGTCTTCTAGCATGTTTATAGATGTTTTTAATACTTTTATGTCATTTCAATCTATTGAAGTGGTTGAGGATGTAGAATGTGTGGTCTTCTAGGCACCCTGATTTAAACATCTGCTTAAAGTCATCGTTTAAAAGGGGCAAAATTGAGGTTCTAATCCAGTTCTCTGAAACAAAAACTCCTTTTCCCCTTATACTGTGCAGTAATACTCAAAAGGCATAATAAATATATAAAGTGGATAATCAGAGAGTAGTTTAACACTTCAGTTCTCACTGGATTGATCGAATTTTATACATTTACCCCTAGCAATGTGACAAGAGCATGTTTCAATCCTAATGCCAAGAGCTTCCTGTGTAAAATCAGATCAATTATGAATTCATTTGATGCTTACAAATCTCCGTAGGGGCAAGAAGACTTATTTGCTAGCTTTGCTTTATTAAGTATAAACAATAGAACCAATCAGCAATTTTCTTGTTGCACATGGACCAAAAAATTTATATACTCTTTTTGTACTATACAGAAGGTTTTCTGAATATAAAATGGCCTGCTTTTAATTTGTTTGGTGATTGAATTATTACTTCCATTAGCAGAGCAGAACTCCTATTCCATCAAACTAATTTTTCTTAAATACACAGCATATATGATGCCAATTATAAAAATAGTTTATACTGGCATCATTAACTTGGGGTTTTGATTAGGTCAATATTAAGGACAACTTGAAACTCAAAACTTTCTGTTTTCATTTTGCTCTCTCTTCCAGCTTCTCTTTACTACCTTCCAGTGTTTCCTAACAGTCAACTAAAACCATTAGGGTCAAAGAAGTAACTGTTCAAACAAACACTGGGATTTGTGATATTTCCTTATTTTAGCTAATAAGACAAAGGCACATAAGTGTGTTTCTTTTCACTTGGATTTACTCATATTCAATTCTTAATAAGCCTCATTCAGAAAGAACAGCCTAACCCATTAGTGTTAATATGTACCAGGCTGTTATGTTACCTATCAATCATTTCTTCCCTTTTTAAATATGCATATGAAAATATTTCCCCTCAAATTGGGACTAGACCACTCCTAGAGATGCCATCTGTTTCTCAGAAAGAATATACTGTCTGCTCTTTCCCCTCTGCTTTTTGTGCTACATTTTGGATATCAAAGTCTAACAGAAATGGTCTGAGAATACTTTTCCCAGGGAATTACGGAAGGCAAGTTTCCCCCACAACACCTATACTCACCAAAATAAAGCATCACATTTAGATTTTTGCAAGTGTATTATGGTGCTTCTGGCTAAATATTCAATTCATTAAAAGTACTTTCCCAAGCAGTTCCTCAAAAGGGAATGAAAGTGGTTCAGCAGGCAGAGTTCTCGCCTGCCATGCCAGAGACCTGGGTTAGATTCCCAGTGCCTGCCCATGCAGAAAAAAAAGTGGGGGGAAAGAAATTACTCCAGAGAACAACTGGATAGTCATGTCATTTTTCAACTGTTCAGGGGAGCAGTTTGTCTACAAAAACTTTGTGATTTGGTATATGGAAACTCACCCTGCAATTTACAGTCCAACTTTAAGCAAAATAAATACAGGTGGGGAAGAATTCACCAAAATAAATCTAGCTTTGCCTAGATGTGTAGCAAGAACTAGGTGAGAGATTTTCCATACTCATATGCTAAGGAAAGTTGTACAGGTGACAATACACTCACCCCGTCAGCCTTCCAGGTGTCCAAGATTGGCCAGGGACCCGAGGACCTCTTAGGTGTCCTCACAACATCCCTACACCCTATTATGACATTAAAAAAAGAGTCTCCACTATCATGACTGGAAAGTGATAGGGAAGCACTGATGTAGATAATAATAGCAAGTCCAACCTAACTCGACCTAAAGAAGGTTATTGGTGATAATTTTTCCATTTCTAAGCCAGGTCGGGAAAGAGGGGGGCTGATTTTCAGTATGAAGTTCCTCTCTGCATAACCAGAAAGAGGGTCAGCTTTACGCATGCAAAACTCTAATAATTTTATCCTTCTGAATTTCAGCTTTAAGAAAGGTATTTCTTCACGTCTCAATGGCAAAAACAACCACCGATCTGCAGTAAAGATAAACCATCCTCAAACGATGTTATTATTTTTCAGGAAAACAAGCCAAAAATTACTAAGTAAACTAGACTTTTTGCCTAGCACTTTTCGTATTGAAATCATTAAACATGCTAATTATTCACTCAAGTGAAAATTTCTTTATAAGAAATATAAGCTTTCTATTTTCTGAAAAAAAAATGGTTTCAGTAAACCACACTGCCTAGAACATAGTAGGGGCTTAATAAATAGGTTGAATCACTAAATATCTTTTTTGAACTCCATTACAACCATGAAGACTCATTTCTTCTCCCATCAGTACAAATAGAGAACAAATAAAAAGCAAAGAAACAAAAAGCTACACACTAGAGCCTTGGCACGAAAAGGATAACTCTTTTCTAGTACAGATCCTACCTTGGACAAGTTTTTCTCAGTAAGAAAAATATATTTTCTTTCAGTTGGTTATTTTTTGCTCCACCCTCCTTATCAAACAGTAAATGCGGGTCTAATTTTATGCAACCAGAAAATTGCTTGTCCATCAACTTGCCATTGCTAACAAAGGATTTGAATACAAACTGTCTCAGGTAAAAGGAATACATTTCTTATAACACAGCAAAATATTTTTGAACAGGAACTTGATGTTGGGTGCTTTTCTTCTTTACTTAATTTTTTAATTACAGAATTTGTAGGTTTACAGAAAAATTATGCATAAAATACAGAGTTCCCAAAGCACCCTATTATTAACACTTGCATTAGTGTGGTATATCTGTTATAATTCATGAAAGAACATTTTTATAATTATGTTATTATGGTCAGTCATTTACAATAGGTGTCACTGTGATGTAGATGTAGAGATTTAAATGGTTTCATGACAAGCTTCAGCTTGAGAATTTCTCCTGAGTCAAGTTGGATCATATCTGGGCTACAAGAAGTTACAGAGAGGAATCATGGAGGGGTGGAAGGACCAAGATGTAATTTAATAAATCTCCATGCTAAGGTAAATTACGAAACATTAAGTGGGTCTCAAGCAATCTCAGGTGTTAAGAGCTTTGAGCATAATTAGGAAATTAAGGAGAAAGTTTGGATGACTGTGCCAAGGGAAATGCCCTCTGTAATGAACATGTTTAAATATGAAATTTTTAAAATAAATTTAAACAATAAATTTAGGATAATAAACCCTATTAGTCATTTAAGATAATACCAATCATGATTATACACTGTACTGGTTTAAAGCTATTGTGTACCACAGAAAAGCCATTTCCTTTAATCCTCATTTAATACTGCTGGGTGAGAGCTTTCTTATTGTTTCCATGGAGATGTGACCCACCCAATTGTGGGTGGTAACTTTTGCTTAAGTGGTTTCCATGGAGATGTGTCTCCATCCATTCAGACTAGGGTAGCTTACTGGAGCCCTTTAAGAGGGAACCATTTTGAAAAAAAAGCTTGAGAACCAACAGAGCCATTATAGCCAGAGACCTTTGGAGATGCTGAAGGAAAACACACCTGGGGAAGCCTTATGAAATGAGGAAAGAAAACTAGTGCATATCGCCATGTGCCTTCCCAGCTGAGAGAGAAGCCCTAAATTTCATCGGCCCTTTCTTTGGAGTAAAGGTATCTTTCTCTGAATGCCTTAATTTATGTTCATGGTCTTAGAACTGTAAACTTGCAACTTAATAAATTCCCTTTCTAAAAGCCATTCCTTCGTTTCCCAATGCCTACCTATGCAAAAAAAAAAAAAAAAATGCCTTTCCATTTCTGGTGTATTGCATTGCAACTGCAGAAGCTAACAAACCAAGACAAAAATACCCTGGCCTCTTGCTTTCCTTAATATTCTACCAAGTGGAAGCATAGGGGACATTAGTAGAATTAGAACCTACTAATGCATTACAGAAAATGAGCAACCACAGTCATTCCACTAATCCAATTAAGTATCCCTTAGATACAGGCATCACCTGAGTCAAGAATCAACATCTGCAATGATATCAAAGGAGGGAGTGGGTAAAGACACCCTCTTCTAAATGTACGAGGGAGAACAAAGGTGCAGCTGCCTGAAGCTCTTGGAAGGAGGGATGAAATACATTTCCTCTTTTTCCATACTGTTCCAGGTATCTAAAACCCAAGGAGGACCTCACACAGAAAAGACCTGCACAAAAGAGTCATTAACACTCATTGTGAGAAATACACTGAACCACGACCACCAACAGCAACCTGCTTTGGAGAACCCTACAATGGCGAGTAGAGAAGAATTGGCAGCCATTGCTTAGTGTTAGGGAGAGGAAGAACTAACACTAGGCTGCAGTTTTCCAGGTGGAGGGAGCAGCTGAGAAGCTTGACTTTCCAAGCAGGTAAGGAGTCAGAGATGACATGATTTTTAAGAATTTCCACAGAGTAGGAGCAGTACTGCTTATTAATGAACGCCTGCAACAGAGGGACTCTTGAGGACTGTTACCAATCCTGCTTTTTCTACTAAATAAACAGGGAAAAGATATAACTTATGTCATTAAGAGAAAAAAAAGCAAACAAGTGTTTGAAATTTAGAGGAAAGGGGGAAAGTATCCTAAGCAAACTGAGATATTTTGCCTGTTGAAAACTGTGGGACAGATTTTGATGCAAGACATGGGGGTGGAATTCTATCAGGATCTTTTAAAAGAAGTACCTCAAAGGAAAGTAAGCCAGTAAATATATGATGAGGAACATGCAATTAATGATGAACAAAGTATGGAGAGATAAAATACAAAATTTTAATAACAGAATTGTCTAGACTGATTTTAAAGCAATAAAGCACGTGGAGAGAGGAAAAAGGCAGCAAGCACATAAAAACCATCCAGATAGTGCACATTTGAGTGTGTTTAAGTGAATTTTTGCAAAATGATCTTAATCACATGCTGATTAAGAGACAATAAGAGCAGTTTTCAAAGTAAAATGTGACAAATTATACAAATATAAAGTCATGTAGCAAATACAGAAAAGAATATTTATGTAAATCTTAAATAGCAAGACAGGTGAACTCAAACGCAGCCATATTTATAGAAAAAAAGTATTAGAGATGGTATTCAAAAGAAGTAGCTCTTAAGGAGCACTTAAATTTGGTTATAAATTTTGTTGGATCTTCCATTTTCCCTCTTTCTTTTAGCCCACCTCTTTTCCCTTAAAGAATTCCTGAGAATAGTTGAGAATTTTTTTAATCAAGTGAAGAGATAGGAAGAGATAGGATTTCTCATAAATGCTGAGAAAATCTTTGGGAAAACTCTCAGAAAAGTATTGCAGTTTAAAGAAGCAAACAAATATTTGGGACTCATATTTCTGGTATTCTGGTCCAACTAACTGGCTGTGTAATCTTGGGCAAACCACATCACCTCTATTTTTCTATCTATAATATGACAGAAGTTGGGCAAAATACTCTCCAATATATTGTATTTAGCTCTAACATTAAGCTAGTTTCATTTGTTCTATGTTACGCACAGTTTTATCATTTTTATTAGACTTGTCATGCAAATCTTTGAAATATTGAGGGAGACGTAAAGCATTTGATAAAGCTTTGTATGTAAAAAAGCAAATTAGAAAGTTATGTTGAAGGGCCACATTTACTAAATTTTTTTTTAATATTGATTTAAATATCAAAATGCATTCATGGTAGAAACAATTCTGCTAATGGTCACAGAATAGTGTATTTTGACAAATGCTTTCTACATCTAGCTTTTAGAACTTATAAGGTTTGGATAGGGTTCCAACTATGAAATAATTTCTGTCCAGAAGAATAAATAATCTGAAAAGAGGAAGAAGAAGATTGTAAAATTGCTATGGACCAAGAAGTTAAATTCTGATTTATTATTTCTATTGGTCATTATATAGCTAGTGATATACCACCTTTTCTTCAGAATGTATCCTCCATAATAAAAGCTTGAAAATCAGAAATCCTGAACATTCACTTTATCACAAAAGAATATGCTCAATGCTTGAGAAAAAGCTTTTAGATATCTGCATAGGAGTGGTCATTGAAGACATGAGGTTGGATGAGATTTTAAAATGAGAAAAGCAAAGAGAAGGCAAGCCTGATCTTGAGGTATTCTTATCGGTAAGATACAGGAAGGTACAGTTAGGCAGAAGGAAAATCAGGAAAGTCTATTCCAGATTCTGATTTTTTTTAATTATTCTTTTCCAAATGCCCTTTCTAATTTTTTGCTTTTAAAATAGTTTCTTGGAAGTGGAAGGACTTTCAAGGACAGAATGACTAGGAGAATGAAGAGCAGCAGAGAGTTAAAAAGGAAGTCATTACATATTATTTTCTTGGAAATGGACAGAGTTTCATACAGCCAAACCATTTTAACAAAGTACCAACTCACTGTACAATGGAGGAAAGTTGAGGAGACTAGATTGCACTATATCTTTTACCATATCCACCCTAAACTATACCATTGCTCTCTTTTTTCTCTTTAAATAGCCAAGAAACTGACTTTGAAAACACAGTTGCATAAAGCTCACTTCTAAACAAAGTGGTAGAGGAGAAATAGCATTTTGGAACCCAGTGTTTGGGAACTCAGCAAAGAGAAATTATACAAAACTCCATGACACACAACAGGCAAGGAGAATGCAGTTATTTCAGAGCTTATATTATAGCAGGGCTTTCTGTGAAACAAGGCTTGCTCCTAGTGGCACTTACTTCACTTTTTTTTTTCTTTTTTTCATTGTTTTTTTTTAGAGCTCAGACAAGGAAGCTCTCTAATCCTTTCTGTGTCTCTGTGATGCTCTGTATCTCTCTGTGTTGTCTCTCTCTCTGTCTCTGCTGTCTCTCATCAAGAAGCACTTTATTCTAGTTTGCTAGCTGCCGGAATGCAATATACCAGAAACAGAATGGCTTTTAAAAAGGGGAATTTAATAAGTTGTTGGTTTACAGTTCTAAGGCCAAGGAAATGTCCCAATTTAAACAAGTCTATAGAAATGTCCAATCAAAGGCATCCATCCAGGGAAAGATACCTTGGTTCAAGAAGGCTGATAAAGTTCAGGGTTTCTCTTTCAAGTGAGAAGGCACATGGCGAACACAGAGTTTCTCTTTCATCTGGAAAGGCACATGGTGAACACGGTCAGAGTTCCTCGCTCATCTGGAAGGGCATGTGGTGAACACAGCGTCATCTGCTAACCTTCTCTGCTGGCTTCTGGTTTCATGAAGCTCCCCAGGAGGCATTTTCCTTCTTCATTGCTAAAGGTCACTGCGTGGACTCTCTGCTTCATGGTGCTGCAGCATTCTCTGCTCTCTCCAAATTTCTAATCTCCAAAATGTTTCCTCTTTTATAGGACTTCAGAAACTAATCAAGACCCACCCAAATGCATGGAGACACAATCCCCCCAATCCAGTTTAACAACCACTCGATTAGGTTACATCTCCAGGGAGATGATCTAATTACAGTTTCAAACATACAATGCTGAATAGGGATTAGAAGAAATGGTTGCCTTTACATAATGGGATTAGGATTAAAACATGGCTTTTCTAGGGAACACACATCCTTTCAAACCACCACACACTTTTTCCAGAGAAGAGTCATAGGTGTACCCAGACTTTTGAGTCCCTGGTATGTATCACCAACATTAATTCAAGCTCTTACATAAAGAAAAATCCAAAACATTTTTACCTACCTCAGAGAACTATCAAAATCATTCAATGTTTAAGGCTCAAGCAAAACATTTAATTAGCAAAAATTCATATTTATACTTCAGTGATTTCTAACTAGCCACAGGGATGATCTTTAAAGTGAAGAGTGTACCAGATGGTTCTTTGCTGGCACAAATTGTTCTACATGTTTATAACAGGTTTCTGTAAGTGCCTTTGATTGACAACAGCCAGTTGTGTTACAAAACAGTGTGACATCAGGTCAATCATGATGAAACTTGATAATGCCACATCAATAATGTGACATTTTATTCTGTAGTTTGAAACAAATTGCTGGAAGGGAAGAAAGTGATACTTAGTAATGGATGATTACTCGAGACAACTGTTAGCTCATCATGTTGTAGCCTTTGTCGATAATGTTCAAGGCCAATGGCTTGAGACCAATGACCATCAGAACCCCTAATGACTCTCAAATCGGGAAATAAATATATCCTCCCATGCAGAACATAATATATACAGTTGTTTTTGTAAAAACTGTTGTATTACCTAACACAATTATCTAGTCTCACATTAAATCACAGGACACATTTGGATACATAAGGAGTAGGCACAACTCCTAAAGGTCACCACATGCCCTAAATCCACAATTATGGAATGAGCACAGTAGGAGAAAATATGTCCTTCTTCTGTAGGTCAGATCATTCAAATAAGCAAAGCAAATATTTTATTATTTAAAATAAATAAAGCTGACCCACCCCCTGGCTCCATTAAAATAATATCACTGCACTCTTTTATCCCAGTCTGTGATGGTCATGCCAGCTCTAACAGAGTAGAGTCTAGAGCTTTAGCTTATCTGCAAGAAATTCAAGCAGAGAAGCAAGTCATGAATGGCCTAGAAGGATATAGGGATTGTCTGGCATGCAGAAAACTTGATCCAGATGGGGTGATGCTGGGAATAGGGGAGGTGAGGAGGTGGTACCTGTAAATGATGGTGGGAAACCCAAAGCGGTCTATTGGGGAATTTGATTAATTCTCAGTTTGACTTGTGTGATGGCAATCCACTTCCCACCTCCCCATTAAAATCATCAGTTAATTTCATATTTCTAGTTGATGTGTCAGATAGGGGGGTGGGGCATAGTATGAAGAGCAGTTTTGAGGCAAGTGACAGACCTTAGCAACCAGAGCCTTTAATGAAAGTCTCATGTAACAGGTCTGATTCTGGGCAGGGCTGGTTGACTTGCTATTCTCTCGATCTGCCTACCACTCTCTTCCTTTTCTTACTAGGACCATCCTCTTCTTTTCCCATGAACTGAACCTAATATCTTTTCAAGTCTCACCCTCAATGTTGCATACCCAATGAAAGTTGCTCTAGTCTCCTAACAGGATCTGAGCTCTTTCTCCTTAAAATACATAATATTTTGTAAGTAAACTTCTTACAGCACTTAAAATAATCTGGATGATATTTTTGCTAGTATGGCATTTGGCTTGAGGTGAGGAACTGTGTTGTTTTGTGTGTATGTGTGTGTTTTTTGTGTGCTGTATGGCAGGATCACATTTCATTCTTTTTCCATGTGAGTATCCTGTTATTGCAGCATCATTTGTTGAGTTGTTTGTGTGTTTGCTTTTGTTGGTTTCTTTGTGTGGAAAGTGCATGGGCAGAAATCGAACCCGGGTCACTGCATGGCAGGTGAGAATTCTACCACCGAACTATCCTTGCACCCCCAGGAACTGTGTTTTATTTATCATTATTGTTACTGAGATTATTAGTCTGACACTCAAAACATGTTAGTTAAAACATCCTAAACAAAAATGTTAGGCCATTAATGAGAAATTTAAAAATAGGTTCCTTTATCTCTACTTTGCTTTCAAAGAAACTATCTTTAAATGGGACAGGGAAAGTATTTAAATTTTGATATTTAACTTGGCTGGTGTGTGATACCTGCTTATGAGATAAATTTATTTTAATAATTCCTTTCAATTGTAGTAATACAGAAGATAGTTCTTCAAAAGGAGAACATGACCTTTAACATTTTATCTGCAATCTTTTAGAGGGCCAGGAAGTGAGGTCCTCTAAAAATCTTTATTGGAAAGCAGAATTGATTATATAGTAGGCAGACTTCGTGGCTGCATTCTCTATTATGTCTTTGTTGGCACAGGCACACACATTGTTCTTTTTTTCAATAGTTGATTAAGAAGTTATATTATACACAGGAATATTTTTTCAACAGATATTTTCTAAAATAAGGAGCTTCTTTTGCTTGCCTTTTTTTTTCTCTCCTTTTTAATCCTTCCCTTTAAAAACAATTAACTGGGGACTGCACCAAACTTGCCCCACATCATTTATTTTGTAGTTCAATGTCCTGACAGAGACACAGAAAATGGCCTCATATGATGTCCTATATATTATCCAGTTTCATTTTCAGGTTCAGGCATCAGCAGGAGACAATAGTGATCAATTGGAGCCACAAAAGCCCTTGAATTCCTCTTTTACAAAATTAATCTTTTTCTTGTCATATGAAAACCCTGTCTTATATTACATCCCTGCTACTACCTGAGGGAGGTAAAAAGATTAGGCAAAATGCTGCATGCTGTAGATGAGGGCATGAAAGTTTATGCATTTCACTTTGGGCAATTTGCTGTGAAGTAACAGAATGTAGCGGTATTCACAAAGGAAGTGCTGTCTAAGAAGATCATTTAAATTAAACATGCTTGGAATCTATTGCTTTTGAATACAAATAGGAGAAGGAGTATTCCCCATATGAAAATAAAATTATTGCTATGTTTTTATTGCTATGGTATTTCAGATTTTGTTTGCTGGTAGCTGCTGGGGAAATTATGACTTCTTATATACATGGAACACAAAGTACTCCTAGAGACAAAACAGAATTGAAGAAGTACATTGCTGTGGAAGTGGATTTCATTCCTCAACAGCATTAAATTAATTATCAGAGCTAATGGATATCCAGGTATTTCAACTTAAACACAAGGTGACTAATAACTGAGAATAAACACATCTTTCAATTTATTGGAAATTACACCTTTATGGTCCTTCTTAGATGATTTTGGTTTTCAGGATTCCCCATTTCACAGTATCTAGTCAAAAATATAGTTATTCTTTGAATGTGTATTTAATGAGCACCGGTTATATGTCACAGTATTCTCAGCCCCAAAATAAATAAAGACTTTTGCCCCTCAAGGTATTAAGAGTTTAAGTGGGTAGGGGCGGGGGGAGAAAAAAAGAGCGAGTGAGAGGGAGAGAGAGAGAAAGAAAGAAAGAGGGTAGAGAAAAGAAAAGAAAGATATTGAGCCCAGTAACAGCAGAGTAACTTCTATTGGACCAATCCTCCTCCCTACACCAAAAAAAAAAAAAACTCTTGATAATTTTTTTAAAGGACCTATTGCTGGCTCTGAAGGTAATCAAGGAACAGGAAAAATTGAGGAGAGTCTGCACTTAAAAGAGGGGAACCATATGAATCAGGTTTTTATGATTTATCCCTAAGCATATTCCTCAGTCCATCAAGTGTTAGATAAACTCAAGTATCTGCACAGTTTTATTGGCCTTACGAGACATAGGTCAAATTTACGAATTGCCAGAGTATCTTAAAATTGAATGGAAAAACCTTAGAAAGTAGGAAAGCACAGAGGGAAGAGCCCAAAGGCTACGTACATTTTCCTCCACCCTTGGCTGACTCCTGAATTGTACAAAGGAGACTACAAGAAGCCCAGGAAGAAAATGAGAGCTAGATGGCTGAAAACTTTGGGGAGATTTTAGCAACTTCCTATGGAAAAGAGGCAGTTTGACATTTACAATTCAGTACATTAGAGGGACATGGTAAATACCCCAGACTTTTCAATGAAACACCAGATAAGCATTACTTTAGGAATAGGAAATATGCACCAAAGTTAAGAAATTTTCCCTCAAACTAAGACAAAACTGAAATAAATCCACCTAAACAAAACCAAGACCAAGATAAATGAACAAGACAAACATAAATATACAGAACAGTGCAACCCAAAACATAAGGATATACATTCTTTTCAAGGGCACATGGATCATTCTCCAGGATGAGCCACTTGTTAACTCACAAAACGAATCTCAATAAAATCAGCTGTGGATATAGCAGACATGATCATGATTTAATTCTATGAGATGTCCTCAGCACAACTGATAGGCCAGCACTTGCCCAACCAGACAAACAGGTACCACCACTTGGCCAAGTTGACACATGAACCTAACCATGACACCAGGATAGAATGAAATGGAAATCAGTTACAACCAGAGAACTGGAAAATCCACAAATAAATGAAAGTAAAATAGCACTCTCTTAAACAATCAGTGGGTCAAAGAAGAAATTACAAGGGAGATCAGTAAATAACTTGAGACCAATGAAGATAAGAAAACAACATATCAAAACTTACAGATACAGCAAAGGCAGTGCTGTAAGGAAAACTTAAAGCCCTAAACCCTTACATTAAAGAAGAAGAAAGAGATGAAATCAAAGACCTAACTGCACACCTGGAGGAACTAGTAAAAGAACAGAAAATTGACCACAAAGGAAAAGCAAAAGAAGAAAGAACAAAGAGCAGAAATGAATTAAATTAAGAATAAAGAAAATTAGTAAAACCAAACATTGGTTCTTTGAAAAGATCAATAAAATTGACAAACACCTAGCTACACTGACAAGAAAAAATAAAGATGCAAATAAATAAAATTAGAAGTGAAGGGGAGACATTACCACTGACCCCACAGAAATGAAAAGGATCATAAGAAGATACTATGAACAACTGCATACCAACAAATTAGACAATCTAGATGAAAGGGACAAATTCCTAGAAGTACATGAAAAACTTATACTGACTCTAGAAGAAATAGAAGATCTCAACAGACCAACTGCAAGTCAAGGGATTGAATCAGTCATCAAAAACTCATTATATTATTCCCTCTACATTTGTGTATGTTATAAAATTTCTATAATAAAAAGTTTCTAAAAGAATCCAAAGGTATAATAGAGAAACATAATAATAAAGTCAAAGTATTGATTTGCCAAATGAAAGGGTATGCAATGGATTAGGAAAAAAAATGAAAGAATGGTTATAAGCAAGATATACTCTGGTTAGTTTGCTAAACTTCACATATTAGAAACTTCACATATTTTCATATTCCAGGCACAAAATCAAAAGGGAAAAAAGTAATATTGACTTTATACTTCTATATAGCAACATTTAGTGCCAAAACAATGGAGTGTGTCTATAAGCTCTGAGGAAAAATATGACCCAACAATATTATACCCAGCCAGGTTGAATTTTAATTGTAAATGCAGCAGGTAAAAATTCTTAAACATGAAAGTACTCAAGGAATATAGCACCTTGTGAGTCATTATTTAAAAAAATTATAGATGATGCTTCCAGCCAATGAAGAGACAATATGGAATTCAGTGTAAAAGGACAAAAGGAAAACCCAATGCTGGAAGAAAATGGAGAAGCATTTACAAATTTTTGAAAGGCAAATATGCATGACCCAAATCTACTAAATCCAGGAAAGCTGTCCTGAAAGCATAAAGGGAAAAGGTAGATTTTATCAAATATGAAGAAACTCATGGAACAATTCATGAGTTTTCTTGAATTTGTTACTTGCTGATGATCTCCAGTGACTCAAGAAATAAATAAAAATAGAAGGCTCAAGTATGGAGAAATGTATTTAAAAGACCATTACCTTATATCAATTTAAATATTGAACTAAGAATAATATTGGCAGAAATTATAGTTACAGAACAGGCTATAATTAATGTAAGCTCTAGTAATATAAAATAGTAATATGAGAAAAATTAGGAGTAAAAGCCATTCCATTTCTGGTATATCACATTCTGGCAGCTTGCAAACTAGAATAGATACCATTTCACACCCACTAGAATAGCTAATATTTAAAACAACAACAGAAAATTATAAGTTTTGGAGAGAATGTGAAATAGGAACAGTCGTTCATTGCTGGTAGAAATGTGAAGTGCAGTCACTGTGAGAAACAGTTTGGCAGTTCCTCAGAAAGCTAAGTATAGAATTACCATATTACCTAACAATTCCTCTGCTAGGTATAGACCCCAAAGGTTTAAAAGCAGGGATTCAAAACATGTATTTGCATACCGATGATCATAGTGGCATTATTCATAGTTGCCAAAAGATGGAAGTAACCAAAGTGTCTACAACTGATGAATGGATAATCAAAATGTGGTACATACATACAAAGCAATATTATTTAGCATTTACAGTGAATGACATTCTGGCTCATGTGACAACATGGATGAATCTTGAAGACATTATGCCATGTGAAATAAACCAGACACAAAAGGACAAATATTGCATGATCTTACCAATATAAAATAATTAGAATAAGCATACTCATAGAGCTAGAATCTACAATAAACCAGCAGCTGTACTGGGGGTAGGGAATGGAAAGTTAATGCTTATTTTTATGAATTTCTATTTGGATTGATTGTAAATTTTGAAAAAGGATAGTAGTAATGGTTAGTACATTATCATGAGTGTGATTAATAGCACTGAATTATATATGTGAAATCAGTTAAAGGAAAATTTTAAGTTATTATGTGTCATTAGAATAAAAATTAAAAGATTAAGCATAGGACTAAAAAATTCTGTCTGGATAAATAAGCAAAATATGCTATTTACAATTTATGAACTTTAAATATATACACACAGAAATATTAAAAGTAAATGAAGGAGAATGATATACCATGAAAACTTTAATGAGAAAAAGTCTGTTATAGCTGTGTCTGTCTGTCTTTCTATATAAATCAACAAAGTAGTATGCAAAACAATAATTATTAACCAGAGATAAAAATGAAAGTATCAATTCACCACAAAGATGTAATAATCCTAAATGTGTATTTTCCTAGTAAGATAGTTTTAAAATTCATGAAGCATAAGTGACAAAACTAAAGGGAGAAGTAGACAAATTGGCCATACTAGCTAGAAGTTTTAACTCCTTTCTCTTAGTAACTGATAAATTACATGTAGCCCAAAAATAGTAATAATATAAAACATGAATATTATTAATCAATTGATCTAATTTATATTTTGAAACACTTCATCTAATAGTGACAGAATATACATATTCAGTAAACTTAGAACATTCAACAAGACAGATAGTAGTATGCTTGGCCATAAAACAAATCTCACTGAATGTAATGCCATTGAAATCATTGAGTATATTCTCTGACTACAAAGACCTAAGTAAGAAATCAATAACAATAAGATATTTAGAAAATTCTCAAATTTTTGAAATCAAGCAGGTATTTTGTAATCATCAATGGGTCAAAAAAGCAATCAAAAGGAATTTTCTTTTTAAATTTAAGCCTAATAATAATAATAAAATAATGACATGTTAAAATTTGAAAGAGGCAGATAAGGGAGCCCTTAGAAAAAAGTCATATTAATGTTTATATTATAAAAGAAGAAAGTTTAACATACTGATCCAAGTTTTTACCTTAAAGAAATACAAAAAAATAACAATTTGGAGAAGAAAATTACCAAAATTTCTGCAAAGCATGAAGCTATGGAAGATGCCTGTTTGGGAAATTAGTATTGCCTGAAGATAATAAAATAGTGGGGAGGCAGAAGATAAGCATGGTAAAGTGGGCAGGTACTTATGGCATGGTAAGCCATATGGGTCTCATGTGCCAAACTAACAAATTTGAACCTTATATCATAAGTCTTGGGAGATAAATTATGGATTGATTGAAGGTTAACATCAAAACAGAACTTTGAAATCTTTTAGCCCAAAACTGACATTGTACAATGACTTATAGTTGCCTCTTAAGATCATAATGACATACTGTATTCAAAACGTTTTTAGAACATTACTGCTTTTTTACCTTTGGCTATTTGCAGCTATTTCTGGGAAAAAAAGGAATGGAAGTTGTACAGACTTAGAAACAGCTTGTGCCAGTTTGAAACTATTATGTACCCAGGAAAGTCATGTTTTAACCATGTTCCAGTCTTTTGGGGTTACACTTATTGTTTATGGTGGAAACCATTCAGTAGATTGTTTCCATGGAGATTGATCCACTCAATTGTAGGTGTGACATTTTGGTTAAATTACTTCCATGGAGATGTGACACACCCAATTGTGAGTGTGGCCTTTTGATTAGATGGAGATGTGACTCCACCCATTCAAGGTGGGTCTTGATTAGTTTACTAGAGTCTTAATTTTGGAAAAACTTCTGAACAATAAAACCAACTAGACACCCAGATGTTTGGAGATGTAGTAAATGCCCCCTGGGGAAGCTGTTTGAAACCAGAAGCCAAAGATCCCAACAAAATGCCAGCCATGTGCCTTCCAGCTGACAGAGTTGTTCTGGGGCCCTCAGCCTTTCTTGAGTCAAGGTTTCTTTCTCTGGATGCCCTTAGTTTGGACATTTTTATGACCTTAGAACTGTAAACTTGCAACTTAATGAATTCTCTTTATAAAAGCCAACCCATTTCTGGTACATTGCATTCTGGAAGCATTAACAAACCAATACACAGCCCAAGAAGTAAGTCCAAAGATGACCACTGAAGCGGAGATTTAACAAATCTGCATTTAGGAATATTTTTATTAAGTGATTTAACAAGAGCACTTGTTTTGCCATGAAGTTAGCATTTCAGGTCAAGTTTAACAATACTGATTGAGATTAGGAATTATTTCTTGGAGAGGAAAATATAGTTGAAGGAGGAAGTTCTAGGTGTTAGGAGGAATGTATTCAAGAGACAATTAACACTTGCCCTTTGAAAGGAAACATGGAATTAACAACCTCAGAAGCTCAGAGTAAAGAAGCATCCAGTCAAGCACTATAAGTGTGGTATCAGAAATCTAATGTTTTTCCCTGAATCTGAAGACTGTTATCTTCTTTCAGAACATTTCTACTTTTGATGTCATCAGTGTTGCTGCCTTTGTGAGTTGTAAAGGAATTTCTGAAGCAAAGAAAATTAAGACCAAAGTATTGTTGCTTAAAATCTCTCAACTTAATGCCCTTGAAAGCCAGGCATGGCAGTTAATATTATTACCTCATTTAAGAAACAAATTTAAATTCTTTCTATTCAGTGGATACCTGTTACCTACAATATTGTATTCAATCAATCAGTATTGTTAAACTTGACCTGAAATGCTAACCTCATGGCAAAACAAGTGCTCTCGTTAAATCACTCCATAAAAATATTCCTAAATGCAGATTTCCAAGCTTCTCCCCCCAAAATACTGTAAAGAACAAAGAGAGTAAACAGTTACAGCAACATATTATTTGCAACATAAAACAAGATTATGCTGTATTTGAACTCTCATTTACCATAAATATCTTACTTCATAACATAAACATATTTGTTATAATATTAAACTTAAGCTTTTTATCCTTACCAGCTCTCCCCACCAGATTTTGAGTAAGAATGATATTCCAGAAAGATGCACTATACTAATTTTTTCACTTCCAGCCCATTTGCCAATGCCAGAGTGTGGTTACTGCAGTCAGAAAATCATGAACCAATAGAATTTAGGTATCTAAATATCCTAGTACTCTGACTCCTGCTTATCTGCCCACCTCATCTGCTGACACACTCTCACTGTAATTTACCTGCCCATAATCATCTTAAGACTAGAAACTGATAAGCTCCAGAATTAATCTCAGAAAATAAAATGTTGACTATCTCTAAAGATGACTGTCTTGAAATAATGTTGTCATGAAATTGTCACCTATACTCCCATGAAAAATCAATAAGAATGGAAATAGTTTGATTCCCCAAAGTACAACGCTCTTAATGGAAAGGCAATATTATTAACTTGAATATGTGGCCAAATCCATACAGTAGAAGCTTCAGTTATAAAGACTCTTAGAACTCTGAATGCTCAGTGATATTTTCCCTCTTCTTTTTCCTCTTTGACCTCCTCTTCCTCCTCTTCTCCTTCCTCATCCTTATCCACCTTCTCTCCCTTCTCCTTTTCCTCCTCCTTTTTAAATTTTAAGGTTTACAGTTGTGCATTTCACAAAATTAACATGGTTGAATGAAAAACTTGTCATCATGTTTATGTCCATTGTCAAAGTGCAAATGGATTTAAAATTCAATTTTCCTGGTTTCTTGTTTATTCCATTATGAAACTATATATGTCCAATTTATAGTTAGTTGTTTGAATAAAGGTTTATCAGATGTCATTAAATCCATTGTTCTCTCAGAAACTTAGAAAATGCTCTTCCTTCCCAGATAAGATCTCTTGAGAGAATAGATGCTTCACCTTGTAAAGTGTTCTGTTTTTCCAGAGCTGCCCTGAAAATGAGTTTTAAAGTACTCTGAATGCATGTTTAAGCATTCAAAGAGAAGAATAAGAAGCCTTTGACCCAGGATCTGAAATTCTATTCTGTCAGCAGTCCTGCAGTACGGCCCTCCAGTATAGATAGTCTGCCACCAGAATTCACAGCTCAGCCTTCCACTGATACCACTTAGGTCAAGTGTTACTGATGTGGAGAGCTGTTGGAGTTCTCTGAGAGGTTGAGAACTCAACCAGAGCCTGGTGCATTGAGGGTTCTTTACTCTGTTGTAGGAAAGAATTCAAGGACTAGCCAGTGTGTACAGCCCAAAAGTTAAATGTGTAACAAAAATACATGCTCAAAAGAAGTGAGCGCGGGTGTTCTCCAAAGGATGAGAAGCACTCTGAGTTTGGCATACCTGTGTTATAAGGACTTGAAGGGGTTCTTCCCCCTCAGATTATGCTAATAATTGATTGATGAGCTGCATGGTTCGTTGGTTCTTTTCAGGCACTGACCTAAGTGAGGAACTTTCTGTGTGGGTCTTAGAGTCACTTCCCCCTCCTTCCTTCACTATCTGACTTGCCTCATTATTTTCTTTTCATTATCCAGAAGTCCTGCAGTTTCTCGCGGCTGCCTACTTCAAAAGCAAAGTGTCCTTGATGATGTTTTCTTTAGCAAAAAAATACAACACTTTGTTATTAGTTTCATTTAAACAGTAAATTATCTTTAAAGAAATTTGAATAATAATTTTAAAGACATGTATTTACCCTGTAGTTACCATTTCTAGAGCTCTTCATTCCTTTCTGCAGATCCATATTTCCATGAATTATAATTTTTCTTCAACCTGAAAGATGGCCTTTAGCATTTCTTGTAGTGCCCTGGTGCATTTAATCATTCCTGGTGGTAGTTTTTCTGGATTTCCCATGTTCCTTCCCTCACTATTCAGTTAAATATTCATGCTGGACTATCAGCAAGTTTCTGGAAATTCCTTTCCATTCAGTTTTCTACTCTTTGGTATGCTGTTCTGAGAACCCCAGCCATCTTTGACTCCTCAGACTCTCAGGTCCATCTCCGTGCCTCACAGATATAGAAGCTCACGTAAATTTTCCCCTGCATTTCTGCCCACAGGCCACCTCTTCACCAGATGCAAAATGAGCCACCAAGCCAAGGGATCTATATCTGAGTTTCACAAGCTGCCCTCAACATTCAGGTCTCTGATCCAGAATCCTCAGCAAAACATACCCTTTCCTTCCTGACTAAAATGCTTATGCAAATTTGCTCTTTCAGTATACAACCAAAACTTGATCAAATATTCTCAGATGTGCCTGTGTACTATTTGAGTTCAATCTGGAATCACATAAGAGGAAGAGGGCAAAGTGCCTAACTTTGCCTGGTAGATATTAAGAAAATTCCATAGATGAACTTATCTTTAACTGTACTTTAAATTTTGGTCAGAGTTTGCCAATCAAGAATGGGTGGAAGAGGTACCAGACCGAGGAAAGATCAAGTATATGTTTTCCAACATTTATCTCTTGCAGTAATTCAGTTTAAAGGACCAAATCCATCAGCACTTTTTGTTATTACTGCTTTCTCTTCCTTTCATAAAATAAACTTAACCTCTTGTCTTTTCTTTGGAAATGAGGTGAGTTTTTGTCTTATTTTGTTCTTCTACATAAGAGCAATTGATAAAGATGGATAATCACAATCTACATAATGGAACAATAGGTTATTCTTACCCTTGGCATACAAATTATTCTTATCTCTCTGTACTTCTGTCTCAGTTGAAAATAAACTGAGTAGAAATTTTCTTCCATATGCAGAGATCTTGAAATTCTGCTACAAGTCAGGAGGTTTATTAAAGGTGAATTGATAACGGTTACCTGTGGAAATATCTAAGGCCACACTAACTTTTGGGCTTTGTTGATTTAATATGATATTTCCAAGATTGTAGTTAGTCTCAAAACTTCTTTCTTACTATCTTTTCCATTCCCTAGTTAAGTAGTCCTATTATCTCTCCCAAAATAAGTGTATTCTACATGCTTATGAACTGATTTCGTATATTTTAAGAGTCCAGAGATTAATACCACATTTAAACTAATTATAAGAATCCAAACTATAAAACTACTAGAAGTAAACATGGGAAAGCAACTTCAGGACCATCTGTTAGGCAATGGTTTCTTAGACTTTGTGCAAAACTCATGTATAAGTTTATGCAAAAACTTTATGCATGAACCACAAAAGAAAATACAGATAAATGGAACTTAAAAAAAAAAACTTTTGGGCATCAAAAGGCTTTATCATGAGAGTAAAAAGACAACCTATAGTATGAAAGAAAATATGTGGAAACCAGATATTCAGTATGGGGGTTTTGTGTTCTTGTTTTATTAGAAAAGTTGTGAGTTTACAGAACAATCATCCATAAAATACAGGATTCCAATACCCACCCCACCACCATCATCTTGCATTGGTATGGAACATTCATTACAATTTATATGAGCATACTTTTATATTTGTACTATTAATTAAAGTCCATGGTTTAACTTAGGGCTCACTCTCTGTGTAGGATAGTTCCATTTTTTTTATATTTGTGCTGTTACCATATATGCAATCTAATATTTTCCCTGTTAATTGTATACAGATATATATCTCAATTCTCTTAATTGTGTTCATAATGTTATGCTACCATCATCACCATCCGTTACTAAAAATTTCCATCAATCCAAATAAGAAAACCCTAAACATTTCAAGACTTGATCATTTATTGTCTATTTCCACCCTATCTTCTGGTAATTTATATTCTGGATTCTGACTTTATGAGTTTGCATATTCTTATTGTTTCAAAACAGTGAGATTACACAATATTTGTCCTTTATGTCTGGCTTATTTCATTCAAGATGATATCTTCAAGGTTCACCCATGATTGTCACATATATTAACAGGAATTCATTACTTCCCCGCCCCCACCTGCTGCATGGGCAGGCACCAGAAGTCAAATTGGGTCTCAGGCATGGCAGGCCAGAACTCTGCCTGCTGACCCACCGTGGCCCACTCAGGACTTCATTCCTTTTCACAACTGAATAGTAGTCCATTGTATGTAGACACTGAATTCTGTTAATCCAGTCATTAATTGATGAACATTTTGGTTGCTTCAAAATGCTGTTAAGGACATTGATGTGCATATATCCCTGTTTCAGTTTTTGTGGATATATACATAGTAGTGGGATTGCTGAGTCACATGCTAGTTCTCTACTTAGCTATCTGAAGAACTGTTAAGCTGTCTTCCACGGAATCTGCACCATTTTACATTGCCAGCAGCAATGAATGAGTGTTCTAATTTCTCCACATCCTTTCCAACACTGGTCCTTTTTTTTGGGGGGGGAGGTGTATGGTCTGGGAATTGAACCTGGATCTCCTGCATGGTAGGCAAACTTTCTGCTACTGAACCACCCATGCACCCTCCAACACTGGTTCTTTTCTGTTTTAATAGCAGCCATTCTAAAGGGTGTGAAAGAAATAAAACACTGTGGTTTTATTTGCATTTCCCTGATGACTGATGTTATTGACCATCTTTTCATGTACTTTTTGCCAATTTGTATATCTTCTTTGGGGAGAAGTCTATTCGAGTCTTTTGCCTATATTTAAATTGGCTTGTTTACCTTTTTGTTGTTAAGTTGAAGGATTATTTATATATTCTGGATTTTTTTGGTACATGGTTTCCAAATATTTTCTCATTGTGTTGATTGTTTCACTTTCATAGTAAAGTGCTTTGAGGAATAAAAGTTTTTAAATTTGCTGAGATAACAATTATCTATTTTTCTTTTGTTGCCTGTGCTTTGAGTGTAAACTGTAAGAAACTATTGCCTAATATAAGTTGCTGAAGATGTTTTCCTATGTTTTCTCATCTGCATTAACAGTTCTAGAACTGATATTAGGTCTTTGATCCATTGTGAGTTGATTTTTGTATGTGGTGTGAGGTAGGGGTCCTCCTTTTGTTTGCAAATGGAGATCAAGTTATCTCAGCACCATTTGTTGAGGAAACTTTCTTTCCCAATTGAATGGTCTCTGCTTCCTTCTCAAAAATCAATAGGCCAGACAGATGGTAGCTTGAGTGGGACAGTCATCAGGCATGGCAGAGCTTGAGGATGAAGTGATTGTCTGGGTTGCATTCTGGAATGCTAACACAGCCCTATGGCTCTCCAGCTTTTCTGAGCCAGGAACTGCCCAGAAGCCCAGGATCATGTAAGAGAATGCACCGGAGGTTTATGATTTGATTTGAACTATTCAAGACCCAGAGAGGCCCAATACTTTAGAAGAACTAGAAGTGGTAACAGAAAGTTGCGTAGAAATTCAGGAGATAAATGAAGAAGACCATCTTGTTATTATCAGATTCATGCCAATAGTACCTCATTGCTCTTTGGCAACTCTTATTGGGGTGTGCTTAAGAGTAAAACTTCAGTGATGTTTACCATTCAAACGTAAGTTGGAAATCTACATTTCTGAAGGATACCATTCAACAGAAGAGGACATCAACAAGCAGACAAATGACAGAGAAAGAGTGGTGGCTTCAATGGAGAACCCCAGCTTATGGGAAATCATAGAACAATGTGTCCTTGAACCTGATTAATAGCTGTTTTAAGAGATACTGAACTGTAATTATTTGATATATTTGTTTAAACTCTGTAAAATGTAAAAGACTCATGTATAATAACTATGTGATTTGCATATGAAAGCATTTTTTAAAGGATTATTTCCAAGCAAGATGTCATTATAAGGCTATAAGGTAGTATTCATTGTACAACATTCTCAGGATTTGTAACACTTAAGTGTTCAGACAGAGGAATATTATCTAGTTATTATGTGTAAGATGAGTTGCTATTTTTCTAATGCCCATTCTGATACAACTATTTTCATGCCAAATATCTACTGTTCCCAAATGTATCCAATTTAAATCATTACTCTGTAAAATAAAGATAAAACAGTGGTGGTTCTTGTAATGATTCACATGAGAATGTTTTCATTGTACTATGAATTTCTGTGTGAATGTAGATTCCTAAAAGATACTTCCAAAGCTTTAATTTTGCTGACTAGTAATATAGAATTAGACATTTAAGAGTCCAAATGGATTAAGAGATCCATTAAAGAGATCATCAGGCATAAGCCCAGCATTCCTTCAAAGAGAGTCCTGAAAAATGAGGAACAGATGAGAAACAGATGTGAAGCGCACCATAAAATATGCCCAAATTTGAAGATCAAGAAGTCCCTGAAAGAAGTTTTGATTAAAACAATCTAAATGAATAGTCTGTTTTTTATTTGTACTTTATTCAATTTGTCTTAAGGGACAGTGATCATGTGAAATGTAACAGTGTGGTAGGCAGCCTCCAAGATGGACCCCCAGTATCCTCATTTCTAACTATTCATGCCCTTGTTTAGCTTCCTTCCAGAGCTGATAAGTGTGACCAAAAAATATGGCAGAGGTGACTGTGTGTGACTTGTAAGGATAGACCACAGCAGGTTTTGCTGTCTCTTGAATTGCTAGCATTCTGCAGAAAGCCAGCTGCATGTCATGAGGACACCCAAGCAGCCCTGTGGAGAATCCTATGTGGAAAAGAATTTAGGCCTTCCACCAACAAACAGCCCTCATTTGCCAACCATGTGAGTGAGCCACCTTGGAAGTGGTCCTTCAGCCTCAGGCCTTGAGATAACTGCAGCCCTGGCTGACATCTTGACTGAAACCTCATGAGACCCTGAGCTAGAACTGCCCAACTAAGACACTCCTAAATTCCTGTCTCACAGAAGCTGTGTGAGATAATGTTTATTGTTGTTTTATGTCAAAATAAACCAGCAGACAATAAATGTAAGGATTGGATTCTGAGCTCTCAATTAGATTCCCTTGTCTTATATGTATGTCCTTGTGCCAGTACCATGCTGTTTTGATTACTGTAGCTTGTAATAAGCTGGGGTTTTTTGTTTGTTTGTTTGTTTGTTTTTACATGGGCAGGTACCGGGAATCAAACCCAGGTCCTCGGGCATGGCAGGCAAGCACTCTTACCTGCTGAGCCACCGTGGCCCACCCTGTAATAAGTTTTAAGATGAGGAAGTATGAGTCCTCAAGCGTCATTCTTCTTTTTCAAGGTGGCTTTAGTTATTATATTCTATATAAGTTTGATTATTTTCTTTTCCATTCCTACAAAAAAGATTGTTGGAATTTTTATTGGGATTGCATTGACTCTATAAATTGTTTTGGGTAGTATTGACATTTTAATGATATTTAGTCTTCCGAGCCATGAACACAGAATTTCTTTCTATTTATTTAGGATTTCTTTGATTTCTTTTGGCAATGTTTTGTAATTTTCAGCGTACAAGTCCTTTATGCCCTTGGTTACATTTATTCCTAGATATTTGTTTCATTTAGTTGCTACCATGAATGGAACATTTTCTTGATTTCTTCTTCCAGTTGTTCATTGCTTGTGTATAGAAATACTACTCATTTTTGCATGTTAATTTTGTACACTGCCACTTTACTGAATTCATTTACTAGCCCTGGGAGCTTTGTTGTGGACTTTTCAAGATTTTCTCTATATAGGATCATATCATTGGCAAATAGGGAAAACTTTAATTCTTCCTTTCCAACTTGAATACCCTTTATTTCTTTAGGTTCTGGCTAGAACTTAAAGTACAATTTTAAATAACGATGGTGAGAGTGAGCATTCTTGTCTTTTTTCTGATCTCAGAGGGAAAGCTTTCAGTTTTTCACCATTAAGATATTAGCTGTGTGCTTTTCATATAGCCTTTAATAATGTTGAGGAAGTTTCCTTCTATTCCTAATGTGCTAAGTGTTTTTGTCAAGAAAGCTTGCTGTATTCTGTCAAATGCTTTTTTTTTTTGGCATCAATTGAGATGATCATGTTTTTCCTTCATTCTGTTAATGTGGTATATTACATTTATTGATTCTCACATGTTAAAAAACCCTTTCATATCAGGGATAAGTTCCACTTGATCATGGTGTATACTTCTTTTAATATGCTAATGGTTCAATTTGCTAGGACTTTGCTGAGTATTTTGACATCTACATTCATAAGAGATATTGATGTATAGTTTTCATTTCTTGTGGCATCTTCATACAGCTTTGTTATGAGGGTGATGTTGGCCTCATGGAATGAATTAGTCAGTATTTCCACCTCTTCCATGTTTTGTAAGAGTTGGAGCAGAATTGTAGTTAAGTCTTCCTAATGTTTGGTAGAATTCCCTTGTAAAGCCATCTAATTCTAGTCTCCTCTTTGTTGGGAGGTTTTTGGTTACTGACTCAATCTCTTTACTGGCAATTGGCTTGTTGAAATCTTCTGTGTCTCTTGAGCCAGTGTATGTAGTTTGTGTGTTTCTGAGAATTTGTCCATTTCAACTAGGTTATCTAATTTATTCATTTACAGTTGTTCTTAATGTCCTCTTATAGTTCTTTTTATTTCAACAGGGTTGATAGTAATGACCCTCTTTTCAAATCCTGACTTTTGTGATTTATAGCCTCTCTCATTTTTTCTTTATCAGTCTAGGTAAACATTTGTCCACTTTATTGATCTTTCAAGGAACCAACTTTTGATTATGTCAATCCTATTATTTTAATTTTTTATTTGATTTATCTGCACTCTTGAAATTTCCTTCTTTCTACTCAAAATGGGTTTAGTTTGCTTTCTTTTTCTAGTTTTTGCAATTTTGAAGTAAGAGCTCTGATTTGAGTCTCTTTCTTTTTTTAAGGTAAGCATTTAGAGCTAAAATTTCCCTCTCAGCATGGCCTTCACTGCATCCTACTAGTTCTGGTATTTTTTACTTTCATTTTCATTTGCTCCAACATTTCCTAATTATACTTCTGATTTCTTCTAACCTTTTGGTTGTTTCAAGTATGTTTAATTTCCTCATATTTGTAAATTTTCCATTTCTCCCTCTAGTATTGATTTCTAGCTTTGTCCTATTGTAGTCATAGAAAATGCATTGCATGATTTCAGTATTTTTTAATTTGTGAGCCTTGTTATGTGACCCAACATATGATCTATCCTGCAGAAAGATCCATGTGCACTCAAGAAGAATTTATATTCTGCTTTGTTGGGAACAAAGTTCTATATATGTCTGCTCTGTCTGGTTGGTTTAGTGTGTCAAGTCCTACTTCCTTATCAATCTTCTGATTAGATGTCCTATCCATTATTGAGAATGGTGTGTTCAAGTCTCCTTCTTTTGATACAGATCATCAATTTCTCCCTTCAAATTTGTCATTATTTGCTTTATATATTTTTTTAACTTTTTAAATTGTGAAATATAACATATATAAAAAAAACAATAAATTTCCAGGTACATTTTAACAAGTAGTTAGAGAACAGATTTTAAAGTTTGGTATGGGTTACAGTTCCATGATTTTTCATTTTTTCTTCTGGCTGCTCCAAGACACTGGAGACCAAAATAAATATCCATATAATGATTCAGCAGTCATACTCATTTGTTAAATCCTATCTTCTCTGTTCTACTCCTCCTTCTCCTTTTGTGTGATAAATATCATATATAGAAAAAAGCAATCAATTTCAAAATACATTGCAACAATTAGTTGTAGAACATATTTCAGAGTTTGGTATGATTTACAGTTCCACAATTTTAGGTTTTGACTTCTAGCTGTTCCAAGGTGCTGGAGACTAAGAGAAATACCAGTATAATGATTCAGCAATCATACTCATTTGTTAAACCCTGGCTTCTCTGTATAATTCCACCATCACCTTTGATCATTCTACTTTTTATGGGTAGCTTCATATATTTTGGGGCTCTGCTTTTAGATGAATATATGTTTGTCATTGTTACATAATCTTATTTAATCATCCCCTTTATCAATATATAATGGCTATTAATTTTCTCTCATAGCTGTTTCTGACTTAAAGTCTATTTTATCAAAATTAGTATAACTAGCCCAGCTCTCTTTTGTTTACTACTTGAGTGGTATTTTTTTCCATCTTTTCACTTTCAAAGTCCTTGTATCTTTGACTTCAAGATGAGTCTCTTGCAGACAGTGCATAGTTGTGTTATGCTTTTTTATCCATTCTGCCCATCTCTGCCTTTTGACTGGAGAGTTTAATTCATTTACATTTAAAGTCACTATGGATAATACAGGATTTTCTTTTGTCATTTTGCTATTTTGCCTTTTAAGTACTATACCTTTTGTCCCTCACATCTGTTAAAGCTTACTTTTATATTTGCTTTTCTTGCCTTCCCCCATATTGAGTGCCTTCTTACTTCTCTCTGGATATATTTTTAAATCTATTTCCCTTGTGGTTACCATGAGGTTAAAATTTAACATGAAACAATCATATTTGCTTTCATACCAACTTAACTTCAGTAGCATGCACATCTACTTTTCTTACGCCCTCAGCCCCCCACCATTTTTTTACAACTTGTATCTTTGTACATTCTATTCCAAAAAGCTAGATCATCATTATTCTTTGTGCATTTGCATTTTAGCACCTGCAGGAAGTAAGAAATGGAATTATATATCAAATAATGCAATACAATAATACTAGTATTTATATTTGCCCAAATAGTTACATTACTATCGTTTTTTTATTTGTTTGTTTGTAAGCTGTATGGCAGGGTCACATTTCATTCTTTTTCCATATGAGTATCCCATTATTGCAGCAACATGTACTGAATTTTTGCTTGTTTGTTTTTGTTTGTTTATTTGCTTGTTTGTTTTGGGGGAAGTGCATGGACCAGGAATCGAAGCTGGGTCTCCTGCATGGCAGGTGATAATTCTACCACTGATATACCTCAACTCCCTCTACTACAAGTTTTTGTTTCTTTGTGTTGCTTTGAACCAGTGTCTAGTATCCTTTCATTTTCAGTCTGAAAAACTCTCTTGAGCATTTCTTGTAGGGCTTGTCTAATGGCGATTAACTCCCTCAGTTTTGTATGTGAATGCCTTAATCTCTCCCACATTTTTAAAAATGTCTTGCCCAGTGTAAAATTCTTGGCTGGCAGTTATTTTTTTCCAGCACTTCAAAGATTTCAACCCACTGCCTTCTTGCCTCCATGGTTTATGATGAGAAATCAACACTCAGTCTAATTGGGATTCCCTTGTACGTAATACATTGCTTTTCTCTTGCAGCTTTCAGAACTCTCTCATGTCTTTTGCTTTCCAATAGTATATGCCAGTATTTTTCTTGTATTTATCTTGTTTGGTGTTCTCTGAGCATCTTGGATGTGCAAATTTACATCTTTTGCTCAGTTTGGGAAGTTCTCTGTCATTATTTCTTTGACTATTCCTCTTGCCCATTTATCTTCTTTTTGTCTTTCTGGAGCTCTTTTAATGTGTTTATTGATGTGCTTGCTGTTGTCCCATGGCTTTCTTAGTCTGTTTTCACTTTCAATAATTTTTATCCTTTCTGAGTCTCAGCCTAACTTATTTCAAGTGTCTTGTCTTCAAAGTTCATGGAGTCTTTTTACTGCTAGCTCCAGTCTGCTCTTGAAACCCTCCTAAGTATTTTTTTCATTTCAGTTACTGTGGCCTTCAGTTGCAATAGTGCTGTTTGGTTACTTTTTAAAATTTCTCTCTTTTTTCTTTTTTTCTGTTTTAGTTTTACTTGTACTTTCCTTTATCGCCTTGAGCATTTTTAAGGTCACTTTTTAAAAAGTTTTTGTTTGCTATGGCCCCATTCTCACCTTATTCATTGGTATTTTCTGTATTTTTATCCTCTTCCTATGGATGGGCCATCATTTCCCATTTCTTTGTTTGTCTTGAACTTTTTTGTTGCACATTATACATTTTAATATTTTAAATGTTAACTCTAGGGTTTACTCCCTTAGAAGTCTGTTTCTGGTTTTGTAACCACCTGGTGATGACAGATATTTTCTTAGGCTTTAGCCCTATTATCAGGAAGGTCTGCCCAAGGTGAATGCAGTGTGCAGGGTTCTCCTTGTCTTATTGTCTTAGGGGCTTTTATTCAAAATAAGATGATACTTCAAAGGAGGAGAAGCAACGCACACTATGGAATAGAGCAGCTATTAAAATGTGTGCTGCTCCACACCAATGCAAGGTGCTAATAATAGGGGAGTATAAGGGAATCCTGTATTTTTTGCATGATCTGTAAACCCATAATTCTCTAATAAAGAAAAAATGTGTGCTGCTAATGATATTGTAACTACTATATAAATTGAAAAGGTGGCTATTAAAATATAATCAATAACATTGTCTGATATTAGACTTCAGAGAAAATATAAAAATATTTATTAGCTTTCTTGATTAATTAGCTCAAAAATAGATTTTGTGAAATGTTTACAATTCTAAATGTTCCATGTCTCTTTATTTTGTTTATTTTTCATAAATTGCCCATGCAGACAAAGATTATTTATTTGTAAATCACTGAAAGTATATTTATGGGTAATTCACCAATAGTTTGAGTCATTTTACATACATCATCAACTAACTTTACAGAAATGGTACCAAATTAGATGAAGCTAATGTATTTACATTCACATAAAAGCTCTTCCTAAAATATGTTCAGGCTCCAAATTTTTTACGAAAATGGAATAATAGTTAGGAATATGCCAGCATCCTCCAAAACAGCATTTGATAATCCCACTCAGAAGGTACAATTTCATTCAAAAATTTTCAGTTCTTTTTAAGGATATGGATAGCAAGTTTCAAAATTTGCTTTTTAAAAACATCATTCATTGGTTATCGGGAAGCAAGTTGCTGGTAAATCTATTGCAAACAAAACAAAATTTCCCTTTTTTTCTTATAAAGATATTCCCATAGTTAATTACCTTTGCATTTTATTTATTTATTTATTTATCGGCATGGGCAGGCTCCAGGAATTGAGCTCCCATAGTTAATTATCTTTGAACTATCACATGGCTATAGTAGCTAGCATATCTTCTAGTATTTTGATGCAGGGAATTGAAATGTTTTTTGTGCTTACGCCTGAAGAGAAAATGTCAGCAAGGAAATTGAAAGTTAAATATGGGACACAAAAGGCAAACTAAATAAATATGCCTATTGTTAAAACCTGGAGAGACTAAATGCCAGAGTCAGTGATGTGAGTGTTATTTTTATTAACCACACTGAACATCTTTTATTAAACGGTAAGATTTAAACTTGTTGAGAAACAATTCATTATCGCCTTCCAGACTAAAGCCTGACCCACAGAGGGATTCACTAAATAATTAGATATGTTCGTGATTCAAGTTTGAAACAATTTCCTTAAATCCACCCCCCTCCAAGTTTCCTCACCAGCCTCAAAGAGGACTTTTTTGTTCTAAGTTTTTGCAGCTACTTAGCAACAGGCGGCACACTTTTCTTGATTTGATGATTTTTAAAACACATGTATATACACATTCACTCACACGCTCACACAAATGTCAGCTTAAATGTCCAGGCAAAAATAAAGCTTCAAGAGTGTCATTTATAACCACAAGATTAAAAACGTTAGATTCCTCAAAATAGTTGTATTGCTTTCACTGATTGCAAGGTATGTTTTATGAAACTAGACTTAGAAAGTACATTTATAATTATAAAATATCATTGATCATGATGAAGATAGATATATAAATGATCGATAGACAGTAGATGATAGATAGATAGCTTGATAAACATCATAGATTTAAATTGATTTACTCTGGCCCAGCAAATATAACATTCCAACATCCCAGGAAAATGATCACTTAAGTGATTTAAATATTTTCCTTAAATATTTTCCAAAGAACAAGCGTCTTGTAAATAAATCCATTATTCCCAACCCAACATCCAAAAATTTCAAATGTCTACTTTACAGTTATCTTACTTATTCTACAGCTCTGTACCTTTTGCCCTGACCTTTAATAGGACTGAAAACTGCTGTCGTAGATTAGACTTCAGAATGAAATTAAATCACTTTTCTAAGCTTTATCTTCTTAAGGATAAAGTAGATCTCTTTCAAATTTCTATCATAGGAGTTATTTTACAGTAATTAGCTCTACAGTGACTAAGGGAAATCAAGCTTTTTGTCATCAATGGCCTTTAATAGAACAGGCCCAGAGTAGAAAATTAGACGAAAGCTCACATTTCCACACCTGGCGTGATTGGGAAAGATAAGCATGATGCCTGTTACCTTTATAAACATGATGGGAAGAAGGGGATTATAGATTATTCATAGAGTGCCCTATATAGAAAAGAGCAGGAAGTGGACTGAAGACTGTGTTAGATTTAATGTTCCCAGATACATTACCTTAGCAAGTCTTGATTTAGGAGGCGTGTTCTTCAATTGCAGCACAGGGACAGTAACTTCATCTCCAGGGGTATTTCCAAATCCTCTTTAGGGCTTGTACAAAGATTTTTCTCTTGAAGAGCTTTAAAAACCTCAGGAGCTTTACATACCTAAGCCAATATAGCACCATAAGGATTTCTATTCTCTTAAACAGGCAAAACTTAGAGAAAAATTACTTTCGGTATTTTATAAATATGATATCCTATGTGCAAGTGAGAGGTAGGAATTTTGTCCCATGTGTTCAGTGGTTCAGCTTTTGCTCAGATGTTAACTCCAGGCAAATTATTGTAGTTTCAAGGGACCTGTTGCATATGGCCATCTTCTCAATTGCTTGATCTTTTTAAGTGTTTCTCTGGTTCATTTAATTTTATTTTTTGAATTTTTTTAAATAGCTTTGATCAGCTCAATTGGAAGCCAAAGGTCTTAGCTACTAATGCTTTTGCTCTACTTATGTCAGATTTTCAAGTTTCTCAGTAGAGATGATGCCTAATTGAATAATTAATACAGATGCAGTGAGTTACACTAAATCACCCTTAATCAATTTACATTTCTTGGTTGAGAATTCTGTTATATAGTCTAGAGATTCATTGACATTTAGTTTGTTAGAAAACACAAAGAAGATTTTTCTCATTAAACTTTAATTTTTTTATTGCAATTACACAGCAACACAGAGAAAAAATATTTTAAGCTCATTCATATAATTCCTATGTATATGTATAGGGTTAGATAGGGAAGTTAGTAAAATTAAAAACAAGTTTGAAAAAACATTTAATAAAGAACATTTTGGGGAGAGAGAAAACATTTTGTGTGTCTGTCTAAATAATTCAGCATGTGGAAAATGAAAATGGATCTCATGACGCACTTTACTACTCTACTCACTAGAATTACCTATCATCTAAACCTGATCACTTTTGAGAGCAAAACAGGTAAAAATCCAAAATAAACCAAGACAACAATAAACCAGAACTATTTTAGGGAAATCTGTAAACCTTTGCATGAATAGTAGTGTCACTATTAAAATTAAAGCAAAATTTTAATTCTCCTTTGCATAGTTAAATAAAGTCAAATTTTAGCAGTCTATTACCTAAATATTTATAAATCCATTTACCATTCTTTAAGATTTGTGGCAGACACTGTTGGTCTTGATGAAAGAACCCCAGTATTATTTAAGAGAGGAAAGGCAGTGTGTTCAGGGAACACAGTCCCCTCTTCCAGCTTCAGAGGATGAATGAAACAGTGTTATATTGACTAGAATTCACAATATATCCATCAGTATCAAGGAGTATGTACATATTTGCTGTGTGTAAGCATTTTTTTTGTGTACACTATAGGGGTAGCTAGTTAACTTCTGCAGTTCTCTAATTCCAGGTATGCATAGTTAGCATTTGAAAGGTTCTGATCAGGCGCCCACATTTAGCATACCTGCAATAAATGCTTCTATTCCTATTATATCTAATCAACACCAGAGGGCCTGTTAGAAAATATCTTTTGCCACTGGTGAAAGGAGTGTTGTTCAAGGTGTGTAAATTGGCTTTCCTGTTATGGCATAGAAAGGGTGAAAGAAACTAGTGAGCCCAGCATCCTAGAGTCTTTAGAATGGTTTCCTAGCCTCAAGGACTGTGTTAAAATATTTTTGAA
The DNA here is from genome assembly GCF_023851605.1 of Tamandua tetradactyla. Taxonomy (NCBI): domain Eukaryota; kingdom Metazoa; phylum Chordata; class Mammalia; order Pilosa; family Myrmecophagidae; genus Tamandua; species Tamandua tetradactyla. Next base: position 133,565,723 of record NC_135331.1, read on the forward strand.
GGACTCTGTCCCCTGATATGATCAGAGATTAGCTAAATCTCCTTGCTATAGTGTTTTTGTGTCTGCCTCCATTGAATCTGTTTTGCAACAGGCTGTTAACAGGAGCTGGGACTTCTTTGAACTTATGGAATTGATTGTAATGTTTTTGTTCCTGCTTGTTGAGAAATGTTGGAGTCATGTGCCAGAATTTGGTCTAAAATTTGCTCTCTTTGTAATAAACCACAATGTTTAAAAAAAAAAAAAAAAGAAAGAAAGAAAGAAAGAAAAGAAAAAGAAAAAAAGAAAAGTTTGTATGTTAGCCCTCATGTATCTCTCCTCATTGAGGTTACCTGTATCTTCCAGAAAGAAAAATAATAATGTGAGTGGCACAGTTAGGGTCAAGTCAGTAAAACAAAAACCACTACAGCTATTTTAAAGTAGAGAATATGATATAGAGAATTGGTTAATAGAAAGATAATACAGAAGACTGAAGGGGCAAGAAGGAAACTGTAAGGTAACTATGGTAGAAACTGGAGAAAGTAGCCTCCACCCCCAGGTCTTGGGAGAACAAGGGGAAGAGCTGGCTTATTAGAAACTAGAAGCTCGGAGAAGGGCTGAACTCAGGCCTCTGAGAAGTATAAACTGCACAGCTGATGCTGGCAATGCTGAGGCCAGTCACCCTGAAAACTGAAACAAATTGTAACCAAGAAATCAGGATTTAAGGGTTGATTCTTTTTTTTTTTTTTGATGTGCTGGATGGTGGGGGTCACCATTCTTTTCCCATGTGACTACCCTGTTAGTGCAGCACCATTTGTTGGGACTTTTTTGTTTTTAGGGGGCGGAGTGTGGGGTAGGGGTCCTAGAGGGAGGGGATGTGGAGAGTGCACAGACCAGGAATCAAAGCTGCTTTCCAGCATGGCAGGTAAGAATTTTGTGCCTGAACTGCCCTTGCACCCCAAAGGATGATGGATGATTCTGATTACTGAATCGTTATATAGATATTCCTTTTTGCTTTCTGGCATATTGGAGTAAACAGAGGGAAATACCTGAAATCTCTAAATTGTAATCCAGCTGCCTTGATCTCTGATAATGATTGTATAGCCCTTATCTTCTGTTCCTGTGACTGTAAAAACCTTGTGGCTAACCTTCATTTGTATTCAGGTATCCAGTTTTTCAACTTTAGAGTCTTGTTATCACTAAAGACAGCCCCCTGATGTTTATTCATGAAGGGTCTTGGTTCAGCCCTGAACTAACCCACCCTAAATCTAAAGTTATCTTAATAACCAAGACTAAATCTAACCAAAATGGGCCATCTGACATGTGCAGTAGCTTAGACTTTAACCTACAAGCCCCACCTAGACCTCATTCTATCATTTTCTTACATACATTCTTTGACTAAGCATGTAATCAAACTGTGCATGCTCAATAATCAGATCACCTCTAATTACATCATTTGGGGCCACTGTGCTCATTATCCTAAACCCTGACCATCTTTTTCTCTAATAAAGCTATAGGAGACAGATTTTGGGCCGCTAGGCCATCTGCTCTCCAATTACGTACCTAGTAATAAACTCTTTCTGTCTTTGAAACCCTCGTGTCTCTGGAATTGGTTATTGAGCATGACAGGCAAAATAATCATGATCTTTGTACAGTAACAGTTGTCTGGGAGAAACAGTTGTTGCCTGAAGATGCTGACAGGAACAACAGGCATAACAGAAAGTTGCATGTCCTTTCTCTTCCCTCCCACTTTCTGATTTTCCCTTAGTGCCCTCTATTGTCAGACCCTAACAGGAAGGGAGCTGGCAAAATAGAAATGTGGTGTACAAAGTCCCAGCCTCAGCAACATAAACAGAGGGTTGTAGGATGAGTTTAGGCTAAAAGAAAATATCTTAATAATCCACACATTGCCTATGGTCATCTTGCAACACATAAAAATTCAGTATCTCTCTGGCAGTAATTGGTGTAGGGGAGGCATTATAAACTAGTATTGGCTGATGGAACCTATGGAGAAATCAAATTGGAGTTTCTTTTTTTATCATGAAAATAGAGTTTATGTAACAGAGTCTATATAGTAGAGTTTCTATAATATATTCATGCAATTTAAATACTAATAATAATGTCAAACAGCTCCATGCCTACCACCCAAAATAAGAAATGGAACATTTTATATGTTAGTAATCCCTCCTTTGATGTCATACTTTTCTATCCTACCCACTTACCTTGAGGTGACCATGATCCTGAAATTTGTGTTAATCAGTCTCGTGTCCTTCATTATAGTCTAGTCATTTATCTATCATTGCTTTAAATATATTGTTTGAGAAAATAGAATCCCTGAAATCAACCCATACATATAGGAACAACTGATTTTTGACAAAAGTGCAAAGATAATTTAATGGAGAAAGGATAATCTTCAATAAATGGGTCTGGGAAAAAAAAAAAAGATATCCAGATGCCAAAACAAACAAAAAGACCCACATGAACTTGGGTCTATACCTCATATTCTATAAAAAATTAATTCAAAATGGGTCATAGACCTGAATATAAAACTTAAAGCTATTAACCTTCCAGCAAAAAAAGCAGAAGAAAAATATGTGTGACCCTGGGTTAGGGAAAGATTTCCTCTCTTTAATTCCAAAGACAAACCCATAAAAGAATAAATCAATAAATTGAGCTTCATCAAAATAAGAACTTCTGCTCTTTGAAAGACACTATCAAGAAAGGGAAAAGATAAGACAGGGGCTGGAAATAGATATTCACAAACCCTATATCTGATAAAGAATTTGTATCTAAAATATGTAACGAATGCTTAGAACGCAACAACAAGAAAACAAACATCCCAATTTAAAGATGGACAAAAGATTTAAACAGGCACTTCACTAAAGAAGAAATATGAATAGTCAAAAGCTCATGAAAGATGCTCAACATCATTAGTCATTAGGGAAATGCAAATTAAAAACAGAAGATAACTCCTAACACTATCAGAAAGGCTACAATGAAAATGGATGACCGTAACAGGTGTTAGTGAGGATATAAGGATACTGCAATGCTCAAACACTCCTGTTGGAAATATACAATGGTACAATCACTTTGGAAAACAATTAGGTAGTTTCTTAAAAAGTTAAACATACACCTAACATAGCCATTCAACTTAAACAGAGAAAGAAAGGTAAGTTCATATCAAGACTTGCTCATGAATATACATAGCAGCTTTACTTGTAATAGCTAAAACTTGGAAACCAACAAAATGGCCATCGACAAAGATTGAATGAGCAAATTATGGTATAAACATACTATGGAATCAATCTCAGTAACGAAAAGGAATGAACTACTGTTACATGCAACAATGTGGTTCATCTCAAAATAATTATGCTGGATGAAAGAAGCCAGGCAAACTCCCCAAAAGCATGTTTTGCATGATTTCATTTACAATAAAACGCTTACAGAAGACAAAATAATATATAGTAATGTGGGAGACCTGGATTGATTCAGCCCATGTACTTCCAAAAACAAACAAGCAAACAAAAGAAAGAAAAAAATAAACAAAAAGATTCAACAAATGATGCTGGAATAATGGGATACTCACATGGGAAAAGAATGAAATGTGACCCCTGCCATATAACATACAAATATATATATTGTATATATATTTTATATATATATAAAACAAAAAGCAGATCAGTGGTTATTTGGGAAGGTGAGGTACTAGAAATGAATGGAAGAGAGGAATTATAGAGGCACGAGAAAATTTTTCAGAGTGAATATGTTTATTGTCTTGATTGTGGCGATGGTTTCATGGATGTATTTGTATGTCAAAACATATCAAATTGTACATTTTATATGCAGTCTATTATATGTTAATTATGCCTCAATAAAGCTGTTTTTAAATAAATATATTATTTTGTTTTACCTGTTTTTTGAACTTTATATAAATATATAATTCTGGAAGAAGTCTTTTGTGACTTGCTTCCTTTACTCTTTATTATGCTTTTACATTTATTTGTTGATAATTCGCTATACTTTATTCATTTTCACTATAGTATAGCATTCTTGTGCATTAATTTATTTATTATTTATACTGTTGATAAGCTTTCAGTCTGTTTGTAGCTTTTGCATTTAATCCACATAGAATCAGGGAATTTTTGTGTTTGTTTGTTTTAAATTAACAATTGGTCAGCATGGTCCCTGGCCAACCATAATAGCAATGAGCGTAATAAATTTGAGTAGAAGATTGGAAAAAATGGAAATATCCTTAATACTTAATGTTATCATTGACACCCTTAATAAACTCTGGAGCCACTGATCTCCAGAGTTCTTTTAATGTAAGATAATGTTCTTACCACCTGAGCCGAGTACTCTGTGACTTACAGCTAAACTCTTTCTATTTTATCTTTATGCTTCAATACCTGGGCATTTCTTCTAAGTGTGATCAAGTAAAATGGCAAAGGGTCTGGACAAGTTAGCACAGCCTTGATTCAATTGGCTGTTATCTTGTGCATTGAGGCTTGCATTTATTGTTACGTAATTGAGCCAGTTATCTTCTTGCTGTTGGGTGTCCTGCTCTGATTATTAGACTTCAGATCCCAAAGAGAAAAGGCAGGTTTTAGTTTCAAAACAAGACAGCTTCTGTATTGAGTGCAGCCCCCAAGGCCAGATTCTTGTTATCAATACTGAGAATCAGCAACCTCTTTAAACAGCTCCCCTGAAACCTCCTTGATCGAGATGGCTGGAGGGCCTGAAAGCACAGCGTTTGGTAGAGCATTATTGCAACCAAGGGGTGATATTAATGTGTTATGAGGCCATAAACTTGTTGAAAGTGTACCTGAAATCTCAGAGGTAAGGCAACAAAGATGTAAGTAGCCTAGAGCAAGTGTTCAGCTTTGCAGTTTATTTTCTGCTTAACAATGATGGGAGAAGGAATAGCAAACTCCTTACTTGTGATTCATGCAGCAATCCACTTACACCCCAGATGGACAACTTTAAAAATATGAAGCTGTTTCCAACTCAAGAGAGTGATCCTTAAGATATGAACTGTGAAGATTTCACAAAGTGTGGTGCCACTCCATTTAGAGAAACCTATTATGTGTAATTTTTTCCAATTAGTATGAAGGCCTAGCCTTTCTCCAAAAGCACCTCCTAGCATAAGCTGTGCATGAATCTATATTTTACAGATTCTGTTGATTAGATTAACCAGAGCATAAGACATTATGGCTATCAGTTGCCAAATATTATGGTTAATGGGTGTGACAAAGTCTCTCATTTTCCAGTAAAATAGCCCCTTTGCCCTGATCTTTCCAACTTCAAATCACTTTATTTCTGCTCAGTTCCTTTTGTAGAATATGACCTCCAAACAGAATGTATTAGTTAGCAAAGCCTGGTGAGAAATCCCTATACAACAAGAGATGCCTGCTTTGGAAGGAGTAGGGAGGCAGAGCAGAACCCACTGAATTGGGAAGTCAGGCTATCTGTGACCCATACTTGACTCTGCTACTAATGAACTATGTGAATTTAGGTAAACTCTTATCTGCACCTCCTCAACTTCGTTATCTGTTCCCTAGCAGAAGTTGAACTAGATTTCAGCTATCCTTCCCCTTCTCCTTTCACAGTTGTCAGGCCTGCATCCTGGTCTGAAAGTATTCCCTGCCTACTCCTGCTGTCATTCTCCTTTATCCTTCAGATGCATTTCCTCTGTTAAAGCATTTACACTTCTAATTGTACCTGCTGTTTCCTAAAGGAACCAAAATAACATGCATGACTACGTAGAGTCAATAACACTATTCCAGCCTTTCTGGCTTCTAGGTGTAACCCATAACTATTTGTCTAGGTGGATATGATGTGCCAGAAGCTTGAAATCTTCTAACAGGTAGTGGCTTGGTTTTCTCTTTATCAGAGCTGCTATACTGCTGGCTGGAATGTGGGCATAATGGTTTGTTTTACAGTAACCAACTCAGATCACAAAGTGAAAGCAATGTATTAAGGGTTAAAGCTACAGATCCCTAATAAAGAAACCCTCATATTAACCTAGATGGTGTGAAAGAGAATAATAGTTCTATTTTTGCTTTGCTATCAAAAAACTAATGCTAAGAAAAGGGGAAAATAAAACACTCATTAAACAAGAAACGATGCCCAGTGGCATGCGATAGAGTGATACACATTATTTTTTATGATTTTATATTTTGATAACCATATAAAATTGAACAAATTCAAGGAAAATATATGATTTTGAATTTTATTTAACTTTATATATCTTTAAATTTATTTTCAGAATTATGTTCTTTAACAACTTATATTCAGGGGCGGGCAATGGTGGCTCAGTGACAGAGTTCTTGCCTGCTGTGCCGGAGTCCCGGGTTGGATTCCCGGTGAGTGCCCATACAAAGAGAAAAAAAAACCTTATATTCAGGTATTTAATTATGGGCACATATAATGCCTGGTGTCATGTTTCAGAGTTGGAATGAGAAGTTTGCAGAAAAGAGTTAATACAGCAGTTCTAATATGCCTGGTGATACATTATAGGCATCATATTATACAAACACACTTTAAGTACTTTTTGTTTCATTATATTTCAACCAACATTTCTTAAGATAAAGATTTCATGTCCTGAATTCTGGGAAAAGTCAGACATCAGTGGCATTGAATCCTGATGAGAGAAAATAAAAGATCAATCTGGAAAGATTGCTTACTGTTTAAGTTACATCACTGCCTATTCCAGACAACATTGTAAATCTTTACTTTTTGTCTAAGGATTTTCATTCCTTATAACAGCCTCTGATAGTTGTCTATTTAGATAAACCTCAATGGAAGCCTACCCCCAGGCAGTCCTAAATAATGTGAGCTTATGATGCATTTAGAGTTTTACATTAATGTTAATTTTCAAGAAGGCTGAGCATAGAATGAAACTAAACTGGTAACATTGGTATTCATTTTATTGCTTCAAATACTGTTTTACCCACTTAGGCAAATCTAGTAGAAATTATTAGATCTGTCGTATATTAAATATAAGCATTAGATTTATTAAGATATATCACTATTAAAGAATATAGATAAAACACGAAAAAGAATATAGATAAAAGATTTAATATCTATTAGAAATAAGATAGTGTATTAGAAACTTTTCAGAAAAGAAAGTCAGCACTCCTGTATCATTCTCCATTAATTCAACCTTCTTCCTGCTATCCACAACTTGAATTCAAATATAACAGAGATGATAGCTCATGAAAATAATGTTTATTAAATGTCTTCTATTTTTTTATTAATTAAAGAAAAAAAGAAATTAACACAACATTTAGAAATCATTCCATTCTACATATGCAATCAGTAATTCTTAACATCATCGCATAGATGCATGATCATCATTTCTTAGTACATTTGCATCGATTTAGGAAAAGAACTAGCAAAACAACAGAAAAAGATATAGAATGTTAATATAGAGAAAAAAATAAAAATAATAATCATAGTAAAAAGAAAAGACACAAAGAAACAAACAAACAGACAAAAAAAAAACACCTATATCTCACATGCAGCTTCATTCAGTGTTTTAACATGATTATTTACAATTAGGTATTATTGTGCTGTCCATTTTTGAGTTTTTGTATCTAGTCCTGTTGCACAGTCTGTATCCCTTCAGCTCCAATTACCCATTATCTTACCCTGTTTCTAAGTCCTGTTGGTCTCTGTTACCAATGACATATTCCAAGTTTATTCTCGAATGTCAGTTCACATCAGTGGGACCATACAGTATTTGTCCTTTAGTTTTTGGCTAGTCTCACTCAGCATAATGTTCTCTAGGTACATCCATGTTATTACATGCTTCATAAGTTTATTCTGTCTTAAAGCTGCATAATATTCCATCATATGTATATACCACAGTTTGTTTAGCCACTCGTCTGTTGATGGACATTTTGGCTGTTTCCTTCTCTTTGCAATTGTAAATAACGCTGCTATAAACATTGGTGTGCAAATATCCGTTTGTGTCTTTGCCCTTAAGTCCTTTGAGTAGATACCTAGCAATGGTATTGCCGGGTTGTATGGCAATTCTATATTCAGTTTTTTGAGGAACCGCCAAACTGCCTTCCACAGTGGTTGCACCATTTGACATTCCCACCAACAGTGGATAAGTGTGCCTCTTTCTCCGCATCCTCTCCAGCACTTGTCATTTTTGTTTTGTTGATAATGGCCATTCTGGTGGGTGTGAGATGATATCTCATTGTGGTTTTGATTTTCATTTCTCTAATGGCCAGGGACATTGAGCATCTCTTCATGTGCCTTTTGGCCATTTGTATTTCCTCTTCTGAGAGGTGTCTGTACAAATCTTTTTCCCATTTTGTAATTGGGTTGGCTGTCTTTTTGTTGCTGAGTTGGACAATCTCTTTATAAATTCTGGATACTAGAACTTTATCTGATATGTCGTTTCCAAATACTGTCTCCCATTGTGTAGGCTGTCTTTCTACTTTCTTGATGAAGTTCTTTGATGCAAAAAAGTGTTTAATTTTGAGGAGCTCCCATTTATTGATTTCTTTCTTCAGTGCTTTGCTTTAGGTTTAAGGTCCATAAAACCACCTCCAATTGTAAGTTTCATAAGATATCTCCCTACATTTTCCTCTAACTGTTTTATGGTCTTAGACCTAATGTTTAGATCTTTGATCCATTTTGAGTTAACTTTTGTATAGGGTATGAGATACGGGTCTTCTTTCATTCTTTGCATGTGGATATCCAGTTCTCTAGGCACCATTTATTGAAGAGACTGTTCTGTCCCAGGTGAGTTGGCTTGACTGCCTATGGATCAAATATCCATAGATGAGAGGGTCCATATCTAAGCAATCTATTCAATTCCATTGGTCGATATATCTATCTTTATGCCAATACCATGCTGTTTTGACCACTGTGGCTTCATAATATGCCTTAAAGTCCGGCAGCGCGAGACCTCCAGCTTCGTTTTTTTTCCTCAAGATACTTTTGGCAATTCAGGGCACCCTGCCCTTCCAGATAAATTTGCTTATTGGTTTTTCTATTTCTGAAAAATAAGTTGTTGGGATTTTGATTGGTATTGCATTGAATCTGTAAATCAATTTAGGTAGGATTGACATCTTAACTATATTTAGTCTTCCAATCCATGAACACGGTATGCCCTTCCATCTATTTAGGTCTTCTGTGATTTCTTTTAACAGTTTTTTGTAGTTTTCTTTGTATAGGTCTTTTGTCTCTTTAGTTAAATTTATTCCTAGGTATTTTATACTTTTAGTTGCAATTGTAAATGGGATTCGTTTCTTGATTTCCCCCTCCGCTTGTTCATTACTAGTGTATAGAAATGCTACAGATTTTTGAATGTTGATCTTGTAACCTGCTACTATGCTGTACTCATTTATTAGCTCTAGTAGTTTTGTTGTGGATTTTTCCAGGTTTTCAGACATATAGTATCATATCATCTGCAAACAGTGATAGTTTTACTTCTTCTTTTCCAAGTTTGATGCCTTGTATTTCTTTTTCTTGTCTAATTGCTCTGGCTAGAACCTCCAACATGATGTTGAATAATAGTGGTGATAATGGACATCCTTGTCTTGTTCCTGATCTTAGGGGGAAAGTTTTCAATTTTTCCCCATTGAGGATGATATTAGCTGTGGGTTTTTTTCATATATTCCCTCTATCATTTTAAGGAAGTTCCCTTGTATTCCTATCTTTTGAAGTGTTTTCAACAGGAAAGGATGTTGAATCATGTCAAATGCCTTCTCTGCATCAATTGAGATGATCATGTGATTTTTCTGCTTTGATTTGTTGATATGGTGTATTACATGAATTGATTTTCTTATGTTGAACCATCCTAGCATACCTGGGATGAATCCTCCTTGGTCATGATGTATAATTCTTTTAATGTGTTCTTGGATTCGATTTGCTAGCATTTTGTTGAGGATTTTTGCATCTATATTCATTAGAGAGATTGGTCTGTAGTTTTCTTTTTTTGTAATATCTTTGCTTGGTTTTGGTATGAGGGTGATGTTGGCTTCATAGAATGCATTAGGTAGCTTTCCCTCCGCTTCGAATTATTTGAAGAGCTTGAGGAGAGTTGGTACTAATTCTTTTTGGAATGTTTGATAAAATTCACATGTGAAGCCGTCTGGTCCTGGACTTTTCTTTTTAGGAGGCTTTTGAATGACTGATTCAATTTCTTTACTTGTGATTGGTTTGTTGAGGTCATCTATTTCTTCTTGAGTCAAAGTTGGTTGTTCATGTCTTTCCAGGAACCGGTCCATTTCATCTAAATTGTTGTATTTATTAGCGTAAAGTTGTTCATAGTATCCTGTTATTACCTCCTTTATTTCTGTGAGGTCAGTAGTTATGTCTCCTCTTCCATTTCTGATCTTATTTATTTGCATCCTCTCTCTTCTTATTATTGTCAATCTTGCTAAGGGCCCATCATTTTTATTGATTTTCTCATAGAACCAACTTCTGGTCTTATTGATTTTCTCTATTGTTTTCATGTTTTCAATTTCATTTATTTCTGCTCTAATCTTTGTTATTTCTTTCCTTTTGCTTGCTTTGGGGTTAGTTTGCTGTTCTTTCTCCAGTTCTTCCAAATGGACAGTTAATTCCCGAATTTTTGCCCTTTCTTCTTTTTTGATATAGGCATTTAGGGCAATAAATTTCCTTGTTAGCACTGCCTTTGCTGCATCCCATAGGTTTTGATATGTTGTGTTTTCTTTTTCATTCATCTCGAGGTATTTACTAATTTCTCTTGCAATTTCTTCTTTGATCCACTGGTTGTTTAAGAGTGTGTTGTTGAGCCTCCACATATTTGTGAATTTTCTGACACTCCGTCTATTATTAATTTCCAACTTCATTCCTTTATGATCTGAGAAAGGGTTGTGTATGATTTCAATCTTTTTAAATTTGTTAAGACTTGCTTTGTGACTCATTATATGGTCTTTCTTTGAGAATGATTCATGAGCACTTGAGAAAAAGGTGTATCCTGCTGTTGTGGGATGTAATGTCCTATAAATGTCAGTTAAGTCTAGCTCATATAGTAACATTCAGATTCCCTATTTCTTTATTGATCCTGTGTCTAGATGTTCTGTCCAGTAATGAGAGTGGTGAATTGAAGTCTTCAACTACTATGGTATATGTGTCTATTTCCCTTTTCAGTGTCTGCAGTGTATTCCTCACGTATTTTGGGGCATTCTGGTTCGGTGCATAAATATTTATGATTGCTATGTCTTCTTGTTTAATTGTTCCTTTTATTAGTAGGTAGTGTCCTTCTTTGTCTCTTTTAACTGCTTTGCATTTGAAGTCTAATTTGTTGGATATTAGTATAGCTACTTCTGCTCTTTTCTGGTTGTTATTTGCATGAAATATCTTTTCCCAACCTTTCACTTTCAACCTATGTTTATCTTTGGGTCTAAGATGTGTTTCCTGTAGACAGCATATAGAAGGATCCTGTTTTTTAATGTATTCTGCCAGTCTATGTCTTTTGCTTGGGGAATTCGGCCCATTAACATTTAGTGTTATTACTGTTTGGATAATATTTTCCTCTAACATTTTGCCTTTTGTATTATATATATCATATCTGATTTTCCTTCTTTCTACACTCTTCTCCATTCCTCTCTCTTCTGTCTTTTCGTATCTGACTCTAGTGCTCCCTTTAGTATTTCTTAAAGAGCTGGTCTCTTGGTCACAAATTCTCTCAGTGATTTTTTGTCTGAGAATGTTTTAATTTCTCCCTCATTTTTGAAGGACAATTTTGCTGGATATAGGAGTCTTGGTTGGCAGTTTTTCTCTTTTAGTAATTTAAATATATCATACCACTGTCTTCTAGCTTCCATGGTTTCTGCTGAGAAATCTACACATAGTCTTATTGGGTTTCCCTTGTATGTGATGGATTGTTTTTCTCTTGCTGCTTTCAAGAACCTCTCTTTCTCTTTGACCTATGACATTCTAACTAGTAAGTGTCTTGGAGAACGCCTATTTGGGTCTATTCTCTTTGGGGTGCACTGCATTTCTTGGATCTGTAATTTTAGGTCTTTCATAAGAGTTGGGAAATTTTCAGTGGTAATTTCTTCCATTAGTTTTTCTCCTCCTTTTCCCTTCTCTTCTCCTTCTGGGACACCCACAACACATATATTTGTGCGCTTCATATTGTCATTCAGTTCCCTGATCCCCTGTTCAAATTTTTCCATTCTTTTCCCTATAGTTTCTGTTTCTTTTTGGAATTCAGATGTTCCATCCTCCAATTCACTAATTCTAGCTTCTGTCTCTTTAAATCTACCATTGTAGGTATCCATTGTTTTTTCCAGCTTTTCTACTTTGTCCTTCACTCCCATAAGTTCCGTGATTTGTTTTTTCAGTTTTTCTATTTCTTCTTTTTGTTCAGCCCATGTCTTCTTCATGTCCTCCCTCAATTTATCAATTTGGTTTTTGAAGAGGTTTTCCATTTCTGTTCGTATATTCAGCATTAGTTGTCTCAGCTCCTGTATCTCATTTGAACTATTGGTTTGTTCCTTTGACTGGGCCATATTTTCAATTTTCTGAGTGTGATCTGTTATCTTCTGCTGGCGTCTGGGCATTTAATCAGATTTCCCTGGGTGTAAGACCCAGCAGGTTGAAAGATTTTTCTGTGAAATCTCTGGGTTCTGTTTTTCTTATCCTGCCCAGTATGTGGCGCTCGTGGCGCTCATCTGTCTGCGGGTCCTACCAGTAAAAGATTCTGTGGCTCCTTTAACTTTGGAAAACTCTCGCTGTAGGGGGGGGGTCGCCAGCCGAAGCAACTTGGGGGAGTGCCAATCCGAATCTCCCAGCCGGCCCGGGGATCCACACGCAGGGAGGGTCGCCGGCCTCCATGGCTTGGGGGAGCATCTGTCCAAATTTCCCAGCCGGCCCGGGGTGCCAAGCGTGGCGGTGGGGCGCCAGCCGCCGCGTCTTGGGGGAGTGTCTATCCACCATTCACAGCCGGACCAGGAAGCCACGTGTTTGGAAGGGACCCTGGTCGACGTTCTCCGCGGCTTGAGGGGACCGCCTGTCCAATTCTCCCTGCTGGCCCGGGAAGGAGGGAGGGAGGGACTCCGGCTGCCTGCCGCCCCAGACTGGGGAAGCCCGCGCCCCTCGGCAATCTCACCGGAGCGGGTTCTCCCAGCCAGTCAGCCGTTCCAGAATGGGGTACGCTGTCTTCTTGGTCTCTGTCATGACTCCGGGAGCTGTTCTGTATCGTTTCTACTTCTCTAGTAGTTGTTCTGGAGGAGGAACTAAGACCCGCACATCTTACTAAGCCTCCATCTTCTCCGGAAGTCAAATGTCTTCTATTGACCAAAAATTGTGGTAGGCACTGCATGGGGGATAAAAGGTAAAACAAACAAAAACACAGTCCTTCTCTCAGAGAGCTTATCTACACCCTAGTGGAAATTTGAAAGTTGCTATCTTTCAAATAAATATTTCTGAAAAAAAATAAGGCTATGTAGAGATTCCAACTGGGATAATTACAAAGATCTTATAGATGCAGTGATATTTGAGTTGGATCTACTACTTCAGCTGGACAATTATAACTTCTCTGTTCTCTTACCTAGTAGGAAACTTTACATTTAAGAGAGTGAGATCAGATAATTGCATTACTCAATGCCCTTAAAAAAAAACAAATTATCAAATGCCCACATAATGTGTAAGATCACTTTTGGCTTTGTGTACAATGATCCTCTTCACCTTGGTCATCATTCAAACAATTTTCAGTTCCCCAAACATATACTGCTTCCTTCTGAGTTTCCTTGTCTCTGACCGCTGTTGTTCCATCTGCCAGAGAGGACCTTTCAAAGTCCTCCCTGTGTCAGAGATCCAAGATTACCCCTAGGCTTAATGCTTTGCTTGGAGGACTCACATGGCTCAGCTTACAGTCATACTCCTGGTTCAGGTTTAAATAGCAAAACCATAAAAAGCAATATTAGTAAAGGATAAAGGAGCATCAGGTGAAGTGTGGAGAATGCAATCCGAGTAGAGGCATATCAGACATGCTTAATTTCCCCCACAATAATATATGTGAAATGGTGTCTACCAAAGACACTCATTAGAAACTCAAAGCCCAAGATTTTTGTTGAGGGCTGGTCCCATAGGTATCCTCTCTCTAGCACATACAAAATTCTAGACTCCCAGAAGGACATCAGGTATTTAGCAAAAAAGCCATATTATTTGCATAATAGCTTAGACAGTGAACTGTTCCTATCAGGCAATGGTGGGAACCCTCCTTAAATCTAAGTTCCCAGATACCAAACTTGCAAGTAGTCTAAGGAAAGTAGTCTTAGAACTGCTATATTAACTCTTTTCTGCACACGTCTCATTCCCAACTCTGAAACATGACGCACATAAACTAAAACTCAGCACAAACCTCTCTTAGAAAATCTTTCTCTAAGACATGCAGGTAATATTGATCACTTCTTCTTTTCCACCACTGCTAAATGGATATATAACTCTAATGTTCTGGTTGTCATATTATATTGTTATTATTAGTTTCTGTGTGTCTGTCCCCAAAACTGTGAGCTTCTGAGGGAATGTCTCTTAAGCATCTTTGCACTCCTAGAACTGAGCACAATGGCTAGAACTAAATAGGTTCTCAACAAGTAAATGATGAATGAATGAACAAATTAATAAATAATGTAAGCCAACTTTAACATTCTAGTACACCTGTATTTAGGGGCAGGCTCATTTACCATAGGAATTCATGCAAAATATATATTTTATAAAAGTATTTTTTTATTGTCAAACTACTGAAGAATGCTATTAGAATTTCGTACGAGAAAGCATGCTAAGCACCCTATAGTTCATGAATAGTCCCACACAATGGACTGTCCTGTTCAAAATACCAATAGCATCTGCATTGAGCAGTACTGGCATAAACCAGCCAATGCCCATTCTGGAAATAAGGAGTGGGATCACTTCCATCCAAACAACACAGCTACTACAAAATAGGAATGCATGTTAGGGAGATAATCGGAATGTTTACTGCATTTGTAGAAGAAAATCTTGGAAATACAGGAAAGCAAGAAGAGGAAAATAATTCAGCAGTAAGCATCCTTCTGTTTTGAAACATTTTCTTTTATCAGTTCCCATGACATCAGATTTTCCTGACTTTCCTCCTCTCTACTTGGAATGCTTCTTATGAAACTGTACCTCTTCTCTCTCTCTGTCTTTAATGAAACTCTCCCTGTCCCCATTTCTCTTTTACTGCTATACTGTCTCCCAAGGTGCTCTCATGTAGTCCCATGGCTCTATCTATAGGATATACATACCAGTAATTCCCAAACATTTATCTCCAGGCCTGAGAACTCCTCTGAACTTCAGACTCAAAGCCAAGTGCCTATTCGACATCTCTTTGTTAGTATTTGTATGCTGCCTAGTAACACCTTTAATATGTAATTTAGCTTTGGGGAAATTGAATAAAATATGTAGGATCAGTTTTAAATCAACCAACTATGAAGCAACTCTTCCTAATACTGGCTTTGCATCAGAATATGGCAAAGTCTAGAACAATGTTTAGTGTGCACTATTGCTTTATAAATTCATTAGTCTTGTGAGATTCTCGTTTGCCGTATGACGAATTTAGAATGATAAATACAACAGAATCAGAGCTTAAACTGAAAACTAATTTAGGTACAGATTATGAGTAATTATAGCCATTCTTCTTGTCGCCTTAATTAGTCTCAACCTGTCTTTACTTTGGAGATAAGTCAGCAATCAAAAAAGATAAAACACATAAACCGCCTTTGTTCATTATGCCAATATTCTGCCTGACAAGAACCTATGAAGTTATTTGATAAATGGATGATCACCTTGTATGGGGACACAGAAGAGGGACAATTCTGTCACAGAGAACTCCTAGGATGGTCTGCACTAGAATACATCCTTAGGAACAAGGGGACTTTATTGAGTTTAGTATGTGGTTCAGGACCATACCAAAAACAAAACAAAAAACCAAAATGTTAAATACCTTGGCTGAAACTCCTAAAGATAAAAAATGTCATCATTCCTATGGCTTTTGGTTTATTTTACATAGTTTGGAATAAGAACACAATTTATATAGTTTAAAACTTTGTGCACCAAGATGAAGGGAAGTGCCGCCAAAGGTGAAACTTGTCTGCAAGCTGCTAATTCCATAGTGCCCCCTCATGCAGAGAACAACTTCAAGATGATGAGAATTTCCAGAAAAAAGTCCAGGAGAAAATTTTGCCATTTTAAACACTTATTTTGTTTTTAAATACGATGAATATCTACCTGTCTAGATTATTTAGTATCATTTGTCTAGAGGCAAATTAAATAAGATTCCAAGAGACATTGTCTTTTTATCCAAAAAGTTTTGGATATCAAAATTTTGAAGTTCTTGGTACCTACAGATATTATTGATCCAACTCTCTCCCAGGGAAATTGAGGTCCCTAGATGTTAAGTGGCTTGCCAAAGGTCATGTAGCTGGCTATAGCACAGTCAGGCTAAAATATTTCAAACCTGAGTGAATGAGCTATTTATTATGTCAGCATCTTTCTTCTTTCAAAACAGAAGCATCAACTATGAATATGAACTCAAAGTAATAAATTTGTTGCTTACTTTATCCCTCATTAAATATAAAGATATAAAATAAAAACTTTTAAATGATCTTATATTGTAATTTGATGTACATCTCTGGAACCATTAAAAATTGTGAACTCAAAATTTTATTGACTATAAAAATAATTTACCTCTGTACAAAGGCTATTATAAAAATCTGTGTTTATACCAGATATGATGCAAATATTTGGTTTTATTTCCTAAGTACCATGAAAATTTTGCTAACATTGAATTGCAGTATATATCTAGCTATTCTTTGTAGCTCTTTATAAGTAACTACACTTCATAGGTCTTACCAGAATGAAACAAGGGACTGATTGTACATTAAGAAAAATTTCATTGTTATTTTCTTTTTATCACTTGTCAGAACTCTCAAGGCACTCTAGTAGAAAACTTCCATGGTATGGGAGGCTGGCTCCTGGTCTAACTGGGAGTTAGGACAGCTCATTCTCCTCTTTTTATTCAATATACTCAACCAGATTAAAGGAGAACTTTGAATGTGTGTGAAAGAGCTACATGAACAAGTATGAACCAGTAGATCAATGGGTTTCAATCCCAGAAGCAAAAAGGATTATGTATTTTTAAAAATAGAACATGAAAATTTGTTTAAGACTAGTTAGCAGGTGGCTGCAAGCAGCCTAAAGCCAATGGGTGGCTTGTAAGCTCCATTAAGTCAGCATGCAATAGACAGATGACATGGATTTAACCACTAAATTATCCAGCTAACCAAGCATATTTATGTCCTACATGAGTCTCTTTTATTCTTCCAGCGAACTGTTATTCTTCCAGATTACGTCTATGAAAAGTATTTGACATCAAGTCTAGCATTTTGTAGGTGCCCAGTAAAAACACTTTATATTATGGTAGCCCTAAAGGTAAAGATTGCTTACATTTTACCTAAACAGTAGAAAAAATTATAGAGATATTCTCTAGATCATAAAACCAAGAAAATAGAACACACAAAATTGGAAAACTATCAGTTTTCAGGAAGCTTTACCACTCAGATCATTAGAGCTGCTATTCATTTTCACTTCTCAAGTCTTGGTAATCATTGAAAAAATGAAATCTATGTTTAACTTAACACTAAAAATGTAGTGATAAAATGGAAGGTCCTTCCTATGGGAACTACACTCCCACCATCCTTTTTTTTGTACTGATATAGTCATTATCCCCCTGACATCTCCCATCCATGGTACTAGAAGGTCTAAATTTTCACTATCATCATTTTTCTTTTCCTATTCCCTTTCCAGCCATTTTCCAATCATTTCTGTTCTTTCTGAGCTCCAAGTGGAGGCAGTGGGAAAGAAATGTGATGGCCATCTGGTGATTTTCACCTGCACATTCCCCCTTTGTCTATTCAGGAGAATTCAATATTCCTTTCCAAAACTTTCTTTCATCCCCTCTTAGTCCATGTTGTTTAGGTTGGCCTGCCTCTATCCCCCCCTTTTCTGCTCCCCACTTCAGGAATGGCCATGTGGCTCAAATTGGATATCAGCATATTCTATCTCTCAAGAAACAATGAAGGACTCAGAGATATATATGTGACATGACTCGATCTTGAGATTTTCACTGAAATTACTGGGAAAGGGGCCTTTCCGCTGGCAGGGCATAGTTATGAAGCTGTAAGCATGGAGCTGCCAGTAGACATCATGCCACTATAATAGAAGAGCTTTCCTGAGAGTTCGTTCTATGCAGAAATTCAAAAATAAAATGTAGAAGAACCTTGGTGAAACAATTTTAGGACCAGGAAACTTGGAGATTTTCAGTTATATCAACACATAAGTTCCATTTTTGCTCAATCCAATTTGACTTGGGTTTCTGCTATTTGCAAAAGAATACATCCTGACAAACTTTCATTCTTTGGACTCTCCCTTAAGTGCAATTTAGGTCTTCAATTGACAGCAAATTCAGCCTGTAATCACGTCATGGCTACACCTCTAACACAACTGAATGTGTCAAATACTTCTGGCTCAAAACATCTCTTGTTCTAAACAATCTTGAAAGCTAGTGTGTTTTATGCCAACACATTCTTCAAAAGAATAGATCTAATCACTGAATGGTTAATAGTGGATTATTAGTCATTTCCTTACTCACTAAACATGTTAAATGATTCTTTGTTCATGTAGTGATACCATCTGAAAACAAAAACACAATTCAATTACCTAAAATATCTCTAGTTTACAGTTTCAATGACCTGATAGGAAGATGGTATACAAAATGTAAAATCCAGCCAAGTGTACTGGTACCACATAGGTTTTTAAATATAGGATTCCTAGAAATTGCTGGAGAAAAAGAGTTTGAAGGACACTGTAAGTCAGATATTATAGTTATATTATTCATTGTCATAGCCATATTTAGTGTTAAGAAAGGATTTTGTGACTTGAAAAGAACCAAGCAAGTTCTACCCTTTTGTGCTTAAGAAAATAAAGGGCACAAAGAGAATGCTGAATGAACACATATGCAAATAAAATGTTAATTTGTGTTTGCCTAGAAGAAAGTTAAACATTTACTCACTCAACAGAGATTGAAATTTTTAATGTTTACTTTTTCCGAAAATGGAAAACACATTTCTCATGATTTTGTTAAAAAAGAAATTTTATGGAAGTTATCTTTAAAACTAATATATTATATAGTACACCTAGAATAAAGAATTGTTTTGTTTTATAAGTGTTGTTATGTACCTTTTTGCCCCTTCTTCGCAACAATTCTTTGACTGTAATATTTAACTGCCGCGTCCTCTTTTTCCTCCCCGGTTTGACATGGTTCCCTGGAAGGAAGGGCGGTGGCAAGGCCTTCAATGCCCCAAAAGAGGACGAGGCATAAAATGGTGTAATAGAAAAATACTGGGATTAACGACACTAATTGTGTGTTCCTTGTTGCTGGTTGTGCTCCAAGCATTATATCAAAATGAATCAGAAAGCAAAAGAATTGGAAAAAATGATACAAATTGTACAAATTGCAAAACTTTATTAATGACTGTTTGGGAAAAATTAGGTTGGGATACCCCCATTAAGCAAGCCATGCTGCAGATGCAGCAGGCAAAAGTGCTTTTAGAACAAGTCACAGAAAAGTGCCCCATAGAGAGTAAACAATTACAATTAAAAAACCCTGCATTGAGCCATCCTAGAAATTTACTTCCCACCACGCAAGGACCACCTAATATGAAATATAAAATTGGAGACAGATAGTGGGAACCCCCTAAAGGAGCTAATGTTAATGGGAAAAGATTCCCTGACCCTCCATTGCCATACACAGGAGTTTACAATGAAGATGGCCATAGAATTGTAACTGTCAACAGTAGGCACGTTAGATTTAACTCTTTATCATTTATAGAAAAACTTAAAAGAGCAAGCCCCCCTTGGTGTCTTTTGGGGCCTAAAACAAAACGAGATCTTTTACAACAGTTAATAAAATCACAGTTAAAATGGAGTTTAACATGCTGCCCCTGGTTCAGGGAACCTGTCCAAAAACTTCAAGAGGAAATAAAAGAATTAGAAAAACTGATACCTATCACCACCCAATCTCCCCCACCACGGCGCCGGTCCATTGCTATGAAACAATAAAAAATCTAAGTAAACAATGTAACCTTTTAATCAAAACAAGCTAACCTTTAACCAGATTAAAATAGGTCTTGACATATAGCCTCACCTGTAGAATAATAGAAACAGAAAGTCTAAACTCAGAAAACTGCAAACACAATGTCTGCGGTTTAAGCCAATATCTTGCTGCTATTGAAATCTTGTGTAAATGTTCCTAAGAAAATCAGAACGTGTGCTTTCGCTTTGCTTCCCTGAACCTGTAACTTTACCTAAAATGTAAGCCATGACACAACCATGATCCTGTGATACCTGTTTTCTTGCCAAGAATAAGGGTATAAAATCAGTTAAGCAAAAATAAATCTAAGCAACTCTTCTCAGAAAAAAATTCTCTAAGCTGTCTCTTGGTGTTCTTCTCGCGCCGATGACCCTCCACACCTTCAAGCCCGTTCCCTCTGCTGTGGCTGGACCGCGGCATTTAACAATATATAAATATAAAACAGGATTCTATATTTAACAATGTATAAAGGGAATTTTTTTAACCTTGTAAATCCAACAGGAGGATTTGTTCTGATGACTAAACCCATACTCTAGGATGAAAATTAAACATGCTTTATGTAAAGAGACATATAAAAAGCCGTAAAAATATACTCCTTGTATAATATTTATCCCTTGTGAATAAAGGAATTATATTGGCCTCAAAATATATTTTTTTCTCTGTTGCATTATATGATGGTCATTGATGACTGTGGCCAAGTAATTTCAATGGAATATACATTCAAGCATTTATGCAACAAATATTTACAGAGTGCCTACTGTGTGTCATGCACTGTCCTATGCTCTGGGTATATAGCAGTGAAGTTAGACCAAGTCCCTATCTTAAAGAGTGTGCATGTTAGTAGGGGCAGATAGACAATTAAAAAATAAATGGCAAAATAAAATCAGATAATAATGAGTGTTACAGATAAACATAAAGCAGAATAAGAGGGTTGGGGGTGTCCATGATGAGACAGGGATTGTTATTTCACATAAGAAAATGAAGAATGACTGATGAAATGGTATTTGGGCAAAGACCTAAAGGAAATGACAAGGCTAGCCATGTGGTGATCTAAAGGAGTTAGTCCAAGACGTGAGAATAACAAGTGCACAGGCCTTGAGACAGGAGAACGTTTGTTCCTAACCAAAAAACAGCAAGCTGGTGATGGTGGCTGCAGTGCAATGAGGTAGATAAAAAGTGGTCATGGTGAGTTCAGAGGACATTGCCTTCTACTTTGAGAAAGACGGAAAGTCACTAGAGGGTTTTCAGCAGAAGAGTGACAAGATATGATTCCTGTGGCTAAAGAATAAACCTAACTAGCATGTTGAGAGTAGAACCAAAGGGACGATTGCAATGATCCAGACAAGAGATGATGGATTTGATCAGAGTGGTGTTTGCGGACATAGTAACAAGAGGTTCATTTCTGAATAAATTTCGTAGACAGAACAAACAATTTCCAAAAGGATCAGATGTGGTATGCGAGAGAAAAAAAGGAGTCAATGTTTCTGCCCTGGGCAGCATGGAATAATGGAATTGCCCTTGCCTGAGATGGGTTATGCCAAGGGAGGAGAAGCAGGTGTGGATAGACAGATACGCTGTGAGGTTTGGTCATGTATAAATTGGAATAGGCAGCTGGAGGCGTGCTTAGTTCAGAGACCCTGGTTTTTAATCTGGGGATTACAACCTCCTAGGGGGCATTTTGGAAAACTTTGGAGGCCTTTTGTTTATCATAACAACTGGGGAGAGTTACTGGCATTTAGAGAATAGTGACCAAGGATTCTAGGAATCTCACAATGCACAGTGAAGTCCTGCACAACTTTCTAATTTCCCTGCATCCTCCATTAGTTTGAAGGTACTCTTAGATACAATTGGAGTAAGGTTAACAATTTTGCTTTTTGATATGCTGAATTTTTCAGAAATGCGACACTAAACAAATTGACAGAAGATTTTGTATTATTTTGTTCTGAACTTTCCAAGAGTTTTTCACTTCAGAAAATCATGCAACCACTACTGATATTTGAGAGAATAGCACAATTTAGCAGGGCCTAAATTCTAATCTCTCTTTATAGCTGTTATATGCAAACGTACAATAGAGGAGATATGAGAATCTTTTTTAAAACATACTAAATATTAAATTAATGGTATACATGAAATGCAAGGATCTCACTAAATATTATTAAAGTATTGTTTTAAAACCTTCATCTTACTGCTATTTTGGCATTTTATAAATTTTCTAAAGCACTATAATAATTGTATCCTATGAAATTACTTATTGAAATTTTTACTTAATTTATGCTTCTTTTTCCTGTTCATCCTGTATCAAAGAGCATGGTTTCTAAAAAACCTTAAAAAAATACTAGAGGCATGTATATAGTGAGTTTCTAAGTAGAAGACATATTTTCCATGATAGCATATGAATATCATAGGAAATAATTTTTAAACACATTTAAATATAGCCAAAATGTACTTTGAAATTTAGTGCTTTTTTGAATATATATTATATTTCACAATAATACATGTTAAAATAAATATGGCCCAGCTCATTGTGAGAATATCAGAATATCCTATTCTCATTTCTTTCATATTAATAGTCTACAATTAGTCTTGGAACATCATTTTCTTCTTTCCTTATCACAGAACAATAGTGTGGGTCTTTTTTATTTTAACTCATCCCAACTGCAGTTTTTATTTAGCATTCACCCAAAAGCTATGCTTCTTCATTTAAGGGTACTTATGACACAGTATAACTTCTGATTTTTTTATTCATCTTATAGCCAAATATTCATTATGAATCATTGCAAGTATTTGGCTGCTTCATCATGTCTTTTAGAGTGGTCAAGTCTGTGCATCTGCATGAGGAAAACTATATTATTTTATCATAAATGCACTTCCTTCCTTTTATTTGTACTTTATATTACAGTTATTGCATTATATTGACAAGTATTATTCATTTGTGTTGGCAGGTTATATTATTTATAAGTTAAATTTTTAAGGTGGAAATCAAGGGGATATTACCGTATATTTATTATAAAATGTGACATAGGGTTTGATAGAGATTAGAACACCTGACCTAGGGAATGTTGCATATATTGCTTAAACTGTTTCTCCATACCCTCCTCCTCCCCTAGTACTCTCATTCACTTTCTCCTCTGTCTCTTCCCTGTCTCCCTTCTCTCTCCATTCTCTGGTTCTCTTCTCACCCAGGTGCACATACCTGTCCTTCTCCCTCCCCACCCTCATCCTACCACATTTACCTGGCTAAGTTCTTCTTATTGCCCCAGGGAAGCTTTCCCTAGACCGAGTTAGAACCCACTGCTGTATGGTTCCACAAGACTCTATATTTCTCTGCTATATCACTCTTTATATATTGTTTAATTACCTCTTTAATTACTGTCTCTTAACAGATTATAAACTGAATGAGAAAGAGGGGTTGTGTCAGCATTTTTCTCTACTTTTCCCTGAGTCTTCATACAGTGAAGACACTGGCACATAGCAGGCCCTTGGATAAGTACCTTTTGAGTTACCATAATTCACTGATGCCATTGCCTCCTTGAAGGTTTTTACACAACCAAGTAATGACTGCTAATTGTCTGACCATGACTATAAAATGCCAGAATAATAAGACACATCCCAATGAAAAATGTTAAAATATGTTTAATATGGATATTGGAATTAATAAAATGTGAATCTAATCAGCCTATCTCATAAATTCCAGTTATTAGCTTTTTTTTGTGATATAGAAGACACAAAGAGGTTGACTAATGATTATTTGAATTTTCCAACATTTTCCCTTCTGACTTTTGAAAGTTTTGTATTAGTAACTTACTGCAAAAGTTAGATGTTATTCTCTTCAGCTTCCCCTAGAAAGCTGAACATCTTATTGTGAATTACTTTTTGTGCTGTTACCTTCCAAAATGGCAGCCTAAAGAGAACAAGAGGAAAGAAGGAAATGCTAAAAAAAAACAAGGTAAACTGCCTATGAGTCTCAGGTTACTTGTAACTCTCCTCACACCTTCTGGCTAAGAATACTCAATCTTTTACCTGCACTCTATTGGACAAGCAGTTCACCTTAGTTTTTACAATTGTATTAGTCCTATATTTGACAAAGGAGAAAAACCTGTATTCAAGTATTGTTTTGGCATAAAATAGTGAGCAAAATGTCAAGAGTCATTGCATCTGCATTATATTAATTTTGCCAAATTTAATTTGAACTACATGAAATTGCCATTTTGCAGGAGACAAACATAGTTGAATTTTTATCATTTCTTATGGCTTGTTGATGAAAGAAATAACCAGGAGACTTGCTGTAAAGACTGAAATGAAGCAAGAACAAGCATGTATGTGGAGCAGAGCCAGAAAGAAGCACCTGCTTGGGCATGGGGATTTAGAGAGTGGTTTTTATGGGTTATCTGGGACTTGGGCTGCCTTGGGAGGGGATAAGCCATTGTTAGGGGTGGTTTCAGGCAGAGTGTCTTTGAAAACCGTGGGCCAGTTCATATACTACAGAACCAGGATGCATCTTTAGAGGTGGCTAGCCAGTTCAGATATCACAGAGGCAAGATGTTTGCCATAACATTTTTCTGTAATTCGCTTAAACTGGCTCTTTCGGGGAGACTTGCAGTTGTGTAGCTGCATAGACGTCTTGGGCACTCAAAGGATCATGGGTATGTCAAACTGGAGCTGCTTCATCTGAGTCCCAGTTCACTCAGTCCTCCCCTGGATAAAGCGGGAGCTAGAGCAAATCAGGATGGTTAGTGTAGTCATTAACCATTCCATTTTCACAGGTTTGACCAAATTCATCCTGTGTATAGGTTTAACCTTTATCATTATGAAAAATAAAATATTTGTAACCATGAAATAAACATCTCAACTTCTTTTATAGATTTGGGCAGCTCATTGAAAAATCTGGGCAGACTAAAAGGTACCATCAAGTAAAGACTAAAAGTAAGTGATTACTTAATTTCTGTCATCAAATTCCTGACTGATTTCAGCACTACTATCTCACCATTGCTATCTTTCCAGTTGTCACATTCATGAATTTAGCACAAGAAACCACTAAGAAAGATGAATTGAATATAGAAGGCCCAAATGTAAATAGCCATTTATGTCAGAGAGAGATTTGTCTTTATTCTCAGAGAATTCTTGAAATCTTCCAACAAGAAAATAAATCAACAGTGCTGATTGACCTCTGTCTTCCCTTTTCAATCACCTTTTCTCTTGCTTTTGTGTTTTCCAATATACTGCCAGATTATCTAAGTATAGACAAATCTAGATGCTCCCTTTTGGTAACTCAGCAAAAAGTTAGATAAGCAGATCTAAGTTAGCTCAAGGAAAGGATAAGCTGATACTAATCACTGAGCTCCAGGGCTCTCCCTCTAACAAGTCCACTTCTTTGACCAGGAAACCTTCACTGTTTCTTACTGTCTTAGATGTTCCCTGTTCCCTTTTCCTATAAATATACAGACGCTTATAGGGATGGGGCCTCATCTAATGTCCCCAGTATCCAGCTCAGCCAAAAACAGCCTAAAAACACCTTTCTGTGTGATAATGAGAGCTCTAGGGAATTGCATGTACTCTGCTACTCCCTGTGATTTTACCTCCGTACACCCATTTCTATAGTTATATCTTGTGGTGCTAGTAGTGGATGTTCTGTGTTCTCTTTTGTACAACATTACTATTCAAATTAGTCAATAATTAATGAAAATCATCCCCCAAACATTTCATTTAATCCTTTGTCCTATTCCTCGGTAATTGCATTCTAATCCATTTATTTTTCTCCCTGGTAAGTCTGCTTATGCAGCTATATTGTAATTTATATATTTTAAACCATATGTAATCATTAAGAAAATATCTAAGCTCTCAAAACAAACACAAAATTTATATTCCGTTCTAAATTCATTTTCTAGAATGCCGATTCAGCAAAGTTTTATGTCATGCTGGAAGGTATAAAATTATTCGTTTTAACATAAAAATCATATCTTCTCTCAGACTAATCATGTCCCATACATTGATATGAGTATTTTATAGAAATGTTCTCTGTCATTTGTTAGACAGCACAGTCAGTCATTTCCAGGTCAAAAATGACCCATACTACTTCTTGCCAAATCAGGAATTTTACAAAGGTTTTTAGTAATGTCCCAGAATTATTCTAGTTAAAAATTGAGGTGTAGGTGATAGGTCCTTTAGAATTTCTTCAGAATCAAATTGGGAGAATACTCTTGGTAAGTTTCCTCCACTCTTATAAATACAGTAAATTGTGAAGTGGGTTAAAATGAATGTAAGAATCATGTTTGGTAATAAGTCAAGAGGGTACTAATAACTGAGAACTTAAAAACAGAAAGTTAAAAAAGTGGGAGAGGATTGTGAGATATTGAAAACTTGAGGTTATTGGTGAGTGTTCTTAACCAAGAAGATTCTAGTGACACAATGACTTTTCTTAAACTACGGTGTTTATCATTTATTAGCGTTTATTATATAGTAAACAGGCAAACATACCCAGTTTCAGTAATAACTATTTTAAGCTATTAAAGTCAACAGAATATCTTTTGTTCAACCGTACCAGTGACTCTTTCTGTTTCGATATATTCAAACCCAAGGTTACATTCAATGCTGAGTTCAGAAGTTTCCTATCCTTGTGATAATTCGAATAAAGCCTGTTTGTATACTAATATGCCTAATTTGCATGATTAATCCTAATGTAAGTTCAGATCCTTGGTACTCAGTTCTGCCCTATCACTTATAAAGAACCATTACTTAATCAGGAGAGAAAAAATTGGTGTCTCTTACAAAGAACTATAACAGTTATCTGATCATAACCGTCAGTGATAATTCACTGCACACCAGAACCATCTGGATATCTTTAAAACATACCGATGTCTGTCCTCCATCTCTAGACATTCTTATTTATGTCCATTTAGGTGACTCCAATGGATAGAAAATTTGGGGAACCACTAGTATATACTTTTCTTTTCCTCTCCAAATTTTCCTCACCATCCTTGGGCTCTCAAATCTCTCAGCAAATATCACCAACTAAAAAAGAAAAAAAAAATGAGAAAAGAAAAGAAAAAGTCAAAATAGCCAGCCTAACTGTATTTTCTTACTCTAATTCCCTCTATTATATAGTAGTTTTTATTACAGATATTAATTTGTTTCCTTTTCTTATTATTCTACAGTTGGTTCCATCTTGTTCATTCTACCCATTTTCTACTCAGCTTCCAAATATTCTAGCACTGAGTATATGGGAAACTGGTTAGTAAAGAGTAGATAGAGGTAAGTGAAAATTGAGAAAATAATGGCTAAATTATCTTTAGCTTCTTGGGATCAGAAGTAGGAGTGGCAGCAGAGAGATGGGCAATACTCAAATGTTGAAAAAAAACTACCTCTGTTCATATGTTTGTATTTTTATATAAATTGCACATAAACTCTCAGGGAAGGGATTGTAGGCTTTCTTTTATGGGAAAAGATTGGAAAAGTAGAGATTCAAGTTAAGAGATGAAGAGAAGAATCAGAGAGCTGACACAATCTTGGAACTCTACAACAGAAAGTCAAATTTGATGTCAGGTGTATTATAGAGAATGTTTGGGCCAGGGGTAAGTTTGATTTAAGGTGGGCAGTAGTAGAAGAAGGAAAAAAAGGGAAAGTATTGGGTGTGAAGGTTTGTAAACTTTCTTTCTCTGATCATGCACTTTTTACGAAAGTAAAGCTTATAAAACTCTCACTACAAATTCATGAACTGTGGAGCTCATGAAATTAATTTGTTCCTTCTAATATATTTTACTATTGCCTAACTTCTTTTCAAAATTTACTCTGTTGGGTTTTTAAAAATTTCTTGGATTTATAGCTTAAATTTTTCATTCTGAAAAATTATTGTCCTTAAATCCAATTTTTTACTTCAAAACACTATTTAGGTACATCACACAAGTTCTGCTATGTTATTCAGTTCTAAACATTCATAATTTCCTCCATGACTTGATCACTAATCTATTAGTTATTTATATGTGAGGTTCTTTTGTTGATGTTTTGTTTTGTTTTCAAACATATATTGGCTTTGTTTGCTTCGCCATCTATTTAGTTTGTGAACTTACAAAGTGACATGATAATTTAGCCTTCATGAAATTCATTTTTTGGAATTATTTTTAGGAAATCTGGCCTTTGTCCTTGACTCCGGGGAGGTAATCTCTAAATGATTGACATGCCTTGATGGTAAGAATGTTTCTGTTTATCTGAGGGCCTTGAGCCATACTAGAGAGTCTAACAAGGTGATTTGTGGTGAGGGCTTTTGACCACATGGTATCAGTTTGACCTCTGAAAGGGCTAGATACTAAAGATCAGCCACACAGGCAGTCAGCAATGGCTGTGTGACTCACCCCCATAAAAACTCTGGCCACCAAGTCTCAATTAGTTCTGCTGGCTCGTTGGCAATTCTCAGTGCATATTGTCATGCGCAGTTTCCAGGAAAAGTTATTTCTGTCCATTACCCTCTGGGTAAGGATAATTAGAAGCTCCCCAGTTGGAGCTTTTCTGAACTGCAACCCATGTGTCCTTTCCCTTGGCTGATTTTAATCTTATCCTTTCACTATAGCAAACGGTAACCATGAGTATAACAGCTTTCAGTGAATTCTGTCAGTTTTTCTAGTGAATTATCGAAGCTAATTTGGTCTTGGGAACCCTGCAAACTCCACCGATTGTTTTAAAAATGTCTCAGATAAATTATGAGCAAATATCAAAGTTTCACTTCAGATTTGCCAAAATGTCTCTATGCAGGTCAATGAATAGATTTCCTCTGGGAAAAGACATTTTATGTGAAAAAAAAAAAATGTGGTGAAGAAATCATTGTTAGACTGTATCTAAAAGGAAACAGAATGCGTGTTTAAGGATTTTAATTCTTGCAGCTAGACTGGGTAAAAGCATTTGTCCTGAGAGTGATAATAATCTAGGTGGGGTTCCCAGATGGGGCTTGTAAATTCATTAAAGTCTATGAAGCATTTTATCAGAAATGCCAACTTCTATCCAAAAGGAACAGCTAATCTTATGGGACTCAGAATTATGTGTTAGTTTAGAGTTGATATAATATTATTTTTCTTACTATGTACATGATGAACCCTACCAAAATTGTAAATTTGTTTGTATTTAGTACATAATTAATTTGACTGTATTCCTGTCTTCCCTTCACCCCACCCTTCTGCCAAAGCTGATTTAAGGTGGACAGTAGTAGAAGAAGAAAAAAAAGGGAGACATATACATCTTCTGCCAGAGCTGGCTAACTGGAAATGAAGATGAGAAAAGACAAAAACTAAATATTTAATCCAATTTATAGCTTATTAATTATAATTTATAGCTCATTCTTCTTCTCACAATAAGACAGTTTAATATTTTTTAAATATTTATGCAAATTTTTAATATTCTCCCCATCATCAAGAATCAAAGTCTATGCCCTTTCCCCTTGAACTTATTTGGGCCATTTTGCCTTGACACATAGATGAATGTAATACAGTAGCAGTGATGCTGTGCTATTTCTGAGGCTAGATTAGCAAAAGTCATGCAGCTTCCACCCACTGGAGATTTCAGCTGTCATATTACAAGCTGGATACCCTGAGGCCCTCATCAGGAGAAGTCACATGTGAGAGAAGAAGCCTTCAAGATGCCCCAATCACCATCGGACTGTAACTACATGAGAGACCCCAAGTGAAACCTTCCATAGGAGTCCAGTCAACTCTATGATCCATGAGCAAAATAAGTGATTGTTAGTGTTTTTTTTTTTTTTTTTTTTAAAGGAAAGACAGAGAGAAGAAAGGGAAACATCTTTAAACATTTTCTTGTTTTTTATTGTATTCTGTTTCTCCGTTTTTGTTACATGGGCTGGGGCCAGGAATCGAACCGAGGTCCTCCGGCATAGCAGGCAAGCACTTTGCCCGCTGAGCCACCGCGGCCCGCCTGATTGTTAGTGTTTTAAGACAGTGCTTTTGGGCGGTTTGTTTTGCAGCAATGAATAACCAGAACAGATGGAATACAGTTAAATGGATAGTGGGGACAAGTATGTAATTTAAGTGTCCCGGAGTTAGTGAGGGAAAGGACAGTAATATTTTTATCCTGTTTGTTTGGTGAGTCCTACCTCACCAAATGAGGTGTAACAATGAGGTGTTATCCTCATTGCTCCCTTGCCTCACATAATATATCCTTACCCCTCCACCCTCAGCGACCTTAGTTTGGAGAAGGAAAATTAGGATACGGAGAAATTGGCTATTTGGAACATCCTTTTTCATTATATATGAGTAGTACAAGGCTACTTCAAGTTGTAGAAGCAGTTACCTCTTTCTCATGGCAATTCTCCAAAACAAATTCTAATCTCCCAGCAGGCAAAATGATCTCTAGTGTGGAATGAGGGAAGGCCATTACTCAGAAGGACTAAAACACATTAAAATTTTAAATCATAGCCCTCACTGCCCTTCCTATATTGGTGGTCCAGGGTTCCCACCTTGCGGTGGCACTGGGTATGTTGTCAGTCCATCACCAAGCTGTTGGAATAGCTTGACCCAGTGGTGGCCTCAGGCAATGTCAGCTTCCTCCTGTATCTCTGCATACTGGCTGCATCCCTGCCTCCTCAGGTAGGCAGCTCTATTGAAACTACAGCATCAGGCAAAGACACTTGCAAGATTTTTCCATCCTCTTTTATTGCGTATAAGAACACTTCACAACTCGTTTTCAGAAGTGCAATTAGCTTAGGTCCTCATCCTTGCAGGGGC
Source organism: Tamandua tetradactyla (assembly GCF_023851605.1). Taxonomy (NCBI): domain Eukaryota; kingdom Metazoa; phylum Chordata; class Mammalia; order Pilosa; family Myrmecophagidae; genus Tamandua; species Tamandua tetradactyla. Next base: position 133,596,581 of record NC_135331.1, read on the forward strand.
AATTTTTTTTCTGTTTAATTTGAGGTATAACATGAACAGAGTAAAGTGCATAGATGTTAAAGTTACATTTTAATGAATGTTTACATAGGTTGACACCGGTAACCACCACTGAGATGGAGTAGTAAATTTCTTCCAGCAACCCAGGAGGTGCTTTAGTCCAGTTAATGCCCTCAAAGGCAAACATTATTTTGATTTCTTCAACCATAGATTAGTTTTGCCTATTCTACTCCATGTAAGTGAATCCTATAGTTTGTACTCTGTTGCTTTCACTCAACATTATGTCTGTGAAATCTATCCATGCTATTGCTTTATAGCCGTGTAGTATTCCATTGTGTGAATATACAGGAAATTGTTTTTGCTTTTGAGTGTTGACAGACTTGGGTTGTTTCCATTTTTTGGCTGGTGACCAGCCAAATCCTAATCTAATCCCTGTTTTCTACAAAAGTAGAATTCTTTTTCTCTTAATTTCTGAACTCAGAAGAGAGCAGCTCATGTATTTATTCAGAAATGAATGTCCCTGTTCATTTCTGAAATATGAAGGCATTCATCTTATTATAAATAGTGGTACATATTTAATATTTTTATATGTTTTCTAAAAGTGTTATATAATTGCAACAGAGGAAGAGCCTCAGATTATAATCTTAAAAGACGAACTGGTTCAAGTTCTCTTTTTCCCCCATATAGTGTTGCAGGGTTTTGAAAAATATAGTTGTAATCATATAATGCCTTATCATGGTCACTTTCGAAAATACTCATTTAACTAAAGAAATAAACACTTAATACATCACCCAATTGTTCCAGAGAGGCTAGGATATGAGGACAGCCCAGCCCAGGTGGCAGAGGTGTCCACATGGGAAGGTGGGAGCATTCAGAGATAAAACATGTCGGCTTCCCTGATTTTCAAAGTGTTGATCAACTTTACAGAAGACCAAAATGCTATAGGGCAGAGTTTCTTGAACTTGGCATTATTGATATTTTGGGTCAGATACTTCTTTGCTGTGAGGGACTGTGTTGTGATTGTACGATGTTGGCTGCATTACTGGCCTCTATCTACTAGCCACATAGTGTCCCCAACCCACCTCCAGTCAGGACAATCAAAGATGTCTCTAGATATTGTCAGATGTCCTGTGGGGGTAAAATCATCCCTGGTTCTGAACCACTGCTTTAGAGCTATGTTACTTTAGGCTGTGAAGTATTACTTAGAGTGATATTTCAGTACAAAGAAAGTAGGTTCCGGGGCCAACATCACATCACATGGGGTACAGTGAAATATAGAGCATATTTAAACCACACAGACCTGTGTTCAAATACTAGATGCAACTTTACTTAACCATGTTGCCTTTCAGTTTTTTTATGTAATGAAGAGGGAGAGTAATGTTGAATAATTACTATATCCACGTTATTAATATGCTCAGATTAATCAAAAGAACTAATTATTAAAAAAAACACTTAGGCAAATAAAATAGGATTTTCTTATCTAAAAGATACAGAAGGAAGTCACTATGGTAAAGATACAGGACAGAGAATTAAGTGACATCATCAGGGCAGAGGAAGATTCACCCTAGTGGTTGTGGTGATGGAAAAGGTGGAGGAGAATGTATTTGGGAATGATAATACAAAGAGAGAGTGAGGTAACATCAGAACTTTGAGAGTCCTGAGTGTTTCCCCATAGGTGTGGCCTTGCACATGCAAAACTGTGGTCATTCTCCAAATAGGTTTGCCTGAAAACTGGAAACTTCTTTATCTGAGCAGATGCCATTCTGATCAATTCTTATGTACCCTGTTGGGAAGGAAAGATCCTCCACCCAAATAGTATGAGATGGCTGAACACACAATACAACACTGGACAGATGAAACTGACAGCACTTTATTAGTTTCATATACTTACAGCCCAGGGGAGGAGGGTATCCCACACCTTGCAAGGCCAAATGGGGGTTGCACTCAGGAAGAGACTGAACAAGCAGGGACTGAGGGAGACAGGTTTTACAATGACAAGAGAATCGGGAAGCTCTTAGTCCCCATGGGAGGATGTGATTGGCTTATCTGAATAATTTTGCTGGCTAGCAGGAATGACAGATTGAGAACTAAATGAAGCACCACTGGTCCTACTGATAAGAGAACTAGAGTGGTTTGGGGAAGCTTTCCCAATGGGCAGGGGGCATATCTGGAGGAAGCAGGGGAACCCATGGCTCAGTCTTTGGGTCCCTATGAGGCTCAAAGAAGTCAAGGCAACACTTGAATATTACACCTTAATTTTAGACCTTATAGTATAAATATTGTGTACAAATACAGTATATACCTCAGCAATCCCAGAACTATATGATACACAATAAACACTCAGCCTTGGATGAGCTTTTCACCATTCATTACCAGCATCCCCACTCTAAAAGATCCTAATCAGGGTAAATTTAGTCCAAACTCCTTAGGGCAGACCTTACGCTGCAAATTCTGATAAAGCTGATTTTGAAATCCTTGATCCAAATTCCCTAGGGGAAAGTGGCTGGCTAGAAATTCTGGCAAGAGCCAATGATGGAGTTCAGACAGAAATTCTTCTTCTGACCTCTGAAACTCTCAGTTATGGTTTTTAAGATCTTCAGTTGATTGGATGAGATTACCCACATTTGCTGAGCTCAGACTCCTTTGTCAGTTGGTGATGCAATCAACCGCTTATAGATGCATATCTCGTCTACAAAATATCTTCATAGTAGCAAGTAGGCTGGTGTTTGAACAAGCAGCACCATAACCTAGCCAAGTTGACACATGAAGTTTAGCATCACAGTGTGGAACTAGAACTATGGAAAATTTACCCACCCATCTCTGGGAGTTGTATTAATAGCCCTTTGGCCTATCCTGCAATTGAATTTTAGAGAGGATTGCTTTGAGGACTAAATGGAATCAAATGAATTAGTGTGAAGACAGATACTGATTCACAGGTGCACAGTAAAAGGTAGCATCACCATCAGCATTGCTGTCATTAAGGTAATAATTTTATTACTGTCCTTAAGGTAAACACTTGACTTTGAGGTACCTCGTGGCAGTAGGCCCCAGCACTGAATTTTAGCCTAGCTTATAGCAATGGTCTTATAGAAGATCAGAAATTATATCTCTTGGTTACCTCTAGAATGGATTATTTAATGGTAGGATCAGAAATCAGGTCTCTTGGGTACCTCTAGAAGACTATTTAATGGATTATTTCTGTTTAACAGCCTTTGATCATGTATCCTGGAAGAGAAATGGTTGGAGCATAGATTTAAGGATCAGAGCAAGAATAAGATTAAAAGAAAAAGAAATATTTTAAAAATATTTTTGCAAAAGACTTTCAAAACACCTGTATACTCTGGTAAGGGCAGGGATTTTAAAAATATATATATGTTCCAATGGCCACTAAATTTCTTAAAATTATTTTTTGAAAATCTTTTGGGTAGAAGCTGGGAAAAGAAAATTCAGCGTTTCCTTACTCAGCATTTTAGCTCTGCAGTTTGGGAAACTCAAAGAATGGAATGTTATATAAATAGTGACTCTGCATTAAAAAATTTTATTATAGGTATAGTTAAAAGTACTGTGTGTTTACTTTGTATAAACCAGGCTAGTTAGCAGTAAGTGATTTTTACTATAGTTAAAAGTATTGAGCCTTTATTTTACTTAAACTGAGCTAATTAACAGTGATTTGCAACTTTTTTCTCTAGGACCTTCTGAGAAATGTTAAGGAAAACAATTTAACTTAATCCTCATGTAAATCTTATAAATCTAAAGATTATATTTATTACCTTTCTTCTCATTCACATTCTAGAACTAACGCATCCAATCAGGGGAAAAATAAGAAAACATTTTTAATTTAAGTGCACTAATGAACTATCTGAATCATAGGCTAATTTTGTTAAAAGTGTAGGTTAGATTGATATGATTTAGAAATCTATATTCCAAGAACATATAATGGAGGAAAATTAAAATTGCCGTGGAGAATTAATTATGCATAGTCCTGTAATGGAGTAAAGCAGATACAAGAAGTCACCTTAAGGTTACATGATGGGTCCCAGGACAGATAAGTCTAAAGAAAAAGTGTCATTTGGAAGGAGGATAAGCAAGCTAGGAAAGTTTAAAAGAAGTGAAGTGAGGAGCCTACAAAGCTATTCTCAGCCCATTGTCCAAGGGTGAGATGTTCTGGCTGAATTCATCTGGCATCCCTGTCCTTGCGGCAAATGCGTGCCTTATGTCAAGGCTATTATGTATTTATATGCCATTAAGTATTTGATCGATTCACCTAATCACCTTTGTTCTAATTTCTTGTTCCTCAAGCAACTATCTGATTATAATATGTAACCTAGACACAGATGGAACAGTAGGAGGTGTGCCAGTGTGAGCATTTCAATTCTAGTGATATTTGTAAATTTAAAAAACTGTGATTCTGTCTTCTATATTACATTTTGGGGGTTTGAGTAGCATAGATTTGCCCCTAGAAGATACACAAACCCTTCAGAGGCTTATAGATCAAAGTTCTGACCCTGCAGGGCAGAGATCCAGCCTCCAATCTGTGATGGATTCATCAAGACCAATGGCCCTTTTTGAGGTCTCTTGATAACCTCAACTGGCTTCTCTAAGTGAAAACCACCTCTCTGACTTCTTCTATAAAACATCCACACAGCATTAGCAATCAACATCAGAACATCATATTAAATAAATAGGCATTGTGATATTGCTCTAAATTCATAATTACTAATGCAACCTGGCCCCCAAAATTGCTGAATGTTCCTCTGTACTTCTCTAATCAGCTCATTTTCCCAATCACTAAGGAAATTATTTCCAATCTTCTTCACTCCCCATACACATCATGCACCCCCACCATCTTAATTTCCCAGCTACTATGACAAATACCTAATGTGTAGATTTAAAGAATGTGAATTTATTGGCTCATGACTTTGAGGCTAGCAGTCCAGAATTAATGCTGTCTCCCCAGACTGTGGCGCTCTGGGGCTGACTGTTGGTAATTCTTGGGTCCTTGGCTTTTCTGTCATATGACAATGCATATGATACCCTCTCCTTTTTTCTTCCAGGTTCTATTGACATCCAGCTTCTCTCCTCCACTGTGATTTTCCCTTCATAAAGCATCATGTAAAAGGATTAAGGACCAACCTCATTCAGTGAGGCCACACCTTAACTAAAAAGAACATCTTCAAAAGCTTCTGTTTATAATGGGTTCAGACCAAGAGAAATGAATTAAGATTAAGAACATATTTTTTTCTGGGGTACATAATTCAGCCTACCACCACCCACCACTCACCACTTATTTTCAGGTGGTGACCTTTCCTTACTCCCAGGCAAAAACAGAAGACATCAAAAATGTACTCTCTTATATACCCATTACTTAATCTATAAACTTATCTGCATCTACAACTATTCCAGTCTTAGGGATGTAAGTCTTTCTGCCAGGGACCAAATTTTTCATATGTTTTCTGGATTCCAGTCCAATCTGCTTTCTCAGGGATTTTATTCTTTCTCCTTGTATCAACCTCTGCTGCACTACTGGACCCCTCCATTAGTATTTAAATGTGCTCTTTCCCAATTTAAAAAAAAGTACAAATGAACAAAATAAACAACTTGTTTCTGAACCCCATATTCCCCATCAAGCTACCACCTTATATCTCTTCTTACCTTCACAGTCAAGCTTGTTCAAAGAGTTGATCTCCTATACCATTCCTCTCTGCTTTATCACCCCTACATGTATACCTGAATACACTCTATCACAACATCTTCATTAAAACACACCTTCAAAATTCAGCACAGACTTAAATATTGTACCATTCAATGGAAACATTCTAATGTTTCACCATTTGGAACAACTGACAATATCTTCTTAGAAAACTCACTTCTTGGCTCCTTGGAATCTCCACTCTCCTACCCCTCTGGTTACTGTATTTTCATATCCAATGGGAATTTCTTCTTCCACAATACTTAGAAGCAAACCAGAAGAGATATGGGTTAAAGTCTGAATTAATTAAGAATAATTTATATTATCAGAAACTGAGTGGAGATTGGAGGACATTCCTGAGATGGAAAACAGTAGAGGATGGACCTTCTTTAGTGGGTGGAAGATCCCATTCCAGTGAATTTGGGGCATGCTTCTTTTAAAAAATTTCTTTTATAGTAACATATATACAAGATTTCCCATTTTAACCACTTTCATATGTACAATTCAATTATATTAATTACATATAAAATATTGTGCTACTATCACTACCATCCATTACCAAATCTTTTCATCAACCCAAATAGAAACTGTCTATAGCCATACTACCCTGAATGTACCCAATCTCACCTGATATCAGAAGTTAAGCAGGGTCCGGCCTGGTTAGTACTTGAATGGGAGACACATTCATTATGAGATGCCTGTGAGATGTCAAATGGAGATAATTGTATGTATACAGAAATAGGGACTGTAGTTCAGAAAAAACAGTGGAGTTGGGTAAGTAAGTGTAAGAATTTTCTCCTGTAGATAATGTTTAAAAGCCTATAATTAATAACATACAAGGAATGAGGGTATTATAAAGAGAGAAGTTCAAAATTCCTGAAGAACTCTAAAATGCAAAGTTTTGTCAGTGGTATTTAAAGCATAGAAAAGGGAGAGATCACCCAGGGGAAAATTTAGAAATTCTTTAAAGATAATTCAAAAGTACTGGACCCAGAAAAATTTAAGGGTTGAACAGAGGAGGAGGATCCAGCAGGGAGGATGAGAAGGAGTGGCCAACGAGGTTTGAATACATCAGCAGATTGTAGTTTCCAGGAGGCCAAGAAAAGGAAGGTTTCATTTGTTGAATGAATTAATAAAGTAAGGAAGAAGGAAAGAAAGGAGGGGGAAAGGAAAGGGCAGAAATAAGGAAAGACAGAAGAGAGGGAGGGAGGATTTTTGATGTATAATTCTGAGATTCTCAAGTTGACATTCACAATGGATCCACATTGTATAAAAAAAACTCTCTTTTTCAGGGAGGAATATAAAGTTTATTCACTTTCTTATAAACAGTAATATATTTTGTTTTCTAGTCATTGACTTTCTTTCAAAGACTTCAGAATCTTATATTTTGTGTGGTTTTAAAATAATAATTCCTACCTGGTTTCCTTGAAATAAGACTCATAGTTCAAAATAAACTATGTAAGTCAAGGGAATGAGAGCATGAACTCTGTGTAATCTCTAGATACTGAACACATTTTATTTTCATACAGCATTCATGCTATGTTACATAGACTTTATGAAGACCCATGCTTTTGAAAGTGCCCAAGAAGCATTAAAATGTGAAATGATCTTATAGCAGATAACAATAATTATGGCTTTCTTCGATATTGCTTCTCATTTTCCATGTTCAGGAGGAACTGAAATTATGTGTACTCACAGAAATGATTGGTTCTGAGGATGAATACAAGCAAAAAAAATATGATTTAGTTTTAAAAGTTTATATCAAGAGCAACAGTCAGTTTTAAAAAGCAATGTGTGTTTCTGATTATAAATGAAATGCATGCCCATTAGACACAATTTGGAAATCCAGAGAAGTGAAAAAAAGATGATCATCCACAGTACCTCTTACTCAAAAAGAATTACAATTAACATTGGAGTGTGTTTCCTTATAGTAACTTTAACTTTACATATAAATTCCAACATGGTTTAGATCATGTTGTACAATTACTTTTAAAAATTTCTTTTTATTATTCTTGTGTATTCACTTTTATAGCCTTTTCATGTATAATGTTACATTCTAAGAATCTTCCCATGTCACTAAAAGACTTTGAATATTTTTTAATGGTTTGGGAGAGCCCTATGATTTAGGGCTTTCAAATGTAATTGACCACTCTGTTGTAAAATGCTTTGTTTTTTTTACATTATTAAAAATGCTATGATGAGCATGCGTAGACATTTTTATACCCATTTATTTGGTTATTTCTTTTGATGTGGAATTACTGCATCAATAATAACACCTTGAAAGATGATTAGATTAGCATTAAAATTAAATAAAAATATAAATGAATGATGAATATTTTGAAAAAGAAAGGAAATGTGTGTGTCCTAACATGTTCCAGGAGTCAGTATTGAACATTAGCTATGAACAAAGAAGAATTTTTGCACAAAGAGTTATTTCAAACACCTACCTTTCTCCCACCCCCAAATGTATGATAGATCACCCTGGAATCCAGGGCACTAACTGATGAGATATTGTGACCTTCCATTAATTTAGGAAATGCCATTGCAAATGGAATTTCTCAGGAACATGACATCAAAATTACAATTGAAACTGGCTCTCACTTTTCTTACTGCCAGAGTAAGTCACTCTAGTGAGATGACTATAAATTATTAGCACATGAGAAGCTATGGATAGATGTATATAAATAAATTAAAAACTTTCATGTCTATTGATATGTGATTATATTCACTGAGCAATTACTTTGCAAGCAATATCAGTTCTTTAATATGAAATGTATAAATGACCTTGGGAAAATCACCTCCCAATTTAATTTCTTATCAGTAAAACAATTCAGTAATGATTTGGGTGCAAATGAAAAAAATGTGAAACTACAGATTTGTTTTTAAAGTTATCATTATTACCATTATAAACAAATAACTAATTATTGTAATTTAAATACTTAGAATTACCAGTTCTTTCAAATCTTATTCACTCTAATACTATATTCCAAATTATCTTATTTTTTCCTGAACTCTCATATTATAGGAAAGTGCCAATAATGTATCAATTTTACTTTGAAATTCATAAAATCTTTATGTGAAAAAAAATCACTAAAGCAGTACTGTAGGGATATTACATTCTGAGCTTCTGTTAATAACTTAGGTGGAATATTGGAATATTTGACAAATATGTCAACTCCATAGTCATTGCCAGACAGTCTCAGTCATATTTCCCCCAATCTAATAAATCTAATAAAGTTGACCATAAAAGGCTAAATCCATAAAACACCAGAAAGAGAACTTTCCCATCCTCTGTAAAAATTCTTTTAAAAACAACTTTAGTAGTTTGCCTCTGATTTGAATGATAAAATACTTATCTGATCTTTAAAAATTTTATTTAAGATGAGATTTAACACAAACTAGAATCCATACGTTAAGTGGCTTTTTTCAGAGGAATTTGAAACAACTTGATTGATACAAACATAAAAATGTCTATTATTCTAGCAAACAAACAGGTGCATTGTTCTTTATTTCAAAGAAAATTTGTTTGGAATGAGAAAGAAGTGATTCTCTTAACAGTAGCTATTATACTGACAGTACCTTTTAAATCTGTGACTTTCCTTAGGTGCTATGTTATAAAATGCTCTTTAGCAACACATTTAATGAATTGTAATCCCAACCATTCTGAAATAAATTATTCTGAATTAAATTGTAACACAATTTAAAGTTCTTTTACAACTACCTTTGTCTTTTAATTCTTTTCTTTCTTTTAATTTTATGCATGTTTTTGTCATGACTACTCTTCTGTGCATTCTTTTCCTTCTTTCTCTGAGATGCTGTACTCTGGATGCTCATACTTGATAACTCATCTTTTAAACTGATTTTTTTTAAATCAATTTTTAAATTTTTTTGTCATTTGATTTGCTTTAATCACAAATTGTACATGTAATTTTTTTGTCATTTGATTTGCTTTAATCACAAATTGTACATGGCTCACAGTAATCCTACCCTTATGTATTTCACCTCTTGTAGATTTGACCTCTTCTTTCTTCACCTGTCATATGAACAAGGTTCTATTTCTGGCTATCTATAAATGAAAAAAAAGGATTCCACTCAGTTCCTCTTCTCATTCCCGCCCCCCCCCCCATTATTGTTACTGCCTTCAGCAATCAAATCAGGGACAACCTTTGATCATGTTTCCTCTTTCATCTCACTTGGCTAAATTTACTTTTTCCCTACGGGAAACTTTTGAAGCTTATCCCTTTCTCCATGAAGTCATTGCTGGGAAAATTTCACATATATTTAAATGTTACCATTTTGGTTCTTTCAAATTTCTCCTTCATGCTTTGCATCCTATCGGACTTCAGTGTGGTCAAAATATCTATGTAAAAATAATTTTTCTTTCCCATGAATGTAATAATTTAATGTATTTCTTAGGTCCTCCAGATCACATAATTATTGCATTTTTTTTCACTCTTGTACTCCTGCCTTTCATGTCTTCATAATTAATTTCTTTTTTCTTTTACTTCCCATTTACTCTTGTCATAACTACTTACTTATTCCTTCTAAGGCACATTCTAAATTAAGGAAAGGTGCTAAATTTTCTCCACCATTTTTTTTTGTCTCTAAATAGCCAGTAATTCAATGTAGCTAAGCAGAGGTATTAATATGACTGTTGTGCCTAATTTTATGACATTACTTTTGAGGCAAATTGCATTTATCTAGCTTCAATCTGGATAAGAATCAATCTCCACTTGCCATGTTTTTGATGATGAGACTGTCCCATCTGTCCCATTACTAGCTGGGTGACCTTGAGCAGGGGACCCTAACCTTTCTGCCCCTCAGTGTCCTCATTTGCAAAATGGAGAATAAGAATAGCACCTATCTAATAAGACTATTGTAAAAATTAAATAAGATGATGCATGCAAAATGCTAAGCACACAGCCTGTATAAGGTAATTGATCCACACTACTCATTATTTTTGCTATTTTTATTATTTCTTCAGCTCAATTCCCTTGGAAACACTAATTAGCACATAGGATTATAAAAGATTGCTCTATGGTAGGAACTCTTGCTTTAGTCTTTAGGCAGAATTTACCTGAGGTAATTGCCATGGTTCTGACAGTTTGAAAGCAAAGAAGGTACTGGTGCGCGTGTGCACACATGTGTGCACGCTTCCATGGAAAGATGAAGAGGTCTGAGCCATGGGACTTCAGTACACAGCATGCAACCTAGTCTACAACATGAAATGCAAGAAATAGGGAAATATAAATAAAAATTTTAAAATTTCCATGGTACAAAAAGGAGAAGAGACCTCCTCCATTCTTCCTTTTACTTAGAACATTCCTTAGAAAAATTGTCATTGTAAGTCCTTTCCCTGCATTTTAAGCTGTATATAAGTCTTTTGAATAGCTAAATAAGACTTTTGTCAGCTTTGCAACTGAAGAAAGTCTTTCTCAAAGACCTGGAAGCCATTTCTCTGAAATGTAAACATCAAGGAAGTTAGCAGTTATTTCCCCATGTCCATGGGAGTTTAATTTGGATGCCTGTCTCCAAATTATAACTATCTACTGTCACAGATATGTGAGAAGTTTTATTATTTTTCTGAAGAGAGGCAATTAGCAAACATAAAGCCTGCCCCAATTTCCAGGCAAATTTAAGATGAACTATACGTGACAAATGGTACTGTCAAGTCCTCTTACTTGAAGACTAGTTTTCCTTCACCTTGAGAAGGAATGTAATGGGTTTTATCTGCTGGCTATATAAAAGGGCAAAAGTTTATTCTTTCTCCATAGTCTCATCAGCGAATTATCTGTGATGTATCACATTCTGGTTTAATGCTTATTCAATGAAAAATTGTTTTTCTTGTACTTCTACCTTTGTGGAGATGTTCCTGGGTTGGGAGATGTTGCTCTTCATTAAATTTCTGCAAGAGTCTTCTGAAGGCACCTGTAAAACTTCTTCCTTTTTTGAATGGAAGGAAGTCAACCTCCCCATTACTGGCTGACCTACAACAGGAAACTACATAGCCCTAATTTTTTCTGCAAGTCATCCGTGCCATTTGAAAGGATTATTAACCCTAGAAAAGTCTTGTTTTAATCTGATCCATCTTGCAGAGGCAGCCATTTCTTTTAATCCTTACTCAGTGCTGTATTTTGGATACTTGATTAGATTATCTCCACAGAGCTGTGACACACCCAGTTGTGGGTATTAACCTTTGGTTAGAGAGAGATGTGACTCCACCCATTCCAGGTAGGTCTTGATTGGTTTACTGGAATCCTTTAAAAGAGGAGACATTTTGAAAAACATGAATGAGCCATGAGAACCACGAGAGCGTACGTAGCCGTCTAGACACCTTTGGAATGAGGAAGGAAAATGCCCCTGGGGAAGCTTCAAGAAACAAGAAGCCTGGAGAGAAAGCTAGCAGACTCCACCATGTTTGCCATGTACCTTTCCAGTTAAGAATGAAACCCTGAACATCATCAGCCTTCTTGAACCAAGGTATCTTTCCCTCGATGCCTTACATTGGATATTTCTAAATTCTTGCTTTAATTTGGACATTTTCACAGGCTTAGAATTGTAAACTTGCAATTTACTAAATTCCCCTTTTTAAAAGCCCTTCCATTTCTGGTAAATCCCATTCTGGCAGCTTGCAAATTAGAACACCACCTTATAACCACAAACTCTGGCTGAAGTTGACACTGGACAGGTAGGAAGAATATGGCTCCCTTAAAGACATAATTCAACTACTGAATCAAGGAATCCTGAAATCCATCCTACCTATGGACAGCCTGTCATGTAAATATACATATGTTTTTCTTATCACGTAAGCCAGTTGGACTTGATCTTTCTCCTATTTTCATGTGAATATATCTTAATTAATAGAGAATTTGGGAAAGTACAGAACTTAAGAAAAGCAGAAGTGCCACAGGCTACAGAAGTAGCAAAGAGAGTCCATGACAAAGGAAGCATTGACACCTGTATTACTGTGATATCAGGGGACTCTTGAAAGTTAATGCAGTCTACTCCCTTGGAATTTTCCCTATAACTGAAAAATTAAGATTTAACATATAACTTTGCTAAATGAATCATTATATAGATGCCTTTTTCTTACTTTCTAGCATATTGTGGAATAGCCAAAAGGAAATACCTGAAGTTACTGAAACTCACTGATCTGCAAATTGTTAAAACCTCTTGACTGGTCCTGCTTGTGCCCCCTTTTCCTGTTTTATAACTTTAGAGTCATATAATCACAAAGACAACCTCCTAATGTTAATGAAGGAAGTTTAGTCAGCCCAGAACTAACCAGATGACTACAGTGAAGTTATTTGTTATTGCTGTGGTTATTTCAGTTTAGTTCCAGCTTAGTTCTACTCCTTTACATTTGTAAGTTATAATTGTTTACACATGTTATTGTAATGGTAACAAGTCCATCTCCCCTTGTTTGACTCCAAAAAAAACCTAAAATCCTTAGACTCAGGGAGACAGATTATAGACCCAGAGGCTCTATCTATTGTCCTTGCTTCTAGTTGCAAGAAACTCAAAGGGGCACATTTATGTGCTTAGAAAAGTAAATAAAATCAAGAATACAGTAAGATAAGAATATATTCTTTCACTAGAAGTAGTCTAAGCATAAGTCCCTCTATGTTTGGGAGAGCTGTTGGGAGATTTCCAACAGCATCTGGGAAGAAGGGTGTGAGAACTAGTTTCTTCTTGTGCCTATAAATGAGAAAAATGTATTCCTTGAGTTATTAATGGACAGAAAAATGAATGGGTGGAGTTTTCAGGCATATATGGCAAGAGAGAATTATTATTATAATTTTGGCATATGATGCTTTGTATTGAAGTGGTTATCAGTAGACCATAGGGACATGGACATCCATCAAAGAATTAATGTCCCTTAATTTTAAAGTAATTGATCATTAGTCTTTATAGTAGAGCATGGAGGGTAATTCTTTCTTTAATACATGTTTCCCAGTATCTTCATTAGCAAAGTAATATTGAAAATAAAAATATGCAGTTCTTAAAATGTATAGATCATCACAAAATTCATTAAATATATACTAAATAATATCGCTTTTCTGGAATGTAGACAGGGAAGAGCCATAATTCTATCTGCCTGATGGCTTGAATAGTTATGCCTTTTATAACTTGGTGGATTTTTACAAACTTTTCCACTTAAAGCATGCAGTATGAATATAATGAATATTGGGGCATAAATGAATATGGTGGCTTATCCTGAATATAAAAAATTAGGACAAATGGTGCAGCATAAAAAATTAGGTATTGCTGCACCATTTGAAAAATTTTGTGATTGTGATCTTTTTTTAACATTTTATATAGGAAGTAAATGATTATATAATTTTATAAGAATATAACTTTTATTATTGACATCATTTATAGGGCCAATATTTATTCCCTTTGCCTTATAGTTGAGAACCAAAAATATATTCTCTAGACCTTACCTGTAAGATGACCCAATGATCCCTACCTTCTATTCAATCAAGACAAGACTTGGATGATTTTTGATCTTCATCCAGTTTTATTTCTGAGCAGCTCTGTTTTTGATAGCGTCTCTTGGCTCTCAGCTGGATCTCTCATGGTTCTGACCCTCATCTTAAGTCTCAGGATTTGGTTTTAGATTCACTTCTCCAAAATTTCTGGTTCCTAGAAAAATCAGGTGAGGCCACCAAGCCTCACTCTGGTCTACTCAGTCCCTTCCCATGAGGGAACATTGGCCATAAACTGCTGGAGACAGGTGTATTAGTTAGGGTTCTCTAGAGAAACAGAATCACAGGAAATATTCATAAATATGAAATTTATAAAAGTGTCTTCACATAACCGTGGGAATGTAGAGTCCAAAATCCACAGGGCAGGCTGTGATGCTGACGATTCCGATGGAGGGTCTGGATGAATTCCACAGGAGAGGCTCGCTGGCCAAAGCCGGAAGAGAGCCTGTCTCTTCTGAATCCTTCTTAAAAGGCTTCCAGGGATTAGATAAAGCATCACTCCTTAAAGAAGATACTCCCCTTGGCTGATTACAAATGGAATCAGCTGTGGATGTAGCCATGATGATGATTTAATTCTATGAAATGTCCTCATAGCAAAGGACAGGCCATCACTTGCCCAACCAGACAAACAGGTACCACCATTTGGCCAAGATGACACATGAACCTGACCATGACAGCAGAGAAACTACACCAATCCTTCATTATTTGTGCATATTTATTTACAAAACTTTGATTAAAAGCCTAAACTCCTATAACTAACCTTTCATTCCTATTATTACTAATTTAAGAATAGTACTATATGCAATCATGAAAATAAACCTAATCAACTAACTGGTAATGTAGATAATAAGAGTTCATAATTATGTGTTATTGATAGCTTAAGATTAGTCATTATATTAAGTGTACAAACTCTATAAACATCTGAATTGTTTAACAGTTTGCCATTTTGCTGATAGTTCAAACTTTGCCGGTAAGGAGGTGCAACTGAGTTCTTTTGAGAGACATTTTTCCTCCCACAAAATATGGGTGTTATAAGGATACGGCAATGAATTTTAACACATGGACACAGGATTTGAAACCATGGTGTATAGTTATATGTCTGATTAATGCTAGAAATAAAAGCAACATGGATAACTTGATATCATCTGTCTTGAGCCTGATTGAGACATGGATTTAGATGAAACAAAGTCTGTTTGGAAAGTCTGGGGGGTAAGATCATTCAACTCTTTTAAGGATGAGTGTATCTTTTTTGTTTTTTTTTTCCACCTCCTATGTCTAACACAGTACTATACAAATAAACTACAAAAGCTTACAAATATTCACTGAATCAGTGAATAGAGAGGATTATAAAGTGAGGATCAAAAGGACCAAATGGCTTGTGTGAGGCAGTAGAACTGGCAAAGAAAAGGCTGGTTTCAGATGCCAATTTTCTGTCACATCTATTAGAACATTATGAGCCACTTAACTCAAGCGTGTCTGGTAAAAAGATTACTTTTGTAAAATAGACACACAAACTGAAGTTCTGAGAAATCAAATATATTTTATTACAAGGAGGCAGGAAACACTTGCCAGCAGAAAATCATTTGACCTAATTCAAAACTGTAATGTTTTGGTTCCATTTTCAAGTTTCTCTTTTCATGCTATTGCTCAAATGTAGTCAGACTCCCTACAAAGTTTGCAGTTCTTTGGGTAACTATATTCAAGGCCTTTGCCATACTGAGCCAAGTTGAGCTGAGCCAGGTTAATAATATACTTTATTCTGCAAAGGAAAAAAATCGAAACATTTGGATAGAATCATTATTTTGATTGTTATCAAGGAAAGAAAACAATATAGCATTGAAAATTCAGGAACATTAAATTGTCTCAGCAATTTTTTAAATTTCTGCTAGAAAATGCATTCTGAGATGAGCACTTTCTGAATTGTTTTTCCCTTTTATCCTTGGCTCCTTTTCTACATAACAATAGGAAAATTAGGTGGGAGCCTTTTCACTTATACTGTAACAAGGCAACCAAATAGCCAAATAGAATTGGTTCAAGCAGAAATATACATTTTTGCTCACATTCCTATTCTGAAAAGAGAATACTGTGTGAAGAAAGTAAATCTCCTATTAATCCTTCTTTTACTAAACTAGAATGAACATGTGTTAGGAATAAAATTCATATAATATCAAAAATGCAACTTATCTGCTAGATTATTAGATAATATAATTCATAAAGTACTTATAAAATGCCTGGCCTCAGAGCAGGTGCTTTGTTTAGATTTGTAAACTAAATTTATAAACACAGTCATGGATGCATATGAAAAGGGGCCTAAATTCTAAGGAACTGAAAATGTTTAAATCATTGACATTAATCGCATGAGAAAATAGTTTTCATTACTCTTTACTTGATTTGGGAGGTAGTTAACAATAGATTACTATGTGATATCTACTTATACTTGATATATAAATAGGTATTTTTAATATTTTATTTTTAATTTCTAGTGTATCACTAGGTCTCTGAATTCTGTTACAAGAGGGAAGGATGCTTTGGCTGCACTCATATTTATGAGTGCTGCCTGAGGCTCCTTTTCTTGGTTTTGTCATTAATGGGAACCCTGAGGACCAGTGATTCTCAAAGGTAAGTTTGCAGAACACCCACATGGAAGCCTTCTTCAAAATGCAGCTTCCCAGGCCCAGCCCCTGAAAATTTGATTCTGGAGGCCTTCTATTGGCCCCAGGATACATGTGTTTGACAAGCCCATCAGGTACTCCTAATTCAAGGGGTTTCCCACAGAACAGGATATTGTTGTTCTTTCTTTTGCACATATGGACACTCTCAGGGCTTAATTTACACTATTAAAGTTGGTAAAGCTAATTGTATAAAAGCTAAAATGAGACATGCTGAATGGAGCTGACTTTCTTTGTAAAATTAGAAATTTAACTAAAAATATGTGTCCAGTTTTGAAACCTACCCCAAAAGTCTTTCACCCTTATTCTGGATACTATCCATATTCTTTGCCTTGCACTTCAACCTACCCTAGTTGTCCTGAACCTCATTTTTTACATTTCAGTTCAATTTAGCAAGTTTTTACTAACCACCTACCATGTGGAAGGCACATTTATTTTCTCTTCTCTTTTTACATTTCGATGAAAACATTTTCTTTTGACAACTTATATTTTCTCTTAATTTTCAGCTCAAAACAAAGGAAGGAATTCCAACTTATCAAATTTGATGTAAAAAATAGCTAGTTATTTAATTATATTTCGTATTTAACAATCTTTGTACTTTTAGATGGACAGTAAATTAATTAGCTTCTTAGGCAGTATAAAACCTTAATGTGTTGTTATGAATTTTTAATGTAGCAATTTTTCTGTTCTTAGTTAAAATATGCTTCTGGCAGTAATTTTTTGGAAGTACAGAACATTTGTACTTAGATTTCTCTTATGTTATCGTGCTCTAAATTTAGGACTTATATCCCAAATCCAAATTTCTGAAATAAATTTAGGCTGGAGGGCATAATAAATAAAAAGCTAAATTTAATGTCTTTTCCAGAAAACAAGTAGAATACAGAGTTTCTAAAAATAAAGTTGATTTTATCCACTTTTTCCTCTAACATACACACACTCACAGTGACCCACACACTACTGTTGGTTCTAATGGATAACCAATACATCCATTCTATAGCAAGTCTCAAGTATATAAGGGAGATTGATATTTCCTAAAGATCTGTTGATAATATTTAGCATATTAGGCGTTTTCTATGTGCCTGATTCTCTGTTATGTGCTTTAACTGAATTACTCTCATTTAATTTTCACAGCAACCCTATTATAATCATTTTGTAGACAGGAGAACTGAGACTTGATAGAGGTTAAGGAATTTTCCAAGGTGACACAGTCAGCAAATGGCAAAACTAGCATTTGAGTCAACATAATCTGACTCTAAAACTTGCACCTGTAACAACTGTGCTCTACAATTTACTTGAAGGCATCAGTACTTTTGTACCTTTTAAATAACTCATTTAGGGGAATGAATAGTTAATTAGAACACACGTGTGCCTCAAGCTTAAAGAAAAATTGGAATGGCATTTTACCATTCCTATAAGCATTTTTGTCTTATCACTCATGTTCTAAAGGCATTTGGACAAGAATTAACATAATCAGTAAAAGAATAAACTAGTACTTATTATCAGTTTTCTCCTAGAGCTTCTTCAACCTCCAATGCTATTTCTTATTATCTTTTATTTAAAAACCTGAGTAGCTTTCTTATTTGATATCAGGAATCACTACATTTTTGCACCATCAAAATATTTCTAATGCAAATTAGATGTTTCAAAAGACTGAACACCTATTTGGAGTAACACATTAAAAGATTAATATTTCTACAGATTTTATTTCAAAGATCATTTCTAGAATATTATCCCTTCTTAATTCTAAGGCACATGTAAAAATATTTCAATTAACATTTTTCTGTTTCTTATTCCTCTCATCTATAGTTATGCTGAAATAAAACTTTGTATCAGAGATCACAGCCAAGGCTGGGGTCACATGCCACACAAAGCTGGGAAAGATCATTATGGATGTCAGAGGCTTCTTTTAATAATGCATGGAGACACAGCAACTGTAAGAAATGTTAGGACAGGAACAAGTTATAAATGAAGTTTTAGCTCTTCCAAATACATTTGTTCACTGTTGCTGCATCTGTTCCATTAATATGTCCTATCAAATCAAGAAACAAGCAAAAGAATAGGATTTGCTTGAGGTTGGATTTAAAAGCAAGAGCAGGAAAAGGATGAAGCCAATAAACTTCAGATTTTAAAGTTTGTTTATTTGGATGAAGCATTATTATATAGTATAAAGGCAGTCCTCAATAGAATAACATTTCTAAAAGATAATCAAATGGTAAAATCATTAAGGACGAAGAGCTTTAGGCATCTCAAGACACAGTATTAGCCATTCGGTTTTAACTCTTAAAATGAATTATTCTTTGTGAACAAAAGCTACCGAGTTTTAGCCTAAGAACAACTTGAGAGGACAGGTAGGAATTAGAATAAATAAAAGTAATGAAATTTCTGGTGAGCATACAAGGAACCACAAGTTCTTTTCTTTTGGAGATAGTCTCTTTTGCCTCTTCTAGAGATAGGTTTTCTAGCAGAGAGTTAAATAGTAAATAAGAAAATGAGCATTGAGGTGCCATTAATCTATCAGCACATCTCAGCTTAGTTTTGATAACATTTACGTAGGATATAAACTAGGAAGTATTTTTTGTTTCAAAGAGATAGCAATTTAAAATGATGAGATGATAGATACACCTTGATGCAATCCCAGGTACACCCGGCCCCATTAGGCCTGGGAGATGTAGCTGAGCACTTTCTCCCCCAAATATACTTTCTTGACCTAATTTTTACTTGCCTATCATAATTTAGCTCAGATATTACCTCTTCTGAAAAGCCACCCCTAGCTACCTCATCCCCAAGTGAGGCTGTTGTCCCTTTTCATGTTTTCTGTGACACTCAGGTTGACTCCCATTAGAGTACAAATGCCACATAAATGCTTTCTGACTTGTCTGTATCCCTCAAGAGACTCTGAGTTCCTTAATAGCAATTCCTTCATTGTTTCCCAGTGTTTGATTTGCTGCATCAAAAGTGTACAGTTAGTATTTATTGAATATATAAATTGAAAAATCTGTTATGGACCAATATGATATAAATACATGATTTTCAGTCTCTCCAAGACATTACGGCACAGCATTTTCATTATAAATTGCAGGAGCCCCCTTGGGTTGCTGCTTCTTAAAAAGAACACACCAAAGCTTAGTTAACACATTGAATGCCCTTAAATTCCACATACAATCATCATTATACATTTCTACAATTTTTTTTTTTAATTTTCTTAAATGGTCATTGTCATGGTCAGGTTCATGTCAACTTGGCCAAGTGGAGGTACCTGCTTGTCTGGTTGGCCAAGTGCTGGCCTGTCTGTTGCAATGAGGACATTTCATAGAATTAGATCATGAGCATGTCAGCTGCATCCACAGCTGATTCCATTTGTAATCAGCCAAGGGGAGTGTCTTTGGCAATGAGTGATGCTCAATCTAATCACTGGAAGCTTTTTAAGGAGGATTCAGAAGTGACAGGCTCTCTTCCTGCTTTGGCTAACAAGCCTCTCCTGTGGAGTTCGTCCAGACCCTCCATCGGAATCATCAGCTTCAAAGCCTGCCCTGCGGATTTTGGACTCTGTGTTCCTGCGGCCAAGTGAGTCACTTTTATAAATTTCATATTTGCGAGTGTTCCCTGTTGATTCTGTTCCTCTGTTTCTCTAGAGAACCCTAACTAAAACTGTCATGATAAAAATAAAACATTTTTAATTGTGAAATATACCATATATGCAGAAAAGTGAAAATTTCAAAGTACATTTTAACAAGTAGTTATAGAACAACTTCAAAGTATGCTATGGGTTACAGATCCAAAATTTCAGGTATTTCCTTCTACCTGCTCTAATACATGAGACTAAAAGAAATATCAGTATAATGATCCAGTAGTCATACTCATTTATTAAATCTTACCTTCTCTCTTATAACTCCTTCCTCTCATTTGATCCTTCTCTCAATCTTCAGGGATATTTGGGCAATGACTATTCTAACTTCTTCATGTTGAGAAGGAGTATTGATATTATGGGGTAAGGTGATACAACTGCTTGATGTTCTTGTAGAAGCTGGTACCTCTGGGTTTCAGGGTTTCTCTGGTATAGAAGGTCATATGCAACTTTTTTTTTTAACTTTTTTATTGTATAATAGGACCTATATACAAAGCAAAGAAAGAAAAAAGCAATAGTTTTCAAAACACTCTTCATCAAGTAGTTACAGGACAGATCCCAGAGTTTGTCACAGGCTACCATATGATCCTCTCAGATTTTTCCTTCCAGCTGCTCCAGAATACAGAAGGCTAGAAAGAATAAATTTTTTTTATCATCACAATAACCTTTTTTATGAAAAATAACATATATTTTAAAAAGCAATACATTTCAAGGCACAGTACCACAATTAGTTGTAGAACATATTTCAGAGTTTGACATGGGCTACAATTCCACAATTTTAGGTTTTTCCTTCTAGCTTCTCTAAGATACTGGGGATTAAATGAAATATCAATTTAATGATTCAGCAATCATATTCATTTGTTAAATCCTATCTTCTATGTATAACTCTACCATCATCTTTGATCTTTTTATCCCTCTCTTTAGGGATGTTTGGGCTATGGCCACTCTAACTTTTTCGTGTTGCAAGGGTCTGTCAATAATAGTGGGTAGGGAGATGGAACTAGCTAATGTTCTGCAGAGGTTGGGGACTCTAGATTTCAGGACTTATCTGGTCCAGGGACCCATCTAGAGGTTTTAGGTTTCTAAAAAGTTACTCTACTGCATGGGACCCTTGTGAATCTTATATATTGCCCTAGGTGTTCATTAGGATTATCTGGAATGGTCCTGGTTGGGGGTTGGCAGGTTATAATAGGTAGCAATGTCTTACTGAAGCTTGCATAAGAGTAACCTCCAGAGTTTTCAACACTTTTTAAAGTCTCTCAGACACTGATACTTTATGAGTTACACTTGCTTTCTCCCTTTTGGTCAGGATGGAATTGTTGATCCCATGGGTACAGGGTCAGACTCATCCTTGGGAGTCATCTCCCATGCTGCCAGGGAGAGTTTCACCCTTGGGTGTCATTTCCCATGTAGTGGGGAGGGCAATGATTTCACTTTCAGAGTTGGGCTTAGAGAGGAGGAGGCAACATCTGAGCAACAAAAGAGGTCCTCCAGAAGTAACTCTTAGGCATAGCTATAGGTAGGCTAAACTTCTCTACTATCTACATAAGCTTCATAAGTGTAAGCCTCAAGATCAAGGGCTTGGTCTATTGATTTGGGTGTCCCTAAAGTCTGACACAATATCAGGGGATTCCGTGATGGTAAAGTTATAGTTCCATATTTTTTCTCCCATCCCTCAAGGGACTTTGCCAATACTTTTTGATTATGTGCTTAATGTATGCTAGGATATATCCAGGCATTACATTAGGCTATAGAGGATTAAAGGACATCTGTCTTCTTCTGGGTTCCCTGTATTTCAATTTTTCAAATAAACTATACAGATACATTGAGTTAGATTATATGTTACAGAAAATTTTGGTTCCAGACCAAATAAACCTTTTTTCCTTTGTTCTCAAAGTGTATGTGTGGTTCTAAAATATAGACAATGTCTTCCTTACACTTGTGTTTTGAATTACTTTAACCCTGAACTGATTGGCTTCATTCATTTCTCTAAATATCAGGTTATATATATATAAAACAGCCTCTTGAAATCCAGAAATAATTACCACTCCAGACTAAATATGTCTGCTATAAAAGCTTACATTTTAGGCCCCTGTTTTCTTATAAGCAGTTTCTAAAAGAGACCATACCATAATTTTTCTTTTGTTTCTGGCTTATTTTGCCCCACCAAATGTCCCAAGCGTTCATTCATATCATTGCATTCCTCACAACTTTGTCCCTTTTTGTAGCAGCATAAAATTCTATCATAAGTATATACCATCATTCGCCAATACTTCTCAGTCAGTGTATCCTTTAGCCACCTGCATTCATCAGGTATCATGTATGTGACCAAAGTCCACAGTCCATTAATACTCTCAATTTTAGATAATTTCATTGTTCTCAAGAGAAAGATAACCAATAAACATACCCTTGCCAAATAGGAAATATAAACCTCCTCTTAACTCTTGTCCCTTCCCGCATTATTTACCTCTGCTGTTCCTGTGATAGTGCTGATGGTTTCCTTTTGAACATAACTCATAGCATGCAATAGCAGTTTTCCCCCTGTACCCTGAACTTAAAAACTTTTTGTTCATTAATCATACCTTTGAAGTTGTTCTTGCAAGAACTAATTTATATTTCTAGTGTTAATCAGTGGGAAACATTGGTCTATACACCCCTTTCAATCCTGTTCACCTTCAATATGGTAATGCTACTTATAGACCCACTAGAGAACCAACTTCACTTCTATCTACTTCATTACATTAGAGTTAAATCTCATTAGCTAACGGTTCACCCATCTCTCCATTCTATGTATCTTTAAGTCCCCTGTATTCTGTTTTATAAGCCTCTGATTTTACCTTTACCATTGTCATAAAAGTGGAATCATACATTATCTATCCTTTTGTGTCTCACTTATTTCACTCAGCATCATGTCCTCAAGACTCACCCATCTTCTCATGTATTTCAGGACATCATTTTGTCTTACTGCTGCATAATATTCCACCATATGTGTATATCACATTTTGCTAATCCACTTGTCTGCTGATGGGCATTTGGTTTGTTTCCATATTTTGGCAACAAAATATGTGACAAATGCTGCTATGAACATCAGTGTGCAAATGTCTGTTTGTGTCATTGCTTTCAGCTCTTCTGGGTATATACCAAGTAGTGCTATTGCTGGATCATAGGGCAACTTTATATTTAGTTTCCTAAGGAACCATCAAACAGTCTTCTATGGTGGCTTGCAACATAATACATTCCCACCAGCAGCGCATAAGTTTCCAAATTTCCCCACATCCTCTCCAACATTAATAGTTTCCTATTTGTTTAAGAGCAGCCATTCTTATAGGTATGAGGTGGTATCTCATTGTAATCTTGATCTGCATTTCTCTTATGGCCAATGAAAATGAACAGAAAAGGATGTTGAATTTTGTTAAATGCTTTTCAGCATCAATAGAGATGATCATGTGATTTTTCCCTTTTGATTTGTTAACATGCTGTATTACATTCATTGATTTTCTTGTGTTGAACCATCCTTGCATTCCTGGTATAAACCCCACTGGATCATGATGTATAATTCTTTTGATGTGTTTTTGGATTCAATTTGCTAATATTTTGTTGAGAATTTTTCATTTATGTTCATTAGGGAGATTGGCGTATAATTTTCCTTTCTTATAGCATCTTTACCCGGTTTTGGTATTGAAATGATATTCACACCATAAAATGAGTTAGGTAGAGTTCCTTTTTCATCAATTTTTTGGAAAATTTTGAGCCAGATTGGTGTTAGTTCTTTTTGGAATGTTTGATAAAATTCCTCTGTGATGCTATCTGGCCCTGGGCTTTTCTTTGTAGGAAGATTCCTGGTGATTGATTGAATCGCTTTACTTGTGAATGGTTTGTTGATATCTTCTGTTTCTTCCTGAGTCAGTATAGTTTGTTTGTGTGCTTCCAGAAATTTATCCATTTCATCTAAGTTGTCTAGTTTGTTGGCATATAGTTGGTCATAGTATCTTTTTGTGATTTCTTTCATTTCTTCAGGGTCTGTGGTAATACACCCCTTCTCATTTCTGATTTTGTTTATTTGCAGCCTCTCTCATTTTTTTTTTTCTTTGTCTGTCTTGCTAGAGGCTCATCAATTTTATTGATTTTCTCAAAGAACCAACTTCCAGTTTTATTGATTCTTTCTATTGTTCTTTTGTTCTCCATTTATTTAATTCTGCTTTAATCTTTGTTATTTCTCTTCTTCTATTTGCTATGGGGTTAGTTTTCTATTATTTCTCAATTTCCTCCAGGTAAGCAGTTATGTCCTCAATTTTGCTCTTTCTTGTTTATTAATATAGGCATTTAGGGCAATACATTTCCCTCTCAGCATAGCCTTTGCCACATTCCATATGTTCTGCTATGTTGTATTCTCATTTTCATTTATCTCCAGATAGCTACCAATTTCTCTAGCAATTTCTTCTTTGACCCATTGGTTGTTTGTGAATGATCTTATTCTTGGTGGTTATTGAGTTCCAGTTTCATTCCATTGTAATCAGAGAAAGTGCTTTGAATAATTTCAGTGTTTTTAAATTCATAAAGACCTGTTTTGTGCCCCAGCATATGATCTATCCTGAAGAATGTTCCATAAGCACCAAAGAAGAATGTATATCCTTGTGTTTGAGGGTGGAATGATCTATATATGCTGTTAGATCTAATTCATTTATCAAGTCATTTAACTTCTCTATTTCCTTGTTGATCTTCTGTCTGGTTGTTCTATCTATAGAGGAGAGTGGTGTATTGAAGTCTCCTACTATATTGTTGAAATATCTATTCCTCCCTTCAGTTTTGCCAATGTCTGTCTTCTGCACTTTGGACCTCCTTGATCGGTAGCATAAACATTTTGATTGTTATTTCTTCTTGGTGAATTGTCCCTTTAATTAATATATAATGTCCTTCTTTGTATCTTATGATGTGTTTATATTTAAAGTCTATTTTGTATGATATTAGTATAGCTACTCCTGCTTTCTATTGGTTACAACTTACATGGAAAATCTTTTTCCATCCTTTCACTTTCAGTCTATTTGTATCCTTGTATCCAAGATGAGTCTCTTGTAAGCAGCATATAGTAGGATTATATTAATCCATTCTTCTAATCTGTATCTTTTAATTGGTAAGTTTAGTCTGTTAACTTTCAAAGTTATTTCTGAAAATGTATTTCTTGAATCTACTATCTTATCTTTTTAATTTTATTTGTCAGACCTATATATTCTTTTCCCTATTTTTCTTTTTATCCTTTAAGTTACCCTTACTGGTACTCTTCAATTCTGTGCCCTCCTCCAGACCTCCCTTTCCTGTGTTTTTTTTTCAACTGGCAGAATTCCTTTTAGTATTTCTTGTAGGACTGGTTACTTGTTGACAAATTCTTTCAGGATTTGTTTGTCTGTGAAAACTTTAGTCTCTCCCTCAGTCTTGAAAGGCAATTTGGTAGGGTGCAGAATTCTTGGCTGGAAATCTTTCTCTTTCAGGATCTTAAATGTATCATACCACTGTCTTCTCTCCTCCGTAAGGCTAGTTAAGTAGTCTTAACTCAGTCTTATGTGGTTTCCCTTGTATGCAGTAGATTGTTTTTCTCTTGCCACTTCCAGAATTTTCCGCTTCTCTTCAACATTTGACAGACTGATTAGTATGTGTCTTTGGTGAGGTCTATTTGGATTTCTTCTATTTCGAGTTTGTTGAGCTTCTTTGACTTATCTATTTATGTCCTTTATAAGGATTGGGCAGTTTTCCCCCACTATATCCTAAACTACTCTTCCTACCCTTTACTCTTCTCTTCCCCTGCTGGGACACCAATGATTCTTTTATTTGTGCATTTTGTTTTGTCTATCATTGCCCTGAGATCCAATTCAAATTTTTCCATCTTTTTTTACCATTTACTGTTTTGAGTGTTCCAAATTAGTTATCCTCTCCTTTAGTTCACTTACTCTTTCTTCTGTCTCTTCAAATCTGCTGTTGTGTGTCTCTAGTATTTTTTTATTTGGTCAAAAGAATTTTTAATCTCTGTGATATCTGCTATTTTTCTATTCTTTCAGATTCTTCTTTATGCTCTTTTACTGAAGAAGACTCTTGATTCCTTTATGTCATTTGCCATCCCACTTATTTTATTTAGTAGAGTTATATGACCATCTTTGATTAGTTGTTTCAACATCCTGTCTCTTCTGGTGTTTTAATTTGATTGTTAGGCTGGCCTATATCTGTCTGTATTGTGATATGTTCAGTGATCGCCTGTTGTTTTTGTCTTTGTTTTAATTTATTTTGGAAGTTGTTTTCCTTCAGCAGACTAAGGCCTTTTGTTTGTGGGATGGATATGTAGCAGGATCCAGGGCATGAGGTAGGGCATAACAGTGTACTGATGTGTTGCAGCACAGGTATAAGCACAGGTTGGGAATGCTAGACTCGTGCCTATGAATGGGGGCACCCAGTGGCTAGGGGGGATTTGACTGTGAGGGTGCATGGATTTAGGGGGCATAATCCTGATGTGTGCTGGTCTAAGGCATGGGGCCCTTTGTACACATATGCACAGCTAAGGCAGTGGGTTGGTGTTATGCCTTCATGATCTTGTGGTGGATGTGACCCAGCTGTGCAGTCAGGGCTTTCTCAGAGTTGGGGGCAAGACTGGGGGTCATGCACATGCATAGGTCTAGGAATAATGTAAACTGATATTCTCAGAGCTGAGGCATATGACTGGGGACAAAGCACACGCATGGGTCTGGGAGTGCCATAAACTGATATTCGCATGTACAAAGCTCATGGGGCATGCGGTGAGGCTGTGCAACTGTATGGGCTGGGGATATGTGTAACCTGGGTATGGAGGTATGCGCCCACAGCCTTTATGCACTGGCAACAGCCTGCAAGGAGCAGGGAGGGGGAGGTAGCACTCCAGAGGGGTGCAGGAGAGGTGGATTGAGCTGCACTTGGGGTGGGAAAGTGGGGTGGGTACACACGCTGAGGGTTGGTGGGACAGGAGTGTTTGGAGCAGAGGGAGTGGAGGTGAGTGATGAGGTTCCGGTGCATGGGGTGTGGGGTGAGTTTCAGGTCATGAGGTTGCACTGCTGAGGGTAGCGTGTTCAAGGAATGTGGTTTGGCTTACTTCCTAGCTCCTCCCCTGTCCATGCCCCCTGTGGGCTATGGGCTTCCACATTAGGCTCCAGTTCGCTGTTTCTCACTTCCTCAGCTTTTGCAACCAGGGCCACCGTATATGGTGCAGAAGACTCTCCCAGTTCAGTTGCACTCTGGAATTGCTCTCAGTCCCCCTCCCATCCTTTCTTTAACTTTTCCTTGGAGCAGGGCTGAAATCAATCTACCCTATTCTGCCATCTTCCCAGAACTCCGTATGTGACTTTTTGAAGAGGGAATGTGGAAATACTTTCTTCTTTTTTTAAGAAAAACAGTGGGAAATATAGAGGGTTTGAGGAAGAATAAAAGACAACTTCAGCAACTTGGAGCAAGTTGAAAATTGGTAATACTGGCCTGGGGCACAATTAGAATTTCTGGGCACAGAGGAATTTCAGAGGTCATCTTGCCAAATCCCTTATTTTACAGAGATGTAAGGTGATTTCCTCAGGGTCACAGTGTAATAGGTAGCAGAATACAGATCTAATCCCAGGTTCTATGATTCTAAATTCAATGTCTTTTCCAGGCTATCACAGCCTCTTCAACTGTGAAAGCAGAAACAGCATGTTTTTTGGCTCCAAGTTAGCATCTACGAACATATGTTTACTGCTTTATATAATGCAAATGAAGAAGAAACCCTCTGTTGCCATTTTGTGATATAAATTCCTTCCACTGTAATAAGACAATGCCACTAGAATCAAATGAGTAACTCTTTATGTAAAGCCATCTGGCAGGAGGTACATTTAAATGAATGCTGGCTCACTAGGAGAACACAAAGATATAAGGTACAGTTAGTCTCCATTGCATTATGAGATGCAATTCCATTTCATGAGAAATTTTGTGCTGAATTATGTCTTCTGACCCAGACTGAAGTCACCTAATCTCAGTGTGTGTGAGTGTGTATATGTGTGTTTGTATGCATATGTGTGTGTCTGTGTGTGCCTGTGTGTGCTAAGGCTGGAGAAAATAAACCTGAGACCAAAGAGTGATTACTCGGAATAGAGGAGTGTCAGAAGTGGATTGTGATGTCAGAAATGGATTGAAGACATGGCTTTATTATTTAAAATACCTGGGTAAATTTGGGAAAGTTTACTTCTGTGATTTGTTAATCTAGGGAAACTAAAATAGGGACACTTATCAGTAGGTTGTTGTAAGGTTTATGTTAGATGAGGCATCAATAAACTAATAGACATTGTTAGTTGTTATTGTCTTCATATTTCACAGCAGCTTAACAAGACCTGGTGTGAGGTTTGCACCCTCCAAAAATACCTAACAAACAGAAAATGATGTAGAAAAATTGTATACATCATAACTATGGGGACTCTAGGTTTTTTTTTTTCTTTCTCTCTGATGGTATGTCATATAAAAATAATGGTCTTATCTGTTATCCAAATTTTTCTCTGGATGAAAACTGTATTTTAAGAATCTTAAAACAGCTTTAAAATTACATTTTAGGAAAGCAATGAAGGAATTGCTTTTGAGTACTTGTGATATCTTTTCTATCTCTGTTATACCTTTCTATAATAAGTTTTCTATAATAAACTTATTTGCAAAAAGTTGTTGTGCACAAAAGCAGTGTTTTGTTATGTGATTTTAGGATGAGATACTTGGGAAAGGGCTTGAGAAAGATTTACTGAGGAAATTGTATTCCCCTCGAGTATCTAAATCCATTCATGAATTGTTTCTGGGGGAAAAGTAATTGAGGATTTTTTTATGGATAGTGGTTGTCTATGCTCATTTGCCAACAGACAGAGAGAACAACAGCAATATGTGTTACAGTAATCTCTTTACTTTTTTAAAAAAGTTTTTGTAAAATATAACATATACATAGCAAAGAAAGAGAAAAAACAATAATTTTGAAAGCACACTTCAACAAGTAATTACAGTACAGATCCCAGAATTTGTCATGGGTTACCATTCCATCATCTCAGATTTTTCCTTCTAGCTGCTCCAATATTAATATAGATATTAATATAGTGATTCAGCAGCCATACTCATTTGTTAAATCCAATTTTCTCTGTTATACCTCCTTCTTCTCCTCTTGTCCTTCTCCCAATCTAAAGGGATCTTTGGGCAATGCCTGTTCTGACTTTTTCCTGTTGAGAAGGGGTGTCCAAACTAAAGGATAGGGAGATGTAATTAACTGATAATCCTGGAAATCCTGGTCCCTCTGGGTTTCAGGATTAATCTGACCTAGGAACCCTACAGGAATTATTGTTCCAGGAAGGCAAACCTAGTGCATGAAAGCTTTATAGAGTCTCAGTTTGAGCCCTAGGTGTTCTTAAGAGTTAACAGGAGTGATGTTGATTGGGGTTTAGCAAACCATAGCATTTAGCACTATCTAACTGAAGCTCGCAAAAAGAGTAGCCTCCATAATAAACTCTTGACTCCATTCTATCTCTCTTGGCTATGATGCCTTATTTTATTACACTTCTATTTCTCCCATTTGGTCAGGAAGGCATTGTTGATCCCAAGGTACCAGGGTCAAACTCGTCCCTGGAGTCATACCCCACATTGTCAGGGAGATTTTCATCCCTGAATGGCTTATACCACAGAGGGAGGAAGGCAGTGATTTTCCTTGTAGAGTTGGGCTTAGGGAGAGAGGCCACATCTGAGCAACAGAGAGTCTTCCTGGAAACAACACTTAGGCCTCATTATGGGTACTCTCAGCTTCTCCCCTACAAAAATAAGTTTCATAAGGGCAAGCCTAAAAATCAAGGGCTTTGCCTATTTTCTTTGTAGTCCCCAATGGTTGAGAGGGTACCCAGGGTTTCCCAGATGGGAGAATTTAATAGTTCCATATATATATATATCCCCCTTCATATCCTCAAGTGACTCTACCAATACCTCTTAATTATCAGCCCACTATATTCTGAGATGTAGCCTGGTATTATATTACGCTATACAGAATTATAGGCCTCATTTCCATTCTGGCAACTAAGAGTTTGGGTTGTTTAAATGAGCTATCCAGAAAGATTGATTTAATAATGTGTTACAGAAAATTGAAATTCTAGACATAACCTCTGCCTTTGATCTTGTACAGTAGCTGAAGGTCTAGAGTACATACACTATCATTTTTTGTATTGCATTATAATTTACCTTAGTTCTAGCCAGAATGGCTTTGTTTTAAACTCCGGTTGAGGCCTGATCTCTTTTTTGGCTATTTTAACTGTTTTTATATACAGTTATGCTAACTTTCACGGCTGCAGCACTCCATTTTTGGGTCATAGGTGTCACAGAGCTACTCAAAGTTCCGGAAATATCAGCTGATACACATATAGCTCAGTGTCTCAGAATCCAGAAATATATCTACAAATTCATGTCAAATGTGATGCCATTAGGGCCCACAATCTAGGCTCCCACATTTTCTCATAAGTATTTTCTGAGAGAGACCTTTAGCATATTTGTTTGTTTCTGGCTAATTTTGCACAATACATCACCCCTAAGGTTTATTCAGCTCATTGTGTGCCCCTCAAAGTCCCTCCTTTTTGAAGCTGCATCAAATTCCACCATATAAATGTACCACCGTTTGCCATTGTTCTTCTTAGTCATTGTATCCTTCAGCTCCCCCATCTAATGGGCCATGGATACTGTCCAAAATAAACAAACCATGGCTTACAGTATCTGTTTGGTTGTACAATCAGCAACACTCTCAATTTTAGACAATTTTCATTAGTCCATAATGACAAAGAACCACCAAACATAAAGTCACCAACCAGCAAATCAAAAGTGCCCCATCCCTTGTCTCTCCCACCACCCTTGTAGTGCTGTGGTACTATTGATGTCTTCCTGGTAACAATTGGCTTTAGCATGCCTTTTTAGTTCTTCCCCTATATCCCTCTACTATTGGCTCTTTGTCCAGGATCAAACCATTGAAATAGTTCACGCAAGAACTAATTTATACTTGTAAATTTAATCAGTGGGATACTTGGCACTATACACCCCCTTTCAAGACATTCACCTTCAATATGGCAATATTACTTATAAGCCTGATAATTAGTTACCATCATTTCTATCCATTCCCTTTCATTTAGAGTCAACCTTATAGGGTATCCTTTCTTCCATCTCTAGCTTTTGTATACCTCTAGGTCTTCTATATTCTACAGTGTAACCTCTGAGATTACCTTTACCAGAGTCATAATAGCAAAATCATACAGTATCTTTCCTTTTGTGTCTGACTTATTTCACTCAGCATAATGTCCTCAGTGTTCATCCACACTGTCATATGTTTCAGGTCATCATTTCATCTTACTGCTGCATAAAATTCCATCATATGTATATACCACATTTTGTTTATCCACTCATCTGTTGATGGTCACTTGGATTATTTCCATCTTTTGCTATTATGAATAGTGCCACTATGAACATCAGTCTGCAAATGTCTTTTCATGTCACTGCCCTCAGCTCTTCTGGGTATATATTGAGTATTGGTATTGCTAGATCATAGGGCAAATCAATATTTAGTTTATCGAGGATTTGCCAAACTGTCTTCCATAGCGGCTGCACCATTATACACTCTCACCAACAATGAATAAGTGTTCCAATTTCTCTACATCCTCTCCAACATTTGTAGTTTTCTACAAATGCTTGTTTAATAGTAGCCATTCTTATAGGTGTGAGGTAATATTTCATTGTGATCTTAATTTGCATTTACCCTACAGCTAATGAAAATGATCATGTCTTCATGTACTTTTTAGCCATCTGTATTTGTGCTTCAGAAAAGTGTCTATTTATATCCTCTGCCCATTTTATAATTGGGTTATTTGTTCTTTTGTTGTTGAGCCATATAATTTATTTATGTACACAGGATATCAAGCCTTTATCTAATATGTGGCTTTCAAATATTTTCTCCCATTGAGTTGGCTACCTCTTCATCTTTTTAACAAAGCCCTTTGAGGTGCAGAAACTCTTGATCTTAAGGAATTCCCATTTGTCTATTTTTTCTTTAGTTGCTTGTACTCTAGGTATAAAGTTTAAGAAGCTACCTCCTATTAGTAGATCTTGAAGATGTTTCTCTACATTTTCTTCTAGAAGTTTTATGGTATGGCTTTTTACATTTAGGTATTCATTTTGAATTAATTCTTGTATAGGATATAGAGGAGTCCTCTCTCATTCTTTTAGCCATTGATATCCAATTCTCCCATGCTATTTTTTGAAGATTATTCTGTCCCAATTCAGTGGATTTGGGGGCCTTATCAAAGATCAATTGGTCATAAATTTGGTGGTCTATTTCTGCAGTCTCTATCATATTCCATTGGTTGCTGTTTCTGTCTTTGTGCCAGTACCATGCTGTTTCAACCACTGTGGCTTTATAGTAAGCTTTAAGTCAGGAAGTGATCGGTCCCTCCCACTTTCCTCTTCTTTTTTTTAGGATATATTAGGTATTTGGGGTCTTTTTCCCTTCCAAATAAATGTGATAACCAGCTTTTCCAAGTCTTCAAAGTCGGTTGTTGTTATTTTTATTGGTATTGCATTGAGTCTGTAGAACAGTTTGGGTAGAAGTGATATCTAAACAACATTCAACTTTCTTTTCCATTAGTGTGGAATGTCTTTCCATCTGTTTAAGTCATTTTAAATTACTTTTAGCAATATTTTTGTAATTTTCTTTGTATAAGTCCTTGACATCCCTGATTAGGCTTATTCCTAGACACTTGATTTCTTTGGTTGTTATTTTGAATGAGATTTTTCCTTTGTCTCCTCAGATAGGTCATTGCTTATATGTATAAGTGTTACTGATTTTACATTATTCTTATATCCCACCACTTTGGTGAATTTGCTTATTAGCTCAAATAACTTTGTCATAGATTTCTCATGGTTTTCTAAGTATAGGGTCATGTCATCTGCAAATAATGAAAGTTTCATTTCTTCCTTTCCTATATGGATGTCTTTTATTTTTTTCTCCTTTCTAATTGCTCCAGATAAGACTTCTAGTATAATGTTTAATAGTAGAGGTGACATTGGGCATCCTTGTCTGGTTCCCGATTTTAGGGGGAATGCTTTCCGTCTCTCACCCTTAAATATGATGCTGGCTATGGGTTTTCATATATGCCCTTTATGATATAGAGAAAATTTCATTTGATTCCTAAATTTTGACTGTTTTTATCAGGAAAGGATGCTGGACTTTGTCAAGTGCTTTCTCAGCATCAATCAAAATGATCATGTGAGTTTTCCCTTTTGATTTGTTAATGTACTGTATTACATTGATTGATTTTCTTATGTTTCTTGCATCCTTGGTATAAACCCCATTTGGTCATGATGTATAATTCTTTATTGTGTCATTGGATTCAATTTGCTAGTATTTCGTTAAGATTTTTCACATCTATATTCATTAAGGAGATTGGGCTATAGTATTCCTTTTTTTAGTGTTTTTATCTGGTTTTGGGATTAAAGTGATGTTAGTGTCATAAAATGGGTTAAGTAGCATTTCTTTTTCCTCAGTTTTTTGGAAGAGTTTGAGCAGGGCTGATGTTAGTTCTTTTTGGGATATTTGATAATCACATTCACCTTTGAAGCCATCTGGTCCTGGGCTTTTTGTTGGGGGGGGGAAAACTTGATGACTAATTGAATCTCTTTACTTATAATTGACTTGTTGAGATCTTCTATTTCTTCCTTATTCAGTGTAGGTGATTTGTGCATTTCTAGGAATTTGTCCATTTTATCTAAGTTGTCTAATTTGTTGGCATATAGCTGTTCATGATATTCTCTTATGATTTTTAAAATTTCTTCATGGTTTGTGGTAATGACCCACTCTCATTTCTGATTTCATTTATTTATGGCACCTCTCTTTTATCTTTATTAGTCTAGCCAGGGTTCCATCAATTTTATTGATTTTTTTTCAAAATACCAACTTTTGGTTTTGTTGATTCTTTCTATTGTCTTAGTGTTCTCCAGGTTGTTGATTTCAGCTTTTGCGGTTTGACCCAACCGCTAAACTATCGCAGGAGGCTTGACGAGCCCTGGATTATATAGAGTTTGAGGAGAGGTGGAGTTAGGGCGTGGCCTCCAGGGGAGGGTAGCCAATCACACAGGGAGGACGGATGAGTGACTGTGACCATAGAGATGCTGTTCCTGAGTGTACCCGTAGCAGAGGATGTTGGGTAGGTGGAGGACTAAGGAGAAGGCCAATAGGGTTAGAGAGACAAGGCTGCATCATCACTAGTCGCCGGTGAGGCTTGTAATTCAGAGGTCTAGAAGAACCGGAGGTGCCAAAATGGCGAGGGAGGGAGAGAAAGAGACTAAGCCACCAGGTCAAGAATAAAATTATGCCACAAGCTTTAATCTTGGTCAATTCTCTTCTTTTATTTACTCTGGGTTTAGTTTGCTATTCCTTCTCTGTATTCTCCAGGTGAGCAGTTAAATCCTCAAATTTTGCTCATTCTTTTTTTTTTAATATAGGCATTTAGTGCAATACGTTTCCCTATCAGAACTTTCTTTGCTATATCCCATAAGTTTTGATATGTTGTATTCTCATTATCATTCATCTCCAGATATTTACTGATTTTTCTTGCAATTTCTTCCTTAGCCCACTGATTATTTATGAGTGTGTTGTATAATTTCTGTATATTTGTGAAAATTCTGGTTCTTTGGTGATTATCAATTTCCAGCTTCATTACATTGTGGTCAGAGAAAGTGCTTTGGATAATTTCAATCTTATTAAATTTATAAAGAGTCAGTTTGTGTTCCAGCATATGATCTATCCTGCAAATGTTCCATGTGCACTAGAGAAGAATGTATATCCTGGTGTTTTGGGGTGTAATAATCTATATATGTCTGTGAGGTCTAATTCATTTATCCCATTGTTTAGGTTCTCTATTTCCTTGTGGATCCTCTGTTTAGTTTTTCTATCTATGGTGGAGAGTGGTGTATTGAAGTCTTCCACTTTTACTGTTGAAACGTCTATGGCTTCCTTCAATTTTGCCAATGTTTGCCTCAAGCACTTTGGAGCTCTTTGACTGGGAGCATAAACATTTATGATTGTTATTTCCTGTTGACGATTGTCCCTTTTATTAATGTATAATGTCCTTCTTTGTCTCTTTTTATGATCTCTTTATGTTTAAAGTCTATTTTATCTGATATTAGTATAGCTACTTCTGCTTTCTTTTGGCTGTAGCTTGCATAGAAGATTTTTCTTTCACTTTCAATCTAATTGTGTCCTTGCATCTAAGATGTGTCTCTTGTAAATAGTATATAGGTGGATTATGTTTTTTTAATCTATTCTGCCAGTCTGTATCTTTTAATTGGTGAGTTTAGTCCATTAATGTTCAAACTAATTACTGTAAAAGCAGTTCTCGACTCTAACATCTTACCCTTAAGTTTTTATTTATCAGATCTATATATTCTTTTCTTCTCTCTCTTTTTATCCTTTAAATTACCATTACTGCTATTCTTCAGTTCTGTACCCTCCTCCAAACTTTCCTCTCTTGTCTTGTTTTTCATCTGATATGACTCCCTTTAGTATTTCTTGTAAGGCAGGTCCCTTATGGACTAGTTCTCTCAATCTTTGTTTGTCTTCGAAGATTTTAATCTCTCCCTCAATTATGATCCTCAATTATTATCCACTTCTCTGGATAGAGAATTCTTGACTGAAAGCTTTTCTTTTCCTGGATCCTAAATAAATCATACCACTGTCTTCTTGCTCCCATGGTGCCTGTTGAATAATCTGAAGTCAGTCTTATGTATTTTTCCTTGTACGTAGTAGATCACTTTTCTCATGCTGCCTTGGACTTTCTGTTTCTCTTCAACATTTGACAGTTGTTTAGTATGTATCTTAGAGTAGGCCTTCTCAGATTTATTTTATTTGGAGTTTGTTGGGCCTCTTTGATTTGCATATTTATATCTTTTATAAGGCTTGGGAATATTTCCCCAAATATATCTTCAACTAATGTTTCCAGCCCTTTTGCTCTTCTCTTCTTCTTCTGGGACACCACTGATTCTTCATTTGTATGCTTCTTATTGTTGATCATTTCCCTAAGATCCAGTTGCATTTTCCCCATCTTTCTTGCCATTTGTTCTTTTGTTCACTGTAGCTCAATTGTTCTATCTTCTAGGTCACTTATTCTTCCTTCTGCTTCTTTGAATCTGCTATTGTGTGTCTGTAGGATATTTCTAATTTGGTCTACTGTGTCTTTAATTTCTGTGAGATCTGTCATTTCTCACTTTTCTATTTTATCTTTCAAATTCTTTATGTTTTTCTATGTCTTCCTGATATTGTTTATTTCTTTATAAATAAAGAGTCGTTGTTCCATATTCTTTGTCCCCTCTGGTGTTTTGATTTCATCATTTGGCTGAGCCATTTCTGCTTGTATCTTCATGTGCTTTGTGATTTTTTGTAGTGATTTTTTGTTGTGTTGGGAGCACTCATCTAAACTTTTGTATTTTCTTCATTTTGCATTGAAGGTTTCCTTTTGCACTTGGTTTGTCAGTTATTCCCTGCCAAACCAAGGTCTGGATCTCATGTAGAGGACACAGCTTTGACGTCTATAAAGGCTAGCCTGTGTGCATGGGTACTTCCGTGGTAGAACAGCAGCCCACCATGTGGGAGACCCAGGCCTGATTCCCAGCCCATATAGCCCCCCAAAAAAGAAAATATAATAAAATAAAATAAAATAAGAATATAATAAAATATGAAACAATAACAACAAAACACACCTCAACAGTAGTAGAGCCCAGAGTCAGAAGGAAACACCACATATATATTGAGAGTGAATTCATAATGGTTCTCACCAAACAGAGAGAAAATTTAAGAAAAAAAGTGATTAAAAGAATAAGATACAGTAATAAAAATAGTATATAAAATAAGAAACACAAATAATCAGTAGAATATTAAAATATTAAATATATATAAAAATAATTAAAAAGCAATTATACTACTAATAACAATATATAGAAAATGTATTCTTCAAAAAAAGAAGGGAAAAGAAAAAAGAATACTAGGAAAAAAAGTAAAAACCTAGGCAAATAGGAAGCTAGCCTGCCTTCTCCCCAGCAGGTGGTAGTTCAAAGGCACTTCCTTCCCTCAAGTATCCCGACCCCCTACCCCCCACCACAGCAGTAATCGGCTTGTACTTACTACATTTTACCAGCAGGTGGCGCTCATGAGGTCCCTCCCTCCTGGCGCACCCCTCCTGGACTACAGTGATTCAAAGATGCCATGCTCAGTGGAGGGGCTGCTCCCAGCCCACTGCCGTCAGATGGCCAGTCCCTCAGGACTTGGGAGTCAACCAGCGCCGGAGGGATCATCCGACCTGCAGTGCTAGGCGAGTCCATCAGACACCAGGTCCACAGGCTATTCTTGCACCGGGCTGCGTTGATTGTGTCCTGTACCCAGAATCCTGGCTCCCTGCGGTGGACTATCGGGTCCGCCTCCGGGCTCCCCGCAGGCGCTGTCATCTGTGGATCTGTGTGGGCAGGTTTCCCAGCCAGCAGCTGGGGTAGGCTGGAGCAGAGGAACTATCAGTTCCCTGTAATCACACCTCCCCTCTTGCCGCAGCCCCCCACGGTGGGGATCATGGTTGACCGATCCACCACCCTCTCCCCGTCCAGAGCCCCCCTGCCTCTCTCCTCAAAACTCCTTAGAGACCCTGTTTGTTTACTCACACCCGGGGGTCCTATTCATTTTCTCCCCGTCCCCTATCTTGTTTCAGAGAGCAGGAATGAACTCAATCCACTCCTCTCTGCCATCTCCTACTCTCTTTACTTTTAAATTTGGAGTTGCTAAGAAAAACAAAAAAACAAAAAGCAAAAAACCACCATGCAAGGGCGATAGGCAAGCAGGCAATAACAATGGCCAGTGCTTACTTTAAAACTTACTGGACTTTTTGAAGAAAACGCGGTAGGTGCTTTCACGGCGTTACGGCTCCCTGTTCCTTTTGACTCACGGCCGTTTGCTCTCATTGAGGAACAAGTCATCAGGAAGCCATACCACAGCCATAGCTCTTAAGGACACTGGAAAGATGCCTGTGGAACCCGACGTGGCGATTCATAGCGTTAGAATCACCCTGACCAGCCACAACGTGAAGTCTCCGGAGAAGGTATGTGCTGACTTCATAACAGGTGAAAGGAAAAGAACCAAGGTGAAGGGACCTGTTCGGATGCCTACCAAAACTCTAAGAGTCACTACAGGGAAAACTCCTTGTGATGAAGACTTGGGATCCTTTCCAGATGAGAATTCACAAGCAACTCACTGATTTGCATGGTCCTTCTGAGATTGTTAAACAGATTCGTTCTATCAGTATTGAACAAGGAGTGGAGGTTAAAGTCATCAACACAGATGCTGAAGTCAGCTATTTTTAATAAACTGTTATCAGTGCCAGATGCTGTCTTGGGTGCTATGTCTGAATTATATAATTTAATATGAGTGCCATTACGATAATCTCCAGTTTAAAGATTAGGATATTGGAATTTAAAAAATCAGCTAATTTACCTTGGGTCACTTGCTAGTAAGAGGCAAAACTAGGAAACAAATCCATGTCATCTTAGTTCAAAGCCCATGATCATAATCACTACATGATATGCCTTCTATCAATGTAAAAAAAAAAAAGACCAATTTGTCTCAATTGAGGATAAAAAATGTATGTTGTTAGGTAAAAATTATAGATGTGCATAAGAAACGGGTTTTTCTCTTGATAGGTATTTTTAATACCTATCTTCCTGACTATTTTAGATGGTTTACATATCCTGCTAAGCCATACACTATAGCACCTATGTAAAGTCCACATTCTTCAACTAATAGATATGCCACTACTCTGCTTGACTTTTTTCTTCCCTAAAAATGATTGTGTTGAGGTTTTAAAAATATATAATATTGATGTGACCTTTTTAACCTAATGTTTTTTATTGTTTTGTACTAATTAATATTTCCATCTTTAAAAAGACCAAAATATTATCACATGTAAAACTTTCCCATCATTAAATCAACTTTGTGCTTTTCTCAATGATTTGTCTTATCAGCATTCTGTTCTGAATATTTATTGATATTTCTGCCTATTTCCTTTATTTCTTCTACTTGAAATGTATGTTTAAAATTATAGGGGCTTCCTGGTGCCTGCCCATGTTAAGAAAGAAAATACTAAAGTATGAGTGCTAATACTCTAAATTTTTTACTAAGGAAACATAAGGACATAACTTCAGGACCTTATAGAAGGCAATGGGTTTTTAGACTTTACACCAAAAACAGAAGCAACAAAATAAAACAAAACAAATAGATAAAATGGATTTCATCAAATTAAAAACTTTTGTTCACTGAAGGACATTATTTCAGTTTGCTAAAGCTGCCAGAATACAATATACCAGAAATGAGTTGGTTTTGCAATGGGGATTTATAAGCTTACAAATTTATAGTTCTAAAGTCATGAAAATGTCAAAATTAAGGCATCAGGAGGAAGATACCTTCTCTGAGGAAAGGCTGCTTTCCTCTGTCACATGGGAAGTCACATAGCCAACATCTGTTAGTCCTTTGCTCCCAGCTTCCATTGCTTTCAGCTTCTGATTCCACTGGCTTTCTCTCTTAGCTTCTATGGGTTCTTTTTCATCTCCAGGGTGTTTGTCTCTAAGCTCTTTCTCTTGATGTTTCTCTCTTTTTTTTTTCTTTTTCTTTCTGTCTTTTATCTTCGTAAAGCACTCCAGTAAAGGATTAAGAGCCAGCTTGAATGGGATGGGTCACATTTCAATTAAAACAACCTAATCAAAAGGTTCTACCTACAATAGGTATGTCCCACAAGAATGGATTAAAAGAATATGGCATTTTCTGGGGCCATAACAGCTTCAAACCTGCACAGACATTATTGAGAGAGTGAAAACAGAAGCTATAAAGCAAGAAAAAGTATTTGGAAACCATATATCCAATAAGGGTCTAATATCCAAAATATATACCCCATCAACAAAAAGCAAACAACAAATTTAAAATTCCAATTTAAAAAATGGGCCAAGGATTTGAATAGACATTTATTCAAAGAAGATATACCAATGTCCAATAAGCACATGAAGAGATGTTCAATGTAATTAGCCGCTAGGGAAATGCAAATTAAAATCACAGTGAGATATCTGTTCGCATCCACCAGAATAGCTTACTTTTAACAAAATGGAAAGTAACAAGTGGATGAGGAGAAAAAGGAGCACATGTATGTTGGCAGGAACATAAAATGGTGTAGCTGTTGTGGAAAACAGTTTGGCAGTCCCTTCAAATGTTAAGTATAGAATTACCCTATGATGCAGCAATCCCACTTCTAGTTATGTACTCAGAAGAACTGAAAGCAGGCACTCAAGCAGATATTTTCACACTTTATTAATAGTGGCATTATTCACAATAGCCAGAAGATGGAAGCAACCTAAGTGTCCATTAATACATGAATGCATATGCAAAATGTGGTATATACATGCAATGGAATATAATTCAGCTATTAAAAGGAATGGAGTTCTTATATATGTGACAATATGGGTGAACCTTGAAGACACATGTTGAGTGAAATAAGCCAGACAGAAAAATACAAACATTGTATGATCTCACTTATATGAAGTAATTAAAATATGCACATTCATAGAATGAGAAACTAGAATACAGGTTGCCATGGGTCAGGGTTGGGGTAGGGAATAAGCAGCTAATTCTTAATCGGTAGACTGTTTCTATCTGTGGTAATGGAAACATTTTGGTAAGTGATGATGGTGATGGTGGCACTGAATTGTATATTTGAATGCAGTTCAAAGGAGAAATGTTAGATTGTATATATGTTACCAGAATAAAACAAACAAACCATAGAACTCTACAAAGCAAATAGTGACCCTAATGTAAACTATGGACTATAGTTAATGATGCAATTATATTGTATCAAAGATACCACATTAATGCAAAGTATTATAATAGGGAAATCTTAGAATGATGGCGGTATATGGGAATTCTATATATTCTGCATGATTTTTCTGTAAACCTACAACTTCTCTAGTTTAAAAAAAATAGCAATTTCCCCATAAGAAATTTGGGAGGAATAATTAAATCAAGTAGTCCATGATAATCTGGTACAGTGAGTGTGTTCCATTATTTGTTAGTTGGTATTGTATCACAGTTGATGGGAAAGTTTTACTTCCTTACTAGATTGCAAAATCATTGAGACCAGGTTCTTCCTTATTCATACTTAATACCTAATACAATAAATATTTCTGAACTGTTGGATTGAACACAGAGCCAATAATTTTCTCCTTTGTAATGGATACTTGCCTGGAAGTTTCTGTTTCTTCATAGACAGGCTTACTAACATTTTCATAATTTTATTTTATAAAATAATGTTATCTGGCTAATAATGACTTAGCTAATAACTAACAATAACTTTATTCACCTAATGTTCATATTTTTCATGGAAGTAAACCATTTTTTGTGTGTTTTAATTTGGATCCTGAAAATTCATAAACAGAAACTATTACTAATTTCCTCTGCTAAGGTATAAACTGACTGGCATTTAAGGAATTTGCTCTATTGAAACATATCACAGAAGCATAATTTTCTAAGTTTTGCCTACATTCTCAAGCTCTATTCAATACATGTGAATGCAATGAATAACAAAGAGCTAAGTGATCTTTGGTGCACCTTGGCATGTTTTCACCTTTCTCTGTTCTTCACAAACTCCTTTACCAAAGTGGTTTGGGCCATGGCCCATATAGCTGGACCACGAGATTTTTTTCAGAAATGTAGTTTCTAAAAGGCACAAGATTAAATGTTTTAAGGTATCTAGAATTTACTCATTTCTTTATTTAACAAAAATGTATTGATTATTTATCATGTACTCACACTAGGGAATGTCAAAAACTAGTACTAAAATTTGAACAATTTTAATAAGATTTGTTTACTATTATCCACTTTCATAAAATTCATAATCACTCCATTTTTAGAAGCTTTCATGGTGTGGTTCATGTGTCAGCTTGGCCAAGTCATGATGCCCAGTCATCTGGTCAGGCAAGCACTGGCCTGTCTGTTGCTATGAGGACATTTCGTGGACTTAAATCATGATTATGTTGTCTGCATCGATAGCTGATTGCATTTGTAATCAGCTAAGGGGAGTGTCTTCTGAAATGAATGATGCTTAATCTAATCACTGGAAGGCGTTTAAGGAGGATTCAGAAGAGACAGTCACTTTCCTGTTGCAACCTGTGAGCCTCTCCTATGGAGTTTGTCCAGACCCATGATCAGAGTCACCAGCTTCACAGCCTACCCTACAGATTTTGGACTCTTCCATTTCCATTGGTGTCCAGTCAGTCTCTCCTCAGAGTTTGTTGAGGAACTTCTTCGGAGTTACCAGCTTGCAGCGTACCCTACAGACCTTGGACCCTTACATTCCCATGGTTGCCCAGCCAGCCTCTCCTGAGAGCTCACTGAGGACAGTCATTGGAATCACCAACTTGCAGCCTGCCCTACAGACTTTGGACTCTACATTCCCACAGTTACGTGAGACACTTTAATAAATTTTATATCAACAGATATCTCCTGCTGATTCTGTTTTTCTAGAGAACCCTGGCTAATACAGAAGATAAAAGAAAATGGTAAATGTTACTTAGGTCAATGGCTACTTACAAAATAAGATTTTATTAAAACTTATACTACAGTTTTCCCATAGCTCTTCAGTGTTTGTTATTATATTTTGATATTTGCTTACCCATTTCTTTTAATTACCAGACTGTGAGCTTGTACAGGACCATAATCACTCCCTGCCCAATGCCTGGCACATAATAGTTCAATCCAATTTGTTTAATGAATGAATAAAGGGATGAGGGAAATTGAAATGATATTTCATACATGCAGCAACACATGCGACTTTGCTACATTTATTAAGTACTTGACTCTTGCTTATCTCTGTGATAGACTAAATAGGATTGGATTTTACATTTCTGAAATAAGTACAGCAAATACAGTAAACTATTTAATTTTGTCTTCATTAATTTGGAGTTTGAGATCATTCAGTCTGGTTTACCTGAAATTGACCTCTGTGGGATTATTGAAAAATGATATATTAAACAGATTACAAAAAACTTAAAATCACTGACTTTAATGCACAAATGGTTAAAGATGCTTAACATTTTTTTTTTTTAGTTTTAAACTTCTTTTTTATTGTGAAATATAACATTTGAACAAAAAAGCAATAAATTTCCAAGTACTTTTGAACAAGTAGTTATAGAATAGATTTTAAAGTTTGATGTGGGCCATAGTTTCATGATTTT
This sequence comes from Tamandua tetradactyla, assembly GCF_023851605.1. Taxonomy (NCBI): domain Eukaryota; kingdom Metazoa; phylum Chordata; class Mammalia; order Pilosa; family Myrmecophagidae; genus Tamandua; species Tamandua tetradactyla. The sequence continues at coordinate 133,640,381 of NC_135331.1, forward strand.
TCATTTTATCTTCTAGCTACTCCAAGAGACTAGAGATGAACAGAAATATCAATATCAATATCAATATTCAGCAGTCATACTCATTTGTTAAATCCTATTTTCTCTGTTAATTTCTCTTTCTCTTTAAATAACATATATACATAAAAACAATAAATTTCAAAGTGCATCTCAACAATTAGTTGTAGAATAGATTTCAAAGATTGGTATGGGTTGCAGTTCCACAATTTTAGGTTTTTATTTCTAGCAGCCCTAAGGTACTGGAGGCTGAAAGAAATGTCAGTATAATGATTTGAAAATCATAATCATTTGTTAAACTTGACCTTCTCTGTATAAATCTACCATCACCTTTGATTTCCCCCCACTCTTTAGCGGTATTTGGGCTATGCCCATTCTAACTTTTTCATATTGGAAGGGGCTGTTGCATTATGGGATAATGGGATGAGGAACTAGTTGATGTTCTGGAAGGTCTGGGCCCTCTACATTTCAGGACTTCTGGTTCACAGACCCATCTGGAGGTGTAGGTTTTGGAAAGTTACCCTAGTTTAGCATGGAACCTTTGTAGAATGCAGGAATGGTTTTGGTTGGGGTTTGGCAAGTTACATAGCAATGTCTAACTGAAGTTTGTGTAAGAGTGACCTCCAGGGTATCCTCTCAACTCCATTTGAACTCTCAGCCACCGATACCTTATTTGCTACACTTCTTTTCCTCCTAAAATGCTTAACATTTTAAAAAGAAGTACAATAGCTGGTTGAATGGAAACGGATGTCTTAATTAGGAAGGTTCATCCATTTAGCAAAATAAGCCAAACATATCTCTATTTAGAACTGCTCGATATTTTATTCCTTAAATTTGTATTCACATTCCTTTACACAATAGCCATCAACACTGTTTATAATACTAAAGAAAAACACAGAAAATCTTTCATAAGGATGATGAGAATTCGGCTGGAATTCTAATATGTGAAAATTTTTAATGATGTAAGACAAAAAAATGATTACGGATATAGGTTGAAAAATACAACGCGGCAATAGCAAAGTGAGAAAATCACGCTATAATTATAATTTCTTGAAGAAGTAAACATTTAAATTTCATTTTTAGGAAAAGAAAAATTTATTTTAAAATTCATCTCTTCTTCAGTTCTCAAGGTCCACCCTCCCCTCAGGTGCTCCACCTTTAACGCCAATGCATCAATTTCCATGAGAAGTTTCCCCAAGGAAGTTATTTTCATATTTTAGCTGGTTTTTTTTTTTTTTTTTTCCTGAAGGCCTGAATTTTATCTCTGGCTCGCAAACCCGTGAGGATACACTGCACTCCTTGGGAATGCGACCTGGCTTTTCCTTTGCAAGACCAAAGTTCATGTACTCCTGAACTCAGCCCTCTTATTGCCTGGGCTCCTACAACCAGCTGGGGGCATCTTCTCCTGACTCACTCCCAAGCGACTTCTGGGAACACTCAGCCAACCCGGGCAGAGCCGGCCGCAGGGGCTTCTGGGGCTTGTGGTCTCTGGGACTTTGTCCTTCCCACTTCCCCTTAAGGGTAAGCAGCGGGAGCTCGGCATCTGTCTTCACCCCCTTCGCCCCCGTGTGTTGCGGTGCTCACCGCCCCCGCCCCCCCCACCCCCGCACTCGGATTCCTGCCGTCTTGGGGATGGTGCAGAACCTCTGCTCTTCCTCCCCGCCACTCTGAGGGCGCCCTGACTCCTCTACAGAAGGCGTGAAGGTAGGTGGGGAAGGGCCCCTGCTGGCCTTCGATGGCGCTTCACCTCCCCCACCACACGGGCTTCCTTTGCTGCCTGTGTGGGCCACGCTGCCTTTCGCGTGTCCTTGCTTTGGCCTGAGTTAGCGCCGTTAGCATCCGCGCATGGTTGACCGAACAGGACTACATTGCATCTGCACTGGAACTTTGAAGAATAGGCCCTGAAGTCTGTGGGTTCCTCTGGTATTTCAAGACTGAGCATGTTCAAGCGTGGTTTGAGCACCAACCTGGGTCCGGAAGCTTCCCAGAGAAGGAGAGGCTTGTTTTTCGAGGCTGTAGGGGAGCTGGCCGTCATTCATTTAGCACATCGTTTTATTGAACACCCTCTCTACTGGAGGAACTATAGTAAGCCTCGTAGGTGTGAAAGAGGGGACAGATACAGCCTTCTCTGTCAGGGCCCCCTCAGGCTTGTGCTAGTGATGGACAAATAGATCATGAGACTTAACGGGGTAAAGGATGAAACTGCATGGTAGGACAAGCTTTAACAAGGAAGTAGGACCTTAAGGAAGAATAAGTCCCATACATTTGAGAAACAGGGGCTGGACTGGGGAAATACAATACCGATAAAGAGACTTGTAAGAGAACAGGTTTCAGAAGGCAGATATGTATGGTGAGAACAGAATGTTGTTTTTAGTTGTGTGTGTGTGTGGGGGGGGGGCGGTGCTTGGTCCGAGAATCGAATCCAGGTTTCCGGCTTGGAAGACGAGCATTCTACCACCGAACCACCCGTGTACTCCAGAATGTTTTATTGTGTGTGGAGTGTTTGAAGTGAAATCGTAGGAAGTAAGTCTGGAGAAATAGCTTGCACTGGATTGTGAAAGGCTTCATTTGGCTTCAGAACCTGAAATAGCAGAGGCACATTTTGGAAAGAAGTGTACTGTTGTTTAATATTAACAGTGTTCATACTGTGGGAATAACACATAAGATGGACTCTGTTCATGAGTAGGATGTATTTTTCAATAGCAGTATTTCTGGCAACATAATTATCTACACATATTGATGACTTTCTCAGGCTTGTTTGTATTGCCTTTTATTTCCTATTTAATATCTAGACATTTACAGTTTGTAATATGGATGCATTCAGAGTCCATTGGTTGGCAGAGATTTGTGAGTTGCTAGCTGACCGTTATTCTCGTTGTTTTTGTTTGGGAAGACTTACAATTTGAGAACGGTTTAGGAGGACATTTATAATTGGAACATGAATAATCTGGATAACTATTTCAGAGCAGGGCCATGGGCTACAAATAATGAAATTCAGAAATAAAATTTGAAATGGAGGTCAGGAGCACAAATGGATGATTCTGAGTATGGTTTTATTCTTTTTTCATGAGTGACAGTGGTTTAGAAAGCCATGAATACTGGTTTGGAAAGCTAAAAGCAGTATTTTGGGGGCCTTGTTAAAATATGGAAAGTCTTACCTTATCTAATGTTTCAGAGTATTTAAGTGTGTTAGGGGCCCAGTGGATATACGAGGGAGGATCAGAGAGAATCTCTTGGTTCTTTCATAGGACATGTGTACGCCATGTGTACACGTGCTGTACCAGGACACTTAAAGATGAAAGTCAGGGTTACAACGACAGTTAAATTAGGTCGGGTCACTTGGCTGTGTTGTGGAGAATGTATTGGTGAGACTGCATTGTATCAGTCAGAAGGCTGTTGTATACATTAATGCAGGAGATATTAATGATATGAGGAAGGAATAGACAAATTTTTAGATATATTAGGTTATAGAATTGACAGAACTAGTTTAGGGGGATAGATGGGGAGTAGTGCCACTGAAGCCAAGGAGCAAAGTGTTTTAATAGTAGAGGGGTGGTCATCAAGGCCAGATGCTGCTGAGAAGTATAATGGGGCTTAGCAAGTGGCCATAAGATTTGGCAATTACTGTGTCACTTGCAACTTGATAAGGGCAGCTAGGTAAGGTGGAGGTGGTTGGAGAGTTTTTTTTCCTTTCTTGAAGTTGGGAGCAACTTGAGCAGTACTATATACTAAGGTATAGAGGTCAGTACAAAGGGAGATATTGAAAGAGGAGAGAGGAGATAGTAGGCGAGATGTAAGGAGTTGGCATGTACTTAGGGCATATTCTTTTAGAATACTGCTTATGGTATATAAGGATAGCAAGGCATTTGCTGTAAGTTTTGGGGAACATACCATAGACTAAGCTGAGCTTTTTTCTAGGCTGGTAGAGTGCCTAGGATCCAGCTTGCTTGCTATTCATTCATTCATTAAGTCAGTCAACTAATAGTTTTTCAGTGCTTATCATGTCTAACCAGATAGGTAATGAGTTCATGGAACTCACTTGCCACTGAGTGACATAGACATTAAACGACTAATTAAATAATGAATTATTCAGTTGCAATTGTGGTAACTGATAAGAAAGAAGAATATGGAATGTTAAGATCACGTATTTTAGAAGGAATGAACATGGTCTGAAGGTATCTAGGAAGACCGTTCTAAGATGGAATGTTTAAGCTGTCACCTAAAAGAGATCTCTTTAGTCATCGATCAAGTCAGCCATCCTTTCAAGGCTGCTATCTCCTACCATTATTATCTCATTTATGGTTTTCTGTTAACTGTTAGTTGCTGTCTCTCCTCTCTTGAACACTGGAAATGTATCTTACCAGTGGGTCGCTTGTGTTGGGAAATTTTTAGGAAATGAGGCTTTGCAAAGATCTTTCCCAAGCCAATTATTGCTGCCTTATGATGACTAAATGTGAACTAAGTGGTCATTTAATTTCATTCATGCTACATTGATTCCCATTAGGAAAGAAAAAATGATTTGGGAATGGCAAATCGATGATCAGCACAGCCACCACTCACTTAGTCTCTTTGGAGGAACCACAGCCTGCTCAGGGCCTGTCACTTCTTATTAAGAATTTTTTGTAACAGCCAATGAAAGTATGCCTTTTTTTTTTTTTCATTTAAAATTTTAATGCTCTCTAGGTCAAGTGATTGGGGAATAAGCATCCACTCCTGTGTCTGTGTGCAGTGAAGCAAAGGTACTATTGCTGGTATGATTTTGCATTTGCATGGCACTTGACTATTGGCTAAGTGCTCCTACAATCAATTTTATTGTTCAATTTAAAAGCTAGCCTAAAGTCACTCCTGTGAAAATTTGTTTGGCATGATTTAGAGGAAAGGATCTTTTCTAAAAATGGGCCTTCTGTGATATGGAAAAATTCCGATCACTCAAAAGACTATTTATAATATAAGACAATGTGACTATCATCTGAATTAAGCTGTTAATAGAAGACATCAGTTACATAGTTCTTTTTTGTTACCTTTCTTTACAATGGAAGGGAAAAGCAAATCAAAACAAAACTACTTTTAACAGTAGAAATACAACCCTGCAGGAAGTCAGTCTAATGCATGATTTGTTTTTTATGTAGGATACTCAGGGATGTATTATGAGTGATAGTATTTTGTTTTACTGCACCAACGTTAGTATTTTATAATTATGGTGCTTTATCTAGAACAAAGATTAGGTTTTAACATCACTAGATTTAAAAAAAAAAAATATTGATATATATCCACACACAACACAAACCATCCAAAGTATACGATCACTGGCTCACAATATCTTCAAATGGTTGTACATACAACCCCATGAAGGATTTTAGAGTATTTTTATTACTCCAGAACCAAAATAAGAATAGAAAATAAAACCCCAAACCCTTCATGCTACTTATCCGCCATTATTGACTCAAAGTATTGGTGTAGTAAATTGTTACTATTGAGAAAGAATTCTAAACTATTACTGTTTACTACAGTCCATTCTTTTCAATAGTTTTCTCCATGTGCCCCTCTATTTTTATTTTAGTTTTTTAATTGGTATATGTTATATGTTCACATACCATGTAATTATCCAAAGTGTACTATCAGTGGTTCATAATATCATCAGATAGCTGTGTCTCTATCATTGCAATTGACCTTTCCTTTTATTTTTTTTTGAAAAATAACATGATATACCAAAAAGCAATACATTTCAAAACACATCACAGCAATTAGTTGTAGAACAGATTTCAGAGTTTGGTATGGGTTACAGTTCCAGAATTTTTAGGTTTTTATTTCTAGCTGCTCTTAGAAACTGGAGACTAAAAGAAATATCAATATAATGATTCAACAATCATACTCATTTGTTAAATCCTACCTTCTCTGTATAACTCCACCATCATCTTTTTGAACTTTCTCCCACTCTTTAGGGGGTATTTGGGCTATGCCCATTCAACTTTTTCATGTTGAAAGGGGCTGTTGATAATATGGGATGGGGGTTGGAAATAGTTGATGTTTGGAGAGACTGGTTCTTCTGCATTTCAGGATTTATCTAGTCCAGAAACCCTTGGGAGGCTGTAAGCTCCTGAAAATTTACCCTAGTGCATGGAACCATTGTAGAATCTTATACAGGAATAGTTTTGGTTGGGGTTTGGCAAGCTGTGATAGCAACATCTAACTGAAGCTTGCTTTAAAGAGTAAACTCCAGAGTAGCCTTTTGACTCTATTTGAACTCTCTCATCTACTGATACCTTATTTGTTATGCTTCTTTTCCCCCTTTTGGTCAGGATGGCAATGTTGATTCCATAGTGCCAGGGCCAGGCTCATCCCTGGGAGTCATCACCCTTGCCTGTAAGGGGACTTTCACACTTGGATGTCAAGTCCTATGTGTGGGGGGAGGAATATGATTTAATTTGCAGAGTTGGGATTAGAGAGAGAAAGAGGCCACATCTGAACAAAAAAAGAGGTCCTCCTGAAGTAACTCTTTTGTATACCTGTAGGCAGGCTAAGCTTCTCTGCTACCTACATAAACTTCACAAGAGCAAGCCTCCAAATCAAGGGCATGGCCTAGTGATTTGGCTGTCCCTAATGTTTGCATAGTTTCTGGGGTTTCCCCCATTGGTGAAGTTTAATAGTTCCATATATATTTTTCCCATCCCTCAAGGGACTTTGCCAATACTTTTTGATTATCTGCTTAATCTACTCTGGGATGTATCCAGGCATTATGTTAAGCTATACAGGATTAAAGGTCCTCTTTTTATTTTGGACTTCCTGTGTTTGAATTGTTTAAATCATCTGTCCAGATGGACTGAGTTAGATTATGTGCTAAAGAAAATTTAGCGCATTAATTTTTTTTCTGGCCAAAATAAGGCTTTCTTCCTTTGGTCTCAAAGAGTAGATGAAGTTCTGAAATACAAACAATGTCTTCTTTACCTCTGTATTCTGAATTACTTTAATCCCAACTTGATCAGCTTCATTCTTATCTCTAAATATCAGATTATACATATATAAAATAGCCTCTCAAATCCAGAAATAACAGTTATGGCTCTGTACTAAATTCAACTGCTATAAGTACGTAAAATCTAGGCCCCGTTTTCTTATAGGTATTTTCTAAATGAGACCATACAATATATTTTTTTGTTTGTTTCTGGCTTATTTTGCCTCACCAAATGTCTCATAGGTTCATTCACAATGTTGCATGCATTACAATTTCATTCCTTTTTGTAGAGACACAATATTCAATCATGTATACACCATCATTCGCCAATCTACCCTTCAGTCAGTGCATCCTTCAGCCACTTCCATTCACTGGGCATCATGTATAATGTACAAAATCAACAGCCCATCAACACTCTCAATTTTAGGTAATCTCATTGTTCTCAAAAGAAAGATAATCAATAAACACACCCTCACCAAATAGAAAATCTAAACCTCCCCTTAATTCTTGTCCCTCCCTGCATTATTTACCCTGGTGTTGCTGTGATACTATTGATGTTTTCCTATTAAACATAGCCCATAGCATGCAACAGCAATTTTCCCCCTATACCCCAAACTTATACATTCGTTGCACAAGATTCATACCTTTGCAGAAGTTCATGCAAGAACTTATTTATTAAATATTTGTAGTGTTAATTGGTGGGACACATAGGTTTATACAACTTCTTTCAATTATGTTCATTTGCAATATAATATACTTATAGACCCACTAGTAAAACACCTTCACTTCTCTTTGTTCCCTTACATTTAAGTTCAACCTCGTTAGCTAACCATTTAGCTTGTTCCTATGTTTCCAGGAAGTTGTCCATTTCATCTAATTTGTCTAGTTCGTTGGCCTATAGTTAGTTGTTCATAGTATCCTCTTATGACTGTTTTTTATTTCATCAGGGTCTGTGGTAATGATCACCCTCTCATTTCTGATTTTGTTTATTTGCATCCTCCCTTTTTTTTTCTCTGTTGGCCTTGCCAGAGGCTCATCAATTCACTGATTTTCTCAAAGAACCTACTTTTGGTTTTACTGAGTCTTTCTGTTGTTCTCCCATTAATTTAACTCTGCCTTAATCTTTGTTATTTCTCTTCTTCTATTTGCCTTGTGATTAGGTTGTTGTTCTTTTTCAGGTTCCTCCTGATGACCAGTTAAGGCCTTGATTTTTTTTTTTTTTTAGGTGCATGGTCCAGAAATTGAACCTGGTCTCCCATATGGAAGGTGAGCATTCTACCACTGAACAACCTGTGCACCTGGCCTCGATTTTTGCTCTTCTTTTTGCATAGGCAGGCACCGGGAATTGAACCCAGGTCTCTGGCATGGCAGGTGAGAACTCTACCTGCTGAGCCACCGTGGCCACCCTCTTCTTTTTTAATATAGGCATTTAGGGCAATAAATTTCCCTCTCAACACAGCCTTTGCCACATCCCATAAATTCTGATATGTTGTATTCTTGTTTTCATTTGTCTCCAGATAGGTACCAATTTCTCTAGCAATTTTTTCTTTAACCAACTGGTTGTTTAAGACTGTGTTATTTAATCCTCATGTTTTTTTGAAAGTTCTCATTCTTTGGTGGTTGTTGAGATCCAAATTCATTCCATTGTGGTCATAAAAAGTGCTCTGAATAATTTCAGCGTTTTCAAATTTACAAAGATCTGTTTTGTGCCTCAGCATATGCTCTATCCTGGAGGATGTTCCATTAACACTAGAGAAGAATGTGTATCCTGGTTTTGGGGTGTAATGACCTATATATGTCTTTTAGGTCTAATTCATTTATCCGATTGTTTAAGTTTTCTATTTCCTTGTTGATCCTCTGGTTGTTCTATCTATAGAGGACAGTAGTATATTGAAGTTTTCCTACTATTATGGTCTGTTGCTTCCTTCGGTTTTGTCAGTGTTTGTCTCATGTACTTTGGAAGTCCTTGACTGAGAGCATAAACATTTATGATTGTTATTTCTTCTTGATGAATTATCCCTTTTATTAATATATCATGTCCTTCTTTGTCTCCTATGATGTCTTTACATTTAAAGTCTATTTTGTCTGATACTGATATAGCTACTCCTACTTTCTTTGGTTATAGCTTGCCTGGATCATCTTTTTCCATCCTTTCTCTTTTAATCTATTTGTATCTTTGTGTCTAAGATGAGTCTCTTGTAAGCAGCATATAGCTGGTTTATATTTATTAATCTATTTTGTCAGTAATGTCTTTTAATTGGTAAGTTTAGTCTGTTAACACTCAAAGTTATTACTGTAAAGGCATTTCTTGAATCTACCCTCTTATCATTTGGATTTTATTTGTCAGATCTATATATTCTTTACCATCTTTTTCTTTTTATCCTTTAAATTACCCTTACTGGTACTCTTCAATTCTGTGCCCACCTCCAGACCTTCCTGTCCTGTCTATTTTTTTTAGCCGACAGAACTCTTTTTATTATTTCTTATAGTGCTTGTCTCTTGTTGACACATTCTCTCAGCATTTGTTTGTCTGTGAGAATTTTAATCTTTCCCCCAGTTTTGAAGGACAGTTTAGCTGAGTATAGAATTCTTGGCTGGAAGTCTCCCTCTTTCAGGATCTTAAATATATCAAACCACTGCCTTCCTGCATTCATGGTACCAGTTGATTAGTCAGAACTCAGTCTTATGTGGTTTCCTTTGTGTGTAATAGATTGTTTTTTTTACTTATTGCTTTTAGGATTTTCTGCTTCTCTTCAACATTTGACAAACTGATTCGTATGTATCTTGGGGAAGGTTTGTTTGGATTTATTCTTTTTGGAGATCATTGGGTGTGCTGGTCTGAATCTGTGGTGGACCCCAGAAAAGCCATGCCCTTTGATCCTCATTCAGTATTGCTGGCTGGGAGCATTTTGATTGTTTCCATGAAAATGTGACCCACCCAATTGTGGGTGGTAACTTGATTAGATGATTTCCATGGTGGTGTGTCTCCACCCACTGAAGGTGGAGGTGCTTGCTGAAATCCTTTAAAAGAGGCAACATTTTGGAGAGAGTCCCCTTTTTTGGTAGAGAAAGCTAGCAGATTCCACCATGTTTGCTATGTGCTCTTCCAGCTGAGAGAGAAATGTTGAACGTTATTGGCCTTCTTGAACCAAAGTATCTTTCCCCAGATGCCTTGGGTTGGATATTTCTATAGACTTGTTTTAATTGGGACATTTTCTCAGCCTTAGAACTGTAAACTAGCAACTCATTAAATTCCCCCTTTTAAGAGCCATTCCATTTCTGGTATGTTGCATTCTGGCAGCCAACAAACTAGAACATTGGACTTCTTTAATTTGCAAATTTCTGCCCTTAATATGGGTTGGGAAGTTTTTCCCCATTATATCCTCAACTAATCTTCCTAGCCCTTTACTCTTCTCTTCTCCTGTGACACTGATGAGTCTTATATTGTGCGTTTTGTTTTGTCCACCATTTTTCTGAGATCCAATTCAAATTTTTCCATCTTTTTTTGCCATTTGGTCTTTCGTGTATTTGAGATCAGTTGTCCTGTCATCTAGTTGCTTATTCTTTCTTCTACCTCTTTAAATATGCTGTTGTATGTCTCTAGGAAATCTTTGATTTGTTATATAGCATCTTTAATTTCTATGATTTCTTCTATTTTTCTGTTCATTCTTTCAAAATTCCTCTTTATTCCTTTCTAGTGTCTTCTTGATCTCCTTTATGTCATTAACCAATCCATTGATTTTATTTAATAGAAGTATATGAACATCTCTGATTAGTTGTTCCAAAGTCTGTCTCCTCCTATATTTTAATTTAATCATTAGTCTGGGTTTATCTGTCTGCATCTTTATATGCTTAGTGATCTTCTGTTGCCTTTGAGGCATTTAAATATCTTAATAGAGTTACTTTAGCAATTGATTTCCTTCATTATTCTAAAGCTTTGTATTTGTGGAATGGATGTGGAGCAGAATGCAGGGCATGGGGTGGGGCCCAACAGTGTGGTGCAGGTATAGGCATGGATCAGGGACACTAATGCTGGTGCTTGTGAGTGTGGGGTGTGGAGCATGTGGTTGTGGAGGGGCCATGCAGGGGTTGTGGAGGTGGGGTGCAGCTTAGGCAGGCCTTGGTACACAGGAGAAGGGTGCGGTATTGGGGACACAGAGGTAAGGTGTGGTGGGAGGTGGATGGAGGGGCTATATGGATGCATGTGGCCTGGTATGCATGCAGGATGTGGGTGGGCATGCAGAGCTTGGGGGTCATTGGTATCAGGGTGTGGTGTACGGGTCACTTAAGTCAGGGCACAGTGTGTCCTTGTGCAGGTGGAGGGTGCAGAGGGGCTGGGATGCGAGCATGAGTGTGCAGGGGGTGCAGGGCACAGGTCACAGTGGTTACTGGACATGGGTCAGGGGTGGATGATGTCGGGCGAGGAGGGCTCTGGTGTGGGTATGCAGAGGCATGGGGGGTGGGGCAGGGGTGCATGTGTATGCAGGGCAGGGGCTGTGTGGCACAGATGCTCACGTGAACACGTGCTAGGTATGGAGTCAGGGTGCTTGTGCCAGAGGGTGGGGCAAAGGTGTGCATGTGCCCAGGGCACCAGTGCAGTCTTAGACTGTTTGCACTGGCTGGATGGTCTCTGGTTCTTTGCATGTGAATTCTTTAGCTTTTGCAATCAGGGCCTCCCTATGTGGTATAGAAGACACTCCCAGTTCACTTGTCACTGGAAATCACTGTCCCAATCATTTTTTTCTCTTACTTCTCTAGCTGTTACTTGGAGTAGGGGTGAACTCAACCAATCCTATTCTGCCATCTCCCTAGAACTCCTATCATCATTAAATTTTATCCAGAAAAGAGTTGGTAAAGTTTTAAGCTTTAAAGAGTTGGTAAACCTTTAAACCTATAAGCTTTAAGCTTTATGTTTTAAGCTTTGTGGGTTATAATGTTTCCGTTGCAACTACTCAACTCTGTAGTTATAGTGTGAAATCAACAATACATAAACAAATGGGTGTGGTCCTATTCTAGTAAAAGTTAATAGAAATTGGAGTCCCAGCCTTGGTAGTAGTTTGTCACACCTGATCTAGAGCACATCTGAGATCCCTTTACTGACCAGGTTATGTTGTACATTGGCATGATTGATTTTAGTCTATGGATCCATGATCACAGGGATGGGATTGTTTGTCTACATCTAGCATGATGCCTGACAAGTAGGAGCTTGTTAAATGTGTGTTTTGAATAAATGAATGAGTAGCAAGGATATCTGATGGAAAATTGCCTCAGTTTGGCTAGATGATTATTCCGATTTGTAGGTCTTTTGATGTATATTCCCTGGTACTACCATTTTGGCCAGAGTAAATACTTCAGCTGAATATTTAGTCTGGAGAACAAAATCAGGGGAGACACCTGCAGAATGAAAAAGAGGTATGGCTATACAATTATAGCAAGATGCAAATGATCAGTGAATCTGTACCAGTAAAAATGCAAATTCATTCCTTTGGAAAGGATTGGGAAAAAATGTATTCCAACCTCTTACCTACTCGAGGGTTTCTGTTGTTTGCCCTTAGTTTTACATAGCTTTGTTAGCATTTGTGCTGGATATCTTCAGTTTGATTTCCAGATCCTCTTCCCCAACCCTTGTCCATTCTGTAGTGTCCATACCAGTAGACCTAGATGTCTTCTGGCTTCAGTTGGGATTGACCTGCAGAAAGTACCACCTAAAAAGCAGAGACAGGTAAGAGAGTGAGGTCAGTATTGGCGGGCACGGGGTCATTAAGGAATCCACGCATGACAGTGAGTCAAAGCAACGTGGATTTATTGAGCAGAGAGATAGAGTGAGAGCCAATGCAAAAAGGAAGGAGATGGCTCTGGCCTTCTTTCTGATGGCCAGATTTTTAGTCAAAACAAGATGGGGGTGATGTGAACTGTAGGCCTTGCAGGCATTATCCAGCTGGAGCAGACCATGACCTCATGCTCATGGTTATCTGGTCTTGCTTCTGGTCTGGGGCATTGACATGTCCATGCCCATCTACCTTGCTACCATATCAGGTCCTGTCAGTGAAACTGCTGTGAGAGGAGCTGAGAATGTCACAGACTCCATTTTATATGTCAAGTTGCTTTACTGAGACCTAACAAGTATATTCCTTCCTTCTCCCTCCCATGAAGGCTCATCCTTTAATACTAAAAGTCACAGGTCCTGTCGACCCTCTCCTTACAGCTTTCTCTATCCCCAGGTTTTGGTAACTGTTCCTGCCTCTCACACCATCAAGTTTAGGAGAGGTAAGCCTGTTCCATCGTTGTTATTACTAACCTCTCATACTTTTGCTACCCTATTAAATTGCTCACACAATAGTTCCTGTATTAAACTCTCCTCACACTATCCAAATTGAAGTGCCATCAGTTTTCCAGTCAGAATCTGACAAATATAGTATTCTTACTGCTTTTACAAAGACATGTATTGTATGTAACTGAATGGCTTTTACATTCCTCAAAGCCAGTGACTATGACTACTATCCCTTATAATCACAGATCTCTGGGTAAAAGCACTCCTCCTGGAAGGTGATCCATTTTACTTCTCTGTTCAGAATTTGTGTACATGTTACTCCATCCCTCCCACAACTTGCTGTACTTGAATACCTTCCAAGACAGATAAGAAGAGAACTCGCTACTCCTAAAGCTTTCTCACACAGCTTTTAGCACATCTGGCTAATAGAGTGTATGTGAATGCACACAATTTCCATCCACTGTCCTTGTCCTGTTCATGAAACAAGTCTAATATGCATTCCATTCCTGTTCGTTAAACAGCAGACTTTTGAGTTCCTTCACCATTGCTTTCTGTTTAAATATGGCCTGCTTAAAACAGAATCTCTTACTCCCTGCATCGTCTGATCAGTGCCAAGTTGAGCATGAACATAACTTTACTTAAAAGACTTAGTACTTCCAATGAATGCAAGAAAGATCAATTTCTCTTCTCTTTCTTACAGATATAAGGGAGTATATGATCCTACCTTCCTCCCCCATACTCTTCCCCTTCTTCTTATTTAAACATTACATATCATCTGAACTATTGCCTTTGATGGTAATCTTAACCTTTTTTCTGTCTATTATTGGACTTATCTATACTTAAGGCTTACTCTCAAGGGGGCAAAATAATTTACAAATTGCAGCTGTTTTGAGGAGTATACCTACTATCCCATTTTCTTCAAAATGGAAAAAGTACAGTAATTAATATTTAATTGCTTTAGGGGGCAGTATTTAAATTGTTTTACTGAACTTTTTATTATGTTTCAAATTTGGAAAGTAAACATGAAAAGAGTGATAGCTTTTAGTCGTATGCATCTTGTTTTGCTTTTTTTCGGCATTTACTCTGTGCTTATGCCCATTATTATACTCCTTGCATTTGAGAAATATAACAAAACATATTGAAATGCAGTATTTTTAAATTGATAATGAAATTGACTTTAAGAAAATGTTCTGAAGTAGGTTGTTATGTATATCATTCATTTAAATCAGTTTTTATAATGAAAATCCAATTTATTTTTTAACAGGCCTCCACAGCGTGTCAGCATCCTTAATTCTTCCTTGTGATTTATTCAGTGAGTTCATCTCTATTTCATTTTCCATTAGATTGCTTTTACCATGGCAGAATTCTGGGAAATAAATCCTCTTCTATTTAATGTGTACTTTAGTTTAATCTGGATGAATAAAAGAATGAAGACAACCCATTAGAAAACCATTTTGATTGTTAGGGAAAGAGATATGACTTTCTTAATCTTTAATGTAATTGTTAAAAATAAATTTCAGAGGCTACTTACTGATTGTTTCTTTTCCCACAACTTGCTTCTATTTTCATGAATATCTGTCTCTTGCAAGATAAAAATGACTTGTGACTTTTCGAATTCTCATGGGTTTTAGAAGAACTGTTTATGATCAATTTCTTTGTATTGCTTAGAACAATGCTAGTAGAAAGTTACTTTCTTTGTCTTCTGGGTTGTGTGTTATTTAAAGTTCTGTTATTCTATGCAATGGTTTGCATTTTATTTATTTTCTCATTCGTCTTTCTCCCGTAGTAGATTAAAAGCTCCTAAGGGAAGGTACCTTCCTGTTCTCAATGCCTGGCACAACCAGTAATTGGTGTTGAACTTTTGCTGTTATAACAATGCACAAAACACTTATGTAGTTCCAAAGAAGTTGCTGGTTTTTTGAAAAAATATTCTTCTTATAGATATGGCTCTTAAATAATCAAATCTTAGTAAGATTGTTTTTGCTTTTAATTTAAAAAATTCATCATTCATCATCCATCTATTTATTTGTTAATTGCCAAGCACTCTTTCATCAATAAAGCAGATTGATTTTTAAAATTCCATATATTTCCAATAAACTGTCTTCATCAAAATTGTTTTCTCAAACCAAGATTGTGTTACATTAAATGCTTCAGGCATGCAAGTAAATACAGCATGATTGTAAACCACAAAAGAAGCAACCCTTTCAGCTCAAAGGCCCAGCAGTACTTTTCATACTAGTTTGCTGCTATAAAAATCTTTAGTAGTAAGTAATAAACAAATTCTCACTTTCCAATCCTTTTTCAAAAATATGATGTCTAGGGCATCTTGACAGTGACTCAGCAGGCAGAATTCTCGCCTGCCATGCCAGAGACCTGGGTTCGATTGCTGGTGCCTGCCCATGCAAAAAAAGTACATATATATATGGTGTCTGCATAAGATCATTGCAAACGACACTGACTCCAATTACTAATGGCCCTATTTCGCTTTTATCACTCATTGATAAAAAGTCAAGGTTCACAAGAGAATTAAGGAAACATTTCAGAGAAGAGCTCAAGTGATCTGAGTGAATATTTTATCAGCATTAGTTTGTATATTTTGATCTTTTCTGTAATTTTGTGTATGTGTTTCTGAATGGGTCCATCCTTCTCAGAGCTAATGTTGGAGTCCTGTTTGAGTCTTCCCTTACCTCCCTCCTACTTTGCCCTGCCATTTGACAGACATTTTTGAGAGTGTCCAGTATTCTGTTCTGCATACTGCCGGCGTCCTGGTCCAGTTCTCCTTCTAACCCTTCTTTACTTTGTGGTGTCAACAATCTCCTAGCTCCTTCCTACCCAGCAAAATCCTCTTCTTGAAACACCACTTGGATTAATTCACTCAAGTATGTTGGCTCGTAGTCATCCACTACAAGAAACTCAGACTCCTCTGACAGCTTTGAGAACCCCACTCCTCTGTTCTATCTTATTTTTCTCTACTTTGTAAAACATTTTATTCTTTGGTCAGGGACTCTCCCACCAATAACTGTGCCATTATCTGCTGTCTTTGCTCTTCCTGTTCATCCCACTTGAAGTGCTTTTCCTTCCATTTTGACTCTCTCAGTTCTATTCATCTTTCAGAGCTTCAAAGCCCATTCAAGAAATTCTCCCTTCTCTGTTCATACCACCCCAGGCTGGTGTCTCACTCCCCGACCTCTGAATAGAATTGTAGTCAGTCCTATGTGGAGGCACAGGCTTTGGAGGCATCGGACCTTGGATTGAGTCCTGGTTATGTACTAGTTTCAAGCAGATTGAGCATTGTGTTGAGTATTTACTGTGGGCCCAAAAGAGTCCGTAGGGATCACATATGAGCTCATTTTATCTCCTTAGCAACTTTATAAATTTTGATATTTTTTCGATTTCCATTTTACAGACGAGCAAAGTAAGTCCTAGAGAGATTAAGTAACCTGCCCAAGTTTATACACCTAGTAAGGGGCAGAGCTAGGAAGCCTGGCTCCAAAACCTACTCTAGCACCTATGCTACTTTTGCCTCAGTAAAACATATTTGACATGATTTTTTGATGGGGAGTTTTAGGATTGATATGTAATATTAGGATTTCTGTCTCAATGAGATATTTTTGGGAAAAATATCCTCCTTTATCGGTGCAAGTATGAATGTGTGTGTTGCTGAGGCAATATGCTGAGATCGGTAGGTACAAGGTGACAGTAGGGTGGTTCAGGAAAGCCCGGTTTTAGCCAGGTTACACTTACCTCCTACTCTCAAGCTCAGAGAGAATTGTGTATTGTGGAAAGAATATACGCAGAAAAATGAATATTGAAAACACAGCTACACTACTTGTTAGCTGTGTAGCCTTGAGTAAGCTACTCTCTCTGAACTCCGATTTCCTTAGCTCTAAGCAGAGGTACTAATTTCTCTTCACAGAATTATTAAATGAGGTAATAAAATGAGCTAATTACAGAGGTAATGAATGAAAGTGAATATATAGTGCCCAAGAGATATTGGTTATCATTCTCTTTGAGGCTCAATGTGCTTCAGCCAGGCTCACAGCTTTTCTTATTCCTGCTGCTGCTATTACATTTGTCCACAGGACCTAGCCAGGTCCTCATTTCCATGTGGCTGAACTTCTCTTAATTTCTATACTCTCTGAAGTACTACCTTCTTCATCAAGCTTTCTATAATCCCTTAACTGGAATTAATTACTCTTTTCTGTGGACTCTTTCACTTTCAACACTTTATCATATTGCTAAATAAATTTTATAGTACTTGAAATCTATTAAAATAAATTATCTGTGCCAAAATATGCTAATTTAGTGTGTCCACATGGCAGAAATATGGAAAGACTAAAAGTTTTGGAGTCAAATTATATCTTTTTTTTCCAACTACATGACTTTGTGCAAGTTACTCCTTGAGCCCCTATTTGTTTATCAGTAAAGCAGTGATAAGAATAATATTTGCATCTCAGGATTACTGGGAGTATCAAGTGTCATGATGAATATAAAGCATCCCACAAATATTGTTATTGCAAGTATTTTTTTCCTCTTCTGTGATCTACCATACTGTGACTTTATAAAAGGATTAGTATTCCACTGCAGAAATAAAACATATCAATATAATCTAAGTTTTTCCTTAAAGTGGAGGCTTCCTTTTCTCATTCAGGCCAATTCCTGAACCTTTTCTTGATGAAAAATAACGGTCAGTTTATCCAGAATGACAGAAAAAATTGGGAAAAATCAATCTTTATTTGTAACTCATTTGCTACATCTAAAAACATCTTCAGATTTTAATATGCAGGCACACTTTATGTGGTTAATTCTCCATCATTGTTTTGATAATAGACACACGTGCATAAAATACTTGCCCCTGATAAATATCTGAAGTCATTTTTACAAATTTAGAATTAATTTAAAAGTACCATGGGCTTTCCTAATTTTGAAAGAGAAAGTATATATGTGTATGTATTTGAATACTTACATACATAGATACATACACACACATACTCCTCAAACACTCCGGACCAGATTGAACATTTGCTGTGAGCCAGATCCTGTTCTTTTTTTCTTTAAATAATACTCTTCAGAGTAGTTCAATGGAAATGGGTATTACTACTTTTTTCATTTTTCAGGTTTGGAAACTGACTTTCAAGAGCTTAAGTAGTTTACCAAGGGCAAAATGGCTGGTAAACAGTGGTGTCAGGATTTGCTGACAATCCTATCCACAAAATACTAATGTCATTGACCTGTCTGATTTCCACACTCAGACTCATCATATAACAGCACTGGTAAAGAATCAGAAACTGGCCTCGCTCCATTATGCTCAGGATGCATCTTGTGAAATAGAGGAAGCAAATCAGTTACTTCATTCTGTGGGTATTTGGTCGTCGTTTAGTGTTACACTTCTCTATGATTGGCCTTCCAAGAATTTATATTGCAGACAGTCAGCTATGGAACCTGTCTGTTCATTATGAGTGATACCTTTTTCCCATTTAATTGACAATTACTGTTTTTTTGTTGCCTAATCAGTAGGTGATTTTTCTTGTAATGATCATATGTTCTAAGGAGGGAAGTAAGTGAATGGTCGATTTGTGCTTATAATATAAAAAGTGGCACTTTTGGAATTATTTTAGAATTTTAAAAAATGACTTTACATTATCCCTTTTAAAAAGTCCAAGGAGGAAAACAATAGACTTTTCAACGTGCCTTTGTATAGAACTATGTGTATCTTTAAATAGCAAGTGACATTTATTTGGCCATTTTGATGTTAAAGATTCTATATTGTTGTGGGAATCTAGATCAAAAGAATAAAAACTCTTAGAGCTACTGTTCATTCATTAGTTAATTAATCATTAAAATTCACTCCTTCATTCTTTATTTATTCACTGTTTTAAATGGTGTTATTGAGTACCGTATCTATGCCAGCTGGTTCCTGGGGATTTATGAAGACAGATTCTTAGCATAGCTCTGGCTTAGCAATGCCGACTGATATGATTTGTGTGGCATCAGAGTCAAGGGTTGGGATCTTGTTGCTAATAGGATTTTGGAAAATGAGAATTTACAGGACACAAATAATAGACATCTGTATCTGTAGCTACTTTGTTGCATTATTCATTTGGGTTATGCTTTTTTTTCCCTTCCTTTCAAAAAATTTATTTTTATTTTCTACAAAGTTATATATGCACAAATACTTTAAAGAGGTAAATAATTCCATTAGGTGTGATAAGAATAACATCAGTCTCCTCTCCTACTCCCCGCTCCTATCTATTTCTATGCTTTGGAGGCAATGAATCTCAACTCTTAGCTAATTCTTTTAGTTTGTCCTTCTGTATTTCTAAATAGCATGCATATCTTGTTGTTTCTTGATATTTCATTTCCCAATAGGATTAAACTCCCTTTTACCATCACCCAGTCATACTCTTCCTCTCTCCATCCTACTAATTAGTTATGTAGGAATATTTTAGAGCATTATATCATGTAACATTGGTATAACTACTTATATATGATATTTATAGCCATCAGCCAGTATATCCTATGATAACCTTTACTTTTTTGCCCAACATTTTTTGTTTAGTTTTTCTGAATATATGAGCTCCCCTTAAATTCCCCCTTAATATTTTCAAACTTTAGATATTTTACCAATTCTCTCTTCTTGAAGATATCTTTCTGCCATCTTCTAACCTACTACAGTTGGGGATTGCTTTCTCTCTGCATGTGGAATCTCTCTTTACTATCATCTTGGGGATTTTGATTCTTTTGCTTGTCTTGGTTCCCTGAATACATCTTTCCTGGTTTATTCTTTGATTTTGGTGGAACCAGTAGCTGAGGCATTTACTGAGAAATAGGAATGGGAGATGAAACATATACATATATATATATATATTTATATGCATGTGTGTGTGTGTATTATTTGAAGTGAGTGTCCGAAAATATCTTTTCGCTACTGTACATTTAATTTCAGTTTTTTTGGGTTTAGAATTCTAGGTTGAAAATAGTTTTGTTTTGTTTTTTTTCATAATTGGAAGGCATTGTCTTGTCTTTTAGCTTCCATTGTTATTCATTGCCTTTTAATTTTCAGTGTGGCACTTAAATTTGAAGCTGTTCAGATTTTCCTGATCCTTTGTATTTTGGTCTTCACAAAAACTGAAGGGTCCTTTGTGTCTCTAGTGTTCTGAAATCTTTTTGTCCATTGTGTAGGTACTTTGTCTACTATGTCAATCTGCTTCATTTTCAGGAAATATTCTGATTACTTGATAATTACATTTTTATTTTGTTTTGTTGTCTTTGTCAGTTGAAACTTCTGTTATTTGAATGTTGGACCTCAGAGACTGGCCCTATAATTTTATTGTCTTTATCTTCCCATTTTCCCTCTTTGCCTTTTTCTTTTTTTAAAACTACTGGGAGACTTTGTCAGCTTGCCTTCCAACCCTTCTATTGAGTTTTCATATTTGCTAATTTTTTTTTTCAATTTTCAAGAGTTATTTTTGTTTCCTGATTTTTTCCTTTTTAATAGCCTCCCATTATTATTTTTGTATGCCTGAATAAGTATAATGTTATCTGCCATTTTTAATGAGGATAATTTGATTTCAAAAAACATTTTCCTTTCTCTTTTATTCAGTTCTCCCCAAATTGCCTCTTTTACTGTTTTAATCTTTTATAATAATTGATATCCTTAAATGCCTGGGAATCAGTGACTGAGTGTCCATATTTAAGTATAGGGTACTTCAAAGCTGATTGGAAGCTCTGTGTGTGTGTGTGGCTCAAAGTTTATTATGTTTGTCACATTTTAGTGATCCAACTGGACTCTTGTAAGAAAGTCTCCAATAGTTATTTTTAAGTCTTTTGTCTTGGGCTGCTGGGATCCCTCCGATGTTTATGTTATCAGAAGTCTCTGTCAGCTTTCTCTTAAAGGAGCAGGGAGCAGAAAAATATTTGACCATCCTGTATGTAAATTGGATTCCCCTGTTCATTCCTCCTTCTCAATTCTGATGGAATTTCTACCAGTTCTGCGACCTTTCTAAGAGACCAATACTGTAGTGCAGGGTTTGGCAAACATTTTCTGAAAGGGCGTGATAATAAAAATGTTTCACTTTTTGGGACAGAGGCAAATATGAAGATATTCTAAGTACTTACATGACTATTTAAAATTGAACTACTTAAAAATTAAAAAATTATTCTTAGCTCATAACTGTAAATGGGCAGCAGGCTGGATTTGGCTCATGGGCCAGAGTTTGACCATGTCTGCTCTAGTGTTTTGCCAGAGTGAAGAGGCCAGTTGCTTGGTGCCTTGGAGTGGGAAGGGGTAACTGGGAATCTGCTTCTTATGCAGACTAATTTTGTTTTAGGCTCTCCTTTAATCCCTGTTCCACAGGTAATTAGCAGATTCCTGGGCCATATGGTGCACTGCAATATGTGCAATGTCTGTTGGCTTTGTTTACATTTGTCATAGTATTTTCACAGAAAAATCCCCATTAAGCTTGTGGACTTTATTCTTCAGTTTACCAAGAGTCATTGTGGTAGTTAGGTTCAGGTGTCAACTTGGCCAGGTGATGGTGCCTAGTTCTTTTGCTGTGGACATGAGCCAATGGCATGTGAAGCTCATCTGTCGCTGATTGCATCTGTAGTTGGCTAGGAGGTGTGTCTGCTGCAATGAATGATGGTTGATTTAATTGGCTGGATGCTTAAATGAGAGAGCTCAACGTAGCACAGCCCAATCAGCTCAGCATACCTCATCTCAGTACTTACAGTTCAGCCCAGACTTTTGGAGATGCAGAAAGGCATCACCCCAGGGAAATTTGTTGGAACCCAGAGGCCTGGAGAGAAGGCCAGCAGAGATCACTCTGTGCCTTCCCATGTAAGAAAGAACCTCAGTTGAAAGTTAGCTGCCTTTCCTCTGAAGAACTTGCATTTTTAACTAAATAAATTCCTTTTTTTAAAAGCCAATCTGTCTCTGGTGTGTTGCATTCTGGCAGCTTTGGTAGACCAGAACAGTCATAATCCAGTCTCTTTCTGGGTTCTTTCTCTTTTTCTTTTCCTTGGTCTTTGTTTTCCCAGAACCCAGAATGATAGAGTATTAACACTGTGTCAGTGGATATACATACATATATTATTAAAATATAAACAAAGCATGATTAAGGCTTGCTTCCTTCCCCTTCTCTGCCACACACATAGGCTACAGTAATAGGACCATTGCAGTGTCATCTTGAAAAATTCTTCGCGCTCCCGAAATATCTTGAGGTTGGGACTTTTTCATTTTTGTTGGCACCTTTTTGAACAAGTGGATTTGGGGGTTATTTTTGTATAGCTCTAAAGAAACAGAAGACATGGTGCCTTTCTTTGGAATACTATTTGCATTATTGGAGAAAAATAAAATGTATATGGAAAGTAAGGAAGAACAAAGAACATACAATAGAAGTAGCAATTATGCTTTTAATCTTATAAGAGGTTAAGGAAAAAAAAATGAGCTAATACTCTTGTTCATCATAAGCTGTTGAGTATGTGAACATTCCCCATTTTTCCTGATATTTTCATGGTTGAACAACTTGCTCAGTATATATTCATGGCTAGGATTGAAAGACCTGTGGTTCTTCTCAATTATTTTTTCCAATTGCCAGTGATTGAGGCCTTATCCTTTTTCTCAACAGGTTAAGTTGTTAACATATTCTGTCTCATGCTGAAATACCCTGAATTCTTAAATCATTTCAATTAAGAAAATGCTGATTTTTCTTTTCATAAGTTTTGTATTTGTTCCTCAAATGCTTAAAAATATAACTTTTCTCCATATATCCTGGCAATGAAGAGGGAGATAATATGAAACGATTGGGCTAAGAAGCTGGCTGTTGAAGGTATTTAGTACTATCATTACTGTTAGTGCTATTGTTATTTGTAATTGTTTGTACCATGTAAGAGCTCAGCTTGAACACTGAAGTTTTCTTGCTTCTGAGTAAAACACAGAGAAACAAATAAGCACACATTACACATACATATACACATACACACATGCTGTTTGTACATGTCTTGTAGATACACACATCTGTATAGTAGTAATTAAACTTTACTATTTACTGTGCTCGTAAACTATATGCCAGGCTGTTTTGGTTTGCGAAAGCTACGGGAATGCAGTGTACCCAAAATGGGTTGACTTTTACAATGGAGATTTATTAGCTTACAAATTTACAGTTTTGAAGCCATGAAAATATCCAACTCAAAGTATCAATAGGATGATACCTGAACTCTGAAGATAGGCTGCTGGTATCTGGGACACGTCTGTCACATGGGAAGGCACATGGCCACCATCTGTTGGTTCTTCTTTCCCATATTTTGTTGCCTCACTTCAGGCTTCTCCATCTGTGTATTTTTTTTTCTGTTAGCTTCTCTGGGGCCTCTGTGAGCGTCTCTTAATTTCATCTCTTAGCTCCTGTTTTTGTTTTATCCTCTTATAAAGGACTCCAATAAGTGGAATAATTTATACTAGTGCAACCCACCTCACATCTGAATTGAAATAACCTAATCAAAACGTCCCACCTAAAATAGGTCTGTACCTGCAGGAATGGATTAAAATAATATGGCCTTTTGTGGGGTGCATAATAGCTTCAATCCACCACTCCAGCATTGTGTTAATACTATACATGGATTATCTCATTTAATTCTCACAACAGTTCTTGTTGTCAGAGAAGGAAACAGACTTACAGAGATTAAATACAGATAACTTGTAAATGGTAGAGCCTGGCTTTTCAGCTAACCAAGCTGTCTGACTTTATAGTTAGTACTTTTTAAGTGCCACATTATACTACCTGGGTGCATGTGTAATCATAGAGTCATAATTGGAGAAGACCTCATTGATCAATCCAGCTATCCATCACATAATGCCAAAATCTCAGATCAGTGGTTGTTCTGCCTGTGCTTAGGTAACTCCAGTAATCAAAATTTCATAACCTCACAAGACAGCCTATTCCATTGCTGGATAGCTCTCATACTGGATATCATATTCATCTATTTATTATCTATGTCTTTCTGTAATTTCCATGTATTTGTCCTAGTTGTGCCTTCTGGAGAAATACTGAGCAACTCTCTCCCCTCTTCTGTCTGGCAGGCTTTCAATGTTATGCTTCTTTGAATATTTTCTTTCTCTAGTTATTCTGCATAGGGTTTCCAGACCCAGAGGTATGGCTACCCTTCCTGATCAGTCTAGTTTACCAGTTATTTGTGACAAGCTGCCTTGCACAGACTTGAACACAGAAATGAGGCAGTTGGTGCAGTAGAAAAATTTCCTGGACTGATCCATAATACCTAGATTCTGGTCTCAGCCCTATTGCTTATTGTGTGACACTGGGCAAGCATCAGTGAAGCTGAGTGTCAGACTCTGATCCATAATAGGAGCATGATGGCTTCCCTAATATACCGCATCATGATGAATATTAAATAAAATGGTGCTTGGGAAAGAGCTCTGTGTATCACATCCCTGCCTTAGGCCTTTCAGCTTCCTTCCTTGAACTGCTTTCACACTTTTCCATAGTAGTATCACTTGCTGGGTCTTTACTCAAAAGTCAACTGCTGTTGAGCCCTTTTTCTGAGCTCTGTATTTAAGATCGTAACCAATCCCTTACCTTTTTCTCTCCATCTTACCTATTATTTTTCTCAGATGTATTTATCTGAATCTGAGATAGCATATATTTTACTTATTTATTTTATGATGCCCCTGACTAGAAGGGAAGCAACCTGAAAGTGGTAATTTATCTATCCTCATTTTAGCAATATTCTTGAGCTGTAGCAAGTAATTAATAAACAGTTGTTGAATGAATTGCCATCACATTTATGTTTCTGTTGTGGTCAGACCCTCAAAAAAACATGAGATGCTTCCCTTTTTCTTAAACAGAAAAAAAGTACATCTGACAAATTTTTGAATTTTTTTTTTAATATTTCAATTTCATGGATTAACTGGTCACTCAGTTAATTTCCTTGTGCTGAAAGGTGTTTACTGATAAGGTGTTTGAGTTGGATTCCCTAAAGTGAAATGTTATAATTTTCAAATAAAAAAAAGTTAGTTAAAATGAAATATGTAGTTTCAGTTATCACTGGTTTCATTGTATTACGACTCGAGTTCACAGCTCCATGTATAAAAGCATAAAATTTTTTATTTTTATTAATAATGAATCTTTGACTTTCATGCTTATGTGCTCATTGTAGCTATTCATCCTCTTAATTTCTGATTGCCAGTGTACTTACAGACATTAAGCTACAAAACTTTTGTCTCAAAGTGATCACAGCCCCAGGTAATTGTATATTTCTGTGGTGATATGGTTTGTGGAGTGGGTAGATGAAGGGGATGAATGGGGGAGAAAGGCAGAAACGCAGATGTATTTGGACCTCAAAATAGGAGTTTAGGTAGGGCGAGAAGAGTACTCAGCATCTCCTCTTGCCTCCCAGATGACTGGAGTCTAGGAAACATGCCACCTGCTTAAATAGAGTTTTAGGGTTTGGGTTGGGAAACCCCATTCATCTACTTAAAGGGGGCTGTAGGATAAAGAAAACTGGGGGTGTAGGAAGTGCTGAATTTCCAGGCTGCTGCCTTTTTTGGCTTAGTATCATGCATAAGGAGTTAGCTGGCTTGAGAGTGGGCTGTCTGGTCTTAATGGAATAAAGCATCTGAAGTCAGCAAAAAATCTGTAACAGGTGATCTGTCTGTTGGCAGGCTGAAGAGGGGAGAATTTTCTTACAGCAAAAAAGTGTCTTGGGATATAGGGAAAAAAATTAAGATACACTTTCCTTACCCGAGGGTGTTGACGCTAGACCTATGAATTATTGACACATGCTTTTTTGTTTCTGAATGTTTGCACATCTACCCAGATCAAATAATGCTGTTAGTAGTTAATGCTGTGTCAAACTGTTCTGAATTTAAATTTGTAGTATCATGTTTGGCAGGGTGCCTGAAAAATCCCACAGCTGCTTATTTAAACTTTTTATTAATTTGCTTTAAAATGTATTTAAATCATAAGGGGCTTTCAGCAGAATCCTATAAATCTATCAGAGCAAAATACTAAAGCATTGCAAATATCTCTGGCCTGAGAGAACAATGACCAAAGGAATGAATTGTTCCTTTGCATTCCATTTTAAATGGGGTGGTAGAGGGGTGAGGGTGTATTTTAGAAGAATCTTTATTTCAGGAAGATGCATGAAGATGTGTTCATGATTTTGCAAAAATATTGAAATAATTAAATTTCACCAGGGACAACAGCTATACAAGGTCAGCACAAACTTTAATTAATATAGCAATGACAGAAGCTTTTGTTAAGTAAACAATTACCTTTGCTTAAGGAAGTAAACATCTGGGCACAGAGTTGACTAATTGTTTTCCTAGCTATACAATAGCTACATTTTGGATTTGAATTTACTAATTGGGAGTTAAGGAAGACATTGATCAAGGTAATGGTTATACTAATAAAGGGAAGGAGAGAACAAAATTAACAATTTTGTGGTTCAAGAAATTTTCAGGACTCATTTTTCCTTCAAATAAATAGTGGTGTGATAGCATAGTTGAAATAGTAGTGGTAGTACTAATAGTGATAATAATAAACATCTCTTGGAGAATACCATGTGCCTGGTACTGTCATACATGCTTTTCAACCATGATTTTAAGTTAGTTTTGTAAAAATGAGGTTGCTACTAATATATTTTTGGTTTAATGGATGAAGTGAGATGTTGTGAAGTTGCTGGATTGAGCCTCAAGTCCTGATTGTAAAGGCTGGAGCTCAGTCCTCTGATACACAATTCAATTCAAAGTATACCTACTTATTCAGACTGCCTTGTGGAGGAGTGAAGAAGGGGAAGATGACAAAGTCTCTGTACCCCAACGAACTTAATCCCACTGGAGAGAAATGACAAAAAAGCAACCTGTCAGTTGAGCGCCAGAGTCATTGGTCCAGTGGTGAGTGCTCCCACAAGAGTTGAGAGAAGAAAAATCACTTGGGGCTGAAATGGTCAGGGAAGATTTCCTGAAAGAGGTGGGCTTTGGTTTATGCCTTAAATGCTGCAGAGGCTTTTTGCTATAACAAACTGCATCCTTTAGTAGGTTCTGATATTTTATGACTGACACCCTGAGCATTTTGGAGCTTTTTTTAGTAACTCAAATATGTGTGTACTCTTCCCTGTTACAGTTGACTTCTGAAAATAGGCATTAACTATTGTTTATCCTTTCTAAATTATGGAAGCACGTGATATTAGCTTATTGACAGTATCTTCTGTATATATGTGGAAGAAATAGAATTCAGAGAGATGTTTTAGGTAGGACTGAAAGATAGTGTTCTGTTGCAATAGACAGCAATGTTTTAAAATAAAGACAACTTTCCACATCTTTCTGTAACATTCCAATAAGTGCATCCTTCCTATAGCAGTTGGGTTTGGCTTGACTACCCCTTCATATGTTAATGACATGAGTTCTTTATTCAGTTCCTATCTTTGGGCATTGGCATTTAACTCACATCTAAGATCATTTAGTGATTCCGAAGTAAGAGCTTTCTGGACAGGGCAAAGAATTAGGAGAATCGAATGGTGATATTTTCACTATCTCTTTACACACCCAAGATTTTCCTACAGGGCTAGGACTGCTCTACCATGAGCTGTCCCCTCCCTACCCCCTTTTTTTGGTTCTCTGGGAATTTCTGTTCAAAAGCCAGAGCACCCTGTTTAGATTTTTTTTTTATCACATAGTTGTATATTCATCATCATGATCATTTCTTAGAACATTTGCATCAATTCAGAAAAACAAATAAAAGGAAAACAGAAAAAATTCATACATACCATATCCCTTTCATTGATCACTATGATATTTGATATTTGTTCCCCCTATTATTTGTTTATTTTTAATCCATATGTTTTACTCATCTGTTGATAACAGATAAAAGGAGCATCAGACACAAGGTTTTCACAATCACACAGTCACATTGCGAAAGCTGTATCACTATACAGTCGTCTTCAAGAAACATGGCTACTGGAGCACAGCTCTACATTTTCAGGCAGTTCCCTCCAGCCTCTCCATTACACCTTAACTAAAAAGGTGATATCTATTTAATGCATAAGAATAACCTCCAGGATAACTTCTCAACTCTGTTTGGAATCTCTTAGCCATTGATACTTTATTTTGTCTCATTTCGCTCTTCCCCTGTTTGGTCGAGAAGGTTTTCTCAATCCCTTAATGCTGAGTCCCAACTCATTCTAGGATTTCTGTCCCTCATTGGCAGGAAGGGCCACACCCCTGGAAGTCATGTCCCACGTGAGGGGGGGGAGGGCAGTGAGTTTGCTTGTCGTGTAGGCTGAGAGAGAGAGGCCACATCTGAGCAACAAAAGAGGTTCTCTGGGGTGACTGTTAGGCCTAATTTTAAGTAGGCTTAGCCTATCCTTTGCAGGGTTAAGTTTCATATGAACAAATCCCCAGATTGAGGGCTCCGCCTATTGCTTTGGTTGTCCCCACTGCTTGTAAGAATATCAAGAATTCTCCACTTGGAGAAGTTGAGTTTTTCCTGTTTCTCACCATTCCCCCAAGGGGGCTTTGCAAATACTTTTTAATTCACTGTTCACATCACTTGGGATTTATCAGGGCATTACACTGGACAAACCTACAAAATCCCATGCCCTACTCAAGATTCCATGTACTTATGGTGTTCAGTTAAGCTGTCTACATAAGTTATATTAGGAAATGCACTAGTCAAAGTATAAATTGTGTACCAAATAAGCATTTTTTTGCTTCCAATCCATGAACACAGTATGCCCTTCCATTTATTTAGGTCTTTTGTGATTTCTTTTAACAATTTCTCGTAGTTTTCTTTGTATAGGTCTTTTGTATCTTTAGTTAAATTTATTCCTAAATATTTTATTCTTTTGATTGCAATTGTAGATGGAATTTTTTTATTGATTCCCCCTCAGATTGTTCATTACTAGTGTATAGAAACACTACAGATTTTTGACTGTTGCTCTTCTAACCTGCCACTTTGCTATACTCATTTATTAGCTCTAGTAGTTTTGCTGTGGATTTTTCAGGGTTATAGTATGTCATCGGCTAACAATGGGAGTTTTACTTCTTCCTTTCCAATTTTGATGCTTGTATTTCTTTTTCTTGTCTAATTGCTCTGGCTAAAACTTACAGCACAATGTTGAATAAAAATGGGGATAGTGGACATCTTTGTCTTGTTCTTGACCTTAGGGTGAACATTTTCAGTTTTTACCCATTGAGGATGACGTTAGCTGTGGGTTTTTCATATATTCCATTTATCATGTTGAGGAAATTCCCTTCTATTCCTATCCTTTGAAGTGTTTTCAACAAGAAAGGATGTTGAATTTTGTCAATTACCTTTTCTGCATCAATCGATATGATCATGTGGTTTTTCTGTTTTGATTTGTTGATATGGTGTATTATATTAATTGATTTTCTTATGTTGAACCATCCTTGCATACCTGGGATGAATCTTACTTAGTCATGGTGTATAATTCTTTTAATGTGCTGCTGGATTTGGTTTGCAAGAATTTTCTTGAGGATTTTTGCATCTGTGTTCCTTAGAGAGATTGGTCTGTAATTTTCTTTTCTGGTAATATCTTCATCTGGCTTTGGTATGAGGGTGATGTTGGCTTCATAGAATGAGTTAGGTAGCCTTCCCTCCTCTTCAATTTTTTTGAAGAGTTTGAGCAGGTTTGGTACTAATTCTTTCTTGAACATTTAGTAAAATTTACATGTGAAGCCATGTGGTCTAGGACTTTTCTTTTTGGGGAGCTTTTTAATGACTGAGTCAGTTTCTTTACTTGTGATTGGTTTGTTGAGGCCTTCTATTTCTTCTTGAGTCAAAGTTGGTTGTTCATACCTTTCTAGGAAATTGTCCATTTCATCTACATTGTCGAGTTTATTAGCATAAAGTTGTTTATAGTATCCTCTCATTACTTCCTTATTTCTGTGGGGTCAGTGGTTATGTCTCCTCTTCCATTTCTGATTTTATTTATTTGCATCCTCTGTCTTCTTATTTTTGTTAACCTTGCTAAGGGTCCACCAATCTTATTGATTTTTTTTCATAGAACCAACTTCTGGTTTTGTTGATTTTCTCTGTTGTTTTCATGTTCTCAATTTCATTTATGTCTGCTCTAATCTTTGTTATTTCTTTCCTTTTGCTTGCTTTGGGATTAGTATGCTGTTCTTTCTCTAGTTCTTCCAAGTACACAATTAATTCCTCTATTTTTGCTCTTTCTTCTTTTTTGATATAGGCATTTAGGGCAATAAGTTTCCCTCTTAGCACTGTCTTTGCTACATCCCATACATTTTGATATATTGTGTTTACATTTTCATTTGCCTCGAGATACTTACTGATTTCTCTTGTAATTTCTTCCTTGATCCACTGGTTTTTTAATAGTGTGTTGTTGAGCCTCCATATATTTGTGAATTTTCTGGCCCTCTGCATATGATTGATTTCCAACTTCATTCCTTTGTGATCTGAGAAAGTGTTTCATATGATTTCAGTCTTTTTAAATTTATTGAGACTTGCTTTGTGACCCAGCATATGGTCTATCCTTGAGACTGATCCATGAGCACTTGAGGAAAAGTTATATCCTGCTGTTGTGGGGTGTAATGTTCTATAAATGTCTGTTAAGTCTAGCTAATTTATTGTATTATTCACATTCTCTGTTTCTTTATTGATCCTCTGTCAAGGTGTTCTGTCCATTGATGAGAGTGGGGAATGGAAGACTCCAGCTATTATGGAAGATGTGTCTATTTCTCTTTTCAGTGTTTGCCTCATGTATTTTTGGAGCATTCTGGCTCAGTGCATAAATATTTATGATTGCTATCTCTTCTTGCTGAATTGTTCCTTCTATTAATACATAGTGTCCTTCTTTGTCTCTTTTAACTGTTTTATATTTGAAGTCTAATTTGTTGGATATTAGTATAGCTACTCCTGCTCTTTTTTATTGTCATTTGCATGGAATATCTTTTCCCAACCTTTCACTTTCAATCTATGTTTATCCTTGTGTCTAAGATAAGTTTCCTGTAGACAGCATACAGATGGGTCCTGTTTTTTTTTTAATCCATTCTGCCAGTCTATGTCTTTTGATTGGGGACTTTAATCCATCCATTAACACTTAGTATTGTTATTTTACAGGCAGTACTTTCTTCTCCATTTTGCCTTTTGGATTTTATATGTCATGTCTAATTTTTCTTCTTTCTAACCTTACTGATAGTCTTCATTTCTACACTCTTCTACACACCTCTCTCTCCTGTCTTTCCCTATCTGTCTGTTCTAGTTTGCTAGCTGCCAGAATGCAATATACCAGAAACAGAATTGCTTTTAAAAAGGGGAATTTAATAAATTGCTAGTTTATAGTTCTAAGGCTGAGAAAATATCCCAATTGAAAAAAGTCTATAGAAATGTCCAGGGAAAGATACCTTGGTTCAAGAAGGCGGATGAAATTCAGGGTTTCTCTCTCAAGTGGAAAGGCACATGTGAACACAGAGTTTCTCTCTAAAGTGAAAAGGCACATGGTGAACACAGTCAGGGTTCCTCTCTCATCTGGAAGGGTACATGGCAAACATGGTGTCATCTGCTAGCTTCTTCTCCTGGCTTCCTGTTTCATGAAGCTCCCTGGGAGGCATTTTCTTTCTTCATCTCCAAAGTGCTGGCTTATGGACTCTCTGCTTCGTGGTACTGCTGCATTCTCTGCTCTCCTGAATCTCCTTCATTCTCCAAAATGTTTCCTCTTTTATAGGACTCCAGAAACTTATCAAGACCTACCCAAATGGGTAGAGACATGTTGTCACCTAATCCAGCTGAACAACCACTCATGATTAAATCACATCTCCAGGGAGATGATCGGATTACAGTTTCAAACATACAGTTTTGAATAGGGATTATTCTGCCTTTATGAAATAGGATTTAGATTAAAACATGGATTTTCTAGAGGACATACATCCTTTTGAACCAGCACACTGTCTCTAATGCTCCCTTTAGTATTTTTTGAAGAGCCAGTCTCTTGGTCTCAGATTCTCTCAGTAATTTTTTTGTCTAAAAATGTTTAAATTTCCAACTCATTTTTGGAGGACAATTTTGGTGGATATAGAATTCTTTGTTCGCAGTTTTTCTCTTTTGGTAACTTAAATATGTCATCCCACTGTCTTCTTGCCTCCATGGCTTCTGCTGAGAAATCTATACATAGTCTTATTGGGCTTCCCTTGTATGTGATACATTGCTTTTCTCTTGCTGCTTTCAAGATTCTTTCTTTCTCTTTGATATCTGACATTTTGATTAGTAAGTCTTGGAGTATGTTTATTTGAATGCATTCTGTTTGAGGTTCTTGGATCTGTAATTTTTAGTCTTTCGTAAGAGTTGGGAAATTTTCAGTGATAATTTCCTCCATTAGTTTTTC
Source organism: Tamandua tetradactyla (assembly GCF_023851605.1). Classification (NCBI taxonomy): domain Eukaryota; kingdom Metazoa; phylum Chordata; class Mammalia; order Pilosa; family Myrmecophagidae; genus Tamandua; species Tamandua tetradactyla. The sequence goes on from NC_135331.1 coordinate 133,672,993, forward strand.
TCCTCCTTTTCCCTTGTTCTTCCCTTCTCGGACATCCACAACATGTATATTCATGTGCTGCATGTTGTTATTCAGTTACCTGAGTCCCTGCTCCTATTTTTCCTTTCTTATCCCTGTATTTTCTTTTGCTTGTCAGATTATACATGTCCCACCTCTAGTTCACTAATCCTATCTTCTGCCTCTTCAAATCTGATATTGTAGATTTCCATTGTTTTTTTTTTTTTTCTTCTCTTGTACTGTGCCTTTCATTCCCATAAGTTCATGGTTTGTTGTTTAAGACTTTCGATTTCTTCTTTTTTTTATTAATTAAAAAATAATTAACTAACACAACATTTAGAAGTCATTCCATTCTACATATGCAATAAGTAATTCTTAATATCATCACATAGATGCATATTTATCATTTCTTAGTACATTTGCATTGATTCAGAAAAAGAACTAGAAAGACAACAGAAAAAGAAATAAAACGATAAGAGAGAAAAAATAAAAATAAAAAAAAATAACTATACCTCAGATGCAACTTCATTCAGTGTTTTAACATAATTACATTGCAATTAGGTATTATTGTGCTGTCCATTTCTAATTTTTTGTATCCAGTCCTGTTCCACAGTCTGTATGCCTTCAGCTCCAATTACCCATTATCTTACCCTATTTCTATCTCCCGATGGTCTCTGTTACCAATGACATATTCCAAGATTATTCTCTAATGTCGGTTCACATCAGTGGGACCATACAGTATTTGTCCTTTAGTTTTTGGCTAGTCTTACTCAGCATAATGTTCTCTAGGTACATCCATGTTATTACATGCTTCATAAGTTTATTCTGTCTTAAAGCTGCATAATATTCCATCGTATGTATATACCACAGTTTGTTTAGCCACTCGTCTGTTGATGGACATTTTGGCTGTTTCCACCTCTTTGCAATTGTAAATAATGCTGCTATAAACATTGGTGTGCAAATGTCCGTTTGTGTCTTTGCCCTTAAGTCCTCTGAATAGATACCTAGCAATGGTATTGCTGGTTCGTATGGCAATTCTATGTTCAGTTTTTTGAGGAACTGCCAAACTGCCTTCCACAGTGGTTGCACCATTTGACATTCCCACCAACAGTGGATAAGTGTGCCTCTTTCTCTGCATCCTCTCCAGCACTTGTCATTTTCTGTTTTGTTGATAATGGCCATTCTGGTGGGTGTGAGATGATATCTTATTGTGGTTTTGATTTGCATTTCTCTAATGGCCAGGGACATTGAGCATCTCTTCATGTGCCTTTTGGCCATTTGTGTTTCCTCTTCTGAGAGGTGTCTGTTCAAGTCTTTTTCCCATTTTGTAATTGGATTGGCTGTCTTTTTGTTGTTGAGTTGAACAATCTCTTTATAAATTCTGGATACTAGACCTTTATCTGATATGTCGTTTCCAAATATTGTCTCCCATTGTGTAGGCTGTCTTTCTACTTTCTTGATGAAGTTCTTTGATGCACAAAAGTGCTTAATTTTGAGGAGCTCCCATTTATTTATTTCTTTCTTCAGTGCTCTTGCTTTAGGTTTAAGGTCCATAAAACCACCTCCAATTGTAAGTTTCATAAGATATCTCCCTACATTTTCCTCTAACAGTTTTATGGTCTTAGACCTAATGTTTAGATCTTTGATCCATTTTGAGTTAACTTTTGTATAGGGTGTGAGATACGGGTCCTCTTTCATTCTTTTGCGTATGGATATCCAGTTCTCTAGGCACCATTTATTGAAGAGACTGTTCTGTCCCAGGTGAGTTGGCTTGACTGCCTTATCAAAGATCAAATGTCCATAGATGAGAGGGTCTATATCTGAGCACTCTATTCAATTCCATAGGTCGATATATCTATCTTTATGCCAGTACCATGCTGTTTTGACCACTGTGGCTTCATAATATGCCTTAAAGTCAGGCAGCATGAGACCTCCAGCTTTGTTTTTTTTCCTCAAGATACTTTTAGCAATTTGGGGCACCCTGCCCTTCCAGATAAATTTGCTTATTGGTATTTCTATTTCTGAAAAATAAGTTGTTGGGATTTTGATTGGTATTGCGTTGAATCTGTAAATCAATTTAGGTAGAATTGACATCTTAACTATATTTAGTCTTCCAATCCATGAGCACGGTATGCCCTTCCATCTATTTAGGTCTTTTGTAATTTCTTTTAACAGTTTTTGTAGTTTTCTTTGTATAGGTCTTTTGTCTCTTTAGTTAAATTTATTCCTAAGTATTTTATTCTTTTAGTTGCAATTGTAAATGGAATTCGTTTCTTGATTTCCCCCTCAGCTTGTTCATTGCTAATGTATAGAAACACTACAGATTTTTGAACGTTAATCTTGTAACCTGCTACTTTGCTGCACTCATTTATTAGCTCTAGTAGTTTTGCTGTGAATTTTTCAGGGTTTTCAACGTATAGTATCATATCATCTGCAAACAGTGAGAGTTTTACTTCTTCCTTTCCAATTTTGATGTCTTGTATTTCTTTTTCTTGTCCAATTTCTCTGGCTAGAACCTCTAACATGATGTTGAATAACAGTGGTGATAATGCACATCCTTGTCTTGTTCCTGATCTTAGGGGGGAAGTTTTCAATTTTTCCCCATTGAGGATGATATTAGCTGTGGGTTTTTCATATATTCCCTCTATCATTTTAAGGAGGTTCCCTTGTATTCCTATCCTTTGAAGTGTTTTCAACAGGAAAGGATGTTGAATCTTGTCAAATGCTTTCCCTGCATCAATTGAGATGATCATGCGATTTTTCTACTTTGATTTGTTGATATGGCGTATTACATTAATTGATTTTCTTATGTTGAACCATCCTTGCATACCTGGGATGAATCCTACTTGGTCATGATGCATAATTCTTTTAATGTGTTGCTGGATTCGATTTGCTAGAATTTTGTTGAGGATTTTTGCATCTATATTCATTAGAGGGATTGGTCTGTAGTTTTCTTTTTTTTGTAATATCTTTGCCTGGTTTTGGTATGAGGGTGATGTTGGCTTCATAGAATGAATTAGATAGCTTTCCCTCCACTTCAATTTTTTTGAAGAGTTTGAGCAGGGTTGGTACTAATTCTTTCAGGAATGTTTTGGTAGAATTCACATGTGAAGCCGTCTGGTCCTGGACTTTTCTTTTTGGGAAGCTTTTGAATGTCTGATTCAATTTCTTTACTTGTGATTGCTTTGTTGAGGTCATCTATTTCTTCTTGAGTCAAAGTTGGTTGTTCATGCCTTTCTAGGAACTTGTCCATTTCATCTACATTGTTGTATTTATTAGCATAAAGTTGTTCATAGTATCCTGTTATTACCTCCTTTATTTCTGTGAGGTCAGTGGTTATGTCTCCTCTTACATTTCTGATCTTATTTATTTGCGTCCTCTCTCTTCTTCTTTTTGTCAATCTTGCTAAGGGCCCATCAATCTTGTTGATTTTCTCATAGAACCAACTTCTAGTCTTATTGATTTTCTCTATTTTTTTTTCATGTTCTCAATTTCATTTAGTTCTGCTCTGATCTTTGTTATTTCTTTCCTTTTGCTTGCGTTGGGGTTAGTTTGCTATTCTTTCTCCAGTTCTTCCAAGTGGACAGTTAATTCCCAAATTTTTGCCCTTTCTTCTTTTTGATATAGGCATTTAGGGCAATAAATTTCCCTCTTAGCACTGCCTTTGCTGCGTCCCATAGGTTTTGATATGTTGTGTTTTCATTTTCATTCACCTCGAGATATTTACTAATTTCTCTTGTGATTTCTTCCTTGACCCACTGGTTGTTTAAGAGTGTCTTGTTGAGCCTCCACGGATTTGTGAATTTTCTGGCGCTCTGCCTATTATTGATTTCCAGCTTCATTCCTTTATGATCTGAGAAAGTGTTGTGTATGATTTCAATCTGTTTAAATTTGTTGAGACTTGCTTTGTGACCCAGCATATGGTCTATCTTTGAGAATGATCCATGAGCACCTGAGAAAAAGGTGTATCCTGCTGTTGTGGGATGTAATGTCCGATAAATGTCTGTTAAGTCTAGCTCATTTATAGTAATATTCAGATTCTCTATTTCTTTATTGATCCTCTGTCTAGATGTTCTGTCCATTGATGACAGTGGTGTACTGAAGTCTCCAACTATTATGGTATATGTGTCTATTTCCCTTTTCAATGTTTGCAGTGTATTCCTCACGTATTTTGGGGCATTCTGGTTCGGTGCATAAATATTTATGATTGTTATGTCTTCTTGTTTAATTGTTCCTTTTATTAGTATATAGTGTCCTTCTTTGTCTCTTTTAACTGTTTTGCATTTGAAGTCTAATTTGTTGGATATTAGTATAGCTACTCCTCCTCTTTTCTGGTTGTTATTTGCATGAAATATCTTTTCCCAACCTTTCAGTTTCAACCTATGTTTATCTTTGTGTCTAAGATGTGTTTCCTGTAGACAGCATATAGAAGGATCCTGTTTTTTAATCCATTCTGCCAGTCTATGTCTTTTGCTTGGGGAATTCAGTCCATTAACATTTAGTGTTACTTCTGTTTGGGTAATACTTTCCTTTACCATTTTGCCTTGTATTATATGTATCATATCTAATTTTCCTTCTTTCTACACTCTTCTCCACACCTCTCTCTTCTGTCTTTTCGTATCTGACTCTAGTGCTTCCTTTAGTATTTCTTACAGAGCTGGTCTCTTGGTCACAAATTCTCTCAGTGATTTTTTTGTCTGAAAATGTTTTAATTTCTCCCTCATTTTTGATGGACAATTTTGCTCTATGTAGAATTCTTGGTTGGCAGTTTTTCTCTTTTAGTAATTTAAATATATCATCCCACTGTCTTCTTGCCTCCATGGTTTCTGCTGAGAAATCTACACATAGTCTTATTGGGTTTCCCTTGTATGTGATGGATTGTTTTTCTCTTGCTGCTTTCAAGATCCTCTCTTTCTCTTTGACCTCTGACATTCTAACTACTAAGTGTCTTGGAGAACGCCTATTTGGATCTGTTCTCTTTGGGGTGCGCTTTACTTCTTGGATCTGTAATTTTAGGTCTTTCATAAGAGTTGGGAAATTTTCAGAGATAATTTCTTCCATTAGTTTTTCTCCTCCTTTTCCCTTCTCTTCTCCTTCTGGGACACCCATAACACATATATTTGTACGCTTCATATTATCATTCAATTCCCTGAGCCCCTGCTCAAATTTTTCCATTCTTTTCCCTATAGTTTCTGTTTCTTTTTGGATTTCAGATGTTCCATCCTCCAGTTCACTTATTCTAACCTCTGTCTCTTGAAATCTACCATTGTAGGTTTCCATTGTTTTTTTCCTCTCTTCTTCTGTATCTTTCATTCACATAAGTTCTGTGATTTGTTTTTTCAGACTTTCCATTTCTTCTTTTTGTTCATCCCTTGCCTTCTTCATGTCCTCCCTTAATTTATTGATTTGGTTTTTGAAGAGGGTTACCTTTTCTATTCGTATATTCAGAATTAGTTGTCTCAGCTCCTGTATCTCATTTGAACTATTGGTTTGTTCCTTTGAATGGGCCATATCTTCAATTTTCCTGGTGTGATTTGTTGTTTTTTGCCGGCGTCTGGACATTTAATCAGATTTCCCTGAGTGTGAGACCCAGCCAGGTTGAAAGACTTTCCTGTGAAGTCTCTGGGCTCTGTTTTTCTTATCCTGCCCAGTATGTGGCGCTTGTCTGTCTGTGGGTCCCACCAGCAAAAGATGTTGTGTCTCCTTTAACTTTGGAAGACTCTCACTGCTGGGTGTGTGGTGGAGACAGAGGAAAGGTTGTAGGCTGGTTTTAATGGCTTCAAATTGTGAAGTCCTGGGATCTGAATTCCTTGAGAGAGGGATTCTACCTGAGATGTGTTTCACCCCTCCCATGGGGAAGGTTCAGGTGGTAGAGAGCCCTGAAAGCAGCCTGTTTCTGTGTTTGGGGCAGTTGCAACCTGTAATCCTGGCGCTGAGCCCAGAGGCACCAAGCCTCCATAGAAACAGCCGCAGAAGGCTCTGTTTCGCCCCCTTTCCTCTTTATCAGTTAGCCCAATAGGTGACTTCCGCCTTGATCAGTTTCGCCTGAGCTGGGGGCCTATTTTTAGTAGTCAGAATTTGTTTATTAATGCCACTACTGGTGTTTGGTTGGACTCAGTCCCTGCTCCTTTTGGAGACTCTTTCCTTTCCTTCCGGGTAGCCGCCTGTGGGGGAGGAGCGCCGGCCACCGGCCGCCACGGTTTGGGGATCTTGCTGATTCGAGACCCGACGCCAGACCGGGAAGCTGCCCGCTGGGGAGAGGTGCCGGTTGCCTGCTACCGTGACTTGGGGAGCCCGCTGATCCGAGACTCGTAGCCGGTCCGGGAAGCCGCCCCCGAAAGAGGGGCACTGGCCACCGCGGCTTGGGAAACTTGCCTCTCCGAGACTCTCAGCCGGCCCGGGAAGGAGGGAGGGAGGAGCTCCGGCCACCAGCTGCCGCAGCCCGGGGAAGCGCACACTGCTCAAGGATCTCACTGCAGCAGAGTTTCGCAGTTGGTCTAGCCAGTCCAGACTGGGGTGTGCTGTGTGTCCGGTCTCTGTTGTGGCTCCGGGAGCTGTTTAGTAGTTGTTCTGGAGGAGGAACTAAGACGCGCTCACCTTACTAAGCCGCCATCTTGGCCCTGATCCTCGATTTCTTCTTTTTGTTCATTCCTTGCCTTCTTTATATCCCCCCTCAGTTCTTGACATTTGGTGAGGTTTTCCATGTCTGTTCGAACATTCTGAATTAATTGTTTCAACTCCTGTATCTCATTTGAATTGTTGGTTTATTCCTTTCACTGGGCCATATCTTCAATTTTCGCAGTATGATTCATTATTTTTTGCTGGCATCTAGGCATTCTGGAGATTGTTTTATCTTTTTTTACCTAGAATTTTCTTGCTGGATGACTTTGTTGTCTTTCTGTTCTTTGACATTCAGTTCATCTTATTCTAGACCTCTAAATTAGATTTTGTTTAACAGATCAGAATTTTTCTGTTCTTCTTTTCTTGTTTCTTTACCTGCCTGTATGTTGACTTTCCCACACCCCTCCTTAGGAGGGTCTTCTTAGGTATTATAGACCCCAGCCATATTTTCCCAGACCAAACTGGCCTCCTCTCAGGAGAAAAGAGTCAACTGTGTCAGTTTTCCCTATTGGTGAGACCCAGCAGATTGAAAAGCTTTCCTATGAATCCTCTGGACTCTGCAGTTTTCCTATCCTGCCCAGTATGTGGCACTTGCCTGCTTGTGGGTCCCACCAGCATAAGGTGATGCGGTACCTTTAAGTTCACCAAATTCTCCCTGTTGGGGGCATGTTTGAGACAGAGGAGAGGTTGTAGGCTGGCTTTAATTGCTTCGCTTTTCCAGACCCTGGGCTCTGAATTCCTTGAGGGAGGGATTCCACCTGAGCTGGGCCCCACCCCTTTGCTGGTGAAGGCACCAGCTCTAGACAAACACTCAAGCTTAGTTCTGCCTATGCCTGGGGCATTTGGAGCCTGAGAAGATTTGAAGCTGTATCCAAAGTGTAGTCAAGCCTTAGAAACACAGCAATGAAAAAGAAAAATTCTTTTCAGAGCGGGCCCCCATTCTTCAGGTTTGCCAATCAAGAGCTTAAGTTGGTATGTTGCTCTTTGTATCTCCAGGTCCTATGTGCCCCCTCCTTTCCTTCAGGGCCCAGACCCTTACAAATATTATGTGCTATCTGGTCCAAAACCCCCCCTTTTTAATTTTTTTTCTTTTTCTATCAGCCCTGCCCTCTCTGCACAGGGGCAAAAACCAGCAACCTCAACTTTTACTCAAGGTTCAGATGAGCTGGGGGCCTGTTTTTAGTAGTCAGAATTTGTGAATTAATTCCACACTTGGAGCTTAGTTGTACTCAGCTGCTTATTGCTAGTAAAGTCTCTTTCCTTTCCTTTCTGGAAAGTAGCCTGTGGGGGACGGATGCCAGCACTGCAGCTTGGGGTACTCACGGTTCTGGGTGGGCTCGCTGCCAGTCCAGCTTGTCCAGACTGGGGTATGCTGTGTGAGTGGTCACGTGTCCCCAGAAATTGTTCTGTACTGTTCATGGCTATTTACTAGCTGCTCTAGAGGACAAACTAAATCCCATACCTCACTAAGCCACCATCTTGGCTCCCTGCTCTCCGTGTTTAGATGTTTTAATATAAACATTTTAAGGTTTTAGATATTATTGTTAGTTTATGTCACATCATCTCACCTACACAACTAAAAGTATTCCATGACTAGAATAGTACACAAAATTATTCAAATGGAACACAAATTATCAGTGGGACCAAAGCTATTCACTGAAGCAGCCCCTCCTTGAGTAGAGAAGGCTGGCAAGGTGTGAGAAGGACCAGAGACTTGGTATTTGCAACCCCCACCTGACTCAGGGTCAGCTTCCGACTTTGTTGCTCTATCTTCATAGGTCCAACTTGCTCCTTTCTGTAGATCAGCAACACCTCACCTTCCCTGCCCATCTCCCCATCCCCCATTCAGGCACAAATCTGGGGCAGTTTGCTTCAACAGCCATGGCATCCATTGGGAGGAATGAGGGGTGATTATACAATCTTCAGCAGGTTGGGATTTTAACTGTTTAATTGGGTTTGGGGTGGGGACTACAAATAACATTTTTTCCCATGCATTTACCTTCTTGCTTATTTTTTTTTTTAACCCAAAAATCTGTTGTCTGATTTCACTGTTTCCCTAAAGGCCTTTATGTCTCCAAAGATGAGAATCTTCTGGGTCCTGTTTATCAGGAGCCTATTGCCTTACTGAGGAGGGAAGCAAAACTCTCATAGTCCCCAATGCCCATTTCATAGCTTGATCCCACCAGCCCAGAGCCCCCACAAGGCCCTGGAAGTATCTTAAGTGACACCTGCATCTCCCCCTGGACATGCCAGATGTATTAGGAGTGTGGTTTGTGTCCCTGGGAAATGTCCTGACCACATTCAATGCAGGCAAAGAGGCTGGAAACTTGCAGCCTTTGTGACTTGAAGGTGCTGCCTCAAGAGAAGCGACCTGCTCAAAGGTCTTGCCACAGTCAGGACAGAGGAAGGTGGTTTGGGCATGGTGGGTGCAGTCTGTGCTGCAGCTTCTGGGTCACAAAGGCTGCTGAGCACTTTTCCTTCATGTAGTGGTCCTGGAAGTAGGAATCAGAGGAGATGGTGGATGCACGGTGGGCGAGAGGAGTACAAGCTGCTTGAGGCAGGAGGAGGGGCAGGAAGGAGATGGAAGAGGGAAAGTAGGAAGCAGGAGGGGAAAGTTGCCTAACACAACCTCAAAATCCTCTGTTCTTTCTTATACCTTCTTACTGAGAAGATCTATAGTTCCCATGGTGTGCACTTCTCTTATTGCAGTGAGCATTAAAACGGACTGTTTAAAAAACAAAAGGCATAAAGAATAATACAGCAAATACCAGTGTACCCACTTCCCAGCTCAAGATATAGATTTTTATGAGAACAAGAAACTCCTATGCATCCTTCCCTGATTGCACCTCTCCTTCTCCTGTAGATAATCATCGTGCTAAATTTGAGATTTGTCATACCCATGAATGTCTTTATACTTCTACACCACATGCACCACATGTGGATTTATTTCTAAGCAATGGATAGTACTCTTTATACTAATTGTATGAAATGATCTGCATTTTAATAGCTTGCTTTTTTCTTTTGACTTTTTTAGATTGATTCATTTTGATGTACATAGCTGTAGTTCACTCATTTTCACTGATTAATAGCATTCGATCTTATGAATATACCAAGTTTAGTTGTTTTACTGATAGGTATTTAGGTTGTTCATAATTTTTATTACGGACAATGAAGCTGTGAATATTTGTTAACATGCCTATTTTGTGTATTTATGTGACGATCGTTTTATGTGTTTGTAGACCATTATCTTCCCTTTACTGTGAATTGCTTAGTCAGATAATTTGCCCGATTTTTCCCAATGGATTATTTTTCTTTATTGATTTATAGACATTCTTTAGGTATTGTGCATATTCACATGTAAATATTATGTTTATATTCATAGAAACAGAATTCTGATTATAAGTGGATTTATTAATGTTCTAGTTTGCTAACTGCCAGAATGCAATATACCAGAAATGGAATGACTTTTAAAAGGGGGAATTTAATGAGTTGCTAGTTTACAGTCCTAAGGCTGAGAAAATGTCCCAATTAAAACAAGTCTATAGAAATGTCCAATATAAGGCATCCAGGGAAAGATACCTTGATTCAAGAAGGCCATTGAAGTTCAGAGTTTCTCTCTCAAGTGAGAAGGCGCATGGCAAACACAGTCAGGGCTTCTCTCTCAGCTGGAAGAGCGCATGGAGAACACGGCATCATCTGCTAGCTTTCTCTCTTGGCTTCTGGTTTCATGAAGCTCCCCGGGAGGCATTTTCCTTCTTCATCTCCAAAGGTCACTGGCTCGTGGACTCTCTGCTTCATGGTGGTGCAGCATTCTTTGCTCTCTCTAAATCTCCCATTCTCCAAATGTTTCCTCTTTTATAGGACTCCAATAAACCAATCAAGACCCACCCAAATGGATGGAGACATGTTCGTCACCTAATCCAGTTTAACAACCACTCTTGACTAAATCACATCATCCAGGGAAATGATCTGATTACAGTTTCAAACATACAGTATTGAATATGAATTATTCTACCTTTATGAAATGGGATTTTTTTTTTTTTTTTTTTTAACGTGGGCAGACACCGGGAATCGAACCCGGGTCCTCGGGCATGGCAGGCAAGCATTCTTACCTGCTGAGCCACCGTGGCCCGCCCATGAAATGGGATTTTGATTAAAACATGGCTTTTCTAGGGGGCATACATCCTTTTAAACCAGCACAATTAATAAAGTGTTTCATTTAGGAAAAAGTGTTCATTCACATGTTTACTTTCATTTTTGTATAGAAAACTCATGGTAAACACAAGTAATTCATATAGGCCAGCACTGACAATAATGAAGGAGGAAATAGCAATTGTAGATATAATTTCAGTGGCATGACCCTGACTTGTTTCATTTTCATAGCTATGCTCATGATCTTCTCAAGCTTTTCTGTTTACCATCATTTTGCTTTTTTTGATAAGTGTGAAATTAGTTACATAATGATTTAATGGTCTCAGTTACAAAGTTGTAGTATAGCCAAGAGAGAGAGTTTATCACCTATGCAGTAGAAGCTGTACTGCCTTTGACAGTGGTCATTGTCTACAATTCCTGAAATCTTACTCTATTTCTTGAAACCACTTAGAAGTAGAAGAACTTACAAGGAGAAATCCTTTTAAAAATCATGGGTTTATCTCTTGTCATCTCTTCTTTACATCATGGCCTCAATTATTTATTTTATCTCAATTTTATAATCACTATTTCTAAATTGTATTTGTGCCTTATGAAAATGTATGAAATAGTTGGTTATATGATAATAATAAAGGATAAATAACCACTAGATTTCAGAATAGGATAGAAAACTCTACTGAGGCCTTTCGCAAATTCCCAAGTAAGTTTGCATACTTTGTAGTAAAGCAATGATAAGGATATTTGCTTCTGGAATTCCAGACAGTCTCTTTCTTAGAGACTCATTGAATATGAATTTAATAGCTTTCAGGTAGAAGGACTTACAGGATGTGGTTGATGACTCCATGGTGTCAACTTTTGTACCTTGAAATTGATAAAATCTCTTCTCAGATTGAATTATGCTTCATTTTTTACTTTTTTCTCCCTGCCCCCCTCATTATTATGAACTTATAAAAGAAAGGAATATATTTAATCTGTCTTTGATCAGATTCTAGCACAGTTTTGGCTTTCAATGTGGTAGCTACTCATAATAAGTTTGTGGAACTGAACTGCTTTCATTGAGTGACCATCAACCCAATTGGAGTAGTTATTAGAAGGTTGACCACATGCTTAGATTTTGTGGGTAGAAATTTAGGATTAAAGGCCTAGAGAATGGCAAGTTATTTGGACTTATGGGTAAGATTTTTGCATTACTTTGGTCCTCTTTGCCAAGAAGAGTTCTATGAGAAATATGAAATTTATAGTTGCCTTCAAACTGAGCTAATAATTGATTGGCATTAAATTGTTTAAAAATGTTTATCTTGGCATTTTTCCTACTATAAAGTATTTTAATATTATGTCAGTCTGTCTCATAGTTTCAATAACTACTCGTACAGTTTCTCAGCATCCATATCTTTTCTGAGTTTTGATCCTATTTTCTCAATTGCCTAGTATATCGCCACCTTGCTGCCACACATGTGTCTCAAAAACCAAAAGTACTGCCTGGACGCTCCTCCCAATCACTTGTGTTCCTGTCTTATCTTTCTGTACTATTCTGTGTTATCACCATCTAGAGAGTTGTACATTCTAGAAGCTTAGGGTTCATTCTTGTTGCCTTCTCTTCCCTAGGTTCTCTAAGATCACTAAATTCTTTTGATTATACTTCAGATGTGTCTTTCCTGTCCTGAAATGCTTTCCTACTGCCCTTGTCCAGGCTTTCTCGCGAAGTGGAATTATGACAGTATTCTCTTAAAAGGATTCCTAGGCTCAGTCTCGTAAGCTAGTCACACGTATTCACTTCAGCCTCGATACCCGTTTCCTTTCCAAAGTCCAGATCTGAGTCCCAGGCCTCTACATGTATATTTTTCCTGTAATGAGATGAAGAAAGTTATTTTTAGCAGAACAATTTTTTCATATTAAAAATATATTCTTTTGTTTTGTTAGTATTTATGTAAATCCCATATGGTGAAAGGATTAGCCCCTTGAGTAAAAATGGATGTGAGTAACAAGTGAGGTCACTGAGCAAGGTGCTCTTGGAGTCTTCTGCTGGGCTTTGGTTTTGTCCCCATGGCAATCCCAGCTGAGGGGTAGAGCTGCATTATCCAAGAGGGGACCTGCCAGTTTGGAAGCATGGACATAGGAGTATGAGAGGGGCAGGAAGAGACAGAGGGAGGGCTGTCAGTGTAGATAGAGACAGACAGAACTGAAGGGGCTGGCAGCCTGAGCCTAGCTTTTCAGCACAATATGGTGGTAAGAGCTTAGGCTTTCTAGTGAAACTTCCTAGATTCAGTTCCAAACTCTAACTTTCCTACCTGGAGACCGTACTCAATTTCTGTGACTTGGTTTTCTTAACTGTTGTAAGGACTACTAATGACATCTGCTTTGCCATAGTGATACTGCAATTATAAAGTGAGTTGATACAGGTTAAGAATGGGATACATAGGAAACACTGTACTGGTTAGAGGGTATTGTGTACCCCAGAAACACCATGTTTTAATCCTGTTTCAGTCTTGTGGGGACAGTTGTTTCTTCTAATCCTGATTCAGAAGGGCCTTTGGATGACTTCCTTGGAGATGTGGCATACCCAGTTGTGGGTGTGACCTTTTAATTAGATGAGCTGTGACTCTACCCATTGAAGGTAGTCTTGATTAATTTACTGGAATCCTTTCAAAGAGGAAACATGTTGGAGTGAGCTCAGAGCTGACAGGCAGAGCTAATGTAGATGTTTGGAGATCGAGACAGAAATAGCCTGCATGCTACAAGGACTTACAGAAATAGCCAGAGCCTGAAGAGAAGAAATCTCTGGCCTGGTAGATGCTAAGCTAAGAGATTAAATCCAGAGTCTTGCCCTAGAAAAGCTAAGTGAATGCTCATAGACGCTTAGAGAGAAACCCCGGCATCAGTAGCAGGAAGCAGGTAGCAACAGAACCAGGGGCAAGGACCAGCAGACGTCAGCCATGTTGCCTTCCCAGATCACCCTTCCTTGAACCAAGGTCTCTTTCTGTTGATGCGTTAGTGTGTATTTATAGCCTTAGAACTGTAAACTTGTAACTTATTAAATTCCCTTTTTAAAAGCTGTTCCTGTTTCTGGTATACTGCATTCCAGCAGTTTAACAAACTAATACACACTCCTTGAATGTTGGCTATTATCAGTTGTTGGGAAGGGAGATGGAAATAACTGCTTTAAGTAGATTTTTACAGTGCTGTGCTTTGTGGGATGCGACAGAATCTCTTTTCCCATTCTCAGTAGTTTAGTAAAATTTCAAAGAGGAATTTGGACTTTTTTATGCAAAGGAGCCTCTGGGTAGGTGTGTATCCAGAGCAAAGACACCCATAGAAAGCCTGCCCTGTGGGGATTTCAGAGATAATTGAGATAATCGGAGAGAATGCATGTATACCAGGAGGAGCATATGCTTTGACATTAAACCTGGACTGTGGGATTAAAGACAGGTTTTTAAATTATCTCTGAATTTCTGGTTCCTAATTTGTTAAATTAGAAACAAATATGGTATTGTAGAGAGGGTGGAAGGTAGAAATATTTTCTTCACAAAATTATTGTAAGATTGAATACAGTAAGAAATGATGGAATTGCCTGACATATGTGTGTATCTTAATTGTCTTATTCTTTAACTGTTGTAGGGCCGAAAATCAGAATAATTTTATAACAGGCAATTTCTTAGAGGAAGTAATTAATCTTTGGAAAGTGACATTATTTTTAGGAATAGGTTCTGAAAGTGTAAATCTCAGATAGTAGCATCAGTAGTACCTGGAAACATGTTAGAAATACAAATTTCTTACTCAGAAATTCTGAGGTATGGACTGGGAATCTGTTTAATAAACCCTTCAGGTGATTATGATGCAGCATCAAGTTTGCAAACAACTAGAGTAGGATAAATAAGGGGAAGCACTGATTCTGGTATTGTTGCTGTTACCATTTGTCCTGCTTTTTGTTCTCTGCAATTGTGAAAAGCCACAGATATTGGTTTGAAACTGTTAGGTACACCAGAAAAGCCACATTCTTCAAATCCAGTTTTGTGGGGGGCAGACCTATTGTTGGGTGGGACCTTTTGATTAGGCGGTTCCTAATATGGAGATGTGACTCCACCCATTCAAAGTAGATCTTAATCCTTTTTCTGGAGTCCTTTAAGAAGAGACTAAAAAGCAGAAAGCTTAGAGAGAGCTGAGAGCCGATACAGAGAACAGAAAGATGAAACCAGGACACAGATGTTTGGAAATGTTAAGCTAAGAGATGAAATCCAGAGTTTGCCCTGGAAAAGCTAAATGAAGATCCACAGACGCTTAGAGAGAAAGCCACTGGAATCAGAAGCTGAAAGTAATGAACTGGAAGCAAGGACCAGCAGATACCAGCCATGTGCTTTCCTAGTGACCAGAGGTGTCCTAGATGCTGGTGACCTTTCTTTAGAGTCAAGGTAGCTTTCATTTGATGCCTTAATTTGGACATTTTCATGGCCTTTAAACTGTAAATTTGCAACCTAATAAATCCCCCTTTATAAAAGGCAATCCATTTCTGGAATATTGCATTCCAGCAGTATTAGCAAACCGAAACTCTACATTTTTATGAATTGCCCTTCCACCTACTTGCTTTGTTTGGCCTTCCTTTCTCAGATATTTTTGGTCCCCATTTTGAGAGAGACTGTTCTTGTTCATTTTTGCTCTAACCATTCCACATGCTCTTCACTTAAGGATTTTCCCTTTTAACGTTGGGTGTAAAAATATGGGAACCACTGGGTTTCAGAGAGCCAAAATTTGGCTATCTCCACTACAATATGTAATAGAAAAAGGAAAATATATTTCTTGTCATGGAAGTAGAAATCTTGTTTTGTTCCCAATCTTAGGGGCAACACATTCAATGTTTGGCATTGAAGATGTTTGCTGTAGGTTTTTGTAAATGCCCTTTAACACAGTATGTGCCCTTCTTTCTTTTTTTCAGTGTGCCCAGGGTTTTTATGACTAATGGGTTTGATTTTTAACTGTTTACTGTTTCTTTAATGAAGTTATTAAGATATTTATGTGTTACTTTTTAAAAAAAAATGTTTAATATGTTGAATTGCAGAGATTGATTAAATAAGTCTTGCATTCTTGGGAAAAGCTCCCTTTGCTCATAATGACTTTCTTTTGAATTGATTTGCTAAAGTTTTTTTTTTATTAAACATTTTTTATTGTTAAATATATGTACAAACAAAAGAAAGAAAAGTATTTTTCTTTTTTTATGAAAAATAATATATATATATAAAGCAATAAATTTCAAAGCACATTGCTATAATTAATTACAGAACAGATTTCAGAGTTTGATATGGGTTACAGTTCCACAATTTTTCATTTTGGAGGCTAAGACAAATATCAGTATAATGATTCAGCAATCCTACTCATTTGTTAATCTCTACTGTGCTGGTTTGAAAGGAAGTATGCCCCCTAAGAAAAGCCATGTTTTAATATAAATCCCATTTCATAAAGGTAGAATAATCTCTATTCAATACTGTATGTTTGAAACTGTAATGAGATTATCTCCCTGGATGATGTGATTTAGTCAAGAGTGGTTGTTAAACTGGATTAGGGGATGACATGTCTCCACCCATTTGAGTGGGTCTTGATTAGTTTCTGAAGTCCTATAAAAGAGGAGAATGAGAGACTCAGAGAGAGAGCAGAGAATGCTGCAGCACCATGAAGCAGAGAGTCCACCAGCCAGCGACCTTTGGAGATGAAGAAGGAAAACACCTCCCGGGGAGCTTCATGAAACAGGAAGCCAGGAGACAAAGCTAGCAGATGACACCATATTTGCCATGTGCCCTTCCAGCCGAGAAAGAAGCCCTGACTGTGTTCGCCATGTGCCATCTCACTTGAGAGAGAGAGCCTGAACTTCATCGGCCTTCTTGAACCAAGGTATCTTTACCTGGATGCCTTTGATTGGACATTTCTATAGACTTGTTTTAATTGGGACATTTTCTCGGCCTTAGAACTGTAAACTTGCAACTCATTAAATTCCTCCTTTTTAAAAGCCATTCCATTTCTGGTATATTGCATTCTGACAGCTAGCAAACTAGAACATCTACCTTCTCTGTATAACTCCGCCATCATCTTTGATCTTTCTTGCAGTCTTTAGGGTTGTTTGGGTTAGGCCCATTCTAACTTTTTCATGTTGGAAGGGGCTGTTGGTAATATGGAATAGGGGGATGGGACTATTTGATGTTCTGGAATAGAACATAGATAGTTTGAGAAAGCTATCTTAGTGCATGGAACCTTTGTAGAGCCTCATTTGTTTCCCTAGGTATTCTTTTGAATTGGCAGGAATGGTTTTGGTTGGGGTTTGGCAGCTTATGGCAGATAGGAATATCTAACTGAAGCTTGCATAAGAGTGACCTCCAGAATAGCCTCTCATCACTATTTGCACTCTCTCAGCCACTGTTCTAGTTTGCTAGCTGCCGGAATGCAGTATACCAGAAAAAGAGTGGCTTTTAAAAGGGAAAATTTATTAAATTGCAAGTTTACACTACTATAGACATGAAAATGTCCCAAATTAAGGAAGTCTATGAAAATGTCCATTAAGGCGCCAACAAGAGGTTACCCTCACTCAAGAAAAGGCGATGAAGTTCAATGTTTCTCTCTCAGCTGGAAAGGCACATGGCAAACATGGTGACATTTGCTAGCTTCCTCTTCAGGCCTGTTGTTTCATGAAGCTACCCCATGGGCATTTTCCTTCTTCATCTCCAAGGGTCTCTGGCTGCATGGCCTCTTAAGAGTCTTGTGGCTCTCTTATCTATCCAAAATGTTTCCTCTTTTAAAGGATTCCAGTAAACTAATCAGGACCCACCTGGAAAAAATAAAAGTTAGTACCCACAATTGGGTGAGTCACATTTTCATGGAAATAATATAATCAAGCTTCAAGCCTACAGTACTGAATAGGGATTAAAAGAAATGGCTGCTTCCACAAGATGGATCAGGATTAAAGCATGGCTTTTCTAGGGTACACAATCCTTTCAAACCGGCACAGCCACTGATACCTTATTTGTTATGCTTCTTTTCTCCCTTTTCAGAATGGCATTGTTGGTCCTGCTGTACTAGGGCCAGACCCATCCCACACTGCCAGGGTGCCTTTTGCCCATTGATATCATGGGTGCCCGTGTAAGGTGGAGGTAGTGATTTCACTTGCAGAGTTGGGCTTAGAGAGAG
Source organism: Tamandua tetradactyla (assembly GCF_023851605.1). Classification (NCBI taxonomy): domain Eukaryota; kingdom Metazoa; phylum Chordata; class Mammalia; order Pilosa; family Myrmecophagidae; genus Tamandua; species Tamandua tetradactyla. Next base: position 133,690,924 of record NC_135331.1, read on the forward strand.
AGAGGCCACATCTGAGCAAAAAAAAAAAGAGATCCTCTGGAAGTAACTCGTAGGCATACCTATAGGTAGGCTAAGCTTCTCCGCTAGCTTAGCGGAGCTTAGCTAAGCTTAGCTGACTGATTTGGGTGCCCCTAAACTTTGACACAGTATCAGGGCCTTCCCCAGTGATAAAGTTTTATTTAAAAAAATTTTTTTTAATTTTTTTTCCCTGGTGATAGAGTTTTATAGTACCATATTTTTTCTTCCATCCTTCTAGGGACATTGCCAATACTTTTTGATTATCTGCTTAATATACTCTGGGATATATCTAGGCATTACATTAAACTATACAGGATTAAAAGCCCTCGTTGTTATTCTGGACTTCCTGTGCTTGGTTGTTTAAATGATCTATCCAGACAGGTTAAGTTAGATTATGAGCTACAGAAAATTTCGGTTCTGGACAAATAAACCTTTCTTTCTTTGGTCTCAAAGAGTAGATGAAGTTCTAAAATACAGACAATGTCTTCCTTTACCCTGTATTCTGAATTACCTTAATCCCGACCTGAGCAGTTTCATTCTTATTTCTGAATCCCAGGTTATACATATATAAAACAGCCTCTCAAATTCCAGAAATAACAGTTACCACTCTGGACTAAATGTAACTGTTATAAGAGCTTATAATCTAGTCCCCTGTTTTCTTACAAGTATTTTTTAAGTAAGACCATACAGTATTTGCTCTTTTGCTTCTGGTTTATTTTTACCAAATGTCCCACAGATTCAGTCACAATGTTGCATGCCTCACATCTTCATTCCTTTTTGTATTTGCTAGAGTTTTGTAAAGGATTTTTGAATCTCTGTTTATAAGAGATAATAGTTTGTACGTGTTTCCCTGTAATCTTCACAAATTTCTCCATCAGGACTATACCAAATAAAATACACATACATCTGAATATGTAAATACATGTATCAAATTTTTTTTTTTTGCATGGACAGGCACTAGAAATCAAATCCAGATCTCTGCCATGGCAGGCGAGAACTCTGTCACTGTACCACCATTGCCCGCCCTGTATATATATCATATTTTAAGGCAAGTTGTGGTATGTTTCTTCTTTCTCAGTTTATCACAAAAAGAATTGTGTTCTATCCATTATTTTTTAAAAATATTTTATGTAAACTTGCTACAGTTTCTTCTTTGATTGTTTAATAGAATTCACAGAAGAAACCATCTGGTCATGAAATTTTTATGTGTGTCTGGTGTGTGTTTGGAGAGATTTTAATACAATTTATTTATTTAATAGATGTAGTGCTACTTGGATTTTTCTTTGTCATCTTTTGTCAATGTTAGTTGGTATGTTCAAGAAATCTGTTCAGTTCACCTTAGGTTGTCTAATTAATTAGTATAGATTGTTCATAATTTTTACCTTATTATCTTTTTGTCTAGAGGATATATAATGAAATCCTTTCTTTTATTCCTGATCTTGATGTGATTGGTGTTATTTCTCTTTTTGGTCTTGCTAGATGTTCATTAACCTTATTAATCTTTAAAAGAAAACAACTTTGACTTTTTTTTTTGAAGTGACCGTTAGATTTATTGTGGCTGAGACTGAATATATGTCGGGAGTCGGAGAGTGGTTTGCAAAGAAAGATAACATCTCTGTTATATGCTCTTTCTCTTAATGGAGCTATACTGTACACTTACACATACACATGAACCACATTTTATGAAAATTGTGAAATAACCATATATATCAAAAAGTTTATAAAATTTGTAGGTATGGCCTGGTGAATATTTATAATAAAACTCCCTCCCAGATCAAGGAATCGAACATAACTAATTCCTAGAAGAAATCTGTGTGCTCTTCCCAATCCAAATTCAACTTTGGCCTTTTTAATTTTCTTTATCAAAGATCATCTGTTTCCTGTTTAATTGCTTTCTCATTTTACCTTTAAATTTACCTTCCTTCTTTTTCCTCTGAAAATATTTTTCTAGTTTTTTAAGATCAAAATCTGTATCATTGAGTTTTAACCATTCTTCTTTTATAAAATAAGCGTTTAAAGCTGTACATAAATTTTCCTTTACAAACTGTTAAAGCTACCTCCTGCACATATTGATATGTTCTGTTTTCATTAATTTAGTTTGAAATATCTTCTAATTACACTTTTAACTTTTTTCTTTGACCAATGTTTTATTTAGAAATGTGTTGTTTAATTTACAAATATTTACGGGGTTTTCTAGACATATCTAATGATTTTTGTTGTGGTTTGAGAACATGTCATATATGATGGCAGTCTTTTGAAATTTATTGAGTATTATTTTATGGTTCAGCATACAATCTATCTTGTTGAACATCTCATTTGAAGTAAAAAAGAGTATGAATGCATTCTGCATTTATAAGGTGTAGTTTCTATAAATGTCAATCAGATCAAGATGATTTGTAGTGTTTTTCACATCCTTTACTACATCATCATCATCATCATCATTATTTGAGATCTAGTTGTTCTATCAATTACTGTAAAGCCGTGTGTTAAAATCTGCACATATGGTTGCAAATTTATGTTTTTCCCCTACATTCTTTTAATACATTCATATAATTAGAAGTTCAGTTACTGCTATTATTTGCGTGCACATTTAAGATTGTTATCTTCCTGATGACTTTTCATTATGGAATATTATTCTATATCTCTGGTAATATTTCCTTTTTATGAAATTTTTCTTGTCTGATATCAATATAGCCATTCCAGATTTCCTATAAATGTATTTGCATTTCCAGTTTGCTTTCAACTCATTTTTGTTAGAAAATAATCACTTTAGTCTATATATTTTCAATGTAGCCCTTCAGACACAAATCAGATTACTTAGAATATCTAGGTGAAAGTTTTCTTTTTAGATAAATAATCACATATACATGTAAATTAATTATTTTTCTTTTAGGTTCTCTCTTTTTTTCAGGTTCTCTTTTTCTGTAAGATTTGCAACTCTTACATTTTTCTTGTAGTAATTTAAAGATCAAGTAAATTTGGACACAGGAACCATGATGAGTTGAATTTCTGAACTTCTTTTACAATATGTGCCACTTTAAGAAATAAATTCCTATTGACTTTAATTGATTACCCTGGAGTAAAACTTAATCAGTGATCCAGCTAAGACTATTTCCTGTTGTTTGAGTATTCCAGCTATTAGATGGAATAGATTGATAATTTTACCAATAAATAACTTCTATTGTCACAAGTGGCAGGATAAAAAGTTTCTAGAAATTCTTCATAAAGATGATGTCTCATAAAAAAGTAAGATGCACAGGTAGCTGTTCTGCCTATACTTTTCTGTAGGTACCAGGTTAAGACCTGGTACCTTGGCAATGATGTCATCATGAGTCTAATTCTACAATTTGTTTGGGTTGACCATCTCAGATGAGTCAGATCTATATTTTAATGAGGAAGGTAAATCCTGATGGGTGGGAGAAATAGGAAACTTGGCAAGTGTGGGTGAACTTGCCTACAAAGAGAGGGTAATAGTTGTTAGGCCACAAGGTTGCTAACTTTTTTGACTATTATATGGGGGAGGTAGGTGCATCTGTAGTAGAGGAGAGTTAGGGACCAATTCCTGCTTGGATGTCCTCCCTTGGTGTTAATGGGTATATGCCTTATGCTGCTTTTTGTTGCCATGTAGGGTACTGTTTTGATCTTTTGGAATGGCCTGTAGTTTCTTCTGGTGCTCGTTAGCTGCTTAGGAGCTATAGTGGTTCTCAGTGGGGCAGATAGGTAGGTAGCATGTATCTTGCAAAATGACAAAATTTTGGTGGAGAAGAGCATTGGACTGATGTAGGATACAACTGTGATGTGACAAGTAGGAAAGTCTGTCATTCTCTGATTTGAGAAAATGCTTAGCCACAGATCCAGAGTCCACGGCTTACTGACAAGAGCTATGTTGCCTCTTTGTGTTTGTTGCCTGGAGCAAGTTAAGAGTTTAAAGGGCTAAGAATGCAAAGGACATCATGTGCTAGAGGATGTGTAGAATTGAAGTACTTGTCAAAGTTTGTTAAACATTCCTTTTTCTCTTTTTAATAGGTTATTTTAGACTAAGAAAGTAGACTTCCAATCCATTTTGTCCTTGAAAAAATGCAAATTGAAGTAGGAAATAAATGAAGTATTAGATTTAGTTGTAAAATGAAATCATGGGAGAAGCCATGAAGTATTGTCAATTGTTCTTTGAAGGTTATTGTTGTCTCCTTGATGAGATCTAAATGAGTGAGGTAGGAGAGAAGTAGAATATTTTTTTCAGAAATACAAATGAGCCTTAAAAAAATGCTTCTGTGGAGGTTATGCTTTCTTAATTGATATCTTCATCTTCTGGACACCTGAAAGTGAAGACTTAGAGAGCATTACATAATGGTAGTTAGAAAAAACATCTTATTTCTTAATGTATCATTTACAAAATGGGACTTCTTTGGATAGGTCCATTTACCTTTTCCAGGTGACTCTGAGCCTCACTGTTTTCCCTCCTTAAGTCTTCTGTTTCCTTTGAAGCACAGACACTGTCCCAGCCACTCCCCAGAGGTCAGATTCCCCTGTTTCTCCTGAGATGGGCCAGACCCCTCTCGGTTGCCTCTTCTGGCTGTTTCTTTGGTTTCTGGCTTCACCCCTCAGTCTACCTCATTCAATGACACATAACTTTTTCAACTTCCAGAGTGTAGTCTCATAAAGAATCCAGATTTTTGGAGTTTATGGATTTAAGTAGAGTTTTCAGACATTTTTTTATGTATCTTGTAAGAGCAGTATGTTTGTTTTTGTGGTAAGGGTTAATGCCCTTACTAATGTGAAATACTAATATAACCGGGAAATACCTATATTTTAAATTTTTAGTAATAGTCATAATCGTTATTTTAATTACTTCAAAAATACATGTTAATTGTAGGTATCAACACCCTTTTCCTTCTATGGATTTACATAGTAGAGGATGATTGCTGCTTATTGTACCATATATACGTAAGTCTGTATCTCTGATGTCAGTGTTGTTTTCGCTAACTTTTGTGTGATGTATTTTTCCAAGAGAAATTGTGCAATATTCTTTGCCAGAATGAAAGTGTTTCCTATAGCAAAATAAAGAAACAATGAGGAATCAAAATTGTGGAGGGAATACGGAAGAAAAGAAAACAGTATTGAGAGACTCTTTAGACAATTAGAAATTATGATTAGTTAACTCTTCTTTAGGAAGAGGAAAATGATAGATAGTTGGCCTGTTTAGATGGGAATGGAACAGAAGGAAAAAAAAGGAAAGCATCCTTTTATCTTTACAAGCCTCCTGTCATGCACGGACTTCTATGCTGGGAAGGCTTTTAAAGGCCACCTTTATAATTAAAGTGGAGAACTTTGAAATCTTGAGCATTTCCTCATTCTTTTCTGTAAAATGTCACATGATGTTAAGCTGTTGAGCACTTCATAGAGTATGTGCTAAAACTAAAACAATAATTGGAGAATTTTTCAGCTGGATCTAATTTAAAAATTGCAGGTTAGACCTTGTCCAAGCTTTACTAAAATTAATTATCTCAAAAGTCTTCGGTATCTAACTGTTTTGGCATTGCCAGAGCTCTTCTATTCCCCAGATTAGTGTTTGATACTGTATTTTACTGTTATACACCAATATGATCCATTTGGGGCATAGTCTATCACCATATCACATGGGACTCCCTCCTCCATCTTCTTGCACTTAAAATGTGTATTATATTCATCTCAGTGATTTAAAGAATGCTCAGCCAATGCTGTCCATTTTCTTGCTTTACTAGCCAAGAAAAGAGTGTATTGGGCTCACAAAAGATAAAATCTGACTCTTTTTCCTTATTGCTAACCTTCTGGCTGAAACCTGTATATGAACTAGATATTATTTTTCTTGCATTTTCATTACTAAAGAATTTTTTTATGTGTGAAAGTTTAAAGGTATACTGTCGAGAGGGATACTTTTAGAGTGGTCTCACTGGAAGTAGTGAAGATTAGATATGTTATAGAATGAAGACAAATAGATAAGAGCTAATTATGTTTGACTCTTGAGCCATTTCCCCTTAGATGTAATTGACAAAGTTTTGCTGGCCAGAGCCAAGGTTGAAAGTTGCCCTCACAGCCGTCTGTGATTGCATGACCTGAATGAATATACCCATTCATTCGTTCATTCATTCTTATATTTAGTGAGTGCTTCTAGAAGCCATGGCATAGGGGTACAGTGGATAATAACTCATTAGAAAGTTTTTTGCCCTACTTCCAAATCCAGAGAGTCCTTGAGTTTTTGGAAGGAACATCAAACACATCTGGATGCAGGAGCATGCATCTACTTACTGGCCATTGAAAGGTCTGAAGTCCATAAACTTGGTGGAATTTGGGGAAAGCTGATCTGGAAAGGGAGGTTAGGCAAAATTTATTCCATTAATTGTGTTCCTCATTTCTGAAAGTTTAAAACTTCTGAGTAGGTTTAATGTGCTGTTCTTTCATTCTAACCCCCCTCCTTCAAGTTGTTGCTGAATTGATGATATGTCAAAGTTGTCTCAGAATTGAGGCAGTGAGCTCTACAGATTGGGGCTTCTCCGAGGCAGTGAGCTCTACAGATTGGGGCTTCTCCTCACAACCATTTAATGGTTGAGGTAGAGCTCTGGGGCTTCATTCCAAAATGCATGTTGATTTTTCCCATAATTTCTACTTTGAAAAATATAAAACAGAGGATATTGTTGTAGGGACAATATTAAGACATTTTTTCTGTCATGTAGTATGTTTTATAATACTTACTGTAGAAAATTTGGAAACTAGAGAAAAGTACATATAAGAAAATAAAAATCTTCAGTGTTCCTCAACTCATAGTTAATGGTTGCTTGAATTTCAGAGAATATATCTAATCTGTCTCCTTCCCTCCACTTCCATCTCTCCCTCCTTCTCTTCCTATAATCTTACCTCTTTCTCTTCTAACCCCTCCTCCCTCCTTCTTCCTGTCTCTAAATCTATCAGTATCAATCGCTGTCTAGCTCTTGATTTTTTTTTTCAAATTGACACTTATATTTCTTGTACAATTTATGTTCTGCTCTTTATTTAATTTTTTGTGGGTCATTATTCCCATAATTTGAAATATTTCCAAAAATATCTAGTTCAATTGAAGGTTATGCTTCTCTTTTATTAGATGTTCAGTCTAGTAATACTTTTTTTGTGAGGGTAATTGTAAATAATCTTATAAGATTTCTTTAGGTGTAAGTTTTATGTGTAGCTCTGATCATTTCCTTAAGATAAAATATTAGAACTTGTATTGCTGTACCAAAGGGATATAAATATTTTTGAGGTGCATGATACAAATTAGGGAAATATTCCCCAGAATGGTGGTCCAATTTAAACTTCTACCAGTCTTGTATAGAAATCAGCTTGTACCCTTTACTTTATAGAATTTTCGTCAGTGGTCTTAGAGATGAACTAATTTTAGAATTCAGAATCATAATTCAAAACAAGTTTGACAGTTCAGAGAATTGGTTATTTGATAGCAAATTAAAGTTCAGTAAAGGAAAATGAGGGCAGGAGAAATAGGTCAGATAAAAATTGCCAAAATAGTCCTTGCAAAGTAGCTGTTTCTGCAGATATTGCCAGGAGTCATAAGAATCACTGCTAGATTTTTCTGCAGCCCTACAGGGGTTTCAATTTGGTAAGAACTGCTCCCAAATGCAAAGAAAAAGAAAGACCATTTGAACTGTTGCTTTATTTTAAAAAGACTTTACAATTTTATACTTGAAACTATTAAGAATTCAAAGACACAGAATACTTTCTTGGGGAGCATTAAATGTTCATTTTAATTATTTGCTATAATTATTTGAGCATATTGAATTAAAAAAAAACCTTTCTGAAAATTACTATTGATCTTTACTCAACTAGATAAAGAAAATGTTTGAGAAGCTTATGATTTTTTCCTTGAAATGCAATGGGAAATAGAATGATCTCTACTTTGCAAATGGCACTTTGAAGATATAAATGTTATCCTAAAATTAAAAAAAGATATATTTAAAACAAAACAAACAACATGAGGCAACAGTCTGAAAAGTTTAGTTCTGGTTGGTTGTAGTGCTGTGAGTGTTTTGAATGTGATGTTTGTTTTACAAGCCAGTGGCAAGCATCTCTATTAGCAATTGTTTCTGCCCATCTGTGGTACAATTCTAATTAATGTTCACACTAATGACCATGGGACACTTACCATCTAGAAGGGCTTTATAATTGATCTTTTTCTGATGACTAATACTCACCATGTTGTTAAGACTATTAACAAATCACATACAATGACTTAAAACTCAGGGCATTTAATTAATCAGCTCGCTTGAATGAATTAAATAAATATCTCTGCAAAATTGGCAGGGAGTTTGCTGACATTCTTACCCAGAGAACTTTTTCCTCTTGTGTGCCAGACCTTTTTCCAACTGAAACATCTTTAAATAGGTTAAGTATTATTTTGTCGCTTGACTCCCTCCCTTCCTCCCATGCTCTGTACCTCCCTTTCTTTTGTCAGATCCATTAAATATGTGACAGGCAGTCTCACTTCTTTAGGGAGGATCATCCATGTCTCTGTTCTGCATAGACAGTGCTTCTAGGAGAGCACTAAGTATCATATGCTTCACTGCTCCGCATTGCTGACACAACAGATGGAGAATGAACCACCCGAGTGAAAGTTAAAAAAAAGTGGAGCTGTGCTTCTAATTAGTTTGTCTGTTTTAACAGTACCTAGTCCTTGGTGTATTTTATAACTGTGGAAGGTTAAAAAAAAATGGCAGCTGTACTGTGCTTTCTTTTTGTTATACATACTTTTCTGATTATAAAATTGATGTAGATTCTTTGCAGAAAATTAGGAAAATGTACAGAATTATAAATAAGAAAATGAAAATCAGCCATAATTCTATAGTTAGAGATAACTCGTGTTTACATTTTTGTATTCCTATACATAATTTAGAATCCTATTGTACATATAATTTCATGTTATCAATTTGTATATTCAATTACATCTCATTCATCATACTATGAGCTTTTTACCATGCTATTAAAAAGTCAATGAAAGTCCAATTTTTAATGATTATGTAATATTAATTTGTATGGCTATACCAGTATTTACTTAGCTGCTTGTTTTTTTGTGTCAGTTTTCAATATTATAAATAATGCTGTGGGACGAGCCACAGTAGCTCAGCAGGCAGAGTTCTCACCTGCCATGCTGGAGACCCGAGTTCGATTCCTAGTGCCTGCCCATGCAAAAAAAAGAAAAAAGTCATAAAACAAATAAATAAATAAGTAATGCTGTGATGAACATATTTTACACACTTTTGTGTTCACCACCAGTTTTAATAAAATGGCATTTTCTTACATATTGCATAGTTTCAATGATAAATTATAGGATATTAGATAGGCACACATTGTTATGGTTGGAAATAAATGTGAGAAGATTTTATATGGTGGATACAAGCTGCTCTTTGAAGGGTGCATGGCCAGTGCTTTAGCAGATATGTAGACTTAGAGCATCAAAAGTGTGAAAATTCATGAGCAGAGATGTAAATTGGATGAGCTTAGTCTGTGTGTTTTCTGTTTATATGGGTACATTACCACAGCAGCAGATAGAATTAAGAAACTGAAGGAAAAAAAATGCTTGAAATGTGGGGCGAAGTATTTGAACTTGTGTTAGTAGAGACAAGTATGAAAACCAGAGTTCCTGAATTTTTGAGATCCTGTACCTTTACCTATTCATTAAGCTTCTTTATTTAGCACATATAAGGTGCAAAGCCACATGATAGTCCAATAAAGCATGGTGGAGGTCCACAGGGACAATACTGCGGTAGGGGTGATGGTATTAAATCAGTGAATGCACTGTTCTGCCATGTTGTCCACATAAGCTCATTCTTATTGTCAGAGAGTGTTCTAGTTTGCTAGCTGCTGGAATGCAACACACCAGAAATGAATTGGCTTTTTATAAAAGGGGATTTATTTCATTAGTTCTTCAAAGGAAAGGCAGCAGACTTTCAACTGAGGTTCTTTCTTATATGGGAAGGCACAGGGTGATCTCTGCTGGCCTTCTCTCCAGGACTCTGGGTTCCAACAACTTTCCCTGGGGTACTTTCTTTCTGCGTCTCCAAAGGCCTGGGCTGAGCTGTGAGTGCTGAGATGAGGTATGCTGAGTTGCTTGGACTGTGCTACATTGAGTCTCTCATTTAAGCACTAACCAATTAAATCAAACATCATTCATTGCAGCAGGCACGCCTCCTAGCCAACTGCAGATGTAATCAGCAACAAATGAGGTTCACATGCCATTGGCTCAGGTCCACAGCAGTAGAACTAAGCATGTTCACCTAGCCAAGTTGACACCTGAATCTAACCACCACAGAGAGCAACACAGTAGTGGCTTGAAAAAGTATGGTGGTAATTGGAAACCTTTGGAAGTGCAGAATCAGAAAATGATCGCAAGTTAAGTGATGCAGATATTTAAAAGATGGCCCTCACTATAGTTTGGAGAAGGCTGATTAGATGCAGGATAGCAAGAAAAGGTCTATTAAGGAACACAGTGCTGAGAAACCCTTAACACAATGTGTTGTAGGAGAGGAAGGGCTTAAATTCAAATGAATAATTTAGTTTAGTGATCTAATTACCCAGTGGATTCGTTTAAAAAATGTTAAAAGCCTCAATCCTACCCCAGATTTGCAGGAATCAGAATTTTGAGGGCGGTGAGACCAGGCACATACATATTTAAAAAGCTTCTTAGGTGTTTCTGATGTGTACCTCTGGTTAGAAACCACTAAATGCATTAATGTCTGTTTCTTTTTTCTCTAACTCAAAAATTTGTCAAATTGCTTAAGCCTCTATTTTGAATGTTAATACTCTTAATAGACGTGTGTATTCATTTGTCATCTACATGTTTTTCTCATACTGTTTTCAGTTCCTGAAACAGTTCAGTTCCTATTACTTGATACCAAGTTGTATGATAAACTTATTAATTAATGTTAATTTGCAAAATCAACTTTGAGCAAATGAAATATATTGCAAAAGTTAAAAGGAATTTCTATAACTTTTTTTTTTGTTAAATGATAGGGATAAAAGCCAGGATGGATGTTCAGACATGGTATTTGAGAACTTCAAAGCTTGCTCTGGCGTTGGCAATTATCCACTCAAAACCAGCAGATAAAAGCAGCCGAGAATACACAGAGAACCTTGCGAGGGTGGTGTCTGGGCAGGAGTCTAAGTGGAGATCAAAAGTTGAAGCTTTGGAAGCTGAAGTTCTGCAGTTACGTCAAAAACTTCTTCTAAGCAGGATTTGTTCAGGATCTTTTAAGAATGGTGAGTATATGAAATCAACTATCAACCTGTGTTTCAACCTCACAGTTATTTACCAGTTTTTTACCAGGACATCAAATTGTGTAGTTTTCTTGAAAATTGGGTTCCTTCTTATTGCCCTTTATAGATTTTTTACTTTTAGTCATTCAATAGAAATTTATTGTCACTTTCTAGTGAATGGGGCTGTTTTAGACATTGGAGTAAAGCTGAAAAATAAAATAGTGTAGATGTGGAGACAATATTTTAAACTTATTAAAGAAATTCTTTTAAAATCACATTGTTCACCCTTGTTATTTTACTATGCATTTTTATTTTGCTTCTTTCTTAATCAATTCATATAGCAGTCATACATGTAATACTAGCTGTGGGCCAGGCATGGGGAGGACAATGAGAACCCAAAAATAAAAGAGGAGGTACTGTCCTTACCATTAAGTACCTCCCATTCTCGCAGGGTAAACAGAGCTATAAATAATTAACCTAGTTGCTATAAATGCTACCTTAGAAATACTGACAAAGGAGGAAGAGGAAGACATTCATCCAGTTGGTTGGTCCAGAAGGTTCTGTCTGCTAGGCAGTGAGAAGGTCACAGAGTATACAGTAAGAAGCAGAGCATGAACAAAGACACGGAAGTGGGGAATACACTTCCCAGTCAAGGCAATGCTAATGTTACATTTCAGAATAACCAGAATTCCCATAACCTGATGAAAGAGCTGGGAAGTGAAAGTGTGATGGAGTGAAAGGAAGAAAAGTGGGTTGGGAGAGGATTCGGAAGGGACTTGAATATCAGCCTAAGGAATACTTTACTGTATTTCTCAACAGTAAGTTGAACAAATAATTTCTGATTTACATTGTGATAGTAGAAGTGTGCACCATTAATAATTACACTAGAATAGGTGAAAACCAAGTCTCATTTGAGCAAACTGGGACATATGGTCACCCCATTCATCAGGAAAAATGGAATGTTTTTTCCCCTTTATTAGAGAAGTTGTGAGTTTATTGAACAATTGTGCATAAAATACAGGATGTTCATATACTGCCCTATTAATAACTTGCCTTGCTATAGAATATTTATTACAATTTATGATAGCACATTTTTACAGTTGTACTATTAACTATAGCCTATGGTTTAACCTAGAGTTCACTGATTTTGTAGTGTAGTTCCATTAGTAAGTGTCTTGGAGTAGGTTTATTCAGATTTATTCTGTTTGGAGTGCTGTATACTTTGATCTTAATTTTATGTTTTTTATAAAAGATGTAAAATTTAGTGATTATTTCTTCCATTATTCTTTTTGCTCCTTTTTCCTTCTTTTCTTCTTATGGGCCACCCATAATATGTATACTTGGGCACTTCATTTTGTCATTCAGTTCCCTGAAACCCTGCTCATATTTTTTCATTCTTTTTCCTATCTGTTCTTTTGTGTGTAGGATTTCAGCTGTCTGTCCTCTAGCTCACTAATCCTTTCTTCTGCCTCTTCAGATTTACTCTTGTAAATCTCCATTGTGTTTTTCATCTCTTTTGTTGTGCCTTTCATTCACATAAGTTCTGCCATTTGTTTTTCAAGCTTTCAAGTTTTTCTTTATGGTCACCTAGTGTCTTCTTTGCATCCTTCATCTCTTTTGCCATATATTGTCCCTCAACTCATTGATTTGATTTAGCATGTTTGTTTGAAAATCTATAATTAGTTGTTTCAACTCCTATATGTCATTTGAAGTGTTAGTTTGTTCCTTTGACTGGGCAATATCTTCATTTTTCCTAGTATGACTCATAATTTTTTTGTTGTTGTTGTTGGTGTCTAAGTACCTGATTTCCTTGATTAGGTCTATCCTGGAGAATGACACACGTGCACATGAGAAGAATGTGTATTCTATCATTATTGAGAGTGTGGTACTAGTCTCCTAATATTAATGTAGAACTGCCAATTTTTGCCTTCAAATCTGCCAGTATTTCCTTCTTATATATTGGGACTCTGCTGTTGGGTGTATATATATATATATTTATAATTGCTACACCTCCCTGTTGAATTGTCCCCATTATTAACATATAATGATCATCTTTTTCCCTTTGTAATTGCTTCTGACTTAAAGTCTATTTTATCTGATATTGGTATAGATACTGAGGCTTTCTTTTGGTTACTACTTGCATGGTATATATTTTTACATCCTTTGAACCTCAACCCATTTTTATATTTAACTTCAGGCTGAGTCTTTTCCAGACAGCATATAATTGAGTCATGCTTTTTTATCCATTCTGCCAGTCTTTGTCTTTTGACTGGAGAGTGTAATCCATTTTTATTTAAGGTCACTATGATGATACTGGACGTTCTTTTGCCATTTTCTCTATTTAGCCTTTGTAAGTCTTTGTCCTAGTTTACTAGCTGCCAGAATGCAATATACCAGAAGCAGAATGACTTTTAAAAAGGGAAATTTAGTAAGTTACAAGTTTACAGTTCTAAGCCCATGAAAATGTCCCAATTAAAGCAAGTCTATAAGCAAGTCCAATCTAAGGCATCCAGGGAAAGATACCTTGATTCAAGAAGGTTAACAGAGTTCAGAATTTCTCTCTTAACTGGGAAGGCATGTGGCAAACATGGTCAGGGTTTCTCTCTCATCTGGAAAGGCATATGGTGAACATGGCATCATCTGCTAGCTTCCTCTCCAGGCCTCTTCCTTCATGAAGCTCCCTGGTAAGTATTTTCCTTCATCATCTCCAAAGGTCACCGGCTGGTGGACTCTGTGGTTTTCTCATCCTTCTGTTGTGGTTCTTTGGCTCTTTCCTTGTTCTCAAAAGGCACTCTCTTTGAAAATGTCTCCTCTTTTATAGGATCCCAGTAAACTAACCAAGACCCAAGTAGAATGGGTGGAGACATGCCCCCATCTAATCAAGTTTAATACCTACAATTGATTGACTCACATCTCTGTGGAGATAACCTGATCAAGTTTCCAACCTGTAGTACCGAATAGGGATTAGAAGAAACCGTTACTCCTGCAAGATTGATTAGAATTAAAACATGGCTTTTCTAGGGTACATAAGTCCTTTCAAACTGGCATAGTCTTATGCCTTTTTTGTCCCCCACTTCTGTAAAAGCCTGCTTTTATATATGTTTGCTTTTTTTGTTTTGCACCATATTGATCTTTTTATCCCTTTCTTTATGGGTATTTGGGCTATGGCCATCCTAACTTTTTCATGTTGGAATGGTCTGTCAATAATATGTTGGAATGGTCTGTCAGGAATATGGAACTATTTGATGTTCTGGAGAGGCTGGGGGGGCCCTCTAGGTTTCAGTACTTATCTGGTCCAGAGACCCATCTGAAGGTTGTAGGTTTCTGAAAATTTACTCTAGTGCATGGAACCCTTGTGGAATCTTATGTATTGCCATAGGTGTTCTTTAGGATTGTCTGGAATGGTCCTGGTTGGGGCTTGGCAGTTTATGATAGGTAGCAATGTCTAAATGAAGCTTGTGTAAGAGCAACCCTCAGAGTAGCCTCTCGACTCTATTTGAACTTTCTCTGCCTCTGATACTTTATTAATTACCCTTGTTTTCCCTCTTCTGGTCAGGATGGAATTGTTGATCCCATGGTACTGGGGCCAGACTCATCCCTGGGAGTCATCTCCCATGCCACCAGAGAGACTTTCACCCCACATAGTGGGAGAGAGGGCCATGATTTCACTTTCATAGTTGGGCTTAGAGAGAGTCTCACATTCATACTTGAAAGAAGGTTTCACCTGACATAAAATTCTTGGCTGGCAGTTGTTTTCCTTTAGTACTTTAAGTTTTTCAACCCATTGCCTTCTTGTCCCCATGGTTTCTGATGTGAACTCAATACTCAATCTAATCGGTCCTCCTTTGTACCTAATATGTTGCTTTTCTCCTGCAACTTTTAGAATACTCTCCTTGTCCTTTGCATTATAGTATAATCAATATATGAGAAGCTCTATTTTTCTTATCCTGACTTGTGTTCTCTGAGCCTCTTGGTTGTACATCTTCACATCTTTTGCTAAGATTGGAAAGTTTTCTTTCATTATTCCTTTGACTCCTTCTTCTACTTTCTTTCTTTGTTCTCCTTCTGGGACTCATATAATGTGTATATTGGTGCACTTGATTGTGTTCCTTAGCTGTCTTAGGCTGTTTTTGCTTTTAATATTTCTTTTTACTTTCTCCTACTCAGCCTGACTCATTTCATGTGTCTTGTCTTCAAATTCACTGATATTTTCCTCTGCTAGCTCCAATCTGCTCTTGATACCCACCTGAAAATTTTTCACTTCAGTTTCTGTGGCCTTCAACTCCAGTAGTTGTGTTTGATTTCCTTTTAAAATTTCTGTCTCTTTACATAATACTCTTATATTGTCCATTCATTATTTTCCTGATGTCCTTTAGTTATTCCTCTGTACTTTCCTTAATCTACTTGAAAATTTTAAAGGCTTTGTTCCATATGTCCAGATTCTCATCTTCTTCTTTGGTATTTTCTGGGTTTTTATCCTCTTCCTTTGGATGAGCCATCAATTGCTATTTCTTTGTTTGTTGTGCACTATTTTATTGCCTGCACACTGTACATTTTAATATTTTAAAATGGTAACTCTGAGATTTACTCCCTGGAATGTCAGTTTCTGGGTGTATTTACTAGTTGGTGATAAGGCAGAGATTTTCTTGAGCTTTAGCCCTCCTCTGAGGTAAGTCTGCCCAAGGAAAATACAGTGTGCAGGGTTTTCCCTGTCTTTCCGGGCCTCTGTCTTGACCTAGGCTTTTGTGTGTTATTTATTTTGGAGTTCCCCTTTTACAAGAATTTGATTGTCCCCTCTGCTTCCCAGGAGACCGGCCTTCCTCTCCTAGATGTTTGATATCAGCAGGCCTATGTCCAAGTCTGTCCACCTCTATCAGTTTTTGTGCTCCTTTCCTTGTTTCAAGCTGCTTTTTCCTGGAGGGCTAATTCTGAAAGGAGGTGCATTTTGAAGAAGACTTTCCCAAATCAGTTTTTACCAGCCAAAGCAGGGCCAAGGACCCATGAAGGAGGTGTAGACAGGCTACAAAGTACCTTTGGGAAGGGGATCAGGAAAGGCATCAAGAGCTTCTCCTGTGTACCCCCAAAGCTGAACTCTCCTGGCCTGCTCATCGAATGCAGACCTTCAGCTAATGATCCTCTGCAGACCTGAGGAAGTACTGCTTCTTTAAATCTTCACTCCTTAATCTGTCCAAGGAGGGTTAAAAAATGGCTGCTGCTGCCTTTATCAGGGCAGTGTTGAAACAATTGATGCTGTCTCCTTTGTCCTGAGTAGGTTGGAATAAGAGCTATCCTCAGAGCTAGGACCCAGTGATCTGAATTCGCTAATCAAAAGCCAAGTTCAATGATCAGCCATCCCCACCCCTGTTCTTGGGGAAAATGATTTTTATGTCCCTTTTTGTTGTAGCTGTTTGCCAGGTACTGGATCCTGCTGTGACCTGTTGCAAGAGTGGGGGTTGGGTATCATAGACATTGCATGGAAAGGGCAGTTTATAGTTCTTTACTGTAATTTATCTGCCCTCTTTCTCCCACTCTTCTGAGGATGCTGTACAGTATTCTTCTGTCTTCTAGAGATTCGAAATACTGAGTTATTTTCTGTTTGTTTAATGGTTGTTTTGATAGAAGGACTGAGTTCTAGATCTCCCTACCCTGCCATCTTCCCACAATCTTGCTGACTTTCTTATCTATGAAACTTTTTTTTGTAGCAGAGGATTGGCAGTCATACTGAGAAACATGATTCTGGTGATCTTTTAAATATGTGAATCAACTCATGCTACTCCTTTGTATAAAATCCTTTTTGGCTTCCTGTTATGCCTCTTATGAGATCCAGTCTTCTGACTGCAGCCCATATCACCGTGGGACAATTTCACTCTAATCACCTTTCACACCTTATGACACACACTCTTCCCCCATTCACTAGGCTTCAACCACTATGGCCTTCCTCCAGGCCTTGAAGGGTCTTTCTCACTTTGGACCATTGTTATCCACTTCTACTCTCTTGTTGCTGTCCTCCTTCCTTCCTAGAGGTCATTTCTTGCAAATGATGCATTTTCTAACTACCCTATCTATGTTGCACACATCCTATTATTCTTTACCTAAGCAGTTTGTTGATTAATTAATTGGTTTGTTTAGTTGGTGCTCCTTTATCTCCTGAGTGAGAGTCCAAGTTCACTGAAGAGAAGGTCTTTGATTTGCTCAGTACTATTTACTCACTGTCCTGCTGGAAGCCTGACAAAGTAAAGTTGTTCAGTAATAATTGTCAAATGGAATGGGGATAGAGGCTGGCTTAGAGATAGCAGTGATTGAAAGCTGGAGACTAGTTTTTTAATATTTTACCAAAGCCCATATGAAAAATGATGAACTGAATTAGGTGTGTGATAGAATGAAAAAAATAATAAACATTTGTGCATTATTTCATAGTTGAACTTTCAGAAAATTGTTGAATGATTTCAGAGAAGGTTAAGGAAGACATAGACATTTAGTATAAGTATAGTTTCTAGCCAGGCGTTCTAGTTTGCTAGCTGCTGGAATGCAACAGATCAGAGATGGATTGCTTTCAATAAAAGGGGATTTATTTAGTTAATGTATAGTTCTTCAGGGGAAACGTAGCTAACTTTCAACTGAGGATCTTTCTTACATGGGAAGGCACAGGGTGATCTCTGCTGGCCTTCTCTCCAGGACTCTGGGTTCCAACAAATTTCCCTGGGGGTAATTCCTTTCTGTATCTCCAAAGGCCTGGGCTGAGCTGCGAGTGCTGAGATGAGGTATGCTGAGCTACTTGGGGGCTGTGCTATGTTGAGCTCTCTCATTTAAGCACCAGCCAATTAAATCAAACATCATTCACTGCAGCAGGCACACCTCCTAGCTGACTGCAGATGTGATCAGCAACAGATGAGGTTCACATGCCGTTGGCTCATGTCCACAGCAATAGATCTAGACACCTTCACCTGGCCAAGTTGATGCCCGAAGCTAACTACCACACCAGGTTTATTGAATTGATTGTGATGCTTTCAATCCATATAGTGGGCACAGAAACAGGCTTTATAGGATAAAGATGTTGAATCTGAGGTTGAGTGTACGCTCTATACAGATATAGATACCTAGTAGGAAGGTGAACGTATAGTCCTAAAACTCATAGGGGATCAGCAGGCTGAAGATATAAACTAAGGTTTAAGATATATTGACCTTTGGGCGGGCCGCGGTGGCTCAGCGGGCAAAGTGCTTGCCTGCTATGCCGGAGGACCTCGGTTCGATTCCCGGCCCCAGCCCATGTAACGAAAACGGAGAAACAAAATACAATAAAACAAGAAAATGTTTAAAAGATGTTTCCCTTTCTTCCTCTCTTCCTTCCTTCTATCCTTCCTTCCTTCTCTCTGTCTTTCCTTTAAAAAAAAAAAAAAAAAAAAAAAAAAAAAAAAAAAAAAAAAAAGATATATTGACCTTTAATAGTTGAATTAATAGCTATAGATTCAACTATTAATCTATAGTTGAATAGATTAATTCTAATCTATTAGATTTAAATTAATCTAAATTAATTTAGATTAATTAATTAATCTATGGAAGACTCCAGCTATGGGAGGATCCCTCTGAATACCAACATTCCAGAGGTGGGCAGAGGAAGAGAAGCTATGAAAATAGCGACCATCTCCTTAAGAGTATACGTGGGTAGTGCACACATATGTGCTGGGAATAGTGTGGCACTAACTTTAATTTGGGAAATTATCAGGAAAACTCTCTAATTGAATATCCAGGTATTGCCAAAACCCCATTAGTGTGTGAGTAAAAAAATTGTGTTAGGTTTACAGCAACATTTTAATCTCTGTAGAATTTTTCTAGGTAACAGACTTATTGAGTATATCTAGTGTACGGCAAATGTAATCAATATTTTGAATTTTTTTCTTTGTATTGTATATTTGCCATAATGGCATATATGTGAAAATATCCAATGAGATTTAAACTGTGACAGTTATTAACATCCATGATACCCAAAGTATTGTTTATTATCAAAGGTCTGTTTTTAACGCAAATATAGTGGTGTATATGATTTGGTTGTAATATGAGTATGCCTAACAGTGAAAGCCTGAGCAATAAATTGTTCTTGTACTTAACACTTTTGCTTGCAGTGGCTGTGAGAAATTTTCAGAAATCATATATTTAAAATTAATTCTACTCACAATAGGAATTGCAGGTAAAGTGCTTCAGCACAGATGTTTGGAAGTAATCTATGTCTCCATCTATTAGCTTATACTTCAAAAATGAGGGATAAGTGGTTAGATTCAGATAAATAAAGTCACTGCTGCAGGACAGACAAAATTAAGAAACAGGTTATTAGATATATAGAAAATAAAGGAAAAGTAAACAGTAGTTATTTAAAGATGTGTGATTTGAAAAGGCTGATATGCCTTGCTCTAAGAAAAAACTCCATACTTGAAAATCAAACTATGTTATAGGTATATTTATATTTAATATTTTTTTTCTGGGATTTTTCGGTTTGCTTTATAAGTGCAGTTCTTTATGAGTGTTTAGAGATAGGCACTCAATAAATGTTGAATGAAGTGTTTCTTGACAGATTGAGAGACTAGGAAACTTAATTTACAGCATCAGCTATCCATTGAAGCAACTGAGCAATCCAAAATTAAATAAAGCAGAGCTGAAATGGCAAAATAAACAAATAAAGAATTGTGATGTGGTTTATATAATGTTTCAGAAACTCAGCTATTTCTGTATTTTGATTTTTTTTTTCTACAACTTTTTTCTACACATTTTTTGTTGTAATTATTAAGGGACTAGAGTTTACAGAGAACGGATACATAGAACAAGCTTTGCAATTATGATACGTTTTTAGTTTACTTAAATGCTCCTTAGTAGTTAGTAAGTCAGAAAGGAGAAAAGGAAGAAAAAGTCAAGAAAGAAGCTTAGGTATATAGTGATGTATTTCTGAAAACTTTTTGTGATGTGGGATAGACATCCTTAGTTGCCCTTCCGATAGCCAAACAAAAATAGCTGATTTCATTTGGGCAGCAAGGTGCTCATCTCCAGTAATTAATGGAGTTGTTTAGCCAACAACTAAACTAAACAACTAAACTGCTCCAAGGCTGGTCATGGGCTTAATTCTGGCCAGTGAAGTGTAAACAGTAATTTTGTGAACTTTTAGTGAAGATTTTCCTCTTCTATAAAGGGATTGCGGCCCATGAATGACAGCAATTTTTATTTATTTAGACCTCAACCTCTTCTTTCCTGTTGGGAACACTATCAGGTAAGGATATGATGCCTGAAACTGTGGTAGCATTTTGCAGCTATGAGGCAATGCTGAAACATTAAAGCCAACATGCTAAGGATGGTAACTTGGAAGGATGAGAAGAACCAACGTCCTTGTTGACATTGCTAAGCAGCTAAGGCAACTCTAGGATTGTTTTATGAGGAATTTTTTAAGAGTCAACAATGGTTGAAGCCATTGTTATTCAGGTGTTCTGTTCATTGTAATTAAGCACATCCTAACTTATACAGGGTGCTTGTAGGGGAGTAAGAGGTTATAAGTGAATTAGACCTCAGTTTCCTCTCCCAAGTATCTTCTTGAACTATATGGAAGAACACTGTGTTCTTTAATCTGAACAGTTTCCTGTTACAGATGGCCACATAATTGTTGGTAAGGATTTAATTTAGGTCTGAATGAGTGGGTGAGGACGATTGAGATGATGGGGCTGGCCAGAAGGCCTTAGTGGCTGTTCCTGAATGTAGATTAGGGGTTGAATGGGGCAGAGTAAGAGAAGTTATAGGACCTTGTTAGTGGGAAAAATGACACATAACTTCAATGAGCAGATTTAGTATTGAATTTTGAATTTAGAATTGAAAATTGAATTTTTAACACCATTGTGGGTTGCGGGAGGAAGGCAGGGGGATTTGGACAGTTACTGTTATGCTGTAATTTGGCAAATATTGGAGGGAAGTGGATGAATTATCAGGTGTGTCCTTTTTCTCCCACAGTTTCTAGTACTCAGTGTCTTCATAAATGATAGATAGCTACTGAAAAAGTAACTGGTAATAGGAAAAAGAAGGTAAGAGAAAATCAAGCCATAATAATGTATTAATTTAGATGTTTATTTAGTAAAGGTTCATTGAGTAAAGGTTGCTTGGTAGGGTAGGGAGGTACAGAGCTGCACAGTTAGTTCACGTTGACTAACGTATTCCTAAAGGTATTGGGCCCTGAGAAATATCCACCCCAACCAGTTAGCTTTAGGCGCTCCCTACCCTTTTAGCTGATATTGCTTAAGTTTGCCCATACCCTCTACAACCCTCTGGTGCCTCATATCCTGAATTCCCAACACGTCATTGCCAACTCCAGTTCCTACTTTTTCTCATCTTTTGGAGATTCAGAGAAAATTAGGAGCTACATTGATGGACAGGAGGGAATAGAAGGGGGATTGGATAAAGCTGCCCTATGTATACCAGTTCAGGGTAGAGCTTGTTTTCCCCTCCTGACTGTCATTTCCCTAGTTCCAGCCTACTCATCTCCTGCCTGGTCTTTTGTTCCTCTGACCCTGTCCCAGATCTTGTACTGAGGAGCTGTTGCAAATAACTGATTTACAGACACAATGGAGTAGAACTGGGGAAGGGAAATGAATGTATAAGCATTTTCCTTCTTAGTTTTCACATAAGCCCCCATAATATAAATTTTCCTATATAATAATGATCAAATTTTTTTTAAAAATTGCAATTGATTTAAAACATACATGCCTAATATACATAAACATCAAATAATGTAGTCTTAATTTAATAGAGATTCAAATGAAATACTCTAAAATAATTTGAATTCAATTTATAATTATATATTATACAATTTATTCATTATATAAAATTGAATTATTGATCTGATATCAGAAACCATCAACATATAATGAAATGAAAGCAGAGTATAAAATGGCTTTAATAGTTGGTTGCAAGGTAAAAACTTAGAGATGCCAACACCTTAATTAATGTTACAGGAGCAAGTTCTGATAGATATGGCCTGCCCAAATAGGGAGCAAGAGGGCCAAACGGAGGTGCTCAAGCGTCTGGGGTGAGAAGAAGCAATGGAGCTTCTGAGACTGAGCTGAAATGAGGATAGCCAGCATTTCGGAGTATTCAGTATTCTCAGTGGATGTCATCTTTTGTCTCAAATCTCTTCCTTGTACTGGGCTCTGAATCTCATTGCTTGATACAAATTCTTCCTTGTTTAAGTGATACCTAGCAGCTATCTTGTATTTTTGGTAATCTCAAGGTAGGTTGACTCTACCTTCTGTTGTACCTCTGGAATCTCTCTACTTCTTTGTGTTCCCAATGCTCCTTACTTTGTTTTGCCTGATTTATCTCAGATAGATGCTGTGTCTGTAGCTATAGCCTTTCTGCTTTGCCGTCCAGATTACAGCTCATTTTCAAGTCTTCTCATTGATTTAGGATTGAATCCAAAATCCTTAAAATGGGCTACACTTTTCTCCAGAATTTGGTGCTTGCTCACCTCTCCAGCCTGGCCTCTCGCGAATGTACTCTTACACTCTACACCCAACTATGCAAAATTTCTTTCACTTATTTGTATATGTCTTGTTCTTTTTCACTTCCAGGCTTCTATGTGGGTTGTTTCCCACTGTGAAATATATTCTCCCCTCCTTTGGACTAGCTGAGATGATTTTTTAGTTTGGGCATACCTGACCACTTCCCTACAATTGGTTAAGCAGTCTGTTTTCCCCATGAGCTATTATAAACTACGCTAGCAGATATTATGCCTATTATTATTATCATTCTGTTCCTCATGTTAGCATAGTACTTGACATAGAACAGGTACTAGGTGAATATTTGTTAAATGACTAGGTTTAGATATGATTTATGTGACTATCAATACCTGGAAAAGTGGCCTTGTTGCTGTGTAGTTTCTGGATATCTGCCAATCCCCTTCAGGACTCCAGCTATGGAAGGAGGTGCAGGGAACAAGATCTAGGGACCTAGGGAAGGGGAGCTACCAAGGTAGGATAAGTACCAGAGCTCTGGACTTTGTGAGAACCATATATGCACATAGTGGTTTAATCAGAACCAAATGAATGAAGAGAGACAGCACTCACTTCTCATTTGTGCAACAAAAGCTAAAACTGCTCAAAATACTTATGCATTTCTAGGTCTTTGCTCAGTATAATTATGTTCAACAGTTTGACCTGTAGGAAAGTTTAATGAAGTCCTTATACTTAGGAATATATCTGGTTTTTTTTAGGTTCGTTTATGATTTTTAAATGCCCTGCTATTGGCCTTTTTTTTTGAGTTTTGAGATATTGTTAGAAATTGCTGTTTGCCTTTTTTGAGTTTTAAGATACTGTTAGAAATCTGAAAACATACCGTGAGCACTCTGGATTTAATATTTGGATCATGGACAGCTTGAAATTTAATTTTTAGATAAATTCAGTGTGTGGTGAATAGAACTCAGGTAGATAGCTGGACTAGAGTTCATGATAAGAGCATTGATAGATTATCAAAGCAAGAAGGAAATTAGTTAGAGTAAATGGGGAGCACCTGAAATTCTGAGTTTATGACAAACCCCCAGATGATGCTGATGCTGCCAAGTCCACATTGAGTAGCAACAACTGTAGCCTGTTTTTTTTTTTTTTCTTTTCTTTTTTTCTTTTTCTTTGAGGGGCTTGGCTGTGAAGGCAAGGAAAAAAGGTTAGTAGTTGGAGAGGGTGCAAGGTAAAGAGAAAGGGTTTTTTGTTGTTGTTGTTAAGCTGGCAAAGCCGTTAGCATGCCAATACTTTACTCGGAAGGAATTAGCAGTGAGAGAAAAGTGGAAGATACAGAAGGAAGAGGAAATGATAAGGAAATCATAGGTGGCTTAGGGCCTTAAATCTAGAAGACATACAGAGCACAAGTAAAGAAAATAGCCTGGAACCTCCAGAAGGAGCAGGCTCTTCTTCTGAGACTGTTCTTGAAGGTAGAAGTAGGTGCCCTTTTATTCATGTTTTTTTTTCAAATGCTCATTTTTGGCAGCTCTTCAAGGAGATGTCTTTTAAAGTTCACTTTCCCACTTACCCTTCAGTGCCCCTTATATATGAATTTGTTACTAGGTCTGTTGTTTCTTTTATTTTCAACTGTATTTGGATTGTCGTTCTTTCATTTCTTGCCCTGCTACTTCTACTCTTGTCTGAGAAGCCATCCTCACCTTTTACCCTGGTTGTAGTCAACCAACTGTGGAAATCAGAGTTAAGTAACTTGCTTAGGGTCAAATAAATAGCAAATTGTGGAGTGGGGTTCCTATGGAGTCCCAGAACAATGGTTTTCCAGTACTTCAAGGTGTTTCTTTAAACCACTGGTTCTCAAAGTGTGAATCCCAGACCAGTTGCATTAGCATCACCTGGGAACTCTTTAGAAAAGGAAATTCTTAGGTCTTACTCCTGAGTTAACTGAATCAGAAACTTGAGTTGGGTGTTTGTTTGGCTTAAATAAGCCCTCTATGTTCTTCTGATGCATACTGAAGTTTTTGAACCATTGGTTTAAACAAATAAAAGTGAAATATATGTTTTGGGAAAATAATAAAACCACTTCAGGGGTCAGTAGAAACCTGATCATCTTCTATCTAAAACATCTGAATGCAATAAACTGAGGAATTTGTAAGGCTAGCCTCAGAAAGATTTCTCAGTATGCACTGAAAGTATTTGACCTTTAGTTCCCAAAGAATTGAGAAAATGTTCATATAGAGAGGTTGATTGAACTGAGACAAGTAGTAGAAATTAGAGAAAACAAACGGATTAACATGGCCCTAAAACTGTGTTTGCTGCTCTTCTACCCTACTCAATGAAAGAGGTATATTAACATGATAGAAATCCAAGGATTGTGTCTTAAAGACCCTTGTTCTAAGAGAACTGTGTTCTTTTTGCCCTGCATCTTTTCTTCCCTTCTCCCTTCCTAATAAACGTCTATAATGTGTGCTATAGAGGATTCTGAAGATATGCCATATTTCCTGGTAATGTAGTTGTAGAAGATCAGAAAGAGGGGTGGGGCGGCATCCCTTTTTCTTAACAACTACTTCAAGAAATTTTTAAGACAGCTTGAATGGGAAATATTTTGTTGAGGAAATACAGCATAGTATATGTTGGAAATCAGTAGGAATTCTGGTAATGCTATATGATTATACCAATACTTAAAAAAGAATATAAAGTAACGACAGCTAAAAATAAATAGATTGCTAAAAATGAATCTAGCATGTTGCAGACAATAAGACCCAATAAATTTATTCATAAATACAATTTCATATCATACATGTAAAACTATTAACACAAAAACTTGTATTTCCGGTTTATACTGAGAGCTAAAATGACTAACCTCAATATCAAATAAATTTGAGTAAATTCCTGAGTAGAATAATGCAGACAAAGCACATATATCAGTAAAAGTGGTTCAAAACCATCAATGAATACTTGGTAAGAATCTCTGTAGAGGGAGGCCTAGTCTCTGTGTGACCCACTCAAGGACTTCTGTGGTTTGTATGGCAGCACCCATAGGGAGGTATCATTGCCTTTTCATTGAGGGGTGTCTGCTCTTCTGTTACACTGCAGATAAATTGTGGTCTTTTCAACTTGATCGCCTGTTTTGTAAGCATTTTCGTAATTGTCTATGTGCACTTTAAATTTAAATTGCTTATAAAAGCATTTCTTAGAATTAGTGTATTAATGAATCAGAGTGCTTCTGCAGAGGTATATGTGTGCTGTGAAGGAGATCCAGTGAGGTGTTGTGAGCTGCTTTCTGCCATTAAGCAAACCCATTGTTTCACATCATCAATTATTTTGTAAGTAAGCATGTGAGAATTCTCCTTGTTTTTTTGGCCTCTCCCCATTTCTCCTGGAGTGAGAGAGAAACACTGCTTATACATCTTTAATAAATTCAGACTGTGTCTGCCAATTTTTGTGCTTTAAGATCCATAAGTAAAAGATTGCTTCCAGAGAAAGCTGATTCTTATGCTTTCAAAAGCCTAACTCTAAAATTCCTTGTTACATTTTTAAGTTAATGATAAATCACATGAAGCACAAAGACTAAGTTGCTTTTGTGCACACTTGTGATGCTCGAATCAGTGAGACCTTTGTACACAGTAATTTCTCAATAATGTTTATGGTTTAATATTTAAATTATCATCTCTGATTAAGCATGTGGATATGAAGTGGCAGAAATAAATGGTAAGATGTGTTTTTCTATGTAAAATGTAATACATACAAAATTAGAAAATTTTACAACAATTTGAGAAATACCACTTGGAGAAAATGTAACTGGCAAAAACTTGAATGTTTCTGATCCCTCTGCACACTTTGCATAGTATTTAGAGTTTTTCTAGTTTATTAACAAAATTATTGATGAAATATGCAAAATTTAGGTATCTTCTCCCTTCACTTACTTTTCTAATAACAAATACTTTTTCCCATGAAGTTTAGTTTGAAGATTTTTCCATTTATTTCTGTAAAATAGTGTTTTTGATAGACTGTTCCTATTCTTTGACCTACTTCATACAAATTGGATTATATTTTGCATATAATTATGTTAATTGTAGTTTTAATATTTCTGAAGTTATTTCTGTGTATTTTATGAAGTGTTTACCTGATTATTTTTCATTCTGTGAACTGCAAGGAATCTCATCATATCTGGTATGATGGTAATTTCTGAGTAGGAGTCGGTCCAAAGTAGGCCAAGTCCATGCTGGTGAGCTGTTTTGTGTAGTTATATAGTTCTCTGATGTCAGACTAGGTGAGAAATACAGTGGGGACTGGACCAGGAAAACTGTGTGCCTAAGTGATTTGTACTTTTCCAGTGCTCTGAAACTTCTCTTACGAGAAGTGCCTTGTCTGTACACAGCCATCTTGTGATGGCAAACACAGTAATGACAAACTTAGGTACCTTTCCAACAATAAATGCTGAATGATTCTAGGCCTTTTGTAGTAGCAGGTTTGCATTGATGGAGAGGGGTTCCCATAGGTATGCAAAGAAAGTACAATTAGGTTTGCCATTCTAATTTTTAAAATTTCTTTTTATTTTTAAAAAAGACTTTCTAAACAGTTTTTAACTCCTTAGTGTTGGTAGGTGTAAGTATAGCTCCAGGCAGTAGCTCTAAACCCTGGCTATACATTCGAATTACCTGGGAAGCTATTAAAATTCCTGCTGTACCCGCTGCACTCAGATCAATTCCATCAGAATCTCTGGAACTGGACAGAGGCATCAGATTTTTTTTTTTCCATAGTCTCCAGGTTATTCCAAAATACAGCCAAGGTTGAAAACTGCTGGTTTAAGGGAAACTTATTTTCTGTATGCAACTGTGCTGGTGTGAAACTGTTGTGTGCCCCAGAAAAGCCATGTTCTTTAATTGTCATTCAGTATTGTTAGGTGGGATCTTTTTTATTGTTTCCATGGAGATGTGGCCCACCTAGTTGTGGTGATACCTTTTGATTAGGTGGTTTCCACAGAGAAGTATCTCTGTCCATTCAAGGTAGGGTCCTTACTGGAGCCATTTAAGAGGAACCCACTTGGGAAAAAGCTTTAGAGCCCACACCGCCAGAGACCTTAGGAGTTGCAGAAGGAAAACACCCCCCAGGGAATCCTTTTGAAACAAGAAGCCAGGAAGGAAAGGTGGCAGAAGTTGTCTTCCCAGCTGACAGAGGTGTTCTGGACCCATTGGCCTTTCTTGAATCAAGGTATCTGTATCTGGATGCCTTAGTTGGGACATTTTAATGGCTTTAGAACTGTAAACTTGCAACTTAATAAATTTCCTTTTAAGAAGCCATTCCATTTCTGGTATATTGCATTCCAGCAGCTTTAACAAACTAGAACAGCAACCCACATACTCTTAATGCCAGTTTTTGTTATTAATCTCCACTAATTTTAATTCCTTTATTTTACTGACATATTCTCTGTAGTATACTTCAGTTCTTTATTGAAGAGGGTAGGGGATACTGATACTGGCAGTTGGGGATATACATTTGACTATAAATTTAGTTTACACTAATTCACTCTAATTGTGAGATGTGGGAGCATGGGTGACACTGGTGGGTGTGTGGGCATCTGGGAAAGGGACATTTAGTTGTCTGGGTGTGTGTTTGAATGTACTGGTAGCACAGCTGGGTTTAGAGTTAGGCTTTTAGTGGAAACCTTAAGCTCCCTTGTGTGGATAGTGAATAACTATAAAATGAAAACCAGTATTTACTCCTACCCATTCTTTTTTCTTCCTTAAAGGTAAATGGTGGTAGTAGCTTCCTTCAGCCTTCAAAAGCCTTTTTATAAGGGACATCTATTTAAAATTAGGGAATAGTTGTATTTATACTCTTCCTTCACTGTTCTTTGAGTGTTTAGCTTATTGAACAATTTGTGGTCTGCTTTTGAAACAGATCTCCTTATATATCATCATAATTTCCATACTGTTATGCAGGGTCCTTGATTTAGTAGTAATACTCAGTAGCCTAAGTTGAGTTAAAATCCCTCTTCAGAAATATACAAATATCATTTCTTTCAAAGTATAGCTGTACTTTTATATAGGCTGACTCTGAAGTCTTATATACAATGCATGAGGCATTTCCAAGATGGCTGATGTGCAGATACTTTCTAGTGTATGATTTATGAGTAAATATTTAATAAGAGGGTACTTATTTATAAATAAATATACACAAATACATAGTCCTTTAGTTAAAACTACTGTAAGAACTTTGTGGCAACATTGTCAATTCATGAATGCTGCTTTTAATAATGTTAACTTTACCAAGATTTCTCAGCTATTGAAATTACTTAAATAATTAGGATATTGTCTTTTGGATAGTTCTACAGTGATGCTTTTATTTTTTTTCCAAGTTAATAGAATTTTCTTTCCCTATTAGAAGATAGTAGGTGCTCAGCTATCCTTGTAATATTTTCTTTCTCAGAGAAGTTGTAGGTTTACAGCACAATCATGCATAAAATACAGAATTCCTCCACACTGTACCACCACCAACATCTTGCATTGGAGTGGAACATTTGTTACAATTGATGATAGCACATTTTCATAATTGTGCTATTAAATAAAGTCCATGGTTTAACTTAGGATTCATTATGTAGTGTAGTTTCATGGATTTTTAAAAAATTTATTTTGTATTATCAAACCAAAACATGCAAACGTGACCAGTCTTACCATACAAACATTCTGTGTATGGTGTACAATCAGTAACTCACAGTATCATCACATAGTAGTATATTCATCACCATGATCATTTTTAGAACATTTGCATCACTCCAAAAAAGAAATAAAAAGAAAACACTCATACATTCCATGCTCCTTACTCCTCCCTTTCATTGACTACTAGTGTTTCCATCTGCTCGATAGATTTTAACCTTTGTTTCCCTATTTTTTTCTATATCCATTGCCACTCCCTTTCCTTGTCCACTAATATTTCAATCTATTCAATTTATTTTAACATTTGTTCCCCTTATTATTTATTTTTAATCCATATTTTTTTACTCACCTGTCAATATCATAGATAAAAGGAGGATAAGACACAAGGTTTTCACAATCACATAGATTGTGAAAGCTGTATCATTATACATTCATCTTTAAGAAACATAGCTACTAGAACACAGCTCTACAGTTTCCAACATTTCCCTCTAGCCTCTCTAATGCACCTTAAACTAAAAAGGGGATATCTATAAAATGTGTAAGAATAACCTCCAGGATAACCTCTCAACTCTGTTTGAAATCTCTCAGCCACTGCCACTTTATTTTGTGTCATTTCTCTCTTCTGTGTTTTGGTTGAGAAGATTTTCTCAAGCCCTTGATGCTGAGTCCCAGTTCATTCTAGGATTTTTGTACCATATTGCCAGGGGGGTTTACACCCCTGGGAGCCATGTCCCATGTAGAGAGGGGGAGGGCGGTGAGTTTGCTTGCTGTATTGGCTGAGAGAGAGATAGGCCACATCTGAGCAACAAAAGAGGTTCTCTGTGGGTGACTTTTAGGCCTCATTTTAAGTAGTCTTAGTCTATCCTTTGCGGGGATAAGTTTCATATGAACAAACCCAAAGATTGAGGGCCCAGCCTATTGATTTCGTTGTCCCTACTAATTGTGAGAGTATCAGGAATTCTCCAAATGGGGACGCTGAATTTTTCCCCTTTCTTGCCATTCTGCCAAGGGGACTTTGCAAATACTTTTATTCACTGTTCAAATCACTCTGGGATTTATCAGGGCATCACTTTGGACAAACCTACAAAGTCTCATGCCCTATTAAAGGTTCCATGTACTTATGGTGTTCGATTAAACTGTCCATATAAGTTATATTAGGAAATGCATTAGTCAAAATATAAATTTTGTAGCAAATAAGCATTTTTCTTTAGTCTCACACATAAGTTAAAGTTTTAAAATATGAATTACCATCTATTTTCAGCACCCTACAATATTGATATTCCTATGTTCTTTCTCATACAAAAACATTTTTTAATTTGTACATTTAGTCACTATCATTGTACACTCTAGGCATTCCTAGATTATATCCTTTCAGTCTTCATAGTCTATCTTTCTTTCTGGTTTCATTTGTGCCTGCAGCCCTCTTCCCTCTATCATTCTCACATTCAGCTTCATTCAATGTACTAACATTATTGTGCTACAATTAGGTAGTATTGTGCTATACATTTCTGAATTTTTATGGTCAGTCCTGTTGTACAATCTGAATCCCTTCAGCTCCAGTTATCCAAAATCTACCCTATTTCTATCTCTTGATGGCCTCTGTTCTTAACTGAAATTCTCCAAGTTAATTCATTAATATTAGTTCAAATCAGTGAGACCATACATTATTTGTCCTTTTGTTTCTGGGTAATCTCACTCAACATAATGTCCTCAAGGTCCATCTGTGTTGTTATATGTTTTATGACTTTATTCTGTTTTACAGTTGCATAATATTCCATTGAATGTATATACCACAGCTTGTTTAGCCACTCTTCTGTTGATGGACATTTGGACTGTTTCCATCTCTTGGCAATTGTAAATATTGCTGCTATAAACGTTGATGTGCAAATGTCTGTGTTTTTGCCCTTATGTCCTCTGAGTAGATACCTAGCAAGAGTATTGCCAGATCATATGGCAATTCTATACTTAGCTTCCTTAGGAACCACCAAACTGCCTTCTACAATGGTTGTACCATTTTGCATCCCACCAACAGTGGATAAATGTGCTTCCTTCTCCACATCCTCTTCAGCACTTGTTTTCTGTTTTATTGATAATGGCCATTCTGATGGTGTGGTAGTTAGATTCAGTTGTCAACTTGGCTAGGTGAAGGCACCTAGTTTTGTTGCTGCGGACAGGAGCCAATGGTACGTGAACCTCATCTGTTGCTAATTATATCTGCAGTCGGCTAGGAGGTGTGCCTGCTTGCAATGAATGACATTTGACTTAATTGGCTGGTGCTTAAATGAGAGAGCGCAAGGTAGCACAGCCCAAGCAGCTCGGCATTCCTCATCTCAGCTCTCGCAGCTCAGCCTAGGCCTTTGGAGATGCAGAAAGGAATCACCCCTGGGGAAAGTTGTTGGAACCCAGAGGCCTGGAGAGAAGGCCGGCAGAGATTACCCTGAGCTTTCCCACGTAAGAAAGAACCTCAGGTGAAAGTTAGCTGCCTTTCCTCTGAAGAACTAACAAAATAAATCCCTTTTATTAAAAGCCAATCCATCTCAGGCGTGTTGCATTCAGGCAGCTAGCAAACTAGAACAGGTAGGTATGAGATGATATTTCATTGTGGTTTTGATTTGCATTTCCCTAATAGCCAGGGAAATTGAGCGTCTTTTCATGTGCCTTTTAACCATTTGTATTTCCTCTTCTTAGAAGTGTCTGTTCATGTCTTTTGACCATTTTGTTACTGGGTTATTTGATTTTTGTTGTTGAGTTGAACAATCTCTTTATATATTATGGATACTAGACCCTTATTTGATATATTGTTTCCAAATATTGTCTCCCATTATGTAGGCCATCTTTTTACTTTCTTGACAAATTCATTAATATTAGTTCATTATGAGGAGTGTTTAATTATGAGGAGTTCCCATTTGTCTATTTCTTTCTTCAATGCTCATGCTTTGGGTGTAAGATCTAGGAAACTACCTCCTATTATAAGATTTATAAGATATTTCCCTACATTTTCTTCTAAAAATCTTATGGTCTTAGACCCAATGTTTAGGTCTTTCATCCATTTTGAGTTAATTTTTGTACAGCATGTGAGATATGGATCCTCTTTCATTCTTTTGCATGTGGATATCAAGTTCACCAGGCACCATTTATTAAAGAGACTGTTCTGTCCCATGTGAGTTGGCTTAACTGCCTTATCAAAGATCAATTGTCCATTGATGAGAAGGTCTATATCTGAATTGATATGGTGTATTATATTAATTGATTTTCTTATGTTGATTCATCCTTGCATACCTGGGATGAATCCTGGTGTATAATGGTGTATAATTCTTTAATGTGCTGCTGGTTTCAATTTGCAAGAATTTTGTTGAGGATTTTTGCATCTGTGTTCATTAGAGAGATTGGTCTGTAATTTTCTTTTCTTGTATTTCTCTTCTATTCCATTGGTAAGTATATCTATCTTTATGCCAGACCATGCTGTTTTGATCACTATAGCTTCCAATAATATTCATTGAAGTCAGTGTGAGACCTCCAACTTTGTTTTTCTTTCTCAGGATATTTTTAGCTATTAGGGGCACCCTGCCCTTCCAGATAAATTTGGTTGTTGGTTTTTTTTATTTCTGAAAAGTAAGTTTTTGGAATTTTAATTGATATTGCATAGAATCTATATATCAATTTAGGTAGAATTGACATCTTAACTATATGTAGTCTTCCAATCCATGAACATGGTATGCCCTTCCATGTATTTAGGTCTTCTGTGATTTCTTTTAACAATTTCTTGTAGTTTTCTTTGTATAGGTCATTTGTATCCTTAGTTAAATTTATTCCTAAATATTTTATTCTTTTGGTTGCTATTGGAAATGGATTTTTTTTCTTGATTTCCTCTTCAGATTGCTCATTACTAGTGTATAGGAACACTACAGATTTTTGAGTGTTGATCCTGTAACCTGCCACTTTGCTGTACTCATTTATTAGCTGTAGTAGTTTTGCTGTGGATTTTTTGGGGTTTTTGACATGCGGTATCATATCATTTGCAAACAGGGAAAGTTTTGCTTCTTCTTTTCCATTTTTGATGCCTTGTATTTCTTTTTCTTGTTTAATTGCTCTGGCTAGAACTTCCAACACAATGTTGAATAACTGGTGATAGTGGACATCCTTGTCTTGTTCCTGATCGTAGGATGAAAGTTTTCAGTTTTTACCTATTGAGGATGATGTCAGCTGTGGGTTTTCCATATATTCCCTTTATCATGCTGAGGAAGTTCCCTTCTATTCCTATCCTTTGAAGTGTTTTCAACAGGAAAGGATGTTGAATATTGTCAAATACCTTTTCTGCATCAATCGAGATGATCATGTGATTTTTCTGTTTTGATTTGTTGATATGGTGTATTATATTAATTGATTTTCTTATGTTGATTCATCCTTGCATACCTGGGATGAATCCTGGTGTATAATGGTGTATAATTCTTTAATGTGCTGCTGGTTTCAATTTGCAAGAATTTTGTTGAGGATTTTTGCATCTGTGTTCATTAGAGAGATTGGTCTGTAATTTTCTTTTCTTGTAGATCTTTGTCTGGCTTTGGTATGAGGGTGATGTTGGTTTCATAGAATGAGTTAGGTAGCCTTCCCTCCTTTTCAACTATTTTGAAAGAGTTTGAGCAGGATTGCTACTAATTCTTTCTTGAATGTTTGGTAGAATTCACATGTGAAGCCATCTGGTCCTAGGCTTTTCTGCTTTGGGAGTTTTTTAATGACAGATTCAATTTCTTTACTTCTGATTGGTTTGTTGAGATCATCTATTTCTTTTTGAGTCAAGGTTGGTTGTTCATGTCTTTCTAGAAAGTTGTCCATTTCATCTATGTTGTCTAGTTTGATAGCATAAGTTGTTCATAATATCTTCTCATTAACTCTTTTATTTCTGCAGGGTCAGGAGTTATGTTGTCTTTTCCATTTTTTTATTTTATTTATTTGCATTCTCTCTCTTCTTCTTTTTGTCAACCTTGCTAAGGGTCCATCAATCTTATTGGTTTTCTCATAGGACCAGCTTCCGTTTTTCTGTTTTTATTTTCTTGATTGTTTCCATGTTCTCAGTTTCATTTATTTCTGCTCTAATCTTTGTTATTTCTTTCCTTTTGCTTGCTTTGGGGTTAGTTTGCTGTTCTTTCTCTAGTTCTTCCAAGTGAACAGTTAATTCCTTGATTTTTCCTCTTTCTTCTTTTTTGATATAGGCATTTAGGACAGTAAATTTCCCTGTTAGCACTGCCTTTGCTGTATCTCATAAATTTTGATACGTTGTGTTTTCACTTTCATTTGCCTGAAGATATTTACTGATTTCTCTTTTAATTTCTTCCTTGACAACACTGGTTGATTAAGAGTTTGTTGTTGAGCCTCCATATGTTTGTGATTTTTCTGGCCCTCTGCATATTATTGATTTCCAACTTTGTGAACTGAGAAAATGTTTTGTATGATTTTATTCTTTTTAAATTTAGTGAGACTTGCTTTGTGATCCAGCATATGTCTATCCTTGAGAATGATCCATGAGCACTTGAGAAAAAGATGTATCCTGCTATTGTGGGGTGTAATGTTCTATAAATGTCTGTTAGGTCTAGTTCATTTATTGTATTATTCAAATTCTCTGTTTCTTTATTGATCCTCTGTCTAGGTGTTCTGACCATTAACGAGAGTCGGGAATTGAAGTCTCCAACTGTTATAGTAGATATGTCTGTTTCTCTTTTCAGTGTTTGCCTCATATATTTTGGAGCACTCTGGCTTGGTGCATAGATTTTTATCATTGTCATGTCTTCTTGTTGAATTGTTCCTTTTATTAATACATAGTATCCTTCTTTGTCTCTTTTAATTGTTTTAAATTTGATGTCTAATTTGTTGGTTATTAGTATAGCTGTTCCTCCTCTTTTCTGGTCATTGTTTGCATGAAATATCTTTTCCCAACCTTTCACTTTCAACCTGTGTTTATCCTTGGGCCTAGAATGTGTCTCCTGTAGACACCATACAGATGGGTCCTGTTTTTTAATCCATTCTACCAGTCTGTGTCTTTTGATTGGGAAGTTTAATCCATTAGCATTTAATGTTGTTACTGTAAGGGCAATACTTTCTTCTACCATTTTGCCTTTCAGATTTTATGTGTCATATCTAACTTTTCTTCTTTTTACCTTTACTGATAGTCTTCATTTCTACACTCTTCTCCATACCTCTCTCTCTCCTGTCTTTTCCTATCTGTCTCTAGTGCTCCCTTTAGTATTTCTTGCAGAGCCAATCTCTCTTGGTCACAAATTATCTCAGTGATTTTTTTGCCTGAAAATATTTTAATTTCCCCCTCATTTTTAAAGGAGAGTTTTGCTGGATATAGAGTTCTCGGTTGGTAGTTTTTCTCTTCTAGTATCTTAATATATCATCCCACCCTCTTCTTGCCTCCATGGTTTCTGCTGAGAAATCTGCACATAATCTTATTGGGCTTCCTTTATATTGATGAATTGCTTTTCTATTGCTGCTTTCAAAATTCTCTCTTTCTCTTTGATATCTGACATTCTGGGTATGTCTTGGGTATGTCTATAT
This sequence comes from Tamandua tetradactyla, assembly GCF_023851605.1. Lineage (NCBI taxonomy): Eukaryota > Metazoa > Chordata > Mammalia > Pilosa > Myrmecophagidae > Tamandua > Tamandua tetradactyla. Next base: position 133,726,901 of record NC_135331.1, read on the forward strand.
CAATCTGTTTTGTTTGGGGTATGCTGTAACTCTTGGATCTGTAATTTTAAGGTTTTCATTAGAGTTGGGGAATTTTCAGTGATAATTTCCTCTATTAGTTTTTCTCCTCTTTTTCCCTTCTCTTCTCCTTCGGGGACACCCACTACATGTATATTCGTGCACTTCATGTTGTCATTCAATTCCCTGAGTCCCTGCTCATATTTTTCCATTCTTGTCCCTGTATTTTCTTTGACTTGTCACATTTCAGATGTTCCATCCTCCAGTTCACTAATCTTATCTTCTGTCTCTTGAAATCTAACATTGTAGGTTTCCATTGTTTTTTTTTTCATCTCTGTACTGTGCCTTTCATTCCCATAAGTTCTGTTGTTTTTTCAGACTTTTGATTTCTTCTTTGTGTTTGTCCCTTGCCTTCTTTATATCCTCCCAAAATTCATTGATTTGAGTTTTGATGTTTTCTGTGTCTGTTCTAACATTTGAATTAATTGTTTCATCTCCTGTATCTCATTTGAATTGTTGGTTTGTTCCTTTGACTGAGACATATCTTCAATTTTCCTAGTATGATTTGTTATTTTTTGTTGGCATTTAGAATTAATTTCCTTAATTAGTTCATTCTGGAGATTGTTTTCACTTTTTTATCTAGGATTTTCTTTCTGGATTTCTTTTTTGTCTATCTGTTCTTTGACATTCAGTTCAGCTTATTCTAGACCTCTAGCTTAGATTTGGTTTAACAGATCAGAATTTTTCAGTTCTTGTTTTCTTGATTCTTGCCCTGCCTGTATGCTGCCTTTTTTTTTTTTTAATCCCTTAGAAGGGTCTACTTATGTATTATAGCCTGTAGCCTGATTTTCCAAGACCAGACTGGCCTCCACTCACCTGCATTAATTTTCCCTGAGGGTGAGATCCAGCAGGTTGAAGTATCTGGACTCTGTGTTTTTCCTATCCTGCTGGTATGTGACACTTGTCTGCCTGTGGATCCCACCAGTATAAAGTTATGTGGTATCTTTAACTTCAGCAGACTGTCCTTGCTCGGGGTATGGTAGAGACAGAAAAGAGGTTGTAGTCTGGCTTTAATCGCTTCAGTTTTCCAGACCCTGGGGTCTGAATTCCTTGAGGGAGGGATTCGACCTGAGCTGGGCTCCATCCCTCTCCTGGGCAAGGCACAGCCTCCCGGAAATTACTTCCTTTCCCCTGACTGGTCTCTTTGTCTCTTGGACAAGCATAATTCCACCCTTGCCTGGGGCAGTTGGAGCCTAAGAAGCCTTGCAGATGTATGCAAAGAGCAGTCAAGCTGTAGAAACACAGCCACAAAAAAAGAAAAAAATCCTTTTCAGAGCAGGACCCCTATTCCTCGGGTTTGCCAATCAAGAGCCCAAATTGGTGCATTGCTCTGTGTATCTCCAGGTTCTTTATACCCCCTCCTTTCCTCCCAGGCCCATACCTTTTCAAGTATTTTTTGCTATCCAATCTGAAAAAAACTTTTTTTTTTTTTTCTTTCAGTCCTGCCCCCTCTGTGCTGGGGCAAAAAACCAGCAACCTCAGTTTTTACTGGAGGTTCAGCTGAGCTGTGGGTCTATTTTTAGTAGTCAGAATTTGTTAATTAATTCCCCAATTGGAACTTGGTTGAGCTCAGCCCCTTGGTGCTAGTAAAGTCTCTTTCCTTTCCCCTCTGGGAAGCAGCCTGGGGGAGGGGTGCCAGCCTCCGCAGTTTTGGGGACTCACAGTTCTAGGTGGAACCAGCTGGTCCAGCTTCTCCAGATTGGTGTGCACTGTCTGTGTGGTCACTGATGTGGCCCCAGCAGTTGTTTTATACTGTTCCTGGCTATTTACTAGCTACTCTGGAGGATGAACTAAATTCCACACCTCACTAAGCCACCATCTTGGACCCACCTCTTCTGAGTTGACTCCTAATGAAACGCTTTCCTAATGTAGGCACTAGGTTGCCTTCCTTTACTGACTCTGCTCCACAAAGCAAAATATCATGGAGGCTCCTTTACCCCTTGTTCTACTACCTCTCAAAATCCAGGTCATGGATTTTTTTTAAAAAGTTATCTGTCACAATATATATATAAAATCTAATATTTCCCTTCTTAATCACATTCAGATGTATATATTTCAATGCTGTTAATTGTGTTGACAATGTTATACTACTGTCACCACCATTCATTACCAAATATTTCCATCATTCCAAATAGGAACCTTTTATATTTGAATCCTTAACTTCTCATTTCCTATGACAACCCCATTCCCTGATAGCCTATATTTTAAGCCCTGACTCTGAGTTTGCCAATTCTAATAGTTTTAAATCAGTGAAATAGTAGAATATTTGTCATTTTGTGTCAGGCTTATTTCACTCAACATGATGTCTTCATGGTTCCTCTACATTGTCGTGTGTTTCAGGACTTCATTTCTTTTTATGACTGAATAATATTCCATTGTGTATATATATATATACATATATATATATATATGAAACACATTTTTTTAAGCTATTCATCTGTTGATAGACACTCAGATTGCGTCCATCTTTTGGCAATGGTGAATAGTTTATGATTTATGAAAAAATTTAAAAAAAGGTTAATGAATCATGAACTATCAACATTAGTGTGCAAATATCAGTTTGATCTCTGCTTTCAATTCTTTGGGGTATATACTGAGTATTATTGCCAGGTCATGTGGAAAGCTTTCATACCTAGCTTTCTGAGGAACTGCCAAACTGTCTTCCCCAGTGACTGCACCATTTTATACTCCCATCAGCAGTGAATTAATATTCCTATTTCTCTGCATCTTCTTCAGCACTTGTTATATTGCATTTTTTAACAGCATTCTAATGGGTGTGAAATGGTAAATCATTGTGAGTTTGATTTGAATTTCCCTCATGGAGAATGATGATGATCATCTTTTCACAATGCTTTCTGGCTATTTGTATATCTTCTTTGGAGAAATTTATTTTAAAATCTTCTTTTTTTTTTTTTTTTACATAGGCAGGCACCAGGAATTGAACCTGGGTCTCCAGCATGGCAGGCAAGAATTCTGCCACTGAGCCACTGCTGCACCACCCTTTCTGCCTATTTTTCAATTGGGTTCTAAGTTCTTCTGGTGTTAAGTTAAATGATTTGTTTATATATTCTGGATATTTAACCTTTATTGGATGTGTTGTTTCCAAATATATTCTCCCATTGTCTAGGTTGTTACTTTATTTTATGATAAAGTTCTTTGAGGCTCAAAAATTTTTAATTTTGATAGGTCCCATTTATCAGTATTTTCTTTCATTGCTTGTGCTTTGAATGTAAAGAAACCATTGCTTAATGTAAGATCTTAAGATGTTTCCTTACGTTTTCTTTTAGGAGTTTGGCAGTTCTAGCTCTTATATTAAGGTCTTTGATCCATTTTGAGTTGATTTTTGTATATGGTGTAAAGGAGGGTCGCCCTCCTTTCCTGCAAATGGAAATTTAGTTTTCCTATAACCATTTGTTGAAAAGACTATATTCTCCCAACTGAATGGTCTTTGTCTCCTAATAAAAAAACAGTTGGCCATAAATGTCAGGCTTGGTTTCTGAGTAGTCAATTCTATTTCATTGGTCTGTTTGCCTTTGTGCTGTTTTGATTATTGTGGTTTTGTAATAACTTTTAAGATCAAGAAGTTTGAGTCCTTCTGTGTAATTCTTTTGTTTTACATGGCTTTAGCTATTCTGGGCCCTTACCTTCCATATAAATTTGGAAGGTAATGATTGACTTTACCATTTCTATAAAGAAGATTGTTGGGATTTTGATTGGGATTGCATTGAATTCTATAAATTACTTTGGGTAGGATTGGCATCTTTATGATATTTAGTCTTCCAATCCATGAGCACAGAATGTCCTGCCATTTATTTAGGGCTTAATTTCTTTTAGCAATATTTTGCATTTTTCTGTGTACAAGTCCATGTAATCTTTGGTTAGATTTATCCCTAGATATTTGATTCTTTTCGTAACTATTCTAAATGGTCATTTCCCTTGATTTTTTTCTTCAAATTGACCATTACTAGTATATAGAAACACCGCTGAATTTTATATCTTGATCTTGTACAAGTAAGTTTGCTGAATTCATTTATTAGCTCTGGAAGTCTTGTGGGTTTTTCAGGATTTTCTGTATACAGGATCATATCATCTGCCAGTAGGGAAAGTTGTACTTCTTTTCCAATTTGGATGCTTTTTGTCCTTTTGCTTACTTAATTATTCTTGCTAGAACTTCAGTACAGTATTGAGTAACAGTGGCGTAGTGGGCATCCTTGTCTTGTTCTTGGTCTTTGAAGGAAAGCTTTCATTCTTTCATCAGTAGGATGTTAGTTGTGGGCTTTTATCAGCTTGAAGAAGTTTCCTTCTATTCCTAGTGTTCTAAGTGGGTTTTGTCAGATGCCTTTTCCACATTAGTTGAGATAATCATATGTTTTTATTTTTTCCTTTTGTTCTGTCAAGGTGGGGTCTTAAATTAATTGCTTTTCTTATGTGGACCCAAATGTGCATTCCTGAGGTAAAACCCACTTAACTGTTGTATATAATTCTTTTAATATGCTATTGGATTGGGTTTGCTGTTATTTTGCTGAGTATTTTGGAATCTATATTCATAAGAGATATTGGTGTGTAGTTTCCTTTTCTTGTGGCACCTTCATCCAGCTTTGTTATGAGGGTGGTGGTTGCCTCATGGAGTGAATTAGGCAGTGTTCCCTTCTCTTCCAAGTTTTGGAAGTGTTTGAGCAGAATTGCAGTGAAGTCCTATTGGAATATTTGGTAGAATTCCTTGTAATGCTACCAAGTCCTAGGCTCCTCTCTTTTGGGAGGTTTGTGGTTACTGATTTAATCTCTTTACTAGTAATTGATTTGTTGATATCTTTTATTTCTTCTTGAGTCAATATAAGTAGTTTTTACATTTCTAAGAATTTGTCAGTTTCATCTACGTTATCTAATTTGTTGGTGTACAGTTCGTAGTATCCTTGTATAATCCTTTTTACTTTGACAGTGTTGGTAATATTGACCCCTTTTTATTTCTCAGCAAGGTTGTTAATATTGTTCCCTTTTTTGTTTATGATTTTAGTTATTTGTATCCTCTCTCTTTTATTCTTTTACTAGTTAAGAGGTTGTCAATTTTATTTTTCTTTTCAAAAGCACCAGCTTTTGGTTTTGTTGATTCTGTCCATTTTTTTTCTTTCCTATTTGATTCATCTCCACTCTGGATCTTTATTTCATTGTTTTTGCTTGCTCTGGGTATAGTTTGCTTTTCTTTTTTTTTAATTCTTACAGTTTTTTAATGTAAGCATTTAGAGTGATATATTCCCCTTTCAGAACTGTTTTCACCTCATCCTGTAAGTTTTGGTATGTTTAATTTTCATTTTAATTTGTCTTAAGATATTTACTAATTTTACTTCTGATTTCCTCTTTGATACAATGGTTGATTAAAAATCTGTTATTTAATGTCCATGTATTTGTGAATTTTTGGTTTCTCCCTCTGTTCTTAGTTTGTAGCTACATTTGCTTGTGGTTGGAACATATGCATTGTATGATTTCAATATTTCTTAATCTTTTGAAACTTGTTTTTGACTCAGATATGGTCTATTCTGTAGAAAGATCCATGTGCACTTTTGTTGGGTTCAGTGTTCTATATATATCTGCTAGGTCTAGTTGGTTTAAGATATCATTCAGTCTTGTATTTCCTTATTGATCTTTTGGTTAGATGGTCTATCCATTATTGCGAGTGGTTTCTTAAATTCTCGTACTGTTGATGGAGAACCATTACTTTTCCCCCTTCAAATCTGTCAGTAACTGCTTCATGTATTTTGGGGCTCTGATGTTAGGTACATGCATATTAATAATTGTTACATCTTCCTGTTGGATTGTCCCCTTTATTAATACATACTGTCTTTGTGCCTCATATCTGTTTCTGACTTAAAGTTTTTTTTTTTTTTTTTTTTAATCTGACATTAGTATAGCTTCCTTAACTCTCTTCTGGTTACTAATTGCATGGTGTGTTTTTCCATCCTTTCACTCTCAACTTATATCTTCGAATTAAGATGAGTCTCTTTTGGGTCATGTTTTTGTTTCGCTATTCTGCCAATCTTTGCCTTTTAAATGGAGAATTAAATCAATTTATATGTAAGGTCATAACTGATATGTTAAGACTTTTTTCTTCTAATTTGCTAATTAGCTTTTGTATGTTGTATACCCTGTCCCCCACTTTTGTTAATGCCTGCTTTTTATTTATTGGATTTTTTTTTTTGTCTTGTACTATATTGCACACCTCTTCTTGTCTCTCTGGGTATATTTTTCATCTGTTTTCTTTATAGTTACCATGAGGTTAAAATTTAACATCCGTGTTATATAATAATCATATCTGTTTTAATACCAACTTAATTTCAGCAGCATACATATACTTTTTTTTCTGAATTTGTCTTTGCTGCCCCTACCAATTTTTCATACTTGTTACCACTATATTTTTGAACAGTGTATACTCAAATATAGATTTATCATTACTTTTATGCATTTGCATTTGATTACCTGGAAGAAATAAAAAATAGATCCCTATACTAAACAATACATTACAATAATCTTGGCATTTAAATTACCCAAATGGTTACCCTACCACAGGTCTTTATTTTTTGTGCCACTTTGAACCACTGTCTAGCGTCCTTTCCTTTCAGTCTGAAGAACTCCTTTAGCAGTGCTTGTAGGGAGGATCTAATGGTGATGAACTCCATCTTCTTTTGTTCTTCCGAGAGTGTTTTAATCTCTCCATCCTTTCTGAAAGAAAGTCTTGCTAGATATAAAATTCTTGGCTGGAAGTTGTTTTTCTTTCACCACTTTATATCAACCCACTTCCTTCTTGACGACAAGGTTTCTGATGAGAAATTGGAACTCAATCTAATTGGGACACCCTTGTCCCTAACGACAATAAGATGCCATTTCACACCCATTAGAATGGCTGCTATTTTAAAAAATGGAATTTAATAAGTATTGGAGAGGATGTAGAGAAGTAAGAAAACTCAGTCATTGCTGTAAAAGGTAAAATGGTGCAGATCCTGTAGAAGACAGTTTGGCAGTTCTTCAGAAAACTTAAGTATGGAACTACCTATGATCTAGCAATCCCACTACTTGGTATATCCCTAAAAGAATTGGAGGTGCGGACCCGAACTGATATTTGCACACTGATGTTCATAGCAACATTGTTCACAGTTTCAAAAAGATACAAGGAACTCAAGTGTCCATCAACATATGAATGGATAAATAAAATGTGGTATATTTATATAATCGAATATTTTTCACATGCAAAAAGGAATGAAGTCTGATAACTCGTGAGTGACAACACAGATGAACTTTGAAGACATCCTGTTGAGTAAAATAAGCCAGACACAAAATGGCAAATATTTTATGATCTCACTGATTTAAAACATCTGAAATAAACAAACTCACTGAGTCAGAATCTAGAGTATAGGTTGCTAGGGAACAGGGTGGACATAGGGAATGGGAAGTTAAGGATTCAAATGTACAGAGTTCCTATTTAGAATGATGGAAATGTTTTGATAATGGATAGTGGTGATGGTAGCAAAACATTGTGAATGTAATTAACAGTACTGAAGTATATATCTGAATATGATTAAAAGGGAAAATGTTAGGTTGTGTGTATATATATATATATAGCAACAGAATAGGAACTAAAGAAAATTTGTGAAACTACACTACACAATGAAACCTAAATTAAACCATGGACTTTAATTAATAGTACAATTATAAAAATATGCTATCATGAATTATAATGAATATTCCACACCAATGCAAGATGTTGGTATGGTAGTGTAGGGGAGTCCTATATTTTATGTATGATTGCTCTATATACCCTTACCTAATAAAGAAAAGGTAATAATAATAAAGAAAGTTATATGTGAATTTTTTTCTCCCATTTGTAAAATCACATGTGCTTGAGTGTCAGTCCAGAAGCAAAAGTGGAAGATCGACAGTACACTACATGGTTGATGGTCTTATTGTCTTGGTGATATATTTTGTAGAAAACTTTGTCTTTCTCTATCTTTACAAAGTAGTACCCAACTTGTATTTGCCGAATTAAGTTAAGTACAGTATAAACTCTATGAAATAATCTGTTCTGGTGAGGCAGAAATTATTTTTTTTTTTCCCTGAAAAATATGTGATAATTTCATTTTTTAGTGGTAAGATATTCTACTGCTCTTTTGGCCAAGTTTATTTAATTTCCTAGGCCACTGATTTTTACAATGCATAATGAAGAGTAAGACATAATATTAAAGCTATGCTCTACTGCTTTTTAACCTGGTTTCATGAAAACCAGACCCCTTGAGAAAGCACTTTATTTTTAGAAATCTTAAAATAGTAAAAATTGGTAGAAATGAGTTCTACTTCGTTAGCAATAAGTGTCTTCATAAAGTTGACTTTGAGTTCTCCTTTTTATTACTCAAGTGAATATATTTAATCATAATTGACAGTGTAGTGATTGACTTTGCTGTCTCTGCTTGTGCCACTTCATCAGGAGTAAGAATATTTTTATTTTGTCACCTTATGCTAGACAGCAAACTCTCTAAAATTAAACATATGACTTTTGGCCATATCCATGATGTTCTTGTAAAGCTGTCATTTGGGTGTTACTGGTTGATAAACTGTACTTAAAGAGTATGTTAGCTATGAAAATGCGTATGTTTCCAGACTGGCATGTGAATGATTCTTGGTCTTCATAAAAATCTGTAATTAGTTCATATACTTAGAGCATATGATGAGTTATTATGTCAGTCTTCAAATGTTTTATTACATGATGAAATGAAAGTTATCTGATTCTTATATTCAAAATTGGCCAATTACAGTCATTTCTGGATTCTCTGTCATTCTAGGGGTGTTATTAATATTTTACAAGTCTTATATGATTTTTTATAGAAAAAATTAATTTATATGATTCCAGAATGAAATAATCTTTTCACCTCTGTTCTTTATAACACTTTTATAGCACTCATAAAATACTTTATAACACTCATCATAGTTGTACATTCATAAGCACAGCCAATTTTAGAATATTTTCATTACTCTGAAGAAAGAAAACCCAAAACATCCCGCATCCTTTATTCCTCCTATTATTTATTTATTTTTATATCTTTACTCTCTTACTCATATTACCATACACTGGATAAAGGGAATGTCAGTCATAGGTATTTTACAATCATGTGGTCATACCATTAAAGCTGTATAGTATAAAATGATCATCAAGGATCAAGGTTACTGGATTACAGTTCACCAGTTTCAGGTATTTCCTTTTAGCTTCTTTAACACACTAGAAACTAAAAAGGAATACCTACATAATGCATATGAGTCACCTCCAGAATGATCTTTCAACTGAATTTGGTAACTCTTAGGCAGTGAAACATTATTTCTTTCATTTCTTTTCCCCCTTTTGGTCACGAAGGCTTTCTCAATCCCATGATACCAGGGCCAGGTTCATCCCTGAGTCATGTCCTACATAGTTGGAGGGGGGGGGGGCGACAGTGATTTTATTTACAGAGTTGGCTTAGAGCAATAACATTTGCAAAAACATTGCAGACAACAGAGGTTCTCGGGGGGTGGGGGTAATTCTTTAGCATAGTTATAAGTAAGCTTAGCATGATCTTTACAGTAGTAAGTTTCATAAGGGCAAACCTTAACATCAGGAGTTTTGCTTATTAAATTGAGAGAGAGTCCCTAATGCTTGCAAGAATTCTCCAGATAGGGAAGGCTAATATTTCAACATTTTTCCCCAGTCCCTCAAGGGAACTTTGCAAATATATTTTTTTGTTTTGCTCAAATTACTCTGGGATATATTGAGGTATTACATTAACCTGTACAAAACAACAAAATATCATTCCCTATTCAAGGTTCCATGTAACTATGTTGTTTGAATAACTGACTGTACAGGTTACATTAGATAGTGTGCTACTTAAAATATAAATTTTGGACAAATGAACATCTCTTTCTTTGGTGTCTCTCTCAGAAGTTGAAGCTTAAAAAATGGTCAATATCATCCTTTACCTTGTATTCTGTTTTACCTTAGTACTAACCAGATCAGCTTCACTCATGTCTCTAATTGGAGTCTGATCTCATCTTCAGCTTCTTTAATAGTTACTTTATGGCATAATACTGACTGTGAGTGTTGCAGACCTCTAACTCTGAGTCTAAGGTTTCACAGATACCCAAAGTTCCAGGGAACAACCAAGTTATACACAAAGAGCTCAGCATCGCAGCATTTAGAAATAACAGTTAAAAATTGAGGAATAGATGTGACTTCTGTAAGAGCTTATAGTCTAGGAACCTTTACAATATGATTTAATGAACATTCAGTAATCCTTAATTGTCAGTTGCCCAATTTCTGGGCACATTCTGTCCCCTGATAACTTATGGTCTTGAATTCAATTCTCAGAATTTTCACATTATAGTTAGCCTGTATTAGTTAGTCTATATTTGTCTTTTCGATTCTGGCTTATTTCACTCAATATAATGTCCTCAGGTTTCATTCATCAAGTTACATGCCTCATGTTTTAGTTTGTAAAAGCTGCCAGAATTTTATATACCAGAAATGGAATGGCATTCTTGTTTGTTTGTTTGTTTTGATATGGGTAGGCACTGGGAATTGAACCTGGGTCTCTGGCACAGTAGGCAAGAACTCTTCCACTGAGCCACCATTGCCTGACCTGGAATGGCTTTTAAAAAGAGGAATTTATTAAGTTGCAAGTTTACAGTTCTAAGGCTGTGAAAATGTCCAAATTAAGGCAAGGCTATAAAAGTGTCCAAACTAAGACATCCAGGGAAAAATACCTTGACTCAAGAAGGCCAATGATTTTTCAGAGTTTTTCTCTTAGCTAGAAAAGCACATGGTAACTTCTGCTAGCTTTCTCTCCTCATTTCGTAAGGCTTCCCTGGTAGCATTTTTCTTTTAAATCTTAAAGTCTCTGGCTGTGTGGGCTCTGTTGGCTTTGAGTTTTTTCCAAGATGGTTCCTTCTTAAAGGGTTCCAGTAAGCAGCCCCATCTTGAATGGATGGAGACTATCTAATCAGAAGTTAACACCCACATTTGGATGTGTCACATCTCTATGGAACCAATGAAAAAGATCCTACCCAGCAATATCGAATGAGGATTAAAAGATATAGTTTTTCCATGGTACATAATAGCTTCAAACTGGCACACCTCACAACTTCATTCCTTCTTGCAGCCACTATATATTCTATTGTATGTATACACCACTGTTTGCCCTTCCATTCATCAATTGATGTATCCTTAGGCCACCTCTATCCATTGCAAATCCTGAATACTGCCTCCATAAACACCAATGTGTATATGCCTGTTCGTGTCCCTGCTTTCAATATTTCCAAGATATACCTAATAATGGAGTTGCAAGATCATATGGCAGCCCTATACTTAACCTCCTGTAGAACTACCACACTGCCCTCCAGAAGGTCTGCACTATTCAACTTCCCTACCGACTATGAATAGGTACATATTTCTCTCTCGACATTTTCTCCAGCATTTGTATCTTTCTGTTTGTTTTTTAAGCATTTATTCACACAGTAAGTAAACCTCCTGAGTAAACAATCAGTGGCTTCCAGTGTAGTCTCATAGTTATGCATTCACCACCACAATGTACATGAGAACATTTCCACTTCTTCTTCAACGAAAGAAGAGGGAAACAAATGAATAAAAAAAATAATAAGGTGAAAAACAATGACAATAATCCTATACTCATTCCTTATATCCCACTCTTATTAACATTTAACTTTTATATATTCCCTTTGTTGCAATTAATGGAAGCAAATTGCAATGTTACTGTTAACTATAGATCCTACTTTTCATTGACTATACTTTTTCCATATACCATCCCATTTTTAACACCTTGCAATGTTGACATTTCATTTATTCTTTATCACGGACAAGCTTTTTTTATATTTGTATATTTAATCACCATCACTGCCCATTCGAGGTTTCACTAAATTATGCAATCCCAGTTTTTATCCTCTGTCTTTCCTTCTGGTGTCATACATGTTCCTAGCCTTCCTTTTTCAACCATATTCACACACTCAGCTTTGTTCGTTTTACTTACAATATTGTACTACAATCAGTAATATTGTGCTATCCATTTCTGGATCTTTACAGTCAATCCTGTGGAACATTCTGTGCTCTTTCTGCATAAATGCCCTACCTCTAGATTCTTTCTGTTTCCTGATAACTTGTGTTTTCAACTTAAACTCTCAGAGTTTGCTTATTATTGTTAGTTCATATTAGAAAGACCATACAGTGTTTGTCCTTTTGTTTCTGGCTAACTTCACTCAACATAATGTCCTTAAGGTTCCTCCGTGTTGTTGCATTGTCATGACTTTATTCCATCTTACAGCTATGTAATATTCCTTCATTTGTGTATACCACAGTTTGTGAATCTGTTTGTCTGTTGATGGACATTTGGGCTGTTTCTTTCTCTGGCAATTGTGAATAATACCACTGTAAACATCAGTATGCATATGTCTGTTTGTGTCCCTGCCTTCAGTAGCTCTGAATATATACTTAGTAATGGGATTGTTGAATCATATGGTAATTCTGTACTTATTCTTCCTGAGGATCCACCAAACTAACTTCCAGAGTGGTTGCACCATTCTGCATTCCCACCAACAGTGAATAAGTGTACCTCTTTCTCCACATCCTCTCCAACACTTGTACATTTCTATTTTTTTTTGATAATGGTTATTGTAGTAGATGTGAGCTAATACCTTGCTATCACTTTGATTTGCATTTCCCTAATAGTCAGTGAAGTTAAGAATGTTTTCATGTATTTTTTGGCCACTTGTATTTCCTCTTTGGAGAAATATCTGTCCATGTCTTTTTTCCAAACAACAAAAATAGTTGTTTGTCTTTTTGTCCTTGAGTTGTAGTATCTCTTTATATAGTCTAGATAGTAAACCCTCATCTGATATGTGGTTGCTAAATATTGTCTCCCATTGAGTCAGCTGCCTTTTTACATTCTTGACAAAGTCCTTTGATACACAGAAGTGTTCAATTTTGAGGAGATCCCAGTTATCTATTTCTTCTTTCATTGCCTGTACTTTGGGTATAAGATCCAGGAAACCACCTCCTATCACAAGATCTTCAAAATATTTCCTTACATATTTTTTCTAAAGGTTTTAGCCCTAATATTTAGGTCTTTGATCCAATTTGAGTTAATTTTTATATAAGGATATAGGATATTGAAGTCAAATTGGAATCAACACAAACTAAATTGTAATATATTTAGTCTGCTAAATGTACTCCCTATGGTAACCAAAAAGTAGATATCTAAAAAAATCTACACAAAAGGAAAGGATAAGTGTTTCAAATAGCTTACTATAAAAGATTATCTAAACAAAAAATAAGGTAGTAATTGAAGAAAGGAGAGAGAAAAAAGGTATAAGACTTACAAAACAGCAAAATGGCAGAAATAAATATTGCATTATCGGTAATTACTTAAATATAAGTGGATTAAACTCTCCAATCAAAAGGCATAGATTGGCAGATTAGATAAAGATGTATGACCCAACTATATAATGTTCAGAAGTGACTCATTTTAGATCCATAGATACAAATAGATTGAATATGAAAGGATGGAAAATATATTTCGTGCAAATGGTAATTAAGGAGAGCTATGGTGGCTATATTCATATCAGAAAAAATAGACTTTAAGTCAAAAACTGTTACAAGAGACAAAGAGGATATTAAATATTGATAAAAGGGTCAATTCAACAAGAAGATTTAGCAGTTATAAACATATTTGTACCTAATAGTAGAGTGCCAAACTATATGAAGCAAACACTAATAGAATTGAAAGGAGAGATAGATCTGTGATAAGATTTGGAAATTTCAATATGCAACTTTCAACACTGGATAGATTCATCTAAACAGAAGATCAATAAGGAAATAGAGGACTACAAACCAATTAGATCTCATTGTCCCATATAGAACACGTCACCAATAAGAACAGAATACACATTTTTTTAAGTGCACACAGCTCACTCCCTAGGATAGACCATAAGTTAGGATACAAGAGAAATCTTAATAAATTTAAAAATATTGAAGTAACTAAAAGTAACCTCTCTAATCACAATTGAATGAAGCCAGAAATCAATAACAAAAGAAAACTGAAAAATTTACAATTATATGGACGTTAAGCAGCATACTCTTAAGTAAGTTTTTAGGGAAAAAAGTTGATTGTAATCTTGCACAGGGGATTTTTAATGGCTTTTAAACAAAGCCTATATTTCATAGCCTGGTTTTGATACATCAGATGTTAAAAAAAAAAAAAATTCTTGAAAATTGGAACCCATAAGCCACAAGCTAATGTGTGGCAGGCTTTGAAAAATACTCTGGGCAGAGTAAGCAAGGCCCTGTCCCTAGGGTCATATCTCAGACTGGGCATCCCTGCAACAGTCTCTTCATTGAGATCTCTGTCTGTTCCGTATGAACAGATGTATATCAGTTTGTCATAAATGTGCTTGACTCCAACTCAGACAAAACAGTGTCCACACATAGACAAAGGCTCCAATTGTAGATTTACAAGTTACATGGCATCTGATAGGATGTATCCATTTAAATAGAAACTTACAGTTACTGCCAAGTAGTCTAGAACCAAGCAGACAGACGCATACTGTTTTGTCTTACATACTTTCATGCAGTGAAGAGAATTCAGTTAAAGTAAAACATTCCACTAGCTTATAATTTCACGCATTTCATATTGCTGTCTCTCTTGGTGTATTCAAAGTTTGAATTGTGAAGTCTGTTGCTAGAGTGAACTTAGAGGCATTTGCAGCCCTTTTCTTTGTCATCATTTCCCAATTGTGCTTTGCAGTATGTTAAAATATGTCTCCCTAGTGGCAGAAGTCAATAGTTGCTTTAAGCGAAAGTACAATTACCAGACGATTTAATTGTGAAACGTTTTAAAAATAACATTTGCTGTGTGACCACCAGATGGCGTAAAGATTACTTTAAAAATTGTTTAATGCTCAGTACCTATGAGTAATTAATATTAATGATAAGAAATCATAATTGGTAGTGACAAATTATATATATATATCTGTGACATTTTAGTACATTTGAAGAGCTGTTATTTGATTTCAACTTTCAAATATATATATACATATATATATATATATATATATATATATGTATATGTATATATACATTCAACAAGTAGTTGTAGCAGAGCAGAGACATCAGGCACCAGAAAAAATCTAGATAGTGAATCTGTGTCTGACTTCAAGAATCTTTCCTCTCCAGTAGGCTCAGCACATGTTGATGAGTACAAGTATGTTTAAGGAACAAGATAGCTGAGACAGGGAGTGATATCCTTTGCCTTGGGGAGGGCGGGGAATGTTTCACTAAGGATTTTAAAATTTTATTTTCATTCTAGATGTTACTATTATATTTTTATTTATCTTTAAAAACCTAATACATGTGGCTATATAGATTAATAATTGCTACACTGTTTAAAGCTGCATCATATATTCGAGAACAAAATTAACGTATATGAGAAAGAGGGTATTATAGATCAAGTACTAGCACCTTTCAAGAATCATAGGCATACAGTTTATTACTACTTATGAATTTGGCAATAAGTTTACATGAATATATAAATAAACAACTTTCTATTAACTATGGCCATTTTATGCACTTGACCCAAAGGTATGAATTCCTGTATTCAGTTTAATATTTTTCTTTGTGTCTACAGAATCTTGCTTCCCTTATACAAAAATTATCAGCTTGGTTGATGTACTGGGGTCCAGTGTATTCCAAGTAAATTTTATTCAAGAGTAAGAGCATAAGAAATCAACATTAGAACAATTTCAGGTGTGTGTGTGTGTGTGCACACACACACATACACACATATAACCAAGATTTATGAAGATGTAAACATATCTTGAATTATATTTGCATGTAAATCCCATGAAAAGGAGGGAATTTTTATTCTCTGTTCAACCTATAATATCTGGAACAGCACCTAGCATGTAGTAGACACTCATGACTGTGAATAATGAGACAAAAGATGCATAGCGTTTTTAATACTTAAGGGAAAAAATCTTCAAATCACAACATACAGAGAACAGAAAGTAAGTTGTAAAATATTTTTATTGTAAAAACAGAGTCAATAGAGGTTAACAATGCAAATGTTATCTCAGAATATTTCTCTTGGTTCTGGAATTTGTTAGGTTCCTATGTATCAGCAAGTCTCTATTAGGACTTCTAAGGCTTCATGGTACTTTTCAGAAAATGTTGATTATTTTCATATCACAAAAAGAAACAAATGATTAAAAACTGTCCCTGGTGTGCATTTCTTTCACATTTCTACAGGGAGTTCTATGTATCTCAGATGCTTTCAAAATTTACACTACAGTGAAATTAGCGCCTTATGATCTGGATAAGACTAAGGTATATAAGAATGCAGGGTAAAGGATGATATTGTCCATTTTAAAACTTCGACCTGTGTGTGAGACTAAAGGGATAGATGTTATTTGGTGCAAAATTTATATTTTGGGTAGTGCATTTCCTAATTTAATTTGTATGGTCAGTTTAGTTGAACACCCTAAGTACATGGGATCTTGAATAGGGCATGAGATTTTGTTGGTTTGTCCAGGTTAGTGTGATGCCCTGACAGATCCCAGAGTAATTTGGGCACTGAATAAAGAAGTATTTGCATACACATGCTTCAGTTAGACATTGCTGCCTATCATAACTTGCCAAACCACAACCAAAACCATTCCTGCCAATCCTAAAGAATACCTAGGCATTATAAAAGATCCTACAAAGTTTCCATTCATTAGGGTAACTCTCTAAAACCTGCAACCTCCAGATGGGCCCCTGGATCAGATTAGTCCAGAAATGCAGAGGGGCCAGCCCTTCCAGAACATCAACTAGTTCCATCTCCCTATTGCATATGATCGACAACCCCTTCCAACAGGAAAAAGTTAGAATGGGAATAGCTCAAATATCCTTAAAGAGTGGGAGAAAGATCAAAGTTAATGGCAGAGTTAGATAGAGAAGGTTGGGTTTAACAAATGAGTGCTGAATCATACTGATATTTCTTTTAGCCTTCAGTACCTTAGAGCAGCTAGAAATAAAAACTTGAAATTGTGGAATTATAACCCATACCAAACTCTGAAATCTGTTCTACAACTAATTGTTTTGATGTACTTTGAAATTTATTGCTTTAATGTATATATGCTATTTACAGAGAAGGAGGAGTATAATAGAGATTATGGATTTAACAAATGAGTATGACTGCTGAATCATTATACTGATCATTTTTGTTGATCTCCAGTGTCTTGGAGCAGCTAGATGAAAAATCTTGAAACTGTAACCCATACCAAACTTTAAAATCTGTTTTATAATTTAAAAAAAAAAAAGGATTTGCAATATCCCCTTGGGGGACTGGGCAGAAAGGAGGAAATATTAAAATTCCTCATTTGAAGAGTTTCTGATATTCTCGCAGGCAGTAGGGACAATCAAATCAATAGGCTAAACCTTTTGATCTTGGGGTTTGTCCCTATGTAACTTATTCCTGCAAAGCATAGGCTAAGCCTACTTAGATTTTTAGGCCTGAGAGTCACCCCCCAGAGAACCTCTTTTGTTGCTCAGATGTGGCCTCTCTCTCTAAGCCAACTCAGCAGGTGAACTCACTATCTTCCCTCCTAGGTGGGACATGACTCCCAGGGGTGTAAATCTCCCTGGCAACATGGGACAGACTGCTGGGATTCACTGGAACCCAGCATTATGGGATTGAGAAAGCCTTCCTGACCAAAATGGGGAAGAGGGAAATGAGCAAAATAAAGTTTCAGTGCCTGATAGATTTCAACCAGAATTTGAGAGGTTATCCTGAAGGTTATTCTTAGGTATTATATAGATATCCATTTTTAGTTTGTGGTGTATTGGAGTTACTGGAAGGAAGTACCTGAAACTGTTAAACTGTTCCAGTAGCCTTGATTCTTGAAGATGACTGTATAAAAATATAGCTTTTACAGTGTGACTGTGTGATTGTGAAAACCTTGTGTCTTATCCTCCTTTTACCCAGGGTATGGACAGATGAATAAAAAGATATGACTAAAATAAATAAATAAATAAATAATAGTGTGGACAGAGGGTAAAATAAATTAGGTAGATAGAAATATTAATGGTCAATGAAGGGGAGGAGAAAGGGGTATGGTATGTATGAGTTTTTTCTTTTGTCTTATGTCTTTTTCTGGAGTGATGCAAATGACTGAAAAAATGATCATGATGATGAATACACAACTATGTGATGATATTGTGAGCCATTAATTGTACACCATGTATAGAATATATGTGTGTGAAGATTTCACAATAAAAATATTTTTTTTAAAAAATTAGTGCCTTAACTGAACAGTAGGGTACCAAAGTATCATTCCTCCATCACAAGTTATTGAGTCAAATCTCTCATGACATTTGCAATATATCCAGAATTAAAGATTTTTAAAAAAGAATTTAGAATCTAAAACAAACTTTGGATTGCTGATTTTATACAAATGGAGAGAGTAGTGCACAATGCATCAAGTCTTATATGATAAATATACTTTGAACCTAATGACTGTTTCAAAGGCAAATAGTGAAGACTTACCACTTCTCAAAAGCAATCTAAACTGACTTAACAAGTTCACAATTTAGAGATGCCAATTGCTACTCTGTTTTCATAGATTACAAAAAGATTTCAGAAGCAGATTAAACATACAATTGTCTTACAAAAATCAAAATATTGTTTGGGACTTTACAAAACGTTTTAAAATATAGCACTATATTTGTAAATTCAAAGTAGTTTCACGCTGAAATAGATAGTACTTTCACAGATGTGAAGTGTAGTCAGACTTAAGGGTCTAAAGACATTTTCTGCCTTTTCTATTCTTACTCATTATTTCTTCTAAATCTTCAAGCCTCAGTATATCCTGTGTTCTGTCAGTGGATTTTTAAAAAGAGATTTACTTTCAAAGGTTTTACAATATTTTTATTATAGAAATAGTGTTAAGGCAGATGAACTTATATCTAAAAATATATTACAAAAATTTGATGTATTTCAAACCAAATTCCCAAGAATGGCAATGTGTTAATTAAAAATATATATGTATATATGGCAATTATAATTTTGTCCCTAAAAAATGTAAACTCAACTATTTTATAGAAAAGTATATTCATACAGAATGAAGATATCTCTAAATTTATTTGTATCTGTCAGATGAGAAGTATTTCTTAGTTACATCTATTCACAAACACTCACTTTATACCACAAAGAGCAGCAGTGTAGTTTTTAAACAAGCCCAAAAGTGAAAAGGCAGGGGCTTATTTCATGAAACAATGCTGTGCTAAGATACGATTTGGTATATGGTATCTTATAACAATACAAAGTATTTCAAATATTATGTATTTTATATAGTAAAACATAGTATTTCCAAATCATGTATTTTTGTTTCTGGTTTTGTTTTGTTTTTTTAGCTATTAGATAGGATGGTTAGGAAAAAAGCTAAAATTATTAATTAACCACATTATACTCCTTTTTCCACCATTCTTTTCTTTTAGTTTTTCCATATAACAGAAACAAATACATGATCTTTTTTTTTAACTTTTTTATTGTATAGTATAACATATATACAAAGCAAAGAAATAAAAAAGCAAGTTTTCGAAGCACTTGTCAGCAAGTGGTTACAGGACAGATCTCAGAGTTTGTCATGGGTTACGTGATGTACAATCCTCTCATATTTTTCTTTCTAGCTGCTCTAGAATATAGGAGGCTAGAAGCCTTAAATATTTTTTTTATCATCACAATCTACTTTTTTTCCTTCTTTTTTTGTGAAAAATAACATATTTACAAAGAAGGCATAAATTTCAAAGCACAGTACCACAATTAGTTGTAGAACATATTTCAGACTTTGACCTGGGTTACAATTTCACAATTTTAGTTTTTTACTTCTAGCTGCCCTAAAATACTAGAGACTAAAAAGAGATATCAATTTAATGATTCAGCATTCATATTCATTTATTAAATCCTATCTTTAGGATGGTATAACTCCACCATCACCTTTGATATTTCCATACCTCTCTTTAGGGTTGTTTGGGCTGTGGTGATTCTAAATTTTTGCTACTGGAAGGGTTTGCCATTAATATGGGGTAAGGAGATGGAACTATCTGATGTTCTAGAGAGGTTGGGCTAGGTTTCAGAACTTATCTGGACCAAGGACCTATCTGGAAGTTGTAGGCTTCTGGAAAGTTACTCTAGTGCTTGGAATCCTTGTGGAATTTTATATATTGCCCTAGGGGTTCCTTAGGATTTGCTGGAATGGTCCAGGATGACAGGTTATGATAGGTAACCTGAAAGTTCAGGTAAGGTCTACCTGAAACTTGCATTAGAGTAGCCTCTCGACTCTATTTGAACTCTCTCTGCTACTGATACTTTATTAATTGTACTTCTTTTCCCCCTTTTGGTCAGTATGAAATTGTTGATCCCATGGTGCCAGGTCTGGATTCACCCCTGGGAGTCATCTCCCACGTCACCAGGGGGACTTTCACCCCTGGATGTCATGTCCCACGTAGGGGGGAGGGCAATGATTTCACTTGCAGAGTTGGGTTAAGAGAGATTGAGGCCACATCTGAGCAACAACAGAGGTCCTCCAGAAGTAACTGTTAGGTATGCATATAGGTAGTCTAAGCTTCTCTGCTACCTACATAAGCTTCACAAGAGTAAGCCTCATGATCGAGGGCATGGCCTATTCATTTGGGTATCCCTAAATTGACACAGTATCAGGGGATTCCATGATGGTAAGGTTTAACAGCTCCATTTTCTTTCTCCCCTCCCTCAGGGGACTTTGCCAATACTTTTTGATTATCTGATTAATATACTATAGGATGTTTCCAGGCCTTACAATAATCTATACAGGATTAAAGGATTTCTTTGTTATTCTGTGCTCCCTGTGTTTCAGTTGTTCAAATGAGCTATACAGTTAGGTTGAATTAGATTTTGTACTACAGAAAATTTTGTTTCAGATCAAATAAACCTTTCTCCATTGCTCAAAGAGTATGTGTAGTTCTAAAATATAGACCCTATCTTCCTTACCCCTATGTTCAGAATTACTTTAACCCCAACCTGTTTGGCTTAATTCTTATCTCTAAATATCAGATTATATATATATAATAGCCTCTTAAAATCCAGAAATATTAATCACCGCTCCAGATTAGTCTCCTCTGAAAGCTTACAATCTAGGCCCCTGTTTTCTTATAAGTATTTTCTAAAGGTGACCATACCATTGTTGTTCTTATGTTTCTGGCTTATTTTGTCTCACCAAATGTCCCACATGTTCAATCACATCACTGCATCCCTCACCATTTTGTTCCTTTTTGTAGCAGCACAACCTTCGTTCATAAGTATACACCATCGTTTGCCGATCTACTTCTCCATCAGTGTGTCCTCCAGCCAATCGCGTTCATCAAGCATCATACAGAAGGCCCAAAGTCCACGGTCCATCAACATTCTCAATTTTAGATAATTTCATTGTTCCCAAGAAAAAGAAAACCAATAAATACACCCTTTCCAAACAGAAAATCTAAACCTTCTCTTAACTCTTGTCACTCATCCCATTATTTACCTCTGCTGTTGCTGTGGTAGTGCTGATGGTTTCCTTTTGAACATAGTTCATAGCATGCACTAGCAGTTTTCCCCCTATACCCTGGACTTAAACACTCCTTATACAAGAATCATATCTTTGAAGTAATTTTTACAAGAACTAATTCATATTTCTAGTGTGAATCAGTGGGACACATACGGCTATACAGTCCCTTTCAATCTTGTTCATGTTCAATATGGTGATGTTACTTCTAGACCCACTAGAGAATCACTTTTGCTCCTATCTATTCGCTTACATTGGAGTTCAAACCCATTGGCTAATGGTTCACCCATCTCTAGTTTCTATATATCTGTAAGTCCCCTATATTCTGTATTATAAGCCTCTGATTATACCTTTTTGCTGATCATAAAAGTAGAATCATACAGTATCTGTCCTTTTATGTCTGGCTAATTTCACTCAGCATTATGGCCTCAAGGCTCATCCATCTTGTCATGTTTCAGGATATCATTTTGTCTTACTGCTGCATAGTATTCCATCATATGTATACACCACATTTTGTTGATCCATTTGTCTGTTGATGGGCATTTGGTTTGTTTCCATCTTTTGGTGATTGTGAATAATGCTGCTATGAACATTGGTGTGCAAATGTCTGTTTGTGTTATTGCTTTCAGCTCTTCTGGGTGTATGCTGAGTAGTGCTATTACTGGTTCATAGGGCAAATTGATACTTAGTTTCCAAAGGAACCGCCAAACAGTATTCCAGAGTGGCTGCACCATTAAACATTCCCACCAGCAGTTCATAAGTGTCTCAGTTTCTCTACATCCTCTCCAACATTTATAGTTTCCTGTTTGATTAATAACAGCCATTCTTGTAAGTGTGAGGTGGTATCTCATTGTAGTCTTGATCTGCATTTCCCTTTTAGCCAATGAATATGAGCCTCTTCAAGTGCTTTTTAGCCATCTGTAGTTGCTCTTCAGAAAAATGCCTATTCATATCTTTAGCCCATTTTATAATTGGGTTGTTTGTTCTTCTGTTGAGTCGTATGATTACTTGGTGTATATAGGAAATCAAACCTTTGTCTGATACATGATTTCCAAATATTTTCTCCCATTGAGTTGGCTGCCTCTTCACCTTTTGACAGTTTTTGAGGCACAGAAGCATTTGATTTTGAAGAGTTCCCATTTATCTATTTTTTTGTAGTTGTTGCTTGTGCTTTGGGTGTAAAGTTTAGGAAGCAACTTCCTATTGCGAGGTCTTGAAGATGTTTCCCTATATTTTCTTCTAGAAGCTTTATGGTGCTAATTCTTATATTTAGGTATTTGATCCACTTTGAGTTAAGTTTTGTGTGGGGTGTGAGATAGGGGTCCTCTTTCAATCTCTTGGGTATTGTTATCCAATTTTTCCATGGCCAATTATTGAAAAGACTATTTTGTCCCAGTTCAGAGGATTTGGGGGCCTTGTCAAAAATCATTTGCCCATAGATTTCGTGGTCTATTTCTGCACTCTTGATTCGATTCCATTGGTTGATTCTTCTGTCTGTGTGCCAGTGCCATGCTGTTTTGACCACTGTGACTTTGTAATAGGTTTTACAGTCAGGGAGTGTTAATCCTCCCACTTCGTTCTTCTTTTTAAGGATGCTTTTAGCTATTTGAGGTCTCTTTCCCTTCCAGATGAATTTGGTAGTTAACTTTTCCAAATCTTCAAAGTAAGTTGTTGGAATTTTGATTGGTACTGTACTGAATCTGTACATAAATTTGGGGAGTTTTGACATCTTAACTATATTTAGTCTCCTCTCCATGAGCAGGGAATATCTTTCTACCTGTTTGGATCCCCTTTGATTTCTTTCAGCAGTGTTATGTAGTTTTCTGTGTACGAGTCCTTTACTTCCTAGTTAAGTTCATTTCTAAGTATTTGATTCTTTTAGTTGCTATTTTGAATGAAATTTTTTCCTTAAGTGACTCCTCAGCTAGGTCATTGTTTGCATATAGAAATGTTACTTATTTTTACACGTGACAGTGGGCATCCTTGTCTCATTCCTGATCTTAGGGGGAAAGCTTTCAGTTGCTCTCCATTGAGTATGATACTGACTTTTGGTTTTTCATATATTCCCTTTATCATACTGAGGTAGTTACCTTTGATACCTACCTTTTGGAATGTTTTCATCAGAAAAGGATGCTGAAATTTGTTGAATGCTTTTTCAGCATCAATCGAGATGATTGTGTGACTTTTCCCTTTTGATTTGTTAATGTGCTGTATTACATTAATTGATTTTCTTGTGTTGAGTCATCCTTGCATTTCTGGAATAAACCCCACTTGGTCATGGTGTATAATTCTTTTAATGTGCTATTGGATTCGATTTGCTAATATTTCATTAAGAATGTTTGCATCTCTGTTCATTAGGGAGATTAGCTTTGGTTTTCCTTAGAACATCTTTTCCTGGTTTAGGTATTAAAATGATATTAACTTCATAAAATGAGTTAAGTAGAGTTCCTTTTTCCTCAGTTTTCTGGAAAAGTTTGAGCAAGGTTGGTGTTAGTTCTTTATGGAATGTTTGATAAAGTTCCTCTATGAAGCCATCTGGCCCTGGGCTTTTCTTTGTAGGAAGATTTTTGATGGCTGATTGAATCTCTTTCCTTGGATTGTTTTGTTGAGATCTATTTCTTCCTGGATCAGTGTAGCTTGTTTTTGTGTTTGTGTGTTCCCAGGAATTTGTCCATTTCATCTAAGTTGTCTAGTTTGTTGGCATATAGTTGTTCATAGTATCCTTTTATGATTTCTTTCATTTGTTCAGGGTCTGTGGTAACACACCCGTTCTCATTCCTGATTTTTTTTTATTTGCCTCCTGTATTTTATATCTTTCTTCCTCAGTCTTGTTAGTGGCCCATCAATTTTATTGATTTTCTCAATGAACCAACTTTTGGTTTTATTAATTCTTTCTATTGTTCTTTTGTTCTCCCATTCATTTATCTCTGCTTTAATCTTTATTAGTCTTCTCCTATTTGCTTTGGGGTTAGTTTGCTGTATTTTCTCAAGTTCCTCCAGGTTTGCTATTAAGTCCTCAATTTTTGCTCTTTCTTGTTTTTTTAATATAGGCATTTACGTCAATAACTTTTCCTCTCAGCACAGCCTTTGCCCCATCCCATAAGTTCTGATAAGTTATATTCTCATTTCCATTCATCTACAGATAGCTTCTGATTTCTCTAGAAATTTCTTCTTTGACCCACTCATTTTTTAAGAGTATGTTATTTAATCTCTATATATTTGTGAGTGTTCTCGCTGTTTGGTGGTTATTGAAATCGAGCTTCATCCCATTATGATCAGAGAAAGTGTTTTGAATAATTTCAATATTTTTATATTTATAAAGAACCGTTTTCTGCCCCAGCATATGATCTATCCTGAAGAATGTTCCATGAGCACAAGAGAAGAATGTATAACCTTGTGCTTTGGGCTTCAATGACCTATATATGTCTGTTAGGTTTAATTCATTTATCAAGTTATTTAACTTCTCTGTTTCCT
The DNA here is from genome assembly GCF_023851605.1 of Tamandua tetradactyla. Classification (NCBI taxonomy): domain Eukaryota; kingdom Metazoa; phylum Chordata; class Mammalia; order Pilosa; family Myrmecophagidae; genus Tamandua; species Tamandua tetradactyla. The sequence continues at coordinate 133,752,062 of NC_135331.1, forward strand.
TGTTGATCTTCTGTCTTGTTGTTCTAGCTATAGAGGAGAGTAGTATATTGACAACTCCTACTATTATTGTTGAACCATCTATTGCTCCCTTCAGTTTTGCCAATATCTGTCTCATGTACTTTGGAGTCCCTTGATTGGGAACATAAACATTTATGATTGTTATATCTTCTTGGCGAATTGACCATTTAATTAGTATATCATGTCCTTCTTTGTCTCTTATGATGTCTTTACATTTAAAGTCTATTTTGTTTGATATTAGTAGAGCTATATCTGCTTTCTTTTGGTTCCAACTTGCATGGGAAATCTTTTTCCATCCTTTCACTTTCAGTCCATTTGCATCCTTGTGTCTAAATTGAGTCTCCTGTATGCATCGTATAGCTGTATTCTGTTTCTTAATCCGTTCTGCCAATCTATATCTTTTAGTTGATATGTTTAGTCCATTAACGTTCAAAGGTATTACTGAAAATGTTTCTTGATTACACCATCATATCTTTTTTATTTTATTTTTCAGATCTATATATTCTTTTCCCTTTTTCTTTTTGTATTCTTTGAATTACCCTTAGTGGTACTCTTCAGTTTTGTTCCCTCCTCCAGACCCCCTTTCCTGTCTTTTTTTTCAGCAGGCAGAAACCTTTTGACACATTCTTTCAGGACTTCTTTGTCTGTGAAAACTTTAGTCTCTCCCTCAGCTTTGAAGGACAGTTTGGTTGGGTACAGAATTCTTGGCTGGAAGTCTTTCTCTTTCAGGATCTTTAATATATCATACCACTGCCTTCTTGACTCCAGGGTGCTAGTTGAATAGTCTAAACTCAGGCTTATTTTATTTCCCTTGTATGTAGTAGATTGTTTTTCTCTTACTGCTTTCAGAATTTTCTGCTTCTCTTCGACATATGACAGACTGATTAGTATGTGCCTTGGGGAAGGCCTATTTGGATTTATTCTGTTTGGAGTTCTTTGGGCTTCTTTGACTTGTATATTTATGTCCTTTATGAGGGTTAGGAAGTTTTCTTCCATTATATCCTCAGCTACTCTTCCTAGCCCTTGACTCATCCTCTTCTCCTTCTGGGATACCAGCGATTCTTATATTTAGGCACTTTGTTTTGTCTATCATTTCCCTGAGGTCCCATTAAGTTTTTTCCATCTTTTTTGTCATTTGCTATTTTGAGTCTTCGAAGTCAATCATCCTGTCATCTGTATTACTTATTCTTTTTTCTGTCTCTTCAAATTTAGTAATGTATGCCTCTAGTATGTTTTTTATTGGTCAGCAGAGTCTTTAATCTCTGTGTTGTCTGCTATTTTTCTACTTATTCTTTCAAATTCCGTTTTGTGCTCTTCTGCTGTCTTCTTGATCTCCTTTATGTCATTTCCTGTCCCACTTATTTTATTGTAGATCTTTTATTGTAGAAGAGTTGAATGAACATCTTTGATTAGTTGTTCTAGCATCTGTGTCTCCTCTGGTATTTTAATTTGGTCATTAGGCAGGGCTGTATTTGTCTGCTTTGTGATATGCTTTATGATCTTTTGCTGTCTTTGTGGCATGTAAATATTTTGATTGATTTACTTTGAAAGTTAATTTCTTTCTTTAGTTCTAAGGCCTTGTGTTTCCAGGATGGTTATACAGCTGGGAGCTGGGCACAGGGTGGGCACTCAGTGCAGTGATTTGTTTCAGGGAGGTTTAGGCACATGTTGGGGATGTTATGCTGATGCTTGTGAACATGGTTGCCTGTCCCTGTAGAAGAGGGGGAGGTATGAAGAGGTGGGATGATATACTTCCTATAGAATACATTGAGGCACATAAGGTTAAAAAATTCTGAGGTAAATCCATGGGTAGAGCACATTTGAGAAAGAGTTCAGAATTTTACATTTCCCCCAAGCAGATTTCTCAGATGTTTCAAAATGTGTTCTCTTTGACTGCTATCAGCATCATCGTCAGGTACATCATTTAAAGGAAACTTTACTGATCTGTTAGGCTGGTGCACAGTCATGTCCCCCCATGATTAGAAAGCTAATCACGGCAGAAGTCACAAATCTGCACAGGCTTGGAGGACTGGGTGGGAAGAAAAAAATTTCTTTTCAGAGCAGGCCTGACAGACAGCAAAACCACATTTGTGGCAGTGGTGACAACAATGAACAGATGTAAATGTTGCTTTCTCACAACACATACAGGTTGCTACAAAGTCAGGATCCCAGATCTCAACATGTTTCAGAGAGTAAATCAGAAACATTTATTTACATGATTCAACCATTCCGTTTTCTCAGTGGCAGTGGCAGCATTAACTGCACATGATTTAGTTGGTGTCTTGATCAACCATTCATTTCTTAAGTCTCCCTCTTCTTGGATACAATCAGTAGTGACATTTTCCAGGGGAATAATATGTTGTTTATTATATTTTTTCTTCTGCATGACAAAATTGCCATATAAAGAATAATGTTAAATAAGAAAAATTACCTTGCTTTGGGCTTTTTTCTGCCCAACTTAGTCAATGTTCTTTCTCTAGTAAGAACTGGTCCAAGTACAGTTAAGTGTTAACCAGCACTATAAAACAGTTTTTCACTATATTTATAAATCTCATATTTTTTTCATTGTTTACTAAGCTATTCACCATCTTGTGCTACTAGGTGGGTTGGACGTGGGTGGCAGCGGCAGAAAGGGTATACTTATCCTCATCCTGGGTGTGGGGCATGGATTATGCCGGCTCTCCTGATCTCCCTGGGCATGAGCAGCTGGGGGATCCGCACAATTGATCCTGCCCTGGAGAAGACTGGACACAGTGGGCAGTGGGTGCAGCCGCTCACAGATGACTTCCCCACCTCTCCAGTCGAACCCTTCACTAAGGATTTGAAGGAGGGTTTGAAGAATCAGTAGATTTTGGGTTATTAGTATAATTAAGAGCACACCCTATAGTGGGAATATGGTGTGTTTTAGTGAAGTGTGAATAGTTTAATATTTCCTGTGTGTAAATAGGGATGGAGATGAGCTAAGACTGGGTAAGTAGGGGGTGGCAGGCAGTGAGAGGCTTGTGGGCCAAGCTGAGAAACATGGTCTCTAGCCTAATAGGCTAAAGGAAGACTTTGAAAGGTTTTAAGGAAGGCAGTCCTGTGATCAAATTAGTATTTTAGCAGGGTGGTTTGCAGGCCAGTCAAGAATGTGGCCAGAAGATCAGAACTGGAGGCAGGTAGATCAGTTAGAAGTTATTGCATTTATGAGTGTAAGAAATGATGGTGGCGTGAACTAAACGAGTGGATGGGTTAGGGAAGGACAGATTCAAGCGTGTGTGTAGGAAGTTAGAATCAGCATAACTCCGTGTTTCATCGGGTATGGAGGGAGAGGAAAGAAACAAGGATGATACATCACCTTGGCCTAGTTGTTTGAAAGAATGGTGGTGCCATCAGCTGAGACAGGCAATATGGAGCACAAACATGCAATTGTGTATTTCTGGAAATGATGCATGAAGATAATTTGTTCTTTTTATAAACTTGAAGGTCATGTTTTTTTGCAAGGTTTCCAGGGAGAAAAACAGCTATCTTTTAGATATCCATTTACCCATTAATTTATCCATCCATCCTTCCACTCATCCAATCTGGTATCTCTTATCCATTTAGATTTCATGGTTGAGGTAGGGACTATAAAAGAAAATGAAGAAAGGAGTCAAGAATTGATGAATGGCGGGCCATGGTGGCTCAGCAGGCAAGAATGCTTGCCTGCTATGCCAGAGGGCCCGGGTTCAATTCCCAGTGCCTGCCCATGTAAAAAAAAAAAAAAGAATTGATGGAGATGCAAATGGTTTTTAGGTAGCAGAAAATAACATGTACTGTTGACCTAGGGGTAGGCATTGTAGGGCAGGATGTACGGTAAGAGGGCATATGGTCTACTGAGTTGAGGATGCTTGAGATCCACTCTGAAGTTTAAGTTAGGTTAAGATGGAATTAAAAAATGGAAAGAAAATAGAAGGGTTGAAGACTTGGTGAAATGGAAAGAAAGTCTGTAGGAGCAAATGTGTGAGATAGAACGTAGGATATTTAGACAGAATCTGGAGTTTTTGTTCATATGATGATTTTTAATTGATATCTTAGTTATGTACTTTCATATGCTATTTCATACTTGAGAATAATTTAGATCCCTTATATAAATATTATTTTATATTTAATGACAATAGGTAATGTTTATTGTATACTTAATATGTGCCAGACTGTGCTTGATTGGTGTGTGGGTGTAGTTTATTGACTCTTTTAAATCTAATGACAAACATGTTAGGTAGGTCAAATCCAATGACTTGAAGAGAAATTGCAGTTCTCAGTCCGTTTAGCCAAATTAGAAATTGAGGGAAGCCTCATTTGACTTCTGCTTCTCCTTAGTCCCTCCTGGAAAATAATGAATTTCAAAGAGTTGTGGTAACATGGCTTCATTTTCTTTTCTTGCCTTGTTTTTCATGCTTTGCAATTTATGTTGAGAAAAGTCCTACAAGCAAATATGTAGGTCTGATTGTAGTTATAGAATACTCATTTAAAGAGGCAGAGGCAGAGGCTACTGTCCATTTCCATGTTATATGTTATTCAAAAAAAGATGGATATTTAAAAATCCAGTTTTTATGAATAAATATCTTACTTATGATTGTTGATAGATCCCTAATCTGTATCCCTGATAATGTTTAACTCTAATAAAACTTCTTTTAAAAAATTATCTTTTCCATATGATGATATCCAAAATAGTTATGCTTACCTATTAGTTAGTATTTACTTTATCAGGCAGTGGGTGATTTCCAGTATGGAAATGCTTTTTTTCCAGTGTATTCATGTTGAGGACACATTAGAAGAAATGAGCTTGTTATTGATTATAATGAAAAAAGAGATCATTAACTTTATGTTAGCTAGTTTTCTGAGACATTCATTGTAAGTGATTAGTGCAAGAACCACATTCTTTCTTTTCTTTTTGTCTACCTAAATCAATCAATCTATCTATCTGTCTATCATCTATCCATTCATCCTTCCACCCATCCTTCCATCCATCCAATCTGGTATCTCTTATCCATTTATGTACTTGTCTTGACTTGGTGTAAGTTGCAAAGGAGTTTGACCTTTGTTTATTGTGCTGGTTTGAAAGGATGTGTGTCCCCTAGAAAAGCTGTGTTTTATTCCTAATCCCATTTTGTAAAGGCAGCCATTTCTTCTCATCCCAATTCAGCATTGTATGTTTGAAACTATAATTAGATCATCTCCCTGGAGACGCGATGTAATCAAGAGTGGTTGTTAAGCTGGATTAGGTGACATGTCTACCCATTCGGGTGGGTCTTGAGAAGTTTCTAAAGTCCTATAAAAGAGGAAACATTTTGGAGATTGGAGATTCAGAGAGAGCAAAGCAGAATGATACAGCTACAAGAAGCAGAGTCCACCAGCCAGCGACTTTTGGAGATGAAGAAGGAAAATGCCTCCCCGGGAGCTTCATGAAACAGGAAGCCAGGAGAAGAAGCTAGCAGATGATGCTGTGTTTGCCATGTGCCCTTCCAGATGAGAGAGAAACCCTGACTGTGTTTATCATGTGCCTTCGTACTTGAGAGAGAGAGACCTGAATTTCACTGGCCTTCTTGAACCAAGTCATCTTTCCATGGATGCCTTTGCTTGGACATTTCTATAGACTTGCTTTAATTGGGACATTTTCTTGGCCTTAGAACTGTAAGCTAGCAACTTGTTAGATTCCCCTTTTTAAAAGCTGTTCCATTTCTGGTATACTGTATTCTGGCAGCTAGCAAACTAGAACACTTATGAATATTAAAGAATGAGAGAAGGTCTGTTAGAGTGCAACAGGAGGCATTTCTCCTAATAAGGTATCTTCTACAGATGATACCTTGGAGAATTTAGCAGACCACAGAGATAGCACCTCTGGCCTTAAATAGCTCCTAAACAATTATATAACATATAATAGAAATTGAAGGATACTATGGTGGAAGTTATAGAAGGTAGTATGGAAACACACATGCATTTTTGCTGTATTTAGTAGCTGATTGGACTTGGAACTAAAGAATTGGTTTCACTTGCTCATCATGTGTTTTTTTTTTTTTTCCCAACCCGTTATCAGGTTGAGCCTGCATTTTCTTATTGGTGAATTAGAAATGATGATAATAATGTATCTTCCAGGGTTGTTGTGAACATCAATTGAATTATTCTGTGAAACTACATTGTAAAGTGAAATATAAATATGACTCTTTTATTCAATTTATTATTTTAAGGATTTTAATACTGTAAGCCAATTGTGTAAAATGTCAGCTTATCTTTTGTATGGAGTTATTGTATTTCTTTAGCATACCAAGAATAGATTCCTCTGCATATTTACCCAAATTGTCATCTCCAAAGCAGTGCCTTCATGAGTCTTTTCTGAGGATACAGCAGTAAAGCAACCAGGAAGGGTGGTGATCAATTTTGAGTATTACTGTTTTCATAGCCCACATATGTATAGAATATTCCTTTCAAATTTGTACCTGTCAGCACATGAAGGAGATGAGAGAGCGTGGATGTGATTTGTAAAAGGCACATCAGTGAGTGGTGAACAGCAGAAATTAAAAAAAAAAAACACCTTTTAACTTCTTTTCTAGTTTGTTAGCTATTGGAATGCAATATACCAGAAATGGAATGGCTTTTAAAAAGGGGAAGTTAATGAGTTACTAGTTTACAGTTCTAATGCCATAGAAATGTCCAAATTAAAGCAAGGCTATACAAATGTCCAAATTAAGGCACCAACAAGAGGTTACCTTCACTCAAGAAAGGCCAGTGAAGTTCAGGGTTTCTTTCTCAACTGGAAAGGCACATTGCAAACATGGTGACATCTGCTAGCTTTCTCTCCAGGTTTCATGTTTCATGAAGCTCCCCTGGAGGTGTTTTCCTTCTTCATTTCCAAGGTCTCTGGCTGCATGGGCTCTCACTGTTCTCATGGCTCTCAGGCTTTTTCCAAAATGCTTCCTCTTTTAAAGGATTCCAGTAAAGAAATCAAGATCACCTGGAATGGATGGAGTCACATCTCCCTCTAAGTTAATATCTACAGTTGGGTGTGTCACATCTCTGTGGGGGATAATCTAATTAAGTTTCCAATCTATAGTGCTGAATAGGGATTAAAAGAAGCGGCTGCCTACATGAGATGGATTAGAAATAAAACATGGCTTTCTAGAGTACATAATCTTTTCAAACCAACACAACTTTCCAATGGTTGTAAGCAGCATTCATTTTATTAGTTTTCCCTAAAATCATCATCAGTGAAATTTAGCTAACCTTGATGTAAAATTGAGTAGATTAATGAAATATTTAAATGTGTTCACTTTCTTAGTGGATAATTGTTTTGAATTCCATGAAAGAAAAATATAATCTACCTGAATAATCATCTCCTTGTGTGTGAAGTATGAGATGTATGACTTTAAAGGAGTCATTTCTAATTTTATCCTTGATCATAAGGAAAAAAAATATCCCATTGGCTTAAAATAAGCAGACTGTTTTTCTTAGTACAGAAATAGCCACATGCAGTAAAACTCTTGGTTATAGTTCGTTGTTCTGTGTGCCACCACATTTTTGAACTTTCACATTATCACCCTAACTTGTAGTGTAGATATTGTAGTACTAGTTAGCAAGTACATAATAATGGTTATGGTACGTACTTGTTAAATAACTAAATTCTAAATAAAATCTTGATCTTCTGATTCTGCCTTCTGCCTTCTAATGTCAACTTCTAATTGTGCTAAAGGACAAAAGGGCAACAAATTAGATGTCCAAATATGTGGGGGGAGGGGTAGGAGATGTCATTTTCTCCACTTTTTCTATGCCCTATTCAGGTAGTGTCCTGCAGCCTCCACCTTGTCTCCGACTTCAAGAAAATATGAACTAGAGAAAGTTTTCTTCATTTCTATCCTCTTTCCTTCACTCTCTGAGGAACAATTTACTCTATCACTTAGAACAACCCATCTATCTTGTCTGTAGTCCTTGGTCCTTGGCTCTGGCTCCTTCTTCGTTCTCCAGGGCCATACTCTACCTGCTATTCTTACTTTCCCCCATATTTCTAAACTACCTCTGCTTTTTCATTGCTTTTTTTCCTTAGACTATAATTAGAATTGTTCATTTTCTTCCAGTTTGTCATGCCACCTTTGTCTGCAGTTACTGCCTGTTTTATACTCCTTGAATTCAAGTCTTCAGAAAAGTTGGCTATGCTTCACCTACTTTCTAACAATTCACACTTACTTCCATTGCACTCAGGACTTGTCTACCTTCCTAACTGACCAAAACGTGATAAGGATATGATAATTGGTGCTTTTCTGACAGATATTTTTTCAATTTTTTATTTTATTGGACTTCTCTACTGCATGTAGCTCTTGAAAATTTCTTGACTTGCTTACAGCACCCTGTTTTGATTCTTCTTGTACTTCTTTTATTGTTTCTTCTCTGTCTCCTTAATGACTGTTTTTTTTCCTCCACTCAGCCCTCAAATATTCATATGTGTGAGTGCCCTTTGATCTTCTGTTCTGCTCACTGGTTATAATCTCCCCAAGTGATCATAACCATTTTCATCATTTCAAATACTACTTACATACTTACGATTCCTAAAATGTATTTGAGGTCTAGATCTTTTCCCCAACTTTAGGCTCATGTGACCAATTTCCAGGAAAATATCTCTGCCTAGATTTCCCCTGGTTACGTCAAAGTTTCATGATCAAAACTAATCTCCTTCTAGTCTTGCCTAAACCAGTGGTTCTCTATTTAGTTTTATTTTTCTGTTGGTGGCAGCTTTATCTACTCCAACATCTGAGTTAGAGACATGAGATGAGTTTATTCCTATCTCTACAAATTGCCTATATCCAGCCAGTTGCCTGGCTTTAAGATTATATTTTGCATTTTCCAGATCAATCCCTTCCTTTCCCTTCCATTGCAACCGCTTGGTTCATTTCTCTTATCACTTGATATCAGGACTATAGAGGGGCTTCTTAGTTGATTTCCCAGTATCTCATCATATTCCCTTCAAATCTGCCCATCTTACAGAGTGATCTATCAAATGAAAATAAGACCATATCCCTTTCCTGCATTATACTTTTTTAGTGCCTCACTCCTTACCCCTTGCTCATACCAATAGGTTTCAAACTTGATTCTGTGGATGTATGCATGTTCTTCAGAAAATTCAGTGAGAATTTTTCAACTGTATATCTTCATCTTAGTGATAGTCATTTAAAAAACAACAAAGTTTTTGTGTTTATGTTGGCAACTGTGTCAAAGAAGGACCTAAACTTACCAGGTTTAACTTTTAATACAGTATTTCTCAGCCAAAGTCAGATTTTAAAGGTTATACACATAGTGTCAGGAATCGATGACATATCTATATTTATATATCGATACGTACAATCATAAACAAATATGCATAAATATATATGAATTTTTATAAATATATTTATATGTTAGGTATGTGTTATGTATATGATTTTTTCCAATTGAGTTTCACATTATTCAGGTTTGAAGCATATTCTACACCCTACAAACAAACAGAAAGATAGAAATGCTGGAGAAGATGTTAAAATTCTAGTTCTTTGGTGGTTATTGATTTCCAGCTTCTTTCCATTGTGGGTGGAGAGAGTAATAATTCCAAAATTATTTGGAATAATTTCAGTCTTTTTAAATGTAGTTGATTTTTTAATGTATTTTGTAATATCGTCTTTTTAAATGTATTAAGGCCTGTTTTGTGCCCTAGCATATGACCTATCCTGGAGAATGTTCAATGAGCAGTAGCACCAGAGAAGAATGTATATCCTGGTGATTTAGGGTATAACAACCTACCTATGTTTGTTAGATCTAATTCATTTATCATATTGTTTATTGTTTCCTTATTGATCTTTCATTTTTTTATTTTATCTATAGAAGAGAGTGGTGTGTTGAAGTCTTCCACTGTTATTGTTGAAACATCTATTGCTCTCTTCAGTTTTGCCAGTGCTTGCCTCATGTATTTTGGAGCTTCTTGATTGGGTGCATAAACATTTATGATTATTATTTCTTCTTGATGAATTGTTCCTCTTATTAATTCTTGTCTCTTATGACATCTTTGCATTTAAAGCCTATTTTGTCTGATATTAATATAGCTACTTCTTTCTTTTGGTTACAGCTTGCTTGGAATATCATTTTCCGTCCTTTCACTTTCAATTTGTATCCTTGGGTCTAAGATGAGTCTCTTGTAAGTAGCATATAGACAGATCATATTTTTAAATCCATTCTGCCAATCTGTATCTTTCAATTGGGGAGTTCAGTCTGGTAATGTTCAGCTATGCGTATTTTTTAAATCGCAATATCTTTCAGGTTCTTTAAGTTCACAGCTATTACTGTAAAGGCAGTTTTGAATCTACCATCTTATCTTTTGGTTTTGAATTGCCAGATCTATTTTTTCCCACTCTCTCTAACCTTTAAGTTGTCTTTACTGATACTTTTAAATTCTGTGCCCTCCTCCAGACCTCTCTGTCCTGTCTGTTTTTGAAACTCCCCTTAGTGTTTCTTTCAGGGCAGATCTCTTGTTAACAAATTCTTTCAGCCTGTATCTGTCTATGAACATTTTATACACTCTCCCTCACTTTTGAAGAACAACTTTGCTGTACAAAGAACTCTTGGCTGGCAATTTCTCTCCCTCAGAAACTTAATTGTGTCATACCACTATCTTCTTTCTTTGATGATCCCCAACAAATAGTCAAAACTTAGTCTTACGTGGCTTCCCTTATATGTGGTGAGTCATTTTTCTCTTGCTACTTTCAGGACATTCTGCTTATCTTCACCATTTGACAATCTGATTAAAAGGTGTCTTCGAATGGGTCCAGTTATATTAACTCTATTTGGAGTTTGTTAAGCTTCTTTGATTTACATATTTATGTCTTTTATAAATGCTGGGAAGTTTTCTCCAATTATCTCCTCAAATAATCTTCGTAGCCCTTTACTCTTCTCTTTTCCTTCTGGGACACAGGTGATTCTTTTATTTGTATTCTTTGTGTTGTCCATTATTTCCCTGATATCTAATTCAAATTTTTTCATCCTTTTCACCATTTGTTCTTTTGTGTGTTCAGAGTCAGTTTTGCCCTGTTCTCTAGTTTGCTTATTCTTTCTACCTCTTCAAATCTGCTGTTCTGTGTCTCCAGTATTTTTTAAGTTTATCTACAGTATCTTTCATTTCCTTAAGATCTGCTATTTTTCTGTTTATTCTTTCAAATTCTTCTTTAAGCTCTTCTGGTGTCTTCTTGATATCCTTTATGTCTTTGGCCAACCCATTGGAGTTTTTTTTAGGAGATATATGTGAATAGCTTTGATTAGTTGTTCCAAATTCTGTGTCACTTCCTCCTCTGTAATGTGGTCATTTGGCTTGGTCGTATCTTCTTGCAACTTTGTATGTTTAGTGATTTTTTTTTCTGATTTCTCCACATTTGATTATCTTGATAAGGTTATTTTGAAAGTTGATTTTCCACATTCTTCTAATATTTGTTTTTGCTTGGGTTTGCATTGAAGGTCTCTTTTGCACTTGGTTTGTCAGTAATTCCCTTACAAACCAAGACTGGATCCTCATGCAGGAAGTGCAACTCTAATTAAAGATCTGTCAAAGGCTAGGGAGGAAGTTTTCCAGAGTGCACTTTCCTTTTATTTCCAGCAGATGGCTCTTTTAGACCACCTCATCCCCTTAGGCCCACCTTTCCTCAACTGCCTCAGCTGGCTGGGTAGGATCCAGACCAGGTGAAAAATTAGTCAAGGCCACAGGTCACCATCCGTGTTGAAAGCTGCCACCTCCAAGGGTGGGAGGTGGGCACTGTGCACCTTGGTGGGGAATCTGCTTGTGGACATGATGGGTCTGGTGATCCCCAGGCTCCTGTGTGAAATGACCTTGGTCTGTGGGGCTGAGAATTTCAACTTCCTCTGCCCACCGCCAGCCTGGGAGTGCCTGGTAGTGTAGTGTGGATTGCTCTTTCGTCCCTGCCTTTCCACCTGTGCATGCCCTGAGTGCTTCAGACCTCCATGGGTAAGAATAGAGTGGGACCCATGGTGTCTCATTCACTGGCTGACTGTTACATCATCTCTGCTCTGCGTGTCCCCCATCTTCTGAGGCTCCCCAAGCTTGCCCCAACATCAGGCAGCCGCAGCGGCCTGCTTCAAGGAGTAGCAGTTAAGCTCTGTACACCAGCAAGGTCTCTGTGCATATATAAATCAAGACTACTGGCTTCTGGGTTCCCACATGGGAGCTCCTGGGTAGAGAGCTGAGAGGGAGATCTTCCCAGCTGACTGCAGAGATGGAGTGTAGGAGCATGCCATGCCTTCAACACCTGCTCCAGCCTGCCTGTACATCATAGCCTGCCCCAGATGCAATCATGACTGAGTCTCACCCTGTCCTCTCAATCATAACCTCTCTGCTTGTTCATCCAGGTCCTCCCTCTATAATGTAGAAGTTCCTCTCTGCTCACTTGTACCCTGGAACCACTGTCACAGTCGTTTTCTGTCCTTTCTCTAGTTCCACGGTGTAGAGGTAAAATTAGCCTATCATATTCCACCATCTTCCTGGAAGTCCCAGGTCTCTTAACTTTCACAGGTTAGAAGGCTTGCTTCCTTCTCCATTGATAGCACTCAGGCTGGCAGGAAATTCTTGCTAGAAGGCTTGTGTCCTCCTGGGTTGGTAGCATTCAGGCTGAATCCCCCTACCTTTTGACATTATATTTCTTATGCTTTGAAATTTGGTTCTAGCATTACCTCTCCTAGATTGTACCAGTCTAACCATCCAGAGGTGCTCTTTGGTCCTCCTGTTTTCATATGCCCTGTACAGATCTCCTATACACCTTATTGCTTTGTAATTATCTGTTGGAATCTATCCCAGATCATGATCTCCTTCAGGTGTGGTCTTGTGATTTTCAACTCTGTATCCTTCAAGCTTGGCACATAGTTGGCAACCAGTCCATATCTTGTGGAGAAGAGACTGGTTGACAAATGGATGTATGAGAGATAGTGACCTGTAAACATATGGGTAAATCACCATTGCTTTCTACCAGTGAAGATAAAGATGTTTTCCTCATTCAGCCTAAGTGATTTCTTGCAGTTACTGCTCCATTCAGTTTTTACACTACTTTTTAAAAAACATTTAATATGTATATTTCCATGTTTCATTTAGTCTTTTAAATTTAAAAGAAATCAATGTCTAGTTTTTATATAAAGAAATATGTAAAGATACAGAAACAATCCTTCTCTTTTTTTCTGTTTCAGGAAACCCAGCTTCCCAGTTTCAAGCTCATGAGACTAAAAGCTCTGAAAATACACCGACTCTGCTTGAAGATTCTGGCTGTGATTTAAATGAACAGAGTATTGAACCTTCAGAGATGCCCCCGCAATCTGTGGAAAGCTGTATTCCCATACCCTTTCCACCACTGCCTATTATGAAAAGACATTGTGCCACGCTGGAAAATCCTCTGTCTGCTCATATGCAATTTTTGCAACATCTGCTTGAACTGAAGAACTTGACAGAATCAGGTAGTCTGAAAGCAGACTTAAGCCAGTTTGAAAATGACTCTTCCACAATATCTGATTCTGTTTTTCAGTTGCTGGATGGCCTGATCACTTTTTACAGTAATCCCAAACTTCCTTTTTCAAGCTTTTGGACAGAAGCTGTTTGTACTTTAGCTAAACTGATGAATGATTATAACTTATCTGATCATATTCTTAAAAAGTGCTCCAAGAAGTTGGAAGAATTTGAGAACATCCTACTACAAGTTATTTTAAGGAACAACCATATTAATCGAGTAAGTATTAAAATTAAAATTTAATACTGTAATTCATGAAATAAGATGTCAATAATTTTAGTGAACATTCCCAATTGGATGATTTGTGTTGTTGTCCCTTAGTCTTGTGGCTCAAAGAGTGTAGCCATTTCTTAGCTTTTTTTAATTTTCATTGCTACACTACTGTTTCAGGCTTGTGCTTCTCTCTATTTTATCTTCTATATTTTTATGATTATTCTTTGATTCTTCTCTACTCTTTTTTTGTTTTTTTGGCCTACATTTTCCTTGTGACATCAAAAAATCTCAATACTTTTCAATATTGATATTGGTGGTTTCCTAATCTATAATTTCTGTGAGTGTTATATTCCTCATTTTGTATTACCTGTACTGTGTTGAATTTGTTCTTTTCTCATATTGACAAGCAAATGCTTGAGGTCAAATGATATTTTTCCATTCTTTTGAATTTCCCTTGTAAGTGGCATACTGCCCCATAGACACTCTGCATTTATAATGTGGATTAATTGACTAAATTGGCTGAAGAACATATATTATGAGGCTTTTTGATGCTTTTCTTCTCTTATTTATTAATATTGCTTAGAAATATTGTCTCAAGTATTCTTTTTTAGTAAGTGGCATTGAGATAACCTGTGGTGATTTTGCATTTTGGCTGTTGAGATTTTCCTTTTTACGTTACTTTCTATCTCTTCACTATCTGTTCTTTTGTTTGGGGAAGCTCCAAATACCTCTCTGTTTTAAATCTTTTTTGATTGGCTACTAAAAATATCACAGAGGCAACTAAAAGATTTTCCTAAGTTATTTATTATATTTCATGTAGGGAAAGGTTGTTAGCCTTTGTTTCTTTTGATATGTTGCTGTTAAGGGTTTGTCTTCAGAGCCATGATCTAATGCTTAAACTTTGTAGGTTTTATCTTAAATATTCAGCACTATGACAGAAGTTGAACTGATTGCCTGATTTGTTCAACATGCCTTTGTTCTTTCCTTCTCTTTTGCAAGGTGTGATGTAATCTATATTATAGAAGACTTTACAATTAAGCTTTTGGCATTTGTGAAATATATTGAATTTTCTGTCTGGGACAATAAAACTTTTTTGGTGTTCTATATGGTCTTTCAGGAATTAAAAAGATTTTTCATGATGGTATCTGAGATACATAATCTGTTTCTTAACTCATTAGATAATTCAAATACTTGATTTTACTTTGTCATTTCCTTTGTTTGTATACTTTTTCTTTCTTCTTTTAAACTGTTTAAAATACATTTTACATGACTTGAATCTCCCAGATACTAGCTTTCATATTCTTCACCAGTTACCAACCAGTTGATGCAAATAATTTTTCAGTGTAGACTTTCTCTGACTTATAGACTGGATGTTAGGATGACTTAGACTTACAGAAGAGTAGCCTTGGGAAGTCAGGTGTGTGTATAGAAACAGCTCATTATGGTACAGATTCAGTCTGAAACATATCTGTTGTGCCGTTCACTAGAGTACTGGCCATCCCTGAATAATTACTCAAAAAATGCAAGAACCGGTGACTGAATGGCTTTGGTCCTTTCTTGAAGAACTCACTGTTGCATTGAGGGAAAGTAGAATCAGAAAATGTTCACTGTATTTAGAATTGGGATAAAGATTCATAAATGAATGTTAATGTCATTCTCTTCGATAATTTTTTTTTTCCCGGACAGAGTCATCTTAGACTAAACCATCCAAAATGTTGTCACCGTTGTCATTGTTACTATCATGATTGTTATTATGACCACCACCACCATCATCATCATCATCATCTAGCTATGTTGACAAAGCTTGATTTTTCTATTGGAAAAATTAACAGGTGGTTGTATTTTTTTTTGCTATTCTTTTTTTTTGGCTTTCCTTAAATAATAAGCGAAGCCTCAAGAAAGACTGTATTTTGACACGAAATACAAGCTAGGTACTACTATTGCATTTTAATTGATACTATGCATGATAAATTACAACAAAATACCATGGTTAAGGAAAAAACTCTACTTTTTTGGAAAAATCCTGCTTCTGTAGATTGGAAGAGTTTAGTTAAATTGTGTTATTTAAAAACTTGAACTCTGCTATTGATTCCATTTATATAAACTTATATTTATATAATGTGATAGGAAAATAGTGTCTTTTGATTAATATTCTGACAGAGGGATTTCATGTATTTGCAATTAATGTATAGCCAGTTTTTAAAGACAGTGTTCTAGTTTGCTAGCTGCCGGAATGCAACACACCAGAGATGGATTGGCTTTTAATAAAAGGGGATTTATTTAGTTAGTTCTTCAGAGGAAAAATGGCTAACTTTCAGCTGAGGTTCTTTCTTATGTGGGAAGGCACAGGATGATCTCTCTTGGCCTTCTCTCCAGGTCTCTGGGTTCCAACAACTTTCCCTGGGGTGATTTCTTTCTGTATCTCCAAAGGCCTGGGCTGAGCTGCAAGTGCTAAGATGAGATATGCTGAGTTGCTTTTGCTGTGCTATGTTGAGCTTTCTCATTTAAGCACCAGCCAATTGAATCAAACATCATTCATTACAGCAGGCACACCTCTTAGGTGACTGCAGATGTAATGAGCAACAGATGACTTCAAGTACCATTGACTCATGTCTACAGCAACAGAACTAGGTTCTTCACCTAGCCAAGTTGACAACTGAATCTAACTACCACAGACAATATAATTTTTAACTACATATTCTTTAAATTTAGAAATAAAATTATTCTAGCCACAACTTAGATTTTCTTTAATGATTGTTAAAGACTTGGGATCTTTCAAAATCTTGAGGTCATCATTATGTGAGTATCAGTTATTTGTCATGATTGTGTGAATTGAGGTTGAATTGAATTCTGTGGACTCCATGATATAACTTGGGAATTGTTCTGAATAATTCCTCAATATCAGCTCAGTTGAAATTATTAAGTTCAGGGAAAAATAATTACTTATGCTTAATTGTATTTGGATAAATACTATTTATTTTGGGTAATTTTGACATTTTCCATTATATTTATTAAATCATGAAATATATAGAAATTATCACAATCCTGTATTTGCATTATATTTTGAGAATAACCTTTAAAATGGGCATGAAGGTAGAATCTATAATGGCATTCTTTATTGATACAAAAGATATGTATCTTGAAGCCAGATTGTTTATGAGAGTCTGCTATAAGCCTACTGGAGGTGTTCTGGAAAGTAATTTTAACTTAATTCAGGAGTGAGCGCTCTCCTATTTGTAGCCCCAGCATGACACCTTCCTCATTAGCCTGCCTACTTGTTTGGGTTGAGAATGTTTATCTTTTGGGTTTTTATGCCTTTGCTTGACCGACATTCTGACCTTTCCTATATTACAACCGCAAAATGTGTCAGTTTCTACAGTTAGAAACAGCATAGACTAATCAGAAAACTTTTCTTGGATATGTTAGTTGTGAATCTGAAACAAAAAATGACTTTTGTCAAATAGACATTAACTTAGAACATTTTACAAGTGTGGTAGGCAGAAGATGTCCATATCTTAATCCCCAGACTCTGTGAATTTATTGCTACATGGTAAGAAAGAACTAAAATCACTAATCAGGTGACTTTGAGATGGGGGAGATTATTTTGGATCATCTGGAGGAGCCCTCACAAGGGTCTCTATAAGTAAAATAGGTTGGGAGGAAACAAATTTGAAGAATGTAATGCTCCTGGCCTTGAAGATGGAGGAAGGGGCCATGAGTCAAGAAGTGCAGGTGCTTCTAGAAATTAGAAATTAAAAGAAACAGATTTCCCTGCCCCCTCCCTTGCCTGTCCCCCTCCCCCTCAGAAAAGACCACAGCCCTGCCAACACCTTGCTTTTGGCCCATTAAGACCCACTTTGGACTTCTGACTTCCAGAACAAAAGAGAATAAATTTGTATTGTTTTAAGCCGCTAAGCTTGTGGAAATTTGTTATGACAATAAGAAACTAATGTAGTATCTTTGTTGCAATTTATAAAAGAATGTATTACAATTATACTATTAACTCTAGTTTGTCATTTACCGAGGGTACACCATTTGAGTTGTATAGTCCTATCCTTTTTAAAAAAATTTATTTTAGTAACATATATGCAACCTAAAATTTCTGTTTTTAGCCATATTCAGATATATATTTCAGTGCTGCCAATTGCATTCACAATGTTGTGCCACCATCTATTACCAAAACTTTGTAATAGAAATTCTGTACAATTTAAGCATTCACTCCTCATTCCTTACCCCCAGCCCAAACCCTAGTAACCTGTGTTTTAGATTCTGACTATATAAATTTGCATATTCAAGTTATTTCATAAAAAGGAGAATCATATAATATTTGCACTTTTGTGCCTGGTTTATTTCACTCAATAGTATGTCCTCAAGGTTCATCCATGTTGTAGAATGTGTCAGAATTTCATCCCCTTTTACAGGTCAGTAATATCCCATTGTACGCATATACTACATATTATTCATCCATTCGTAGCTTGATGTTTAATGGATACTTGGGTTGCTTCCACCTTTTAGAAATTGTGAATAATGTTGCTGTGAATATTGATGTGCAAATATGTTTGAATCCATGCTATCAATTCTCAATGTGGGATTGACGAAGCACATGGCAATTCTGTACCTAACTTTCCAGGAAACCACCAATTATCTTCCACAGTGGTTGCAACATTTTACATTGCTACCAACATGAATGAGTGTTCCTATTTCTCCCATCTTAACCAACACATGTAATTTTCTGTTTTATTTTTTTCAATAGCAACCATTCTAGTGGGTGTGAAATGATAGCTCATTGTGATTTTCATTTTCATTTCCCTAATAGCTAATAATGTTGAACTTTTTTTTTATGTTGAGCACTTTTTCATGTGATTTTTGGCCATTTGTATATCCTCGTTGGAGAAATAAATATATATTCAAGTCTTTTGTCCAGTTTTAAAATGGAATGTCTTTTTATTATTGAGTTTTAGGACTTCTTTATATATTCTGGATATTAAACCCTTATTGGATATATGGTTTTCAAATATTTTCTCTTATTGAGTACACTGTCTTTTCACTTTCATCATCAAGTTCTATGACGCACAAAAATTTTTCATTTACATGAGGTCCCACTTATCTGTTTTTACTTTTGTTGCTTGTGCTTTGTGTGTAGAGTCTAATAAACCATTGCCTAACACAAGATTCTGAAGATGCTTTCCTATGTTTTTTTCTAGGAGTTTTTTTTATTTAATTTTATTGGGATATATTCACATACCATGTAGTTGTCAAAGTATAGTCAGCGGCTCACAGTATCATATATAGTTGTGCATACATCACCACAATCAATTTTAGAATATTTTCATTACTCAAAAAAATGAAAATAAAAGAACACATAGAACATCCCATACCCTTTATGCCCCCTATTATTTACTTTTTAGCCTTTGTTATCTTACTCTCCTGCCCATAACCTGGATAAAGGTCGTAAGGTTTTCTGTCACACTGTCACATCATAAAAGCTATATAAGTTAAACAGTCATCATCATCATCAAGAAACAAGGCTACGGCATTATGGTTCAACAGCCTCAGATATTTCCTTCTAGCAGTTTTAATATATTAGAAACTAAGAAGAAATATCTACATAATGCATATGAATAACCTCCAGGATCTCTCAACTCTCTTTGAAATCTCTCAGCCACTGAAACTTTGTTTCATTTATTTTTCCCTCTTTTGGTCAAGAAGGCTTAGTCAATCACATGATGCCAGAGCCAGGCTCATTCCTGGGACTTATGTCCCATGTTGCCAGGAAGATTTACACCCCTGGGAATCATGTCCCATATAGAGGGGAGGGTAATGAGTTTATTTACAAAGTTGACTTCGAGAGAGAGAGAGGCCAAATCTGAGCTACAAAAGAGGCTCTCCAGGCATGATTCTTAGCCATAATTGTAAGTAGGCTTAGCTGCTTCTTTGTAGGAATATATTTCATAAGGGCAAGGCCCCAAGATCAAGGGCTTGGCTTGTTAAATTAGGAGTCCTTAATGCTTGTGAGAATATCAGGAATTCCCCAGGTAGGTAAGGATTTTATTTCTGCATTTTTCTCTAGTCCCTCAAGGGGAATTTGCAAAGACTTTTTTTCCTTTGAATAAAGGTGTTTATTAAACAATTTTAATTATCATAAAATGACTAAAATGAGTTTTAAAAATTAAGGCTCTTCTCTTTCTAGGAATAGCCAGAACAATATAAAAATAATATCAATTAACCCTCTGAATGCTTTGTTCCTAAAGTTAAATTTCATAGATTCCTAAACATTTTATGATTAAGATAAAAATTGGAGTATAAATGACAATTTATGACCATCTGTGTGGAACACACACTCTGATCAGGTGTACAATATTCTTATTGAGTAGTTAAGCAAATATTCCAGTTAAAGTATAAGTTTTAATTTTTAGCATTTTAAGTCATTGTTTTCCCACACTGGCATGATTTTCCTAAAATTGAAACAGTCTAATACAGAAGCACTAACCTTGAGACTCTGTATACTCCCAGTAGGATGATTTTCTTGGCTGACAATTTGTTTTATTATATACTTTTTAAACACTCTAAGATGAATTATCAAATGATTCAGAATTACATGGCATGTAGTATCCAAAATTATGGCTCTGATGCACTTGGATTTACTTTAAGTATAAGAAATGTTATTCACATTCATTGTACATCCCACCCATCCCACAAGAAAAGTAATCACTACCTAGTCAAGTTCTCAATTTGGTATGGCATTAAGCATTAAAACTTACCACTTCACCAGGCCTTCTTCATGTGCAAGTAAATCCCTCCTGACAAGCAGTGACTTATACAGTCTTCAAGAAAATTAATACAGTCAGTCTTTTATGTGCTATCTTTTTACAGATCAGTGGCTCTAACAAGGGACCATTTTCCATTCGAGGACAGAGGGGCATTCCCAAGGTTTTAGCTTGGTCTATTTTAGTTTTGGTAACTAGGTTCAGGTTGTCATTGCTCTTGCTAGAAAGATGTCCCATGCTATGGTTTTGCTTGTGATCTTGCTCATGGTATCTTTCCTTCCAGTCGTGTACTGAAAGTGTTGTAAATTTGCTGACCCCAGAAGCAAAGACCCCATCTGTAACACTGCTTTTGCTGCAAGCATTTGAGATTGCAGAGTGTGGGAGGCTATTGGACCATGGGAGAAGAGGGAGCATGGGGTTCCCTGGGCCTGTGACACTGTTCCCATTGCTTCTGGCAAGAGGACTTGTGATATTCATGACATTGGTATGTGTCCTTGTTCTTGAGAGGGGCTGGTAGGGGAATACAATATCTTCCATAAGGTCCCATAAGCAGAGCTGTGTATCCTAACCCACTGAGCCAAACTGATATATAACACTTACAGGGTGACTATCTGTAGAGTTCTGTTTGGATAACCAAGACTATGCTATTTGTCCAATCTCTGCCAAAATGTAGAAGATCCTGGAAGTCCCCGTCACTGCCGAACTAAACTCCATAGGGTTGCTTTCTTCTACACTAGTGGTTTAAAGGGTCAAACACCACAATACTAACCCAGTATTTGTACCCATGGCCTCTCACTGTCACGCGACAGTCTACAAGAGACCAGACCGGCACCAGGTCGTCCTCCCACCTGTCGCAATGTACTTGCCATCTGGGCTCCAGCACACATAGAACAAGCCTCCAAAATAGCTCTTCGTCATACTGTGTGGTTTCAACTGAGTCAAAGTTGTACACCCGCAGAAACCCATCCTGGCGCTTGTGTGCTAAGAACCTGCCATGTTGGGAGAAAGCAAACTTGTTGAGGGCCCTCTCGCCCACTGTCCATTTAAGGAGAGGGGTCCATGTAGATTTGCTCTTGCAAGTGTGCACAGCAGAGCTCTCACCCTGCTTCAGAAGCTGGTAGTGGGGGGCTTTGGTGCCACTGGTGTACTCCACATTATGCAAGTGCATGTTTCCTACTAGAAAAGGCTTTCTGAACCAGAAACCCACTTGACATAAGTTACTTGGGGCTTGTCTGTTAGTCTCTGGTCTTGCTACCTTCCTTCTCTCTTTCTTCATTCCAATCCACCTTTCACAAGTGCTGACAAGAGTTTTTTCCTCTACAATTTGTCAATCCAGATGGCCAGTTCTGTTTCCAGTCAGTCTGATGAAACTAGAAGAGGAGGTGGCATGGTTCAAAACATTTCACCAAATCCATTGGCAATGTCAGACAGGAGCACCTTGGATGGGTACTGGATATGTATGGACAGCATATACCAGGAAGTTTCCTCATTAAATAGTTTGTTAGTTTCATTTTTGATTGGGTCTATAAGCTGGACTTGGCCTGTGGAAAGGCTCATTAGGAGAGAAACACTTTCTGTTGTGGCTTTCAGGTGGTTGAAGTCATGACAAATAGGCTGTGTTCCTTTGTATATCCTTTTATCGTCTTACTTAAGTCAGCAGCCTTGCAAACCCCCTATATATCTAATAGATATATAGATTCTATATCTATTCTATTGTAGATATAGAAGTAGATCTCCTGGCCTACCCTGAAGCAGAGGTGGTTGCCATTGCCAGACTGGTCTTTGACGCTTACAAAGGAAATGCGGACAGGATTGGATCCCTGTGAGTTGAAGAAACCTGGTTGGGGTGGCTGTACTCTTGAGTGTGGCAGCAGCTTGTACAGACCTTCCTGGGTGGTGAATTGTCTTAATTTTGTCTATCTCCTTTCCTCCTCCCTTCATCACCATCTTGTAAAGCAATGTTCATCCTGCCCTTGCAAATACTTTTTAATTCTCTGCCCAAATTATTCTGGGATGTATGGATTATTACATTAACCTAAACAAAATAACAAGATCTCACTCACTATTAAAGGTTCCATGTCCTTATGTTGTTTGAATAAACTGACCATACAGATTACATTAGATAGTGTGCTACAGAAAATATAAATTTTGTACCAAATAAACATCTCTTCCTTTTGTCTTTCAGAAATTAAGGTTTTAAAATGCAGACAGGATCATCTTTTACCTTATATTCTGATTTTCCTTAATCAGATCAACTTCATTCAATCGAAGTCTGATCTCTTTCAGCTTCAGCAGTTGCTGTATGGGGTAATGCTGACTTTGAGAGCTGCAGACCTCTAACTCTGAGTCTCAAGTTCATAGAGATTCCCAAAGTTCTAGAGACTGCCTGGATTATACACAAAGACCTCAGCATGTGAGAATTTAGAGATAACATTTAAAACTAAGAAATACATGTGACTGCTGTAATCTAGGAACCTTTACAAATAAACCTTATCGAATGATCTGTACCCCTTAATCATCGCTTGCCCAATCTCTGCCCACATCCTATCTCCTGATAACCTATGGTTTCAAATTCAGTATAGAATTTTCACATTATAGTCTGTATTAGTGAGGCCCTACAATATTTCTTTTTGCGTCTGGCTTATTTCATTCAACATAATGTCCTTAAGGTTCATTCAACTACTTGCATGCCTTACAACTTCATTCTTTCTTGCAGTTGCTAAATATTCTATTTTATGTATGCACCACTATTTGTCCTTCATTTCATCAGTTGATGCACCATTAGACCACCTCCATTCATTACAAATCACGCACCATACAGTATATCCTACGGACAATCAAAGGCTTGCAATATAATCACATAGTAATGCATTCACCACCACAGTCTACATGAGAACATATCCATTTCTTCTGCAAAGAAAGAAGAGAAGTAAAATGAAGAATAAAAGACAATAAAGAGGATAAACTATAGCAACAATGACAGTAATCCCATACCCCTCCCTTATATCCCTAAATCTTATTGACATTTAGCTCTGGCATATTGCCTTTGTTACAATTATTGGAAGCATATTACAATGTTACTGTTAACCATAAACTCTAGTTTTCATTGGTTGTGTTTTTTCCATATACCATCCCGCTTTCAGCACCTTGCAATGTTGACATTCTTTTGCTCTCATTCATATAAAAATGTTCTTATAGTTGTACATTTAATCACCATTATGTTCCACTCTAGGTTTTGATAAGTTATACAGTCCCAGTTTTTATCCTCTGTCTTTCCTTCTGTGTCATACATGCCCCTAGCTTTCCTCTTTCAACCATACTCATCTTCAGCTTTGTTCATTATCATTACGATATTGTGCTACCCAACAGAAATAAGCTATCCATTTCTAGAACGTTATAATCAATTCTGTTGAATGTTCTGTATTCCTTTACCATCAAATGCTCTCTCTCTACCCTTTTTTCTATCTCCTGATAAACATGTTTTCAACTTTAACTCTCAGAGTTAGCTCATTATTGTTAGTTCATATTAGTAAGACCAAGCATGAATTGTCCTTTTGTTTCTGGCTAATTTATATCAACATAATGTCTTCAAGGTTTATCCATGCTGTTATACATGTCATGAATTTATTCTGTTTTGCAGCTGCATAATATTCTACCATATTATACACTATAGTTTGTTTATCCACTTGTCAGTTAATGGACATTTGGGCTGTTCCCATCTCTTAGCAATTGGATTAATGCCACTATAAACATCAGTTAGCAATATCCATTCCTGTCCCTGCTTCAGTACCTTTGAATATATATCTAGTAAAGGGATTACTAAATCATATGGCTGTTCTATATTTAGGTTCCTGAGGAACTGCCAAACTGCCTTCCAGAGTGGTTGCGCTATTCTACATTTCCACCAGCAGTGAATAAGTGTACCTCTTTTTTTTATGCCCCCAGTACTTGTCATTTTCTTTTTTTTTTTTTTTCTTTTTTTTTATAATGGCCATTCTAGTATGTAGAGATGATATCCCATTGTGGTTTTGATTTGCATTTCTCTATAGCCAGTGAAGTTGAACATCTTTTTACATGTATTGAGCCATTTGTATTCCTCTTTTGAAAAGTGCCTGTCCCCATGTCTTTTGCCCATTTTTAAATTGGGTTGTCTTTTTGTTCTTGAGTGGTAGGATCTCTTTATATATTCTGCATATTAAGCGCTTATCTGTTATATGGTTTCCAAATATTGTTTCCCATTGCATAGGCTGCCTTTTTACTTTCCTGAAAAAGTCCTCTGATGGGCAAAATTATTTAATTTTGAGGAGATCCCATTTATCTCTTCTTTCATTGCTTGCATTTTGGGTGTAAGGTGTAGGAAACCACCTCCTATCACAAGATCTTTAAGATATTTCCCTGTATTTTTTTCTAAATGTTTTATGGCCTTACCCTAATGTTTAGGTCTTTAATCTGTTTTATTTTAACATTTTTGTTGAGAACTCTTCATACATATATAGTCCATTCATAGTCTATAATCGTTAGTTCACAACGTCACATGGTAGTGTATTCATCACCATGATCCTTCTTAAAAACTTTGTATCATTCCAGAAAAAGAAATAAAAGAAAAAAGAAAAAACCCTAGATATCCATATCCCTTATTCCTTCTTCTCATTGACCAACAGTATTTTAATCTGACCAATTTTTTACCCTTAATTCCCCCTTTATTTATTTTTTATCCTTACTTTTTTGCTCATCTGTTCAAACCCTGGATAAAAAGATCATCAGACAAAGGTTTTTACAATCACACAATCACATTGTTAATGTTCTATTTTATACAGCCTTCAAGAATTACGGCTATTGAACATAGTTCATCAACAGTTTCAAATACTTCCCTGTAGCTACTCCAGTATATCCTAAACTAAAAAGGTTATCTATATAATGCCTAAGAATAACCTCCAGGATAACCTCTAGACTCTGTTTGAAGTCTCTCAGCCACTGAAACTTTATTTTGTCTCCTTTCTCTCTTCCCTTTTTTGGCTAAGACTTTTTCAATCCCATGATGCTGGATCTTGGCTCATCCCAGGAGTCCTGCCCCATGTTGCCAGGGAGATTTACACCCCTGGGAGTCATATCCCTGGTATGGGGGAGGGCAGTGAGTTCATCTGCCAAGTTAGCTTTGAGAAAGGCCACATCTGAGCAACAAAAGAGGTTCTCTGAAGGTGACTCTTAGGCATAATTATAAAGTAGGCTTAGCTTCTCCTTTGTGGGAATGTTTCATAGGGGTAAACCCCAACACTGAGGGCTCAGCCTATTGAACTGGTTGTCCTTACTGCTTGTGAGAATATCAGAGAATCTCCAATCGGAAAGTTTAATATTTCTTCCTTTCAACCCAGTCCCCCAAGTGGACTTTCCAAATACTTTTTTACTCTCTGCCCAAATTATTCTGGGATATATTGGGACATCACACTAACCTGTACAAACCAACAAGTTCTCATCCCCTTTTCAAAATTCCCAGTAATTATGGTATTCAAATAAACTGACCGTACAAGTTAAATTAGGTAATATGCTGTCTAAAATATAAATTTTGTGCCAAATAAACATCTCTCCCTTTGGTCTCCCACAGAAGTTGAAATTCTAAAATATGGACCATACCTTCCTTTACCCTGTATTCTGATTTACCTTAGTCCTGTCCAGATCAGCTTCATTCATATCTCTAGTCAAAGTCTGATCACCTTTTCAACTTTTTAGAAGTTGCTGTATGGGGTGATGCTGACTTTCATAGCTTCAGTGATCTAACTCAGAGTCTCAGTGTCACATAAATTGCTGAATTTTCAGGGAATGACAAATAGCTCAGTATCTCAGAATTTAGAAATAACAGTTACAGCATCTGGATATTTGTGACTTTTGTAAGAGCTTAGAATCTGGGACCCTTTACAATAGGCCCCAGTCTGATAACCCATGCTCTCAACTTCAATTTTCTGAGTTTGTATATTACAGTTTGTC
Organism: Tamandua tetradactyla; assembly: GCF_023851605.1. NCBI lineage: Eukaryota > Metazoa > Chordata > Mammalia > Pilosa > Myrmecophagidae > Tamandua > Tamandua tetradactyla. The sequence continues at coordinate 133,778,568 of NC_135331.1, forward strand.
CATATGAGGGAAGCATGGTAATATTTTTCTTTCTGTTTCTGCCATTTCACTCAACATATTGTCCTTAAGGTCTGTTTACCTAGTTGTATGCCTAACAACTTCATTCCTTCTTGGAGCCACTTTGTAGTCTATTGTATGTATATATCACAGTTCCTCCTTCCATCCTTGAGTCATGTACCCTTAGGGCACCTGTATCCTTTGTGAATCGCTAACACTGCTGCAATAAACACAGCATGCAAATGCCCATTCATGGCCCCACTCTCAGTTCCTCTAAGTATTTATCTAGCAATGGCATTGCAAGATCATTTGGCATCCCCAACCCTAGCCTCTTGTGGAACCACCATTGTGCCCTCTGGAGGGGCTGTACCTCTAAGCTTCCATACCAGTAGTGAATAGGTAATCTCTTTCTCCACATTTTCTCTAGTACTTGTTTCTCTTTGTTCATTTTTAAACGATTTTATTCACATATCATACAATCTAGCCTAAGTAAAAAAAAAAACAAAAAAAAAAACATTCCTTTACCACCATAATCTATATGAAGACATTTCCTTTACAAAAGAATTCATACTCCTTCCCCATATCCTTCACCTGCTGACATTTAGTTTTGGCATAATGCCTTTGTTATATTCATTGAAGCATATTAAAATGTTACTATTGACTATGGATCCCAGCTTGTATTGATTGCACATCTTCCTGTATTCTGTCCTGTAGTTTACTCCATTTTGAGTTAATTTTTGTATAAGGTGTGAGATAGGGAGTTTCTGTTATTCTTCTAGGTGTGGATATCCAATTCTCCAAGTACCACTTATTGAAGAGGTTTCTCTTCCAGTTTAGTTGACTTGTCCACCTTATCAAAGATCAATTGTCCATAGATGAGAGGTTCTAATTCTGAATACTCAGTTCTGTTCCATTGTTCAGTGTATCTATCTTTATATCTGTACCATGCTGTTTCGATGCCTGTTGCTTTGTAATATGCTTTAAAGTCAGGTACTTTGAGACCTCCCACTTCATTCCTCTTTCTGTAGATATTTTTAGCTATTCAGGGCACCCTGCCCCTCCAAATAAATTTGGTAACTGTTTTTTCTATTTCTGCAGAGCATGCTGTTGGGTTTTAGTTGGTAATGTGTTGAATCTATAAATCAATTTGGGTAGAATTGACATCTTAACTATATTCAGTCTTCTAACCCATGAACTTGGTATGTCCTTCCATTTATTTAGGTGTTCCTTGATATCTTTTAGCAATATTTTGTTGTTTTATAGTTGTAGGTCTTTTGTGGCCTTAGTTATGTCTATTCCTAAATATTTGATTCCTTTGGTTGCTATTGTAAATGGAATATTTGCTTAATTTCCTCCTCAAATTAGACCTTCCAGTGTATAGAAACACAACTGATTTTTGCATGTTGATCTTATGGCCTGCCACTTTGCTGTACTCATATGTCATATATTTTTCAGTATTTTCTACATACAGGATTGTGTCATCTGGAACCAGTGAAAGTTTTACCTCTTTCATTCTAACTTGGATGCATTTTATTTCTTTTTCTTACCTAATTGCTCTAGCTAGAACTTCCAGCACAGTGTTGCATAACAGTGGCGACAATGGGCATCCTTGTCTTATTCCTGATCTTAGAGGGAAAGCATTCAGTTTGTCTCCACTGAGGATGGTATTAGCTGTGAGTTTTTCATGTATTCCTTTTATCATATTGAGGAAATTCCCTTCTATACCTATGTCTTGAAGTGTTTCCATTAGGAAAGATATTGAATTTTGTCAGATGCCTTCTTTAGATTAATTGAGATGATCATATGGTTTTTCCACTTTGATTTATTGATGCATTGTATTACAGTAACTATTTTCCTTGTGTTGAACCAGCCTTGTATCCTGGCATAAAACCCACGTGGTCATGGTGTATAATTCTTTTAATGTGTTGCTGGATTCAATTTTCAAGTATTTTCTTGAGGATTTTTGCACCTATATTCATTAAAGATATTGATTTGTAATTTTCTTTTCGTATAGTATTTGTGTCTGGCCTTGGTGTTAGGGTGATATTGGTGTCATAGAATGAGTTAGTTAGCTTTTCCTCCTCTTAATTTTTTTTTTGTTTTTTTGAAGAATTTGAACAGCATTCGTTCCTAATTCTTTCTTGAATGCTTATTAGAATTCACATGTGAAGCCACCTGGTCCTGGACTTTTCTTGTTTGGGTCTTTTTGATGACTGATTTGATCTTTTTACTTGTGATTGAATTGTTGAGATCTTCTATTTCTTCTTGAGTCAGTATTGGTTGTTCATGTCTTTCTAGAAAGTTGTCCATATTGTCTAAGTTGTCTAGCTTGTTATCATATAGTTGCTCATAGTATCCTCTCATAATTTTTCCAGTAGTCTATAGTCCTGGTTCTTTAATTTATGTCTTTGATTCATTTTGAGTAAATTCTTTTACTTTTGGATATCTAGTTCTCCTGGCATCATTTGTTGAAGGAACTGTTTTTACCACTTTGCATGGACTTGGCACCCTTGTAAAAAAAAAACAAACTGGCCATGATATGAGGATTTATTTCTGACCTCTAGTAGATTCCATTGATGAATATGTCTGTCCTTGTGCCTACCTTTCTGGGTTTTTGTGTTTGTTTGTTTGTTTGTTTTTTGTAGCTTTGTATGAAATTTAAAAATTAGGAAGTGTGAGTCCTGCAACTTCATTCTTTATTAAAGATGTCTTTGGCTATTTTGGGCCCCTTACCCTTCCATTTAAATTTAGTGATTGGCTTTTCCATGTCTGCAAAGTAGTCCATTGGTATTTTGATTGCAGTTCCACTGAATCTGTAAATCATTTTTGATAGAATTGACTTCAGGATATTTAATCATCCAGTCCATGAGCATGGAATATAGTTCCATTTATTTATATCATCTTTGATTTCTTTTAGCTGTGCTTTGCAATTTTCCATGTACAAGTCTTTTACTTGCTTGTTTAAATTTATTCCTATTTATTTGATTATTTTAGATGCTATTATAAATGGAATTTGCTCTTGTTTTTTTTTCATCAGATTATCATTACTAGTGTGTAGAAACACTACTGAGTTTTGCAGGTTAATCTTCTATCCTCCAGTTTTTCCAAATTCATATTTTTGCTCTGGTAGCTTTGTTTCTTCAAAGCATTTCTACAATTTTCAGTATTTTCTGTATAAAGGATTATGTTATCTATAAATAGAGAAAGTTTACTTCTTCTTTTCCAGTTTGGATACCTTTTATTTCCTTTTCTTACCTAATAATTCTGGGTAGAATTTCCAGTATAATCTTCAATCACAGTGGTGGTAATGGGCATCTTATCTTGTTCTGATTATAGGAGAAAAGCTTTCAGTCTTTCATCATTGAATAAAATGTTAGCTTTGGGTGTTTCAGATGTACCCTTTAACATGTTGGGGGAATTTCTGTCTATTCGTAGTTTTCTAAGTGTTTTTATCAAGAGATAGTGGTGGATTTTGTCACATTCTTATTCTGTATCAATGGAGATTATGTTTTTTTTTTTCCTTTTTATATGTTAGCATGGTGTATTGTGTATATTGATTTTCTTATGTTGATCCACCCTTGAATAACTTGTATAAATCACACTTGATCATGGTGTATCATTCTTTTCTGTGTTGTTGGATTTGATTTATTAGTATTTTGTTGAGGAATTTTACATCTTTATTCATAAGGAATATTAGTCTCTAGTTTTCTTGTAGTGTTTTTTTTTTATTTTTTGACTTTGCTATTAGCATTGGTACTAGCCATTCTCTTCAATTTTTTGAAAGATTTTGAGCAGGACTGGTACTCATTTTTCTTGGATTTTTTGACAAAATTCATGAGTGAAACTGTTTCTACCTGGGCCTTTCCTTTGTTGGAGTGCTTTTATTACTGATTCAATCTCTTTATTTGGTATTGGTCTTATCCATTTCACATAGTTTTATCTGATTTGCTGGTGAACAGTTCTTCATAGAATTTTCTAACATTTTTATTTCTGTATGGTCAATAGTAATGTTTCCCTTTCATTTCTAATTTTAGTTATTTTTATCCTCTTTCTCTCCTACAGTGATTTTTTGTTGAGATATAATCATCTAAAATGTACAATCAGTGGTCTATAGTATCATCGCTAAGCTGTGCATTCATCATTACAATAAATTTTTGAACATTTTCATTATTTCAAAAACAATAAAAATGATAAAAATAGAAGTGAAAAAGAACACCCAAAACATCCTATAACCTGCTTACCCCCCTTTGCCAATTTGAAGCTCTTATGTATGCCAGAAAAGCCATGTCCTTTAAACCTCATTCAGTATTGCTGGGTAGGATCTTTTTAATTGTTCCCAGTTGTGGGTGGTAACCTTTGATTAAATGGTTTCCATAGACATGTGTCTCCACCCACTCAATGTGGGATTGCTTGCTAGAGCCCTTTAAGAGGGAACCATTTTGGAAAAAGCTTTAGAGCCAAGAGAGCAATCAGAACCAAGAGAGTCACACAGCCGGAGACCTTTGAAGGTGAAGAAGGAAAACACCCCCAGGGAAGCTTTATAAAACTGGAAGCTGGGAGAGAAAGCTAGTAGATGTGGCCATGTGCCCTCCCACATGAGACAGTGAAGGAACATGGTAAGGAACATGATGAGGCACATGATAAGACCAGAGAATTCCATGAGCATGTGCCCATTACTGAACTTCATTTGCTGTGAAGCGGGTTCCTTGATCAAAGCAATGCTGAGTAGAATAACATGATGACAGGTTGATTACATTGGACCTCTTCCATCATGGAAGGGGTAGTGATTTGTTCTACCTGGAGTAGACGCATACTCTGGGAATAGGTTTGCCTTCCTTGCACACAGTGTTTCTACAAAACTAGTATCTGTGGACTTTCGGAATACCTTATCCACTATCATGGTATTCTACTCAGCATTGCTTTGATCAAGGAACCCACTTCACAGCAAATGAAGTCAGTAATGGGCACATGCTCATGGAATTCTCTAGTCTTATCATGTTCCTCATCATCCAGGGGCAGGTAGGTTGATAGATTGGTGGAATGGCCTTTTGAAGACCCAATTATAGTGCCAATGAGGTGGCAATACCTTGCAGGGCTGGGACAGTATTCTCCGAGAGGCTATGTATGCTCTGAATCAGTATCCACTCTATAGGGCTGTTTCTCCCACAACCAGGATTCATGGGTCCAGGAATAAAGGGGTGGAGATGGAAGTGGTACCACTCACTGTCATCCCTAGTGATCCACTAGGAAAGTTTTTGCTTCTTTTGTCTGAAACCTTAAGCTCTGTTGGTCTACAGGTTTTAGTTCTAAAAAGAGGAGTGCTCCTATCAGGAGATACAACAATTCCATTGAACTGGAAGTGGCATAGGTTTCTCATGCTACTGAATCAACAGGCACGAAAGGAGATTATTGTTCTGTCTGGAACGATTGATCCTGATTATCAAGGGTTAATAAGGCTGCAACTACACAGTGGAGATACAGAAGTGCTTTCCTGAAAGATGGGAGCTCCCCTAGGGCATTTCTTAGTTCTGTCATGCTCTGTGATTAAAGTCAATGGAAAACTGTAAGAATCAATCCAGGCAGGACTATGAATTACCCAGAAACTTCAGGAATGAAAGTCTGGATCACCCCACCTGGCAGAGAACCACTACCAACTGAAGTGCTTGCTGAGAGTAAAAGGAACATGGGATGGGTAGTAGAACAAAGCAGTGATAAATATGAACTATGACTGTGTGACCAGTTTCAGAAATGAGGACTATGACTGTATGAATATTTCCTCCCTATTTTATGAGTATGTTTGCTTTTGTACATAATTAAGTATCTTGTTTCTTTCTTACCATATCACATAAGTTATATTGTTCTTGTTATATTATGTAAGTCATAGGATCTGAAGTTTAAGAGTGAATGTTACCTAAGGACTTGCACCCTATTCTGGAGAGATATGCATTTTGGTTGTATGCAGGACTGTTGAGTATCGTTAGGTGAAACATATTTATGTTTCTGTTTTCTATTTGAAAATCAACATGTTTCAAGGTGATGTGTATAGCTGCCAAATTCACAAGGGATGGGCTATGATGTTTAGGTTATGGTGTCAACTTGGTCAAGTGATGATGTCCTGTTGTCTGGTCAGGTAAGCACTGGCCTGACCATTGCTGCAAGAATATTTCATGGCTGGTGTATTAAATCATCAGTCAGTTGATTGCATCTGTGCCTGATGACATTTGTGATCGACTAAGGTGGTTCTCCCACAAAGATAATCCAATCATTTGGAGGCTTTTAAGGAAAAAGAGAGACTCACTGCTACTTTAGCTGGGGATCCTCTCTTGTAGAGTTCGTCTAGACCCTTCATTGGAGCTGCCAGTTTCACAGCCTGCCCTGGCAATTTGGACTCTTCCATTCCCACAGTTGTGTGAGATACCTTTATAAATCTCATATTTACAGATATACCCTGTTGGTTCTGTTTCCCTGGAGAATCCTGACTTACACAGTAGCCAACTGGCATGTGTTTGCAGTTTAGCTTGGCCGTCTTACCTGCCAGGGAATCCGTGGTATGCATTTGTCTAGGAAACAGAGGAATTAATCTCTTCCTCCATCTCAGAGATGCTTATTTGCAGCAAAGGGCCTTCCTCCTCCCTACTTTTTACCAATCCTAGAATCCAGTGAATTTAGGCTTATTTAGGAGATGAAGGAATTCACTTGGATCAGTTGGGGTACATGTGAGTGTGTGTGTGTACTTAGTCTGTGATGAGCATGTACCTAATGATTTAAAGGGCAAATTGCAAAATAATTAAAAAATACACCTTTCTTCGTGAACAAACAGCTTGTTTTCCTTTCCAGATATCTTTACGTTTATTTTTATGGCTCTTAAAAAAAAAAAAACATGAAAATCTGATGAAGCCTATCTCTCCACATAGAAATAATAATTTCAGGTGGTAGGGACTATAGGAAATATAACAATAGTCTATGTTATGGTAGCAGAATAAAAATTTTTAAAAATCCATGGAACTGCAGTACACAGTAAACCCTAAGTTAAACCATGGATTATAGCTAATAGTATAGTTGTAATAATGTGCTTTCATCAACTGTAACAAATATTCCATACCAATTTTAAGGTGTTAATATTATAGTGATAATTGGGAATGCTGTATTTTATGCATGATTCTTCTGTAAACCTACAGTTTCTCTAATAAGGAAAAAAAAATTATTCCATTGTTGGTTTTTAACAATTGAATTCAGGATCGAATTTCCATGTCATACCTATTGAATTTGAATTTCTGGGTCTGGGGCCTAAGCACCTCATATTTCTAAACATTTGACTGGTGATTTTAATGCTCAGTGATAATTGAGAATCACTGTATTAAAGGAATAGAATATTTTAAAAACAAAATACACATAGACACAAACCATTTACTGAGTGACTGAATGAAAGTCCAAGCTTTTTTATTTCTTTTAAAAGATGATTTAGTGTGGGAACTGAAGTTTTCTAGTGATGAAAGTGTGTGCAATTCTCAATACAATGTTTGTTGTGTCCTTCAGTTTAAGCTATTACTGAGGGGACACGGCAAGCTAAGCACTGGTCACACTACTTGTTCTGGCAACTGTGGGGTTGACATAATCTGATTCAACAACTAGGTGGGACTTTCTATTTGGGACAAATGCTGTTTAAAATAGATTAATGTATCTCTTTGATGCATTTCAAATAAATGAACATGAGACTTCATTCTCCATGAATTAATTAAATACCTAGGGAATTAATACTGAGGAAATACTATATACTCTTAGGTGCAAAGGTGTCAGTTAAAGCTGGCAGAATAACTGTTCAATCATAGGGATTATTAAGACGCTCTTTTTAAATTTGCAGCTTGGTAAGTAAAAGCAAATGACTGGATGCTGAGCAATGTTAAATGTAAATGTAAAATTGACTTGCTTTAGGTTGTTTTTTCAGAATACCATATTTACTTGCATAATTTCTCTTTTTATAGCCCATGAAAAATGGAGAAGAAGATATAATTGAATATCTGGGTTCAGTTTAGTTGCCATCCTAGGCAACCCTTATTAATCCTTCTGTTTCACGTTCTTACTTTCTAAAGAACAATTTGTCCAGCGTCTACAAGAAATCAATGGCAAAGTGTATTGTTTACTCAAGGATTGAGGCTAATTAGAAACTGCCTATACTCCCTCCTTGTATCCTACTTACCTTTTAGCATAACACATTGGCACTAAAATTCCTCCATCAGGTAAATACTCATTTAGAATAAGTTTGTGTGGAATACAGGAAATCTCTAGGGATTTAGAGTGGGAAGTTGGTTGTTTACCTATGAGCAAGTCACATAACTTTTGAAAATACATTTTTTCATTGAAAATTGGATTAGGGGAGGATAAATTGATGTTTGTGGAGGCACTTTGTAAATTTTGAAGGTTTATGGAATGCCATTATTTTATTATTAAATGCAGCTCTCTCTGGAGTGGGAGATAATATATGAAGGTCACATTAATCATTAAAATTCTTGTGAGGACCTAATTTGGCATTCAGAAGTATTGTATTTTCCATATTTGCAGTCAGCTCTTGGAAATTGGGGAAGACATAGCAAGAAAACAGGGAGGACACTGAAAAAGAAAATGGCAGGATATAGAATAGAAATTTCTCACATTTGACTATTCTTTCCCCCCTTCCTATTTAAGTCTGCTCCATGGTTCTGTAATATAGAGTCACTAGAATGAAAATGCAAAACAAGACATGTAGAAGACTGCATATGCATGTGTCATTAGGAATTCACTACTAGTTTTTTTCTTGTGAGAATATGAGAGAAATTACTAGCATTGTATTTTTCTTTGGATGGTATGGGGATGGGATAGTGAGCTTTCAGTGTACTTTTCTTTATAAGAAGGACTTTATTTCCATGTTAAGAATAACCTAGCAAATGTAGTTTGGAGGAGATAGATGTGGGAAAGTAGAGAAGGAAGTAGCCAGATAGAAAATAGGAAATTGAAGCAGAGCTGTAATTTGCTGTATGCTAATTGGACATAAGAAGACATCAGCTTTGTTGGATTTCCCAGAGGTCCTCAAGTCACTGGACGTCCAAATCACTGAGATAACTCTAGTCATATTTACAGTGATAAAATCTTAAATGTGTCCATGAATATTTTGTTTTGAGTGAGGCCACAGAAACATCTAAGGCATAGCCAGTGTTTAATTCTGTTTTTTTCTTTTAATAATCTCTGACTTAACATGCCTAAATGTCCTTTCAGGTATCCATCATTTCTGCTTCAAAGTAGAAAGAATTAAAAAAAAATCTCATAAGAATTAGTTGGTTAAACTATTTCCTTAATGTTCTTTTAAACACATTTGAGACTGTTAGGAAAATTCACTAGGGGAAAAAATAGTGTAATGAAGAGCTTTGTATTAGGGATGCCTATAGTAATCAAATTTTGAGTAATTGTGTGTTAGTTTGCAAGCTGCCAGAATGTGATATACCAGAACTGGAACAGCTTTTAAAAAGGGGAGTTTAATAAGTTACAAATTTACAGTTCGAAGGAATTGAAAGTGTTCAAATTAAGGCACCAACCCGAGGTTACCATCACTCAAGAAACGCTGATGAGTCTGGAACAACTCTGTCAGCTGGGAAGTCACGCGCTGGCATCTGCTGGTCCCTTCCTTCTGGGCTCCATTGCTTTCAGCCTCTATTTCTGTGGCTTTTCCTGCCTTGCTTCTCTGGGGCTGACTTTCTTCTCTTGGCTTCCTTTGGTTCTCTTCAGGCTCTGGCTTGCTTAACTTCTCATGAAAAGGCACACAGCAACCTCTGCTGGGCTCTAGGCATCTCCAAACATTTGTGTCTCTGCTGTTTGTCAGCTCTGAAGTTATGATGGCTGTCTCTCTGTCAGCTCTGTCATTTCTGGCTCTCTTCAAAGTGTTTCCTCTTTTAAGGGATTCCAGTAAACTAATCAAGACCCACCCTGAATGGACAGAGTTATTTCTAATCAAAAGGTCACTCCACAATTACGTATCTCATTTCTGTGGTGATAATTTGATTAAAGTTTCTGCCCTACAGTATTGAATTAGGATTAAAAGAAATGGCTGCTCCCACGAGATTTGATCAGTGTTAAAACATGGCTTTTCTGGGGTACGTAATACTTTCAAACCAGCAGAAACTGTCTTTGTGACAGCTGACACTGAGTGACATAGGGCATGTTACTTAATTATAGACAACTTTCGTCAATAGAAAATTGTAAGAAAAAAATTGTACGCATTGTAGTTTTGAACGTATTCAGAGTCATGTACATCAAATTAATTATCAATAAATTTGTTCAGAGGAATCTAAGTGGGGTTCTCCTTTGTCAATAAAAGACTAACATTGATACAAGTAGAAATGCTGAATAATAAATATTCTATTTTAAGATAAGAAATAGCATGCAGATACCAAGTATCTTTGTTTCAGTACAGTTTTTTTATTTTATTGATAGAGCTAAACTATGTAGTAAGAAAAGAAAAAGAAATAGATAATATGAAATAAAAGGTAAGAAATAAAACTTCTTATTTTAAGTTTATATGATTAATCTATATAGAAAATTTAAGAGAACCTACAAATGATTAGAAATAATAACAGGATTTAATGATTCTTTTTTTTAATTGGATAAGTTATGGGTTTACAGAACAATCATGCATATTATATAGGATGCCTATACACCATCTGTGGCAGTTTGAACCTCTTGTATACCCCAGAAAAGCCATGTCCTTTAATCCTCTTTCAGTATTGCTGGATGGAATCATTTGTTTCCATGGAGATATGACCCATCCAACTGTGGGTGGTAACTTTTATTTCCATGGAAATGTGTCCATGGGGTTGCTTGCTAGAGTCCTTGAAGAGAGAACCATTTTGGAAAAAGCTACAGAGTCACCATAGCCAACAGAGCCTATGCAGCCAGATACCTGTGGAGATGAAGAAGGAAAACACCCCCTGGGGTTGCTTCATGAAACAAGAATCCTGGAGAGAAAGCTAGCAGATGTTACCATGTTTGCCATGTGCCTTTCCAGTTGAGAGAGAAACCCTGAACATCATTGGCCTTCTTGAACCAAGGTTTCTTACCCTGGATGCCTTAGATTGGACATTTCTATAGCCTTGCTTTAATTTGGACATCTTCATGGCCGTAAACGTGTAAACTTGCAACTGAATAAATTCCCCTTTTTAGAAGCCATTCTGTTTCTGGCATATCATGTTCTGGCAGCTTACCAAACTAAAACACCATACCACTACCAAAACTTTGCATTGTTGTGAAACATTTGTTACAATTGATGATACCACATTTTTATATTCATACTACTAATTAAAGTCCAGGGTTTAATGTGTGTTCACCGTATAGTATAGTTCCCTGGAATGTTTTTAAATTATTCTGTTACCTTATATACAATCTGTGCCATTTTGAAACTGTTATGTACCCCAGAGAAACCATGGTTTTTAAGTCTCATTCAATATTGTTAGGTGGGATTTGAGTAAGATGTTTCCATGGAGATGTGAGCCACCCAGTTGTAGGTAGCATCTTTGGATTAGGTAGTTTCCATGGAGATGAGTCTCTACCCATTCAAGGTGGGTCTTAATCTGCCTGCTAGAGTCCTTTTAGAGGGAACCATTTTGTAAAAAGCTTTAGAGCCCACACAGTCAAAGACTTTTAGAGATGCAGAAAGAAAATGCCCTGAGGGATACTACTTGAATAAGCAGGGAGAGAAAGCTAGCAGACATTGCCATAATAATCTATAAATTGCTTTGGGTAGTATTGACATCTTAGCGATATTTAGTTTTCCAATCTGTGAATGTGTAGTACCTTTCAATTTGTTTATGTCTTCTTTGATTTCTTTTAGAATTGATTTGTAGTTGCAACTATGACTTGAATTTTTTTCTTGATCTTCCAATTGTTTGTTGCATGTGTATAAAATTTTTATGGGTTGATCTTGTGTACCACTGCTGCCACCCCTGTCCTTGGAGTTGAAGGAATGGCTGCTGTCACCTTTGTCTGTAGTAGTTTGAAATTATACCTGCCCTCAGAGCCAGGAACCAGTGATCCGAATCTGATAATCAAAAGCCATGATCAGTTATCAGCTGTGCCTAACTGTTCCTGGAAGAGGTTTCTTTTTCCCTTTCTGTCACCACAGCTAGTTAGTGACTGGTCTCTTCTGTGCCCTCCTCTGAGAGTAGAGGGTGATTGCTGATAGCTGTCATATGAAGAGAGCAATTTACAGTTCTTTACCATAGTTTCTCTGCATGTACCTCCTCCTTTTCTCTGGTTGCTGTACAGTGTTTTTCTAGCCTCTGGAGTTTCAAAATGGTTTAATAGTTACATATAGTTGTTTATTTTCCCAAATTCATACTGCTTGTCTTTCTCAAAGTAATATGTTTGTTTGAATTTTCTCTTTCTATGTAATTACCATAACCTTAGAAATTGTTCCCCTTGATATGTTGCAAAAGTAGCAGTACATAAAAGTAATTGGAGTATTTGCATCATCTGAAATATCTAATCTTTAATCATGGAATCAGCATTTCAGTAAACTATGAAAAGTTTGTATGTAAAGTCAGATTCAGAGGTGGTGTGTCTTTGGCTTATTTTGCACTTATTTTTTAGCATAAATGAACATATGAAAAGGTAGAGTTTTCAGATCAACAGAGGTTTTAAACTCTTCATGACTTGGTTACCCACCCTGTCTTGATATCTAAAATCTGTTTCCAATGATATGTCTTTATTTTCTTTTCATATACTTATTGCATTAGGCTTAATAATTAGGCTTAAAAGGACTCTATTCTCTTTGTTGTTTTCCATCGAAGTGGTGACTTTTTGCATCTGTCTTTATTGTTCCAGTAAAAATGCCTTTCTCAGATGTCCTGATACAATGTATCTGCTTATTTATGTAATTATGGTCTATATGCCAGTTAATATCCAGTTAAAATCAGAGTACTGAGGGAATCTAACTTTATGATTGTGCACAAGTTGTTATTGTCTACCTTCACACCTTATAGCTCATGATATTGGTAAAATCTTAAATTCACTCAGACAGACAACAATAGAATCAAACAACATTAAAAAAATCTAATGCTATTTTTACAGTCATGGAATATCAGGGCTCAGAAATATTAAATTACTCCACCAACTGAGGTATGGTAAATCAGGCCAATGATGTTTTTCACTCATGCCTAAAACCTTGAAATTCATACAGAGTATATCATAATTTTGTTTTAGGACACATGAAGGCAGATTACCATCATTTACAAATATCTTACCACTTTATTGTTCTCTGTCTTCACCTGAACCTTTCTATTGGGACTGGTGAATTACTAATAGTCGGGCTTGTGTTTTTCTTTTTTCCTTAGTGTTCAGGAAGTCTAAATAGAGTCTAAAAGGACATTACCAACCTCATCAGCTCTGTCTTGAAGGTGTTAACATTACCTATGCTTCCTGGGTCCCTAAATAATTTCCCATACGTAATAGCATGAGCCTCTGAAGTGCAAATGTTTTAGTTCTAGAGATCCTTTGTGTTACTGACTTCCAAACACCCTTTCACTTCTTTCTCCTCTTTTCCGCTCTCATGTGGTTATTAGGACTGAGATTATACAATATTTGTAGAATATGATCTAACTGATTTTTCTTGATGTTTGCTTATCTGCCCAATCTTCTTCCTAATACTTTCGCCTTGTTCAGTTCTCGCCAGGTCTCTTTGATCCTGGTCCATGAATGCAAACCTAATGGCTGGGATTCTCCCATTATGGATCCAATGTGAGGAAAAAGTCTCTTCTACCAGCCGATGATAATATACCATCCATGTCTTACCAACAAATCTTTTAACTGGGTAGTTACTATATTTTGAGCATGTCTTTGATTGACCACTGCTAAATTATTATCAACTTCATCAAATTATATATTATTTTGGTGAAAATTTATTTTTATTAACTGGATTAGTAAATTCCCAAATGACAACAGTTAAAATATTGGAAGCTGAGACCTACTTCTGGTAATGGCTACTTAAGGTGGCTGGACAATTCCTCTTTGCAGAGAACAAGCTCTGAATTTGATGAATAAGCATTAGCTTACATATGCAAGATCAGTGAACCCCAAGTAGCATAAATACAAAGAGAAATACACCTAGACAAAATAAAGGAAAAACTACTGAGAACAACATCAAAAGAGAAAATTTTAAAGTAACTAGAAAAAAAAAACATGATAAAATTAACATCTGGCCTTTCATCAAAAGCCATTGAAGTTAGAAAACACTTGAGTGATGTATTCAAAGTATTGAAAGAAAAATGAAGCCAACAACCAGAAATCCATATCTAGCACATCTATCTTATAAAAATGATGCTAAAATAAAGACGTGTGGATAAAGAAAAATAGAGAGCATTCAGTTAGCAGATCTGTACTATAAGAAATACTAAAGGAGATTGTTCAGCCTGAAAGGAAATGACTACAGATCTTAACTTGGATTCACAGGAGGAGTGAAGAGAACTGGAAGTGGTAAGTATGTGATTTAAATATAAGAGAATACACACACACAGGATGGTGCAATGGTGGCTCAGCAGCAGAATTCTTGACTGCCATGCTGGAGACCCAGGTTTGATTCCTGGATTGCCCATGCAAAAAAAGAAAAATTGGAAAAGAATACACACACACATACATATATGTATTTTTTCTCTGATTTATTATTTATAAAACGTTTCTGAGTTAAGTAGAAATTATATACATATATAACATATATATACACATATAAAACACTATATTTGTTGGACTTATAGCATAAATACATAACATATAATAATGATAGCACAAGAGGGGAGAGCAAAAAGACCTAAACTTTTACTTAAAATATTTGCTATATTTTACTAGAAATAAGTCTATACTAACTTGAAGGAGATTGTGATAAGTTAAAAATGCGTATTGTAATGCTCAGTGCAACCACTAAAAGCTAACTCAATATAACAAAGAAAAGTGACCAGAGAAATGTAAAAAATATATATCTGTTTAACACAAAGAATTAATAAAGAGGGAACACTGTAACAAAAAAGTGATGAAACAAATATAAACTAGAATGCAAAATGGCAAATCTAAATTAAAGCATATCAATGATTACATTAAATGTAAGTGGCTTAAACACTCTAATTAAAAGCCAATGATTGTCAGCTGGGATTTAAAAGAATGCACACTCCAACTATATGTTATCTATAAGAGAAGGCTTTTCAATTCAAAAATAAAAACTTTATTCAAGGTTGTCCTATTTACTTATTATTAATGAAATCAAGTTGGCTTATTAATTTTAAAATCTCTTTGTTCCTAGATTATTCAAACTTTACTCCTTACATGGTTTATATGTAGGAAATATGGATGTGATATAAGTTTCTAACCATATTTCCAGCAATTATGGCTATGCATTAGCTCTGAACTAACCTAAAAGTAGGACATTAGCCTCTGTCATATGTTACTAATTTTAAAAATTATTAAAAATAAAATCAGATTTTTAGTGTAGACTTGAGAGAACAGATTGTTGTTTAGGTTCATATTTCCAGAAACATACCAATGTCCTGTGATAATCTTGGAAGAATGTGATGAGGATAGAAAGCACCATTAAATAAAATTACTACAATTACTTCTCATTTTTTTAGCCATTATTTTAGATGTTGATATTACTGATTTTACTTAAATCTGCTAAACATAGGGGAAAATTTAAGCAAAGTTATAAGATGAACATGTCCCAGTACTGATACAAAAAATTAGGAACTAACCGTACCTGGACCAGATATTTGGTACATTTTGTACTCCACTATGTCCTGTTATATTAACTATATTTAAAATGAAGAAAATTAAGCGTAGATACCCATGTACACTGTAGAAAACCTACAGTACTGTACTGTTTCCTGGTTAATAGAACAGGATGGTCCATTTTAGCACTGTCCAATAGAAATTTCCACAATGAAGGAAATATTTTGTATCTGGTCTGTCATTGTGGCTACTGAGCACTAGTATAACTGAGGAACTGAATTTTTAATTTTTTCAGTTTTTATTAATTTAGATTTTAATAGCCATATTTAGCTAGTTGCTACCCTATTGGGGCAGCACAGAATTCCCATTGAGGCACAGACTTTATTCTCCCTCATTATGACAATTATTGGTATAAAGTTGTCATGATTACACTGACACTTAATGGTTTGAACTGATCCATTTATCCTCATTATATACTGTGTTTAATATTAAATATCGGAAAAATTCTAAGAAGAGATGGCTTTAGAGTATAGCTAATAAATCAAAATTACAGCCATTTCAGTTTTATTCCAGCCAAATAACACTGATTTTTTATGCAATTAGTAGGAGTATAATATCTGAGAATGTAAGCAAAAGAAATTTAAAAAGTTAAAGAACTATGCTAGAGAATTTGACTCTTGGGAATGCTTTACCATGGTGGACCATTTTGGGGCATTACATTTTGAACTGCAAGGCCCAGATTGTTTGTACATTATTTTGTAGGCTATGAGTGGTAGGGTCAGACATAAATAGCAGAAATTGATGATATAGATAAAACCACGCAGGCCAAACTTATGTATTCAGAAAAACAGTCTCCAGATGCTGATTGTTACTTCTCTAAAGTTAACCTTAGATCTATCTGCTGATCAAAGTGGAAAGTGAGTTGAGGGACCTGTGATGGTTTAGGGCTGTATATACTTTAGAAGAGCATGTTCTTAAAGCTAACCCATTCTTGTGGGTATAGATTTGCTGTAAGTGGAACCTTTTGATTTTGCTTATATCAGTTGAGGTGTGCTCCAGGTGGGTCTTAAACCTCTTACTGGAGTCCTTTATAAGAGGATGAAATAGAAAGAATAGAAACTGAGAGTGGGACACATAACAGAAGGTTAGAGAGAAAACCACAGAAACTAAGAGAAGTCACTGAAGCCAGAAATTTGAAGCAGTGAAATCCAGAAGAGAAAGAGGAGACCAACAGAAACCATGTGCCTTGACATCTGACAGAGGATTTCAGGTATTATATGATGATGACTTGATTTGGACATTTTCATGGCCTCAGAACTGTATGCTTATAAGCTAATAAATCCCATTGTTAAAGTCCAGTCTATTTCTGGTATATTATATTTTGGTAGTTTTAGAAGAAAACAGGGGCTGTATTTGTATCTACCTCATCCTCTGTCTCAACTTTCTTTTTGCTCGGAGGAATAATTAATTCAAGCAAGGACAGGCAGATTTCCTCTCCTAGGAATTTAGAATTGGAACAAGAACCTGAGTCATTTAGCTAATGACATACCTTAGGGTTATGCACTCCAAGAGTTGTACAAAATGTTGGGTTGAGAGAAAATGGTATAATCAAGCTTTTAGAGGGGAGAATGAAATGAACAGAGAGAAAAGTAGAAATGGTAAATTTTGTAAGTTATGTGGTTCCGAAGAGAGAGAAACTAGGTGATCGGAGAACCCAGCCATTGATGACTTCATTTCCTATGGGCCTGGATATTCTGTCTGCACATTTGCCTACTTTCACATACTTGTTTCTCTCCTCCTCGTAAATTGCTTTTTTTTTTTTAACCTTAGGTTGGTTCATTTTCTTGAAGCTGAATTTGCCCTGAGACAGGAGGGATACTCTAAACTCTGTGTACACCAAATACAAAGACTCTCTTTTTTTTTTTCCTTCTTCTCTTTCTCCTTCACACCTCCCCACCCCACACCCCCCACCCCCATCCATTTTGGTCAATTTGTATATAATTCTTCTTATTTAGCCCCATCAGTAGTTCACATACCTTGCTGTGTGCTAAAGTCATTTAGCTACCTTGTAAATATACTGCTGCCCTGGATCTACCCCAGGTAAATTAAATTATAATCTCTTGGTGATGGGGATTAGGTGTCAATATATTTTTAAAAGCTTCCTAGGACTCTGAAGTGTGTCCAAGTTTGAGAGGCTCTGATCTGTACATGACAGTTGTCTATACTAATCTAAGACAAGAATCATTATCATTGTCCATTGTACTTAATAGAGTTTTTGTTGCATGTATGCTTGTAAATGTCTTGACTTTAGTATATTTATGTCAATCAAATATATTTAATAGGGTACTGATTTTTTGATCAGTAAGTGTGATCTATACTTTCAGCATCATTGTTTACTATATGTCATTTTAACCATAAAGCACTTTGAAATCATACTGAGCAATGTTTTGTCAATTGTTACTATATAATAAAAAACTGTAATATATTACAGATATTTTGATCTTGGATGAGGAGGATGAAATGATATCATTAGAGAGAAGATAGCATTAGATTGAGAAGTCACAGAGTAAGTGAAGTGTGATAAAACCAATACACAAATAAGAATTCTCTTCCTCCACATCACCTGCTTCAAACTTCTGTTTAAATTGAACGATAGTACTTGAGATATGAATAAAATAGTATTTGGTGAACTATCAATACAGCCCTCCTATATGTTTTTCTTACTCAAGATGACTCATTAAAATTTCATGAGCTTCCAAACCTCCCACTGTAGATAACTATGTTCATTTATTTTCAGTTAGATATTATTATGTTATATAAAAATTGATATTTGAAGAATATTCTACATAATACTACACAGGAGCTAAACAAAGACAAAGAACTGAATTTTAAATTATAATTTTTCCACTCAGTAATTAGAACTTTACACTGTACAGAATAACTCTTATTTTTATAAAAGATAGGTGTTCTAGTTTCCTACTTGCTGGAATGCAGTATACCAGAAATGGAAAGGCTTTTAAAAAGGGAAATTTAATAAGTTGCTCGTGTACAGTTCTAAGGCCAAGGAAATGTCCCGATTAAAGCAAGTCTATAAAAATGTCCAAATTAAGGCACCAACAAGAGGTTACCTTCCTTCAAGAAAGTTCAGGATTTCTCTCTCAGCTGAAAGGCAATGTAGTGAAGTCTCTCAGCATTCTCTCCTGTCTTCTTATTTCAGGGAGTTCCCCTGGGGGCATTTTCCTTCTTCATCTCCAAATATCTTTGGTGGTGTGGGCTCTCAGCCTTGTGGCTCTGCTGGGCTCTGCTATGTGGCTTTCTCATGGCCCTGAAAAGGGACTCTCTCCAAAATGTTTTCTCTTTTAAAGGATTTCAGTAAGCAACCTACCTTCAAGGGGTGGAGACACAACTCCATGGAAATCATCTAATGAAAAGTTACCACCCACATTTGGGTGGGTCACATCTCTATGGGAACAACTAAAAAGTTCCCAGCCAGCAAAACTGAATGAAGGTTAAAGGGCATGGTTTTTCTGGGATCCACCACAAATTCAAACTGGCACAGTAAGGGAAAAAAAACAGTTCAAACATTTATTTTTTACTAGTGGTCTAGAGCAGACAAATAAATATTTGGAATTAAGTTTCAAGAACCCTGCAGTTTGAAATGAGACTTATTTCTTCAAGAAATTAAAATTCTAAAAAAATGAGGGCAGATAAGTTAGGGATAATTTTATACAATTTTAAAGTATGTGCAGGTCTCTTACACAGATAACATAAGATGTTTTCCATCTCTCATGAGGACAGGACAAGGAAAAACATCCTTGTATTCTGTAGCATAAGAGACTTTCAAAGATTGTTTCTGCCAGCAAAATTTGTTAAGGATGAGAAAAGATCACCAGAGGATATTATAAAGTATCTTTCTTTTGAAGTCTCTCTATATAGAATATTTCTCATCTTTCTGAGATATTAAGAATGCTTTTTCCTAAGAGAAGGGAATGAATAAACTGACCTCTCACTTTCTCTTTCATCTGACCTGTTTCAGGTTGCAGGCCACGAAAAGAAAACATGACCAGAAAACTCATTAGGATCTAGGCAAGCAATCAAGAGCCAAAGGAATAACTTTAGAGTAAAACATGTACATAAAATGCACATTGATCATGCTGTTGATTTCCACAAAGTCCTATTTTTGCATACTTATTGTTTTCAACTTTAAGAAAAATAAGGTTCAAAATCATCAGTACTGTTTGGCTGTCTTTTCCTAGAAGCAATGCAATATCTACTCTGAGGTTGAAGTCACAGTGTCTATAGTACTATATTTACTGGTGCTTTGGAGTATCTAGAAATGTTAACAGAGGTGGTGATGGTCTGGTATAGACATGTTAAACAACTTAATAGCATTTAAACATATCTCTGTGGGGGTAGCTTTAAGTCTGCCAAAGTTCAGAATAGATATAGAATGTAGGGAAGTCTTTATCTAGAAAATAGTCTTTGTCTGGGTATCAGATTAATAATAGATGCTCAACCAAAGCTTTACCAAGGCTATGGCAGTGCAAAAAATATATATATTGAGTTGCTTCCAGAGTATAGGTAAGTGGCAGGAAATGCTGCCTTAAGGATGGTTTAGAGGCCATATTCTATAAAGACTTCCTGTTACTTTCTTTTTTTACATAGGCAGGTACCAGGAATTGAACCTGGGTCTCCGACATGGCATGTAAGAACTCTGTCTACTGAACCACTGTGGCCCACCTACCTCCAGTTACCTTTTAAAGCATTTGTTAAGGGTCTTGGATTATTGTTTTAAGGAATTTGGTTATAATCATAGATCAGTAATTGGCAAAATATGGCTAATTACTCAAATCCAGCCTTTGCCACCTGCCTTTGCAAATAGGATTTTATTGCAATCTAAAAAAACCCATTCATTTACCTATGGTCAATGACTAATTTTGCACTACTACAGAAGAGTTGAGTCATTGCAACAAAAACCTTATGGACCACAAATCCTTATTATCTGACTCTTTACCTAAAATGTTTGCCAACCCCTGTCAGGGATGGTAGTTTTGTTGTTGTTTTCCTCATATGTCCCTCTCGCCTTCCCCAGGTGGAGGGAGGGGGGGATGGCTTGATCAGATTTCTGACTCAGAAAACTAATTTTGAGTGCATTGATAGTATACCAGCTTCTTGACATATCCTAGTTCTTTGCAAACTGTGTGTTTCATGATGAATGAATGAATACATTCATTAAGGGTATCAGATTAAGTTAGGAAGCAAATTCAGATTTCAGATGAGATATAATAAAGGCCTGGAATAAGGGTAGTGGCATAATGGATAGAGAGAAGAGGGGATAAATTAAAGTTATATGAGAAATGAAACTAATTGTACTTCACTTGGTGATTTTAGTGAATCATTTACTTATTCCTTTGTTTGTTTTACCCATGGCTCTTATTTTAAAACTTAGTTATGGAAAATTTTAAATATATGCAAAAGAACTGATGAATGACCATGTAATTAACTCTTATTTTCAAAATTAATCAGCATTTTTCCAGTCATGTTTTATCTATTCCTACTCTTTAAAATAATGCTCTTGTTGCCGTAGTCTAAAGCAAAACCTATTTTATAGCATAAAGGGCTATTCTAATACTCTCAAGGCAGATATTGGTATGCAGTTAACATTAGTGTATTTACTGCTTTAGCTTGAACTACTTTTCCAATAGAGAAGGTTTTCAAAATGCATATGCCTGGGCTTATCCCCAGAGATTCTGATTTTGTGGTTTGAGAAATTCTTGTGGTCATGTAGTTTTAAAAGTTCCCCTGTATAATTCTGATGAGCACCAAAGGCTGAGAGACCCTGGGTTAGTTAAGACACTATGGCTCCAATAGAAGCCTTAATACATTTCACACATTCACAAGAAAAATATAGATGTTGTACTTTTGCCCATTACATCATTCTGGGCCTAAATCAATACTAAGGCTATAAACAGTTGGACATTAAAGCTACATGTAGGCATTTTCTACCTTCAGAAATTTTGAAAAGTGTACACTGACACCCTATACATAGAAAGAACATATATCTTCAATTCTCTGGGATATTTCCATTTATTGCCCATTGTCCTGGAGTGAATCTTTTTTTTTTACTCTCAAAAGATCCCAGTTTTGATACTAAAATGTATATTCAGCCTCTGAAAGGTCATGAAAACAGTTTTAATTTTTATAAAATATAATAGAAGGTTGATGGAGTAGAAGAATAATGTGGTTTGATATATGTTTTTAAAATATCAGTGGCCCATATATTTGGGAGTTATAACTGTTATTTCTAAATTCTGAAATACTGAGCTGTTTATTTGCAACCTGGTCATTCCCAGAAACTTCAGGTATTTATGTAACACCTGAGATACAGAGTTAGAGCTCTGAAGCTATGGAAGTCAGCAGTACCCAATACAGGAACTATTTTAAAAAGTTGAAAAAGTGATCAGACTTTGCATAGAGATATGAATCAAACTGATCTGGATAGGACTAAGGTAAATCAGAATACATGGTAAAGGATGATATCATCCATATCTTAAAACTTCAACTTCTATGTGAGACCAAAGGATTGATGTTTACTTTTAATGCAAAATTTATATTTTGGGTAGTGCATTTCTTAATTTAACTTGTCTGGTAAGTTCAGTTGAATGCCATTAAGTACGTGGATCTTGAATAGGGCATGAGATTTTTTTTCTTTGTCCAGATTAGTGTGATGCCCTGATATAGCCCAGAGAAATTCGGCAGTGAATAAAGAAGTATTTGCAAAGTTCCCTTGAGGGACTAGGGAGAAAGGAGGAAATACTCACCTTCTCCAGTTGGAGAATTTCTGATATTTTTGCAAGCAGTAGGGACAACCAGATTAATAGACCAAGCCCTTGATCTTGGGGTTCATCCCTGTGAAACTTATTTCTTAACATTAGGCCTGAGAGTCACCCCCAGGGGATCTCTTTTGTTGCTCAGATGTGGCCCCTCTCTCCAAGCCGACTTGACAGTTGCCCTTGCCCCCTATGTGGGACATGACTCCCAGGAGTGTAAATCTGCCTGGCAACATGGGACAGAAATCCCTGAAAGAGCCAGGAACCAGCATCAAGGAAGTGACGGATGAGATCTGTGTGCTTACTGCACTCAGTAACAGCTGGAGTATCAAGAGCTTTGTTAAAGGAGGATCCAGGTGGTAGATCACAGTGTCTAACCCAGAGGACAAGTTGGATGAGGTGAGGTAAACAACCTTAACATATTTATTGAACATCCAAAATGTCCCAGGCAGTAAACTAAGTGGTGAGAGACAAACAAAATGACACTTGTAATCAATGATGTAAACTAAATGAACAGAGTTAAGTGACAGCATATAGTTGTAGGCTTTACTTAGGTTATTTGAGGTGGTTGCTGTGATCTTTATAATGGTTTAGTGGAATGGTTTGGGTAGAAGCAGACTGGAGTGGTGTGAGCAATGAATGTGATCTTCTGTTTTAACATAGTGGAGTTGTGATTTCTTAGTAATTGAAAGGATGTCATACCAATTACCATTGTCAAAAGCATACTGATTATTGGGTGGTACAACAGTGGCTCAGTGGCAAGAATTCTCGCCTGCTGAGCTGGAGACCTGGGTTCTATTCCTGGAGCCTGCCCATGCCAAAAAATAATAATAATAATAATAAGCCTACTGATTATTAATGACTCATAGCTAAAGTCATCTTATATTCAGTTTTTAGAATTCTTTTACTTCTACTCACTTAGTTGATTCTTTTCAATCCTGTAAGGTTTACAGGAAAAGTACCATTATCCCCCGTATGATAATAGTGTTCATAGAGGTTAGAAGATAGGTTACCTAGGGTCACAGAGTCCAGTAAGAGATGGAATGAGGCCAAGAACCCAATTTGTTTTTTTTTAATTAAAGTTCTTTGTTGGAGAAGTTGTTGGTTTACAGAAACATCATGTAAAAATACCATCATTCCCATATACCCACCTAGTATTGACTTCAAATTAGTGTGTTACCTTTCTTACAATTGAGAAAGAATATTAAACTTGTACTGTTAATTATACTCCATAATTTACATTAGGTATATTTTTCTACCATATCTTCACTTGGCCTCATTTGAAGCTGTTATGTGCCTCAGAAAAGGCCATGTTCTTTTATGCATTCCTATGGAATAGACCTGTTGTGGTG
Organism: Tamandua tetradactyla; assembly: GCF_023851605.1. Taxonomy (NCBI): domain Eukaryota; kingdom Metazoa; phylum Chordata; class Mammalia; order Pilosa; family Myrmecophagidae; genus Tamandua; species Tamandua tetradactyla. Next base: position 133,802,479 of record NC_135331.1, read on the forward strand.
GGACCTTTTAGTTAGGTTATTTCAATTAGGGTGTGACCCACCCAATTCAAAGTGGATCTTAATCCTTTACTGTAGTCCTTTATGAGGATAAAAGACATAAATAGCCCAGAGAGCTCAGAGAAAAACTCTCAAAGAAGCTTAGGAAAAAATCCCTGGAGAAGTTGAGAGAGCCTCTGAGATCAGAGGTGAAAGCAACAGAACTGAGGATCAAAGATTAGCAGATGATGGCCATATGCCTTGCTAGCTGACAGAGGATACCCAGATGCCAGCAGCCTTTCTTCAGAGAAGTTATCTTCCTCTTGATACCTTAATGTGGACATTTTAATGACTTTAGAACTGTGAATTTATAAAACTAATAAATCCCCATTGTTAAAACCAGTCCATTTCTTGTATATTGCTTTTCAGCTGCTTTAGCAAAACAGAACACCACCTTATTATTAATACCTTGCATTAGTGTGGTACATTTGTTATAATTCATGAAAGAACATTCTTATACTTGTACTATTAACTATAGTCCATTGTTTTTAATAAGATTCACTGTGGCATACAGAGCTATTTTTTTATTTTTTAATTTTTATTCTAGTAACATATATATGACTTAAAATTTCCACTTTTAACCGCATTCATATATATGATTCTATGCTGTTACTCACATTTGCAACATGGTACCATCACCACCATCAGTTTCCAAAACTTTCAAGCAACCCACATAGAAATCTGTACAAATTACACATTAACTTAGCATTCTCTACCCTCAACTCAGTGCCTGGTAACCTGTGTTCTAATTCTAACATGGAGTTTGCTTATTCTAATTATTTCATATCAGTGATATCATACAATATTTGTTATTTTTGTATCTGTTTTATTTCATTCAGCATAATGTGCTCAAGGTTCATGTTATGGCATATATCAGATTTTCATTGCTTTTTTTTATGGCTGAATAGTAGTCCATTATATGTATAGGCCACATTTATCCATTCATTGATTGATAGATATTTGAATTGCTTCCTTCATTTGGCAGTTGTGAATACTGCTATGAATATCAATGTGCAGTTATCTTTTTGAGTCCCTGCTTTCAACAATTTTGGGTACATACCTAATAGAAAGCTTCCAGGACACACGGTAGTTCTATACTTAGCTTCCCAAGAAACAGCACCATTTTCCATTGCCACCAGCAATGGATGTTCCTGTTTCTCCATATCCTCTCCAATACTTGTGATTTTGTTTTTTGTTTTTGTTTTTTAACAGTAGCCATTTGAGTACATGTGAAATGGTATTTCATTGTGGTTTTGATTTACATCTCCCTAATAGCTAATGATGCTGAGCATCTTTTCATGTGCTTTTTAGTCATTAGTTTAATTTATTTGGACAAATGCCTATCAAGTTTTTGCCCTGTTTTTAAATGGGTTGTTTGTCTTTTTATTTATGAGTTGCAGGATTTATTTATATATTCTGGATATTCAACCATTATTGGATATGTGGTTTCCAAGTATTTTCTCCTATTGCGTAGGTTGTCTTTTGACTTTTATTCTAGTTTACTGCCTGCTGAAATACAATATACCAGAAATGGAATGGCTTTTAAAAAGGGGAATTTAATAAGTTGCTTGTTTACAGTTCTAAGGCTGAGAACATGTCCCAATTAAAACACGTCTATAGAAACGTCCAATCAAAGGCATCCAGGGAAAATACCTTGGTTCAAGAAAGCCGATGAAGAGAACGCATTTACGAGGGAACAAGATGGTGGCTTAGTAATGTGCGCATTTTAGTTCGTCCTCCAGAACAAATACTAAATAACCAGAAACAGTACAGAACAGCTCCCGGAGCCACAATAGTGACCGGACACACAGCGTACCCCATTCTGGACCAGCTGGACCGGCTGCGAGTCTCCTGAACAGTGAGTTCCCCAAGCCGCGGCAGTTCCCCAAGCCGCGGCGGCCGGTGCCCCTCCCCCACAGGCGGCTTCCTGGAGGGAAAGGAAAGAGACTCTAACAGTACCAGGGACTGAGTCCAACCAAACACCAATAGTGGAATTAATAAACAAATTCTGACTACTAAAAATAGGCCCCCAGCTCAGGCGGAACTGGTTAACGCAGAGGTCACCTATTGGGCTAACTGAAAAAGAGGAAAGGGGATGAAATGGAGGCTTTTGTGGCTGTTTCTATGGAGGCTTGGCTGCCTCTGGATTCAGCAGCGGGATTACACAGGCTGCAACTGCCCCAGGCATAGGCAGAAACAGGCTGCTTTCAGGGCTGTCTCCCGCCTGAGCCTTCCCCAGGGAAGGGGTGAAACACAACTCAGCTGGAATCCCTCTCTCAAGGAATTCAGACACCAGGGCTTGGCAATTTGAAGCCATTAAAACCAGCCTACAAACTCTCCTCTGTCTCCACCGTGCCCCCAGCAGGGAGAGCCTTCCAAAGCTAAAAGAGCCAAAACATCTTTTGCTGGTGGGACCTGCAGACAGACAAGCGCCACATACTGGGCAGGATAAGAAAAACAGAGCCCAGAGACTTCACAGGAAAGTCTTTCAACCTGCTGGGTCTCACCCTCAGGGAAAACTGACGCAGGTGACTCCTTCCACCCCCCACATAGGAGGCCAGTTTAGTCCTGGAAAACCTGGCTGAAATCTGTAATACCTAGGGTCTACATAGGTATTACAGATTATAAGGGTGGGGAGGGAAAAGGCACCTTACAAGCAGGACAAGAAACAAGAAAATAAGAACTGAAAAATTATCCTCTGTTAAACAAAACTTAAGGTAGAGGCCCAGAAAAAGCTGAACTGAAGGTCAAAGAACAGATAGACAACAAACTCATCTAGCAAGAAAACCCTAGGTAAAATAAGTGAAAGCAATCTCCAGAATAAACTAACTAAGGTAATTAAAAGTCTACACACCAGCAAAAAGTAACAAATCACACCAGGAAAACTGAAGACATGGCCCAGTCAAAGGACCAAACCAATAGTTCAAATGAGATACAGGAGCTGAGACAACAAATGCTGAATATACGAACAGAAATGGAAAGCCTCATCAAAAACCAAATCAATGAATTGAGGGAGGACATGAAGAAGGCAAGGAATGAACAAAAAGAAGAAATGGAAAGTCTGAAAAAACAAATCACAGACTTAGGGGAATGAAAGATACAGTAGAAGAGATAAAAAAAACAATGGAAACCTACAATGGTAGATTTCAAGAGACAGAGGTTAAAATCAGTGAACTGGAGGATGGAACATCTGAAATCCAAAAAGAAACAGAAACTATAGGGAAAAAATGGAAAAATATGAGCAGGGACTTCGGGAATTGAATGATAATATGAAGCACACAAATATACGTGTTGTGGGTGTCCCGGAATGAGAAGAGAAGGGAAATGGAGGAGAAAAACTAATGGAAGGAATTATCACTGAAAATTTCCCAACTCTTATGAAAGACCTAAAATTACAGATTCAAGAAGTGCAACACACCCCAAAGAGAATAGATCCAAATAGGTGTTCTCCAAGACACTTACTAGTCAGAATGTCAGAGGTCAAAGAGAAAGAGAGGATCTTGAAAGCAGCAAGAGAAAAGCAATCCATCACATACAAGGGAAACCCAATAAGACTATGCGTAGATTTCTCAGCAGAAACCATGGAAGCGAGAAGACAGTGGGATGATATATTTAAATTACTAAAAGCGAAAAACTGCCAGCCAAGACTTCTATATCCAGCAAAATTGTCCTTCAAAAATGAGGGAGAAATTAAAACATTTTCAGACAAAAAGTCACTGAGAGAATTTGTGACCAAGAGACCAGCTGTGCAAGAAATACTAATGGGAGCACTAGAGACAGATAAGAAAAGACAGAAGAGGGAGGTGTGGAGAAGAGTGTAGAAAGAAGGAAAATTAGATATGACATATAAAATACAAAAGGCAAAATGGTACAGGAAAGTACTATCCAAACAGTAATAACACTAAATGTTAATGGGCTGAACTCCCCAATCAAAAGACATAGACTGGCAGAATGGATTAAAAAATGGGATCCTTCTATATGCGATCTACAGGAAACACATCTTAGACCCAAAGATAAACATAGGTTGAAAGTGAAAGGTTGGGAAAAGATATTTCATGCAAATAACAACCAGAAAACAGCAGGAGTAGCTATACTAATATCCAACAAATTAGACTTCAAATGTAAAACAGTTAAAAGAGACAAAGAAAGATACTATCTACTAATAAAAGGAACAGTTAAACAAGAAGACATAACAATCATAAATATTTATGCACTGAACCAGAATGCCCCAAAATACATGAGGCATGCACTGCAAATACTGAAAAGGGAAATAGACACATCTACCATAATAGTTGGAGACTTCAATTCCCCACTCTCATCAATGGACAGAACATCTAGACAGAGGATCAATAAAGAAACAGAGAATTTTAATATTACAATAAATGAGCTAGACTTAATAGACATTTATAGGACATTACACCCCACAACAGCAGGATACATCTTTTTCTCAAGTGCTCATGGATCATTCTCAAAGATAGACCATATGCTGGGTCACAAAGCAAGTCTCAACAAATTTAAAAAGATTGAAATCATACACAACACTTTCTCAGATCATAAAGGAATGAAGTTGAAAATCAATACTAGGCAGAGTGCCAGAAAATTCACAAATACGTGGAGGCTCAACAACACACTCTTAAACAACCAGTGGGTCAAGGAAGAAATTACAAGAGAAATCAGTAAATATCTCGAGGTGAATGAAAATGAAAACACAACATATCAAAACTTATGGGACGCAGCAAAGGCAGTGCTAAGAGGGAAATTTATTGCCCTAAATGCCTATATCAAAAAAGAAGAAAGGGCAAAAATTCGGGAACTAACTGTCCACTTGGAAGAACTGGAGAAAGAACAGCAAACTAACCCCAAAGCAAGCAAAAGGAAAGAAATAACAAAGATTAGAGCAGAAATAAATGAAATTGAGAACATAAAAACAATAGAGAAAATCAATAAGACCAGAAGTTGGTTCTATGAGAAAATCAATAAGATTGATGGGCCCTTAGCCAGAATTGACAACAAGAAGAAGCGAGAGGACGCAAATAAATAAGATCAGAAATGGAAGAGGAGACATAACCACTGACCTCACAGAAATAAAGGAGGTAATAACAGGATACTATGAACAACTTTATGCTAATAAATACAACAATATAGATGAAATGGACAAGTTCCTAGAAAGGCATGAACGACCAACTTTGACTCAAGAAGAAATAGAGGACCTCAACAAAGCAATCACAAGTAAAGAAATAGAATCAGTCATTCAAAAGCTTCCCAAAAAGAAAAGTCCAGGACCAGATGGCATCACATGTGAATTCTATCAAACATTCCAGAAAGAATTAGTACCAACCCTGCTCAAACTCTTCAAAAAAATTGAAGTAGAGGGAAAGCTACCTAATTCATTCTATGAAGCCAACATCACCCTCATACCAAAACAAGGCAAAGATATTACAAAAAAAATAAAACTACAGACCAATCTCTCTAATGAATATAGATGCAAAAAGCCTCAACAAAATTCTAGCAAATCGAATCGAGCAACACATTAAAAGAATTATACATCATGACCAAGTAGGATTCATCCCAGGTATGCAAGGATGGTTCAACATAAGAAAATCAATTAATGTAATACACCATATCAACAAATCAAAGCAGAAAAATCACATGATCATCTCAATTGATGCAGAGAAGGCGTTTGACAAGATTCAACATCCTTTCCTGTTGAAAACACTTCAAAGGATAGGAATACAAGGGAACTTCCTTAAAATGATAGAGGGAATATATGAAAAACCCACAGCTAATATCATCCTCAATGGGGAAAAATTGAAAACTTTCCCCCTAAGATCAGGAACAAGACAAGGATGTCCACTATCACCACTGTTATTCAACATCGTGTTGGAAGATCTAGCCAGAGCAATTAGGCAAGAAAAAAAAATACAAGGCATCAAAATTGGAAAGGAAGATGTAAAACTATCACTGTTTGCAGATGATATGATACTATACATCAAAAACCCTGAAAAATCCACAGCAAATCTACTAGAGCTAATAAATGAGTACAGCAAAGTGGCAGGTTACCAGATCAACATTCAAAAATCTGTAGTGTTTCTATACACTAGCAATGAACAAGCTGAGGGGGAAATCAAGAAATGAATTGCATTTACAATTGCAACTAAAAGAATAAAATACTTTTGAATAAATTTAACTAAAGAGACAAAAGACCTATACAAAGAAAACTACAAGAAACTGTTAAAAGAAATCACAGAAGACCTAAGTAGATAGAAGGGCATACCATGTTCATGGATTGGAAGACTGAATATAGTTAAGATGTCAATTCTACCTAAATTGATTTACAGATTCAATGCAATACCAATCAAAATCCCAACAACTTATTTTTCAGAAATAGAAAAACCAATAAGCAAATTTATCTGGAAGGACAGGGTACCCCGAATTGCTAAAAGTATCTTGAGGAAAAATAACGAAGCTGGAGGTCTCACACTGCCTGAGTTTAAGGCATATTAGGAAGCCACAGTGGTCAAAACAGCATGGCACTGGCATAAAGATAGACATATTGACCAATGGAATTGAATAGAGTGCTCAGATATAGACCCTCTCATCTATGGACATTTGATCTTTGATAAGGCAGTCAAGCCCACTCATTTGGGACAGAACAGTCTCTTCAATAAATGGTGCCTAGAGAACTGAATATCTATATGCAAAAGTATGAATGAGAACCTGTATCTCACACCCTGTACAAAAGTTAACCCAAAATGGATCAAAGATCTAAACATTACTTCTAAGACCATAAAACAGTTAGAGGAAATTGTAGGGAGATATCTTATGAATCTTATAATTGGAGGCGGTTTTATGGACCTTACACCTAAAGCAAGAGCACCGAAGAAAGAAAGAAAGAAATGGGAGCTCCTCAAAATTAAACACTTTTGTGCATCAAAGAACTTCATCAAAAAAGTAAAAAGACAGCCTCCACAATGGGAGACAATATTTGGAAACGACATATCAGATAAAGGTCTAGTATCCAGAATTTATAAAGAGATTGTTCAACTCAGCAACAAAAGAACAGCCAATCCAATTGCCAAATGCGAAAAAGACTTGATCAGACACTTCTCAGAAGAGGAAATACAAATGGCCAAAAGGCACATGAAGAGATGCTCAATGTCCCTGGCCATTAGAGAAATGCAAATCAAAACCACAATGAGATATCATCTCACACCCACCAGAATGGCCATTATCAACAAAACAGAAAATGACAAGTGCTGGAGAGGATGTGGAGAAAGAGGCACATTTATCCACTGTTGGTGGGAATGTCAAATGGTGCAACCACTGTGGAAGGCAGTTTGGTGGTTCCTCAGAAAGCTGAATATAGAATTGCCATATGACCCAGCAATACCATTGCTAGGTATCTACCCTGAGGACTTAAGGGCAAAGACACAAACGGACATTTGCACACCAATGTTTATAGCAGCATTATTTACAATTGCAAAGAAATGGGAACAGCCAAAATGTCCATCAACAGACGAGTGGCTAAACAAACTGTGGTATATACATACAATGGAATATTATGCAGCTCTAAGACAGAATAAACTTATGAAGTATGCAACAACATGGATGGACCTAGAGGACATTATGCTGAGTGAGACTAGCCAAAAACTAAAGGACAAATAATGTATGGTCTCACTGATATGAACCGACATTAGTGAATAAACTTGTAATATGTCATTGGTAACAGAGACCATCAGGAGATAGAAATAGGGTAAGATAGTGGGTAATTGGAGCTGAAGGGATACGGACTGTGCAACAGGACTGGATACAAAAACTCAGAAATGGACAGCACAATACTGCCTAACTTTAATGTAATTATGTTAAAACACTGAATGTAGCTGCATGTGAGAATGATAGAGGGAGGAGAGCTGGGGACATAAATGAAATCAGAAAGAAAGATAGATGTTAAAGATTGAGATGGTATAATCTAGGAATGCCTAGAGTGTATAATAATAGTGAAATGTACAATGTACAAATTTTAAAAATGTTTTGACATGAGGAAGAACAAAGGAATGTCATTATTTCAGGATGCTGAAAATAGATGATAATTAATACTTTAAAATATCACCTTATGTGTGAGACTAAAGCAAAAAATGTTTGTTACAAAATTTAGATTTTGACTAGAGCATTTCCTAATATAACTCATGTAGATAGTTTGATTGAATGTCATAAGTACTTGGAATCTCAGGTAGCACATGAGATTTTGTTGGTTTGTCCAGAGTGATCCCCCGATGAATCCCAGAATGATTTGATCAGTGACTGGAAAAGTATTTGCAACCCCACTTCGGGGAATGGTGAGAGTGGGGAGAAATTCAACTTCCCTAAGTTGAATTCCTGATATTCTCACAAGCAGTGTGGACAACCAAAGCTATAGGCTGAACCCCCAGTCTTGGGGTTTGTTCACATGAAACTTAACCCCACAAAGGATAAGTTAAGTCTACTTAAAATTTAGGCCTAAGAGTCACCCCCAAGAGAGCCTCTTTTGTTGCTCAGATGTGGCCTCTCTCTCCAGCCAATATGATGAGCAGTCTCACCACCCTTCCCCTCTCTGCGTGAAACATGACTCCCAGGGGTGTGGACCTTCCTGGCAACGTGGGACAAAGATCCTGGAATGAGCTGAGACTCAGCATCAAAGGACTGAGAAAGACCCTAGAATGAGCTGAGAATTAACATCAAGGAATTGAGAGAACCTTCTCGACCAAAAGGGGAAAGAGTAAAATGAGACAAAGTGTCAATGGCTGAGAGATTCCAAACTGAGTCGAGAGGTTATCCTGGAGGTTATTCTTATACATTAAGTAGATATCACCTTGTTGTTCAAGATGTAGTGGAGAGGTTGGAGGGAATTGCCTGAAAATGTAGTGCTGTGTTCCAGTAGCCATGTTTCTTGATGATGATTGAACAATGATATAGCTTTCACAGTGAGACTCTGTGAATGTGAAAACCTTATGTCTGATGTTCCTTTTAGCAACAGAAGAGTAGAACATATGGAATAAAAATAAATAATAGGGGGAACAAATGTTAAAATAAATTCAGTTTGAAATAGTGGTAAATGAAAGCGAGGAGTAAGGGGTATGGTACGTGTAGTTTTTTTTTCTCTATTATCATTTTATTTCTTTTTCTGTTGTCCTTTTATTTCTTTTTCTAAATCGATGCAATGTACTAAGAAATAATGAATATGCAACTATGTGATGATATTAAGAATTACTAATTGTATATGTAGAATGGAATGATATCTAAATGTTTTGTTTAATTTTTTTAATTAATAAAAATAGTTTAAAAAAAAAAGAAAGCCAATGAAGTTCAAATTTCTCTCTCAAGTGGAAGGACACATGGCGTACACAATCAGAGTTTCTCTCTCATCTGGAAAGGCACATGGTGAACGCAGTCAGGGTTTCTGTCTCATATGAGAAGGGCATATGGTGATCATGGCATCATCTGCTAGCTTTCTCTCCTGAAAGCTCTCTCTCATGAAGCTCCCCAGGAGGCATTTTCCTTCTTTTTCTCCAAAGGTTGCTGGCTGGTGGACTCGGCTTCTCATGGCCATGTTGTTCTGCTCTCTCAGAATCTCTCATTCTCCAAAATGTTTCCTCTTTTATAGAATTTCAGAAAACCAATCAAGACCCACCCAAATGGGTGGAGACACATCTACCCTAATCCATCTTAACAACCACTCTTGATTGGTTTACATTTCCAGGGAGATTATCTAATTACAGATTCAAACATACAGTATTGAATAGGATTATTCTCCCTTTATGAAATGGGAGTTTGATTAAAACATGGCTTTTTTAGGGGATATACATCCTTTCAAACCAACAAAACTTTCATGAGAAAGCCTTTTGAGGTGCAAAAGTTTTTAATTTTGAGGGTTTTTCTTTTGTTGCTTGGCCTTTGGCTGTGTCTAAGAATCCATTGTCTAACACAAGATCCTGAAGATCCTTCCCTACAGTTTCTTCTAGCAGTTTTATTGTCCTGGTTCTTATACTTTGGTCTTTGATCCATTTTGAGTTAATTTTTGTATATGATGTGAGATATGGGTCCTCCTTCATTCTTTTGTATATGGATATATAGTTCTCCCAACACCGTTAGTTGAAGACACTATTCTTTCCAAATTCAGTGGACTTGGCAGCCTTGTTAGATATCTGTTGGCCATGGTTATTAGGGTGTATTTCTGGACTCTCAATTCAAATCCATTGGTCAATATATCTGTCCTTAATCAGGATGTGTGAGTACTCCAACTTCATTCTTCTTTTTCAAGATGTTTTTGGCTATTTGGGCTCCCAAATAAATTTGATAACTGGATTTTGAATTTCTGAAAGCTAGGCTGTGGAATTTTGATTGGGATTGTGTTGAATCTGTAAATTTTGGGGGGTAGAATTGACACCTTAATGATATTTATTTTTCCAGTCTGTGACACAGACTGTCCTTTCATTTATTTAGGTCTTCTTTGATTTCTTTAAGTAATGTTTTGTAGTTTTCTGTGTACAAGGGTTTTACATGCTTGGTCAAATTTATCCCTATGTTTGACTTTTTAATTGCTGTTGTAAATGGAATTTTTTTTTTATTTCTTATTCAGGTTTCTCATTATTACTCCATAGTAATACTACTGATCTTTGCATGTTGTTGTGCCCCATCACTTTGCTGAGTTTGCTTATTGGCTGTAGTAGTTTTGCTATATATAGGAGCATGTCATCTATGAATAGTGAAATTTTTATTCTTCTTTTGCAGTTTTGATCCCTTTAATTTTTTTTCTTGTCTAACTTCTCTGAGTATAACTTCCAGTACAGTGTTGAATAAAAAAAGTTAGTGGACATCCTTGTCTTGTTCCGGATCTTAGACAGAAAGCTTTTAGTCTTTCACCATGCAGTATGTTAGCTGTGGGTTTTTTATATATCGTGTGCTGGTTGAAAGTATTAGGTACCCCAGAAAATCCAGGTTTTAATCCTGATAGGGCAGAAACTTTGGGTAAATTATCTCCTCAGAGATGTGACTTCTCACAAGTGGGTGTGATCTTTGATTTGGTGGAGATTTGACTTCACCCATCTCAGGTGGGTCTTGATTAGATTGTTAGAATCCTTTAAAAGAGGAAACATTTGGGGGAGAGTCAGAAATGACTAGAAACTTAAGAGCTGACAGGGAGAGCAGAGACACGAATATTTGGAGATGCTTGGAGCCCAGCAGATGTTGCCGTGTGCCTTCCCATGAAATGTTAAGCAAGCCAGAACCTGGAGGAGCCAAAAGAAGTCAAGAGATGAAAGCCAGCCCTAGAGAAGCAAAGTGATGAACCCCCACATGGACAGATACTGAAAGCAATGGAGCCCAAGAGCTAGGGACCAGCAGATGCCAGCCATGTGACTACACCCCTGACAGAGGTGTTCCTGATCCATCAGCCTTTCTTGAATGAAGATAACCTATTGTTGGTGCCTTAATTTGAACACTTTCACTTCCTTAGAATTGTAAACTTGTAACTTATTAAATTCCCCTTTTTAAAAGTCATACTAGTTCTGGTATAACACATTGCAGCAGCTAGCAAACTAACACAATGCTTTTTATCATATTGAGGGAGTTTCCTTCTGTTCTTATTTTTCTAAGTATTTTTATCAAGAATGGATGCTGAATTTTGTCAGTTGCCTTTTTTGCTTCAATTGAGGTAATTATCTGTGTTTTTTTTCCATTTGTTTGGTTAATGTGGTGTTACATTAATTGATTTTCTTGTGTTGAACCATCCTTGCATACCTGAGATAAAACCCACCTGATCATGGTGTGTAATTCTTTTTGTGGTGTTGAATTCAGTTTACAAGTATTCTATTGAGGATTTTTGCATCTATATTCATAAAAGATATTGGTCTGTAATTTTCCTTGCTTGTAGCATCTTTATTTGGCTTTGGTATTAGGCTGATATTGGCTTCATAGAAGGAGTTAGGGAGTGTTTCCTCATCTTCCATTATTTTAGAAGAGTGATATTGGCTTCATAGAAGGAGTTAGGGAGTGTTTCCTCATCTTCCATTATTTTAGAAGAGTTTAAGCAGTATTGGTAGTAATTCTTCTTGGAATAATTGGTAAGATTCACCTGCTAAACCATCTGGTCCTGGGCTTTTCATTGATGGGAAGTTTTTGATGACCAATGCAATCTCTTTACTTTTAATTGGTTTGTTGAGATCTTCTCTCTCTTCTAGAGTCAATGTGGTTTGTGCATGTGTTTCTAGTAATGTTTCCATTTAATCTGTTATCTTATTTGTTGGCATACAGTTCATAGTATACTCTGAATTTCTTATTTTTATTTCTGTGGGGAAGTAAATTGTCCCCCACTCCCATTTCTGAATTTATTTATTTGGGTCTTCTCTTTTTTTTCTGATGATGCTTGCCCATGTTTTCCTCTAAGAATTTGATAGTTTTAGCTATTAAGTTCTTTGACCCTTTTTTGAGTTGATTTTTTATATGGCATGAGATAGGGGTCTTCCTTCTCCTCTTTTTTTTTGGAAGTGGAGATCCAGTTTTCCCTGCACCATTTGTTGAAGCAACCGCTCTATCTTATTTGAGTGGTCTTTGCTATCTTGTGACAAATCAGTTGGCCACAAACATGAGGGTTGATTTCTGAACTCTCAATTCAAGTACGTTAGTCTAGTATGTATGTTCTTGTGCCAGTACCATCCTGTTTTGATTACTGTCGCTTTGTAATAAGTTTTAAAGTGGGGAAGTGTGAATCTTCAAACTGTATTCTTTGTTTTTCAAGATGTCTTTAGCTGTTCAGGGGTCCTTACCATTCCACAGACATTTAATGATTGGCTTTTCATTTTTGCAAAGACATTTGTTGCAATTTTATTGCAATTACATGGAAACTGTAAATTGTTTTGGGTGTTATTGACATTTTAACCATATTTAGTCTTCTAACTCATGAATACAGAATGTTGTTCCATTTATTTATTTATTTGTTTATTTATTTATTTATTTAATAATGTTTTGCAGTTTTTGCTATACAAGTCCTTTGCATCCTTGGTTAGATTTATTCCTAGATATTTAATTATTTTAGCTGCTGTTCTGAATGGATTTTTTTATTGACTTCTTCTTCCAGTTGTTTATTGTTTGTGTATAGAAATACACTGATTTGTGAGTATTGATCTTATACCATGCCACATTGCTGAATTCATTTATAGCTATAGGAGCTTTGTTGTGGATTTTTCAGGATTTTCTATTTATAGGATCATACCATCTGCAAATAGGGAAAGTTTTGCATGCTTTTTTCCAATTTGGATGTCTGTTATTTCTTTTTCTAGCCTAATTGTTCTGGTATAAACCGCCAGTACAATATGAATAACAATGGTGACAGTGGGCATCCTTGTCTTATTCCTGATCTTAGTGAGAATGCTTTCAGGCTTATACCGTTCAGTAGGCTATTAGGTATGAGCTTTTCACTTATGCCCTTTATCATGTTGAGGAATTTTCCTTTTATTCCTATTTTTCTAAGTGTTTTTATCGTGAAATAATGCTGGATTTTGTCACATGCATTACTTGCTTTAATTGAAATGATCATGTAGTTTTCATGTCTCTACCAGATAAAATATAGTATTTGAAATGTACTAAAATTGTTATTCATTGAAAATCCAGATTTATCTGAGTATCCTGTGTTTTAATTTCCTAAATCCAGCAGCTCTAATTATATGACACACAATGAGATTTTCAGCTTTCTTTGCATTCTATGCTGCAAATCCCCTACTTAGCATGTGTAGTTGGCAGCACTGGAAATAAAGGACCTGCCAAATATATAACATATTGATGGGGATGGCTAAATAATTTATACTCAACTGAGCTAAATCAATTTATACTGAGCAAGTAGAGCCTATATATCCACTATCAGATGTGGAATCTCAGTGTCTACCCAGTCTTACCCAGGTGAGAAGATACAGATAAGATAGTTTTAATGTGCATAAAGGTTTACCTGGAAGATGGTCCGGTATTTTCAAATACCAAGTAGCTCTACTGTAGTTAACACTTGAATGGATCCTCAAATCTTTCTTCAGACCACCTGTTGCTCTGGCAGCCTGACTCTGGCCTCAGGATGGTAATTATTGTGGATAAAAGGGAATAGGAGCATTTTGTTCCAGTTCACCGTTATTAAACACTAATCTCTAAGCCAGCTGCTATCCAGAGAAAGCATCTTGAACAGTATGATCATATTATGAGCTTCACAAGAGGTTAAAAAAAAAAAGCCATCTGTTGGTGCTAATGAATAAAATTACGGTAAAGGCAATTTAGTCAATAAATTTCAAAGACATCTGTTTGAATGGTAATGTTAAGCTTACTCTAAACTCTTAGGTTATTACTTTTATACAGTGAAAATTAAAACCAAGGGCCTTTTATAGTATTTGGCCCTATTAAATAGATATACTGCTACTATGGGGAAAGTACATGACACCTTGAATTCTTAATAATCTAAGACTAATAATAAAGATATCAAAATATAGAAAGACTTGTCTGCAATGAAGTTCATATTTTCAAGTAGAAATGTAGTAATATCTGTATCTTTGTATTTTGCATTTTGTATGTTTTAAATGGTTCCTCTGTTATATTAGAATTCATGGTGTATCTCCAAATTAATGCATTTAAGTAGCTCGTCTTGATTAGAGTATTACTGTTAGCACAAAGAGGCAAAAAATAATCTTTATATCAGAGCCGCTTATATTGAAATTGACTATGTGATTGGAAATTAAAGAGTATTTAATTGAAACTTAGTTGTACTCTAATCTTCTCTTAACAATAGATTAAACCTGTGTAAATAAATATCAGAGCCATCACTTCATTGTTAATAGATGCATCTCTATCATTGGAAAACAAATTTGTTTGTTTGTACTTGCATTTGATAATTTGGCATGTAGTTAAGAACACAGAGTCTCATTTGAGATTGTCAGGTGGTCTGGGTTTGAATCTCGGCTTCATCATTTATTTGCTTTGTGACCTTGGGAAAGTTATATCCACCCCTCTGAATTTCATTCCTAATCAGTAAAAACGGAGAATGTACATACCTATTTCATAAGGTTGTCGTGAATATGAAGAATTAATCTAGAAAGAATGCTTATACTACTGTCTTGTGTAATGAACTCTATAAGGGATGTGTTGTTATTTGTTGATAAATCTATTTTCATGATAAGGCTTACACCTCTATGAAGGTTATGTGTTGGTGTGAGACTAGCCGGGTGATGTGTCCACATGTCTGGTCAGACAAGCACTGGCCTGACCACTGCTGCAAGGATATTTCCTGGCTGGTTGATAAATCAGAAGCTGGTTTATTAAATCACTGGTTCATTGATTGCAGCTGTGGCTCATTACATCTAATCTCAACTAAGGGTGTGTCTCCCCCCCACACACACACACACAAATACAATCAGTTGAAGACGGTTAAAGAAAAGCAGACTTTTTTTCACTGTTTCTTCAACCAGTGATCCTCTCCTATGGAGTTCATTGAGCCTTCTCTGAGCTACCCACTTCACAACCTGCCCTACAGATTTTTGGACTCTTCTATTTCCGATTGGGTGAGAATCCTCTATAAATTTCATATTTACAGATATCTCCTGTTAGTTCTGTTTCTCTAGAGAAACCTAATACAGATTGGTAGTAGGAGTGGTTCTTGAGTAACAAAATCTTAAAAATGGGTTTTTACAATTAGTTTTCTACTTTAGTTAGACTCAAAGGCACTAACAGCTCTGTTTCCAATAATCAAAATGGGACTGATAGACCATAGGGTGAGTTGGCAAGAGAGATATGCAAAATATCACCATTTGATTCTGCTAATTGTATGTTTATACAAGGTAAGGCTCTGGGTAAGAGTGTTTTTGACACCTGTACTGAGTTTTCTGAAATTAAGAGGTATAATGATGTTGGCTGGTTGTTGTTAGATAAACTGGATACAGTGATGAGGAAAAGAGATGAGCCGAAGGCTTCAGATTTGCAACTTATGTACATATGAAAGATGTAAAAGTTTCCATGTGTGCCCTGAAAGAAAATCTTATTTTCTTTGGTCACAGATTTGAGATCTCTGAAAACTAGACACAAAGCCTCACTATACAAATAGCAGATTTACAATGTAAATGAAACTATCAACCTTGCAGTATATCTGCCATTAAAGTGGGGACTTTGATTGGAAAAGAATGGATCCTGAAACTTGGGATGGGGACATATGGCTTGATAGTGATGGCAATGAGGAGATGGACTCCCTGGAATCTGCTGATATTTTGCTCCATAGACCTGTAGTGGACTGCCCTGAGGAAGGAGTTTTCCAATCTCCAGCCTGCCTTGAGGAAACAGCTTCTTGGCCTTTAGTGTGCCTAGAGGAGTCTCCCATCCAACCTCCACCTAAGGAGATAAACACTTCCATGCCTTCTAAACCTGTAACCTCCTCCCCTGGGGAAATAGCCCGCACTCCTTTATCTGGTACAACTAATCATGTTTCACCAGATAAAGCTGCAATAGAATGTTCTGAGGTAATTGGCTTGAAAGACACTTCTATTTCTTTTCATGGCCCATTCCCACCAATCCTCTTTTCTTCAAGACCTATAACTAGACTAAAGTCCCAATAGACCCTGAAAGGTGAGGTACAATGTATGACCCCTGAGGAGGTATGCTATATTCCAAAATAATTGCATGAGTTTTCCAATCTGCATAGACACAAATTAGGGAAATATGTGTGGGAGTATATATTAATCGCGTGAGATAATGGTAGGAGGAATATAAACTTGACTAAAGCTGACTTTATTAAATCAGCCCACTAAGCAGAAATTCTGCATTCAGTATTGTAGCTTGAGGGGTTACAAAGGACATTAACAGTTTGTTTGGATGGTTGGCTGAAACATGGATCAAAAGGTGGCCAATGTTACCTAAGGCTGAAATGCCAGAATTGCTCTGGTTTAATGTAGATGAGGGGATCTAGAGGCTTAGAAGGATTGGAATGTTAGAGTGCATTTATTACGAAAGATCTGCTCACATACCTCAGGAATATCTAGAGGACACATCATTCACGAAAACCTTGAGAATTAATTTCATGAAAGTAGCTCCATCATCCCTGAAGAGGTCTGTAAGTCACCCTTCTCTGTAGGTCAGATATTACTCTGGGAACTGCTGTCTGTGAACTGGAATCCTTAAGCAGAATAGGGATGATTGGATTCCAAGTTGTCAGAAACCATGTGGCAACAATTAATCACCACAGACAAGGTGGGTGTGGCCACCATAAAGGACAACAGACTCAAAGCAGCAGTCAAAATAATTTGACTCAGAGATTTGTGGCATTAGCTAGTAGATTGTGTAGGTACCTAAAAGTAAAATAGATGGACAGTCTACTAAATTCTTGTTTGAGCTGTGTAAGCAGAAGAATTCTAAGTAAACAGAAGTCTAAATTGAATTACAGAAACAGAAAGAGTTTCTTAATCAATTCCCAGACTTGAGACAGTTTACAGACCCAGAGCCCCTTGAATGTGAAGAGGACTGGGTACCCTTGGGGAAGGACCCTGTCACACTGTACAAAATTTACACCATTACTATTTCTCCAAGCCTTCCCCAAGGATACCTACAGCCTTTCACCAGGGTGACTGTGCATTAGGGAAAAGGAAATGATCAGATATTTCAGGGATTATTAGACACTGACTCTAATTCCAGGAATTATTGACACTGATTCCAGGAGACCCAAAATGTCACTCTGGTCCACCAGTCAGAGTAGGGGCTTATGTAGGTTGGGTGATCAAGGGAGTTTTAACTCAGGCCCATTTCACAGTGGTTTAAGTTGGTCTCCAGACCATTCTGTGGTCATTTCCCCATTTCCAGAAAGTGTAATTGGAGTCAGCATATTCAGCAACTGGTAGAATCTCCACATTGATTCTCTGACTCATGGAATGAGGCTATTATGGTAGGAAAGGCCATTTGGAACCACTAGAACTAGAACCCTGCCAAGCAAAGTAGTGAATCAGAAGCAAACCAGAATCTAGGAGGGATTGCAGAGATCAGTGCCATTTTTAAGTACTTGAAGGATGCAGGGGTGGTGATTCCCACCATATCCCTATTCTACTCTCCTATTTACCCTGTGCAGAAAACATATGGGACTTGGAAGATGAAAATGGATTATCATAAACTTAACCAGGTACTGTTACAGATATGGTATTCTTATTTGAGCAAATCAACACATTGGCTGGTACCTGGTTTGCAGCTATTGATCTGCCAAATGCTTTCTTCTCAATAGCTGTCAGAAAGGGCCACCAGAAACAGTTTGCATTCAGCTAGGAAGGCCAGCAGTATACCTTTCACTGTCCTACCTCAGCAGTATATCAGCTCTCCAGCCCTGAGTCACAGTCTTGTCCACAGGGAACTTCATCATTTCTCCCTCCAGCAAGACATCACAGTGGTCCATTATATTGATGATATCATGTTGATTGGATCTAGTGAGCAAGAAGTAGCAAATACCCTAGACTTATTGGTAAGGCATTTGCATGTCAGGGGATGGGAGATAAATACAACAAAAATACAGGGGCCTTCAACCACACTGAAATTTCCTGGTTTCCATTTGTATGGATCATATCACCTTCTAAGGTGAAGGACAGACTGTTGCATCTCACCCTGCTATGACCAAAAATAAACCCAATGCCTAGTTGGCCTCTCTGGATTTTGGAGGCAACGTATTCTTCATTTAAGTGTGCTACTCAGGCCCATTTACCGAATGACCAGAAAAGCTGCTAGTTTTGAGTGGGGACTGGAATAAGAGGAGGCTCTATGATGTGTTCAGGCTGTTGTGCAAATAGCTCTGCCACATGGGCCATATGATGCAGCAGATTGAAGGGTGCTGGGAGTGTCAGTGGCAAATAGGGATACAGTCCGGGGCCTTTGGCAGGCCCCTGTAAGAGAATCACAATGCAGACCATTAGTATTTTGGAGCAAAGCCTTACCATCTGCTGCAGATAACTACTCTCCTTTTTGAAAAATAGCTCTAAGCCTGCCACTGGGCCTTAGTAGAGACTGAATGCTTAACCATGGGACACCAAGTTTCCATGATACCTGAGTTACCTATCATGAGCAGCATGTTGTCTGACCCACCAAGCCATAAAGTTGGACATATATGGCAGAACTTCATCATAAAATGGAAATGGTACATAAGAGATAGGGCTCAAGCAGGTCCTGAAGGCACAAGTAAATTACATGAGGAAGTGGCCCAGATGTCCATGGCCTCACTTCTGCCCCATTACCTTCTCTGTCCCAGACCAGAGCTATGGCCGCTTGGGGCATTCCTTACAGTCAGTGAACTGAGGAAGGGGAAATTCAGGCCTGGTTTACAGATGGTTCTGCACAATAGGCAGGTACCACCCAGAGATGGACAGCTGCAACATTATAACCTCATTCTGGGATGTCCTTAAAGGACAGTCGTGAGGGGATATCCTCCCAGTGGGCAGAACTTCAGGCAGTGCACCTGGTTGGTCATTTTGCTTGGAAGGAGAACTGGCCAGGGGTGTCTTTGATTACTGACTCATGGGCTGTTGCTCATTGTTTGGATGAATGTTCAGGGACTTGGAAGGAGCATGATTTGAAAATTGGTGAGAGTTGAGGTCTGGGGAAGAAGTATGTGGAAGGCCTTTTGAGTGGGCAAAAAAAAAATGAAGATGTTTGTGTCCCATGTGAATGCTCAACGGGGAGTGACTTCAGGATGTAAGATGACCCATCCTGTGGATACAAGACATCTATTTCCCCCACCATTTCTAGCATTACCCAATGGACTCTTGAAGAAAGTGGGCATGGTGGTTGTAATGGAGGTTATGCATGGGCTCAGCAACATGGAATTACTCACCAAGGCTTATCTGACCACTGCCACTGCTGAGTGCTGAATCTGCCAGCAGCAGAGACCCACATTCAGTCCCCATTAAGACACCATTTCCTGAGGTGATCAGCCTGCTACCTGGTGGCAGGTTGACTCATTGGACCACTTTCATCATGGAAGGGATAGTAGTTTGTTCTGACTGGAGTAGACACATACTCCAGGTAAGGGTTTGCCTTCCCTGAATGCAGTGCTTTCTCAAAATCTACCATCCTTGGACTTACGGAATGCCTTTCCATCATCGTGGTATGGCAAACAACATTGCTTTTGATCAAGGAACCCACGTCACAGCAAATGAATGGCAGGAATTGGCACATTCTCATGGAATTCTCTGGTCTTATCTTATTCTCCATCTTCCTGAGGCAGCTGGAAGAATGGTATAATGGCCTTTTGAAAATTCATTTATGGTGCCAAGTAGGTGGCAATATCTTGCAGGGCTGTGGCAACATTCTCCAGATGGCTGTCTATGCTCAGAGTCCACAGCCACTGTATGGTACAGTTTCTACCATAGCTAGGATTCACAGGTCCATGAATCAAAGGGTAGACATGAGAGTGACATCACTCACTTCATCCCTACTAATAGGAAAATTTTTCCTTCCCATGCTTGAAACCTTAAGCTCTGCTGGTCTACAGTTCTTAGTTCCAAAAGGCAGAGTGTTCCTACCAGGAGACACTACAATGATTTCATTGAACTGGAAGTTAAGACTGCTACCTGGCTACTTTGAGCATTTCATGTCACTGACTCAACAGGCATGAAAGGGGATTACTGTTTTGTCTGGGGTAATTGATCCTGACTATCAAGGGAAAATAGCACTGCAACTACACAATGGAGGTAAAGAAGACTTTTCCTGGAATATAGGAAATCCCCTAGGGTGTCTCTTAGTACTACCACACACAATGTAAAACTGCAACAACCCAATCCGGACAGGACTACCAATGGCCCAGAAACTTGAGGAATGACACTTTGGGTCACCCCACCTGGCAGAGAACTATGGCCAGTTGAAATCCTTGCTAAGAGTAAAGGGAACATGGAATGGGTAGTAGAGGAAGGTAGTGAGAAATATAATCTATGATCATGTGACCAGTTACAGAAATGAGGACTGTGGTTGTATGAATATTTCCTCCCTGTTTTGTTATGTTCATATTTGTACATAAGCAAGTATCTTTTCTTCTTATCATGTGACATAAGTTTGTATTGTTCATGTTACAATATTTAAGTTATAGGATATCAATTTTAAGAGTGAATGTTACCTATGGATTTACACCTTTTCTGGAGAGATATAGTGCATTTCCAGTTGTATGCAGGACAGTTGCTTATTATTAGGCCAAACAAAGGTCTGTTACTTTGTTATGTTTGGAAATTAAACATATTTCAAGGTGATATGTATTGCTGCCAGGTTGGTAAGGGATGGACTGTGATGATTAGGTTCTGGTGTCAACTTGGCCAGGTGATCTGCCCAATTGTCTGGTTAGGCAAGTCCTGGCCTGACCATTGTTGCTGCAAGATTATTTTATGGCTGGTTGATAAATCAGAAGGCTGGGCTATTAAGTCATCAGTCAGCTGACTGCATTGTGACTGATTACATCTGCTATCAACTAAGGGCATGTGTCCTGCAAACTATACAGTATGATCAGTTGGAGACTATTAAAGGAGAATAGAGACTTTGTCCCTGCTTCTTCACCAGAGAGTCTCTCCTATGCAGTTCATCAAGACCCTTCATTGGATTTTGGATTCTTCTATTCCCACGGTTGCTTGAGACACCTTTGTAATTTCATATTCATAGATATCTCCTTTTTCTTCTGTTTCTGTAGAGAATCAGGCCTGTAGAGGATGAGATAATTTCAAAATAGTCCATAAAGAAACATTTGAAATAGACCATTTTTGAAGTAAATCTTAATATTTTATTTTGGAATTTTGACAGAAAATAGAAGGTAACTTTGGCAAGAAAGACTTTGTAGTGCTTTTGAAAAGTATAGGTAACTAGTTTAAGATATAATAAAAACAGCAAAAAAAGCTAATTTTAAGTCTTCACCTTAGCTATGTTTGATTGTAGACTTGATTTCTAAGATCTGTTGATGGTCAGTTAATAAACTCTTACTTTATATGAAGTCACATATTTTAGAACTCAGAAAAATAAGTGTAGATATATATCATATTTTTGTTGAAAAATTGGTTCTTACATAATGATAATGAACAGTCATTTTTTGTGATGTTAGAGTTAAAACATTTGGCTGATGAATTTTCTTTCACTTGTTTTTTTAATTTTTTTCTTCCCTGAAGAACTGGTTTTTCAGTTTGGGGTTCTAATTTCTGAATGATTCTTAGAAAGCTCAACAGTGGAACATATACTAATGGCTGTTGTGAATTTATAGCTATAACTGTTCTTTCAGAAATCCATGAAGAAGCATCCCCTGTATGCCAGCTTAAATGTGCAAAATTTTCGATATTAATTTTGATAATATAATTCCTATTGCTCTGAGGTTATTAATGTAGTAATTTGGAGTGAAGAAAAAAGGTTAAGAGGGTGGAACTTTTGAGAGAAAAAAATGAAAGGATATTTTAAACTATATACATAGATAATCCATTAGGGAATTGTTAATCCATAGTGGAGAAACATAAGAGAATTGTTTCCAGCACTGTCTTTGATTTCACCAGTAGTCATAGTTGAGATAGGTGATCTAGGTATAATATGTTTGACTACCTGGATTTGGAGTGCTGTGGAGGAAAGCAAACATTAGGCTGCTTAGACTGGTGAGATCTCTAGTAATTTCTCCAAGATACCAGCAAAATGAGGCTTTGTGTTTCCTAGTTCATGGATACTTTTATGCAGTGATGCCTACTCATTGTAAGAGTAGGTGAAGCCATGTGGGCTGTTGACTGTCAACACCCAATAGAATAGCAGAAAAACCCATTGAATAAGCAAAGCAAAGATCCTTGACACAGTCTTAGTAACATCTCCAAGTGGGAAAATTAGGGAAGAATATTAACAGAATTTTAGGGTCTGAGATGAGTGATTTTCAGCAGAAGTGAAGACATGGTTGGAACTAGGAAGAATTTGTGACATAAGAAAATTGAACTGATGAGCATAACTAAATAAGGGCCCTGAAGCAAATCTTTAAAAGCAAGGTGTTTTAGTTGTATCATCATGTTATCTTCCAGGAGCAAATATTTCCTGGAGGAAATAGCTAAGTTGTTTGTTTGTTTGTTTTTCACGTCTAGTACCAGCATTTTAAAATTTAAGGTCAGAAATGAGTTCTTTATCCCAGTATCACTTAACATAACAGCTCAGAAAGTATTCCAGTATTGCTTAACTCTTCGTTTTTGTTTCAGCATCTATAGCTGTACCTGAATTTACTTATACTTGCCTGAACAGTATTAGCTGAAGAAGTAATATCTCTGCAGCATGCCAGAAGTTCTTCACTGAGCAAGCTTGGATTGACATATGTATATATCCCACCAAATCAAACAAAAAAACTAATACTCTCCTTCCTTTCTTTTCACACTTGACTCTTCTCTGAAATCTTGGTCATTAGTTCCTTCAGGACATTTTTCCAAGTCCATATATCCTGAAACAATACTGGGACCTTGATCCTCTCCACCTTTTTGTCATAATATATATATAGATAATCCATTAGGGAGGTTTAATAATCAGGCTAAGTTTCTGGTTTGAATATTACAAATAATTTGATCATACTTCTCTGCTCAAAACTACATTCAGATGATTTTCTTTTTCTGCCATCTCTTTTTAACTATAGTTGGCATTAAACGTTCCCACTTGGTTCTGGTTCTGGCAGAGGCCTGTTTTTTCTTTGCTTATGCATGTTTATTTTTAAAATACCAGTGGGTCTACTGGTATGTTTTATGTTAATATGCATCAAAAATAATTTTCTAATGATGACATTTGTCAAGTATATTAAAAAAATGAGTCTAGTGAATCTCCTTCCTTTGGGATTTTTACAAATGGGAAGTTATTTCACAAGACTTGCAATTTAAGTTTTCGAAATTCATTATTAGCTAAAGACAACCAGGAACACATAACCAATCAAAGTTAGGTGTGTATCTTGCTACAAGTCAGCCCAGAGGAACCTTAAAAATATCTCAGTAAGGGGTAGTTCAGAGGAGCTTTTTATATAGAATTTGGGTTTTTGGAAATATGAGAACTAAGTAGGGAACCAGCTCCAAATTGGGATATTGTCAAGAAACAGGAGGAATTTCGTCAACTGAGTAGCTCAGTAATTGTTCTTTAGGAGTCAGGAGAAACAAAGCAGGGTAGGAAGTTCCTTGGTAAGAAAGCAGCAGTCCTACAAAAGGAAGAACTGTTAGTCATTTTTTGCTGCTATGCTATGGCCTGTCTGAATCCCTTTAGAAACAATAAGAATATGATGGTCTTATTGGCAGCTGGGCTAATTTTCACATTCTTAAAGTGTAATCCTACCTCTGCATAAATAAATCATAAGGATTGTGTCCTGGACCCATTATACCAAAGCTGAGCTCACTTCGTCCTCCTCGTGCTCCTCCTCCTCATCGTCCTCGTTGTTGTATTCCTCCTCCTCCCCCCATGACTGGTCCTTACACCTGATTGGCTCCCTTGGTGTTATGTTTCTACTCTAACAAGCATCGACCATGTACTTTATTCCCACAAGACAGAGTAGGGTACAGTATCCCTAAAGTTGACCTCTCCACCTCCAGGGGAGGTAATTCCACAGGCAAGCCTTCTTCATTCTGAGGATTAAACTGCAATCACTATAAGGAGCTAGAAGTTAAAAGAGTAAGGAAATTAGCCAATTATAACCAATATTAGAGATTGCTCTCTTGCAAAAGGACAGTATCTTCAGCTATGGTTTGTAAACGTGAATGCTGCTCTTCAACTGTTGATCTGTTGTGTTGATTCCTGGTTGGGCAAGACATTAACATTCAGTGATGACTCAGTGGAGACATTTCTGAAGGCAAACTAAGCAAATATAGCTTAGTAGTGATCTAAAGTAATATTTGTTCAAAATTAGAGATGCCAGAGGCTTGAATGGTTGACCTATTATTTTTTGTTAGATATTGGTTGTCTCAGCCTTGTTTTTGATAATGTGTTGGGTAATGCTCAGCCATTTGTTCATTCATCACATACTGTGCATATCACCTTGCTAAGTCTGAGAATTTGAAGTTGATTAAAATTGTTTAGTGGTGGGGAGAAAGGTCTGCAGACAAATCAGTACAGTTTAGTCTGAGAAGTGCTTTAATGAAGTCGTGCTAGCATGTCAGGTTAACTAGTAATTAAGACCAATTGGTTGGAGTTTTGGGAAATATTGATCTCTCTGGTAAATGTCTGTGGTTTCTGATATTATATAGCAGTAGTTAAAGCTTCATATTCTTGGCCATCCAGTGACTAAGCAGAAAAACTGACATTCACCTGTGAAAATTAAGAACATGACTTGAATCTTTAGATTAAAAAAAAAATCTTCCTACTATTGGAGGGTAGATGAAGGTTTCATGAGTGCGTCTGGATACAGCCAATTTTTTTTGACAAAAATATTTTGAATCTTTTCTTAGAAAAGTTTCAGAATAGGTGCCCATTTATTGATTAAAAGCTCATACAGACTTAGTCCCTGCTAAACATTTAATTTTCTGTAAATCTCTATCCTTTTGAACCCTTCAGGAGAAAGGCAGTATAAAATATACTTCTGGATTACTGAATTCAGCTGTCATTTAGGTGAAATAATTGCCCCTCATCTACTTGTACTTCAGATAGTGTCTTCTTAAAACACAACTTCAGTTTTAGCAGTTAGACAGTGGTGTAGATCTGGAATAGCAAGAACTGAACTGCTGGGTGCTGGCTCTTATGTAGTTTTGGGATTTCGCTCTCTCCATTTTTCTTGTGACTCTCTATGTAATTTCCGTGTGGACTAGTTTGGGCTTGCTTACAGCATGGTGGCCTTGGGACAGTCAGGCTAGTTATGTGGTGGCAGAAGTTTTCAAGTCTGAGTATGTCAATGAGCAAGGTAGAAATTGCATGTTTTTTTGTGACTTAGCCTTGGAATTCACATAGCATCACTCCCACTTTACTCTATTGGTTGTTCATAACCCACCCAGATTAAGGAGAAAGAGCTTATCCCCTGCCTCTCAATGAGAAGAATGTCAGAGAATGTGGGACTATATTTTTAAACCACTGTAATCCTGTACAATGATTATTAATAGAAGTTTATGTACTGGATTAGAGTAAAATGTTTAATATGGATAATTATCTTGGGAATCTGGAGAGGTTTACACTTAGAATCTCCCCAACTATGCATATATAGAAAGAGACTGAAGGAAATTCAACAGTAACTGACAGAGTCTTCTTATTATTTTTCTTCATCTTCATCTATTTAGAATATGTAGTAGGTTAACATATCCCTTTATGTTCCTTATAAGACTCAGAGTTGAATACTGAAAAACCTTTGCTGACTATTTAAGTAGTAATGTACATTGTTCTGGAAGATTGTATATGTGCCTAAAACCATATGATATATTAGTGTCTGTTTTGTTTATCTTTGACCAGTTACTGGCTTTATGGCAAAAGTTAGTACTTGTCAAAACATTGAACAGTCTTAAAAGATAAGGTTACTTAAAAAGGCACCTTGACCTTACAATATGAATCAGATTCTTGTTAACAATTAGGCTTTTGAGTACATACAGGATTCTCAGTCTTCACTCACATTATGACCTATATTTTGAATGGAAAGCTGGAAAAAACCTAAGCAAAATGAGTCAAGAAGTTTGGCAATTCCTGGTCATGTAATTAAAATTAAAATGCACTCCTTAGTAAAAATAATGCAAATACAAAGGAATCTGGTTATAGGTCTTCACAACAGAGTGGAGTAAATGTGATGGGATTTGGGATATATGTTAGTCAGGGTAGCTTGACCCAAATTTCAGTGATTTAATGCAGCGAAAAAATTTTCCTTTCTTACATTCGAGGCAAGTGTTTGTGAACTAGGTAGGTTCACAAATTACAGCTTTACGAGTGGTTCTTCAGGAACTTGGCCTCTTGTGAATTCAAGATTCCCTAAGCTCTTGCAGCCCTCTGTTGGATTCTCTGCATCCAGCCAAAATACAGTGGAGAAAGGCTGAGAATCATCATGCAGGAAAGTTTAATTAGTCAGGACTAGAAGTGTACATAATTACCTCATTGCAGAGGCCAAAAATCCATCACAGGCCATTACCATCTTCAAGAGAGGCTGGGAAATGTGGTCTAGCTTATTCCTTGGAGAAAAAGAAATGGGGCCTGGTGAACAATCATGTAATTTCTGCACTAGATTTCTCCATTTGTATTTTCCAAAGAAGCTTACTTCTTAATGAACTAAAATATTCTGAAGGCATAATTACTGTTAAATTCTTTTGTATTCATATAATAATGCAGAGAAGTATAGTAGTGCCTTGGAGTTTATTTATTCATTTTTTTAAACTTTTTATTTTGAAGTAATTTCAGACTTATAAGATAGAGTAAAAATATTTTAAAAAATATTATGAATTCCATACAGAGAACTCAAACATATCCTGCACACAGATGCAGCAACTCTTAATGTTTTACCACATTTGCCATATCATTCTACCCATATATTCACCTACATGTCTTTTTATTTATCTAGTTTCTGAACATTTGAGAGGAAGTTAAAAGAGCATGCTCCTTGAACACTTAATATTTCCATGTGTATTTCCTAAGAACAAGGATATTCACTTTTGCAAACACTTTAAGTTATAGTTAGCAAGCTCAAGAAATTTAACATTGATCTAAAGCTTACAATCTTAAATTCTTTTCATCAGTCACACTAATGTCCTTTAGGGCATTCTCTCCTCCATTTTTAGAGCTAGTCCAGGATCATGTGTTGCCTTTAGTAGTTTTTGTATATTTATTCTCTTTATTTTTTTTTTAATTTTGTATGTTGCAGAAACATATAAACAACATGAATTTTCCCATTTCAACCATTCCCAAACATACAACTCACTGATATTAATCACATTCACAGTATTGTGTTTACTACACAATTATGTTGCCATAACTTTTCCATCACTCCAAACAGAAACCCTATAACCATTATATACCACCTTCTCTCACCCAGGTAACCTGTATTTTACTTTCTGCCTTTATAAATTTCCCTATTCTGGTTATTTCATATAAGTGGAATCATACAATATCTGTCCCTTTGTGTGACTTATTTCACTCAACATAATGCTTTCTGGGTTAATCCATGTAGTAGCACGCATCAAAACTTCATTCCTTTTCTGGGCTGAATAATATCCCATTGTATTTATATACCACATTATAGTTATAGATTCATCTGCTGAAGGGTCTTTGGGTTGCTTCTACCTTTTAGCTATTGGGAGTGATGCTTCTGTGAACACCAGTATACAAATACCTGTTTGAGTACCTGCTTCAAAATCCTTTGAGGGGATTGTCATGGTTAGGGACAGGTGTCAACTTGGCCAAGTTATGGTACCTGTTCATCTGATTGGGCAAGCACTGGCCTGTCTGTTGCAATGAGGACATTTCATAGGATTAGGTCATGATCACGTCAGCTACATCCACAGCTGATTCCATTTGTAATCAGCCAAAGGGGAGTGTCTTCTGCAGTTAGTGATGCTAAATCCAATCATGGGAAGCCTTTTAAGGAGGACTCAGAGGAGACAGGTTGCATTCCTGCTTTGGCTGGTGAGCCTCTCCTGTGGAGTTCATCCAGGCCATCCATTGGAGTCATCGGCTTCGGAGCCTGCCCTGTGGATTTTGGATTCTGCGTTTCTACGGTCACGTGAGACACTTTCATAAATTTTATATTTGCAAGTGTTCCCTGTTGATTCTGTTTCTCTAGAGAACCCTAACTAATACAGGGATTTTGTATTTATATACCACATTATAGTTATAGATATAGTTTTGTATTTATATACCACATTATAGTTATAGATTCATCTGCTGTAGGGTCTTTGGGTTGCTTCTACCTTTTAGCTATTGGGAGTGATGCTTCTGTGAACACCAGTATACAAATACCTGTTTGAGTACCTGCTTCAAAATCTAGAAGGGGGATTGTTGGGTGATATGTAAACTCTATACTTAATTTTCTGAGGAACCACCAAACTTTTCCAACAGGGCTTCACCATTTTTACATTCCTCCAAACAACAAACGAATGTTCCTATTTCTCCACATTATCTCCAACACTTTCTACTTTGTTTTTCTGAATAGTAGACATTCTAATGGGTGTGAAATGATATTTCATTGTGGTTTTGATTTGCATTTCGCTAATGATGTTGAGCCCTTTCCATGTGCTTATTGGCCATGTGTATGTCTTCTTTGGAGAAATACCCATTCAAATCCTCTGCCCAGTTTTTGTATCAAATGCTTTAGAATCACTTCTCATTTATTTCTGAGCATATTTTCTTTAAGGTTACCATGGGACTTAAATTTAACTTCCTGTATTGTTTATAGTCTCATTAGAATAATGTAAATTTTGATAGCATATGCACACGCATCATGTTCCTAACCCCTCTATGTCCCCACCTTTATTTAATTCTTATCACAAATTATATATTTGTATATTATAAGTGCACAATTATTGATTTATCATTACTTTCTTAAAAAGCAATTTTTGAGGTATGTTCATATATCATACAATCCATAAAAAGTGTACAATAAATGAATTTCAATATAATCACAAAGTGGACATTTATCACTACAATCAATTGGAGAGCATTTTAATTACTCCAAAAAAAAAAACGCCTTATGCCTTAGAAGTCTACTTTCCATCTCACTGTCCTTCCCCAGCCCTACATAACCACTAATCTAATTCTGTTTCTAAATATTTATTTATATTTACATTTTATATAAATGGAATCATATAATATATAGTACTTTGTGTCTGGTTTCTTTCACTCTGCATAGTGTTTTTCTTAATATTTTTTAGTTAGAGAGGTTCCAAGTTCATTATTCAGTTTTCTGTTTACAAGTGTCTTATATCCTTAGTTACATTTATTCCTAGATATTTGATTCATTTAGTTGCTATTGTAAATAGAATTTTTTTCTTGATTTCCTCCTGATTGCTCATTATAGAAATACTACTGATTTTTGCAGGTAAAGCCTGTATCTCACCACTTTGCTGAATTATTTATTAGCTCTAGTGGTTTTTTGTACATTTTTTGTGACTTTCTACATAAATGATCATGTTATCTGCAAACAATGAAAGTTTTAACTTCTTTGTTTTCACTCTAGATGTCTATTATTTCTTTTTCTTACCTAACTGCTCTAGCTAAAACGTCTGGTACAATGTTGAATAACAATGGTGACAGTGGACATCCTTGCCTTGCTCCTGACCTTGGAGAGTGTGCTGGTTTGAAAGGATATATGCCCCCTAAGAAAGCCGTGTTTTAATATAAATCCCATTTCGTAAAGGTAGAATAATCTCTATTCAATACTGTATGTTTGAAACTGTAATGAGATCATCTCCCTGGTTGATGTGATTTAGTTAAGAATGGTTGTTAAACTGGATTAGGGGATGACATGTCTCCACCCATTTGAGTGGGTCTTAATTAGTTTCTGAAGTCCTATAAAAGAGGAAACATTTTGGAGAATGAGAGACTCAGAGAGGGCAGAGAATGCTGCAGCACCATGAAGCAGAGAGTCCACCAGCCAGTGACCTTTGGAGATGAAGAAGGAAAACGCCTCCTGGGGAGCTTCATGAAATAGGAAGCCAGGAGAGAAAGCTAGGAGATGATGCCGTATTTGCCATGTGCCCTGCCAGCTGAGAGAGAAGCCCTGACTGTGTTTGCCACATGCCATCTCAATTGAGAGAGAAACCCTGGACTTCATCGGCCTTCTTGAACCAAGGTATCTTTCCTTGGATGCCTTTGATTGGACATTACTATAGACTTGTTGTAATTGGGACATTTTCTTGGCCTTAGAACTGTAAACTAGCAATTCATTAAATCACCCCTTTTAAAAGTCCTTCCATTTCTGGTATATTGCATTCTGGCAGCTAGCAAACTAGAACAGAGAGAAAGCTTTCAGTCTTTTAACCACTGAATCTGATGTTAGCTCTGGGTTTTTCATATATGCCCTCTTTCGTGCTAATGAAGTTTCCATCTATTGTTATCTTTTGAAGTCTTTTTATCAGGAAGTGATGCTGGATTTTGCCAAATGTCTTTTCTGCATCAATTAAGATGTTCATATGCTTTTTTCCATTTGATTTGTTAATGTGGTGTATTACGTTAATTGATTTTCTTATGTTGAACCATCCTTGCATACCTGGGATAAAACCCAACTTGATCGTAGGGTATAATTCATTTATTGTGCTGTTGGATTTGATTTACAAGTGCTTTGTAAAGGATTTTTGCATGTATATTCATTAGAGAAACTTATCTATAATTTTCCTTTCTTACAGTATCTTTATCTGGATTTGGTATGAGAGTGATGTTGAACTCAGAATGAGTTAGGCAGTATTCCCTTCCCTTTTTGGAAGAATTTGAGCAGGATCGGTGTGCTAGTTTGAAAGCGTTATGTACCCCAGAAAAGCCATGCTCTTTTAATCCAATCTTGTGCGTACAGACTTGCTGTGGGATTATTCTCCTGTCTTTTCCTTTGACCATGCAGAACTTCCTTCAGTAATTCTTGTAAGATAGGTCTTTTGCTCACAAACTCTCTGTTTCTGTTTATTTGTGAATATTTTGAATTCTCCCTCATTTTTTTCAAGGATGTTTTTACTGGATAAAAAAACTTGGCTGATATTTTTTCTCTTTTAATACATTAAATACCATTGCCTTCTTACCCTCATGATTTTTGTTGAGAAATTGATACTTTATCTTACTGTATTTCTGTTGTATGTGACCAATCACTTTTCTCTTGCTGCTTTCCAAATCCTATAAAGAGAGGAAAGATCAAGATCTTTGGCATTGGACATTCTGATCTGAATGTGGCTTTGAGTCGATCTGTTAGGATTTATTCTGTTTGGGGTATGTTGTGCATCCTGCACATGTGTATTTATATCTTTCATAAGTGTTGGGTAATTTTTGGCCATTATTTCCTCAGATATTCTTTCTGCTCCATTTTGCTTCTGTTTCCATCTATGAAACCTGTGATCTGCATGTTTGTGTGCTTCTTGCTATCATTCAAATCCCTAAGTGCCTGTTCAATTTTTACATTGGTTTCTCTATCAGTTTTTCTGTTTGTTAGATTCTGATTGGCCGTATTCCAATTTGCTGATTCTTTTTTCTGCTTGTTCATATTTGCTGTTGTATGCTTCTGTGTATTTTTAATCTCTTCTGTTTTGCCTTTTATTCCCATAATTTCTGTTATATTTCTTTTTATACTTTCAAATTTTCTTTTTCTCTCTATGCATATTTTCCTTCATCTACTTGAAATATTTTAGAAGATTTGTTTGAAAACTTTTGATCAATTTTTCCAAAAACTCTGTCTCCTCCTTTTTAATTTGTTCCTCTGTTTGGGCCATATCTTCTTGTTTCCCAGTATGGCCTGTACTTTTCTGCCTGTGTACAGTCATCTGTTTGTCTTGATCATTTTACTCAGAAAGTCAGTTTTTCTGTCTACCTTTAGGATCCTGTTATTGATTGGCTTTGTGTTAAGGCTATCTTTAACACAATTCATTGTGGTTTTGTTCTAGACCTTTAGAATTTCCTGTATCTAACTGATCATATTTTTTTCAGCTCTTCTTCATCTAATCCTCGTCCTGGATATGTGGTATAATTTTTAAGATTGCTCTATTTGTGCAATTGTTTCACTGCTAGGAGCAAGTTTCCTTTCCTGTCTTTCTTCTCCAGGAATCTTAACATGCTGCATTTGTTTTTGTTTTGCCTCTATATATATTATTTATTTTTACACTTCTTTCACTGCCTCTAGCTGCTTTCGACTGGAGGGAAGATTATGGGAGTGGGTTCACCTTGTAGAAAACTTTCCCAAGTCAGGTACTTCCCATCGAAAACAGTGCCAGGGACACACAAAGGGGGTACAGAGCAGTTTCTGTCAGGCCTGGGGAGAGGGTAAGTAAAGATACCAGAAAGCCTCTCTGATGATTCCCCAAACCTGTGCTTTTCTAGCCTGCCCAGCACACGATGCCCTTCATCAAACTGTTTCCTACAGCTCTCAGGATATAGTAATCTTTAAACTTTCACTTTCTCTGCCCTGTTGGGGTTGATGTTGAAGTAATGGCCATAGCAATCCCTGTCTATGGTGTGCCTAAAACAGCATTTCAACACCAGGTCCCAGTGGTCTGAATTCAGGGATCAAAGGTCATGATCATTGCTCAGCTATGATCACTGCTCAACTTCCCATTCTTGGGAAGAGGACTTCTGCATCTTTCTCTATGCATTGCAGCCTGCCAGTGACCAGACCTCAAGGTGGCCTGCCTCAAGAGTGGGGTTATACCCCAGGAGCTGCTGCATAGTCAGCTACTCACAGTTCTTTACTTTGGTTTCTCAGCCTCTTCTCTTGATGCTTTACAGTGCTGTCCTGTACTCTTAAGCCCCAGAACAGTTGTTTCAGACAGTTCCTGCCTGTCTACTAGCTGTTTTTGGAGGAGTGAGTCCTAGGGTTCCCATCTGTGCCATCTTTCCTGAATTCCCTATCATTTCTTTTTGTACATTTGCATCATAGATCCCACAAGAGGTAAAAAAATAGGGTCCCAGCTCCGTGAGCTGCCTTCTAAATGAAGGGCAAGTTTTGGGATAGTGAACCTGAAACAGGTGTCCTGGTTCAGTCCTTCAGAATAGCACCAGAGGGACTGGCACAGACATATATGCTCCCAAGTGTGTGAAAGTTATTCTGTTTCCTCCAGAACTGGGATTAGAGACCCACACTGGGAATACAGGGTGGTTTTGTGTAAGGGGTGAAAGAGGAATCAGACAAGTTGCCACAAGGAGGTTTTCCTACTGATTTTGAGTTGCCTTGTTCTTGATTTAGTGTTGGCCCATTTACTGCATCCCTTTAACTGTTTTCTGGAGCTTTGAGAAATATGGCTCTGCCAGCTCTTTGTTACCTAAGGCTTTGATTGGGGTAGAGAACTCCAGATTGGCTTCTTCCACCATCTTAATCTCACAATTTTTTTTTTTAATATTTTTATTGACACATCTTCATACACATGCATCCCATACATGGTGTACAATAAGTGGCTCACAAGATCATCACGTAGTTCAAAATAACTTTTTAAAAACTTTTTAAAACATTTTTATTGTGAAATATAATATATATACAAAAGCACGATTGATTTTAAGCATTGACATTGGGTTTATGTGGATAACAAGCTTAATATTTACTTTTTACCTTGTATAGTCTCTAGCCAGGTAACAAATAGATCCCTGATTTTTCTTACGGTAAATAACTATGATATGAAATATAGCCTACAGGGGTAGGTGAATATAGTCTTGAGGACTAAAACATTTAGTTGATGGCATGAATTTCATCAGAACAAGTTGGAATTGAACATTAAAACAATGTATAATTCCAAACAGTGTTATTCATTATAGTTACCATTACAATACATTATAGTTCAAAGCAGCATTTTGTGGGTAAGCTCTTTTAATGTTCACTTGAAGTTAAGTTGAATTATTTATATTGACGATCCATCTTCAGCTCATATCTGTTCTGAAGCTTTGACTCACTGTTCTTGATAACATAATCAAAGTAAATTGGATTTTATTTGATGTATCAGTTAATACTGAAAGGGTATATTTTAAGCTAAAAATGTTAATAATAATTTAATTGCCTACCTACTTAGGAGAATTTAAAATATCTGCTAATAAAAGAATTAATGAAAAGCCAAATTTGGATCCACAATATAATATAACTTTTAGGCAAGAATACATGGATGGTCATAGCAGCATTATTCATATAGCCAAAAGGTAGAAGCAACTCACATTTCAATCCGCAGATAAGTGGATAAAACATAATGTTGTATATCCGTACAATGCAATACTATTCAGCCATAAAAAGAAATGAAGTTGTAATACAAACATGCAGGAACTTTGAGAATATTATGCTGAGTGAAATAAGCCAGACACAAAAGTGCAAAAAATTTTGATTTGTATGAATTTATTTATATGAATTATCTGGAAAATTCATTGAGATAGAAGTAGATAAGAGTTTACCAAAGGCAGGGGGAGGGAAAAAAAGGGAGAAGTGCTTTGTATCAGTCAAGGTTCTCTAGAGAAACAAAACCAACAGGAGATATCTGCAAAGATGAGATGTATAAAGTTGCCTCATGCAACTGTGGGAATGGAATAGTCCAAAATCTGTAGGGCAAGATGGTGAAGCTAGCAGCTTTGATGAAGCATCTGGATGAACTCTATAGGAGAGGATCACTGGCTGAAGAAACAGTGAAAAATTCTCTCTTCTTCCTTAAAAAATTGCAGCTGATTGGATTATCTTGTTGGTGGGAGACATGCCCTAGTGGATAGCAGATGTAAGCAGCCACAGAAGCAATCAACTGACTGATTTAATATACCAGCCTTCCAGTTTATCAACCAGCCACAAAATATCCTTATAGCAATAGTCAGACAAGTGCCTGCATGACCAGACAACTGGGTATCATCACTTGTCCAAGTTGACACCAGAAACTAACCACCACATGCTTAATGGATATGGGGTTTCTGTTTGGGATAATAAGAAAATTTTGGTAATGGATGATGGTGGTGTTGGTGGCAAAAAGTTGTGAAGGGTATTGGTACTGCTGAGGTATGTACTTAAAAATGATTTAAATGCCACAACAAAGCACTACAGCTAATAAATAAATTCAGCAAAGTGGCGAGGCATAAGGTCAATACCCAAAAATCAGTAGTGTTTCTGTAAACACAAGCAATGGTCAATCAGAAGAAGAAATCAAGAAAAAAATTCCATTCACAATAGCAACTAAAAGAATCGGATATCTAGGAATAACTCTAAGAATGTAATGGATTTATAAATGGAAAACTAGAAAATATTGAAAAAAGAAATCAAAAAAGACCTAAATAAGTGGAAAGGGACACTCCATATTCATGGAGGGCTCATACTTCCTGATCTTATTATGTATTACAAAGCCATAGTAATCAAAACTGCAAGATACTGGCAATAGGACCAACATATAGGTCAAGACATTCAAACTGAGAGCTCAGAAATCAGCCCCCACATTTTTTTTTTTTTTTTTTTTTTTTTTTTTTTTTTTTTTAAGGAAAGACAGAGAGAAGGAAGGAAGGATAGAAGGAAGGAAGGAAGGAAGAAAGGGAAACATCTTTAAACATTTTCTTGTTTTATTGTATTTTGTTTTTCCGTTTTTTGTTACATGGGCTGGGGCCGGGAATCGAACCGAGGTCCTCCGGCATAGCAGGCAAGCACTTTGCCCGCTGAGCCACCGCGGCCCACCCAGCCCCCACATTTTTATATTTTTATTTTTAATTTTATACAAATTGATTTTTCTCACCTATTATTATTGTTATTATTATTATTTTTCAGGTGCATGGTCCGGGAATCCAACCCGGGTCTCCCACATGGAAGGCAAACATTCTACTAATTGATTTTTTTTTTTAATCACTCAATTGGGAAAGTATAATCTCTTCAACAATAGGGCTTGGAAAACAGGGCCTCCACTCAAAAAGAAAAAGAAAAGAAAAGGAGGACCCCAGTGGTGGTTTGGAGCTATTATGTACCCCAGAAAAGGTCATATTCATTTGATTTGTTTCTGTGGGTGCAGACCTTTTATTAGTTAGGGTTCTCTAGAGAAACAGAATTAACAGGAAATATTCATAAGTATAAAATTTATATGTGTCTCACGTAACCATGGGAGCATAGAGTCCAAAATCTGTAGGGCAGGCTATGAAGCTGATGATTCCGATGGATAGTCTGGATGAACTCCACAGGACGGGCTCACCAGCCAAAGCAGGAAGAGAGCCTGTTTCTTCTGAATCCTCCTTAAATGGCTTCCAGTAATTAGGTTAAGCATCACTCATTAAAGAAAACACTCCCCTTGACTGATTACAGATGGAATCAGCTGTGGATACAGCCAACATGATGATGATTTAATTCTATGAAATGTCCTCATAGCAAAAGACAGGCCAGCACTTGGTCAACCAGACAAACAGGTACCGCCACTTGGCCAAGTTGACACATGAACCTGACCATGACAGTCCACCCCTTGTCAACTTGGCAGCTATACTCATCACCTTAAACCATACCTAATTTCTAAATAGAAAACAATAAAGGACACATTTTTCTTCTCACCTAACAATACTCATCTGTCCTGAATATAACCAGAAACACATTAAATCTCTCCAGAATATGGTGCAAGTCCTTTGGTAATACTCATTCTTAAACTTGGTATCTTACAACTTAAATAGTATAATATGAAAAAAAAATGGCATTACAGTCCTCATTTCTGGAAATAATTATGTGGCTGTATTTCATATTTATCACTACCTTCTTTCACTACACATTCCATGTTCCCTTTACCCTCAGCAAGCATTTCAGCGGGCTGTGGTTTTTTGCCTGGTGGGGTGACCCAAACCTTCATTCCTGAAGTTTCAGAGCCATTGGTAGCCCTCCCTGGATTGGTTGTTGCAGTTTTCCATTGATTTTTAATCACAGGGCATGGTTGTACTAATGGATGCCCTAGGGGATCTCTTATATGCCAGGAAAACTCTTCTTTACCTCCACTGTGTAGTTGAAGTCCTACTTCCCCCTGATAGTCAGGGTCAGTCACCCCAGCCAGTAGTGTAATCCCCTTCTTGGCTTATCGATCCAGGGGCATGAGTAGTCCAAAGTGACTAGGTGGCAGTCTTAGATTGCAGTTCAATGGAATCATTGTTGTTTCTCCTAGTGGAAGCATTCCCCTTTTGGAACTAAAACCTGTAGATCAGCAGAGCTCAGGGTCGCAGGGCCAGGAAGCAGAAATTTTCCTAGTAGATCACTAGGGGTAATAGTGAGTGGTACCACTCCCATTTCCACTCCTTGGTTCTTGGACCCATGGATCCTGGCTATGGGAGAAACAACACCATATAGTGGATGCTGATTCAAAGCATACACAGCTTCCTGGAGAACATTACTCCAGCCCTTCAAGGTATTGCCACCTAGTTGGAACCATAATTGACTTTTCAGAAGGCCATAACACCATTCTGTCAATCCAGTTGCTTCTGGATGATAGCAACATGGTAAGACTAGAGAATTCCATGAGCATGTGCCCATTCCCGCACTTCATTTGCTGTGAAGTGTGTTTCCTGATCAGAAGAAATGCTATGTGGAATACCATGTTGATAGGTAAGGCATTCTGTAAGCCCATAGATGGTAGTTTTGGCAGAAGCATTGTGTGCAGGGAAAGCAAACCCATATCCAAAGTATGTGTCTATTCCTGTTAGAACAAATCACTCTAGCTTCCATGAAGGGAGTTGTCCAATGTAATCACCCTGCCAGCATGTAGCCAGCTGGCCACCTCAGGAAATGGTGCCATATCGGGGGCTGAGTGTGGGTCTCTGCTGCTGGCAGATTGGGCACTCAGCAGTGGCTGTAGCCAGGTCAGCCTTGGTGAGTTCAAATCCATGTTGCTGAGCCCATGCATAACCTCCATCCCTGCCACTATGGCCATTTTGTTCATGAGCCCATTAGGCAATGACAGGAGTTGCTGGGGAAAGAAGCTGACTGTTATCCACAGAATGGGTCATATTATCCACTTGATTATTAAAACCTTTGTCTCCTGAAGTCACCCTCTGGTGCACGTTCACATGAAACACAAATATGTTCATGTTCTTAGCCCACTCAGAAAGGTCTGTCCAATCATACCTCTTCCCTAGACCTCTTTTATCACCAATTTTCCAATTATAGTCTTTCCAGGTTTCTGACTATCCAGCCAAACCATTAGCAACAGCCCATGAGTAAGTATATAAATACACCTCTGGCCAGTTCCCCTTCCGAGAAAAATGAACAATCAGGTGCACTGGTCAAAGTTCTGCCCACTGGAAGGATTTTCCCTCACCACTGTCCTTCAAGGACATCCTAGAAAGGGGTTGTAGTGCTGCAGCTGTCCACTTTTGGGTGCTACTTGCATATCATGCTGAACCATCTGCATATCATGCTGAACCATTTGACCTGGGCCCAAATTTTCTCTTCCTCAGTCAGTTCACTGTAAGGAACTCCTCAAGAGGCCATAGTTCTGGTCTGGGAAAGAGAAGGTAATATGGCAGGAGTGGAAACCATGGGCATTTGGGCCACTTCTTCATGTAACTTACTTGTGCCTTCAGAACCTGCTCTGGCCCTATCCCGTGGATGCCATTTCCATTTTATGATGGAGTGCTGCTGTGCACGCCCAACTTTATGGCTTGGTGGGTCAGACAACACCTAGCTCATGATAGGCAACTCAGGTCTCATGGTAACTTGGTGGCCCAAGATTAAGCATTCATACAAGTGAATCAGAAGAATCGAATATTGATTTTTGACTATCTGTTTTGCCAACTCACTCCATGGATTGGCAATATCATTCTGATTATGGGAATCAGAGTCCTTAGTGCCTTTGAGTCCAGTCAGTTTAGGAAAGCATTCGTTAAAAACCCATTTTTAAGATTCTGTTTCTTACGACCCCACTCCTGGTACAAAGTTGTATTAGTTAGGGTTCTCTAGAGAAACAGAATCAACAGGAAATATTCATAAATATAAAATTTATATAAGTGTCTTACATAATCTTGGAAACATAGAGTCCAAAGTCTATAGGGCAGGTTGTGAAGCTGATGATTCTGATGGAGGGTCTGGACGAACTCCACAGGAGAGGCTTACTGACCAAAGCAGGAAGAGAGCCTGTCTCATAGCAAAAGACAGGCCAACACTTGCCCAACCAGACAAACTGGTACCACCACCTGACCAAGTGACACATGAACCTGACCATGACAGACCTTTTAGTTAGGTTATTTCTACTGAGATGTGACCCAACCCATTCAAGGTAGATCTTGGTGTTTTTACTGGAATCTTGTATGAGAGGATAAAAGACAGAAAAAAACCAGAGTTGAGAGAAGAATCCCCCAGATGGGCTGAAAGAGGAAGCCACTGAAGCCAGAAGATCAAACAATGAAACCCAGGAGAGAAGGACCAGCAGATGCTGTCCATGTGCCTTCCCATGTGACGTAGGCATCCCAGATGCAGTGGCCTTTCTTTAAAGAAGATACCACCCTGTTGATGCCTTAATTTGGACATTTTCATGGCCTTAGAACTGTAAATTTGTAAGCTAATAAATCTCCATTGTAAAAGCCAGTCCATTTCTGATATATTGCATTTGGTAGCTTTAGCAAACCAAAACAACCCCTACTTCACAGCTTATATAAAAATAAACTCAAAATTCATCAAACTCTTAAGCCAGAACTGTCAAACTCCTCAAAGATAATGTAGGGACGTATCTTAAAATCCTCGTCTTAGGAAATGGTTTTTTGGACTTTAAAGCACAAAGAACAACAACAACAACAACAAAAAAAAAGGGACTTACTCAAAATTAATAACTTTTGTTCCTCAAAGGAATTAATCATGAAAATAAAATGATAACCTATACAATGGGAGACATTATTTGGAAACCACATATCTGAATAATGTTTAATATTTAAAACATATAAAGAAATCTTCCATCTCAACAGCAAAGGACAACCTGGTTTAAAAAAAAATGAGCAAAAGACTTGAATAAACATTTATCCAAAGAAGATCTACAAATGGCCTAAAAGCACATGAAAAGATGACTCATCATCATCATTAGCTATCAGAAAAATTCAAATCAAAACCACAAGGAGATGTTATTTCACTAAAATGGCTACAATTTTAAAAGATTACAAGTGTTCGAGAGGATACAGAGAGATAGAAACATTTGATCATTGCTAAGCACAATGTAAAATGATGCAACCATTGTGGAAAATACTTTGGCAATTCCTCCAAAAGTTAAGTATAGAATTACATATGATCAATCAATCCTGCTATTCAGTATATACGTTAAAGAATTGAAAGCAGAGACTGGAACAGATATTTGTGCACCAGTGTTCATAGTGGCATTGTTCACTATTGCCGAAAGATGGAAGTAACCCAAATGCCCATCAACAGATGAAAGGATAAACAAAATGTGGCATATACATACAATGGAATTTTTTTCAACCATTAAAAGGAATGAAGTCCTGATATCTTGTGACAACAGGTATGAACCTTGAGGCCATGGTGTTGAGTGAAATAAGTCGGACACAGAAGGGCAAATACTGATTTCACTCAGAGTCAGAATCACGAATATAGGTTACCCCGGGAAGACATGGGAATAGGGAATAGGGAGTTAAGGCTTAAAAAAATAGGGTGGTATATGGAAATCCTATCTTTTATGTATGATTGTTCTGTAAAGCCACATTTCTCTAATAAAAAATGGTTAAAATGGCAACTTTTTAGGTTATATATATTGGCCATGTTATAAGACATTAAGCTAGGCAACAAGATGGTCAATAGTTTAGCTCATTTCATCTTATCTTGTATTTTTTAGCAAGTTATGTTGTATTTGCATTTACCTGCCTATAAAGGGAAAATGACAACACACATTACTATGAATGGATGAAGAATAAAATATAAAATTGCAGCTAAGGTGAAAGACAGCAATATTGTTTTCAGATATTTTTAAAATGAAAAGGAATGGTTGTCAATTATTAGGAATATGTGGAAATCAAGGGCAAAGCAAAGCAACATTTTACAGTTAAGAAAAGACACTGCTGTTTAACCTGTAATGTCAATAA
The DNA here is from genome assembly GCF_023851605.1 of Tamandua tetradactyla. Taxonomy (NCBI): domain Eukaryota; kingdom Metazoa; phylum Chordata; class Mammalia; order Pilosa; family Myrmecophagidae; genus Tamandua; species Tamandua tetradactyla. The sequence continues at coordinate 133,844,116 of NC_135331.1, forward strand.
CAAAAGAAGCAGTGACACTTTTTGGTTAATAAAAATGTCTTGGTCATAAAATATTAGCTCCATACTTCTAGTGTTCAACAAATGTGACAAAAAAGGTATTACGAAGATGCCCTAAAGGACTCCGTGCCCGGGCATGCTTGGAAATTAGTTTTGGCCTCTTGTGAACAATAAATCTGCCTCAGTTCAATAGAAATCAAGCCACAGACCAAAGTAAAATGAAGACTTATATGAGAAGAAACAAAATCAGATAAAGTCCTGAGAGTCAGAGGAAATAATCTCTAGAGGGTTCCATGTGACTCTCCTGACCCTACTGCTGGAGACCATTCTGCTTATCTTTGCACATGGTGGAAGCCCCTGGCTCAGACTCTTGACTTTGCTGCATCCTTTATACATAAAGGAACTTACTGATACTTAAGAGAAGTAAACATCATGTCTTCCTATTATCAATATCATTTTAAAAATTTTGTTTTCTCACATCTGTAAGAGGACAAAGGACCATATCAGGCTTTGCTGATGAAAGGGTAAGTAGACCCTTGACAACAGCCAGAACTTTAGCAAGCCCTAAACATTCCCTGTTGCTGCCCTTCTTTATGTAATGAGGAAGTGGCAAAGAGTATTGAAGTGAAACTACACAATGCCTGCCAAGATTTTAGATTCAAACCAAGGACAAAGTTTGCTAGACGTATCCAGAAGAATGTGTCCCTGAACTTCGAATCTGTTCTTATTTCTTGTACATATCTCCTCCATATGCTTTCTTACTTGATTTTATTCTTATTCATAGGATTTTTTAAAAACATTTTTCCCCTCATTTAAATAGCAATCAGTATCTCCTCACATGAAACTTATTGCTGAACATTCTGAAGGGCTGAATATCTTCCAAAATTTTTATTTGCTGTCTTTATACTGACCCCTGGTTCATTTTCTGCTTCTTGGACTCGAATTCTGTCATACTCTGTTGCCTCTTGGTGCAATGACTAAGATGTTAATTTTAAACCTCCACAATGCAAAATATAATATACATATCGAAAAGTGCTCTGTATACACATATATACATACACACACACATGCATACACATTTTCACAGATGGTTAGGAAATGAACATGCTTAAAATGACCACACAGTTCAAGAAAAAAGATGGCCAGTACCTCTCACCCCCTCTCTCCAGAGATTAAAAGGACTATTCTACTTTTATATAATTATTTCCATTTTAAAAATAGTTATATTGACCATCTGTTCATTTCTAAAGCACACAGTTTAACTTTTTCAGTTTTTGAAATTTTTACAAATTCAATTATGCAATAAATATTCTTTAATATCTTGTTTTGCTTTGTTCAATGTTGAATCTGTACAATCCATTCATTTATTGAATGAAGCTGTCATTCATCCTGTATGACATTGGAGTTTTGTTTGTTTCTACTTTCCAAAATATTTGTGTTTACCAGCATTTTATCTGTAGCTCAATTCTATTATATGTACATTGTCTTTAGCATAACTCAGTTACTGAAAAAAAAAGCAGAAAATAAGAGTAGCATTCCCCCGCCCCCACTCTCAATTAGAGTCAAGGAACTTCCAGAGAAGCAGAAACTTTTCTTGACAGTACCCTGAATCTTTCTGAAAGATGTAGCCTTTCCTGAGGATATAAAGTCCCCTGAACAGCCAAAAAGATCTTTTAGCTTAGGATTCCTGGATTCATTTCTTAAATCCAAGGTGACCTTTACTGCCTTGACACTGAATCCTTAACTGTGTTGCATTTCTGTCTATGAATGCAAGTTCTAAGTGCCGCTCATGGCTAATCAGATAGTCTTTGGACTCTGTGGTCTTTTGATTCCCTGTAAATCTGGACCATCTTGAATGATGGTGCCGCAGAGAAAACAGAAATTAGTTTAGCCCTTATGGGTTCTAAAACCTATTCCTATTTTTCTATTCTTAATCTTAGTACTCAAATTTTTCTAATCTCCTACTGATTTTTTTCTTTTACTTATTTTTGAAAAGTTTTACTTTTTAAAATAGGGCTGATAGGGAAGGCAGAGTGCCATTTAGAGCTTAGGGATCAAGTAGGATGAGGAGATTGTTTCCTGTGGCCTTACACACATTTTCAAGTGGGAAGTACACTAGTGCAACAAGCACCAGCATTCAACAGTTTATACAACTCACCCAGGAAAATGGCTGTTCTTGTGTTGGCACTGACTTGAGCTGCTAGTTTTTAAGGACATTCTCACCAGATTCTGTAAAGCAAATAATTGAAGTCATGAGAGCTGGGATTTTTCAATCTCTTATTTAATTGGTGCTAGTGATCTTGCAGTTTTTATCTTTACTGTTATTTCATTGCTGCCGTGTACTTATAATATAGTATATGAGTTACATGTGTATATATTCCTGGTCACTCACATATTTCACAAGCTTTAAATCATATGTAAGCGTACATATACAGTGTCGATCAATTATCTACTGACCTCCTTTCTACTGGATTTAATTCTTATTCAGTTTTGGCGGCATCTCTTCGTAGGATTATCTGCCCTATGTGTTGAACTATTACTATATTATACTATTTAAGTTGTAAGATACCAAGTTTAAGAATGAGTATTACCAAAGGACTTGCACCATATTCTGGAGAGATTTAATGTGTTTCTGGTTATATTCAGGACAGATGAGTATTGTTAGGTGAGAAGAAAAATGTGTCCTTTATTGTTTTCTATTTAGAAATTAGGTATGGTTTAAGGTGATGAGTATAGCTGCCAAGTTGACAAGGGGTGGACTGTCATGGTCAGGTTCATGTGTCAACTTGGCCAGGTGGTGGTACCTGTTTGTCTGTTTGGGCAAGTGCTGGCCTGTCTTTTGCTATGAGGACATTTCATAGAATTAAATCTTGATCACGTTGGCTACATTCACAGCTGATTCCATTTGTAATCTGCCAAGGGGAGTGTCTTCTTTAATGAGTGATGCTTAATCTAATCACTGGAAGCCTTTTAAGGAGGACTCAGAAGAGACAGGCTCTCTTCCGGCTTCGGCCTGTGAGCCTCTCCTGTGGAGTTCTTCCAGACCCTCCACTGGAATCGTCAGCTTCACAATCTGTCCTACAGATTTTGGACTCTGTGTTCCCACAGGTATGTGAGGCACTTTTATAAATATTGCATTTATGAATATTTCCTGTTGATTCTGTTTCTCTAGAGAACCCTAACTAATACATATGGATAAGAAATAAACAAATAATGGGGGAACAAAGGTTAAAATAAATTGAATAGATTAAAATACTAGTGGTCAATGAAAGGGAGTGGTAAGGGGTATGGCATATATGAGTTTTTTCTTTTTTCTTTTGTTGGAGAGCTGCAAATGTTCAAAAAAAATCATGTTGATGAATACACAACTATGTGATGGTAACGTGAGCCATTGATTGTTGCAACCATGTCAAGCATGTTTGTACGTCAAGAATGTGTGTATGTTTGTTCATTGTTCATAATAAAAATATTAAAAAAATAAAAGAAGCATCCCCAAAGTTAGACATAAAATTCCCGAGGAAATAGGAGACCCCAGATTGGTGATAAAAACTTAACAGCCATTTTTTTATATGTTGTAGGCATAATATAATGCTTTGGGTTTAAGATTCCTAACCAGAGTGGCTGCATAGGCCAACATGAAGGCCAAAGGACCTCATTTTCTCCTGTTTGTGTGGTCTGAGGCATAAGCATAAATAAATTATTATCATTCCCCCTCTTAGGCTGTAAAGTGGCTGGCACTTTTATTTATATTTCCTGCTTCTATGTATTCCAAAGCAACTATGAATTATTATTATTCCTCTTTATATACTGTAAAGCACCTGCCCCTTTTATTTGTATTCTTAGCACTTGCATCCGCCCTGCCATTAAAATTTCAATTGGAGTGGGGCTGCAGCCCATGTGGTGTACAGTTTAGGCAGGTTAGGGCCTGAGATACCCTTTTAGACCATTATTTTAGGGATTTTTCTTATCACCTTTAAACAGTTACTTTAATAGGTGTACTGGTTTGAAATGATGTATGTACCCTAGAAAAGTCATGTTTCAATCCTAATCCCATTTTGTAAAGGCAGCCATTTAAACTATAATTAGATCATCTCCCTGGCGATGTGATTTAATCAAGAGTGCTTGTTAAGCTGGATTAGGTGATGACATGTCTCCACCTATTTGGGTGGGTCTTGAGAAGTTTCTGGACTCCTATAAAAGAGGAAACATTTTGGAGAATGAAGGAGATTCAGAGAGAGCAAAGCAGAACTACAGAGCCATGAGAAGCAGAGTCTACCACCAGCGACCTTTGGAGATGAAGGAAAATGGTTGCTGGGGAGCTTCATGAAACAGGAAGCCAGTAGAAGAAGCTAGAAGATGATGCCGTGTTTGCCATGTGCCCTTCCAGATGAGAGAGAAACCCTGACTGTGTTTGCCATATGCCTTCTCACTTGAGAGAGAGAGAGACCCTGAACTTTCATCAGCCTTCTTGAACCAAGGTATCTTTCCCTGGATACCTTTGATGGGACATTACTATAGACTTGCTTTAACTGGGAAATTTTCTTGGCCTTAGAACTGTAAACTAGCAACTTATTGAATTCCCCTTTTTAAAAGCCATTCCATTTCTGGTATATTACATTCTAGCAACTAGCAAACTAGGACAATAGGCCATTCATTAGGCCTGCACCCTGTGGGATTATAGGGTAGATGAAAAGTCCATATTATATCATAATCCATAGCCCATTCTTGCAGGGTGACCTGGTTACTGTTTTTTTGTGTAGGTATCCTGTAGAGTGTGGTTATGTTTCTAGGCAGTATATGGCTACCCACTGATTAGCTTTTCCAGTGAAAAGCTAACAGAAGTCCCATGGTAGCATCTACTATGGTGAATGCATACCTTGCCTCCTCTGAGGATGGACCCAGTGGGTCACTGGAGCCTGTGATCAGCTGATATGTCCTATTGCTGGGACAGTCGGTATGTCATGGCAGGAAGCATGACAGGCACTGTCATGTGATGTCTTCAAGCTGTTAGTGCACGCTGGGTAGCTGGAACTGCTTGGCTAAATGTCATAAGGTTTGATACCCTCAGTATCCACTATTTCAGTGAAGTTATTCAGCCTCTTCTTGAGTTTGAGTAGTGTGGCTTCAGACTTGAGTGAGGGCCTCTACCTCAACGTTCCTAGGTAGCATGTTAGGGATGTGGCAGGGACATGGTAGACAGTTACCTTTCATCATAGGCAGTTGTCCCAGTTGTCCTGCCACAATTCTTATCCCCATAGGGGATGATTTATGACTGTCCGTTGTTCTTGTTTCCAGGTTGGCATCCAGGTTTTGAGGACTTTGGAAACAGCCTAGCTGTCAGTACAGATAGCTAGCATGTCTCATGTTTCATGCACTATCATCATCCATATGGCTCTTAATTCAGCCCACTGACTGCTTTCTGTGGCCCCAGTCTCCTACCATATAGTGTCAGTACTGGGTTATACCTCCATGACTGTCAGTATGTGAGGTTGCCCTCTACCAAATCTATCAGTATACCAGGAATACTCGGGGATTGCTCCTGTGCCCTCTAGAGTGGGTAGTTCAACAGCTATTTCAGATGTGACAATTTAGCTGTTGAATCTTCTAAATATATGACACTGATTCTAAACCCTTATTCTTTTCAGCACTAAGAGGTCTGATATTGAAAACACTGTACTGCAACAAGTAAGCTTTCCACTTTTTTTAAGGTACTTAATTGCACACTGCTAGAGTGTTATCAGCCATGTCTGTAATCCACCCCTGTGAAGGGATGGTGGTTCTTAAGGTTATGGGACATTTCTGCATCATACCTTCCACTTGTAATAGAGTATTATATTCAGCTTACAGTTGTTTTTCTAAGGGGCTGTATCTTAATTCTCCCTGTGCTGGTTTAAAGCTGTTATATACCCCAGAAAAACCAAGTTCTTCTAATCTATTTTTGTGGGGGCAGATCTAGTGTGGGGTGGGACCTTTGGCTTAGCTTGTTTCCATGGAGATGTAACCCAGCCCACTCAAAGTGAATCTACATTACCTTGCTGGGGTCCTCTATGAGAGGTTATAAGATAGATGGAACTGAGAGAGCTCAGAGACATTTGGAGGCGGAGGAGGAAAATGTCCCAGGAGGGCCAGAAGAACCCACAGGAGCCAAGAGAAACATTTTGAAACCAGAGCCCAGGAGAGAAGTGCAGATGCCTGCCACGTGCCTTCCCATGTAACATGGGAAATATGATGCTATTGGCCTTTCTTCAGAGTCAAAGTATATTTCTCTGGATGCCTTAAATTTGTAACCTAATAAATCCCTTTGTAAAACCAGTCACTTTCTGGTATATTGCATTCGGGTAGCTTTAGCAAACTGAAACATTGCCCCTTTCCATAACTGTGACCAGAACCATAGCACTACTCATTAGAATATTGCTTTTGCCACGAACCCCATCAAAAGCCAATGTTGGTGCTAGCCACATCCAATTCACAAGGTAAATCAGGATCTACCCCCACCCCCACCCCCATGGTACTTTTACAGAGGACCATTTCACCTGCCCCTTTAAAACCGCTTTTGCTACTCTGTACCGTAGGTGGAATTTTCCTATGGTCATTTTTAACATGGAATTTAAGAGAAGATCAATTCCTAATATACGTCTTGGTATAGGAGAAATGTGTATAGTGTGTTCCTAGGGGTAGGGTCAGTCTCCCAGTTTGTAAGATCAAATGATGTCATTTGTCTCTGATTGTTGTTTCCCCCACGGTTGTCTATGGCAAACATGGGTTAAGTTAGGCTACATTTCCATATATCAATGTACATTCAGCTCTGGTGTTTACTAGAGCTGACTCTCTGTTTGTTAGCAGGGGACCAATAAATAGTTAATTCTACATGTGGACTCTGATACTTAGTGTCCCTAGTCATCACACATACCTGGGAGTCTTGACCACTCACATGGGAGGGGAAAGGGGGTTTGCAAAGCTTCCTCTAGGGGTGCAGAGGGTTGCATATTTCATGTTTTGGAGGGGGTTTTCTTAGTTGGTTAATCATCCTCTTCAGCTATTCAGGGATTGAATGTAGTAAATCTTTTGTCTTTGGTTAATTTGATCTATAATTAAACTAAAATAGTACTTGGTTGTTTATCTGTGGTTTCTACTTCTATCAATATGGCAATTAGATGAACCCACATTTGTTTACATGAGACCTGATTAGGGTTGTCGTGTTTTCAAGAAGTCTTTTCCAATGTCCTCATACCTCTTTGCTGGAGCCACTCTGATTCCCTGAGATCTGCTATGGCTTGAACAGTTCCCAAGTGAGCTATCCCTCTAGAGGATTCACAATGGACATGAGGGGTCCATAATAAATGATTAGGAGTGGTGTGCAGGATGGTATCTTTCATTCCCACTGTAAAAGTTTGATCGTCAGGGCCTGGAAAATTTTTTTATTGCATCTTTTATCCCAAGACCCTGCAAAACATCTTGCAGTTCTTCCATAGATTGTCAGTGGGGAGTGAGGAGTAGTATGTGGTATATCACCCTCTTTGGGTCATGCAGCCTTGCATATAGCTACTAACCAGGATAACAAAGGTACATTTTTTCACAGTTTAGGGTGGCATATAGGTATAGGGATATGTGCATTTTAATAGACACTAGCTTACTTATCTCCATCCCAGTTAATATTAGGCTTTCTACTCTTGTGTCCCATAATCATAAACACCAGTTGGGTAATGAATCCCTGGTTTTCTGCCAATTATGCTGCCCAAGATCACTATGCTGGTTTGAAAGGATGTATGGACCCTAGAAAAGCCATGTGTTCATCAAAATCCCATTTCATAAAATGGCAGAATAGTCCCTATTCAATACTGTATGTTTGAATCTATGATTAGATAATCTCCTTGGAGATGTCTCCCAATCAAGAGTGGTTGTTAAGATGGATTAGGGGAGATGTGTCTCCACCTATGTTGGTGGGTCTTGATAAGTTTCTGGAGTCCTATAAAAGAGGAAGCATTTTGGAGAATGAGAGAGATTCCGAGAGAGCAGAGAATGCTGCAACACCACAAAGCAGAGAGTCCATGAGCCAGCGACCTTTGGAGATGAAGAAGGAAAATGCCTCCCGGGGAGCTTCATGAAACAGGAAGCCAGGAGAGAAAGCTACAATTTGACGCCATACTCGCCGTGTACCCTTCCAGCTGGGAGAGAAACTGTGGCTGTGTTCACCATGTGCCTTCTCACTTGAGAGAGAGAGACCCTGAACATCATCGGCCTTCTTGAACCAAGGTATCTTTCCCTGGATGTCTTTGATTGGACATTTCTATAGACTTGTTTTAATTGGGACGTTTTCTCAGCCTTAGAACTGTAAACTAACAACTTATTAAATTCCCCTTTTAAAAACCATTCTGGTATATTGCATTTCTGGTATATTGCATTCTGGCAGCTAGAAAACTAAAGCAATCACCTAATTCAGCAGCAGTATTATCTCTCATGGTAATGTGGCGCTTTTGCTCGGGAGGTTATAAATTCTGAGGGTCCACTTGTTAGGTCACTCCTGTGTTGTTTTTAATTTTTCTTCTAGCACCGGGTATATCTGCAAGGGTGGCTCCTCTTCCCCCACTTTCAATTCTTATTCCTTTTCTCCCATTAATCATAATATAGGATCCTAAGATCTTGGGTCTCACCCTGGATTAGTTAATATTCTACAGACTCGAACTCAGGCTAATTTTTTACCATGAGCTCAACATATCTATAAGCTAAAAGTTCTAATTGATCACTCACACAATACAAGCACTCGGTTAAGGCATCTTTCATGTCTACTTAAGCAAGTCATGTGTCCCGTTCCAATTTTAATTACTCCTCAAGATTGCAGGATGTTGTTTGTGCCACCTGTTCTACCTCTGTGGCCATATGTGAAGCTCCTAAAAGGAACCAGGCTATGGAACTATTATTTGGCATTCTCCTTTCTTTTTGCTAAGATTTAGTTGTCCTGCTATACAATAAGGAACCCCACTGGAGCTTTTAAGACATCTCCATTTTTTCGCAGCAGTCCCCATTCATCTGAGAGTGTGGCACCCCTCCTCCTCCTCATATGGATGATGCAAACTGTATTAGTCAAGGTTCTCTACAGAAATAACCAACAGGAGATATCTGTAAATATGACATTTATAAAGGTGCTTCATGAAACCGTGGGAATGGAAAAGTCCAAAATTCTCTGGGCAAACTGTGAAGCTGGCAACTCCAGTAACAGTCTGGACAAACTTCTTTGCTTGCTGAAGAAGCAATGAAAAAGTCTCTCTTCTTCTTTAAAAGACTTCAACTGATTGAACTTTCTCATACATGGGAGATGTGCCTTAGTTGATTGCAGATGTAATTAGCCACAGATGCAATCAACTGATTGATGATAAAATACACCAGGCTTCTGGTTTATCAACCTGAAATATCCTTGCAGCAGTGGTCAGGTCAGTGCTTCCCTGACCAGACAACTGGGCATCATCACTTGGCCAAATTGATACCAGAACCTAACCATCACACAGGCCAGCTCTGCTAAGTCTTACTTGGACCCATGCCTACTGCTGCCATTGATGTCTTGATATTCTAGTTGGCTTGCAACTTATTCAGGCCCAGGCCAAGTTCATGAAGAGCTGCCACAAAACTGAAAAATATGCCAGGCACAGAGGGAGGCATAGATTTATTAGGACTTAAGAACAGAAGAGAGTCTCTGGTGCTGGCTGTCTGGAGAGGTATGGCCTCACAGAGTGGTAGGAGTGCAAGGGATAATATGTATATGATTTTAGAACAAGGATATTCCCTTTAGTGTGAGGACATTGGCCTTCTAGTATAATCATTAAAGGGGCTAAAGACCTGATGTTTTACTAAGATTAATGTTAACACTAAGATATAATCAGTGTTATCCTTCTCCTATTCCTTTACCTCTGTGATTACATTCTTTTCCTTACAGGAAAGTTGTTTACTTTCTTGAATTTGTCCTGGTCAAGGCTTCTGTTATGTGCTCAGGGTTTCATTCCCAGTTAGGAGGGGGCCTGGGCCCTGGGCTCCCACACTATTATTTTAAACATTTCATTCATAGTTACTTGCTTTTCTCTATTTGATAAGTTTAATATCTGAAATCTTTGGGCATCCAAGTTTGTTATTTGTTACTAATGTTTAACAGATGGTTGCTTATTTTTCAAGTTTAGTTGGTAGACTTTTATTATTGGTCCATATTTGATTGGATTTAATCTGGGAGAATTGTGAAAACCTAAATTGGGGATGCTTTCTGCAAGGGTGGTTTTATATATGCATCTTCCAATTTCTCAAAAAAAATTAGCTTAAATTTTCAGTTTTAGGTTTCCTGGAATACTCAGTAGTAGAAATTGAGCTTGATCTCCAGTGTAGGACAGGGTCAGCTTCAGATTCTTTAAGGAGACTATTCTTATTACTACTACTGGTATTAATATTAATTCTTAACAGGTTCTTTTTGCTGGCAGACAGATGTTTACCAGCTCACCTTCCACTATAACTGTAGCTCTTTAGGATTAGTGGGAGGAATCTTAGGCTTTCATTTACTTGGTCAAGGTACAAGCCTTAGTCTGGAATTCTGCGCTGATAGTACCCTTTGCTGGCAAGTTAATCACAGTTTATCCATTTGCTGAAAGTTCATTGTCTGATTACATCTTCTTTCTATTTCCTTTTTATTTTGGTCTTTGAGAATCTTCCTTACTTTCTTGAGAGTTCAATGATGCATTAAAATGTAAAATTTTATCTGGTTGTTAAGGTACATTATAAGGCAAATGGATGGTTGTCTGTCTCTGCTCAGTGACATATTGGGGAATATCTAACATTCCAACCCAAGAAGTATTTAAATGTTTAGGGGAATGTACTTTGTCATTGATTAGGGCCCTAAGTCTGTGATGTTCTCTATTAACTTGTAGATTCTTGTCTGGAATAGTAGTAAATGATTTCTGCCTGCAGAACAGATAACCCCTGAGATTATGATAGGGATATATCCTGTGAGAAACTAATCACTTTTATAGCTAATTTAACAATCTTATTCCAACATTCTTTTTTTCAAAGTCAACTCAGTTCTTCAAAATGTTCTTTGAATCTGTTTTTCCATATTGCTAACACCCTCATTAATGACATAAATCATTTGTATGAGAACCATGTTTTCAACTTTTTGAAAAGTATCTTTTCATATTAGGATCAAAGTGTACTGCATTTTGACAGCTTTTCAAAGTATCTTGTCCACTATATTGTCCGAAGCAGAAGTTATATTATTTTATTCTTTAATGAATAATTCCAAGTGATAATTAGTGGCTAGCTCAGTCCTTGGCACATAGACTAAACGCAGTCAGTATTTGCTGAAAGGAATAAATGAATGCATTCATAACTATTTCATTTTGATTATTATAGTTTTAATTTTTTGTGTCCTATTTTTTAAAAAATCATGGCATTTTCATGGATAACCTCTTACCTAATTGAGAATCTTAACATATCCAACTCTGTTAAAAATATAACTTCATCTAATTAATAGCAGTAGAAAATTTTACTCTAAAACTATGTAATGTGTTTACTCTCATAGTATATATATGTATTTTTCCATATAAGTAAGAGCCTTTTATAATTATTACCTATGACTTATTTTCAATTGAGTTTGGATAGTTTACCTTCACTGTTATTGCACAGAATTAAACAGGTAAATAGTTCTATAACATAGGTCAGTGTGGTTGTCATGCTAGAAAGCCAGCTGGGTGGCAGGGCCCCTCACTGTCTGCTTAAGGCTTTGGCTAGTTCGAGGGGTTAGTTCTCTGAACATTTCAGCCTGCTAACTACTTGCTAACTGCTTACCTAGCATGGTCACCTCCACTGTTACAGGCCAGATTTGTGTTAATAGCTATTGTTGATACTGCTAATAATAACATTTTGGTTATTTCAAAAGTTTTATAGGTATGCTTGTAGCATGTGCTAGTTTGAAACATTGTATACCCCAGAAAAGCCATGTTCTTTAATCATGATTCACTATTGCAGGGTGAGATCTTTTTGATTAAGATGTTTTCATGGAGATGTGACCCAAACATTATGGGTGGGACCTGTTGATAGGTGGTTTTCATGGAGATGTGCCTCAACCCATTCAAGGTAGGGTTTCCTACTGGAGTCCTTTAAGAGAAAACCATTTTGGAAAAAGCTTCACTGCCCACATAGTCAGAGACCTTTGGAGATGCAGAAGGAAAACAGCCCCGGGGAAGCCATTTTGAAAGGGGAAGCAGGGAAAGAAATGTAGCAGACGTCCCCATGTGCCTTCCCAGCTGAAAGAGAGAAAACCTGAAATGTCATCAGCTTTTTCTTGAGTCAAGGCATCTTTCTCTGGATGCCGTAGATATTTTCGTAGCCTTAAATCTGTAAACTTGCAAGTTAATAAATTCCCTTTTTAATAGTCATTCTGTTTCTGGTATTTTGCATTCTCATAGCTTTAGCAAACCAAAACAGTACTTTTCAGCCTGTGGATGAAAATTCAGAGTCTGAAAACTTTTCTCATCACTTTTAGTTACTATAGACAGACTCACTCCAGCAATTTAAAAGTTTAGTCCAGGAATAATAAAAAAAAGATTTGATTTAATGCTGAGCTTTTGCCTATTCTGCTACCAAAAGAATCCTAAAATGTAAGAAGGGGATGTAATCCATCCTTTCCTTTCTCTACCTTATTCTTCTCCTCTTCCCTCTACAGCTTGCTAATCAGAGTTTTTCACATCTTTAACATTGGATCATGGAAGAGGGAGAAAAAATATGGGGAGCAGGAATGTTCTTACTTACATGGCACTCTGGTATTGATTTACCATCTACATCCTCTGGGCTTGAAATGAATTTAATGCTCATTATGGTATGGAAGATAGTCATGACTGTCTAGGACAAATGGACCCTTTTTCTTTTTTTTTTTGTTTTTGTTTTAAGTCATTTTATGAATAATTTACAGAAGATAATGAAAATCAACTTTATTAAAATTTTATTGAGAATAATGAAATTTTTATTCCATATTTACCTGGAATACATATATCTGGATGAAGGAGGTAATATCTTCTGAATGCAATTCTCTTCTCCTCACCTGTGACATAAGATCTGCTCATCTTCTACATGCTGATGCCAGATATATATCGAACAAATTCTAACTGATCTTTACTTTTGATTCTTTGTAATTATACTCATCATAATTTTCATAAGTTTATTGATGGGAGGATAGCTATTTTCTTTCTCCATAATCATGAAACATTTCCCAGTTGTGGAATTAATTAACAAATTCAGACTGCTGAAAACAGGCTCTATGCATAGATAAACCCGGACTAAGCATGGAAGGAACCAGTTGTTTTCAACCCAGCAGAGACAGGGCTGGACTGACAGAAAAAAAATCGAAACAGAAAATGAAAACATATCAACTTCTGGGATGCAGCATAGGAGGGGCTAAGAGGAAATTTATTGTCCCAAGTGCCTATACTGAAAAAGAAGAAAGAGCAAAAATTGAGGAATTAATTGTTCATCTGGAAGAACTAGAGAAAGAACAGCAATAGCCCATGAGTAAACAGAAAGAAAGAAATAATGAAAATTAGAACAGAAATAAATGAACTTGGGAAAATGAAAACAATAGAGAAAATCAACAAAATCAGAAATTGATTCTTAGAGAAAATCAATAAAATTGATTAGCCCTTAGCTAGGCATAAAAAAGGAGATAGGATACAAATAAGTAAAATCAGAAATGGGAGAAGGGACATAACCACTGGCCCCTCAGAATAAAGGAGGTAAGGAGAGGATGTCTTAGTTTGCTAAAGCTGCCAGAATGCACCACACCAGAGATGAATCATCTTTTAATAAGGGGATTTATTTAGTTAAAAATTTATGGGTCTTTAGAGGAAAGGCAGCTATCTTTCATCTGAGGTTCTTTGTTACATGGGAAAGGCACAGTGTGACATCTGCTGGCCTTCTCTCATAGTTTCTGGGTTCCAGTGGCCTTCCTTGGGGTGCTTCCTTTCTGTATCTCTAAATGTCTGGGCTGAGCTGCAAGTGCTGAGATGAGGTATGCTGAGCTGCTGAGCTCTTTTCTTACCTCTCTTTTTTAAGCCTCCAGTTAATTAAATTAAACCTCATTCATTGTGGATGGCACTCCCCTTTAGCTGACTGCAAATATAATCAGCCATAAATGTATTTCACCACATACTAATGATTTAAGTTCACAGAAACAGGACAACGGGGCATCATCACCTGGCCAGGTTAACACCTACCACAGAGGCTACTATGAGCAAAGTAAAAACTAATAAAATAGACAGTGAAGATGAAATGGACATCTTCCTAGAAAGCATGAACAACCAACATTGATACAAGAAGAAATAGATGACCTCAAGAAATCAGTCACAAGTAAAGAGATTGAATCAGCCATCAAGAAGTTTTCAAAAAAAAAGAAAACTAGACACTGGTGGCTGCGGGAAAGTGGCAACTTAGGAAGGTGCGCGTGTCTTAGTTCCTCCTCCAGAACAACTACTAAATAACCAGAAACAGTACAGAACAGCTCCTGGAGCCATGACAGAGACCAAACACACAGCGTACCCCAGTCTGGACAGGCTGGACCGACTGCGAGACTCTGCTGCGATGAGATCCCCCAGTGGCACGCGCTTCCCCAGGCCGCGGCGGCTGGTGGCTGGCACCCCTCCCTCCCTCCTTTCCGAGCTGGCTGAGAGTCTCGGAGAGGCAAGTTCCCCAAGCCGCGGCGGCCGGCACCCCTCCCTTGAGGTCGGCTTCCCGGACCCGCTACGAGCCTCGGATCAGCGAGATCCCCAAGCCGCAGTGGCCAGTGTCCGGTGCCCCTCCCCCAGAGGCGGCTACCCGGAGGGAAAGGAAAGAGTCTCCAACAGTAGTAGGGACTGAGTCCAACCAAACACCAATAGTGGCATTAATAAACAAATTCTGACTACTAAAAATAGGCCTCCAGCTCAGGCAAAACTGATCAAGGCAGAAGTCGCCTATTGGGCTAACTGAAAAAGAGGAAAGGGGGCGAAACAGAGCCTTCTGCGGCTGTTTCTGCAGAGGCTTGGTGCCTCTGGGCTCAGCAGCAGGATTACACAGGTTGCAACTGCCCCAAATGCAGAAACAGGCTGCTTTCAGGGCTCTCTACCACCTGAACCTTCCCCACAGGAGGGGTGAAACGCATCTCAGGTGGAATCCCTCTCTCAAGGAATTCAGATCCCAGGACTTCTCAATTTGAAGCCATTAAAACCAGCCTATAACCTTTCCTCTGTCTCCACCACTGCACACAGCAGGGAGAGCCTTCCAAAGTTAAAGGAGCAACAACATCTTTTGGTGGTGGGACCCGCAGACAGACAAGCACCACATACTCGGCAGGATAAGAAAAACAGAGCCCAGAGACTTCACAGGAAAGTCTTTCAACCTGCTGGGTCTCACACTCAGGGAAATCTGATTAAATGTCCAGACGCCAGCAAAAAATAACAAATCACACCAGGAAAATTGAAGATATGGCCCATTCAAAGGAACAAACCAATAGTTCAAATGAGATACAGGAGCTGAGACAACTAATTCGGAATATATGAATAGAAATGGAAAACTTCTTCAAAAACCAAATCAATAAATTGAGGGAGGACATGAAGAAGGCAAGGGATGAAAAAAAAGAAGAAATGTAAAGTCTGAAAAAACAAATCACAGAACTTATGGGAATGAAAGATACAGTAGAAGAGATGAAAAAAACAATGAAACCTACAATGGTAGATTTCAAGAGACAGAGGTTAGAATTAGTGAACTGGAGGATGGAACATCTGAAATCCAAAAAGAAACAGAAACTATAGGGAAAAGAATGGAAAAATTTGAGCAGGGGGCTCAGGGAATTGAATGATAATATGAAGTGCATAAATATACGTGTTGTGGGTGTCCCAAAAGGAGAAGAGAAGGGAAAAGGAGGAGAAAAACTAATGGAAGAAATTATCACTGAAAATTTCCGAACTCTTATGAAAGACCTAAAATTACAGATCCAAGAAGTGCAGCACACCCCAAAGAGAATAGATCCAAATAGGTGTTCTCCAAGACACTTACTACTTAGAATGTCAGAGGTCAAAGAGAAAGAGAGGATCTTGAAAGCAGCAAGAGAAAAACAATCCATCACATACAAGGGAAAACCAATAAGACTATGTGTAGATTTCTCAGCAGAAACCATGGCGGCAAGAAGACAGTAGGATGATATATTTAAACTACTAAAAGAGAAAAACGGCCAACCAAGACTTCTATATCCAGCAAAATTGTCCTTCAAAAATGAGGGAGAAATTAAAACATTTTCAGACAAAAAGTCACTGAGAGAATTTGTGACCAAGAGACCAGCTCGGCAAGAAATACTAAAGGGAGCACTAGAGTCAGATACGAAAAGACAGAAGAGGGAGGTGTGGAGAAGAGTGTAGAAAGAAGGAAAATTAGATATGATATATATAATGCAAAAGGCAAAATGGTACAGGAAAGTACTACCCAAACAGTAATAACACTAAATGTTAATGGACTGAATTCCCCAATCAAAAGACAGAGACTGGCAGAATGGATTAAAAATGAGGATCTTTCTATATGCTGTCTACAGGATACATATCTTAGACCCAAAGATAAACATAGGTTGAAAGTGAAAGGTTGGAAAAAGATATTTCATGCAAATAACAACCAGAAAAGAGCAGAAGTAGCTATACTAATATCCAACAAATTAGACTTCAAATGTAAAACAGTTAAAAGAGACAAAGAAAGATACTATCTACTAATAAAAGGAACAGTTAAACAAGAAGACATAACAATCATAAATATTTTACGCACCAAATCAGAATGCCCCAAAATATGTGAGGAATACACTGCAAATACTGAAAAGGGAGATAGACACAGCTACCATAATAGTTGGAGACTTCAATTCCCCACTCTCATCAATGGACAGAACATCTAGACAGAGGATCAATAAAGAAACAGAGAATTTTAATATTACAATAAATGAGCTAGACTTAACAGACATTTATAGGACATTACACCCCACAACAGCAGGATACACCTTTTTCTCAAGTGCTCATGGATCATTCTCAAAGAGAGATCATATGCTGGGTCACAAAGCCAGTCTCAACAAATTAAAAAATATTGAAATCATCCACAACACTTTCTCAGATGATAAAGGAATGAAGTTGGAAATCAATAATAGGCAGAGTGCCAGAAAATTCACAAATATGTGGAAGCTCAACAACACACTCTTAAACAACGAGTGGGTCAAGGAAGAAATTACAAGAGAAATCAGTAAATATCTCGAGGTGAATGAAAATGAAAACACAACATATCACAACCTATGGGACGCAGCAAAGGCAGTGCTAAGAGAGAAATTTATTACCCTAAATGCCTGTATCAAAAAAGAAGAAAGGGCAAAAATTCAGGAATTAACTGTCTACTTGGAAGAACTTGAGAAAGAACAGCACACTAACCCCAAAGCAAGCAAAAGGAAAGAAATAACAAAGATTAGAGCAGAAATAAATGAAATTGAGAACATGAAAACAATAGAGAAAATCAGTAAGACCAGAAGTTGGTTCTATGAAAAAATCAATAAGATTGATGGGCCCTTAGCAAGACTGACAAAAAGAAGAAGAGAGAGGACACGAATAAATAACATCAGAAATGGAAGAGGAGACATAACCACTGACCTCACAGAAATAAAGGAGGTAATAACAGGATACTATGAACATCTTTATGCTAATAAATACAACAATGTAGATGAAATGGACAAGTTCCTGGAAAGGCATGAACAACCAACTTTGACTCAAGAAGAAATAGATGACCTCAACAAACCAATCACAAGTAAAGAAATTGAATCAGTCATTCAAAAGCTTCCCAAAAAGAAAAGTCCAGGACCAGACGGCTTCACATGTGAATTCTACCAAACATTCCAGAAAGAATTAGTACCAACTCTCCTCAAACTCTTCAAAAAAATCGAAGTGAAGGAAAAGCTACCTAATTCATTCTATGAAGCCAACATCACCCTCATACCAAAACCAGGCAAAGCTGTTACAAAAAAAGAAAATTACACACCAATCTTTCTAATGAATATGATGCAAAAATCCTCAACAAAATCCTAGCAAATCGAATTCAGCAACACATTAAAAGCATTATACATCATGACCAAGTAGGATTCATTCCAGGTATGCAAGGGTAGTTCAACATAAGAAAATTAATTAATGTAATACACCATATCAACAAATCAAAGCAGAAAAATCACATGATCATCTCAATTGATGCAGAGAAGGCATTTGACAAGATTCAACATCCTTTCCTGTTGAAAACACTTCAAAGTATAGGAATACAAGGGAACTTCCTTAAAATGATAAAGGGAATATATGAAAAACCCACAGCTAATATCATCCTCAATGGGGAAAAATTGAAAAGTTTCCCCCTAAGATCAGGAATAAGACAAAGATGTCCATTATCACCACTGTTATTCAACATCATGTTGGAGGTTCTAGCCAGAGCAATTAGACAAGAAAAAGAAATACAAGGCACCAGAATTGGAAAGGAAGAAGTAAAACTATCACTGTTTGCAGATAATATGATACTATACATCAAAAACCCCGAAAAATCCACAGGAACTACTAGAGCTAATAAATGAGTACAGCAAAGTAGCATGTTACAAGATCCACGTTCAAAAATCTGTAGTGTTTCTATACACTAGCAATGAACAAGCTGAGGGGGAAATCAAGAAACGAATTCCATTTACAATTGCAACTAAAAGAATAAAATACTTAGGAATAAATTTAACTAAAGAGACAAAAGACCTATACAAAGAAAACTACAAAAAACTGTTAAAAGAAATCACAGAAGACCTAAATAGATGGAAGGGCATACCGTGTTCATGGATTGGAAGACTAAATATAGTTAAGATGTCAATTCTACCTAAATTGATTTATAGATTCAACGCAATACCAATCAAAATCCCAACAACTTATTTTTCAGAAATAGAAAAACCAATAACAAATTTATCTGGAAGGGCAGGGTGCCCCGAATTGCTAAAAGTATCTTCAGGAAAACAAAAACGAAGCTGGAGGTCTCACGCTGCCTGACTTTAAGGCATATTATGAAGCCACGGTGGTCAAAACAGCATGGTTCTGGCATAAAGATAGATATATCGACCAATGGAATCGAATAGAGTGCTCAGATATAGACGCTTTCATCTATGGACATTTGATCTTTGATAAGGCAATCAAGCCAACTCACCTGGGACAGAACAGTCTCTTCAATAAATGGTGCCTATAGAACTGGATATCCATATGCAAAAGAATGAAAGAGGACCCGTATCTCACACCCTATATAAAAGTTAACTCAAAATGGATCAAAGATCTAAACATTAGGTCTAAGACCATAAAACAGTTAGAGGAAAATGTAGGGAGATATCTTATGAATCTTACAATTGGAGGCAGTTTTATGGGCCTTAAACCCAAAGCAAGAGCACTGAAGAAAGAAAGAAATAGATGGGAACTCCTCAAAATCAAACACAATGGGAGACAATATTTGGAAATGACATATCAGATAAAGGTCTAGTATCCAGAATTTATAAAGAGATTGTTCAACTCAACAACAAAAAGCCAGCCAATCCAATTACAAAATGGGAAAAAGACTTGAACAGACACTTCTCAGTAGAGGAAATACAAATGGCCAAAAGGCACATGAAGAGATGCTCAATGTCCCTGGCCATTAGAGAAATGAAAATCAAAACCACAATGAGATATCATCTCCCACCCACCAGAATGGCCATTATCAACAAAACAGAAAATGACAAGTGCTAGAGAAGATGTGGAGAAAGAGGCACACTTATCCAGTGTTGGTGGGAATGTCAAATGGTGCAACCACTGTGGAAGGCAGTTTGGCGGTTCTTCAGAAAGCTGAATATAGAATTGCCATACGACCCAGCAATACCATTGCTAGGTATCTACTCAGAGAACTTAAGGGCAAAGACACAAACGGACATTTGCACACCAATGTTTATAGCAGCATTATTTACAATTGCAAAGAGATGGAAACAGCCAAAATGTCCATCAACAGACGAGTGGCTAAACAAACTTTGGTATATACATACGATGGAATATTATGCAGCTTTAAGACAGAATAAACTTATGAAGCATGTAATAACATGGATGGACCTAGAGAACATCATGCTGAGTGAGACTAGCCAAAAACTTAAGGACAAGTACTGTATGGTCCCACTGATGTGAACCGACATTAGAGAATAATCTTAAAATATGTCATTGGTAACAGAGACCATCAGGAGATAGAAATAGAGTAAGATAATGGGTAATTGGAGCTGAAGGGATACAGACTATGCAACAGGACTGGATACAAAAACTCAGAAATGGACAGCACAATACTGCCTAACTGTAATGTAATTATGTTAAAACACTGAATGAAGCTGCATCTGTGGTATAGTTTTATTTTATTTTATTTTTTAATTTTAATTTTTATTTTTTCTCTCTATTATCATTTTTTTTCTTTTTCTGTTGTCTTTCTATTTCTTTTTCTGAATCGATGCAAATGTACTAAGAAATGATGAATATGCATCTATGTGATGATATTAAGAATTACTGATTGTATATGTAGTTGGAATGATTTCTAAATGTTGTATTAGTTAATTTTTTTAGTTAATAAAAAAAAAAAAGAAAACTCCATGCCAGATGGCTTCACATATGTATTCTACTAAGCATTCAAGGAAGAATTAGTACCAATCCTGTGCTCTTAAAAAAAGTTGAAGAGGAGGGAAAGCTACCTAACTCATTCTATGAAGCCAACATCACCACAACACCAAAGCCAGACCCTAACAGCAAAGCCAGACAAAGATACAAGAACAGAAAAATTACAGACCATTCTCTTTAATGACCTTAGATGCAAAAATACTCAACAGCATATTTGTACATCGAATCCAGCAACACATTAAAAGAATTATACACCATGACCAAGTGGAATTTATTCCAGGTATACTGGTTCAACAAAAATAAATCAATTAATATAATACACCACATCAATAAATCAAATTGGAAACACCAAATGATCATCTCGATTGATGAAGAAAAGGCATTTGTCAAAATTCAACATCAATCTTGATAAAAACACTTCAAAGGATAGAAGTAGAATCTTCTTCAACATGTTAAAGGGAATATATGAAAAATCCACTGCTAATATCATGCTCAGTGGAGAAAGACTGAAAGTTTTCCCTCTAAGATCAGAAACAAAACAAGGATGCCTACTGTCACCATTGTTATTAACTATTGAGCTGGGAGATCTAGTCAGAACAATTAGACAACAAAATGAAAGGCCCCCAAATTGGAAAGGAAGAAGTAAAACTCTCCCTGTTTGCAGATGAAATGATACTATATAGAGAAAATCCCAAAAAATTCACTGCAAAGCTACTAGAGCTAATAAATGAGTACAGCAAAATGGCAGTGTACAAGATCAACCCCAAATCAGTAGTGTTTCTATGCACTAGTAATGAGTAATCTGAGGGGAAAATCAAGGAAAAAAATTCCACTTACAGTAGCAACCAAAAAAACCAAAGATTTAGGAATAAATTTAACTTAGGCTACCAAAGATCTATACACAGAAAGCTGTACAAAATTGCTAAAAGAAATCATGGAAGACCCAAATAAATGGAAGTACATACCCTGTTCCTGGGTTGGAAGACTAAATATAGTTAAGGTGTCAGCACTACCTAAGTTGATTTATAGATTCAATGCAATACCAATTGAAAGCCAAATAGCTTATTTTGTAGGAATAGAAAAACTAAAAACCAAATTTATTTGGAAGGTGTGAGGGTCCTGAATAGTTAAAAATATCTTGAGAAAGAAAAATGAAGTGGGAGGTCCCACACTACCTAACTTTAAAGCATATTACAAAGCTACAATGGTAATAACAGCATGATACTGGCATAAAGAGAGATATACTGACAAATGAAATCAAATTGTTGGTCAAAAATAGATCCTCTCATCTATGGAGAGTTGATCTTTGATAAGGTGGTCAAGCCAATCTAACTGCAACAGAGCATCCTCTTCAATAAATGGTGTTTGGAGAACTGGATATCCATATGCATAAGAATGAAAGAGGATCCATATCTCACACCCTATAGAAAAGTCAACTCAAAGTGGATCAAAGACCTAAACATTAGGGCTAGGACCACAAAACTCACAGAAGAAAATGTAGGGAAATATCGTATAAATCTTGTGATAGGACATGGTTTCCTAGAACTTACACCCAAAGTTCTAGCACCAGAAAAAAGAAACAGAAAAATGGGATCTCCTCAAAATAAAGCACATTTGTGTATCAAAGAACTTAAAAAGCCAGCCTACACAGTGGGAGACAATATTTGGAGACCACTCATCAGATAAAAGTTTAATCCAGAAAACATAAAGAGATTCTACAACTCAACAACAAAAAGACAAACAACCCAGTTAAAAAAAATGGGCAAAACACATGAATAGACATTTTTCAGCAGAGGGAATACAAATGGCTAAAAGGCACATGAAAAGATTCTCAACTTCACTGGCTGCTAGGGACATGCAAATCAAAACACAATGAGATACCATCTCACACTCACTAGAGCTGCCATTATATATATAATGGCAAATATATATATATATGCCATTATATATATATATATATATATATATATATGCCATTATATATATATATATATATATATATATATATATATATATTAAAAAAAAACATGCGCGAGACCCAGGTTCAATTCCTGGTCCGTGCACATCCCCAAAAGCAAACAAGCAAAACGGACATAGTACAACAAACAAAGATTTAACAAATGGTGTTGAAATAACGGGATACCACACGGAAAAATAATGAAATGTGACCCCGCCATACAGCATACAAAAAAAGAAAAGAAAATACAAGTGCTGAAGGCAACATGGAGAAAGAGGCCCACTTATCCACTGTTCATGGGAATGGAAAATGGTGCAACTGCTCTCTCTGGAAGGCAGTTTAGTGGTTCCTCAGGAAGGTAAGTATTGTCATATAATCAAGTATCCCAGTACTAGATATATATTTAGAGGAACTGAAGGCAAGACACAAATGGACATTTACACACCAATGTTAAGAGTGGCATTATTCATGATTGCCAAGAGACAGAAACAGCACAAATGTGCATCAGTGGGTGAGTGCCTAAACAAGCATGGTATTTACATATGATGGAAGATTAAGCAGCTATAAGACAGAATAAAGTCAAGAAGCATGTAACAGCATGAATGAAACTTGAGGACATTATGCTGAGTGAAATTAGCCAGAAACCAAAGGACAAATATTGTATGGTCTCACTAATATCATCTAATATTAATGATAGAACTTTGAGAAGTTGTAAGGTATGCAACTAGGTGAATGAACCTTGAGGACAATATGTTGAAGAAATGCCAGAAGGAAAAAGACAAATAGTTTCATGCCTCACTGAAATGGAGTAATTATAATGTACAGACTTGAAGAATTGAAGTTGAGAACATGAGTTATCAGGCTGGGCCTTTCTGTAAAGGTTCCTAAATTGTAAGCTCTTACAGCAGTTACATCTTTTTTAGATTCGTAACTGTTATTTCTAAATTCTGAGATGCTGAGCTATTTGTGTATAACCTGGTCATTCCCTGGAACTTTGGGTATTTGTGTGATACCTGAGATTCACAGTTTAGAGCTATGAAGCTATGAAAGTCAGAATTATCATGCACAAAAACTGTATAAAAAGTTGAAAATGTGATCAGAATTCAAGTAGATTTATGAATGAAGCTAATCTGGATAGGACTAAGGTAGATTAGAATATAGTAAAGGATGATATAGTCAGTATTTTAAAACTTCCACTTCTTTGTGAGACCAGAGGAAGAGATGCTTATTTCTTGCAAAAATTATATTTTTGGTAGTGCATTATATAATTTAACTTGTACGATCATTTTATTCAAACACCATAATTATCTGTAATCTTGAATCAGGAATGAGATCTTATTGGTTTGTACAGGTTAGTGTGATGCCCCAGCACATCCCAGAGTAACTTGGGAAGAGAATAAAAAATTATTTGCAAAGTTCTCTTGGAGGACTGGGGAGAAAGAAGGAAATATTAAACTCCCCCATCTGGTGAATTTCTGATATTCTTGCAAGCAGTGGGGGCAATTGAATCAATGGACTAAGCCTTCAGTCTTGGGCTTGCATCTATGAAATTTATTGCTGCAAAGTAGAAGCTAAGTCTACTTATAATTATGTTTAAGAGTCACCCCCAGAGAACCTCTTTTCTTGCTCAGCTGTGGCCTCTCTCTCAAAGCCAACTCAGCAGGTGAACTCACTGCCCTCCCCCATGCCTGGGACATGACTCCCAATGGTGTAAATCTCAATGACAAAATAGGACATGACTCCTGGGGATAATCTGAGACCTGGCATCATGGGATTGAGAAAGCCTTTTTAACCAAAATGGGGAAGAGAGAAATGAGGCAAAATAGTTTCAGTGACTGAAACTTTCAGTGTGGAGACTTGAGCCTGGTGGTTATTATGCATTACATAGATAATCCCTTTTTAGTTTATAGTATATTGGAGTGGCTAGAAGGAAGTACCTGAAACTGTTGTACTTTGTTCCAGTAGCCTCAATTCATGAAGGTGATTGTATAAGCATATAGCTTTTACAATGTGACCTTGTGATTGTGGATATCATGTGCCTGTGTCTAATGCTCCCTTTTTCCTGATATTGACAGATCAGTAAAAAAAAACATAAGGACAATAAATACATAAATAGTGGGGGGGGGATAAGGGGTAAAAAAATGTAAAACTAGTGGTTAATGAGAGGGAGGGCTCAGGGTATGAAATGTATGGATTTTTTCTTTTGTCTTTTTATTTCTTTTTCTGGAGTGATACAAGTGTTCTAAAACTGATAATGTTGATGAATACACACCTATGTGATGATATTGTGAGCCGCTGATTGTATACTTTGGATGGATTGTATGGTGCATGAAGATATTTCAAAAATATGTATTTGTATATATATATATATATATATATATATATATATATATATACAAATATATTTATATATATATAAATAAAGCTGTGGTACCCTCACCACCTTCCATTACTAATATTTGCCGGTCACCACAAACAGAAACCCTATACCCAGAGGCATTAATTCCCTCTATCCCCCACACCTGTCAACCTGTACACTATTTTCTGTCACTGTGAGCTTATATTCTCTAATATTTTCTTTGTACTTAACATGAGGCTTTAATTTACCATCCTAAATGTTTAGTGTTCTTGTTTGCTTTATTACCTTCAATATTATATACAAATTTATGTTCCTGTCTTGCTCCGTCCTTCACCTTTATGCAATTCTTATTACAAATTACATGTTTATACATCATGAGTCCAAACCCACTGATTTATCATCAGATTTTATGTATTTGCTTTTAACAATCCTGTGGAAAGTAAAAGTGGAGTTGCAAATCAAAAAACACAATACTACTGACATTTATATTTACCTGTGTTATCACCATTACTGGAGATCTGTATTTCTTCAAGTGGTTTTTCTATGTTGTCTTTTTCTTTCAACTTACAGAACTCTTGCATCTTTAGTAAGGTCAGCATAGTAGTGACAAATTCCCACAGCTGTGGTTTATTGGGAAGGTCTTAATCTCTCCCTCGTTTTTTTTTTACATTTTTTTATATATTGTGAAATTTAACATATATACAAAGAAGCCATAAATTTCTAATAAATTTAACAAGTACTTATAGCACAAATTTTAAATTTGGTATGGGTTACAGTTCCATGATTTTTCAGTTTTTCTTCTAGCTGCTCCAAGACACTGGAAACCAAAAGAAATATTAATATAGTGATCAGCAGTCATACTCCTTTGTTAAATTCTATCTTCTCTGTTATATTCTTCTTTTGTGAAAAATACTGTATATAATACCAAAAAAGCAATAAATTTCAAAGTACATCACAACAATTATTTGTAGAACACATTTCAGAGTTTGGTATGGGTTACAATTCCACAATTTTATGTTTTTACTTCTAGCATCTCTAAGGTACTGGAGACTAAAATAAATATCAGTATAATGATTCAGCAATCATATTCATTCGTTAAACCCTATCATCTCTGTATAACTGTGCCATCACCTTTCATCTTTCTCCCATTTTTTAAGGGTATTTGGGTGATGGCCATTCTAACTTTTTCATGTTGGAAGGGGCTGTTGATAGTATGAGATGGGGGGGGGGGGGTGGAATTAATTGATGTTCTGAAAAGGCTGGCCCCTCTGGGTTTCAGGACTTATCTGGTCCGGAGACCCATCTGGAGGTTGTAGGTTTCTGGAAAGTTACCCTAGTGAATGGAACATTTGCAGAATCTTATATAATGCCCTGCATATTCTTTAGGATTGTCTAGAATGATTTTGGTTAGGGGTTGGCAAGTTATGATACATAGCAATGTGTTCTAGTTTGCTAGCTGCCAGAATGCAACACACCAGAGATGGATTGGCTTTTAATAAAAGGGGATTTATTTTGTTAGTTCTTCAGAGGAAAGGCAGCTAACTTTCCACTGAGGTTCTTTCTTATGTGGAAGGCACAGGATGGTCTCTGCTGGTCTTCTCTCCAGGCCCCTGGGTTCCAACAATTTTCCCCAGGGTGACTTCTTTCTGCATCTCCAAAGGCCTGGGCTGAGCTGCAAGTGCTGAGATGAGGAATGCCAAGCTGCTAGGCTGTGCTACGTTTCGCTCTCTCATTTAAGCACCAGCCAATTAAGTCAAATGTCACTCATTGCAGCAGACATGCCTCCTAGCTGACTGCAGATGTAATTGGCAACAGATGAGGTTCATGTACCATTGGCTTATGTCCGCAGCAACAAAACTAGGTATGCTCAGCTGGCCAAGTTGACAACTGAATCTAACTTACGCACAATGTCAAATGGAGCTTGCAAAAAAGGTACCTCCAGAATTGCCTCTCAAATCTATTTGACTTCTGTCAGCCACTGATACCATATTTGTTACATTTCTTTTCCCTGTTTTTGTCAGAGTGGCATTTTTGATCCCATGGTGCCAGAGCCAGGCTCATCCCTGGGTGTTACCACCCATGCCACCAGGGAGATTTTTATCCCTGGATGTCATGTCACATATTAGGGGGAGGGCAGTGGTTTTACTTGTAGAGTTGGACTTAGAGAGAGTGGCCATATCTGTGCAACAAAAGAGTTCCTCTGGAGGTGACTCTTAGGCATACCTATAGGTAGGCTAAGCATCTCTGTTAAATGCATGAGCTTCACAAGAGAAAGCCTCAAGATCAAGGGCTTAGCCTATTGATCTGGTTATCCCTAATGTTTGACACAGTATCAGGGGTTTCCCCAGTGGTAAAGTTTAATAGTTCCATATTTTTCCTCCCATCCCTCAAGGGACTTTGCCAATACTTTTTGATTATCTACTTAATATACTCTGGGATGTATCCAGCCATTACATTAAGATATACACGATTAAAAACTCTCATTTTTATTCTGGGATCCCTGTGTTTGGAATTTACTTAGATTATGTGCTAGAAAAATTTAGGTTCTGGACAAAATACACCTTTCTTCCTTTTGGAGTAAATGAAGTTCTTACAGGCAATGTCTTCCTTACCCCTGTATTCTGAATTACCTTAATCCCAATCTGATTGGCTTCATTCTTATCTCTAATACCAGGTTATACATATATAATATAGTCCTTCAAAATCCAGGAATAACAATTACCATTCTAGACTAAATGTGACTGCTATAAGAGTTTACAATCCAGGCCCAGTTTTATCATAAGTATTTTCTAAATGAGATCATGATATTTGCTTTTTTGTTTCTGGCTTATTTTGCCTCATCATATTTCCCACAGGTTCATTCACATCATTGCATGCTGTGCTGGTATGAAAGGATTTATGTCCCCTAGAAAATCCATATTTTAATATAAATCCCATTTCATAAAGGCAGAATAATCCCTATTCAATACTGTATGTTTGAAACTATAATCATATCATCTCCCTGGAGATATGATTTAATCAAGTGTGTTTGTTAAGATAGATTAGGTGGCAACATGTCTCCATCATTTGGGTGGGTCTTGATTACCTTCTGGAGTCCTATAAAAGAGGAAACTTTTGGAGAAAGAAGGAGATTCAGAGAGCACAGAGAATGCTTTAGCTCCATGGAGCAGAGAATCTACTAGCCAGTGCTTTGGAGATGGAGAAGGAAAACACCTCCCGGGGAGCTTCATGAAACAGGAAGCTAGGAGAGAGAGCTAGCTGATGATGCCTTGCTCGCCATGTGCCCTTCCAGCCGAGAGAGATACTATGACTGTGTTCACCATGTGCCTTCTCACTTGAGAGAGAAACCCTTAACTTCGTCGGCCTTCTTGAACCAAGTATCTTTCCCTGGATGCCTTAGATTGGACATTTCTATAGACTTGTTTTAATTGGGACATTTTCTCAGCCTTAGAACTGTAAACTAGCAACTTATTAAATTCCCTTTTTTAAAAGCCATTCTGTTTCTGGTATATTGCATTCCAGCAGCTAGCAAACTAGAACACATGCCTTAAAATGGTTCCTTTTGGTAGCAGCACAGTGTTCAATCATATGATACACCATCGTTCATCAATCTACTTCTTAGTCGGTACATTTTTCAACCATCTCCATCTACTAGGCCTTATGTATAACATTCAAAATCAGCAGTCCATTAACACTTTCAATTTTAGATAATTTCATTGTTCCCAATAGAAAGATAGCTAATAAATATACCTTCACCAAATAGAAAATCCAAACCTTCCCCTAACTTTTGTTACTCCCCCCATTAGGTACCCCTGGTATTGCTGCAGTAGTGTTGATATTTTCCTATTAAACACAGCCTATAGCATACAATAGCATTTCCCCCTATAACCTGAAATTATACACTCTTTTTACAAGATTCATACTGTGCTGGTTTGAAATGATGTATGTACCCTGGAAAAGCCATGTATTAATCAAAATCCCATTTTGTAGAGGCAGAATAATCCCTATTCAATACTGTATGTAATTAGATTATCTCCCTGGAGATGTAACCTAATCAAGAGTGGTTGTTAAGCTGGGTTGGAGGAGATGTGTCTCCACCCATTTGGGTGGGTCTTGATTAGTTTCTGAAGTCCTATAAAAGAGGAAACATTATGGAGAATGAGAGATTCAGAGAGAGCAGAGAATGCTGTAGCACCACGAAGCAGAGTCCACCAGCCAGTGACCTTTGAAGATGAAGAAGGAAAACGCCTCCCGGGGAACTTCATAAAACAGGAAGCCAGGAGAGAAAGCTAGCAGATAATACTGTGTTCGCCACATGCCCTTCCAGATGAGAGAGAAACCCTGACTGTGTTTGCCATGTCCCTCCTCACTTGAGAGAGAGAGACCCTGAACTTCATTGGCCTTCTTGAACCAAGGTAGCTTTCCCTGGATGCCTTAGATTGGACATTTCTATAGACTTGCTTTAATTGAGACATTTTCTCAGCCTTAGAACTGTAAACTAGCAACTTATTAAATTCACCTTTTTAAAAGTCATTCTGTTTCTGGTATATTGTATTCCGGAAGCTAGCAAACTAAAACACATACCTTTGCAGTAGTTCTTGCAAGACCTTATTTATATTTTTAGTGTTAATCAGTGGGACACATAAGTATGTACAAACCCTTTCAATAATGTTCACTGTCAATATGGCAATACTACTTATAGACCCACTGGTGAACTGCCTTCACGTCTATCTATTCCCTTACAATTAAGTTCAACCTCATTAGCTAACTGTTCACCCATCTCAAGCTTCTGTGTATCTCTAGGTCCCCAATTTTCTGTATTCTAAGCCTCTGATTTTACCTTTACCGTGGTCATAAAAATGGAACCATACAGTATCTATCCTTTTGTGTCTATTTCACTCATCATTATGTCCTCACAGCTCATCCATTTTTAGTTTTTTCTTTTTTTTTTTTCATGGATAGGCACTGGGAATCGAACCCAGGTCTCCAGGATGGCAGGCAAGAATTCTGCCTGCTGAGACACCGTGGCCCTCCCAAGGCTCATCCATTTTTGTCATGTGGTTCAGGACTTAATTTTGTCTTATTGCTGTGTAATGTTCCATCATATGTATATAACACATTTTGTTAACCCACCCAACTGTTGATGGGAAACAATCTAAGTTTCTGTCTTTTGGCAATTGTGAATAATGCTTTTCTGAACAACAGTGTGCAAATTTCTGTTTGTGCCACTGCTTTCAGCTCCCTGGGTATATACTGAGTAGCGGTAT
Organism: Tamandua tetradactyla; assembly: GCF_023851605.1. NCBI lineage: Eukaryota > Metazoa > Chordata > Mammalia > Pilosa > Myrmecophagidae > Tamandua > Tamandua tetradactyla. Next base: position 133,874,395 of record NC_135331.1, read on the forward strand.
TGCCAGGTCATAGGAAAATATTTAGTCTTCTGAGGAACCACCAGACTGTCTTTCTTAGCAGCTGTATCATTATACATTCCTACCAGCTGTGCATAAGTGTCCCGATTTCTTCTAATCCTGTGCAATATTAGTAATTTCCTGTTTGTTCAATAGCACCCATTCTTATAGTATGAGTGGTATCTCATTATAGTCTTGATCTGTACTTTTCTTACAGCTAAGGAGGATGAGTATCTCTTCACGTGCTTTTTAGCCATCTGTATTTGTTCTTCAGAAAAATGTCTATTCATATCTTTAGCTTATTTTATAATTGGGCTGCTGCTTCTTTTGTTATTGAGTTGTATGATTTCTTTATGTATACAGGATATCAAACCTTTATCCAATGTATGATTTACAAATATTTTCTTCCACTGAGTTGTCTGCCTCTTTACCTTTTTGACAAAGTCAAAAGCATTTGATTCTAAGATGTTCCCATTTATCTATTTTTTCTTTTGTTGTGCTTTGGGTGTAAAGTGTAAGAAGCTACCTCTTATTACTAGGTCTTGAAGATGTTTCCCAATATTTTCTTCTAGGAGCTTTATAGTTCTGGTTCTTATATTTAGGTGTTTGATCCAATTTGAGTTAATTTTTGTATAGGGTGTTAGGTCACAGTTCTCTTTCATTCTTCTGGCTATTGATATCCAGTTCTCCTATGTCCATTTATTAAAAAGATGGTTTTGTCCCAGTTCAGTGGATTTGGGGGCCTTGTCACAGATCAGCTGACCCTAGATTTGGTGGTCTATTTCTAAACTCCTTATTTGATTCCATTGGTCAATACTTCTATCTTTGTGCCAGTACCATGCTATTTTGGCTACTCTGGCTTTATAATAAGTTTTAAAATTGGGGAGTGTTAATCCTCCCATTTTCTCTTTTTTATTTAGGGTGCTCTTAGCTATTCTGTGTTTCTTTCTCTTCCAGATGAATTTGATAACTAGCTTTACCAAGTCTTCAAAGTAGATTGTTGGTATTTTGATTGGTACTGAATTGGATCTGTAGATCAATTTGGGTAAAACTGACATCTTAACTACATTTAACCTTCTTATCCATGAACATGGAATGTCTTTCCACCTATTTAGATCTTCTTTTATCTCTTTTAGTAGTGTTATATATTTCTCTGTTTAAGTCCTTTACATCCATAGTTAAGTTCATTCTTAGATACTTGATACTTTTAGTTGCTATTTCCAATGGGTGTTTTTCCTTAATTGACTCCTCAGTTAGGTCATTGTTTGGGTATAAAAACGTTGCTGAATTTTGCACATTAATTTTATAACCTGCCACCTTGCTGAATTTATTAGTTCAAGTAACTTTTTTTTTTTAGTTCAAGTAACTTCGTTGTCAATTTCTCAGGATTTTCCAAGTATAATACCATATCATCTGCAAATAATGAAAGTTTGACTTCTTCCTTTCCAGTTTGGATGCCTTTTACTTCTTTGTCCTGCCTGAATGCTCTTGCTAGAACTCTGCTAGTACAATGTTGAATACTAGAGTTACAGAGGTATCCTTGTCTCATTCACAATCTTAGGGGGAAAGCTTTCAGGCTCTCAGCATTGAATACAGTGCTGGCTATGGGTTTTTCATATATGTCTTTTATCATGTTGAAAAAATTATCTTTGATTCCTAACTTTTGAAATGTTTTTATCAGAAAAGGATATTGAATTTTGTCACGTGCTTTTTCAGCATCAATCAAGATGATCATGTGATTTTTTTCCCTTTCGATTTGTTAATGTGTTGTATTACACTAACTGATTTTCTTGTGTTGAACTATTCTTGCATTCCTGATATATACCCCATTTTGCCTTTGTATATAATTCTTTTAATGTGCTGTTGGATTCAGTTTGCTAGTATTTTGTTGAGAATTTTCACATCTATGTTCATTAGGGAGATTGATCTGTAGTTTTCCTTTTTTGGAGCTTCTTTACCTTGTCTTGGTATTAAAGTGATGTTAGCTTCATGAAATTATTTAGGTAGTGTTCCTTTTTCCCGAATTTTTTGGAGAAATTTGAGCAAGATTAGTGTTAGTTCTTTTTGAAATGTTTGATAAAATCCCCTGTGAAGCCATTTGGCCCTGGGCTTTTCATTGTAGGAGGATTTTTGATGACTGATTGACTCTCTTTATGTGTGATATGTTTCTTAAGATCTTCTATTTCTTTTGGAGTCAGTGTAGCTTGTTTGTGTGTTTCCAGGAATTTGTTCATTTCATCTAATTTGTCTAATTTGTTGGTGTATACTTGTTAATAGTATCCTTTTTTGATATTTTTAAAATTTCTTCAGGGTCTGTAGTAATGACCCCACCACCACCACCACTTCTTATTTTGTTTATTTGCATCCTCTCTCTTTTTCAGCCTTGCTAGTGGTCCATCAATTTTATTAATTTTCTCAAAGAACCAACTTTTGGTTTCATTGATTCTTTCTATTCTTTTGTTCTCCCATTCATTTAACTCTGCTTTAATCTTTGTTATTTCACTTCTTCTGTTTGCTTTGGGGTTAATTTACTGTTCTTTCTCAAGTTCCTCCAGGTGAATAGTTAAGTCCTTGATTTCTGCTCTTTCTTCTTTTTCAGTATAGGCATTTAGGGCAATACATTTCCCTCTCAGCAAAGCCTTTGCCACATCCCATAAGTTCTGATATGTTGTATTCTCATTTTCATTAGTCTCCAGATAGCTATTGATTTCTGTAGCAATTTCTTCTTTGACCCACTCATTGTTTCAATGTGCTGTTTAATCTCCACATATTTGTGAAATGTCTCGTTATTTGTTGGTTATTGATTTCCAGCTTCATTCTGTTGTGATCAGGGAATGTATTTTGAATAATTTCAATGTTTTTAAATTTATAAAGACTTGTTTCATCCCCAGCATGTAATCTATACTGGAGAATGTTCCACAAGCACTAGAGAAGAATGTATATCGAGCTGTTTTGATGGGGGGGGGGGGGGGGCGTAATGACCTATCTATGTCTGTTACATCTAATTCATTTATCACACTGTTTAATTTACATATTTCTTTACTGATCCTCTGTCAGGTTGTTCTGTCTGTAGAGGAGAGCAGTGTATTGAAATCTCCATTATTGTTGAAATGTGTATTGCTTGCTTCAGTTTTGCCTGTGTCTGTCTAATGTACCTTGGTGCTCCTTGATTGGGAACATAGACATTTATGTTTATTATTTCTTCTTGGCTAATTATCCCTTTTACTAATATATAGTGTCCTTCTTTGTCTCTTATGATGTCTTTACATTTAAAGTCTATTTTGTCTAATATTAGTATAGCTAGTCCTGCTTACTTTTGGTTACAGCTTGCATGGAACATCTTTTTCCATCCTTTCATTTTCAGCCTATTTGTATCCTTGAGTCTAAGATGGGTCTCTTGAAGTAGCATATAGCTGTGTTATATTTCTTAGTCCACTCTGCCAATCTTTGTCTTTTAATTGGTAAGCCTAGTCCATTAATATTCAAGGTTATTAGTGTGAAGTCATTTCTTGAACCAACCATCTTATCCTTTGGATTTTATTTGTCTGATCTATATATTCTTTTCCTTCTTTCTCTTTTTATCCTTGAAGTTACCTTTAGTGGTACTCTTTAATTCTGTGCCCTCCTCCAAATTTCTCTTTACTGTCTTTTATTTTTAGCTGGCCAAATTCCCTTTAGTCTTTCTTGTTGAGATGGTTGCTTGTTGACATATTCTCTTAGCCTTTGTTTGTTAGTAAAAATTTTAATCTCTGCCTAAGTTTTGAAGGACAGTTTGGCTGGGTATAGGGTTCTTGGCTGGAAGTCTTTGTCTTTCAGCATCTTAAATATGTCATACCACTGTCTTTATGCCTCCATAGTGCCAGTATAGTAGTCTGAACTCTGTCTTATGTGGTTTCCTTTATATGTAGTAGGTTGTCTTTCTCCTTCTGCTTGCAGAATTTTCTCTTCAACATTTGACATACTGATTAGTATGTGTCTTGGAGTTGGCCTATCTGGATTTTTTCTATTTGGAGTTTGTTGGACTTCTTTGATTTGCATATTTTTGTCTTTTATGGAGGTTGGGAAGTTTCCCCCCATTATATCCTTCAGTAAGCTTCATAGCCCTTTACTCTTCTCTTCTCCTTCTGGGACACTCAAAGAGTTGTCACCTCACACAAGGACATCAATGATTATTCTATTTGTTCACTTTGTTTTGTTCATCATTTCCCTGGGATCCCATTCAAATTTTTCCATCTTTTTTGTAATTTGCACTTCTGTGTGTTCAAAATCAGTTGTCCTGTCCTCTAGTTCACTTACTTTTTCTTCTGCCTCTTTAAATTTTCTATTATGTGTCTCTAATATATACTTTATTTTTGTGTACAGTATCTTTAATCTGTGTGATATCTGCTATTTTTCTCTTTATTCTTTCTGATTCCTCTTTATGCTTTTCTAGTGCCTTCTTAATCTCCATTATGTCATTAGCCATCCCACTAATTTTATTTAGCAGAGTTATGTGAACATTGTTGATTAGTTGTTCCAAAGGCTGTGTTCCCTCCAATGTTTTAATTTGGTCATTACTTTGGGCTATATCTGTCTGCATCTTCACATGGTTAGTGATCTTCTGTTGTCTTTGCAGCATGTAAATATTTTTATAGGGTTACTTTGTAAGTTGATTCCCTTCCATAGTCTAATGTTCCTTGTCCCTGTCTCCCTGCCTATGCACTCCTGATGGCTCTCGGTCTCTGTTTGGAAATGGGTACTCTAGGCTGTTTGCACTAGCTGGACAGTATCCAGTTCTCTGCATCTCAGTTCTTCTTCTTTTATAACCAAGTTCTTCTTATGTGGTGTAAAACAGCCTTCTATGTTACTTACACCCTAGAATCGCTCTCTGGGGTTTACTCGACTTGTCCTATTCCACCTTCTTCCTTGAACCCTCTCCCTCATTTTTGAAAGACAGTTTTATCAGGCATGGAAGTCTTGGTTAGCAAACTTTGCCATCAGCAATTTAAATATGTCATCCCACTGCCTTATTGCCTCCATGGTTTCCAGTGAGAAATAGGCAGTTACTCTTATTGATTCTCTCTTCTATGTAAGAGACTGCTTCTGTCTTGCAACTTTCAGAATTCTCATGTTATTTTTGGCATTTGATAACTTGATTATCATATGTTATTGTGTGGGTTTGTTTAGATTTGGAGTTCATTGAACTTTCTGGATGTGTTTATTTCTGTATTTTTTCTAAATTTGTGAGGTTTTAAGACATTATTTCTTTGAGTATTCTCTCTTCTCTTTCTCTCTTTTTCTGGCACTCCAAAATGTGCATAGTGATATACTTGATTGTGTCCTACAGGTTCCCAGTCCCTGTTTACTTTTTTCATTCTTTTCTCTCTCTTATCCTTACACTGGATAATTTCAGTTTTCCTGTCTTTATGTTCACTGACTCTTTCCTCTGCCAACTCCAATCTTCTGTTTACTTCTCTAGGGAATTATAAATTTCTGTTTGTGGTCTTCAGCTGTGTTTGTTTCCTTTTTTATAATTTCCATCTCTCTATTGACCACCTCTTTTTGTTCTTCAATAATTTTCCTAATTTCCTGCAGCTCTTTAAGTATATTTAGGGTCATTAAAAAAAAAATCTTTGTCTGGAATGTCCCAGGACTGAACCTCTTAATGGATGGTCTCTAATGCTTATAATCTTCTCCTTTACCTGGGCCATCACTTCTTGTTTCTTTTTAATTTTCATAATCTTTTGTGGAAACCTGAACATTCTTGTATTTTAAGGTGCTGCTACATTGCAATATATGTACTATAGTCACCAGTCCCTTGCCCTAGACAGCCATAATCTGACTGCTCTTCCACAGCATCCTGTGGGGACGCTCTGTGAAGTACTTTCTACAACAGGGCAAATTCTGGGACAGTTAACCTGTAAGAAGTGTTTAGGTTCAGTTCCTTAGATCACTACCAGACTGTCTGGGCCAAACACACATTCCCCCAATATAGTTACAAGGGTTGCTCTGCTCCTTGTGTAACTAGGATCTGTGACCTGTGCTGGCAAGTCTTTCTGGTTGTTCATTTCTGCCAATTTTGCTGGTTGTTCAAAGCTTCCATGGGGAAGATAGAGGCCTAAATCATCTCATTCCACCACCTTGCTCACAGCCTTATTATATTTTTAATGGGTAAATTTTCACCTTGTTCTTTGGAAGGAATAAAAATCAACAAATACCCCTCCTCATAAATAGTTAGAATTAGAAAATCTAAAATTGGGCCCAGTGAACCTGATAATATGTTATAGATAAAATCTTTAAACTTCATTCATGGCTACTTGTCCAATTTCTTTGGACATCCTCTCTTCCTACCTCTGGTTAGCATAAGCACCTATATTCAGGCCAGTTTCTTTTTCACTCCTAGGAATCGAGGAATACTTCTGGATTCTCAGCTAAGTATGTTTACTCACTGGATCGTATGCCTTGATGAACCCCATAAACTCTCCTCTCTTTTGGGCATGTGGTCAACAACTTTGCAGTGACACATTCTGGGAGATAGCTGAATTCCTGTGAAACCACAACCTATACTCTCTTTTATAGGCCACTTTAGCTAATACTCTTGCCTTTTAGATTTCTCAGGTATAACTCTGACCTGAATCTTCATGTCCTGTAATCCACATTTTTAATAATTCTCTAAATCTCCTTCTTTGTAACTTGCAATAGAGAACTAATTCCCACCTGTCTCCCCCTATTGTTTAAGAGGGACTTGCAGTGTACTAGTAGTTCTCCCCAAAGACATCTTCAAACTTATTCCTCCCACTCTTTTTTATCCTCATATGTATTTTTTATATATGCACCTACTACTGTAAGGGTATGTAGTCTGTCGCCTGAACTACTAACTATTGTATCATCTCTTGATACTTCATTTAAAACTTGTTTTAGCACTCTGTCATACATTTCAAAATTTTAACTGCTATAGAAGGTCTTATCACCTATATTATCATCAATTGTCTATTTCATAATTTTGCTCGAGACTGCCCCAGAATTATATTTGACATGTTTTGTTATTCTTCACATTTAGCTTAATGGTAAAGTCTTAGAAAATGTACACTAAATACATTTTGACTTGACTTGATAGAGATTAGAAACCTGATCATTTTTATATTTAGTTTCAGGTGCAGCATTATATCTCTCAGAGTCTGGTAACACTGGGAAGTTGCAGATTGTTGAGAAAGTCTATTATTTCTCTGCTTCTATCAGAAGTAAACAGCTTCACTGATGATCTGGGAACCATCAGTCAGGTACTTATAACCTGAAACTGTAACTCTCATTTATAGTTAATGTAACTATAGGTTTTCCTTTTAGTTTCCTTCTCCTTGTCTCTCCTTGCCAGGTTGCCATTTTAGTTATTACTTTTCTGTAATGTATGTGAATACTACTGCTACCTTCTGAAATTGCAAAAAGGCACTTTAGGAAATAGTTTTCAAACCAAAATCATCTATTGTCCTTACTTGTATATATGTACCAAAGGTGCCATTAGTGACAGCAGAGCAGTACTTGGATGAATGGTCTTAAATCTCCCCAGCCAGGCAGCATGTTTCTAAAGCATTGTAGTGAGTGAAAAGTGAACTGGAGAAGATGCTAAATTGAGTATAACCTCTAATCCAGTGGTTCTCATCCCAAGCTAATCAAGAAAATCACTTGGCTAATTTATAAATATGCCAACGACAGACTATATGCCAATCCAATTAAATGGGGGCTTCTGTGGGTGGACACAAGTATTGGTATTTTTTAAAGCCCTTTTATATGTACTGTCCTTATACATCATTGCTGACAAATGTTCCAAGGGAACTTAAATCATCCCCATATTTGAGTGTCACACTGGAGTATTATGTATTCACCTTGCTACTCTTTAATATTCTTACCATCTCTATAGTAGAATTAAAAATACAAGTAAAGAAAATAAGACACAGGTAGAAATGTTTTGGGCAAGAATAAGAAATTAATGACATGTAGTTATAATTACAATTATAATATAATATAAAAGCCACATCTTAATAGCTTTTAACCAAGTACTTTCATCTAAGTATTCTACATTTTATGACATATTCTCAAAGTATTTCATAATATAATTTAATTCATTAAACAACATGGTACATCATATAGTCAGTTACAATTTTTTCTACTAAGTACAAGACTGCTAAGTGCCAAACTCTCTTAAGATTTCTATTTGATATAAAAAAAAGTCATCATCAGTGATCTCAAAGAGCCAAAGATCCATTTTGAAAGAGAAATAATGTACACTAATTGAAAAAGAGTGTTGTGTAAGATATATGAATAAATGGAGTGATCAAGGTATGTTACAAGTTCCTGAAAAAATAATTCTTGCAGAAGGAGGGACTTAAAATGGATGTGAATTGAATAAGCACAGGATAAAGAATGTAGAGGCACTAGGGTGTTAACTGACAAGATGACAAGATATGCATACATCCTGGACTCTGGTGGGGTCTTGGAATTTAAAAACAGGAAGCCATAGGGTCAATGAGGCTGATTGAATTAATTTATTTGTTTGGAGAATAATGATAACTACAGAAATAGCAATATTTTTATTTATATATTCTCATTTAATTTTCACAATAGCTCAGTTAAGTAGGTATACTTTTTACCTAGTTTAGAGATAAGGAAATCAAACTTTAGAGTATTATGCATTTTAGCCAAGATTACAGAAAGATCATGTGCTAAAGTTATAATTATTAATAATGATAGCTGCCATTCTAATGGGTGTTAAGTGGTATCTCGTGGTTTTTGTTTGCATTTCCCTGACGGCTAATGATGTTGAATATCTTTTCATGTGCTTTCTGGACACTATATATCTTTTTTGGAGAGATATCTATTCAGTTATTTTGTACATTTTATAATTGGGTTCTTTGTCTTTTTGTTTTTAAGTTGAAAGATTTTTTTTATATTCTGGACATTAAACTTATTGATATGTGGTTTCCAAATATTTTCTCCTATTGTGTAGGTTGGCATTTTACTTTCATGATAAAGTCCTTTAAGGCACAAAAGTTATTAATTTTGATGAGGTCCTATATATCTATTTTTTCTTTTGTTGCTTGTACTTTGGGTGTAAAGTCTAAGAAACCATCACCTAACACAGGGTCTTGAAGATGCTTCTCTTTCTTTTAGGAGTTTGATAGTTCTGGCTCTTATATTTAGGTCTCTGATCGTTTTGAGTTGATTTTTGTTTATGATGTAAAGAAGGGGCCCTTCTTTTTGTTTTGCAATTGGAGATGCAGTTTTCCTGGCACTATTTGTTGAAGAAGCTATGCTTTACCAACTTAGTGGTCTTTGCTCACTTGTCAAAAATCAGTTGGCATAAATATGAGGATTGATTTCTGAGCTCTTAGTTTGATTCCATTGATCTATATGTCTGTCCTTGGGCCAGAACCATTGTATTTTGATTACTGTGGCTTTGTAGTAAGTTGTAAGATGGGAAATTTGAGTCCTCCAACTTCATTCTTTTTCAAGATGGCTTTAATTATTTGGGGTCCCTTACCCTTTCATATAAATTTGAAAATTAGCTTTTCCATTTTTGTAAAAAAGGTTGGTAGAGTTTTGATTGGGACTGCGTTAAAGCTATAACTTGCTTTAAGGTAGTATTAACATCATAACAATATTTTGTCTTCCAATTCATGAACACAGAATGTCCTTCCACTTAACTTATGTCTTCTTTGCTTTCCTTTGGCAGTGTTTTATAATTTTCTGTATATAGGTCCTTTACATCCTTGGTTAAATTTATCCCTAGATATTTGTTTCTTTTAGTTCCTATTGGGAGTAGGTTTTTCCCCTTGATTTCTTCTGAGTGTTCACTGATTACATATATAAACACTATTCATTCACTGCTTATGTATACAAACACTATTCATTTTGGGTGTTAATCTTGTACCCTGCCACTTTGCTGAATTTATGTATTAGATCTAGGAGTTATGTTTTGGATTTTTCAGGATTTTCTGTATATAGGACCATGTAATCCTCAAATAAGTAAAGTTTTACTTCTTCCTTTCCAATTTGGATGCATTTTATTTCTATTTCTTGCCTAATTTCTCTGGCAAGAATTTTCAGTAGTGTTGAATAACAGTGGTGACAGTGTGCATCCTTGTCTTGTTCCTGACCTTAGGGGGAGAACTTTCAATCTTTCACCATTAACTAGGATGTTAACTTGTGCTTTTCATATATTTGCTTGATTGTGTTGAGGAAGCTTCCTTCTATTCCTAATGTTCTAATTGTTTTTATGATAAACGGGTGTTGGATTTTGTTAAATGCCTTTTCTGCAATTGAGATGTTCATGTATTTTTTCCTTCATTGTTTTAAAATGGTGTATTACATTAATTGATTTTCTTGTGTTGAATTAACCTTACGTACCAGGGATATAATCCCACTTGATCACAGAATATAATTATTTTAATACACCGTTGGATTTGGTTTGATAGTATTTTATTGAGGATATTTGCATCCAAATTCATAAGAAATATTGCTCTGCAGTTCTCTTTTATTGTATCTTTATCTGGCTTGGTATGAGGGTGATGTTGGTTTCATAGAATGGTTAGAGAGTGTTCCCTCCTCTTCAACTTTTTGGAATATTTTGAGCAAAATTTTTTTTTTGGTATACTATATGGTAGGGGTCACATTTCATTCTTTTTACACGTGAGTATCCCCTTACTGCAACACTATTTGTTGAAATTTTTTGTTTATTTGTTTGGTTTTTTGTTTGTTTGTTCAGGAAGTACATGGGCCGGGAAATGAACCCAGGTCTCCTGCGTGACAGGCAAGAATTCTTCCGCTGAACTAAACTTGCACCCCCATTTTGAGCAAAATTTGAGTTAAGACATCTTGGAATGTTTGGTAGAATTTCCCTGTAAAACCACATCTGGTCCTGAACTTTTCTTTGTTGAGAGATTTTTGTTTCCTGATTCAGTCTATTTAGTGAATTGGTCTCTTGGGATCTCTTTCTTCTCCAGTCAGTGTAGGTTGTTTGTGTATTTCTTAAGAATTTGTACAGTTCATCTCAGTTATCTATTTTATTGGTACATTGTTCATAATCTTTTATCGTTCTTTTTATTTCAATTTTATCAGCAGCAACATTGCCTTTTCATTTCTTTATTCATAACCTTTCTCTTTTTGTCTTTGTAGTCTAGCCAAGGGTTTGTCAATTCTATTGATGTTTTCAAAGAACTAACTGGTTTTGTTGATTCTCTCTATTGTTTTTTTTTTATTTTGTTTTTCATTTATTATCTCCTCTCTAATCTTTGTTTTTTTCTTCCTTTTGCTTACTTTCAGTTTTCTCTTCTTTTTCTAGTTCTTCCACTTTTGAGGTTAGGTCTCTTATTTGACATTTTTCTTCTTTTTTAATGTAAGCATTAGAGTGATAAATTTTCCTCTCAGCATAACCTTTACTTCAGCCCTTAAGTATTGACATGTTGTATTTTCATTTTCATTCTCCTCAAGACATTTCCTAATCTTGCCTGTAATTTCCTCTTAAACTCATTAGTTGTTTAAGAGCATGTTGTTTAATTTCCACATATTTGTGAATTTTCCATTTTTCCTTCTGTTATTGATTTCTAGCTTCATACTGTTGTAGCTAGAGAAAATATATTTTATAAGTTCAGTATTTTTAATTCACTGAGTCTTGTTTTGTGACTCAATATGTGACCCATCCTGTAGAATGATTCATGTGCACTTAAGAAGAGTGTGTATTCTTTTTTTTGTTGTGTAAATTATTCTATATATGTCTGTCGGGTCTAGTTGATTTAGAATAATGTTCAAATCTTGTATTTCCTTATTGATTTTCTGACTAGATTTTCTATCCATTACTAAGAGTGGTATGTTAATATCTCTTATTATTAATGTAGAACCATCAGTTTCTCCTTTCAAATCTGTCAGTATTTGCTTCATGTATTTTGGGACACTTCTGTTAAGTGCATATATATTTATAATTCTTACATCTTCTTGTTGATTTGTCCCTTTTATCCGCATAGAGTGACCATATTTTTCCTTTGCAACTGTTTTGACTTGTCTATTTTATCTGGTTTAGTATAAACACAGGGTTTTCCCTTCCTTTCTGAGCCTCTGTCTTATCCTTGGCTCTTACTTGTTAGTTGTTTTGGATCTCCCCTGTTTGTAGGATTTGTTGTCCCTTCTGTTGCCCAGGAGACAGACCTCCCTTTCCAGGGTGTTTGAAGCCTGCAAGCTTGCCCCAATTTGTCTACCTCTATAGCTTCTTAGCTCCTTTCATTGTTCCAAGATGTTTTTGCCTAAAGGGCAAATTCTGGGATGACAAGTACACCTGAGAGCATTTTCCCAATTCAGACTTTCCTAAACAAAACAGGGCCACAAACTGACACAGGAGGTAGTGCAGGCTAGCTCCAAAGTGTCCTAGAGAGGGAATTGGGGAGCATACCAGGAGCCCCTTTCACAGCTTCCCCAAACTGAGCTTTGTCTCCCCAGCAAATGCAGCCCTTCAATCACGTTTCCCCTGCACTGGTTAGCGAGTATAGCACCTCTAAGTCTCTTCCTAAGTTTCAGACAGCACCTGTCTATTTAATATTTGTTCTGGTGGAAGGAGTAAGTGCTGGAGCTCCCTGTGCTGCCATCTTCCCACAATACTCTCAGTAGTATCTCAAAATACTGTAACTTGATTTTTTAAAATCATATTGTTATGGGGCAGGCCATGATGGCTCAGCAGGCAGAGTTCTCGCCTGTCATGCTGGAGACCCAGGTTCAATTTTCGATCCCTGCCCATGCAAAAAAAAAAAAAACATATTATTATGCATTTAGATTATTGCTCTATGTGTTTTGAGCTCTGATTTTAAAGTTACCATTAACGGTTTTCTAGAACTGATTTGTGAAAGGAGGTGGATTTCAGAATATGACTATTGCATTATCTGCAGTCAACTCTTATTGGTGATTTTCATTCCAAACTTGCAAAATTAAGATGAGTTTTTATTAAAACGTATCAAAATATCTAACTAATTTAAAAAAATAAATTTCTTGTACCTTCTGGAAAAAGATGAAAACAGTCATGAAAGAGTAACTGTTAACAGAGTATCTGTCCTATTTTGAACAACTAGAAAATTGGACAAATAAAGGAATTATTGGATTTCAGATATTGGACAGCTGGCAGTACAGAATTGTCATCCCTGAGATAAGGGGAATAAAAGAGATAAGCCCTATGATTGCCTTGACATTTAACATGGCTTCCACCATGTGGCACAATATGTTAGTACCCTAACAGGACACCACATAAACATTGAACTAAGGAGGCATGATTAGAGTTTGAGATTCCTGTTGGAGGTAGCACTTCTGAGTCGGGGTCATGGAGAGAGGCAAGTTGTGAAGAGGAAGAGCTCCATAAAGTAACATGGGGGTTTCCTTGATTATTTGCTGAATACTAAGCTACACATACACAGAGGATCCTTCACAAGTCTAAGCAGAGAAAAACCAAGCAGGAAAGAAGCTATTATATGAACTCTGCTAAAACACGGTTTGGGACCATCCAAACAGCTAAAATAGGGTTTGGGACCATCCAAATAGCATCCAGCCAAATCGTTTTTTTTTTTTTTTTTTTAAAGGAAAGACAGAGAGAAGGAAGGAAGGATAGAAGAAAGGAAGGAAGGAAGAAAGGGAAACATTTCCAAACATTTTCTTGCTTTATTGTATTTTGTTTTTCCGTTTTTGTTACATGGGCTGGGGCCGGGAATCGAACCGAGGTCCTCCGGCATAGCAGGCAAGCACTTTGCCCGCTGAGCCGCCGCGGCCCACCCCAAATCGTTTTTAACGCCTGTACATTCACTAGAGACCCTCCAAGGCTACACCTTCACAGTAAAATAATTTACAGTCCTAGAATAAAGCCTTTGCTAGACCCACTCTAGCAAAGCAGGAAACAAAAGGATCCTGTTCATTCACATTGAAATTAAATGCCTGCTGGAATAACATAATCTAAAAACTCAACAATATAATATCATTAATGTCAACATTCAGTCAGAAACTTCTAGACATGTGAAGAAGCAAGAATGTAAAATTCCTAATGAGAAGAAAAAAAAAAAAAACCATCCAGTGGGACTAGAACCAGAAATGAAAGAATCAGAAGACAAGGACCTTAAAACAGCTAGTATACATATGCTAAAATATGTACAAAAAAAAAAAAATGACTGAAAAAGAGAAAAATGAAACTCTCATCCTAAAAGCAAAAACTATTCTGGATTTGAAAAATAGAATTTAATATCTTAAATGAAAAATTCCAGGATATTTTTTTTCACTTTTTTATTGTATAATATAACATATACAAAGCAAAGAAAGAAAAAAGCAATAGTTTTCAAAGCACTCTTTAACAAGTAGTTATAGGACAGATCCTGGAGTTTGTCATGGGCTACCATACCATCCTCTCAGATTTTTCCTTCTAGCTGATCCAGAATATAGAAGGCTAGAAGGAATAATTTTTTTTTATCATCATAATAAACTTTTTTTCTTTTTTGTGAAAAATAACATATATTCAAAAAAATCAATAAATTTCCAAGTACAGTACCACAATTTGTTATAGAACAAATTTCAGAGTTTGGTATGGGTTACAATTCCACAATTTTAAGTTTTTACTTCTAGCTGCTCCAAGATACTGGAGACTGAAAGAAATATCTATTTGATGATTCAACAATCATATTTGTTTATTCAGTCCTACCTTATCTGTATAACTGCATCATCACCTTTGATCTTTCTGTCCCACTCTTTAAGGGTATTTGGGCTATGGCCATTCTAACATTTACATGTCGGAAGGGTCTGTCAGTAATATGGGGTAGGGAGATGGAACTAGCTGATGTTCTGGAGAGGTTGGGCCCTCTAGGTTTCAGGACTTATCTGGTCCAAGGACCCATCTGGAGGTTGTAGATTTCTGGAAATTTACCCTAGTGCATGAAACCTTTGAGGAATCTTATATACTGCCCTAGGTGTTCTTTAGGATTGGCTGGAATGGTTTCGGTTGGGGGTTGGCAAGTTATGATAGGTAGCAATGTCAAACTGATGTTTATGTAAGAGTGACCTCCAGAGTAGCCCCTCAACTCTATTTGAATTCTCTCAGCCACTGATACTTAATTTGCTACACTCCTTTTCTCCCTTTTGTCAGGATGGAATTGTTGATCCCACCATGCCAGGGCCAGACTCATCCCTGGGAGTCATCTCCCATGCTGCCAGGGAGACTTTCACCCCTGGATGTCATGTCCCATGCAGGGCGGAGGACAATGATTTCACTTAGAGTTGAGTTTAGAGAGAATAAGGCCACATCGAAGCAATACAGGATACTCAGTAGATTAGAAACTAGAAGAAAAGATCAGTAAACATGAATGCAGGCTGATAGAAACAATTTACACTGAAAGCCTAAGAGAAAACAAGAACAAAAACAAAATTAACAAATGCTCAGAAATGTGTAGTAAAAAATTAAGGTTAACTATATAGGACTGAAGTAACAGAAGGAGAGGAGAGAAAGAGAGAGAGAGATGCATAGAAAATTTATTTGAGGAAATACTAGCTGAAAGTTTGCTAACTTTCATGAAACTTTTAAAACCACAGTTCCTAGGTGATCAATGAACACCAAGTAAGATTAATCAAAAGCAAACCACTTGAAGGATTATTGTAAAACTCAAATTTCTATGAAAATCTTAACAGGCACATGTTATATACACAGAGAGTATAGGCAGGGAAACAAGAGTAAACTTGATTTTTCATTAAAATCAAGTAAGAAGATAATGAAATGACATCTTCAGTTTGTGGATAGGGAAAAAAAAACCTAAAAATCTTTATATTACCAAGGAAACCCCGGGTCTAGATGGCTTCACTGATAAGTTATACAAAAGGTATAAGCCAGCAACCTTACCAATTCTACATAAACTCTTCCAGGAATCTGAAGAACTAGAGTTTATTAAAATGCTAGTAGAAATAACAAGGGATATGAGCAAAGCCACAGGCTCATAGGTCAGTATATGCAAGTTAGTTGTATTTCTACGTATAAACTGAAAAGTTAGAAAGTATAATTTAAAGAAATACCTTTTACAGTAGTATCAAGAAACATGAAATACTCAGAAACAAATGTTACAAAAAATGCTGTGTGTATTTAAAAGTACAAAATACTGTTGAAAGGAATAATACCTAAGTGAATGGGGCTATATATCGTGTTATACCACAGTTAAAATATATTGAGTTCAAAAAATTTTTTTCTGAATCCAAAATAAATACAATAATTGTCAGTGCATTTGTAGTCAGTTTTTATCTCACTTTAAGCACTTCATTTCTTGATTGGTAACATAGTAAATGCTAGGATGTCACCAAGAATTGTCTGATGATTTTCTAAGTAATCACTGATTAAGTATAAAATTATATGTGTGTTGTGTAAGACATTATTCTACAAATAACATTCAATTTCTAATGTATTTGTATATCTGGTAGAACAGAGGGTCTGCTTAATAAAAATTAATGGGAAATTCAATAGTAATTATAACCATAGATATTTATCGAGGCTTATTATATGTCAGACACTGTTCTAAGCATTTCATACTCATCCAAGCCGTTTGCACGTATTTCATTGTTTAGTATAGATAGCTTTTAATTTTTATTTAACATGTTATTTCATAATTCCCAACTATACCATGAAGTAGATATTATTCCAATTTTACAAAAAAGGATAATTAAGTCAGAGAGAGTAAGTAGAATACCCATAGTCATAGTAAGCAAAAGCATGACATAGCTAGTCATAGTAAGTCTGACTCAAAAATCTGGAGGGTAAACTCCACTATTTCATATTTATTTGTTTTCTGAAACTGGTATATAGATTGCCCCACTTAATTTTTATAGAAATAAAATTAGATAATATATTTGTGTAACTTCTAATGTATTATTGTCATATATACTGTGATCATGAACCAGATTGTAGAGAAAGTGGGTTTGTTTCCCCTTATCTCAGTATCCACTTCTATAGTTGCTTTCATTTGAATGTAGTTTCCAGGAACGAAGTGCCAATAGAAGAAATTGCTTATATGATGTTGAAGATAAAATTTTTCTAATATCTTCACAAACATGTATTTTAACATTCCCTGTTTAGGATTTCTTCTTTATAGATTGATTAGAATGAAGAGTCTGTCTTTGTCATTATTTTTAGAGTGACAGTTTGAATTATTGTATATATACCAACTTAAGACAAAATCACTTGGTTTTCTATTTATTTTGAATATAACTTTGACATAGTGGCTCTTGTAGGATTCCATACACTGCAGACATATTGATTTCCTAAGGGCCTTTGTGTTTTGGCTATTCAAAACTGAGAGCAAAATCAAACTATTGATTTTAATTTCTCAGTCATTATGCCACTGGGACCTTGTGTTGGAAAATTTTGCAAGCAGTTCCTTTGAATGATTTTCTCCCTCTTTCCAGATAGAATCCAAGCAGCTGCCCTCTAGGAAGAAACAGCCAGTAAACAAATATTTACAGTCCATCTATGGGATACATAGACATATAAAAAGGAATAGCCATGTTTTTATTAAGTTTTCTATTTTGTTTATAAGAATTTTATGAATAATTTTACAGGTTTCTCGAGACACCTAAATGGTTTGTGATTTTTACAGACTCAGCCTTCTGATCCGTCATTACCAAGATTTTGTATTATTGAAAGCTAGTTTATCAATGCACTTTTATTTTTAAATTTTAACAGTAGTGAAGTGTTATGTTTATCCTGGAAAGATGAAATGGAAAAAGAGGCATAGATGCTTAATTTATATTTTATATAAACTTCAAAGTATTATGATTCAGCTCCAATCTGAGCCCTATTTAAACAAAACAAAACCCTACTCCATTCATAAGCTATATGCTACTTTCCTAAATAAAGCCTAGTTTCTTTTCAAGGCCCTGGCTAGAGTGGTACATCCCTGAACTATACGCTGGAAAGGTAGAGTAGAACTTAACTATTGCCTTGAGGTAAGGGAAAGAAATGAAGAAAGCATTTTGTGGAGAAACTGAAATCAATAAAGTCAGAAAGTTTCCATGGTGTGTCAAATAAAAGCAGATAAGCAGAGGAGAGTCTAGAAACAAGGTAGAAACTAGACAACAAAGAGATTCACTTGGGGTCCAAGCTCAGCCCTGGAAAAATATCTGCCAACACTTATGAGCAAACACATGATTCAATTTTGAAGTTGACTCCCATGAATCAGAAAGTTCTCTATCAGTATGAGTTTTACTAACATTTCAAGCATATAGGCAACCAAAGGACACAGATGAAGAGGAAAGAGATGTGACACATCCTGTGTGGTTCTGCAGGTCCTTGTTCTTTTGCACCAGACATATCTTTCTCAACTAGACTATGTAAACTCAGAGTCTTAAAGTGTAGAATATAGAATACTTAGAAATAGAAGCTAGAGAAGGGGGAGCTATGACGTAGTATTTCAGAATGTATAATGAGGTTGAAGTTAAAATGTCTGTAAATGGATATGAAGTTAGGGTAGCTCATTATTGGGAATATAAGGAATAGTGCCATATTATTGCAGGTGAATTTGGTTGAAAGGGGTTATTTAGAGCCATATATGTCACCAGTTAACACTATAAATTTGAATAAATTCTTGCATGAACTAATACAAAGATATGGCACTGGTACAAAGAGTTAATAACGGTCTGTGGGGGGGGGGAATGTATGGGCTACAGGTAACAGTAATAACTTAAAATTCTTTCATCAACAGTAACTCATGTATCACAGCGATACCAGGTATCAATAATAGGGGGAGATAAGAATTATACGGTGTTTTGGGCTTCTTTTTTTGTATCTATCTGATAATTTTCTTTTTGGAGCAATTAAAATGGTCTAAATTTGAGTTGATTGCACAACTAAGTGATGATATTGTGAGGTATTGATTGCGTACTTTGGTATATATATGATAAATCTGCCAAGAAATAAGAGAAGTATTAACTCTACAAGGAAGAGAGATACCCAAATATACTATACTTGAAAATCATATGAACAACACCATTGACACACATACACACTTATGCAAAATACCCAGGTTACTCATAGTCTTTATTTCTTCAAAAAATACAGAAACAGAAGCAAATAGGAGAAAATATTACTGCATTGACTTTATATTCTGTATACTCAAGATCAATGTTTTCTTGCATTATAAAATATTTAGTTTGAAAATTTTTTCAGAATTAAAATAGATTCTACACAAAATGTATCCTATGATAAAAGAAGAAATATATAAATTTAGATTGAAACCAAAGTTCTTAATTACCTTGTCACCAGACATTTTTCTTTTTAGATGCAGTTCACATTTCCTTCTCATCAAAAGATAGAGCTTGGTTCCAGTAGCCAAGTTATTAAAAATAAGTAATGCTTTAGAATATTGATAAGTATGGAATGGAAGCTGAATTTAGAATGCAATATGCATACTCATGTTAAATAGTTCCAACATAAAATCTTTACAAATAGATAAAATTTATATATGAAGATAGATCTTTAGAAATTGGGAAAACATGTACTAACAAGAAAACTGAAAATATCTGCTGCTTACATCAGGAAGCACTTTTAATTTTCAAACATCTCTTTTCCTTCTTAAGTAAAATATAGGATAAGCAATTCATTTATCAAAGTATAACACACAAAGATTGAATCTGGAACAAGATTGTACTCTAAAATAAACTAATTTTCTGTATCAGGGAAAAACGTAACAAAAAATAATCATAGCACTGAACAGGAAACAGCTATCCTGTTTCAGATGGGAGAGGAACCACATTCTTTTTTGAAATTATGCATAGTTTTATTATATCTAAGATTTAGGAAGCCTGGCTCAGTCAGCAGTCAAGCCATCAGGGAAAATGGAATTTACATCAAACTGGCCCAAGTGGTGGACATATTGAGGTTAAGAGCTCTTAGCATCCTCTTTGTTTTTAGTTAACATAACTTTAGGATCTGAAATTCTCACTAATGACCTCTATTTTATCAAACTAGTACAGTTTCTGATGCAAATAATTGTTAGGTATTGTTTGGTTTGCCAAGCAGCCAGATGCAATATACCAGAAATGGATTGGTTTTTACAAAGGGGATTTATTAAGTTATAATTTTAAGGCCATAAAATGTCAATTAAAAGGCACCAGCAAGAGGCCACCTTCTTAAAGGAAAGGCAGCTGGCATCCAAGATTCTTCTGTCACATGGGAAGGCACATGGCCATGTCTGCTGGTCCTCCTTTCTCAGCTTCTGGTTTCAAAAGGCCCTCTTAGCTCCTCTGGGTCCTTATTGCTTCTCCCTGGGGCATTTTCTTGTATAGCTTCTCTTGGCTCTCTCTTGTAAAGGGCTCCAGGAAAGGATTAAGACCCACTTTGAATGGGGGTGAAGGGGCAGGGTGGTTTCACATCTTCATGGAAGCAACCTAATCAAAAGATCCCACCCACAACATATTTGGAAAAATACAGGAATCAAGGGTGGAAATGGGAGTAACAAGGCTCACTGTCACTCCTAGTGATCCACTAGAAAAAGTTCTGCTTCCTATCCCTGCAACCTTAAGTTCTGCTGGTCTACAGGTCTTAGGTCCTGCATTCTACCTTTGGAAGAACACTCCTACCAGGAGCCACTAAATGATTCCACTGAACTGGAAGTTAAGACTGTCACCTAGGGCAGGCCACAATGGCTCAGCAGGCAGTGTTCTTGCCTGCCATGCCAGAGACCCAGGTTCGATTCCCAGTGCCTGCCCATGCGAAAATAAAAAGACTGTCACTTGGCCACTTTGGGCTTTTCATGCCTCTGAATCAACAGGCAATGAAGGAGATTACCATACTGGCTGGGGTGATTAAACGTGGGGTGATCCCCTATCAAGGGGAAATAGGACTGCAACTGCACAATGGGGATAAAGAAGAGTTTTCCTGGAATACATGAGATCCCTTAGGGTGTCTCTTAGTACTATCAAGGGCCCAGACAGAAATGGAGGTTTGGATCACCCCACCAGGCAAAGAACCATGGCCTGCTGAGGGCAAAAGGAACATGGAATGGATACTGGAAAAAGGTACCCAATATGAACTATGACCACATGACCAGTTACAGAAACGAGGACTGTGATGGTGTGAATATTTCTTCATTGCTCTGTAAGAGTATGTGTGTTTCTACATGAAGCAGATATCTTTGTTTTCTTCTCTATTTTATCCCCATATCATATGACATATGTGCCATTGTTCATGTCATGGTATTTAAGTTGTAGGATATTAAATTTAAGAGTGTTACCCAGAGACGTGCACCTGATTCTGGAGAAATTTAGTGTGTTTCCAGTTGTACACAGGACAGTTTAATATTGTTAAGTGAAAAATATGTCTGTACTGTGTTTTATTTAGAGATTAGTAAGCATGGCTTAAGGTGATGTGTATTGTTACCGAGTTGACAAGGGGTGGCCTGATGGTTAAATTTATGTGTCAACTTGGCCAGGTGATGGTGCCCAGCTGGCTGGTCAAGCAAGCACTGGCCTAACCATTAGTGCAAGGACATTTCATGGACTTAAAGTTAATTGCATCTATGGCTGGTTACATCCATCATCAAGAGTGTCTTCTGCAATAGAGAATCCAATTAGATAGATTTAATCTTACCAGTTGAAGACTTTTAAGGGAGAAATGACGTTTTCAGCGGTCAGTAGAGAGAACTTTCACTTCTACTTCGGCCAGCCAGCCTCTTCTGCAGAATTCATTGAAGACCTTCATCATTGTTGCTAGCTTGCCACCTGCCCTGCGGTATTTGGATTCATGCTTCCCCACAGTTAAATGGGACACTTTTATAAAGTCTCATATTTACAGATATCTATCTCTTGTTGGTTCTGTTTTCTTAGAGAACCCTGGTAATACAAATATGCCTAAGACAAGGCTTAAAACATTCCCCAAAGACAGTAGTAGCTTCATTGAATGCACTTTTGAAGCTGTTATTATAAAAAAAATTATTTGCCATAGATTTCCTGTCCTTTACATGAGAAGTCTTTAAGGGCTACGAACATGAATTTGGAATCAGATACCTGGTTAAAATGCTGTGTAACCTCTGAAATAGTAGTATCAACAATTAAACCTGAAGGGTCTAGAATGAGTTACAAACTTATAAACAATATACATGGAGAGAATAACATGTTACGTTAACCGTAAATATGCAAGTTCCAGCAAAATCCTGACTGTACAGGAAAAACAACTCATTTTCTTCAATAAATACATTGCATTGTAATGATGGGGGTGGGGATGATATATATATATATTCTTTTTTTTGCATGGGAGGGCACAAGGAACTGAACACAGGTCTCCAGCATGGCAGGCGAGAACTGCCTGCTGAACCACGTGGCCTGCCCGAAACCTATATTTTAAAGAGTCATATTAACCTATTGCTTTATATAAGGAGTTAACAAACAGTCCCTAGGCCAAATCTAGCCTGCCTCTTTGCTTATATAAATAAAATTTTATTGGAATACAGCCATACACCTTCATTTACATCTTGCCAATGACAGCTTTGCTCTAAAATGAGAGCTGAGTAGTTATGATAGAGACCATATAACCTGCAAAGCATCAAATATTTACTATGTGATTCTTTACAGAAAAGGCTTGCCAATTCCTGCTATATATGATCCTTATTTGGATCCTGCTTTGAAATAACACTATTTTTAATGATACTAAGGAATTATTTTTTAGTTCTGATAGTATTATTGTGATTATACCTTTTAAAAGAAATACATATTGAAATATTTATGCCTTGAATTAAAAATAAATATAAGTAATAAACCTTTCAAGCCTCAGTTTTTCTTCTCTTAAACTGTTGACAGCAATATAGTTTTTAGTGATGTTCACATGAGGGAATTCATATTTTCATTTAATAAAGTTGACATTGTATGTGTCAGTGGCCTATTAGCTGCTTTTATTATTATTATCACTATTATCGCTATAATTATTATTCAAAAAGATATTTAAAAAAAGATAAAAAGCTTAAAATACAAAACTCCACTAACATTAACACACATTTGGGAAAACTCATATTAGAACCATTTTTAAGAATAGTTGTCAGATACTATATTTTACAACAAGTTATCTCCTCTGGAAGATAAGTCTGGGTAACCAGAGAATTTTTTGTTTTACTCTTGATATTTAAGTTTTCAATGCTCAACATCTCCTTGAAATAAATATTTGAGAAATAATTTAAGTTACACTTTGAAAGGTACCAAATTAGCAATGGTTGTGATGTCTGAATTTCCTTGTGCAGCTGTTGCCTTAAGCTACTGAAGGTGGTTGAAAAATTTGTCTTGGGAGGCCTTTATAATTTTGCTTTTGCCTAGTGAACAAATCTTTAAATTTTTAAAATTAAAATTCTAACGTGCTTTAGGGTGCTGGCTAAATGATTAAAACTAATCTCTCATTGATCAAAACCAAAAACTTGGAGAAAAATACAAAAACAACTGTCTAAGGACTCTGCATTGTAAAAAAAAAAAAAAATGCAGGTCAGTTACGAAAGGAGTCAAAGCTTGAATGCAACCCATATGGAATATGTTAATCTCTGGACTATGCTGCCCATTTTTTCCCTCTTTTATATCCCATCCTTGATCAGAAAGCAGTGCCAGTCAAGGAACAATGCAGTGCTTGAGGGCAGCAAAAACTTTTGAGAGAAATGTATCTTTCTGGTAAAAAGACTGGGTAGAGGAACTTTAGGAGCTGGAAAGGACTGCAGGAGTCCTTGAGTTAGTTTTGTTTTCATTTATTCTGCAATTCCTGCAATTAGGGTGGTCACAACCACAGAACTTCACACAAGAAGTGCAAATGCTTAAATTCTAAAGGAAACCCAGTCTCTCTGGCAAGAACTGGGGGGAAGAAAAAGGCCCGCTGAATAGAGCAGAATGTGTGTGAGGGGTGTGGCGATAATCTTGGCGCGAGAGAATAGAGAAAGAAAGTCTTAATTCTTTATAATAAGGACACAATTCCCAGACCCACCCCTCAGCTGAATGTGTGCAAGAAATAAGCAAAACAGTATAGCAGAGCCTTTGAGAACTAATTATGATAGAAACCAGGGACATATCCCAAACTCCTGATTGTCATACATGGGACAGAGCCAAAACAGTGGTGAAACCACCACCCAATATATAAGATAGACCTTGTAATCTGAATCTAACCATTTTGACTGATAAAAACAAATTTCTTTATAAAATGCTGATTTCTAAAAAACAGGATCCAGAGTTTCACAATATAATATTAAAATACCCAGGATACAATCCAAAACAACTCATAAATAAATAATCAGGAAAATGTTGACCCAATTTTGAAGCAAAATAACAATCAGTAGAGCCCAACCCCTAAGATGACTCTAATGTTAGAATTACCATTAGTTGCTTTAAAGCAACTATCCTAACATGCTCCTTGACGTTAAAATAAACACTCTTGAAATAAATTAAGATAGTTCTAAGCAGAGAAGTAAGGAGAAAATTATATCTATATAAAATTGTATGAACACACATGTTTTATATATATATATATATGTTTTATATATATGTGTGTGTGTGTGTGTGTGTGTGTGTGTGTGTGTGTGTGTGTATATATATATATATTTTTTAAGAAAAGGAAAGTTTAGACCTGAAAAATACAGTGTCTGATATGACACATTCACTGGCAGTCCCAGCAGCAAAATGTAGATAACGGAGTAAAGAGTAAGTGTATTTGTAGATAATACAGATTATCTAGTTTAAAGAGAAAGTAATACTGGAAAAACCTGAACTAAGCCTAGGAACATCTGAGACAATATAAAAAGATACATCACTCATGTCATAAGAGTCTGATGTTTGAAGCTATATGTACCTAGAAAAACATGTTCTTAAATTTAATCTATTCCTGTGATGTGAACCCATTGTAAAACCTTTTGATGAGATTACTTCAGTGAAGAAGGTGTGGCTCTCATCAATCAGGATGGGACTTAATCCTATTACTGAGGTCCTTTATGAGCAGAGTGAAAGTCACACAGACAGAGAAGCCACAGGAAGCAAAAGGCTGGACATTGACAGAACCAGGTACAGAAGCGAGAGACCAGGAGATGCTGCCATTTGCCTTGCCATGTGACACAGGAACCAAGGATTGCTGGCAGACAGCCCAAAACACCAGTCTTCAGGAAGAAAACATCACTGTGATGATACCTTGATTTGGATTTTCTTTTATCCTTAAAACCATGAACAAATACATTCACTTTGTTTAACCTGATGCATTTCATGTTATTTGCTTTTGCAGCCTAGAAAATTAAAACAGAGTCCCTAGAGGAGAAAGAGATTCATGTCAAAGAGGATATTTGAAGAAATAATGCCCCCAAATTTGTAGAAAAACATAAATTTATAGATTCAAAAATCTCATAGATCTCAAACATGATAAAGTCAAAGAAACTGCACTCAGACACATTATAATCAATATCCTGAAAGCAAAAGAGGAGGAAAAAATATTGAAGGAAGCCAGAAAAAAAATGATGTTAATCAGGGGAACATTTCAAATGGCTAAGTTTCACATCAGAAAGGCTCATGTAGCCACAAGTCTGCAGAACAATATCCTTAAGCTGCTGAGAGCAGAAACTGTCATCCTAAAATTCTACATCCAGTGAAAATACCCTTCAAGATGATAGAAATGCTCTTCAGATGGAGGAAAACTGAGAGAACTCATTGCCAGCAGACATACTTTACCAGAAATGCTGAAAGAACAGCTTCCAACTAAAGTGAATTGATAATGAGAAACTTGGGACTTCAGGAATGATAGATAGAAAAAGAAGTGATTAATATCTGGGTAAATATAATACACCATTTTTATTCTGTTACATTAAAAAAATCTGTATAACTGATGAAAGCAAAGATTGTAAGATGGTTTGATGTATGTCAATGTAATATATATGATAACTATATTAATAAAGGAGCCAGGGTATAGAGAACTATGTGGCTATAAGGCTCCTACTGGAAAATTTCTAAATACACCAAGGAAGTTAGAAATATATATTGTAATCCCTAGAGCAAACAACTAAAAAATAAAAATTTTTAGCAAAAAAATGAATTTAAAGTAGAAGCTAATAATTACTTAAATAATTCACAAGAAGATATGAGAGGGAGAGCAGAGAAGGGAGAGGAAATATAAGGAACACACATAGAATAAACTAGCAGATGTCAATTCAACCATAGCAATAATTACATTAAATGTAAATGGTACAGCACACTAATTTAAAACAAAGAACATGAAATTAGATTTTTAAAAACGTAGCTCTTCTGTGTACAAGAAACTTACTTTAAATATAATGGAAAATTAAAGGAATTTTTAAAAGAGGTATACTATGCAAACACTAATGCAGAAAAAGCTGACTGTCTGTATTCTCAACAAAAATGAATGTGTAAGTAAGAAATGTGGCTATAAAGAGGACTAGGGCAGATGATAGCAGTGCAGTGGCACAGTTCGTGCCTGATGTGCCAGAGACCCAGGTTCGATTCCCGCTGCCCATGCAAAAAATAAAATAAAATAAAATAAAGAGGAATATTACATAATATTAAAATAGTCATTTTAGTGGCATTCGGCAATAGAACGTCTATTCAAGAAGATATAACATCCTAAATATATATGCACCTAGCAAATATATTAATCTCTAATAGACATGAAGCAGAAACTAGTAGAACTCCAAGGAGAGGTGGACCAATACACAATTATATTTGACATTTTGACATTGATCCCTTAGTAACTGATAAAACAATTAGGCATAAAATCAGCAATGACACAGAATAACTGAACAAAACTATCAAATAACTTGATCCAGTTATCATTTCTAGAACACTGTTCAACAACAGCAGAATACACAAAGTTTTTAGGTACACTTCAAGATAGGCCATCTTCTTAGCAATAAACCAGAACTAAAAAGATTTAAATAAATTGAAATCACATGTGGGATGTTCTCTAACCATAACAGAATTTAGTAGTCAATAACATGTATAGAAAATTCTGATATGTATTTGGAAATTATACAGCAGACTTCTAAATAACCCATGAGTCATACAGAAGTCTCAAGGGGAGTTAGAAAATATTTTGAACTGATTGAAAATGAAAATATAGCATGTCAATATTTGTGGGATGCATCTAAACAGTATTTATAGGGGAATTTACAGCATTGAATGTTCATAGTGGTAATAAAGATCTCAGAACAATAATCTAAAAACACTCGATAAACGAGAGAAAATTAAATCCAAACCATGCAAAAAGAAAAAATTAATATAAGAGCATAAATTAGGGATATTGAAAACAATAAAACAAAAGAGAGATAAATAAACCAAACACTGGTTATTTGGAGAATAAAGTCATAAATTACCACTAACACATGAGGGATATCAGTACAAATGCTCAGAGGATAATAAGGGACTACTAGAAATATCTCTATTCCCTTAAATTTGATAAACTAGATGAAATGGACCAGTTCTTTGAAAGAGACAAAATACCAAACTGTTCAAAAAGAAATGGATAGCCTCAATATTCTTATGCTAATTAAAGAAATTGAATTCATTATTAAAAACCTTCCAACAAAGAAAATTATAGTCCTGGATGGTTTCACTAGCAAGTTCTACTAACCATTTAGGAACAAAATATTACCAATTCTACAAAATCTTTTCTAGAACATAGAAGAGGAGGAAATAGTTGTTAACTCTTTTGATGAGGCCAGCATTATCTTGATAACAAAATTTCTTCAAATGTGGAAGACAATAAAATCATGGATTAAAGAAAGAAGCATTTTCTAATCTGTGCTATTCCATAGTCTCCTAGAATATCCATGAAAATACATAGTTTAGGAGGCAGTTCAGGAATACCTTAGAGCCTGGCCAAAACCCTGTGTCACATGTTTTCCATGTAATGTAACTTGATTTATTATTGAATGTTTTTGAGACTAGATTTTCTGCAATAGAACGTCTAAAAGATGCTTAATCAATCTTAATACCTAAAGAATCCATAGCTAAAGGATCAGTGTGACAAGTTTCATAATAACAAGGAAGTAGGGGAAAAAAAACAAAAACATAAACCTTCATTGTCTTTCAGAAACATTAGACTTATTTTTTTTTGTTTTCAAGGCTAAGTTTCACAGAATTGACTATCATTAGTTTTGGGGGCAGTAAGTGATGATTAAAATAAGAATCACTCAGCCTTTTAAAATTCTGTTGAAGTTCTGAATTTTGTGATTACTTCAGATAAATGCTTAATAGTTGAACAGCATGTAAGTGCTGGCTGTTGTGATTAAAACACGGTCACTGAATTTTTGTGGGTATATGGCTTCCACTTAATTTATTTTGCTAAGAAAGGAGTTAAACACTGAACAAATAATAGGTATTTGTCTGAAAGAAAAATATATGTAGATCAATTAAAGATACCAAACTTTGCAAAATCTTCTCTATTAACATGATATTCTCATTAAATGTCTGGTCATTTTAATTAACCTTCTATCCTTTTCAATTCAAAGCCACGAAATGGTAGAGAAAAAGCAACTAAGGAGAACGCTCTAAAGATGCAGGCAGACTATCCTTTTTAAGGCCTATTAAAAACAATTGGTTCAAAATAACCATTTGAATCTTTAGGTAATTCATAAAGACCAAGATAATTTCTCACTGAAAGCTACATTCTTGTGAATAGTTATAAAGATGTTTCCAAAGAGGCTATGACAATGCAACTTAAAGTATAATAATGCATTATTTGTTCTTTCTTTAAAATTATGGGCTGAGCTTTTTAAGTAATCATTAACATCATGATTTACCCATGGATGAAGATAGAAATAATTGATAAACTCTGTGGAAAGAGACAGAATGCCTGTTGGAAGCCCTGGATTCTAATTCTAGCTTGTTGTTAATTAGTCTAGTGGTTTTGAAAGATCCATTCTGGCTCCTTTGATTCTAAGTGTAGAATCAAATCCACTTCTTAATTGGTGGTTAAATGTGGGTTTTTATCCTCAGGCAGTGGAATCAAAGATTTAGAGTGGTAGCCGTTCCAACATGTCGTTTATGAGGTACTCCACAAATAGACTGCACCGTGATTGTTCCACTTCTCTGGCCATTTTTTTTAGTTTGGAGACTATCTCAAGGTTTATACAGAACAGATGTCAAAGCATAGAGACATTACTGATGCTTGTTTGAGTGACTAATGAATCTGTCTTCTGATTGACTTTCCCTTAACACAATCGTTATCTGTAGCTTCTTGAATTGTGTTATTAATATTTCCTTTAAAATTAGAGCTCATAATCAAAAAGCAGTTACATGTGGAATTCCTGTTTATTTTTATATCTGCAATCAAAAGCTATCTATCTGTATAAAGTGTCACAGTTTAAAACATCTCCCAAAGCTTTAAAAACAAATTCATGAATGCATTGTGATGAATTTTCCCCATCCTGGAAGTTCAGATTGGAAAAGTCCAATAGGCTTTTCTCAGTGTATTGATTAAGAGTTTCTTAGCTCTCTAAGTTTCTGCTTATAATCTTTATTTTAAAGAATGATGGTGAATACGAAATACTTAAGTGCATTGAAATCAGTCACTTGATAAATGTTTTTGATTCCAAAATTTAAATTAATCAGTGGCTGTATCAGAGCATATTTTCTGTCATATAACAGGACCATGCCTGTATCCATTCACTTGACCTTGCCACATGTTGAGAAAAGTTAAAGGCAATACCCTGTTAAAATCCTGTCTCTGCCTTAATTCAGCTATGAATCAAGTTATTGTAGCATGTGTCACTGGCCACATTAAAGTAATATTAGACCCACTGTTCTCAAACTGAGAAACAGTGACTATTTAAAGGGCACAATAAATTTTCAGGGTTATAGTAGCAATAGAAGGGATAATTCAGCTGGCAACAATAGGTTCCAGTAGTTAAGTGTGAATAATTCAGTTACATAATTTAAGAAAACAGCAAGCAGCAGTTTTAGCCATCAGGCAGAGGCCAGACATTTTGGTATGGACAAGGCTGGTGGCCACATGTCATTTTCTTTTTCATTTAAATATCTGGATGGTGAATCCATCACCGTGATATCTTGAAGTGTGAAAAGCAAGAATGAATTCAAGGATCAATGTGTTATATCCCCATGAAACTTGGGCCACAAATATCACCTGTCAGTTATACAGACAGGATAGTACAGTCTTGGTGATTACTACAATGTAGAGTTTTCTTAGTCCTGCATTTAATGTATTAAATTGTGCTAATATACAAATCAATAATTTCATTGGAAATGAAGGGAACTAGAGAACACATTAAAGACATCTTGAAGAAGACCTGCTAGGGACATTCTTCCTTACTCAAAGAACATGCATTTTACAAAGAAATAAGTCTGGAAACTTTTTAGTAGATGTACTATTGAGAATAAGGCCATAAATATATGTTGTTTTATAAATATTCATTATATTTCCTGTATATATATTTCAATTCCTCATCTAAATTGTTTAATCTAGATGGGAAAGCTACTTAATCTTCCTAAAGTTCAGTATCCTTCTCTCTAAATTGGGATTGTGTGAGGACTAAATAACATGTATGAAAAGCATTTTGCTCTGACTCATTTAGTACTGTACAGTATAATTGGTAATTATTCAATTTTTAGAAGACATATAGTTTCCTACTTTTTAATTTATTTTATAGCATAATCCAAAAATATTTCTCCATTTGGATCTCTTTGTTTTCTTAGTATAGACTTTAAAGAAGTAGACTTTTAGGGTCAATTATTCAATTATTGATAGGTATTTTCCCAAAATACTAAGAAATGAGTCTTTATAAAATTAGATTCCAATTTTCCTTATTTTGTTAATTTCACAATACTTTTTCTAGTACTGGTTATTTTCTCTCCCTCTTTTTTTTTATAGGCCTGTCATCTGTTTGTTTTGTTCCCCTTGGCCTTTTTGCATTCCTATTTCATTTGCATTTATTAGATTATTATTCTTATGCTGTTGCTTACTCTGTCTCCTTAATGCTGCCACTCTTCATCATAAAACCTAATGCTGATGTTTTGGAAAAACTGTTGACTTGGACAAACCTCTAGCAAATCTGAGCAAACAAAATCAAAATTAGAACTAGGAATTTCAGCATATTAAGTGATAATATAACTCCATATTAATAAACTAAAAAATCTAGGTGACAGAATGCTTATCTTATTTTCGCTTATATTAGAAAGCAAAAAGGGAGTTCATGATCAACTCCCTCCTCCCCTAGCCTCTTGGGTAAAGCAGCAGGTACAAATGGCTATCGACTATGACTATTTGACTGTCAAGGAATAATAATATGAACTCCCCCTGAATGAAGGTAGGCATATTACTCTAACTTTCCTTTTTCCCTGTCCACTGGGAACCAATAAAAGGCAGGTAAGAATTCACCTCTCTTCTTCTTTGAGGTTTTTCTTTTTTCCTGGGTCAAACTTTTGATGGTGCCTTTTGGTGGCCTCAGCTTTATGTAGGTACTTCAGCTTCAAAATCCCCCCTTGTATACACAGCAGATTTTGTCTTCTACTTTACCTAGATATCTATATAAAAAACAAGATCAAGGTGAGCAGTGATGAAAACACTAGCCTCAGCACCAAATCATCCTTTGTGTTCAGGCTTTCTTATTATTAATGAGCCCTAAAGATGATCCCTATTTTCTTGACAATTCAGCTGTTCCCTTTCAGTAATTTTAGGTCTGAGTGTCTGTATGATTCTGTGGGGGGAAGTGTGTGTAGCCAGTCCTTTTAAGTATTCTGTACTGAGAGTTAATTCAGTCATCTGGTTCAAAATATTGCTAGAAATTGATGCCATTTTATATCTTAGTTTTCTACACTTGGTTATATATTTGGGAAGTATATGGTGCTTGGAATGGTGAGGGTCTAACAAGAAAAAAAATTCAATTTCTCAGTTATTTATTTAGTAACTAACTCTTCCCTTTCTTTAACTGTATGTTTCATTGTTTAGATTTGTTCATTGATCTGCTGGTCATTTCTTAAATTGCTAACACATTAATTTGTTTTAGCTTTATTATGTATTTTTAAACCTGTTATAACTTCAATGAGGTGTTCTCGGTTATGTTTCTAAATGGCCTTGAGAATAAGATTTTCAAGTTAGAAACATAAAAATGTGCAGATTTTCCAATTAATTCTATTTACAAACACTCCATATCCATAAAACTGTATAGATTTTGATTGAGGATTTTTGTGGATGTCAGCCTTTAAAACAGCATTCTTGTTTTTTTTTTTTCAATTTCATTTGAGAGAACATTTTTAAAAGTATATCTTCAGAAATACCAGTCACTGTAGTTTATAGCTCCCATTATCTATGTTTACCATTTTTTCTCATAATGTTCATCTCTTTGTCCTGTTCCGTTACATTTCTAGCAAGTTTCTCAAGCTCTACCTTCATCATTTACACAATTTTCTGTAATGTTGCTGCTTCAGATTATTTCCAATGTGGATTTCAATTTTCCTACTGAAGATTTAGTTCTTACACTTTGCTTATTTCACTACAGTCCATTTTTATTTCTGCCTTTGTGTGCATATGTCTTTTTGTCTTTTATTGTCTTACAACTTTTAAAATTGTCATGTATCCTTTCATGTCACCAAGCATGTTAAACCATCTTCTCTATGTTTTGCTTTCTTTAGGAAGTCATTTTTTAGTCCTTGTAATTAGAACAGTATTTTCTTGTGTCAGTGTTTCTCATGGGATCTTTGTTTTTTGGTTTAACTGGCTTTTTCCCTTTCATTTATTCTGTAATGAGGCTACTATGGTTGGGCCTGATGGATTTGCCCATAGATGCCTATGGGAATTTTTTCTATCACTGGTCTTTGTACACTTAAGTTTAAGTAAAAACCCATTTTCCACTGGAGAGCACAGTGTGGCTGGCACTCGTGTCTAATGCTTTTCTGTTGACCCTGGCATAGATATAGAATATGGAGTCTTCGCCTGTACTCTTAGCCATGAAGCTTTGATGACATCGTGAGATAGAAGAAAATTAGAATAATAAGCATTGGCCACTGTCAGGACCTTTGCTACATCATACAGTATGCACAATTACAATATGCACATGTTCTCATCCCCAAACCCCACTTTGGTTGAACAAGTACAGGAGTTCTTAAAATCATGTATTAGGTTGCTTGATTCAGCTCAATCAGGCTCTTGCTAAGAGTTTCCTTTTTTTTGTAGATTTTTTAGTGAGCACTCTGTGTTGGGAAAATTGTTTTCAGTAAGAATCCCTATCACTTTTCTGGGTTCTTTGTTTAGTATAGGGCTCGAAAGGAGTGAGGGAATGTTTGTTTGTTTGGGTGAGTTGCTAACAAAAAATGGCATATGCTTAAATAAAACAGTCAGTGATACTTTCTCTAAAAGTTTTGAAATGATATATGGACTCTTACAGGAACAAACATTTTTGGAAGAACGAGGTGTACAATTGCTGTCACAACAGTTCTGTGATGTAGGTTATAATTAATTAAAGAGCAGTTTTGAGTATGTACAGAAAATAAAGCCAATTATTACCCCTGGATTTGGCTATGCTGGCAATAAAGTGGCAATTACATATGATTAATTCATACTTTTCCCCATAAGCATGAGAATGTTTTGCTGTCATCTTAATGATTATCATGATGAGGTCTCTCAGTCACTAAAAAGAAATTATCAAAATCATTTCAATATCATGAGAAAATTTCAGATGTATTTAAATAATATATCTTTCCTGATTGTTTTTCTTTTGCTCCCTATGGCAAGTAAAATCATACTTGTTCTGAATAATTTTCTGATGCATTCTAAACCTAACACCATCTATAAAATATTCACTAATCTCCACTAGCAGGAGCAACCCATTTCCTCCCTCTCCTACTTTGTATTACAGACATTACCACATTTTATTAGAAACAATTATAATTCAATACTGCTTACATGTCTGCTTCTCTGAATGTTCTAAATTTAGGTAAATACCTTATTCACTGTTCTATTTCTGTCACTCACCTATAAAAAATAAATAAAAAAGAAACAACTCATAATCAGCAACTCTCACTGACCCTGAAACTCATACTACTTCTTTCTAAACTGTGATCCACTCAGAATTAGAAAAGAACATTGAAATCTGTATCTCTTTACCATCTTCACTTTATTCACTAGTCCTTTAAGTTCCTAGGAGGAATGATTTCAGGCAAAAGATTAATTTGTGGCTCTCTGTTTTTCTAAGAAGTATGACTTATGCATGACACATTTTTTTTTTTTTACTTA
This sequence comes from Tamandua tetradactyla, assembly GCF_023851605.1. NCBI lineage: Eukaryota > Metazoa > Chordata > Mammalia > Pilosa > Myrmecophagidae > Tamandua > Tamandua tetradactyla. The sequence goes on from NC_135331.1 coordinate 133,908,611, forward strand.
AAAAGCACTCACTGAAGAAATGGAAAGCAACTAAGAAGCACAGTGATGGGGCAGGGGGCTGTGAATTGCCTCAGGATGTCAAATGACAAGTCTAGTGAGTAAAAGGAAGAAACGGAGGAAGAAAGCTGCATTCTGAGTGTCAAAGTTTGGAGTTTAAGATTTTAGAATTGGCATAGTACTTTTTTTCATTCACCAACCACGGTATATTGAATAAGAACTGTAGCTTCTTTCAAAACTGTGTTGCTCTCCATTATTTTGAATCTGGTGGTATTTATTGAGTTTTACCTGGAGGCAAGGATGGTGCTTTGTGTCCTGGGTATGAGGCACAGTGGGACACTCACAGTTTAGTTGTGAAGAGAGATGCTTGTGACAGTAGGTCATCTGCAAGTATTTTGAATGAATATATACATAAAATAATTGTAAAAGAAAGAGGTCTATACAATATTTATTATATTCAGATTTACATATAGAAATAATGTTAATATTTTAATGAGAACAAGTCCAAAGGGATTTAAGAGAAAAGAAAAAAATATGTTGGCTAGATATTCCCCTGACAACCTCACAGAAAAGAGGATTTAAGCCAGATAGTAGAGGGGATGGGACTTACTGGGGTGTGTGAGAAGCAAACTGCATTGCTGTTCACTCTGAGAAAAATCATATTCAATATTTCACTAATACTTTCCTTAGAGATTGCAATTCTAACAATAAGCAATGGTTTGTGGCCTTTTGTTTAAGTATTAGTTTCTTTTTTGTATGTTTCTTGGAAAGTGCTTAGGTGCTCAAAGAATGCAAATAGGGAAAACTGAGAACCCCAAAGAAATTTATGAAGAAAAACCTCTGCTTAACACAGTCCTGGTAATTATAGAGCAGTAGTACCCTATATACTAGAGATTTAGTGGTACTTGGTTTACCGAAATGATAATTTTGAGTACTTCTCTGAAGAAGTATAAGAAAACCTCTTTGATTCTTATTTAGCATATGTTTATTCCTGAGAATATTAAACTTTGTAATGGAATTGCTATTTTACACAATATTAGTTAACATTTGAGGCAGCATTCCTATAAATATTCATCCCGTGTGGCCGATTGGTTTTAAACCCTTGCTGTTGAGCACATGTATTCTGAGTGAAAGTGGTGGCAGAATTTGGTGAAAACTAATAGCAATTTGATTTCCATTTTCATCTTAAACATGTACAAAATGGTAAAGCATCTGAGAGAATAACGAGGAGGGCAAAGCATTCCTGAAATTATCAGGAAAGTCAAGCTTCATGATATTAGTACTGCTACTATTTGGATAAATGGTGAAAAGGGGAAGGGAAACAGACCCATAATTCATTAAGTGACAAGAGCCCATGAACCTGTTGCATGGTTTCTGGGATGTCCTTTGATTTCCAACTGTGATGGCCAACTATGAATTATAATCTCCTAGTGTCAGCCCCCTCAGGGCTGCAGGTGTCCTACATGAGCTTGGCTAAGGCGTGATCCAGCCTCATCACGCACAGCCATGCAAAGTTAGGCAAACTAAACTTTAAGGTTGTTTATGAAGTAGGGTGATATTAATACACACCTATCTCATATGGAGCTAAAATCCCTTTATGTGAAAAACACACTGAAAACCGTATAGTACATTTAGATGAAGATCATTATTACAAAGAAGGAAATATCTGGCAAATAATGAAAGTTCAGGAAGTGGATAAATGTGTCACTTTAGAGTCAGGGTATATAGACTTGAAGGAAATCTATAATGGACCACAGCATTTTGAATGAATCAGCATTTTAAGAACATTGTTTGAAAAATAAACTGTAATGCCAAAATTGATCATGCATTAACAGTCTAACTTTTTTTGGTACATTATGACTGTTTAAAATATGTTTTAAACAATGAATTGGGAATTTTTTCTTATTAAAGATCCTACTAGGTCAGATTTTCATGAACATTTATCAACTAAATGTTCAAGAACATCAATTGCCTTATTAAAGGATATTTAAGAAGTCCTTTAAAGAATTGCAGTTAGAACATACATTTATTTGAGTAGGAGAATCTTCTAAAACATCAAATTTAGACCTCAATAGGAAATAACTTTGGCTAGCTAGTAGAATTTGGTCTGTAATACAGTTATTTCCTTTTAATTCCTTTCCATATATCCCCACCACAAGTTATTTTGTTGAATTTCTAATTAGACCTTTATTTCTGCCTGTGGCATTAGTAGGCAAGTACCTCTAATATATACAAATGGGTCAAGTTTAAACAGGATGATTTTTTTTCTTATTTAAGCATTCTTTTTATTGAGATATATTCATACACCGTCCATCCAAAGTGTACAATCAGTGGCTTATAGTATAATCACAAAGTTGTGTGTTCATCACCACAGTCAGTTTTAGAACATTTTCATTACTCCAAACAGAAAAACCACATACTCCTTAGCAGTCATCTCTCAATCCCCCATCCTTCCCCAGCCCTATATAACCTCTAATTCTATCTCTATAGATTTATTTATATTTAAAGAATATTAAAATATTACTGTTAACAATAGTCCATAGTTTGCATTAGGTGTATTTTCCCGCATATCTGCCTATTATTAACACTTGTAATAGTGATGTACATTTATTATAGTTCATGAAAGAATATTCTTATATTTGTACCACTCACCACAGGCATCGATCATCCACCACAGGATTCACTATATTTTAAAGTCCCATGTTTGATCCTCTAGCTGTCTTTCTAGTAATATACATAACCTTAAACTTCCCTTCAGCTTAATTACACACACAATTCAGCACTGTTAATTATACTCACAGTAATGTGAGACTATCCCCTATATTTATTTCCAAACATCTACAATCAACCTGAATAGAAATTCTGCACAAATTAATTAAGAAGGATGAAATCTAATTTTCTAAGAATCCCTTTTAATCAGGTGTTCTGGATAAAAAAAAAGAAACTAATGGGAACTAAGTATAATTTTAGCAGATTTTTGTGAGGAAAGAATTTTTATTGGTGTTACCCCCACAACAAATTAAATAATGGAATAAAACAATCTCTTTATTACAGCTAAGTTAATGAGCTTGTGTATTCAAAGGTCCATTTGAACTAGAAGGCACTCAGTGATCTTTACACTCACCATTTTAGAGATGAAGGCCCTGGTCCCAACTCTGATCCATGCTAGTCAGTAAAATCATAAACCCGTCCTTACTCAGAAGTCAGGTGCAGATCCTGTAAACATTCTGAATTGGTTCTATTGACTTTTATTCTATTTGATGCCAATGTGTTATTAAACTCATACTGCCAAGAAGTATAAATCATCACAGAAGGGTCAAACTTTACATTTTACAAATTTCCATAATTCTTTCAATATCACTTATTGAATGTGCTTCTGATGATAATACTATAAGTAGGAAAGGCATTGAAATTCTCATACTGCTAATAAATAAACTGAGACTCAGAGCTTTCCTCATTACTTATTGGCATAGAGGACATGTATCTGTTCCATTGCTCTCTCTACTATAATACATGCTTCTGTAAAAGTAGTTGTGAAACATCTGAAATTTGAGCAAAGTCTGAAGAGGAGATTCAATAGCAGATACAGTATATGAATCGATTATTTAGCTGGTTCATGATTCCAGTGGAATACAGATCCATAATGTAGATCAGAAAGATTCAGCAAGCATTCTGGTCAGTTTACTTTTTTAGAAAATCTTCTGTTCAGTTACTGTTAACAGGGACGATAAAGATGGATTGAAATGCTATAAAATGATTTTATTTCACAAAGAAACATCTTTTCATTATGAATATCTTCTCATTCTGAGTTCAGAGTTTCTGACAGTGCCTTTATCACATTTCATAGTATATCATATCACTTATAAAATGAGAACTTCTACTTTGTATTTACTTTAATTATGCCTCCCTGACCATATTAAGAGTTCAGTAGATAAACATGTAAGCATATATAATACATACCTATTATACAAGTGTACTGAGCATCTGAGTCTCTAAAATACAATGTGAACTCTCCTTGCTTCACCATCTCCCCTGCCACCACAACTCAAATCGCCATTTCTCACTTGATTCACTGAAATTGCCTCTTTGAAGTGATCTCATATCCTTCTGCCTCTTCACTGTTTACATTTTTTCTATTCTTTTTTTCTATTTCTTGAACATTTTCTTCACATTCTTGCCTCGGGGTGTTTGCTGTTGCTATTTTCTGTGCCTTGAATAGCTTTCTCTCATTACTTATCAAGTCCAACTCTTTGTTTCCCCTGTCATTATTACAATAATAATGTCACTTTCTCAGAGAGGAGTACCCTGATAGTAGTATCTGAAATAGAATTCTTTCCAACCCCTCCCCCAAAATCATCTTTCCCATATAGTAACAATTTCTGTATTGTCTTCCTTGCTCCATTTGTCTGTCTTGCTCCACAGTGCCCTTATGATTTCTGGCAAAGGTTTAGATGATATGGAATTATTTACCTCTTAAAGCTTGATACTGGCTTGCCTAGAAAACTGTCTAGGCCTGGTTCTTTTATTGAAAGTTTTATTGCTTTTCTTTTTCATCTCTTTCATAGTTACTGGATTTTTAAATTATATCACTCAACCCCAATTATAGTTTCCTAGAATTTTCTTTAGAATTAATAGAAACTTTAACTTTTGTCACTCAAAAATGTTTTTTAATCTCCTTTTATCCATTTCAGTATTCTTCATTTCTGTTTTTACAACCCTCCCCTTCTATAAAATTCATATGGATTTTGTCTGTGAAGCCTGATATATAATCATACAAGTTCGGGTTCTGGAGTCAAGCAGACGTGAATTCAAAAGCTGATGTAGAAATTTTTATTCTGGGTAGTGCATTTCCTAATTTAACTTGTATGGACAGTGTAGTTGAACACCATAAGTATGTGGAATCTTGAATAGGGCATGATGTTTTGTTGGTTTGTTTAGGTTAGTATGTTGCCCCAGGATATTCCAGAATAATTTGGACAGTGAATAAAGAAGCATTTGCAAAGTCCACTTGGGGACTGGAGATAAAGGAGGAAATATTCAGATATCCCATTTGCAGAATTTCTGGTGTTCTCACAAGTAGTGGGGACAGCCAAGTCAATAGGTTGAGCTCTCGATCTTGGGGTTTGCCCCTATGAAACTTACTCCTGCAAAGGATACGCTAAGCCTACTTAAAATTAGGTAAAGAGTCACTCCCAGGGAACCTCTTTTGTTGCTCAGATGTGGCCTCTCTCTCTAAGCCAACTCAGCAGGTGAACCCACTGTCTTCCCTCCTAGGTGGGACATGACTCCCAGAGATGTAAATCTCCCTGGCAACATGTAACAGAAATCCCAGGATGAGCGAAGATCTGGCATCAAGGAGATTGAGAAAACCTTCTTTACCAAAAGGGAAGAGAGAAATGAGACAAAATAAAATTTCAGTGGCTAAGAAATTTCAAACAGAGTCCAAAGGTTTTCCTGGAGGTTATTCTTATACATGATATCCCTTTTTAGTGTATGGTATATTGGAGTGGCTTGAGGGAAGTACTGAAACTGTTGAGCTGAATTCCAGTAACCTTGATTCTTGAAGACGATTGTATCAAGAACCTTTACAGTGTGACTGTGTGATTGTGAAAACCTTGTGGCTGATGCTCCTTTTATCCAGGGTATGGATAGATGAATAAAAAAATGGATAAAAATATAATAGAGACTTCCGGAGAAGCTGGCGGCTTAGTAAGACGCGCGGGTCTTAGTTCCTCCTCCAGAAAAGCAACTAAAGAAACAGAAACAATACGAAACAGCTCCCGGAGTCACGACAGAGACCAAAAAGACAGCGTACCCCATTCTGGAACGGCTGAACGGGCAGGGAGAATCCGCTGCGGTGAGATACCCGAGGGGCGCATGTTTTCCCGGCCGGGGCGGCTGGCAAATGGGGTCCCCTCCACGCACGTGGCTCCCCGGTCTGACTGGGAACGTTGGATAGCGGGGCCCTCCCGTCACGCTTGGTGTCTCGGGCCAGCTGGGCAATTTGGACCGGCACTCCCCCAAACCGCAGCCAGCGACCCCCACCTCCATGCACGGTTTCCGGGGTCGACTGCCCCGCAGACAAACGACCGCCACGAGTGCCACCTACTGGGCAGGAAAAGAAAAACAGAGCCCAGAGATTCCACAGAAAAACCTTTCAACCAGCTGGGTCCCACACCCAGGGAAATCTGATCAAATGCCCAGACACCAGCAGAAAATAATGGATGACGCTCGGAAAATTGAAGATATGGCCCAGTCAAAGGAACAAACCAATAGTTCAAATGAGATACAGGAGCTGAGACAACTAATGCTGAATATACGAACAGAAATGGAAAAACTCTTCAAAAACCAAATCAATAAATTGAGGGAGGACATGAAGAAGACATGGGCTGAACAAAAAGAAGAAATAGAAAATCTGAAAAAACAAATCACAGAACTTGTGGGAGTGAAGGACAAAGAAGAAAAAATGGAAAAAACAATGGATACCTACAATGGTAAATCTAAAGAGACAGAAGCTACAATTAGTGAGCTGGAGGATGGAACATCTGAATTTCAAAAAGAAACAGAAACTATAGGGAAAAGAATGGAAAAACTTGAGCAGGGGATCAGGGAACTGAAGGACAATATGAAGTGCACAAATATACGTGTTGTGGGTGTCCCAGAAGGAGAAGAGAAGGGAAAAGGAGGAGAAAAACTAATGGAAGAAATTATCACTGAAAATTTCCCAACTCTTATGAAAGACCTAAAATTACAGATCCAAGAAGTGCAGCGCACCCCAAAGAGATTAGACCCAAATAGGCATTCTCCAAGACACTTACTAGTTAGAATGTCAGAGGTCAAAGAGAAAGAGAAGATCTTGAAAGCAGCAAGAGAAAAACAATCTGTCACATACAAGGGAAACCCAATAAGACTATGTGTAGATTTCTCAGCAGAAACCATGGAAGCTAGAAGACAGTGGGATGATATATTTAAATTACTAAAAGAGAAAAACTGCCAACCAAGACTCCTATATCCAGCAAAATTGTCCTTCAAAAATGAAGGAGAAATTAAAACATTTATAGACAAAAAGTCACTGAGAGAATTTGTGACCAAGAGACCAGCTCTGCAAGAAATACTAAAGGGAGCACTAGAGTCAGGTATGAAAAGACAGAAGAGAGAGGTATGGAGTAAAGTGTAGAAAGAAGGAAAATCAGATATGATATATATAATACAAAAGCCAAAATGGTAGAGGAAAAATATTATCCAAACAGTAATAACACTAAAACTTAATGGACTGAATTTCCCAATCAAAAGACATAGAATGGCAGAATGGATTACGACCCAGCAATACCACTGCTAGGTATCTACTCAAAGGACTTAAGGGCAAAGACACAGACGGACATTTGCACACCAGTGTTTATAGCAGCATTATCTACAATTGCAAGGAGATGGAAACAGCCAAAATGTCCATCAACAGACGAGTGGCTAAACAAACTGTGGCGTATACCTATGATGGAATATTATGCAGCTTTAAGACAGACTAAACTTATGAAGCATATAATAACATGGGTGGACCTAGAGAACATTATGCTGAGTGAGTCTAGCCCAAAACTAAAGGACAAATACTGTATGGTCCCACTGATGTGAACCGACATTCGAGAATCAGCTTGGAATATATCATTGGTAACAGAGACCAGCAGGAGTTAGAAACAGGGTAAGATAATGGTTAATTGGAGCTGAAGGGATACAGACTGTGCAACAGGACTAAATACAAAAACTCAAAAATGGACAGCACAATAATACCTAAGTGTAATGTAACTAGGTTGGAACACTGAATGAAGCTGCACCTGAAATATGGTTTTTTGTTTGTTTGTTTGTGTGTTTGTATCTTTTGTTTTTGTTTTTTCTTTTTCCTTTTTATATATATATATATTTTATTAGTATTATTATTTTAATTCTCTTCTCTATATTAACATTCTATATCTTTTTCTGCTGTTCTGCTAGTTCTTTTCCTAAATCGATGCAAATGTACTAAGAAATGATGATCATACATCTATGTGATGATACTAAGAATTACTGAGTGCATGTGTAGAATGGAATGATTTCTAAATGTTGTGTTAATTTCTTTTCTTTTTTTTGATTAATAAAAAAATTTAAAAAATATATATATAATAGAGTGGACAGAGGGTAAAATAAATTGAGTAAATGAAGATACTAGTGGTCAGTGAGAGGGGTAAGGTGTATGGTATGCGTGAATTTTTTTTTTCTTTTTATTTCTTTTTCTGGAGTGATGCAGATGTTCTAAAAAGTGGTCATGGTGATGAATACACAACTATGTGATGATATTGTGAGCCACTAGTTGTATGAAATTTATGTATATGAAGATTTCTCAGTAAAAATATTTTTAAAAAATACAGGCATTTAGTAACTGGATGATCTTAAGCAAAAGGACTTATCTATAACTCATTTTTCTTAGCTCGTTTCCTCAGCTGGGGTAAGAGTACTTACCCCAAAACTTTATTGTGAAGATTAATTGATGCTGTAAATATGAAGTGCTTACTTAGTCCAGTACCAGCTACGTACAAAACACTGCATGGCAATTAGTTATTTTATTATTCTTAGTAGAATAATAATTAGTAGAAGTTTGTTTTATTGATTAGACTGTAGAGTTTTTGTCAATATTTTGTACCCTAAAAAAAGTATCTTGAATCTTTCATAGATATATTGGTTTTCATTCATTTCTACTTTTGTCCTTACTAATTTTTCAATTCTCACTTGGCTTAAATTGCTTTTGTGCTTTTTCAAAATTTATTTCTGAGAAAGAAAATTTAATTTCCAAGTGATCAGTGTTTGAGAGAAAATATAGAATAGTTTTAATCTGAAAGATTTGCTATTGACACCCTGAATTCCAGGCTTCCCGTCACCTCTTATTAGCTGGGCCACTCACTTATTCTCTTTAAACTTCATTTGTAAAATGAAAATAATAATAGTAAATACTTCAAGAGGTAGTTGACAGCATTAAATTAAGAAATACATGTAAAATTCTTAGAAGATTGTCTGGCACTTATCTTAATTTTTTTAATCACTATTTCTTTAAAAATTTTTTTCATTACTATTTTTATTTTTGCTTTTCTTTTTATTTTTTATTATTCTTGCTATTTATATTACATTATGGTTAGATCAGAAAAATAAAATTCTTCTTCTATTTTTATTGAGAGTCAATAAATGATCAGCTATTCTTTTGGGGGTGGGGGCGGTATGGTCCAGGAATCGAACCTGGGTCTCCTTCATGGAAGGCGGGCATTCTAACCACCAAACTACCTGTGCATCCAATAATCAGCTTTTGTATCTGTTTGACAATTGAATAGATAGTACTACTTTCTATAAGATCAATATATTATAATTATTGAAATAGCCATTCAGTGTTTTAATACTCATCTTCTCTATAGCCTTCTTTACTTTTGGCACTTACACACTGTGCTCTGTACCTCCTGGACCATCTACTGGGTCTGAAGTTTCTGGAGCCTTCCATCATCCCTCTTTATTTCTGATGGTTAGATGAAGAGACTACTCACTTGTTATTCACCTAGAAGTAAAGTCTGGGAGCAGTTATGAGTTATCTACTTGTTTTTGTGTGCTCATATCGGCATTTCAAGATTCTTACTTTAACAAAGACTGAGCCTTTGCCGAGGGTTCAGTACAGTGTTCTGCTTTGGAGATGAAGCTTTTCTTTCTGGTTGGTGTGCCTGGTGGCCCACAACTAGAACTGAAGGAAGAGAAATCACTGAATTCCCTGGAATTGCATGTCACAGTTCTTTTTCCAAAAACATGTACTGAGTTCTCAATCTGTATCAGGCATTGTAATAAAAAAAGATTCTTATGCACTACTTCATTCAACTGTCTCATCTCTATTTTAAGGCTATCACATCTGAGCCTTAATAAGAAATAACTTGCCTGAGAGCAAACAGCTTGTCAGTGTGGCAGAATGGGAATAAGAATTCAGGCCTATCTGATTCCAAACTCATGCTCCTAACCTCTGTACCAGATGGCCCATAAGAAGTGTTTGGATGGAAGAGGTCAGATTTGAGAACACTGTACTGAACCCTTGGCAAAGGCTCAGTCTTTGTTAAAGTAAGAATCTTGAAATGCCGATATGAGCACACAAAAACAAGTAGATAACTCATAACTGCTCCCAGACTTTACTTCTAGGTGAATAACAAGTGAGTAGTCTCTTCATCTAACCATCAGAAATAAAGAGGGATGATGGAAGGCTCCAGGAACTTCAGACCCAGTAGATGGTCCAGGAGGTACAGAGCACAGTGTGTAAGTGCCAAAAGTAAAGAAGGCTATAGAGAAGATGAGTATTAAAACACTGAATGGCTATTTCAATAATATAGTGAGAATATAGTGTCCTGCTAGCTTCCTTTTTTGGAGGGTGCTGTACCTCCTGCTGTCACTCTCTTGGCCAACGTTGGAAGCAGAGGCTTCAGTGTCTGCCACAAATGTTTTGTCCCATTCCTGTTTATTCATTTACCAAATGTTTCTTGAGTAGCAAATAAATTAAGGCATTTTCTTATGCTTTTCAGAGTTGAACATCATTTCCTATCTTTTGTTTTTCCTTCAAGTAATATTTCTAAAATATAAATCTGATCATGCTTTTACTTTTTAAAAATCTTTCAAGAGCTTTCTAAGTCTCCAAGGCTTCTAATAGTAATTTCAGCCTTAATTGCACACTAAATCACTTGTTAAGTTTAAAAAAATAAACAAAAAACCCCAGGCCTCTCTCCAGATAAGTTAAATCAGAATCAAACCCAAGTTCATGCATAGGTATTTCTCAGAAGATCCCAGGTGCAAACTGGCAATCTGGTTTGAAAAACCACTGGCTTAGAGGGTAAATTCAAATTAGTCTAATGTGCAGAGCCTTCTTTGATCTCACTAATTCCTATCTTTCTAGTATCCTGCTTCTCAGCCCGCCTCCCTCCTTTCTTCCTGTGCTCTAGGGAATGTTGCAAAATTTGCAGTCTTTTTCTGCTATATCATGTATGAAATAGCCTTTGCCCCTTGCCCCCCCCCCCCCCAACCTTATAGTCATCTTTTATCTGGCTCATTTCACTGGCTCTTTATAGTTCACCCCAGTTTTCACCTGAGTTTGGGTTTAGTGCTCCTCTACATCCCTAAAGTGTAATCTCCTCAAGGCTGGTGGATTGATGTATAGGATTTATATCCTAAGATACGAGCACAGATCCCGGTACACAGTAGATGTAGGATAAATATTTATTGGAAAGAAGGGAAGAATGGAAGGATGGAGGGAGGGAGGCAGTACGATCCCACAGGAGAGTGTTTAAAATGAGCTCTGAGTGATGGGTAGTGTCAGTGCAGATGAAAACTAAGAGTGGAGAGAAGGGACATGCTAACAGAAAGAAGAGCACGAAACAGTAAACTCTGAAAACAGCATTGTCTAAACCAATCCTCCACAGAGCACTATCTCATATTAGATATTACTGTTTTGTAGAAAAAGTGTTCTAGAAAAAGCTCTGGAAACGCTAGTCTAAACAAATTTATTCACATGTATTTGGTGCAGAGCTTATCAGAACCTTCAGTGTGCAAGCCATCAATTTAGTGAGTCTGAGATCTTTTTATTTTATTTTGAGGAATCACCTTTTAATCAAACATAGTTTTGGATTTGTTTTGTGGCCAGAAATCCCAATAGGTTACAGGGAAATAAAGAAAAGTGCTAATAGCAGAAAAGAGAAGCAAGTTGATTAGATGGATTTTTCTGATGGCACATTTTACTGACTTCACTGCACTCTTACTGAAACATTATGAAAGTTTTAATGTTTAGATTATGTAACGAATTTCAAAATAAGGGACATTTATTAGTTTGACTTGCTTTCCCTAGTGGCAGTATGTGTTCAGACACCAATGTTGAGCGTTTTTGACAACCAGGCTGCAGCACCTCTGAACAGATCAGCAGGATGACTACTTAATAACAGAGGAAAAAATGTGGGTACCTTAAGCTATTATATACCAACAGTTCAATACATAAATCTTCCATGAAAGTATAAATCTTAACCGAATGCATCTATATTTTTAACTGCTTTGCAAAATTAAACAAAGAAGCTCTTAAAGACAGAAGAATCCAGAGCACTGTGCAGTTAGCAATCCTCTTGATCTTCCCTTCTTTCTCCAAATCAAGTGTTAACATAATTTCTGTACTTTGAGAAGAAGTATAGATGTTGAGGGTGATGAGAAAGAAAAGAAGATAAGAATCCAACTCTAAAATTGTCATCCCGTGTCTTTACATCGAAAGACAAGTACAAGCCAAAAAGAAAAACAAAAGCTATTGAACAAAATTCTCCAGAAGATTAACTAAGGCTGGCTACACTAGTCCACACATGGAGTAGGTATTTATTCACATTTGCCTCTGATTCTGAGATCACCCATGCATTTCCAACAATCAGTGTCCAAATGGAGCATATCATGGCCGCTATGGTGGAAAAGGGCTGGCAACTGGCTAGAACAGCACCTGATACTTTATGTCACCCCAGACTGTGTGTGCGTTCTGCTCCCTTGCTCCTGGATGCATTTCCTCCACCTCAGCCAAGTCCAGTGTCCTATCCAAAGGAGATCCTGAGAAAGATCACTCATTCATTCAAAATCAACATGTTGAAAATAACTCTGTGCCACAGAATGGTTTACATGATAGGGAAACTGCAGGGAGCATAACAAAGTCCTTTCTAGACCTACAATCCAGGGGAGGGTGCCTGACAATAAACAGATACATATAAAATATGTCAAATAATAAATGCTATATGGAAGAAGTCACAGTAAGGAGATGAAAACATTTTGGGGCTGTGTCTTGGAGCAGGGTGGACCTCTCTGCAGAGGTGGCATGTAAACACTAATCTAGAGAAAATAAAGGAATGGGCTCCATGAATATTTGGGGGAAGAGAATATCAGGAAGAGGAGATGGCAAGTGTGGAGGTCTTGAGGCTTAGAGTGACACTTGCTGAACACATGAGTATCTGGATGTGTGTAAATGGGTGCTCAGGAAATACTTCTTAAATGGGATAAACCAAGTGCCTGTGGAAGATCCACAACTCATGGCCACTCCCTCTTGTCAGTGGTCTGGAAGACAGAAGGGCACAGACAGGGAGGATTTTACGCGGAGGCATCTAAAGCAGTCCAACACTCAAAAGAGGAACTGAGCCAAATACTACAAGGTGTACCCGAGTAACAAGGGGCAGAACTGTTGGTATGAGTAGAAAAGACATGGATCAACTGTTCCCTTTCACATGTAAACATTTTTTTGGGGGGAGGTGCATGGTCCAGGAATCAAACCCAAGTCCCCCACATGAAAGGTGAGCATTCTACCACTGAACCATGGGTAAACATTTTTAATGATATGTGTTAAATCTACCTTTAGAACGCCAAGGAGAGATAACAAAGAAACCATAACTTAGGTTGAGACTGAGTTACACAATACTGTTTGCTGAGTATCCTTTTCTAAACTGTGTAGTTAGATGGATACCTTTTAATTTGACTTTCTTTAGTTCTAGAATGACTTTTTAAAGGCATTTAACAGAGAGATGTAAGGAGAGTGTTAAGCATATATCAAAAGTTTATAAACATGAACGTTACAAGGAGCTAGCAAAACTGTCATTACACTTTGAGGGAAACACAGTGATGTGCTGGTTTTCAGCAAGTAGTTGCATTATTAAAGGTTCCTTTTTACAACAAAGAAGGGTAGCCTCCAAAAGAAGCTCATGTCTTGAATTTGTAATAAAAAATCTACTTATACCATGTTCTGATAATAAATAATTGAAACTACTGCAGCACATTTGTTTTAGATTAAATACCACTATAGGTTTGTTCTTGGGAAACTTCATCAGTTAACCTTGCATTTTGGGGGAAAATACTTATGATTTATGTTTAAAGACAACTTCCATAGAAATAATAATACATCACTTATGCATACTTTTCAAATTTGTATATTTGGTACTTACTATTCAGGTTCAGACTGACTTCGTGCACAGCACGGACTCAGGCTGCTGTGAGACTGACAAACATGCCAGCCACAGAAGCAGACATAGATTTATTAGAACTTACAAACAGGAGAGGTTCTCCTGTGATGGTTGTTCCAGAGATTTAGCATCCCACAAGGAATAGGAATCCAGGCTGAGTAATATGTGATAGAGAAAAATATTCCATATAGTATGAGGACATCAGGTGTCTAGTGTAATCATTAAAGGGGACTAAGATCTAAATAATGTTTTACTGAGATCAGAGTTTGAGACTAAGATACAATCAATGCCATTTTTATATCTGTGATTACATTCTTCCCCCTCATGGGAGATAATTTGCTTTCTTGACCTTTGTCCTTGGCTAAAGCTGGTTTGTTACAGGCCATTTAGAAGGGGACCCAGGCTCTGAGCTGCCACACTCACCCCCTACCCCGCGTAACAGGCTGTGTTAACTATAAGACGGACAATGCATCCATATACCACAACAACATAAAAGACAACGGAATAGTAATACTCCAACACATAGGGCAGATAATTCTTTAAAGAAATGTTGCTAAGTCTGAGTAGGAGAATTAACCAAGTAGAAAGGGGATAAATAGATTATTGATCAATACTATGTATGTGCTTTTGCATATAATTTAAAACTTATGAAATATTATGTGAATGATCAGGAATAAATACACAGTATTGTATGTTTATAAGAACACAGGGTCCACCTTGTGCTGCAGTTAAGATGGCTAAAGCCATTCTATTTTATAAGACTACTTTCTGTAATTTCATGGTTTTATCATTTAACAATGATATTGCTAATTTAGATCCATTAGGTGCATGAGCTGTGTGGTTAGCTAAGACTGTTATATGCTTTGTGGTAACCATCACAGCTCTACCTGGGCAAGAATAGCTAACGGATAAAACCACCATGGGGTACACTTCACTTGAATGTAGCTTTCACTATTTCTCAATTGCTAGGAGTCTGTGGTAAAGAATCATATAATGTGGCAGGGACATCCAGCTACCCCCATATACAGCATCCTGTCCAGTTGTAAGGTAATTAGGGCTTTCCTGCCCATACGTCCGTTATCACCTCTAGGGGAGGCATTTTGCCATTGGAAAAGACAATCATTTTATGGCTTAATGGTAAAATTACACACTTCTGAGGGTAAACACCCAATATCTCCGTTCCCATTAAGATGTTCCATGCAGATAGGGGCAATAGGGTCTAAGGTTACTGCTTCTGCAGTCAGCCATCCTCTTCCATCATGTATGACATATCCTAATACAGGCCAGGGCTTATTTACTTGTTCCTTCACAAGGAAAAAGATATAGGCCCAAGTCTCATTATAAGATGGTAATTGAATTTCAGTCTTAAAAGAGAAAGTCTTACTCCAGATTTTCAGTTTGTCAAATTCTGCCACATCAGCAGGGTGTTCCGTGTAGTCTAGTTGGCAGGAGTTATGGCTCAGGGAAGGCTGGTGCAAACCCAACATTGGGTTCAATTGTGGGCATGAATTATCACTTAAGCCCTCTGTAGAATGATGTTTGTTAAGGTGCTATGGGCGAAATGCATGATGTATAAGGGGAACAATAAAGGGTAAATCTTGTTGATTTAATAACATACACGCAATAGTTCCACTGGTAGATAATAGTATATGAGGCAAAGGGACGTTGTCTGGAGGTTTTAAATACCAGATGTTCTCCCCTTGTAAATCTTGGGAGTCCTCCATTATGATATCAGTTGTTAGTCTAGAAATAAGAAGGGTCCATATAGTTTATACATAAGGTTCCTGTGGGAATAGGAGGCCCCAGATTGCCTTTTTTTTTTTAATACTTTGTGGCAAGTGGACTACATCAGCTCCCTTCAGCTCTCAGAAGGGGCAAAGTATGCAGTCACCATGGTGATCACCGTGGGACTTATGTTAGCTTTTCCCAAGCTAATCAGCAAGTCACCACACACTGTCTAGAAAGGGTAATCGCCCTCTACAGGATACCTATGCAAATAGACAGTGATTGGGGAACACTTTTCATGGGACAAATGACCTGAGCTTGGGCTAAGGACTATGATGTAATTATAGACTTCTCATGTATCCCATAACCTCACAGGTCCAGGTCTTATAGAAAGAATGGATGGCCTCTTAAAGGAACTGTTAAAAGGTAATAACTGTTGAAAGGTGATAAGATAAACAATGTTTTGGGTGACTCCTATTCCCCACAAGCCAACCATTGGGTCTGCATAGGCTAACACCAATGCCAATGGACCTCATTTTCTTGTTTGTATGGTCTGAGGCTTAGGTGACAATAAATTATTATTATTTCCCCTTTTAGATTGTAAATGGCTGACCTTTAACTTCTTTCCTTAGTGCTCGCATTAGCATTTCAGTAGGAGCTGGTGTGCAATTCAGTGGTGTAGGGTTTAGGCAAGTTAGGGCCTGATAAAGCCTTTTAGTCCATTGTTTTAGGGATTTCTTATCACCTTTCAACAGTTCCCTGCTAGCAGATCCATCAATATACAAAGCAGACTGGGGAATTGTCCCTGTGTTCTCTATAGTGAGTAGTTCAACAGCTATTTCAGGTGCAGCAGTTTTAGCTGTTGAATCTTCTGCATGACACTGGTTCTAAAATTTCATGCATTTGGCACTAGGAAGGATTGTATTAAAACTGCATTTCACTTTTTTTAATTAAGTACTTAATTGTACACTGCCAGAGTATGGCTTATTGACCATGTCCGTAATCCCCCCTGTATATGGTCCAAGGTGATATTTCTGCATCAGGCCTTCTACTTGTGGTAGAGCATTATATGCAGCATACTGTTAGTTTTCTAAGGGTCTATATCTGCCCCTTTCCATGACTGTGACCAGAACTCTAGGGGTACGCATGTTGCCTTTGCCACAAACTCCACCCAAAACCAATATTGATGCAAGCTACGTCCAATTCAGGATCTACCCCCCTCAGTGCTTATGCCTGTGCTATTACCCTCTTTGCTTTTTCAAAAGTAGCCTGCTGGAGGTCAACCCATTCCCAAGTGTGCTAGTTAGATTCAGGTGTCAACTTGGCTAGGTGAGGATGCCTAGTTCTGTTGTGAACATGAGCCAATGGCATGTGAACCTCATCTGTTGTTGATTACATCTGCAGTCAGCTAGGAGGCGTGCCTGCTGCAGTGAATGATGTTTAATTGGCTGGTGCTTAAATGAGAGAGCTCAACGTAGCATAGCCCAAGCAGCTCAGCATACCTCATCTCAGCACTCGCAGTTCAGCCCAGGCCTTTGGAGATGCAGAAAGGAATCACCCCGGGGAAAGATGTTGGAACCCAGAGGCCTGGAGAGAAGGCCAGTAGAGATCATCAGCCTGTGCCTTCCCATGTAAGAATGAACCTCAGTTGAAATTTAGCTGCCTTTCCTCTGAAGAACTACACATCAACTACATAAATCCCCTTTTATTGAAAGCCAGTCCGTCTCTGGTGTGCTGCATTCCAGCAGCTAGCAAACTAGAACACCAAATACAACCTTTTTCTAATTAGCATATACAACGGTTTTAATATTTGAGCCAAATAGAGAATAAAATGTCTCCAATATCCTAGTAATCCTAGAAAGGTCACAAACTGCTTTGGCATATGCAGTGTAAGAAAACACTATACCTTATCAACTTAATGCAGGAGGCATAATTTTTGTCTTACCTGACCAAACAACACCCCAAAATTTGACAGAGCAATCAGGCTTGTAGTATTTCACGATTGATTGCCCATCCCTGGGTCTCAAGATGGGATATTACTGTTTCTGACACTTTTTTTAATTCTTAAAGAGAATCACTAGTTAATACAGTATCATCAATATAATGAAAGTCACAAATTTGGGTTTCTCCCATTTGGTGAAGTCCTTTGCCACTAGGCCTTGGCAAACAGGCTATGGCAAATAGCTTTACAGGAGCATGGTGAAAATCCTTTATTGACCTTCCCAGGTGGAGGCAAAGGTAGGTTGACTTGCTTTATCTAAGCGTACACTGAAGAAACTATTAACTAAATCTAAAACAAAATGATGCTGGCATAAATGAGTGCTAATTTCTTGTGGCAAAGAGACAGTATTTGGAACTGTTGCCCAAAGGTGGAGTTACTTTAATTACTTTAATTCACAATAATTCACTGTCATGTGCCAGGTTCTGTCAGATTTCCACACTGGCACACAGGGCTATTAAAGGGCTATGGGTTGGTATTAATATTCCTACTCTTTCTAGTTCCTAACAGTTTCAGAAATCTCTTGATCTTTCCCAAGAAGCTTATATTGTTTAGGGGTTGCAATCCTCTGAGATTGCTGTACTTTTGCAGAGGAGCATTTTGTCTGCCCCTTTCTGTTGGTGTTCACTACTCTACACTAGAGGCAGAATTCTCCTTTGGTAGTTTGTAATGTGGACAAAATAGAAGATCAATTCCTAATGTATATTCAGGTATGGGAGAAATATATACAGTGTATTCCTGGAGGGGGAAATGACAGTATCCCCATTTGCAAAATCAAATTATGTTATTTGGCTCTGACTGTCTTTCCCCATAGCCATCTATGGCCAGCACAAATCAGTTAATTCAGGTTACATTTCCATGAGTTAAAATACACTTGGCCCCAGTATTTATTAGTGCCAGCACTCTCGGTTTATTAGTAGGGAACCAGTAAATAGTTAATTCTATGTTTGGCCTCTGATCCTGGGGTCCCTGGGAATCTTGACCTCTCCCCTATGGGAAGGGAATGGAAGTTTCCCAAGTCTCGTTCAGGGATGTGGAGGGTTCTTGTGTTTTGAAAGGGAGTTTCTTGGTCAGTTTATCTTCCCCTTCAGCTATTTGGGAATTTATCTTAGAAAATCTTTTGTCCTTTGGGTAATTTGTTCGACAATTTAACTAAAACAGCTTCATTGTTGGGTCCTGCAAACTTCTCAAACTATATTGCATGTTTTATCCTAAGACCCCCCCCAAAAAAACATCTTGCAGTTCTTCCATAGACTGCCAATAGGGAGTAGATTGTGGAATAGCTTTCTCTTTGGGCTAGGCAGTCTTGTGTGCAGCTATTAGCTAAGCTAATAAAGATACTGTTTCCACCTGATTTAGGGTGGGGATAGGAATATTATAATATATGCTAGTGTTTACTCATTTCTATCCTAGTTAATATTATACCCTCAGCTCCTGGGTGTCCTATAATCATAAAAGCCAATCAGGTAATGACTCCCTGGCTTTCTACTTATAATTCTGCCCAAGATTACCTAATTCAGCAGAAGTATACTCTCTCGTAGTAATGTGGAGTTTCCACTCAGGAGGCTATACATTCTTAGGGCCCACTCGTTAGGTCGCTCCTGTGCTGTTTTTAATTTTTGCTATAGTATTGGACATACTTGCCAGTGTGGTGCCTCTTCCTCTGCTTCCAATATGTATTCCTTTTCCTTCTCTTCATCGTCAGGTGAAGAATCTCTGGGATTCCAAGGTTTTGCACACCCTGGATTAATAACCATTCTCTGGACTCGGACCTGGGGTAATTTCCAACCACAGCACCAGCATCTACAGGCTAAAGTTTCTAACTGATCATCCAGATGACACAAACAGTTGGTTAAGGCATCTTTCATGTCTGCTTGAGCAAGCCACATGTCTCTAATTCCTCCTCTGATGTCAGGCTATTGTTTTTGCCACCTGTTCTGCCTCTGTGGTAGTACATAAGGCTTCTAAAAGGGGCTGGACTATGGCCACTGCTACTTGATCTTCTGTTTTCCTTTTGCTAAAATTCAGTTTTCCTGCTGTCAGTTGCAAAACAGTTAACAACCCCACCAGAGTTTTCAGGTGTCCCCATATTCTCGCAGTGGTCTCCATCCATCCAGAAGGACAGCCATCCCTCCCCACATGGACAATTTAAGCCAAGTCAGGATTTCCCTCATTGAGTCTCCCTTCCCTGGACCTGTGCCTACTCTTGCCAGTGATGCTTTGGTCTCCTGCCTGACTCATCAATTGTTTGGGCCCAGACTGAGTTCATGGAATGCCTAGGCCCGGGCTGCTGCAAGACCAAAGAACACCCCTGTCACTGAAGTAGACAGATTTATTAGGACAGGAGAGGTTCTCTGGTGGCAGGTGTTCTGGAGATTTAGCTCCACACAGGGTTAATAGTCAGGTAATATTGGGGTATGGGGGGCGAGAGGGAGGGAGCAAATAATGTGTGATTTCAGAACAAAGATATTCCATATAGTATAAGGACATTGGGTGTCTAGTAAAAATAGGCCTAGGACCTGTTGTTTTACTAAGATTAGTGTTTAAGACCAAACTACAGTCAATGCTGTTTTTATATCTATGGATATATTCTTCCCCTTCTAGGGAGGCTGTTTACTTTCTTGAATTTTGTCTTTGGCTAAAGCAAGGTTTGTTACAGGCCATTTAGGAGAGGCCTGGGTGCTAGGCTACCAGAGTTACCATGAGTTGGATTCTTTAACATTCAGAGCTTCAACTTATTTTTGATCATCATTGAATTTTACAGTTGGAGGATGCTTAGAGAATTTAAAATAATCTCTCTTTAAACAAATGAAGACAGAAACTCAAGAGAGAGTGAGGACCCTTTCATGTCCTCAGAGAACATCGCAAACCTGCTATTAAGATTGGAATCTTTTGATTTTTTTTTCACGTATACAAAAAAGCAATACATTTCAAAGTAAATTTTAACAAATGCAGAACAGATTTCAAAGTCTGGTATGGGTTACCGTTCCACAATTTCATGTTTTTCCTTTCAGCTGCTCCAAGACACTGTAGGCTAAAAAGAAGTAGCAGTGTAATGATTCAGTAGTAATACTCATTTGTTAAATCTTAACCTCTCTGTTATAATACCTCCTTATCCTTTTATTCTTCTTCCAGTCTTTAGGGATATTTGGGTTATGCCCATTCTAACTTGTTTCATGTTGAAAAGGGATGTCGACAGTATGGGATGAGGGATAGAACTGGTTGATGTTCTTGGAGAGACTGGCACCACTGGGTTTGAGGACTTAACTGGCCTAGGAACCATCTGAAGGTTTTAGGTTCCTGAGAAGTAAACTTAGTGCATGGCACTTTTGTAGGATCTCAGATAGAGCCCTGAATGTTCTCTAGGGTTTATAGTAATGATGTTGGTTGGAGTTTGGCAAACCGTGGAAATTAGCAATACCTAGCTGCGTAAGAATAGCCTCCCTATTTGAACTCTCTTAGCCACTGATACCTTATTTTGTTATATTTCTTTTCCCTCCTTTTGGTCAGGAAGGTATTATCAATCCCATGGGGCAAGACCCAGGCTCATCACTGGGATTCATGTCCCACATTGCCAGGAAGACTCACACCCCTGGATGTCATGTCCCATGTAAGGAAGGGGTTAATGATTTTACTTGCAGAGTTAGCTTAGCGAGGCCACAAAAGACGTTCTCTGAAAGTAACTCTTAGGCATAATTATAATTAGCCTTAGCTTCTGTGCTTCAGAAATAAACTTTCATAAGACAAGTCTCAAGATCAAGAACTTGGCCTATTAACTTAGGTGTCCCTAGTATTTGAGAAAATATCCAGGGTTTCCCAGGTGGGAAAGTTTAATAGTTCTGTATATTTTCTCTAGTCCCTCAAGGAACTTTGCCTAAACTTTTTAATTATCTGCCCAACATACTTTGGGATGTATCCAGGAGTTACATTAAGCTCTACAGAATTATAAGAGAGAGATAGGAACCTGAAAACTTACAGTGCTGTATAATATATTCATTTTCAACTCAATTTTATTTTGAAGATCTGGATACAGAACATAGCATAAGAAGTTACTTTCAGGAATAGGAAAGCTGGCTTTTGCGAGCTACAAGGAAGGCAGGCAGATAGAAGGCCTTGTGTGTGTTCAGGTGTTGACTTTTAAAGCTGAAGGGTCAGAGGAAAAGGGCACAGATTCAGCCTGTCAGAGTGTATACACAGACCCCAGCATCCAGCTTGCTTCATGTCACTCCTGCTCCTCCTGCTGCCCTTCACAAAGGTCTCTTTAGGCCCTCAGCACCCCTGACATACCCATGGGGGGTAATTCCTCACCTCCTGTTTGATCGGTCACAACGGCATTCCATTTGTTCATGTTTTCTTCATACTGTACATCACTGTGTGTGTGTTTGTTGTGTTTAGTTGTTTCCTATCTCCTTCACCATACTATAAACTCCTAAAAGACACATTCTACATCCTTTTGCTTCATTACTCTGTAGAGGCCTTGCATGTATCTAAAATCTAACAGACAATTAAGGAATGCTATCTGAATGAGTGAATGTATGAATCAAGTGTGAAGGAATTGCTCATGATCAGAGCATGGCTTAATAATGGCTTTAGCTTTTTGCTACATTTAACAAAACTGTAAAAGATGTAGGACTGGTGGGCCGCGGTGGCTCAGCGGGCAAAGTGCTTGCCTGCTATGCCGGAGGACCTCGGTTCGATTCCCGGCCCCAGCCCATGTAACAAAAACGGAAAAACAAAATACAATAAAGCAAGAAAATGTTTCCCTTTCTTCCTTCCTTCCTTCCTTCTATCCTTCCTTCCTTCTCTCTGTCTTTCCTTTAAAAAAAAAAAAAAAAAAAAGATGTAGGACTGTATAAGACACATTATAAGTCTCTGAAATTGTAAGACCAGCCTTGAAAAGGATCAGTGAATTAAACAAAAAGTAGTTTTAGCCATTGTTGTTGATTTGTTGGGCTTCGAAAAATCAGAAATTCAGAGTTTTAGAAAGGGATTTTTTATCTTTCAACAACAACCACTGAACACACTGTTTTATTCTAAATAAATGTCTTAGTATGGTTCTGCAGCAACAGAACTTAACTGATTTTGAGAATGTGCAAAGAATTAAGAGCTTCAGTGAATAGATTTCCCCTCATAGAATGCACATCCTGTAGCATTAGACATATATATACTGCTTTATCTGGGCATTGGGGAGAAGCTCCAGTCTATATGGATATTGTTTATCACAGTATTTAAGGGACTATAGAGTTGAAGTCCTCATATTTTGGCAAGGAAGCTGCTATCTAGAGAGATTGGATGATCCATCTACTTCAAATCATTCTTCTAGAATATAATGATATAAATCAATACATAACTGACTTCTCCAAGGTCATACCACCAAATAATGGGTTTTAGGAGTAACAAAGATGACACACTTCAGAGCCAAAGAGACCAGTGAAAATCCCAGTTCTGTCACGACTGGTCCTTTATCTTTATAATAATGGTTTAACAGTTCTTTACCCATTTAATGTTTAGTTGAAAATTCATATCACAAGTACCTGGCACAGTGCCTAACCATAATTGGTACTCAGTAAATATTAATTTCCTTTACCTTCCCTTAAATGTCACCTCTCCTGATATAGTGTCCAACAATAGGAACCCCACATGCTGCTACCAGAACAATCTGTTAATTGATCAAAGTCATTAAAATATAAATCATTATGACTAGGAAAAATATGAAACAAAATGCCATAACTCCAATGTCAAAATATCTCAGGCGGTGCTTCTTAAATTAGAAAGAGAAATTGAGAGAGAACATGTGAAAGGGAGGGAAGGTAAGGGGAAATGAAGGAGAAAAAACTAAAAAGGAAAATGTACAATAAAAATCTGAAATGTTAGAGACATGTCCTTAGTACTGAAGCTCCATTTAACTCTTGTAGAGTAGCTACGCCTTGTGAAGCAACCATCAATGAGGCTAAAAACGAGGATGTTTGGAGCATCTAAGAAAACATGGAGTTTTAAAATCCATGAAGTTAGAAATCCTAGAAATAGTCACTTTGAATTTAACCACTTATTTATTTCACATATATTATAAAATCATATTTTCGTCTGAAGTATAGAAAACAATCACAGTAAACTATAAACAGAATATATGTATATATTTTTATCATCCTTCCTTTTTTCTGAGTTTTGTATTAATATAAACTCATTGTAGTATACAATGAAAAGCTTGGCTAGTCTTTGCCTCCATTTCCTGGGGAGTTAACCTCTGAATCTTTCCCATTATAGGAGCCTCTCTTGTTATTCATGGTGGATGTAGGACCACAACTAATAGTCATATGCTAATGAAATAACAGGGTGGGGCCTGGCCACATTCTAAAGAACAAGCATGTGTTAGGGGGTTGGAGTTTTGAGCCAAATCATGTCAGCTCCACCTTCCCAAGCTCTGGGAGGAGATACGGCTGGAGATTGAGTTCAACCACATAGGCATAGGTTCCACCAATTATGCCTATTTAGTGGACCCCATATAAACTAGGAACACTTGAAATTTTGATGAGTTTTCATGATTGATAATGATAACACTGTGCTGGGAGGGTGATTATATACCTGTATATATGCTCATATGTATATATATATATACACACACACACACACACACACACACACGCACACAGTGTATTAAATCTGAAATCATTGTTTTTATAGGTTGCAAACAGTCAAATATAAAAGATTTGACGTAGGGGATGCAAGTGTAGTTCAGTGATAGAATTTTCGCCTGCTGTGCGGGAGACCCGGGTTCATTTTCTGGCCCATGCACTTCCCAAACAGACAGACAAAAAAGACGCCAACAAAAATCAACAAAAAATTCAACAGATGGTGCTGCAATAATGGGATACTCACATAGAAAAAGAATGAAATGTGATCCTGCCATATAGCATACAAAAAAAAAAAAAGATTTGATATAGTTTAATCTTTACAAGGTTCCAGGTCTAGGCCTGAGCTTCCCCAAATTTAGTTTATATGACAGCTTTCTTTGTGAGAATGTGTATGATGATATGGCAACATACATACCATCAATGAGCATGGAAGGCATTTGAAATCTCATATGGATTGTATATTCAGTGACCTAAATATCTGCTCTAAAATTGCTGTTTCAAATCAATCAGAATCCAAACTTATGCAATAATAATGAAAATTAAGAATTGCTAAGGAGATCAGATATTCCTTTGGTATGATAAGAATACATCTCCCTAAACATGTGTTACTTGGAAAAACAAAAGAAATACTATGTTTTTTTTGGATTAAAAAAAAAAACATATAAATCATATTTCCTTATATTAAATCATTAAATATATTAAACAAAATATGACACTGTTTTAGGTTTCCATGCCTTGAACTCTTTCAGAATTTACATATCAATTTCCTGTTCTGAGTCTCGAAAACTGAGAATTTTAGAATTTAGAATTTTAAATGATGACATGAAAAAAGTACATATTGTACTCTTCTTGTTTTATATAGAGAGCAAACATCATCCACCTCAACCACAGTTAATATGACTAACCACAGGGCTTGTGTTCAAGCAAATGAGAATTTAAACATAAATTTCTTATCTTCCCTTTAAATCCAGGTTTTAGGTATTAAAAAGGCCACATGTTCTTTTCAGCCACAAGTATTTAATCTTTGATTTTAAAACTGTGCTGTGATAAACAGCAGACTTTCCTCAAAAGAAAGGTTGAGAAATTTCTGTCTGTGCTGCAATTTGGTCCATTTCCAGTTGAAGAGATAAAAATGCCTCCCCTGATTCCAGAAATCTTTGTGGCCATTCACAGTATAAGGCTTCTGCAGCTGCTTTTGAAGTTGTCTCAGATGCTCTCTGTACAAGAACACATCCTGCTCTGAACGATCTGTCAAAATACATGAGAGCAGAAGCCTTGCAAGGCCTGTTTTAAAGAATGCTCTTACCTGAGCATTTGGGGCCTCACATTTGATCCTCAGAAACCCCTATTTGATCCTCCAAGTATCTGGAGTAAACCCAGAGCAAAGGGAATAGAGCCTGTTAGATCCTCTTAAATAAGCCAGCCCAGAATAAGCTACTTCTCTTGGGCAGTTGTGTTTAGATTGAGGTTGATTTTATTATTGATGAAAAGCAGAAAAGTCACTGAGAAAAAAACTGTAGAAATCGAGCTCGCTCTGCCCTCAGAGAGCACTACTTTTTTCTTCTTAGCACTTAGCACAATCTGAATAAGTTAGGTACATAATTACTTATACAACTTTATATTTCTGATATTTTTCAGAAAGAGTGTATTATTTATCATTACAGTTTTGAGGGAAATTTAATAAGGAAAAGTCCCACCTTTCCAGAGACTTACGATAAACAGAAAAAGTATGAGCAGAAAAAAAACAAAGTCACTTTTTTGCTCACTTTGAAAGAATCTGCAGAGAACTTAGCAAAGTGTTCTTGGCCTCCTGAGTGACACTGGTTTTGAAAGAAGACACTGCCCAGCCTCCTCCTGCACTCCTCAGCAACAGACTGTCTGCAGAGGAATGTAAATATGCTTTGAAACACAAGAAAAATGCTTGAAAGCTTACTAATGGATTTCTCTTCAACAAAACAATTCCAGGAAAATGGATAGAAATTTTCCTTTCTGACTTGTTTACCTTAGTGAAGTAGTCCTTTAGTTCCAGGACTGAAAGATACTAGGTTCCATACCTAAGAGCTCAGATTTTAGAAGAAAATTTCAATAAAAATTAGAGATGTACCCTATGGTAGTGATTTATTTCTACTGAAATCAAATAAATGTGATACTGGCAGGGAGAACTGCCTTTGTATTTTTTTGTTTGTTTGTTTGTTTGTTTGATTTTTGGTATGGGCAGGCTCTAGGAATTGAACCAGGGTCTCTGGCGTGGCAGGTGAGAATTCTGCCACTGAGTCACCGTTGCACCGCCCTGTTTTTAATATTTAAAGGTAGCTTGATTACTTTTTTTTTAATTGACTATATTATTTTCTTTCAAAGCCTATACAAGTCATTTATTATCACTTATTAAACTCAGCAGTGTACTCTGTGGCACACTAATTCTCCATGAATAAACAGGATAAAGGTTTTTATGCTCAAAATTAGACCAGCACATTTGCTGAAAGCTTCTCTAAGTTTTCATTTCAATTGTGAGTCTCCAGCAGTGCACACTGTCTTCCACCTTCTCTAACCACAGAAACTTTTTTTTGTAACATATAACTCCTGTGTCTAGCATTCAATAAAAAACACTTTGAACAGTGCACTAATATTTTATTTTATGATATAAAATCATTGCAAAAGAGTTTTTTTTTTCCTTCTTCTTTTAAATGACTTCTGACGCATTGGCTGTTTTGAGTGACTGCTTATCAAATTTGTAGAAAGCCATTCATAGAAACACAGAACTAGTTAGAATTCTCCCCATGGTGAACTATTTGCCACTGCTTTTGACCTTCGTCTTAAGGGTAGATCTATTTGAGTGTGGTCTTAATGTACTAATTATATCTCCCATTCCTAACATCTTGGTTAATTATAAGCATCTATTGCTTGGACTGCCTCTGTCACCTTCTATTCTAATTAAAGGTTGTGTGCTGGAGAAAGAGCCTCTGAGTGTTTTCTCAATCCCAAGAGGAAAGGTTTAAAGCAATAAGGGACGCTTAATTATACAATCTCTGAGTGAGGGCATTAAAGTGTGAAATACAAGGGAAAATTTTGTGACATTTATTTTATATTTTTGTAGGTTTCTTTGGTAATTGTCATACCTGCACATAATTTTGCCCCACTTTCAAGATAATTTTAATCAAAAGTTGTTATTTCATGGGAGCCTGTGAAAATTTTTCCCTAATACAAGTATTTTCCATAATACTTGTATATGAATGTACATAAACCCTTTTATTAATGATCACGGATCATTTTGAAAAGTAATTATGTCAACATTATAAGGAATCATTTACGTACATGTGTATATTTATGCATTGTGTGTATGTGTATACATATACATACACAAAATTTCCCAAAATAAACTGTATGTAGTTTTAGTACTCCCTAATACGTTCTCTTAAAATTTGTGTTTTTGAAAAATTAAGAATATTTGCATTACTACTTCAGTGATAATACAAATCATCACTACTATATTTCCTAGAATACTTGCTAAGAAAAGTACATCACGCCATTTAAGATCTCTAGAAAATTAATTACCTATGTAAGAAAGTTTTCCACATGAATGATTCTTTTAAAATTTATTTTAATGGAAATCTATAGTAAGTATTGACTACTTATAAAGCAGAGTATATCAAGCATCATTTACACATTTGTCAAAATCAGTGCCTGTTTTTGAATTGTGCTGAATTAGACTTATATCCTTGAGGACACATTCAAACTTATTGAGCATATTCTAAGAGACCTAGAAATTTTCATGTTTGAGTTTTATAATTTTTCTGCCTTCTTTTCTATCAATTCTTACTTCTATTAATTTCTTGTAGCATTATTCCCACCTCTGCCCTACTTATATACTGCTTTAGATCTGCTGTGGACCGGGATTCCTAATATTTCCATCAGAACTAAGCTCCTGATGTGAGCTGAGAGGATATGATTGAGGTCCGTCCCAATGGCCTTTCCTGCAGTCATGTGCACAGACTATCAGGCACAGTTTCATGGTAGCCATTTCACTGGTGCAGGATCTGCAAATTCCCACGTTTGACATTTGGAAGGTAGACTTACTGAAATTAAAGCCCCACTTCTCTGGAAGTAGAGAGTTTTATAAGGAATTGTGTCTGTATTCCCTTCCATTGAAACATAATGAATTAGAGTAAAGAAAAGCATTTGAATGAAATACTCAATTTTTTTCCTGCTGAAGCCACTTAACTTTCTTAAAATATGTTTGGAGGTTATTTATATTATTGACAAAACCATCCTATTTAAGGTTTTTAATGTCATTGTTATGTCCAATCCAGATGATATATGTGGGTTTGAATTTGAATAAAGAATACATCACCCTTCTAATCTGATCAGCATAAACTAGTTTTTAAAAAATACAAGATTTCTTTTGGAATTTCAAACTACAATTAAGAAACAAATGCAGTTACATTTAAAATGGAGTCAGTGTTCATTTTAAACATACTTGGGCCTTTATCAAAATGATACCACCTTACTAAGAACATTATTTTTCTACAAATAATTGCATATAAAGCATATGTCCAAGTCCATACAGTAAGTAAATTAATTGACCTGTTTTATAAATGGAGGTGTCTTCTCGGAATACATTATTTTAGTTTAAAAGATATATTTGAAACATATAATAAGCAATCTTATAACCTGTACATTAATATATATATATGCACATTAAGTTGTTCTAATTGCTTTATTTTCAGTGCATTTAAGTTAACATGTAACTTTCCATAACACTTAAAATTTTGCTTCTAAGCCATTGCTACTTTAATTTTCCAAAATGGTAGTATTTAGAAATCTCCAGAGTATATTGGATGAGTGCATTCATCATGTTTCTTGACTGTAACTCATTCAGCAACAATGCCACTACAATAGCACTTTGAATTTAACCCTCTTACAATATTTATCACATTGTATTGTGATTATGTACACATTTAATCTCATCATAAACTGTGAGACCTACAAGATATGAAGTCATATTTTTTGTTGATTTTTGTGTCATTTCCATCTCAGTACCGTGCTTAGCAGTAGCGACTAAGGAAATGCTATTTGAATGAGAAAACAAGTAGAAACCTCAGTGGACCTAAGTTCTTCCCTGGTTCTTCACTTCTTATTTTTATGTCTGTCATCACTTAGTAACCCTCACTAGCCATTAACACAAGAAAACTTTCCTTGGGTCCATGTAGCATTTCTGTGACAGATAAATTTCCTCATAATTTTTTCAGCATGAAGATAATGAAAATAGTTAAACCAAGAAAAGTATCTCATAAAAATCTAAGTTTCCTCTGTATCACATAAGATTTTCCTGTATCACATATTGATTTTACTTTTAAAGATTTTTGTAGAATATCTTTAGTTAATAGTTTTATTTACATGGAGCAGCGTTTCATGGAACTGAGTGAAATTAGGCTTACTCCATATTATATATACTTGTTTTAATGAAAAGCAAACCATATTGAAAGCAACAAAATATTAAATGTTAAACTGTATCTCATGATTGTAGTACAATTAATTTTTCTCTGTAGATTATCTTTTAATATTATGGCATTCCTGTGTTCTTAAAAGTAATATATCAAAATTTCATAGAACTGAACATTTTAAATGATGGAAAATTACTGAATATATAGTTATACCTTAAACTGAAATTTTAAAAAGGGCAGTATGATGATCGATTGAAACGTTTAAAAAAAAAAGAAAAATGTATTACTTTTCCCATCGGGCTAAATCACCATTTCAGTAACAAAATATAAGTGTTCATGAAAACATAATCAGATTTTTTTCTCTGTGTTGTACAGTTTTATTTAGCTTCAGTATAAAGTTATAGTAAAGTGATTTTATTGAATTAGTTGTGATACATATTGAAAATAGGAAGAAAGGGGAACAAATTGTTGGCTTCTAATTTTTGCAACTTCACCACTGAACAGTTGGCCTTTGGGAGGTAATAGTAACTCATCTGAGACCAATCAACTGTGGCTTTCAGTTTCCAAACAAAATTATTGGAAAGGATCTGGTAACTTATGGGCCTAGCCCCTTGTTGATACTCATCATGGACTTCAGATCCATGACTCTATAAAAATGCAATTGCAGCCCATATTTATCAAAGTGTAGCTAAGAGGCCCCTAGGATATTATTTTAGTCTCTGGCTTTTGCCTGGCTAGACAGTCATTAATGCTGTTCCAGCAAATTTGGCTCCTGGCTTCTGCCTGGATGAACAGATTTTGATGTTGTCTTGGATAATCTTTATTTGGGGTCCTAGGGAGGAATGTTTCTTGCTGACTTTTACCACCACTGGCTGTTTCAACATTTGTTTTCCATTAATAAGAGCCATCTGGATCTCTGCTTCCAACATATAGTAGATATTTCACCAGCTTTGATTTTTTCTCAAGCTCTGTCTTAATTACATGGTGGGCAAGGCTTATCTTAGTCAAAATAATGTGTCCTCTATAAAGAATATGACAATCATGCTTCTTTCTATCTGTGCCTTCCTTCAGAGAAAGAAGTATCAGAAATTTAGTGAGTATAGACTTCATTGCACCAAATACCCTTTCAAAATTTAGCTAACATATAAAACAGATTTGGACCTTGACTGAATATACTAGTCAGTCTACTCTGGGTTAGCTGTTTTATGGAAAGCTGAGGTGTAGGAATTATGCCTAGTGAAAGGTTATATTGATGGATGATACCTCTCTCTGATGCCCCCTTAAACTCCCTTTCTCTCCATTACCTCAATGAGTACTGACCACCTAGAGGCAGAAGGCTCCCCTGCTAGTAGCTGAACAAGTGTTTTATCTATGATAATAATTTTCTAGTAATCTCTCCTGAATAAACCTGCCAGAGCATCTAGGAGGAAAAGGGCCTGCAGGATCATCTTTCAGTGACTAAATTCATTTCCTGCCCTTTAGAATCTTCATTCTTCTCTATTTCCTCTATTCCATCTAGAGTTCCTTTGTAACGCTAATAGCATACACTCTTCATTACTATTATTTACTTCTTTGTCTCTCTAGATATATATTTAGGAGTCGTATAGGTAGGGATGCTATTCATCTAGGTATCCCCAGCATCTAGCCTAGGGTATGACACATGTAATAAATGTTTGTAATAGGATAGAAGGGAGAGGAGAGAAGGCAGGCAGTCAGGTAAACCCATACATTTCTAAAGTCTTAAGTACCTGCAGCTGTATTATTAGTCTTTAGGGAATTTAGCAGATTTTATTCCAGTCTCTAAATCCTGTTTTTCACATAGTAGGCTCTTATATTAATAACTACATCATCTGGCTTGTATTATTTTGTGAAGAATTACTAGGAGGAAAGTCCAAACAAATTTATGATCCATTTGTTTCTCAAAGATACTTGAAAGAGATTTTCAGCCTTAGACTAAGCTTTATATTTTAGTATAAAATAATGAAAATGTTCCTTTGGGGTTGGTGGATCAATAATTAAGCATACCTATCTTGAGAAAATAGTTTGTATATAGAGGTAAATCTATATAAAGTTGATTCAGAAGATCTGTTAGAACAGGCAAATGCTATGTCCACCTATTAAGAACTCAACGTATGTGGAAAATGAGAATTAAAATAGATTCAGAATCTACTTCGATATTTATATCCAGCAATATTCTAAATTGAATGACCAAGAAAGTGATGATTGGGAGACAAACCTCAGGATGCTCCCAAGAAAAATGTGCAAATATAAAATTTTAAAATATTTGGATTTAATCTATGTATTATTGGACTAAGCACCAAAGGGGCACATTACTTAAGGGATTTGAAATTCATTTTTGCCAGAACAGACTTGAACAAGTTAAGCCATCCCACACCAGTCAGATGACTAAAGAATATAATGTTAAAAAACAAAAAGGCAAGCTAGCTGTTTAAACATCATGTCTTGTTAAGGGGCAGGAGGTGGAGACTGACCTGAATGGACTCTCACAATTGTTTGTATCCTGTAAGACTGTGTTTTACTCACAATTACCTTCTTCAGGCCTTGTAATATCAGAAAGACAAACATTTTCTCACATTTAGGTTCCTTGGTGCCACCCGTCTATGCAAAAAGGAACTCTCAGCTGCTACTAATGTCTATGCAGGACTTTCTTGATAGAGGAAAGTAGATAAAGCTGCATCCTCAGATTCTTTATATATCTCTGTATGCACAATTCACAGTAAGCATGAAACACTTCCAGTAATTGACCACAGTGCAGTACTTAAATAATACCAGTAGTCTGGTAAAAATACAGAGATGATAGGACAGGATCCCTACCTATAGAGCTTCTAGTATGTTATCTAGGGAGACAAATAAGTAAATAAATAATGGCAGTGCAGAGTACATACTATGAGTGTTATAAAAAAACTTGATAACATAATTATTCAGTAATTTGTGCTGTGCTTTACATATATAATCTAATTCAGTCTGCTCAGCAACCACAGGGAGGAGTTACTATTATTATTTCTAACTTTTAGATTTTGAAAGTTAGGTTTAGAGAAGTTAAATAATGCATCCAAGTCACATAGCTAGTAAACAGCCAGCTATTGGATTTAATGACCAATGAATATATGCTAAACTGATGGTACTCCTTTACAAAGAACCTTGCTTAGTAAGATTCTATTTTCTCAAAGATCTCAACCACCAAAGTCTGTGCCACATCCATCCCAGTTGGGACCTTCATTGCACACTTTCGTCAGACAAACACAAATCATCCTGTCCCTGTCTGTGATTTTTGTCCTGACTCCTCTTCCACTGCAGGCCATCTTTTTCAGTCTCCTCATTTACTATACCTTGTCATATAAATTCAGCCTCAAGAAAAAGATTTATGAAAAAGTAGATAAGATTGGTAAATGAGAAAATTTTTATTTTTAAACAAGTCTAATGGAGACAGATTAAGTATCTTTTTTCAAAAACTTGCTATTATTCTTTCATGAATACCTTTATATATACATCCTTGCATACTTATGAATTGTTTCTCATGGGAATGGTATACTTTTTTAACATGGGCAGGCACTGGGAAACAATACCCGAGTCTCCATCATGGCAGGCGAGAACTCTGCCACTGAGCCACCATGGCCCACCTGGGAATGGTATACTTTTAACATCATAAAATACTAAGATCCTAGATGTCCCACAAATTGGATCTAATTCTCTCAGAACCAATTTCCAGGATTCAGCATTTTAGGAAGATAACCACATCATTATCTACATAAAGCAGAATGGTTTGACACCCATCAAGTCATTTTTATTCTTTTTTGCCTGATGCTTTGATCAAAAGATGATTCACCCATTTATACCCCTCACTGCCTTTGAGCCCTGGCTCAAAATTCATCTCTAGGCAATCTTCCCTAATTAACTGCACTTTGCTTTCATCAGCCTTTTGCTTTGTATTCCTTCAGCATAGGCCAAACACCCAGATTGTGGTGAGAGCCAAAGAATATAACACAACCTTTGGTGGAGACATTCTTTTAAGCAACTGGGAGTTTCTATTGTAATCCTAATCTCACTGATGCTGTTTACATGTATGTGAATCACCAGGTGTGCTGCTTTGTCCCCATGCACTATTTGTAGATGTGGTCATGCACATTATTCCATTGCGTCCAAGCTGAGCCACTGCTTGCTTACTCATCGGCTCTTTCAGTGCTTTCTCCTATGCTTCAGAAACTGCAAGATCCTCAGTAAATTTCTGATGGTGAGTTAAACTCATCCCCTAGTCTCCATCACTGAAATTTGTCTCCTTTACCTTCTACTAAATAAAAAAAGATGTTATTAAAAGTCAGGGGTGCATTTCCCATTTAATTACCATGGTGACACTGACCTTTTCTTTTAAAGTAGCATGTCGAATTGATTCTTTTAGAGACTACTTTATTTGTACCTTACTTTTTGCTTCTGTCTAGTGGAATCTGGCATGCAGTATACTGAGCCAGTGGTTTATCAGTAAATGTTTAATTTAATATTTAGTTTATGTTGCTATCCTCTTTGGCTTGAACTTCTAAAATATTCTCATTTGCTCCTTCACCTTTGCCTTTGTAGCAATAAGAAAAATGTCAGGTTGTTTCACCCCTTCTGCACCAGTGTGCTTATTTATGAATGTGTCGGACTGCACCCTTTGCTAGGTCATATAAATGATCAAATTTTTGAAATTAACTGTTCCATTTTCATATTTTTTCAGTATTAAATATAAATATCTAAACAGTGAGCTACATTTCAAATGTACAGAACCTTTTGTTACATCTGCTCCTGCTAACGAATGTGTTTTTTGTCCCTTCAAGTATCTCTGTCCCTTCTGTGTCAGAGGCAGCTGAAGGCAGCCTTTTTTCAGAGCAAAATATGTTCCTTATTGGAACTGAGATGATGTCTTGCAGTTCCAATTCTAAAAGACCAAGACAGAAGAAAGGAACCACATGTAATACAGGCCCTTTCTATGGATCCATGGGTAGCCCTCATTCTCAGACTCAAAATATGGCTACACTATCTCCAAGCATTGTGTCTGTGTTTCCAAACAAAAACAGTGATCAAGGGGGAAAGAGAAGACATATCCTACCAGGTTATGGCTGCTTTAAAGAGCTTTCCCAGACACCCTACCCGGTTATTTAACATCTCTTTGATCAGAACTAGCCTCAAGAGAAACATGGGGAATATATTTAATTGACCCACTGCCACCCTGAACAAAACTGGGGTTCTGTTGATAAGAAGGGATAAATGAATATTGGATAAGCAACTAGCAGTGTCTATTTCAAGGATAATAGTCTTGACAAGGATATCAAGTTAATCTTGACTAAATTCCAACTACAAGAGTAATTAAGAAACTGGCATTATGTATCTATAGTCTTAACTTTGGAATATAAGTTTTGAACTGCAATTTAATAGCAATAGAGTAATACTAATATTTTCTCATTATTTAAAAAAATACCTGATACTTTGACTTCCTTGGACCTACCTTAGGAATGGAAAAATAAACATAGGAAATGTTTTGATTCTGAAAATGTTCTGGAAAAATATCTTGTGACTTTCTACCAG
The DNA here is from genome assembly GCF_023851605.1 of Tamandua tetradactyla. Lineage (NCBI taxonomy): Eukaryota > Metazoa > Chordata > Mammalia > Pilosa > Myrmecophagidae > Tamandua > Tamandua tetradactyla. The sequence goes on from NC_135331.1 coordinate 133,943,988, forward strand.
AAAAGTACTTCTTCTGCTGAAGGTCCCACATTATGTAAAATGGAATTAGGCAATGAGAGGTACTCATAGGATTACAGAAGCTGCTTCTCAAGGTTCCTTCAATAGTAGAAAGACAAACTAATAGCACTGTGTCAGAGGTACACAGCCATGCTGCTTGTGTATGTTGGGGTTTAGTCAATCTTCCTTAACACCCTTGTTAAGGCAGATTTCCAACACTGGTATGGGTCAGTCTAGTTGGATACCAGGAATGGAACAAATATACCACATAATGGTTGAAGAGTATCAGCCATCATCCTGTTATAATTTATTTTAGTATTCATTAGGCTTATGAATTTAATTCAGCAAGTGCCTGAGCATATGATTAAGCAGGGCAGGCAGCTGTCACTGTGATGAAATTTGGGAACTATAGGAAAGACCTCCCCCACAAATATGCCATTTTAGTCACACTGAGAGAGCGGGTTGCTAAGCCATGTAAGTTAGGTGCATACTGTCTCAAAAAAAAGGAGTTATTAATTGCAAGTTAATATTCTGTGAATTGTTGATGTTAATATTTTGGAGCCAAAGTTTATCTGGTTACTTATTATAACAATAGGGATTTTAGGATAGAGCTTGAACCCAAGACAGATTAATTCTGATAAGAGAAACTAAGTCCAAACAACATAGAGAAATGGGTCACCACACTGAGGGCCTCAGCAAACCTCGTAGTGGAGCAAAACATACCCAAAGTGGGATTCTCAAGGCAAACCAAAAAATTCCTGGGAACACTCCGCCTGGGACACTCTGCCTGCTTTACAAGTTTGCCTTGAATTTGCCTGGGATGCTTTGGCCTTTGTCAGGAGGCAGAAGTCCCCTTCATTCTTCAATAAGTACAATTTGAGACGTCTTTACTGATAATGAAATTATGCCACACATGAAATCATAGTTAACTAAACATCAATCTAAATAACTTAAAAAAGAGTAACCTTTAGTTGACAAAATCCTAAGGCAGTTATAAGTATCCAAAGGGTAAACAACATAATATGTAGCTAGTATTACCTGTAAACACTAGAATCTTTGTACTCCTCCTACTTAGATTGATCATTTCTGTCTTTATAAAGTATAACTCCTGTTATAGTTAAAGCTTCAAAATGAATCAAACAATTTTTCCTTTTTGCTATGGGAATAGTCTAAAAGCTTCTAGAAAAGTATCTATTAACTGATAGAGAAATTTGGACTATATGCAGTCTTTAGTGAGCAGATTTAATAATAATTACTGCTTTCATGAGCAGGTAACACATGCACTAAGGGATTTTTGTTTTGTTTTTAATTTAGACTAAGGAAGGTGGTTGAAAAGCAGTTTTAATTTTGAAAAATATCACTGTGATTCTCCTTCAGGTAATAACCAATATGTGTTTATAGCAGTATCTTTTAAATTACTATAAGTCCTGTTTAAGTCAAACCAGAAAATAATCATTGAGGGTCTATTATAGACAAGAAAGGCACTGTCCTAGGCACTATAGAAATGAAATTGACAGGAACACACATTTGCATCCTTTAACACATTCAGAGTCTAAATAGGTCATATTGCAAACATATAAACAACCAGGATATAAGGCAGAATATGTTAAGATCTATAAAATTTGGGAGTATCCAAAAGGCTCAGGCATCTATGATTAGCCCTGAAGGGTGCTAATAATTAGAGACTGACTATAGCGGCCATTCAAGATCAAGGGAACCAGCAGACAGACATTAGGTGTACGGAATATGAGGCATAGCACAATTGGAGAGGTAGTTCTTACTATAAGCCTTGAAAGGAAGTATTTGTTTGTTTTCAATTATCTATGTATATTTGACTCTCTTTAGCAGACCACGTTGTTGAAGAATACCTTGGTTCTAACAGAATGTTATTTCATGTATATATCACTACAGTGGATAGATTTGGTAAATGCTTCCAACACATTTCTTAATTAATGAGCAAATGATACAGCAAATTCCATTTTTACACCGATTCCTCTATCTTATGTTTTATGTTTCATTGTCCACTTTCCTTTAATTCGCCTCACTTATAGCAGTTAGCCAAGCAATATATGTTCTACAAGGCACATCTGCATTTCTCCTCATGACTACTTTTCTGATGCCACATAGTCTCACCCTACTACTGTCTAACTTGTGTAGACTCACTGTGAGATAGAGTAATGATCTGTAAGCTATCAGACACTAACTGCACTAGTACTGAGTTTTACATCCACACATGTTCCTAAAATCCTGCTCCCAAATATTTTATCATGCTAATCTTTGGCAGAAATCAACAATCCACACTTAGGATTCTTTCCCCGGCACTGCTCTTTAAGTAATTAATCGTAGGAAAATACATATGCAGAGAAAGGACTTGGAGATTTGCAGACTATCATAAAATAAGTCATTCACTTCTTCTCCTTAGTTCTTCCCCAATTTCCTTCTCAAAGGTAGAGGAAAATAAAGTGCTAAGTCAAATATTTGCTTTTTGTCTGAAAATTTAATCTCTGGCGTTTTTCTGAGCTGAGCTACAATCAATGTATATTTTTAAGATTTGTTTTGTTTATTTGTAGGTACAACCCAGTTATGATGTGACACGCTATGAAAATACTTTCTATCTGCTCTGGGTTCTGGAACAGCTCCTTCAAAAGGAAAATGAAGAAGGCCACACTTCAAGTATAGGACATGATGATCAAGAAATCAATAAATTTCTTCAGAAACATGATCAAACTATTTTCCAGCTTTCTGATGCATTCCCTTTGTTTACTTTTTATTTGTGGAGACTGGGCATTCTCTTGAACTCAAAAGAAATACAAACTATTGAAGAAAACTCACTTCCTTAGCCATTTTCCAAATATTAGAAACATAAACATAATAAAACTGAATATATAAAGATCTCATGCCTAAAAGATTTTCAAGAAATTTTTAACTTAGCATTTTTAAATGCATCTCGAAATAAAAATCATTAATTTGATTTAATGGTTAATCTTAAATTGTATTTAGTACTACTTTAATACTGAAATAAGCCAGTTTCAGTTAAGAATGCCCTTTTTATTTCATGTACCTATATTTTACAATGTCAGTCAATCTTTTACTCTCGAAAATAGACCCATTAATTGTCTCTCACAAAGTATATTTACATTTTAAAAGATTTCCTAAAAATTTAATAGATGCTAAATGATAAAAGATCTTTAGGTTTTACTACTTTATCAACTTACAGTGTTTGAAATAATTGATTATAAATGCAATTTTAAAAACTTTTCTTACATAATTTCACTTGTATCACCGCCTATCAACTTAGTGGGGGACTCATGGAAAAGAAAGGTTTTTGGAAATCTAAAGGGCTTTAACTTCATATATCCAACATATTTGTTAAATCCTTATTAAGAAGCTAATTAGTTGTTTGAAATGTTCATATTTGTTTTTCTATGAATATTTATTTTGATTCTGTTGATTATGTTATAATATTCCTATGATTGTTAAAATGCAGTTAAGGCATATATAATTAAGTCATTAAGAATACTTCTAAAAATTTTAACATCTGTCCAGAAGTACACTTTGTACTTATTAAAAGTATTGGTTGATTTTTCCAGTTGCACAGCCTCATTGACTTTATTTTAATTATCAAAAGCATCACCAATAAGCTTGATATGCACACTTATTACTTATTTTCCTACAGTACAATTTAGGGCACAAAAAATACAAATTTGCTTCATTAATGTGTAATATTGTTACATATCTTATGAAATAAATGTCACTGGTATTTAAAAAAAACTTGTTATATATATTAAGAAATATTTTTAAACATAATATATATAAAATTATATTAATTGTTATCTACCACAACTATTTTGGGAGTTAAAATGCTTTTTAGAAAAGATAAAGCCCTTTTTATAGTATCTGAAACTCAATGCAATATGTCAGTCAGCTATGGCTTGGGGATCAGCTTATCTGGACTGGGCTATGCTGGAAAATTCCATTTCAGGTTGCAATTCTCCCGCTGGGGTAGGATTCCTTCTACAAATCAGACTCTGGCCTCCTCTAACTGCTTATTCTGAGGCCCAGGCTAAGGGGGGAAGCAGCTACTTGGGAAGTTCTTCTCACCGTAGATAGGCAAGAAGAAAGATGGAAACCTGATATCTCTTAAGTAGGCTGAGAAGTGTCACATTGTCACTTCCAGCCACCTGCATCTGCCAAACCACATCAAATGGCCAAGCCCTAAGATAAGGGACAGGAAAGTATCTCCCCCACCCACCCTCCCCTTTACTGAAAGGATTTGCAAAGTTACATGGTAAAGGGAAAAAATAAAAGGGAAGGAGGAAAATTGGGAACAATATCTTACTCTACTACAAGTACAGTTAAACACAAAATGGGTATTCCAAATCCTGAATATGGTGGTTTGAAGCTGTATGTACCCCAGAAAAACATGTTTTTAAATCTAATCCATCCGTGTGGGTGTGAACCCATTATAAGTAGGATCTTTTGATGAGATAACTTTAATTGAAGTGTGGCCCACTATGGGACATGATCCTATAACTGGAGACCTTTATAAGAGAATGAAATTGAGACAGAAAGAAAAAGCCAAGGAAACAAGAAACTAAAAGCAACAAAACCCGGAAGAGAAAGGAGAGACCGGCATATATCTCCATGAGCCCTGCCATGTAAGAAGCTAAGAACCAAGGATCACTGGCAGCCAGCCCCAGAATGCCACTATCTTGGGGAGAAAACATTGCCTTGATGATGCCTTGATTTGGACTTTTTCCCAGACTCAAACCATAAGTGATTAAATTTCCATTATTTAAGCCAAACCATTTCACTGTATTTGCTTAAGCAGCCTAAAAAACTAAAATACAGAATGTCTTTGTTTGATTCCTTAGATTCTTTGAAGGTTTATAAAAATCACTTCAGTTGCTCAAGCTGCACAAAATCCACTTCCCATGGTATCTCACTGACTTCTCCCATCCATATCGATTATAGACAAAGTTAGTAGGTATATAAGCACCAGAAATGGCCCTTTATCCCTCACCTCAGCCAATTAAGGTAATGATCGTCTATGAAGCCTTTGTGACTAGAACAGATTTCTTAATTTCAGTACTTAAAAGTTCAAGTTTTGAAAATTACCTGGGAAATTATTATAAGAAGAATATAAATTATCTGGTGACAGAGGTGACACAATAGGGAATGAAGAATTAAGGCTTAAAATGTAGAGTTTCTATTCAGGATGATGGAAATGTTTTGGTAATGGACAGTGATAACAGAAGCACAACATTGTAAAAATAATAAATAGTCCTGAATTATATATTTGAAAGTTGTTAAAAGGGGGAAATTGTAGGTTGTATATTAGAACAAAAAATGTTAAATCCGTGGAACTGCACAACACAGTGAATTCTAAGTTAAACCATGGGCTATACTTAATATTTCAATTATAAAAATGTGCTTTCATCAGTTTTAACAAATACTCCGCACCAATGTAAGGTGTTAACAATAGGGTGGTATATGGGAATGCTGTTTTTTATACATAATTGTTCTATAATCAACAACTTCTCTAATAAAAAAATAAATAAAAATTTATTATGGAAGAAGAGTCAAGATATTTTTACTTTGTTAATGGAGATACATCTTACTTCCATTTTTGAAATACAAACATTTAACTTCAGTCAAATATACATATTATCTAGCCTTTCATTATTTTGTGTTTTAGACTATAGCTGACTGTGTGGTAAAGTTACTGTTGGAACTGAAATTTCCTGCTGGGGTAAAAGAAGATAAAATGATACTTTTACATCTGTGTGTTTCAATAAAGTGGTGAAAGACAGAGAAGGAATGAATGAATAATTTAAACTTACATATGAAATTTAGATTTAGTTAATGGAGCGATTTAGATTTGGTTAATGTCTAATTTTACAAGTAAGATTTAGGGAACATGAATAATGGAGGCAGTAGTAATTAGGCAGCTTTGAACCTGGATGAAGGTTAGGATGGGAAACAAAGAGCATCAAAGAATTATCCTAAAATAGAGGAAATAAAAAATTATGATACAGGTAATAACTGCTTACACTTAAATGGTGTTCACTGATCTGAACATTTTACATATCTTAACTGATTCTCCCAACAACCTATGAGATATAGGTATAATTATTATCTCTGTTTTATAGATGAGGAACTTAGGCAAAGGAATGTTAAACATCTTGCTTGAGTTCACACACCCAGGAAGTGGCAGAGTTAGGTCTTAACCCCAGGACTCTTATTTCCCCCAAGTCCACATTTCATTATGTTATACTGCCTGTTAAGTGCAAACTGTCCTGGCACTTCATGAAAATTTTAATAAATAAGATTTATTTGAAATTGTCATCTAAACTTGACATACCTCTGAGTATGAGTCTTATAGCATGATGTCTCATTATTAGCTTTGGATTCTTCAACCCCTGCAGACCAGGTGCCCTATCTAGCACCATCTTAGAGCATAGTGACCATTTCTGGGTTGCATTATCTTGCTAGACAAGACTTTTTAGGCAAGTTACAGTTCATATTCAAACAACAATATTCTAAAAGATGTTAAGCTTCCTTTAAAGCTGGAGTGGATGGACTAGATGGCTGCGGGACACAGTGCAAAGGGGAGAAAACAACAAATCTCCTTGGATCTAAAAAAGATGTGATTATTTCACATGCTGTGGTACTTTTCAGTCATATTTGTTGGCAGCTTAAGGGTGGTACATTCTTAGAGAAGCAGGGAAGACGCCATTCACATTCCCACATTTTTATGAAGACTAGTTCTGGGTGAAAATCATGACAACTCTGGATTATGATAACCTGGCATTATTTATTCATTGGATATTAAACACCAACTTTATTTGCAAACCAATTCTTTGCGCAAATAAAAAGACAAAAATATGATGGTGGTTTGAAGCTGAATGTACCCCAGAAAGTCATGTTCTTAAATCTAATCCATTCCTGTGGGTGTTAAGCCATATTAAATAGGACCTTTTTATAAGATTACTTCAGTTAAGATGTGGCCCATCTCAATAAACAATGGATCTTAATCCTATTACTGAAGTCCTTTAAAAGTGGAACGAAATTCAGATAGAGAAAGTCACAGAGGAAGCAGCCAGAAGCAGAACATCAGAGGAACCTGATAAAGACCAGGAGAGGCTGCCAAGTTCATTGCCACGTGACAGAGGAGCCCCAGGACACCATAGTCTTTGGGAAGAAAGCATCGCCTTGATGATGCCTTGATTTGGACTGTCTTTTAGCCTCAAAACCATGAGCTATTAAATTCCCCTTGTTTAAGCCTAAGAAACTTAGATAAATACTAAGCTTTATTTTTTGTCAGATTTATAAAATAGCTTTCTTTCAGCAGCCAATGTAATGACCCAAATCCATCATTGGTGTGTGTTTGCTTAAAGAGATAATTATGGTGATAATGTCTACCTAATATAGAAAAGAGGTCTAGGAGTTTTATCATTATTGAACATTCATTCTTTCTTGCCCAATTATTTATAGAATTAGACAACAATAAACTTATATGGGTAAGGAGTAGGCTGCTCTATAAAGAACTGTCTAATCATTATAGAGTATGATTGATACATAAGAAATAACCTCAGTTGCTTTTTTATCTTAATATGAAAGTCCTCAAAAGAATTTCAAAAATATATGAATAATTAAGAAGGTTTGTAAAAAGAAAAGAAAGGATTTAACATTCAAGATGTAAAAATAATTCAATTTACAATTCACAGGTATATACACTAAATTTTTAATTTTTTTTCTGATATTTTAATCTGACTTTTGTTACCACTGTTTAAATAGTTAGTGGAATTGTAAAGTTTTCATAGCCAGTTCATTGGGACATGGCAGTGGTGTGAGTCCTTCAACATAACCACTCATGTGGTTGTGAATACATTGTTAATAGGACCATTGTAAATAGGACGCAACTGAATCAGGATGGGTCTTCATGCTGCTACTGGAGTATTTTATAAGCAGAATGAAATTCAGACACATCGAGAGAAAGCCATGGGAAGAAGGTGGAAGTCAGCAGAACCCAGAAAAGCACCATATGCATTACCATGTCAGAAACACCAAGCATCAAAGATCACTGGCAGTAAGTTACAGAACACCAAGTCTTTGGGGAGAAAGTGCTGCTTTGATGTCACCTTGAATTGGACCTCTCAAAACTGTGAGTCAGTAAATTCCCATTAAGGCAACTCACTGCATGGTATGTGTTTTAGCAGCCAGGAAACTAATAAAAAAGCGGACACCAAGATTTGCAGGTGAGAAAATACCAACCTTAATTTGTCTCTGACCTAATCAGCAAAGGTTCTAAAATGTGGTCCCCATACCAGCAGAATCAGCATCACTTGGGAACTTGTTAGAAATGCAGATTCTAGTATTTCATCCCACACCCACCACGGAATCAGAATGCTGGAGGTGGGACCCAGCAATCCATGGTTTATCAAGCCCTCCCAGTGATTCTGATGCCCACACATGTTTGAAAACCACTGCTAAAATCATTGTTTTATTGAATATGAAGACTTAATACATATATAATAATTCAGAAAACAGAAATGAAATCATTCAAAATTACTTAACTGAATATAACTTTTCTTCTGTGTGCTTTAAAATTATGAATGAGGCTTTTTGGGGAACTAAAGTATCCATAATTCACTTAAGTAGCAAATTTATAAACATATGGACCAACCTTAATAGCACTTTAAAAAATTAGTATTCTTACACATAGTTATTGGTTCCTTTAATAAAATGTGATAATTATTCCCTATTGGTGGTATTTTTTAAAAATTATTATGATCTTAGTTTAAGAAAAAGAATTAATTACTTTCTGCATTAGTCCTGGTAGAGAATGATGTAAATGTAGAAATATGCAGATACGTTACTCTACAATTAAACTAACATAAAAATATTCATCCTGTTCCAGATCAGTTTTTGTACATTGTGCTGGTTTGAAACTATTACATACCACAGAAATGCCATGTCCTTTAACCCTAATCCAGTCTTGAGGGGGCAGACCTATTGTTTGGGAGGGGTCATATGATAAGGTTGTGTGATAGCTGGATTCTGGTGTCAAACTTGGCCAAGTGATGTGCCCGGGTGTCTGACCAGGCAAGCACTGGCCTGACCGTTGCTGCAAGGATATTTTATGGCTGGTTGATAAACTTAGGAGACTGGATTATTAAATCATCAGTCAATGGCAGTTGTGGCTGATTACATCTGCTTTCAACTAAGGGAAAAGAGTCTCCTGCAAATGAGATAATCAAATCAGTTGAGGACCTGAGTAAGGGGAGAGACTTTTCACTGCTTCTTCAGCCAGTGAGCCTTTCCTGTGGAATTCATCCAGACCCTTCATCAGGACTGTCAGCTTCACAGCCTACCCTACTGATTTTGGACTCTTCCATTCCCAGGGTTGCATGAGACTCCTTTCTAAATCACGTATTTACATATCTCTCCTGTTGGTTCTGTTTCTCTAGAGAACCCTGACTAATACAGCTTGGTAACAGAAGTGGTTCTTGAGAAACAGAATCTTATAAATGTGTTCTTACAAGTGGTTTTCTTCCCGGGTTAGACTCAAATGCACTGTTTCTAATAGTCAGATGGCACTGACAATCCATGGGGTGAGTTGGCAAGAGAGATATGCAAAATATCACTTTTTGATTCTGCTAATTGTATGCTTATACAAGGCAAGGCTCTGAGTGAGAGTGTTTTTGACACCTTGATGGAGTTTTGTGGAAATAAGAGGTATAATGATGTTGTCAGGCTGTTGTTAGATATACTGGATACAGTGATGAGGGAAAGGGATGAGCTGAAGGCTTCAAACTTGCAACTTAAGTTCTGTATGAAAGATGTAAAAGTTTCCACATGTACCCTGAAAGAAAATCTCATTTCCTGTGGTCACAGACTTGAGATCTCTGAAAACCAGACACAGAGCCTCTTTGTGTGCAAGTAGCAGATTTACAACAGAAACTAAAATCTCAACCATATAGGTGTCTGCTGTTAAAGGGCTTTGATTGAAAAATAACGTGATCTTGAAACTTGGGATGGGGACATATTAATGATGGTAAAGGAGATATGGAATACCTAGAATGCATTCCATACATTCTAGAATGTGCTGAGACTTTGCTCCATAGACCTGTAATGGACTGCCCTGAGGAAACAGCTTCCCCACCTCCAGCCTGCCTTGAAGAAGTAGCTTTCTGGCCTCTAGTGTGCCCAGAGGAGTTTGCTATCCAGCCTCCACCTAAAGAAATTAACCTTTCAGTGCCTGTTAAACCTGTAACCACCTGTCCTGAGGAAACAGCCCTCATTCCTCTGGAGCATCTAATCCTCTTTCACCAGATGAAGCTCCAATGGAATACGCTGAGGTAACTGGCTGGAAAGACACTTCTACTTCTTTTCATGACCCAGCCCCACCAACCTTCTTTTCTTCAAGACCTATAACTTAAGTCCCAACAGGCCCCGAAGGGTGAGGTACAAAATGTGACCCATGAGGAGGTATGCTATACTCTGAAAGAACTGTATGAGTTTTCCAATCTATATAGACAGAAATCAGGAGAATATGTGTAGGAATGGATTTTAAGTATGAGAGATAATGGTGGAAGGAATATAAAGTTAGATCAAGCTGAATTTATTGATATAGGCCCACTGAGCAGATATTCTGCATTCAATGTTGTAGTTCACGGAGTCAGAAAGAGCATTGACTGTTTGGGTGGTTGGCTGAAACATGGATCAAAATGTGGCCAACATTAGGTGAAGTCAAAATGCCAGAACTTCCTGGTAAAATGTAGGTGAGGGGATCTAGATCCTTAGAGAGACTGGAATGTTAGAGTGGATTTATTATAGAAGACCTGCCCACACACCCCAGGAATGCCCAGAGGACCCATCTTTCACCAGAACCTTGAGAAATAAATTTGTAAGACTACCTCCATCATCCCTGAAGAGTTCTGTAGTCACCCTTCTTTGTAGGTCAGATATTACTGTGGGAACTGCTGTCATTGAACTGGAATCCTTAAACACAAAATGGGGATGACTGGATACCGAGTTGGCAAAAGCCACATGGCAACACTTAACCACCACAGACAAGGTGAGCATGACCACCAAAATGGACAGCAGACTCAAAGCAGCTGCCAAAATAATCTGATTAGCAGAGACTTGCCATGTTGGCTAGATCATGGAGTACCTAGAAGTAAAATAGATAGGCAATCTACTAAATTCTTGTTTGAGCTGTATAAGCAGAAGAATTCTAGGTCAAGTGAACAGAAGCATAATTTGAAATACAATAACAGAGAGTCACAGCCCCTTAATCAATTTCCAGACTTGGGACATTTAAAGACCAAGAGCCCGTTGAATGAGGGGAGGTTTGGGAACCCTTGGGGAAGAACCCTATTAAACTGCCCAAAATTGATACTTTTAAGCTTCCTCCCAGCCTTCCCTAAGGACCTACAGCCTTTTACCAGAGTGACTGCTTGGGGAAAAGGAAATGATCATATATTTCGGGAATTATTAGACACTGGCTCAGAAGTAACACAAATTCCAAGAGACCCAAAACCTCACTCTGGTATACCAGTCACAGTAGAGGCTTATAGAGGTCAAGTGATCAATGTAGTTTTAACTCAGGACCATCTCTCAGTGGTTTCAGTAGATCCCTGGAGCATTCTGTGGTCATTTCCCCATGTCCAGAATGCATCATTGGAATTGACATACTCGGCAACTGGGAAAGTTCCAACATTTGTTAACTACTCATGGCATGAGGGCTATTGTGGTAAGAAAGGCCAAGTGGAAGCCACTAGAATGCCCCTACCTAGAAAACTAGTGAGTCAGGAGCAATGCTGGATTCCTGGAGGGATTGCAGAGATTAGTGCCACTCTTAAGGACTTGAAGGGTGCAGGCATGGTGACTCCCACCACATCCTCATTCAACTCTCCTATTTGGCCTGTGCAGAAAACAGATGGGACTTGGAGAATGACAATGGATTATCATCAACTTAACCAGGTGGTGATCCCAATTGCAGCTGCTGTTTCAGATATGGTTATCATTGCTTGAGCAAATCAACACATGTCCTGGTACCTGGTATGTAGCTATTGAGCTGGCAAATGCTTTTTTCTCAGGAGCTGTCAGTAAGGACCACCAGAAACAGTTTGCATTCAGCTGGCAAGGCCAGGAGTATATCTTCATTGTCCTACCTCAGGGTTATATAAACTCTCCAGCCTTTTATTAAATCTTGTCCACAGGGACCTTGATCATTTCTCCATCTCACAAGACATCACACTGGTCCATTATATAGACAATATCATGCTGATTGAACCTAGTATGAGCAAGAAGTAGCAACTACTCTAGACTTATTAAAGCAACCGTGTGTCAGGGGATAGGAGATGAATCCAACAAAAATACAGGGGCCCTTCACCTCTGTGAAATTTCTAGGTGTCCAGTGGTGTGGAACATATGTTGAGCTATCCCTTCTAGGGAGAGGGCAAGCTGTTGTATCTGTTGCTCCCCCTTCCCCCGCCATGACCAAAAAATAAGCCCAGTGCCTAGTTGGCCTCTTTGGATTTTGGAGACAACATATTCCTCATATGGATGTGCTACTCAGACCCTTTTACCAAGTGACCAGAAAAGCTGTTAGTTATGAATGGGGCCAGAATAAGAGGAGGCTCCATGTCCAGGCTACTATGCAAGCAGCTCTGCCACTTGGGCCATATGACCCAGAAGATCGAGGTTGCTGGAAGTGTCAGTGGAAAACAGGGATGCAGTCTGGGGCCTTTGGCAGGCCCCTATAGTACAATGCAGACCCTTAGGATTTTTGGAGCAAAGCCTTACCATCTGCTGCAGATAACTACTCTCCTTTTGAGAAACAACTTTTGGCCTGCTCCTGGGCCTTAGTAGAGACTGAACATTTAACCATGGGCAACTAAGTTACCATGAGACCTGAGCTGCCTATCATGAGCTGGAAGATATCTGACCCAAGTTATAAAGTTGGGCATGCACAGCAGCACTCCATCATAAAATGGAAATGGTTTATTAGAGACAGGGCTCAAGCAGGTCCTAAAGGCACAAGTAAGTTATATGATGAAGTGGTCCAAATGCCCATGGCCCCCACTCCTGCCACATTACCTTCTCTTTCCTAGACTAGAGCTATGGTCTCTTGAGGAATTCCTTAAAGTCAGTTAACTGAGGAAGAGAAACCTCAGGCCTGGTTTACAGATGATTCTGCACAATACTCAGTACGCGAAAGTGGACAGCTGCAGCACTACAAACTCATTCTGGGATGTCCTTAAAGGACAGTGGTGTGAAATCCTCCCAGTGGGTGCAACTTTGAGCAGTGCACCTGGTTGTTCATTTTGCTTAGAAGGAGAACTGGCTAGAGGTATGTTTCTATACTGACTCATGAGCTCTTGCTAATGGTTTGGATGTTCAGGGACTTGGAAGGAGCATGATTGGAAAATTGGTGACAAAGAGGTCTGGGGAAAAGTTGTGTGGATAGACCTTTCTGACTGGGCAAAAAACATGAAGATACTTGTGTCCTATGTGAATGTTTACTGGAGGGTAACTTCAGCAGAGGAAGGTTTTAATGGCCAAGTAGATAGGATGACCCATTCTGTGGATACAAGTCATCCTCTTTCCTCAGCCACTGCTACCATTGCCCAGTGGGCTCATGAAAAAAGTGGACAAGGTGGTTATACATGGGCTCAGCAATATGGACTTCCACTTACTAGAGCTGATTTGGCTACAGCCATTGCTGAGTGCCCAACAGAAAACCAAACACAGTACCATTCCCTGAGGTTATCAGCCTCCTACCTGGTGGAAGCTTCATTATATTGGACCACTACCATCAATGAAGGGGCAGCTATTTGTTCTAACTGGAATAGACACATACCCTAGATATAGGTTTGCCTTCCCTGCACACAATGATTCTGCAAAAACTACCATCTGGGGTGGGCCACGGTGGCTCAGCAGGCAAGAATGCTCTCCTGCCATGCTAGAGGACCTGGGTTCGATTCCCAGTGCCTGCCCATGTGAAAAAAAAAAAACAAACTACCATCTGTGGACTTAACAGAATGCCCTATCCACCACCATGGTATTCCACACAGTATTGCTTCTGATCAAGGAACCCACTTCACAGCAAATGCAGTGCAGAGATGGGCACATGCTCATGGAATTCTCTGGTCTTACCATGTTCCCCCTCATCCAGAGGCAGCTGGGTTCATAGAATGGTAGGATTATTTCTGAAGACCCAATTATGGTGCCAAGTAGGTGGCAATACCTTACAGGGCTTACACAATATTCTCCAAAAGGCTGTGTATTCTCTGAATCAGCATCCACTGTATGGTGCTGTTTCTCCCATAGCCAGGATTCACAGCTCCAGGAATTAAGGGGTGAAAATGGGAGTGGCACCACTCACTAACTCCCCTAGTGATCCACTAGGGAAATTTTTGCTGCCTATTCCTGAAACCTTAAGCTCTGCTGGTCTACAGGTCTTAGTTCTGAAAGAAGGAGTGTCACTAACAGGAGATTCCATTGAACTGAAAGTTAATTGCCATCTGGCCACTTTGGGCTTCTCATGCCACTGAATCAACACGCACAAAAGGGGATTATAGTACTGTCCATAGTGATCGATTCTGACTATCAAGAGGAAATAGGACTGCAAATACACAATGGAGGTAAAGAAGAGTTTTCCTGGAATACAGGAGATTCCCTAGGATGTCTCTTAGCACTACCATGCCTGATGATTAAAGTCAATGGGAAACTGCAACAACCCAACCCAGGAAGGAGTACCAATGGCCCAGAAACTTCAGGAATAAAGGTCTGGGTCACCTCACCTGGCAAAAAACCACAGCCAGCTGAAGTGCTTTCTGAGGGTAAATGGAACATGCAATGGGTAGTAGAAGAATGTAGTTTTTAATATGAACTATAATCATGTGACCAATTACAGAAATGAAGACTATGACAGTATGAATATTTCCTCCCTATTTTGTTATGTTTGTATCTGTACATCAGCAAATATCTTGCTTTCTTTTTATTATATGACACATGTTTTATTGTTCATGATATAGTATTTAAGTCATAAGATATATAGTTTACGAGTGAATGTGACCTAAGGACATGCACTTCATTCTGCAGAGATGTAGTGTGTTTCTGGTTGTACAAGGGCAGCTGAGTGTTGTTAGGTGAAACATCTGTCTGTTGTTGTGTTCTACTTTGGATGTTAAGCATGTTTCAAGGTGATGTTTAGAGCTGTCAAGTTGACAAGGGGCGGACTGTGATGGTAAAGTTCTGGTGTCAACTTGGCCAGGAGATGTGCCCAGTTGTCCAGTCAGGCAAGCATTGGCCTGTCTGTTTCTTCCAGGATATTTCATGGCTGGTTGATAAGCCAGAATACTGATGTATTAAATCTTCAGTCAGTTGACTGCAGGTGTGGCTGATGACATCTGCAATCAATTTCAAGCAAGTCTCCAGCAAATGAGATAATTCAATCAATTTAAGACTACTAAGGAAGAAGAAAGACTCTTTCACTGTTTCTTCAGCCAGAGCCTCTCCTGTCATCCAGACCTTTCATTAGAGCTGCCAGCTTCACAGCCTGCCATATGGATTTTGGAGTCTTCTGTTCCCACAGTTGTATGTGACATATTTATAAATCTCATATTTACAGATGTCTCCTGTTGGTTCTGTTTCTCTAGAGAACCCTGATACAAGTTTTTTTTCCATGGAGTTGTGATTCAAACAACAGTGAGCGGATCCTTTTGATTAGATTATTTCCATGGAAATATGCTGCTCATTCAAGGAGGGTCTTAATTAGTTTACTAGAGTTCTTAAAAGAGCCAACATAAAGAGAAAAGGGATGAAACCAGGTGACAGATGTTTGGAGATGCAGAGGGGGAGTACCCCAGGTGATGCCAGAATCTGAGAGAGACATTTGAAGCCAGAAGCCAGGAGAAAAGAACAAAAGATGTCACCATGTGCCTTCCCATGTGACAGAGAAATAAAATAAAAGAAATAAAAAAGAGTTAGAAATGACTTTATAGGAATATTCTTATGTATCTAATTCAAAATGATGATATTCAATTCCCAAGTGAAAACTTAAAAAAAATTTCAAAGATAGTATGATTTTGGCTCACATAGTGTTTTCCTTATAAATAGGATCTCTTCCACATAAACAGTCATGCACCTCTGTACCATCACTTTATTAAATGAGAAAGCAATATCCAGTGTTTATTGAACATCTAGTATGTGCTAGGTAGGCACTCCACCAAAATCTTTTTTTGCCTAATCCTTCTAACAATCCTGTGAGTAAAGTATATTATTTTTCCCAATTAGATGAGGAAACAAGCACAGGGTATTTAATTGGCCCTAGATGATAAAGCTGGAAAGCATCAGAGCCAGGATTCAAACAGGCAGCAAGCCACCGAATGAGCAGCCTGCACTCTTAGCTCTCAGCTACTAACAGCTGCCAGGATCCTAACTCTGCAGAAATAGAAATTGAGTTTAGAGAACAAAGTTATCCTGACAGTAAAACTCCAATCATCACTCTTTTTTAAATGCTCTTTTTAGACATATGCAGCATGTACTTGTGATAATTATAGTCATGGGAAATTTACACTGTAGTAAGTAAAACTGGAGGATTGAAATGTTCCTTTATATTTGGAAGAATAAGACAGAGATTTCCAATTGGTGGCATTAATTTAAATGAAATAGATACAAATTCTACTCTAGTATCTGGTTGTTTTGTAACCTAGTCGGTAACACTTCTTGAACATAAAGCAAGTTAAATCATTTAGAATACAAGGATCAAGATCAGACATCTGTATATGGATTAGAGATAATTCCTAAGTCTTAGAAATGAAAATAAATAATAGATGTAAAGCATATTTTCTCTATACTGGCTCCAAAATCATACTTTTTGTTGTAAGTATAGAGAAAAATATCCCCATTTCATGATTAGAATTGATCAGTATAATCCTGTTGACAGTATTTGACATTTCTAAGCCATTTTATAATGTAGAAATAAAATATCTTTATACCTATTTACATAACAGGGAAAAACATTTGAAGAATTAAAATGCATCTATGTGTATGCTCTCCAAAATCTTTACATAGCCTTACTACTCATTTTCCTTAGCTCTGGGAAAGGAGTTAAGACCCTTACTGGCGCTCTGCCTTGTCAGTCATCAACATATTACAGCTGCATTTTAAGGGTCTCTGTTTTTACTCTATTCAAGCCACAGTGGAGCCCAGAAGAGAACATACTGCAGAAGCAATACATAAAAATGGCTGAGGGATTAGGAACAGAGGACTGAGAGCCATCATTGGCCAAATCACCTTGTGACTTAGGGCAAGAAACTTAATACCCTTCTTTTCTCAATATAATAGAGAGCATCCATTTTCCAGTTTTCAAGTGTCAAGAACATTACAAGAATATCTGTATTTCTTCTAGAGGTGTGGTTCTTTTGAATGCACATGTAAATGACGAGATTAAAATTGTTGAATGTTACTGCCTGTGACAGACTGAATCACGCCTCCCCAGAAAGGGAGTGAACTCTCATCTGTGAATGCAGTCATTTGTAAACGGGGTCTTCGAAGATCCTAGTTGGATGAGGCCAAATCAAATCTGGGTGGGCGTTAATCCACTGTAACTGAAGTCCTTACAAGCAGAGAAAATTTGAGCACATTCAGTCAGTAAAAGCCAGAAGGGGAGATGAAGATAGATCATCATGCAATAGACGCAGAAATCTAGTTATGAACTGCCAAAAGCCACCTACGTAATGCTACAGACTTCAGAGAAAGCTTGATCCTGCCAACACCTTGGTTTTGGAGTTCTAGCCTCTGAAACTGTGACAGTAAATCCCTGTCATGTAAGCCACTCAATTCTGTGGTGTATATCATAGCAGCCCTGGCAAACTAAGCCACAATCATTATTAAATGTTAGCATATATTCCCAGCACTGGGAATTTTCTCTCGCAGCTATCTTCACAGAGGACATTTGGTGACATATTTTTTATACATTTAACAAGGTCTAATAGAAGAGCACAGTACCTGGGAGTTAAAAGAACGGGTCTCCATTTCTTCATATTTAAAATTTTTGAAAAGATCCCACCAAATGATTGTTTTCATGAATGAAATGAAATATGTGCAAAGTACCTTATGAACTCTAAAATTAAAAAATAATAATGATACTAAGAAGAAAAGCTAAAACATAGTGTTTATTATGTACCAGGAATTCTTCTAAGCACTTTAGATATATTCTCTCATTTAATTCTTATAAACAATCTATAAAATAGACAATATTCCTACCACTCCTATTTTACACATGAGGAAACTGAAGCACAAAGCATTTACATGAATTGTTCAGAGTCATGCAGGTGGTGACAGAGATAGTAGTAACAAATTTCATTTATTCTTATCCCTTCTATTCCAGGTGTTCTACACTAATTCTAGCAGGACCCATAGCTTACCATACTAAAATTCAATTCCTGGCTACTTAATTCCTATTCAACACATGTTTTATAAGAACTATGTTTATGATAATCAGCAAATGTTAGCCATTATTTTTGTACGCTAGAAACTGTGTGAAGTGTGTATAATTATATTTGCTGACCTGCCATAGACAGATCAGTCTTTCAGTGGTTCTGGGTCAACAGGAGCCTTAACTGATGATGTATCTAGGAGACCCTTTTTCTACCAGCCAGGAAACTCTGGGGTGGGTTTTCACATGTCCTTACCCTAAACAGACAATTCCTGGTGCACAGTTCTTGCCAAGTTTCTTGCTCTGGCTCCTGATTTTCATTCTGTTTTGCCTTTGAATCTGGATCCTGGCCCTGAATTCTAGTGAGGATGGTGTAATATTGGCTTCCCTTTTTTGGAAATAACATCCCAATTTTGTCATGAAGTTCCTTGCTTCATTGCATACAATCTTTAAGATAAAAATATCAAGATGCACTTTTTCTCCTCGCTAAGAGGTATTCATGTGGCTCAATCTAAGTCACTTGGAAACTCCCTCCATGGAATTTGAATGCTATGCAGAATCACTAAAATCACTTATAGTTCATTCATTATAACAGCAACATCTTGATGAGATTGTTGAGCAGTTCCTTCTGCTAGATCCCCAGAGCTGCACACTTTCTGCTTTTTTCTAAACACTACCCTCCAGCTGTCCAGCTGAATCCATGAAATATCAGATGTTCTTTAATGTCATCTCTTTTCTGCCTGTTAACTACATAAAATTTCTGTAGCTTACAACTACAGACCCCTAACTGATATGACCCATGGAACTGAAGTCCCATCACCCTTCTCTGTTCCTGTGAATGCCCTCCATAACATAGATAGACAAAACTCTCAAAATTTTCCTCCTCCAGTTCCCACAACATCTGGTGACACTCTAGCCACTAGCTGATGTCTGCATCAACCAAAACAGATCTCCAGGGAACTATAACTTTGTTAGTTACTTTGCACTAAAGCTTAACACTACTCATTGAAGCATAAGCCACCATGCACCCACCATATCATAATCTGAACAAGGACAGGAATACAGCCTTGACTGGACTAAATTTTGAACACCTGTTGGGCTTTATAATTCTGACTACTGATAGCCTCATTGACAGACCACCATCCTCCTCTGGAATGACCTTTGGTGTACTACTTCCTACCCACAGATCTTGAAATCTAAGCACATTTTTAAACTTATGGCAGAAATGCACCATCAGCTCCACACAGCCATCACCCATCCATATTTTCTTGGTTGTGTATTTATAAATATCCAAAAAAAATTAATTGAAAAGGAACCTGGTACCAATTAGTTCATCTCCCTCATTTTATAGGCAACAAAATAGATGGCAGAAACATTAAGTGGTGAACCCAGCCACACAGTAGTTGACTGACTGAGTTAGAACATTTTAAAATTAATGTAGATTGACTTGATATTGGCCACTAGACTTTGAATGCCTTGGAAGAGTCTTACTAAATTTGGATCTTGATGTTTAGCATACTTCCTTGCACTTAAGTGCATTAACTAAATTAATGCATGAATTTACAAATTTACTATTGGTTTCCGCATTCTCTCTCACACATGGGAGTTGAAAAGGTCGGAGCATATTCAAGTGTGATCAGTTTCACAAATTGTAAATGATCTGCATAAGTCTGAAGCAACCACCTCCACTTCTGGTGTTCATAATTGTCCTTTTCTTCCCTTTGCAAAGTTAACCCAGCACAGATCTGCAAATCTAGGAATGTAAGCAGATGTCTGTTCTTATATAGCTATCTTGTTTCCAGATGCTATTGCCTAGGTGGAGAATGAGCTGAAATTTGGAAAGTGTTTTACCTTAGGAAAAAAAAACATGTCACCAATTGTGAGTGGTTATAGACTGAAACAACAGTATGAGGCACCTTAGTTTCATGACAGGTTAAGCTGTGTTTTGCATCCTCATGAAAAATCTTATGTCTGTTTATAATTTTTATGGTAAAACATATTCCACTTTCCCCTTATCCTACTTAAAAATCAACTTTAATGTCCTAGTTCATTCATAGTGTCAATAATGTCAATAGGAGCTCCAAGCTTTTCCACATTTAACTGCCGTAAGTTGTTATAGTTTTTTAACTAGTTACTAATTCTAGTTAAAACTAGTTTACCAACAGTTAAACAACTATCAGTGACAAAACTGTCATATTTCTTTTTAATACCTAAAAGAAAATATTGCATAGAGAAAAGAGTGCCAAGAAATTTATGTGTAGAGTGGAAAGACATAGGATTTTTGTATTGGACACATAATTTTGTTTGACTACTGAATAAATGAATGAGTAAAATTGTTGTACTTTTATTTATCATTTCCTATTATGTGCCCTTTTTGGCAAAAAAGAAGGATCTGGCAGTCGATACAGCTCAAATCTGACTGCCTTATTATTTCATGCTTTTGGAAATCTGCTAGGGCTCCATCCTATTTCTTCCAGGCTCATAAGGATGAAGAAGGGAATTACCAAAAATGGGGAAGAGTATCAGCACATGAAAATAAGGAGTAAGAAATAAGGGCATACTTAACTCTTATTTCATCTTCCTCAATCACTGTTTGCTAGGTGGCTGCTTTAAACCTTTTCTCACTCAAAGAACAGGAAACCCTTTTCTGCTCATGGATACTTCTGCTGACAGTGCAAGGGTTGATTCATAGCAAATTTTAAAGTACACTCAAAGGGATTGTGTTTAAAGTGTACTTAAAGTATGGAAATATATTTACCTCTATTTTCTTTTCAAAATGGGGCAAGGGAAGCATACCAGTAAATGCTATCAATTATGGGAGAATGATGGTAGAATTTATTAATAGTCTGAAGGACTATCAACTCAAGTTGCTATTCAGAAGTATGGAAAATCCATTAAAATGTTAAAAAGCATATATTGTAGAGGCAGTGTTTACAAGTAGACCATACTTCTGAGCAGGCAATTACCTAACAAGAATTAGATTTGATCCCTGCTGCCAGAAGATTCAATATGATTTGACTTCCATCAACTTCAGTTTTGCAAACAAAATTACTGGCATCCTGGCAAATGTAAAAGTGATTAAGTGATTTGAGATAATGCAAAAATATTGAGTATGTTACATGGTAGAAAATACTGAAAATCTAGAAAGTTAAGAGATTCTAATGAGGGTAAGAAGTGATACAGTTATGAGTCCAGAGGTTTTCTCCTCTTTAAGTTCTCCTTTATAATGAAGTAAACATTTTAGATGTTTCCAGATATAACTGACCTTTATCTCACAGTCCCATCTCCTTATAGCATCACATGCCTGCTGAATATTGGGTTATTAACTGTGTCAGGATGACACTTGCTTTACAATTAAAATTATTTATTTCTCAGTTTCTACAAAGAAACAAAGGCGTCATGACAAAATGAGCTTCTCAAAGCAGCAGTGGGCCCATTTATAGGTAATTTTTCCACATTCATTATTTATTATTGAACTTTTCAAGCCCCAAGTAGATATTACTTCCAAAACTCCATTTAGGAAAAAATGGTTCTTCCAATTATTTTACCTTTCTTGTTTTAGTTCAGTTTGGCTTTGTTTTAAATGATGAAAACTGAGGCCTGAGAAATATTCATTGCAAATATAAACGGGTATCTGCACTTATACCCTCATTTCAATAGATACCTAGAGGACACCCCTGCATGTATCCAAGAGGGACATTAATTAATCCAAGAATGTTCATAGTGTCACTATTTTTAATAGCAAAATCACAAAAGCCCATCAGCTAGAGAGTGGGTAACTAAATTGTGTTATCGTTACTCAATGGAATATTATCCATCAGTTAAAAGAAAAGCACTTCAGGGCGGGCCGCGGTGGCTCAGCGGGCAAAGTGCTTGCCTGCCATGCCGGAGGACCTCGGTTCGATTCCCGGCCCCAGCCCATGTAAAAAACAAACAAACAAACAAAATACAATAAAACAAGAAAATGTTTAAAGATGTTTCCTTTCCTTCTCTCTGTCTTTCCTTCCCTTCCTTCCTCTTTAAAAAAAAAAAAAAAAAAAAAGCACTTCAATTGACAAGTAACAATATACATTAAAATGGGTGAAAAAACCCCCAAAAGATTACACATGACATGAAACACTTTTTTTTTCCTTTTTTTCGGGGGGGGGGGGGTGCATGATCCGGGAATCGAACCCGGGTCTCCTACACAAAAGGAGAGCATTCTACCCCTGAACCACCCATGCAGCCCATGAAACACTTTTTGTAGAGTTAAAAACAAATAAAATAAAAACATATACTTTTATGAATGCAAATATATGTGACAAAGTACAAGAACAGGAAATTTCAAAAACAATAAACAAGATTCAGAAGAAAAAATAGCAGAGGAATAGGTTAGCTGAGATAAATGGTTAGAAGTAGGATATTATCAATTTTTTAGTTTTAGTTTTGAATTTATGGTTATTTTATTATGAAAAGATAGCTAATATAAAATAAAGGAAGAAATAAAAGAAGGAAGGGAAGGAAGCAGAAGGAGGGAGGGAAAGAAGGAGAGAAGAAAAGGTATGAATAGACCAACAATCACTGTGGATCTTGACCTCAAAATCATGATTTATCCAATCCTATGCATCTGAACCCACAAAAAAAAAAGCAAAGAAAGAGCAAAATCTCTCTATATATAAGGATTGTAAAAGACTCAATTCTTTACAATTTGTGAAGTGAGAAGAAAAACAATAAATCAAAGTGTACTCTGTAGTGCCTATTAACTAGATACAAAGGACATTTAATGAACTTTCAAATTTTATATAAAGTAGCTCAGGCTTTGCCTGATTCACACTAAGCCTGATTAAGCCTGATTCAAAACTTCATACTAAGTAACAGGCAGCTCAGATACAAGCTGAACATAAAATGTCATGGCTTCTCTGACTCTTTACTTTGAAAATGTAAGCAACGGATTTGTTCGGGCGTGCAAGTAGATCAAACTACCTTCCATCAGAATCTCAAATGGAAGCCAATCGGGGATAAATATACCTTTCACTTGACATAGAATAAATGCAAAGTTTTCTGTAAAGCAGTTTTAGAAAGCAAAATCTAATTCCATTATAACTTCTATTTTTAATTATGTGGAGCTTTTTCCTTGGTGGGAAACATTAATCTCACATGCAATTAAATAAGATTTTGTAAATCAGCAAACCTTTTAATACTTCACATTTGACATGCATTAACTTTCTGATAAAACATTCAAGTTTTCCCTAAATACTGACAATGAAAGTTATCTAGTTTCACTGTTGAAAACATATACCTCTACATGTGTAAAGACAGATTAGAAACTATATAGATGGGTATCTCAGACATGACCCCTCAGCTTTTGATTATTTTAACATGTTTAACTTAATGTCCACAGAAGATTATTTTACTCTCCCCATGTTACCTCCAGCACTTTAAATTACAGATTACCTTCCATACATAATAACCAACAACCTTAGTTATGATGCCTTTAGATATTAAGGTAATAAATAAAAGAATAATAAATGATGCATGCAGCACTAATCTAACATTGGTAAATAAAATCTCAGAAGGTGTTGAGAAACATAGCTTTTGTTTCATTTTGTCTCCAAAGTTAAACACTAGTTGATTGGTTTATTTAATTAATTGCTGTTTGCATAGGACTCTATCAGCACAATAAAATGATTATATCAAGGGGCCAGTTATCGCTTAATGTTAACCAGAGTCTAAATTTATCTGTATTGCCTGGATTCTCCAATTGGTCCTAGTTTCAATGACAGCATGGCAATACAAGATCCCTAAATAACTTTAATTTGTGACCACAGTTTAATATTTGTTTTGTGACAAATACCTATGAGCCATTTCTCTTTATTTACTTAGAGTACACAGAAAACAGATTATCAAAGCCAAATCAGTTTTCACATGTCTCTGTCTTTGATGTGAGCGCTCCCTCCATCTCATACACATCTACTCAACAGAGGGCACCTTCTCTATGGAAGTCCTCCAACAGAACTGAACACTTTCTTCTCCTCGCCCACATTAAAACTCTATGCTGGTTTGAAACTGTTATGTATCCCACAAAAGCCATGTTCTTTTCATCCTAATATATTCGTGGGGGATAGGACTATTGTTTGGGTGGGGCCTTTTGATTATGTTATTTCCATGGAGATGTGAAACTGCCCATTCAATGTAGGTCTTATTAATTTACTGGAGACCTTAAAAGAGTTCATGGAGAGAAAGTTCAGAGCACACACAGATGTTTGGAGATAGAGACAGAAATACCCTGGGTGCTAAGCAAGGACTCATAGAAACAGCCAGAACCTGAAGAGAGCCAGAAGAAGCTAAGAAATGAAATTGAGAGTTGCCCTAGAGAAGCTAAGTGAGGACCTACAGACTATGAAAGAGAAAACCACTGGAATCAGAACCCAAAAGCGATGAACCTGGAGTAAGAACTCAGACACCAGCCATGTGCCTTCCCAGCTGACAGAGGTGTACTGGAGGCTGGCTGCTTTTCCTCCAAGAAGGTAACTGAAAGGTTTAGGAGGCAAAAGTGTGAGAAAGAAGGATGGTAGACTGGGAAATTTAAAGAGGGCAGGTTTATTTCTGCGCTCCCGGCCTGAGCTCACCAAATCCAAGATGGAGGAGGTGAGTCAGCGCCCTGGTGATGGTGTGGGTGGTTTTTAAGCAAGCAGGTCAGGTGACATCCAGAAGGGGCGGTTCTCCGGAAGTCATGTTGGGAGGGGCGACACAGCCTCCGCAGCTCCAGTTGCAGTGCCCTTCCGCTTTCCCCTGACCTAACGGTATCCTCTTGTCAGTGCCTTAATTTGGACATTTTCATGGCCTTAGAATTGTAACTTGTCGCTTAGTAAATCCCCTTTATAAAATCCAAATCCATTCTGGTATATTGCATTCTGGCAGCTTTAGCAAACTGAAACAAGCCCCTATTGTGCCTCCATTTGACTTACAAAGGCAGGGCATGTATCTTGTATTTCATGTTCTCCAACTCAGGATGAAGGCAGTGATCACCTTCTGCATCCTACATTCATGTGCTGAGCATTCCTGGGTGCACTGGTTTGAAAGGATTTACATACTCTAGAAAAGCCATGTTTTAACCCTAATCAATCCTGTGGGAGCACGTTTCTCCAATCCCTATCCAGTACTATAGGTTGGAAACCTGATTAGGTTATTTCCAAAGACATGTGACTCAATTAATTGTGGGTATTAAACTTGGTTAGATGGAGACATGTCTCTACACATTCTACATAACTCTTGATTAGTTTACTGGGATCCCATAAAAGAGGAGACATTTTTTGGAGAGAATGCCTTTTGAGAATAATGAGAAAGCCACAGAAGAGCCAAGCAGAGCCATGAGGCTGAGAGTCACAGAGTCCACCGGCCAGCAACCTTTGGAGATTCTGAGAGAGCAGAGAAGGATGATAGAATGACGAGAGCCATGAAGCAGAGTGAACCAGCCAGCGAGCTTTGGAGAGGAAACTAGGAGACTATGCCTGTTTTCCATGTGCCTTTCCAGATGAAAGAGAAACCCTGAACCTTATCAGCCTTCTTAAACCAAGGTATTTTTCCCTGGATACCTTAGATCGGACATTTCTATAGACTTGCCTTAATTGGGATGTTTCCACAGCTTAAAAATTGTTAACTTGCAACTTATTAAATTCCTGTTTTTTAAAGCCATTCCATTTCTGGTATATTGCATTCTGGCAGCTGGCAAACTAGAACACTGGGAAAAATCACACAGGAAGACCAAACTGGGTCTTTCCCATTCACTGTTATCAAATTCAATGTGGTCCCAACCTTGAACGTCTTTCGTTTTTCTCATTGCCTTATTCTCTCATCTCTGCAATAACATCTTCAAACCACCTCTTCTTTCCTCAGACCTCTGACTTTTCCTCAACTCCTACCACTCTCAGCAGATAACCTGTCCCTTACTTTACACACAAAGTAGAATAAAAACAGGAACTTTCAATTTTCAAACCAATCAGACATCTACAACCATCTACTCCTCTTCCTCAATTTTACAAAATGATGTATCTGCCTCCTACTAAATTGTGACTGAGCTTCCAACATTTTGAATCACATACTATGTTTTACAGGAAACATGACCCATCTGCCTCTCTTCTTTATTTTTAAGCCTTCCCAACATCTCACACCATAAACAAATAAACAAAAAGCTTCCCTGAGCTCCCCATCTTCCCCTAGCTAGCATTCCACCTGTCTATTTTTTGTCACAATCAGACAGTTTTCCAGTGTCTAAGATTATTTTCCCCTACAATCCTCATTATTCTCAAATCACTGCAATAAATATTACCTGTGTGGTTTGAATCTGTGGCGGACTCCAGAAAAGCCATATCCTTTAATCCTCATTCAATATTGCTAGCTGGAAGCATTTCAATTGTTCCCATGGAGATTTGACTCTACCCAATTGTGGGTGTTAACTTTTGAACAGATAGCTTCCATGGAGTTGTGACTCCACCCATTAATCCTTTAAAAGAGGAAACATTTTGGAGAGACTTCTTTTGTAGAACCACGAGAAAGCCAGCAGATGCTGCCATGTTCGCCATGTGCCCTTCCAGCTGAGAGAGAAACACTGAATGTCATCAGCCTTCTTGAACCAAGGTATCTTTCCCTGGATGCCTTAGATTGGACATTTCTATAGTCTTGTTTTAATTGGGGCATTTTCTTGGCCCTAGAACTGTGAACTAGCAACTTATCATATTTCCCCTTTTAAAAGCCATTCTGTTTCTGGTATATTGCATTCCGGCAGCTAGCAAACTAGAACACATAGTATCTAAGATTATTTTCCCCTACAATGCCCATTATTCTCAATTCACTGCAATAAATATTATCTCTATGATAGTGTTCTTGAGACAATGAAATTGTGTCCCAGCTAAAGGACACAATAAAAGACAGCTATTATGATTCTCCAATTGCTCTTTCAGAGTCATTAAATAAAGTTGATCCCTCTCCTCTTGAAACACTCTCACTTCTGGATCTCAAGCTCTTGAGATTGTTTCCTTACTTTCTCTGACATCTCTTTGTCCTTCCCTCTTGTTGGCTTCTCCTGTTTCACTTGATGATTAAACACTGATGTCCCTCAGGGGTTGGTCCTAAAGCATTGTTTTTTATGGTGTCATATATGCATGTTCTCTCCCTGTCTCTGTCTCTCTCTCTCCATGAAATAATTAATTCCTGTGGTTTCAGTGAACAAAATTTTGCTACATGGCTCAGAGAACTTAGCTGCAAACAACTGTATACAAATTAACGAGCTTAAGCAGAAAAGAAATTTATTTGGAACCTTAGAGAACTCATAAGAACTCCAGGAGAGCCAGAAAGCCAGACTGTAAAGCTAATTCCATAAACAGTGCCCACAGTGGGTGGATGTGCTAAGGAAATTACTAGTAGCACCTCTGAAGAATGGGGAGCTTTTGCCACTGTGCTTTCCTCCTCACAGCAACTTCACATTTCTCACTTATGCAGCCAAGTCGCTTAGTTGTTTCTGATTGGAGGAACTTAATTCACTCAGACTATCCTCACTCAGACTGCAGAAAAATGAGTTTTCTCACAGTGGGAAGATTACAAAGTATAGGGAAAGTATTCTAAGATATTAGGTGATTAAAATGGAAAATATCCACTACAATCCCCCTCTTATTTGCCTGAAACTATCTACAAATATATGATTACCTTCTCAAAGAGAAGAAAACATTTCATCAATCACAGCATCCACAGCAGGACCAATGAATTTTTTGACTGTTGGCCCACTGCTTTATTTCTTGCACTAAATAAAAAGAGTTCCCTACACCACAGGAACGTATGGAATACCATAACAGTAAATAAGGTAATATAATGCCAAAGAAAATATAATGAGCACAGGGCCAAACCTAAATCCAGATTCAGCATCTGTCCCACTAAGGACACACTGTTTCCCCTCCATGATAGAAGCAGCCATAAATAATTTGCCACTGAGAACTGTATAGTTTCCCTGGGGTCTAGAACACATTGGGGGCTTATGGCTGTTTTTTGTTTCCCACTGCAGGCAAACTGGGTACTCAATAGCTGTGGTATCCAGACCAGCTTTGTTAAAGAGAAGTGCATTTAAGCCTGCTGTCCATGCCCCCATGATGCCCTTTTTTCCTGAATACATGAGCAAGTACTGGGGGGCCTGAGTCAGCAGGTTATTTTGTCCACCTGATTACTGAAAGTCTATTCTACAGTGGCAGCCGTTTACTAAGTATTCACCTGAGATATACTCAAATATACTCAAGGTCCCATCCTATTTTGATTAATGAGTCCACAAACATAACCCCAGTCTTCTTCTCACTAATCCTTCAATCCTGTTCACCCAAGTGCTAGACCATCTGGTCAAACCATCACCTATTGTTCATGAATCAGTATAGAGGCAGATTTCAGTCACCTCTCTCTAGAGAAAGCAGAACAAAAATTTTCCTTTTCCACTGAACTTTTTTTTTTTTTTTTTTTTAACAATGGGCAGGCACCAGGAATTGAAGCTGGAGCTCTGGGATGGAAGGCAAGAATTCTGCCACTGAGCCACCATCACACCACCCTTTTTCTACTGCACTTTTATGGTCACTTTTGAATAAGTTTTAATGTGACAGTTCTGAATAGTGCCAGTATATCATGCCAAATGAACTTAAATTAGGCTCAAGTTATTTTCTTCTTAGTCTACTTGCTTAGAATATCTCACAAGACATAAATTTAAGCTGACAAAGTATAACATAGTATAGCAGTATGGCAGTATAGCAGAAGTAGGGCAGAGGGACTGTGAATCATCTGGTCATGCAATTTATTCCTGCTTTAGGACCTGCTTGAGGTGAAATATGTATATATCATTTCTAATTGGATTGTTGCTGTGCATAACCAATTTTATAGTTTGGAGTCTTCAGTAAAACCGAGTCCAAGGGCATCAGTTCAAGGTCATTTGATGCCCTATCATCAGGTGTTCAAGGCCTATCTCTATTAGCAAACCACAAACATTAATCAAAAGGGGGATATTTACTTTCCAAGAGGGCACAGCTTTGCCCCAAACAGGTAGAAACTCACACCATGATTTGCCTATTAAGGCTTGACACAGGCTCTCTAAAGCATCTCATTCTGCTACAGATACTTCAAGCATAATTAGATCCAAATGTCATATAGCCCATTGGAGGGTTGTTTTCATGGGATCTGGTCCAGCTAAAAAGCCTTCTCTTGCTCAAGTGCCATTAAAAAGTGACATTTTTGGGTTCATTTGGTAAATCAATCACAGTAGCCAACCCAATGTGGTAATAATTTTTTTTCCTTTCTCTTATGATTTATGGAGCAAGTACAGCAACTTGTCTTTCACTTTGAATTGTATATGCTGCCACACCCTAGACTGCAGGATATTCAGAAACTTCTCCAAGGTAGCAGATCTTATATTTTCATGGAATTTACTGCCCAAACATGCATACATGTCTTACTGAAAAAAAAAAGTTCAGAGGTCTTGCTCTATAGTTCCTTTCCTTATTAATATAATGAACCTACATGGTGATCTCTGACATTGTGAGAAGATCATGATCCCTTCTGGAATAAATTGTGGCACAGAGCAATAAATTTAATATAGTTCTGAGACAAGATAGTGGAGGTGTACTGCTGTTTTTACCAGGTGAAAGCAAACTGTTTCTGTTGTTCTCTCCTTATTAGTATAGAGAAAAAGCATTTATCATATTAAGAGCTGCATTCCAGGTGCTATGCCAGAGGCATGTAGATTTGTTCTAGAAATGAAACCAAATCTAGAATGGCAGTTGAAATTGGAGTTAACACCTAATTAAGTTTAGAAAACTGTAGTGCCATTCTCCAAATTCTATCTATCTATTGTGTAGGTGATATAAGCTAGCTGAATAAGGACATGAAAGGTATCACCACTCCTTTAACAGGAGCCTAAATCCCCAAAAATTTAAATTAAATTCCAACTGTTTGAGCTATAGGACTGAATCAAAACTCTTTAAGTGTACCTGTATCATAAAATTCAGGATGATCTAAAATAATGACTCTCCTTAGCTAGTACAGTGCTAAAAGATTTCTTCTCAGCTTTTACTATTATAAATTTGAACAATATTTCAGTATATATTTCAAGCTATATTGACATATTTTTATATCTTTAAGGGATGAAGTAATTGGTCACCTGGACGTGCTGCGAAAACTGACTCTAGTTATAAGACTAAAGGCAATAAGGGGTAATGGGAAGTAAGAAAACTCGGCTCTCCTTGAAAGATATTTGCCATAAGAATATTGAATCTAGGGCTTATACTGGGAAGGGAGTGTTATTTTTCTGCAAAGACACTCCAAGAGTTTGGGTGTTTGGAGTTCTTACAAATGCCTCTCTTCTGATGTCCTACTTTTTTCCATTCACCATCCCAATTTTACTAAGAAGCCTGTCAAAAGTGTGAATTTCACCTAAGCTGAAATTCAGCAACCCAGAGCATCAGATATTATGTCTTATTCTTGGCTATGTCAGTCATGTCACTGTTGCTGACCATGGATGAATAAAATCGCAGAAACTCCCTTTTCTCTTACTATGCCTTCAGCCAAGATTTGAAAACTTTGATCTTATCATTTTCTGTTATTGAACTCTCCAGCACAGCTAGAAGCAGTCAGACTTCCTAACTATCCTTGCAATCCTTAGTCCATCCTCTCTGTTCTAAGTCAATAGCTACATGTTTTCCCAAAGCCTTGACTTTGATAACCACTTCACTGGAGAGGATAATTTAAGTAACTGTCTCTAATGCTATGCCATGGACCACCAGAGTTTCCAGTTGTGTACTTAATAGCTCCTCAATGCCTTCAAAACCAACCAGATTAACTATCCATTCACTGATGTCAATTTCCTTGAGGGCCACTTGCTTCTAATGGTGCCAAATCTTATATTGATTAAGATTCTTAGTTGCAAACAGCAGAAAATATTTTAACTTATTTAAGGAGAAAATGAATTTTAAAAAGGTTATATACTATAAGGAAGAGTCAGAGGGAAGGATTATGAAGCTACCCTCTCAGAAACAATGACACACCAAGGTTGCAATGAGGGAAAAAAACAAAAAAACTACAGCCATTTCTCTTGGAACTGATCATCCTTAGGATTGGATGTTGGACTTTCCACTCCTACCTCGCTGCCCCTGCTTCTCATGGGAAGAACCAGTTATGTTTCTCATCACACCTGCCAGAAGGGTGTGTCCTTTTTCAGTGATCTCCTTTACACGCTGTTAACTTTCTAATGCAAATCTTGAGTGGGTTTGATTGACTGGAGAAATCTAAGTTACATGCCTGCATCCAAACTGCAAGAGTCTGGCAAACAAGTATTCTGGCTTCTGTTGTAGGAAATCATACTAATAACTTCAAAATACAGGGAAAATACTAGGCCACCACAAATGGCAAATATCCACACAGAGTATATGTTAAGAATACACAAAACAATATAATCAGACCTGTGGTAGACATTATTAGTGCTCATCTATATTTCTGGATCTCTTCCCCTTTTTGGATAATAATGGGAACCTGTACAGGTTGACAGTATCATTAGGTTCCCTAAAAAAGCCATGTTTTAATCCTCATTCTATTTTATGGTGGCAGCCATTTCTTTTAATCCCTATTCAGTACTGTAGGTTGGGAACTTGATTAGATTATCCCATGGAGATGTGATGTGCCCCAACTGTGGGTATTAACTTTTGATTAGATGGAGATGTGACTCCACCCATTCCTGGTGAGTTTTGATTAGTTTACCAGAATCTTTTAAAAAAGAAAACATTTTAGAAAGAGAGCCAGAAATGACAGAAGACTCAGAGCCAACAGAAACTTCACAGCAGAGCTGACACAGATGCGGACATGTGGAGACAGAAACACAGAAGTTTGGAGATGCTTGGAGCCCAGCAGATGTCCCCATGAGATGTTAAGCAAGCCTAAACCTGGAGAGGCAAATGCCAGCAACATGACTCCCAGCTGACAAAGGTGTTCCTAACCCACGGATCTTCCTTGAATTAAGGTAACCTCTTGTTGGTGCCTTAATTTAGGCATTTTTATTGCCTTAGAACTGTCAATTTGTAACTTATTAAATTCCTCTTTTGTAAAAGCTGTTCCATTTCTGGTATATCGCACTCCAGCAGCTTACAAACTAACACAGAACCTATACTTACCTACCCCCCTCTAGAAGTCAGGAGAGATCATTTAACTTCCTGTGACTAATGGAATAGAAATGAAAAGTGTCATGTCAGTGCAGAAACATTTTTGAGCTGATAGGCTACTCTACATGCTCTCTCACAGCTGTGGTGAGCATTGAAGTCCCAAATAGAGATGATAGCATCAGAAGACAGTAAGGCCCCCATCAAACATGAGCCTGAATAAATAATATGAAAAAGCTCCCCTCCTGATCTGCAGTGGACATGTAGCAAAAGCACGTGTGCAATAAATGTGTTGTTCTCACCTTGTAATTCTGCTGAGACAAAATCTAGTCTATGCTTACAGACACAAGCCCAGACCCTTCTTCTCACTGTACACTCTATACTACCTGTACCTAACAGCTTGGAAGGTATGATAATGGACTCTCACACAAGCACTTCAAACCCAACATGTCCAAAAGTGAACTTGTAAATGTTTCTGTAAATTATTTCTTCTCTAGTGTTCCCTGTCTGGGTAAATCAGCCATCAATCTAAAAACCTGAGCATTTTTCCTGATTCTTCAGTTCTCCTTATCACCTATATACTGTCAATTTCCACATGCCATGGCTTTCATTTACTTTATATTTCTATAACCCTGGTCCCTACTTTCAACAGCCTAGACCAAACAACCATCACTTCTTCCATGATTTAACAAATTAGCCTCTTACCCAATTACATGCATTCATTTCTGCCTTCTAACCCAGGCTTCACAGCAGCCAGAGTTGTTTTTCTATTTGGTTTTGTTTAAAATACTGGTTACATAACTATTCTAGAAAACCTATCAATGGCTTCTCTGAGTGTAAGGTTGGGGATCTTGACAAATGTCTTTATGATTCTGCCTGTTGTGTGGCCTTTTGTTTGTCTTATGTTCCCTCTTTCCCCAGAAAGGCTGTCATTCAGTTCTTCAGATATAACCTGCTTTTTTTCACCTCAGAGCTTATGCTCATCCTCTTAGTTCATCCAACTGAACCCTCTTTCCCATCCACCTTACCACATCCACGATTATCACCACCATATTCATCTTGCTAAATCCATCCACTCTCCTTTCTATCACATATGCATTTGTTAAACCTATGCTTAACAGTGACTTAGGAATATTGCCTTCCTTGATTCTTTGATCCTCCAGATGTACTACATTCTTCCAAAGTTGTCCATACTTAATATTATTTTTTTTTATTATCTTGTTGTAACTTCTTTGGCGTTCAGCTCACCAGATTAGTCTTTAAGTTCCATGATGAAGAGAACATTAGCGTGTCTGCCATTTTTCCTTCAATGCATTCCCTCAATGCTTAGCACATAATAGGTATTCAGTAATATTTTTTGAATAAGGGTTTGAACTTGAACAAATGAAAGAATGAATGAATACCACCTAGAAGATGCTTCACATCTTTCCTTATCTCCAAGTTTTTGTTCGTTCTGCCAACTTAAGTCCATATTAATCTTTTTTTTTAATTTGGTAGATTTAAAAATTACCATATGGTTTATTATTTACATCCTGTTATCTGCCCATCTGTTCCATATTTTGATTCATTTATCCACCTTTTTGATTGAATGGAAATTATTTTAGCTTCAATCTTCTTAACTGTTCTGAATCAGGGGCTGGTTGGTTGATTTATCCTGTGTACCTCACACTAGGACAGAATGCTGACCCTTTCTTGGATTCAAGCATTTTCAGAAACTACTAAATGTCCTCTACACCTGGAAAGGTAGAGAAAAAAACAAGATTCTGACACACTGACTTTTTTCCCATCTAAATTTAAAGAAAATCTTTTTTTTTAATTAAAAATGCATATAGCCTCATCCATGAATGTTCTAATCCTTATATCCAGAGACCATTTCTGTAAATTGCTCAAATAGTGAAACGTAGATTTCAAATAAACCTATTTGAAAATCATTCTAGTACTTATTATGACTGATAATATTTTGTTAACAAAAACTGTTTAGTTTCTACTTACATAATCTTGTGATGAAACTAAGAAATGAGCTAGAAAGTAGAACACAAAAAAAATTTTCATATAAATTAACTCAGGTGCAAATGTACCTCAAACAAAATCCATCAGTGAAATATAGGAAAAGATGTTTAAAAACCCATCCAAAGAGTAATTTATGCCTCTTCCAGGATATATGGTCTCCAATTTGTAAATCACGAGCCAATGGGTTTTTTAATGAGCCCATATCTGGAACAGATAGTAGTAATTTGGTGGATCCCATAAGTGATTTTTTAAAGTGAGTCCAAATTCTCCACAGAACTCTCCCATCTTCCATCAGAACAAAGGGTATCTGGAAACTGTCATAATGTGTCTCTTTCATATGATGTTGAAGAACTAAGAAAACTGCTATGAAAATGCAAATGTTGTGGCATTAATGGATTTTCTCTTGAAGCTGCCTGGATATTGTTCAGAGAAATAACAAGCATTGAGTAAAGAACAAGGAGGAGGACTTGAAAAGCAGTCATAATGTAGTTTTTTGGCACATTTTTAAAATGCAACTCTGGTAAATAAACTCTTGTGTGTGACCTGCAATGAACTTTTTTCTATACGAAGAGATTTTTAGAAGATATAACTTTTGGGGCAAGTCAGAAATTACTTGCATCTTTATCATAGGCAATACAACTTGCCTACCATCATGGCCAAATCAAAGACACTTTTTAGTCTATTATTCCACCTGGAGAAGTTTGTACTCTGGCAGGTCCCAGGATATTCTAATTATAATCTAAATACTCTTTTAAAATCTCTCTTCTAGTGAAAGAAATTTAAAATTATATCAGGGTATCTGCTGCGCTTGCTGCAATTCATGCCCAGACAAGATCCATTTTATGTTTCTTCTGCTGGGGATTATTGGGTATGTGTCACTATGTCCAGGAGGCATGAACCCTTCTAAAGATTGGACATAAATTTTGACAACCCAGGTTGCACTCTGGGACACTCATGGCAATTTTGTCATTCTTTTAGTATGAGTGAACATTTTCTTCTGGGTGACCTGAAAGTTGTCCATGAGTTTTGAAAATTGGAAAATACATCAGTAAATTTAACTAGATTAAGGAACTATGTTAATTGAGAGGGGTAATATCATTATTTTCCAGTTAGGCACATCTTATAAGAGAATCACCTCTATTCTTAGACACCTAGCAGAATGCAAGGTGTTACAGTCCATTCTTGTAACAGGTGAGTTCTCAAAGGCCAAGGATGGGAATATACTGGATTATGAGCAGGGGCCACTTGAAGGAAGGATAAGTATGTAAAGGGAGGGTGCAGGAGCAGGTAACCTTTTGGCAGCTTCATAATTTAAATAGGCCCAACCCGGGCATCTTCATTTATCTTCAGACATTTTGTACTTCACAATTTAATTAAAATCATTACCATTTCTAACATAATCTTCTGTTTTTATTAGAATAGATATTGTACAAATCATACATTTTGAATTTTCATCTAATTTGCCTTGTCCCCACTCAAAGGGGAAAAATGGGAAAGTAAAAAATGTTTTATCTCTATGGGTAAAATATTCCAGAATTTAACTGTCAAGATAGGTTAAAAAAAATTGGTAATTTGAATTGAGTAGGCAACTTAGTGTCCAGAAGAGTCAGCTGAAGAGAGTTCTGGAACTCAGGAGATGAGGATAAAGTCTAAACTCAGGTGCAGCCCTGGTTCCAATCTTTGGTGAATCAATGTTCCATAAGCACTTTTTTTTAGAAATTTAGACAATGGGAATTTATTGACTCATAGTTTTGAGGCCAGAAATCCAAAAGCGGGGAGTTCAGTCAGGTGATCCTTTCTCCCTGAAGACTGTGGTATTCTGGGGCTGGCTGCCAGTGATCCTCAATCCTTGCCTTTTCTGTCACATGGAAGCATCTTCTTTCTCTTCCAGTTTCTGCTGACTTTCTGCTTTTGTCTGCTCCCCATGGCTCGTACTTTATCTGAATTTCATTCTACTTATTAAAGGACTCCAGTAATACAGACTAAAGTTCAACTTGATTCACTTGTGTCACACTTTAACTGAAGTAACAAGAGATCCTACTGACAATGGGTCCACAGCCACCAGAATGTGCCCAAAATCAAGAACATGCCCAAACTGGTTACACAATTCAATCCATTACACTCAGCCTACTCACGATGGACAAAAGCACGTCCCCAATGAACCTTTGTTGGGACAGGCCACTGAGCTTTTGGGGTCATTATTGCAGCAGCATCTCACCCATCCTGGCTGATATAAGAGCTGACTGGGGCTTGAGTACGATGTTAGCAGTGAAGAGGAGAGAAGTTGGCAGATTTAGTATGTGCTCCTGCCTGACAATTGCTTATGTTTTAAATGTGTAAGGTGAGAAAAAGAAAGCTGACAAAAAAATATCCCACATTTCTGGATTTAGTGAATGGTGACATTCCCAGAGGCAGACTCAATTTGATGGGTAAAGAAAAATTAAAGTTTCTGTTTTGGACAAGTGAAATTCGAAACTCCTGTGTGGAACTGTCAGACAAGCAATTGCATATGTGAATTTGGATCTGAAATAAGAAGTGATAGCTGGGTTTATAAAATTTTTTAGATGTCAGAATAGAAATGATAGTTAAAGCTGTGGGAATGCATGGATCACCTATAATGAAGTGAGGAAGACATACCAGAGCCAAGCCCTTCAGCACTCCAGCATTTAAGATATGGTAAAAGTGCAGATGTTAGCAAAGGAGTTTAAGAAGGTGAGGCCAGAGATAAGAAAATTAACCTGAAGAAATCTGGTGTCCCTGAAAGTAAAAGAAGAGGTTTTCATTAAGAAGGGCATAACAAACCCAGGAGTACAGAAGTCAAGGAGGATAAGAACCAAAATATGTTCATTGGGCAAGTCAAAGCACTTTTGGTAGAGTCACGGGCACGAAGGCCAGGCTGGAGCGGGTAGAGCGAATGGGTGACTAGGAAACTGAGATAATAACAGTGGAGGAATGTAAAGGGAGCACAGAGAAGGTAAGTTCTTGGAGAAGTCAGTGGGGAAAGGTAGAATTTTATTGTGACTGCTGTTGTAAGCTTTTTATTATGATTTTTTATAGATAAGTTGCAGGTTGACAGAAATGTCATGCATGAAATATATAGCTTCCATATACCACCCTATTATTAACTCCTTGCACTGGTGTGAAACATTTGTTAAAAGTGATGAAAGAACACTTTTATAATTGTACTATTAACTATAGTTCATGGTTTACATTATGGTTCACTGTTTGTGTTGCACAGTCCTGTAAGGTTTTAAAATTTTTATTCTAGTAATATATATAGAACCTAAAATTTCCCCCTTTTAATCACATTCAAATATTTAATTCAGTGCATTGTTAATTATGTTCACAGTGTTGTACTGCCATCACAGCCATCCATTACCAAAACTTTTCCACCAAACCAAATAGAAACTGTACAATATAAGCATTAATTCTTCCTTCTCTACCCACACCCTGGCTCCTTGTAACCTATATTCTAGTTTATGGCTCTTGAATTTGTTTCATAATTCATATTTGTTTCCTATTAGTGCGATCATACAATATTTATCTTTTTGTTTCTGGCTTATTTCACTTAACATGGTGTCTTTAAAGTTCATCCATTATGGCATATGACTCACTTTAAAAAGGAATGAAGTCCTGATCCAAGAGCACTTCTTATGCACAAGGCCTTATAGACTGGACCTGAAGGATAGATATCCTCCTTGCTCCTTACTGTTGTTTCCAGTCTATTTTTGTTCCCTCTTTCCTAATGAGCACAGCTTTTAATCTCATGACATGAAGCTATACTATTCTTCAACCCTCTCCTGACTGTGCAGTCTTCCCAGGCACAGCCCTTATTCCTTGAAGATTTTAGCCACTAGAACTATAACTCTCTTCTACACTACTCTGGACATAATTATTAATGATTTCATTATATATATATATATATATATATATATATATATATATATATATATATATATATATATATATGTCTGATAGTTCCAATACTTTGGCCTCCTTCCTTTTCCTTTGCTTTTCTAATAATCTATCTTCCACCCTATCTCTCTACTGATATGATCAGGCTATAGAATTTGTCATTGCATATAACAGAAACTGCTCCATAGTCTCATTTTCAAACACCCCACTTTCCAACCAACACCTCCCATATTTGCAGCTCATTTTCTCTAGTATTTTAACTCAAATAACCCTTTAACCCCACCAGAATACTGGATCAACTGACCCTATCAACTTTTCAGTGACCTTCACTTCCCTCCTCTAGCTTAAATTCCAAGGTCAATCATCGTAATCATACCCTTACACATACTATGAATTTGCCTCAATCACCCTTCATTGCACTCAGTTAATCTAACTTTCTACTTACTCTATTTCTGCATGCAGGAAGCTGAAATATTGGGGAAAAACAACCATCCTGAGTTTAAATCCATAATTATTCCCAAGTGTCTCCTTCATGCAGTCTATGACCATATTATATTTCCCTACTGTTTATTCTCCTACTTTCTAGGCAAATATTTGGTTCTCTCTCCTCTCCTCAAACCTCTGATATCCCCTTCCCCATCTTCACTGGCATGTGATGACCTTGCTTCCTGTTTTATGGAAAAATAGAAGCAAACACAGAGGAATGTTCAAATACTTCCACCACTGTATATACAGAACTTTTGCCCACACAGTCTGACTTCTCTCTTTGTTGTATGTGTGAACTCTCCATGTGGCTCTGCTACAGACCAAACCTCCATTTTGTGCATTAGACCTTATCTTCTGGAAACTACTCATAGACCTTACTGATGTAGCTCTCCATTCTTTGACTTGAATAATAAAAATTTCCTTTTACAGATCCTCCTCATCAGCATATAAATATCTTTTTTAAAATTCTCTTGACCCCTTTCTTTCCATCTATGGGCCTATATTCACCCCTTCTTTACAGAAATCACCTTGTAGACCTGATTAGCCAAGCTGACTCTCTCTAGTTTTGCTCCTCTCATTCTGTACTCAATTAATGTTAATTAAGCTTTTACCTAGCTAACTCCACGGCACTTGTGAATTTATCAAAATCAGGAATGATCTCTACTTTGCTAAACTAAACAGCCAGTTCTCAGAACCTATCATATCTGACATTTAAGAAGGATTTTTCAGTTATTCCTTCTCTCTTCCTACAAATGCATTTTTTCTTTGGTAATAAATGCTTTTTTTACTTGGCTTCCGAGAAACTACACTCTCCTTATTGTCTTCCTACCTCTCTGGCCATGACTTCTGAATCCTTGTGGATTCCTTCTCAACTCCTTGGCATTTGAATGTTTGGGGGCATACTCCTTCATCATTTTCATTTTCCTATTTACTTCCTGAGGGAGCTCATATAGACTCTCACTTTAAAATAGCATTTATGTATTGATGATTTTGAAACTGATTCTTTTTCCCTGAACTTCAGAGTTATATAATTAAAGAAACTATATGCTTTAATTTGTCTTACAGCCTCAGTTACTGCTATTGCCCTGGCATAATTAATAACATTAAAATTTACCCTCAATTTGGAAGATAAAATATGATTGTCTTATGAACATCAAATTGCTATCACTTGGATTTTCTAATAGGATCTCAATTTTAACAAGTCAGCAACTCAACTCCTTATCTTGTCCACCAGCCTCTCCTCCTGCGGTTTTCCCCCACTTCAGTAAAATTCTTTATTCTGCTACCAGTTACTCTGGTAAAACTCCTTGGAGTCATCCTTGATTCCTTCTTATTTCTCATACAGCACATCAAATCCTTTTGCTCCAATTTCAAAATATATCCAGAAGCCAACCATTTCCAATACCTCCACTGCTACTAACTTAGTTCAAAACGCTGTGTCTCTTGGTAGGGTTATTGCTATAGAATCTTAAATTGTCTTTATATTTCCTCTTTGACCCATGTACACAGAAGACAGAGTGCTCCTATAAATTAGGTCATGTTTCTCCTCTGTTCAAAATCCTCTAGTGGTCCACAGAGCCGTAAATAAGAGCCAGAATCTTTACATGGCCTACAAGCTGTCCACTCTCTGGACGCCCATTGCCTGTTTCATTCCATCTCCTCCAATTTTCCTCCTCATTCACTTTGCTGAAGCACTCTGCTCTGCATTTAGCATTCTAAAATATGTGAGGCACATCTTCACCTCAGTACCTATAAACTCGACACTTCCCCTGCTTCAAACATTGTCCTTTTAAACATTCATCCTTATATTCTTGAGGTCTTTTCACAAACATCCTTCTCCCTAGAGCCATTTCGGGCCACCCTATGTTAACTTGCCAGCTCTCCCTTGACAAATATCACCAACATTTTTCCCCACTCTATCATTTTCCTTAACCTTTATCAAATTCTTACACACCACATATGTTGTTTATTTCAACATAATGTGGATACAAGACATGAGGGTATGTCAGATTGTTCATTGTCTTATCTGTAGCACAAAGCAAGCTAGAACAATGCCTGGCTTACATAGATTTGGAAAAAGTGAAAGACATGATGGTTAGTATTTGAAGTAGAGGTAAATATGAGTAGCTGTTCCCATTTTTGAATAGCTATAGGTTGTCAGCAGACCAAATGTTTTAATTACTCCTTAACCTAGAATAGTCACACGTAAGTCTAAGTTCTTAGAACAAGGTGACTTGTGCCAAAGTAGTGATGCTGACTACTAGAGTTCCAAGGGTTCATAGGGGGAAACGTCACTATGTTTTAGGTAGGAGGCCCCTGACCTGGTCACTGAGCAGTAGCAATGGACATGCAGGCCTTTCAAACGTGATAAATGAGTGTTTCGACCATCCAGATATGGCTCCATTTTAAACAGTCATAATATCTAAAACCACAGATGGGTAAGTGAAAGGAGCTTATTTTGTCCACAAAAATCCTGTAGAGATGCTCTAGATACAGCTTCTGATTTATTTAAAATATTTAGATTTGAAATAAAAAATTTAAAACTCCCATGCTAGTCCGCATTTACTGAGCTCATAACCGTGTATAAGGCACTGCACTTGGGGCAGGAGATAAAAGGATAAAGAGCTGGTCATCTTCAGCCTGCAGGACAGTGTACCTGGCTTCTCGTGAATAATTTTAATAGTGGAAAGACATTTGCATTTGTCTTTAAATGCAAATGCTTATTCTATAAAACTACTTAGTTGCTTATTCTATAAAACTACTTAGTTGTCATAAACTCATTAGAACTGGATGAAAATTCTTCACAGGGTTGTCACCAGTAAGAAATTTAGGAAAAAACAGACAATGTAAAAGCTTGACATTATTCTGCTTCAGAATTTCTCCTGTTTTTACCCTTTGTTTAGCCTCAATGAAACACCACTGGCCCAACTCACTTCTCTAACCTTAATGACCACCATTTCTGTACCTTCCAGGTACACTCAACTTCTTAATTTTCCCCAAGCACACTATGCTCTGGGTTAATTTAATTCATCACATTATTGAATACCTACATGCATCTTTTATGAAATTCCCTTTCTCCCCTTCCATATCAATCAAATTCCTGCTTATCTCTTAATATCCTATTCACATGCTACCTTGGTGAATTCTTCTCTGAATTCCCCAGCTTGTCAGTCACGCTGGTCACTCATCTGTGCTTCCATAATTCATTAAGTCATTTAAGTAGTATCTGCGCCAAGCCCATTTCTAGGGGCTGGGAATGCAAATGTAAACACAACATAAACAT
Organism: Tamandua tetradactyla; assembly: GCF_023851605.1. Classification (NCBI taxonomy): domain Eukaryota; kingdom Metazoa; phylum Chordata; class Mammalia; order Pilosa; family Myrmecophagidae; genus Tamandua; species Tamandua tetradactyla. The sequence continues at coordinate 133,986,283 of NC_135331.1, forward strand.
AAATCCCTTCCTGCATGAAACATACAGTCTGGGGAGGGGCACTGTGCAATAAATAAACAAATGTCTAGTGGTGAAACATTAAAGCAGTATAAGTTATAGATTCTTTCCTGATACTCCCATTACTATAGAAAGAAATAGACTCTGAGGAGATGACTTTGAGCAGAGAGCTGAAGGGAGAGGATCATCAAAAGATCTGTTGAAATAGCATTTCAGGAAGAGGGAAAACTATTGCAAAAGTCTGTAGGCAGAGGCATGTTTGGAGAACTCTAAGCAAGAAGGTAAATTTGTCAGGAATACAGTAATAGTGGGGAAAGTAAAGAAATAATTGATCCAAATAATGTAGTGCATTCTAAGTTATGATCTTACTAGAGTAAGACTTTGGAATTTATATTAAGTGTGATGGAAAGACATCCAAGGGTTTTGGATAGAACTACACAACCTAACTATATTTACAAGATTAATCTAGCTGCTCTACCAAGAGCTGACTGTAGGGAGAGGAGCAGAATCAGGGAAATAAATCTGGAAAAGTATTATATTAGTCCTGGTGATAGATGAGTAGCATTATTTTGCACTTAGTTGCGCATGTTTTTACTGTATATTTACTATATATTGCTTAAAGACGGACCTTGATTTATTCATTTCTATTTATTTATCTAGCAAGTGCTTATTGAATTAATGAAAGAAGGAAAGATGAACTGAAAGGATGATTGCATTAACAATAATGGGTTTAGTGAATTTTTACCTAATTAAAAAAGAAACTCAGATGGCAGAGTGTTCCTCTTTCCAAAGAGTACTGAAAAGAGAAGGCTTTGTAATTTTTTTTTTCAGTGAAAGACACAAATGTATTTTTCTATTTAAAAAGTAAATGTTATTTCCTATTCATGTGCCAGCACTAAATGAATGTATGATCATGAGGAAGGTTTCATTCTGCAAAGACTGACCAATTGGCTTTAGGGGTGATAGGAAACTGGAAGCAAGAATGGCTGACATTTATGAGAAGTGGACAATGTCTTTAAACAGGAAAGAAACAGCCATCCCTATTTTCTCCCTTAATGAGTAGCACTATGTTCTCTTGGGCCCATAGAAAGTCAGGATCATTGAGCAGATGGGCACTTATTGGAGCAGAGTAAAACAAGATAAATCCATAGTCGAAAATTAGTTTTATTTGGAAAGAACATTTTTCACTTTCACAAATGTACTTGAAGTTGGCACAAAAATGAGAACATGTTGCATATGAATCAATTTCTCTGATTCCTTATGTTTTCTGTTAACTGTTAGTCAACGTTCTTCTGCTGTATTTGGCAAAATAACAATAAAGAATAAACTCTAATCCTAAATACAATGATTAAACATTCAGTAATAGGACTATGTTTGGGGCTTCATTTGACAATGTTGATCCAGGTCCTGCCATGAGAAATTTAACATTTGAACAATCAATTTCACTAACACAGCAATCCTTCGGATTGGCAAATCGGGGAAAAAAATGGGCAATAGTCAGTGTGTCTGATTCATTTGCTTATACTGTAAAATTAAAAAACAATTAAATCATGCAATTCACCTTGCCTAGAAGGGAGATATGAATGTTTTGCTGACTCATCCCAGATGGCTATGATGTCTCTCAGAAGTTGGGGCCAAAAACATACCCACATTCATCCTAAAGTGCACATTCAAAGATGTCTGAGCATGTGACAGTAAGGAAAGAAACCTCTGCTGCAAGCATTCTTAACCCATGGCACTCCATATTACATATCCAGAATCTTCCCATACTTCACCCTTTCACTGCCATCACTATCTCTTTCCAGGATTATTGCAAAAGCTCCCTAACTTATCCCTCTGCTCCTGACCTCGGGCCATATCAATAGCCCCAGCAATGTAGTTCAAATGTAAGTCTAACCACATGTCTCCTTTCCTCAAATTCCCACAATGGTTTTCCATTGAAGTAAAAAACAAAGCCAATAGAATATAAGGCCCCTTGTGATCTGCCTTCCCACCATGCCCTTTTGTTACCTCTCAAACCTCATCTCTACAATCCTCACCTTATTCAGTCTACACCAGCCATACTGTTCTCTTCCCTGCCTCTGGCAAAGGCCAGACACACTTTCACCTCAGAGTCTTTGGACTTGCTGTTCCCTCTTTACTTCCTTTAGGATTTTACTTAAATGTCACCCTCTCAGTGGGTTTGCCCTCTCTAAAACTATACCATGTTACCCACCATGAATGCTTATATTTCTTGCTGTATTTTTCTTCCCAATACTCAATAAAATAGACTGTGTAATTTACATACTTATCTTTGTCTTTCTCCCCATTAGAACAGAAACTTCATGAAGACAGATTTTTTTTTGTCTGTTATGTTCACTGTTATATCCCACAGCAAGTACAATAATGCTTGGCACCACTAAGGATTCAAAAAATATGTGTTGAATTAGTCAAAAAATAATAATAACCAGAATGATGTGGTAGAAATAGCTCCTATGCATCCACCATTATGGATGAGTAGACTGTCCTCAGAGAAAAAGAAAAAGGAGGAGAGGACTCAAAAAAAGTCTACTAAAACTCTAAGTTCTAGTGTTCTAAAACAAGAGGGTTTGGGCATTTACATCAGTTATGATACTTACACAATAGAAATCATTCAAGTCAGATGATGTCATGGTTAGGTTCATATGTCAACTTGACCAAGTGGTGGTACCTGTTTGTCTGGTTGGACAAGTGTTGGTCTGTCTGCCGCGATGAGGACATTTCATAGAATTAAATCATGATCATGTCAGCTACATTCCCAGCTGATTCCATTTGTAACCAGCCAAAGGGGAGTGTCTTCTGCAATGAGTAATGCTTAATCTGATCACTGGAAGCCTTGTAAGGAGGATTCAGAAGAGACAGGCTCTTCCTGTTTTGGCTGGTGAGCCTCTCTTGTGGAGTTCATCCAGAGCCTCCATTGGAATCGTCAGCTTCACAGCCTGCCCTGCAGATTTTGGACTCTGCGTTCCCATGGTCACGTGAGACAGTTTGATAAACTTTATATTTGTGAGTGTTCCCTGTTGATTCTGTTTCTCTAGAGAATCCTAACTAATACATCTTGGTACCAGGAGTGGGGTGCTGCTGTGGTTTGCAAATACCAAATACATTGGAACAGTTTTTTTTGATGGCTAAGGGGAAGATTTTGGAGGAACTGTGAAGAGAATGATGGAGAAGTCCTGGAGTGCTTGAAGAGACTGTTGGTGTAAATGGAACCACTGCCAATCTGGACAAAGGGGGACACCAAGGGGAAAATTGGAGTTTGCAGAGAGAGAACCATGGAAGCTAGGGTCTAAAGCCAAGAAACCTTGGCCAGGAGAGTGGACTCACCCATACACATGGAGAGGGTGAGTTTACTCTGAAGGGTGAGGATGAGTCTCCCACCCTTGTTGCAGTGGAAGAGTCAGGCAGCCTCAGGCCTTGGAGAAGGTAGAGCACACTCTTTGGGGGACTGGGGAGAGCCTGGCTGCCACCACATGGAGGGACTGAACGTGTGCCCAGGAAATGGCAGAGAGCCCAGGGGTGGCCCTGATGCCTGAAGAGAGTGGAGCAGAGAAAAAGGTGGTCTCCTCAATGTTCCTGAGGTTGATTTGGAAAGAGGCGGGCTACTGCATAGGCCCTTGGAAAAGGTGGGACTGCCACTTTCTAAAGCCAAAGGATAAATGACTTTCAGACTTCAAAATCCCATGGTGCTTGTCCTGCAGGTTTTACATCTGTGTTTCTTCCAATTTCTCCCTATGGAAATGAAAACCTTTATCCTGTGAATAGCCTCCTTTGCATATTGGCACCAGACAACTTGTTTTGAGATTCACAGGTCCACAGCCAGAAGAGAAATTTTTTGCACCTTAATATTGTTTAAGGTGATGCGAGTAGTTGCCAAGTTGACAAGAGGGTGGACATATGGTAGTTAGATTCAGTTGTCAACTTGGCCAGGTGAAGGCACCTAGTTCTGTTGCTGTGGACATGAGCCAATGGTACGTGAACCTCATCTGTTGCTCATTACATCTGCAGTCAGCTAGGAGGTGTGTCTGCTGCAATGAATGACATTTAACTTAATTGGCTGGTGCTTAAATGAGAGAGTGCAATGTAGCACAGCCCAAGCAGCTCAGCATACATCATCTCAGCACTCACAGCTCAGCCCAGGCCTTTCAAGATGCAGAAAGAAATCACCCGGGGAAAGGTTGTTGGAACCTAGAGGCCTGGAGAGAAGGCCAGCAGAGACCATCCTGTGCCTTCCCACGTAAGAAAGAACCTTAGTGGAAAGTCAGCTGCCTTTCCTCTCAAAAACTAACAAAATAAATCCCCTTTTATTAAAAGCCAATGTCTCTGGTGTGTTGCATTCCAGCAGCTAGCAAACTAGAACAGATGATAATTTTTTGACTCTTCAGTCATCAACATTAAAGTCAATATTTCTTGCTTAAATTCATTAATAAATGCATCTCCCCAATATAAATACATTTTTTTGTATACTGTATGACAGGGTCACATTGCATTCTTTTTCCATGTGTGTATCCCGTTATTGCAGCACCATTTGTTGAATTTTGTTTGTTTTTGTCGGTTTTGTTGTTTGTTTGGAAAGTGCTTGGGTTGGGAATCCAAACCCGGGTCTTCCGTATGAAAGGTGAGAATTCTACCAGGGAACTACCCTTGCAGCCCCCCCCCCCAATATAAACACATTTTATTAAGTAAATCAAAATCTACAAAAAAATTGATCTAGGGCTTTGGCTGAGTTAGAGTGTTTGTAAAAACCCTCAGCGCTTTCACTTTAGTCACAAAATAAAAGTAATGACACAATCAGAAACAGAAGTTAAGAAATTTAGCGTGGGAAGGAAGAAACATAATATATGATAGGCTAGGGACCTGTGTTCCATGAGCTTTATTATAATTCAAGCAAAGCTCAGGAAGTAGAACGCTGCCAACAAAATTTCACAAGTTTTCACCTCACAGTGCTACATCTTCAGTTATCTTGGACATTTCACTCATCCTTTGTGAGTGTCAGTTTTTTCATCTGCAAAGTGAAGAAAATGAACTAGTTGACTTTTTAGGGTCTTTTCCTAAGCCCTAATATCATGATTCGTACTTAGTTCAGACTTTTGCTTACAATGATAAAACTGATATGAGGAAGCTGAAACATTAAAAGGGAATTTATAGAATGCTAATATTTTGCAGCTCTTGAGGATGGATAGAACAAAGGATGAGGTTCTCAGCATCAGTTTTGGACCTTCCACTAATGCTCCATCAGCAAGGTGATTCAACATCCAAGTCCCAGGCTCTATGTTTCTCAGTTCACAGTATTTAAGGAAAATATTATTGAGCAAGTGTGAATCAGATGTTCACCCCAGTCCAATCAAATATTGCCAGGGAACTAGTTTATGGTAGAAATGGCTCCCGTGCATCTACCATTATGGATGTATAGACTGCTCTCAAAGAAAAGGACAAAGGAATAGAGGACTCGAAAAAATGTCTACTCTAAAAAACTCTAAATCCTAGTGTGTCTCAAACAAGGGTTTGGCATTTACACCAGTTATGATCCTTGCACAACGAAAATCATTCAGGCCAGATGGTAATTTTTTCATTCTTTACAGTCATCAGTATTAAAGTCCAGCTTTCTCGCTTAAATTCAAATAGCAGATTAGTTACTGATATGATAATCACAGAACATACTCAAAATACCATCTGTTTAGCCAATACTGATCTCAGTAACTTTTGCAACTTATTTTTATAAATCATAAAAGTCAGTTTATAGCAGGGTTCTAAAGTTTTACTCACTAAGCTCATTTTTCAGAAACCTAAAACCTCCAGATCATTCCTAGGCCAGATAAGTCCTGAAAACTTAGAGTTACCAGTCTCTCCAAGAGCATCAACCAATTGCATCCCCCTATTCTATAATGCTGACACCACTTTTCAACATGAAGAGGTTAGAATGGTCATTGCCCAGATGAATTCCTAAATATTGGGAGAAGGATCAAAGGAGAAGGAAGAGTTGTAATAGAGAAGATTGGATTTCACAAATGAGTATGACTATTGAATCATTATATTGATATTTCTTTTTAGTCTCCAGTATCTTAGAGCAGCTAGAAGGAAATACCTGAAATTTGGAACTGTAACCTATACCATACTTAGAAATTTGTTCTATAACTACATGTTAAAATATATTTTTCAATTTATAACTTTTTGTATATGTTATATTCCACAATAAAAAAATTTTTTAAAAGAAGTTAGCTTATATGTTTTCTCCACTCCCTCATGTAGCCAAGACATTAAACGGAAACCTTTTCAAATTCACCAATGTCTTATGGCCCAACCAAGATAAAATTTACTTAGAAATAAGAAATAGGATTAGTTAGGTATTTTGTCTTATATGAGCAATAATATTTTTAACCAGTTATTTTAATATTAACTGTGAAAACATTATTTAATTCATAGATTTTATTGTGATTCTTTAATCTCCTTTGCCTCACCACCCAGCAAGTATCTAAAAGTTTTAATGTAGGGCTGGACTGAAAAATAATTAGAATTTATTCCTAAGTGTGTATGTGTGCATACTCACATGTGTGGTTGCTTACTTGTTCTCTTAAATAAAACCAAACTATAAGCAAGTATAGTTAGTTGAAACTGTTATTTATTTGCCAACTTAAAATATAATCTTTTTACTTCATATTACATCTTCATTAACTCTTCGTATTACTGAGTTTGTCCAGCTTACATGATTCTACGTTGACTTTTGGACAGGTTATGAGTTCCCAAATAACTACGTATTCATGCCAATCTTTTGCCCAGTGAAGTTTAATTTGTAAATAAAGGCCCAAAGAATCTGTGCAGGTATTTTTTTAAAGGAAGATTTCCACTCTCACTTCTCTGAACCAGATTTTTCAGTGTCTCTTGATGCCGAGAGCTTATTACGGTTTCTAACGGCATAGAATTTCTTTTCCCCTGATAACATTGGTAGAAATTAAATGGTTCATGGCTTTGGGGGAAGCTTTACTCTTAACTCAATAGTTTAAATTTAAGGTACTTTTCCCCCTTGCTTTTACATCCATTTGATAAGCTTCAGGCAAAATTTAAACCAGGAATCCAATATACCTATATATTACAGCAGTAAGATAGAAATAGGTTTTCCATGGAATCTTTCCTTGAAACTTATTGCTCAACAGTACCCTCTTTTATCCCTATAAGTTAATAAAAAGTTTAAGAAATCTCTTCTCAATGGAATACTTCAAAAAACTAGGAAAATCATCAGGTATAAATGTTGGAAAAACATGGAATTATACCAGAATGAAGCTAAACAGCAATAGGCAATGACTGTTTCAAAATTAGTAAAATGTTAATACATTCTAAAATAGTTTTTGACAAGGGAATAATAGGCAAGAATTGGTGATACACTTTGCCATTACAATTAAAGTTCTTTATTGTCCCTCAAACTTTTGCTGTTCACCTTTGAAGAGATTTTAAAGAAGCTATAATGATTTCTAATGAGAATCTAAAACTAACGAATGGGTTGGAAAGGATTCTTGGATCTTAGGTAAAAGATACTACTTGGCTGATTCAGCTCAGAAAAGAGTCCAAGGGGTAGATTCACATTCACACACTTAACGAACTGTCATAGGAGACAAGTGACCAGCTATCCTTTATTGCTACAAAGGGCAAACAAAGAGTCAATGGGCTAAAATCCCAATTAAGACATGGAACACATTTCTAAGTGTATAGAGTGGCAGTTCACAACCCTGGATATATTCACAACCCTGGATGTATAAAGCTCACCTGGGAGCTTTAAAAAATACCAATGCCCCAAAACAATTCCATCAGCTTTAGCATTTGCATTTTTAAAAAGCTCCTCAGCTGATGCTAATGTACACCCAAGGTTGAAAACCACTGGTGTGAGGTGAGGAAATGAATCTATAAGATATGCTTCATTGGGGCATATTAAGAATTGAGTAAATTGTGTGCATAGAAAGCATGCCTACCTTTCTCCTTGGATACTTGCTTCCAATTTGTGAACCTATGTAAAGCTCTCACATTTTTCCCTATTTGTGATTTTAGAAGAATAAAAGATATTATTGGTGTCCAGACTGTAAACTTGGAGACAAGGTAATATTCTCCGATTCCAATAAGGCGTCACTCATAAAACCAAACCTAGCCTCCTAAAATGAACAAAAAATATTAAAGTTAATAAGTAGGTCTGTCTCTACCACCCTGAGATTCACCTGGTTCTTGAAGTCATCTCATTTTTATTATAATGCCAATACTACCTACCTGGGACCTAGGGAATACTGTTTTCACTTACCCTCCGGCATTCTGGCCCAAATCTGCATCTTTTCCTTTTGGAAGTAGGGTACAACCCTCTAAAGGGAAAAAAAACAAAACAAAACAGAGCAATAAGAGATAATCCAAGGAGCATAAACTCAGACTGGCTGACAAAAGTCAAAATTCTATTTATTTGATATCCAACTTATTCACCAAACCTTTTCCAATCTACTCACTGCCTTCAGACATCTAAATTCTTACCTCCCAAACAATCACAAGTTGCAAGCATGTTGCTATTGTTTTGTTTTACATTTGCTTTCACTTTACCCCTATGCGGAGAGGTCAAGGTCTTGCCACACAGGTATCTCTTCTACTCTGCTTAATGTCTCTCTGGTTGGATACCAGACAGTAAAATTCTGTTCTTTAGTTTACAGAAGGAGGAGAAAGATAAAGAGGAGACCTAATATCATTTATCCATACTGAGTTAGCTGCTTTACATACAACCATAACATTTAATTATTATTTTCCAGATGATAACACCAAGGTTCAGGGAGATAACATAACTCTCCTAAGGATACAGAAATTTAAGAAACATACTACGATTCATACCCAAGCCTATCCTACTTCACAATTCATGATCTTCCATGTTTCTTGCTTTCCTTCCAAAGTCTAGTTTCTAGTAAAAACTCCCCTCTCCCCAGAGTTACTACAACTCCACAGGATGGCAATCCCACAGTTGTCCATGTGAATGACACCTGCCAGAATTGTGCAATGCATAGTTTCCTTGGGCCTTTCTCTCCTAAGCAAGATACCATACCATTCTCTAACCTAAGTGTAATAATAATCATAATAGAAACTTCAGCTAATATCCATAGAGCATTCATTGGAATCGCTGTGCACTCATTGTAAGCTAGGAATTGGCCTGAACCCTTTTTGTGAATTACTTCTATGGAGTAAGTACTATGATTACCACAGTCTGTCAGGTGAGTACTATAATTATTTTCATTTTACTGATGATGAAACTGAGACACATAGATGTTGCACAAAGTCACATAGTTAGCAAGTTTCAGAACAGGAATCGAACTAGCAGACAACCATTACATTCAACAAAATAATAACATTCACATATTAAGAATTACATATGTCACCCAAAGACTATTTCCTTACACTTGCCATCTGCCTAATTGTGGAAGGAACAAGATTAGAGGTCAAGTAAAAATTATCTTGAAGTTTCAGAAGAGGGATTTGAGAACAAATTTGAATGTAAGGAAAGTTGATTGACTAAATATTCAGTAAACACAATATTTGGATCTCCTTAAAGAGGTTTGAGAAATGAAAGTTAAAATTGTAATCTCTTTAATTACTTTTGTGTCTTTTAAATTAGGTGAAACTTAAATTAAACATCTGGCTCTGTATTTAGTGTGTTGAAGCCATACCAGTCCAATCATCTCTCTCTTTTAATTTCTGAAATTGGAACTTTTGAGTTACAAGGTTTGAAACAGAAAAAATGAGATGTTAGCTTCTTTCCAGTCTTAGGATTCTGCAAATATGATATTACAAACAAATGATTCCAGGATACGTCGAACAGAAAGAACTTCTTAATATTACCCTCTGAATTAATTCCCTATTCTTACCTATTACCCATTCCATGGAAACTGGGTTTCAATTTTCTAGTTGACTAAATACATCCTGGCATTCATTATTCACTGACATCACTAAAACTCTAAACTTTGTATGTTTTAGAGTATTGGGAAATATCCAGGAAGTATCAAGCAATTTTAGGGAATAGAAAGAGGAAAAGAAGAGTAGGTAAAAATTGTCCTTCAAACAGATTATCAGCATTAAGGATGCGATCATAGGGAGACAGAGGATCATGGAACAAGAAGAAAAGTTAATTTTTAAAAATTAATTCACACTATTAATTTTAGGAATGATATAATATCTTTTTGCTTTAAAACTACTACAGACATGATAAATATTTTGTAGCTTTGAACAGTGGTTTCCATTCAATACTTTGCATGTAGACAGTGTATACCACTGTCTTCACATGGCAACTTATTTTTGGTGAGTGAGCTTTGCCAACTCAATACACGTCAGCAATATCCACACTATTTTTCCTTATATTCTAAAGACACACCTCAGAGTCGCTGAAATGATAAGAGAAAATGTTAGCAAGCAAGGACTGAGATTTAATTGAAAGTTCTCAAAATATTCTCCTCCCCCACAATTTACCACCAACAGAAGGCCAATCTGTGTACTACAGCTGATAGAATGAAAAACACAGACTCTCCTAAAGCAATAGTACACAGGGAAACCCAAAGTCAAGAGGGGTACAAAAACAAGAACAGTAGAGGAATTTCAAGCCTTTGGTATCTTTAGCTACAATAAACATTAAACACTGTCTAATCCTTAGCCATATTCACATAAATCCTCACATTGAAGGCCCTTCTGCCTCAGCTCCTATCACCCAACACATCATGTCATCTTTGCCACAAAAAATTACAAGGCATGCCAAAATGCAAGAAAAACAAACATTCTGAGGAGAAAAAGAAATCGCCACAACCAGACTCACATATTACACAGATACTGAAATTATCAGACAGATAGTGTTCAAATAACTATGATTAGCATAGAGTTAAGGACTCTAATAGAAAAAGCAGACATCATGCAAGAACATTTGGGGAACACAAATAGAGAGATGTACATTCTAAGAAAGAAAAGGAAATGCTAAAATAGGGGGAAAAAAACAATAGAAATGAAGAATGCCTTTCTTCTTTTAGAGAGTATTAGTAAACTCGACACTGCTGAGCAAAGAATCAGTGACTTGAAGGTTAATTTTATTTGTCAACTGGCTATGTGTGATGTTCAGCTGTTGGTCAAACACAAGCCTCGATGTTGCTGTGAAAGTATTTTATAGATGTGATTAGAATCTACATCTTTAAGTAAAGGACATTGCCCTCCGTAACATGTGTAGGGCTCATCTGATCTGTTAAAGGCCTAATGTGCGAGTCTCTCATCTAAACTGATGTTTCCAGAAACAGAAGAAATTCTGCCTCAGGACTAAAATATTAAGTTCTCTATCAATTTCCCCCCTGCTAGCTTTCCCTATGGGTTTTGAACTTGCCAGACTCTAAAATAAATTCTTTAAAATAAATGAGCCAATTCCTTAAAATAAATCTATATATAATACAATATCCAGGTTTATTTCTTGGGAAAAACATCAGCTGACACAGATTTTGGTGCCAGAAGTGGTTCCAGAGGAACAGAATCTTAAAGGTAAGTTTTCTGGATTGGTTCTAGCATTTTCTGATTATATTTAAAGGCACTAGTGACTCTATTTCCAGTGCCAGATGAACCTATAATGGCCTCCCTTAAGGTAGCTGATTTACAAGACACTTGTCTTGTCCTTCAGAACCCACACTACCCCTACTCCTCCTTGTTTTCAGACACATAACTAGACTGAGGAACCAGCAGACCCTAAAGGTCACAAAGTGTGACCCATGAGGAATGTGTTCCACTCCAAAAGAACTGCATGATTTTTCTAATTTATTTGAGATAAAAAATCAGAGAAATATGTGTGGGAGTGGATGTTAAGGGTGTGGGATAATAGCAGAAGGAACCCAGAGTTCAATCAGGCTGAATATATTGACATAGGTCCACTAAGTAAAGAATTTAGATTCAATGTTGTAACTCAGGGGGTTAGAAAGGGCTCTAATAATGTGTTTGGCTGAAACAGAACAAAAGTTGGTCTATATAAATGTAGCTGAAATACAGGAACTGCCTTGGTATATTATAGGAGAAGTTACCTAAAAGCTTGGAGAGATTGGAATATTCTAGTGTATTTAACATGGAAGACCTGGTCATCGATTCCCAGAGGGTCCAGAGGACACCTTTCACCACAACTGTGAGAAATAAATTTGTGCAGGGAATCCCGGCATCCTTATCAAATTCTGTGTTTGCTCTTCTCTATGGGTAATTAAAATGGGTACTGCTGCCACTGAACTGTGATTCAAGTACAAGGGGATAATTGGACCTCAGGGTAACATGGTTCAAGTGGCAGAACTGAATTGCCAAAGACAAAATAGGCATGGTTACCAAAGTGGAAAGCAGTCCAAGTGTATGGTAGTTTGAAGCTGTATGTATCCCCAGAGAAATATGTTCTTAAATCTAGTCCATTCCTGTGGGTGTGAGTCCACTGTTAAGTAGCACCTTTTGATGAGGCTACTTCAGTTAAGGGGTGACCCACCTCATTCAAGATGGGTGTTAATCCTATTACTGGAGTATTTTAGAAACTATGAAATTCAGAAAGAGAGAGAGAAAGAAAGAAAGCTACAGAGGCAAGGAGATGAAAGCCACAAAACCCAGAAGAGAAAAAGAGAAGAGCCCAGAGATGCCATCATGTGCCCTGCCGTATGTCCGATGAGCCAGTGACTGCCAGCAGCTGGCCTTCATGAAGAAAGCATCATCTTGACGATGCCTTGATTTGGACATGTTCCCAGACTCTAACCGTAAGCAACTAAATTCATTGTTTAAGCTGAACCATTTGTTGGTATTTGCATGGAGCGGCCCGGGAAACTGAAACAGGTAGAAGTCAAGTAGAAGAGACCAAGAGGAAGTCCCTAGAACTGCCTCTTCCTAGGAGCAAGTCCACAGGCTCAGAAAGCTTAGAGAGCATCAGATAGTATGAATACTGCATTTACACCTAGGCATGTCATATTCAAATTGCAGATAGCCAATAAGAGCAAATACTGAGGAAAAAAGCAGAGGGGGCGGAAAATCACCTAACTTCTAGAAGAACAAGGATAAAAATTACGGTGCACTTTTTGCCAGGACTATGGAGGCAAAAAGAAGTTACAATGTTGAAAGGGCAAAAACTAACTTAGAATTCTATATCCAGCAAAATAATGCCTCAAAAGTGGAGAAATACAGACTTTCTCAAACAGACACTAATAAAAAAATCAGAATGGAGACAATTCACTTGCAGCAGACCTGCTCAATAAAAATGTTAAAAGAAATTCTTCAAGGAGAAGGAAAAATGATAAAGTCAGAAACTTATATTTACCTGAAGGAAGGAAGATCACTGAAGAAGGATATTAAGAGTATTTTACTTTTATAAAACTCAATCTAAAAGATAACTTTTAAAAAACAATAATAGCAGCAATATATTAGGTGATTACTGCATATGAATAAGTGAAATAAATGACAGCAACACCAAAAGAGACAGAGGGGAGGGATTGGGAATAATTTCTTATATTATGCTTTATTTATGAAGCAATATAGTGGTATTTGAAGATGGGCATAAGGTAGATAAAAGTACATTTTCTAAGTTCTAGGGTAACTACCATAAAATTTAAAGTAAGTATAATCAATATTCTAAGATGGAAGATAAAATGAAATCATAAAATATTTAATTAAAATCAGAGTCATTATAAAGAATGGGGTAGGGGAGAAATAAAGAAAAATCCAATGAATAAAAAAGGGTTACAAATATGGTAGATAATAATCCATTGATTATTCTAATAATCATTTAAAATGTAAGTGGTCTAGATAAACCAATTAAGAGATTTTCAGAGTAGGTTAAAAAACAAATTCAAGACTCAGCAACATGTTATTTGCAAACCCACTTTAAATATAAAGGGCTCAAATAATTCAAAAGGAAAAAGGATAGAGAAAGACAGATCATGCTAACACTAATTAAAACAAAGTTGAATAGCAGTATCAATTTCCCAGAGTTGAGACTGAGGAAAAGGCTCAGAGATAAACATAGGCACTAAATAATGACAAAGGATCAATTCTCCAGGAGTACAAAATAATCCTGTGTATATGCACATAACAAAAGAGTATGAAACTTCATGAGGCAGAAACTGATATAATTTGATGGAGAACTAGACAAATCCGTTCTCAATGGGAAACTTCTGTTTCAGTAATTCATAGATCTAGTAGGCAGTTAGTAAGGACATAATGGCCTGAATAGCACTATCAAACAGCTTGATCTAATTAACATATGTAGAATATACCAGTCCATGCTATTCAACAACAACAGAATATATGTTTTTCTCAAATGCACATGAAACATTCACCAAGACAGACCAAATTCTGAGCCACAAAATACAGCTTTAAACATTTAGAGGAAGGGCAGGCCATGGTGGCTCAGTGGCAGTGTTCTCGCCTGTCATGCTGGAGACCCGGGTTCGATTCCCGATGACTGCCCAAATATTATAATAAAAAAAAAAGTTCAGAGGAATAAAGGGGTGCACAGTTGATACAGTGGTAGAATGCGCACTTTCCATGCAGAAGACCCAGGTTCAATTCCTTGACCGTGCACTGCCCTTCCACCCAAAAAAAATTGGAAGAATGGAAATCATGCCAAGTATTCTCTGAGGCCATAAGGGACCTAACCAGAAATAAATTAGAGAGATGGCTGGGAAATCTCTAAATATTTGGGAAAAAATACATTTTAAATAAAAATATTTAACTATTCTAAATTTTAAATATATATTTGATTTTAAAAATAAAATTTTAAAATATAGGTTGAGGCACCTTTAACCTCTTCTCTTCCATGTTTGTCACTTATCTGAGGTTTCACCCAAATCTTCAGGTTGGAAAAAAAAAAAAAGGTAGCAAGTCCGTGGTCAAAAATAAAGTGTAGTTTCAACTGGCATAAATCATAAATTTGGACATGTATGCAGGGAATAGGCCTAAATTCTTCTGTTTATCTCTGCATACATTAATTACTGCATAATATAGAGAGAATAGAGTGCTTTGAAACTGTTACATATACCCAGAAACTAATCTAATCGTTTAATCTAATCTTTTGGGTCAGACCTTTTGATTA
This sequence comes from Tamandua tetradactyla, assembly GCF_023851605.1. Classification (NCBI taxonomy): domain Eukaryota; kingdom Metazoa; phylum Chordata; class Mammalia; order Pilosa; family Myrmecophagidae; genus Tamandua; species Tamandua tetradactyla. The sequence goes on from NC_135331.1 coordinate 134,001,374, forward strand.
AGTTTGTTTTCATGGAGATATGATCCCACCCATTCAAGGTGGGTCTTAATCCACTTCCTAGAATCCTTTAAAAGGGAGACATTTTGGAGAAAGCACAGATGCTTCAAGAAAGAAAATGCCCAGCAGAAACTAAAAGGACCGACAGGAATTAAGAGAGCCATTTTGAAATCAACCTAGAAGAGAAGGGCCAGCAAACTTCACCATGTGCCTTCCCATGTGAAAAAGGAACCCAGACTCAATCAGCCTTTCTAGAGTGAAGATATTCTCTTGTTGATGCCTTAATTTGGACATTTCAATGGCCTTAAAATTGTAACTTGTAATTTAAGAAATTCTCTTTGTAAAAGCTAAAACATTTCTAGTATATTGCATTCTGGCAGCTTTAGCCAACAAAAACAAATGGTTTGAGCAAACTCTCTGAACCTTTTTACGATCTTTGTTCTACCGCATTTAATAGCAAAAAACATAGCTTTCACTGAAAAATAAAATATAATAAAATAAAGCAGTGTGAATAGACTTTAGACAGTACTGTATTTGTCTGCCCAGAGCACAATGACCATCAGGGTTGGGAAAACGAGTAAATCACAGCTCTCAAAACCAAAGAAATGACCACAACAAGAGTAAGTGCAAAACTGTGAACACCAATTTGGAACATCTAGATATGCCTAAAAACAGTCCTTTCTCACTTCTGACTTCCCAATAAATGTAAGCACTGTTTCCATGCTCTGAAAATTCTGACCAAAAATGGGATGTGTGATCCTGACAGGATAGGAGGACTTCTTTTTTCTTGTAGCTTCTTTACCTCTGGTGAAACTGGTCACAGAAAATAGAATGATTCTCTCTCCCTCCCTCCCTCTTCTCCTTCCCTCCTTCTCCTTCTCATCTGAAAGTATGTCCCTAGAAAGACTGTCATGCTTCTCTACTGGATAGAAGTAGGACTGCCTTACATTTTATTATTGCAAGCTATTTTCATGAAAAAAAAATAGAATTTACAAACAGAAACAATACTCACTGTGCCACAAAACTACGTCCAAAGGGAAGATACCTTGCAGAAACAAACAAAAGCAACGCCTGCAGAATTTTTAAACTGCATAATCTGATCAAATTTCAGGTCAAATTTCACTCAGTGATTATATATATGAAGAATACTGAGGAACCTCACCTACTAAAAAAGATTCTGCCTCACAATTGGTATTTGAGGCTATACCCTTTCCTGTCTCTTTTCCTGAAATGGCTTAGCCTTTACTCATGTCTGAATGGAAAAGCAGCACAAATACGATTTTAAAAAAATCAATTTAGACACAATTATTTTTCCCTTGTGATTTCTGTAACGATAACAGAATGACAAGGCAGGAAGTGATTATACAAGACTGCCCTGGCACCCGAGGAAAACCTAATTAAAATGGAAAACCCACATTTATTTATATCAAATACTTTGATTGTGGGAATAGCAGTGCAAATAAATGAAAGCTGCACAACTGGCTATGCTTTATATAACTTAAATTTACTAAGAATTTCTCATGTCTCATTGACTGTGGCATATACTAAGGACTATATTTTCACAGTTTAAACTATTTTTGATGAGTTCAGTGCAATATGGGGTACAATAAATATACAGATGGTTTTCAATTTGGATTTGCTACCTGCTTATTCAGCTTATTACCTTTTTTCCCTTTAAATCTCATCTGATTTCACTTAGAGAAATCTGCGGCAAACAGAGAGGACAATGAGTTATCAAGGCAAAGAGCACAGTATTTCCAAGCTGGGTGAAATCTGCCTCTTGTGGAGTCTCAGCAAGCAGTGAGGTGGAAATTTACACAGAAGGCTACATCAGGTGTCTGGCCTACTGTAACAACCAAACACTCATTTTCTGTTCATATATGAAATTTCCTCTGTTCCTTCAATATTTTATGCAATAAAATTGAGGGGCGGATCACAAAGAGTCAAAGGATTTTTTTTTTTTCAGCCCTATAAAACCAAAGGGCCTCCAAAAATTTTGTATAATATGGATGACTATATGGTATGTGATTTCTCAATAACTGAGTCAAAGGATTTTGATAGTAACTTTGGAAGTGAATAAAATGGCTATGAAGAATGAGAGAGAAGGAATATTCTTTGACCTCATCTTCACATGTATAACAATGTTTTGAAACCAGATTTCTGTTCTCTCAATGAAATAGATATTGCATATCAAAATCTGTTCAAAAAAATCAAACCCCCTGTCTTCTGTTTGGAAATAAATTTTCACTCTGAAGGCACATTTTATCGGTGGCATCTGCCTCGTCATATGTCATATGGTATATTCTGACAAAAGCAACCAGAGACCCCAGTACATAGTTTCTGGATAATATATATAAATGCTGAGAGAACTCAACATAAGGAGAAAATAAAACATAGAAAAAAGTGCATTTTCAGGAAAGTGCTTTAATTTAGAGCGTAGATTGTGAAGAATCAAAAATCAAGATTAAAACATTATTAGGAGCAGATAGTTTGACTTACACTGTAATTGATGGAGTCAATTCTCACAACCTTTAGATGTCTTAGAAAGCATAAGAGGGAAAAGGCACATGTAAACTAACAATAAGTAATGATGCTAATGTAGCAAACTGATCAATATTCCCTGAATGCCTGCCTTTATGGAAGCCAAGCATAAAGCTTGCTTTCTCAAAAGGAAACCTGGGGCTCACAAACCAGCACCACTGTTAAGTACCTATGATACCATAGGGTAAAAAAAATAAAATAAAATAAATTAAAAAAATTAAAATCTGTCCTTTATATCCTTGTCTATGACATAATGTCTGTGGCATATGGTAAATGACTAATAAAGCTTAATAATCATTATGCTGCCAATTCCACAGGGTGAAATACTCTTTGCCCTATTTCTCCATCCATTTTGTCCTTCTAATCCCTCCAGGCCCATCACAAATACAAGATATTTAGAAATTCCCTGAGCTCCTGAACTCAACTCTCCACAAAACCACTGTCATCTCAACTACCAGAATATTTTGTTAGAAAGTTTTTAAAAATAGTTGAGAAGGCTAAGCAAGTTGGAGTATACTGGAAAGAACCAGGACCTGAAAAGATTTTTTTCATGTAGACCACCCCAAATTTTGATATATCCTTAGATTCAGGGTAGAGAAAGAGAAAATCTGGGCTTGAATATTTTGATAAAGATCCCGAGGAGTATTGGTAGGGTTTTCTTCAAGACTTCCTACCCCCAATCACTCTACAAAGATATTTGCTGTATTAAAAGACATAACAATGACTTACTCAATTTTCTATCCTCACCTCTTAGCACAGAGTCTGATATATTTCAAGTATTCAATAAATTTTTGTAGACTGACTAAATAAAAAAATAATCTTTGTTCTTCCTCTCTGGAAAATTTTTCTAATTTAATCAATAAAGATTTGCTGGAAGTAGTGGAAGAGTTTCCCTTTTTAGGTTTAAGGAACTAGTTCTTTTTGTTGGCCTGGCACAACAATCACATATATCTTATAGTAGGGTACTTCCATATTTTAATATTGTAAAACTCTAAATATTATAAATATTTTCTCATCTAGGTAATGTTTCTCACAATGTCCGGAATACATACTTTTGTGGTATACAAAATATATAATGCTGTACATTGAAACTTCTATTTTACTGTGGCTCACCTCAACTTTTATGACAATGTTACCTAAAGGTAAAACAGTATGAAGAACAAAAGTAGGACTTCACTTCCTGATTTCAAATTGTATTACAAAGCTAAGTAATCAAAACAGTGTGGAGAGACAATTAGACCAATGAAACAGAACTGAGAATCCAGAACTAGACCCAACCATTTGTGGCCAACTGACTTTCTACAATAGTGCTATGTACATGCAGCGGGGAAAGGACAGTCTTTTCAACAGTGGTGCTAGGGAAACTAGCATGCAAAAGAGGAAAGTTAGACCCCTAACTTACACTATTAAAAAAACCCAAGTCAAAATGGATCTAGAACCAAACTATAAAACTCCTAGGAGTTAACACAGGGACAAATCTTCATGATCTGGGACTCAGCAATGTATACTTAGATTTGATACCAAAAACTTAAGCAACAAGAGAAAGAATAGATAATTGGCCTCATTAAAATTCAAAACATTTGTGCAAAGAGCATTATCAAGAAAGTGAAAACACAACCTACAGAATGAGAAAATATTTGCAAACCACATATCAAAGGCTTAATATACAGAATATATAAAGCACTTTTACAATGTAACAACAAAAAGACAAACAATTCTAATGAAAAAATGGAAAGAGACTTGAAAAGAAGTTTTTCAAAAAAGATATACAATGAGCCAATAAGGATATGAAAAGGTGTTCAACATCATCAGCCATTAGAAACTGATAATCAAAACCACAATGAGATATTGCACCATACCTAAAAGGATGTCTTTTGTTTTTTTAATGAAAAATCAGAGTTGGGGAGGATACTGAGAAACTGAAATTCTAGTGCATTTTTGGTGGGAATGAAAAATGCTGCAGCCACCATGGAAAGCAATATGGCAGTTAATCAAAAAGTTAGGTATAGAACAACCAACCATATGACTCAGCAATTCTACTTCTAGGTATACACCCAAAGAAAGTGAAAACAGGGTCTCAAACAGATACTTGTACACCAACATTTATAGTAGTGTTAGTCACAATATCCAAAAGGTGGAAACAAGGCATTTATCAGCAAATGAATGGATAAACAAAATGTGGTACAACACACAGTGAAATATTATTCCATCATAAGAAAGAAGTTATGAGATATGGTGCAACATGGAAGAACCTTGAAAATATTATGCTCAGTGAAATAAGCAAGACATATAAGGGCAAATATTTTATGTCACTTACAAAACATGTCTTGTAACAGCAAATCCACACCAAAAGTAAATTAGAGTTTACCAGCAGATGGGGAGAGGTTCAGGGAGTTGGGGGAAAGAAAAGGATAAAACATTTTTATATTCTACAGCATCATTTCCAACAGTTTAATATGTTAGCCCAATAATAATTAATAAGCCACAATCTGTCCTTTGCAAAGTTCTGTATGTTTGAACATTCCCATAAGAAGGCATAAAGTATCTACTGGATGGATTTTCAAAGTGCTGAAAAATTGACAGGACTGTTTAGTTCAAATTTGATAGAAATAAATTAGGTTTTTGCATTCGATGATGCCACTATTTGGTCCAGGAAAGAGTCAAAAGAAAGAAGTAGGGAAATGAAGAGTTAAGAAACAGGGGGAGGTTTCAGATGGGGAAGAAAATTATGAGTAGGAAAGATGGAAAGGTTTGATTTTATTCATCTGCATTATTTTAATCTCTCTTGTTTTGGTATGTCAATATCATCAATCAGGTTTTCAGAGGTTTAAAATCATTAAGATAATAAGAAGCAGTTCAGGACAGGAATTTTTAATAACCAAGTAAAGACACTAGTATCTTACACTTTTGTCAAGCCTTAAAAAGACAATCATTTTAGCAAGAACACCAGCAACCACATTTTTAATTATTAAAAAAGAAGCACATGTTTTGTGTTTCCGGAATGTAAAACATGGTCTTCCTCTGTTGAGTACATTAGAGAGTAAATTAGGCTGAGGCTGACAATTAAAGCATGTTTCTAAATTTAAGGCACACTAAGAGACCGCTGACTGGTAGTTTAGTAATTAAATTCCTCATGGAAACACTTTTATTATCTGTACAATTAGAACATTCTCATTTGGAAATGTCAGAAAGCCCACCCTAACTTGAGAAATGGATTTCAATGAATTATGAAATTGAGAAATCCCATAAGTTATCTGGCTTAAATCACAGCTTATTTAAGGAGTTGAATCATATTTCTTCCCTTCCTTTTCCCTTTCTTACCTTCTATTTTCCACTTTCTTTCCTTCTCTTCTCTTGCTTCCTTATGTTTTCTCTTCTCTTGTTTCTTTTTCTCTCTCTCCAGTCTTCCCTCCATTTCTTAGATTTAATTTCCTCCATGTTGACTTCATTCGTAGCCAACACATCTCCTACAGTGAAAAAGTTGACCATCAAAAACCTGAAGTTTGCACACTGAAAGCTATGCAACCCTCTCTGAACCAATCAAGGAGGCCTGAGGTTGAGGTGCGCTGATTGGCCAAGCCTGGTCATGTGCACACCCCTAAGCTGCAAAGGAAAAGCAGAAACAATCCTATTCCAAACAAGAGACTGTGCTAGGTGCTTCTAGTGAAGTAGTGGTGCTCTTGATATTTTAATGTCTATTTTTTCTAGCTGAAGAGCTTGATAAAAATTATGGATACTAATTACGTCCTTCCGGAGTGGGTACGGAGATTCCAAACTTCTAACAATCTCCCAGGTGATGTTTGATGCTGTGCGTTTGGAGACCATACTATGGAAACAACCATTAGTTGGTAAAGGATACAAGGCAGCAAGAGCAACAAACAGTAGATTCTAATTAGACCACCCACATAGGTTAAGACAAGTCGTGTTATTATGATTACAGAAACATATTCTTGATAAAAAATAAACTGACAACAGGAGCACTCCTCAACAATTCCACATATAACAAAGAACTCTTAAAAAAAAGATTTATTATAATAAGAAAATCCAGCATAATTTAACTCTGGGCTTGTATTGAGTAATGTATTATTTGTGCAGATACCATTGATTATGAAGTGTCCTCCATTGTACTATAAAATGAATCCTACTGTGGTTATAAATATATTCTCAAAAGGAAAAATATATTTTATTTTATTTATATGTATTTTTACATTTCACTAAGAAAACCACTATATAGTTAAATTCTGCTGAAATAATTCCATACAACAGTATACAAATATAGAATGAAATTTCCAGGTTACAACTGATGGTCCTGTTATTTTGAATCATAGTTCATAAAAGAGTTTCTATATACACAAAAAATTAGCCTAATAACAAATGATATAATCAGACTTAATTAGGACATAGAAAGGGTCCTAAGATCTGTGCAGTATCAGAGCACCCTCCTGTGGCTACTTTGCTTGGGTTGTTTGTAGCTACTGAGTTCACTAGTTTAATGAATCCAGAGTCTAACTAAAAAATGGCACCACATGACCAGGTATAGTATATTTCTTAATCATTTCAAAACTGTCAAAGAACGGCAAGCAATCAAGAACCTATTTTGTAAGCCATGTGTCAAATCTTAAGTCTATTGCTATTTACCCTGATTCCATACAACCTGAAAGTTCAACCAATGGTGAAATCGAATTGTTTTGGTCCACATTCTACTTGCTAACTTTATGAGAGAGAGATATCACAAAGAAATAACGGACATCAGGAGTTTTGCTTTTAGGAATATTTGGAATATGACCTATTAGGGCTGGAAGCATAAAACCCAATCATCTATACTGTCTACATCTTTTGTCTTGATCATGAATAGTTTGAAACTATATAAATAAATGTGTAATTTATATTTCAAGTAAATATGTTTACCTAATAAATGAATGTACCAAGAAGTAAATGCATGCTTATAAAATCATAAAAATTTGGAAAATTGCATAAGATATTAACATGTTCCTCTGGGAAATGACACTGAATGGTAGGGGACAGAAAGAAATATTTTACATGTTTCTGTGTTGCTTAAATTTTACCATTAGCATGTATTAATTTATTTAAAAAATTAAACATTTAATGAGTATATCATCTCATTCATTCATTTAAGAGTATTATTAAGAGACATTGCAAAGAAGAAGCTGTACTGGAGACAGAGCTGGTGATAAACAACATTGATTTGGGCCCTAATCTCATGCAACTTACCTTCTACGTGGGCAATCAGACAGTGGACAAATAATTACAATTGTAATAGCTAATACACATGGGAAACATAGGTGCTAGCTAAAGGGAATTACTCTCCAAAGTATGGTGAAGCTTCTCATTTTTTCAGTACTGAATTATGATCAATGTCATTTTCATGTTGTATATTTATTTTACTCTAAAACCTTTTTTGGGAATTAATTTTTTGAAATTTAGAAATACAAAAAAAGCTCACTTATGTGAAATGAACATATTTATTAGATCCCATATCTACCTACTTAGGCAGGTTTTTTCTAAAAATTATACCTGTGAATTACCATATTTGGGCAATCAAAGGAAACCATCTTAGAACACATCCTCTTCAGTGTTTCAGGAAGTGTAATGGTCAATTCACGGTAAAACACAACGTACATACAGCCATAAGTGGTTGCTCCAATATGCCTAAAGTTACCCTGTTATAACACTACCAGGTTAGCTACATGTCTTCCCCTGAAATTTGTGAAGAGAGCGTATGAATGAGGAGAAAGGAAACAGCTTGGGTTAAGACGTTCTTCAAAGTAAATTCTGACCTAGTCACTTATTTACTCAGCCACTTATGTTCTCAGCTGTAAAATAGGTAATATGCACTGATGATATGTACTACAAAGGATTTATTTGAAAATCCATTGGGATAACATTATTTTAAGCATCTTTTGATCCAGTATCTGGCTTCAAATGATGTAAGCTATTACTATTCGCTTTGATATGGCAATGATTATCTGAAATATTTTTTCTCTTCTGTTATGAATATGACATTCCTGATGATTTCATAGATTTTGTTGATTAGCAAGAGCAGAGGCAAGTGATAAAAATACTTCTAAAAACAATCCTTGGTGCATGGGTGGTTCAGTGGTAGAATGCTCACCTTCCATGCAAGAGACTTAGATTTGATTCTAGGACCATGAACTCCACAAAAAAGAAAAACAATTCTTTATTACTATTAAGCCTTACAGCAAATAGCACTCAAATTCACTCTAAATCACTAAAATACAGGCCCAGGGCCGGGGGCCAATTGCTAAATGGCTTTAGCCAGGACAAAGATCAAGAAAGTAAACAATTTCCCCAGAGGGGGAAGAATGTAAGGATAGATGTAAAAACAGCATTAACTATATCTTAGTCTTAAATGCTAATCTTAGTAAAAATTAGGCCTTTGGCCCATTTAATGATTATACTAGAGACCCAAAGTCCTTATATTATATGGAGTGTTCTAAAATCACATATTACGCTATCCTTGACCCCTATTCCTTGTGAAGCTCTAAACGCCAAGAATGGCTGCACCAGAGAAACTGTCTTGTTTGTAAGTCCCAATAGATCCATGTCTACTTCTGTGCCTGGCGTGTTTTCTGGTCTCGCAGCAACCCCCAGCCTATGCTCTGCACAAACTCAGTCTGGGTCCAAAAAGGCAGTTACAGAGTAAACCCAGAACATTCCACCACAGCAAACCTAGAGGCCCTATTCTGACTAGGAGAGCAGCTGGACTCAGAAAGCACAGAGCTAGGAAAACTGAATTTCAGTTCTTATTTTGCTACAGGTAGCACAATCATGGACAACGATTTCATCTCCAGACCTTTTGAATTCCCCATCTGTAAAACACAATGGGCTTAATTAGTGGTTAAAAATTATATATTTTGAGAACTAAATGATGCTACTTTTGTTCACATATATTCTGGTTCCCTTTGTTTCCTTGATCATGTGCATTAACTTATTGTTCTGAAAAAAATAAGTACAAAGGATATTTTGGGATTGTTATTTTTTTAAAGAAGTTAAGCTTAACAATATGCATTTGCTTTATACAACACATATCATGCTAACAACAGGGTAGGAGTACGTTAAACTAGTATCATATATCATAACATTTGGTACAGATTGCTCCATGGTGACTACATTGAACATTTCCAGAAGTTTTGTAAGTTTACACTAGTGTTTCCATATAGCTACAGAATGGTTTTCAGACTGATTCACAATATTTCATAAGAATAAAATGAATTAATTATTAAAATACTGAGAGTTATTTTTAAGCAGCTATGGCCCAGTCATGGACTATACCTGTCAGCCATCCCTGCACCTCAGTGGGTCTTGGTGACTAATTCTTGCCGATGGAGTATGAACACAAGTGGTATGTCATTTTGGACTCAAGTAGTTTGGAAGTGGGAATAGTTTATGTAACATCCATTCACTCTCTGTCAGGTGACTTTCACTCAGGGTGATGTTGGAAGACATGCACTGAAGATGACAGAGCCTCCATCATCCTGCATGGAGTAGAGTCCTCTATCCCTCTCACCAAAAGCATTTGCATAGGACCTTATTTCAGTGGAAAATAAGCATTCATTGTATTAAGTCACTAAAATTGGGGACTAAGTTTGTCAAAACAGCAACTATTACCCCACTCAACACAGAAAATATAGTCTCAACCCAAGACTCTAGAAAAAGAAGAGACTATTTCAGAAATCAAGGAATAATCAGGGTTTGCAGAGAAAACTTGAGCACTGGCCCTCAAAACAACCCATATAAACAAACCCAAAATAAACAAGTTGAGTTTATTACTTACTATGGAATTTTCCTTAATGTTTTAGAAGTTTGTTTCCCATGGCCAAATAGATCTATGTATATTTAGCATTATCTTTTTTTGTTCGTATGTTTTTGTTTTTGTTTTTGTTTTACATAAGCAGGCACTGGGAATCAAAGCCAGGTCTCAGGCATGGCAGGAGAGATCTCTGCCTGCTGAGCCACCGGGGCCTGCCCAGCATTATCTTTAAATAGTATCATCCTTAAAAATCATAGTGATATTTCAGTCCTGGTAAAATAATATTAACATGATCATAGAATGCATATATTTTAAAATATATACTTATATGCTTGAAAAAGTGATTGCTATTAGGAGTACCTTTTTTAATATATCTAGAATTATACTAGGAATGACTTAAAAAGATCAGTTTCATGTGCCACATAAAGGGAGTTGGCATTTATTACCTTGTTTTGAGAGAACCGCTACCCTTTAGCTGAATAGCTCTTTTTAAGAGCTGTCTTTCTGTCACCAAATTCTATCCACGTTGTCAGCTTAAGCATCGTGGAGGGAATATTCATGACCATAGTAGAGAATAACCAGGGATAGTTAAGCTTTCAAAGAAAGCTCTTGTTAGCAGGTTGTTCTCAAATGCTCAAAGAGGGTGTGATGCGAAGTAAGGCACCCAAAACATGGTTACAAGGACTCTGCATCTGTGTCTGAACATGTTGTCATTTTTTGAGTCCCTCGTTTGTTATATTTCCCCCATCCTGTTTCCCACTTTTTGTTCATTCCACTGTTTGGTAGGATTGAGAATATAGAAGAAAAGATAAATAAGTAAATTTACTACTTTTTGAAATCTAAGATCAGAAACAAGATGCAAAATATCCAAGTGTTTCAGAATACAGAAAAATATTCTAGGAAGTGTCTGACATTTTACCCCACTTACAAACCAACAGGTAAGCCTGCCACAGTTTCCTGGACGCTGGCAGAAGACACAAGACACCTGAGTCACAACAATAGCAGTTACCAGAGTATTCGCATTTATTGTGCTTCTCGATTCTAATTTCCACATGGTGATGTGAAGTGGGTCATGTAACACTGACACATGCAGTGGATTGCATTGCAGGAGAGGAACCCTGAGTTTAGGGAACCCCAATCTATAATACTTTAACAATAAGCATGACAACTCTTTGCTCTAGAAGGAGACATTATCTCTATCTTCCAAGGATACAAGAAATCTTTGTTCTGGACAAAAGCACTACTTCTATCTTCCAAGGCTGTGTACTATAAAAATAGCCTTGAAACAAGATAGTTTAGAACAAAAGGACCTCACAAGATGTGTAGAACCAAAGAGGCCCATGGAGAATTCTCTCTATATATTTATATACACATACATGTATGTGGACACACACATGTATGCATACAATATACACATGTATAATATATTTATATATTTACTATCCAATGTATTAATATTATATAATATATAATACATGTAATATGTGTATATATTTAAAATTACATATATAATGTAAATGATATTTAATATACTTAAATTTTTTGTTAGTAAATAGTTAATCAGCTGAATAAAATTAGGCATTTTAAAAGCCTATTCTAGATGGCTATTTAACCTCTCTGTGCCTTGGTTCCTTCACTTGTAAGGATAATAAAATACCCACTAAGGGCATTATTTTGAAGTTTAAATTATACAGTGCATGTAAAACTCCCAGAACTGTAGCTGGTTTATATGTCTATTCAAAATTATTAGCTATTATTTATTATATTAATATTCATATTTGGCATGCTTCAAAATAATTTCCGAGTTGGTACCATTTTACTGGGGCGTTATTAATAGCTATCTGGGAAGTTAGGAATAGCTATCATTTCTACACATGTGTATGTAATATATAGTGCTTTATGTATTATAAATAAACTATATCTCTATTCATCTTTTAATGATCTTAATGAAAATGTATTTCTTCTGAATGTAGAAATGTCTAAGTTTTATTTTATTGTTATTGATTCAAGAAGACTAAAGTTGAAGTATAGATGCATGTTAAATCAGAGGAAAGAATCTAGACTATACATTTTTCACTCCCCCTGAAATGGGTCCTGAAGCAGCATGATAATTTCCTTCTCCTTTGTTGTAAATAGAATCCTTTTAATGAACTGTGGTCCATCAGACTATGGAAAAAGAAACAGATACAGTTTGGAAAGGAAACAGAAAGAAAAGATTCATTCAAAGCAATCTGATTAAAAAAAAATAAAAAGCCCTCTGATTTTTCCCTTCAAAAAAGTATTCAAGCCTGTTACAATGGAATAAAATCTTCCATTGCCGTGGAAGAAGAACAAATCAGGGAAGATTCTCTCTTTTTTTTTTTTTCTTTTTCTTTCTTCATGTTAGATTTGCATCTCCTAAAACTTCCCTTTTAAACAGTATGATCAGGTCGTGCCGCAAACATATGCTTCAATCTATGGCATTTTGCCAGTTTCTCAGTGGCCTCTAATTATCTCTCATTTCCTGGGAATGAAAGTTCGTGGGGAAAGAGAAGCTCAGGTAATGAGTTAGTGCTGTTAGCATGGTCTACCTAGGGTGGGGTGGGGGGTGGTCACGTAGGAGTGAATTAGAGCGGGACACAGCAACAGGGAAGAATCTACGGAATTTATTCTTAGGTTAAATATTATACTTGGAAATTTTCTCTCCTTGGCTTGTACCCACCCACCCCCTCTTTCACCCCCCCCCCCCGCCACCCCCCATCTCTCAGTAGTCTGAGTTTCAATGGAAATTAAACAATTGTTGAATTTACTTAGGCAAAGTCAAGGCAGCTACTAATTCTCCCAGGTTATTTACTCTCTTTTTGTGCAAATAGTACTAGAAAACTGTAAATAAATGCACCTGTTTATAATGAAGAGCATGCCACCACTATTGCTGCCTAACTACCAGCCCAGGAGTTTAATTTAGAACTAATTACTCATTTTAGTGCCATAGTGCTTCAATACGCCTGCAAAAGAGGCCAATCCACAGACGTAGTCAATAGTGGGCCAGGAATCCACCTGGCCCTCAACACAATATTTGAGGGACTTTCAGAGCAGAAATCATGATTTACTAATGTTTCCTTCTACCTTTCAGAAATAACATTTTTGTTGGAATAAGGGCCTTCTGTCTCCCAATTCTCCATTCATTCCTCATTTAAGTGAATAAAACACTTTTTAGAATGACAATGATTTACACAATTTTAAAGCATTGAAATGTACAGATCAAGATGATGTTACTGCTTACTACCTTTGTTTAACTTATGGTTACCCTAAGTAGCTCAGCTTCTGTTTCCTCAGATGAACAACAAACCAAAAATCCTGCAATGGATGTTACCTACTGGGATTATATTACAAATCTATCGCATTCTTGAGGGAACCTGGCATGGCTCTCCTAATGAGTTTTTTTGGGAACCTCTGCCAAATACTGTCTGGAAACCCCCCTCTTGAGGTTAATGAACTTCTCATTCATGTAGGGTCTTGCAGCTTTTCCTGTGAGATTATGAGGTGGCATCTCAGAGTTGTGAGCAGCTGGGGACCTGGGAAATAAAGGACAGAAGTTGATGTTTATCAAAAGACAAAACAAAACAAATCTATAGCATTCCAGTCCATGTAATATGTCACCAGTACAAAAACCACATTTCAGAGGAGATTAGAAGAATGTTGGAAGCAAATAGTCTGCTCTACACTACTCCACCCTCACTCCCATTCCATTCATATAACGTTCAAATGAAGCAGCAGGGGTCATCCTTAAAATTGGTATCTCCCTATTTGATAATGTAATCTCTCTGAAGGTCAGAAGCAGAGTTAAATTGGCTGTGTGGTAATTTACTAGAAGTGTTATATGGGTATAAAGGAGAGCGTGACCTCCATGACCTATGGAAGGCTAATTTTCTGCCTGTTTAGAAGAATTTAGATATGTAGTCGTTAAAACATATCAACATTAATGATCTTGATTGGAAAAGGACATATAGCTCCTACCTACCTATCTCTAAAAAGGGAAGATGATTAATAAAGACTAAAAAACACCCTACCTTCATGCATGTTCAATTTATACCCAAAAGAGTCTTGGGTTTGCAGGTCCTTTTAGTATATATGGGTACTCTCCCCTGGCTAAAGGCAGTAGGTGGAGATCACATGTACCCTTTCCTGTCCAGATCATTAATAAGTGATATGTTTCAATGCAGATGTGCAAATTTACTTACGAACATGCTCAGCCATTTGATTGGCCCACAGGGGTTAAAAACAGCAGTCATAGTCTGTAATTCTTATCTAATCCCATAACAAAAGAGAAAGATTTACATGGCTGAGGGAGGGCTTTAATGACCCAAATCTATCCCACTAGGGTCATCAAAATAAAAATCATGTGTGAGTTTGAATTTTGTTTTATCCAAATGACCCCATCCAGCCATGCGAGATAATGCAGTTTACTGTGTATCACTTATCAATAATTGGAAAAAAATATTTGATAAGACTTTTATTATTTCCCAGTTTTCCCATCACAACTTTAATTCTGTGAAAACAGCAATTAAGTTAATGAGGGTTAAAAAAAGTATAAGAAGAATTTGTAATCACAGACTTTTCTGCTAGTAAAACTGAAAATAATGATTACTCATAAGCCATGTCCCAAATCACAACAATACTTTTCCTTTTAACAGTAACAAAAGCACTAAAAAAAAGTATACTCTGGCAATGTTTTAAAAGCAAATTTAACTAGTTTGCCTGCTTTGTAGCATTTAATTTTGTTTCACATCTATTAAGGGATTACTTTCTTAAACCGCTTCCATGTATTAGTCATAATAGGTTAGGTTTATACATGATAAAATCCCACCCCAAAATCTCAGTGACTTTAGACATAAAGATTGTCTTTTATTCATAGAAAGTCCACTGTAGTTTGTGCTATTGAATCACGGTAACTGAACTCAATGTGATGTCTCAGCCATCACAAGTATCAAACTTGTAACTGTGCCATTAACAATATATGATCTTTACTCTCATCATCAAAGACAACAGAAAAACTGGAGAAACATCTTCATGATGATTCTATATCAATCTGGAAATGGCATTCATTGCTTCAGCTCACATTTCATTGGCCAGAAATAGTCACATGGTCCCTTCTCCAGGGACTGGAACTAGAAAATTGGGGCGGGGAGTGGGGAGCAGATGGAATATTTGGTGAGCATCATTTCCTTGTCAAATTAGATTGTTAGAGTCCTCTCTCTACCAGCTCTGAAAAAGAGCACATTATTACCAGCATTCTCTTCCCCAAAGATTATTATCTAGAGTTTACATACAAAAGGTATAAGAGATAGGGTGAGATTTTGATTATGTGAAAGTTTTTCCCATATGGAAAACAAAAACAAAAGGAAGCTTAATCTGATTTACAAAGATTTACAAATGAATTAGGCTCATCCATGCTGTGTTCTAGCCCTTGCTGCTCTTTCCTCTTTTAACTCCCCTTTCCCCTGGGTCATGCAGGTGGGAGCAAAATCAAATGTTTCCTTTCAGGCTACCAGAGGGCAGCCATAATAATGTTGCTGATATGTGATAGATGGCATTTTCTCTCTCTCTCTCTCTCTGAATTTCCCTATCTCCAAGGGGATGTTTTCACATATAATCTAAGCATCTGAAGATTCCATGCTCCTTCATAAAGACAAAAAAATAATCTATGCAACGATTTTCTCCTTTCTGTTACTCTTTATTTAGTGTCCTTCTTTCTCACTACATTAGGAACGAGAAGCCTTCCTTTTAGTCATTAATTAACAATTTCGGGTAAGCTCTCCTATTTAGAAAATATCGAAAAAAGAATTTTCAGATTGAAGGGAACATTTATTTTATTTTAGAATTCCCTGGTTGTCTTCATATACACAGTTCACTGATCTCACAAGAAACATGACTGATTGAACCCAAAAGGGAACAATGCAAAAACATTTTAAAATAATTTGTTAGTATTATTATTATAAAAAGATAAATATGGTCCAGTTAAAAAGCATTAAACTAAATTATTTCATAAGAGTGCCTCTGGCATTTTTAAACTTAATTTTATTTCAAGGATGCAAGGTTATTCCTTTAAAATTCCAGTACAGCAACCTGATTTTAATGTGTAATCCACAATTCTGAAAGTCTTAATAGTAGAGAATCAATTTTCTCTTTTTGTGTTTTTATAATATTGAAAGGGCACAGTGAAATCTTCCCTTGCTCATCTGATAGGTCAATCTCCTAGAAGTTCTGTCCTCTGGGACAAATCTTCAAAGCAGAAAGTGTGAGAAAAACTGTCTTATATCAGAATCACATGTATTTTAGGAAACTTGGGGAGGGCTAGGACTCAAGGAACACCAGCACTCATCAGCCAGATGATTTTTTCTGTCATGCATTTATTTAAAGAGTGAGGACGATTTTTAAGTTTTCCACTAAAATCCCTTCTATCCTTAGTGAGCAAATGAGTCCTCCTTGAGGAAATGAAAAAACTGTTCCATCTCAGCAATGGTTTGAAAATGAATTTGATTTAGAAATAATCCAAATGGAGCCCACTGACTTTATGTCTAAATAATTTAAAGATATAAATCAACCTAAGAAACTCAATGCATATTCTTCTCCCAGAAATTTCTCATCAGTGCAGGACTTAGAACTGGGAGGAAGCCTCAGTTGGTTCATTTTGAGAGTTCCTGGGGGTCTAGAATCCCAACTTCACTAGGTCTTCCTTCAGTCCCTTTCTACTCCCCTGGAGAGAAAACCCATCCCAGTTTCCATCTCTGTAGTTAGTTTAGTCAATATAACTTTTCTGTTGGTGATTCTCAGACTCTGCTTTTGCTCCACATCCTAATGCATTGTCCTGATATTATATGGATCTATTTGTTAAAATTAGTTGGTTCCCTCTCACTCATATTTTGGGGCTTATGAGAATCCCTGTTACCTTGCTTTGTAGTAGATGTTGTCCATGTTTTTTTTTTTTTGTCAGTTGGTTTGTTTGTTGACCTATATAGTTGCTTGATCTGTTTTTGAGGGAAGATTTGGAATGATTAAAAAATAAAACAACAAAAACCCCAGGACATCCAGGATTCTGGGTCATCTATACATGATCTATTTAAGCCTAATTTACGTATCTGTAAAGTAGAGATAATAATACCTATTTGATTGAGATAAGAATCAAATGATATGAGACTTGTACGTTGTTAAACCCAATGCCTGGACACAATTAAAATTTGAAAAATGTTTGCTCTTATTGTTTAGCTTTTAGGTTCAAATATACTCAGAACCTTCTAGATTCTGTTTATTATGAAATCCCAAGGAAATTTTCTTGTTTTCAGAATACATAACAGATAAGAAACAGCAGGTGGTAGGAGGTGCCATTACTCACAATTGCAATTACATCAAAAGGTTCTTGACAGCCTGCTATTTGAGGGAAGGCACAGAACTAAAAAGCAATAAAGAATATTATTCTCCAGTACAATAATGGAAACTTACACTTTTCACATACAGAGTTCAGTGTTGTTAGGTAACAGCTTGAAAACATTTAAAGTAGCTTTAAATAAAACCCCAGAAGTTAACCCCATTAAAAGTTAAAAACAAAAAACAAATACTTGACCATAAAACATATTTTATTAGGAACATAGTTACCTTGTCATCCTTTCTTAGGGTGAATAAATGCTATCTATTTAAAATCCTATAGAAAAAACATTAAAATTACCTTATTATTTAAAGTTAAGGTGAAAAAACAAATCATGTGCTTTAATCATATGACACATCTCTCCTATTACAGTGCAGAATATCCAACTTAATATTTGATATATATTCATCTATCCTCTAATAAACATTATTTTGACAGAGTCTAAACTCTGTATCAAGTTTTGGTTATCAGCAAAATTGGGTAGCATGGTGGTAAGATTATACTGAATTCCAAATGAAGAAACTGATAGCCAGAGATCCAAGAAAGTCCAATTCTCAAATCTATTTGTCACTGGACAAAAACTGTAGATTCTTCTGCCTGATGTGCTCAATAACCCATTCCTGAGACACTGGGGTTTCAAAAAAAGAAAGAGGTTATTACCAGGTATGTAGTAGGAGAGCAGATGGCCTATTGGCTCAAAGTCTGTCTCCCCAAACTGCAATAAATCTGATAGTTTTATTAGAGAAAAAAGATGGGTAGGGATTAGGAAAATGAGCACAGTGGACCCAGATGATGTAATTAGAGGTGATCTAATTATTGAGCATGTACATATTGATTACATGCTTAAGAGAACATATATAAGAAAATTGCAGAATGAGGTATAGGCAACTTGTAGGTTAAAGTCTAATCCACTGAGCATGTCAGGCAGGCCCACTTTGGTTAGATCCAGTCTTACTTATCAAGGTAACTTTGGACTTGGGGTGGGTTAGTTCTGGGCTGACCCAAGACCCTTCATTAATAAACATTAGGGGCAGTCTTTAGTGATTACAAGGCCCTAAAGTTGAAAAACTGGATAACTGGGTACAAATGAAGGTTAGTCACAAGGTTTTATAAACACAGAGGCAAAAGATAAGGACTATACAATCATTATCAGCGATCAAGGCAGCTAGATTAAAATTTAGAGATATCTTCCCTCTATCTACTCCAGTATATCAGAAAATAAGAAAGGAATATCTATATAATGATTCAGCAATCAAAATTATCCCTTAAATCCTGATTTCTTAACTACATATTTTCATTCCACTGTATAATATATTGGCACCTTAAGGATCTCTCATCTCAGTGTACTGTTTGCCATTGGCCTCTCTTTGAATCTCCCCAGAATACAGACAACTGAAGAGTAGAGGCTGACAGCTGTGTCCTGGTTATGACTAGAACAGGGACACTAGAGGTTGGTTTCTCAAACTGAACTGATCAGTAAAAATTACCTAAGACCCAATTTCCTGACTGTTTTGGTGATTTTGAATGCTTTATGTAGCTTGTGTTCCAATGTCACCATTTGTGGAGCGACTGGATCACTTCATAGAAAGATCTTGAGATTCTTAGTGTAAGATAGGTGGTACTGGTGAGGAAAGCAAATAAGCAAAGCCTCCGGAGGAAAAGATTGGCCACCCGAACACTTGTATGGAGTCCAAAGGGCTGGAAAGCAGCACCTTGCTGTAAAATGGAACTGGGAAAGGAAAGAAAAGGATGAGCACTTGAAGTTTTGTGGTTTCTTGGACTCTGGGCAACATTTAATACATTCAACAACATTCCTTACTCTTGCAATGCTCCCCTTCCCCTTTTGAGGCAAAATCTGTATTGTCACCCTGCTTCTCAGATCACTTTTCTCTGCATTATTTCCTTGTTCTTTTCATCCCCTGATCCACTTCTCTTTTCACTTCACCTCCTCTCTTTTGGGAATTCATCATGATGTTTTAAAAGCTGGCACCAAAAGTAGAAGAATTACTCTTCAGGAAATGCAAAAAATCCTACAAGTCAGTAAGATAAAAAGAAACAACTCATTAGAAAAGTAAGATCTGAACAGAACCTTCAAAAAGAGGAAATTCCAATGGCCAATAAACATAAGAAACACCTCATTAACCATCAACTAAATTCAAATTTAAATGATTTTGAAATAGCAGTACTCGGACTTCAAATTAATAAACATTGCAACAGTTAACACACCATGTGTTAGCAAAATGTGGTGCAATGAGAACCCTGTAGAGGGAAGTATTAAGTGTTTTAAACAATTGCTAAACAGTTTGACTTACCTAGGAAAGTTGAAGAGTTTCACCCCTGATGGCCCATCAATTTCACTTCTAAAGTTATAAACTATTGCAAATGTGCCTAAAAAGTCATTTCCAAACATGTCTATGTTAGCACTATGTGTTATAGCCCTAAAGTTGAAACAACATAATTGCCAATCGGAAATAGAATGGACATATAAATTGCAATGTATTCATATGACAGAATTTATACAGTGATATAAAAAAGCAAACAATGTCTATAAACAATAACATTTGTGATTACAAACACTGACCCCACCCCAAAAGGCTTTTCTAGCGCAGAGACCAAAGATAATACATGCATGGACTGAGAGAGTATGTGCAGAAATGTGCATAATTGCTGACAAAGTTGCAAAAGTTGAGGAATACTGAAAAATGCAAAAACATCGCTACTTACAATCCTCTCCATTCCACAGCCCTTACAATCTTTCTGCCACCTTTTCTGCATAAGTCCGCAAGCAATGGGAGTTTGCAATATTGAGAAATAAGGCCGCAACTACAGTATAAATAGCAACGAAGTAGATAAATAACCAGTACTGTCAGTGTGTTCATAAGAAGAGTATAACACTAATACAAGGCTAGGTGGTACACTAATACAAGGCCAGGTGAGTGCTAATGCATTGGTGACAGTTGTATGTTCTTCAGGTATATATGAGCAACAAGGATGCCAATCTTGGTACAAGTACCATCTTGAGCAGCAGTGAGCATATTTAAGACCATGCAGTTTTGGAACACTACTTTTTCCATTTGTTCAGTTTTTCCATTTAAAAGACTTTTACTATATTTGATATTTTTAAAAACATGAGCAGCGTCATTAGCTAAAGCTGTTACTTGTATCAGGGTATCTAAACCTCCAGCACTAGGAAGAGGTAAATATGATCTGGCTCATTTAGAGCAACTTTGCTTTTCTCACTATACAGTCTACCATACAATGATGTTTTGCTCACATTCCAGTGTGAACAGCCATTCCGTGTGTCAGTGTGCAGCTAAATTAGAAGCATTATAGAAGCATTATGTTTTTTAATCCACAGAGGAGTTCCAATGCTTAGGATGCCATACTCAGCAATCATCAGGGTCAAGCTGCTCCAAATAGATGTCATGGACAGGTGAGTCTTGTTTAGATATTCTCTAACAGTCAGTCAGGTTGCGGAATGCTCCTAGAGCCACAGCTCAATCAAGGAAGACAGATGAATTTAGATGAAGAAGGAAGGAAGCCTAGGGGGCTCAAATGTAAATGTTTAGTGGGTACCCTAACAGGAAGGTCCTCTTTGGTGAGTAAAATTACTGTAAAATCTTCTTTCATAGGGCTTAAAATATTGGCTCCCATATTGTAAGTGCCAGGCTTACTATATCATATATGCCATCCCTCCATTGGAGCAGGCCTCAGTGCCAATTGCATCCTTTTAGGTTCTAACCACATTACATTGGCCATTATTTCCCTAGTGGATAAGTCTCTGATACATTTTTTCATATTGTAGCCTTGTTCATCTTTTGAGAGCAGGAAGATGGGCTCCAGGGTTCGGCCTGTCTCATAGCACCCTTGGGCACACTACACAACAGAGCCAGACTGGAGGCAGTGTCCACTGGAAAGTTAAGGTGACACAGCCATTTCCAGCAGGTAGAGCTACAGGTGTTCACAGTAGCAAGGTGTTTCATTCACCTTTGGGGCATGATCAAAAGGTGCGGATGATACGTCTATAGATATGGGGGTTATAGAAACCAGCATGCCAATAACGCAATGGGGAGATACCAGGTGCAGCACTAGGAGCCTGGTTTAAACATGTTAAGCACTTTACCTAAAAACAGAGGTCTAATTTCTTCTTAACATTTTAAAAAATAACTAAAACCATAATTAGCAGCGCTATATTGTTTTCCAATATTTTGTAGATTAGTAACCAACTGAAGGTTAGAAAATTTCTTTAAATCCTTATAATTTCTTAGGCAACTTTTAACATATAAGATGAACTTAACTATTTATACCATTCATTTTCTTTCTAGGTGAAAGAGCAAATCCTTTACAACTGTTTGGAATAAAAAGATATCTTTTAGGGCTTGACCTTGGGAAAGCAAAATGTTAAAATTCATTAGGTTTGAAACAATATTTGGTTTCTTATTTAACTCAAGCCAAGAGAAAGATGCAGCTCTTAAAATTGAGAAGACGATATATTTTAAATAACCAAGGACATGATAAAGTCAACATAAAGTACAAGAAGTTATTTTGAGAGAACACAGACTTTCTGCATTTTGCATTGATTATTCGGAGACAAAAACAAAAAAAAACTTTTATAACTTTTTACTAAAAAGCAGACCAATAACCCAAGGGGACTTTCTTACTTTAACAGAGAGAAAACTAAATTATAGTTTGTATCAATATATTATTTGATGCAAAGACTTTAAGAATTTTATAGACCTATCACATTTTTCTTAACTTTCACCATAATTTCCTTTCCTGTGAACTTGCTGCAACTTACTATAACCATTTAGATTTTGCCCCAAACTGTCCTCATTTTGTAACAAATTTCATTTCATATTAGGACAAAACTCCTTTTTTCTGTTTAAATACAACAACACATCCTTTATATCCTTCATACATAAGTTATCAAAATAATTTTGGAAACTGTATTTAAGCAAACATCTTACAACATAGAATTACATCAAAATTAAATTTGTCAGGATATCTACATAATTGCTTAATCCCTAGAAAGAAGCAAATGGTTATCACCAAAGTTCAGAGAGTGGTTTTCTCTCTTGGAGAAGAAGACCACTGTAACTAGGAGGGGGCCCCCAAAAGATGGGAGTGGAGGTAGAAGCGCTTTCTACTGTGCCAGCCATATTGTTTCTTGATCTGGGTGGTAATTACATGAGTAGATATTTGCTTTAAACTTTTTAAACCTTTCCAAAAGGTTTAACTACAAAGCAAACAAACAACAAAAAATAAAGTTGGGGTAGAAGGGAAGTGTGGTAGTTAGCCTCCAAAGATGGTCTAATGAGCCACATCCTTATTGTCGTCCCCTCCTTTCAGGTCTGGGCCTCCCTTGACCCACAGAGTATAAAGTGATGCTGCATAACTTCCCAGGCAGAGCATAAGAAACCATGGAGTCTCCTCCTTGGTCTCTTGGAATGCTTATACTGGAGAAAGGCTGATGCTGGAGAAAGCCAAGTACAATGTAGGAAGTCTGACTACCTCTACGAGGAATTGCAAGCTAGCCATGTGGTGTGATTTCATGGAGAGATAGATACCCAACCAGCTCACAACTATTCTAGCTACCCCAGCTCAAATGCCAGATATGTGAATGAAGACATCTCCAGATAACTCTAGCGCTATATATAGTCTCATCACAACTGCGTGAAAGACTCTGAGTACCAATCGCCCAGCTTAGCCTAGTCAACCTCCAGAAGCTTGAGAAATAATAAATTGTTTTAAGTTACTAAGTTTTGGAGTGGTTTTCTCTGTAGCAATAGATAACTAGAATAGAAGGAGATGAAACAGGGAGAAAATTCACAGTGGGAAATTCATTTTGTGATTAATCAAGATAAAAGAAAACAATTTCAGTTTTTTGATAATAAGAAAGCACATCTTGGAAGATGGCTTAAGCCTCTATTTCAACACACATCCTCTTTTATGAGCTCCAAATTCATATTTTTAACAAAATGCTATATTTGAATAGTCTGTTGGGTTCTTAAAACTTGACCTGCCCCAAATTAAATACATGTCCATACCCTAAAATTAGCTCTTTCTCCTAAATTAATATTTCTGTTAATGTCTGACTAAACCTGAGTCATTTTGTATTCATACTTTCAATTAGTTACATTCATTTAATTAGATATTACATCCAATAAATTTTTCTTTCATTCATTCTAATATTTCATTTAATCATTCTTTTCTTAATAACTATTGACTCCTTATTAAGTTCCAGGCACTAAATGAGATGTTGAACTACAGAAGTGACCAAACCAGTCACGTTTCCTGCCTTCAATGGGACTTCCCACAACATTATTGGAACAGCCTCTCTCATTTCATTTCCACTATCTCTATCCTCTTTGTAGCTTTTATTTCTTCCAACTTGAACTAACGGTCAATTTCTCTAACTGGAGGATAGATTTTTCTGCCTCCCATTTTCACTGATCTGCTTTAGCCATGTGACCAGATTGATTCTTGCATTCTGCATGCCACATTCCTTAGTGAAGTGCTTCACTTGTACAGTACTGATCTGCTTACTCTTTCTCTCATCACTTTAACGCAGAATTTAATGCAACCTTTACATGGCATTACCCATACTTATTTTTTAAATGTTTTTAAAGTAAAACATAACATATATACAAAGCAAAGAAAGAAAAAGGCAATAATTTTTAAAGCACACTTCAATAAGTACTTACAGAACAGATAGATCCCAGAGTTTGTCATGGGCTACCATTCCATTGTCTCAGATTATTCCTTCCAGCTGCTCTAAAACAGTAGCGTCTAGAAGGATTGTTAATGTAGTGGTTCAACAACTATACTCCTTTGTTAAAGCCTGTTTTCTCTGTTATACTTCCTCTTTCTCCTTTAATCCTTCTCCCAATCTGGAGGGATCTTTGGGCAATGTCTGTTCTGATTTATTCATTTTGAGAAGGGGTGTCTACACTAAAGGACAGGGGAATATACTTTATTGATAATCCTGGAAATACTGGTCCCTCTGAGTTTCAGAATTTTTCTAACCTAGGAATCCTCTGGGAATTATATGTTCCAGGAAAGCAAACCTAGTACATGAAAGCTTTATAGAGTCTCAGTTTGAGCCCTAGGTGTTCTTGAGAGTCCACAGAAGTGATGATGGTTAGGGTTTAGCAAGCCATGGTATTTAGCACCATCTAACTGAAGCTTGCATAAGAGTAGCCTCCAGAATAGATTCTTGACTCCATTGGCTCTCTCTTGGCCACTGATGCCTTTTTTAAAATTACACTTCTTTTTCCCCTTTTGGTCTGGAAGGCGTTGTTGATCCCATGGTGCCAGGGCCAGACTCATCCCCAAGGGTCATGACCAATGTTGTGAGGGAGATTTTCATTTCTGAATATCACATCCCACACAGCGGAGAGGGTACTGATTTCCCTTGCAGAGTTGGGCTTAGAGAGAGAAGTCCCATCTGAGCAACAAAAAGGCTTCCTGGAAGCAACTCTTAGGCCTTGTTATGGGTTGTGCAAAATAAGCCAGAAACAAAAGAAGAAATATGCTAAAGTTTCTCTCAGAAAATATGTATAAGAAAATGGAAGCCTAGGTTGTGGGCCCTTATAGCAGGCACCTTTGGTCTGAAGCTGTAGATGTATTTCTGAATTCTGAGACACTGAACTATATGTGTATCAGCTGATATTTCCCTGAATTGTATCAGCTGATATTTCCCTGAATTTTGAGTAGCTCTGTGACACCTAGGACCCAGAAATGGAGTGCTGTAGCCCTGAAAATTAGCATAGTTATATACAAGGAGAGTTAATAACTGAAAAAGAAATCAGGCCTCAAGAAAATAAGCCAAGCCTTGGATTTTGAGGTCTATCCTTTTGAAATTTATTTCTTTGGGGGAGAAGCGATCCCTACTTATTTATTTCTACTTATTATTCAGAGCACATTTCAAATGTCACCCATCCATGAAAACTTTTCCATATATGAGATACCCTGTTGTTCATTTCCTAAGCAGTTTATCTTTTGGGGGGGGAGCAACATATATTCTACCATGTATTATTTGTATCTGCATTGTGTTATTTCAAATGAATAATGTTTGCCCTTTCCAAGGCGTAGTTCCATCATAGTGTTCCTTTCACCTGGAATATCCTTTCCCTCAATTGTTTAACTTATTTGACCCTAATTTAACATAGTCTGTTTTCATAGTGTATTTTCAATTTAGTAAGGTTTACAATTGGCAAATGCATTTCATCTTTGTTAAAGTTCTGACACCACAAGGTAATATGCAGTTGCAACTGCTATGAATATAGAGAAATGGAAACAATTAGATATCATAGTAATTTCTGAGTTTATATAAATGATTCTGCAAATTGGTAAAGGAGATAAAACTTAATTCAAATATCCTTTTTTATTTTGTTCTAAAAAATATGGCAAAGCTGAAGAATCTCATCTTGTGGCCTCAGAAGCATGCAGGATAATATAACACACTTCTAAAAATCAAGCCTCTCATGGTTCTAGAAACATTTCCTTCAAATATTATTCACAAAACCACTTTAATGGATTATGGTTTCTTTACAGTAATTTTCTCTTGTCTTTCCCTTCTAACATTAAAAAGCTATTCACATTTTAATGTAGGACTCATTCTTATTTTCAGAATATTTTTTGTTTAAACCCTTGTATATAATGATTCCTTAAAAAGACAAATAAGGAGTCTTTGATCTTTTCAGCCATGCAAATCTTTTCCATTACTGTCTTTTTCTCATCACAAGCTATACACATTTTAATAATGGAGTCATTTTTACAGAGTTCTTTTTAAACCCTTGAACACAATAATGCCTTGAAAGCAAAATTCTCGGAGACACTATTCAACCACACTCATCTAATAAATGCATCTGAGGAAATAAGAAAGTTGTTGAAGCAAAGCCCTCTGGAATTAAAGAAAACCAAGGTGTGGTACAGCATCGCCAGCTGAGGGGAAAGAAATCACAAAGACAGTAAAAGGATTCTGTCCTTCCTAAGAATTTTTCATTTAATGTTTCCACAGTTAGGAGAGCAAGGAGAATGGTATGGATTAGCAACCTTTTAGACACGTCTTTACTCGCATTCTGAACAGCCATATACTCTTTATAGGATATGAGAATCTAGATTTCGTTAGGCATGCAGTAGGAGGCAACCTGACATAGAAGGGTTTACAAGACAGGCCATTCTACTCCACCATGAACAATGTGAAACTTGGGGCAGTTTACTTAACCTCTGTTGAACTAACCGCCTCAGTTTCCCCTTCTGCAAGTGGGGATAATAGTCCCAATCTTACAGGATTAAGATGAGAATTAAATAATATAAGCACAGAGGAGGTAGTGGCCTTATATATTAGTACTCAGGAAGGAACATATTCCATTTTATTATCAAGAAACACATTAGAAAAAGGAAATATGACCATGATTCACAAAGCTATAAGTGATGCAATGTCTTTGAAGGAAATATAACAAAATGGAGTTTTCAGAAAATTTATTGTTTAAAGTTCTGTATATAAACTGTTCTTTGAGGCCATGTCAGTCAGTTCATCTTGGTGGGTCATGGCTTCACTGACTCTGTCACACTGGAGAGCTCATCACCAGGGTTGAACTGAATGATCCTCTCTGTTATATTTTGATTGCTTAACTGTTAAGATGGGAATATGGGGCCTTGGTGGCTCAGCAGGCAGAGTTCTCACCTGCCATGCCAGAGGCCCAGGTTCATTTACTGGTGCCTGCCCATGCAAAAAAAAAAATATGTATATATATATAAATATGATCAGAAACTCAGTTTACAGAGCACAATTATCTGGGGGGATGTTTTTCAGCTATTCAGGTTGGTTTATGTATGGAAAGAATGATCCACAAGTTAGCTACTAGACCAGTATAATACAATATCCAATATTTATATACTATAGTAATATAAATATAAATTCTATGTTTCAGTTTAATTTTCTTATTCAAGAATGAAGCCACCAGATCCCCAAATACTCACCTCATTTGGTATTGTGTAGGCAGGAAATGCATGTAAGAGTTATAGCGGTGATATTGTGCTAACCCTGAAAATGAGTTGTTCCCCTGTAAGGCCTGGAGTCCATAAGCAGGTCAGGGAGAGAATTTATCTCACAGCAGCCATTTTTAGGCTGTTAGCCTTCTAGGGACTACCAAGTAAGGCTTGTTCTTCCTGCAAATTTGGGGTGTGGAAGGGATACACCACTGAGGCCTGCAGAAGGGAATATGTAGGAAAGACAAGTGTCACCAGTTGTATGACACACAGAATTGGGCTTTTAGAGTATTTCCTTACAGTTGAAAAAACAGAAATTTTTTTGGAGAGGGAGGGGTTAGCATTTATAAGAAACTGTCTAGCTTTTGTTATTTATTTCCATTAATTATAATAATTACTGAGTTTGGGAGAGTTATGGGCTTGTTAAATATAAGAAAGTGAGTAGATAGATTAGGGCAAGAATGAAGAAAGCGTCCATGGCAATTAATCCATCATCAAAATACTATTTATCTGTTTTAGTAAACAATAATTGTCAAACCCCTGGAAAAGCATGAGCACACTTTGTGGGGTGGGGGAAATGAAAAATCAGAGAGTAATTCCTAAAGGAGATAATGTTGACCTATGATCAAAGGGAGCAATGCGTCCAAGCTTTCAATAAATATTAAATAAATTTTCTACCTCATTGTTCTGCATGTTCTCATCCAGGCCTGTGTAAAATCATGAATATTCTTTTCTTTTTCCTTTTTTTTTTTTTTTTTTTTACCAGCTTTTCTATCCCTCTTACTTTTGCTCTAGCCTTAAGGCAGCAGTTATTAGTAGTAGGATCATACACTTACTGAATCACTGGTACCTCTTTGGAGCTATTCCTACTTCAAGCTCTATTTCCTCAGTTAATATTTCTACCAAATGGACTTTGATAAACAGTTCATCCTTTCTTTTCTCCCTTTTTCTTCCCTATTTATTCTCAAAGCTCTTCTTCTAATAAACTTCTGAGATCAAGTTCGAAGCTTCTTAGCCCTGGCATCTTCTTTTTTATAAGTCTCTCTCTATTAGATTGTGCAAACTTGCCCACTGTAGATGATGGATCAGTGTTGGAAGAAATGAATTGAAATACCAGCCAGCCAGTTGTTGTGTCCTTGCCTTCTTTTAACCCCTTCTTGAAATATTTTAGCTTTAGCTACTACTTGCACTCATACTTCTAAATCTTCTCAGACTATTTTCTGTATATTCTGAGTTACGTTCTACTTCTCAGAATATTTTTTTCATATCACAAATTATGTTCTACTTTTCCAGAAGTTCTCCAGACTCTCAAGTTCTCCTAACTTTCACCAATTTAAGGAAATTTTCCTGGGCTTGAATTTTTCTCATTTGTACTAGCCCTAGCCTGATTTCATATATATATTCCCAGTTATGTCCTCTTGTGTATATTGGAATTCAGAAGATGTGGGTATAAACCAGAATTCATCCTGTTAATAAATATGATATGCTGGGCAAAGTGTTTTGCTTCTCTAAGCCCCAGTTCTCTCTTCAGAAATATTAAGGGATCAATTTATCGAATACTGGCAACATGTTAACACTCTCAGGCCAATAGGGCTGTCATAAGGACTAAATAAGAGTCTATACTGTGCTTAGAATTCTGTGAAATACTATAAACATGCAATCCATTATGATACTGAGAATCTGAATATACAAACGGACAATGGCCAGATCATATATATGATGATAGAATACTGACACATAATCTCCGCAGCAAACAGCCCCAAATGGTCAGGATCTGCTAGCTCCACTATTGTTTGCCACTGCCTCTAACTCAGAGAAAACCAAATATGGTCCCCAAACCAATAAAAAAAAGATGCCCTGCTAGAGTTAGCCTGCTCCTTGCTTCCCCATATCCATAATCTACAATCATAACACACCTGAACCCTTCCCCTTTCCACACTCTAATGCTTTCCCACTCCCCTGCCTACCTGCCAAATGCAAGTAAGGGTGGCTTACTCCCTTGTTACAGCAAGCTCTGAATAAAAATAGCCTTCGTTTGTTTTCATTTAGGTAGTTTTGCTCATTTTCCTAATACCTTGGAATATATTTAAATTTACCCCTCTAAATGTAGACAGTATTTATCTTTTTTGTTTTTCAGAGACCTTTATTTATTCATAGACTTAATGTTGACATTTAGTAGGCAATAACATTATATTTATTATAAACTATAATAAACCTGTTTTCACCAGGGTTTCAAAGAAGCCACATTTATGGTGTTAGACCTTGTGGAACACATGGGCTTGTTGGGAATCTATGATGCAGCATATGGAAAAGTAAATTAAAACAAGTTAGCAATTCAAGACATGCTAAATGTAGTATGTGTTGAGGTATCAGACCAGTGAACATATATATAGTTAGTAAATGCACTAATTCCAGATTGTAGATATCACCTAAATGTAGGTAGGGTTTGGAAAAGCTTCCAGCAAAAAATTAGTTTTAAACTGGGAATTGAAGGGAGGTTTAAGTTTAGGGTCGGGGCAGGGAGTGAAGACAATTCAGATAGGAAGATGACTCTTAGCAAAGTTCAGGACAGAACTGTAGAAAATGTATTAGGGAAGCAGAGAGTGATTGGAAGAGCAATCTTTTGGGAGCCTTCTCTATAGGGAAGTGGTGGGAATCCAGTCTACAAAATCCCTCAGAAAAAGGTGAACTTTATCTAGGAGCCCCTGAATGTTTTCAGCGGGGGAGTAATATGGGTAGAAAAGTCTTCCCTCCAGATATGTATTTCCTTCTTAGTATTGCCAAGTAAAAACTTGAGCAAAATTTGGTTAGCTCTTGGAGAGTTTATTGAATCAATTCATGAATTGAGGAGATTCTAGTCACCACAGTAGAGAGGAATTCTGCTAGGCAAAGAGATCAATGGGCTTTTATAGACAGAACAAGGGGAGAAAATTTTCACTGAATAATGCAGACTACATTTCCTAATATGGTTAGTGCAGATGGTTGACTGGCAATGAAGAAGTTAAGAATAGGGGATTATCAATAGCTAATAGGCTGATTTATATTCTGTTTTCTGGGTGGGCTGGGCATTACAAGGAATAGAAATTTAGATTTTGTTTGGCTGACATGGGGCTTAGCATAGGTACCTCTAGTTGGGTCTATTAGATTTTATTTATCAGTGTGCTGGTTTGAAATGATGTATGCCCCCTAGAAAAGCCATCTTTTAATCCTAATCCCATTTTGTAAAGGCAGCCATTTCTTTTAATTCCTATTCAGTATTGCATGCTTGAAACTGTAATTAGATCATCTCCCCAAAGATGTGATTTAATCAAGAATGGGTGTTAAACTGGATTAAGTAGAGGTATGTCCCCACCCATTGGTGGAGGAAAAGCAGAGCAGAACAACATAGCCATGAGAAGCAGAGTCCGCCAGCCAGCGACCTTTGGAGATAAAGAAAGAAAATGCCTCCTGGCATTCATGAAGTATGAAGCCAGGAGAAGAAGTTAGCAGATGACGTTGTGTTCACCATGTGCCCTTCCAGATGAGAGAGGAATCCTGACCGTGTTCACCATGTGCCTTTCTAGATGAGAGAGAAACTCTGACCGTGTTCACCACGTGCCCTTCTGCTTGAGAGAGAAACTGTGAACTTCACCATCCTTCTTGATCCAAGGTATCTTTCCCTGGATGCCTTAGATTGGACATTCCTATAGACTTGTTTTAATTCAGACATTTTCTTGGCCTTAGAACTGTAAACTTGCAACTTATTAAATTCCTCTTTTTAAAAGTCATTCTGTTTCTGGTATATAGCATTCCGGCAGCTAGCAAACTAGAACAATCAGTATGCTTTCAAAACACTTTTCAACTGTTCTGGTTCTACTTATAGCAATTTATAAGCATAAAAGTATCACCTTTGATGTAACTCATTTTAAAAATATTTTAATTATCAAATGATTTCTAAATACTAAAATCATGATCTCTGTTTTATTTATCTTTCTTATGAGTTCTCCTTTTAATAGTTGCTTTAAAAGCATGCACAGAGAAAGCCTTTGGAGAGCATAAAGACGTTATGCATCTTCATTTTATTATCAGGCACTCACTGGATTTTATTTGAAGACCCTTACTCAACAAGACTTCCATTAAGAATTTTACCATGCTGAGAGTAATGAACTAGTAGGCTATTAAGTTCTCTTGTGAGTAATTATCACAAACAATAGCCACAAACAATAAAACAGGACAAAAGCCCCCAAACAAACAAAATAATTGCTCTCAGCACTGAAGAAGACTTTTGATTTATAGCATTCCTTGCTTTACTAAAAAAGAAATGCTACCATTTTCAATAACTTGTAGGGTAAATTTTGACTAGATGGTGGGTACATTATGATGAAAAGACCTCAGAGCAAGTAATCTGATTCTTTGTCAGAGTCAAGTAGGAAACAGGTAAAGCCTCTTTCTGAAGTGCTCAAAGACCCACCAACCTCTGGACACTGGGACAGGTCCTAGGCCATTAACTCTTTCCCTTAGCAGGCCGAGTCTCTCTCCCAGGTTTGCTGTATGAAGTGTCAGAATTTCTGTTTTGATGCATTTTAGCTTTTAAAACTTCCAAAATTCATTTTTGAAGGTAATCTTATTGTATGTTCAAGGTTTGACTTCAGTGGAATAATTAAGTATAGTCACCAAACTGCGTTCCAAGTATTCAATTTCAGGAAAAAATACCTTATTGTTGTGGAAAACCTATTTTGCTTCTTTTGACATCTCCTTTCCTGTATTTTGGGCGCCTGAGTATATTTTGAAGCCATGCAACTCATTTCACACTGAACTCAATAGTGAGAAAATGATTCTGCGTCTAACAGGGCATATGCCCACCAGCAAATCTTTAGTGCTGAGCCAAATCACTGATGAGCCTTGGTAAAGCTAATATCAAGAAGAGTCAGAGTTCATGAGTTTTGGGGGTCCTGGAGAATGGGAATGAGGTGCCTACAAGAAGGGTGACTACGTGAGATATCCTGAGAACCTGAGATTCCTGAGAATCTAAAACATTGGGCTAGGTCCACTTTGCTGCTGAGGGCAAATAATATAAACTTGAAAAGTCACCCTATGTGGCACCCACTCCCTGATCACTATACAGCTTGGAATAAATGAGTCAAATTTGAGTCAAATATTAAGTGTCCATACATATCCTGGAATCTCCATGTGCTTGACTGCCCAACAGTAAGATTGTTTTGTAATGGATTGCACTACCTTCCCTTGAATGATTACACATAAGTTATTGGAGTAAAAACTATGAATTCCCCACTGAATCATTGCTAACAGTTATATATCTTTAAGTTTAATATCTATTTTTCCAAGGTGAGGGAAAAAAAAAAGGCTGACAGGAGAGAAATACATACAGAATTTGGTAGAGTTAGGGAAGTGAACTCATATGTCACAGTTATGAAAAAATATTTCGCATAGAAGAAAATTAATAGTTATACAATTGGCACCAATTTTATGGGTAAAAATGATAAAAATACATAGATAATAATGAAAAATGTTTTTAAAGGCAATGAAATGAACAACCCATAATGATAGCAATGTAAAAGGAGGTTAAAAAGTTGAAAAAATTCAATAGCTTTTTCTCTCAGATTGAGCTACAATGAAATGAGAATAAAAGGCATTGCTAATGAGAGGCGAAAGGTCAGCAGAGCAGAGTGTCAATCACAGCTCAGTCAAGGAGAAGTTAGAAAGTGAAACTTAGCAAGTCAAAGAGGTAAATGTTTCCAAAAAGATAAGGCTTTAAAAGTAAGATTGAGGAGTAAAAGATAAAAAGAACTGGGCAAAGTGAGCAGGGATAGTCACAGATAGAAAATTATGCATGTATAGAAGGGAGAGTCCATGAAAAACTTTGAAAACTGGAAATGATTTTACTTGTAGGTTAGCAGGAATTCAGCAGTGCAGTAAACTGGCCCTTTTATTAACAACCCCTTGCACATTCTTGGGAGTTATCATATAGTGATGATAAAAACCAGAATAATACATAGTCATTGAGGTGCTGAGCTGGATACCAGAGAAAGTCATAGATTTTCATCTACAAGAAGAGAAAAAAACACATGGGACCATAGAATCCTAGGGCTGAAAGCACCTGCAAGGTCATCCTTTGCTGGAATCCTATCTACTAATTATTTTCCAAAAGTTTATCCTTCCCTTTTCTGACTGCATTACTTTATAAAGCAGGCCATTCCAGTTCAAACCACTCTGCCAGATATGCCTACTGCCAATTGAACTGAACTCTATCTCTGTGTAACCATGATTTATCATCCCACATCTTTTTCTACATTAGGTATAGCTACTGTGCTGTCCATCACATGCTTTCTTTAGGCTATCATCAAGAAAAATCTTTCAACCAGTGTTCTTAAGATAGTTTTAAAGCCCTGCCACCAATGTGGGTGTCCTCTCTGAGCATGTGTAATCTAAAATTCTGAGTATAATTCAGTTAGTCTTCTTGGAATTATTTTATAAACATGACCTAAATCAAATTAATTTTGAAATGATCCATATTTTAATGTTGAACATTGAATTTATTTAACTTAAACACATGCTTCAGCTAAGTCATCCTATACATATTCCTCAGTCCTATACATATATAAGTAATTCTGTTTTCTCTCAAGTTGGGGACCTTGACCAAGTTGGTCATCCCCATTTGACCAGGTCTTATTTTATTGGCTTGTCCTACTTGTCAGGAATTCTTTGGCTTCTCATTTGGTCACTCACTAGATTACACATTCTGCTGGCAATATGCCTTTATCACGTTGGTTAACAACTTGATGCAGGTCACTAATAAAATTGATCAAAACAGAAGAGAGGACAGTCATCGATTGTGCCACAACAGACGTTGCCCCAAGTGTGGAGTTCCAACATACCTAGTTGCATTATCAACTAAAACATGTTTCTCCAGCTTGCCCTCAGTGATATCCAGAGAAACCGTCAAGTGTCTCCACACATTTCTCTCATCTACAAGATTAGTAGCCCTGTCTAAAAGCTAGATAAGGTGATGACAGACATGAATTGAATTTATGCAGGCACCTAGTGATCATGGATTTCTTTTTTTTCCATGTCTTAAGGTTTGTTTTCTTTTAAGTATATTTAAAAATAATGAGAAAAGTAATACATTCTTATTATAAAAATAAAATCATGCAACTATGAAAAATTAAAGTCTTCCATTCCCTCCACTACTCACAGACTACTGCTGGAAGTAAACACTGTTAAAACAGTTTGGCATATATATTTTCAAACATATTTTGCTTTATATTCATATTCAAATGGACAGATAGAGAGACAGTTATGCCCTTTTACTGTGAGTATATATAAAGATAGATGTTTTATACCATGTTTCTATCATATTATACTATTAACAGATCCAACAATCTAATGTATCTATTCTGTTCAGCTATGTGCCTTTTTTACTTCAAATACTCCAATATTATTAATGTATAAATATGATTACATTGTACATTTGTATCGTGTGTGGATATCTTCTATTTGCCCCTCCAGATTTATTTGCTACCCTTCTCCACCCTGCTCTCTATCTGGGTAGGCTGGCATGCAGGGATTATCACAAGTCCAAACTGATTGGACTTTCAGTTTGAGCCAAAGGAGGAGTGTTGCTGTTCCTTCCCTTAAGAGGTGTCTTAGACTGGTGGCATCATTTGACCAAAAGTCCTAGCTCCTGTCAGAGGGGTCTTCTCCTCTCTTCTGATGATACTCCATCGTCTTTCCCCTTTCGGCACTGTTGAAATTGAATCATGTCCCCCACAAAAAGCATGTTCAGGTCCTGTGGGTGTGAACACATTTGTAAATAGGACCTTTGAAGATGCTGTTAGTTAAGATGCACCCGAAAGGAATACCATTGAAATCCTTAAAAGCAAAGGAAATCGGGCACAAAAAGAGAAGCCACAGGAAGGAGCCAGAAGCTGAAAGTCAAAGGAATACAGAAGGGAAAGTCAAAGGAAACTCAGAAAGGAAAATGCATTGCCATGGGACAGAAAAGCCGAGGTACCCCAAAGATTGCTAGCCAGCCAGAACCTACGAACCTCCACATCTCCACACTCCAAGAAGGAAGCAAGCCTTCTAGCCTCTGTAACCATGAGCAGATAAACTCCTGTTGTTAGGTTAACCCAGAGTATGGTATTTGTTTTAGCTGCCAGGAAACTAATATTGGCCCAGAGGTGGTAACTATTCCCTTGGTTACTTGCCCTGGGGGCCACCCTTATAGTTATCCCACACTGTACTAACACCCTGACAACACATTTTTAAATTGTCTTTTTATTATAGTCTCCTCAAATTACAAAATTTGACTGAACAATCTGTTTCTGGTTAAAATTCTGATTGATACATTTATTGATTTATTTTAGATTGTTTACAGTAAAATGTGTCAGTGAACATCCTTATACACATATCTGTGGACAATATAGGGGGATATTTCTGTAGGAAAATTTTCTAGAAGGGGAATTTATTAGTACCTACATTTTAAATTTTTTAGATATTGCCAATTTACAACCAAGAGCTATACATCTGCAAATCATATAACCCTGTATGAGAGTTAGTAGGAGTCGAAACTGAGCTCCCCCAAAATGTGCAATTCATCTGAAATATTTAACTATTTATTCATCAATTTCCTGGGTTCGGAATAAAAAAGCACCAATCCCAATTTTCAGAACCCACTTCCTACATATAAGAAAATTGGAAAGTACCTTTTTCCAGGTCCTATCTCCATTCTCTCACCTTTTCCCAGGATTCTGTCTGTTATATATCATATTTTCATGCTTCTTTGCATGCCTAGTAATATTTGATTGGTTGATGGGCATTGTAATTATTGTGGTATTGAGTGTCTAGATTTTGTTGTCTTCGTTCAAGATTGTAAACTTTATTTAGGAAAGCAGTTAAGTTACTTGCAGATCATCTTAAATTTTTTAGGGGTTTGTTTTGAAGATTGATTAGGCAGTTGTACTGAAGCTTTAATCTAGGGTTAGGTTAGCTACTATTATGGCATGACTATTCTTTTTTTCTATTGAATGCCTCAGGTGTTCAAAGAGATGTATTTAGTTTGGCTGTTGGGAACTAAAATGATCCTTTGTTGTTTGTAAACTCCAGACATTGTTCAACTTATCGTTTCTTAGTATTTCTTTTCCCAGCCTTGTGAAGTTTCAGCCTGTGCATGTGTAATTTAATATTCACAGAAGAGCCTTTAAGCAAGACTATATAGTTTTCTGGAACTCTTTCTCTGTTATCTCCCTCCTCTCTAATTTGCACTGTTTTGCCTAAGGCTCCCCAAACTCTGATCCCAGATAAATAAGACCACTGTGTTTTGCTTGGATTCCTCTACCCTGTGTTGTCATCTTAAAGTGCCTGTAGGCAGAAAGCTGGACCAATCAGCATGCTTGTTTCTGTTCTTGGCGCTGATTACTTTTCTGATTGCCTGTTACGCTATGACTAAAAACAGATGTGTCTTATAGTTCCTCCTTTTCTACTTACTTAAGGCAGGAGGAAAGAAATTGATTACAAGTTATTTTAACATGGCCCACTACAAGAAAGCTATAGTTGTTAAAGTCTTTATTAATCTCAACCTCTGCATTATCTGTGAATCTGTTTAAATTAAATTTTCTTTAATTTGCATCACATTTTCTTGTTTCTTCCCAGGTCCTCTTTCGTTTCTCTTTTTACTTGACTTTATACCTGTAACTGAGAATGATATGTTCTAGAGACATGAATTCTGTCATTTTCCTCTGAAGAATCAGTTTTGCTCTCAAGTAGGCATTTCGATTGCGGGTTCATGTGCTTGATCTTGTGTAGGTCTGGTTTTAGGCTATGTTAGGATCAGATAAGGCATTTTCTTAAGTCCTAAAATGCATACCTTAGTTCTAGGTTGTATTTCATTCTCCCAAGTTGCTACCCTCTATAATGGCAACGAAAAGCCTGGGTATTTACCAGGCTATTCTAACTTGGAGGAACTGAATTCCAAACTCTTTCTCTCCGGCCCTTCAAAGGTGTTAATGTCTCTGTTTGACACTTTTAGGCTTCCAGTTGTTGTTTACTTTCTGGACTCCTTGAGGTCTCATAGTTCATGTGTCCATAAAGCATATGTGGATAATATGCAAAGATTTTTGGGCTTTCACACCTGTTTCCTACTTTCTGAGCTCCTGTCGCCCTCTTTTTCCAGCCTCTGTGACAGTCCTGAACTCCAAACTCTGACTCATCAACCCAGTAAGACTGCCACTTTCTCCCTGTGTATTATTTTGTTTTCAATGGGGACTAGAGAGTGCCTTGGAGGAAAATTTTAAAATATGTGTTTATCCAAGGGCTTTAAGTTCCTTCAAACAGTTTTTAAATATTTTGCTCTGAGTTTATTATTTATCGGCAGTAGGGTCAGTCTTACCAAGCTATCAGAAGCTAGGACCTGGTAAATGACCCTTTAAAGATATCAGTTTTCCAGATTTTTAAGGAATCAAGTAAAAGTTTGGGTGTTGATGTGAACACTGCAGCCATTTTGGCTAAATCTTAATAAGTGAGGAAACCAGTAAAGCTCAATAGCTAAAACTTTGAGATAAGCAAGTCCCTAGTTTTATCATCGTTGAAGATAATAGAAACTCAGTGCCTTAAAACACAGAAATTTTAGTTATTGTACCTTGAAAGTGTAGTCTAACAATTACAATGAACTTAAAAAGATCTACTCTATCATCCTAATTTTTCTCAGAAACTCTTACACAACTCAAATATTGAACTTGCTTAATAGAAGTTTTAATGGCAGTACTACAATCATTTGAATAGTTTCAGGAATAATCAAGACATTATATGGTGGTTTTGCATATTTTACATCATTTCCTGGGCATATGAAGCCCTCTTTATTGAGGGCATTCTGTTTAATACGAGTGGTTTATTTGAAGAAGACTGTACTTTCCCATTAACTCAGATTCCTTATTTACTTTTATATTATCTATGAAGAAAGGCTTTATTAAAATAAATTTAATAGTTTAAAGAAGATTAGAGAGGGTATTTAATTTAATGGAGAGAGAAGACTGCTTTTAAGCCCTTTTCCCAGTTTAGAAGTACACATTAATATCATTAACTGAAAGTTTAATTAGAAATTATGCTTATCTTTTCACTAAAGCATGAACAATAATATAAACCAGGTTTAGTATCTTACTAGCTGATTTCTAATTTTGTATTTAGCATTTTCAAGCGGTTTCTCTTCTCTATTTCCACGGCTGCTAATTCTATCACGTTGTTATTAGTTTACATATCTGTCCCCTCCAATTGCCTCCACCTTACTCAGCTTCATATTCCTTGTACTCAGCATGTGGTAGGTCCTGAGTAAAATATGAGTGTTTTTATGTTTATTTTCAATTATTAGATAAGTAGAATTAGTGCATTTTTTAAAAATTTCATGACCAAGGTTTTACTGTTTCAGATGGGTAGCCCACAATTAGTCTGAAATATTGATATTTTACTAAATTTTGAAAATTACATTAACAAAACTCTATTATACCAAAAGTTTGGAGGAACTGTCATGGGAGGTCAGAGCTGAGGTTAAGGCATTACATGAAAATGGTTTCCATTTGCCTTTCACATTTGCTCCCATCAGCTTGAAACTGATTCTGTCAAGTTCAAGAGCCTAACACTGGGTCCCGCCTTCTGAGGAACTTGATTTGCTGGTTCTTCATTCAGGCACATTGACCAAACTTACATTCCATACAACATTCATTGTAACATCCATATAAATGTCAGAATGCCAGTTTATGGCATCTAGCTAGCTACTCCTATTTTCTGTCTAGAGCATTCTTCTTGTGATGGCACACTGCATTATAGTATATAATTTATAGCATATAAAATTACAATCTGAAACTTATGTTAGAATAAAATAATGAGTTAATGTTAGTAATAATTACAATAATGTCAATAAGTATAAAAATAATAAATAGCTACCATTATAGAGCACTTATCATTGACCAGACTATTTCCTAAGTGTCATGGGTCAATGTTTAATGTTAGTCTTAATTTCCAAGATACAATTATGTACAGAATAGGATTATGAATGTTATCAGAACAAGACAGATTACATCCTCTGACCAAGAGCTCCTGGATCTCTTTTATAAAAGCAACTGTGACTGAGAAATCTCATTCTAATTAACGTATATTCTTTCATATGTATCAAAACCTAAATTAGATTATAGAGACATCCAGCTATTCTGAGTCCTTCAGTTTATTTAAAGTATCTTTATATAAACATATATTAATATATATATATATTATTCACCTTCTCTGCTCCTAATGTGCTGATTTCATAATTGATTCTCAGAGAAGCTGTTATATTTCCCATATTTCCAAATATCTTGGGAGGAGAGGACCACACAGTTGGGAAATGACGTGGTAACTACCTTTCTTATATAGTTTTGGTGAGAATCAAACAATGATGATGATGATGGTAATGACAGTTGTTATAATTAATTTATAATACTAAGCATATGCCAGACACTGTTCTACACATTACATGTACTGATTCTTTTAACCCTGACAACCCTTAGGAGGTAGGCACAACTGCAATTCCCATTTTTCAGAAGGGGACAATGAGGCACAAAGAGGTAAAGTATTGTACCAATGCCACATAGCTAGTAAGTTGGGGAGTCAATTGAAATCAGACAGCTGTCTCTTGAGTAATGGGGATTGCTTTGGGTCTTGTAATTTGAAACAGAAATGCTAGTTTTATTTTTTCTGGTTATCAGGGGAGCTGTCATTCATTCAATGAGATAGACTTAAAGTATTTCAGAATTCATTCTTCTTGCTGGCACTTTTTTATAGAGAAGGCTGTTTAAATTTACACGTGACTTAGATAAGAGATGTGGGACAGACCTGAAAAAGTCATTTAGAAGAGAAAGATAAAGCCAAGAAGGAGGATACTAAAAGGGAAGGGAGACAGAAGAGAGAGTAAAAGTGCCAGCTCTCTGGGATATAGGATTAGAGGTGGTGGTCTGTAAATAAGGGTATCTCCTTTTTCAGCTTCTAACACATTCAAATTATAGGCATAAGTGAAAGAGTTTTCTGTTCCTGAAAATAACTCCTGGAATGGCTCAGGTATTACTCAATAATTTAATTTTCATTTTCATAACTGTGTAAAAAATTATGAAAACAAGCCCGATGAATGCAGGTGGCTGAAAGATGCACTGACAGAGAAGTAGATTGGTGAAGGGTGGTGTATACTTATGAGAAGGTTGTGCTGCTACAAAAAGAAACAATGTTGTGAGGCATGCAAGGATGTAAATGAACATGTGAGACCTTTAGTGAGACAAAATAAGCCAGAAACAAAAAAACAACAATGGTTCGGTCACCTTTAGAAAATGCTTATAAGAAAACAGGGGCTTAGATTGTAAGCTTTAGAGCAGACACATTAAGTCCATAGTGGTGATTATTATTTCTGGATTTTTATATATATATAACCTGATATTTAGAGATAAGAATGAAGCCAAACAGGTTGGGATTAAAGTAATTCAGAACATAGGGGTAAGGAAGACAGTGTCTATATTTTAGAACCACACATATTCTTTGAGACCAACGGAAGAAAGGTTTATTTGATCTGGAACTGAAATTTTTTGTAGTGCATAATCTAATTCAACCTATCTAAATAGCTCATTTAAAAAACTGAAACGCAGGAAGCCCAGAATAAGAAAGACGCCTTTAATCCTGTAGATCATTGTAATGCCTGGAAACATCCTACAGTATATTAAGCAGATAATCAAGAAGTATTGGCAAAATCCCCTGACGGAGGGGAGAAAGACTATGGAACTATTAAACCTTACCATCAGGGAATCCCCTGACACCGTGTCAAATTTTAGGGACACCCAAATCAATAAGCCACACCCTTGATCAGGAGGCTTACTCTTGTGAAGCTTATGTAGGTAGCATAGAAGCTTAGACTACCTATAGGCATGCCTAAGAGTTACTTCTGGAGGACCTCTTTTGTTGCTCAGATGTGGCCTCAGTCTCTCTAAGCCCAACTCTGCAAGTGAAATCATTGCTCTTCCCCCTACATGGGAC
This sequence comes from Tamandua tetradactyla, assembly GCF_023851605.1. Classification (NCBI taxonomy): domain Eukaryota; kingdom Metazoa; phylum Chordata; class Mammalia; order Pilosa; family Myrmecophagidae; genus Tamandua; species Tamandua tetradactyla. The sequence goes on from NC_135331.1 coordinate 134,043,142, forward strand.
ATGACATCCAGGGGTGAATGTCTCCCTGGAGACATGGGAGAAGACTCCCAGAGATGAATCCAGACCTGGCATTGTGGGATCAACAATTACATCCTGACCAAAAGGGGTAAAAGAAGTGTAATTAAGAAAGTGTCAGTGGCAGAGAGAGTTCAAACAGAGTCAAGAGGTTACTCTGGAGGTTCCTCTTACAAAAGCTTCAGGTAGAACTTGCTACCTATCATAACCTACCAATCCCCAACCAGCACCATTCCAGCCAATCCTAAAGAACATCTAGGGCAATATATAAGATTCCACAAGGGCTCCATGCACTAGGGTAACTTTCCAGAAACCTACAACCTCCAGATGGGTTCCTGGTACAGATAAGTCCTGAAACCTAGCCCAGCCTCTCCAGAACATCAGATAGTTCCATCTTCCTACCCCATATTAGTGTCAGACCCTTTCAATATCAAAAATTTAGAATTGCCATAGCCCAAACAACCCCAAAGAGAGGTATGGAAAGATCAAAGGTGATGGTGGAATTATACATAGAAGATAGGACTTAACAAATGAATATGAATACTGAATCATTAAATTGATATCTCTTTCAACCTCCAATATTTTAGAGCAGCTAGAAGTAAAAACCTAAAATTGTGAAACTGAAACCCATGTCGAAGTCTGAAATATGTTCTAGAAATAATTGTGGTGCTGTGCTTTGAAATTGATAGCTTTTTGTATATATGCTATTGTTCACACACACACACACGAAAAAATCAATTGTGATGATAAAAAAGTATTTAAGCCCTCTAGCTTCCTATATTTTGGAGCAGCTAGAAAGAAAAATATGAGAGGATTGTATGGTAGCCCACGACAAACTCTGGGATCTATCCCATAACCACTTGTTGAAGAGTGCTGTGAAAACTATTGCTTTTTTATTTCTTTGTTTTGTATGTATGTTATACTATACAGTAAAAAAAAATTATAAAAATTATGAAAACATGAAAGTTGAAAAATACAGTATACTTTAACAGAATTCAGTTAATTTTGGAAGTTTCTCTTAATAGGATGACAAATGTGGCATTTGTTGTATCTAATGAGAAGTATGTAATTGTTTAACATTAAAATTAAGAAATAAATAAGTTTTCTGGAGAAGATGGCAGCTTAGTAAGGCACGCGGGTCTTAGTTCCTCCTCCAGAACAACTACTAAAGACCTAGAAACAGTACAGAACAGCTCCTGGAGCCACAACAGAGACCAGACACACAGTGTACCCCATTCTGGAATGGCTAGACCAGCTAAGAGACTCCGCTGCGGTGAGCTCCCCGAGAGGTGCGCACTACCCTGGGCCGCGGCAGCTGGCGGCTGGAGCCCTTCCCTCCTTCCTTCCTGGGCCGGCTGTGAGCTTCGGATCGGCAGTTCCCCAAGCCACGGCGGCCGGCGCCCCTCCCCCATGCACAGCTTCCCGGGCCGGCTGGGAGCCTCAGAACGGCGGTTCCCCAAGCCTTGGTGGCCAGCGACCACAGCCTCTTCCACACACGTGGCTTCCCAGGCCGGCTGGGAGCCTCGGAACAGCAGTTCCCCAAGCCGCGGCAGCTGGCGACCCTCCCCCACAGGCGACTTCCCTGAGGGAAAGGAAAGAGTCTCCAACAGTAGTAGAGACTGAGCCCAACCTAACACCAATAGTGGCATTAATGAATAACTTCTGACTACTAAAAATAGGCCCTCAGCTCAGGCAAAACTGATCAAGGTGGAAGTCGATGATTGGGCTAACTGAAAAAGAGGAAAGGGGGCAAAACAGAGCCTTCTGTGGCTGTTTCTATGGAAGCTTTGTTGCCTCTGGGCTCAGCACTGGGATTACACAGGTTGCAACTGCCCCAAATGCAGAAATAGGCTGCTTTCAGGGCTCTCTACCACCTGAACCTTCCCCGTGGGAGAGGGGAAATGCAACTCAGGTGGAATTCCTCTCTCAAGGAATTCAGATCCCAGGACTTCACAAATTTGAAGCCATTAAAACCAACCTAGAACCTTTCCTCTGTCTCCACCATGCACACAGCAGCGAGAGTCTTCCAAACTTAAAGGAGCCACAACATCTTTTGCTGGTGGGACCCACAGACAGACAAGCACCACATACTGGGCAGGATAAGAAAAACAGAGCCCCGAGACTTCACAGGAAAGTCTTTCAACCTGCTGGGTCCCACACTCAGGGAAATCTGATTAAATGTCCAGATGCCAGCAAAAAATAACAAATCACACCAGGAAAATTGAAGATATGGCCCAGTCAAAGGAACAAACCAATAGCTCAAATGAGATACAGGAGCTGAGACAACTAATTCTGAATATACGAACAGAAATGGAAAACCTCTTCAAAAACCAAATCAATAAATTGAGGGAGGACATGAAGAAGGCATGGGATCAACAAAAAGAAGAAATGGAAAGTCTGAAAAAACAAATTACAGAACTTATGGGATTGAAAGACACAGTAAAAGAGATGAAAAAAACAATGGAAACCTACAATGGTAAATTTAAAGAGACAGAGGCTAGAATTAGTGAACTGGAGGATGGAACATCTGAAATCCAAAAAGAAACAGAAACTATAGGGAAAAGAATGGAAAAAATTGAGCAGGGGCTCAGGGAATTGAATGATAATATGAAGCACACAAATATACATGTTGTGGGTGTCCCGGTAGGAGAACAGAAGGGAAAAGGAGGAGAAAAACTAATGGAAGAAATTATCACTGAAAATTTCCCAACTCTTATGAAATACCTAAAATTACAGATCCAAGAAGTGCAGTGCACCCCAAAGAGAATAGACCCAAAAAGGCGTTCTCCAAGACACTTACTAGTTAGAATGTGAGAGGTCAAAGAGAAAGAGAGGATCTTGAAAGCAGCAAGAGAAAAATAATCCATCACATGCAAGGGAAACCCAATAAGACTATGTGTAGATTTCTCAGCAGAAACCATGCAAGCTAGAAGACAGTGGGATGATATATTTAAATTACCAAAAGAGAAAAACTGCCAACTAAGACTCCCATATCCAGCAAAATTGGCCTTCAAAAATGAGGGAGAAATTAAAACATTTTCAGACAAAAAGTCACTGAGAGAATTTGTGAACAAGAGACCAGCTCTGCAAGAAATACTAAAGGGAACACTAGAGTCAGATACGAAAAGACAGAAGAGAGAGGTGTGGAGAAGAGTGCAGAAAGAAGGAAAATCAGATATGATATATATACTACAAAAGGCAAAATGGTAGAGGAAAGTATTACCCAAACAGTAATAACACTAAATGTTAATGGACTGAATTCCCCAATCAAAAGACATAGACTGGCAGAATGGATTAAAAAACAGGATCCTTCCATATACTGTCTACAGGAAACACATCTTAGACCCAAAGATAAACATAGGTTGAAAGTGAAAGGTTGGGAAAAGATATTTCATGCAAATAACAACCAGAAAAGAGCAGGAGTAGCTATACTAATATCCAACAAATTAGACTTCAAATGTAAAACAGTTAAAAGAGACAAAGAAGGATACTATCTACTAATAAAAGGAACAATTAAACAAGAAGACATAACAATCATAAATATTTATGCACCGAACCAGAATGCCTCAAAATACATGAGGAATACACTGCAAACACTGAAAAGGGAAATAGACACATCTACCATAATAGTTGGAGACTTCAATTTGCCACTCTCATCAATGGACAGAACATCTAGACAGAGGATCATTAAAAAAAACAGAGAATTTGAATACTACAGTAAATGAGCTAGACTTAACAGACATTTATAGGACATTACACCCCACAACAGCAAGATACATCTTTTTCTCAAGTGCTCATGGATCATTGTCAAAGGTAGACCATATGCTGGATCACCAAGCAAGTCTCAACAAATTTAAAAAGATTGAAATCATACACAACACTTTCTTGGATCATAAAAGAATGAAGTTGGAAATCAATAATAGGCAGAGTGCCAGAAAATTCACAAATACGTGGAGGCTCAACAGCACACTCTTAAACAACCAGTGGGTCAAGGAAGAAATTACAAGAGAAATTAGTAAATACCTTGAGGCGAATGAAAATGAAAACACAACATATCAAAACTTATGGGACACAGCAAAGGCAGTGCTAAGAGGGAAATTTATTGCCCTAAATGCCTATATCAAAAAAGAAGAAAAGGCAAAAATTCAGGAATTAACTGTCCACTTGGAAGAACTGGAGAAAGAACAGCAAACTAACCCTAAAGCAAGCAAAAGGAAAGAAATAACAAAGATTAGAGCAGAAATAAATGAAATTGAGAACATGAAAACAATAGAGAAAATCAATAAGACCAGAAGTTGGTTCTATGAGAAAATCAATAAGTTGATGGGCCCTTAGCAAGACTGACAAAAAGAAAAAGAGAGAGGATGCAAATAAATAAGATCAGAAATGAAAGAGGAGACATAACCACTGACCTCACAGAAATAAAGGAGGTAATAACAGGATACTATGAACAACTTTATGCTAATAAATACAACAATGTAGATGAAATGGACAAGTTCCTAGAAAGGCATGAACAACCAACTTTGACTCAAGAAGAAATAGATGACCTCAACAAACCAATCACAAGTAAAGAAATTGAATCAGTCATTCAAAACCTTCCCAAAAAGAAAAGTCCAGGACCAGATGGCTTCCCATGTGAATTCTACCAAACATTCCAGAAAGAATTAGTACCAACTCTCCTCAAACTCTTCAAAAAAATCAAAGTGGAGGAAAAGCTACCTAATTCATTCTACAAAGCCAATCACCCTCATAAAAAACCATGCAAAGATATTACAAAAAAAAGAAAACTACAGACCAATCTCTCTAATGAATATAGATGCAAAAATCCTCAACAAAATTCTAGCAAATCGAATCCAACAACACATTAAAAGAATTATACATCATGACCAAGTAGGATTCATCCCAGGTATGCAAGGATGGTTCAACATAAGAAAATCAATTAATGTAATACACCATATCAACAAATCAAAGCAGAAAAATCACATGATCATCTCAATTGATGCAGAGAAGGCATTTGACAAGATTCAACATCCTTTCCTGTTGAAAACACTTCAATGGATAGCAATACAAGGGAACTTCCTTAAAATGATAGAGGGAATATATGAAAAACCCACAGCTAATATCATCCTCAATGGGGAAAAATTAAAAACTTTCCCCCTAAGATCAGGAACAAGACAATGATGTCCATTATCACCACTATTATTCAACATTGTGTTGGAGGTTCTAGCCAGAGCAATTAGACAAGAAAAAGAAATACAAGGCATCAAAATTGGAAAGGAGGAAGTAAAACTATCACTGTTTGCAGACGATATGATACTATATGTTGAAAACCCAGAAAAATCCACAACAAAACTACTAGAGCTAATAAATGAGTACAGCAAAGTAGCAGGTTACAAAATCAACATTCAAAAATCTGTAGCGTTTCTATACAGTAGCAATGAACAAGCTGAGGGGGACATCAAGAAGCAAATTCCAGGGCGGGCCGCGGTGGCTCAGCGGGCAAGAGTGCTTGCCTGCCATGCCGGAGGACCCCGGTTCGATTCCCGGCCCCAGCCCATGTAAAAAACAAACAAACAAACAAAATATAATAAAAATAAAGATGTTTCCCTTTCTTCCTCCCTTCCTTCCTTCCATCCTTCCTTCCTTCTCTGTCTTTCTTTCCTTCCTTTCCTTCCTCTATCTTAAAAAAAATAAAAAAAAATAAAAAAAAAAAAAAAGAAGCAAATTCCATTTACAAGTGCAACTAAAAGAATAAAGTACTTAGGAATAAATTTAACTGAAGAGGCAAAAGACCTATACAAAGAAAACTACAAAAAAACTGTTAAAAGAAATCACAGAAGACCTAAATAGATGGAAGGGCATACCGTGTTCATGGATTGGAAGACTAAATATAGTTAAGATGTCAATCCTACCTAAATTGATTTACAGATTCAATGCAATACCAATCAAAATCCCAACAACTTGTTTTTCAGAAATAGAAAAACCAATAAGCAAATTTATCTGGAAGGGCAGGGTGCCCCGAATTGCTAAAAGTATCTTGAGGAAAAAAAACAAAGCTGGAGGTCTCACGCTGCTGGACTTTAAGGCATATTATAACGCCATAGTGGTCAAAACAGCATGGTATTGGCATAAAGATAGATATGTCGACCAATGGTATCAAATAGAGTGCTCTGATATAGGCCCTCTCATCTATGGACATTTGATCTTTAATAAGGCAGTCAAGTCAACTCACCTGGGACAGAACAGTCTCTTCAATAAATGGTGCCTAGAGAACTGGATATCCATATGCAAAAGAATGAAAGAGGACCTGTATCTCACACCCTATACAAAAGTTAACTCAAAATGGATCAAAGATCTATACATTAGGTCTAAGTCCATAAAACAGTTAGAGGAAAATGTAGGGAGATATCTTATGAAACTTACAATTGGAGGCGGTTTTATGGGCCTTAAACCTAAAGCTAGAGCACTGAAGAAAGAAAGAAATAGATGGGAGCTCCTCAAAATTAAACACTTTTGTGCATCAAAGAACTTCATCAAGAAAGTAGAAAGACAGCCTACACATGGGAGACAATATTTGGAAATGACATATCAGATAAAGATCTATTATCCAGAATTTATAATGAGATTGTTCAACTCAACAACAAAAAGACAGCCAACCCAATTACAAAATGGGAAAAAGACTTGAACAGACACCTCTCAGAAGAGGAAATACAAATGACCAAAAGGCACATGAAGAGTTGCTCAATGTCCCTGGCCATTAGAGAAATGCAAATCAAAACCACAATGAGATATCATCTCACACCCACCAGAATGACCATTATCAACAAAACAGAAAATGGCAAGTGCTGGAGAGGATGCGGAGAAAGGAGCACACTTATCCACTGTTGGTGGGAATGTCAAATGGTGCAACCACTGTGGAAGGCAGTTTGGCGGTTCCTCAAAAAACTGTGTATACAATTGCCATATGACCCAGCAATACCTTTGCTAGGTATCTACTCAAAAGACTTAAGGGCAAAGACACAAATGGACATTTGCAAACCAATGTTTATAGCAGCGTTATTTACAATTGCAAAGAGATGGAAACAGCCAAAATGTCCATCAACAGACGAGTGGCTAAACAAACTGTGGTATATACATACGATGGAATATTATGCAGCTTTAAGACAGAATAAACTTATGAAGCATGTAATAACATGGATGGACCTAGAGAACATTATGCTGAGTGAGACTAGCCAAAAACTAAAGGACAAATACTCTGTGGTCCCACTGATGTGAACTGACATTAGAGAATAAACTTGGAATATGTCATTGGTAACAGAGACCATCAGGAGTTAGAAACAGGGTAAGATAATGGGTAATTGGAGCTGAAGGGATACAGACTGTGCAACAGGACTAGATACAAAAACTCAAAAATGGACAGCACAATACTACCTAATTGTAATGTAATTATGTTAAAACACTGAATGAAGCTGCATCTGAGCTATAGTTTTGTTTGTTTGTTTGTTTTTTATAAATATTTTTTGTATTTTTTTCTCTATATTATCATTTTATTTCTTTTCTGTTGTCTTGCTATTTCTTTTTCTAAATCGATGCAAATGTACTAAGAAATGATGATCGTACATCTATGTGATGATATTAAGAATTACTGATTACATATGTAGAATGGAATGATTTCTAAATGTTGTGTTAGTTAATTTTTTTAATTGATAAAAAAAAGAAAGAAAGAAAATGAGTTATTTCCTTTTCCTCCTTTCTCTAAGAAGAAGAAATTAAGGAACTGAAGACCAAATACTCTTTTTGTAGACATAACAGAAAGAGACAAAAATAGTACCAGAGAAGAGAAATTTATAACAGAAGAAAATGAAAAACTTGTTTAAATAGTCAAATCTAAGGAAATAAAAAACAGTGTAACTAAGATTTGAGGATTGTAATTTTCAGAATAATTTTCATGTATCAAAGGCAGACCTGGGGTGGGCCATGGTGGCTCAGCAGGCAGAATTCTTACCTGCCAGGCTGGAGACCTGGGTTTGATATCCAATGCCTGCCTATATAAATGAAAAAAGAAAAAAGCAGAACTAGAAACAGAAATCTGTAAACTTCTAAAATAAATTTTTATTATGCAAAATTTTTCTCTTAATTTGAGAGAGAATTTTTCTGAGGCTTAAATTTCCTTAGTTGTCTGTTATTATTAATCAGTGCATTAATTAATTCAACTATTATATTTTAAGGGCCAACTCTAGTTGAAAGATGACTGACCTAATAAGGAATAAATGAGCATGAAGATATTATTAATATGAATAAAAGAGTCAGTATAAAATGAATTTACAGACAGAATGCCTACACTTGAAACATTTGAATATTGACTGCATAATTTTTTTTTTTGCGTGGGCAGGCATGGTGTATTGAACCCAGGTCCCCAGCATAGCAGGTGAGAATTCTCTGCCTGCTGAGCCACTGTGGCCCATCCCATTGTAAATTTTATTGACATAAATTTACCTATAGTTGCATGCCCAGATCTTAGGTTTTTAGCCCATTGACTTATTTTTATAATTCAGTTAAATTGATTATAATTTGTATACAATAAGGTTCACATTTTTTTAGGTGTATAGTTATGTGAGTTTTGGCAAATGCATAGTTTTGTAACCACTGCCACAATTGGGATACAGAACAGTTCATTTTCTCCAGAATATTCCTCTGCACTCTCCTTCTGTAGGCAAACCTGCTTCACCTCTACTAATCCCTGGCAATCAGTAATCCATTTTCCATCCTTTATACTCTTTCCTTTGCCAGAATATCATATAATGGAATAAATCAGCAAATTTGAAAATCATTCTAGCTAGCTTCTTTCACTTAGTATAATGCATTTGAGATTCATCCATGTTGTTGTATCAGTAGTTTGGCTTTTTAATTGTTTTATTGAATGGATGTACCACAGTTTGTTTATCTGTTCACCCATCAAAAGACATTTGGCTTGTTCTCAATATTTTGTGATTATGAATAATGAAATTGTAAACATTCAGGGTCAAGTTTTGAATGAGCATAGATTCTCATTTCTGTAAAATTGAGAATATGCTGGGTCATATGGTAAATTTATGTTTAACTTTATAAGGAACTGCCAAACTGTTTTGCAAAGAGACTATACCATTTTGCATTCCTACTGAAAATATGAGTGGTCCAGATACTGCACATATTGTCAGCACTTGGTATTTCATTTATAATAGGTATTCAGCAATGTCTCTATTTTAACTATGACGTTAGAAGCAGTATATGGGAACCCCCAACCTCTGCATAATTTCTACACAGATCCACAGCTGCTCCAAAAAATAAACAAATTTAAGATATCACTCAAATGACCAACAAGCTGTGCATGGCAGCCAAATAGGTACCTGTTAAGCACTCCAAAAATCAGTGTTAGAAATGATGATGATGGCAGGATGATGGAGAGAGGGATTAAGGAAGATGGGTTACCAGCCCATGAGGCTGGGAAAGCAGGGACACTCCTTTTTACACTCCTTGATGTATCCAAATAGCTTAGGCATGCCTGGCACATGATAAGTGCTCAATACAATTCCCCCTCACTAGAGACAGGCACTAAGTAAGGAGCACTGGGGAATTTAGCATCCACATAACTTCCATTTGCAACCCCCTCCAGAAACCTTCAGTGAACTTCAACCTGGGGTCCCAGACCTTTTGGGGAACCCCATGGTAGAATTCGGGGTGTCCATGAACTCCAACTTGAAAAAAAATCACATCTTTATTTTTATAATCCTCTGATATTTACCAGTTCCTTAATTTTGAATGAAGTCAATAGACCAGAGTGGAAGCAAACAGGACCTGTGAATTTATCCTTTATAGAAACCACAAATACTTTCATATAAGATTATATTGCTGTGGAACTCGAAAAACTACTTTTAGTGTCCCTACCATAAAATCAGTCCAGTTCTAAGATCTTGTTATTTAATGTAGTGAAAAATACAAAGGTATACTACTCAGTTGTTTTTAAAAAATAGTCTGGTGAAAATAATGGAACTCCTTGTAATCTCATGTATATTAAAAATTTTTATTATAGAAGTTGTAGGTCTACAGAAAAATTATACAGAAAATAGAGTTGACACAAACTCCCTCTCACATACACAGTTTTCCCTGGGTTCAACACTTTTCATTAATGTGGTATCACTGTTAAAATCGATGAACAATGTGATTATAATTATACTATTAACTACAAGTCCACAATTTACATTCAGGGTCATTGTTTGTGTTGTACAGTCCTATAGATTTTTAAGATTTTGTATTGAGCACATTTATCTTTTAACAACATTCAACATTATACTTAAATGATATTAATTGCACTCTCAATGTAGTACTACCATTTCCACCATCCTTTACCAAAATTTTTCTATCACCCTCAACAAAAGCCTGTACCAATAAAGTATTAAATCCCCATTCCCTACTCCACCCCAGTCTTTAACAACCTATATTCTAATTTATGACTCTATGAAGTTGCTTATTTTAATTATTTAATAATAATTGAACAATATATGAAATAATCCTAGTATTTCATAATAATTTCAAAGTGAGATCATATAATATTTTCCTTTGAGTTTGGCTTATTTGATTCAACATGTTTTCAAAGTTCATCCACACTGTCTCATGTATCAGAATTTCATTCCTTTTTGCAGTTGAATAATATTACATTGTGTTATGCATTTGCCACATTTTGTTTGTCCATTCCTCTGCTGATGGACATGCCAGTTGCTTCCGTCTTTTGTCAATAGTGAATAATGTCACTATGAACATTAGTGTGAAATATCTATTCTAGTCTCTGTTTTCAGTTATTTTGGGCATATACCTATGAGTGGGACTGCCAGGTTACATGGTAATTCTACACTTAACTTTCTGAGGAATTGCAAAACAATTTACTGTTTTCCACAGTGACTGCATCATTTTACATTCCCACCAAAAATGAAAGAGTGTTCCTTTTCTCTACGTCTTCTCTAACTCTTGCTATTTTCCATTTTTAGCTATTCTAGCTGGAGTAAAATGACATTTATTGTGGTTTTGATTTGCATTTCTTTACTGGTTAATGATGCTGAATATCTTTTCATGAGTTTATTGGCCATTTTATATTTTTTGGGGGGGAAAAATTGTTTCAAGTCTTTAGCCCATTTTTAAATTGAGTTGTTTGGTTTTGGTAGTTGATTTGTAGGACTTCTGCATATATTCTGGATATTAAACCCTATTGGTCATCTGGTTTCCATATATTTTCTCCTATTCTATAGGTTGTCTTTTTTACTTTTATGATAAAGTCCTTTGATGCACGAGTTTTTATTTTAATGAAGTTTGATTTGACTTTTTTTTTTTATCTCTTTGCTTTTGTTTTAAACAAAAAAGCTCATGCTTTTGTTTTAAGTCTAAGAAACTATTGCCTAACACAAGGCCTTGAAGATACTCCCCAGTCTTCTTTTAGGAGTTTTATAATTTTGGTTCTTACATTGAAGTCTTTGATCCATTTTGAGTTAATTTTTGTATATGGTGTGAGGGAGGGGTCCACCTTCATTCTTTTCCACATGCATATACAGTTTCCGCAGCACCGTTTATTGAAGACACTATTTTTCCCAATTGAGTAGACCTCAATTGAAAATCAATTGGCCATAAATGTGAGGGTTGACTTCTGAGCCTTCAATTCTATTGCATTGGTCTATATATCCATTCTCATGCCAGTACCCTGAAGTTTGACTACTGTGGGTTTGTAATATATTTTAAGGTAAGGAAGTGTGATGGCTTTGGCTATTTGGTACCCCTTAATCTTCCATATAAATTTGATGATTGGCTTTTCCATATCTGCAAAGAAGGTTGTTCGAATTTTGATTGGATTGCATTAACTCTGTAAATCCTTTTGGGGAGAATTGACATCTTAACAATATTAATTCTTCCAACTCATGCACGCTGAATATCCTTGCATTGTTTAGATTTCTTTGGCTTCTTTTAGCAAAGTTTTGTACTTTTCTTTGATTCTTTCAGTTGCTATAGTAAATGGAATTTTTAAATTGATTTCCTCTTCAGATTACTCATTACCAGTATGAAGACACACTATTAATTTTTGCATATTGGTTTTGTATAATGTCATTTTGCTGAATATATTTCCTGTAGTGGCTTTGTCATAGGTTTCTCAGGACTTTCTACATATAGAATCATGTCATCTGCAAACAGGGAAAGTTTTACTTCTTACTTTACAATTTGTATGTCTTATATTTCTTTTTCTTACCTAATTGCTTTGGCTAGAACTTCCAGTACAATGTTATATAACAGTGGTGACAGCAGGCATCTTTGTCTTGTTCCTGGTCTTAAAGGGAAAGCTTTCAGTCTTTCACCATCAAGTATGATGTTAGCTGTGGATTTTTCATATAAGTCCTAAATCATTTGGAGGATGTTCTCTTCTATTCCTATTGTACTGATTATTTTTATCAAAAATGGGTTTTATGGGGATGCAAGGATAGTTCAATGATAGAATTCTCACCTGCCATGTGGGAGACCAGGGTTTGATTCCCCACCCATGCACTGCCCAAACAAACAAGCAAGCAAACAAACAAACAAAAAATCAAATAAACAAAAATTCAGCAAAATGGTGCTACAATAGGGAAAACTCACATACAAAAATAATGAGATGTGACCCCCACCATACAGCATACAAAAAAAAGGGTTTTATATTTTGTCAAATATCTTTTCTGTATCAATTTATAAGATAATTTGGGTTTTTCACTTCACTTCTTTTTCTTCTTTGCAGTTTTATGGAGATTTATTCACACACCATACAAACTATCTGGAGTATGCAGTCACTGGTTCACAGTATCACACAATTGTTCATATATCCCCATGATCAATTTAGAACATTTATACTACTACAGGAAAGGAGTAAAAACTAAAAAGAAAACCAAAATCCTCTCATATATCTTATCCCCCCATTAGTGACCGATATTATTGATTAGTATATTTGTTACTATTGATGAAAGAGTATTAATATTTACTGTTAACTATAGTGCATAGTTTGCAACAGGTACATTTTTTACCATATACCCCTCTATTATGTGTCATGCATTTGTTCTAGTTCATGAAAGAACTTTTTTATTTTGTACAGTTAAACATGGATGTTGTCCACTACAAAATTCACTGTGTTATACATTCCCATGCCTTAACCTCTAACTTTCCTTCTGGTGACATATATGACTCTCAAGTTCCCCTTTCTATCACATTCACACACCATTCATCTCTGTTAATTATTCTCACAAAAACACATTCCATCACTGCTGTCCATTTCCAAACATTTAAGTTCAGCCTAGTTAAACATTCTGCACGTATTAAGCAAACACTCCCCATTCTTTAGCCTCATTCTAGATACTGGTAATCTATAGTCTATGAATTTACACATTATGATTAGTTCAGATCAGTGAGATCATACAGTATTTGCCCTTTTGTGTCTGACTTATTTCTCTTAAGCTAATGTCCTCAAGGATCATCCATGTTGTCACATGCCTCATGACTTCTTTCCTTCTCCTTACTGAATAACATTCCATCATATGTATATAACACATTTTGTTTATATATTCCTCTGTTGATGGGCACTTGGGTTGTTTCCATCTTTTGGCAATTGTGAATAATGCTGCTATGAACATTAGTATGCAGATGTCTGTACATATCCTTTCTTTCAGATCTTCTGGGTATATTCCAAGTAGTGGGATTGTAGGGTTGTAAGGCATTTCTATACTTAGCTTCCTGAGGACCTGTCAAACTGTCCTCACAGTGGCTATACAATTTTACATTCCCACCAGTAGTGTATAAGTTGCGAGAGCAATTAGGCAAGAAAAAAAATTAAAGGCATCCAAGTTGTAAAAGAAGAAGTAAAATTGTCATTATTTGCAGATTACATGATACTACATTTAAAAAATCCTGAATGAGCGACAACAAAACTGTTTGAGCAAATAAATGAATTCATCAAAGTAGGAGGATATAAGATCAACATGCAAAATCAATGGTGTTTCTATACACTAGTAATGAGCTATCTGAGGAGGTAATCAAGAAAAAAATTTCATTTACAATAGCAAATAAAAGAGTAAAATATCTAGGAATAAACTTAGCCAAGGATATAAAGTACTTGTACATAGCAAACTACAAAACATTGTCAAAAAATATCAAAGACCTGGATAAATGGAAAGACATCCCATGTTCATGGATTAGAAGGCTAAATGCCATTAAGATGTCTGTTCTACCCAAATTAATCTGCAGAATCAATGCAATCCCAATAAAAATACAAACAGACTATTTTGCAGAAAATGGAAAAGGTAATTATAAATTTTATTTGGAAGGATAAGGGGCCTCAAATAAGTACAAATGTCTTGAAAAAGAAGAATGAATTGGGAGGTATCATACTTTCTGATTTTAAAACATAAAGCCACAGTGTTAAAAACAACATGATACTGGCATAAAGATAGACATATTGATTAATGGAATTGAACTGAGATTTTGGAAATAGTTCCTCAGATCTATAGTTAATTGGTTTTGGATTGACTGTGCAACTGTGGCAGAACAGTTTCTCCAATAAAAGCCCATGCAACTGTGACAGAACAGTTTCTCCAATAAAAGTTGTTGGCAGAGGACCCTATCTCACACCCTATACAAAAATTAACTCAAAGTGCATCAAAGACCTAAATAAAAGAACCAGTACTATATAACTTCTAAAAGAAAATATAGGGAAACATCTACAAAATCTAGTGGTAGGCATTAGTTTCTTAGACTTTATACCCAAAGCACAAGCAATGAAAGAAAAAGATGAACAGGATGCCTCAAAATTGAATACTTCATTGATTCAAAGGACTTTGTCAAAAGGGTGTAAAGACAAGTGACTCAATGGGAGAAAATATTTGGAAACCACATATTCATAAGGGTTTGATATTCAGAATTTTTAAAGAAATCCTACAACTCAACAGTAAAAAGACAAACAACACTATTTAAAACTGGGCAAAAGACACGACAAGACATTTTTACAAAGAGGAAATACAGATGACTAAGAGGCACAGGAAAACATGCTCAGCTTCACTGGCTATTAGAGAAATACAAATCAAAACCACAATGAGCTATCTTCTCACACAAGAATGGTTGTATTAAATGTATTAAATAAAAAGGAAACTATAAGTGTTGTAGAGGATACTGAGAAACTGGAACAACTACTTCACTTTCTAGGTATGGTGTATCACATGGATTGATTTCTTATATTGAACCACCCTTGAATACCTGGGATAAACCCACTCGGTCATGGCGTATGACTTTTTAACATGCTATTCAATTTGGTTTGCTAGTATTTTGTTATGGATTTTGTGTTTATGTTCACAAGGGATATTGGTCTGTACTTTTCTTGAGGTGTCTTTATCTGGCTTTGGTTTTAGGATGATGGTGACCTCAGAAAATGAATTAAGTATTCCCTCCTCTTCAAATTTTTGCAGAGACTTTGAGAAGGATTGGTATTAATTCTTCTTGGAATGTTCACTAAAATTCTCCAGTGAAACTATCTGGTGAGGAGGCGGGAGAGGTGACTGATTAAGGATCCAGTCTCTTTACTTGTTATTGGCCTATTGAAATAATCTATTTTCTTGAGTAAGTTCTTAGTAGTTCTAGGAATTTTTCCATTTCATTTAGGCTATCTAATTTGTTGGTATACAGTTGTCCATAGTATCTACTTAAATCCTTTTAATTTCTGTGGGGTCAGTAGTAACGTGTCCACTCTCATTTATGATTTAAGTTAATTGTATACTCTTTTTTTTTCCTTTTCCAGTCTAATGAAGGTTTGTATATTTTATCAATGTTTTCAAAGAACCAATTTTTGGTTTTGTTGATTCTCCCTAATGTGATTATTCTCTATTTCATTTATCTTCAAGTTAATCCTTGTTATTTTCTTACCTTCACTTGCTTTGGCTTCATTTGTTCTTCTTTTCCTAGATATTCCAGTTGTGAGATTAGTTCTCTGATTTGAGCTCTTTCTTCTTTTTAAATGTAAGCATCTAGAACTATGCATTTCCCTATCAGCACTATCTTTGCTATGTCTCATAAATTTTGGTACATTGTTGTGGTGGTTAGATTTTTGTGTCAATTGGCCAAGTGATCATGCCCAGTTGTCTAGTCAGGAAGACACTGGCCTGACTATTGCTGCAGAAGGTTGGTATATTAAATCATCAGCCAGGTGATTACATCTGTGGCTGATTACATCTGCAATCAACTAAGGCATAACTTTCATAATGAAATAATCTAATCAATTGAAATCTTTTAAGGAGAAGAGAGACTTTTTTTTTTTAACTGATTCTTCAGTCAGTCAGTTTCTCTTGTGGAGTTTGTCCAGACCCTTCATAAGAGCTGTCACCTTCACAGTCTACCATGTGGATTTTGGACTCTCCCATTACCATGGTTGCATTAGACACCTTTGTAAATATCATATTTATGGATATTCCCTGTGGGTTCTGGCTTTTTGTTTCATGAAGCTCCCCCAAGAGCTTCCTTCTCCATTGCCAAAGGTTCTCTGGCTGTATGGGCTCTGGAGTGCTTGTGGCTCTCTTGGGCTCTCTCTCTCTCCAAAATGTTTCCTCTTTTAAAGGACTTGAATAAACTAAATAAGATCCTCCTGGAAAGGGTGGAGTCACATCTCCTTCTAATCAAAGGTTAACACCCACAATTGGTTGTGCCACACCTCCAAGGAGATAACCTAATCAAGTTCCCAGCCTACAGTACTGAATAGGCATTGAAAGAAATGGCTGCTTCCACAAGATCAATCAAGATTAAAACATGACTTTTCTAGGGTACATAATTCTTTCAAACTGGAACACCAAGTGACCAGAAAAGTTGCTAGTTTTGAATGGGGACTGGAACAAGACGAGACTCTGTGACAGATCCAGGCTGCTGCGTAAGCTTCTCTGCCATTTGGGCCATATGATCCAGCAGATTCAATGGTACTGGAAGTGTCAGTGGCAAAAAGGGATACTGTCTAGAGCATTGGCAGGCCCCTATAGCAGACCCTTAGGATTTTGGAGCAAAGCCTTACCAGTGTGCTGAAGATGACTACTCTCCCTTTGAGAAAGAGCTTTTAGTCTACTTCTGGGCCTCAGTAGCAATTGAACACTTAACCATGGGCCACCAAGTTACCATGATACCTGAGTTGCCTATCATGAGCTAGGAGCTGTCTGACCAACCAAGCCATAAAGTTGGGCATTTACAGCAACACTCCATCATAAAATGGAAATGATATATTAGAGATAGGGCTCAAGTAGGTCCTGAAGACATAAGTAAGTTACATGGGGAAGTGCCCTAAATGCCACATTACCTTCTGTTTCCCAGACCAGGATCCTGGTCTGCTGGGGAACTCCTTACACTCAGTTGGCAGAGGAAGAGTAACCTTGGGCCTGGTTTATAGATAGCTTTCCATGATATGCAGTGTGGTAGTTAGATTCAGTTGTCAACTTGGCCAGGTGAAGGCACCTAGTTTTGTTGCTGTGGACATGAGCCAATGGTACGTGAACCTCATCTGTTGCTAATTACATCTGCAGTCAGCTAGGAGGTGTGCCTGTTGTAATGAATGATGTTTGACTTAATTGGCTGGTGCTTAAATGAGAGAGCACAACATAGCACACCCTAAGCGGCTCGGCATTCCTCATCTCAGCACTCACAGCTCAGCCCAGGTCTTTGGAGATGCAGAAAGAAGTCACCCTGGGGAAAGTTGTTGGAACCCAGAGGCCTGGAGAGAAGGCCAGCAGAGACCATCCTGTGCCTTCCCACGTAAGAAAGAACCTCAGTGGAAAGTTAGCTGCCTTTCCTCTGAAGAACTAACAAAATAAATCCCCTTTTATTAAAAGCCAATCTGTTTCTGGTGTGTTGCATTCTGGCAGCTAGCAAACTAGAACATGCAGGGACCACCCAGAAGTGGACAATTGCAGCACTACAACCCCATTCTGAGATGACCTTAAAGGACAGTGGTTAGTGGGAAATCCTCCCAGTGGGTGCAACTCTGAGCAATGTACCTGGTTGTTTATTTTGCTTGGAAGGAGAACTGACCAAAGGTGTGTTTTTATACTGACTCATGGGCTGTTCCTAATGGTTTGGATGGATGGTCAGGGACTTGGAGGAAGCATGATTGGAAAATTGGTGACCCAGAGGTGCGGGGAAGATGTATGTGGCTAGACTTTTCTGAGTTGGCAAAAAACTTGATGATATTTGTGCCCATATGAATGCTCACCAGAGGGCGACTTCAGCAGAGGAAGGTTTTAATAATTAAGTATTTAGTAATTAAGTACCCTGTAGATACAAGTCATCTTCTTCCCTCAGCCACTCCTGCCATTGCCCAATATGCTTATGAACAAAGAGGGCATGGTGGTAGGCATGGAGGTTATGCACAGGCTCAGCAACACGGGCTTCCCCTCACCAAGGCTGACATGGATACAGCCACTGCTGACTATCCCATCTGCCAACAGCAGAGGCCCTTACTTAGTCTCCAATATGGCACCATTTCCTGAAGTGATCAGCCTGCTACCTTCTGGCAAGTTTATTACACTGGGCCACTTCCATCATGGAAAGGGCAGTGATTTGTTCTAACTGGTATAGACATGTACTCCAGATATGGGTTTGCCTTTCCTGCATGCAATGCTTCTGTAAAAACTACCATTCTTGGATTTACCAGTTCTGCTGGCTTATAGTTTTAGATCCAAAAGGACAAATGCTCATACCAGGAGACTTACCACCATCATGGTATTCCATACAGCATTGCTTCTGATCAAGGAGCCCACTTCATAGCAAATGAAGTGTGGGAATGGGCCAGTGCCAATGGAATCCTCTCGTCTTACCACGTTTCCCATCATCCATAAGTAGCTGGGTTGATAGAATGGCCTTTTAAAGACCCAATTACAGTGCCAATTAGGTGGCAATACCTTGCAGGGCTGGGGCAATAGTCTCCAGGAGGCAGCGTATGCTCTGAATCAGCATCCACGGTGTGGTGATGTTTCTCCTATAGCCAGGATTCATGGGTCCAGTAATCAGAGGGTGGAAATGGGAGTGGCACCACTCACTATCATCCCTAGTGATCCACTAAAAAAATTTTTGCTTCCTGTCCCTGAAACCTTAAGCTCTGCTGGCTTACAGTTTTTAGATCCAAAAGGAGGAGTGTTCATACCAGGAGACACAACAATATTTCCACTGAACCGGAAGTTAAGACTGCCACCAGGCCACTTAAATCTTCTCATGCCACTGAATCAATAAGATTTGTGTTTTGTCTAGCATGATTAACCCTATCAAGTGGAAATAAGACTGCAACTACATGATGGAGGAAAAAAAGCTTTTTCCCGGAACACAGGAGAAGCCCTAGGGCATCTCTTAGTACTACCATGCCCTGTGTTTAATTTCAATGGAAAACTGCAACAATCTAATCCAGGCAGGACTGCCAATGGCCCAGAAACCAGGAATGAACATTTGGGCCATGCTACCAGGCAAAGAATCACAGCCAGCAGAAGTGTTTGCCGAGGGTAAAGGAAACATGGAATGGGTAGTAGAAGAAGGTAATTATAAATATGAACTACTACTACATGAGCAATTACAGAAATGAGGACTGTGATTATATGAATATTTTCCTCCTGTTTTGTTATGAGTATGTTTGCACCTATCTGTACATGAGCAAATATCTTGTTTTCCTCTTATCTTATGACAGAAGTTGTATTGTTAATGTTATAGTATTTAAGTCATAGGATACGAAGTTTAAGAATGAATGTTACTTAAGGAATTGCGCCTTATTCCAGAGACCTGTAGTGCATTTCTGGTTGTATGTAGGACAGTTGAGTATTGTTAGGTAAAACATAGGTCTGTTATTGTGTTCTCTTTGGAAATTAAGTGTGTTTCAAGGTAATGTGTATAGCTGCCAAGTTGACAAGAGGTGGACTGTGGTGGTTAAGTCGTGGTGTCATGTTGGCCAAGTGATGATGCCCAGTTATCTGATCAGGCAAGCACTGGTCTGACCATTGCTGCAAGGATATTTCATGGCTGGTTGATAAACTGGAAGGCTAGTATATTAAATCATCATTCAGTTGATTGTATCTGTGGTTGATTACATCTGCAATCAACTAAGGTATATCTCCCACAATGAGATATGGAAGAAGAGAGAATCTTTCACTACTTCTTCAGCCTTTGAGCCTCTCCCATGAAGTTTGTCCAGACTCTGTATTGGAGCTGCCAGCTTCAAAGCCTGCCCTGCAGAGTTTGGACTCTTCTATTCCCATGGGTGTGTAAGACAATTTTATAAATCTTACATTTATGGATATCTCCTGTTGGTTCTGTTTTTCTAGCGTACCCTACACATTTTTTTAAATTTTAATTCACTTCGAGATATTTCCTAATCTTCCTTTTGATTCCTTTCTTACTCATTGGTTGTTTAAGTGCATGTTTTTAAATTTTCACATATTGTTAATTTCCAATTCTCCCTCTGTTAATCCAGCTTCATTTTATTGTAGTTGGAGAAGATATATTATATAATACTAATATTTTTAAATTTATTAAGCCCTGTTTTGCAACCTAATATATGATCTACCCTGGAGAATGATGCATGTGCACTAGAGAAGAATGTGTGACATGTTTTTTTTGAGTGCATGGTCTGGAAATCGAACCCGGGTCTCCCACATGAAAGGTGGGCATTCTAACCACTAAACTACCCGTGCACCTGGTGACATGTTTTATGCATGCTTGTTAGGTCTAGTAGGCTTACAGTATTGTTTAAGTCTTCCATTTTCTTATTGATCTTCTGTAGAGATGATTTCTCCATTATTGAAAGTGGTAAATTGACATCTCCTACCATTAATTTGGAACTTTCTATTTTTCCCCTAAGATATGTCAATTTTTGCTTCATATATTTTGAGGTTCTGCTGTGATATGCATATATATATTTATAATTGTCATGTCTTCTTATTGAATTTAACTCTTTACCCATATATATTCATCTTATTTGTCCCTCATAACAACTTTTGATGTAAAGCGTATTTTACCTGATATAATAAAGCTTCTCCATCTATCTTTTGGCTAAAATTAGAATAATATATTTATTTCCAACCATAAACTTATTGTTACTTCTTATGCATTTCCATTTTAGAACCTGTAAGAAGTAAACATTGGAGTTACATACCAAATAATATAATTATTACTGGCAATGATTTCCTTTACTAACAGTATAATTTCTTTGTGCCACTTTCATCCGCAGTCTAAAGTCCTTCCTTTCAGTCTTAAGAACTCCTTTTAGTATCACTTATAGGCAGATAGAGGGGTGATAAACTTCCCCACTTTTTGTTTATCTGGGAATGTCTAAATCTATCCCTCAGTTTTGAGAGACATTTTTGCCAGATATATAACTCTTGGTTGACAATTGTTTTCTTTCAACTATACATATTTCTTTCTATATTCTTTTTGCATTAATGGTTTCTGATTAGAAATTGTCCCTTGATCTTATTGTAGTTCTTTGGAATGCAACATGTTGTTTTTCTTGTGCAGCTTTCAGAACTTTCTCCTTGTCCTTAGGATTTGAGAGTTTGAATACTAAGTGTCTTGGCATGTTTCTCTTCAAGTTTATCCTGTTTTGATTTCTTTCAGCTTCTTGAGCATACATATTCATACCTTTCATTAAATTTGGTAAGTTTTCTCTCATTATTTATTTGAATATTACTACTACCCCTTTCTTTTTTCTCCTGTGAGTCCTATAATGCAAACATTGGTCTTTCTGATGGTGTCCCACAGCTCTCTTAGGCTCTGTTCACTTTTTAAATTCCTTTTTTGTATCATTCCTCAGCCTGAATCATTTCAATTACCTTTTGTATCATTTCTCAGCCTGAATCATTTCAATTGCCTAGTCTTTTAGTTCACCGAGTATTTCTTTGCCTGTGTGAATCTGCTGTTGAAACCCTCTAGGGAGTTTTTCATTTCAGTTATTTTAGTGTATTTAGTATATTTGTACTTCAGTATTTCTGTTTGCTTCCTTTTTAAAATTTCTTTCTTTTTATTGAGATTATTATATTGCTCATTCTTTGCTTTCCTGATATTCTTTACTTCTTTCTTCATGTTTCCTTTATCTCCCTGAGCATATTAAGCATCATTAAAAAAAAAAGTTTTTGTCCAATATGTCCAAAATTTGGTCTTCTTCATTGGTGGTTTCTGAATTTTATCTTATTCCTTTGGATGGGCTATCATTCTCTGTTTCTTTGTTTTTCTGTAATCTTTTGTTGCAGGGTGTAGATTTTAATGTGCTAATGTGTGAGCTTTGGGATATAGTCCCTAAGATGTCTATTCCTTAAATTCGTAACCAGTTAGTTATTTGACAGAGGTTTCCTTGAGGTCTAGGGGCTAACAAAAACACACAACTTTAGGGGAAAAAATGTATGCCTTTCACAGTGTCTGCAAATTTGGTTTTTGTTGACTTGTTCTCATCTTCTGAGTTAGCCCTCCTGTCAAGATCAGCCCAAGGTGAAAGTGAAGTGCAAGGTCTTTGCATTTACTGAGCCTGAGTCTTATCTTGGGCTTGTGCTTGCTCTTGGCCATAGGGATTCCCCCGTTTAGGGAATCTGAATGTCTCCTCCACTTCCTATGAGATAGATTTTCTCTCCATCTTGGGGGCTCAATTTTATGTATTACAGCTGGTTATCCTTTGCCCAAAGCTACCTTGACTTAATTGTTTCTTATACTACTTTTTCTGTCTGCAAGCTGCTTCAGTTTTCAAGAGAGGTTGTGGCAGGCTCAACCAGACATGAGTTTCCTGTTTAAGTTTTTTTTTTTTTTGGCTGCTATCTCATAGATTGGCAACAACAAATGGGCACTCCAGTATACTTACAGAGCTTAGCAAGGGCATCAGGAGCTTCTCCTATCATTTTTAAAGCTGTGTTTTCTTGATTTGGTGCTTGCCCAGTTGCTGCTACCCTTAAACTGTTTTCAGAAAGATGGCTTTGCCTGGTTTTACTAGTTGTTCAAAGATTCTATGGGGGAATGGCATTCGGAAACATCTTATGGTTCCATTTTGGTCCACCAGAATTCTCTCATTGTGTTTTTAATTTGCCTTCCTTAATGACTGATGTGTATGAGTTTTTTTTTTTTTTTTTTGGTATATTTTTAGCTATCCAGATACCTCCTTTGCTGAAGTGTCTGCTCAATCTTTCCGTCATTTAAAAGATTGGTTTGTTTGTTTTCTTACTGTTGAGTTTTCAGAGTCCTTATGCATTCTTGATACAAGTCCATTATTATTTTTTTATTAATTAAAGAAAAAAAAAGAAATTAACCCAACATTTAGAAATCATTCCATTCTACATATGCAATCAGTAATTCTTAACATCATCACATAGATGCATGATCATCATTTCTTAGTACATTTGCATCGAATTAGGAAAAGAACTAGCAAAACAACAGAAGATATAGAATGTTAATATAGAGAATAAAATAAAAATAATAATAATAGTAAAAAAAAAGAAAAGGAAAAAGAAAAAAAAAGACAAACAAACAGACAAAAAAAAACAAAAAAACAAACCTATAGCTCAGATGCAGCTTCATTCAGTGTTTTAACATGATTACTTTACAAATAGGTATTATTGTGCTGTCCATTTTTGAGTTTTTGTATCTAGTCCTGTTGCACAGTCTGTATCCCTTCAGCTCCAGTTACCCATTATCTTACTCTGTTTCTAACTCCTGCTGGACTCTGTTACCAATGACATATTCCAAGTTTATTCCCGAATGTCATTTCACATCAGTGGGACCATACAGTATTTGTCCTTTAGTTTTTGACTAGACTCACTCAGCATAATGTTCTCTAGGTCCATCCATGATATTACATGCTTCATAAGTTTATTCTGTCTTAAAGCTGCATAATATTCCATCGTATGTATATACCACAGTTTGTTTAGCCACTCATCTGTTGATGGACATTTTGGCTGTTTCCATCTCTTTGCAAATGTAAATAACGCTGCTATAAACATTGGTGTGCAAATGTCCATTTGTGTCTTTGCCCTTAAGTCCTTTGAGTAGATACCCAGCAATGGTATTGCTGGGTCATATGGCAATTCTATATTCAGCTTTTTGAGGAACTGCCAAGCTGCCTTCCACAGTGGTTGCACCATTTGACATTCCCACCAACAGTGGATAAGTGTGCCTCTTTCTCCACATCCTCTCTAGCACTTGTCATTTTCTGTTTTGTTGATAATGGCCACTCTGGTGGGTGTGAGATGATATCTCATTGTGGTTTTGATTTGCATTTCTCTAATGGCCAGGGACATTGAGCATCTCTTCATGTGCCTTTTGGCCATTTGTATTTCCTCTTCTGAGAGGTGTCTGTTCAAGTCTTTTTCCCATTTTGTAATTGGGTTGGCTGTCTTTTTGTTGTTGAGTTGGACAATTTCTTTATAAATTCTGGATACCAGACCTTTATCTGACATGCCATTTCCAAATATTGTCTCCCATCGTGTAGGCTGTCTTTCTACCTTCTTGATGAAGTTCTTTGATGCACAAAAGTGTTTAATTTTGAGGAGCTCTCATTTATTTATTTCCTTCTTCAGTGCTCTTGCTTTAGGTTTAAGGTCCATAAAGCCGCCTCCAATTGTAAGTTACATAAGATATCTCCTTACATTTTCCTCTAACTGTTTTATGGTCTTAGACCTAATGTTTAGATCTTTGATCCATTTTGAGTTAACTTTTGTATAGGGTGTGAGAGACGGATCTTCTTTCATTCTTTTGCATATGGATATCCAGTTCTCTAGGCACCATTTATTGAAGAGACTGTTCTGTCCCAGGTGAGTTGGCTTGACTGCCTTATCAAAGATCAAATGTCCATAGATGAGAGGGTATATATCTGAGCACTCTATTTGATTCCATTGGTTGATATATCTATCTTTATGCCAATACCATGCTGTTTTGACCACTGTGGCTTCATAATATGCCTTAAAGTCTGGCAGCGTGAGACCTCCAGTTTCGTTTTTTTTCCTCAAGATGTTTTAAGCAATTTGGGGCACCCTGCCCTTCCGGATAAATTTGCTTATTGGTTTTTCTATTTCTGAAAAATAAGTTGTTGGGATTTTGATTGGTATTGCATTGAATCTGTAAATCAATTTAGGTAGGATTGACATCTTAACTATATTTAGTCTTCCAGTCCATGAACAGGGTATGCCCTTCCATCTATTTAGGCCTTCCGTGATTTCTTTTAGCAGTTTTTTGTAGTTTTCTTCATATAGGTTTTTTGTCTCTTTAGTTAAATTTTTTCCAAAGTATTTTATTCTTTTAGTTGCAATTGTAAATGGGATTCGTTTCTTGATTTTCCCCTTAGCTTGTTCATTACTAGTGTATAGAAACACTACAGATTTTTGAATGTTGATCTTGTAACCTGCTACTTTGCTGTACTCATTTATTAGCTCTAGTAGTTTTGTTGTGGATTTTTCCGGGTTTTCGACGCATAGTATCATATCGTCTGCAAACAGTGATAGTTTTACTTCTTCCTTTCCAATTTTGATGCCTTGTATTTCTTTTTCTTGTCTAATTGCTCTGGCTAGAACCTCCAACACAATGTTGAATAATAGTGGTGATAATGGACATCGTTGTCTTGTTCCTGATCTTAGGGGGAAAGTTTTCAATTTTTCCCCATTGAGGATGATATTAGCTGTGGGTTTTTCATATATTCCCTCTATCATTTTAAGGAAGTTCCCTTTTATTGCTATCCGTTGAAGTGTTTTCAATAGGAAAGGATGTTGAATCTTGTCAAATGCCTTCTCTGCATCAATTGAGATGATCATGTGATTTTTCTGCTTTGATTTGTTGATATGGTGTATTACATTAATTGATTTTCTTATGTTGAACCATCCTTGCATACCTGGGATGAATCCTACTTGGTCATGATGTATAATTCTTTTAATGTGTTGTTGGATACGATTTGCTAGAATTTTATTGTGGATTTTTGCATCTATATTCATTAGAGAGATTGGTCTGTAGTTTTCTTTTTTTGTAATATCTTTGCTGGTTTTGGTATGAGGGTGATGTTGGCTTCATAGAATGAGTTAGGTACTTTTCCCTCCACTTCGATTTTTTTGAAGAGTTTGAGGAGAGTTGGTACTAATTCTTTCTGGAATGTTTGATAGAATTCACATGTGAAGCCGTCTGGTCCTGAACTTTTCTTTTTAGGAAGATTTTGAATGACTGATTCAATTTCTTTACTTGTGATTGGTTTGTTGAGGTCATCTATGTCTTCTTGAGTCAAAGTTGGTTGTTCATGTCTTTCCAGGAACCCGTCCATTTCATCTAAATTGTTGTATTTATTAGCGTAAAGTTGTTCATAGTATCCTGTTATTACCTCCTTTATTTCTGTGAGGTCAGTGGTTATATCTCCTCTTCCATTTCTGATCTTATTTATTTGTATCTTCTCTCTTCTTATTTTTGTCAATCTTGCTAAGGGCCCATCAATCTTATTGATTTTCTCATAGAACCAACTTCTGGTCTTATTGATTTTCTCTATTGTTTTCATGTTTTTAATTTCATTTATTTCTGCTCTAATCTTTGTTATATGTTTCCTTTTGTTTGCTTTGGGATTAGTTTGCTGTTCTTTCTCCAGTTCTTCCAAGTGGACAGTTAATTACTGTATTTTTTCCTTTTCTTCTTTTCTGATATAGGCATTTAGGGCAATAAATTTCCCTCTTAGCACTGCCTTTGCTGCATCCCGTAAGTTTTGATATGTTGTGTTTTCGTTTTCATTCGCCTCAAGGTATTTACTAATTTCTCTTGCAATTTCTTCTTTGACCCACTCATTGTTTAAGAGTGTGTTGTTGAGCCTCCACGTATTTGTGAATTTTCTGGCACTCTGCCTATTATTGATTTCCAACTTCATTCCTTTATGATCTGAGAAAGTGTTGTGTGTGATTTCAATCTTTTTAAATTTGTTGAGACTTGCTTTGTGACCCAGCCTATGGTCTATCTTTGAGAATGATCCATGAGCACTTGAGAAAAAGGTGTATCCTGCTGTTGTGGGATGTAATGTCCTATAAATGTCTGTTAAGTCTAGCTCATTTATAGTAATATTCAGATTCTCTATTTCTTTATTGATCCTCTGTCTAGATGTTCTGTCCATTGATGAGAGTGGGGAATTGAAGTCTCCAACTATTATGGTATATGTGTCTATTTTCCTTTTCAGGGTTTGCAGTGTATTCCTCACGTATTTTGGGGCATTCTGGTTCGGTGCATAAATATTTATGATTGTTATGTCTTTTTGTTTAATTGTTCCTTTTATTAGTAGATAGTATCCTTCTTTGTCTCTTTTAACTGTTTTACATTTGAAGTCTAATTTGTTGGATATTAGTATAGCTACTCCTGCTCTTTTCTGGTTGTTATTTGCATGAAATATCTTTTCCCAACCTTTCACTTTCAACCTATGTTTATCTTTGGGTCTAAGATGTGTTTCCTGTAGACAGCATATAGAAAGATCCTGTTTTTTAATCCATTCTGCCAGTCTATGCCTTTTGATTGGGGAATTCAGTCCATTAACATTTAGTGTTATTACTCTTTGGATAATATTTTCCTCTACCATTTTGCCTTTTGTATTATATATATCATATCTGATTTTCCTTCTTTCTACACTCTTCTCCATACCTCTCTCTTCTGTCTTTTCGTATCTGACTCTAGTGTTCCCTTTAGTATTTCTTGCAAAGCTGGTCTCTTGTTCACAAATTCTCTCAGTGACTTTTTGTCTGAGAATGTTTTAATTTCTCCCTCATTTTTGAAGGACAATTTTGCTGGATATAGGAGTCTTGGTTGGCAGTTTTTCTCTTTTAGTAATTTAAATATATCATCCCACTGTCTACTAGCTTCCATGGTTTCTGCTGAGAAATCTACACATAGTCTTATTGGGTTTCCCTTGTATGTGATGGATTGTTTTTCTCTTGCTGCTTTCAAGATCCTCTCTTTCTCTTTGACCTCTGACATTCTAACGAGTAAGTGTCTTGGAAAACGCCTATTTGGGTCTATTCTCTTTGTGGTGCGCTGCACTTCTTGGATCTGTAATTTTAGGTCTTTCATAAGAGTTGGGAAATTTTCAGTGATAATTTCTTCCATTAGTTTTTCTCCTCCTTTTCCCTTCTCTTCTCCTTCTGGGACACCCACAACATGTATATTTGTGCGGTTCATATTGTCCTTGAGTTCCCTGATCCCCTGTTCAAATTTTTCCATTCATTTCCCGATAGTTTCTGTTTCTTTTTGGAATTCAGATGTTCCATCTTCCAAATCACTAATTCTATCTTCTGTATCTTTAAATCTATCATTGTAGGTATCCATTGTTTTTTCCATCTTTTCTACTTTATCCTTCACTTCCATAAGCTCTGTGATTTGTTTTTTCAGTTTTTCTATTTCTTCTTTTTGTTCATTCTATGTCTTCTTCATGTCCTCCCTCAATTTATCTATTTTGTTTTTGAAGAGGTTTTCCATTTCTGTTCGTATATTCAGCATTAGTTGTCTCAGCTCCTGTATCTCATTTGAACTGTTGGTTTGTTCCTTTGACTGGGCCATATTTTCAATTTTCTGAGTTTGATCCGTTATCTTCTGCTGGTGTCTGGGCATTTAGTCAGATTTCCCTGGGTGTTGGACCCAACAGATTGAAAGATTTTTCTGTGAAATCTCTGGGCTCTGTTTTTCTTATCCTGCCCAGTAGATGGCACTCGTGGCACACGTTTGTCTGCAGGTCCCACCAGTACAAGGTGCTGTGGGTCCTCCAACCCTGGAAGACTCTCGCCGTGCCAGCTGAAGCTGACTGGAAGAGTGCCAGCTGGCCCGGGGATCCGAACGCAGGGAGGCTCACTGGCCGCCGCAGCCCAGGAGAGCACCCAACTGAATCTCCTAGGCCCGGGGCGCCAAGCGTGGTGGGAGGGCGCCAGCAGTGCACTGTTCCCAGCCGGACCGGGAAGTTACGTGCTTGGAAGGGGCCCCAGTCACCGTTCTCCACAGCCTGGGGATCTCCGATCCAATTCTCCCAGTTGGTCCAGGGGGCCGTGCGTGTGGGGTGCGCCAGCCGCCACGGCCCGAGGGGACCGTCTGTCCAATTCCCCCAGCTGGCCCGGGAAGGAGGAAGGAAGGGACTCTGGCCGCTTGCTACCCCAGCCCGGGGAAGCCCGTGCCCCTCGGCGATCTCACCGGAGTGGGTTTACACAGCCAGTCAGCCATTCCAGGATGGGGTACGCTGTCTTCTTGATCTCCGTCGCAGCTCCGGGAGCTGCTCTGTATCGTCTCCACTCCCCCAGCAGCTGTTCTGGAGGAGGAACCAAGATCTGCATGTCTTACTAAGCCGCCATCTTCTCCGGAAGTTCCGACAAGTCCATTATTAGACATATGTTTTGAAAATATTTTCTCCAGGTCAGCGCCTTGTCTTTTTATTCTCTTAACAGTGGTTTACATAGAACAAAAGCTTGTAATTTTGATGAAGTCTAGTCTATCATTTTTTTCTTTCATGGATTGTGCATTTGGTGTTTTATCTTAGAAATATTTGCCTAACTGGAAGTTAAGATTTTTTCTGATGTATTTTCCAGGACTTTGTAGCTTTTAGTTTTACATATAAATTTATGATCCTTTTTGTGTTGATTATTTTAGGCTGTGAGTTATGGGTTGGAATTCTGTATTTTAATTTTGCATATGAACAATTGTTCCAGCACCATTTTTAGACAAGATTATGCTTCCACCACCAAATTGATTTTCTACTTTCATCACATATCAATTGATTATATTTGTATAAATTTATTTCTGTACTCTCTATCATCTTTCATTGATCTGTATATGATTCTTTTAACTATCCTTACAGTATAATTACTGCTTTTGCTTTCTTAATGTCAGATAAAGCCCTTGAGTTTCTTTTTACTTTTTAAAAATTGCCCAGCTATCATCAGTTTCTTTGTCTTTCTGAATGCATTTCACAAATAGCTTTTCAGTACCTCCATAAAGTCCTGCTGAATATTTGATTGGATTGTGTGAAATTGATATCAATCTGAGGGGAATTGACATTTTGATAATATCCATTTATTTTGGTCTTATTTTATTTCTTTCATCAGCACATTGTGGTTTCAACATTCAATTTTGGTATGCATTTTCTTGGGTTTACACATAAGTGTTTCAGAATTTGGGAGTTATTGTAAATGGTGCCTTTAAAAAAAGTTTGCTTTCCAATTCTTCACAGTTAGTATATAGAAATAGAATTGCTTTTTTGATTTCTTGAAATGTGTCATAATGATAATCATGTCTTGAAAATAAATTCCTGTTTTCTTCTTTTTCTATCTATATGCCTTTAGTTTTGTTGACTTATTTAACTATCTAGGATTACTATTATGATGTTGAATAGAAGAAATGAAATTAGCATCTGTCTTTTTCTGATATTTGGGGTAATATCTTCAGGTTTTGCCGATTATTTATGATTTTTATAGATACTATTTATAAATTAAGGAATTTTTATTGTATTACTAGTTTGCTGAGATTTACTGTCATGAAAAAAGTTGATAGCTGTCAAGTTAAATTCTGTATCTACTGATAAGATCATGTCATTTTTCTTCTCTTGTCTATTAATATGGGGGATTACATTGATTGATTTTTGAGGGTTGGCCAGGTTGGTGTAAATTCCAACTGATCATTATATTACTCGAGGTTCTCAAGGAAACAGAATTGAAGGAGGATATCTGTAGATATTACAAGATTTTTATTAGGATTTTCTCACATGACCGTGGGGATGGGAAAGTCCAAATTCCACAGGGCAGGGTGCACGCTTGGCAGTCTGGTGAAAGTTTTTGAGAAATTCACCAGGAGAAGAATGGCTGGTGGCTGAAATAATCACTTCTTTTAAAGTCTTCAACTGACTGGATGAAACTTCTTTCAATGTGGAAGGTAATGTCCTCAGTTGACTATAGATGTAATGAGCCTTAGATCCAACCAACTTACTGAGGATTTAAGTCCACAACATATCCTCACAGTAACAATCAGACCAGTGCTTGCTTAATCAAACAAATGCACACCATAATCTGGTGAAGTTGACACATGACATAACCATCACTGTCATGATGTATTATCTATTTTATATATTGCAGCATGAAAATTCAATAATATTTTGTTGAGGATTTTTGGGTCTTTGCCCATGTGGGATACTGGTTTGTAGGTTTTTTTTAATTTCCTTGTATGGTCCTTATTGGATTTTGGTATCAGGGTAATAAATTGTTAACATTTCTTTACTTTCCTACTTTCTGGAAGATATTATGCAAATTAGTAAAATTTTTGGGTCAGGAGGTTTCATTGTTAAAAAGTTTTTAAGTATCAGTTCAATTTCTTATGTGGTATAGCACTATTTAGATGTTATATTTCATCTTGCATGAGTTTTGTAGCTTCTGTATTTCCGTTTAACCATGTTGTCAAGTTTATGTCTGTAGGATTGTTTGTACTAGTCCCTTATTCCTTGTAATGACTGTGGATTCTTTAATGATATTCCTTTAGTGATACTTTACATTACTGATATTAATAATTAGTGTTTTGTTTCCTCTTCTTTTTCTTGGCTAGACCAGCTAAAGATTTATTAACTTTATTGATCTTTTAAGAACCAGTTTTTTGTTTCATTGATTGTTTTTCTCTGATTACTGATTTGAATTTCATTGAGTACTTCACTGCATTTGTTCTTACTTGCTTTGGATTTAGTTTACTCTTATTTTTCTAGTTTATCAAGGTGGTAGTTAGATTATTCATATGAGGAGCATTTTCTCTTCTTAATATGAGCATTTATTGCTATAAATTTTACTGCAAGCATGGCTTTAGCTGTATTCTAGAAATATTGATATATAGTATTTTCAATTCAACACATATTAATATGCCTTGATTCTCCCATTTTAAGCCAGGTATTATTTTGACATGTGCTGTTTCATTTCTGAGATTGGGGGATTTCTAAATATTTTTCTGTTTTTGAAACATAGATTAATTCTATTTTGGTCAGATGGTCAGAGAATGTGCTGTTTATGATCTCAATTCTTTTAAATTTGTAAAAGTTTGTGTGATGACCCAGAATATGGTCTTTTTTTTTAGGTGAATTTTCTATGTGTACTAATAAAGAATTTTATTCTACTGATGTTGTATGGAGTGTTCTAAGCATGTTTATAGGTCAAGATTTGCTGTCTAATTCTTCTATCAATCATTGAAGGAGTAATGTTAAAGTCTCCAGTCATAATTCTGACTGTATCTCTTGTTTCTGGTCTAGTTAACATACCAATTAAAAGACAGAGATTGTCAGATTGATTTTTTTTTTTTTAACATGGTCAGGCACCAGGAATTGAACCTGGGTCCTCTGGCATGGCAGGCAAGCATTCTTGCCTGCTGAGCCACCGTGGCCCTGTCAGATTGATTTTAAAAAAGCAAAATCAAACTACTTATTTTCAGGAAGAAGCCCAGTTTAAATACAATGAAAAAGATAAGTTAAAGAAAGTTAAGAGAAAAAGGATGGAAAAGTTGTACCATAGAAATAATAATCAAAGGTATGTTAAATGGCTACATTAAGATCACAGAGAATAAATTTCAGAACAGGAAAATTACCAAAAACCAGTAAGTACCATACAAGGAAAAAAGCACAAAAAACTGCAGACAAATATCCCATATGTACATAGACATAAAAATATTCTCTATAAAATGGAGAATAAATTTCTGAACAAGAGGAACACTGCATAATGACAAGGGTTAATTCACGAAGCAAACATAACATGCTAAATGTGTATGTATCTTAACTAAGAGCTTCAAAATACATGAAGCATTATTTTTATTGAGGTATTATTTATATAAAATACAGTTTGCTTATTTTAAGAGTATAGTTGAGTGACTTGTTAATAATATAGAGTTATGTAACCAACACCACAATCAAGATTTAGACAAATTTTCCTTACCCTAAAAAGTTTCTTCTTGCCCTTTGCAGTTGATCCTAAAATCTTGCAGTTGATCTTCATTTTGGTTTACTTACGCTACTGGAATGCAATATACCAGAAATGGATTGACTTTTATAAAGGTGATTTATTAGGTTACAAATTTATAGTTCTAATGCTATTAAAATTGTCAAATTAAGGCATCAACAAGAAAGGCTGATCACATCTGGGGTATCTCTGTTACATGGGAAGGTACATGGTGACAACTACTGGCACTTCTCTCCTGGGTTGGTTTCCAAAATGGCTCTCTCTGCTCTTATGGGAACTGCTGGCTTTTTCTGGGTTGTTGTTCCTACTCTAAGCATCTCTGGTTCCTCTCTTAGCTTCTCCAGAGCAAACTCTAGATTTCATCTCTTAGCTAAGCATCTCCTGGGGCATTTTCTGACACTAAGCATCCTTCACTTGGTTTCTTCTCTCTGCTTTCTGTATCATCTCTCCAAGCACCTGAACTCTCTTGGCTGTCTGTATCACTAGCTTTCTGTGTCAGCTCTGAGTTTTCTCTCTGTTTTCTGTCTTTTATTCACTTCATAGAGGACTCCATTAACCAGATTAAGCCCATCTTGAATAGATGGGGTCACATTTCCATGGAAACAACCTAATCGAAAAGCTCCACCCACAATTGGGTGGGTCATATCTCTGTGGAAACAAGTTAATCAAAAGGTCCCACCCAATGATAGGGCTATACCCACAAGATTGGATTAGAAGAACATGACTTTTCTAGGGTACATAACAGTTTCAAACCAGCATAATCTTCCCCAAGCCCAGGCCCTAGGGAAATGCCAATCTCTTTCTGCAATTCTAGCCTCATATTTTCTAGAATTTCATGTAAAAGCAATCATAAGAAATTATCTTGTTTGACTTTTAATGATAATGTTTTGTAGATTAATCTTTGTCATGATATGTATTAATAATTTGTTTCCTTTTATGACTGAATAGTATTCAATTGTATGGATATATTATAACTAGCTTATCATTCAATGATTGACAGATAGTTAGGTTGCTTCCAGATTTGGGTTACTATGAGTAATTCTGCTATAAATATTTTCAAACAAATTTATGGGTTGACTAAATGTAATCATTCTCTTGTATAAATATCTAGAATATAATGGTTGGCTATATAATAAATATGGTTTTAATTTTATTGGATATAGTGAAGTATTTTCACCAAGTTGCTATACAATTTTGCCTTTTGACCAGCAGTGCTTAAAAGTTTTAGTTCTGTGCATCATTGCCAAAACAATTGGTTTTCATGGTTGTCCTAGGGAATAAAATATACATCCTTAACTTTACACAATCTACTTAAAGCTAATATTGTCTTAATTCACATAATATATGGAGACCTTTTAACCTTATAGTTCCATATTCAGACAATATCATTAGTGTTATTTTTATATGAATTACATATATATGCATTATGAATACCCTTTTGCACTGTTACAAGTTTTGTGTAAAGTAACCAATAGCCTCTTTTAAAATTGATTCTGATGACATGTATAATTCAAGAATACATTCTACTTATAAATAACTTAAATGGTGACAAACAAGGTCAATATTCTCCCCTGTGGTAACTTCTTTTAGAAGTCTGTGAAATATCCTCAGAAAATTGTTTTTCTTTTTACATTTTTTGTTCCTTTCTAGTTATGACAAAAATTATGTAACCATGGGAAATATACGTAACAATTTTTTGTGTATCTTACATAGAAGATATCATGTAGAATGCATTAGGAAACAGTATAATTTTACTCATTACTATTTGAGGATATTTCACATATATTTACTTATTTTTTACTGTAACATATTAGTTTATTGGATAGACACACTATGTTATTTGTCTTTTCCTTTCTTGAAGAACATATAGATACTTTTCCTAACTCTTTGCTCTTTACTAGCAATACTAAAACATGACTAGCCTTTTTCATGCTAAATGTGTGCATACTTGGACATTTTTCTTGAGTGGAGATCGTGCTTGATTTGTGCTCTATTCTCATCCTATGACCTATTAATTCATTCACCATGCTTTAACAATTATTGTAATCTTATACTACAATAGTTTAACTTTGCTTTCATTATACTTCTCTGTTTAATTTCTCAAATGAACTTTATTATTAGATTGCCAAATTTTTAAAAGTTGAAATTCAGATAAAACTTTAGTGTTCTCCTTTAAACATTAATGATACATCATTTTATTATTATCTGTTGGATTGACTATATTAATATATTTTTTGATTTTAAATCATAAGTGTAACATATCTAGAGTTCTTTTTCTGTATCTCTTTTTTCAGACTGGATTTAGGATTACTGGTCCTAAGTAGTCTGTGCAAACAACTAAGGAAAAAATTCCATGTTCTGTCATTTGCTAGCTGTTTTACTTTGGGAAAATTTCTTACAATTCTTAAAATCTCTAAACTCCAGTTTTATTAGCTTGAAATGTAGATAAAAATTTAACTACATCATAAGTCACTATAAAGAAAAAGTGGGATATTGCATGTGAAACATTTAATGCAATGCTTGACAAGTAGTGTTTTTAATATATTTTAGCTGTTATTATCACAAAAGATCACTTTGGTATAGGAGATAGAACAGATTTTGAGGAGCTTAAAATAATAAATTTAACTCTATTTTCAAGTCTAGATAAAATCTAGATGAAACATGATTTTCTAAGAAAATTAAATTGCCAAATATAACTCACAGAACCTTCAACAGACCAAAACATATACTCACACACATATGCACACACAAATGAAATTCACAAGTGATTAGATTCTACTATGAAATATGTGCCAAGCTCATATTTTTTTTTTGTATGCTCTATGGCAGGGGTCACGTTTCATTCTTTTTCAATGTGAATATCCCCTTATTGTAGCACCATTTGCTGAATTTTTGTTTGTTTGTTTTTTTCATTTGTTTGTTTGCTTATTTGTTTGTTTGGGAAGTGCATGGGCCGGGAATTGAACCCAGGTCTCCTGCATAGAAGGCAAGAATTCTACCACTGAACCATACATGCACCCTGGTTTATTTGATGTCTTTTAAAAATAAGTTATTTAATATACAGAAATTAAATATATTAATGAAATACCACTCAGATTAAACAAATATTAAACAGTATGTTTTATTTCCTTCAGATTTGTTTTTTTTTAAGTAGTAAAATTTTTTAGTTGTTTTACCTTTTCACAATCCACATCCTTCTCTCTTCTACCATGCATATTTTAACTTTTTTTGTTTTTTTTTTTTGCATGGGCAGGCACCGGAATCGAACCCAGGTCTCCAGCATGGCAGGCAAGAACTCTGCCTGCTGAGCCAATGTAGCCCGCCCTCCACCATGCATGTTTATATAATTTTTCCCATATGAGTACAACAACATCCATAAAGAGGATTGTGAGCTTTTAATTTTTTTTAAGCACTGGAACCATGCATGTATTATTCTACAAGGTGCTTTTTATGTTAGTAGTCTGGTTGCTATTTTTACCCATGTAATGTATATAGATCCAATTAATTTATTTTAATTGTTTACATATGCTAATAATAACCTATACTTATTTTACACTATATGCAACATATAGTCTTTTTATACTGTTTAATCCTCATAATAATCCAGTGAGACGTTATTACTATTTTATTACCATTTTTTAGATGAAGAAAATGAGACGTAAGTGACTTACTCAAAGTTAAATAGCCAGGCAGGTAGAAAACAGGATTTTAATCCAGGCCATCTGGCTCCAATTTCTGTGCTCATAACTACTGTGCAACACTGTTTCTCACTGTCATATTTCCATCGTTTCGTTGTACTGCATCATTACCTAGGATTTTAGTTTCTCCTTTTTTAACATAAACAGAAACATTTTTAGTCGAGTTAAATTTACCATATATATATATATGTATTGTGTGTGCATATGCAAACATGCTTATGTGCACATATGTGTTTTCACATGTCTATACGTATGCCCATGTTTAGATACAATCCCATATACCATACTAATTATGCACCATGCAGTGTTTCAAGTGCTTTACCTGTATTAACTCATTTAACTCTCATAAATGTACTATGGATGTTTACTAATATTACCCACATTTTATAGATGAGAAATAAAGGCACTGAGAAATTAAGTATTTCTTAATTACATCCAGTAAATTATAGAACCAGGATTTACACACAGCAATCCAATTTCAGAATTTCTGCTCTCAATTATATCTCACTAATTCTCTCCAATTTTAAGTATTTGTAGATGGTAAACTCTTTGCTATTATTCTTGTATATGTTTAGCTAAATATATTATATATAGATTAACAGTTATTTTCTTTCAGCACTTAGAACATTTTACTTCAATGTCTTCTGACATTTATCAATGCTAATGAAGTATATGCTGTCCATCTAATTGTTGAATACATTTCTCCTATATAGAATTTTTAATTCACATCTACCAGGTATTGTCCCATTTCTTCCTGCCTTTATATGGGTGTGTGTTTAATTTAAATACAGTATCCCTTTCCTTATTTGTTTTGCAGGAGAGAATCTTATAGAAGTTTTTCATCTAATTTTTGCCTAATTTCTTTTAGGCAATCTCTTTTCTCTCTGTTAGCCTTTAGGATTAATTTTCTTAACCTTTATGTTCTTCAGTTTCAATACAGAGATTCTAGGATGTGTACTTTTGATCTTGGTAGTCTTGGATTCTTTATTCTCGAGAGTTTTTGTATATTATCACTTTGAAAGTGATTTCTCTTCCATTGTTATATATAATACATATATATACATGTTTGTATACATGTATATAAATTTATATATGTTTATGTATACATAAACCCATATAAATGTATATAACATACAGTACAAGTATACATTATTATTTATACATGTATAGTATAGGTATATAGTATTCCATGTATACATTATATTACATTTGCAGTGTGCATTTATTTTATATTTTATACATGTATTTTCTAATCTATCATTTAAAATTGTATAAAATAGAGTATCTCTTATTCCCTGCCCCATGTGGGCCACTTTTAGCCTTTTTGCCCCACAAAGTTAAACTCCCCACACCCTGAACTTACTTCCAGATTTGCAGCACAGGAGAATTTTCAGAGCTTACTGCTTTTTTGTCTTCCCACTCCACTTCTGGTCCACTGAGGTGTTTGCCTCCTTTATTTTCTCCACCTATGCTATGTTTTGGAGCTGAGAGATCAGGGAACACTCCAAGTGTGGACTTCTACTGCTATTTTGAGCAGAAGTCTCTTCAATTTATTTTGCAAGATCTGCTTACAATTTTTAAAATATAGCCTGCTATTCCTTTCTACTTAAAATTATTTAAAATATATCAGGATCCAGTAGTAGGAAGGTCACTTAGATTAAAATATCTACTTTGAATTAATTCATTTTATCTGAAACTTTCATCTATTAATTTCATAATTGCCAACATGGTCAAAATTCTTACTTATAAGAATGATGTTTCATTTTCATTTTGTTGAGCTTCCTTCTAGTAAAGGATAACTTTGCACTAATTCCAAGGCTTTATATTTGCTACTTTTCAGTGAAGACTACTAAATGTCTTCATTTTACATCTGAGAAAAGTTTGGTTTGAATCAACTAATGCCTTCTTAATTATAATGGGAAAACGTCCATGACAATGAAATTCTGAATGCTGGTTTTTTTTTTTCAAGTGCAATACCTCAGAAGAAAATATATACTAATTACCTAAAATGAAGTGTTTTATCTTTTTGTTTATGTGTATATTTAAGTATGAATCTATTTTTGGTAGAGGAAAGTTGAGACAGAAGAGAAAACAGCATTTTATTTACAATATTATGTGGCACTCATATAATTGCTATATAGAGATGATTTGATATTTAAAACATTTGATTTTCATGAGCATCTTTTTGATTAGGATGTTTAGTTGGCTGGAACATTTTTTATGGTACAAGAAAATTTTTTTGTGTATCAAGTAAAATGAAACATAACTGTCACTCAGCACAGAAGTCCCGATCACTGCTAGGCTGTGAAAAGAACTGGAAGGCACAAGAGTCTTTTGGATTGAAGTTATCAGCTTGGTGTTCACCAAGCATTAGAGACATTTACAATAGTAGCATGCATTTATGTGTCTAATGCACTATTCTGCGCCTCATGTACACCAGAAAACACATGTAACCTGAATGGCTGCTTGTGATTTGCAATAGTTCATAAAGAAGAGGCTGGACTCTAGCTTGCTATATTCTGGAGCAGCTAGCAGGAAAAATCTGAGAGATTGTATGGTAGTCGATGACAAACTCTGGGATCTATCCTGTAACCACTTGTTGAAGAGTGCTTTGAAAACTATTGCTATTTTATTTCTTTGCGTTGTATATATGTTATACTGTACAATAATAAAAGTTTAAAAAAGAGAAGAGGCTGGAAAATATTTTATTTCTTTATCATTGGTATAGATAAGAATTTTAAAATATATTTTGCTGCTAACAGCTTAATAGTCTTTTTTTTCTTGTAACTTTGACAGTGCAGCATCCAGTCCAATTAAAATGCTGTTCTTTTCCTGTTAAAGAAGTCAGCCCCCATGCTTCACTCTGGTGTTCATTTCTCAGTTATTAATAGCTCTCTTGACATCTTTTTAAAATTGAAGATGTTTTTAGACCCAAGATTAAATGGCATGTATGAGTCTCTATTTTATTAGAAATACCCATTCTAGTCACATAAAACACTAATTCTATTATTTTTATTTTGTATAGGAAAATGAATCATGCGAATTATTACTCCCAGACCCTCAGAGAGGGTCATTTTCCAAAAAGAAAGTAGTAGATAGTAAAAAGGTCAAAAGCCAAATCACAAAAGTATCTAACAATAAATAAACACTTTCATTCAAGAAAGATTAAGCAGATCAGCCAACAGTCATTTTCCTACCAAAACAAGATAGTGGTAGAATGAATAACTATCTCATTAGTTTTACAAGACTTTTGTTCCTAGGAGTATAAGTTTACTTCAAATACCCATATCTAGAAAGGGATTATTCTTCTTTTTAAAAATTTTACTTTATTATGGTTGTTGAATCACACTGATGTTTCTTTTAGTTTCCAATGTCTTGGAGCAGCTGGGAATAAAGGCCTGGAATTTTGACCTATCTAAGCTCTAAATGTGTTCTACAGCTAATTGTTGTGCTGTGCTTTGAAATTCATTGCTTTTTTGTATGTACATTATTGTTCACAAAAAAGAAGAAAAGGATAATAAAAAATATATATTCCTTCTAGCCTCCAATGTTCTGGAGTAAATAGAAGGAAAAATATGAGGTGATGGTATGGTGGCCCATGACAAACTCTGCAATCTGTCCTGTAATTACTTGTTGAAGAGTGCTTTGAAAATTATTGTTTTTTTCTTTCTTTACTTTGTATGTATGTTATAATAAACAATTAAAAAGTTTTAAAAAATCACTTTATTGATGTATACTGTATATACCATAAAATGCACACATCTTAATTGTAGAGTTTAAGAAGCATTAACAAAGATGTATGTTGCATATATATATTCATATGTCTGTATAAATTCCTTTTGTCAATTAACAGTTGCTCCCCACTCCCAATACTGGCTCCAAGCAATATCTGATCTGCTTGTTCATAATCACTAAAGATTAGAATGATCCTTCCTAGACTTTCACACAAAGGGCCCATATGGTATATATCCTTTTGTGTCTAAATATAATTTTTTAAATAAAAATTTTGCAATAGGATTATTTTAGATTAACATACAAGTTGTTAAGGTATTACAAAGTGCTCCCATATACTCCACACCCAGTTTCCTCTACCATTAACATCTTAAATTAGTACAGAACATTTATCACAACTAATGGACCAATATTGGTACCTTATTGTTAAATAAAGTCCATTATTTACTAAGACTTCCCTAGTTCTTCCCTAATATCCTTTTTCTGTTCCAGAATACAATCCAGCATATCCTATTGCATTTAACTGTCATGTCTCCTCAGACTACTTTTGGCGGTGACAGTTTCTCAGGTTCCTCATTTGAAGATAACTGCTTTGAAGAGTACTGGTCAGATAATTTGCAAAATATTGTTCAATTGGGATTTGTCTGGTATTCTTCTTGTGATTAGACTAGGATTATTAGTTTTGGATGGAGACCAAAGAGGTCAAGTGCCGTTCTTATCACATCCTCCTAAGGTACCTGCTAAGAGGACATTCTACGAGCACGATGTCACCATTGTTTACCTTAATCACCTGGCTGAGCTAGTGATTATCTGGTTTCTCCACATGGATGTTACTTTTGCCTCCTCACTTTGGACTGTATTCTTTGGAAGAAAGTCATTATCTACAATTTTCTGCTCCTTGCTCTCTTTCTGCTCTGGCATTCTAATTTTGTGCATGGTCCACATTTTGATGTATTCCCACAGTTTTTGATTGTTCATCCCATTTTTTTTTTTCATTCTTTTCTCTCTTCACTTTTCACTTAGGAAAGTTTCTATTTATCTGTCTTCATGTTCACTAATTCTTTCTTTGGTTGTGTCAAGAGCAGTGATGAGCCCATTGATGGCATTCTTTATTCCTTTTACTATGTTTTAAAACCTATAATAGTTCCTTTCAAAATCTTTCTTAGAGTTTCTATATTTTTTTGCTTACATTACTTGTCTGTTCTTTTATGTTGTCTATTTTTCTTTGTTGGTCATAGTTATTTTAAATTTTCTGTCTGATAATTCCTTTATCTGAATGTGATTCTGATGACTGCTTTCATTCTTTAGATTATGATTAGTGTGTGTGTACAAGTATGCACATGTGTGTGTATTTGTTTTTGCCTTTTGAGTATCTCTTATAATTTTTTGCTGAAATCTAGACATGTGCTGGGCACTGGGAACTGAAGTAAATAGGCCTATTTTGTGATAATTTAACTAGGATTGGGACATGTTTTATGTGTGGTGTAACTAGAGGTACCAGAAGTTTCAAATTCTTTTAGTGTCCTTGTTGTGGTCTCTTAAGGGCTTTCCTTTGTGCTCCTCTTCAGGGAGTTCATGCCTTGCAGCTGTTTCAGCTGTGATCTATTATCATCCGGGGGCTCTGTTGGTGTGGTGGTAGCGTGTGGGAGTGAGGGAGTATTTTGTAATCTTCCCATTAAGTGTCAGTGTTTTAGAGACCCTGTGTCTCTGGACTACAGTCTTCAGTAGTACATTTTACCCTTGCCTCCTTCTCTCTTCCATGACTCCAGCATTCTTCATCTATTTCTTTGAAACCCAGTCTCTATTGACCATGTTTTGTTTTCTTTTAGGTGGATAGAAAGTTGGAGTGAGTCAGGCTTAGGCTTTGAAATTGTGCTCTGGCAAAGTCCTTCCCCAGGAGAGTAAGCTGTTATTATGGAGAAGGGTCTGGGTATACTTCACAATAGTTACTCTTCTTTACTCCCTTCCATAACTCTGAAAAGAGCTTTCTCAGATTTTCACTCTGAAAACCTGATGGAATTCCTGGAGGGAAAGCTCAGGAAGGGGTTGAGAGCCCCCTAAGATTGCAACTTCTAGGAGTTTCTCAGATCATACTAGCTCATAATCAGCCTCGAGCAACTTGTGAAAATTATCTGTTAAGTATTTCTAGCAGTTTATGGTGCCAATATCTTCTGGTTCAGGTAAGCAAACTTTGGCACTGACTTTCTGGATTTACTTGTCTCTCCAGTTCTTGGGGAATTTGCATGCTCTGTGACCTCAGTTCTCTAATGGGAAAAGTAATTGATTTTCAGTTACAGAAAGTAATTTATTTTCTTGTTGTAATACTGGGAATAACAACATCCAAGCTCTTTACAGATTGAAGCTAAAACCAGAATTCAAATGTAGTGTTTTTGAGATCCAACCTTGTTATTAGGTGTAACACTAGTTCATGTCTCTTTATTGCTGAGTAGAATTGCATTGCCTGGGTATACTATAATCTGTATATCCATATATTTGCTGATGAACATTTGAGCTAGTTTCAGTTTCCTGACTATTAAAAATACAGCTGCTATTACATTTGTGCTTAAATCTTCATCTGAA
Source organism: Tamandua tetradactyla (assembly GCF_023851605.1). Classification (NCBI taxonomy): domain Eukaryota; kingdom Metazoa; phylum Chordata; class Mammalia; order Pilosa; family Myrmecophagidae; genus Tamandua; species Tamandua tetradactyla. The sequence continues at coordinate 134,086,142 of NC_135331.1, forward strand.
TATGTTATTTTTCTTGAGGAAGACTTAGCAGTGAATTTGCAGGGTTTATGGCAAATGTGCAGGTATAATTTAATAAGAAACTGCCAAATGATGATTTTCCAAAGTGTTTGTACCTATTTTACATTCTCAGTGGAGGTGTGAGAAAGTTCTAGTTTCTGCATATCATTATCTACGCTTTATATTGACATTTAAAAAATTTTAGACATGAGTGGTATTTAGCTGTATCCAATTTTTAGTTTAATTTAAATTAATTCCCCTCTGCTGACTAAAGTTAAACATTTTTTTAATGGATTTATTTGGTCATCGGTGTCCCCTTCAAATTTTTTGTTAGTTTTCACTGTCACTTTTGTCTTTTCCTTGAGTTGTACACGGTATTTATATATTCAGCGTATAAGTCATTTATCAGATATTTGTAGGGTGAATATATGTGGTCTGTGCTTTGTTTTTCATTTCCAAATGGTGTCTTTTGAAGAGTAGAAGCTTTTAATTTTGATGAAATTCCAGTTTTCTACTTTTTAATAGTTTGTGCTTTTGTGGCCTAAGAAATCATTGCTGACCCCAATAGTTTATTCCTACATTTTCTTCTTGAGGTTCTATAATTTTGGCTTTTATTTAGTTCTAGAATACATGTTTAATTTATTTTGGTGTATGATGCAAAGTCGTTTTTTTTCCTTATAGCTATCGAGATATTCTGAGACTATCCTTTCCTCCTTTTATTATCCTGATATATTGTCAAAAATATGGTGACAATATGTGAATGGGGCTATTTCTGGACTCTTTATTATGTGCCACATATCCATATGTGTTTACTTGTAATAATATCACACTGATTCAATTACTGCATTTTTCTAGGAAGCCTAGAAATCAGATACTGTAAATCCTCCAGATTTGTTCAGTCTTTTCAAAGTTTATGGGGTTATTATATGTCCTGTATATTTCCATATCAAGTGTATAATCATCTTGTCAATCTTTACAAAAAAAATCCACTATGATTATATGTCTAAAATTCAATTTAGAAAGAACTGATATCTGAACGACACTGAAATTTGCAATTCAAAAATACATTTATGTCTTCACTATTTTCTCCCAATAATATGTTGGATATATATGAAACAACTGTTTTCAGATATTGGACATAAAGAAGTCCAATTCTGGGCAAGAATTAAAATTATAAATTTTAATATTTTATGATACTACTGAAAAATTATTGTTAATCTATTTTAAGACTGTCTAAACTATCTAAAATTTTCTGGTTTTTATTCTGTGTAGCAATTATTTGTTTCACTTTGTAGATGCTGTAATTAGCAGTTTGAAATACAGTATCTATAAAAGTAAATCAAACTTTACCTCATAAGTCTTTCAAAATGTAAGGTACAAATATAAAACAAAGTTAAAATAACTAAACAAAACAAAACATCTAAGCATACAAACAAAGTGAAGACATTAGTATACTGTTAACTTTTAAAAATCCAGAAAACTAAATATTGAGTTGCCCTATGACTCAGCAATTCTGCTGCTCGGTATATACCCAGAAGATCTGAAAAGTCATGGACATTTGCACATAGATATTCACAGCAGCATTATTCACAATCTCAAAAGATGGAAACAATATGAGTGTCCACCAATTGATGAATAGATAAACAAAATGTGGAATATACATAGATGGAATATCACTCAACAGTAAATAGGGATGAAGTAATGAAGCAAGTGATAACATAATGAGCTTTGAGGACATAATGCTGCTAAATAAGTCAGACCTGAAATATTATATGATTTCACTATTATTAACTAATTAGAATATATAAATTCGGCCATAAAATTTAGAATTACAGTTTACCAAGACATAGAGTAAGGCTAGAGAATGAGGAGTCGTTGCCTAATAGGTACAGAATTTTTAACAAGGTTGAACTTAAGCATTTGGAAATGGATCGAGAATATAAAAACTAATTATTGGTGTTGAATTGTAGGTGAATACGGTTGAAAGGGGTTGTTTAGAGTCATGTATGTCTCCAGAGGCAAAGCTAGAGGTTAAAATATGGGATTGTATAACACAACGGACCTTCTGGTGGATGTTGTGTATGATTCACACTACAAATATAAATAAATTCTCTCACTAGTTCATACTCAAATATACAACACTTCTATAAAGGGTTAATAATAGAGTGGTATATGGGGGAAAGTGCCTATTGCAAACTATGGACTAAATCTAGCAGTAATATCTTAATATTCTTTCATCAACAGTAGCAAATGTACCACACCAATAGGGGTCCATAATGGGCGTGGGGGAAGGGGTATGGGGTATTTTGGATCTTCTTTTTTTTTTTATGTCTTTGCTATTTTTCTTTTTGGAGCAATGAAAATGTTCTAAAATTGATTGTGATGATAATTGCACAACTAGGTGGTCATGCTGTGAGACACTGATTATACGCTTTGGAGGCATTATATGGTATGTAAATATATTTCAATAGAATTAGCAGCCTAAAGAACATCTCAAAATGGCATTGCTACCTATCATAACTTGACAACCCCCAGTCAAAACCAATTCTGCCCATCCTAAAGAATACCTAGGGCATTGTATAAGATTTTACAAAGGTTCCATGCTCTAGGGTAACTTTCCAGAAACCTACAACCTCCAGATGGGTCCCTGGGCCAGATAAGTCCAGAAATGTAGAGGAGCCAGCCTTTCCAGAAAATCAACTAATTCCCTACCACTATCCCATATTATTGAAAGCCTTCTGACATGAAAAAGTTAGAATGGGAATAGTCCAAATACCCCTAAAGAGTGGGAGAAAGATCAAAGGTGATGGTGGTGTTATACAGACAAGGTCTGGTTTAAATGAGTATGAGTGCTGAATCATTATATTGATATTTCTTTTAGCCTCCAGTACCTTACATCAGCTAGAAATAAAAACCTAAAACCGTGGAATTGTAACCCATACTAAACTCTGAAATCTGTTCTACAACTAATTGCTGCGATGTACTTTGAAATTTATCGCTTTTATGTATGTTATTTAAAGAGAAGGAGGAATATAACAGAGAGGGGATAAGATTTAAGAAATGAGTATGACTGCTGAATCATTCTATTGATTTTTCTGTTGGTCTCCAGTGTCTTAGAGCAGCTAGGAGAAAAAAATGACAGATCATGGAACTGTAACCCATATCAAACTTTAAAATCTGTTCTATAACTACTTGTTAAAATATACTTGGAAATTTATCACTTTTTAAATATCACAATAAAGACATTTTTTACAGGTTTCAAGATGTTTTGTGCAATTACCAGTTTTATTTTTATTCTAGTGTTTGTATGTCACATGAATTTTAAAAAAATGCCTTGTATGGAAATACAAGGAAAGCAATTTATAATAAAGTGTGTATTTAAAAATTCCTCTCATTTTCCTATGTAGAGAAATTCAGCGCTTTCTAACATCTACTCTGAAACTTGGTTCCCAAGCTTCCTTACGACAGACAAGAACTCACTGGAAGCCTTGAAAATATCTCCTGTAGCTTCCTGGATTAAACAACTAGAACAGAGGGGCTGCCTCACATTTCTTCCTTTTTCAGGGAGCAGTTTATATATTTTTTTAGTTAAACGTAAGTACTCAAATACACACTTAGACACAGAAACAGAACTCTTCCCAAATAGGTTAGACAGAGAATGAGCTCATCTATGCCAAGTTCAGCTCAGTAAATTAAATCTAAAATTACCACTCCCTGGTTTTAGAGTTCCCAGGGCTCACCTCATCATGGATTTATTCATTTGTAAAGTCAACATCCTTAAGAGCTTGCAATATACCAAATACTTTTCTTGGGGAATACAGAGATGAATAAAACAGGGCCCCAGAACTCAAGTAGCTCAAATTGTAGTTGGAGTGGCAGATAAGTAAACATGTTATCATGATATAATGAGATTAGATCTGTGAAAGGTGAAGTAAACTATGCTGCGGGAACACAGAGGAAAGACAATTTAACCAGTTTGGAGTGGAGGTGCCAAGAAAGTAAATCCTGTAGGATGAGTCAAGGTTCATCATTTAAAGAGGAGGAAGTATTATTGTGGACCAAACCAAACCATCACTCATTCATTTACTCATTCACCCACTATTTTGCGATACTGTGTTAAACAGCAAACAAGAGAATTTACCTGGTAATGGAAACTGTAGGCTTTAACAACAACAAGATATTTTGTGTAATTCCGAGGTTACTTTTTTATCAGCCAAGACTTTACTACCCATTTGTTATCCATGTACTATATATTAGCAATTCATCATAGTTATAGCATTGCTTTTCTTCTGAGAAATCCAAAGCTTTTGTTCACAAAATCATAATTCAATTTTCTATTGCACTTGCCTGTCAGTTTCTTGAGTCCAGGAAATGGCATCATTGCCTTTTTAACCTCAGTTTATGGCATAATGACTGAGATATTCCCCTTCAGATGGCTAGATTGATTGGAAACCCAACCCTGAGAGGTAAGAAAAAATATACTCTCAAGGGAAAACAGTGCCTTGCATTCATTGAACTTAGACATATTTATAGAAAGCCTACTTTATGCCAAAAACTATTCTAGGTGGAGAGAATTATGTGGTAAATAAAACAGGCCCATATGGACCTAACATCCTAAAAGGGGTAGATGAAATACACAAGAAAATACATTAATCGGATAGTTCTAATAGCAATGAGTGCTATGAATGAACTAAGTAATGGTCTTAATTTTCCCCATAGTGATGGTCTTAATTCATTCTCTGTGCAGTAGGAAGAATATATATATTTTTTTCTATGGAAATCAAATCATGTGACTGACTTGCTGGGTAAAGTAAGGCAATAATGGTAGGAGGGAAACCACTGAAATATCATTTCAGTGTTGATGTTATGTTGATAGCAGTGGAGATGGAAAGAAATGGATGGTTCAGGATATATTTTGGAGAAGACCTAATGGAACTTCAGAATAAGTTGGATGTGGAGTGCAAGTAAAGGGGAAGTATTGTGGAATTGAACATTAGTGTTAAGGTTTTCACTTGAGTCATTGAAATGGATGACAGTGCCATAAACTGGGATTGGAAAACCTAGGAGGGTAGAATGCTTTTTCCCCAAATGAAGAGCTGCAGTTTTGAAGTGTGTTAAATGGGGAAAACCTCATTATAAATACAGGGAGAAATGCCAAGTAGAGTGTCAAATATGGATGAAAACCTTTGTCTGGCATGGGAACTGCAAATATTTTCCCCAGGCTACTTTTGTCTTTTGAATTTGGTTATGCTATAATTATATATAATTATGTATTTAAATGTATATTATCTAGGTAAATTACAATGTTTTTTCCTCATAACTATTCCTTCTAATTGGTATTTCAAAAATAGAATATGCATTGGGCACTTGAAAACTTCATAGTAGAAAAATTTTTTGAATGCTATTTAGCAAATTTCTTTGTACTAAATGTGTTTGCAATCTAATTATGTTTAAATTATGCTTTAGGTAGTTAAGTACTAGTATGTCCATATGCAAAAGTGAAATTCAAAGGCAGGCTGAGAGTACACAGTTATCTCTAATCATCATGTAAGAGGAAAGACCCTTGATCAGATACTTCTATTTTCATGTATCTTCAATTACCTAAATTGGAGATAAAAATCATCTTGCTTCTGGAATGACTTAATCTTACTTACTGAATGACTTTTTGAATGAACTTAAACATTTCAGGACTGCGCAAAAAGTAAGTACATTTTGGTATTAGGCACATTTTCTTTCAAATAACCTACATTATGAAAACTTACTGTTCTCTAAGATATATTTGGTTCTGTGCTAAATCGAGTTCTTTCTTTCCCTATTGCTATTCTAGGTGCCATGGTCATTAAGACACATGCAGAAGGTTTGAATGGATATGCAGTGCATTGTTACCTTTTATTTTCATTATACCTGCACTGCTTAATAAATAATAATAGTTTATTAATAATAATTGTACAAATAATAATGATTATTTATAATTATTATTATTTCTAATAGGTGCATTATAAATTCACTGTTTGGCCTTATCACTTACTTAAATTCTCATATTCAGAATACCAAACGTAAAATAAAATAGCATTCTCATCTAACGTACAGATCTACACACATACATTAGACATGGCTTGCACATGCCCATGTATGTCAAGATTACGGTATCTGAAGGTAAATGAGGTGGCTAACATTTATGCTAAAAAGACCCTCTGGTCATTTTCTTCTGAACAATATCTGGTTCCTTTGTGAAGCATACAGTTTACCATTTTCTTGAAACTGTTAATATCAGTAAAAAGAAAACAATTATAGCTTTGCATTAAGAATTATAGTTGTATATTATAAATTAACAACTAAGGTTTTTATATCATAAATGATTTCTGGAGAAATACATTACAGTTCATTTTTAAAAAGTATTCACCATAAGAGAATTGTAAAAAAAATAATAAGAAGGGGACATATATGATCCCATCAAGGTAAATGATGTAGTCCTGACTGTTAAAATGCTCATAATAGGAAGCTAAATGGAAAACATTCTTTTATTTAGATCCTAACTATTTAAAATTACATATGAATTAAGAAAAGCTAAAAAATGTTAAGTCGTTGTTTCTGGGATCAGAGATTATAAGTAATTCATACTTTCTCTGTAGTTTTCTGAGTTTTTCATGCTTTCTTCAGTTAGCCAGTGATAGTTTTACAATCAGTAAATATATAAATTTTATTGCTTTAATAGCTTTATTATCAAGCTAGTTTCTCTTGCTCACACTCTATCTTGGCTTTGATTATATTCTAAAAAAGCGTATTTGTCTGTGGAGATCCTGACAGCTGTGGACAAACCCTGCTAATGATTTATAAATAACCATGGAAATTACCTCCGTCTTGTAAACAACACTGCATCATGTTCTCTTCACTTTAACTTATAACAGCAAATTTGGCCTGGAACTCAACAATCTATTTTAATTAATGCTGTTTTCATTCTGACAATATTCTCTGCTTCAGTTAAATTCAGAGCTGAACACAGCTGCTGTGTTCAAAAAGTGAAGAGGAGCAGGATAAGAGTTTGTCGGCTAGAAAGAGGATATCTGCTTCCTCAGAAGTGTTGTGAACATATGCCCCCCGCACTTTGGAAGCAAAGCAGTATTGGACCTGTTGACATTCTGATACTCCCAATCACAGTGATGAGTGCTGATTCTGTAGGTGCAGGGCAAGAGTTAAGCTGTGTAGGAAGAGAAAACAATCCTGACAGAAATATAGCCACATTCAGGAAAAGCACCATAAGGTACCACTCCAGTCTCTGAAATTAATCATGAGATTAATCTGATACATTATGTGAATAATGGCCAGGATGGCACATAGTTGAAACTCAGTAAATGCTTGTTAGATGAATGTGTAGTGTGACTACAGACTAAAAAGGTAGGTCTCATAGGTTGCCATATTATTTTATAGTCAGAATTTGCATATTATTTTGTAATTGGTATTATACAAATCCCTGCAAAAGAACTGTGTTGTCCTTGTGTGACATTAATCTTTGATGTGTAAATGAATGAACTTTGGAGTAAGACAGAAGTAGTTTCCATCCTTGCTCTTGTCATGTATATGCCTATGTCCTCAGGCAAATAACCTAAACTCTGTAAGTCTTAATATCTTCATTTGCCAAAATGGAAAAATAAAACCTAGCTTATAGGTTTTGGTGAGAATTAAATGAAATGTGGGTAGAGCAGTTCCTGAGATATATTAACTGCTTAATAAATACTAATTGTTATTTTTGGAATGTCTTCATTCTAAGCTGTTGAGAACTAATATCTTAAGTAGCAATAAAGTGTAGTGGCTAAGAGTTTGGGGTCTGAAGTCAGATGATCTGGTTTCAAGTCCTTACTCTATCTCTAATTAGTTGTGTGATCTAATCAAGTTATTGAGCCTTTTTAAAGCTCAATTTCTGCACCTGTAAAATGAGGATTTTACAGAATTGTTTTGGAGTTTCAATTAGAAAAGTCATGTAAGATGCATGGTAAACTGATAGGATTCACTAAATGCTCATCAATAAAACATTAAACTCTTATTGGCAAAGTCTAGCCAGTGGTGATTTTGTCTAGCATGCCTCCCAAATGTCCAGGCTTTCAAAAACCCTCGCTGAGCTAGACTCTCTTCTGTGAGCATCAGGGAAAGACCTGTGGACAGCTTCTCTTTCCAGAGTCCTTACCTGTCTTCCCTGTTTGTAATGGTATCAGTGTAGAGGAAGTGCATGCCTTCTCTTCACCTTATTCCTGACATGCTCATTTATCTCATTAAAAAGCAACTGCTCTACTGTATCTATCCCACAAACTTTTATTCCATGTCACATGTCCCTATGAGTTGACTATTTGCCACAATGAGAATATAGATAAAAGAGAGATTTCAAATTGTAAGAACCTTCACAAAGTATTATTGGTTATTATTTGCATCCTCTATAAAAGAAGCCAGAGTTGAAATTTCCTGGTAACTTTCCCCAACTGCCATGTAAGCCTGATATAGGGATGACTCACCCCAACCTCTATCAGATTTTTCCCGTTGGTCCTTTATATTCTATCCCTCTAAATCCCCCACCTCATCCCCTCCCTGCTTTCTATCATCACCACAACCTGTCCTGTTCTTTTCTGTAATAATTATAACTATTATTACTGAGGGGACCCAAACCATCTTTATTTAAGTTCTCACTAAAGGCCAACCAACATATATTTAAGATCTCTTATTCTTACTAATCTGTGTAAGATTGGTATCTCTAGTTCTACTTTACAGATGTGTAAACTGAGCTTAAGAAAGATTAAGGGTTTGGTAGAAAGGGGAAAAATGAAGTATAATTTCATGTCATATTTACTCAAAAGATGATCTAAAAGATTCCTGAAAAAAATAGTATATATCATGCCACAGCAGGTTCTCTAGTTTGCTATTTTCCCATCTTATTCTCTAATAATATCAATAATATTTTAGCATACATCATTTCCTGTCACTGTATCTGCCCCACTAGTTTGTGTACCATGTCAACAAAAGCCAAATGTGTAAAACTCACAAGTGTCAAAGTGAAAACCACATCTTCTCTACCAGTGACTTTTTGCATTGCAAAAGAAGGGAAAATTCATGGTTAGTCTATTTTGTTCTTAACTTTCATTTCTCAAATCTTTGGATTGTTGATGACATATTTTTAATATCTTTAATTTTTAGCATTTCATTGACTTCCTCCTAGTGGATCTAATGATCACATATACCAAAGATAACCAGGATTGTGGGAAGATGGTGGAGTAGGATGTCCTTCTGTCAAAACTGTCTGAATAAACTATATTGAGACTCTGGAAAATTGTTTAGCATCAGGGAGGAGAAGGCTAGGTAAATACCTTAAAATGTGACAAATACCACTGAATTTCACTCTCCCTGTAACAGCTACCATCCCAGTTCCCCATTCTCATAGTGGACAGCAATGGGGACCAGAGTTTGGGCTCCTGGCAGAGCTTTCTGGTGCCAGGGTAGGACATAAAGACCTAGTCCTCCAAAATCTGGGGTTGTGTGATCTGATAGCTGATCATTGCCTTTGATCAGCTACTTCAGATCCAAGGGGCAGGATCTGAGGACATCCATTGTTCTACCCACCTCAGACAAAGGTGTCAGTGGAATCCTAAGGACAGTAATCTTCTTCAAACCTATGGAAAATGACTATTTTTTTAACTTTTAACTAAAAGACTTCACACACTGAGGAAGTGCTGAATTAAGAAAATTCAGCTTCAAAAGACACAGAAAAGACTCTTGTGCCCTTGCTAATCCCTCTTCCACCCCATCCACAATATAAGATGGAGCAAGCATTCCTATTGTGGGTCCTTGCCCCTATTTCAAAAGGAGCAGAGTGGCCCCAATCCACATACTGGGGTGCATCTGTTATATACCCCAGAAAAATCTTGCTCTTTAATCCTTATTCAAAGAGCTGGATTGGATCTCTTTGATTGTTTCCAGAGACATATGACCCATCCATTTGTGGGTGGTAATTTTTGATTAGGTAGTTTCCATGGAGATGTGTCACCACCCCATTCAAGGTAAGGTTGTTTACTAGAGTTCTTTCAGAAGAAACCATTTTGGAAAAAGTTTTGGAAACAACAGAGCCTACAGAGTCAGAAAGATACAGAGGGAAAACACCACCAGGCAAAACCTTATGAAACAAGAAGAGAAGCTAGCAGATGTTGCCATGTGCTTTTCCAGCTGTGAGAGAAATCCCAAGTGTCATCAGTTTTCTTGAGCCAAGGCATTTTTCACTGGATGCTTAGTTTGGGCATTTTTATAGCCTTTCCTTAATTTGAACATTTTCATGGCCTTAGAATTATAAACTTGCAACTTAACAAATTCGTTTTTTAAAAGCCATTCTGTTTCTGGTATATTACATTCCATCAGCTTAACAAACTGAAACAAAGGGTTAAAGGGTTAAAGTCTATGTCAAAGGAAATAGAGGAAGCATTCATTCAAACTCCAGTAAATGGGGTATTCCTATGGCCTGTAGAATACACAAGCCCAGGCAAAAAGTAAGATCTGCAAGCTCCAGGCAAGTTTAGATAAGAGAGATAAGACTATATACTTTGCATTAGCTTCAGGCTGATCTTCTTGATATGAGTGAGGGCTAAGCTCTGAAGAAGATCATCAGTGAAAGCAGAGACAAAAAGATAGGGAAACATACTTTTTGCTTTGGCTGGTTCATTTTGATTAGCTCCTGGCATTCAAGAAAATCTCTGTCATCACTATCTGGGTACAAACATAAGGAACAGACAGCTCAGGGACCAAATTCCAGAGTTAATATTTTGAGATATTAAAATATACAGTGTCCAACAGAAGATTAGAAGACAAAGAAAGTTAAAAGTAATGGTCCATCAAATGAACAAGATGGAATTTCATAAACCATCAGTGAAGAGCACCAGACTTTGAACTTATAGGACAGACACTTAAAAGATTATCTTCAATATGCTGAAGGATTAAAGGGAAATTAGAGAAAAAAATAACAGAAAACAATGACCGATATGGGAATCTCTCCAGAGAAATATTGTAGTTGAAGAACACAATAACTTATATAAAAAAATTCTCTAGACAGTTTCAACAGCAGATTGGAGTTGGAAGAAGAAAGAATCAAAGATCTTGAAGACAAAACAACTGAAATTATACAGGCTGAGGAGCTGAAAGAAAAAAGAATGAAAAGAATCTAAGAGACCTGTAGGGCATCATCAAGCATACTGTTGTAGCATTAGTGCAGTCCCAGAAAGAGTGAAAAAGGTAGAAAGAATATTTAAAGAAATAACAGCAGAAAGCTTCCCAAATTTAATGAAAGACATGAATATGAACAGTCAAGAATTTCAATGAATCCAAAACAAGATAAATTAAAAGAGAACAAGACCCAGACACAAAATAATCAAATTGTCCAATGCCAAGGCCAAGGAGAGAATTTTTAAAGCTACAGGAGAAAAGTAAAAAGTTATGTACAAGGGAATGTCAATAAGATTAAGTTTAAATTCCTCATCAGAAACCATGGAGTCAGGAAGGCACAACATATTTAAAGTGCTGAAGTAAGACAATTTCCAACCAAGAATTTTATACCCATCAAGACTGTCTTTTAAAATGATGGAGAGATTAAGACATTCCCAGATAGACAAAAGCTGGGGAAGTTCATCACCACTAGGCCTGCCCTATAAGCAATGCCAAATGGAGTTCTTCAGACAAAAAGGAAAAGATACAAGAAAGTGAATTAAAACATAATAAATAAAGAACTCCTTTCAAGGTAACTGTATGGGTAAATATAATTGCCAGTACTGTTACATTGTGTATTTTTTGGTATGTAACTACAATTTTCACTCTTACATGTGTAAAATACAAATGCATAAAAAATAATGATAAATTCATGGTTTTAGACATATAGTGTACATATAATTTGTAACAAGTATAAAAAAGATAGGGGATGAGGGTGGAAGAGTATAGGAACAGTGTACATGTATGCTACTGAAAATAAGTTGATATAAAATCAAATATGATTATTATAGATCCAGGATTTTCAATTTTAACACCATGGAAAACATAAAGAAAATACATGAAAAATGTGTTTTCACCACAATGAAATGAAACTAGAGGCCAATAATAGAGGTAGAAATGGAAAATTTAAAAATATGTGGAATTTAAACAATGTATTCAAACAACCAATGGGTCAAAGAATAAATCACAAGGGAAATTAGGGTGCATCTTGAGGTGAATGAAAATGAAAACACAATATATTAAAATTCATGGGATATGGAAAGGGCAGTGCTGAGAGGGAAGCTCATAGCTGTAACACCAACATTAAGAAAGAAGAAACATGTCAAATCAGTGATGTAACCTCAAAAAAAGAGGATCTAGAAAACGAAGAGCAAAATAAACCTAAAGTAAGCAGAAGGAAGGAAGTAAATATTAGAGAGGAAATAAATGAAGTAGAGAATTAAAAAAATAGAGAACCAACAAAACCAAAATATAGTTCCTTGAAAAGATCAGTAAGATTGAGAAAACTTTAGCTTGAAGGACAAAGGAAAAATAAGAAAGGACACAAATAACTAGAATCAAAAATGAAAAGGAAGGCATTACTACTGATCCCACTGAAGTAAAAAAGACTATAATAAGATACTGCAAATAACTGTATGCCAACAAATTAGATAAACCAGATGAATTAGAAAAATTCCTGGAAACAGGAAAACTGTTTATACTGATTAAAGAAGAAATAGAAAATTTCAACAAATCAATAACTAGAAAATGATTGAATCAGTCATAAAACACCTCCCAATCAATATAGAAAAGCCCAAACCTGGATGACTTCACAGGTGAAATTTACTAAAAATTCTGAGAAGTAACACCAACCATGTTCAAAATCTTCCAACAAATTGAAGAGGAGGAAACACTCCCTGTGATAGTTAAGTTCTTGTGTCAACTTGGCCAGGTGATGATACCCAGTTGTCTGGTCAGGCAAGCACTGGTTAACCTCGCTGCAAAGATATTTTGGAACTGGTTGATAAACCTGAAGACTGGCTTATTAAACCATCAGTCAGTTGATTGCAACTGTGGCTGATTACATGTATGATCAACTAAGGGTGCATATCCCACAAACACAAATCAGTAAAAGACTTTTAGAAGAAGAGAGAATTTTCACTGCTTTTTCAGCCAACAAGCCTCTCCTGTGGAGCTCATTGAGACCCTTCGTGGGACTTGCCAGCTTCATAGCCTGCCCTATGGATTTCAGACTCTTCCATTCCCATAGTGGCATGAGACATTTTATGAATCTCATATTTACAGGTATTTCCTGTCGGTTCTGTTTTTTTCTGGTGTACCCTGAATAATACAGCTGGGTACTGAGAATGAGGTGTTTCTTGAGAAACAGAATTTTAAAATAGGTTATTACAATTTGTTTTCTACTTTAATTTCACTCAAAAGCACTAATGACTCTGTTTCCAGCAATCATGATGGTGCTGATAGTCCATGGGATGACTTGGCAGGGGAGCTATATAAAATATCACCATTTGATTCTGTTAGTTGTATGCTTATATGAGGCAAGACTCTGTGTGAGAGAGTTTTTGACAATTTAATGGAGTTTTGTGGAATTATGAGGTGAAATGATGCTGACTGCTTATTGTTAGGTATGCTAAGTACAGTTAAGAGAAAAGGGATGAGCTGAAGTCTTCACATTTGCAACTTAAGTGCCGTATGAAAAATGTAAAAGTTTGTGTGCCCTGAAAAAATATTATTTCCTATAGTCACAGACTTGAGATCTCTGAAAACCAGACACAGAGCCTCACTGTGTGAGTAGCAGATTTCCAATATAAACTAAAATTTCAACCTTTCAGGGTATCTGCTATTAAAGTAAGGACTTTGATTGGAAAATAATGGGATCCTGAAACTTGGGGTGGGGACATATGGCCTGACAATGATGACAATAGGGAATGGAAACTGGAGTCTGCAGAGCTTCTGCTAGACAGATCTGTAATGATCTGTCCTAAGGAAAGAGCCACCCCACTTCTAGCCTGCCCTGAGGAAACAGCTACCCAATCTCCAGCTTCCTCTGAGGAAAGAGCTTCCAGACCCCCAGCTTGCCTTCAGGAAACAGCTTCCTGGCCTCCAATCTGCCCAGAAGTGTCTGCCATCCAATTTTCACCTAAAGAGATTAACCATTCAGTGCCTGCTGAACTTGTAGCCATGTCCCCTGAAGAAATAGTCTGCACTCCTCTTTCTGGAGGGATTAATCCTGTTTCAACAGGTGAAATTGCAATTAAGTGCTGTGAAGTAAAAAAAAAAAAAAAAAAAAAAAAACAGAGGGCGGGCCACAGTGGTTCAGCAGGTAAGAGTGCTTGCCTGCCATGCTCGAGGACCTGGGTTTGATTCCTGGTGCCTGCCCATGTTAAAAAAAAAAAAAAAAAAATGCTCTGAAGTAATTAGCTTGAAAGACACTTCTAATTCTTTTCATGATGACTCCCCCAAACCCTCTTTTCTCTGAAAACTAAAATTAGACTAAAGTCCCAAAAGGCCCCAAAAGGTGAGGTACAAAGTGTGACCCATGAAAAGGTACACTACACTCCAAAAGAACTGCAGGAATTTTCTAATCTATACAGACAGAAATCAGGGGAATATATGTGTGAATGCATATTAAAGTGTAAGATAATGGTGGAAGGAATATAAAGTTGGATCAAGCTGAATTTATTGATATAGGCCCACTAAGCATAAATTCTGCATTCAAGGTTGTAGCTAGAGGGGTTAGAAAGGACATTAATAGTTTGTTTGGATGGTTGGCTGAAACATCGATCTAAAGGTGGCTGACATTACCTGAGGTTGAAATGCCAGAACTGTCCTGGTATTATGTAGATGAGGGGATCCAGAGCTTGAGAGGGATTGGAATGTTAGAGTGGATTTATCATGGGAAATCTGTTCACACACCAGGATTGCCCAGAGGACACATCTTTCACCAGAACTTTGAGAAATAAATTTGTGAGACTGGGTCCATCATCCCTGAAGAGCTCTTTAGTTACCTTTCTTTGTGGGTCAGATATTGCTGTGGGAACCATTGTCACTGAGCTGGAATACTTTAACAGAATGGGGATGACTGGATTCTGAGTTGGCAGAAGCCATGTGATGACAGTTAATCACCGTAGACAAGGTGGGCGTAGCCACCAAAATGGACAGTAGACTCAAAGTAGTACTCAAAATAAACTGACTTGCAGAGACTTGTGGCATTGGCTAGTAGATTGTGGAATACCTGGAAGTAAAATAGATGGACAGCCTACTAAAATTCTTGTTTGAGCTGTATAAGTAGAAGAATTTTAGGTCAAGTGAACATAGATCTAACGTGTATTAAAAAGCAGAAAGTTTAATCAGCTCCCAGACTTGAGAAAGTTTACAGACCCAGAATTCCCTAAGTGAGGGGAGGGCCAGGTACTCTTGGGGAAGGGTGCTGTTACACTGTCCAAAATTTACACTGTTAATCTTTCCCTTAGCCTTCCCCCAAGGAAACCTATTGCCTTTTGCCAGGGTGATTGTGCACTGAGTAAAGGAAATGATCAGATATTTTTGGGATTATTAGATACTGGCTCAGAAGTGACACCAATTCCAGGAGACAAAAACATCACTCTGGTCCACCAGTCAGAGAGAGTGGGCTAATGGAGGTGAGGTGATCAATGGAGCTTTAGCTCAAGTCCATTTCACAGTGGTTGCAGTAGTTCCCCAGGCTCATTCTATGGTCATTTCCATGGTTCTAGAATGCATAATTGGAATCAACATGATCAGCATCTGTCAGAATCCCTACATTGGAAGAGGATCATTATGGTAAGAGAGGTCAAATAGAATCCACTGGAACTGCCCCCCTGCATAGCAAAATAGTGGATCATAAGCAATACCAGATTTCTGGAGGGATTGCAGAGATAAGTGCCACTCCTGAGGACTTGAAGGATGTAGTGGCGGTTGTTTCAAATGCATCCCCTTTCATTACTCCTATTTGGCTTATGCAGAAAATTTATGGGTCTTGGAGTATACAGTAGATTATCAGAAATTTAACCTAGGGGGGGTGAATTCAATTGCAGCTGCTATTTCAGATGTAGTATCATTGCTTGAGTAAATCAACACATTGACTGGTACCTGCTGTGCGACTATTGATCTAGAAAATGTGTTTTTTCTCAATAATTGTCAGGAAGGACCACCAGAAACAGTTTACATTCAGCTGGCAAGGCCAGCAGTATACCTTCACTGTTCTACCACAGAGGCATATCAACTCTTGAGCCCTATGTTATAATGTTGTCCATAGGGACTGTGTTAGTTAGATTCAGTTGTCAACTTGGCCAGGTGAGCATACCTAATCTTGTTGCTGCGGACATAAGCCAAAGGTACGTTGCCAATTATATCTGCAGTCAGCTAGGAGGCATGTCTGCTTCAATGAATGACATTTGACTTAATTGGCTGGTGCTTAAATGAGAGAACACAATGTAGCACAGCCTAAGCAGCTCAGCATTTCCTCATCTCAGCACTTGCAGCTCAGTCCAGGCCTTTGGAGATGCAGAAAGAAGTCACCCTGGGGAAAGTCGTTGGAACTCAGGGGCCTGGAAAGAAGATCAGCAGAGACCATCCTGTGCCTTCCACATAAGAAAGAACCTCAGTGGAAAGTTAGCTGCCTTTCCTCTGAAGAACCAACAAAATAAATCCCCTTTTATTAAAAGCCAATCCATCTCTGGTGTGTTGCATTCTGGCAGCTAGCAAACTAGAACAGGGACCTTAATTGTTTCTTCTTTCCACAAGACATCACACTGGTCCATTATATGATGACGTGCTGGTTTGAAAGGATTACATACCCTAGAAAATCCATGTTTTAATCTTGATCCAATCTTGAGGGAGCAACTATTTATTTTAATCCCTAGTCAATAATGTTGTTTCAAATCTTTTGATTAGATTACCTCTGTGGAGATGTGACATATACCAAATGTGAGTATTAACATTTTGATTAATGTGGCTCCACCCATTCCAGGTGGGTCTTGATTAGTTTGCTGGAATCCTTTAAAAGAGGAAGCACTTTAAGAAGGCTTCTGAGCTATGACAGAGCCCCGAGAGAGCCACAAGAACAACAAGAGCCCATGCAGCCAGAGACCTTTGGAGATGAAGAAGGAGATGCCACTGGGGGAGATTCATGAAGCAAGAAACCTAGAGAGAAAGCTAGCAGATGTTGCCATGTTTGCCATGTGCCTTTCCAGTTGAGAGAGAAACCCTGAACTTCATCAGCCTTCTTAAACCAAGGTATATTTCCCTGGATGCCTCAGGTTGGACATTTCCACATCCTTGCTTTAATTTGGACATTTTCACAGTCTTAGAGCCATAAACTAGCAACTTATGAAAATCCTGTTTTTAAATGCCATTCCATTTCTGGCAGCTAGCAAACTAGAACAGATAACATTATGTTCATTGGACATAGTGAGCAAGAACTAGCAACTACTCTAGACTTATTGGTAATGAATTTGCATGTCAGGGGATGGGAGAGAAATCCAACTAAAGTTCAGGGACTTTGAGCAGTGCACCTGTTTGTTTATTTTTCCTTGGAAGAAGAACTGGCCAAAGGTGTGTTTGTATCCCAAATCATGGGCTGTTGCTAATGGTTTGACTAGATGGTCAGGGACTTGGAAGAAGCATGATAGGAAAATTGGTGACAAAGAGATCGGGGGAAGAGGTATATATGCAAAGACCTCTCTGAGTGGGCAAAAAACATGTAGATATTTGTGTCCCAT
Organism: Tamandua tetradactyla; assembly: GCF_023851605.1. NCBI lineage: Eukaryota > Metazoa > Chordata > Mammalia > Pilosa > Myrmecophagidae > Tamandua > Tamandua tetradactyla. The sequence continues at coordinate 134,103,889 of NC_135331.1, forward strand.
GTGAATGCTTACTGGAGGGTGACTTCAGCAGAGGAAGGTTTTAATAATCAAGTGGATAAGATGACATTCTGTGACTATAAATCATCCTTTTTCCACAGCAACTCCTGTAATTGCCCAATGGGCTTATGAACAAAATAGACATGGTAGCAGGGATGGAGGTTATGCATGGGCTTAGTCACATAGACTTCTACTCACCAAAGCCAGCCTGGTATTGGCACAGGTTCAGACATATAGACAAATGGAATTGAATTGAGAGTTTAGAAATCATCCTCACATTTAATTTTCCTCAACAATTTATACCTGCCTCTAAGATTTCCTAAAGGATTCTTTTCATTTGGCTAACAGGCACCAGTGATTTTTAAAAATAAATATATATATTTTTTTGCATGGGCAGGCAGTGGGAAATGAACCTGGGTCTCCAGCATGGCAGGCAAGAACTCCGTCTTGCTGAGCTACCATGGCCCACCTGATTTTTAAAAATATTTTTATTGTAAAACCTTAACAAATAAGCATACAAACATACTTGACATACAAACATTTTATAAATGGTGTATAATCAGTGGCTCACAATATCATCACATAGTCATGTACTCATCACTATGATTATTTTTTGAACATTTGCATCACTCCAGCAAAAGAAATAAAAAAGAAGAAAGAAAAAACTCATACATACCATACTCCTTACCTCTCCCTCTCATTGACCGCTAGTATTTCAATATACTCAATTTATTTTAACCTTTATTCCCATTTTTTGTCTATTTTTAATCCATATGTTTTACTCATCTGTCCATACCCTAGATAAAAGGAGCATCAGACACAAGTTTCTCACAATCACAGTCACATTGTAAAAGCTGTATCATTATATATTCATTTACAAGAAACATGGCTACTGGAACACAGCTCTACAGTTTCAGGTATTTCCCTCTAGCTACTCCAATACAGCACAAACTAAAAGGGGAATATCTATAAAATGCATAAGAATAACCTCCAGAATAACCTCTCAACTCTCTTTGAAATCTCCCACCCACTGACACTTTATTTTATCTCATCTCTCTCTTTTCCTTTTTGATTGAGAAGGATATTTCAATTCCTTGATGTCAGGTCCCTGCTCATCCCATGATTTCTGACTCAAATTGCCAAGCAGATTTACACTCTGGGATTCATTTCCCATGTGTGTGGGGAAGCAATGAATTCAATTGTCATGTCAGCTGAGAGAAAGAGGCCAAATCTGAGCAACAAAAGATGTTCTCTGGGGTTGACTTTTGGCATAATTTTAAGTAGGCTTAGCCTATCCTTTGAATGGATAAGTTTTATAGGGGCAAACCTCAAGATTGAGGGCTCAGCCCACTAATTTGGTTGTCCCCACTGCTTGCAAGAATATCAGAAATTCTCCAAATGGGGAAGCTGAATATTTCCCCCTTTCTCTCCATTCCCCCATGGGGATTTTGCAAATAGTTCTTTATTCACTGTCCAAATCACTCTGGGATTTATTAGGATATCACACTAACCTGGACAAACCAACAAAATATCATGTATCAGGTGGGCCATGGTGACTCAGCAGGCAGAGTTCTTGCCTGCCATGCCGGAGACCTGGGTTCGATTTCCAGTGCCTGCCCATACCAAAAAAAAAAAAAAGAAATATCATATATGGCCAATTGATTTTTGACAAGGGTGCCAAGTCCATTTAATGGAAAAGAATAGTCTCTTCAACCAGTTTTTCTGGGAAAACCATATCCGTAGGATTGTACAATACAAACAATGAACCCTAATGTAAATGGTTTTGGTTTGGTAAAGCTGCCGGAATTCAGTATATCAGAAATGGGTTGGCTTTTACAAATGCATTTATTAGCTTACAGATTTACAGCTCTAAGGCCATGAAAATGTCCAAATAAAGCATTGACAGAATGATACCTTCTCTGAAGAAAGGCTACTGGCATCTGGAACACCTCTGTCATATGGGAAGATGGATGGCCAGTGTCTGTTTATCCTTCTGTCTCAGGTTTCATTGCTTTCAGCTTCTGACTTCAGTGGCTTCCTCTCTGAGATTTTGTGGGTCCTCTCTCAGCTTCGTCATGCCTTTTCTCTTAGCTCTCTGTTTTTTTTTTTTTTCTCTAGTATCCTTTATACTCTTATAACGCACTTCAATAAGGGGATTAATGACCATTTTGAATGGAGCAGGTCACATCTCAATTGAAATAACCTAATCAAAAGGTCCCACATGTAATAGTCTGCACTCAAAGGAATGGGTTAAAGAAATACTGCATCCTCTGGAGTACATAACAGCTACAAACTACCATATAAACCATGGACTATAGTTAATAATAAAATTACAATAATATTCTTTCATCAATTGTAACAAATGTAGCATATTAATGCAAGTTATTAATGAAATAATTATAGGATAGCACATGGGAATTATACATCTTATGCATGATGTTTTTTCTCTAAACCTGCAATGTCTCTAATTAAAAAAAAAATAAACAAGGCATTATAGCAAAGAGAATTTACAGTTAAAATATAAATATTAATTTGTACTTTACACTGTCTTGGGATTTAAGGGCATTGTAGTTAACACAGTCAGAATAAAATCAAATTTGTATTGACCATGGTATTCATTTAAATTGTTTATCTATATTTTATGGGCTGCTTAGCAGATAAATGCTATTGATTGTTGTCACAGGATCAATACATGTCCAAAAATTTTGATTAATAAAGACTAATTTTTTATCAACAATTGATCTATGCAAGCTGTTAGTAGTAATTTCTAAAGCTATGGAGCAGATTGTGTTGTTTATATACTATGGATCATTATGCAGACAGAAATAAAATTCTAACTCTTTTCTATAAAGAATGTGAATGGCACCTCTATATTTTTCTTTCCATGAAGGTAATAATTTAATATCTTGCATATCGTGCTTATGGATAATAGATTCATATTATTTCAATGTGAAATTTTTGCTTAATATTCATATAGATAATACATTTGGATAAAAAATCATTATGCATAAAGAGAGATGTTTAAGTGCTATATATGTTGCTAGAACAAAATTAAAAAGAAACAAAACACCAATAGAACTATACATGCAAACAGTAACCCCCAGTATAAACTATGGACTATATCTAATAGTACAGTATAATAATATTCTTGCATCAATTGCAACAACGTTTCCACACTAATACAAAATGTTAAGAATAGTGGCAGGTGTAAGGAAACTATGTATTCTGCGCATGAACTTTCTTTAAATCTACTTTTCTAATAAAAAAATAATTAATTCAAAAAACAGAATGTGAAATGTCTCCCTCCCATCCCTATTTCTATCCTCTGAGACCCTGCTTTTAGGCATCCATTGTAATTACTATTTAGACATACACAAAAGATGAATCTAATATTTGCTTGCAGATTAAACATTGGATTTTTGGCCTGAACAATTAAAAGGGTGGGCTTCTCATGGGCTGCAAAGGGTGAAACTTCAGATAGAGCAGATTTGTTGGAAAAGTTTAGGAATTCTTTTTTTGTGTTTCAGATTTCTGTGAGATATCCAAGACACTAGGCAGCTGAATGCATGTGTCTGGAGGTCAGCATAGAAAGTTAGTAAGAGACATACTAGTGAGAGTCATCAGTGATTAAATTAGACTGAATGAGACCACCAAAAGAGTCACCATATGTGAAGGAGAGAATCATGTACTGAGCTCTGGGCACTATAATGTTGAGGGTTCAGGGCATGCAAAGGGGACTCAGAAGGAGCATCAAGTACTAGGAAGAATATAAGTAGAATGTGTCATCCAAGAAGCCAAATGAAATAATTTAAGGGAATGATAGGCTGGATCAAATGTTGCTGATGGGTCAGATATAACGACAACCACAATATAATTATTTAATTTAGCAACATTGAAGTCTTAGTGATTTGACAATATGGCATGATGGAGGCAAAAGTCATACTGGAATAGTATCAGTAGATAACAGAAGAAGTAGAGGCAGCAAATAGAGACAATTCTTGTTATGATAACATCTGTTTCTATTTCTACATTTTAGTAATAACTTCTAATTTTGGATGAACCACTGGCCTCATGAGAGTTGTGAGTGAGCTGATGGTGGGAAACCACTTCTCCTTTCTTTGGAGTCTTTTCTGACATAAGAGAAGTTTCTGTACCAAGCACTGTCTTCTATAACTAGCCTATCAGGCTGGCCCCCTCTCCACATGGATTATGTCTTCCTTGGAGAGAACAGACATCTGCTTCAGGAGACAACTCCATATTCCTCAGTCTCTTAGGATGAACTCAGTTTGCTTTCTGAGACACAGTGATACTTTACCCATAAGCTAGAATGTGATTCCACCCTTACCGACAATTTTAATTTAGTTATATCTGCTTCATAGCTAGAAATTCCTTGGCATGAGTGGCATAATAATGTCATTCCCTAGTACCCAAGGATGATGTAACTTATTCCACTATTTTAATAATTTTTTTTATCATATCAGCTTATTTTGTAGGGGGATTAAAGGAAGGAGATGATCATTTACATTCACACCACGTTTTCTTGAAAGTTTGACTCTGGTCATGGTATTCTAGCTATTCACCAACTATTTTGAGCAAGTTACTCAAGTTCTCTGTGTCTCAGTTTCTTAATCCATGAAAGAGTGATGGAACATAAAACGTTATTGTGAAAATTGCAGTGCTTGTCATAGGCTATATTCTATTCAAGTTTCTGTCATTAGTGAAAGCAAACAGGAATTCAGGATATATAACCATCACTGCTTCTCTATTATAGACAACCCTAAAGGCATTCTTGCATACCTGGGTAGATAGGCTGATTGAACATATGATACCAAAAAAAAAAAAAAAAAAAGAAAGGTTTTCTTTTATCTGAGAAATATTGGGAGGAAGTGGGAAGAGGTGCCTATTATTGTTCAGATTTAAAGGAATTAGTTTTGGAAAAATTCACAGAATTTTGCTGTAAATCGGACACACTACAAAGTCATGTTGTGAGGATCAAAAACATTGATAGTAGAACACCAGGGGGCATACTGGTCTTGAATTCTGTGATTAAAGGAAACATTTTTGTGTAGCTCCTAAAATTAATTTAGAGTACTTTCAATGCCCGTGAGGCATATGACAGCATAAAGTAAGGTCACCAGTTTTAAAGATAACAATCATCACACAATCCAATTTCTTCATGCTGGCTGCAATTTAGTTGTTTTTCCTTTAAGAGCTGTTCCAGTTCAGAGAATTAATAAGCAAAGCTTAGTATTTAAACCCTCTTGCCTTATAAATTATATTGCAGCTTTGTGGTGAATACAGAATATTAGAAGATCTTTTTTGTTGTTTTTAAAGTTGAGAGTTTTAGAAAAACAAACTCTATGCTGTGCCTTTTGCTTTTTAAATGAAAAAACTTATGATGATTAGAATAAATCTACTTTCTATTTTATTCAATGTATCCATTTATTTTCTAACTTATATTTAGGAAAACATGATTTTTTAAAATGTCAACAGGATTGTCAAATAGTTTTAAAATCAGAAGCAAAACTATGTTTTCTATTGTTTTTCTCTAGTATTAGCAACCCAAAAGCTGGGATATCTTATATCTTTTCAATAATTTCACTTTAAAGTTTCAAACACTTTGTATGAAAAGCTTATGAAAAAAGATAAAAACAAAAGCAGAGAAAATGTCGGGATTCATTCTGTAATAGAAATGTATTCAGCAAACATTTATTGAATGATTACTCTTTGCAAAAACCTATGCTATGCAAACAAACTTATTATCTTATAGGAAAACCAACAAGTAACAGACAATGAAACAATTTAAAACTTTGTAATAACAGAGGAAATATTTGGTGCTACCTACAGGAGAAGATAGGGACCCAGAGAAGAGAAGGAGAGTACTTGTGGGTGATTAGAGATGGCTTTGTGAAGAACTTGGAAAGGACATTCTGGAGAGCAGGAATACCATTTGAAAAAGATTGGAGACTTGAGGAGGTTGAATATTATTGCAACAAAAGATACAAGGTGAGTGTTGATGAGAGTTGAGGCCGTACGGCAGAACTTTGATCAAGAGAAGAGTCTTTTGTTGCAAGGAGTTTGTATTGAATCCTTGACAGGTAAGGGTTAATTTGTCCAAGTCCGAGTGCCCAGAGAGGGGCACCTCAGAGAGATAATGGCATTCTTAGGGCAAAGGAGCCTCATAAGTCTGATAGGTCAAGTAAGATGAGACCCAAAAGGTGATCATTGAATTCAGCAGCATTATCTCACTTCTGACCTTGACCACACTTAGAAAAGCTATTATGAAGAAGTTAAATGGATCTGACCAAAGGACTAACAAGGATGTCTAGGATGAATCGAGGGCCTACTCCCTCTTGTATTCTCATATAAAATATTACCTACCCATTGTATAGGAATATGTATATGTTTTGTTTTATCTGAAAAGAAAGAAAGAAGAAATAATTAACCTTTACTACCACTTAATATAGACATTGATATGGGCTTCATAGTTGGTTCATGGGCAGTCATCTGCCACCATTTGGGGAGAGCTCGTCTTCCATGGGGAGAGCAATCTGAAGGAGTTGGCAATGGCATTCTTCTCTCCTTCACCTGCATCACATTGCACACACTGCTTTACCCAGGGAGAGCTATTCAAAGCAGACCAAGGACAAATAGAACTTTCCAAAGATTAAGAATGCAGAGGAGCAAATGCATTCAGGAAAATATGAAGAGTCTGATGCTGAGGGAATGTAAAGAGAATGGGGATTAGTGAAGAGAGGAAATGGAATTGTGAACATTGGGGTCTTAACATAAAGGTACATATTTTTCCTGCTTTTATTCTTCCCTTTCCCCTTCTTTCCATTTAAGCAGCTAATGGGCTATTTGCTCATTATTTCATGGGAGGGGCATGTCCAGGAGGGGATAGTATAGGGCCTGTAAGTTCTTGCAGCTTTTATTTCCAGAATCTAGATGTACCAATAAGGAGAGGATTTCAGTATAAGTATGTCTTAAGAGGAGCATAAGGGAGCACCGGGCTTCCAGCTATAACCCCTGGGATCAACAGGGATCTCTTTTGACTGTGAAGAGAAATGGGGAGAGACAGAAGGGGGAGAGAGAGAGATAGACAGAGACATACTCAAACAGGTAGAGACAGAGATATTGGTGGGTCTTGTAACTGTATAGCATCTCAAAGGGTTCAAAGAGGTCTCCAGGGACAAGTGTGTGATATGTCTAGGAAGACAGCACCATGGGAAATTTCTCCAGAGAATTATATTTTATGTTGCACAGGCTAGTGGTGAGTAACTTATGGGGTAATATCTCATTGTCAAACTGTCAGAGCAAAACCCAAGGGTCAAATGGTCCTCCTTTTTCCCCACTCTTGCCTTGACACTACAAAATGCGCTAGTACTATAATCAAAGTCCTAGAAGGTAGATGTGAGGATTGGCGGCAACCCAAGAAGGGTTTGGTTTTCACCCAGAATGATAGAATAGAAATAGGGATTAAGTTTGAGTTATAGAAAAATAAGTTGAGCTGGGACTCAAGATTTAATAATCATTGTGTATATATAAAGATTTTGGATTTAATCTAGAAAGTGATAGAGAACCATTATAGGAGTCTAAGTGCAGGGGTTTAACATTACATTTTCATTGGAAGATTAATGCGGAGGATATTCCAGAAGTGAAATAGAGCAAAATGTATCCTGATGAGAGGAAAGATACATTCCATATGGTAAATCAACAAATCAGGGTTTTACCTTAAATATCAATATCTTCTTGATGTTGTTTAATAAAATAACTTCAAGATTCAGAATCGTTAACCTTGAGAAGTATACATACCTGTGGGGACATGTACCTGTGGGGACTCTACTCATAAGCAGATCTTCCAATAAGCTCAATATGACCAACCAGCCTAACTTCCTCTTAGTAGCTAGGAGTTTTGACAGAAGATGAAAGTTCATTCATGTAATCTCTAGGAATAGAACCCCTTGTAAGAGTCATCAGAACATTAGTTGTATTTGAGATCAAATCAAGGCTGTGAGAGCAACTTGAGAGGGAGGAGGGAGTCATAGTTTCACATCCGGTGCGAGAATTTTATATTCAAGTGAAGGCCCTACCTTTTCTCCTACCCAAATTTCTAAGAATTAACAAGTATGCAATGAAATTTCAAAAAGAAGTCTAGGAATATAAGCACCCTAATAGTAACCACTTAGATGATTTTTAATAATATAGGATTGGCAATCAATAATTTTATTCTTTGCTTTCTTAAATATTCCTGTGCCAGGGACAGTTTTAGATTCTGAGAAAATAAAAACTTCTGACTCATATAGGTTTCTGTTAAACAGGGAGAAACAGATAATAGACACATATATACATTATAATGTTATGTCTGAAGGTGAGAAGTGTTCTGGAAAAAAATAATAAAGCAAGGAAGGAAGTAGATCAGGTGCTACCAGGTAAGGACAGAGAGTTGAAATCTTAAATAGGATGGACAGAGGAGGGGAGTAAGTGAGGGGGTGAGCCACGAATATATCTGTGGGAAGCGTATTTAGACAATTGGAATACAATTATAAATATTGAGGTAGGACTGTAATAATTGAAGGACTTCAAGAAGACAAATGAGGCAGGAGTAGTGAGCAGTAAGACACCAGGTAACCGATGGGCTAGACCTGGTAGGACCTTGTTGGCCATTGCGAGACCTTTGGTTTTCACTCCAAATGGGCAGGAAGCTACTGCCATGTTTTGGACAGAGTTGCAAAGTCTAACATTTTTAAAGTCTCACTCTGTGCGGTATGAAAACAAGTGTCAAGGTTAATTCCAATGTTTTTTTCCCCCACTAAACCACTGGAAGGAGAATTGACAATTGACAGAGATGGCAAAAACCCAGGAATTGCAAATTTGGGGCAAGATCATGGTTAGTTTGGGGGCATATTACTCTTGAGACAATGATTGTATAGCCAAATCAAAATGTCTAATAGGTGATTGGATACATATTCTGAGTTAAGGGAAGAAGTCTGTGCTGGGGCACCTCGATAGTAATTAATGCCTTGAAACTGGATGAGATCCCCTATGGAGTGAGGCCAGTCAGAGAAAGGGTCTGAAGACTGACCTGGAGTTGCATTAACTTAAGGGTTAAGTAGATAAGAAGAATCAGCAAAGGATACTGAAAAAGAGGAGCAAATTATTTAAGAGAAAAACTAAATAGCTTTGTGCTCTTTAAGCCATGGGAGAAAAGAGTGGGGATTGTGGGCTAGGCTAAGCACAGCTAAGCCAAATAAATGGACGAATTAGAATTGGATTTAAAAGCTTGCTTGTCACCTAGAGAAGAACGATTTTGATGGAGTGCTGGGTGGCAGCTAAAATCTAAATAGAGTAAGTTTAAAAGAGGATGGAAGGGGAGGAATTGAAAACAAAATTATAAACAAAAGGGGAGGTGGGCAGAAATCTGCTGCAGTATCTGGAAGGGTATCTGTAGTTAAGAGGAGGTTATTATTATCCTTATTTTAAGATGTGAAAACCTACAGAATATTAGGAGGTGAGGGACTGATTGGGTAGAATGGAAAATATTGGTAACAGTATAGCTGTCTATACTATTTTCTCAATTTCTAGATGGAGGAAACTGGGATTTGGGCCACAAGTGCAGGGCTAGTCTGACCTCTAAGCAGGGGTGGCAGCTTATCCATAGCAATAGCAGGGAGAGCAGAATATAAGGTGCCGGTGGGTGGATGGATGCGGGGGTGGGACTGGTGGACATTTTTCCTACTTGCTTCTGTTTTCTGTGTGGAACAGGAAACAATGCCCTCTGCAGAAAATAAGGGTGGGCGAGGAGGTGTGGAGCATTTAAGTAAAGCAAAGGGATGAAAATAGCATTCTAGGGCTCTAAGTGAGCAGGCAGGGAGTGAAGAGCATCAGCTGGACTTCACATTTTTCTCCTGTCAGAGAAGTTGGAGAGGCTGATTCTGGATTGGATTTAGGGTTAGGGCAAGAAGGAGGGCAAGTGAGTTGAGGATATCTGCAAGGGTATGATTTTAATGATGAACCATAGAGCTCCAGCTTGGCTAGGAGAAAAGTGAGTAGAGCTGGTAGGAAGGAACTCAGAAATAACATTAAGATAAATGGATTATAGGTCTCTGTTCAGTCAAATAATTTTAGTTGCAGGTACTAGAGGGAGTTACTGGGATAATAGGTATTAGATAGCAGTGCTATTTTACTCAGTAGGAATAAGTTTTTCTCCTCCTGGAGGGAAAATACTTGGTATATTAGAAGTAAAAATGGGTTGTACATAAAGCAATCTCGCATTTGTTCTCAGGGTTCCTAATGGCCCTTTTTATATTTGAGTGAATCCTTTGAAGCAAAGAAATTCACTTTGTAAGTCATCTTATAATAAATAAATCTTGGGAAAGAATGGAAGTAAATAAATACTGTATACAAACATAGATATCAACAGATACACTAAGGATTTTCTCAGGGATTATCTCATTTAATCTTAACAACTCTTAGAATTAAGAAATTAGTCCATAGTTATGGATGAAAAAAGTAAATCTATACAGTTTTTAAAACACTGTCTAATAACTTTGATCTTAGGGCTATTGTAGTAAAATTTTTCATCAGCATTTATGTAACAGTCTTCTAGTATTACAGTTCCAATATTTTTGTCTTTTAATTTTAAGATTGTTTTAAACTACAGCGTGTCATTAATCTCATCCTTGCAGTAAAATTGAATGTGCAACAAGCCCAGGGTAAGTGCTGAAGCCAGTGATTCCAAACAGTGTTTGGTTATGAGAAAACTTTGAGCGTGTTGATACAACATCTTGACTACTCATATATTTGTTGCTTGACAATAAATAAATTAAATATCTATTAATACAACTTACATTGTTGGAATCTTCTTCATTTGTTATTGTTCATTGAGATATGGAACTCTATTTGGAAGGCAGAATGCATTCTGTAAAGTTGGCAGAGCAAACTTATTTGTTGACGTCGCTCTTTTCAGTGGTCTGCTCACTTCCACATTAAACTTTCCAAATGTATATTTCCTTAATAGCTATTTTATATTAGACAGCCATCGTGAAGATTATTTTTACCCCAGGGAGGGCCACTGCCAACATCCTGTAGAGTCATTTTCAAATTTTAGAACAATGAATAATGACTGCCAACTGTTAACCAAAAAATATACCAATGAAAACCTGACTACCAGGTTTGTTGAAATAGCTTTATACAAGTAGAGTCACACTGTAATAGAGTTGTTACTTTAATATGCAATTTACATTTTCTTAAAATACTTTCCTGGGTACTGGGGTGGTTCAGTGGTAGAATTTCATGTGGGGACCTGGGTTCAATTCCTAGACCATGCACCAAAAAAAAAAGAGAAACACTTTCCCATATATCTTTAAAAATGATATATGGTGGTTATTTTCATTTTAATGACATACTCTAAATCCACTTGATAGGTATAGAAGGAAAAATATGTTTAGCCTGACCCTAAAGTAGTAATTCCTTTGCAGCAAGGATTGTGTTTCTTCATTTCAATTTTATAGCAATAGCCAATTTAAAGTGCTCCAGCATTATTAATATTATCTAACAGAATTTGGGTGATTTTAGGTTTGGAAATATAAAAATGCATATGCATTTTATTTATAAATCAGCTTTAAGTCTATGTCTATTAAAGACCTTTTGTATTATATTTATATTAAATAAATGCTTCTCATTCAAATTATTTCTTTTTTTATATGTACTGCCTAAATAAACTAGAGGAATCATGTTAAAAAATCAAATTGATTCATGATTGACTATTAGATAATAATGAAATAATATCAATGGCATAGCTGGGTTCCAGGGAAGGACTAAAATAAATTCACACTTAGACCTACTAATCCATATTTATTAAGTCATGCACAAGCCTACTGTTTTTACAGTTTAAAGTATGCACTGTTATTTTCATGCTCTGAAGATTGCCAGACAGAGTTTTTGGATGTGATTGCCAGCCCTTGACATTCTCCAGAAAAAAATGGTTTGAGTTATAAGAATCTGTTCCATGTATTTAAGTGCGAGAGTAAGCATTACACTTGCAGATCAACTGACACCAGTCCTTAATATCTGTTCTGTCTTCCTGTGTAAGAACATTATCCTAAAAAAGAAGAACATTATCCTCACTGCATAGACCAGTGAGTAGAGCCGCAGTTGGCTAATGTCTCATCGGGGTTCACACAGACATTTATGTTGGAACCCTGCATAAGCCACTATATTTTTTCTCCCTTTGTTTACTTCTTTTTAGAAAATTGAGAGAAAAATGCTCTGGCAAACTGCCACCTATTCTGTGGGGATTTCATAAGAATTTGAAATGATGTTTTCCAAGTGCATCTGGGTGAATAAACAGAGCAAAATGCAAGAGCTCCAAAAGGAGACTCAAACAGGATTTTATAACTTTATAGCTTTCTGCTCACTGTCTTTGATTTTTAACATGATTTCCCCAAAGTAATTCATTTTGCTTATCTCTTTACTTCAAAATAACACAGTATAAATAAGAAATATAGATACTGCATAGCATAGATAAAAGTGAAATTGTGTATCCTCCATAAATTTTAATTGGAAGTGTTTTTTACTCTGTCAGCTTGGCTAAACTGGAACCACATTTTTTTTCCCGTATGGGTCCAGCTTAAAGTTGGCCACAAGAGAAATTTGCAAGAGCTTAGGACCAGTGAAGCAGCAGCTATCACTCCCTAAAGATCGTCAGAGTTGGAGGCAGGGAACAATGGATGTAGAAGTGCTGATGGGTCCTGGTTTATCCTCACTTTTCTTGTTCTAGGCTCTGCTTTTCTTCCTAACCCTTCTGAACTGCAGTCTCCCAGGCCCACCACTACAAGCTTGCCGTGAATTCACAGAGACACTAAGGAGGAAGAGGCAACATCTTTCCAACTACTTTTACAACAGCTCCATTGAAGCCTACTCCAGCATTTGTGGTAAGCTTCAACTTGTCTACCCTTGCCAGTGCTTAAGGAGAACTGCTTAATGACTTTTAATGACTGCTTAATGATCTGCCAGCTCCCCTTTCAGACCATTATTTTCCTACACAGCTGTGGAGTATACTTTCTGTAATAAATCTCTCATTCCATAATACTCACAGTGATTATTTCCAGAATTGAGTCCTGACTGACACATTAGGAATAATTTTATTGATCTTCATTCATGATCTTCTTTTCTATTATTATTATTATTAGCTAATCAAGACTCTCAGTCAGTCAACATTTGTCAGTTATTTTAAAATTCTTATTATGTGCTAGGTGCCTGTTCTTGGCTTTAGGTTTACTATCAAGAATAAGACGGAACAGATTCCCTTCCATAATGGATCTTATATTATAAAGGGAGACAATGGACAGCAAACTGAAGGAGTAAATAAAAACATATATATGATTATATACTGATAGTACTAGAGCTAAAAACAAAACATGGTAATGGGGATGAACAATATTGTTCATACTGTTAATGGGGTAGATAGTTAATTTTATATGGGGAGGTAAGGAAAATGAAGAAAGGGGAAATGACTTTTGAGAAATGACCTGCAAGAAGTCAGGGAATTTACAATTGCAAAGAGATGGAAACAGCCAAAATGTCCATCAACAGAAGAGTGGCTAAACAAACTGTGGTATATACATACGATGGAATATTATGCAGCTTTAAGACAGAATAAACTTATGAAGCATGTAATAACATGGATGGACCTAGAGAACATTATGCTGAGTGAGTCTAGCCAAAAACTAAAGGACAAATACTGTATGGTCCCACTGATGTGAACTGACATTCGAGAATAAACTTGGAATATGTCATTGGTAACAGAGTCCAGCAGGAGTTAGAAACAGGGTAAGATAATGGGTAATTGGAGCTGAAGGGATACAGACTGTGCAACAGGACTAGATACAAAAACTCAAAAATGGACAGCACAATAATACCTAATTATAAATAATCATGTTAAAACACTGAATGAAGCTGCATCTGAGCTATAGGTTTTTTTTTTTGTCTGTCTGTTTGTTTGTTTGTCTTTTTTTTCTTTTTCCTTTTTTTTACTATTATTATTATTTTTATTTTTTTCTCTATATTAACATTCTATATCTTTTTCTGTTGTTTTGCTAGTTCTTTTCCTAAATCGATGCAAATGTACTAAGAAATGATGATCATGCATCTATGTGATGATGTTAAGAATTACTGATTGCATATGTAGAATGGAATGATTTCTAAATGTTGTGTTAATTTCTTTTTTTTCTTTAATTAATAAAAAAAAGGAAAAACCTTTAAAGAATAAAATTAAAAAAAAAAAAAGAAGTCAGGGAATGAGTCAGATGGATACTTGGGAGGACCCCATTTTGGAAGAAGGGAATAGAGAGAGTGGACTTGTCTTATTCAGAAGTCAGCAGGGAGGACTATGTGACTGGAGTGAGATGAGAGAGGAGAGAACAGTAACAAATGATAGTGTAGATCTTGACCTGTTTGAACATTATCATTCAAAAGGAAAGATGCAAACAGAAATATCACTTAGAAGGTGATTGAAATGACTTGGGTAGAAGGGCCAGTAGTTTGGTCAGCATGGTGGCAGTGATGTCAGTAAGATAGTAGTTACATTCTTTAGATTCTGAACATATTTTTATGATAGAACCAATAGTATTTGCTGATGAAGAATCATGATACATGAGAAATAAGTATCAGAAGATGCCAAGTTTTTACTTGAGCAAATGGAAGATGAAATTGCCATTTAATGGGATGATAACTTTCTTGAGGAGTGGGTTTGGAGGAAAAGGAGATGTAAGGTTCAAGACACATAATATTTAAGTTGACAATTAGATGCTCAAATGGAGATGGTATGTAGGAAGTTAGGCATCTATGTTTGGAGATTAAGGGAGAGTTAGAAATGTGGGAATCATTAGTTTATAGATCATATTTAAAGCCAAAAGACTAGATGGGTGTCACAAAGATAGAGAGTATAGATTATGGGAGAAAAGAGGAGGTCTGAGTACTAATCCCTGGTGTTATCCATGTATTCTGACAATTAGATGTCAGTAAGATAAGAAGGAAGCAGAAAAAGATATGAGAGGCAATGGCCAGTGAGATAGTAAGAAACCAGAAGAGTGTGGTATGTTGAAATCTGAACAAAATCTTATAGGGAGGAAAGAGTGATCAACCTGGCTAAGGCTGGGGACTACTTTCCCAGAATGCCCTTCCTTATGTGGGTTTGGTTCCTGTTGGGCAAGAGAAGGACTTGTACAAGATGTGGAGCCAGAGTGAAGAAGAGGCCAATACTCTCAAAGCTCATCACAGTCAATACAGTGATTGACCAATCCTGAGGTGCCTAGTAGGTTACAGCTTGTACCCATTTTCCTCTGTTTTGCATCTGGACTAATGGCCATTCCTGACTAATGGCCCTGGACAACAGAAGCCCAAAAGCTTAGCTGTGGATCCTGTTGGGTAGCTGATGGCTGGGGGTAAGCGCCCGTACTGAGTCACACAGTGCACACAGCACACGACTCAGGAGACAATCCTCAGGGGTGAGTGGGAGGCGTCCGCTTTATTGAGGAAGTGCACAGGCTTATATAGGCTGGGGAGTGTTCAGGGACATGTGTCAGATGGGGATTGGTGGCCGTTGTTGCTAGGGCGGAGGGCAGATTTCAGGTCAGCCATTTTGTGTTGCCTTGCATCAGCCATGGCAGCCATGTTAGCGATATTTTATGGCTTCTCCAACAGATCCCATGTTCCCAAAGAATTCTCATGAGCTCCCCTTTTGAAATCTGTAGCCAAAACTTCTTGGGTACTCAAGTATTCCTGCAGGCTCCCACTGGTCCATGTGTTTCAATGCCATAGATGGACAGGTTAGTGACTATTTTCTGATTATCTGCCTACCTCCTTCCAAACCTTCATTTTCCACATTTAATTCCTACAATAAATCCTTTATTCCCAGAATATAGACAGTGACTCTCTTTTCCTTACTGAACTCTGCTTTATTCCCATCCTTCAAAATGTATTGATAAAATTAGCTGAGGTTTCCTCTCATTCCCTTTTATGTTTGTGTGAGTTTGTCTATTCTTATTTTTTTACTGTCATATTAATGAGTTTCAGCAAGAGTAAAATAGATATCTTCAATATTTTCTATGTTTAAAAATTTCTCTCTCCTAAATTTGTTGCCACCTTAGGACCTTTGAAGTGCAGCAGAGAATGTGATCCCCTTCCATTTAAGGATTATTGAAATATCCCTGTCATTGATATATTGAATTTAACACAAAGAGCTCCAAGCAACATTGGATTCTAGTTATTTCGCTTGTTTTTAAGAGGTGCAGTTTAGCAATTCTGAACTGTTCTGTGTTCTAAGATTGAGCATATATGGAAATATACTGTGGGTAATTGGAGTCAGATATCTTACTGTTTGGGAAGTGAGTACAAATATGGAAGGGGAATGTTTATAATGATATAATGAACACTGGTGTTGGACTGAAATTAAAGTTGTCAGATATCAGCATGAACTCATATTTTTTAAACACATATAGACAGAGACATACCCAGGAAAATAAATATAGATATAGAAATGGATATAGATAGATGGTGGTTGTACACACACACATACACACACACACACACACACATACACACACACATGACTTCCTAGCTATGTCCACTTAGAGGGCTCAGAAACAATAACACCTGAATAAAGCAAAGGTCACTTTGCCCTATTATAATTGCTAATATATTTATTTTCCTTCTACCTCCTTCCTTGTTCTCTTCTTCTTCTTTGCTTCCTTTCTTGTCTCGCTTTGCTAGAAAGTAGGCACCATGAAAGCAGGAAAGCAGGGGCTTTGTATGTCTAATTTCTCCGGCAAACTTCCAGCACCTACAGCATATCTCTTGCTGTTCCTAGTACAACAATAAGTTATTTTTGAATGGCTTGAATAAATACTACTAAATAGAAGAGTGATTTAGTAATCACGTTCTTAAGACCATCTTCTATTCTAATGAACCTTCTAACTAATTATTTAACTCTAAGTTCCCTACCAAGTTCATCTGTCTCTCTATAGTTAACACAATCCAGTGTTGTGTGAACATAATACAATTTGTCTTTACTTGCAGCACTGTTCATTGCCTTCTTAAAATAATCAATAATGTGATTTTGTAAATGATCATAAAGCTGAATATAATGTATAAAAGACAAAGTTTATATTAAGCTGTCACCAGGATTACAAATAACATTTGCTCTGTTTTCTTTGTAAAATATTTGGATTTATTAAAATCCTTATCTGTAGGCAGTATAGTAACCAGAAATAGCATATTAACTGACTTTAAAAAAATTTTTAAATCAGGGAAAACATTTAATTTGAATAGTGTTTATTAAAAGCATTTTTAATATTGAGAAAGCTTTATTCTTTATTTCAATAATAAAATATTGTTCTGTGCCTGTCCAAAAGTTGATTTTTTAAAGGTAGGATTTTGCTATTTGTCAGAGGAGTTAACTCTTTATTCTCAAGGAAACACATCAGAAGCACATTACCTGGTTTTTAAAGGCCAAAGAATTTTGATGCAAGGATTAGAAAAAATAACACTAGTGGGAATGTTCACAATGGAAACAATCCTGCAGTTCTCACTACGTAGTATGTTAACAATGATCAGTAGGTTGGTTGATGGTCATTATGGTGAATTAGTAGCTCTAAACCAGGACTTTTTGAAAACTGGAAGGACTTGGACCCATTTCCTAATTCTGAAACTTGAGTATAACAGCTGTATACTGTTGGCACATTTGCTAGAAATCTCTCTAAGCCTGATTCCTGATAAGTTTACAATGCATAATAATAATTACATTCATTTTTACTGAAGAATTATAGATAAGGAAATGTTTATAAAGTGTAAATTATAGATATACAGTATGTTATAAGCAATAGCAATAGTAATATTAATATTATTACTGGTAATCACTAATCTCAATGACCCTATAACGTCTTTCCCAAGCGTCAGTCCATGTCCACCATTTACTTTTGGTAACTATTCCATATGTGGATCAGCTTCAAATTAGTTCCTCTTAGTTTCCAGTTCTTTCTCAAAAGTTTTGCTCAAGTGAGGAATCTGTCAGAATCAATTACCCAGCAGTATTAGCCCTAAAATCAGATGGATCTATAACCTCGGAACACCAAGTAGGACACCAGGTAGGCAGGTCCCTTTCTTTTCTAGAAGGGCAGTATTATAAATCTGAGCATGATTTAAATTCTATATTCCAAAAATCTCTAAATGCATACCTTCTCCACCTGAAAGAAGATTTGGATTTTCCATTCCTACATCTTATATTTAATTTTATGTCAAGAACATTCTGTCCCATTGAGTTAACCTTCTATAAGAAAATAATATAGTAATATTTTTCTTGGTGTATCTTTTGCTACTCTTTTTTGCTCTTTGCCCCAAAGCACTTTCTTTATTATAACTATAAAAAAATGAGGTTAAAGTGTTTTGCACCACTGAAAATAATGCATAAAAATCTTTTTAGTGTTTGCCTCAAATTCTTGGCTTTGTGTTCCAAAATATACTTTTGACCTTCACAACATAAATGACAGCCTTAATTTATTTTTGAAAATGATAGGAATTTGTGCCGTCTAAAGAGAACTTGTAGCATGAGGTTTACACTCTGAACTCTGAAGTAGGAAGAATATAAGATGCATTCATGTGCATTCATGTGGGTAACACCAGGTGCTAGAGAGAACAGATCCAAAAAATACAAAGGCTTAAACAAAATAAAAGTTCATTTCTAGTTCACTTATCCAAGACCAGTACTCCTGGTTGATGGAATATCTCCATGTGGGGATTTACGGACTTTCCATCTCATGACTTTTATCCACTCGGATCTCCTTATTTGCAACACACAGTTCCAGTAGGCTGAAGGAGAAACCGAATGGGGAAGAAATTCACCTGCTTCTTAAAAGCCTGGGTCTGGAGGTGACCTACATCACTTGCACCCTTATTTTGTTCATGAGAAAATTCACATTACCACTTTTGACATCAATAAAAGATGGAAACAAATTCTAGCTTTGAACCTAAGAGAAAGAGGAAATTGATTTTTGGTGCACAGTTAATAATCTCTGGAACACAGGGTACTGATAGAGACCATTTTTTGTATCAAACAGAAAGGAAATACAACCCTTTCTGGATTCAGGAGAAGAATTCAAGTATGGCTGGGAGAGGAAAGTGATAAAGTTTAGCAGTTTGGTGGCCTGATCCCTAATACACTTCATATAGTTTAGTTTGGAAATTCTGATGGGAAGGAACTATGATGAAAATTCCAAGGGGATTGGAGGTAGAGGTAGACTGTGGTCTCCTTGCAATCTGTAACTCTGGGAAGAAGCAGTATTGTAAAGATGTTCTTCCAAGTTTTCTGTCCCCTGGTTATTCAATCAAACACATATCTATGTACTTTTGTGAAGGAATTTGCAGGTATGGAATTAAGGATACTAGTCAACTGACCTTGAAACAGGGAGATCATCTTGGATTTTCTGATGGGCCCCATTTAATCACATGGACCCTTAAAGGCAAAAGAGGAAGACAAAAGAGTCACTTAAAAAGTTGAGGTGGAAGAGAGGAGAGAAAGTGAGATAAAGCAGAAGGGATTCCAGAGACATTTGAAGGATAAGGACTTTATCTGCCTTTGTTTATAGAATAAGGAAGAAAGGAATTATGAGTTAAAGAACACAGGTGGCCTCTAAGAGCCAAGGATAATCCCTGGTGAAGAGTCAGCAAGGAAAGGGACATCTCAGTCCTACAGTTGGGAGGAGCTAAATTCTGCCAACAATCTGAATATAATTGGAAACATATCCATTCCCAGAGTTTCTGGAAAGGAATGTATTCCTGACAATAGGAATTCAGCCCTGTGAAATTAGGAAAAGAGACCTAGCTGAGTCAAGCTGTTCCTGGACATCTGACTTATAGCTGTGTGAGATGATAAATGGGGTATTAAGTTACTAAATTTGTGGTAATATGACAGCATTGGAAAACTAATGCAAATGTTTGTGGGGCAAGAAAACTAGTGTTTTAACATTAGGTAACTGTTTTAATTCATAGGTTGCTCAGGCAAATACTATGAAATGGGTTGGCTTAAACACATTTATTAACTTATGGTTTTGATGCTAAAAGAAAATCCAAATAAAGTATCATGAAGGTGATGCTTACTCCCCAAAGATTGTGGCATTCTGTGGCTAGCTTCCAGCAATCCTTAGCTCCTTTTTCTTCTGGCAAGGCATACATGGTGGCATCTCCTGGTCTCTCTGTTCTCTTCCAGGTTCAGCTTCTTGCCTCTTGTATCTTTCTCTCTTTCATTCTGTTTATGAAGGATTTCAGTAACAGGATTAAGACCCATTCTGATTGAGATGTGCCACACCTTAACTGAAGTAACCTCAAAAAACGTCCTATTTACAGTAGATTCAAACTCACAGGAATGGACTGCATTTAAGAACATGTTTTTAATGTTCATTTCACTGCAGCAGCATAAAATAGTAGAGTGGAAATGACCCAATGTTGTTCCCTGAATTTTAAATCAATTTATCTAGTGAGATTCTTAAAATAGTCACTGGGAAGTATATAATGAATTATCTGAGTCTAATGATGCAATGATGTAAGTTTCTAGGACTTGGGGGAAATCAAAGAATATCTAAAATTGTTAGAATGAGTTTTAAACTTATGTTCAGTGCCTACAGAAATTATTTCACAATGTCAAGACCACCTAATTTCCAGTCATCCTGGACTGGTTTGAGGATGTATGTTTTAGCATTTGTAGACTAATGACTTTGATGTGGATTTGTACCTTCTCAAATTTTCAATTCTTTTTTTTTTTTTTTACCTTTCTACATGAAATCTTCCCATCCCTTCTATTGTATTGATGAAACTTCCTCCAGTGGAAATTTATTTGAAAACAACATTATGCTAACATTAGAAAACACTTTCTAAGAGACATCTGATATATAAAAATGCTTTTAAAATCAATAACTTTTGGAAATGATGACAAAATGATAAAGCAGAAAAGTTCAAAGCTCAATGAGAGTTTTCTTTTATAACAATGAACATTTATGAAGAATCTATGTGTATCCATTACTTGGGAAGCTTCTGGGATGTAACAGAAAATGAGAATCAACTTAGAGCCAGACCAATCTATGTTTGAATACAGTCTTTTAACTTACTATTAGTACATGTCTTTGGGTGAACACCTGATCTCTTGCTGATCTCTATAATGGCCTTGCCTGTTCAATCAGAATGGCAATTACTACTTCACAAGCCAGGTATGTGGATTGACTGAGACAAAGCATAGGAAAGCAGATAGTTGGTGACTGTAGAGTAGACTGAATAATAGCTCCCAAAAGATATTAGATCCTAATCCCTGGAAACTGTCAACATTATTTATATAGAAAAAGGGTCTTTGTAAATGCGATTAAATTAAGGGTCATGAGATGGATTATCCAGGAGGGCCCTAAATGCCATCGAATGTATCCTTGTAAGAGAGAGCCAGAAGAGAACTGACATTCACAGAACAGGAGAAGCTATGTGATTGCAGAGACAGATACTGGAGTGATGTGCCTATAAGCCAAAGAATGCCAGAGAACACCAGAAGCTGGAAAAGGCAAAGAATGAATTCTCCTCTAAAGCCTGCAGAGGAAGCAGAGCCCTTGGATTCAGCCCACTGAAACTCAATTCAGACTTAATTTTTTAATTTTTGATTTATTTTTTTTTTATGAGAGAAGTTGTGTGTTTACTGGACAATCATGCCTGAAATACAGGATTCCCATATACCACCTCACCATAAAACTCCTTGCTTTGATGTGGAACATTTGTTACTATTGATGCAAGCCATACCTTTAATTGAACTATTAGTTAAAGTCCATGGTTTAACTTAGGGTCCACTGTTTCTATAGTGTAATTCCTTGGATTAAAAAAAAAATTATTCTGCTACCATATATACAATCTAACAATGTGTGTGTGTATATCAGGGCTGTGAATTGCATGCCCAATGTTCTATCATCACTACCATCCCTTATCTAAACATTTCCACCATTCCAAATAAAAATGCTGTAAGTTTTCAGCCTTAACTTCACATTACCTATCTCCACACCAGCCCCTGGAAACCGCTATTCTAAATTATCACTCTCGAATTTGCTTATGCTGCCTAAAATCAGTGAGATGATACAATAGCTTTCTTTCTGTGTCTGACTTATTCATTCAGTGTGATGTCTTCAAGGTTCATCCATGTTGTTGCATCTGTCAAACCTTTATTCCTTTTTATGGCTGAGTAACATTCCATTGTGTGTATATACCACATCTATTTATTGGTTGATGGACATCTGGACTACTTCCACCTTTTAGCAATTGTGAAAAATGCTGCTATGAGCATCAGTGTCCAAATATCTGTTTGAGTCCCTGCTTTCAGTTTTTTTGAGTATATACCAAGTAGTGGGATTGCTGAATCAAATGGTAATTCTGTAGTTTGCTTTCTGACAAACCATCAAACTATTTTTCATAGTGGCTGCACCATTTTACATTACCACCAGAAATGAATGAGAGCCCCTATCTCTTCACATTCTTCCCAATATTTTTTTTATTTTCCATTTTAAAAATAGCACACATTCTAACGAATATGTTATGGCATGTTTTAAAATTTTTTTAACTTCTATTTTCAAATACTTTCAAAATTACAGGACATTTACAAAAATATAACAACTCCCATGCAGAGAACACCAACATGTCCCTAACCCCCAGATACCTAGTTCCACAAATTTTAACATTTTGCCAGATTTGCTATACCATTTGCATCTCCTGATGGCTAAAGATGTTGAGCATCTTTTCATGTACTTTCAAGCCATTTGTATATATTCTTTGGAGAGATGTCTATTCAAGTGTCCTTTTTGTTAACTGGGTGGTTTGCCTTTTTGTTGTTAAGTTGAAGGATTTCTTTACAGATTCTGGTTATTAAAACTTTATCAGATATATGGTTTCCAAATATTTTCTTTCATTATGCAGGTTATTTTACTTTCCTGATTCCTATGAGATGCAAAACTTTTAATTTTGAAAAGATTCTATTCATCTATTTTTTCTTTTGTTGCTTGTGCTTTGGGTATAAAGTCTAAGAAACCACTGCACAAATACAAGGTCCTAAATATGCTTCCCTACATTTTCTTCTAAGAGTTTGACAGTTCTAGCTCTTATAATTAGATCTTTGACTCATTTATAGTTGTTTTTGTATATAGTGAGAGGAAGTGGTCTTCTTTCTTTTCCTTGCTAATGGAGACCCAGTTTTCCCAGCACATTGTTGAAGATACTCTTCTTTTCCATTTGAGTGGTCTTTGCTCCCTTGTCAAAAATCAGTTAGCCATAAACATTAGGGTTGTTTGCTAAGCTCTCAATTCGATTCCATCAGTCCATATGTCTGTCCATGTGCTTACCATGCTGTTCTTATTTACTGTGGCTCTGTAATACATTTTTTTCTTTTTTTATTAAATTTTTAATTAAAAATATAACAGCAAACTAACACAAACATTCTTAACTTATGATCATTTCGTTCTACATATATAATCAGTAATTCACAATATCATCACATAATTGCATATTCATCATCATGATCATTTCTTAGAACATTGGCATCTGTAATACATTTTAAGATCAGAAGGTGTGAGTCATCTAACTTCATTTTTCTTTTTCAAGATGGCTTTAGCTCTTTGAGGCCCCATACCCTTCCTTACAAATTTGATGATTGTCTTTTCCATTTCTGCAAAGATTGTTGGAATTTTGATTAGGATTGCTTTGACTCTATGGCCATATAAATTCTATGGGTAGAATTGACATCATGAGACTATTCAGTCTCACAATCCATGAATATGGAATACCCTTCCATTTATTTAGGTCCTTTTTGATTTCTTTTTGCAATATTTTGTAGTTTTCTGTGAACAAGTCCTTTACATGCTAGGACTTTATTTTTAAATCTAGGACTTTAGATTTATTACTAGATATTTGATTATTTTAGTTGTGTTATGAATGGAACTCTTTTCTTGATTTCTTCTTTTGATTGTCCATTGCTTGTGCATAAAACGCAACTGAATTTGAACTCTGCCACTTTGCTGAATTCATTTTTTAACTCTAAGTGCCTTGTGGGGTTTTCAGGATTGCCTGTATATAGGATCACGTCATCTGCAAATAGGGAAAGTTTTACTTCTTTGTTTTCAACTTGGATGCCTTTCATTTCTTTTTATTGTCTAACTGCTCAGGCAAGAAATTCCAATATAATATTGGCGACAATGGGCATCATTGTCTTGTTCCTTATCTCAGTGGGAAAGTTTTCAGTCTTTCACTATTAAAGAGGATATTAGCTGTGGCTTTTCATTTACGCATTTTATCATGTTGAGGATGTTTCCTTCTACTTCTAGTATTCTAAGTGTTTCTATAATGATGTGGTACTGCATTTTGTCAAATTCCTTTTCTGTATTAATTGAGACGATCATATGTTTTTTTCTTCATTTTTTTTAATATGATGTATAGCATTAATTGATTTTCTTTTGTTGAACCGACCTTGCATATGAGATTGATATAAACTTAATCATGTGTATAGTACTTTTAATATGCTGCTGGATTTGGTTTGCTAGTATTTTGTTGAGGATTTTTATATTTATGTTCATAAGAGGTATTAGTCTGTGGTTTTCTTTTTTTGTGGTATCTTAATCTGGCTTTTATATTAGGCTGATGTTGGCCTCATAAAATGAATTAGGGTGTGTTCCCTGCTCTTCAAAATTTTTAGAAGAGTGAGTTTGATGAAAATTAAGTTTTCTTGGGACGCTTCGTAAAATTCCCCTGTGAAGCCATCTGGTCTTAGCCTTTTCTTTGTTGGGAGATTTTTGATTACTAATTCAGTCTCTTTACTAGTAATTGGTTCATTGAGATCATCTATTCCTCCTTAAGTCAGTGTGAGTAGTTTGTGTGATTCTAAGAATTTGTCTCTTTCATCTACGTTAACTGATTTTTTGATGCAAGAGTGGGGTCTGGGTGCTGTTAGCCACCGCACAGAGGGAGCAGCTTGCCAGTCAACTCTAATTTATCAGCTTCTTCCTCCCACTCTTCCCTGGGTTATGTACAATGGTCGTCTGACCCCTGAGTTTCAAAATAGTTGTTTCATACAGCTCCTGTCTGTTTAATATTTGTTTTTGTATAAGAACTGAGTCCCTGTGCTTTCTACTTTGCTATCTTCCCACAATCCTCTATGAAACAGACTTTTGGCCTCCAGAAACGTGAGAGAAAAAGTTGGGGTTGTTTTCAGCCACCAAGTATATGGTAATTTGTTACATGAGCCAGAGAAAACTAACACAGTGCACAATGAATGTTGTTTAGTTTACCTTTGTGTTTTTGTGTGTTTCCTTTGTCTCTACTGGTAACATTTCATTGGAACTTTCATTCAGTCTTCATCATTGAAACAAGAAATAATAAGTCTTATGAATAATCCTGTGATACATCTCTTTCATCTGGTTGTCACATTTACTCAATACACTTATTTATTTAAATTTAATCATACCCATATTTATTGACAACCAACTATCTGCAAGATGCTATGTTAGGAGAGAAGAAAGATAACAAGATTGACAGACAGTTCCTGGCCTAGAAGAAATTATAATTGTAATTTGCTTTATTAGCTATACATGTGCAAAACAATGTTTGATAAATAGGTTAAAAAAGATCAGAATCGGCGAATCAAGGGAGAGAAAGACTAATTTTTCCTATAGAATTGGAAATGCTGTATGAAAGAATGCACCTTTGATTTGGGTCTTCAAGATAGCAGTGCTTTTGGCTATCTTGAAGATACCGGGAAAGAGCAGTAAGAAAGAGCAGGAAAGAGCAGTAAACATTGTATGATCCATGACAAAGCTAAATAAATGGAGCCATAATGTGCCTGGAAAAATGTGGGATAAAAGACTGTTTAACTAGAAGAAAAGAATTGTATATTCTTGGTACACAGAATGCCTGGATAATGTCCCATCAGCTAATATATTTTGAAACCAAGGCTGGTTTCTTACTTCTGTAGATCCCACAATGTGCAAGATATCAAGAAACCCATCTGGGGCCCTATCAGGACTATGAAAAGCTTTTGACAAACAGGAAACAGGAGACTAGCAGGGATATCCTGAAAATTAGCTAGATCAAGTGAAGGAACAGAAGGAAAATGTATGGGTGGTTTTCTGCAATATTTAAAATTATTCTATCAAATGGAGACAGAAGATAATTTCAAAGTGTTCCTGTATATAATTATATTCCTCTTTTAAGAAGATAATATGTAGCCCGCAGTAGAAAAGTCATGATATAATTTTAGTTTAAAAGCCTATGAAAGGGGCAGGCCATGGTGGCTGAGCAGGCAGAGTTCTCACCTGCCATGCTGGAGACCCAGGTTTGATTCCCGGTGCCTGCCCGTGCAAAAAAAAAAAAAAAAACAGAAAAGCCTATGAAAGTGAAAGTGGACTGCTTTCAAACATGACTAAAGAGACATGGCTCCACCAAAACACAGCTTACTGCTACTTTTAGTGGACTATTACATTTCTTTACACCTCAACTTTCTTTAAATTGATCCACTGCTTAGGTGATTGGGGGCTAAATTGGAGGATCAATATTCATTACCATCTTTGTAGATTATCTCTTGTTTTATTCTGATATAGACCAAGTCAGAACAGGAAACAAAGAGCAGCAAAACCATGCAGGCAGGCGTAAGAGAGGAGATTGATGGGGCCATGGGGGAAAGAATAATATCAAGTTGCTCCTGGAGCTTATGTATATCAACAATGGAAAGAAAAAAACTGTGAAAGTCAGAAGATGGAGGGAGAACTATAGGGAAATCTACACAAAAATAAGTGTTTCATTGCTAAGTTTGGTCATTGATAAGTAAGGAAAATGAACTCTCATTATACTTAAAAATAAATTCAGATATTCTAATATTTGCTTCTTCAGCATGTTTCTTTAACACATTTTTGTGAAACCCTGGATGTGGAATCTGGTTGCAGGTTTATCTATTTTGAAGATAATTGGTTAAATGCATTGATGGCAGGCCCTAGCAGCTATATAGGATTTTTTTTTTTTTTTTTTTTTTTTTGCATGGGCAGGCACCGGCATGGCAGGCAAGAATTCTGCCACTGAGCCACCGTCACACTGCCCTTCTATAGAATTTTATAACTTAGATTCAGTAAATAATATCACACTTGATTCTTTAATGATATAGGCATGTCAGGTATTATCAGATCCTCTTCTTAGGTTATGAATCACAAGTGCAGAGAAAGGAGATTGCTTGCCAATGTCACTTAATCTCTCTTCAGATTAGGACTCAATGTTAGGTACAAACGCTTTCTTATTACACTGATAACTGCTGTATACAAAAACTGATGCAGTGATTGTTTGATGAAAAACTGTGCTAAGTATGAGATAATATCTATCTAATAATAACGCTCACTATGTGCCCGATACTATCCTATGTGCTTCATCCTCACAGCCACCCTATGAGGCAATTATTAATATTATACCAATTTTATTGTTGGACAAATTGATAGAGGAAGAGGTTACATACACCACCTAAGGTCACACAGCCAATGTGCAGCCTGGATTTAAATCCAGAAAGTTTGTCTCCAGAGTCCATGTTCCTAACCACTAAGCATATTGTCTCAAATTCAGATACGGAAGACATGAGATTATTTTTTTCCAGTTTTCTACTAAGAATCAAGAAGCAGTTCCTCCTTTAAAGTTTTGCTTGATTTAATTTATATATATTTACATTTTACACCTCACCATTCTATGGCCATAAATGCACAGCCAAATTAGAATAAGAAGATGATTTGAATTCCTACAGACAGCCAATTTAGATAATTAAGAAATCCCTATTCCATTTTGCTTTGGATATGCAGACTTGGCCTTTGCAGAATGTAAAGGGTACATTGAAAGGACTTGGGAAATAATTGCTTTTAATCAAAAGCTAAAGTCAATAGAGAGAAAAAATTGCTCAGCTCTTATTAATATTTCTTTATCAGTTTTGGCATCTTATCAGTCTGAATTGCTCAGACCCCAAAGTAGATTTGTTAGATGAATGTTCAGTCTCCACTTCACTACTCTGGGAAGAGCTTCCCAAATGCCAATCATTTATATTTCAATAGTAGAGAAGAGGGCTATAACATAGATTCAGATATGTCATTTACTGAATTCCTATCCCCAAAATGAAAAAGCTGGCCCCCTGGAATTGAGCAGGATCACATGGCTAGTTCTGTTGTGAGCTCTCATCTTCAATAGTGAACCAGGTCCACGGCGAAAGAGAGTGACTGAGGCTGGCTCTACTCTAGACCACTGCAGAGGAAAAGTTAAAGGAGGTTGGCAGTTTCTGCCTCATTTAGCCAACTAAGAAAATCAGAGAGGAATTTGGATTGGAGTCTCCACTTTGTAATAGTCTTCTCTGCTTCTCTCCCTTTTTCTCATCTCTAAACAGCCACATATCAAGTGCCCAGATGTTAAAGTTAGCTAAAGATGTAACAATTGCCTGGAACCTTCCTTACCTTTTTCCTGATCTGCTCTGATAATTCCTCCAGACCACCCTGAAATCTTGATGCTTACTCTGTCTAACATATACTGATGCGAATCTTTCCTCTGATATCTGGACTTTAGGTTTGACTTCTTCTCCTTGGGTACTTTAAAGAATACTGGTTTTGTTGGGCGCCTTATAATGGAATTTACAGAATGGGCCACTTGCCAGGTGCCCTAATTTGGCTAATCCAAGCACCCAGAAATAGATGAGATTCTGAACCAAAAACAAAGTATGAAATTTCTTGGGAGTTTTCTTGTAATCTTCCTTAGGAAATAAGAAAAATGAGGATTTGAGTCCTGATTTCATATAACCTGGCTACAACCTTGCATCTATCCCTTCTTTGGACTATAAAAGCACATGATTAGACTGCTATCTACCTCTCCATTACTCTCCCCCTCACCAATTATTTTCCAGCCACTTCTTTTTCTGGATCACTTTAAGATTATTCCTTCCTCAGCAATTTTGCCATAGCTGTTTCTTCTGCTTGTCATGCTCTTTCTCCAGGATTCCAAATAGCTTTTTTCTTCTTATCATTCACCTCTCAGATAAAAGTCCTCTATCTAAATTAGTTCTATTCCTTCCACACTGCTCATTCATATCCAACTGCCCTCCTATATTTTCTTTAATGCACTCATTGTCATTTGAAATTAGCTTATTCATTTTTCACTTGTTTGTCTGTCACCCTTCCCCAACTCTACAATGAATGTCTATGAGCACTGAGATTTTTATCTTATTCACCACTGTATCCTGGGGCCTAGAACATTTGCTAATTAGGAGGCATTTAAAGATTTTGGTTGAATGAACACACCTGGCAGAACTCCATTCTGGAAGCACAGGTATGTGGTACTGGCCGCTCGTGAATGAGCAATGAATACAGAGGGTCACAAATGCCCAACATTTCCTACTGAATTTGGGGGAATCTTTGTGATGTCATAAAAAAAAAAACATTACATCTGTGCCTTTCTTGTAAATGTAAAGGGAGAATGTCTTCATAGCCTGTACGTTTATTTTGCTAAAAATGTAATTAAAAAAAAAACATTTGTACAATTCTGTCAGAACCTGGGCGACCATAACAAAACCTATAGAAAATGTTGTCAGGCACAAAATATTGTCTAATTAATTGAGTCCTTAATTAAGTATTATATTAGTTAATTTTCTTATCCTAAAACCACTTCTTTCAGGTTTCCAATTTTCTTATTGTGACTATTCTATTAGTAGAAAATATATCTAATAAATCCTTCTATATACTTTTCACTTCAGAGTATATTCCCTAGAAGGAGGCTGGGGAAATTGGCTCTCTTAAGGCCTTAGTTGTTCACTGTATTGCTTATAACTATAATTAAGAAAAGTCTTTTCTTAATTAGGTTTGGAAAATATGGTAAAATTATTGTTTATAAGACCTCCTCTCTGTGTATATACTATTATATGCCATTGTGAGAATTTTAGATATTATTCAGAAAAGCACTGGAATCTCTTACTGTAAAGTTTGAACAATTAGTAATCTATTGCAATTATCCAGTTTTGGAAAAAACATGGCAGTAAGGTAGAAAATTATTATTAGATGGCATGGAAAATACTTGATACTTGATTGGAACTGGTGAGATGAAATTCAACAATTCTGAGTGATGAAATCATAAAGAAATAAAAATAAATGTTTGTAATATCTAAAATTTAGCCTTATTGAAAATTCAGAGGAAAAAGGGTTTCTAGAAGTTAGTGACATTGATTATAAATAGCCTCTCAACATATTACCAATTAACGTTTATAAACTGATATTGATATTATCTTAGTCTGATGTCTCTGTTGCTTTATTTTAGTGAATTAAAATAGTTTACAGACATGGCCCCAAATTTCTTTGTACAGAAGGTTTTGGGTTTTTCTACTACCAAATTCCTATCAAAAGAGTTTCCAGGAAACAGAACTTCCCGAGGTTGAATTTTATATGACAGTACTTTATAAATCCTACTGTTTGCTATGGTTTTGGTATTTAAACACTCCTGATGGCAGCTTAGGAAAACTATGCTGAAGTGGGTAAATAATGTGAATGCTTTTTGATGACATTTGGATTGGATATTTAACTGGGTTGTCCTTTAAACTTTCCAGAGGACCCAAAATAGTGGTATCAAAAGAAGTAAAAGAGGTGGGTGAAGTTCAGGGAGAGTATCAGGAACCTCTTGTGCTACCACCTATTTTTCTGGCTTGCCCGTTTTCCTGTCCAACTTTCAAAAATTATATGTTAGTGTAATAAGGAAGGCTTCTCCTATGCATATCCAAAGAGTGGCGCATTTGCATTTTGAAAGAGAATGTCACAAGAAGAACTCAAAGGACAAAATCCTTCACAACCAGTAAGCAGTAAAAACAGCTATTTTTAGAACACCGACTGCATTTTGACATTGTTGACATTTAGGTCGATCCCAAGCTTGGGCAGCATTTTAGAATTGTAATCATGGGCGTTCATTCTCCAGTTGGGAGTGTGTAAATTTAAAATAATCTCTGTGCAATTCTAACAAGCAGAGATTAAAAAAAAACAAAGCAAAACACCGTTTTAGATAAATTTTCACATTTTAGAGATGAAAAACAACAGCAACAAGGACAGACATTCAGAAGGGTTATTTGGTTTGGTAAGAGAATATAACTCGTAAGCATTAGCGCACAGTATTAAATACTGGGCTTAGAATTTGATTCTAATAAATCGAACATTTAATGATAGACTATTAGTTTTGCAATCTAGTGATGGGGAGGCCTGTTCTATCTAGTAATGATGCCTGTCCTAAACGTGGTCTATTTTGTGCTCCATCCCAGGAAGGAGACTCAGGAACATAGTGTTCAGTACTGGGAGTGGTTTGACCTAAAAAAAAAACTTAGCCCACAGGGCTAGATATTGTGGGACAGTAGTGTTATGTTAGATTTCAAGGTCATTTTTTTTTATAAATTTGCCAATTTCTGAAAATCATGTGAATTGATATGAAATAAATTCACCCACTTTGAGATGCCTTTGTGCTATATTGACATGTAAGTTTAAAGTCATTAGTCCTTTCACCCTCAAATTATCCTTTTCAAATATGGCATTAATGGGAAACAAGATTATTTGTGCTAACACATCTTGAAAATCAAAATGGGCTGCGTTTTTTACAGTGCTGTTCAATCTAGGATAGAAAAACTTGAATCATCAAACTTAACATCAATATTTTTCACTTGGTTGGTTGATGCTCATCTAAGCCTGAATGTGGGACCACTGTCATACTGAAGGAGTCTTCTTGAGGGTCAGTGTTGTAATCCACACCATTGAAAATAGCACAAGAGTCTATCAATTCTGTTCCCGCTGCTCCTTTTTCTTATGATCTATACATTTTACCTGCTGAATCTATTCTGGAGTTTTACTAACTTTTGAAAAGATATTCCTATTGAATCTTAGTAAATAGAAAAAATCAAGAAAAGTTTAATTTGACAGCTGTGGACTAAGCTGAACCTAGACGATTTAAAAGAAAAAGCCGTGTATAGATTCCCAACACATGCATCCCCTTTTAGCTGAAAAGATGCCGAAGCAATCCCTATCCATTCTATGAAAAATACACTTAAACATAATATATGTTTGAATATTATAACACCTTCCCATTAAAAATAGTGCATCTATATCTACATTTATATCTATATTTAACGAGCTAGGAAAAAGAAGAAAATTAAATTCATCTGTAATTCTATCATTCAGAGATAATTATGTTTATTAATATATGCTAATATTTTTGCATATGAATAGGATCTATTTTTTAAACATCAAATTTGCTTTTGTCATTTAACAATAGGTCATGTTCATTTCCCATTACACTATACATTCTTTCACGGCATTTTTAAAATGCTTCTATTGATGCTTGATATGAATATAGAAAAATGTGCCATCTTAAGTGTAACAACTTGAAGAATAGCATATCACCCTAGTCAAGAAAAACAATTTTATCAGTATCCCAGAAACCTTTCTTTTATTCCTTTCCAATCTCTACCACTTCTCTCCTTCACAAATATATCTATTATGACTTCCAATGAGACAGATTAATTTTGTTGTTTTTGCTCTTTGTATAAATGCAAGCATATAGTACCTATCCTTTGCTGTCCAGTTTCTTTCACCAGGGTTTGTGAGATACATCAGTTTTTTTCCAATGATGGAAATGTATTCATTTTCATTGTTATGTACTATTCCATTATATGAATGAACCAGAATTTATTTTTCTCTTTTAAGGTAGTTAGGCATTTGAATTGCTTCAACTTAATAGTGATTGTTTCCCTGTTGCTAAAGCAAATACCATACAATGGGCTGACCTAAACAATGGGAATTTATTGGTTTACATCTTTGAGGCTATAAGAATCCAAATTAAGATTTCAAGTTCTGAGAATCATCTATGGATTAATATTTTCTCCTGTGGACCAGATGGAGTGGCAACCCCACTCCTTCTAATTGTTTATGCAGTATTCATGCTCTCTCTGAAACTTGGGGCGAAGGCTCCACCCTCTCCAAGCACTTGGGTGGAAGCCAGGCTCTCTGTGAATACCAGAGCATAAGCCTCACCATCTATAAGCATTGGGGTAGCAACACTCTCCTTGAGGCACAAGGCCTGCCCCTACAAAAGCAGGGCAGATGAGCTGCCTCCCCCAAAGGGTAGGGGCACACCCACCCTTTCTGTACACATGAGTGGACACACTCTCTTGACCAGAGGAGAGATCTTCAGTCCAGATCTTGACTTCCTTTGAAGTTATTCTTTCTTCAATTCATCCCTTCTCTGTCCCTATCAGTTCAATCTGGCAGCAGTTCTACTAATACAAATTTTTTAAAAACCTTGTTGACTTTGCATGAAGTTAGTAGGCATCCAAACCATCAGATAATAGAACTTTCCACAGATTCATTCTGCATAACTATATTTCCTAACCTGACTTTCACTAACATGGCTGACCAGATCCAAGCTCTCATATGAAGCCCTACTTTCTGAGGATTTGTTTTCTGGAAGCTCAGGAAGATCCTTGGTTGAGCCACTTCTGGCCTGAGACTCAGAGCACATTATTTGGATAAGCTTAGACTTTTTCAAACCATTCATTTCTGACTCCTTTATGCTTTAGAATTAAGTTTTAAGCTTATCCCTTTCCTCTTGCATTTCACTATAATCTACAATGAGAGACAAGGCTGCACCTTTGACACTTAAGCTTAGAAATGTCCTTGGCTAAATATTCAAGTTCATTGCTTTCAAGTTCTGCCTTCCATCCAACATCAGAATTCAATTCTGCCAAGCTCCTTGCCACTTTAAAACAGTATTGCTTTGTCTCTAGTCTCCAACAATACATTCATCATTTCCTACTAAGACCTCACAGAAGTACCTTTAGCCTCATATTTCTAACAAGAGTCTCTTTAAAGCAATCTAGGCTTTTCCTATTAAGCATCTCACAATTCTTCCAGGCTATATCCACTATCCAATTCCAAAGCTATTTCTATGTTTTTAGTTATTTGCAATAGCAGCATCACATTCCTGGTACCAAAATATGTTATAGTTTCCTCACTGCTAAAGAAAATTTTGGCTTAAATAATAGGAACTTAGTAGCTCACAGTTTTGGGTCTAGGAAAGTCCAAATCAAGGTTTCCTCAAGGCTATGAGGTTTGGGGCTGGCTGCCAATGATTCTTGGTTTTGGCTTTTCTGTCATATAGCAATGCACACTGTGGCCTCTCCTGGCCTCTCTGCTTTCTTTTCCAGGATCTGTTGACTTTCATTTTATGGCTTCTCCCTCTGTGGCTTTTTTGTGTCTGACTATCTTCATGCTTATAAAGGATTCTAGTGATCCAGATTGTGCTGGCCTGAAAGGATTATGTATGCCCTAGGAGAGCCATGTTTTAATCCTGATCCATCTTGTGGATCAAGCTGCTTCTTTTAATTACAATCCAGCACTGTAAATTGGAAACCTGATTAGATTATCTCCACAAAGCTGACACACCCAATTGTGGGTATTAACCTTTGATTAGAAGGATATGTGACTCCACCCTTTCCAAGTGGGTCTTGATTAGTTTAGTGGAGCCCTTTAAAACTGACAGAGTCCCGAGAGCCATGAGAACCATGAAAGCCCATGCAACCAGAGACCTTTGGAGATGAAGAAGGAAAACACCCCTGGGGAAGCTTCATGAAATAAGAAGCCTGGAGAGAAAGCTAGCAGATGTCACCATGTACCCCCTCAGCTGAGAGAGAAACCCCAAACTTCATCAGCCTTTCTTGAGTGATGTTAACCTCATGCTGGTGCGTTAATTTGGAAATTTTTATAGATTTGCTTTAATCGGGACATTTTCAAGGCTTTAGAACTGGAAAATTGCACCTTAATAAATTCCCCTTTTTAAAAGATATTCCATTTCTGATACATTGTATTCTGGCAGCTTTCAAACTAGAACACAGACCAAAGCCCAAACTGATTCATTTGGGCCATACCTTACCTTAACAAAAGTAACATCTTGAAGAGATCTTATTTGCAATGTGTCCACACCCACAGGAACTGTTGGAGCGTGTTCTTCTGCGGTACATAGTTTCAAACCATCACAGCGGTTATGAATAATGCTCCTATAAATGTTCCTATTTTTCTTTGCACAATGTGCATGTATTTCTGTTGGATATGTATGTAGAATGAAAATGGTTAGGCAATTGGGTATCTAGAGCCAAAGCAGTTTTAGTGGTTTCAATATATGGATCAATCACAAGCCATCTCCAATGTGTGAATGTTTACCTTCAATCTATAGCAATTTTATAAATCAGAAAATTTAGACCATCTCAAAATAGGGCTTGGGCAAACTATAGCAGTTTGTATATTACAATAAATAACGTGGTCTACCTTTTTCTGAGATATAGCACTTACTCTAAGAGTAGAGAAAAATTCAATGAATGTTGTCTTTCTTTACGACCAGCACTTCATTTCTTAAATGACAAGCTCTGTTCTTAATTTCACCAGGCTGAAGTTATGGAAGGAACTCATGGAGTCAGGTGACTTGGCTTCTCCTCTCAGCAAGCACAGACCAGGAACATAAGCATTTAGCTATTTTTTTTTTTTGTCTCTTTGGGACTTGAATTACTTATGAATGAAAATTGGAAGTTAAGAGAGATAACGACTAAATTCATTTCAAATCTAAAACTCTGATATGACTTTTTAAATGTAACATTCATATTCTGTCACTAATCTTACCTGCTGGGTAAATTACATTTTGCAGGAATTATAAGTGGTAAATATTTGCAACTATATTGAATAAAACAAATGATCTAGTATGTTACTGGAGAAGCTCAAAATTGTTTCTTATAATTTTCCACCATAAACAATTACTGTTTCATTTAGGGAAAAGATTTTCATCTGAGTATTCCTCCTCTAATTCCATTACTGTCTTTTTGATAAATTAGATTAAGAGCATTGCAATTGTTGTTTTAAGGCGTTCAATTAGAGAAGTGATATACTGAGAACACACCACAAATCTGTGATTAGAAAACACTTTATTATATATACTCTCTAAAGATAACAGCTTCTAGGTATTTTCTATGAAAAAGAACACTAAGAATTTCATCATGTAGTGTGACTGCATGAGCTGGAGAGATAGCAGAGACAAGATTAAAATGCTGTTAAGTTTAAGAACTACTTCACCCAAGGTGTCTTCTCTTGCTTAGGTGCTTTTAGAAAGCCGTGTTATTTCAATTATCTTTGCTTTGATACGTATTTGGCACCAGCCTTCACTTACTGAATATACTCTTCAGATGTGAGTCTAGGAAAAGTGAATGTGTTTTAAAAATAAAGGATATATTTTATATCCTCAGTTCTTCATAAGGGAGTCATGAAACAGATTTCTAGACTACTGAATACCAAGCTTCTGGATGAATGCGTTCCTTGAAGTCAGACAAAAGGGGTTTCAGTTATAGTGTTATTTTTTAACCTGAGGGAGAAAAGCATCTCATTTTATACATAAATATCCTATTATTGTGTGTTACTATATATATATATATATATATACACATACATATATATTTTTTTCTATTAAACATAAGGTATAGAACTTTTTGGAGGCAGGATTTGATTGTTGGCAAGAGAACCATAAGACATGTTTCAGCATTTTAATACACGTAAATGAATGAACAGCCATTCTCATCACAAAGCTGTTTTTATGACTGTTTCTGGTTCTCCAAATATACAGCTAGCATGATGCACTCTTTTAATGACTATTATGAGAAGGTCTTTTTTTTTTTTAGTTCCACCCATCCATTTTTTTATAGAACTGGCTGCCTCCAGACTCCAAACTTATAGCTTGCCATTTTCCTAGAACAAAGATAGCCAAAAGACGTTTTAAACAATAAATGATGGAAGAGAGAAGACAGAGAGAAGCAGTATCTCCTACACAGGAAGGGAGAGTGGTGTCATTAGGAGATAGTGAAATGCTGCATAGCTTGAAGTTCATGTACGTAAGAAGGATTCTGTCTTATTTTCAGTAGGGTGCAGGCTAAGGGTAGTACAGTAAATGTCTGGCACTAGGGCATCAGCTGCTTCATGACTGCAAGTCTTTCTCTATTCCTCGTGAATACAAAGCACACCAAAGAGCCCTATTTGGCTAAGATTTTACTACAAGGTAACAGGGATGCATAAACACATAAGAATCAAAGACAGAGAGTGATAAATCATTATTTGATTTGAAAGAAAGAAGTATTTTATATGAAAGGGAAAATTTCAAAGCAAATTGAAAGTCACCAGAAAAACATTAGTAGAACAAATAGTAATCTCCAAGAAGGAAGAAATGCAAAAATAAAAGCAAAACAAAAATTCCATTTTGAAGTTTTTACTATGTTTCTGGACTGCCACAGAAAGATAGGGCAAGAACAGTGAATTAGAAATTGAACAATGTAAGAAATTAGGAGGAAAAGAGTCTATTGAAATGGAGAAGATGGTATATTGAAGAGATCTTAGGTTCAGATGTCATCAGAAAATAAATGTGGAAAAGATTCAGATATCTGATACATATGAACCTAAGAGTAAAGTTAATATGTTAAGAGGATGCTTTGGCTTCTATATGACACAAAAGACTCCTAAAGTGACCCTTATAAATAAGGATCAAATAACATGCCCAGGTGGTTTACAATGAGTGATAGCATATATAGTACATCATTACTCATGAGACATGGTAATAGGTT
This sequence comes from Tamandua tetradactyla, assembly GCF_023851605.1. NCBI lineage: Eukaryota > Metazoa > Chordata > Mammalia > Pilosa > Myrmecophagidae > Tamandua > Tamandua tetradactyla. Next base: position 134,141,621 of record NC_135331.1, read on the forward strand.
ATTGTCCTATTCTAGAAGAAAACACTAATCTTGTTTAAAGATTATAATGGTGACAATACAAAGAAAGGTTTTTCTTTAGATATTCTGCTATTTTTAAGAGTCCTCTAAAATTCTGGATCTATGTGGTAACTCTAGAGGGTCTAACTGCTTTAATAACATTCTTCTTAAAACCTGCGGGACAGTTGGGTCTCGGTTGACAAAATGAGAATGCTTTAAATTCTTGTTCTACACAATCTTCCCAGAAAGTTTAAGTAGTGGTTTTGCCATCTTTCAAGTTAGAGAACTTGGTTTTCAACTAATCATATACAATATCCAAGTTTTGTGATGCCTGAATCATATATATTTGGGAAGATGTGTATGTTAGTTTGCAAGCTGCCAGAATGTGACATTCCAGAACTGGAATGGCTTTTTAAAAGGGGAATTTAATAAGCTACAAGTTTACAGTTCAAGCCTACAAAAATTTCCAAATTAAGGCACCAACAACAGGTTACCTTTCCTTAAGAAAGGCCCATGGGTCAGGAACACCTCTGTCAGTTGGGAAGCCACGTGGCTGGCATCTGCTGTTTCCTTGCTCCTTGGCTCCATTGCTTTCAGCCTCTGTTCCTGTGGGAGTTCTTCAGTTTGCTTCTCTGGGGCTGGTCTTGGCTTTTTCCAGGTTCTGGCTTATTAACATCTCATGGCTCTGAGGTTTCTGTCATTTCTGACTCTCTCCAAAATGTTTCTTCTTTTGAAGGATTCCAGTAAACTAATCGAGACCCACCGAAAATGGGTGGAGTCACATCTCCAGCTAATCAAAAGGCCACACCCATAATGGGGCACGCCACATCCCTGTGATAATCTAACCAAATTTCCAACCCACAGTACTGAATCAGAATCAAAAGCAATGGCTGAGTCCACAAGATTGGATTAGGATTAAAACATGCACTTTTCTGGAGTACGTAATGCGGGGAGAGGTAGGACTCCGCCGAGTCCGGTCCCGCTAGGCTAGCGAGGGTCCACTCCTCCTGCCGAGGGGGTCCAGGGAGTAGAACCGCCAGGCGCAGAGGGGGCTCGAGCTCGAGGGTCTGGGTCGGAGGAGTACATAATACACTCAAACCAGTGCAGGGGGAAAGGGTTTTGAGGGAAAGAATACTTTCCCTAGGAGCAGGAAAATTTTCACTGAATTTCCTTCATCTGATTCCCAGCCAAAGACCCTGAAACACTGATGATGATATAATTAGGTTTAGCTTTGAAATGCCAGCTATCAAGTTTTCTATATAGCACCTTTTGAAATGTGACAGTATCTTTTATATGAGTCAATTCCTCTGCCTTTCTCTCATTATTTCCTTTGATAAGTCAGTTTTGTTTTGAAACATTCAGCATGTTTTAGAGGAAATGTTCACAGTCTTCATAAAGTCATTAAATTAGAATCATAAGAATTACTGATCACTTCAAATGAAGCAGCTCAAATAGCATCTGCAAAAGATGACCCAGGGCATATTATTTAATGCTGCCTGCGTGTTCAACTTTCCAGGGCCATTTTTACTTATACCCATATTATACATACTGCTGCAACTAAATTATGCTTATGTATCTTTTGGTATGCTAATATTTTGTACTTTTCATTGAAACTACCAATTAACACTTGGAACAGAATATTTGAACCTTTAGTAAATAATCATTACCCAAAGTATTATATAATTATTGAACTTGCACTCTGAAGCATCTGTGGAGACTGATTAAATAAAGATATCCTGATCAAACACACTGGGTCAAGATTGCACACTCGAGACCTGTGGACAATGGGACCCTTTGCACTTGAATGAGTAACTCATTTATGATATCCAAAATTTACAGAATCAAGTACTTGGGTCGAAAAGTCAGAAACGGTATAATGCACAAATAATCATGATCATGGCTGTCATAATCATGACCAAAAAGAGCAATACATGAACTGTTTTCAACAGGGGAGCAAAATACTTGATGGTAAATGATGATCAACTCTAAAGTAGTAGAACAGAAATAATACAAAATGCAGTCATACATATCCAGATGCAGCATGATTGATGATTGTCTATAACCCTCTCCTAACACCCCTTCCCAAATTATTTTGGGATAATGTTCTTATCTTCTTTGTGTGAGTATGTTCATGGGGAAAAGCTAGGATGGAATTACCTTGTGATCCTATGGGACATAGTCAGTGAAAAGCCATTTTTCAGTATCTCTACATTTGTATGAGTTGTGACAGTATAGAATAACCCAAATGATTGTTTTTTATTACCCTTTCCATAATGTGAATGCACATTTTGTATGATTTACAACCTGACATAATAGAAATAAATCCAAAGTTTTCAAAAATGTTATGAAGAGACTCTTCAGATAATGAGAATGTATGATTTAGGAAATATAGCCTGCCTTCAGATGGGATTTGAAATTATTAAAGAATATTTATATCAACAGAGAAGATGCCTTCCAACCATAAGTTTCCTTGTCAATATCTTAGATATATAGAGTGCCATTCTTTATGGAGCTCAATATTCTATCAGATATATCATTTACGTCACCCAGATAGTAAATTAAACTTTAATTTATATTTGAATATTATGCATGAAACTGTGTTTTAAGAAAGAAATAGCAAGCAATATACCAGTTATTATCTGAAACACTTTAAATATTAATGCATTTAATCCTTGTAACAACTCTGTGAGATAAGGACTGTTATTATCTCCATTTTCCAGATAAGGAGATAAAGGCATAGAGAGTAGGTGAAATACAGCCACAATTTGAAACAAGGCAACGTGACTTTGATGTCCTTCTGCTTAACCATTAAAAGACAGAAATTCATTCCATTAAAGATACTTTCAGATATGAATCAAAGAACCAAAATAAAATGGGTCAATGCTTTGAGTACATTTACAAGTAGAGTGACACCTCTCCAAAAAGATATCATTTACTAAAGCTATAAAGAATAGAGATGCCAATCATTCCAGACTGACTTGAATAATCACATGTAAAAGCTCTTTGAAAAGTGAAGGAACAAGTGGATGTAAAATGGAATTAAGATATAGTTTCAGTGCTTCTGTATATAAAATCTTTTGGAGCTCAAGAGTTAAATATCTGTTAGTTCTGATTTTTTCATTTGCAGAATTCTTACTATAATCACTCTCAGCACTAATATTTATTCATGCCAGATCTGTTTTGCATAGAATAAACATACAGAATTTACCACTTATTTTATTCTGGGATATCAAATATATATGTAAAAATTTATTTTTAATCTTTTTGTATTTTAAACGTCTCTCAAAAAGATCACTGTGTAAATGAGATGATAAAAGTAAAAATAAAATGTTATACCACTCTCTGCATCTTTACAATAAATGAACAATTGTGGAAATTTGGAAACATATTCAATAATAAGATTAATTTTATCTAGAAATGTTTTAATACAGATAATCTGAATATCAAAGGCAGTGTTAAATTGTTTAATTTGGTTACTAAAGTGCAAACACGTATTCTTTCTTACTAAAGTAAAACACTCAAAAATAATACTGAAGGTCAAAAAAATTCTGAATCCTAGCATTAACCCTGATCACATGTCTTTGTGAAACATTATTTCTTAATCTTAACCTTATTGTATGAGTAGAGGAATAGCAACAATTCTCTCAGTACGAAATGCAGGTGATAATAAAATATTTCATTTTATGTACTTCATTTAAACAGCTTCAGCACTGTTTCATATAAGAATGAATGCAATGTCTATACTTTAGAGTCATTCATGTTCAATATCTCTGCTTTACCACCTGATTTATTTGACTTTAATTCTTTCTAGTTTTAAAAAATTGAAGGTGATATTTCAAATTACCATAAATATGTGTATATGCACTACTGAGATAAAATACATGCATAGTACTTGAGTTAAATATCTAGACTGTAAGCTTCACATTGGTGAATATAAATGAATAAACTACAACATAGAGTTAGAGATTATTGAACAACAATTTCTAGTTTATTTGAATGTTCCCAAATGGGACATTCAAAGGTGAATAAAATGTACTTCAAGGCCTTTTGTGCAATGTATTTGAGAGGTTTTTTTTTTTTTTTTCATTTCAATTAATGTACTTTTCTACACCAGAATTTCCATTTGGTTCTTTTGAAATAATTCCTATCTCTTTACTAATGTTCTCTATTTAATGAGACATCGTTGTCATGTAACTGAGGAATTAGAGTTTAATGAATGATTATGATTAGTGAATCATTATATAAATATTCCTTTTTTTTCTTTCTGGTATATTAGAATAGAGAGAGAAAATACCTGAAGTGGCTGAACTATATAATTCAGCTGTCCTGATAACTGATAATGATTGTAAAAGCCCTTATCTTTCACCTTTGTGATTGCAAAAGCTATTACTCCCTCTATCCTGTCTTTTTCTTAAAGTAACTTGTAAGGGCAAAGGTTCTAATGCTAATGAAGAATTTGAGTCAGCTACTAACTAGTTCCAGTCCTTTTACATTTGAAAATTGCATTGGCTAGACTATGCCATTGAGAGGATAGCTCTACCTCACCTCCTTCAGTCTTACTTTTTTCTTTTTACTGTTGACATGATAACATCGTCTCTTTTCCTTTCAGCTTGCACTTTTGAAATGATAACTCTGTTCTACTTTCTGCTTAGACTTAATTATTTGAAATTGTAATGACTTCATCTTCCCTTGTTAGAATCCATAACAATCCTGAACCCCCTAAATTCAGGAGACAGATTTTGGGTTAAAGGCCCAGCTGATCTGCTTTATGCTTAGCAATACACTTTTTCTCTCTTTGAAATCCCAGTGTCTCAGGAATTGATTATTTGAGCACCCAGGCAAATGAATCCACTGCCTTTGTCTGGCAATAGTCATACCTTACTTTGCTTCTTTCAGCACAATTTTCTTTATTTTTTTGAAAATATTTACAGTAGCTGCTTTAAAGTCTCTCTCTAGTAAAACTGACATCTGGGTCCTCTCAAAGGTATTTTCTGTTGCCTGACCTTTTTTCCCCTTTGTGTTGGTTGTACTTTCCTCTTTCTTTGTAGGCTTCAATTTTTTTGCTAAAAACTGGATATTTCGGACAACCTATTGAAGCAAGTCTAGATACTGATTTCCCTTCCCCCACTTATTCTCTACGGTTTGTGGCCCTAAACTTATCTGTTTAGTGCCTTGACTGGAATATTTTTTGTAGAATGTTCCCTTTACAGTGTGTAGCCTTTGATCCACTCCTCATCTGCACAGTCACCCTAGGATGACATTGGCTATAACAGGATTCTCCTTTTCTCCTTCTCTGATCTGTCTGATAAACTGCCTCTGCAAGCATCACATCCTCCACCAATAGCTGGTTGATTTTTCCCTTGTTTTCAACAGTGCCTTGGGGCATAAATCACTCAGCAATCTGACACCATTAAATTTGGGCTCACTTGCTTGAGCCCAGTCTTTGAGGTTTGTTCAAACTCTAGCAGGGATCTTAACTATCTCCGTCCTTGATTTTCTCGGGTAAACTTGTGTTTGGTCTGAAGTTTAACTTGTTGCTCACCAGAAGCAACCAACCTCCTCTTAGTTGCTTTTCACCAAAGCCATTAATGGGGATTGATCTTCCCCATACTCTGACACAAAGTCATTTTCCTTGCAGAGAAGGTCAGAGCTCTCTGTTCTTACAGCCTTGCCGTGTCATTGGACAAAACCTCTGTATCCTGCCTAGGAACTGGAAGCAGAGACAATAACACACTCAGAATGGCACTCCTGCTTTATGAGGAGGGTTTCCAGGAGGAGGTGGTAGCCTCTGGTCTTTTTTACTGGTTTCTTCGGGCCTAGGATCTCTTTCCAACAAGGCAGCTAGAGTGAGAGTGATTGGAGTCCCAGGACTGCAATGGGGGTTGAGTGGAGGAAGAGAACCCCAGACCTCTCATCTTTACTTGTCCAGGGATTGAGCTTTGACATCATGGAGCTTGGTCAGCATGGAGGTCTGGGAAATGCAAAGTCCTGGTAGCCTACCTCTCCTGGGAGGATACCAATGTCCTCCACTGAGAACTAGGCAGAGAGGGAATCCCATCCTCTTGGTCACAATTAGAGCAGATCTAATTTTATTGTCAAGAATGGTGTGCAGAATAGTAAAGCACTTACTATGTCTGATGTGGACAAGTAGGCTATAACAGTATATGATTATTGAATAATTACTGCTTAATAGACTATAAAAGCCCCTTTTAGGGATGCACGGGTGGTTTGGTGGTAGAATGCTCACCTTCCATGTATGAGACCCAGGTTCCAGTTCCAAACCATGCAACCACACCCTCCCAAAAAAGCCCCTTTTATAATGATAAAAATAATTTGATAAGAATCAAGAGATTAAATTATGTAATCAAGTAATCCAGAAGCAAAGTGTACCAAATGCTTTTCTCAAGACTTTAATAACTAAACCATTGAGCAGTATTTTATGTCAACTCTTAACTTTACTTATCTCTGACAAAAAATCATGTCTAAGCACAAATCAAATCTTGTGCAAGAGAGGCCCATCCTGCTGCTCTGAGAACCAAGCAGTCAGCAACAGCATTTCAGAAGGTCAGATTCCTGGAGCCGTTCATAACTAATTATGGGTTGAAACATTTGAACAACAAAACAAAATACGACAAAAGAAAGCTTCTGTACATTTTGTCAGGTAAGACTTAGAGAAATAATAAAAAACAACAGTGTTTTAACAGAAATATATTTCAGCCTAGAAAGTCAGTATTTTCCACAGAGACTCAGCTATATACAAATTGCAGAAAACTAAACACACACATCTAGGCCTGAGGTAGGAACTGCCTAAAACATTTGGTTGCCTTGATATTTTTGAGTTCTGTCAATATGCAGAAAAATTAAGTCAATATGAAGGCTAAAACAAGTTTTAGAGTGTCTTGTGAATAATGTAAGCCTGCATTTAAATTATTTTGTAATCAAGTATCTCATATTTATTTGCCAATCTTATATTTTGGAAGTTTTATTTCCTATATCTGTTCTCTCATTGGTTGATGTTAAATTTTTAGCCTTATATATTCTAAAATAATATTTCTAATTAAAGTTAAAAAACACACATCAGTTTTGAAATCTTTAATTTTCACTAATACTTTTCTATGTTCTATGTTATCCTGCCTGATATTTTAATTGCATCTTGTTTTAAATGCCTTCCAAATTTGTCATTTTTAAAAATAGGGCAATACTTTTAAAATGTAACTGTCTTCTAATTTCTTTGTTTACTATTGCTATTTCATAAAACCCATATTTTAATTCTAGAATCTATTTATTTAATAAAAATAACATAATACAGTTTATATTTTAGTGAGACTCTGTGAAAATTATTCACTCTGCCATTGTTTGTGAGAGGTTAAAATAAAGACAATAAATTAGTGAGGTTGAAATAAGGACATTTTTAGACAAACAATAAATGTCCTTATTTCAACCCCTCATTGAATGATACATTAGTTCAGTATAGAAATTCTAGGCTGAATGTTGATTTCCTCAGGATTTTAAGATGATGTTTAATTATCTTGACATTATTTTTGCTCTTGACAAGTTTTCTCTAAGTGTTATTATTGTTTATTTATAGAAAACTTGTATTTTATCTTTACTGAGATTTATCCTCCTATGTGTGTATGTGTGTGTACTCTGCCTTTTCACTACAATATATCTAGCTTAGGATTTCTCCTTATTCATTAGGCATCAGATTCTGTATTTTCTTCATTTTGCATATAAAAGTCTTTCATTATTTTTAGATACTTTTCATCCTTTGTCTCTTCCCATTCCTTCTCATTTCACAATCTTAACTTGAACATTTTAATTCTGTTATCTCACTCTCTTGTTTCCATATTTTGTATCCCAACTCTACTGTTACATTTTGAGTAATTTTCTCAGCTCTAGTTCATGAATACCTTTCCAACTGCAATTAGTTTTTTCTATTAACTCATCTACTGAGTTTTTTATTTTAAGAACAATATATTTTTTCATTTCAAGTTCTATTTAATTAATTTTCAAATCTGTCTTTTCTTTTTAATTTGTCTTATTTACTTGTGGTTTCTAATTCACTTTCATTTCTAGTTATATAAGTCCAGTTCCTGAGGCGTTAATTCTCCTGTTACTGCATCTCTTGGTTCTAAGATTCATCATGTTACTGTTTAATATTCACTCTAGAAATTTAGAGATTTTACTTCTGTTTCCAAGACCATAAGCACAAATATTTCAATTATAGAGAATTTGAAAACAAACAAAACCATACATATCTTTTTAAGAAACTGGCTATTAGAAGGGATATACTTTTCCTGAGCTCTAAATCACAAGCAGCTCTAACACAGTTTCTTAATTGTGAAAGCCTTTGATGAAAGCAAGGAATATTTTCTGTGCAGCATACATACCAATAAAAAGACATAAAGATATAAGGTGATTCTAGGAACTCGTAAGGGGTCCACGACTCTGGGTGAAGAAACCCTGCTCTAGGTCGTTTTGTGTAATGTGCCTCAAAACTGTGATTCAGGAAGACATTGCTAAGGAAGAAACCAGGCTAATTATGAATTAAATGTCATATAATGCTTTCAAAATGGGAGGGAGTGATTTTCAGAAGACTTATAATTTTTTAAGACATAAACTAAGGTATAGAATTTAAAGGAGACTCAAATGTTAAAGTTCAGAAATAGAGTTGTATGAAAAATGTTTTTAAATCCTCAATTTGGTTCAAGTTACAAAATTCATTCTCATTATGTTTTAAATTATGTTATGTCACTGGAGCTTTCATGGTTATACATACATACATACATACATATATATATATATATATATATATATATATACATGCATACACACACACGTATATTTATATAAAATCAGTAAAATGAAGGGACAATTCCCAGATCTTTTATCCACTGTCATCTCACATCTTCCATTCATATACTACAAATATTTTTGAGTTCTTACTTTTATGGAGGAGATGTAGATGTAGACAAATCAGATAGAGTCTCTCTACCAAGACATCAAACAAGTAACACATATTTACAATGATTAAAATTAAAAAATGATGACATTTACTGAGTGCTTTCTAAGTTTTGTACTAAGTACTTTATATGCATCATGTCATTTAATCGATAAAACAACATGTTACAGATGAGAAATCCAAGGACAGAAAGGTTACTTTGCCCAGGTGACAGGGCTACTAAATGGTATATTTTAGATCAAACCCAAACAGGCTGAGCTGATAAGGGGGTTTTCTAGACGTTTTTTGGAAGGATTAACATCATAACCGAAATTTGAAAATGAGTAGCATTTGTGAACTGGCCTGGAGATAAGAAAAGAAGTGTGATATTTGGAAATTTAAAGTGATTCTCTCTGGCTTGTCATGATGTCCAAGGATAGGCATAGTAAGGGAAGAAGCTCAAGTACAAAGAGGGCATCATGAATGGAATCGTGAAACTTGCTAAGGAGGTTACCGTATTCTAAGTGCAATGTGGAATCCCATGCAGGTTAAAATAGGGGAATGAAACAATCAGAGTGAAGGCAATAGATTAGAGGGAAGCCAGATCAATTTGGGTGCCATTGCAATAATTCAAGTAAGGGATGATACTGATTTAAATCTATGAGGGCAGAGAGACTGGGTAGATTTGAGAATAAAAAAACAGAACACATACTGGATTAAGACTCATAACTTTTTGGATACTGGGATAGAAGTAGAATAAATAATTGTGCATGACTGTTAGGTTTTAGGACAATGGAGTTATTATTCATGAGGATCTAGAGCACAAGAGTAGGGATACATTTGCAAGAAATATGATGATTTTCATCATGTTTTAAACATGTGATTTAAGAGTTTAGTCCAGTTGCAGTGGGAGTAGGCTATTTAAGTCTGAATTTCACTAGAGATTGTAACTCTAGATATTGATTTGGGACTCTACAAACCAGGATAGCTGAGTGAATGAGACTGCCCAAGGAAAAGGCTTAGAATAAGATGAAAATTAGTCCCAGAAAAGAGGCTGGTGTAAAGCACCACAAAAAAATGAAAGGAGAAGAGGAGCTTGACGGTGAACTGATTGCAAATGAATTAACTCACAACAAAGGGCTGAAAACAGATATGAAAAAGTAATTTGAACTTTGAGACTTGTAACAAATGTAACAACAAAAATTAACAAATTTCAAAGAGTTCTAACTTTCATTTTTATAAAACCAGTACAGTTCTGAGTATTGCTTCAAGCTTCAACATAGGATCTAAATATGCTTCCTAAATTGGTACTGGCAGAGGTAAGCTTAGGGAATATGATAAAACAACTAATACAATGCTTTATTTATTTATGTGAAAAAATTCTCCACTGACACAAGAGAATATAGAAGGAAGCAAGTGGATTCCTTAGAGAAATAAAATGTATTCATCTTGTAGAAAAGGAAGCATATAGAGAGGAGTCTCTTCACAGCCCTTTTGTTATGGGGATAATATAAATGAAAAAGGAAATTACAAAAAAGACAAAATTAAGCACTGCATGAAAATATAAGAAATAGCTTTAAAGTAGTGGGGTTAGTTGCTTTTGTTTTGATTTTAAGAAAATCAATTGAAGAAATTGAATTTTGATCATTGTTTACTTAAAGATTAATAAACATAGTCATAAATTTCTACTTCTTTGCAGTCCTTTCATTCTTAGAAAGACAATATTAAAATCCAAATATACAGCACCAATTATTTGATGTTTCCTTGGAAAGGGAAATGCATGTTCTTCATTCTCAGCTTCCTTATCTACATGGCCACGTTGTTTACATATTTGCCCTGTAGGTTGCCCAAATAAAGAATAGATTTGCTTATTTAAACTTTCAATATTTTAATGATAAAGACCTCACAGCAATATTATAATTTATCATGAGCATAATGTAATAAATAATTATAATTTTAAAATTTAGAGCTCTATATATGCATACCTCATTTTACTGTGCTTCATTTTATTGCTGTTTGTAGATACTGTGTTCTTTACAAATTGAGGATTTGTAGCAACCCTGCATAAAGCATGTCTATCAGCATCATTTTTCCAGCAGCATGTGCTCATTTTGTATCTCTATGTCATATTTTGGTAATTCTCACAATATTTCAAACTTTTTCACTATTAGTATATCAGTCACTATTAGTATATCTGTTACGGTGCCTGTGATCAGTGATCTTTGATGTTACTATTGTAATTGTTTTGGAGTGCTTATAGAAGACAGCAAGCAATTGATTCAGGTAGTGTGTGTTCCACCTGCTCCACCAACTGGCCGTTCTGCCATCTCTCTCCCTCTTCTCAGGCCTGCCTATTCCCTGAGACACAATAATACTGAAATTAGGCCAACCAACAATGCTACAATAGTCTCTAAGTGTTCAAATGAAAGAAAAAGTTGCACATTTCTCACTTCCAATTGAAAATAAGAAATGATTAAACTTAGTGAGGAAAACATTTCAAAAACCAAAGATGGGCTGAAAGTTAGACTGCTTATGCTAAACCCACTAGTTGTGAATGCAAAGGAAAAGTTCTTGAAGGAAATTAAAAGTGCTACTCCAGTGACCACATGAATGATAAGATGGCAAAATAATTGTATTACTGATACGGAGAAAGTTTTGGTGTCCATATAGAAGATAAAACCAACCAAAACATTCCCTTAAACCAAAACCTAATCCAAAGCAACACCCTAATTCTCCTTAGTTCTATGAAAGCGGAGAAAGGTGAGGAAACTGCAGAGGAAATGTCTCAAGCCAAAAGAGGTTGGGTCTTGTTGTTTGAGAAAAGCAGCCATCTTCATAACATAAAAGTGCAAGGTGAAGCACTGAGTACTAATATAGGCGCTGCAGCAAGGTATCCAGAATTAAGCTGAGGTAATTGAAGAATGAGGGCACACTAAACAAAATCTTTTCAACGTAGAAGAAACAGCCTTGGAAAAGAGACGCTATCTAGGACTTTCATAGCTAAAGAGGAGAAGTCAGTGCTGGCTTCATAGCTTCAAAGGACAGACTGAAGCTCTTGTTAGGGGCTAATGCAGCTGGGACTTTAAGTTGAAGCCAGTGTTCACATACCTTTCAGAAATCCTAGGGTCCTTAAGACATGCTAAATCTATTCTGTCTTTGCTCTGTAAATGGAACAACAAAGCCTGGATGGTAGCATATCTGTTTATGACATGGTTTACTGAATATCTAAAGCCCAATATGGAGACCTACTCCTCGGGAAAAAAAAAGATTCCTTTCAAAATACTATTGCTCATTTACAATGCACCTGGCCACCCAAGAGCTTTTATGGGGATTTGTACAGTGAGATTTGTGTTGTTTTCATTCCTGTTAACACAACAACCATTCTTGCAACTACCCTCCTGATCAGTTGGCAAACATCAACATGGAGGCAAGACCGTCCACTAAAAGAGTATGACTTGATGAAAACTCAGATGATGGCTAGCATTTTTTTGCATTAGCATTTTAAAAAATAAATTTAGGTTTTAGACATAATGTTTCTGCACACTTAACTGACTATATATAGTGTAAAACATAACCTTTTTTTTTGCATGGGCAGGCACCAGGAATGGAACCCGGGTCTCCTGCATGGCAGGCGAGAACTCTGCCTGCTGAGTCACCATGGCCCTCCCAACATAACTTTTATATGTACTGGGAAACCAAAAAATTAATGTGACTCATTTTATTGTGATATTCATGTTAATGTGGTGGTCTGGAACCGAATTTGCAATACCTCCAAGATATGCTTGTCATTCTCTAAAATGAATATGTGGATTAGATTTAATTATAATAATAATCCTAGTAATTTTCAAGGAAGGGATAGAACTGTATTAACTGATGTTAAAGTTAATATGGAGTAAAGTCAAACAAAGCAAACGAATATAGCAAAAATAAAAGGGAAAATAAAGAGTACTTGCCTTAATATATATTAGGAAAAAACTATGATGCAGTGCACTCAAATAAATAATAAGCAAACAAATGAGCCAGTGGAATACAGTAAAACAATCTGAAGCAGGTTGCAGTAGATATGAAAACGTAATTTGTATGAGAATAGTAGGTTAAATAGTACAGAAAGTATTTAATGAATGAAAACTAAGAAAAATCGGTACCCTTTCTCACCAAATAAATACGTACATATATTTCCACTAGATATATTTAATGTAAAAATTAAAATGATATTTAAAGAATCAAAATGTATATCCTAGCAGTAGGGAGAAACCTCTTAATCAAAATAGAAAATCCTGAAATGTAAAAGAAAATAATCTATTTGATTATAAAAAAATTAAAAGTATATATATTGAGATACATAAATATAATCAAATTATGTAATATGTAGATAAACGAAAGAATCGTTAAAACTATTTCCAAAGCTGATGGCTGATTAAAGTTCAGTACTAGTTACAAGTTGATCAGAAAATAACTAAAACCAAAAAATAGAAAGTTGGGCAAAAATTAAAGTAAGAAATTCACTAAAGGGCGAATCCAACTGGCCAAGAAATGCAAAAAGATACTAGTAGTACTAAAAATGTAAAATTACAATTAAATTCTAAATAATAACTTTAAAACATTTTTATATAACATTTATATGTTGATTTAATATATTTTACATAGTAAATCCAAATAAAATAAATTATAATTATACCATGTATAAATAAAAATGCAAATTTAAAAAAGCAGTAAGGGAGTATTCCACCTATCAGATTACTGAAAATTAAATCAAAATACACCTAATGCCAATAGGAAATATTTGTATATGTCTATGGAAATATAATTTGTCACTACTTTTTGGGAAAGCAACCTGCTATATACATCAAAATTAAAATTACACAATAGTCTACCCAGCTATTTCACTCCTAAATATATACCCCATAGAAATAAAAGCAGCTGGAAGTAAGATATGTATGCTAGAGTATTTATGATACTACTGTTCAAAATGTAGGGGTGGGGGGAAACTGGAAATAACATGAATGAGCATCAAGAGAGGAATGAGTCAATAAATTATGTTATCTCCATAACATGGACTGTTATGTTCATTTATAAAAATGAATTAAAGCTCTATGAGTTGTGAATTAAAGATCTATGAGTTAGTTCTAATGAATGAGAAAATAAAATTGAGGGAAGGATATATTATACGATATCAGTTTTTAAAGAAAAAATGACAACATACTCGTATGTGAATGTAAATGTGTGTTTATATGTGTGAATTTTAATTTTGATATCAGTGATTACATGAGAAGAAAAATACAGCAAGCTGTTAATGTGAATTACATATTTTTGGGGATGGGGTAAGTGTTACAGGGGATCATTAGAGGGCAAGAGGCGATAAGGAAAGTCAAAAGGACTGATTCTAAAATAATCCTATTACGAAGTGATATACTTCCACTTATGAAATTTTATATGTATGTGCATACATATATGTACAACACATGATCTTTTTAAAGTAGAAGAAAAATAGTAAAGTCTGTATCTGGTGACTTGCATGATATATTTCCAATTTAAACAAGAAATGTTGAACAGTAATATAAATAGCATAATTATACTTTAGTAAAAGCAATAGACATATTTCTTTAATGTTTTCTTAAAATGAATTAACTAGAAGAAAAAGGTAGGAAAATATACAAGAGGTGTTTAACAATGGTTACCTTTGGGTGGTAGAAATGGAAAAAGTGTGGCTTGAAAGCAAAATTAACCGCTTTTGTAAGATTTTGTAATGAATTGCCTACTATTTGATAATAGTTCAGGCATGTACTATTATGTGAAAAATAAATAATATATCTGAATTTTGCATTCTGTTATCTTTTCATCTCAGTTCACTCTTACTCAAGGTTCTTATTCATTGTTTATATTGAGGATACCAAGCTTGTTCTACTTTTTTTCCTTGTGATTTACAGGAAATCACTGTAGAAGAGTCATCTTCCTTCTAATCATTCTTTCATCTATTCCCTCATTTGTTTAATATATTTTTTAAGGGCTTGCTTTGTGCTAGGATCTATGTGAGCTATTGGTTATGAAGTGGTGTGTGAAATAGATACGGTCTTTACTTTAGAGACTTTATATTCCAAGGTAGGGGAAGGGTTGACAATGAATTTTATAACAAATTGATATGCATATAAATGAAGCAAAGCACTATGAAGAAAACAAGCACGATGCTGTGATAGACTTCTATATTTCTAGAGGGAGGAGTAGATACAGGAGGGTGTCATTTTCTAAGATGGGGGAAAACAGGGTATTTTTAGTTTGGGTTTTCCAGAAGCAGACATTGAGACAAGGATTTTCATACAAGTAGTTTACTCAAGAAATAATCCCAGAAAACCCTGTTAGGAGGTTGGAGAAATGAAAAGAAAAGGCAAGAAAGCCAGCGCAGGGCGTATTACTGGGCAGTTCAACTCCATGGCCAATTTGATCCAAATCCCACTGTTAAACTCTGGGAACCAACATACATGCCTAACAGTTATCCAAGCCAAGCGTCTAAGAGCTGGGTTTTTATACACCAATTTCCATTAGTATTTACTGAGGGCTGCTCCCACAGTCATTTGTTCTCCAGTATCTGAACAGAGCAGAGCAGAGCAGACTCTAGCGGACAGAAAAAGTCCTCAGATAAAGGATACAAGTCATTGAGCAACTCCAACATTATAAGCTAAGAAACTGGCAAAGAAGATGATTCGATACAGCAGCCAGAAAGGTGGGAGAAAATTCTTGAGAATATGGAATGAAGGGCAAGGAAATAAATGATTCAAGAAGGCTGCTTCAATCAAGAATGTAAATGTTCCTAAAACCAAAAGGGCAAATATTTTATAATCTCACAGATATGAAATAATTAGAATAATCAAACTCATACAGTAAAAATCTAGAACAGGGGAAGGGGGTGGGTAGGGCATAGGGAGTTAAGACTTAAAATTGCAGATTTCCCATTTGGAATAATGGAAATGTCTTGGTAATGGGTGGTGGTAATAGAGGCACAACATTGTAAATGCAATTAATAGCATTGGAAAATATACATCTAAATGTGGTTAAAAGGGCAAATATTAGGATGTATAACTGGTAATAGAATAAATTTTAAAAAATGCATGAAACTGCACTATACAAATAGTGACTACAGAGTTAAACCATGGATTATAGTTAATAGTGCAATCATAGAAATGTGCTTTTATCAATTTTAACAAGTGTACTGTACCAAATACAAGATGTTAATAACAAAATTGTCCTTTATTTTATGCATTATTCTGTAAACTTATAATTTCTCTAATTAAAAAAGCATGAATGTTTCTAAAAGGATGAATATATTGAGACCAATAATGCTTTTATTTTATTTGCAATGTTGACCTTGTTGGAAGTCATTATTGACCTTGACAAAAGCAGGGATGTGAGTAAAATTCTGATTTTAGAGTTTGAATAAGTGGATATGAAATGGAGTTATTGCTCTGGCTAATTCCTTTGAGAAATCTGTTCATGTAAAGGAGATGGGAGAGGGTTTGTGGAAAGGCATTTTGAAGATAGAAAACCTAAAGCAAGCTTAGGAGCTACTGGATATGATTCCCAGGATTCAGATGAAATTTTTAGTCATTTGTGCTACAGAAATGAGGGCATAGCCATTTCTAATAATTAATATGAACAGTGTATATAGTTTTCCCATGGCCTTCCAAAATATTGATTTAATTCCATCATTACATCTATAGCTGGAGGTCAAGTTGTTGTCCATGGCTCTCAGATCAATTCCCCATATTCACCTACCCATCCATCAATTCATCCTCTCAGCATACGTTATTGAAATGTATCTCGTGTGAAATAAATTAACCTAGAGTGGCCCTTCCTGACAGGCATCTGGAGATCCTCCTGCATGGCTCTATTATGGTCTTAAATAACTCAGGATATGTAAAATAACAAACAAACAAAAGAGAAAACAACATCTTCCATATAAACTGTATAAGATCTTACTTTTCTCCTTTGCCTCCACAGGCAGAAACCATAATAGAACAATAGTTAGATTAGAAAAAAATTAGTAATTTCTAAAGTTTGTGTATTAGAAAACAGCATAAAGTTGAGACAAAGTATAAACTTTGAAAAAATGTGATTAATATATGACAAAATATGACCGATATTCTTAAAAGATGAGAGATTAGAAAACTATTGGAAAAAAGATTACTAAGTTTGAAAAATGATGAACAGCAATTTCCCCAAAATGTAAAAAAGCAGATGAAGATAAGATAAATGTTCAACTGCCTACTAATCACAAATTAAGAATAATAAAACATCTTTTATCTTTCATATTGTCAATGAATATAAAGAATAATAAAACCTAGTGTTGGTGAAGTCAGTAGAGACTGCAGAGGTAAGGGTAAATTGGTACAAACTTTTTGAGGACAGACAACATACACTAAACCTTACAATGTGAATTATTTTGAACATAGTAATACCACTATTTAAAATGTTTCCTATTCAGGCCTCAAAATTTGGTATAAAAATTCATGAACAGAGGAGTTCAGAGCTGTGCTATTTATATCTGGAAAATATGGAAATACCTAAATGCCCTTTCCATAATCAGGATTTCATTAAATAAGTGATATTGTGTTTGTATTGTAGAACACTATATAACAATTGCATTTATCTCATAAAAGAATTTTGATATAAATATATGGTATACTTATTAGTGATAATAGTATGCTTGACAAATACAGACTTGTATCTATATATATATGCATAAATGTTTTTATGTTTGTATATTTACAAGTATTTATAGGCAATGGAGAGAGTGTTTAATACAACAATGATAACTTTCAGTGGTGAGATTATCGTTGATTTTTTTACATATTTTTTTCAGCATTCTCAAGATTTTTGCATTGTTCATATATTACTTTTATAAGGAGAAATAAATTCTATTTTAAAAAACATTAGTGAATTATTATTCTTCAGCTTCCTATGCTTTGGTTGAGGGAGCTGCACTGTAGTCTTTGAAAGTATGTAGAGAAAGAGATATTGATGCCTATTTCAAGATGGCAAACTGAATACAGCTTCTTCTCCTTCCTCAAAGCCATAAAAACATAAATACTGTTGACTTTAAAAATCCATAACATCCTGGGAAAACAAAAATGGGAACCCTTTGGTGAACCAAAGGAGGTAGGAATTCCTTTGGGAGAAAATTAAAGATGATCCAATTAAAGAGGATAATCAAAACACAAAACATCAACAGAAAGTATTAATGAAGAAGGCAGTAATTTGTACCAGGAATGTTCCACACCTGCAGAAGTTTGGTCCTGGGAGTAGGAAATGTTCCCAGACAACACTCGGAATGATTGACCAGAATGCCGTAGCAGGTATCAGGCAGATCAACTACCATATGTGGCTCCTATCTTGGGGCAGGTAGAAGCACATAGAAGTCTGCCTCCAGGTGGGGACAAGGACACTGGCCCTTGGATTACAGAGATAAAGCAGAATGAGCTACTGCCAGATGAAATATATCCCAAAATAATAAAGGGATTTCTATTCACTTAATTCTAGTGTCCTCATGAGCAACTGTCCTTTTATAATAATGCCTCCTGGTTAAAATGTTTTGATGAATCAGGGGACTTTAAAATAATTTTTTGCAAAAACCATATTAGTCAGGGTTCTCCAGAGAAACAGAATTATCCGGATATATATGCATACATACATATGTACACAAACACACATAAATACATAAAAAGATTTATTGTAAGGACCTGGCTCATGCAATTATAGGACAGGCTGGAAACTCTGATAAAGGTGATGGTGAGGTCCTTAGTCTGAATTTTCCATGGGAAGCTGGCTGACTGGAACCTCCAGCAAGAGCCTATGGGAAGTTAAGTCTGAATTCCTCTTCTGACTTCTGAAATCCTCAGTTCTGGCTTTTGAAACTGTCGACTGATTAGATGAGGAAGCTCCCTACATTGCTGAGTGCAATCTCCCTGGCTAATCACAGAGGCAATCAAGTGATTATAGATGCAAATCCCCCAACAACTGGGCACTATAAGCTAGTCAAGGTAACATGAGAAATTAAATACCATAGAGACAAACAAAATTTGAAGGAAAAATAATTCAATTTTCACTTCAAAGAAGATTCTAAACTAGCTTATTGAGGGTATGGTTTGCACAGACTTATAAAAAGAAGCAGCCTTCAAGATCAATTACAGGTATTATGTATTGCATATTGAAAGAATTTACAAAAACAATCCACAGTATGTTTTCATTATTTATTTATTTTGTCAAATCAACAAAATATAAAAGGCAGGCAATGTACTGAATCTAAATTTAGTAAAATAATTTCAGATTTTTTTACTATATTTTTATGACTAAAATGGAGAATTATGAGCTTCATGCTAGAATGGATTTGGATGAGTAATGGCTGTAAAAATGGATTTGGAAAATACTGATAGATAGATGTAATTCTGGAGTAAGAATTCTATTAGAAGTTTCTAGGATCTTTCTTGGCTATTTGACATTTTCACCAATAACTGGTTTAAAGTTGTCTCCACATTCTCCTACAATTACTGATACTATTTTCTCTTTTCTCTTATAGGTTTCTAATTTCTGGGAGGCAGGGGATATGTCAGAGCTAACACTCTTACTGCCTAGCATGATATATTATTATTTTAGATACTATAATGGATTGAATCATTTCCCCTACAAAGAAATTTTTAAGTCCTAAACCTTGGTCATGTGGATGTGAACTCATTTGTAAATAGGATCTTCAAACATCTTATTTAGATGACATCAAATTGAATCAGGTGATCCTGACTCCTGTATGACTGGAGTCAATATAAACAGAGGAAATTTAGACACAATGGGAGGCAGATGGGGAGAATTGGGTCCGCGTGACAGAAGCAGAGACTGAGCATGGCAACATAAGAGGGCATATGGCCTAACAAATTGCCTACATTAAGTAAATACTGAAATGGTTTTACATGACAGTAAAATCTTAAAAGTGTCAATAGTATGATATCATTGTCCAAAAAACAACATTAATTGTAATATAATATGTATAACGAACCTACTCCTACTTTTGACATGTTGGTTACAGCACATATGGAGTTTAGGATTCCATTCTTTAAAAGTTCACAAAATAATGTAATCATTGAGATAAGAGAGAGTAGAAGTAAGAGAATGCTAAACCAAGTCATATGTAGAATAGTAGTAGGATTTAGGTTTATTGTTTTAGAGAGGAGAATATATGCATGGCGAAGTGGTAGTGGTAACTAACTATTTGAAGAGTTGCTACTAGGCAAAGGAATGGGAGTTTTCCATGTGCAAGTGACCTTTAGGGCAACACCAGGATCATAGCTAGAGTCATATATGTGTGTGTGTGTGTATTTATATATGTATTTAGACAGACATGGATATAGATATTTTTCTTTTCTTTTCAAATCAATACAAATACTTCACACACCAGTCAGATTTAACACAAAAAGAATGAGCTTAATTCCCAACCACAAAAGAATTATCCAAAAGCAGAAGATGCACAACTACTTGGCAGCAAAGATAGTAGGACTCAAGAAAGAGATGACCCAAATGACCTTTCAAGTCTCTTCAAATTTTCTTGAAATGTTATAATTCTATGTGGTTTTCATTAGCCTAGTGTTTAACCTTGAGAAAGCAATAACAAAAGAATACACAAAACTTGGTTCTGTAGCTCTATTTCTTGGCAGTGTTTTACTTCCTCCCTTGAAAAGCTCCTGTAATGCCAGACAAGTATTCATTTTTAACCTAAATGACTAACTACAAGTCTTGGGAGAGAAACTGCCAAAAAATATTGTGTTACTTATGACTTAGTGGTTTCTAATATAACAAAAGCAAAGAGGAGAAAAGAATGCTTTAAGAACTATTTCCTTTACTCTTTCTAAATCTGCTGCCCATGCGGGAGCTTCAGACAAGGTGAATGTCAAAAGAGAGAAATATTGAAGGAGAAGGCCTGATGATCTTTATTTAAAGTACAATTCATTCAGCGAACATTAAATGAGTACCTGCTATGTGCCAGGCTTTGTGATAGAGATGCAATGGTACACGACGAAAGCCTGCCTTCAAGGTACTCATCTTTAGGGAGAGACAGAAAAGGAAGGGGCAGTGTGCTGGTTTGAATCTGTTATGTACCTCAGAAAAGACCATGTTCCTAATCCATCCCTGTGGGTACAGACCCAGTGTGGGTGGAACCTCTGGCTTAGGTTATTTCCATGGAGACATGATGCAGCCCATTCAAAGTTGGCCTTAATCCCTTTGCTGGAGTCCTTAATGAGAGGGTAAAAGGCAGAAACATTTTGTGGAGAAGCTGAGAGAAAAATGCCCACAGAGGCTCAGAGACATTTTGGAGAAAAGAACCAGCAGACATCACCATGTGCCTTCCCACATGACAGAGGAACTCAAAACAGCTTTTCCTCTGAGAAGGTATCTTCCTTCAAAGTCCTAATTTGGACATTTCCATGGCCTTAGAATTATAAATTTGTAACCTATCCCCTTTGAAAAAGCCAACCTATTTATGGTATATTGCATTCCAGCAACTTTAGCAAAACAAAACAGATCTTGGTACCAGGGAAGTGGGGTGCTATGATTTTCAAGTATCAAAAATTCTGGCATGGCTTTATAAATGGATAAGGGGGGAAATTCTGGAAGAATTGTGAGGAGCTTGATAGGAAAGACTTAGATTGCTTTAAAGAGACTGTTGGTAGAAATATAGACTTTAAAGATACTTCCAGTGAGGACATAGACAGAAATAATGAATGTGTCATTGCAAATTGGAAGGAACTCAATCCTATTTTAAAGTGGCAGAGAATTTGGCAAATTCTGTACTGGTATACTGGTATTGGATGGAAGGTAGAATTAGAAAGCAACAAATTGGTATACTTAACTGAAGAATTTCCAAACAAAATGTGGAAAAATGCAGCCTGTCTTCTCCTTTCTGCTTATAGTAAAATGCAAGAGTAAAGGCATAAACTGAGAACTGAACTTTTGGGTACAAAGAAATGAGAAACTAATGGCTTGGAAAATTCTGAGTCTCAGAAGGCAAGCCTCCTGAGAATAGAGACCATGTGAAGTTTTAACCAGTCAGCCATGGCAGGACAAGCCAGGATTAGAAATGGAGTTATTCAGAAAGGATTTGTGGAAAGTCCTATTGTCTGATGTTTGGGAGCCCTGTATATTGCATGCTAAACTGACAAGGATTTCTTGTATATTGCAATGTTGCAGCTTTAGAAAACCAAAACAGGTAGGTATATAATAAAATAGCTGCCTATTTTATTCATATTGATCAATGAATTGAATTGAGAGTTCAGAATTAGACCCTCAGATTTATGGTCAGTTGATTTTCAATAATGGTTCCTAATCCACTCAACTGAGACAGAGCTATCTTTTTAATATATGGTATTGGGAGAACTGAAAATCCAGTTCTCATATTCATATATCCATATATGAATATTCAGAAGAATGAAAAAGGACCCCTATCTCACATCCTATATAAAAATTAATTCAAAATATAATTCTCATATTTGAATACCTTAATATAAGAGAGAGGTGCCATGAAAATCCTAGAAGAAAATATAGGGAAATAGCTAGTGATAGGAGACAGTTTCATAGACCTTAAACCCGAAGCACAAGCAATGAGAGAAAAAGTAATAAATGGACAGCCTTAAAACTGAGTATTTCTTTGCTTCAAAGGACTTTGTTAAAAGGGTAAAAAGGCAGCCAACTCAACAGGAGAAAATATTTGGAAACTACATATCTGTTTGGGTTTGCTATCCAGAATATATAAAGAAATCCTACAACTAAACAATAAAAAGACAAACATCTCAGTTTAAAAAATGGCCAGAAGACATGAGTAGACATTTTTCCACAGAGAAAATACAAATGGTAAAAATGCACATGAAAAGATGCTCAGCTTCACTAGCTATTAGGGAAATGCAGATCAAAACCACAATGAAATATCATCTCACACCTACTAGGATGACCAGTATTAAACAAACAGGAAACTACAAGTGTTGGAGAGGATGTGGTAAAATGGGAACACTTATTCACTGCTGGTAGGAATATAAAATGGTACAGTCACTGTGGAAGAAAGTCTGGTGGTTCCTTTGGAAGCTAAGTATTGAGTTGACTTATGACAATCCTGCTATTCAGGATATACCTAGAAGATTTGAAAGCAGGGATATGAACAGACATAAGCTCACCAATGTTCATAGTGGCATTATTCACAATTGTGAAAACATGGAAATAACCGAGGTGTCCATCAGAAGATGAAAGAAGAAAAAATGTATTATAAACATATGATGAAATATTATTAAGCAGTAAGAAGTGAAATTCCAAAGTATGCAACAACATGGATGAATCTTGAGGACATTATTTTAAGTTTCCTTATCAGACACAAAAGCACAAAAAGCAGACACAAAAACACAAATATTTTATGATCTCATTGATATGAACTAATTATAATATGCAAACTCATGATATAAAATATATAAGAGAGCTTGCCAGGATATAAAATGAGGCTAGAGAACAGGAAGTGGTTTCTTAGTATGTGCGGAATGTCTAACTAGTGTGACAGTCTGAAAGGATTATATATCCTAGAAAAGCCATATTTCAATCCTGATCCTTCTTGTGGAGGCAGCAATTTCTTTTACTCCCTATTCAGTACCAGAGATTGCAAACCTGATCAGAGATGTGATGTGCCCAATTGTAGGTAGTAACCTTTGTGTTAATACCTGGAGGGAGATGTGACTCCACCCATTCCAGGTGGGTCTTGATTAATTTACTGGAATCCTTTAAAAAAGGAAGCATTTTAGAGAAAGTTTAAGAACCACAAGAACCATGAGAGTCCACACAAGAGACCTCTGAAGATAAAGAAGGAATATGCCCCTGTGAGAACTTTGGAGATAAAGAAGGAATATGCCTCTGTGGGAGTTTCATGAAATAAGAAGTCTGGAGAGAAAGCTAGCAGATTTTGCCATGTTCTCCATGTGTGCCTTTCCAGTTGAGAGAGAAACTCTCAACTTCATTGGCCTTTCTTCAGTGTAGGTAACTTCTTATTGGTGCCTTAATTTGGACACTTTTATAGACTTGCTTTAATTGTGACATTTTCACAGCCTTAAAACTGTAAACTTGCAACTTAATAAATTCCACTTTTTAAAAGCCATTCTGTTTCTAGTATATTGCATTCCAGCAGCTAGCAAACTAGAACTAAGTTGAACTAAATTATTTGAAAAAAGATAGAGGTAATGGTGGCACGTTATCATCAGAATAGTTGATAGTACTGAATGGTGTGCGAATGTGATGGAAAGGGGAAGTTTAGAGTCATGTATGTCACTGAAGGAAAGTTGCAGGTGAAAACATGGGAGTGTATAAAACAGTGAATCTTGTGGTAGGCTATGATTGTGATGAAATATATAAATATAAAAAATGTATATAAAGGGCGGTGCAATGGTGGCTCAGCGGCAGAATTCTTGCCTGCCGTGCCAGAGACCCAGGAAGGATTCGTGGAGCCTGTCCATGCCAGAAAACAAAAAAAGTACACACACACACACACACACACGCACATATATATATATATATATATGTTATTTCATGAACTAGAACAAATGTATAATACTATCACAAGTATTTAATTATAGAAAGATACATGGAGAAAATGTACTTGTTGCAAACCATACTTGAATTAACAGTATTATTTTAATATTCTTTCATCAATAATAAAGTTATCACATGAATACTATGGATCAACAATGTGGGGGTGGGGGGTAAAAAAGGTTATGTCAGCTGCCTTTTCTCTGAGAAGGGAAGAGATTTAGTTTTTATTCTTTTTCTTTTCTAGGGTAATGAAAATGTTCTAAAGTTGATCACGGAAATGAATGCACAACTATGTGGTGATGCTGTGAGCCATTGATTATATATTTTGGATGGTTTGTATGGTATGTGAATATATCTCAATAAAATTGTGAAAAAAACCTGTCAAATTAGTGAACAGCACTAAAATAACAATGTATATAGGAGGCATGGAAGGAGTGATCAGAATGAAGAAAGTATCTTGAAGAAGTTACAGAGAAGTTTGTATTGAACGGAGTATGCAAGGATGGGATTTGAGTTGCAATATTGGCATCCTTGAAAGGGGCCAGATCAAAAAGTTCCTTGGATAGAAGATAAATAATTCTGTACTTCATACAAACATTTCTTACATTGTGTTCTCTCACATACGGTTCCTCACAGTCTTAAAATGTGTAGCATGGAAAGAGGTCTAGTAAAGAACACTAATTCTATATTTTGTGTCACAGGTCTAAAAAAATCCTGTGGTACAGAAACCTCTTTAACTTTGGTGAATCAGTCCTCTCCAAACTTATTTGCCCAACGAAACTTAAAATATGGAGTGCCTCCTAACATCTCTTAAAAATATCCAGGGAGGACAATTTAGGAAGTATTCTCCCACAGACAATAGGATGTCATTGAAATTTTAAGTTGGGACACAATACTAACAAATTTTATTTCGCAAAAAGCAGAGAATGAAATGGAGGGAGGTAACAAGGCTTCTTGCAAATAATCCAGGTATGAAGTGATCAACCTGAATGATCAATTTCTTAAGGCTAGGAACTAAGGCTTATGTCAGGCACCAACCATCAAAGTGCTTTATAGAAGGTAATTTCTTAATATATACATTTTGTTTTGTTTGGGAAATTTTCTTAGCGGCTCTGGAATATGACCTTTTGGAAATAACACATTCCAACCACAAATGTGTTTTTAGAGTCTTTCAACATTGCTTATTTTGACTCAAGTGTCTATCTGCATTTATGGCCACTTTTGGCAGATGGAGTTCACCTGCAAAACATACAGGGAGGAGCAAACAGTTGTACAGAGGTGGCATCTCCACAGAGGAATGTTTCTTCTTGGACCCTGCTCAAAAAGCCCAAATCCTGTAATAGGTCCTTTCTAATTTCTTACTTCTCTATGGTGTGTTTTATCTCCTGTTGCAATGAGTAGTAAACCCAACTTGTTTAGCCATAGGTGTGTTCCTGCAGGTCTTTGGCTGAAGAGCACTGGCACCATAGAACGGAATAGTTGAAATTCAAGATTCTGGTTGATAATAGATATATCACTAAGATGCAACTAATGTACCTAAATTTAAAACTTTATTGCACAGATAATATTGTTGTAACTTCTCATTTTTTTCAAATGCAGAAATATATAAATAAGCATTAGTGCCACCATAAAATAAATCGTACAAAAGGGACAGGCTCAAATTTTACCTTACCAGTTGAATTATTTTATGTCAAGAATTACAGTCAATTATTTTAAATAATTTTTCCTGCCCACACCCATATTTGTTCATAATTTTATAAAGTTGTAGCTTTATCATTCTGTGCAACTAGACAGGTGCAAGTCAGCATCTTGAAAATCATCGTTAACATGGTTATTCCTCCTGAAAACCAGAAATTTTACCATAATAGGAAAAAATCTACCTGCCTGGGCTAGAAACATTACCATAAGACTTCTTTCAGAGATTCTTTAACTTAGTTCTTTATGTAGACAGTAAATAAATTAGTTCCAATTTATAAAAGAAGAATAACGCTAGTATTAACACTATGTAACTAACCCAAGCCTAAACATTTACAAAAACTTTCAATGAATAATGGTGGGATTTCGATATTAATTTCCAATTCCCCCCTCCTAAGGTGCTAATGATAGACTTTGGTCAAATGTGGCAGAGAAATACACCTGTTCAGCCCGATTTCTTCTTCACTGTGCACCAAATTTTGCAGCACCCCTTCCAGTGCGCACTGAGATTTTGTTCCCCTTTTCAGAGTCATTATTATTATTTGCAGAAAATGATCTGCTTCTAAATCACCAAATGCCCAAAGGTTCCTTAGAGTACAAATATTAATTTAGCCAATTGAATACTTAAAGAGGTCTTATGTTCATTGGATAATTCCTACTTATTCCTGGGGATAGTTTCTCTTCCTTAGTTTAACACTAGAGATAACCACTGTCTGGGTATCTGTCCTGCCTCTGTTCTTCCCTGAATGTGGAACAGGATGGAATTTTCTGTGCTTCCTTTTCAGTGCAAAGGCTAGCTTCAAGTGAAAATAATTCCTGCTTGCCCCTCAATATGAGAAACAAGATGTATGCAGTATGATGCCAGTAAGCACACTCTGATCCCAGTAGCTCAGGAGTATTATTGACTAGCTATTTAATTCCAAGTCACTAATCTCATAGACAACAGAATCTAGTAAAAAAAAATTAATTTCCTCTTTTAACAATTAACATAAGCAGTTTGCAAGTTTCATCACAAACTTCATAAATATCATTTTAATAAGGATTTTACAATATTTGTCTAAGGAATATAAAATAATTTAGTGAAACAATTTTCTATCATTATCAATATTTCACTGCCAAATATTTTGGAGCCTGTAGTGTCTTAGAGGCTATCATGAACACACATTTTTTTCATGTATTTGTTGAAACTAACAAAGAGGAAAAAAGTCACCGCAAGTGTTAAAATGTTCATTAGTTAAGCAAATTAAATAGTTATATATTGCCATGAAGTGTTAAAGCCACATCATTTTTGAGAATTGATCTATAGCCCTCCATTTCTTCTTAGATACCAATTAGCTTCCATAAACTCAGTAAATACCTCATAATTCAGTGACTGACTCACAGATTGACTGGTGAGCAGCTACTTTGCTGGTTGAGAACTTCCATGGGAAGGAAGAGACTGGAGAGATAAAAAGAGATAAGAGAGCTGCTTCAGCTTTCAAGTAGTTTTCCAATTAGAAATTCAACAAGATTTGCTAACTGTAGACCTGTGTTTAAATTCAGGACCCTCACAGACATATTTATAGACATTCTTTTTTTACCCTCACTTTTTACCATTTTCTGTAACAACTCTTTTGTCACGTTTATGTACTTTACCTTCTTATTTAAAGTTTACTTTGTTAAAAAAAAAAGTCTTAAAATTTCATCCTGTCTTCAACTCCATTTAAACTCCCTGACTAAAGGAATATTTGATAAACTTTCCTCAATAAGATCTCTTCTTATCAGAGATCATACAACATGATTTTCCAAGTGAAAACTGAGAATCCAACAGCATCTTCATTTTAAGGTTCCAATAGGGCAATCTAAAATCACCGCCTTTCTCTAGATACATGCCAGACACCTTACTTCTGTTTATTTAGATTCCTGGTGGTGCTTTCTCTTTCAGCATCGTTCCTTTACTTCTAATACTCAAAACTGAGGGGCTGTCTTGGTGCATGTGGCAGTGGTTATGCAATTGCAAGGGACTAAGTTACCAAGGGGGGTGGGTAACACTTCTCCATCTTCTGCCTATGGGCCTTTACTCATAGTTCTTGCCAGTTAACAAGATGACGACACTGTTCTGCCAGTTTTTTATTAATTACATTTCTCAACTATTCTAAGAATTTAACAGAAAACTCAATTGACAGATTTGGATAAATGCTGACATTCATTATAACCTATGTGCCTGGGACTTTCTTTTAAAAGTCAATTTAAAAGTCTAATGCTAATCTTTTCAGCTAATTTGCTTTATATTACATTGTTATCAATCAATCACGCTTGTAATTGACTTTTGCTTTTATAACAATTCTAATACTCATATGACTTTCAGGATGATTGAGCCCCTTTTTGTTCTATCTTCTTCATTGAATACCAGATAACCCAGAAAGACTATAATTCATAATTTTAAGAACCTCAAGTAAAATCGTCTCTTAACTAAAACATTAAAGTGTACCTAATGGACAAAACTTTACGTTATAACCAGCACTCTAATATTCTTATATGTAACACATGTAAAGCAATTTTTTAAAAAGTGCATGCCTTTAATGAGTACATACATTTATACAAATAAATATAGATTCAATAATATATCAGCACCTACCTCCAACAGATTTTACCCTCAAAATGTAATATTAATCAACAAATGCTTTGAAGGCCAATTGAGGATTGAATAGTTCTATATTTTATTCCTATTAAAATAAAAACTCTTCTCACAGTAACAACTACCTCTTCTTTCATTTTCAGAATATTAAAAATTTTTCCAGTGACCTATTATAAACAAGGAGAACAAAATAATTCTCTCATTATTTCAAACAAATCAAATTTTTCATTATAAACAATGATAAATGCAATTGGATACCTGAAAAAAGCCTATAGTTTTGGTTCAATATAAACTTTAAACCTTTATGACTTATTTTTTGTAGTATAACTATAAGTGAGTACTACATTTCTGGAAATGCTGAGTGCAGATTAGTTGGGGCAAGGAAATATGGTCTTTTGAATTTTGATCTCTCAAAGAAATGAAAAACAAAAATAAATCATGTTTATCTTTGAAAAAGATTTATTGCAGTTGGGGAAATGAGTTACCACACACTTTATTGTATTTATTTCTCTACATCCATTGCTCCCTAAATATAGCTGCTTTTGTGTAAATTATTTTACACATCTTTACATCTAGCAGTCAAAAATCAACATATACATTCCTTTATACATATATATTTATATTATCATCAACTCACAGTACCTGAATAATAGGAATTTCTGGCTTCATAAACTGAGGAAAGATGATGAACAAATAGATCTATTTCAAAATTCATCCATGAACATTGTCATGGTTTGCCAGGGCTGTTATGACAAAATACCATGAACAGGTTGGCTTTAAAAAGGAATTTATTGGCTCACAGTTTGGGGACTAGAAGTTCAAAATCAAGGTATTGACAGGCCATGCCTTCTCTGAAGTCAGTATTTTGGTGGTGACTTGTTGGCAATCAATCTCTGCCTCTGTTACATGGAAATCTTTCTGTCTCCTGTGGCTTGTTCTTCTATGCTCAGATTTTCATTTCTTATAAGGACTCCAGTCACACTGGATTAAGACCCACCCTCTCAGATTTAAATTTACAAGTCCAGGGGTTTGAACTTGAATGTATCTTTATGGGAGACATGATTCAATCTAATATCCTAGAGAAGAAGAATTAGGAAAATTTTAATCATCTTGTTTTATAATATATTATGAATAATATTTATGTAAAATAAATGTTAGAAGAGTGGTGATTATACCTTAATAATTGTTCCTCTTCTATATTAGAGTTTTAGCTGCCAAGAATAAGGCTTTTCCTTGTAGCTAGGTGTGTGTCACTGGGACTCATTCTGGCCACTGATATTTAAGTAGAAGCATCCCATGGTAGCTTCTGGAAATTTTTCTTAAAATTCAGGTTATGCCCTCTCTTTGTCTCCTCCATCCTGCACCCTGGGGTGCAGATGACACCATCTTGAACCATGGGCCATGGAGTCAAGAGCCACACTTGAGCTGGGAGGATCACAGGTTTTGCAGACTTCAGGTGGCGTAGCTGCCAAATCAGCCTGCACTACCACTTAGCTCTCACTTTATGTGAGAGAAAATTTAACATCATCTTATTTAAGCCACTGTCACTACCAGCCAAACCTAGACCTAGTTAATAAAATGTGTACTATATATATATACCCATTCATACGTACATACACACAATTACTTTTGTTTATAAGTTGATCCTACTATAGTGAACTATTTTTTAATATATACTTATTTTTAATATATATTTTTAATATAAAGGTATAATATATACCTTTTGGTTGACTTTTCTAATTGTGAAAATAATACTACAAATTACTGTTATGAGCATAATTAACGTAAGGAAATCCAACCTATATTTGTGGTCAATATTCTTTCTCAGAAAATGGATAAATTAGGCAATGCTACCTTATAAGTAAGGTAGTAAGCTCTCCTGCTTTGGGCCTTGTGTCCTAGAGAACTCCACACATCTCTCACACACACACACACACACACACACACACACACACACACGCATACATTAGTTAAAAAAAACATACGTTCATGTCTGCCATGCAGCCTCCTACACCGCTCTGGCACTCTGTCCCTGAAAACACTAAACATTTGTCCTTCTGACTAATACCATTCAGATCCCAAGGAAACATTTTTTCCACATCTTTTGCCCTAGTCCTCAAAATAGAAGCCACTACTTCCAAATGTCATGAATGTTTGTGTGTAATGCTGTTTCAGAGTGTTAGGAGGATTTGAGCAGCAGAGATTTCAGGTAAGAGAAAAAATACTTATCTCAGCAAGAACTCAATAGCTTCTTGAGTAACAAAGTTTTATTTCCCATTTGTGTTAAGTCATTTTCTTGTCACTTTTCCGTTCCGATGTATAGTTGTGGAGGTACTCACAAATTAGCATGGGATTTGCTATACTGCCTGAGACACCTGGGGACTATTCTGCTCTCTTAAACAATTCCAATTCTCTTACATTTGTATAAGGATAGCTATAAACATAACATGTATCTTGACATTTATTGTTGTAATTGGCTATGAACTGGGCATTGAACAGTAGAATTGGGAATTATTTTATTTTTATGAAAATATTTTTCAAAACCTAAATAATTTTTTAATTAAACACTTTTTACATTATTTAAATAATTTTTATTTTAAATTTCAATCTCCATTAATTAAAAGTTGATTTCTGTTTTAATTGTAGTTGATTATCTTAAATATTAGAAGAAAAATAATTTTTTGAAAGCACATATAAAAGGGCTTTAATTTTTAATTTTTAAAGGCACTTTAATTTGCATAGATTAAAAATGTTTACTTTTTTAATACTTCTAATAAAATCCCATTTTTTTTAACACTTGCAGTAAAACACAAGATGTGAATATCTTATAATGCAAGAAAGTGAATTGATTTTCTGCTATAAGACTTTCATCTGGTTAAACCTTGGGACTTTTTTAGCTTCTATAATTTGCATTTTCCTCAAGCCCTCTTATTATGCTGTTTCTCATTGTTTACATTTAATAAATAATTCATTCTTAAGAGCCAGATCTATTGCATTTTCATTCTCTCTCCTGCATATAATGCTATGATAAGTAAATGTGAATGGATAAAATGAGAAGAAATTTGGAAGATGGAAAAGAGATGCAGAATAATTGGGGACAAAAGAGAAAGAATTAGAAAAGAATGAAGAGAAAGTGGGTAGTAAAACCAGGAAGCAAAAAGTGGCCCCTAAAAATTTTCTATGAATGAAACAGCAGATAAGCAGGAAGGTGAAGAGCATTCTAGAATGGAGCAATGCACAGTGAAGGCCTGGTAGGCGAACTTTTGCAGAGTTCCTGCTTCACTTCATAGATATAGTCACATCACTTAACTATCTGGCCTTCTGGTTCTGAAGAAATACAGTGTTGGACTGGGTTTCAAAGTTCACTTCTATTTCTGTTTCATGTTTGAAAGGAAATAACAAAAATGCAAATTAGAACGGTTTCGTGTCTGAATTATAATTGGTTTCCCTTCACTAATTATAATTTCAGAAAACTGAGTGTCTACACATGGATATTATGAACAGATAGAACATATCCATTGTAGTATGACCTACCAAAATTGTTTTAAGAAACATGGCCAATCTGTATATATACTTTTTAGGATTCTGATTTTGGCTCTAGTTAAATATTATCATTCCTAGGCCCTAAATATTCCTCCTAATTTGAGGTTGTATAAGTAACCATGTCAGTCTATCTGAACTTGAGGTTAAGCTGGGTCACTGTTACAGGGATAATCAGATTTCACTGCTTTTATACAATCCAGGTATTGCAAGAGCCAGCCCCCATTTCACAGTGGGAATATCATGTGTGCTCACAATCAAATCCACCCAACATGGTGCTTTCTGATTTTTCTAGCTTTGGTCTCCTTACGGACATGTCTCCCATTATGGCTTCTACAGTTCATCCTCCAGAGTGAATCAGTTTTCTCTGTGGTATATATCCTCTTAGTCCCTGTACTTCTCTTTTGAACACTTACTGAAATCATAATTAAGCAATAATTTGTATAATTATTTGCTTGGTGCCCATCTCCTTCATTTGATTCCATCTCCATGAGGTGTGGTGGCTGGGACTGCATCTCCCTTAGTTTGCATCCCAGCATACAGCACAGGATGTGACATCTCCAGTGCCTAAAGTACAATGCGGATTCTATCAGTGCCCTTGCATCTGCTTCACTTCACCAAGAACTGTTATGCTGGCTGATGCTTCACCTGACCCTCTGCCACCACCCTAGAGAGCTCCATTGCTGATAACCTGGGGCCTTCAATGTGCCAAATTGATGCTTTATTCTCAGGGGTCCCCTAGGCTTTGAAGCAATATCTCTGCTCTTCATAGAAATAGAAAGAATGCCTCCCAACGCCTTTTAAAGTACACTTCGTACTTTAGTGAAAACTAAGAGCAAGGGAGGGGGAGGTGGGGGAGAGAAGGAGAGAGAGAGGGAAAGAGAGAGAGACCATGCATATGTGTATTTTTCAGACCTGGGTATAAGAACAAAACTAAAGGACCATCATAAGTCTCCTTGCTTAAAATTGCCTCTTATATTTGGATGACAAAGGCATTGTTTTAGGACAAGCTTGTACATCTACTACCCCTTCCACTCTGGGTCCACCCAGAAGTCCTTCAGAAATCCTCATGTATCTGAATGAGTCATGGATGCATTAAACTTGGATCACACATGGCCTGTGTATGTCCAGGGCAATGGAAGGCGCGCCAGGACACTGCCGTTCTGTGCAGCCTGTCATGCTGTGGTATGCATCATCATCAAGAATCTCTGAATGGCTATGCCATTCTTTCAATTCATTAGGTAATATTTGAAAGTGATTTGAATTCAACATCTCTATCATAATTTTTAAAAAATATTTAATTGGGTATTTATTCTCAATATAGCTAAGAATTAGAAAGCAGAACCATCACCATTCCCATAACCACACAGCGTTATACCTGCTGTGACCTTTGACAGGCCTCAGATGCTCTTTGTTTTGGGTTGTTCACATATTAAATGATAGGGAAGGAACAGAAGCTTTCTAATTATATTTATATCAAATAGTATTCATTATAGATATTTGCAATGCACAGCAATATAAATAAGTAAATAAAATTACCTGTACACAACTGCTGACATTTTCTATTTCATTCCAGTGTTGTTTATGGTCATATTTTTCATTAAAAGGTTAAGGTATATATATTTTATTCTGCTCTTTTCATTTTACATATTATTACAAATATTTTATCATTTTAATAAATATTCATCAAGGACATTATTTCTAATGACTATGTACTGGTATGGATGTTTCACAATTTATTTAACTAATATTTAAATGTTGTGCTTTTTCCATTTTTTAAATGAAAATCAAGAATGCACAGGAGACACCCGCACACACACATACAAATAAGTGTGATATGCATTACATAAATCTATTATAATGATAACACTGGTAATCCTAGCTAACAGTTCACGTGTTCAGAGATGTTCCTATGTGACAGGATTACACTAGGGGCATTTCAGGTATTATTTCATCTACAACACAATCCTTTGAGGTAGGTATTATTACTGCTTCCATTTTTAAATGAGAAAACAGAGATACAAAAGTTTCAAGTAATTTTCACAAACTCACAAATTAGTAAGCTTTGGATGCAAAGACCAGATATTTAGGGCCTAGATTCTTCAAAACTAGTGACCCCTTAAATCTGCATATCGTTGCCAATTTCCTTAGAATACATTCTTAGAAATGGAAATACTGAGTCCAAATTTCTGAAGGAAAAACGTGTTGTTCTTTCTGTTTGGGAGGTCCTCCAGAGAGCAGTCTAGACTGATTGGATACCAGTTTGAAATGTCAGTCTTTAGGAAGATCTTTAGATTTCAAGGTGAATAATTAAAAGGTTCAAAATTGGATAATGAACTAGGAATAGATAGAAAAATGAAATAAGGAATAAGAGAATGAAATAGAGGATGAATAATATGGACACATATTCTGGAAAACAGGAAATTTCAAGTTTTCAGCACTGAAAACATTTTACAAGACCAATTTTCTAATTTTCATCTCTTATTCATCAGCATATTTTTGTCAACATTCTATCAGTAATTCCTCAATTTCAGAACACTTGTTGTACTTACTTAAAACCGAGGAGAAAACAGAAAGATCAGTGGAAATAAAATAGAATCGAAATAAGAAAATTAAAATTAGGGGAGCCCAATTAAACAGATAAAAGACGCAT
Source organism: Tamandua tetradactyla (assembly GCF_023851605.1). Taxonomy (NCBI): domain Eukaryota; kingdom Metazoa; phylum Chordata; class Mammalia; order Pilosa; family Myrmecophagidae; genus Tamandua; species Tamandua tetradactyla. Next base: position 134,176,658 of record NC_135331.1, read on the forward strand.
AATAAAAAGATCACTGTCATTTTAAATAGATTTTAATATTGGTCTTCCTATTGTTAGAAAAGAAGCACTTTTCTCTTCAGTGTTGCTTATCTTATCTCTTCATTATAAAAAGATTTTAAAAGAAAAGCCACTCAAAAAGGTGATACATTAAATGCATTTAAGAAGTTTCCCTACGGTCAAAAGAGAGAAATTGTATAACAACTTAAATGTAAAATCTGCGTATAGTAATTAGAAGGTGTCAGCTAAATCTAGATGGTTCTGAGGAAGCTCAGTCTGCTTTCAGGTGGAGAGTCTCTTCATGGAAACTGGGAATAAAAGATTTTATTAATTTATTGACACTTTTAGTTGAAATAAAGTCTTGTTTCCTATTAAATCTAGTAATTTGACACAAACTATTAATGTTACAAGGCAATTTTATTTGCAGGAGACCGGCATTCCTGCACTTTGAAGAGCTATTTGGGGAGGAAGTTGAGGCTTTGATAGATTAAGGGGTCCTTATTTGACTGTCTCTGGGGTTTTGTTCTCCTACAACAAAGCTGAAGGGGAGAATGAAAAGGCAAAGGGATTTGAAGGCTTTGGTGGAGATGAGAAAGAGAAGAAATGAGGTTCTGGCCAGGAAGAGGTGTGTGCTGAGGAAAAACAGACTTTCAAAGGAAGTGGCACATTCCACTGTGAACTATGGAGTAAGACTCCTTTCCTCATACCCTATGGATTCCCGAGCCAAATAACTGCCTCTTTTCAGTGCACATCAAGTTGAATCTTTATTTGAGGCTGTTTTCAAGCATGAAGTCTGCCTTCAAGCTGGAAGTAGAGAAGGAAAAAGAGTCACCCATGAGGCCCAGTCACCTCTGGGTTTACTTCATGGCGTTTACTTTCTTGTGATTGAAGAGCAGGTTTTCCATTTTAGTCATAAAAGAGAAGCCTAACTTTAAATATCATGACTTTGCAGAGTTTGCTTGTGTTGATTTGTGTTAAAAGGAACTAATTAGAGGGACTTTCTCAAAAGTAACTTTGTGTTTGCTTTACTGTAACTAATAAATTTGGTTTCTTAAATTCTTTAAGGCCTTTCAAGGCATAGATTTTTCTGTACATAGCTTTTCAGTAAATCCCTAATAACTTATTGTATTCTGGTCCGAATGTTTAAAATGTCAAAATATTTCCTATCATGAACAAAATTTAATATATCCTAAGTTGAATTATAGAAGATTCATTCTATATTGTGTTATACTTGAGCTATAAACTTTTATTTTCATCAATTGGACAGACAATTCATGATTCTCCAAACATAAAGGTAAAGATTTTCTATTATTTACACACTGTCAGTCATACAGTCATATTTGTGGGTATATTTTAGGAATGGAAAACATATTTGTGCCTTAACCAACATGATTTCATTAAGAAGCATTACTTAATGGTTTTGATATTTATGCAAAGACTTTCCACTATTTTTCCTTCACTTTAGAATCAGTAGTGGTAATCTTATTATAGAACATTAAGTATGGCTGTTATAGATCAAATGGTAGCCCCTCGAAAGATATATTCAAATCTTAATTCCAGGTCCTTTAGAAATAGAATCTTTATAGATCTTTATAGATGTGATTAAAATGAGGCTAAAATGAATTCCAGGGGCCCCCAACCCAAAATGACTATGTTCTTATAACAAGGAAAATTTGGACATAGGCAAAGAGAAGACAGCCATATGATAGAGGTAGAGACTGAGAGTCTTCAGAGAAATCATGCCCCTGTTGACACCTTGATAACAGATTTCGAGCCTTCAAAATTGTAAGACAGTAAACATCGCTTATGTCACCTAGTTTGTAGGCCTTTGTTATGTCAGCCTTAGCAACCTAAGATAATGATATAAACTGGAATTTTACATAAATGCAAAAATATCCATTTCATCATAATTTCATTATTCAAATTTTTCAAGGAACAGAGAGCAATATCAAATTTTGCTGATGTATTAAATCAGACAAAGACTGAGAACTAACCATCAATTGGCCATGTGAATACTAGTGACTTTGATCAGAGATATTTCATTGGAGTGGTGAGGTGAAAACCTGATTGAAGAAATTACAAAAGTGAATGGGATGAGGAGGTAGCAAGTATGCGCAATTAGGTAAGGAGTTTTACAATTTAAAAAATCAGAAGAGGAGATGGTGACTGGATTGGAATGTGGCATCAAGGGAAGGTGCTTGTTAAGATAAGTGATATTAAAGCATGCTATTAATTTTATGAGAGGCAATACAGATGACATTCGTCTGGAACACAGATTGTTTCAGTTAATTCCAGTATGATTAATCGGTGTCCAAGCCTTATTGGATGTTATTTGAATACCACCCTTGTTGAAGTGAATAATCTAATGGAGACGGAAAGATGCTTTTAATATCATTAAAAGCAGGGAAGACAACGAAAGGCCCAGATTCATGGGGACTGGAATACCTGGGTGATGGGAAAGTGAAGAAAATCTCTCTGATTGCTCTTTTCCTTTAAGTAGGGAAATAAGATGGGTGAGGTCATTGACTGAATATGGTAAGTGAAGAAGGTATTGGAGGTTGGAAAAGAAAGTAGATGGCTGCAGAGGAAGAAGTATCCTCAGAAAAAAATCTGGTTTCTGCAAGAACAAGAAGAATGAAGCATTCAGAGAAAGATGAGGATTTAGGGAATTTTATGAGAGCAAGCTAAGTTCCAAGGAGTCAGTTGAAGAGTTTAGGGCAGGGATTTTTAACACTGGCTGTATTTAGAATCACCTGGAGATGAAAAATATACCAGTGCCTAGACCATGTTCAAGATGAATTAAACCTGAATCTGTGAGGCTGGGCCCAGGTATCAGATTTTTGTAAAAGCCATAATTTGCAACCAGGCCTGGGATTAGCAATGGTGTGAGAAATTCAGTGGACTAAGAAATGGCAGAGGAAGGAGGAATGGCCTGTGGGACGTAGATCTCTTGAGGTAACTGGTGAAGTTGACAGTGATGTAGGTAATGTAATGATGGGATATTCTTAATCTCTTCATTCAAATTCTATGTGCATATAGATATTAAAGCAAAAAAGTCATAGATATTCATGACTCCTAGAAGTTTCCACTTTTAAATAAAGGGAAATAGAAAAAAATACTATAAATTATGTAAATCTCTGATATTTTTATCCAAAAACATTAATGTCATTTGCTGGTACTTGATAATATAATCAGTTTAATTTTCCTAATTTTTTATTTTTTTGAAAACCATGAATAACATTTTATCCTATTAAAGAAAAATATATGCTCTACTTAAATTATTTCTCATTTCTTCACTTTAAATGAAATGTCTCTGTGCTGGTTCAATGTTATATACTCCAAAAAAGCCATGCTCTTTTAATCCAATTTTGTAGAGGTAGCCCAATTGTAGGTGGGATCGTTTGATTAGGTTGTTTCCATGGAGATATGACCCACCCAATTGTGGGTGGGACCTATTGATTGTGTGGAGATGTGACCCTCCGCTTCAAAGTAGGTCTTAATCGACTTACTGGAGTCCCTTAAGAGGGAGACATTTTGGAGAAAACATAGATACTTGGAAAAGAAAATGCCTGGGAAAATGCTAAGCCAGAGTTTGCTCCAGAGAAGCCAATAGAGGACCCACAGTCACTTGAAGAAAGAAAATGCCCTAGCAGAAGCCAGAAGGCCCCCCAAGAGCTAAGCAAGCCATTTTGAAATCAATCTAGGAAGGAAGGGTCCGCAGAAGTCACCACATGCTTTCCCATGTGACAGAGGAATGCAAACACAATTGGCCTTTCTTCAGTTAAGGTATCCTCTTGCTGTTGCCTTAATTTGGACATTTCCATGGACTTAGAATTGTGACTTGTAACTTAATAAATCTTCTTTGTAAAAGTCAATCCATTTCTGGTATATTGCATTCTGGCAGCTTTAGCAAAGACTGAAACAGTCTGTATAAAAAAAGCATCTTTGTTTGAAAATAAAAATGTCCTACAATAATATTTGCTTAATATTCAATAGATGTAAGAATCTCTCTTGGAAATGGATCCCCATTATCCATAACCTCAGCTGACACCTTGAAACTTTGAGTTAGTACAAAAATAGCAGTTTAGGAGTATCCCAGAAGTCTGTAGCTGGCCAAATGGAGAGCATTGAAAAACAGCCAAGAAGGAAGACTTCAAAGGACTATCGTTATGGGTACTTAGGATTCCCCAATATCTATCCTGAATTTCTAGGTATTAAATTATCTTTTTTGTTGTTGTTTTATGAATGTTTGTTTTGCTCCATGGGGAAAGTTAGTGTCTGTCCTTTTCTTCGTTTTTAAAAAGTCTGTCTCCTTTGTTCCACTGCTCCTACATAATCATACTAGGTGAAACATGGGAGAATCCGCACTATGATTGGGTCTGATAGGTAAAGTCCTGACACACAGAACCTACTCAAAATAAATATTCGTTGAGTGAATAAAGGAATGAATATCTACTCCTCACCTTGTTCCAGGAGCAGCCTTTGAAGCGAATGGTGATGCTGTCCCCCAGCCTAGGCAATGCTTTGTTTATCTATAAAAAGCTCTTAACTTTCATGTGAACTTCGTTAAAGTACTTTATAAAGTAGCATCAATGCTTCCAGCACTCATGGAGTTAATTCCATCCTCTCTTTACAGGTATTAGCTTTCATACCAATGGAACCTTATTTCAGCAAATGGCTTTGTCCACTGTGCTAGCTGGCAGCCCTCACACTTAAAACAAATTAATGCTACTCTTAAGAGAGGGAACAACATTTTTCACTGTTAGTCAGGCACATGCATCGCTGCTCTGAACATCCTCCTGAGAAGAGATAGGTTATAAATGATGACAGGTCCTTACAGAAGTGAAATGAAGCAAGGTAAGATGAGAGGATTGTTTTTGCAGCTGACCTACATGGGACATTTCTTTACCATTTCTGGACTAAGACTTACCACTTCTCAAATATCTGCACTTGAAACAACTGAAAATAAAAGTGAAGTAGAAACAGATCTTTCTTCTCCTGGGACCACTAAATAAGCCTCAGACCCTAGCACAAGGATAGTTGAATAAGCCAATAGGTAACTGCCACTGACATTCATTTTGGGCTCATACTTTGGTTTTTAAGCCCAGTTCCCTCTGGATTTGTGGACTCAGTCAAGAAGAAATAGAGAATATTCCAAGCAGATAGCTGCCTGCAAATAAAATGCCACTTCACAAGTTAAAAATGCATCTCTCATCTGTCCTTGAAATATATCACTACAGCAAAAAGTCAGGAAAACTGTCAGAGTCACTTTGATTAGGAACCCAAGAGAATTTCAACAAGGCCTTTCCTGTAGCAATAAGACTTATTTTCCCTGAGGCAGAAGGACCATATTGAAAGAAATTATACCATTTTTTTGGTATATGATTAATCAGAAGAAAATATATAAGTATCAAGAATTCTATGACCCTATGTCTTTCGGCCCAAAATTAATTGTTGATGAGTGGAGGTGAAATCCTAACGTTCTGCCAATCAATTCCCACATTTATGAAGCAATTGAAAACAGGTAATCCTTTATTTAAATTTTACCACTGAGAATTTTGACAACAATGAACAAAGCTTGGAAGACAAACATTGCATAATGTTTAAAAGTTAATTTATGCCTTCTAGCTCCTTGTGTAATTTTCTGACATACCAACCTATGTACCAGGAAAATCTGAACAAAATTAGCCTGATCTGCATTTAATGTTTAGAAGATTGTCTCTACCTTTTTATTTAATTCAGGTTTACAAACTCAAAGATTATTTATAATGAATTTTACCTTTAATGTATTCTTTGGAATTGTGCACCTGTGATATCTCATAAATTTATGCACAATAAAACTTAGCATTTATATGAAGCTTTTCATCTTCAAAGTACATTGTGCACATTAAGAAATTCATCACCTTAACACCTTTATGAGTTAGGTAAAATATTGTTATCTTCATTTTACAGACAGAGGAACTGAAACAGACAAGTCACCCATAGGTATAATTAGAAGGGGACTTGGATGTTGTGTGTGTTTGTGTATTAGGGTGATGAAATGTTTATATTCTACTTTAAAACTTCTAAAACAGAGGGAACATTAAACACTTATCTTGAAAATTTATATATCTGAATCCCTGCACTTGTCCTACATCACACACATATTGTTCAAATATGGTGTGAAGTATTTGAAATAAGTTAAAGTTAATTGTCTATAGCCTTGCCCCATTTCTTCAGTCTCCAACCAAATTCTAAGCTAAAAAAAGAAAAGAAAAGATTACTCACTATACTTAGTGATGAGAAGCCTGGCTTTTGCTTTGTTTCTTGCATTTACCTACCAAGTTTGAAACATTTTCTTCTTGACATGTTTTTCTTAAAAACTGAAGGATTTTTTATGCTTCGAGAGAATACCTATTGAAACCCATTTACAAAGCAACCATTTATATTAAATAACTTCAACATGCAAGGCACTGTGCAACTACTTATATATTGTGTTGTAGTCTTAATATTACTTGATGTGACTCAATTCAGCTGTTTTGCAGTCATGTTTGCTTATCGATATGTAGTGCTTATGCTTGGGGTGCTGCTTAACCCTCTGATAACACTGACAAATGAATTTACCTAAAATGACCTGTTGAAATGGCATTTTTTCCAGAAATATGGCATTTGAATCCAGTTGGACTTTAAATTGCAAGTGAAGATTGTCATTGTTTTAAGCATAGACTCATACAGAGATTTGAGAGCAGGTCTAGTCAGGAGGTCCTCTAAGGAACAATACCTATAAGGGAGTGAAGAAAAGAGGACTGGGTGGAGGGAAAAGTTGAAATGTGATGCAGTGACAATGGGGACTAAGCAGAGACTTGAAGCTGAGATAGCCTTTAGAGTTGTCCAGAACTGAGGCAAGGGTTCTGGGCCTTTATACTCCCACATTAACCCATCATAGGATATTGGGCTCCCCTGGGAAGGAAGCATCTTTTTGATAAGGCAGGTGCCCTAGGCCTGAGGAAAACTGCCAGGGAGGTAAACAGTGTTGAGTCATCATCAGTCAACACTCCTGGTCTGAAAGTAGATATCTATGTAACACATGATGGCATCCCCTATAATAAAGCGTTTAAGTATCAAGGTAAAAAGCAATATTTGCTATAATTCCCTAGCCTAGAGTTGGATCCTAGGCTCCAGTAGGATGCTTACTATGCTTTTGTGGTGATGCAGCCTTTAAAGTTTGCTGATAGAGAAAGTTTCTGAAGTCGAGTTGAGGTGTGAAGAAACAAGGAGGTGGTGGTGGTAGGGGGGCTACCCAGAATATGTAGAAGGCAATTGTTGCTTAACTTCAATACAATGGGAAGCCATGGTCAATGTGTTGGCCCAAGGAATTGGAGACAGTGCTTTGGATCCAAAGGACTGCAGCTAGAATAAGATGGTCTACAAAAGTTTGCCTTGAGTAAGGAACATGTAGTGTCACATATAGGGAAACCAAGATGCAAAATCAAGTCCTGGGGAAATGAGCAGGAGGGTAAAAAATTCTGGACCTAAGCATAATTTAAAATGAACTAGAGCAAGCTAGACAAGAAAGAGGATGACATTGGAAAATGGTTGTATATTGCTTTGGATTATCTTTGGCCTATCTATATTGAGCATTGTGCAAATGCTGTGGTATAAGGATAGGGTAAAAAATATATATGGGGTGGACTACTACAAAAAAGGACTTCTTATAGATAAAAGAAGGCACCTATTCACTGAACAGTCATCAACCTTTAAGCTTCATATAATGCCAATGATAAGTAAAAGGGCAACTTCAAACATATTAATTAAAGAGGTATACAGCAGTAGAACTGAAATTAAGATTGAGAATCTTGCTGCTTGTATGGAACCATTCTCACTCATTAGGAAACACATGCATGGGGATCTAGAAGCTTAGATGAAATAAGGCCACAACTTTGCACCCTAATCTCCTAAAGGGAGCGTAACATCCACAGCTCATTTATAAGTAAGCAAAACACTGACCATGAGGTCAGCAGAGAGATTACTGTATTTGACTTTCTTTAATAATGTTTTCTTTTAAATTGCTTTGATAAGAGTGTATGCTCTGACGCTTAGTACAAAGAAAGCTGCTCAAAGAAGTCTTGAACTGAAGTGTGTAAATTAGTTTTGGATGGTTTTAAGAGGTCATACCATTGACATCAAACAGGCTCTTACCGTACTCAGAGAATTTACTAAAGTGGGAAGGAACTGCAATCACTAGTGCTCATTAAATGATACCTGCTTTATTCCGTGCACCTGACCTCTGAGCTTGGCAATGACTCTTTGTAAGTGGAAGCTTAAAATGCCATGTGTAGTGTAAAAAGAAGGTATGTGAGTATTATAAAAGTGTTCTGTCTCTGTGATGGGATAGCTCTGAGTGGAGTTCATTGCCCACAGGATCTTTTATCTGTGAGACATAGTTTCTAGCGAGGGCACTTTCAGAGTGAACTTTATTATACAAAGGCTGTGAAGCAAGTTTGAGCTTTTTGTTGGAATTTAGTGCACTATTATTATGTGGTCAAAGTTCCTGGCACAATTTATCCCAATTAGCTCTCTGCTTTCAAGCCTTAGCAACAAAGCCAGAAATTGAAATGTTTGGAAGATATCCTAGTTTGGAGGATATACAGTAAGGAAGATACAGCAGACAAGAAATATTCAACATGAACTGAGGTAGTGGATAAATATGACTCTTCAACAATGCAGTAGGTTGGAGAAATAGTGGATGCATTTCTGAGAATTTTCATTTCTCAGTCATAATAAACCCTTATTACCCATTTAAAAATGAACCAAGAGTCATAAAATTTTATAGCTAAAAGAGACCTTCAAGAAAGCCTTTTCTGCATTTTTCTAACAAAGAAACTGAATTACAGAGAGGTAAATTGATTTTCCAAAGATATCTCAGCTTGTTTCAGACTGGCTTGGTAAAATAAGTTCTTTCCCTTGCAACTAGGGTTCAATGAAATCCAGCCCCCTACCTTGGCCCCTTACTGAAGAATCTGCTGTGCTGCCTGTATGTCTATGGCTAACACAAGAATCAAGTCTCCAGATTTGCATCTTTTCAGTCATAGTCATTGATAATAACATGTTGTACATTATCTGGAATTGAAACAGAATAAGATTGATAAAAAAAAAAAATAAGGTTTGCAATTGTATATCAAGTAGGGGAAAAAGTTCTTATTGGCCATGAGTTCCTTTCTCAAAGTCAGGACTCTGCTTCTATTATTGTAGAAGATTAAAGAAAGCTGAAAGTCCTTTAACACTCATCCCATTAAAAAGTGGGTTTCATGCCCAGCCCCTTTGAATCTGAGCTGTGCTGTCTCTGCTTTGTTCAAGAGAGTATGAAAGAAGTGACACTATGTCAGTTCTGAGACCTGCATCTAGTAACTTCTTTGGTTTTTGAGTCATGAGCACCCTGAAAGGAGCATAATTTCCCAGCTACTGGGAAAGGGAAATGACCCAGCTGGGCCCAGTATTCCAGCCATCCCTACCAAGACACCAAGCATGTGAGGGAGGACAATTTGGACCCTCCAGACCTGACCAACAGCTAGCTGAAAACCACCAAGTGACCCAATCAATGCTGTAAGCAGCAGCAGAATTGCATGACTGAGCCCTGCTGAATCCTCACCCACAAAATCACTAGTTGTAATAAAATGGCTGTTAGTTTATTTGTGCTGTTAAGTTTTGGAGTAGATTGATATGCCAGAGTTCTATGTGATCATACCATAACAATTAACAGTACTGCTCCTTCCTGGTGTGATTAAATAGAACTCCAGCACTTACAGATAACCATTAAATGTCTGTTAAAATGAACTGACTTGGATTTCCAGTCAACCAAGATGGTGACAAAAGAGGTTCCAGGGTTTCATTCCATCATAGAATCTTGGAGAAACAAGTGAAAACTGGAAGATCCATCTTTCTCAAATCTCTGTAGAACAGATATGGGGTGTTGCAACTGGGCAAGTAATGAATTGTTCTAGTTTGCAAACTGCTGGAATGTGATATACCACAAATGGAATGGCTTTTAAAAACAGGAATGTATTAAGTTGCTAGTTTACAGTTCGAAGACTGTGAAAATGCCCGAATTAAAACAAAGCTATAAAAATGTCCAATCTAAGGCAACCAGGGAAAGACATCTTGGTTCAATAAGGCCAGAGAAGTTCAGGGTTTCTCTCTCACTTAAGAAGGCACACGGCAAATATGGCAACATCTGCTAGCTCTCTCTCCAGGCTTCTTGTTTCATGGAGCTCCCCCTGGGGCATTTTCCTTATTCATCTCCAAAAGTCTCTGGCTGTGTGGGCTCTTGTTTCCTCTTTTAAAGGATTCCAATAAATTAATCAAGACAGAACTTGAATGGATGGAGTCACGTCTCCCTCTAATCAAGGGTTCATACCCACAATTGGGTGTGTCACTTATCCATTGAGATAACCTAATCAACCTACAGTACTAAATAGGGATGAAAAGAAATGGCTGCCTCCACAAGATGGATCAGAATTAAAACACGGCTTTTCTAGGGTACATAATCCTTTCAAATCAGGACACGAATCAAGACAACACATCCTTAAAAACAGTAGGAGAAACTTGTGGCACCCTTGTTGGCCTTGTGTGGAGACAGCCTGTACTCCCATTGTGGGTCCATGGCCTGTTCCCAAGGGGGAAGAGTAACTCCTATGTGCATACTGGGGTTCTTGTATGTTGGTGTCAACCCATCTGGAGGCATTATGAGTTATCCAAATTGAAATAAAAGAAATAAAGCTTTCCCTATTTGCAAATGGCATGGCACTACATATAAAATATCTTGAAAAATCCAGAACAAAACTGCAGAACCTAATAAACAATTTCAGCAAAGTTATAGGGCACAAGATCAACATACAAAAATTAGTTGTGCTTGTATACACAAGTAATGAACAATATGAAGATAAAATGAAGAAGTTCCATTTAAAATAACAACTAAAAGTATTAAATATCTAGGGACAAATGTAACCAAAGATGTAAAGGGCCTGGATGCAACAAACTACAAAACACTGCTGAAAGAAATCAAAGAAGACCTAAATAAATGGAAGGACATTCCATGTTTATGTATTGGAAGACTGCATATTGTTAAGATGTCAATTGCACCCAAAGCAATTTACAGATTCAAAGCAATCAAAATTTCAACAGCTTTCTTTGCAGAAATGGAAAGCCAATCATCAAATTTATATGGAAGGAAAAGGAGCCCTGAATGGCCAACACAATCTTGACAAAGAACAATGGCATTAGAGGAGTCACCCTTCCCAGTTTTAAAACTTATGAACAACTACAGTAATCAAAACAGCATGATGCTGGTACAAGAATGGACACATAGAACAACGGAATCAAATTGACAGCTCAGAAATAAACTGTCACATCCATGACCAACTGATTTTTGAAAAGGGTGCCAAGTCTGTCCACTCTATGGAGAAAGAATAATGCCCTCAATAAATGGTGCTGGGAAAACTGGATATCCATATGCAAAAATGAAGGTGACCCCCTACTTCACATCATATACAAAAATTAACTCAAAATGAATCAAAGGCCCAATATAAGAAACAAAACTACAACACTCATTTAATAAAACATGAGGGAGCATTCAGGAATTTGTGGTATGCAATAATTTCTTAGACTTCACACCCAAAACACCAGAAAAAAATTAAAAAGGTAGATTGACCCTCATCAAAATTAAAATATTTTATACGAAAAAAGACTTTATCATGAAAGCAAAAGATATCCTACAAAATGGGAGAAAATATTTGGAATCCACATATTGATTAGGGTTTAATATACAGAATATATAAAGAAATCCTACCTCTCAATAACAAAAAATCTAGTTACAAATGATTGTAATACATAAATAGACATATCTCCAAAGAAGATATACAACGCCCACAAAAAGCATGAAAAGATGTTCAAAATAAATAGCCATTAGGGAAATGCAAATTAAAACCACATTCAGATACTATTTCACACACACTAGAATGGCTGCTATTTTTAAAATGGGAAATAAATGTTCCAGAGGATGTGCAGAAATGGAAACATTTTAAAATTTTTGATGGGAATGCAAAATAGCACAGCTACTGTAGAAGATAGTAGAAGATTGTCTTTGGTTGTTCCTCAGAAAATTTAGTGTAGGATTACCATATGATCCTGCAATTCTACTTCTAGGTATATACCCAAAAGAATTGAAGGCAGGGTCTCAAACAGATATTCACAAACCAATCAATGTCTATAGTAGCATTAGTCACAATTGCCCCAAGACGGAAGCAAGTTGTGTTCAACAACAGAAAAATGGATAACAAAATATGGTATTTATACTCATACAATGGGATATTAGTCAGCCATAAAAGGAGTAGGTTCTGACACATGCCACTACATGGATGATCCTTGAAGATAATAAATTGAGTGAAATAAGCCAAACACAAAAGGACAAACATTGCATGATCTCATATAATATGCAAAATTAATAGTCAGAAACCAGAATATTTGTTATCAAGGGATTGGATTGGGGTAGGAGTGAGGAGGTAAAGTTTAATTGTATAGTTTCTGTTTGAGGTATTAGAACATTTTGGCATTGGGTGGTGGTCATGGTAGCACAACATTGTGAATCTAATTCATGATACTGAATTGTACATTTTAATTCATGTACATGGTGGTAACATGGAAAGTTTTAGGTTACATATATGTTACCAGAATAAAAATTTAAACACATAGAAATGTACAACTCAAACAGTTAACCCTAATGTAAGCAACAGATTACAGTTAATCATATAATTATAATAATATGTTTCATCACTTATAACAAATACAAAATGTTAATAACAGGGAAAACTGCATGTGTGAGGGTAGAGGTATATGGAAACTCTATACCTTCAGTATGAATTTTATGTAAATTTATAACATCTCTAATAAAAAATTGAATTGATAAATGAAAAGCCACTTAAGTCATTTGTGGCTGTGCCATATATGATTAACTTCACAGACAGCTTTATCCTAAAAATACTAATTTGCTAGCATAAAAGAAGAATAAATGGCATTAATTCAATTCCAAGCTGTTATTTCTGCTTGATGTGAACAGTTTAGGTAGTAAGAAAAGAAAGGCATGTCTGCATCTTCAGAGACTGAGGAAAAGAGAAACATGCTGGAGCATGTGTCTGCAGATCTGGGTTCCATATTCCAGCTCTACTATTAACAACTAGAGTTACTGTACACAAATTTCATTCCATGATGCTTAAATTCCTCAACTATAAAATGCGATGAAACTAGATAGTCTTTGAAGCCTCTTCTAGAATCTTGTTTCCGATATGTTACTTATCTCTATTTCAAGAAGCAAAGCAAATTTTTATAGGTGCCTCTTAGAGATAAAGCGTATTTCCGTGGTTACAAAAACAAGCAAAATATGCATAGTACCACTTCTTTTGGTAGTTCTGTCTGAGCTGCTATGAGTGTGAGATAAGAAATATAGGGCTCTATATTTAAGAAACAAATATCCACATATTTAATGATCTGGCATACTTACACATCTTTCTTTAAACTATGCATTTTGACACCTCATTTTGTATTACTTATGGGTATAAGAACAAAAATGAAAGTTATATTTGCATTTCTGAAAACCACTAAGAACTCTTCAAATATGGGCTTAAGTTGTGATTATAGGACATAAACTTGATAGCTAATCAAGAGTTTGGGTTCTTTGAAGACTCAACCCATTCTGGCTTAAATATAAGTAAACTTATCTTGCATTATTGAAAAGTACAAAGGTTGGGTTGACTACAGAAGAGGCTGGAATCAGGGGTTCAGGTGATATCACAAAGACCCAGTCCTTTTCTAGCCTCAGGCCTATGTCCTTTTCTAGCTTCAGGCTTATATCCTTTCAGTTTCAAAACAGTAGGGGAGATGGATCACCTCTCCTCCAACACCTCTGACAAAAGTCTTATTATATCTCATCGTATGATCTCATTGCATGCCCATTCTGACACCAATAAGCATAGCTAAAGGATGGCATGAACAGATTTGTTAGACCTGTGTCCCACACTGATCCCAGGAGAAGGTGTGAAGCCTTTTCTGAAGCACCTTGGCTAAAAGTTAGGGCAAGGATAATACTTCAGAGAAAAATCAGGGTGCTGGTAGCTGAAGATTACATGATGGGCTGCAATAAAATATGAACTTGCTATATTATCAAGTTGCAACATTTTTGTTAATGCTTTTATTTTCAAATTCAGGGTGATTGTCCCTCCTGTTCCTGTAAATCTAATCAAGTGGCAAAAGTTGATTGCCACGTAATATATACCAACTCCCCTGGTAAAATAAAGTTATTTACTAACATCAGTATGACAGATTAACACAAGGGATTTAGCACAAAGCACTTCTGTTCAAATAATATTTTATATGAAACTCAAACTGATAAATTTTTAGCTTTTTATGGATAAAGTAGGGGCAGGTAGGGACACTATCTGTGTTAGTATGCAAGCTGCTGGAATACGATATGCTAGAACAGGAACTGCTTTTATAAAGGGGAATTTATTAAGTTACAAGTTTACAGTTTTAAGGAAGTGAAAATGTGCAAATTAAGGAACCAAAAAGAGATTACTTTCACTCAAGAAAGGCTGATGGGTCAGGAACACCTCTGCTAGCTGGAAGTCAAATGGCTGTCATCTACCTGGTCCCTTGCTCCTAGGCTCCATCGCCTTAAGCCTCTATTCCTGTGGGGTTCTTCACCTTACTTCTCCAGGGCTGGCTTTCATCTCTTGGCTTTCCTTGGCTCTCTCCAGGTTCTGGCTTGCTTAACATCTCATGGTGATTTTTGCTGGGATCCAAGCATCTCCAAATATCCATGTCTCTGTTCTCCACATGTCCACATCTGTGTCAGCTCTGCTGTGAAATTTCTGTAGGGTTTGATGCTTCTGTCCTTTATGACTTTCTCCAAAATATTTCTTCTTTAAATGGATTCCAGTAAACTAATCAGTTTTATTTTTGGTTTTATTCTCTAAAACTGAAACAGAGAATAGGTGGAGTTACATCTCCATCCAATAAAAAGTTCACAGCTACAATTGGGCATGTCACATCTCCACAGGAATAATCTACTCAAAAGTTTCCATTCTACAGTACCGGATCAGGATTAAAAGAAATGGCTGCACCCACAAGATTGGATCAAGATTAAAACATGGGTTTTCTTGGGTACATAATACTTTCAAATCAGTACAATATCTCAGCCTTATCAAACTATTCTGTAGGAAACCCTAGAGTACTTCAAATAAGACTTCAACTTCCGCAAAACAGCACTACTATAGTGAAGTAGGTGGTCTTGTTTGAGCTTCAGGATACTATTATTCCTCCTCCCCAAGAGCTAACTGATGGGAATCACAGGAGGATTATGTGCCAAATTTGAAAGAAAATATGGATGACAATTTTCAAAGCAGTATATAGTCTCAAAGTGACATTCTCTGGAATAAAACTGAACTAGAGGATGTGCTAGTTTGAAGCTGTAATGTATCCCAGAAAAGCCATGTATTTTCAATCCAATCTTGTGGGGTCAGACCTATTGCTGGATGGGATGTCTTGATTAGATTATCTCCATAAAGATGTGATCCCCCAATTGTGGGTGGGGCCTTTTGATTAGGTTGTTTTCATGAAGCTGTAAACCCACCCATTCAAGGTGGGTTTTAATCCTTTCCTCAAGTCCTTTATGAGAGAAAACTCAGAGCTGACACAGAGGGTGGAGAGATGAAACCAAGAGACACAGATATTTGGAGATGCTAAACTAAGAGATGTAACTCAGAGTTTGCCCCAGAGAAACTAAGTGAGAAGCTTAGATGAAACAGAGACATAGACACTTAGAGAGAAAGCCACCAAGATTAGAACCTGAAAGCAACTAACTGGAAGCAAGGAATAGTAGATGCCAGCCATGTGCCTTCCCAGCTGACAGAAATGTTCCAGATGCCAGTAACCTTTCTTCAAAGTCAAGGTATTTTTTTTCTGGATGGCTTAATTTGGACATTTTTATGGCCGTAGAACTGTAAATTTGTAACCTAATAAATCCCCTTTGTAAAAGTCAGTACTTTTCTGGAATATTGCATTCTGGCAGCTTTACAAACTGAAACAGAGAATATGACTTAGACATGGGGACAAATTAAGTCTCCTTTCTCCCCTGTACTATAGTGAAGAAACAGGCGTGTAGTGTGCAGGCCTATCCTAGTTTACTTAACCACTACTCATAATGGAGAAAGGCAAAGGGGACAGTAAGGCTGGATGTAGAGAATAAAAGAAAAATTTGAGGAGGGATAGAGAAAAGAGAAAAAGTTTCTGGTCTCTCTAGTGATCCATGAGACACACAGGGAAAGAAGAAGTGTGGCATTTATTTCCGGCCCTTGGTACAGTAACCCCAGCTTCCCCTAACCCAGTCAAATGGATGTCTCAGATTCAGACAATTCAGATTGGTAAATCTTACTGCTGTGAGCAAGTTACAGATCTAAGGCTGTGAAAACGTCCAAATTAAGGCACCAACAAGAGGATATCTTTACTCAAGAAAGGCCAGTTGAGTCCAGGGTTTGTCTGTCACATGGGAAGGCATATGGCGAAGACCACTGGCCCTTCTCTCTGGGCGTTTGGTTTCAAACAGCTCTCTCAGCATCTCCAAGCATCTGTGTCTGAGCCTTCTCCAAAATATTCTCCTTTTAAAAGACTCCAGTGAGCTAATTAAGACCCACCTCGAATGGGTAAGGCCACATCGCCATCACATCTCCATGGAAACAACCTAATCAAAAGGTCCCACCCCAATTGTGTGGGTCATATCTCCATGGAAACAACCTAATCAAAAGGTCCCACCCACGCTAGATCTGTACCTGCGAGACTAGATTAGAAGAACATGGCTTTTCTGGGTACATAATGGTTTCAAGCCAGTACAATGGGTAAGTGCTGAAAGGCAGGGTGGGGCTCTGCTCTTGGCCAGTGATCAACATTTTTGTGACCCTGTGCTAAAGTTCTAGGATATTAGAGCAGGAGGTACCTTAGGTAGCATCTAGTACATGTCTGTTATTGTTAGATAGGATCTCTTGGCCAGGGCTAATGAGAGATTTGTGTGATGTGACATAGCTCATTTCTGTCAGAGCTTGGAGTAAAATATGTATCTTCCTATAGACTACTCAAGTTCATATTGCTTTCAGCACCTTACTCTCTGTTCTTGGCTCCCTTCTTTTTGACCCTATTTCCCAGGTCCTCTCTCACCGCACACTGGCTGCTCTCCGTACAGGGCCTCAATAGACTGCCCTTCTTTCCAAATTGAGTGTCACATTTCTAATATAAATGCCTTCCAGATGGTGGTCCTACTTCTTTAACTTTTAATAAAATGATCCCTATAAAATCAGTAATGTGCTACTCCTGCTGGGGATTTTGTCTTTTAATTGAATAATAGCATAATAACCCAAAGAAACTATATTATCATGGGGGAATTTGTTTCATAAATGCATAATACAAAAGCCTAGGAAAAGATCTATAGGTTGGAAGCCTCCCTTAAGCTCCCCAAATCACACTAGGTGGGTAACCCTTTACACTCAAAATGACACATATCAGGTGAATGATATTAACCCAAGCTATTTTTTGAAAATTTTTATATGTGTTATACATTTATTTAAAAAATTAGAAAATACAGACAAGTAGTTTAAATTTTTTAAAATAAAAACCATGCGTAATCTCATTTCCCAAAATCCTTCCAATTTTGAAATGAATGTATATATTTTTACATTTTTTTTCTAAAATGGGATAATGAAATAGCCTTAAAGCATGCTCTTTTGTAAATATTTTTCATGCTACCAAATATATTCACAACATACATTAATATTTGCATAAAATTCCTTTATATAGATATATCATAATATACTCAGCCAATTACCTAATATTAGACAATAGTCTGTCACTTATATTTCACTATTACATATAACCTAGCTGCAGAGCAAGTTTCTTATGCATTTTTGTGCACATCTATAATAATTTCCTTAGAATATTTTCAAATACTTCCACAAAAATATAAAAGAAAAAACAATACAGATTTAGTATGTGTATGAAGATTTACTAGAAAGACAAGTAGAGGGTATGGACCTCTGCATCCATCTTTGGATGTTGCCTGCCTCCTCCTGACTTCCCTGTTTTCACCTCACTTCCCATGTGCCCGCTATGCTTGGGCTCCCTTGTACCCTAGGGCAGAGCTCAGAGGATATGTGCCATTTGATATGCCCTGTGTGGGGGGTGAGGACTTCTGGGAATAATGTTCAAGAAGAATTGCTATCTCCTCCCTTACTCCACTGACTTCATCCTCAGTAGCAGAGAAAGGAATGTGTCCAGGCACCTTTATGGAGCACAGTTCACAGAAACTCCCAAATCAGCTATGTCAGGAGTCAGGTGGAGGGAGAAAACAGGTACTGTTCTTCATACTACAGTACAGGATGTATACGAAATGAAAACTTGTATTTTTATGCTTTGACCAATATTATGAAAAAGCTGAACTATGCACACACGTTAAAAAGCAGAAAAGTATCATGACAATATAACTTTGAAATCCATTTCTCTTTATCTGTCTTTTCATGTACATTATTTATTTGAGTGCTTATTTCTTTAAATAGCAAATAAATATTTAACATGCCTCGAGTTGAATAGCATTTTCATATTTAAATTTAAAAATAGAATACTAAAAAATACAACACTGGGCTCTAGTCACAGGGAAGATATTTGAGACTCAGTTTTGCAACAAAAATATAAAATATTTAGACATCTATATTTAAATACATAATAGATGGTAAAACTGTATCCTTGGAAGTTCAGATAAAAATGATCTTGAATGCTTTAAAACATCATACATTTTTCAGTCTGGCTATAAAATAAATAGAATTGGCTTGAGTTGTAAAAAATATTTAATAATTGTAAATATGAGACAGAGGTTGGTAAGAGAAACTGTGACATACTGAACACACACACAAGAGGGAACCACAGCTGGGGTGCAGGGAGAAAAGTGGTCCTTCTCAGGCCTATTTATTCAAATGGAAAAATTGGGGAGTTATGGAAGCATTGGAAAACTGAGAGGTTTGTGTGGGAAACCCCATTTAATGGGTTTCCTGTCATTTATATCAGGGAAACTAGTCCTTGCCAGAATCAAGCAACCAAATGAGTGAAACCCAGAAAGTTGTGCTATATATAGAAATGTAACATTTCTAACTGTATCCAGAAGAATTGAGGCCTGAGGTGCCCCATCTGCTTCCTTTGATAAGTACTTCATCCTCATAATCATGGACACAGAAATCCCCTTCTAAGAGTGAACCTTACTCTGGATATAATCTTCACATTTCATGTAATGTAACACTTTTACATTAATGCTTTTGACCAGCTTCTGTTGTTCATTTTAATACTTAATCCTTTTTATTTGCTATTTTTTAGCATTTGGCTTCTGATCCAAAAACTTTTGGATCTAGCTTTGAAATGAATAACTAAAAAGTTGACCATCAGTTCTTCCCTCCACGAGGAAATATTCAACCCCCCCTGTTAAAAGCCTCACAAGGAAAGGCAGGTCAACTCAGCCTTCTCATTGATTCTTCTCAAAGAACTTCAATGGGAATTCTACAATTTGCAGGAATTAAATAATATTATTAGCTTTTTGCATATGATTTATAACCATCACAACCATGCTGGATAGAAGCCATTATCATCATTCCAAGATTACAGTCTCTATGCGGCCAAAAGTTTCAATTACTTTTCTTTATGCTTTTGTCACAAAGCTGAGTCTCAAATATTTTCCCTGTGACTACTTTTCTTTATGAATGTGATAGGATCTCGTACCTTCAACAATGATGCTCAACACTCCCCTTCCCAAAAAGTAAAATGCACCTTCAAGGTGCCAAATGATTATAAATATCACAACCCAGTCACTTTAGAGTTTATTGTATTTAATATGAGGTTTTGTTTTACTTCTGTTCACTGACATATGGGAAACAAGCCAGCTTGGCCTGAAGTTTCCATTCCCATTTCATCCTACCCTGAAACAAGAAGTCCTTCCCCTGCTGTTCACCACTGTTACCTGCTCTACACAGCTGTGAATGGACTTAATTTGTCCTCTAGCCTCAGCCTAAGGTTTGAGATGACTCTTTCCTTATGTTACCTGTCTTGGGAATGTTATTTTTCCTTTTGTGGATAACGCTAATAATTAGCATCTATGAAGTACTTATTATAGACTAGAGTTCTTCTAAGTACTCCAGATATATTAACACACTAAATCCTCACAATAATTCTAGGAGGAGCACAATATATAACCTCATTTACGTGATAAGAAAACTACAGGAGAGAAGTGTCATACATCTTGCCCAATGTCAAGTAGTTAGTGGAAGAGCCGGGATCCAAAGCCAAGCAGTTCAAATTCATAGTTGACATTCTCAACCTCAACTCTCTGCTGCACTTTCATATCTGCCTCCTTACTTTCTCCCTAGGACCTCCATATCCTTCCACCTCGAATCATTTCACATACTCTTCTTCTGAGAGAACTACATCTCATGGCCTTTCTGTTGAGGGCAGCTCGCAGCTTCAGTCACTGACATACTTGCAATCTTAAGCAAAAACAGTCACATGGTTGAGGATGAGAGATGAAAGGGTGATTGCAAGAACAGGGAGCTCTGTCCAGCATCTTTAATCTTGGCTTCATGGATGGGCAGGGATTTTATAGCAGTGTGGCGGTGTAACCCCATCTCCTGTTTCCAGATTTCATGATTTTTACACCATTTTAAAATTGGTAGACTGAGAAATACCTGCCCAAATGCCCCCTCAGCTCTTTATTCTTTTCAAATTTGTTCAGAGATATGTGTGATTAATTATTGGACAGCCCTGAAAAAGGCTGGAAAGGATGGAATCCTCAGCCCATTAATAAACTCACAATGGTACTTGTGCCATGTGCCAAGGGGTTTGACAAATTCAGCAGGTATATTAAGATAGGCTATTTTTCCAATTGCTGATTTTAACCACTCTCTATTGAATCCCCCATTCCTTAACAATATCTTGAACAGATTCAATATTTTCAGTCACCTTCAGTTATCAAAAGATATGCCTAATCTAGTCTAGATTAGAACTCCCATTTCATATCTGATTTAAATACCTTGCGCCTCTAGAGGCCTGGAGTGGGGAAAGGACATGATCAGTTCTTTTCTCACTTCTTACTCTCCACTGTATTGGAGTGGGCAGAGGGGAGTTGCATCTGGTTTCTGGGATCATTGCCTTTTCGAGGTCTCACTTCTCCTAGGTTGGGGCTAGGAGAAGGATAGGGAAGCAGAGAGCTTCTTCTGTAACTGGACACATGGTGGGGCTGGATGATCTTCCCTGATCACACCTGGCCTGGCATGGTTCTCCCTGCTGCTGCATAGATGATATGTATGGTTCAGCTTTATCCCACAACACCGTCTGTTAAGACCCCTTCATAGAGAGATAGTATGATATATTCCTTTAGCCTTACAAATAGAACAAGTTTCCAGCCTTCTATTTTCTGGAACTTCGCCTTTCTTGGCTTCTTTAAAAATTCTTATGAAAAGTCAAAAATATCTTCACTTATTTACTGTAAACGGGGGCGGGGGGTACTTGATATTGGTTTGCACAAAATAGAATACAACAGTACTTTATTTGAAACTGCATTATGTTTTGTTGCTCAATTCAATTTTATTAATTCTTAAAGCCATAAAGGCTGTCTGTATTCAGCAAATGTTAAACATAGCAGAAAATCTGTTACAATTCAGAAGAAAACACTGTTTCATTTAGGATTGCTATAAGTTTGTCCATTGTAGCATATTCAATGAAAAGTAGTCAGGAGTTTATGCTGCATTCATCTTCTATAAATAAAGTGGAAATCACATTACTCGCAGACCAACAATCAATTACCCTTTCATTTGTAGGGTGCAAAAAAAGAAGACAAAAGATGATCTACCTGCAATCAATCTAGTCTCTGCTCACTATTGCATATGGGTAAACATGCTTGAAAAAGTGTTTTAATGATCAGTAAAATGCTTTTATGTCAAGTGGAGGTTCTCAAGCCTGTCTTTTAAAGAAAATTTTGCTTTACTGAGCTCACTATGACACTCTGATTTGGTGATGTGCCCTGAGTTTCTCTTGGCCTCACCTTCTCTCTATACCACACTCTTCTGCAGGTTCATGCATATTGGTAATGCATTCCGCTATCTTGGAATGTAATTGATAACCTTCTCCTTTCCCTCCCTCTTTTTATTTCCTCCCACTTATTCTAGTTGTGAGGCTGTACCCTCTTGACGTCCTGTGTTCCTGGAAACAACTGAAACCCCCAATTCAAGGCCATTATGGATTTGCAAACTTTTACAACAGAACCCTCTTGTTCCTCTTGAAAATGGCCTAAAGTAAATAATGGACAAGATATACAATGGTATGTAAGGAAATAAAACAATTTCTAGATGAGATTAGAAACACATAGGGAAGATTCCAATCAAGAAGCCACTTATCTAAAGTAAAGATATTGAATTCATTGCTACATACTTCTTGTTCTGGGCAAAAATATGATGTGTTGTGATGGTTTCACATAAACAAACCTGAAAAGAAAAATTGTTTTTTGTTTTCTGCCCATATGATTTTACCAAAATTTCCAAAAACTAACATGACTGAAGCTAGAATTATCATGTCAGGGCTTAAAGTATGCTTGTCTATCATCTCATCCTTTTTCTTCTTTTTATGGAGTGGGGGTGGGGGGGGAAGGAGGGTGTGCAGTGGATGCAGTGTTGCTGAAGGTCATCCAGCCAATTTGTGTAAGAGAGCTCAGGGATACCTGTTACCCTTCCCTACATTTAATTTCACTTCTCTGACTGTGTGTTGTAACATATAAATACAGATGGGAAATGTTCATTTCTCCCAATTTTCCAGGCATTCTATTTTCTTTTTTTTTTTTTTTTTTACCATAAAGCACAGGTCCAAAGATGAAATTTCCAGGCATTTCTTATTCCCTTTCTTACTTTTGAAAAATAGCAGGAAGGGAGTCCATATGATCCATTATTTATTTATTTTTTTTTGGAGGGGGGGCCATGGTCTGGGAATAGAATCTGGGTCTCCCACATGAAAGGCGGGCATTCTAACCACAGAACCACCTGTGCACCCCATAATTCTTAGTATGTGTTTTTCCAAAAAGTGTGATGTTTACTGATGGCAGCTGGAAGCTTGCCAGTGGAGGAAGAAACACTGTATTATGTGTGCTTTCCAAATTCTGTGTGAAATTAGCAAACATTTAAAGCACATTTCCTTGAATATGCATTCCTTTTTATCATTTCCCAGCTCTTTTACTCCAAAGATGTTTAATGTCTACCTGAAAGAACACTATACTATTTATGACATTTTCATCTCACCTTCTGACCTCCTTGTCTCTTCAGACATATCCTGCCCCAGGTGTGACCTTGAAGTATAACAGCTTCTTTCAATCAATAATAAGTTTTTGACCACTTACTGTATATTCATCACTGTGCCAAGCACAGTAGGAAAACCCAAAGAATAAGAAAACCATCCATACAGTTTTCATTTATAGCTGAAAAAGCAAACACCTATGAAATGAGAAGACAACCACTGAGAATTGGACTGGGTGATATTGTGATAAAGTCAATGAGATATGACTGAGGAATTTAAAAAAAGCATCCATTTGCTTGAATTCTTCTGAGAAAATTCACAGAGGAGGTAAGACACAGGCTGGGATCTGAAGAATGGATAGAATCTGGTGAGCGAGAGAAGAAGCTGGGAAATTGCTGACAGGGTGGAAAGCACGGACCAAGGCTCAGAAGTGGACATGGTCCTTGTCTACACTGAGAGTCTGTGGTACATATTACAGAATAGGAGGATAGTGAGGATAACAGGTAAAGTGACCTTGAACATACAGGAAATTATGAACTATGTGGTGGCATTTGGATTTGACACGACAATAGCATATCAAGGAACAATGAGAATAGTGTTGCTCAAAGTGTGATAAAGACCACCTGCTTCAGAATTTATGCTGTGCTTCTTAAAATGACACATTTCTGTAACCACACCAGAGTCAAGAAACACAATGCCATCAGCCCCCAAACCTCCCTTCTCTTCCCCTACTCTTAATACATGTGTTAAAATACATAAAACTGTACATCAAAAGACAATGATATTCTGTTGATTTAAAAATAAACTAAAAGAAAAACCCAAAACATCAAAGTAAATATAGATCTTCATCACCTAAACAAAGAAAAGACATATTTCTGTACTCCATGTCACACGTATTAAAATCTGAACCTTTGGCACTGCAGTCCAGACATCTGCATTCTTTATAAGACAGTTCTTGTAGTGAGAGGGGGAGATTTAACTTTAACACTCTCAACATCTCTTCTCTGCCTCCTCAAGGTACAAGTATATCCCTACTTCAGATAACAAGCACATATAACCATTTCTTTCTGTATCATCCATAAGTGGTACTTTGTGAACCACACATTTTTATGATGAGAAATTTGTGCCCTCATGCTTCCCTCCAGCTTTGCCCAACCCCTGCTCCCCAAGTGTGGTGAAGTCTTTTGGGTTTTGAGCAGATAAGTAACACCTTCAGCATGATGTGTTAGAAGAATTGCTCTGGATACTGTATTTAGCATAGATGGGAGGATTAGAAGCAGGGGGAGCTTAGGAGGCTTCAGTACTAGGTTTAGGCATGCGATAATGATGGCCTGTACAAAGAGAATCAATGGAGGTGGGTAAGATGTGTTTGGCTTTGGGATCTAACCTCTTTCTCTTTTGGAGGTCTCCTTCCTGTGAGCCTGGGCTGGTGTGTTGCTATGCCAGCCTGGGCCCCAGCTATGGTTCAGACTAAACTTATCTCTGGGTTGCTGCCACTAGCCTAGGTCCTCTCTTTCTTGGCTTGCAGCTACACTTCCCTGGGCTTCCGAAAGGAAGGTACATGAGCACAGTTGTCTGACTCCTTGTCAGTTTGAGGAAGTTTACTCTATTACCACGTTTGATTGATAATTTGGCCTTAGTATGTAAAATTCTAAAATGAAAATAATTTCCTTCAGAACTCGGTATGTATTTCTCCATTGCCTTCAACATTTGGTGTTGCCTTTTCTTCACTACCCTATTTTCTCTTTTTTAAATTTGTTTTCTTCTGTGAAGTGTTTAGCATCATTTCTCAATCTTGACATCACTGAGCCACTTCACAATGATATGCACTTGGTAGTATGCCTTTGTTCATTCATTGTGCTAAGCACAATGTATTGCAGTTGGAAGGAGACTAGAATATGTGCTTGGAGGCATGAGCTCAGACCCTCTGCTGTCCTGCCCCAGGTTCTTCCACCAGCTGGCCACCAGAGGGATAGCATTAATTTCCAGATTTGTTCACCTGGACACTCAGCATAGATCTCCACAGGATTACTCTCTGGCTGACAGCACATCTTTCGTATTTATTATACTCTTCTAAGGAATGTTGGTGTAGTGTTGAGTATAAGAAAGAGCAAAAGAGGGAATGTGATAGGGTACACAATGTTCACTTCATTTTAATTCTTGCCAACAGATACCATTTCATTAAACTTAATAAGTTTACCACATGTCCTCCTCTTTCCTAAGAACTTCGTGAAAAGGTTTCAGAATCAGATTATTGGGTATTTTCTTGAATCTCTCCTTATTTCAGAACAGTTCAGGAGATTTTTAAAAATACATAAATTTATAACAAGATATTAAAAAGAGTATTATTATGACCTACGTATTTTGTACCATGGCTAGGCCATAATTTTAGTCCTATGTTTTTCCAGGAACCAGCTGCAAGCAAGGAATCCCTTGTCAGTTAATAAGAGTCACAACGTTCAGTAGATAAAAACAAATCCACTATTCTGGAGAGTTCCAACTCTTACTGGAACTAGAAATCAGACAGAATTTCATCCTGCAGCTTTTGTAGAGGGATTGATTTGTGATTTAGTCAACAATATTCTCAAAATTCAATCAAATTTTTAGGGATCTTTCTAATAACATGGTCAATAAATGCTGATGTTATCATTCCTAGGCATATTATACTAACAACAAATATTTGTTGTTTTTGTGGTAGTATGGGCAGGTGAAGAGGTCTTGGTTAAAATTCAGTGCTAATTAGGTTTTCAATTCTTGACTGACCTTGAAGAGTGTTATACTTCCAGTAACACAACCCATTGCCCTGAATGTAGCAGGTGCCAACAAATCTTTGCTGAAAGTGATAATTATTCACAAATAGAGCAGAAATTAAAGAATGCTGCCAGGGACTTCCCTGCTTATATAGGCAGCATATGTGTATCTCTTTACTCAGGTCACCTCCAATCTGCTGCCCTAGATGCTGCACCCATGAAAATAGAACAAATGATGTCTGCTTGCCAAATCATGGTCTAAAAAGAGTGCTGCTCAGTCTGGCTCAGTCCATGTTTGATAACTTCAATCCCCAAAGCACAAAGTTCTTATTTCAAATATCTCTTTAATGTTTACAGATGTACCTCCAAAGCTTAATGCTGTCTATTGCCAATAGATATAATATTCTTGTGTTGGAAAGAATTTACACATAAAGAAATCAAGATTCAGTAGGGTTGGATCTAGCTAGTAGCAGAGCTGGGACTTGGTCTGACTTGAACGATCTCTCTGACTGCAGAGTTCATGATATAACCACTGCACTGTGCTGAGAGATCCTGCAGTGCTTCAACTATATACTGCCCTTCATAAAGAGAGGACAGGAAAGGGCACTGAAGACTCATAAAGAACCATGACAACTTCACAGCCAATAATTCTGAAAATTCAGGTATTTAAAATCTGTTCTGGTGCCTCAGAGTCTCAAACTTTATCTCTATTGTCATGTAAGCTGGCCTTTCTCAATAGCCAGCCTTTGTCATGTGCTTCAAGGACAGCATGTCTGATGTAGCTTTTGAATCCCAGTGACATTGGCTTTCTCAGAAGAGCCTACATCCTTTCATTCATTGTGTGGGCTCCCAGGTGGTATTTAAGTTGACAGCTAGGTCCTCAGTTTTATTCACAAGGGATTATAGGTGTTGAACTGATTTCATTTTTCTTTGTCTTTTTTTTTTTTTTTGAGCAATAAAGGATCAAGATGACTCTCCATCCTCCTCTCTTCTCACTAGTTCCCTGGTATTCTCAGCGAAATGGTTGTTGGAGAATCACACTCCTACAGTGCTGGTTGGATAACTGAAATTCAACGCAGCAGAGAGAAAATAAGTTCTGGAGGCTTATTTTTGTGCAGATTCTTTATGAGGATTTTGACCCTGGATCTTTATGAGTCAAGATGGGGAGAATTTGAAGAGGGGAACAGGAAACATGTAATGTTTGAAATTGAAATAATTAAATCCCAGCTCTTTACTTCTGAAATGGCCTGCTTACCTTGCACACATCTCTCTTGTTTGCTGTTCTATAGATGTTCTGTTTGATGTTAAGCCCTCCTGCTAGGCATCTTTAGCAAATACCATTTGAGTGTTAGATGCACAGGGTTCATATTAATGTGAGGTCATATATGTGACTTGCTGTTTTTTAACCCTGAGCAGACAGACAGTCCCAGCACACTCTTCTTAACTGTTTCCGTCATGATTTCCTCAGGCATACGTGCTAACTGAATGCATTTGTCAGTGTAGACAATATATTCCTTTTCTATTGGAAAATATGTCTTTAAAAGAACATGCCTTCTTCTGATATTAGCCAGAAGGAGAAAATGTCCAATTTTAAAGCCCAATATCCTGATTCATTAAATACAGTAGACATAGAATGGAGCCTAAATTCACAATGTTATAAGATTTTCAGGAATATGAAAGGCCAAAAGACTTTGATAATTTTTGTTTTAATCTGTAGATGATGTATCTGAGGGAGTAAAAATAACAGAGAATGGAGAAAAGAGAACCGAAAGATAAATGGATAAGGTTGCAAAACCTATACATGAAGTATCAGCTCCTGCTGCCCAAATTTAAACTTTAATTTTTTTTTTTTTGCCATAGTAAAGCTTCATAGTAAGAATGATAAATGACATGTAATAGAAGGTAGCTTTCAATAAGGGGAAAATTCTTGTGTCACTAGGTGCACAGGTGAAGTTAGTATGGAATAGTAGAGATATACGTATGTATATATAATGCAATATATAAGAAAAACATTATGAAAAGGCTATCCAACATTTCTGTTGCCTTATAGGCTTACATTTTCAAGGTTAGACCCCAAGGATCTGGTTATTTCAAATATATTAAAGTGAAATTTGAAAAATTATCTATGAAGTGGAAAGTTCTCACCAATCTTCATTAACTTTTTAGCACTCCTGATTATTTACTTTTATTTAACACATATGTGTGTCATGTGTCATGTGTGTCATGAGTCATGTGTGTGTAGTCAGATGTTTTTAATTCCTTGAAAACACTCAATAGCTGGTAAGGTAACCAGGACTTTTAAAAAGCACAATGCTTGATGTTCAGTTAAAAATTACAAGGCATGCCAAGGAGGGACAAGACAAAGAGAAAAACTAATAATAGAAATCAATCCAGATAAAGCAGAATTTGAAGTTAGTAGACATGGACATTGAGTAGTTGTGATTAATATATTAAATAAAATACATACTAAGCTGAAATAACTCACCAGAGAATTTGCATATACAAAGCAGATTAAAGTAGAAAATCTGAAACTTAAAAATAAAATGACTGGAATTTAAATGTCAATACATAGATTTTAATAGCTGATTAGAGTCAGCTGAAAAAAATAATTAGTGATCTAGAGATATGTCAGTAGAAAATATTCAGATTTAAACAGAGAGTAAAATAATGGAAAATATATATAAAAGAGAGGCGGAACACATTGAAAAGTCTGACAGGTAGGTTATCAGAGTCACAGAGGTAAATGAGAGAGAGATAGGAGAAACATTGGAGGAGATTGTAGGAAAGAATTCTTCAAAAGTGACAGAAGGAACTAGGCTACAGATTCAAAGTTTATGAGCTCTAAGCAAGATAAATGAAAAGAAAATCATACATAGACACACCATAGAAAAAATGCTAAAAATGAAAAACAAAGATAAAATCTTATAAGCTACCAGATAAAAACAAATCATAGCAAAATCAAGACTAATGGCAAAGAAGAAATGGAAGCCAATACTTTACTATGCTGAAAGAAAAAGCCAAACAAAAATGCCATATTCTATGAAAACATCCTTCAGAAATGTAAGGCAATTAGAAATTATTAACCAAAACTTAATAATGAAATTATGCCATACCACAGACCTGGGACTTGTGTTCAATTCCTGGAGCCTGCCCATGCCAAAAAAACAAAATTAATAATGAAATTAAAGAAACACTAAATGGGAATTTTTCCAGTAGAATGAAACTAATCTTAAGTGGAAGCGAAGAACTGTAGAAAAATAAAGAGTACTAGTAAGTATAACTATATGGATAAATAAATAAATCATTCATAGTTTAAAGAAACTATAGAGCAGTGCAATGATGACTCAGGTGGCTCAGTGGCAGAATTCTCACCTGCTGTGTGGGAGACCCGGGTTCAATTCCTGGTGCCCTCCCTGTGCAAAGAAAAAAAAAAGAAAGAAAAATAATTTACCTTTCAAGGTCAAAATTACATATAGATTTAAAATACATAGCAACAATAACATAAAAGATGAGAGGGGGAGAAAATGGACTTTAAAGTTCTGAGGTCTAAGCATTTTAAGAAGTAGAAAAAAATACAAATTTATATTTAACATTAGTTGATCAGGATGAATGGTGCAATCTCTAGAATAACTACTAAGAGGATGATAACAGAATATGTAACTTAAAAAAGATAAAATAAGAATTGACACTTGAGACTGCAAGTCCAAGCCAATATGGAATAACTGATCTCAGTCTTAACCACCATAAACCACGTATTACAGCTACACAAAAATACATGAAACAATTGTTTTCAGGCATTCAGGGAATGTGAATTTTGAAAGGAAGGAACACAATTTGAGACCCATATTTCTTTTACCTAGACTTTCACCCTCAGAATAATTCCAAATCTGGCCCAGGAAAACAGAGCCAAAGCAGAATGATGGCATCAGTGGGTGGGGGAAACAGAAATATTGTTTGAGGCTACTGTAGTAATAGGATTTGGGGGGCAAGGGATGTAGAGGTGGGAACCACAAGAAGAAATTCCAAAATTCTCCATAAAAATTTATTAGGTTTCTTTTTCTACTCCCGAGCCATAGATGTACAGGGCAAATGACTTGAACAGTCTCTTCACAAAAGAGTATACCTAAATGGTTAATACACAGTTTAAACACGTTCAATCTCATTACTTATCAAGAAAATGCAAGTTAAAATCACAGTTAAATATCATACACATCCATCAGACTCTCTAAAATTAAAAATATAAAAGAAAGTATTGGTGAGGATCTGAAACACTGGAACTCTCATACACTGATGGTAGATGGGAAAATTGACAAATTCAATCTGGGAAACTTCTTGGCAGTATCTACTAAATTTCAACATATACATACACCGTGACTCAGCAATCTCACTTCTAATTATATACTCAATGGAAAAGCATACATACTCACCACAAGGCACCTACAGGTATGTTCATACAAGCATTTTCTTTAATAACCTATTCTGGTTTATGAAATACTTTTCAGCAAGATGCAATAGATAGAAGTCTAGTTTGTTTTGCTGGCTTTTCAACTTTATATAAATGGAATCATGCAGTATATATTCTGTATGCACAGCATCTTTTACTCAATACTATATTTGGGAAACCAATTCATGTTGCATATGGAAATAATAATATATTAGAATGTAGAGACACAGTATAATAGGATATATTCCCCCATTGCTGAATAGTACATCATTTGTGTCCTTTTCTATATATTTATATAATAAACATGAAAGCATAATATGTATCTTTATATTATGTATAATATATGATAAAATGTATAAAATATAAACTGTATATAGCAAACAATTATTTTAAATTACTGTATTATTATTCTAGAAACCACATTAAATGAAATGTTGAACCAGAAGGGCTGTCTAGTCATGTCTGGACAGTCAAGAGCTCATTGGACAGCACAGAAAAATATATAAGTCAATGAATTCTACCTGGGTTTGTTTTCAGGTAAACTATGTTCTCACTGAATTCTAAGGGCCACCTTGCTTCTTTCACAATACTGAGAATGAGGTACTAAAGGACGAACTTCCTTTTGTCTTATTGTCTAATTTTCCTTTCCATCCCTTTCTTTTTCACACACCCACAATTAATCCATCAGAAATCTTCCTAGTTGTACTTTCAAACACATCTTAAGCATGACTTCTCACTAGCTCTGCTATTCCAATTCTAGTCCAAGCCACTTACCAACAGAAAAAGGTAGGGAAGCACAAGACATAGTATTCTACCCTGGAGACAGTAAACAGGGTCTCAGTGCCATCACCCCTAGACCTAAAGAGGTGAGAGAAGGGGCTGACATGGCTGTTTGATAGGAGTGTGACCTTGAGTTGAGGGATTCAACCCACTTGAGGTAGCCATGCTTGGAAAAGAAGACTGATAAAAGATATTCTGAATTGATTGACCTTTCTACCTCAGTTCTTGCTGGTGCTTCCAACTGGTTGAGCCTGATCTGAACCCAGATATCAAAGCCTACGGATGTAGTCCTATTAGGTCACACAGACATAGAATAAGGTAGAAGGAGATGGAGCGTGGATCAGAGAGGAGGAGGAGTGTGCGTCTTCTAATAGGGCTATCATGGTTTGACTTTTTGTACCCTAGAAACATATGTTCTTAAATGTAATCTGTCTCTATGGGTGTGAACCCATTGTAAACAGGATCTTTTCATGAGGTTATTTCAGCTAGGTGAGACCTGCATCAACCAGAATGGCTCTTAATCCTATTAATGGAATCCTTTATAAAAGAATGAAATTCAGGCAAAGAGAAAGAAAGGCCTGGAAACAAGAAGCTGAAATCAAGGGAACCTGAAAGAGAAGAAAGAGACCTGAAGATGCTACCATGTACTTTGCCATGCGGCAGAAGACCCAAGGATTATGGCAGTTGGTCTTCAAAAAGAAAGAACTGCTTTGATGATGCCTTGATTTGGATATTTTCCTGGCCTCAAAACTATGAGCAAACAAATTCCCATTGTTTAACTGGACATGTTTTATGGCATTTGCTTTAAGCTGCCTAGAAATCTAAATAGGGAACTTTACTTCCACCACTGCTCCTTATCATTCTATTTTCCACAAGGCAGCCAGAGACCTGGTCCCTTCACTGCCTCTGATTTTTAACTCCAATCATTCTTTTCTTGGATAAGATCCTTCAGTTACATGACCTCTTTTCTGTTGCTTCAATGTACCAAGTTCATTCCCACCCCAGCATCTCTGTAATTTCTTTTATCTTCTTGGAATTCTCCCCACCCCCACCCTGAGGAAACACATGGGATTTATTCCATCATTTTCTCCAGGTCTCTGCTCAAATGTCACCTGTTTAAAGAGATCTTACTTAACCTCTCCAAATAAAATTGTGCCTCACTTCAAATAGAATTGAGTGGGTGTGTGTATCACTCTTTATTTTCTATCTTTGCTTTACGTTTTTCCCCTAGAACTTAAATAAATGTAAAATATATGACAGAAGAAGAAGGTGTTTATTTAAATCTTCACCACCAGTGGGAAATGCAAGCTCTATGAGAGGGCATATTTTCCTCTGATCTATCCCTAGGTCCTAGAATGGTGGTTGGTACATAGTAGGTACGTGTGTGAGTGTGGAGAGGTGAGCCACTATAAGGAACAGTCCCAAATTGACATAATAAAACTAATTTCTCCTTCATGTCACAATCCAGCATAGATCACTGGAGGGTAATCACTGATGGGTAAGTGACAAAAAAACTTATAAATATATCCACACAGGTAGAACACAGTAATGGCTCAAATAGTTGGTTCCAAGCACCTGCCAGTACATAAAGAATTTTTAAGCTCTAGATTCTTCTGACCTATTTTTATTCTCTGTTGTTTTTTTTTACCAGAGAAGTTGAAGGTTTACATAGCAATAATACACAAAATATAAGATTCCCATATATTACCCTACCAGCATCTTGCCCTGGCATGGAACATTTGTAACAATTGATGACAGCACATTTTTATAATTGTACTTTTAAATAAAATCCATGGTTTAACTTAGGGTTCACTATTTGTGTCGAGTAGTTCCATGTAGTTCCTTATACATAATCTAATATTTCCATTTTAGTCATATACAGATGCATATTTCAGTGCTATTAATTATATTCACAATGTTGTGCTATCATCCCCCCTACCCATTGCCAAAACATTTCCATCATTCCAAATAGAAACCCTGTACATTTTAAGCCTCAACTTCACATTCCCTATCCCCACCCACATCCCCTGGTATTATATATTCTAGAATATGACTCTATGAGTTTTGCTTATTTTAATTGTTTCAAATCATTGATATCATATAACATTTTTCCTTTTGTGTCTGGCTTATTCCCAATACAATGTTGGATGACAGTGGTGATAGTGGGCATCCTTGTCTTTTTCCTGCTCTTAGAGGGAAAGCTTTCAATCTTTCTCTGATGTTAATTGTGGTCTTTTCATATAATGCTGTTTATCATGTTGAGGAAGTTTATTTCTATTTCTACTGTCCTATGTGTTTTTATCAAGAAAGGCTGCTGTATTTTGTCAAACGCTCTTTCTGAATCAATTGAGATGTTCATGTAGTTTTTCGCTTTCATTCTGTAAATGTGGTATTATCTTAATTGATTTTCTTATGTTGAACCAACCTCGCAAACACTTGATCATGGTGTAGAATTCTTTCATAGGTTGTTGGATTTGGTTCACTAGTATTTTGTTGAATATTTTGGCATCTGTATTAATAAGAAATATTGGTTTGTAGTTTTCTTTACCTTAGCAATATCTATATCTGTTTTTACTATGAGAGTGATTTTAGCCTTGTAGAATGAGTTAGTGAGTGTACTTACTCTTCAATTTCTTTGAAAAGTTTGAACAGAAATGAAGTCATATCTTCTTGGAATGTTTGGTATAATTCTGCTATAAAACCATTTGGTCCCAGGTTTTTCTTTGTTGTTTGGGATTTTGACTACTGATTAAATCTCTTTACAAGTAATTGTTTTGTTGAGCTCTTCTGTCTCTTCTTGAGTCAATGTAGGAGGTTTGGGTGTTTCAGAGAATTCGTCTATTTCATCTAGGTTATCTAATTTATTTGTGTATGGTTATTCATAGTATCCTCTAATAGTCCTTTTTATTTCAGCAGGATTGGTAATAATGTCTTCCTTTTCATTTCTGACTTTAGTTATTTGCATCCTCTCTCTTTCCTCTGACAGTCTATCTATCAGAGGGCCAACTTTTGGGTTTGTTTATTGTTTTTTTTCCCCCTATTTCATTTTTTTCTACTCTAACCTTTGCTATTCCCTGCTTTCTCTGTGCTTTAAGTTTAGTTTGTTCCTCTTTTTTCTAGTTCTTCCAGTTTTGAGGTTAAGTCTCTGATTTGAAGTCTTTCTTCTTTTTTAATGAAAGCATTTGGAGCTATAAATTTCTCTCTCAGCACTGCCTTCATTGTATCCCATAAGATTTGGTATGCTGTATTTTCATTTAAATTCACCTCGAGGTATTTCCTAATTTTACTTCTGATTTCCTCTTTAACCCATTGGTGGTGTAAGAGTATGATGTGTTTCCATATACATGAATTTTGCATTTCTCCCTCTGTTATGGATTTTTAGCTTCTTTCCATTGTTGTTAGAGAATATCCGGTCTATAATTCCAATTTTTAATTTAATGAGACTTGTTTTGTGACCCACATATGGTCTGTCCTGGAACATGTTCCATGTGTATTTGAGAAGAATATATATCCTGTTTCTGGTGGGCGAAGTATTCTGTGTATGCCTGATAGGTTTAGAGTATCATTAAAATCTTGTACTTCTTTATTGATCTTCTGATCAGATGTTCTATCCATTATTGAGACAGATATATTAAGATCTACTACTATTAATAATAACTGTCAATTTTTGCCCTTCAAATCTGTCAGTATTTGCTTATTATAGTTTGGAGCTCTGCTGTTAGATGCATATCTACATATATTTATAATTGATACATCTGTCCCCTTTATCAGTATATAATGACCATCTATGTCCCTTATAACTGTTTTTGACTTATAGTCTATTTTATCTAATATTAGCACAGCCACCCTAGCGCTTACTTACTTGGCATATTTTTTTCTATCCTTTCACCATCAATCTAATTTTTGAATTTCTGGCGAGTCTCCTGTAGACAGCATATAGTTGGGTCATGTTTTTCTTTCTTTCTTTTTTTAATCCATTCTGCTAATTTCTGCTTTTTGACTCAAGAGTTTAATCAATTTACATTTAAAGTCGCTGTTTATAACACAGGACTTTCTTCTGCCATTTTGCTGTTTAGCCTTTGTAAGTCATCCCTTTTTTTGTCCCTCACTTCCATTAATGCCTGGTTTTATATTATTTGATACTTTGTTTGTTTTGTATCATATCATATGCTTTCTCACTGCTATTTGAATATAGTTTCAATTTATTTTCTTTGTGGTTACCACAGTGCTAAAATTTAACATCATAAATATTTAACAATCATATTTTGTTTGATGCTAACTGAACTTTAATAACATGCTCATACTTTTCTTATACAGCTCTGGTCCCTACCATTTTTTGTACTTATTTCCAATTATATGTTTGTAAAATTTATGTCCAAAGACATATAATTATCATTACTTTTTATGCATTGCATTTAAGCACCTGTAGGTACTAACTAGAAGTAAGAAATGGAGACACATACAAAATAATATACTATAATAATACTGGTATTTATAAAATTGCTCAATGGTTAACTTTACTGCAAGTCTCTATTTCTTTATTCCACTTTGAACTGCTGTTTAGTGTCTTTTCCTTTAAGTCTGAAGGAATCCCTTCAGCATTTCTTTAAGGGCAGATCTAGGGTGATGAATTCCCTCAGCTTTTGTTTGCCTGGGAATGTTTCAATCTCTCCCTCATATTTGAAAGTGAGCCTGCTGGATATTAAATTCTTGGCACACAGTAGGTTTCTTTTAGCTCTTAAAGTATCAACCCACTGGCTTCTGGCCTCCATAGGTTCTAATAAGAGATTGGTGTTCACTCTAATTGGGATTCCCTTGTACATAATAATTTCCTTTTCTCTTGCAGCTTTCAGAACTCTCTCCTTGTCCTTTGCATTTAATACTATGATCCATATATGATGGGGTGTATTTTTGTTCACTTTTATCTTGTTCAATGTTCTCTGAGCATCTTGGATGTGCACATTCATGACTTTTGCTAAGTTTTGAAAGTTCTCTGGCATTATTTCTTTGACTATTCCTTCTGCCCCTTTCTCTCTCAATTGTCCTGTCTCCAGTTCACTGATTCTATCTTCTGACAGCTTCAATCTGCTCTTGAAATCCTTCTGGGCATTTTTCATTTCAGTTACTGTGATCTTCAACTACAGTAGTTCTGTTTGGTTCCTTTTAAAAATTTGTATCTCCTTACTAACTTTCGTACTTCTCATTCATTGCTTTCCTGATATCATTTAGTTCTTTCCCTGAATTTTTCTTCTTCTTCTGGAGCATTTGAAAGATCTTTTATCTTTAAAGGCTCAATTTCTCTATGTACATATTCTGGTCTTTCTTGTTGTGTTTTCTGGATGTTTTTTATTCTTCCTTTGCATGGACCATCATTTCCTATTTCTTTGTCTGTCTTATACTCTTTTCTTGCATGCTCTACATTTTAATATTTTAAACATTTTTTAATATTTAAAATACTAAAAATTTTTAATATTTTAAAATGTAACTCTGGGATTTATTCTCTGATATTCTGTTTCTTTGTTTTGCAGCCAGCTGATGATCAGACAGATTTTCTTGAGCTTCAGCCCCCCTATCATGAAGGTCTGCCCTATCTTCATGGGCCTTTGCCTTGTCTTGGGCCTCTGTTGTTTGTTTTATTGGAGTTCTCCTGTTTAGAGAACTTTGGTTGTCCTGTTTCCCAGGGGCAGACCTCCCTCTCCTGGCTGTTTGAAGCCAGCATGAATTTGTCCAGACTGTCTGCCTCTATGTTTTGTTTTGTTTTTTTTAAATTCCTTTCAGTATCTCAAGCTGCCCTTTGCCTTCAGAGCAAATTCTGGGAGGAATGCTCACAAAAGAAGATGTCCCAAATCAATTTTTCCCAGGCAAAACAGGGCCAGGGATCCATGAAGGGGGCAAAGACGAGCTCCAAAATGCCCTGGTGAGGGGTGCTGCAAAGGCACCAAGAGCTTGTCTGATTCTTCTCTAAACCTGAGCTTTCCTGGCCCGCCCAGCAAATGCAGCCCTTTAGTTAATTGTCTTCTGCCACCATGAGGAAACTCAGCGTCTTTAAGCTTTTACTACCACC
Source organism: Tamandua tetradactyla (assembly GCF_023851605.1). Lineage (NCBI taxonomy): Eukaryota > Metazoa > Chordata > Mammalia > Pilosa > Myrmecophagidae > Tamandua > Tamandua tetradactyla. The sequence goes on from NC_135331.1 coordinate 134,214,078, forward strand.
AGCCCTGTCTGGGTCAGGTTGAAAGAATGGCTGCTGCTGCCTTTGTCCAGGGCAGGTTAATAAAACAGCTGCCTTCAGAGCCTGGTCCCAGTGATCCAAATTCACTAATCAAAAGACATGATCAGTGATCAGCTGTGCCCACTCCTGTTCTTGGGGGTAGAGGGGTTTTATATGCTTCTCTGTGTTAACAAGCTAGCTAGGGGCTCTACTTCTGGGTGGCCTGCCCCAAGGGTAGGGTATGGCTGCCGGTAGCCACTGTAGGAAGAGAGCAACGTACTCTTCTTTACCGTCATCTGTCAACCTCTTCCTCCTGCTCTTCCTTGGAAGCTGTACAGTGCTTTTCTGGCCTCCAGGGTTTCCGAATAGTTGTTTCAAATAGTGCTTGCGTGTTTAATAGTTTTTTTGGTGGAAAGAAGGAGTCCTGGAGCTCCCTACTCTGCCACATTCCTATAATCCTCTCCTGCTCTATTTTTAAAGTGTCAGAACCTGCTCTAATCTCAGAATTAAACATTAAGGGAACAAGAGCAAGCAAAGGAGGGCTGGGGCAGGGGCTCGAGAGAGGCTGTTGTGAGCAGATAAGGGCAGAGAAAGGGGGTAGTTGGGAGGAGGTAAGGAGACAGTGGGGAGAGAAAAGGATAGAGAGAGACAGGAGCCTGGGAGAACAAAGTATTTATCTACAAGCTCATATTCGTATATTACTTCTTCCTTCTTCCAATCTCCTATGATGATACTAGGGAGGAAAGAGAGCTGTTATTCTTCCCTCTTTCTTAATAAGGTAGCTGCAAATTCAGATTGTCATCTCTTTGAAATACTTTTGGAAACTACCATACCATTCCTTTTATCAAGGCCTTGTCTTGTATGTGTTGCCGAAGAGTCCCTAGTGTTTCTGGAGTTACTTTTTCACATATTTATTCCATTTAGTGCAATATGTAATTTTGTGAGTCTTACATTTTGATATCTTTCATTGATTTAAAGGCTTTTTTTCTGCATTGTCATTTGCCAATCAATACTTATTTCTAGGATTCTTTAAGGGAATTCATTTAATTTTTGCAGTACAAGCAATGTTTCAATGAGAACAATCAATTTTCTGCTACGCATAATAGAACAAATGAGTTGATATATTTAAAAGAATAATGTCCTTGAAAGAAAAGAAGAGCCACGATGTTCATTTCTCTGTGCTGACAGGGGTAATGGTGAAAAGCGTCACAAAGTCTGAAGTCAGTTAGTACTCAAGTTCTTAAATAATAAGCACAGATATAGTACAAGGGAGGTTACCAGAATACACAAGGCAAGATTTGTGCTCCCAAAGAACTCAACTTTATGAACTTTTAACTTTATGAAGAGTGACTGTTTTTAAACAAGTAAACAGTGGGTCCAAGTTTTGTGTTTTTGAACAGAACAAATATGTGGTAGATTCTCATTACTCCCATAATCTCCTTGATGACTCTGAGGCTTTATAACATTTCAAGTCAAATATCTAAAGTGAATGTCTCTGTAAGTACCCCCATGGTAGCTTTATCCAATTTTCTTCTTTAGCAGAATCAGGATCTGTAGTTGTCCTAAACAGCAATGTAATTGTTAATTTTTTTCACTACAAGCATGATTTAACTGAAAATACGGATTTTTATGTTCAAGATTTTGTTGTGACTCTTCAAGATACATATTTGCATTTGGAAAAATATAAATAAATCATTATATCTGCATCATATCCAATTATTTTCAAACTAAGAAAATACTTAAGCATTTGCAAGGGTCATATTTCCTCCTCCTTCAGCATCTCCCTAGAGTCTCCAAATTGCAAATATCATTAAGGCATACCATCACCCAAAGAAAATCTAATAAATGGCCTGCAGATCCTTAATGTGTTTTCAAACATAAGGCTAAATTTATTTATAATGAGATTAAAACAATTTTTTTCCTTGAATAACATTAAACATATATAAATCTGCAATGGAGTTTAGTTGCAGTCACTTTACTAGAGGATTTCTGTATATATTGCAGGAAGAGGCCAATGCAGTCATCCTGAGGAGTTGGATGCTGAGCAATTCACTAATTTCTACATTACCTAAATGATGTCTTCTTATGAGACATCCTTGCACAACTTACAAGACAGGACTTGTGCCCAGCTTCCACAAGACCCTATTATTTGGGAAAAGTAGACTAAAAACTTACTGTAATCCTTTACTTCTAAGCTCCCACTCATTTCCTCTAGGGTAGAAGTAAAGAACATTTTTCTGTTCAACATTTTACAGTTTTTATTAAAAAAAGGAATTACAGATGAACAGTCTTTTTTTTTTCTGATAGCAGGTTTACCCTTCGAGGCTTTGACTGGAAGAGAGGAAAAAACAAAAAAAGAAGATTGCTTTATAATGCTTTCTAAATAAGGTGTCTCCTCAAACTGAGCAAATTAAGACTGTGGGATCTCTTATGAAGGGGTTGTGATGGGACTAACATTGCCATGTCCCTAATACTTCTTATTTCGGAGTTTAGTGGCTTATTAAAGTTTCTTTGATCTAAAAGCAAGGTTATGAGAGTTGTTAAATAATATTGAAATACTTGGGGGGGGTAAATATATACTTTATCCATAATGAGTTACCACAATGGAAATTTCATTTAAGAACAGTCAAGGTTATGTCTGGATGCCCAGAAAAGCTACTACAGAGGCCACACGGAGACCTGTATCCATGGTTCACAGGCTACTGATGTCACATACACAAGTGCCTTTAGTACTCCACATTGGAAATTTTATAAACTTCTCAGTGACCATGCTTCTGTTCCAAAGCTCTTAGTAGTTGTTTTTGTTTTCTTTTGTTTTCCTAGTTCCCTTGACTTAAATCCTGGTCTTTCCTTTATTTATCTAATTATTTGCAGGTTGGGGAAGAGCCCATCATCAGTTTGACTAGAGCAGTTTCACAATGCTATATGCATTTTCCCATTGCTTTTGATATTAGAAAACTAAAATCCCCCCCAAACAATATTTGTACTTTTTGGATTTGGACCCAAAGAATATAGCAAAGTGAGTAAAATTTTTCTTCAACAGCCTCTAGCCTTGTTTCAATCTTTCTGCCTCCCTTCTGGGTAATAACCATAGCAGATATAAACCTCACACTATTCTGTATTCTATCTTCACATTAGAACTCTAGGAGGCAACTACAACTATTATCCCCGTTTTACTAACAAAGAAATAGAGTCACAGAGCAAGTATGAAACCACCCAAGGTCACATATCTTGAATCGAAAATTCAAGTCCCATTGTTGTCTGACTCTAGTGCTTAACTGAGATGACTTCTCTTTTCTGGACTTTTTTCTAAGTTGCCCTCCATTGACTCCTCAGCACCACCATGCCCTGCCTTTCATAGGTGCCTTCAATGTTCTACAGGGAACTTTCCCACCCTGATCTATGAGCTAAAATTAAAAGTTACCTAGACTGTATGGTGCAAGTAACTGGCACCATACCAAGTAATCTGAGAATCAATTTCAAGTAAAAGAATTAGACTATTAATAAATCCTTTGTTGAATTTTTCTGGGAGTCTGGAACTGTCTAAGATAAATCAGGGATCTGGAATTGTGGTATAGAGATCTTGTTCTCCAAATTTTACTCCGTAAATCTGATACTATTTTAAGATTAATTAATTCTAACTGCACAAAGGAAAACTTATTCCTTTTAAATTCATCTCCCTTCCCTTCACATACATAAGCTACTGAACTTTTGAAAGTCCTCATATGAGGATTTACCTCAGAGCGATTTTTAGGAACTATAACTTTTTTCTACCTCTACTTTACCCATGCAGCATTTTCTTTTTAGAGAAGTGTTCTTAAATCCGGTGGAGGAGTGCCATGCCACCCACATCTAATTCTGTCGGCACATCCCTGCTTATTAAAATTCTACATGTTCTCACTGTTTTTCTAGGGAAAAATATCCTGAGCCCCTGAACCAGAAGATTCAGAATTTAAAAATGTTTCTTTTATACTATGACCATATTTTACTGGCATATTTTAACATGATATGATCATTGACTTTCATTTTTGAAGTGTTTATTTTCAAACAAAGCATTAGAATTATTCATATGTTATTAGTGGAAATATGAAATTTTTAAAGTAGAAGAGGTCATGCATTGCAAATTATTCTAATAAGTAAAGAAAGAGGGAATAATATATTTCCCCAAACTGCCATAACAGCTTTTTGTTTTTTTGAGCTTCATTCCAAGATCATTATAACCATAATCTCCTATGCCTGAAACTACCAATTGGTATACTGTTTGTCATATATTTTTGTTGATTATTTTTTATTAAATTTTACTCCATTCCTACTTATCTTTTCAAGTTCTCCTTACCAATAATATAAACATGCTTATGTTTAAGTTTTATTAGCATCACCATAGCTATATAACAGCAACCTCAAGTTTTGGTGGTCACCCAATTTGGAAAAAAAAGGTATTTCAAAATAACCTTATTATTAATGAACTTCTTATAGATAATATATTTTTAGGGTCACTAGTGAAAATAAATAAGATATTCCTGGGATGCCAAAAGGACTTAATAAAATCCCAAAGGCCATATACTTAAGACTTCATAAAAGTTGTTCACTTATCTCATGTGCCTCCTGTGTTCTTTGTTCTATATGAAGAATTAAGGATCTTCAGTGTTGACACAGGACCAGGGCAAATTATTCTGCTGGGCTATTACATATGTTACTCCAAATATATGACTCCCTCACATCCTCAGTTGGCTATCTCTTTACAAAGGGTCCAGAGGAATAAAGTACTTTGTAGTGAAGTAGATAATAACTAGTAGGACAGACCACAGAGGAGTAGGGCAATTTCAAGTTGTCAACCAACATTTGATCCAAATTTTGAATAAATAATACCTGATAAATTAAGGAAGCATAAAATTACTTTAAATTTTATTTATTTATTTGAATTATAAAAATTTATTTGAATAATGAAATTAAAATCCAAAATTTGAAGAAATAATATTTGATAAATGAAAAAGCATAAAATTACTTTAAATTATTTAGAAAAATGATTGAAAGCCTTAGATTTCCCTTCAGCCACTCAGGGAAAGTCTGTATTATTGCTAATATAGCTTGTTGTACCTGAATTAACATTACCTATTAAATGAATCAATTTATACCTAAGTAAAAGGAAAGTCAACCTGGCTATATAAGGTAGACTCAGGGAGTCATTAAGATTTCTTTTCTTGATCAAGTTTGGAAAACTTGGGCCATGATTTCAGAGTGCCTTCCATTGCCTTAGTTATTGTTTTTCTCACAGTTGTTCAGTGTCTGTTTTCCAGAAACTTAAATGCATCTATGCTTTTAAGACAATTTTTAAAATGATTTCACAAATGGCCCCAAGACAACAAGCAGGATGAAATCATGCTGCTCAATACTCTAAAAATTATACCTAAACAAACAAACCTCACCTTGAAGGAGATTCATCAAGAGTGATGAAGACCTGAGCAATTATCAATAATATTTCCACCAGTTGACTAAAGGTGAACCAAAGTGGCATAGCAAGAATAAAAAAGTTCCCACATGTTAGAGAAGACTGATTCTTTTGTAACCATGACAATAAGCATAATAAGAAATCAATTAACCTGCTTAAGAAGTAAATGACAGCCTTCTAGTTATCACAAAATTTAACCAACAGAGCCAGTTTTAAACCTATTGAATCAACCAATGACAACTCACCTCAGTAAACCTGGTTTTGCAAACCAAGCAAAGCCAAGCAAATACTACCAGCCCTTCACTTCTGAAAGTCAGCCAATCATGAAGAGACTTATCCAAGGGCTCTGAGTGCTACCTATCAACAACGGTCTTACCCAATAACCCCATTTCTAGACTGATGTTAAACTGCTCATACTTCTGAAAACCTGCTACTAGCTGAACTCCATGCTTCCCAAAAGACCCTATCTAATACAGGCATTTTGCTCTGCTTAGAGAGCCTGAGCTTGACCAGCACAGGCTCTCCTCCAACTCTTCCACTTTAGAAAACAATAAATTCAGCTGTGTGTGTGCATGTGCACACGCATGTCTGAGTGTGTGTTTAGACTTTGAATACTGGTCTCATCTTTTCACAGGGTCATGGTTACATGGGGTATACAGTTTTCAAAACTCTACACTCTAAGTATCTATTTTATTATATGTAAATTGTACATCAATTGGAACAAAATAGCCAAAGAAAGGAGGGATTTAGAGTTGAGGTAGTCCTTTCTTATACCCACCGCGGCAGTCTCTATTACACTGATAGGCTTCTGAGAAAGGCTTACAGAACACTGTTTCAAACCAGCTGCTGCATATATGATAATGACAAGTGAATAATAGGCAATGGACAAAGATAGTCTAAAATCCTGACGTCATGATATTTGATGAATTTGAGAACTCTTAAAAAAACAAGAAATACAATATCAGACAGCATTGGCATAAAGGTAAGGAAAGGGAACAGAATGAAGGCAACTTAAAATTCCTTAGATTCTTCAGGAAGAAGACAGAGATGTTGACTATTTTGTTATATCAGTATGTATTTAAAAAATCTAAAGGCAACCGTTAAATATAATTTCCACCACAGCAGAGGAAAAAGAAAAGAATAAAGAAATTCTGGCCAACCTAATACAAGGAAGGAGGGAAGGAAGAAAAAGAAGCAAAGAAAATGAATTACCAGTGATGTGCTAGAGCCAGCTTACTCAGGCTTTCTCTAGCTCTTGAGAGCTGATTATGCACATCTCCTTTCAACTCCACAGAATTACTTCCCGACAGTTGTCAGCTTGAAATTCACTATGCTGTAATATTTACACCAGGGAATCAGCAAAGATTACAAATTAGGGCTTTTGTTTTCAGAGATCCATGTTTTAGATTTTTACTAGTACACAACTGAGTATAGGTAAGAAAATAGGTAATAATAGGTTAAGAAAACCCCACAATTATTAATACTAAAATAACAACCAAAAGATGGCTTACTTTTACTAACATCTAATGAAACCTAATATAAGACAAAAGAGCATGTTTTTGAGGTAGAGTAATTACATAGTAAAGCAAGAAATAATTCATGGTAAAGATACAACTATCTTGAGCTTATTTATAGTTAATAATTGTTGACATATATAAAGCAAAAATAGAATTTCAAAAAGAATGGAAAAATTTATAGTCAAATTGTGGCATTTTGATACATTCTTCTCAGAAGCTAATTGTTAAGGTAAAAGAACACTAAGTTTATATAAATTATACCATACAAATTAGAAGTCCTTTTCTCTTTCCTTCTCTGATTCCTGCCCTATCTTGAAGAAACTCTGCATCAAGTTGCATGTAGGAATAAATTCATAATGAAGGAACTGTGAGAGGCAGAGGGTGGAACAGGTCGATGGCCCTGGGTCCTATACCAAGGAGATGGTTTGTTTTCTCACCAAGGTGGTGGCCTAATAAAATCTTGATGCATCGAAGGGAGCAATTAAGATCCTGATTTGCCCTTCAGCACTTAGATCTGCAACGTTCTTCTTAGGTGGAAATATGCAGAAAGTACTGAGTTTAGGGGAGATCCAAGCTTCATTAGAGTAAGTAGATGGAAGATCCAGTCACAGAAATGTTTGAGGGTTAGGGATGGCATAGGACCCAATGGAAATATTCAAGAGAGAGGGGAGAACAGTTATTTAAGAATAGAGGAAGCCCATGACCAGAGAATCATAAGAATAAGTGGAAGGTAGAAGTGAATACAGGGAACTTTATCTTAGTACTAACCAAGATTAAGATAGATCTAGGATATTGACAAGTGAAGATAGGGAATTGGGATATGTTGCTAGGTTCTCACGATGGCTCCAGAAAAGCTGGAAAAAAAAATCTTTGTGGACTTCTCAAGATCATTGTCTCTGGAAGAGTGTTAAGCTTCTTTCTATATTGTAAATTTAAAGTTGTTGTTTTCACTGTACTTGTAGAGAATGATTTGATCCTTTATAGTACAAGAATTTGGCATATTAGGGATGCTGTTAGATATCATTTAATGTACACTCTTAATTTTCCATCTTGATATCCTAAAAAAAATAAGAATTGAACTGTTTTTTTTTTCTTGGGCAAACAGAAGGATGCCACACAGAAGATGGGATGAGACTACCTACAGAATGAAATCTTTTAACTATTCTTTTCTAGTAAGTCAAAGCCATCACCCACATTCCTCCTCTTTTTTTTTTTTTAACATAGCAGGCATTGGGAATTGAACCTGGCTTTCTGGCATGGCAGGTGAGAACTTTGCCAGTGATTTACCATGGCCTGCCCCACACCTCTCCTTTTAAAGGAAAATATTGCCTGGGAGTTGAGACCTGAGTACCTAAAAGAGTCAGTCAGAGCATCCCACCACTCTGACTTTCATTCTTTTTAAAATGAGGTCATTGGGCTAGGTTATCTCTAAATACCCTCTCAACTCCAAAACTAAAATTCAGTGTTTCTGTCTCTGTGACTATTTGTTCCAGTAAATTGGAGGCCATTTTGGTACCAGAGAGTGGGGTACTGGTGCTGCTGTGGTTTGCAAATACCAAACATGTTGGAATGGCTTTTTAAATGAATAAGGGGAAGATTCTGGAAGAGTTGTGAGAAGCTTGATAGAAAAGGCCTAGAATGCTTTGAAGAGACTGTTGGTAAAAATGCGGACTCTAAAGACATTTCTGATTAAGTCTTAGACAAAAATGAGACGTGTCATTACAGACTGGAAGGAAGGCAATCCTTATTTTTAAATGGCAGATAATCTGGCAAAATTGACTAATGGCTTTGGCTGGAAGGCAGATTTTAAAAGCCATGAACTTGGATATTTGCAGAAGAGATCTCCAAATTAAATGTCGAAAGTACAGCCTGGTTTCTCATCACAGCTTGTAGTGAAATGTGACAGGAGAGAAATAAGCTGAAAACTAAACTCTTGAGTACAAAGAAACAAGAAATTGATGTCCTGGAAAATTCTGGACCTCCAGAAATGGAGACCTCAGAGAATAATGCTCCATGTGAGGATTTGGCCAGATGCTGAACCAGTCAGCCATCTCAGAGAAAGCCAGGATCGGACACGGAGCTATCCAGGAAGGATTTGTGGAGACTCCTTATGTCTGATGGGCATGATCCGAGGCTACTGCATAGAAAGCCAGCAAGAGTGCTGTGGGACCTGTATAAACAAAGCCACTGCCAGTCTGGACCGGGGGATTCAGAGAAGGGACACATTGGAGGAAAAATAACTTCAGAGGCAAAACCATGGAAATGAGGTCTGAAGTCAAGAAGCCTCAGGCCAGGAGAGCAGACCCACCCAAGCCGGTGGAGAGGGTGAGTTTGCCCCAAAGGCAGAGGATGGGCCTTCCACCTCATTGCAGTGGAAGAGTTATGCCGCCTCAGGCCTTGGAGAGGGTAAAGCACATTCCTTGGGGTTAGGGGAGAGCCTGGCTGCCACCACATGGAGGGTTTGAGTGTGTGCCCTGGAGATGGCAGAGAGCCCTGGTACAGCCCCGATGCTTGGAAAGGATGGAGCCTAGAAAAAGGTGGTCTCCCCAATGGCCCCCAAGGTTGCATTCGAAGACAGGCAGGCCTCTGTGTAGGCCCTTGGAAAAGGTGGGACTGCCGCTTTCTAAAGCCCTGAAAACAAATGATCCTCAGACTTTGAAATCTAATGGACTTTGCCCTGCAGGTTTTTGAAACTGTATGGATCCAGTCACCCCTGTGTTCTTTCCTCCCTATGGAAATGCTTATATGTATCACATGACTGGTCCTCCTTTGTATATTGGCAGCAAATAATTTTTTATAAGTTTTCAAAGGTCCAGAGCCAGAGAACTTTGCCTTAGAACAAACCATGCCTGTAACTAACTTTGATAGGAGTTTGTACTGTTTCTAACTTTGTATTTCATGTGTATTGCTACTGAAATGGTTTAAGGATTTCTGATATTGTTCTGAAATTAATGTATTTTGTATATGGGAAAAACATGTCTTTTTTAGGGGTCTGAGGGTGGAATGTGCTGGTTTGAAAGGATGTGTGCCCCCTAGAAAAGCCATGTTTTAATCAAAATCCCTTTTCATAAAGGTAGAATAATCCCTATTTGAGACTATATGTTTGAAACTGTAATCAGATTATCTCCCTGGATGATGTGATTTAGTCAAGAGTGGTTGTTAAACTGGATTAGGTGACAACATGTCTCAACCCATTTGGGTGGGTCTTGATTGGTTTACTGGAACCCTATAAAAGAGGAAACATTTTGGAGAATGGGAGACTGGGAGAGAGCAGAGAATGCTGCAGCATCACAAAGCAGAGAGTCCATGAGCCAGTGACCTTTAGAGATGAAGAAGAAAAATGCCTTCTGGGTTGCTGCATGAAACCAGAAGCCAGGAGAAGAAGCTAGCAGATGACGCCATGTTTGACATGTTTCCTTCCAGATAAGAGAGAAACTCTGACTGTGCTCACCATATGCCCTTCCACTTAAGAGAGAAAGCCTGAACTTCATCGGCCTTCTTGAACCAAGGTATCTTTTCCTGGATGCCTTTGATTGGATATTTCTGTAGACTTGTAATTGAGACATTTTCTTGGCCTTAGAACTGTAAACTAGCAACTCATTAAATTCCCCTTTTTAAAAGCCATTCCATTTTCAATATATTGCATTCCGGCAGCTAGCAAACTAGAACAGAAGCAAATATCTAACATCTTTTTAAAAGAGAAACCTCAGTAATCTTCTAGCTCTTTTCTCCAACAATAGCTGTTGACTAGATACTGCAAAAGACTTTAAAGCCGGTAATAGAATATTAGAACTAGAGTGGACCATTAATAGCTGATTTAAGTTACAAGTTTGCTAAATGTCATCAGAAGGCAGTGTGCCAGATATCCAATGACTTTTAAAAAGGGAACTTATTAAATTACAGGTTTACAATTCTGATGCCATAAAAGTGTCCAAATGAAGGTATCCAGAGAAAGATACCATGACCTAAGAAAGGCCAATGTCTGGCACATGGGAAGCCATGTAGCTGGCATCTGTTGGTCCCTGTTCTTGTTCCATTGATTCCAGCTTCTGATTACAGTGGTTTCCTCTCTAAGTATCTTGTGGTGCTTTATTTAGTTCCCCTGGGGCAAAACTCTGGTTTCTGGTTTGCTTAGCATATCATGGGAAGATGCATGATGAAGTCTGCTGGGCTCTGCATCTCCAAATGTCCATGTCTAAGCATCTGCTCACTCAGTCAGCACTCCAAGCATCTCCAAATATCTGCCTCTCTGGCTCTGGTTCCTGTATAGTTTCTGTCAGTTCTCTCAGCTTCTGGCATCTCCTGGGGCTTTTGCATTTCCAAATGTCTGTGTTTGCATTTGAGGTTTCTCCAAAGTGTTTCCTCTCTTAAAGGACTCTAGTGAATTACTCAAGACCTACCTTAAATGGGTGAAGTTATATTGCCCTCTAATAAAAAAGTCACACCTATAACTGAGTTTGTCACAGCTCCATAGAAACAATCTAATCAAAGATTTCTACCCTAAACACTAGGTCTGACCCAACGAGATTGGATCAGGATTAAAAGAAACATGGAACCCCCACAAGATTGGATCAGGAAAAAGAACACGGCTTTTCTAGGGTATATGACAGCTTCAAACCAGCACATTAGCCTAGCACCACTTTCTTACAGGTGAGAACACCATACCCTGAGATCAAGTCTGTGGCTACCTTAAGGAAACACAACTGAATGATGGTACAACTCAGCTGTTTCCTCATGGGCTATGGCATTTAAAACTTGCTTCTGATATAAATATTTGTTTAATTAAATCAAACTGCTTTCTGAAAAACATATACCATTTTGATATAATTTTATATTTTGTAGGGATTTAAATAGAAAACTTCACACGAATTTTAACACGGAGGATTAAGGAGGCATCATCTCAGCAGTAGTACACTTAGCAGACATAATTAAATTTAAGCACCTGTAGAGGTTTTTGCTTATATTAGCTATCACATTTAGGAGGTCTTTGACTTGGGTGACAAAATGACTGGATTAAAGGTCATTGTCCATCTCTGTTTCAAGTGGGATCATGATAGGAGAAATCTTACATCGATAAAACTTTAAGCCAATTCTATGCACAGTTTTGTTAAATTGAGTGTGCCTGAGGGGTCCTCAAATTCATAATTAGTTGGCTTCTGATAGGGATGTTTGACTACTTTTCATTGTTTTATCAACCATGATAATTTGGAATAGGCAATAGAATAACATAAGAACAATTATTGCTTCTTTTTAATCTGAAATACTGATTCAAAGACTATTCTGATTTTATAAATCTCTGAAATATTTAGATTATATCCAACTATAAAATACTTCTTTTTAAATTCATCTACTGAAATATAAGTTGCATTTAGCAGAGTCTCTTAAAGTGTGACCACATACATCCAAGAAGAATCATCTGGATTTTTTCCTTTAAGATTTTTTGTGTTTGTGCCCAGCAGAATTTAAGTTTTAGTCCTCCAGACTATTCTACTTAGGGCACTATTTGAAATATAGAGAATTCAAGGTTTTAATATTGTTCATGCTAAAAAAAAGGGATTTGACTGATGGTCTTTGATAATTAGGATAGAAAAAAATGGCTGGCTATATTGAAGAGAAAAACATAAATCACTTCATGTAAGAAGGCACTCTTGAAGAAAAGCCATAATAAGATAGAAAGTGAGCATAAATTGATCAAATAATTATATAGGATACAGCTTCAAAGATGAAGAAAATAGGTAGCTCCCACTGTCTATGGTTGTATAAATTATTCAGTGCACAATGAAAACACATCCAAGGGGGGACAACATTTATTATTACAATAATTTCCTGTTGGTTGGGGAAGAGCTATATTAAGGAAGAGAATTTTTTAAAATTCAAACAAAGATGCCCATTAGATTAGCAGTACTTCAGGAGTTGCAAACCATTATTGTGACAATCTGTTTCAATATCTGTGTGTGTATATGTGAGACTAAAGTCTACATATTATATGCAGAAAATTTTTAACATAAGAAAGCTAAATAACATAGGAGTAAACTGGAAGAATACTGCAAATATTTTCCCCAAATCATATTTTAAATAAAACTTTAGAATTTTCCCAAAATAAGCACTAGAAATGTAATGAAATGAAATTCTATATAAATGAAGTTAATAAAACAACATTGTCCATCCTTTTAAAACTTATCACATAGAAACCATGGTATATTTGTGAATTTTATTAAGAGAAGATATTTTTCATGCATTAGTGCCATTTTTCAAAAGGGAGGTGAAAATATTAACTCTCGTCATTTTGATAAAATATTGCTTTTAACAATGTTCTATTAGCCCCCCAGTGAATTGAAGAAGTAGTAATAATCATTTGTAGTTAATATTAAAATTTCTATTTGGATATATTACCTTGCTACAGTACTAGAAATACCTCTAATTCTAAAATTCACTCGTATAGTTTACAATAGTTTCATAAAACCTAATAATGTATTAGTTATAGGTAGAAAAGCAAAGATGTCCTCAGTTGCATTGTATTTTTTCTTTGAAGTTATCAGTATCCTCTTGAGCTAATTATAGCTAAATTGGATATCTAAAAGGCATCTAAGCAATGGCATAGAATTTTCATTTAAATGAGAAACAAATCAATAATACTATGCAGGCAAGGAAATAACAAAGAGCATGCTTACAAAGGCTGATTTTTAGATAATGAACATACAGTCTTGAGAGTCTAAAACACCAGTATCTATCACTGTGATCCTGTTGTTGCATTTATATCTGAAGAGATTTTTATCTATATTGGCAATATGTGTCCCTGCATCCAAAGTTATATCCATTACTTGCTTAATATTAGGCAAGCTGCCCTACTCTCTGAGATCCTCTATAAAACAGAAGTCACACAAAGGATTTTCTCAAAATGTGTTACATAGAGTATTAACTTCTTAGGGTGTAAATAAATGATAAGTGAAAAATAAGTTCTGTATTGAGTTATGATTAATAAATGTTCAATTAAACACGTTTCATTATTCCTGGGATTTTCAAAGGCTTCAATACTCAGCATGCCTTTTTAAATTCCAAGAGCATCATATAGTGTAAACCATTTCCCAATTATACCTGAATATGGAACTTTTGTTTAAAATGAGTCCTTAACTGGATTGGCATTTCACAGTGCCCACTTTGGGAAATGGTTCTGTAAATAGTGTTGTTCTAGTTTGCTAGCTGCTGGGATGCAATATACCAGAAATGGAACAGCTTTTAACAAGGGGAATTTAATGAGTTGCTAGTTTACAGTTCTAAGGCTGAGAAAGTGTCCCAATTAAAACAAGTCTATAGAAATGTCCAATCAAAGGCATCCAGGGAAAGATACCTTGGTTCAACAAGGCCAACGACACTCAGGGTTTCTCTCTCAAGTGAGACGGCACATGGCAAACACAGTCAGGGCTTCTCTCTCAGCTGGAAGGGCACATGGCAAACACGGCGTCATCTGCTAGCTTACTTTCCTGGCTTCCAGTTTCATGAGGCTCTCCGGGAGGCATCTTCTTTCTTCATCTCCAAAGGTCGCTGGCTGGTGGACTCTCACCTTCATAGTGTCGCTCTCTCTGAATCTCTCATTCTCCAAAATATTTTCTCTTTTATAGGACTCCAGTAAACCAATCAAGACCCACCCAAAAGGGTGGAGACATGTCATCCCCTAATTCAGTTTAATAACCACTCTTGACTAAATCACATCATCCAGGGAGATGATCTGATTACAGTTTCAAGCATACAGTATTGAATAGGGATTATTCTACATTTATGCAGTGGGATTTATATTAAAACATGGCTTCTCTTAGGGGGCATACTTCCTTTCAAACCAGCACAAGTGTCTTTTACATGTGTGAGAAGAGCAAAGCCTCTGGAATTAAGAACTCATAGTTTCTCATATCTTGAAGCCAAATGTGTGAAGGCAATGAACATTTGATTTGTGTTCATTGTTTAGTACCAAAGCCCTAAAGATAATGTAAATTAGAAGATAATGTAAGTCAGATTACCTCTGAGAAATTAAGGGACAGAATAAGTGAAAGAATTCATTATTCTAGAATAATATTATGCCCAAAGTTGAAGTATTTTGGGGTTATGATTATTACTCTAATTTGCTAGTCAACAACTCATAATGTTTGAATGCAAATCTCCTGAAGATATGGCCAATCTCTAAAGGCTACTGATCTATTGTAAAATAATGTTAAAGTCCAGTTCATGAGGCTAAAACATATGCAGTTTGCCTATTAATCCATAGAGAGCAAAGGTTGAGTTAAATATAGTCTACTCAGATGGAAATAAGCATTGCCGAGGGGGACTTTCTCTCTATAAGCCTTCAGGAATAGGACTGAGAGTCATCCTGATTCAGGTGGCCACAGTTTAACTAAAAATAACATCTTCAAAAGTATCTAGTTACAATGGGCTTACACGTGCAGGATGAGATTACAGTTAAGAACTTGTGTGTGTGTGTGTGTGTGTGTGGTATTAAACCTAACAGCTATTGATAAAAAACCTATAGCAAATATCATATTTAGTGGTGAAACAATAAATGCTTTCCCCCTTTGATCAGGGAGGGGTAAAATATATGTGTCTATTCTGATACATTTCTATTCAATATTTTACTGAAGATTTCAGTCAGTACAATAAGAATAGGAAAAATGAAGGTAAACAAATCGTAAAGATAAGACGTAAAACTGTCTTTATTTGCAGTCAACGTAATTCTGTATATAGAAAATCCTAAGGAATTTACAAAAGAAACTAAACCTAACAAATGAGCTTAGCAAGTTCACAGTGTATAAGGTTAAGAAATTAATTATTTTGAGGCTCAATCATGTGTCACATGTCGGAGTAGTTCCTTTTTATTGTTGAATAATGTTATATGGTATGGACGGCCCCTTTAATTTATATACTCACCAACTGGTAAACATTTAGATTGTGCCTGGTTTTAGGTTATCATAAATAATGCTTCCATCAACATTCATGCTTTTACAAGTCTTAGTGTAGACGTATATTTTCACATGGATTTTCTAGATCATTTAGTAAGTATATGTTAACATTTAAGAAACTGCCAAATTGTCTGTACTTTTTTTAATACCTCCAGTAATGTGTAATATTCCCACTATCAGTAGCAATGTGTTGGGGAGAGGTTTAACTTTATTGATATTTCTATTTAAAAAATAAAATGAAAAAGCCCTACATGAGAGATCATTGATTCCCTTCAAAATTTGTTATTGTTAGCTTTTTGTATTACAGCCATTCTGCTGGTGGGTAGTGTGGCATCTCATTGCAATAAATCGCATTTCTCTAATGACTAATGATGGCGAGCAGCTTCTCAGGTGCTTATTACCCTCAAACATACTACATTAAGGAAAAGAAGAGAGATAGCAAGAACTACATATCGTTGCTTGTATTTATATGAAATTTGCAGAAAAGGCAAATCTATAAAGAAATCAGTGGTTTCCTGGACCTGGCAGATGGGAATGGGGTTTTATTATAACCAAGCCTAAGGGGAATTTTAGGGAAGATGGAGAAGTCCTAAAATTGTATTATAGTATATATAAATTTAATAGAAGTCATTGACCTGTGTGCTTACAATGGCTGGATTTTAAATTACGTAAATTATACCTCAATAAAACGATTAAGAAATAGAAATAAGCACTGCCTTGACATATTCCATAAGGAGCACTTTTTCCCTTATCCTATTTTCTTTCATTACTAGAGTGGTAATTAGTTTTTTATTTTCTGCAACACGAAGTCAATAAAACTTTAAAAAAAAATTTTGAGAATCACTAAACCAAACTCACCAAAACAGAATTTATGTATTACTTTTCAATTGGCAGGTGGATTTGTATACAATATATGATATTTAGTGAAATTCTGTTTAATTCCATCTCATCAAGCATTAGGTAAAAATTCTTAGTTTAATGGGCATAAGATACTCTCTTCTTACTCAGCATTGATTATGTGTTTTTTTGGATGACACTGCTTATTCATCCTGTGAATGTGGTTTGACCTCTTACTGCTGAACATTAGGAGCAATGTATGCTGTTTCTGGAACTTTGTGTGGAAATTCTCCAACCCTATATCTGTAATTGCTCATAGTTCATTTAAATATTTTGTATGCATAAATTGTATTTCTTAATTATGTTCATGCAACACAGTGGAACTTAGTAAATATTTATTGATTAATAAATTAAAACACGGAGAAAAATACCTATTGCCACTTATTTTCTAGTTTTGAGTGCAGTTTCTGGACTAGGATTGCCTGAGTTTAAATCCTCACTTCATTGCTTCCTGAATGTGTGATTTTGATCAACTTTCTTAACTTTCTGCACCTCTGAAAATAGGGGCACTAGTTTTAAATATTATCACTAATAATACTTCATAGGGCTGTTTGAACACTATTTTAGATAAAACATTTCATGTAGTGAGGACAGACCTGTAACATTATATGTGCATAATAATTGTTATCTATTATGAAGATTATTACTATCCTGAATCTGATTTCCTTATTTCCTTCTTTTTTTTTCTGATGCTTTGAGAGTTCTCTGTATCAACAGGTTGCCTCTGAATTTTGCATTTTCTCCATACCAGTACAATAGGGTAAGATTTTACTTTATTGACCCACACTAAGAACCTTATATGAGAGACTGTCATTTTAAAATTTTAGCTTAGAATAGAAAGATTCATACTCTGCAATTCATATATTTGTTAATTCAACAGATATTTATGAGACAGCAACTGCCTGCATGACTCTGTACAAGGTACCGGTGATAACGGTTTTGATCAAGGTAAGCCTTATCCCTGCTCTCATACAGTTCACATTTTAGCAGGGAGAGAGGATAGATTATTCAGCTGATTATTAATTTGAATTGTGAGGAATGCTATGAAGCAGAGCCCAGGTTGTGCTGAAAGCATATACAGGCCAAGCCACCTGATCTGGAACAATGAGTTCTATGTAAACCATCCTCAAAAGTGAGATGCTTGATGGGAAAGTAGGACTTAGATGTGAAATGAAAAATTATGTGTGGCAGAAAAACTCTAGGCTGAGGAGATAAAATGCTTGCATATGGATGCAGTGGAATTTGCCAGGTCATATGGTAATTCTATATTTGGCTTCCTGGGGAATTGTCTTCCACCAGGGCTGCACCATTTTGTATTCCCACAAGCAATGCATGAGTGTCCCTATTTCTTCACCTCCTTTCCAACACTTGTAGTTTTCTGTGTGTGTGTGTGTGTTTTAATAGTAGCCATTCTAGTGGGTGTGAAGTGATATCTCATTGTGGTTTTGATTTGCATTTCCCTAATAGCTAGTCGTGTTGACCATATTTTCATGTACTTTTTAGCCATTTGTATTTCCTCTTCAGAAAAAATTGTCTATTCAAGTCTTTGGCCCAATTTTTAATTGGGTCATTTGTCTTTTTATTGTTGAGCTGTAGAATTTCTTTATATATTCTGGATATTTCACCCTTAGAACGTGTGTCCTTGTTTTCATTCAAGATATTCAGTGATTTCTCTTGTAATTTCTTCTTTGACCAGTGATTGTTAAAGAGTAAGCTATTTAACTTCCATATATTTGTAGATTTTCCAGTTTTCCACCTGTTATTGATTTCCAGATTCATTCCACTATGCTCAGAGAAGATACTTTGCACAATTTGAATCTTTTCAGATTTATTAAGACTATTTTTATGATCCAACATATGGTATATCCTGGAGGATGATCCATGTACACTTGAGAAGAATGTATATGCTGCTGTTTTGCGGTATAATATTTTTATGTTTGTTAGGTCTAGATCATTTATTGTATCCTTTGGGTTCTTTGTCTCCTTATTGATCTTCCATCTAGATGTCCTATCTGTAGATGAGAGTGGTATATTAAATTCTCCAACTATTATTGTAGAGGTGTCTATTTCTTCCTTCATTTCTGCCAGTGTTTGCCTCATGTATTTTGGGGCACTATGGTTAGGGGCATTAATATTTATGATTGTTATTTCTTCTTCTGGAGTCCCCCTTTTATTAATATATAGGGTCCTTCTTTGTTTTTTATAACAGTTTTTGACTTAAAGTCTCTAAGTATAACTACCCTACCTTTTTTTGGTTACTGTTTGCATGGAAAATCTTTTCCTAACCTTTCTCACTTTCAACCTATTTGTGTTGTTGAGTCTAAGGTGAGTCTCTTATAAACAACTTATAGTTAGAATATGTTTTTTTATTCATTCTGCCAATTTGTGTCTTTTGACTAAGGAGTTTAATCCATTAACATTCATTGTTAGTATTATAAAGGTAGTATTTACTTCAGCCATTTTGTCCTTTGGTTTTTATATGACATATCTTTTTTTTTGTCTCCCTCATTCTTTTACTGCAACCTACTTTTCTGTATAGTTGGTTCTTCGTAAGATGTCTGATAAATCTCTTTCTCATTTCTCTTTCCATATGTTATTAAAATACTTTCTTTGTGATTACTCTTGGGTTTATATTTTACAACCTACATCTATAACTTAATAATTTGTAAAGATATCAGTTTAGCTTCAATAGCATATTGAACTCATATTCACATTCAATAAACATATATGTTCTATGCCTCCATATCCCTCCATTTCCCCTCTTTATATTGCTTTTTTCTCACTTTCTCTCTTTATGTTTGTCATGTAAATTATCAGGAAATATGCCTTTTTCTTGTTCAATTGTATTAAGATTCTTATAGGAATTTAAGAGTAGAGTTGTATATTGAGGGTACAGTACTATTGGATTTTGTATTTACTCTATTAGTTACCTTTACATATAATCTTCATTTCTTCATGCTATTCCAAGCCATCATCTCTGATATTTTCCTTTTAGTAATTCTTGTTGGGGAGGTCTTTTATTGACAAAATCTCTGTTTCTGTTTATCTAGGAATATTTTAAACTCTCCTCATTTTTGAAGGGCAATTTTGCTGGATAAAGAATTCTTCACTGACAATTTTTATCTTTCAGTTCCTTAAACATATCATACCACTGCCTTCTCACCTCCATGATTTATGATGAGAAACCAGAACTTAGTCTTACTGAGGATCCATTGTGAGTGATGAATCGATTTTCTCTTGCTTCTTTCAGAATTTTTATCTCTTGCTTTTGACATTTTGATTAGTATATGTCTTGAAGCAGGTCTCTTGGTATTTATTCTGTTTGGAAGATGGTGCACTTCTAGGACATGTGTATTCCTGTTCTTCATAATAGTTGGGACATTTTTGGTCATTATTTCCTCCAATATTCTGTCTGCCCCTTTTCCCTTCTCTTCTTCTCCTGGGACACACATGACACATAGCTTGAGTGCTTCATGCTGTCGGTCAGATCCCTGAGACACTTGATTTTTTTCTATTCTTTTCTCTATCTGTTTTTCTAACTCTATAATTTCAATTGTTCTGTCTTCTAGCTTACTGATTCTTTCTGCCTGTTAAAATCTGCTGTTATATGCCTCAAGTGTATTTTTATTCTCTATTATTATGCCTTTCATCCCCATAAATTATGTTATGTTTCTTGTATATTTTCAAATGGTTCTTTATACTCATATATTGTCTTCCTAATATCTTTTATCTCTTTATGCATATTTTCCTTCATTGCCTTAAATTGATTTATGTGATTTGCTTGAACTTTTTTGGTTAGTTGTTCCAAATTCTGCGTCTCCTCTGAAGTTTTTAATTTCTTCTCCTGACTGAACCATATGTTCCTGTTTCTTGGTATGGCTTATAATTTTTTTACTGATGTCTATATATCTAATTATCCTGATGAGTTAACTCTTCCTCTCCCTCTTGTCTAGGGTTTTATTGATGATTGTCTCTTCATTGATGCTTGGTCCAATTTATTCTGGATCTTTAGAGTAGCCCAAGTTTAACAGACAAAATTTCCTCAGCTCTTCGTCATCTGATTCTTGCCCTGCATATGTGGTACAATTTTAGATTACACTCTTTTTGTCATAGTTTCACCTCCAGGAGAAAACTTCCCTTCCTCTGTTCCTGCTCCAAGAATACTGATCTTTCCTGTTTGCTTTTGTGCAGAACTTTCTCCCCTGGTCCTATGATTTGTCTAAATTCTCTCTCACTCAGTGCTTCATTTTCCTTACACTTTTCAGTTCTAGAACCCTCCTGTCTTACAACGTTTTAAGTTCCTCCCCACTTTTTTTCCTTCTGTGAAAATTTTCTGCTTCCAGTTTAGTCCCCATCAGGTATCCTACCCAGGGGACTAGATGGAGACAACCCCAGAAGTTTTCTCACTCCAGAGAAGTACACTTTGTGTTTAGTACTGGATTGAGTGAGTGTACTTCCTGGCAGCTGCTATTCTGCCACAGTCTTCCCTCCCCTGGGATGGTCCTTTTTGTATGCAACACTCCTCAGCACCTTGTGTTCTGCCCTGAGTCTGTGTGAACTTGTGCCCCTGGGCCTCAGTATGCTGGGTTCTAACTCACTGCTGTATGTGGTTTTATAGTTTGTGTCCCTGGTGGAAGGGAGGATCTGTACCACTGCCTCCGAGTAAGACCCAAGCTGTACCCAAGCAAGAGGAAAGGAAGAGGATTGGCAGATTGGGACAGAAGTTTACTACTTGATATTTTTCTCTTTCCTTAATTCAGCATTGAAAGGGCATGTGTATCTGGGAAGGAAATAGGAAAGAAAAAAAAAAAGAAGAGAAGGGCGTCATGTTTCATTGATTTTGAATTTTATAATTTTCAATTTCCCTTTTATTTTCCTCATTTACTATACCTCTTTAGAGAATATAAAGTTTTGGGTATATCTGTGATGCAAGAGTAAAAATTTAGGTGAGCCAAAGCTGTCATTTCATTTCAACTTTTTAAAATTAAATACTTTAAATCAGGAAATACAATATCTACACCACTTAAAATCTTCATATTGTTTTGCATCAACTGAAAAAATAAATTTTTAACACAAATTTCAGAAATTAAGGAACACATATGCTATAACTAACTATAATATTGCACCTTTGAATATATTCGCTATTGAATAAAATGATTTTGTTCCATTTTTAATTGCAAACTCTAGCTTTTCATAATATACCTTCTGATCTTGTAGTATTTTAAACAAGGCTTCTTTCCATTGTCAATGAAGTTAACACTTACGTATTTAACCTAATCAACATATAATTTCTTAGCATAATCTTGAAAAATATACTTTTATTAACTCCTTATCTTAGGGGCTATGAAGGTTTGAATCCTTTATTGTTCTGGTTTGAACCTGTGGTGGACCCCAGAAAAGCCATGTACTTTAATCCTCATTCAATAGTGCTGGGGGGGAGCATTTGGATTGCTCCCATGGAGATGTGACCCATCTAATTATTGGTAGTAACTTGTGATTAGAACATTTCTATGGAGGCGTGTCTCCACCCATTGCAGGTGGAGTTGCTTATGAATCCTTTAAAAGAGGGAACATTTTGGAAAGTCCCGTTTCTGTAGAGCAATGAGAAAGCCAGCAGATGCTGCCATGTTCACCATGTACCCTTCTAGCTGAGAGAGAAACATTGAATGTCACTGACCTTCTTGAACCACTGTATCTTTCCCTGGATGCTCTAAATTGGACATTTCTGTAGACTCATTTTAATTGGGACATTTTCTCAGCCTTAGAACTGTAAACTAGCAACTTATTAAATTCCCCCTTTTAAAAGCCCTTTTGTTTCTGGTATATTGCACTCTGGCAGCCAGCAAACTAGAAATGTATCCCAGAAAAGCCTATGTTCTTTTAAGCCAATCTTGTGGTGTCAGATCTATTGTTGGGTGGGACCTTCTGATTAGATTGTTTCCATAGAGATATGACCCCACCCATTCAAGGTGGATCTTAATCTGCTTGTTCACTCCCTTAAGAGAGTGACACATTGGAGAAAGATCAGAGAAAGAAAATGCCCCCAGGAGAAACCAGAAAGACCCACAGGAGCTGAGAGAGTCATTTTTGAAAACAACCCAGAAGAGAAGGACAGTAGACATTGTCATATGCCTTCCCATGTGACAGAGGAACCCAGGATGCCATCGGCTCTTCTTCAGTGAAGTTGTCCTCTTGTTAGTTCGGACATTTTTATGTCCTTAGAGCTGTAAATTTGTAGCTTAATGAATCCCTTTTGAAAAATCCAACCCATTTCTGATGTGCTGGTTTGAAACTGTTGTGTACCTCAGAAAAGCCATGTTCCTTAATCCTTATTCAAAATTGTTGGGTGGGATAATTTTGATTAAATTGCTTCCATGGAGATGTGACCCACCCAGTTGTGGGTGGGACCTTTTAATTAGGTGGTTTCCATGGAGATGTGTCTCCACCCAGTCAAGGTCAGTTCTTTCTGGAGCCCTTTAAGAAGGAACATTTTGGAAAAAAACTCAGAGCTAAACACAGACAAGAAACTTTTGGAGATGAAAAAATAAAACACCCCAGGGGAAGATGTTTGAGGCAAGAAACTAAAGGACCAGCAGACACCAGCCATCTGCCTTCCCAGCTAACAGAGGTGTTCCAGACTCATTAGCTTTTCTTGAGTCAAGGTATCTTTCTCTGGATGCCTTAGTCTGGGCATTCTTTATGGGCTTAGAATTTTAATCTTTTAACAATAAACTGCCTTTATAAAAGACAATCCATTTCTGGTATATTACATTCTGGCAGCGTTTAGCAAACTAATATATCTGGTATCTTGCATTCCAGCAGCTTTAGCAAACTGAAACGGGGTCATTTTTATTTGGAACAAAACTTCCCATAATTTCCAGGGTCTTACTTTGAATTCATCCATAGTCCATTTCCCCACTTCCAACAGCAACAACAACACATATAAGCACTCCCACAGTTTCATTTTGGGACTGGAAACTAGGCAGCAGGATCTGAGTCATGAGACAAATTGTGTAGTCTTTCTTTACTACGTGGGACCTTTGCTCCATTTGCTATTTTTCCTTACACTTCACTTTTGAACCCATAACATTCACAAATATTCACCAAAATAATCTACTTCTTTCATCCTCCATGGTTAGCCAGACCATGGAGAATGAGTACCAAAGGGCTGGATTAAAACAGAGGAAGGGACACAATGAAGAGGTACCTGAAAGTAGAGTCCTCATCATCAATTGAATTAGCGAGACCCATTTGATTTTCTTCTCCTGTATCTTATAATTAAATTTTATGTTCAGTTACTATACCCAGTAAATAAGGTCAGATTTTAGAATTGAAGATTTTTATTTTTATGTTTTCTGCCTTACTTATCTACCTTTTTACAAATCTACCTTTTTCTCCCTGACCTAGTGATATGGCTTTTAGTTTCTGATTTTGCCAATTAGGTAGTTCCAAGTTATCTTAAGAATATTTTCAATATTCTTATAAAAACTCTACTTATTAAGCCTTTGAGAGGTCTTAGAAATCAGAAGTCAAATCAATCAATTTAGCTCCTCATATTTACTCTAAAAATGAGAAATGTCTTGAAAAAAAATTGAACTGAAAATTTCCTGAGTCACCATGAGAAACTTTGAAATACTAGGTCAGTTATTTGGGTCAGTAAAACAAAGTTTCCATATTTGACATGCTTAGCAGAGAGAAGTATCAAAGAGTTAACCTCATTTTTTTCCATATATGCTCATCTTTTGATGATTGGGGAACACGGGCCAAATATTTTTAGAGGAAAGAGGAATATGCAGGATATTTCAGGTGTCTTGACAAATTACAGTTACTATTATATTATAGATTTATAATTATAATTTATAATTATAGAATTATAGATTCTACTGGTGACTACCCAGAGAGAAGAGACATAAGTTGGGGGTATGGAAATGTTACAAATCTGAGTATAAATGTGCCAAAGGGTCATTAAAGAGAAGAATTCATTTGCAAGGTGTACCTCTACTTTACTGAACTCACTCTTGTTCTCTATTTAATTTAACCACAGGGAATGACTTTTTTTTTTTTTTTTTACTTATTTTAAACTTTGATCTATTTTTCTTTGATCCTATGGATAATATACACACTTAAAATATCCTTCCACAGACTCACCATATTATTGTGTTGGTGACAAAAATAAATGAAGTTTCCCACTGTTTTAACATGTAGCCTATTCCTGCTGACATCACAGTCATTCATATCTGAGCAACTTCTATAAGCAACTGCTTATAGAAGAAATTTGACTATTGAGAAAAAACTATATTCTCCTGCTCACCACATTTCTTGACATACCTTTTAATGCATAAGCTACTGAGCAGACATTTTTAGAGAAAGCTTGAATCTTTGCATAAATCAAGGAAAAACCTTATTCTCTTCAACCAGATGAGTTTAACAGAGAGAAAAGACAGGGCCATAGCATTTAATCACAAATTGTAACATTTAAATATGGAGATGTTCTCTAGACAGAAACCTGTCTACTCCCATCTCAGTCTTCGAAAACAACTCTGTAATAAACACTATTTTATTTCTGAAGAGACTCTCTGGAGGTTTTCATGCCTGCCAAACCCTTAGGGGTTAGACTTAACTGAAGAGGGGGAACTTCTCTGTTTTTCAAATCTAAGGATCATCTGGGACAAAAACAGTCAATTCCTCAGAATTTAGAAGCAGGCTGACTCAGGTCTTTCCCCTTTGAATGAGCAGAATCTGTAAATGATCCTAGTTGTAAAAGAATACAACAAGGTAAAGAAACCTTTTTTTTCTACTTCACTACATGTAAGTTGCGTCATCATACTGTTTGGACATGTTTTCTCCAATGTGAGTTATGCGTACTGCATCTCAAGGTGATCCATTGGGATTTTGAGGAGAAGAAAATAATAAAACTTCTATTTTTATTTAATTTGTCATCTACCTTTCTAATTCTATGTTTGTGAATGTTTTGCAATGTACATTATAAATCAGTAAAATATATTTGCATATATATACATATATTGGGACTTGAGTAAATATGCTTATTTCTGATATAGGTCCACATTTAAGAAAGTTTGAGAAGTACTAGCCTAGGTTATTACAACAGCCTCCTAAGCAATCCTCCTGCCTATAACCTCTCCCCCTGGCTCAGTCTTCTTTCAAAGTATTACTGGAGAAGGCTTTTTGGACATCTAATTATATTAGTTCTCTGTACAGTTATTTAAGACGAATCCCTAATGTTAGGCATTTAAGACCCTTTGCACTATACCAACCCACTCTAACCCCCCCACCTTAGTTCGATTCCTGGAGCCTGCGCATGCCAAAAAAATAAATAAATAAAATAAACCCCAGCCTTAGCTCCAGCTGCATTAACTGGAGCTCACCCATTAAGGTTTCAGTAATGTTGCTGTGTTGACTTTCTCACTATTCTTTGGACATAACATGATGCTCTTCTCCCCACTGAAAAGCATTGTCTCTACCTTGAGTCTCCTCTACTAAAAATTTTCCTAATAGATACAGCCTTCCCAGATTGCAGCAGACGGTATGGAACTTATTTTTTCTCTTATTCCACAAAGTACAAGGCATGTTTTAGTTCTTTACAAGCATTTACCCATGTGTAATGTGTTTGCATTTATGTCTATCTCTTACCCTAAATTAATTCTAGGCACCTAACTCAATGACAATTCATCTACCTGTTTTTTTTTAAAAAAAATTGTTGAATTATTTTGAGTTGAATCATTAACTAATATCAGTAACTTATTCTTAGATAATAAAGCATGAGAACTATGTCTTATTAGTTATTTGCTTCTAAAATAGTGCCCCCGTATGTATTAGCTGTGAATTTATATTGCTGTTTACAGCTCCTCCAATACTTAAGTTTCAGAAATAAAATCATATTTCTAGATATGTCATGGATGCTCAGGGGTATTTTCCTGGATGATATTTGTGATAACCTTAGGAGTTATATTTGAGAACTCTCTTTATTTCTATGTATCAATTATTTTACTCAAACTCAGATGGTAAGTCTGCAGGATGTAGTCATATTTCATGATTTATGAGGCTTAAAAGGCACCTCAGGAAATTCACACATAAATATATCATCATCACAGTTGCCCCTGAAGAATGTGTTATGTTTAAATAAGAACAGAGAGACCCATGTTATTTACAACTCCAGTTTTATGAAGTTCTCTTTTAGCCTAGTTTTATCTCTTATAGAGATGCAAACAAGTATGAGAACTCTCTCACCTAAGGGTTCGTAGTAAAGCAGTGTGGAAATGTGATTCCCCAAGGGGTTATTATCGATATTGACCAAAGGTTAATGGGTCTCTAGAGTTGTTCAAATAGAAGATAAAATACTAATTCGAAAAATATAAAGTATGCCAGCTGCACAAAAAAAATGTGAATTATGCATTCATCTGAATAATTTGATGAGCTGAATAGGTTCTATTTACTATACCTCCAGGGAATTCCATGGGCTTATTTTGGTAATAATAACATAATTTTCACAGAAAGAGAGATACTGTGCCTCTAGTTCAGTTCTCAGCGGGGTCATGGTGGTCTCAGTTTCATGACAATTCAATTATTTTGTTCTTGAATTATCCCTTCTGGGATTAAAAAAAAAGCAGTCCATGAGGGGTGAGGGAAGAAAGGAATAGGAATTAATATACTGAATTCCTACTCTACTTCAGACTTGATGCTAGGCATTTTTGCACATACACCCTTATTCATTCTACTAATTCTTGCCCTTTGTCACAATGCATGATCAGAGAATGAAAGAACCTACATTTAAAGACCATCTGATTTAAAATCATAGTTTGTGTGTGTGTGTGTGGTGGTTTGCTATGTCCTGGTTTTGTATTTGCACATATTTTGTTGACATAGGTTACCCAAGCTTAATAATTAATGTCATGAGAAAACGGAATCCAGAAGTGATCAGAGAAACATATATAGCAGCTGATCAAAAGAAGAGCTGTGGCTTTTCCTGATCGTGCAGGAAATATAGCTGCCACTCAGTAGTAACATGTTAGGATTTTGGTGGGTCTAATAACACTCTTTTATTCCTATCCAAAATATTAAACCAATTTAGAGTTAATGCCTCTTCTGTGTAACGTAAAAATCAAACTGTCAGCTTAATTAGAACAATCTAATTGAAAGGCATGAATCTGAATCTGTTGTTACAATGGCTAGTTAGTTCTCTACTCAGATTTTAATGCCTTGTCAAAATGAAGGTAGGTTACAGCCCCACCTGGCTTCCTAAGCGTAAATTTCAATAATGAACAAATCAGTTCTTGCATCCATTAGTCAGGGTTATGTACAGAGCCCAAGGAGACTTCACTGAATATTCCAGGGCAAGGTACAAACAACATAATGAGCCTAACTAAGAAATTCTGTTTTCTGAACTCTATCCTTAGCAGCACAGATAGGAGAAAGTTTTCTGTTCCCCTCTATTTGTGAAAACCCCCTAACCCCAACTACACTCTATCTCTACCATCACTCTTGAACTACCACCAGCATGGTAATATCTTATTAATAGGATTCACTATCCTTTAAATTCAATTTAACAATTTGTATTTTTGAACGTACATGTGGACCCTTATACCTCATCTTAGGCAAATTATTTCTTACAAAAACCCATTATTCTCTATCTTGTAATATCAGAAAGATTTGGGGAATCAGAAAAATAATTTGAGAAAAAACAAAATTAGACTTGACATTAATAGCAAGTATGTGGAAAAAATATTTACCCCATATTTTGTGGATATGTTCCTATCCACATTTAAGTGTGCACCTAACATTTAACTGGGGCTTCATGGCTACCTGGCACAAGAAAGTGAATTGAGGACTATCGGAATTGCCATAATGGGAAAGGAGTTCATAGCTTCTCCTCAAACTCTCCAACTTTTAATGGTTATATTATAAGAAGCCCTTACCTAATCCTTGGATCATGGTGATATGAGGGCTTGGAGGTAGACAGTCATGGATTGGGATCCAGGTTGTTCCATGGTAGCTGTGTAGCTTTTGGTAAGGGGGCAAAGAATTATTCCCTCAATAAATTCTCCCATCAAAAAATTGGGATAGTAATATTATCTACTTTTGATGAATTTGTTTTTTTTAAAGATACAAAGTATTTTTCACTTTTAATAATTAATAATTAATAATATTAACTATTATTCCCAGTAGAATTCTTGAACTTTCATTCTTACACTGCAAGTAGGCAACTATATTCAATCTATCATTTTTTCCCCATGGTATATAGCACGGGTCTTTAACAGAATAGATGTATAATGAAAGTTTGTTGGATCGATGTTTATAATAATTGATTCATTTCAAAACTACCTTTAAAAATCACGTCTGAGTTTTGGCTTGCATAAAAATATCACATGCATTTATTTAGATATATAAACGTTAAAATTAAAGTTGACTTTAATATTTGTACGCATTTAACAAAAGTCTATTTCTTTTAGTAATTGATTACATAGCTTGCCTAATCTCTCATTAGCTTTTCATTTTTCTAAATGATCTGAAACTTTACTATTTAAGTTGTATTTTCATATATTGATATACTTTGAAGATGCAATTCTATACAATACATATTATTGTCTAATTTTTAAATGAACATCACAGAAATTTAAATATAGAGGATATGCAAACTATTTTCTCAGTGATGAGGTGGAGGAGGCTGGTAATGATGGCACAGACAATCATGAGGATAGAACTGATGAAGCATGATGAGGACAGGGAATAATCTCTCATGAATTAAGAGCCTTCTTAAATTAGTTCGTTTGTATCTTAGCAGTAACTAATATCATTCCAGTTCCTAAAAATAGGAGACTAAGCTTTAGGGGTGTTAAGAAATTTTCCCAAAATAGCTTGTAGCAGACAGAGCTTTGATTCCAAATGAAACTATCTGACTTTAGAGCCATGTCTGGTTTTTGTTTTATTGTCTTTCTCAAATGTCAAGAAACATGTTTAATTAATTTGAATCAATAAAGTAGAACTCCCTGTGGAAGTTTCCTCTGCCTGATGCCAACATTTGGGCCAGGCTATTGTTTTAAACACGTTTAAAAAGCACCTGTGTAACATTAAGCTACATTTTGTGTGAAAAATGTTTTATATTTAAAGAAATTCTCTGTAGAACACAATAAAGTACCAACAAGGCTGTTGTGAGAAATAAAACTGTGACAGGCGGGAGAATAAAAAACTGAACGTTGATAGGAATAAAATCAGCATAGTTGGAAAATCTAATTATAAGAATTATTGAGTTTTTTCTTAATCTCTGAAATGGCTAGAAGAATATCTAGCATATTTAAAAGTCCTGAGGACTAAAAGAGTTATAACTTAGTGCCTAGCAAAAGTTAATAGTTATTATTGAATTTGACAGTGTATCCCACAACAGAACAGTGTTAGGATATAGAAGATGCTCAAATATTGATTAAATGAATTTATTGTTTCATGTGTCTTAGCCTTGATTCCTCAATGACTGTACACTTTTTGATGGCAGTGATATTTGTTTTTCATTCCCAGAGAACCAACAACAGGGTTAAACAGAAATTGAACACCAACTAACTACATTATGGAATTCTTGTTCCCCCAGTGTAAGTCTGGCTTGAAAATTATTTTGCCAGGTTTATTGTGGTATAATTTCAGACAATAAAATATTCCCTTTAGAAGTATACAATAGATGTGTTTTGACAAATATATACAGTCATATAACCACCCCAATGATACAGAAAATTGCCTTCAAACTTCTCTGTGACCCTTGGAGTCAAACCTCTCTCCTTGCAGAACCTGGAAACCATGGATCTAATTTCATTCCCTATAGTTTTGTCCTTTCCACAATATTATATGTGGAATCACATAGTAGGTAGTCTTTTGTGTCTTTTTTTTTTTTTATTTAGGATACTGCTGCTGGGATATCAGAAATTTATTTCTTTCTATTGCTTAGTAGTAGCTCATACTAGGTATGAACTACAATTTGTTTATTCACTCAACAATTGCTTCTAGAATTAGGCAATTTTGAATAAAACCATCATAAACAGTCATGTGTAGCACATTTCTGTGGGCACGTGGTACCCTTATTCATTGACAGATATCGAGGAGCAGAATTTCTGGGTCATATGACAAATTTATGTTTAACTTTATAAGAAACTGTTAGGTTTTCCAAAAAGGCTGTGCCATTTTACATTCCCAACTGCAATGTATAGGAGTTCACATTGCTCCCTGTGTTTGTCAAACTTCGATATACTGTCTTGCCTCCAGTAAAAATTTGCTAGAACCTACAGTAAAAATTTAAATGCAAGTGTTGAGAACAAACATGTGTGTTTTTTTTCCCCCAATTTTAAAGGGACTTGATTCAGTCTATAACCATTAGTTCTGGTGTTAGCTACAGCTTTTTAAAGATGTTCTTTGTTATTTTAAGGATGCTATTTTCTATTCTTAGTTTGCTGAAAGACTTTACTGTAAGTAGATCGTGAGTTTTGGCAATAAGATGATCATATATATATATATATGTACATATATATATTTCAAATCTCTTGGCTCAGTGAAATATATTGTTCCATTGTAAAATGTTGTATTTATCTTGTAAATTTCAGGTAAATGCTTTTGGTCATGATATATTATCCATCCATCCATACATATATATATATATATATGTATTTTTGTTGATATATTTTGATTTTAATCTTCATATCTCTGTTCATATAAGGTATTGTTCTGTGGTTAAAATTTCTATATTAAACTATTGGTAGAATTCACCAATGAAGTCCTATAGGCCTTAAAAGGTTTTTCCTAGAAATACAATTACTGTAATAGATATAGGGCTATTCAAGTTACCTATTTCTCCTCCAGCAAACTGTGGTTATTTGCATATTTCAAGGAATTTTCCCACTCCATTTAAGTTGTTTTATTTATTGACATTAGTTGGTTATAACGTTCCTTTATCATCCTTTTAAAGACTCTATATTTGTCTATATGATGTCTCCTCTTAAATTCCTGATATTAATGACTTGAATCTTCTCTATTGATTAGAGGTTGGCAAAGGATTTATTAATTTTATTGATATTTCTAAAAATTAATCTTTTGATTACATGGATAAAATTCACTGTGATTCTATTTTCAATTTTATTTCTATTCGCATTATTATATCCCTCATTCTATTAATTGTGGGTTTAATTTGCTATTCTATTAAAGTTTCTTATGGTGGACTCAAATCAAAGTTTTGAGACTTTTCTTCTTTTATTAAGAATTTTTTAAAATTTATTTTATTTCTTAAACATAGCAACATACATACGCAAACAATCTTAACATACGATCATTCCATTCTACATATATAATCAGTAATTCACAATATCATCAGATAGCTGTATATTCATCATCACGATCATTTCTTAGAACATTTGCATCAATTCAAAAAAAGAAATAAAAAGAAAACGGAAAAAATTCTTACACACAATACCCCTTTCATTGATCACTAGCATTTCAATCTACTAAATTTTTAAAAAATTTATTCCCCCTATTATTTATTTATTTTTAATCCATATGTTTTACTCGGCTGTCAATAAGGTAGATAACATCAGACACAAGGTTTTCACAATTACACAGTCACATTGCGAAAGCTGTATCATTATACAATCATCTTCCAAGAAACATGGCTGCTGGAACACAGCTCTACATTTTCAGGCAGTTCCCTCCAGCCTCTCCGTTACACCTTAACTAAAAACGTGATATCTATTTAATGTGTAAGAATAACTTCCAGAATAACCTCTCAATTCTGTTTGGAATATCTCAGCCATTGACACTTTATTTTGTCTCATTTCGCTCTTCCCCCTTGTGGTTGAGAAGGTTTTCTCAATCCCTTGATGCTGAGTCCCAGCTCATTCTAGGATTTCTGTCCCATGTTGCCAAGAAGGTCCACACCCCTGGGAGTCATGTCCCATGTAGAGAGGGAGAGGACAGTGAGTTTACTTGTTGTGTTGGCTGAGAGAGAGAGGCCACATGTGAACAAAAGAGGTTCTCTTGGGGGTGACTCTTAGGCCTAATTTTAAGTAGGCTTAGCCTATCCTTTGCGGGATTAAGTTTCATATGAACAAACCCCAAGATTGGGGGCTCATCTTATTGCTTTGGTTGTCCCCACTGCTTGTAAGAATATCAAGAATTCTCCACTTGAGGAAGTTGAATTTTCTCCCTTTCTCACCATTCCCCCAAGGAGACTTTGCAAATACTTTTTATTCACTGTTCAAATCACTGGAATTTATTGGGACATCATTCTGTACACACCTTCAAAATCTCATGCCCTTCTCAAGGTTCCATGTACTTATGGTGTTCAATTACGCTGTCCACATAAATTATATTAGGAAATGCACTAGTCAAAATATACATTTTGTATGAAATAAACATTTTTTTTGCTTTAGTCTCACACATAAATTAAAGTTTTAAAATATTAATTATAATCTATTTTCAACACCTTTGACATTCCTTTGCTCTTCCTCATGCAAAACATTTTAAAATTTGTACATTTAGTCACTATCATTATGCACTCTAGGTATCCCTAGACTATACCATCTCAATCTTTATCATATATCTTTCCTTCTGATTTCATTTGGACTCCCAGGCCTCCTCCCTCTATCATTCTCACATTCCGCTTCATTCAGTGTTCTAACATTATTGTATTACAGTTAGGTAGTATTGTGCTGTCCATTTCTGAATTTTTGCAATCAGTCCCATTGCACAATCTGTATCCCTTCAGTTCCAATTACCCAATATCTACCTTATTTCTATCTCCTGATGACCTCTGTTCTTAACTGAAATTCTCCAAGCTTATTCATTAATATTAGTTCATATCAGTGAGATCATACGGTATTTGTCCTTTTGTTTCTGGCTAATCAACATAATGTCCTTATGGTCCTTCCATGATGTTACATATGTCATAACTTTTTTCTGTCTTATAGCTGCATAATTTTCCATCATATGTATATACCACAGCTTGTTTAGCCACTCGTCTGTTGATGGAGAATTTGGCTGTTTCCATCTCTTTGCAATTGTAAATAATGCTGCTATAAACATTGGTGTGCAAATGTCCATTTGTGTCCTTGCCCTCATGTCCTCTGAGTAGATACCTCACAATGATATTGCCAAGTCATATGGCACTTCTATACTTAGCTTCCTGAGGAGAACCGCCAAACCACCTTCCACAGCAGTTGTACCATTTGACATTCCCACCAACAGTGGATAAGTGTGCCTCTTTCTCCACATTCTCTCCAGCACTTGTCGTTTTCTGTTTTATTGATAATGGCCATTCTGGTGGGTGTAAGATGATATCTCATTGTGGTTTTGATTTGCATTTCCCTAATAGCCAGGGAAGTTGAGTATCTTTTCATATACCTTTTGGCCATTTGTAATTCTTCTTCTGAGAATGGTCTGTTCAAGCCTTTTGCTCATTTTGTAATTGGGTTGTCTGTCTTTTTGTTGTTGAGCTGAACAATCTCTTTATATATTCTGGACGCTAGAACTTTATTTGATATATCATTTCCAAATATTGCCTCCCATTGTGTAGGCTGTCTTTTTACTTTCTTGATGAAGTTCTTTGATGCACAAAAGTGTTTAATTTTGAGTGTTTCCTTCTTCAGTGTTTGTGCTTTGGAAACTGCCTCTTGTTATAAAATTTATTAGATATTTCCTGACATTTTCTTCTAAAATTTTTATGGTCTTAGATCTAACGTTTAGATCTTTGATCCATTTTGAGTTAATTTTTGTATAGGATGTGAGATATGGATCCTCTTTCATTCTTTTGCATATGGATATCCAATTCTCTAGCCACCATTTATTGAAGAGACTGTTCTGTCCCAGGTGAGTTGGCTTGACTGCCCTATCAAAGACCAATTGTCCATAGATGTGAGGGTCTATATCTGAACACTCTATTCGGTTCCATTGGTCAGTATATCTATCTTTATGCCAGTACCATGCTGTTTTGACCACTGTAGCTTTATAATATGCCTTAAAGTCAGGTAGTATGAGACCTCTGACTTCATTTTTCTTTCTCAGGACACTTTTAGCTAGTCGGAGCACCCTGCTCTTCCAGATAAATTTGGTTATTGATTTTTCTATATCTGAAAAGTAAGTTTTTGGGATTTTAATTGGTATTGCATTGAATCTGTAAATCAGTCTAGGTAGAACTGACATCTTAACTCTATTTAGTCTTCCAATCCATGAACACAGAATGCCCTTCCATTTATTTAGGTCTTCTGTGATTTCTTTTAACAACTTCTTGTAATTTTCTTTGTATATACCTTTGGTCTCTTTCGTCAAATTTATTCCTAAATATTCTATTCTTTTGGTTGCAATTGTAAATGGAATTTTTCCTTGATTTCCCCCTCAGATTGTTCATTATTAGTGTATAGAAATACTACAGATTTTTTGAGTGTTGATCTTGTAACCTGCAACTTTGCTGTACTCATTTATTAGTTCTAGTAGTTTTGCTGTGGATTTTTCAGGGTTTTCGATATATAGTATCATATCTGCAAATAGTGAGAGCTTTATTTCTTCCTTTCTAAGTTTGATGAATTGTCTCACTTTTTCTTGTCTAATTACTCTGGCTAGAACTTCCAACACTATGTTGAATAACAATGGTGACAGTGGATCCCCTGATCTTAGGGGGAAAGTTTTCAGTTTTTCCCCATTGAAGATGATCTGAGATGTGGGTTTTTCATATATTCCTTTATCATATAGAGGAAGTTCCCTTCTATTCCTATCCTTTGAAGTGTTTTCAAGAGGAAAAGATGTTGAATTTTGTCAAATGGCTTTTCTGCATCAATCAATATGATCCTGTGGTGTTTTTTTTTTTTGCTTTGATTTGTTGATATGGTGTATTGCATTAATTGATTTTCTTACGTTGAACCATCCTTGCATACCTGGGATGAATCCTACTTGGTCATGGTGTATAATTCTTTTAATGTGCTGCTGGATTCAATTTGCTAGAATTTTGTTGAGGATTTTTGCATCTATATTCATTAGAGAGATTGGTGTGTCATTTTCCTTTTTTGTAATGTCTTTGTCTGGCTTTGGTATGAAGGTGATGTTGGCTTCTTAGAATGAGTTAGGTAGCTTTCCCTCCTCTGCAATATTTTTGAAGATTTTGAGCAGGATTGGTACTAATTATTTCTTGTCTGATAGAATTCACATGTGAAGCCATCTGGTCTGAAGTTTTCTTTTTTGGGAGCTTCTTAATGGTTGATTCAATTTTTTTTTTTTTACTTGTGATTGATTTGTTGAGGTCATCTATTTCTTATCAAGACAATGTTGGTTGTTCATGCCTTTCTAGGAAGTTGTCCATTTCATCTACATTGTCAAGCTTATTAGCATAAAGTTGTTTATAGCATCCTCTTATTACTTTCTTATTTCTGTGGGGTCAGTGGTTATGTCTCCTCTTCCATTTCTGATTTCATTTTTTGCATCCTCTCTCTTCTTTTTGTCAACTTTGCTAAGGGTCCATCAATCTTATTGATTTTCTCATAGAACGAACATCTAGCTTTGTTGATTTTTTTGATTGTTTTTACATGCTCAATTTCATTTATTTCTGCTCTAATCTTCATTATTTCTTTCCTTTTGCTTGCTTTGGGGTTAGTTTGCTCTTCTTTCTCTAGTTCTTCCAAGTGGACAATTAATTCCTCAATTTTTGCTCTTTCTTCTTTTTTTGATATAGGCATTTAAGCAATAAATTTCCCTCTCAGCACTGCCTTTGCTGTATCCCATAAATTTTGATATGCTGTGTTTTCATTTTCATTTGCCTTGAGATATTTACTGATTTCTTTTGTAATTTCTTCCTTGACCCACTGATTTTTTAAAAGTGTGTTGTTGAGCCTCCATATATTTGTGAATTTTCTGGCACTCTGCCTATTATTGCTTTCCAACTTCATTCCTTTATGATATGAAAAAGTGTTTTGTATTATTTCAATTTTTTTAAATTTATTGCGACTTGCTTTATGACCCAGCATATAGTCTATCTTTGAGAATGATCCATGGACACTTGAGAAAAAGGTATATCCAGCTGTTGTGGTGTGTAACGTTCTGTAAATGTCTGTTAAGTCTAGCTCATTTATTGTACTATTCAAATGTCCTGTTTCTTTATAAATCCTCTGTCTAGATGTTCTGTCAATTGATGAGCGTGGGAAACTGTAGTCTCCAACTATTATGGTAGATGTGTCTATTTCTTTTTTCAGTGTTTGCTTCATGTATTTTGGAGGATTCTGGCTCGGTGCATAAATATTTGTGATTGGTATGTCTTCTTGTTGTATTGTTCCTTTTATTAATACATAGTGTCCTTCTTTGCCTCTTTTAACTGTTTCACATTTGAAGTCTAATTTGTTGGATATTAGTATAGCTACTCCTGCTCTTCTCTGATTGTTATTTGCATGAAATGTCTTTTTCTAACCTTTCACTTTCAACGTGTGTTTATCCTTGGGTCTAAGATGCGTTTCCTGTAGACAGCATATAAGGGGTCCTGTTTTTTAATCTTTTCTGCCAGTCTATGCCTTTTGATTGGGAAGTTTAATGCATTAACATTTAGTGTTATTACTGTATTGGCAGTACTTTCTTCTACCATTTTGCCTTTTGGATTTTATATGTCATATCTAATTTTTCTTATTTTTCCCTTTACTGATAGTTTTCATTTCTACACTCTTCTCCACACCTCTCTGTCCTGTTTTTTTGTATCTGTCTCTAGTGCTCCCTTTAGTATTTCTTGGTCACAAATTCTCTCAGTGATTTTTTTGTGTCTGAAAATGTTTTACTTTCTCCCTCATTTTTGAAGGACAATTTTGCTGGATACAGAATTCATGGTTGGCATTTTTTCTCTTTTAGTAATTTAAATATATCATCCCACTGTCTTCTCACCTCCATGGTTTCTGTTGAGAAATCTACACAGAGTCTTATTGGGCTTCCCTTGTATGTGATGTATTGCTTTTCTCTTGCTGCTTTCAAGATTCTCTCTTTCTCTTTGACATCTGACATTCTGATTAGTAAATGTCTTGGAGTATGCCTATTTGGATCTATTCTGCTTGGGGTATGCTGCAGTTCCTGGATCTGTCATTTTAAGTCTTTCATGAGAATTGTGAAATTTTCAGTGATAATATCCTCCATTAGTTTTTCTCCTCCTTTTCCCTTCTCTTCTCCTTCTGGGACACCCATGACATGTATATTCATGTGCTTCATGTTGTCCTTCAATTCCCTCAGTCCCTGCTCATATTTTTCATTCTTTTCCCTATATTTTCTATTGCTTGTCGGATTTCAGATGTTCCATCCTCTAGTTCACTAATACTATCTTCTGCCTCTTAAAATCTGACACTGTAGGTTTCCATTGTTTTTTTTTATCTCTTCTACTGTGCCTTTCATTCCCATAAGTTCTGTTATTTTTTTTTTGACTTTCAATTTCTTTTTGTTTATTCCTTGCCTTCTTTATATCCTCCCTCAATTCATTAATTTGATTTTTGATGAGGGTTTCCATGTTTGTTTGAACATTCTGAATTAATTGTTTCAAGTCCTGTGTCTCATTTGAATTGTTGGTTTGTTCCTTTGACTTGGCCATATCTTCAATTTTCCTAGTTTGATTCATTATTTTTTGCCAGCATCTAGGTATTTAATTACCTTAATTAGTTTATTCTGGAGATTGTTTTCACTTTTTTTACCTGGGATTTTCTTGCTGGATGACTTTGTTGTCTATCTGTTCTTTGACATTCAGCTCAGCTTATTCTGGACCTCTAATTTAGGTTTTGTTTAACAAATCAGAATTTTTCAGTTCTTGTTTTCTTGTTTCTTGCCCTGCCTGTATGGTGCCTCCTCCACACCCTCCACCCCCCTCCCCCACATACACACACTTAGGAGGGTCTACTTAGGTATTAGAGACCCAAGTCAAATTTTCCCAGATCAAACTGGCCTCTTCTCAGGAGGAAAGAATCACCTGCATCAGTTTTCCCTGAGGGTGTGACCCAGCATATTGAAAGGCTTTCCTATGAAGCCTGTGGACTCTGCATTTTTCCTATCCTGCCCAGTATATGGCACTTTTCTGCCTGTGAGTCCCACCAGCATAAAGTGATGTGGTAAGTTTAACTTCAGTGAACCCTCCCTGCTGGGGGCATGGTTGAGATAGAGGAGAGGTTGCAGGCTGGCTTTAATTGCTTTACTTTTCCAGACCCTGGTGTCTGACTTCCTTGAGGGAGGGATTCCACCTGAGTTGGGCCCCACCCCTCTCCTGGGGAAGGCACAGGCTCCAGACAAACACTCAAACAAGCTTAATTCTGCCTATGCCTGGGACAGTTGGAGACTGAGAAGCCTTGCAGCTGTATCCAAAGAGTGGTCAACCTGTAAAAACACAGCCACAAAAAAGAAAATGAAAAATCCTTTTCTAGCAGGACCCCTGTCCCTTGGGTTTGCCAATCAAGAGCTTAGGTTGGTTTGTTGCTTTGTGTATCTTCAGGTCCTATTGCTCCCTCCTTTCCTTCAGGGCCCAGATCCTTTCAAGTATTACATGATATCTGATCCAAAAACCTCTGTTTCCTTTTTTTGGTTAGTCCTGTCCCCTTTGCACAAGGGCAAAAACTAGCAACCTTTGCTTTGACTTAAGGTTCAGCTGAGCTGGGGGCCAATTTTTAGTAGTCAGGATTTGTTAATTAATTCCACAATTGGAGCTTGGTTGTGCTCAGCCCCTGCTGCCGGTAAAGTCTCTTTCCTTTCCCCTCTGGGAAGCAGCCTGTGGGGGCCGGGCTCTGGCTGCTGTGGCTTGGGGAACTCATGGTTCTGGGTGGTCTCACAGCCAGTCCAGCTGGTTCAGACTGGGGTATGCTATGTGTTCAGTCACTGATGTGGCCCCACCAGTTGTTCTGTACTGTTCCTGGCTATTTACTAGTTGCTCTGGAGGATGAACTAAATCCCACATTTCGCTAAGCTTCCATCTTGGCCCTTTCTTTTTATTAAGAATTTAATGCTATATATTTCCCTCTAAGCATAGCTTTAATTTCATCCCCCAAATTTTGATATGCTTCATTTTCATTTAATTCAAATATATTCTCATTTCAATTTCAATTTTTGATCCATTATTTAGAGGATTTTTAAAAAAAATTTCAAGTATTTGGGATATTTTTTAGATATCCTTCTGTTATTGATTTCTAGTTTAATTTTTCACACTCGGATAACATGATTTCAATTCCTCTAATAGAAGCTTTGTTTTTATGATCTAGTAAATATCTTCATGAATGCTGTGTGTTCACTTCAAAAGAATGTGCAAACTGAGTTCAGCAATCCATAAATATGAGTTAGTTCAACTTAGTTGACAGTATTAAGATATTCTATGTTCTCACTGATTTTTAGCTTAACTGAGTCGTCACTTACCAAGAGAGAAATGTTGAAGCCTCCATTTCTAATCGTGAACTTTATATTTTGAATTTCAATTATATCAGCTTTTGATGTATGTAATTTAAGCTCTGTTTATATATATGTAGAGAATTTGGGATCATCTTCTTGATGAATTGTCTCATTTATCATTTTTCAATGTCCTCCTTCATCTCTTACTTGTTCTGTAGGCTACTTTGTTCAATATTAATGTAAGCACCTCCAGCTTTTCCTTTTATTTGTACTTGAATGATTCATCTTTTTCCATCCTTTTACTTATAAACTATCTGTGTCTTTGTCTTTTATGTGGTTTTTAATAGACAGCATATAATTGGATATTGCTGATGTATTCTAGCAAACTCTTTAACTGGGATATTTGGACCATTTACCTTCAATATAATTGTTGATATTGTTAGACTTAAACATCTATATATTTTTTCTGTTTCCTTTGCCCCAGTTTTAGACATTCTTTTGGATTGTGTATTTTTATGGTCCAGTTTCATCTCTACTACTGGTCTCTTTTTTCAAATGTTTAGTAGTTGGTCTAAGTTTATAATAAACATAATTAATTTATTGGTCTGCTCAAAAATATAACATACATTCTATAAAATTATAGTAGTATAAATCTATTTCCTCACTTCCATCCTTTGTGCTCTATTTTGTAAATTTACCTATTTAAATGTTATAACCCCCCCAATTTATTGAATTACTTTCCTTTTAGACAGCGAATTCTTTTTTAAAAGGTAAAATATAAGAAATAAATGCCTCTATTTTTACCCTCATTTGTGCCACTTCTGGCATGCTATATGTATATCTCAAAATTTCCATCTGGGATCATAATCCTGCCTATAGAACATGTTTTTTTAAGCATTTTTTTCTGGTAAAAATTTACTGGTAAGAAATTAGCTGATCTCATATGTCCCTGAAATATCCTTATTTTCCCTTAATTTTTGAAAGATGCTTTAATAGATATAAAATCTATCTTGATTTTTTCCTCATCCTTTCTGTTTTGTTAAAGAGGTGTCCTTGGTTTTTTGTCTTGCATAGTTCCAGAGAAGAAATCTTCTGTAACACATATGCTTGTTTTTCTGTATATGTTAATTTTCTGTCAGCCTTCATGATTTTCTCTTTATCTTTGCTTTTCAGCAGTTTTACTAAGAAGTATCTAGGTCTGTGTGTGTGTGTGTGTATTTGTGTGTTTAAACTTGCTTGGGTTCTCTGAGTTTCTTGCAT
Organism: Tamandua tetradactyla; assembly: GCF_023851605.1. Lineage (NCBI taxonomy): Eukaryota > Metazoa > Chordata > Mammalia > Pilosa > Myrmecophagidae > Tamandua > Tamandua tetradactyla. The sequence goes on from NC_135331.1 coordinate 134,255,498, forward strand.
TTGTAGTTTCTTACCTGACATTAGCTTTGCAAAATCCTCAGCTATTAGCTTTGCAAGTGTTTTTTTCTATTATTTCTCTATTCCCTTGCTGGCATCTCATTTATACTTATATTAAAGCATTTGATATCATCCCACATGTCTCACATGTTCTATTTTTAACATATTTTTCCTTTCTAAATTGAATTTGAATTTTTTCTATTTATATATCTTTAACATTACTAATTCTTTATTCTTTTGTTGCTTGTTGCTGATAAGTCTGTCAAAGGAAATCTTCATGTTCAATATTAAATTTTGTGGTTTTTATTTGTATCATTTCTATTAAACATTTTTACTTAGTTTCCTTCTTCAACTGAAATCTCCAATCTCTTCTTGCATGTTTTACTCCTTTTCTGCTATAACTTTTAACTTACTAGTCATATTTTTATTAAAAACTCTAAGATCTCTGGATTTGGTTCTACTAATTGATTGTTTCCCTTCCTTTTTGTGTGTCTAAATATGAAAGTATGCTCTCCTACCCATCATTAGTATATATGTATGTATGGGGGTGGGGTGGGATAGGTAAGTCAACCTAATAATTGAGCTGGTTTGGGGATTTGTTGTTGTTATAATTTCCTTCAGAGAATCATAAACTTCAAGTTGTTCTATCAGTGGGATGCTGGTATTGTGCTTTGTGTTGTGCCCTTGTTGTCTGTAGGTTTTTCCCAGTGTTTCTATTCTACCCCAAGCTTTCAAAAGGAACTGCATACCTGCACCAGATAGGACTCTCTCTGTATACACTTGTTCCCAGTGGTAGAATACTGTGATATTTTGTTCTCCTAGTCAAATCTTATTCATAAGCTCTGTGCACCAGGCCCTCTGTACTTGGCAATTTTCCTCATATCAGACATCTCCTCTTGGTAACTATGGAGGATTTAGGGAGAGAGAAAAATTGAATAAACTCAGCTTTTAGACAATTAGATATATTTAGCTACAATAGAGTTTTTGTAACTATACTTTGAAGTCATAGAATTTGACAAGATGAATGTTAGATCTATAAACCAGGGTACCCATTCACTGAGAAGATTAAACAGCAAAATGTATCAATTATTCAATTAAGAGCCAACCCAAGACTTTTAGAGGAGGAAATCCTGAAAATATAAAGCAAGGGATTACAAATGACTTGAGAAACCTTGGGAGGACTATGGTTGGTGTCCTAGGCCTCAGCGAGGGTGGAGAACATTCACTGGAGATTTGGGGGAGCCTCATTGCTAAACTCTTGTTCTGAGGGGTTTGAGCATGTGCCCTGGAGAGAGCAGAGAGCCCAGGTGCTGCCCTGATACTTGGAGAGGGTGGGTAAAAAAAATAAATAAATAAAGGTGGTCTGTCTAATATTCCTCAAGATTGCAACCCTCACCCCAATGTTTGGAAAGCGAGGCCATTGCATAGGCCCTTGGAAAGTGTGGGGCTGCTGCTTTCTAATGCCCTGAGGATGAATGACTCAGACTCTGAAATTGAATGGCGTTTGTCCTGCAGGGTTTCAGAACTATTTGGGTCCAGTGACTTCTGTTTTCCTTCCAATCTCCCCCTATGGCAATGGGATCGTTTATCTTTCATAACTTTTCCTCCTTTGTATATTGGCAGGTGATAACTTGTTCTGAGTTTTACAGATCCAGCACCAGAGGAGGTTTTTGCCTTAGGACAGACCATGCCTGTAACTAACCTTGATGAAATTTTGTACTGGTTTTGACTTTGTATTGTATTTGTATTGTTACTGAAATGGTTTAAGGCTTTTGTGATATTGTGAAGGAACGAAGGTATTTTGTTTCTGAAAAGAACATACTTTTGTGGGTTCAGAGGGTAAAATGTGCTGGTTTGAAACTTATGTACCCAAGAAAAGCCATGATCTTTTCCTAATCCAATCTTGTGGGGACAGACTTATTGTTTAAGGTGGGACCTTTTGATCAGGTTGTTTCAATGGAGATGTGACCCATTCAACTGTGGCTGGGTCATTTTGATTAGGTGGTTTACTTAGGGGTGTGTCTCCACCCATTCAAGGTGGTCCTAAACTTCTTACTGGTGTCTTCTAAGCAGAAATGTTATAGAAAAAGCTCAGAACCCAAACAGACAGAGACGTTTGACAATGCAGAGAGAAAATGCCCCCAAGGAAGCTATTTGAAACCAAAACCCAAAAGACCAGCAAATGCCAGCCACATGTCCTCCCAGACTGATTTTTCTTGAGTTAAGGCATCTTTCTCTGAATGCCTTTGTTTGGACATTTTTATGGCCTTAGAACAGTAAAGCTGTAACTTAATAAATTCCCATTTACAAAAGCCAAGCCATTTCTGGTATATTGCATTTCCAGTAGCAGTAACAAAATAAAACACTAACCTTTTTTAGCCGTTTGACCTTAGAGTGACTCCTTTTTATAATGTAACAGTACATTATAGCAATTGTGCCACCCCTGATGAGCCATCAAGAATTGTCTAGAGGGGTAAATATTTAGTCCTTGCATGGGGATTTTTAAAGATGCCCTTCTCCTGCCCTCTGGAGGCCTCACTGGAAATATCTTTAGAGTCCATATTTCTACCAATAGACTGTTCAAAGCAATTCAGGCCTTTTCTATCAGGTATATCATAATTCTTCCAGAGCCTTCTCCTTTTCTATGTGAAAAGCTATTACAACATGTTTAGTATTTGCAAACCACAGCACATCACTACTCTGATACCAAAATCTGTTTCAGTCTGTTAATCCTGCCAGAAATGGAATATACAAGAAATGGGAGGGATTTTTTAAAGGGAGTTTAATAAGTTACAACTTGACAATTCTAAGGCCATAAAAATATCTAAACTAAGGCATTCGGGGAAAGATACCTTGACTCATGAAAGTCTAATCTGGGAAGGCACATGGCTGGCATCTACTGTTGTTTTAGCTTCTTATTTCAAACAGCTTCCCCAGGGGCATTTTCTTTCTGCATCTACAAATATCTCTGTCTTAGCTCTGAAGGACTCTAGTAAGTGGATTAAGACCCACTTTGAATAGGTGGAGAGATCTCCCTGGAAACCACCTAATCAAAAGGTCCCACCCACAACTCAGTGAGTCAGAGCTCCATGGTAAACAACCTGATCAAAAGATTCCACCCTAAATAAGAGGTCTGCCTCCGCAAGATTGGTTTAGTAAAAGAACATGGCTTTTCTTGGGTACATAAAAGATTCAAACTAGGACAGTTAGATACTTCAGAGGGTTTAAATGCCCTGAAATTTTTCTTAAAGCTCCCAAATACATGCACATCAACTTTCAAGTGCACTTTTTCAGTAATACATATAGAACCACAAATCAGCAAATTTGTTAGTATTGCCATGTTGGTAAGTGTCCCTAACTCTACCTTTATTAACATATAAACAGGAGAACATAAAATTTACATCCTTCCAACTTCTTTGCACCTTATAATTTTTAATAAGATAGAGATGAGCCTTTCCTGGACACATTTTAAGGAAAGCCGGCCCTTCATCTAAAGTCCTTTCTGGCAACACTATGAAAGTCTAAGACAAAGTATAAAAAAACTCGTTCTCTCTTTCCTGAAGGATGCCATTCTAGTTTGTTAGCTGCCAGAATGCAACACACCAGAGATGGATTGGCTTTTAATAAAAGAGGATTTATTTCATTAGTTCTTCAGAGGAAAGGCAACTAAATTTCAACTGAGGTTCTTTCTTATGTGGGAAGGCACAGGGTGATCTCTGCTGGCCTTCTCTCCAGGCCTCTGGGTTCCAACAACTTACCCCAGGGTGATTTCTTTCTACATCTCCAAAGGCCTGGGCTGAGCTGCAAGTGCTGAGATGAAGTATGCTGAGCTGCTTGGGCTGTGCCACATTAAGCTCTCTCATTTAGGCACCAGCCAATGAAATCAAATATCATTCATTGCAGCAGGCATGCCTTTTATCTGACTGCAGATGTAATGAGCAACAGATGAGGTTCATGTATCATTGGCTCATGTCCACAGCAACAGAACTAGGTAACTTCACCAGGCCAAGTTGACAATGGAATCTAACTACCACATGTCCCACTCCTTGTCAATTTGGCAACTACACACATCACCTTAAACAATATTAAGGTGCAAAAAATTCTCTTCTGGCTGTGGACCTATGAATCTCAAAACAAGTCATCTGGTACCAATATGCAAAGGAGGACATTTACAGGATACAGCTTTTCATTTCCATAGGGAGTAATTAGAAAGAACACAAGAGTCACAAGACTCAAAGAGTTCTGAAAACGTGCAGGGCAAACTCCATTGGATTTCAAAGTCTGAAATTCATTTATCCTTTGGCTTTAGAAAGTGGCAGTCCCACCCTTTCCAAAGGCCTATGCAGTGGCCCGCTTCTTTTCAAATCGACCTTGGGGAACATTGAGGAGACCACTTTTTTCTCAGCTCCATTCACCAGGCATCAGGGCCATTGCTGGGCTCTCTGCCATTTACAGGGCACATGCTCAACTCATCCACATGGTGGTAGCCAGGCTCTCCCCAGTCCTCTAGGAGCGTGCTGTGCCTTCTCAAATGCCTGAGGTGGCACAACTCTTCCACCGCAATGAGATGGGAGACATCATCTGCCTTCAGGGCAAACTCATCCTCTCCATGTATACGTATGGGTCCACTCTCCTGGCCGAGGTTTCTTGGCTTCAGACCCAAGCTTCCATGGTTCTCACTCTGCAAACTCCAATTTGTCCCTTTGTGTCCATCCCCCTTTGTCCGGATTGGCAGTGGTTCTGTTTACACCAACAGTATCTTCAAGCACTCCAGGACTTCTCCATCATTCTCTTTACAGTTCCTCCCAGATCTTCCCCTTAGTCATCTAAAAAACCATTCCAATGTATCTGGCATTTGCAAACTGCAGCAGCACCCTACTCTCCGGTTCCAAAATCTGTTCTAGCTTGCTAGCTGCCAGAATGCAATACACCAGGATTGGCTATTAATAAAAGGGGATTAATTTCATTAGTTCTTTAGAGGAAAGGCAGCTAACCTTCAACTGAGGTTCTTTCTTACATGGGAAGGCACAGGACGATCTCTGCTGACCTTCTCTCCAGGCCTCTGGGTTCCAACAACTTTTCCCCAGGGTGGTTTCTTTCTGCATCTCCAAAGGCATGGGATGATCTGCGAGTGCTGAGAGGAGGTATGCTGAGCTGCTTGGGCTGTGCTACATTGAGCTCTCTCATTTAAGCACCAGCCAATTAAATCAAACATCATTCATTACAGTAGGCACGCCTCTTAGCCAACTGCAGCTATAATGAGCAACAGATGAGGTTCATGTACCATTGGCTCATGTCGACAGCAACAGAACTAGGTACCTTCACCTGGCCAGTTTGACAACTGAATCTAACTACCATAGATGCCAGGTAAGGTCAGCCCACTCACAGGTATAACTAAGAAAAGAGAGACACAAAAAGGCAACTAGCCTCTCCCCTACAAGTATCCATCATTACATCATTCTACCATCATGTATGAATTGTGTACATATTCTTTTCTTTGATTCCTGGAATGTCATCACCAAAAGTCTGAAATCTGTTACTTGTCTGTTTTCTGCTCCTATTTTAGCCAATCACTTAAATATTAAAATCAACCTGTTATTCGAAATTATAGTACTTGATAATGATAATAAAAACTACAGTTAATAAGAACTTACTGTATGCTGGTCACTTGTTTACATAATCCATTTTCATTATCACTACAGCTTTGGGAAGCATAAAATATTACAATCTTCACTTTACAGATGAAGAAAGTAAGTCTTATAGAGTCCAAGTTACATATACCAATCATCTAGCTAGTTGAAAGAAGGAAAACATGATCCCACATGTATCTGACTTTTAAGTATTTTGCTTCATCCCTCCTGGTTAGGATGATTTCACAAGAATGCCTTTGTCGATTTAACTTGGACACCAATATTTATCTCTTGAGTTCAAATTGCATAAGGCTCTTAACGTTCTTCCTCTGATAGAAACTGACCACTACTGCCAACATTGAAGTTCACAACTAATCACTCTAACTATACTTCTCAACCCAGCTTCTTCTGTTCAATGCCATTTTTTGGTCCTCCACAATCAGCTGACAGTGATGCCATATTGTTATTCATTCTTAAGAAATTACAGATGAGGGATTACAACCCCATCATCACGTTGATGCATGGTGGACTTTTTAACATAAATGCACCACAGCCTCAAGCTTGGATTGATTCCAAACTGTAAGTGCTTGAGGCAAGGATGTTGTTTAAAAGGACAGATTTATCAGGTACATGACAATACCTCAACTTTTCAAGCCCCGAAGTCTGTAGCTTTGTGTGCCCCTAAGGATTTTCCTCAGCAATTCCATTGCTGAATTGGGAACTATGTGACATTTTACATAAAATGAAGGTATCCCTAAGAAGGCTGAATATAACATTATCCAACTCAATTTGAAACATTTTTAAAAGACTAATATAGCCCTGTAAATTTAGCGCATTAGGCCATTGAAAGCATGCTATTTTGACATAAGATTGATAAAGAAACATTCCACACTAGAATGTTAGCTCAAACTTGAATAATGGTTATACATTTGTGCAACCTATTTTTATCTTTGTTTTGAATTTAAGAAAGTGCTAAAGAACAAATGTAGCAAAATTGGTGCTGTAAATCCACAATTTGTTGCGACTTCTTAAATGCATGTGCATAGTAGAAATAAAATATGAACAGAGAAACTCAAAAGAACACACAAACCCTCTAGAACATGATAAATATTGTTTTTAACTGAAAAAGGAACATAAACACTAAGCAGTGAGGAAAACAAAGCCAAAGGCTTGCTGAATCCCAGGTTTGGGAGAAGGCAATAGCGGACAAGTTTAGTTCCTGAGGGTTAATGGGTACCAAAAATTTTCATCATATGATTAGTGTCTAATTTAGACTCATTGCCTGAAGACAGAAGCTGAGATCAGTTGCTGCTTATGGCTGTCTGTGACTAGGGTTCCTAGGAATATATGAGCTGAAGAAATGGGGAAATATAAAGAGAGCCTCATAAAGAGAAAATAAATCAAGCCAGGCTCTTCAACTGGCTGGATCCACAAAATCAACAGAGATAAATAAAAATCCCAGACCCAATTCTGAATGCTGTTGCCCATGGAACATGATGCAGACAAACCAGTCAACAGGAGGAGGCAAGCACACAGGGAAGAAAGACACAGAGAAAAATAGAGAGAAACTTTTCCAGTAAAAGTTAGCCTGCAAAGAACCACTTCAAGAAAGATACACACATCAAGCAAAACAGCAAACAAGAATGAATAACAAAAGCATAAATTTACTCCATATAAAGTCAAGTAATAAAATCATTTGATAATCATTTAAAAATAGATATCTCTAAGATACTTTAAGATATTTAGGTGAATTAAGGTATAAAATCTATAAAAATAAAAAAGAAACTATTAAACAAAAAAAGACATAAAATTTGCTTTAAAAAAACTAATGGATATGGAAAAAATCCATTACAAATCTTAGGGGAAGAAATGAAATCTCTAGTAGACTTTTATAATAACAGCTATCAATGAATCATAACACTCAATCTGTTTTTAAACTGGGCTGACTTTGAGACATGCTTTGGCCAATGGAATATGGCAAAAGTGGCATTGAAAGACTTCCTATCTTAGTCCTTAAAAGACTAAGAAATCTCTACTTTCTCTCTTTTTGAATGACTTTTGCATCATGTGAAGAAGTTAATTCTGACCTCCTAAAGATGAGAATCCACACAGAGGAGAAACAGACAGCTGTAGTCAATAGCCAGCACCAATTGAGAGAGGTATAAATAAAGCCACCTTGAAATACCCACCCTACTCATGCTTCAGATGACTAAGACCATATGAATGATCCAATTTAAGAACAGCCAGCATTGCCCAGCTGGACCCAACTCAAAATAAAGAAGGAAATAACTGCTGTTTTAAGCCAGTAAATTTTGGGTGGTTTGCTACACAGCAATCAATAGCTGATATAAAAATTGGTACCTAGTCATGGAGCAATGCCACAAGTAAAACCTAAATATGTGGCATTGGCTTTGGGTGGTGGGTAGAGGCTGGAAGATAGTGAGAAAACTGTTAATGTTGAATAACAAACAGTGAGAAAACTACTGTTTAGGTCTGGAAAGATGGTGATCAGAGTTCTCAAAATTACTGACAAAACTTAAGCCCGCAGTAACTGGGAAAGTAGAAAGTGTACCCAATGAGTTAAGTCTGGCTAAGGAGATTTACAGGCATAATGTTGAAATTTTCCATTGGCTTTTTGAGTCTGTATATGATAAATATGAGATGAATGAGATGAGATAATGAGAGAACTGTTCATCTGGCAAGCAGAATTTGGAGGAAACATAAAGGAATCAAGACATGCTTGATTGGGAAGAAAATCATATTTCTAATCCCTTTAACCGTGGTCACCAGAGAGATACAGACTTTGGGGTGAAAGTATGGCCTTACCATTTCCTTGAATTTGGACAGCTAGCCTTCCAAACTGTCAGCCAATAAATCCCTGTCATTAAGCCAATGACAGGTGGTGTTTGCCATAATAGCACTGGCAAACTAAGTCAGGTATATGAGATGTGAATAATTTGGTCTTTAACTTTCACAGATTTCTCAATCAAGAGTGGCTTCACCTGAAGAGCTGCGTACAAGAAGCCTCATCTTCCACTGAAAGATGAGGTGATGATTAGAGGAAATTACAGGTATGGAGGGAGGGAGTAGGTATATTTTGTATGTAGGAAAAGCATCTGCCATTTGGTCTAGATTGGGGGTACTATGGTAGATTGTTACCATATGCCTCCTCTGCCAAAATCACACTTCTCTGTGACCACTCCTTTTTGAAATAGACTTTTCAGCTTCTCCCACTAATAGGTGGTATGTAATTCTGTACAACCTTGAATGAGGGCCATTCTTGTACTTTCTTTAACCAAAAACATGTGGGGGCAATGATTATAGATTTTAAAGCTAGACCTTAAGAGACCTTGGAGCTTCAGCTTTCAGCTTGTTGGAATGCTTCCCTCATCATATGAAGGGTCCTAACCTAAACTACCAGGGGATTCTATGGCAACCAGGCTTCCACCCTAGACTATTGCTGGAAAAAATTGGGTGCACTGAAGATAATCATAGTAACAACAAAATCCCAAACCAGCTAAACTCATGATTAAATTGACTCATGCCTCCACATTAACAGCCTAGCAAAAGAGGCATGCACATTTCTTTGAAAAAAGGCTATTTATCTCAGTCACTGCTGTTCTACTTTGCATGTCCAGAATTCAGCAAAAAATTACAAGACACACAAAAAAATAAGGAAAAAAACAACCCATAAAGCAAAGCAATCAAAAGAACTAAACCTTAAAAAGACTCCAATGTTGGAGTTATTCAATAGTAAATTTAAACATAATTCTGATTAATATGTTAAAAGTTCTAATTGCAGTTTCCTCTCCTTCAAAATGGGGATGTCAAACAATGCCTGCTTTCATTTCCTGGTCTACTAAGATCAAGTGCCATGAAAATGTGCTGAGTTTAAACAATGGGAATTTATTAGCCTATAGTTTTAAGGCTAGAAAATATACAAATTAAGGCAAAGCTTTCTTCCTGAAGATTGGCTGCTGGTGATCCTCAGCTCCTCTGCCACATAGCAAGGCATATGGCAGCCTCTGCTGAACCCTCCCTTCTCTTCTGGGTTTTGTTGATTTTAGCTTCTTGTTTCTGTGGAGAAGAGAGAAAACTCATGCATATTTTCTCTCTTCTCTCTCTCCCTCATTCTATTTATAAAGGACTCCAGTAATAGGATTAAGAGACATCCTGCTTGAGGTGGGTCACACCCTAACTGAAGTAAGTTCATCAAAAGGCCCTATTTCCAGTGGATTTACAACCGCAGGGATGGATTAGATTTAAGAACATGTTTTCCTTAGGTAAATAAATACTTCAAACTACTATGGATTCATTTGGTTATTGTGCACATTAAATGAAATGCTAGTAAATTGCATACTTAGAAAAATACCTCATACAAAGTAAGCATTTAGTAAATGACAATGGTTGTAGTCATTTATAGTAAATCAAAATAAAATTGGGACTTGCACTGTTATAAGGCTTTAGCGTCTTGACTGTTGTTTGTCCCTCAGTGACCAACCTCTCATATCTGCTTATATAAGATAAACAGCTTCCTACTCTCCTCCTCATATTGAACCTAGATTTGTGCCCCTACGAAAAGCAGTCACACTTCCTAACCCCCACTTTTGATTAACCAACTGCTATAGCTCCGCCCATATAACATTATAAAGATATAGTACCCAGCCCCATTGTAACCTTTTGCTCCATACCTGCTTGGTTGAGCCTACACTCCTGATATATTTCTCCATGTGACTGTGAAATGTGCTGCTCCTCTTTGTTCTAGAACCTGTGAGTACCAATAAAGTTTTCTTTCATGTACCTCTGGTGTCAGTCATATTTATTGTACATATCTACATAAAGATCTTCACAATTCACCATTATTACTTTGGACATTTAATAAAATACTATTGACTGTCTAACTAAATACTAGCTTGACAAACTTTGAATGGTTCTCATGAACAACGCCTCTCAAGAAACCTATTCAACAATGAAATCAATATCGCAAAGGCTCTTGGATCTATTTCAAAAGCTCATAAGTGTATCTATTTCCCTTACCTTGCCCCTACCAGACTGGTTACCACATCCTCCTTGCTTCTTTTACCTCAGTTATGAGTTTTCTATCAGGAAGCATAGATGAAATAGTAGCTGAGTTTCTTTCTCTACTGTGTTAGAAATTTGACTATTAGTAACTCATTCAGCTCTCTTTTCAAGAAGATTATAGAGCTTCTCCTAACAAAAGTCAGTGATCCATTCTAGTCTATATCTGTGTTATCATATAAATTAAAATTCAGTTTTCCATTTATTTTATTTTTGTTTGTTTCTACAACAAAACCAAATAGACTAGGGCCACTGTGGCTCAGCTGGCAGAGTTCTCGCTTGCCATGCCAGAGACCCAAGTTCAATTCCCGGTGGCTGCCCATGCAAAAAAAAAAAAAAACAAATAGACTAGATTAGTACGTGGACATTTTAAATAAGTCTTTTTTTATTGTTTCTTTTTACCCTGCTGTCTTACAATTTCAAGTAAAATCACAAAGCTGTATTCTTGTACCACTCATTTAGAGATACCCAATTACAGTGGTGAACACTGTTACTAAACACTCAAGATTACTATTCCAGAGAATTCAATCTGGATTACAGAATTAATTTTCAGAATTTTTCATAGTATGTAGTTTTGAGTTCATAGCTCTCCTTAATTTTTATCTTGCTTAAATTAATCTCATGATAAATTCCATACCTTGAAATATAATACTCAACTAATAAAATATGTAGGATTCAGGCAACAGAACATATCCATCTGTTCTAATCTTAGATTCTTCTTAATCGTTGTAATCAGAATATATTACAGTGTGAATATCATTGGCCAGCTACTTGTATCAGAAAAGTTATTGAGGATATCTAACATATGGCAACTTCATGGCTGTTTTAGTTCTTTTACAAGTGATTTATCAAAATTAAAGTTAGTGGGCAGTGCAACGGTATCTCAGTTGTGGTATTCTCACCTGTCATGCTGGAGACAATTCCTAAAGCCTGCCCATGCAAAAATAACACAAAAACAAAAAGCATTAACATTAGGGACAAGTACAATGTAAAGGTAAAGCTTTGAAGTATCTTTGCATTCTTCAGCAGTCCTATGTAAAATGTATAGGAAAATTTTACAACAAATTGTACTGTCCCTACAAGGAAACATGATTTATTCACATGTACTCATGAGTCTTTAGCTAGTTTGCACTAATTTCCTCATTGAATTAGTATTACTTTTAAAAGGAATAATTTTGTCATGAAGGTTAGTCACAGAGCTGATTTAAGATAGATAAATGACCTTCACAAGTCAGTGACTCCAGAATTTTCTCTCCTAAACACTCAGTATGCTGCCTATCTTGATTTTTTCTAGATAGTTTATCTCTTTAACTAGTCAGAAGACTTTGAAAAACTTACCTTCTCTGAGACATAGTTTTCTTTTATGAAAAATATGGATAAAAATAGTTTCTACCTAACAGGTTGTTGTGAGTATTAGATGAGTTAGTATTTGAAAGCACTTACAACAAATTGTTGGTTAAAATAATTTCTTTTACCTTAAAATTCAACCCTTAAGTTATTTGTATCACTTAACATTTTGATTGGCAACTTTATTAGTGTGCCAGGGTTTTGATACCAAATGCCTGGTTGGCTTAAAAAGAAAACAAGAATGTATTTTTTCAGGCTTTTGGAGCCTAATAGTCCAAAATCAAGGTGTTGTTAGGCCATGCCTTCTCTGAAGTCTGTAGCTGGTAACTTACCCATAATCCATGACTTAATCTCTCCTTTTATCACATCACCATCTTTCTCCTATCTCCTCTTCCTGACTGTACCCAAATTTCCTCCACGTATAAGGACCCCAGTCATATTGGAGTCCACCCTAATTCAGTTTGGCCTCATCTTAACTAATAACGTCCTCAAAGACTCTATTTACGAATGGGTTCACATCCACAGGACTGGAGTTTAGGACTTGAATGTATCTTTGAGGGAGACGTTCTATAGCAGTAGCATAAAAAATGTTAGTGAAAATTTTGATTAAATTTAAAAATTGTTAGTCTGTGATTGAAATAAGTCAGGGCAGTGACCTGAAATTGCTTAGAGTTTTATGGTTACTTGCCTGACAATTCCAAGTGAATACACAGCTACTCAACTCTTTTGTGGAACAAAAAAAATCATAATTCAATGACATTAATAATGATAGATAATATTGATTGCGCATTTACTATATCATAAGCATTACTCTAAATATTAATGTATTGACTTTAATCATCAGAATAAGCCCATATGGTAGGCACTACTGTTTTTCCCATTTTATAGGTGAGGAAACTGAGGTACAGAAGTAACTTGTGCAAGTTTACACAGCTAATAAGTAGTAGAGCAGCAATACAATAATATATCATGACTTAGCACATCCCAATTTAGTCATCCATCACTTCTGCCCTTACCCTATGTAAACTCCTGTGAGAAATATAAAGAATGTGTAGAAATAGTCATTTCAGGTCTCCTCACTATCTCATACTAACAAGCTATGAATGAACAGTTCTACTAAAAGTGGTCAGTTAAGGAAGGACTGAACTTTAATTCTTCCCTCAACCTAATGAAAAGATTGACATTAACAGTGACACCAATGTTCCCCATGGGTATGAGAATACTGAGGGTGTTGAACACAGGAAAATAGGAAGTAGGTCTGAGATCTTCCAGAAATAAAGAGATCATATGAAAGTGTTAGTCTCATCTAGTCTGGCTAGAATTTTCACAATGATAACTGATTTATCATGCATTTTAGCAAGTAGTTCCCACCCTCCCTGCTACCCAACTATTCCAATTTCTTCCACTTTAAGAGTTGAAAAGGTACATACCCTTAATAGAGCATCTAAAATATAGAAAATTATTTTCTAGATTAATACTTAACCTAAGATTATAAACCATAGTAACTATGAGACTGTAGAACTGAGCTGAATGGACTTGTCCAGCAATCCAGGCTGTATCTGCCCAGCAAGTGTTTGTGGTCCACATGTCCTATAAAGTGGGAAAAGCTGATCATGGAGACATAGTCAGTTTCTCTCCACTTTTGGGAGCCAGGAGTGGGGGATATGGGGGTAATTTTGGTCTCTAGCTATGTGCTGTTTTTCCTGATACACTTCCAGTTACATTAGGAATTGAAAAAAGAAGTCTCTAGTAAGAATTGCAGACGAAACAGTGAGATGGGAAGATGACAGGATAGGCAGACTTCTATACACTGTAGGTGAGCAGACCTTAGGAAGCCTTCCAGGCCAGAAGCATGTTTGGGCTGGAGCCCCATTTGCCTAACCCACTTCACTAAATAAAAAAGCTTTATCGGTTAGTGGAAGGAATAAGTTGAGAGGACAGGGTATAAAAGTAGAAAGCAGTACTTTAAGCTATTGGGATTCCAGGTAACATCCTTTGTATGGACAAATAAGAATCAAGGACCTTGACATTGGCCTTTTCAGTACCACTGACTCATCAAATATTTATTTCCAGCTCTTGACCTTCCCGGCATTGCTGATACACAGCTAAACTAAAAATACAAGTCACTGCGCTAATGGAGCTGATAGTGTAGAAAAGGATAATTGCACAACTAATTACATTTGTGACAAGTAGTAGGAAGAAGTATAAAGCATAATGGAAGACCAAATCTAGCTTAGTCTAACAAAGCAGAAAAAGCTCCTTCAAAAAGGAGACATTTAAACTGAGGCCACAAGGATGGGGAGACTTTAGCTTTACACAGGGATGGTGGGGAGGAGCTGATGTAGAAACTTTCGGCAGAGGAAAAAGAAATGTAACCTAAGTGGCTCACTCACAGGGCTGAATATATGGTTTAAACAGTTAATCTGTCTTTGTCTCACCCAAAACCAGGGAAGGACTGAGGAAGGCAGAGTGATTATAAAGGCTAATATGCACACTTTTTATCCATCCCCAAAGTGCTAAACTTTTTATATTTAATACCTTAATTTAATCCATGCAGCATCCCTACAAGGAAAATATTATCATTCTTTCCATTTTACAGATGAGGAAACTAAAGGGTAAAGATTTCACCCTGCAAATAAATGATGAGGGCAAAAATTTGAACACAATTCTCCCTGATGCACACACACACTCTTTCTACCACATCCCTCTATATTTCTTAAAGGAAATCAGGAACAAAAGAGTATTCAGAGAAAGGAGAATAAATTATTCTGGAACAGAGTAATAAGGGAGGAATAATCTTTTTCAGGATTTATAATCCTATCTACATCCTGAAAACTGCAGCCAAAAGATATATCTACCTGGTCAGTGAAAAAAGTTGCAGAGATTCTTAGAAAATGCACACTTGGGGCATAACTCTGAAGGCCATCAGATCTGATGCAAAATTTGCCTCACAATTCTGAGCTCTAGGAGAGTAAGATATCTGTCAACGCAAAACCCAGTGTATTGCAACAACATGGATGAATATTGAAGACATTGTGTTGAGTGAAATAAGCCAGACAGAAAAAGATAAATATCATTCGATGTTATGGATATGATGTAATTAGGAAAGGCAAAGTCATAAAGTCAGAAATTAGAATACAGTTTACCAGGGGAGAGGATAGGGGTAGGAAATGGGGAGTCAATACTTAATTGGCACAGAGTTTCTGTTTGGGATGGTGGAAAAGTTTTGGTAATGGATGGTGGATAGTAGTGACGGTAGCACAACATTATGAATGCAATTAACACCACTGAATTATACATTTGAACGTGGTTAAAAGGGGAAAATTTTAGGTTTTGCATACATCTCACTAGAATAAAAAATTAAAAATAAAACCATAGGACTGTACAAGACAAGCAGTGAACCTTAATGTGAAATATGGACTATAGTTAATAGTATAATTATAATGATATTCTTTTAACAATTGCAGCAAAGATACCACACTAATCCAAAGTGTTAATAATAGGGACAACTGGGTGTGTGAAGAGGCATTGGATGGGAACTCTTGTCTGCATGATTTTTCTGTAAACCTACAACTTCTCTAATTAAAAAGAAATAATTTATTTCATTTCCAGCAGAAAGCATGGTTTTCCAAGGTAAAACTGAGAGTGGTTCTTTTAAAATACAGATAGTTTCGTATACGAAATATCCAGCTTTTACTTCAGGCCTGATACATCATCGCTTCAATAGCCATATTGTGAAAGACAATTCTCTTAAGGCTATTCTCTCTCTCTCTCTCTCTCTCTCTCTCTCTCTCTCTCTCTCTCTCTCTCTTTCTCTCTCTCTCTCTCACACACACACACACACACACACACTAAGAAATACTGGGGTGAAAAAATTTTGCAACGTCCAAAATAACTCAAGCATGACATGAAAATATACCACAAAAGCTTCAAAATTCACTCAAAATTTCTTCAGAACACCACACTGTCAGAAGAGTTTACTTCTCTCATATCACCCAAGGAGACAGAACTGATCATTCTCAGGATGCACTATTCAATAAAAAGAAGTCCACAAATCCATTTATCTTGTGAAGAGTTATAACTTTGTGTTTTAAATCTCATTTCAGTCATGCAAGAATAAGGCACTTTCTCTCAGTAAGTCAAAAGAAAGTAAAAACAAATCAATACATGTTTTTCAAACCAAAAATGTGTGTCTTCATTACTGAGAGAAGTCAGAAAAGAAATTCTCTTAACAGCAAAAGTGACATGAAATTGTGATGCCTCTCTTTTTTTATTAGTAATTGTTTTTTCTTATCTACCATATAACATGTTTCAAATGTTTCCTTTTACCTAGGCTTCATAATAATGTCTTTGCAACTGAGTTCCAAACTCTTTGGAAGCTACTGA
Organism: Tamandua tetradactyla; assembly: GCF_023851605.1. NCBI lineage: Eukaryota > Metazoa > Chordata > Mammalia > Pilosa > Myrmecophagidae > Tamandua > Tamandua tetradactyla. Next base: position 134,271,937 of record NC_135331.1, read on the forward strand.
TGATAATCGATTTTCTAAATTTTCTTAAAAATAAAAGTTTCTCTTAATTGCCACGTACAGCCTTTTTAATGATTAAGGGCTCTTCAATAAGTAATGTCTATAAATAAAATCAGATTTCTAAATCCCCAGAGAGTAAGGGAATGGAAGTCTATGATTTTTTGTTTTACTTTTTTACCTGCCACAACTAAAAATCAGTATAGTGTTGAAGAAACTACAAATTTTTTGGAGAGTATAGACAGACAAAACACTGAGAAATAGTAAAAAGAACAGGAAAAACAAGGTCAGATAAATCTGTCTGTTCCAGATGCTGGAAAGACCAATAATTGTAGTTAAAACTGAAGAGTGTTCTAAAGTTGAGAGAGAAGGAAGTACAAAATCTAGTCCAATCCTCTCATTAGACAAATGCAGAAACAGAAGGAATGGAAGGCCATAGTCGTGCAAATAGTCAGATCAACGTAAAACATCCAGTACTTTACTCTTCTCAAAGCCTTTTGGGCACTATCCTTCGGGTAACATAATCCCAAATTTATAGATAGCAAAACTAAAATAAGGATGCTAAATGACCTCACCCATATCTCGCAAGCAAGTCACTGGCACAACTAATAATAAAACTTAGGACCATACTCTGTACACTGAGCCTCCAAGACAAGGTCTATCAGTTACACAATACACATTTAGGGGATATGGTTTACAGTACTCTATGCTAGGCTTTAGGTAGAAAGAGTTACGGAGTATGCTTTGTTCCTTCAGGACATTTGCATTATAAAGAGGACTTTGAGCTTAAACTAACAGTGTGGCCAAAGTTACATCTAGGAATCGGTGAGACATTGATTATTCAAGATGCAAATGGGGGAAAGCCATATTCTAAGTCCCTTGGTAATAAATTTCTCTGAAAATAAAATGGATAGACATTTCTCCAGTGAAGATACACAGATGACCAATAAGCACATGAAAAGATGCTCAATTTAATTAGGCTTCAGGGAACGCAAATCAAAACCACAATGTGATACCATTCCACACCCACTAGAATGGTTACTACTAAACAAATAGAAAATTAACAAAGTAGTAGGGAGGATTTAGAGAAATTGAAATCCTCTTGCATTGCAGGTGGGAATGTGAAATGGTATAGCTACTGTGTTCCTCAAGAAATTAAACATAGAATTACCATATGACTTAGGATTTCACTCCTAGGTATATACCCAAAGAAACTGAAAGCAGGGACTCAAACAGATACTTGAATATCAATGTTCATAGCAGCATTGTTGACAATAGGCCAAAAGTAGAAACAACCTAAGTGTCTGTCAACAACAGATGAATAGAAAAAAAATTATCTTTTATCCATACAATGGAATATTATTCAGCTGTAAAATGGAACGAAGTTCAGATACATAATACAACATGGATGAACATTGAAAACATTATGCTAAGTGAAATAAGTCATTATGCTTAGCATATAACACAAAAGGACAAATACTGTTTGATTCCACTTACATGCGGTATCTAGAATAGGCAAATTCTTAGAGACAAAAAGCAGAATAGTGGATATACGAGGTTAGGGATTGGTACAATGGAGAGTTATTGCCTAATGGGTACAGAGAGTATTTTTGGGATGATGAAATGTTTGTAGAAATAGACAGTGGTAAAAGTTGTGCAATGTTATGTATTAATGTCACGGAATTGTACACTTAAAGCTGGCTAAAATGGTTTTATATTATACATACTTTACCACAATAAAAATGTAAAATTAAAATAAATTGGAAATTAATTTTTTATTCTAGCAAGAACAATTCAATAAAAGTAGATAACATGAATAATAAATTAAAATGAGATTAATCAATAAAGTGTCCTACTTTTCTGTAATACAATAAAAAATCAATTTTCTTGGACAAGCAAGCTTCTGAGTAAGTGGGATTTAGTGTCTTCTGTCTTATTATGGCTAAACTTGACACCAGCATTAGTTTTCAATTACTTTTATGATCTCTCTCCTGCCAGTTTACCATGAGATCATTTCAGGCTACTGCATAGCTCATTTGTACCCACCACAGAATCTCAACAAACATTAGTGTTCTTTCCTCTGCATATCATCCCCTTAGATTTCTGTGTTTTTCATCTCCATCAACTGCATGTTTTGTCATAAGTCATGATTGAAAATATTTATCTCTTTTGAAATATTCATCAATTAAATCATGATTGAAAATATTTTTATAAATACATATTTATAATGTATAAATATATCATATTTAACAAAATAATTTATAAATATTTATTTATCAAAATATTCCATATTTTGTATATGATTAATATTATTACTCTGTAATTTAAGTGGTAGATTAGGAATGAGAAAAATATGTATAAAAAGCTATTAAAAAGTTTTGTATTTGTTCTAGTCTGCTAGATGCTGGAATGCTGATAAACGAGAAACAGAATAGCTTTAAAAAGGGGGTATTTATTAAGTTGCAAGTTTACAGTGCTAAAGCAGTGAAAATATCCAAATTAAAGGAAGCCTATAGAAATGTTCAATCTAAGAAAGACATCAAGGGAAAGATACCTTGGTTCAAACAGGCTGATGATGTTCAGGGTTTCTCTCTCAACCGGAAAGACACATGGTGAATATGGCAGTGTCTGCCAGCTTTCTCTCCAGTCTTATTTCATGAAGCTCCCCAGGGGGCATTTTCATTCTTCATCTCCAAAGGTCTCTGGCTGTATAGGCTCTTGTGGTTCTCATGGATCTCGTGGCTTTCTCCAAAATGTTTCCTCTTTTAAAGTACTCCAGTAAACTAATCAAGACCTACCTGGAATGGGTGGAGTCACATCTCCCTCCAATAAGAGGTTAATATCCACAATTGGGCGTATCATATCTGAAGGAGATAAAATAATCAAGTTTCCAGCCTACATTGCTGATTAGGGATTAGAAAAAATAGCTGCCTCCACAAAATGGCTCAGAATTAAAACATGGCTTTTCTTGGGCGCTTTATCCTTTCAAGCTGGCCCAGTATTGATCTTTATGAAAACAGTGACTAAAATTGAAGTTCTTGTGATTAAAAGAACACATCTTATTATTTTGGCTAAAATAAGAAAAAGATTTAGGAAACAAAGCTTATGTAACCTTCATTATTAATGGCAGATTTTTAAGTAAAATAGACCAAATATTTTGAGGTTTTATGTAAGAAAATGTTAAATAACTAAAGATTAAAATGTAGTTTAATCAATTTTTCCTGCTTCCTTCCATGTTCTTTCCATGCTCTGAATCCTAGTGTATATGTATATAATTTTATAAATGTAAGTATTTCATTGATCACCCATGCCCTACTTGCTCTTACTCCACTTTTTTTGTACTCCTTTTGGTAATACTTTTAAATAGCTGTCCATATTTACTGACCCCTTTCTTACTTCTCACCTTTTACTGAAGCTTTTATGCCCACCATTCCAAAGGAATCACCAATGTAGCTATATTCAATTGCCAATTCTCTATCCTCTTCTTACTCTTTTAATAGCATGCAAACGAGTTGACCAGTTGCTTGCACCCTCTTTCTTGAAGCACTCTTTTTTTACTTCATCGATGCCACACTCATCTGTAACACTCACCACTCTTTCTCAGGCATTTTACTTGTTCTATTTGACCTCAAAATGTTGGAGTGGATCCATGTCCACCTCTAACTTCCCTCTCACCTTGTCTCATAGTTTTAAATTCCATTTTTCTTCCTATTATACATGTATATCTTTACTCCAGCCTCTCTGTTGAGGTCCAGATTGCTATAACCACCTGCACACTTGACATAATCACAGATGTCCAGTAATCTTGTCAAAGGGTTGAAATAGAATTACTGAAATCCCTTGATTCATTCAGATCCAGTCAGGTGTATCTTAGTAATGGAAAAGCCAAGTGGCTTAAACCAAAATTCAAAAAGTCCTCCTGGATTTCTCTCTTTCCCTCATGTCCCCAATCTAATCCACAGCAAATTCTACAATTCTACCTTTGAAATATATTCCTGAAATATATTCTTTCCATATGTAATATTAGCATCCTTGTTCAGGCCCTTATAACCTCTGCCTTCCAAAATTTCTCCCTGTCTTCCTCTATATAATCCATTAACTACATAGTAGCCAGATCAATTTTATAAAATATAAACCAGATCATGTGTTTTCCCTGCTTAAACATCCAATATTTTCCTTTTGCCTAAAGAATAAAATCTAAATTTCCTTTAACACACGGAAGTCATTTCTATATTTGTTTCACTATTCTCGCTCTTTCTCCCAAGAATGTTCTGAACAAGACTTCTTCTGGCTTCTTGTTATTAAAATCTTATTTTCAGTGTTCACTCCTCAAGAGGCCTTCCCTGATCACCCAACCCACTCTCATGCTCATTGTCATTCTCTTTCATGCAATTTGTTTCATTTTCATTGCTCCTATAACAATCTGAATTATTTGTCTTAATTAGACCTATTGTTATTTTATATTGTCTGTCTCAATTCCCCTACTAAAATGTGATCTCAGGAGGGCAGGAGGTACCACATGTGACTTGTCACATGGCTGTTTCCCCAGCTTTGGGCACAGTGCTTGGCATATTGTAGAAATTTAACAATATTTTTAAATGAATGAATACATAGATAAAGATTCACAAAACTTATTATGATTCTGGTTTTGTGGGAAAATAGAACAGAATCATAAAACAAAGGCTTTGGTTGTTTACCAAGAAAGCTGATTTTTCATAGAACTCACATACTAAAATAAACTATGTGACATTAGAACCTGGAATTATAGTATTCACTTCATTTTGCAAATGTGAATATTGATAAACAGAGATGGTCGATTTACTAGAAGTCAGATTAAGTGCTAATTAAACGTGCTACTATGCTTTTAAAAAGTTGGCTATCTTTCACTAAATGCCACAGGTGTGCTTCTTAAGTGCAATATTCAGGAACTGACATAAGCGAAATCACTTATTCAAAAGATAGTCCAGGCACTGCTACATTAGATAAGGGATCTCTTTCTAAAACAACGCTTTAATATTACTTCCTGCTTAATAACCCACAGTAGCACTTATTCTCTTTTTGCCTTGGTCATCTGGTGCAATTACTTCGGGTTTCCATTTATCACTGTGATGTCAGCTTAAGTTCCCTCTCCGCAAAGGAACTTGCATTTTGATATACAACATGTAGACAGGGTCTCTATCAAAAACATATATTTAAAAGATATTTGCAAAAAGTTATAATGAAGGCATTCATACATTTCCAAAATCTGAATCTACCCTATCTTTACTCTAAAATACTAGGTGAATAAGAAACTAAAGTTAGTCTCAGCATTAAAATAATTTTCAATGCCTGTAATAAATCTGAACTATGAGTTTTTTTACACAGCTGCTTTATACACCACTTTTTTATTCTATCTGGGTCACATAATAAATTCTTGCTGTTCTTTAAGATTCTGGAGCACGCTACATAAAATTGCTCATCTCAGAAAGAACTCAATGAATATCAAGATTTGGAAATCTCAGTATCTACCCTTGTGACATATTAATAGTCTGGTGAAACAGGCATACACTGGGAACTGCAAACATTTGAAAATAAAGGGGTAGATCGAGGAACTTATTGTATCGCAGGGACAAAAATAGAGATAGAAGATTTGTTTTTTTTTAAACATATAGCTTCTAATTTTCCCCTGGGTCTAGATACTTGGTCAGAAGTAGGGAAAGAGAATGTTGCAAATGTACACTTGTGTCTTAACTCCCCTGGTCTGGAAGAAAAACGGATCTCATCCATCTACTTTTTTTGGCGAGAATCGGTCACCTGGCTCAAGCTAGATGCAAGGGGGCTGGTCAATGACTATTTATCAAAGACCACTCTATTGTCTGGGAAAAAAATTGTAATAGGAAAGCAAGAAAAGTGGTCAGTGGTGATTGGGTAATTGTTTCTTAGGAAAGAACGCTGCTCTTTTTGGTTATTTTTGTCTGGACTTCAATGGGGAGTGCAAGAGAAACCAATAGAGAGGTTTGAAACTCAGAGTGAAGGGTGTTTGTACCCCACTTCCTGAATGCAAAGGTGATATAATCCATCGGAGCATTCAGTGCTAACATGGGGCAGCATCAGTGGAATTGAAACAGTGGCAAATTGATCTATTCAGATACATAATTTGAAATAGCACCCATCATCAATCAGAGGCCCATAATGATATAGAGAGTATCTGAGAGTAGCTTGTATTATCCCACGCTGTTGTGAGAGGCCTTCCAATCATAAGAAGTAGGCATAGCATGACCAGAATGGACCTAGTGTTTGGAGAATATGATGGCAGCATGGACTTTGGTGTCAGGTTTCAGCAGAAGTAGATGCTGTCAACGAAAGGCATCTTGGCATTGGTAGATATATTAGTCAGGGTTCTCTAGAAAAACAGAACAAACAGGGGATGTATATTATAAGTATATGTAAACATTACAAGATTTATTATAGGAATTGGGTCACACAGTTGTGGGGACTGTCAAGCCTGAATTCCATAGGGTAGGCTATAAGCTGAAAATTTGGAAGAAGGTGAAGTTGCATTCCCCAGGAGATGCTGACTAGCTGAAGAAAAGGAAGAAATTATTCTTTCTGACTGCTGAAATCCTCAGTTCTGCTTTATTACCTCCAACTAAATGGTTGAGGACACAATCCTCCTTGCTGAGGGCAATCTCCTTTGTTGATTATAGATGCAATCAGCTGTAAATGCAATCAATTGACTTTAGACACTAATCCATTTGTGTATCCTCACAGTAACAATCAGACCAGTGCTTGCTTGACCAAAGAATTGTACACCATAACCTAGCCATGCTGACAAATGAAATTAACCATCACAGTAGGGTTAAGTTTTCTTCTTCTCCTGAGAAAAGTTCAGTTAGAGTGATAAATTTAGAATGTTATTTGATTGTACAGTTGAGATTGGTGTTTAAAATGCATGCTTCTAAATCTGGTCTAAATTTTGCTGCATTAGTAACCTTCTCAGGAGCCCTGGGGTTTTGATAATCTGTTCCAAGAATGCTTGAACATTGGAAAAGCATATGCCTTTAGATCACCTTTCCATTTTTGGACTTAATTATACTAACACATTTCAGTCATTAAATCAATATTAGATTCTGTAGCATAATCAATTGAGAGCCACATATTTGAAATCAGTGCTTATTTTCCTTTTACATAACATCTTAATACATTTAATGATTGTATTATGCAGCCAAGCATTTTTCCCACTGAGCTTCACTTTTAGCAAATTATGAAAGAGCATTCCACTTGTAGTTAGCAACCAGATGTGTCTTTCATCTGCAATGCCAGTGGCTCTGAAAGATGCCTGCCTGTCTTTGGGTGCCCAAACATTTCTTACATAGGGCAAAAGTATCAGTTGCTTTGAGAGAGCCTGTCTCTCCCTTTCTTTCCCCAAATGGACAACCCTCAGATCTGTCCGTGAGAGTACCTCTCTCTCGCAAATGGCCTTCAGATGGTGGTCACTGATGTATTCCCATGACACTTCCAAGTAGAGTTTGAATGGTGTTGAAATAGACAATAACTTAATTCTTTCTAAATAGATTAATTCAAGTCAATATCCACACAGTCTCCCACACACAGTAGCACATTCAATTTGGGCCTTTCCTCTGACTGTACCACTTTTCGTTACCCCTTCCAAGCCCCACTTCCTTCATGATCAAATCTTCTGCACCAAAAAAACATGTTTTTAATGTTAATCCATATTCCTACATTGAGCCCATTGGTAAATAGGACATTTGAAGATGTTATCACTAGGTAAGATATGATTAGATTGAACCAAGGTGGGTCTTAATCCATATTGATGGAGGCCTTATAAAGAGGAAATTCAGATGCAGTCAGTCAGTAAAAACAAGAAACAAGAAGAAGTCAACAAAAAACCAGAAGTCAAAGAAAGCCGCAGAAGGAGACTCAAGTACATCACCGTGTGACAGAGGGAGAGATGCAAGTTTAGGATCCCCACGAATTCTGGAAAGCCACCACCAGAACACTTTAGATTGTGAGAAAAATCGTGGCTTTGGCAGTGCTTTTATTTAGGACTTCTGGCCTCTAAAACAATGGGCCAATAAATTTGTGTTAAGTCAAGCCATTTACTGTATTTGTCATAGAAGCTCTGGCAAATTGATATCTATCTCCAGTGATATGCTTCATTCCAAATTTGATCTTTCTTTTATAGGAATTCTTATTGTACTTATTCAGCAAAATGACTTTCTCATTTCCATGGGAGTTAATTTTAAAACCTTACTTAAGATCCTTGAGGGCAAGGACCATTTTATGTATCTTTTATTTTTAATTTTCCTATAATAGCTAGCACAGTGCTAACTTCATAGTATCTTGCAGGCCAATAAAGCCAAGCAAAATAGTGAAATTGATGGTGATTATAAAGATAGTTTTAGTGTTCAGTATATTACCACTGATTTCTTTAGAAAGATAAAGATGAATCTCTAATATAAGAATGTATAACTCATATATACAATGAAATCTTGACCCTCTGTTCAGGATAAACAGTTCTGCCATTATTACCCAAAATAATCTATATTGAATATCTAATTACTTTTCCCCTTTCATAATATTTTAAGAAAGATCTTGAATTTTAAGACTTTTTACTTTAAAATAATCTAGAAAAAAAAGACAGATTAATGCAGTATTATACATTTATGTTCTCTCTGCTTGGTTATATCCTAAATTTTTCATAGCTATTTATCCCAAAGATTTTGCCACCACAATTTAGTTTTACATTTAAATTGTTGACAGTAACTCCATAGCACTTATCTATTGATCATTTCACTTGAAACAGGGGCATCTTTCCTTCTAATGTTAATATTGTGTTCCAGTTTACATACTCACTGTCATTCAGACTTATTGTTTCTCATAATTTCTATTATGAGCTGGTTTCTATGTTCATTCTCATGGTTGCTTCCTGCCAAATTTCCATAAGCAGCCACTTTAATGGAAAACCTCCTCTTTTAAGGAGAGGTTGTTTGATACCAACTTAGCTACCAAGGTAATCACTATAAATGACTTAACTGAACAATGTAAACACCCCTCTCTTTTCTGACACATACATTGTTAGAAAATATTAATGAGAATCCAGATATTATTTAGGAATCATTTGGTTAAATGCCATAAGGTCATCTCAGACTACTTAGACAGAAGAATAATTATTGATTTGTTAACTGTAGGAAGGAGAGGGATAAAGTTTGGGAATACTGGAACCACAGAATCTAAGGTAAACTGGACTGCGCCTCTATTTCTAAATCTCTGTTTCTCTATATATGTTGCCTTCATTTTTTTCGACTAGCTTCATTGCAACACAATAGCTGAGGCTCACTTTGGCAACTAGCTTAAAAATTCTACTAAGAGCTCTAATTGATCTTCCATAGATGAAATGTCCACTCCTCGATGATCCACAGTGACCACAGGGATAGCAGCAGTAGGTGAATGGCAGTACCCTTTGTAAACACATGACATAGCAACTATTATGGTCACTATCAGAATTTAGAAAAATTTGAAATACAAAACAAAAGAATATTATATATTGACAATTATGGTGAAATGATAATGTCCATGATAAAATAGCTGTTTCATTTTTTGTTTGGTATTCCACAATATAACATCTATTTATTAAGTAACATATTTTATATAATTATTTAACTCAGAGATCCAAGAAGGAAAAGGATAATTTCACACCTATACACTGTGATGACCTCATTTCTTATCTTGTGTCTTGATGTTATCAAGCCATTGAGCGTAACTGTTTTTAATATTTACATATATATATCTGTGTATATATACATACATACATATATATAGAGCAAAATCTCATAATTTTTCTTGACAATCAAAAATAAAACTATTAACATCAGTACAGAATTCATATCCTTTGATGGAAACATAATATTAACCAAAAGTATGCTTTCATAAAGAGATATTTAGGCAATTGGTAAGACCCATGATCCAATTTAAGTAAAACATTAGCAAAAATAATATTCATATTACAGTTTTCATTGCTGCTTCTTCTATTTCAAAGTAATTTTTGTCTGATGGTCAAGACAAGCTTTCATTCTGAACAACTATGAACAGGTTATGCTCAAACTGTAATATACTAAAGAATGATTAAACAATAATGGTGAAAACTTGAGGAACTAAAGCATTAATCTATTTAATGTTATATGTTTCCCTAACCTGGCCAGAATGTAATATATTTCCCATGGGATTTTTCATCACTCTTTTCCAGGTTATCCTTTCATTAAACAAATACTGTATTATTCACTGTTGTAAATTATACAGTTTTGCCACTGCAGCATTTAATTTTAGAAGGTAGAAGATACTTTAATGAACAATTTTCTTCATAAAATTCATGATTACCAAGTTTCCTTAGATGATTTATTCAGTCAAAAATATTGCTGGGTACCTACCATGTGTCACCTTATCCTAGTTGCTAGAGACAGAGAGATGGACATGAAGTAGGCCATAAAGATAAGCAGTGCACAGAGAATGAAGGTAGAGATAAGGGTTGACAGAGTATTTATAGTTGAGACTTACTCTCCTTAAAAATTTTAGGGGCTTCCACCTTAGTAGTCAGACCTGGATTTGATATACAGTTTCTCTGGGCCATCAGACAGCAGCCCACAAAGATCCTGCAGTGGGTGCTCTAGTCTGCTCCTTTGAGATGTCAGCAGTATGCTTCTTAAAAAGCCTGGAGAATGAAGCTTATTGGTTGTTCTTCCTCAATCACATAAACAATTACCAAAGCTTTCCATTGATTTGTGTACAGGCAGGCTGTCATGGTTAGGGACAGGTGTCAACTTGGCCAAGTTGTGGTACCTGTTCATCTGATTGGGCAAGCGCTGGCCTGTCTGTTGCAATGAGGACATTTCATAGGATTAGGTCATGATCACGTCAGCTACATCCACAGCTGATTCCATTTGTAATCAGCCAAAGGGGAGTGTCTTCTGCAATTAGTGATGCTAAATCCAATCATGGGAAGCCTTTTAAGGAGGACTCAGAGGAGACAGGTTGCATTCCTGCTTTGGCTGGTAAGCCTCTCCTGTGGAGTTCATCCAGGCCATCCATTGGAGTCATCAGCTTCGTAGCCTGCCCTGTGGATTTTGGACTCTGCATTCCTACGGTCACGTGAGACACTTTCATAAATTTTATATTTGCAAGTGTTCCCTGCTGATTCTGTTTCTCTAGAGAACCCTAACTAATACATCTTGGTACCAGGAGTGGGGTCTTAAGGAACAGAATCTTAAAAATGGGTTTTTATGAATGGTTTTCTACTCTGACTAGGCTCAGAGACACTAAGGACTCTGATTCCCGTAATCAGAATGACACTCCCAATCCATGGACTGAGTTGGCAAAGGAGATAGTCAAAATATCATCATTCGATTCTCCTAATGCTTCGCTTGTACGAAGCCAGACTCTGGGGGATAACGTTTTTTACACCTTTACAGAGTTTTGCAGAAATAAGAGTTATAGAGATGTTGGTTGGTTGTTCTTAGATACACTGTCTACATTAAAGGGTGAAAGGGATGGGCTTAAGGCTTCAAACAAGAAGCTTAAGTGCCGTCTGAAAGATGTAGAGGTTTCTATGAGTATCCTGAAGGAAAATTTTATTTCCTGTAGTCGTAGACTTGAGATCTCTGAAAATCAGACTCAGAATCTTATTGTTAGAGTAGCAACTTTACAACGTAAACTGAAATCTCAGTCTTGCATGGTGTCTGCCATTAAAGTGAGGGCATTGATTGGAAAGGAGTGGGACCCTGAAAAATGGGATGGTGACATATGGATTGATAATGATGTTGGGGGTGAGGTTGAAACCCTAGACCATGCTGAGCCTTCTTTAGATAACACTGTAATAGTCTGCCCTGAGGACACAGCCGCCCCACCTCCAGCCTGCCTTGAGGAATTGGCCACCCAACCTCCTCCTGAAGGGATTAGCCCTAGAGTTATTAATCCTGTTTCACCAGATGAAACTGCAAATGAAAGCCCTGAAGCAAATGGCTTGGAAGATATTTCTAATTCTTTTCTTGACCCACCCCCACCACCCCTCATTTCTTCTAGACCTATAACTAGACTAAAGTCCCAACAGGCCCATAAAGGTGAGGTACAAAGTATCACACATGAGGAGGTACGTTATACTCCAAAAGAACTGTGTGAGTTTTCCAATTTATATAGACAGAAATCAGGGGAATATGTGTGGCAATGGATTTTAAGAGTGTGGGATAATGGTGGGAGGAACATAAGGCTGGATCAGGCTGAATTTATTGATATGGGCCCACTAAGCAGAGATTCTGCATTCAATGTTATAGCTAGAACAGTTAGAAAAGGTGTTAACAGTTTGTTTGGGTGGTTGGTTGAAACATGGATCAACAGGTGGCCAACATTACCTGAGGTTGAAATGCCAGAACTGCCCTGGTATAATGTAGATGAGGGGATCCAGAGGCTTAGAGAGATTGGGATGTTAGAGTGGATTTATCATGCAAAGCCTGCTCTTACACCCCAGGAATGTCCAGAGGATGCACCTTTTACCAGAACAGTGAGAAATAAATTTGTGAGACTAGCACCATCATCCCTCAAGAGCTCTGTGGTTGCACTTCTCTGTAGGTCAGATATTACTGTAGGAACTGCTGTCACTGAGCTGGAATCCTTAAACACAATGGGGATGACAGGATCCCGAGTTGGCAGAAGCCAGGTGGCAGCACTTAATCACCAAAGACAGGGTAGACGTGGGTATTATAATAGACAACAAACTCAAAGGAGGCATCAAAATTATATGACATGCAGAGATTTGTGGCATTGGCTAGTAAATCATGGGGTGCCTAGAAATACAATAGAAGGGCAGCCTACTAAATTCTTGTTGGAGCTGTATAAACAAAAGAGTTCTAGGTCAAGGGAACAGAAGTCTAACCCGAATTACAAAAACACAGAGTCACGGCCCCTTAACCAATTTCCAGACTTGAAACAGTTTACAGACCCTGAGCCCCTTGAATGAAGGGGAGGCCAGGTCCCTATGGGGAAGAAACCTGTTACACTGCCACAAATTTATACTGTTAACCTTCCTCTAAGTCTTCCCCAAGGAGACCGACGGCCTTTTACCAGGGTAACTGTGCATTGGGGAAAAGGAAATGATCAGATATTTTGGGGATTATTAGACACTGGTTCAGAAGTGACATTAATTCCAGGGGACCCAAAATGTCACTCTGGACCACCAGTCAGAGTGGGGGCTTATGGAGGCCAGGTGATCAATGGAGTTTTAGCTCAGGTCCGTCTCACAGTGGGTCCAGTGGGCCCCCGGACCCATCCTGTAGTTATTTCCCCACTTCCGGAATGTATAATTGGCATAGACATACTGAGCAACTGGCAGAATCCCCACGTTGGTTCTCTAACTCATGTAGTGAGGGCTATTATGGTGGGAAAGGCCAAGTGGAAGCCACTAGAACTGCCCCTACCAAGCAAAATAGTAAATCAAAAGCAATACCATATTCCTGGAGGGATTGCAGAGATTACTGCCACTCTTAAGGACTTGAAAGATGCAGGGGTGGTGATTCCCACCACATCCCCGTTCAACTCTCCTATTTGGCCTGTGCAGAAAACAGATGGGTCTTGGAGAATGACAGTGGATTATCGTAAACTCAACCAGGTGGTAACTCCAATTGCAGCTGCTGTTCCAGATGTAGTATCATTGCTTGAGCAAATCAATACATCCCCTGGTACCTGGTATGCAGCGATTGATCTGGCAAATGCTTTTTTCTCAATAGCTATTAGTAAGGACCACCAGAAACAGTTTGCTTTCAGCTGGCAAGGTCAGCAATATACTTTCGCTGTCCTACCTCAGGGGTATATCAACTCTCCAGCCCTATGTCATAATCTTGTTCGCAGAGACCTTGATCATTTCTCCCTCCCACAAGACATCACATTGGTCCATTATATTGATGATATCATGTTGATTGGACCTAGTGAGCAAGAAGTAGCAACTACTCTAGATTTACTGGTAAGGCATTTGCGTGTCAGAGGATGGGAGATAAATCCAACAAAAATACAGGGGCCTTCCACCTCAGTAAAATTTCTAGGTGTCCAGTGGTGTGGGGCATGTCGAGATATCCCTTCTAAGGTGAAGGATAAGTTGCTGCATCTGGCCCCTCCCACATCCAAAAAAGAGGCACAACGCCTAGTTGGTCTTTTTGGATTTTGGCGACAACATATTCCTCATTTGGGTGTGCTACTCCGGCCCATTTATTGAGTGACCAGAAAAGCTGCTAATTTTGAGTGGGGACCTGAACAAGAGGAGGCTCTGCGACAGGTCCAGGCTGCTGTGCAAGCTGCTCTGCCACTTGGGCCATATGATCCAGCAGATCCAATGGTGCTGGAAGTGTCACTGGCAAATAGAGATGCTGTCTGGAGCCTTTGGCAGGCCCCTATAGGAGAATCACAATGCAGACCCTTAGGATTTTGGAGCAAAGCCTTACCATCTGCTGCAGATAACCACTCTCCTTTTGAGAAACAGCTTTTGGCCTGCTACTGGGCCTTAGTAGAGACTGAACGCTTAACCATGGGCCACCAAGTTACCATGAGACCTGAGTTGCCTATCATGAGTTGGGTGTTGTCTGACCCACCAAGCCATAAAGTTGGGTGTGCACAGCAGCACTCTATTGTAAAGTGGAAATGGTATATACGAGATAGAGCCAGAGCAGGTCCTGAAGGCACAAGTAAGTTACATGAAGAAGTGGCACAAATGCCCATGGTTTCCACTCCTGCTGCCACATTACCTTCTCTTTCCCAGACCAGAGCTATGGCCTCTTGGGGTGTTCCTTACAGTGAATTGACTGAGGAAGAGAAAACTCGGGCCTGGTTTACAGATGGTTCAGCACGATATGCAGGTACCACCCGAAAGTGGACAGCTGCAGCATTACAACCCCTTTCTGGGGTGTCCTTGAAGGACAGTGGTGAGGGGAAATCCTCCCAATGGGCAGAACTTCGAGCAGTGCACCTGGTTGTTCATTTTGCTTGGAAGGAAAACTGGCCAGAGGTGCGTTTGTATACTGACTCATGGGCTGTTGCTAATGGTTTGGCTGGATGGTCAGGGACTTGGAAAGAACATAATTGGAAAATTGGTGACAAAGAGGTCTGGGGAAGAAGTATGTGGATAGACCTTTCTGAGTGGGCTAAAAACATGAAGATATTTGTGTCCCATGTGAATGCACACCAGAGGGTGACTTCAGCAGAGGAAGATTTTAATAATCAAGTGGATAAGATGACCCGTTCTATGGATACCAGTCAGCCTCTTTCCCCCGCAACTCCTGTTATTGCCCAATGGGCTCATGAACAAAGTGGTCATGGTGGTAGGGATGGAGGTTATGCATGGGCTCAGCAACATGGGCTTCCACTCACCAAGGCTGACCTGGCTACAGCCACTGCTGAGTGCCCAATCTGCCAGCAGCAGAGACCCACACTCAGTCCCCGATATGTCACCATTCCCCGAGGTGACCAGCCAGCTACATGGTGGCAGGTTGATTACATTGGACCACTCCCTTCATGGAAGGGGCAGCGATTTGTTCTAACTGGAATAGACACATACTCTGGATATGGGTTTGCTTTCCCTGCACACAATGCTTCTGCCAAAACTACTATCCGTGGGCTTACAGAATGCCTTATCCATCGTCATGGTATTCCACATAGCATTGCTTTGGATCAAGGAACACACTTCACAGCAAATGAAGTGCGGGAATGGGCACATGCTCATGGAATTCTCTGGTCTTACCATGTTCCCCATCATCCAGAAGCTGCTGGATTGATAGAATGGTGGAATGGCCTTTTGAAAACTCAATTACGGTGCCAACTAGGTGGCAAAAACTTGAAAGGCTGGGGTAATGTTCTCCAGGAAGCTGTGTATGCTCTGAATCAGCGTCCACTGTATGGTGCTGTTTCTCCCATAGCCAGGATCCATGGGTCCAGGAACCAACGGGTGGAAATGGGTGTGGTGCCACTCACTATTACTCCTAGTGATCCACTGGGAAAATTTTTGCTTCCTGTCCCTGCTACCCTGAGTTCTGCTGGTCTACAGGTTTTAGTTCCAAAACGGGGTGTGCTTTCTCCAGGAGAAACAACAGTGATACCACTGAACTGGAAGTTAAGATTGCCACCTGGCCACTTTGGGCTACTTATGCCTCTGGATCAACACACCAAGAAGGGGATTACATTATTGTCTGGGGTAATTGACCCTGACTATCAGAAGGAAGTAGGACTGCAACTACATAATGGAGGTAAAGAAGAGTTTTCTTGGAATATAGGAGATCCCCTGGGGCGTCTATTAGTACTACCATGCCCTGTGATTAAAATCAATGGAAAACTGCAACAACACAATCCAGGCAGGACCACTAATGGCTCTGAGACTTCAGGAATGAAGGTTTGGGTCACCCCACCAGGCAAAGAACCACGGCCAGCTGACGTGCTTGCTGAGGGGAAAGGGAACATGGAATGGATAGTGGAAGAAGGTAGTGATAAATATGAACTTCGACCACATGATCAGTTACAGAAATGAGGACTGTAATGCTGTTTTGTTTGTGTTATACTATTTAAGTTGTAAGATATCAAGTTTAAGAATGAATGTTGCCCAAGGATTTGCACGCTATTCTGGAGAGATTTAATGTGTTTCCAGTTATATTCAGGACAGTTGAGTATTGTCAGGTAAAAGAAAAAATGTGTGCTTATTTGTTTTCATTTGGAAATTAAGTATGGTCTAAGGTGATATATATATATATATATATATATATATATATATATATATATATATATATATATGTGCCAAGTTGACAAGGGGTGGATTGTCATGGTTAGGGACAGGTGTCAACTTGGCCAAGTTGTGGTACCTGTTCATCTGATTGGGCAAGCGCTGGCCTGTCTGTTGCAATGAGGACATTTCATAGGATTAGGTCATGATCATGTCAGCTACATCCACAGCTGATTCCATTTGTAATCATCCAAAGGGGAGTGTCTTCTGCAATTAGTGATGCTAAATCCAATCATGGGAAACCTTTTAAGGAGGACTCAGAGGAGACAGGTTGCATTCCTGCTTTGGCTGGTAAGCCTCTCCTGTGGAGTTCATCCAGGCCATCCATTGGAGTCATCAGCTTCGTAGCCTGCCCTGTGGATTTTGGACTCTGCATTCCTACGGTCATGTGAGACACTTTCATAAATTTTATATTTGCAAGTGTTCCCTGCTGATTCTGTTTCTCTAGAGAACCCTAACTAATACACAGGCCAACACAATGAGAAGCTGGATTCTGTGGGGACCCCTTCCCACTTTTTCCAGATTTAGAGTGGTACTCTGGAAGAGACCCATCTGTTTACAATATTCTTTCCGAGAATTGTTTCTTTAAAGAAAAAGCAAAGAAATGCCACAGGAGCTTGTGGGAATTTTGAATCTAGATCTATATTTTTTCCTTTCCCTTGCTTTTTTTTTTTTTTTTAAGAAGAGAGGTATTAGAGCATATTTGCAGAATCAGCATGAATGATCTGATAGAGGGAAAGGTGAAATTGCTAAAGATGGAAGGTAAAATTGCAGGAACAAATTCTTTGAAAAGGTAAGACTTGTTGAAGGACTCTGAAGTACAAGTGATTGGCTGGGATTCATTAGAGAGGGTGTCCTTATTTCCTGAATAGGGTAAGGGGCAGCAACAGTGAAGAGGCTGTTACAACTCTCAATTTTGTGATGGGAAGACAAGGGAGATCTCTTCCAATTGCTTCTATTTTTTTTTTCAATGAAGTATAAGATAACTATATTGCCTGCAACATGATGAAGAGGATAAAGGGAAACTTTAGAAGAGAGAAGGTGTGAAATAGGCAACCAGGGTAGTGTTTCTCAAATTATTTAAATAGAAATATCATCTATTTTTAATTTCCAAATTGACCCAATTTACTGTGGGCCAGTACTTTTGTAAAACATAATTAAAATTACTGGAAAACTAAATTGATTTTTGAAAGATGGACAAATATAAACCAACTTATTTTACCATCTACCATTAGATGTAAAAGAACTAAAATTACTCTAAAAGTTTCTGAAATCTCACTTACTTGTCTTGGGCCACTAATAAACCATTCACAAGTGAACACCAGTTTGGGGGAAACAATTTAACCAGCACTGATTAGGAGAGAGAACAGATACCTTACTAGGAATGTTATTGCAGAATTGCCTGGCAATATTGAATGACTAAGTTTTGTCATTATGAATTAAAAGTGAAGTCAATTATCTTGACTGTGCAAGAATCTCTACAAAATTATGCTGCTCAGGGTATATGATTTGATTCAACAGGAGCTGGAGTGTTGCCAGTTGAATGAGCAGATCAAAGATGATAATAACCGTTGCAAGGGAAAGATGGTAATGGAACATCATCTGAAAACAGGGAAGAGAGTGTGGAGAACAGGAAAAATGAACAGTGAAAAATGGTGGAATTAGGAGACAGATGTTTTTGGAATCATGTCAGTGGGATTGGAAGATAGGATGTGTTGGGTTGGGCAGGGTCTGAAATCATACTTTCAGAGGTGGTGCAGTTTCCAGGGATGATAAATTCTAAGATGTGACTATCCTAGCAGGTTGCCCAAGGGGAGTGGAAGGAAACGGTCAATGAAGGGACTCTAATCCCAAGGTGGGCAAAAGGTTTCCCCCCTGAGTGTGAAGTCACAGCAATTAATAATAGGAGTGGGGTGGAGAAAATGATTTTGAGTCGAGAACTAAATTAATTTCTGGATGAGGGGGAATGTGCAGAGAAGAAGGGATTATAAACTGAATAGCACAAGTCTCAAAGAATAAGGAAGTGCTGTCAAGACAGAAAGGACAAAATCATCTGAAATCAGCAAGTCAAGAAGAAAGGAAACTAACTCTACTTCCTGGCCAGAGACATGTGGAGTGTGAAAATAAAACAAAACAAAATGAAGGAAAACAAAACAAATTTCTCCACTCCACAATGAAAACGGAATACTCAGAAGCTTGTTAATCACAGAGCAAGAGTTCCAGAGGGCACAATATATAAAGAAGGTTTGTATATAAAATATTATAACATTAATAGATTAATACTTTAGTTCCTCAATCTTGGCCAGTTAAGTCCCAAGCCCCTCCTTTTTATTATGCAATGGAATCAGAGATAAAGAAAAAGTCAAGGTCACAATGTATGACACTATTCTACAACGAAATGAAACACTCGATAAAATGTTGGAATGTTAAAAATAGACTAAAATATTTTTCTGAAAGTCAAATTTCAGTAACAGGATCACTGGAAAAGATTAATGACAAATTATGGTAGAGGCTTGTCATAAGAAGTACACATGCACTCAAATAAACAGGAAGCATATCAGCTGAATAAAATGTGACACCTATGCTGACAAAATAAGAAGAATCTTAACTATATCCTTGTGTTTTTCTGTTTATTATTTTATAAATGATTCCATTAAAATTAAAAATGTTAGGTATGATGTCCTTTGTTTCATTATTTTAATCATTTTTTCCACCAAACTATAGAGATAAAATATAATTATAGATATTTATAAAAATATTACTGGAGCTTTATAAATACACCCATGACATTTTGCAGTGGTGAATCCAAGCCCACATAAAGATTAAAAAGTTATTGAAATATAGGTTGGAGGAGACCCTCATCTATAAAATGGAGTAATATAATAAAGCTATCAATTTTACAAGATTATAAGATTTAAAAGACATGTATGATACATATATATGTCTATAAAATGTTATAATTGCATGAAAATTTAAAACTTTAGAAAATATCATAGAACAAATTCACTGCAATATGCAATCGTAATGAGGGCTTATTATATCTCAGACATTGTTATAATGATGATCATAATAGTAAAAGTGAAAATAATAAAAAAAATTCATTGATTGCCTAGCAATTACCATATGTCAGGTATTATTCTGAACACTTCACATATATAAAAGTATTTAATTCTCATAACAACATTATAAAGTATGCATTGTAATTATTATCCACATTTTATGAATGAGGAAATTGAGGCACAGAATTTTTAAGTATCTTACATGTATTATGACATTAAACTCTGCTCACAATTCTAAGAGTTGATTACTGCTATTATCATCATTTTACAGATGAGAAAAGTAAAGAACAGAAGGTTAAGAAAATTGCCTCAGGTTATTGAGTTAGTAAGTGGTGGAATTGGGATTTGAGCATAAGGTCTGGCTCAGACCCAAGAGCTTCATTATTATGCCTTACTATAGGGCCAATGGACTTTTCAGTTCTTTTATGAGTAAATAAGAGGAAGCAACATTCCAAGGTGTGGTGGTTTGGAGCTGTTATGTACCCCAGAAAATCATGTTCTTAAATCTACTTCATTCCTTACCTATTGTAAGAAGTACCTTTTGATTAGGTTATTAAAGTGTGGTCCTGGGCAAGTCTTGTGCTTTGGATGTAAGGTCTAGGAAGCCACCTCCAATCACAAGATTTATAAGATATTTTCCTACATTTTCTTGTAAAAGTAAGGTCTAGGAAACCACCTCTGATCACAAGATTTATAAGATATTTTCCTACATTTTCTTGTAAGTGTTATGGTCTTATCTCTAATGTTTAGGTCTTTGATCCATTTTGAATTCATTTTTGAGTAGGGTGCAAGATTTGGATCCTCTTTTTAATTCTTTTGCATATGGATATCCAATTTTCTTAACACTTATTGGAGATGCTTCTCTCTCAGTTGTGTTGGTTTGACTGCCTTATCAAAAACCAACTGTCTATACATGAGAGGGTCTATTTCTGAACACTCACTTCCATTCCATTGGTCAGTATATCTATCTTTATGCCAATACAGTGCTATTTTGACCACTGTACTTTTGTGTGAAAAAGTCAGGTAGTGTGAAACTTCCCACTTCATTTTTCTTTCTCAAGTTATTTTTAGCTATTCAGGGCACCCTGCCCTTACAAATAAATTTGATTATTGGTCTTTCTATTTCTGCAATGTAAGATGTTGGGATTTTAATTGGTATTGCACTTAATCTAAAAATCAATTTGGGTAGAATTCACATCTGTGATGGTTAGGTTTTGGTGTCACTGTCACTTGGCTAAGCGATGATACCCAGTTGTCTGGTCAGGCAAGCACTGATCTGACCATTGCCACAAGGATATTCCATAGCTGGTTGATAAACTGGAAGGCTAGTGTATTAAATCATCAGTCAGTTGATTGCATCTGTGGCTGATTACATCTTTGATCAACTAAGGCGGGTCTCCCACCAATGTGATAATCCACTCAGGTAAAGACTTTTTAAGTATGAAGGGAGACCTTGGGCTACTTCTTCAGTCAGTAAACCTCTCCTGTGGAATTCATCCAGACCCTTCATCAGAGCTACCAGCTTCACAGCCTACCCTACTGATTTTGGATTCTTCCATTCCCACAGTTGCATGAAGCACCTTTATAAATCTCATATTTATGGATATCTCCCGTCTGTTCTGTTTCTCTAGAGAACCCTGATTAATACATCTTGGTACTGGGAGTGGTTCTTGAGATACAGAATCTTGAAAATGAGTTTTTACAATTGGTTTTCTACTCTAATTAGACTCAGAGGCACTAATGACTCTGTTTCCAATAATCAAGATGACACAACAGTCAATTGGGTGAGTTGGCAAGAGATATATGCAAAATATCACCATTGGAGTCTGCTAATTGTATGCTTATATGAGGCAAGGCTTCGGGTGAGAGTGCTTTTGACAATTTTATGGAGTTTTGTAGATGTTGACTGGTTGTTGATATATGCTGGATACAGTGATGAGAGAAAGGGATGAGCTGAAGGCTTCAAATTTGAAACTTAAACACTGTATGAATGATGTAAAAGTTTCTATGTTTGCCCTGAAAGAAAATATCATTTCCTGTGGTTACAGATTTGAGATCTCTGAAAACCAGACACAGAGCCTCATTGTGCAAGTAGCAGATTTATCATGTAAACTAAAATCTCAACCCTGCAAGGTATCTGCTGTTAAAGTAAGGGCTTTGATTGGAAAAGAATGGGATTCTGAAACTTGAGATGGAGTTATATGACTTGATAATGATGGAAAGGGAAAGATGAACTCCCTGGAATCTGCTGATCTTTTGCTAGATAGACTTGTAATGGACTGTCCTTAGTAGAGAACTATCCAACCTCCAACCTGCCTTGAGGAAAATGTTCCATTTACAATAGCAATGAAAATAATAAAATATTTAGGAATAAATTTAACTAAGTATACAAAAGATCTATGCACAGAAAACTGTAAGAAATTGAAAAAAAAATTGTGGAAGACCTAAATAAATGAAAGTGCATACAATGTTCTTGGATTATAAGACTAAATATAGTTAGAATGTTGTATTAGTCAGAATACTAATACCTGAAGGTGGGTCTCCACTTGAGCTGGGCCCCACCTTCATTTCTTTGGAAACATTTACCCTTTAGGGAATAGTCCACCTGACTATTTGCTTTGTCTCTCAGGCATGCCGTAATTATGCCCTTTCCTGGGGCAGTGTTGGAGCCTGAGAGTGCTCACAGTTATATCTACTGAGCTGTTAAAAAGTTGAAAAACAGCCCTTTCAGAGCCAGATGCCCTCTCCTTGGGTTTGCAAAACAAGAACTGGAGTTGGTATGTGGCTCCATGTGTTTCCAGGCTCTATGTACCCCTTTTCTTGAGGTCTAGCCCTCTTCCAGTATTTTGAGGTGTCCAACTCAAAAAGCCTCTGTTTTATTTTTATTTTTTTCCCATCAACCCCACCCCTTCTCTGCTGAGGCAAAAATTCCTGGTTCCTTTAATGCTTCCTCCAGGTTCATCAGTGCTTGGAGCCTGTTTTCACAAGCCAGAATTTGTTAATTAAGTGACAACTGGAGTGTGGTTTAGCTAACTCCTTGTTGCTAGTAAAGTCTGTCTATTTTCTCCTCATGGAACCAGCCTGCTGGGCCCATGGGAGAAGGGTACCAGCCTCCTAGGCTTGGGAGGCTTACAGTTCTGTGTGGATTCTCAGCCTTTCCACCCATTCCAGACTGAGGTATGCTGTGTGTCTAGTCACTGATGTCCCCCCAGCAGTTGTACTGCACCATTCCCGCTATTTTACCAGCTACCCTGGAGGATGAACTAAATTCCACACCTCACTATGCTGCCATCTTCTCTCCCTCTGATTTGCACTTATCTTAGTTATTATATTAAAATTTTGATCATTAAAAGTAAAAAGAAGAGTCACTGAATACTATTGAATTTTTTTAATTAAAAAATATTTAGCAATGTCTCAGTGTCTTATTCATCAGCATAATGTATACGGACATTTATTAAGGCACTATTTCCAAAGTGAATCATAATTAAGTTGGTACGGAATCATCCCATTTGGGCACCAAAAATAAAATTCTATTGAGAAAATTTGAATAATAATATATTTAGCATCCACTTTGCAGTTAAGACTAGTTCTTAAAACAAGCAATTGATTAGTAACCCATCCTGCTAATATTCACTTTCCTGTCAGAACTAGCACATACACAAAAATCTAAGAACCACTTTTATGTATTTGGTATTTATTAACTGGCGATGAAAAAGTCCATTATTTTTCTGTAAAGTTCTATGAGTTATATTAAAAACTAAAAGGAAATGATTTCTTTCTTTTCTTCTATTGACAGGTTCCATTTTTTAAAATGGAGAAATGTAATTTAATATACCACAATAAGCATTCCTTGAACTCATTTCTCTTCACAATGGAAGAAAAGCTAACATTTATAACCAAAAAAAAAAAAAATAGACTTTTTTATTCTTATTTTAAAAGATATTTATTTTTCTATCAACTAGAATTATTTTACTGACACACATTTCTAAAGTATTTATTACAAAGTTTTATCTCATACAAGATCTACACCATTTGCCTTGATATAAAATCTATGAGTATTTTTAAAACATGTTTTTAACTCTTTGAACTATTCTTCCTTGTTCTAATGGAATAATAACCCACTTCTAAGTACTTGTTAAGGGTATATGTTACTATCAATTCATTATTCGTACTTAGATGCTTCAACTGCCTTGTTCACCCATTAATCCCATAATGTAAAACATTCTTTCAGAAGCTGCCTACAAGATGCTGAAATAGCTACAAACTACACAAACTGTCTGACTCTCTCCTGTATAGTGCCACAAAGCTGGATATTTGGAAATTATTTACATTATCAGTTGAATTACATAACCTGATTTTAGTATCATACAGCTAGCAAGAATAGGCACTGCAGGAATTTAATGTGACTGGCTATCTCTATGGGGGTCTTTCTACTTTGGAATTCGATATCTATGTTTAAATGTAACCAGCTATGAAAGCCATTGTTAGATTATCCCTTCTGTAACTTGAATTATCTTAGAATCAAGACAAGAATAGAAACTTAACTTTTAAATATCTCTTTTTGCCTACTTAAGAGAAAGATACTGAGTAATCAGCAAGAATTAGTGAAAAATAAATCATGAACTTGCAATTAAAAGACCTGTGTTCTAGGGCCCTCTTTAACTTTAAAAGGTGGGTTGATCTTGGGTGAGTCACAAGCTTCACTGAAATATTCTTGACGAATTCATTTGCACAACAGGGAGAGTGAAATAGAAAGTTTCTGAGGTACTCTTATACTTATGTTAGGCAATTATACACTCAAAGATCTGAGCAAGAAAGATTGAAAGAACAAAAATTCATCTCAGCAGAGATCATTTGTTATTAGTGTTACAGGGAGAATAAATACAAGTTTTTGTTTTTTTTTTTAATAGTGGGTGAAGACCAAGTTGTAGAAGTCTCTCCCATCAACAGCTAATAAAATTTTTAAAGAATCCTGTCACGGACATGATCTTAAGGGAAAGATACCTATTACAGGGATTCACTGGCAACTTTTTACAGCACTTTGCAAAACATGCTATCGGCAAGGAGACCCTGACCATTAGTTTCTACCTTAGCTCTGATTCACAGCAAATAGGAAATGGAATAAAGTTGAAGAATAATAATGAATGAAAACTCTCCCTTAACTATGGAGTTTAATCAATTGCAAAGGGAGTGAATAAAAATTTTCTGCAAGTAGAATTTGAAACCTCAAACCAAGAAGTGACAGCTCTAGTGGCCCTGAATGCAGAACATGGAGTCTGTGGGTGATGGCAGAGAGGCTCAGAACTGGATGATGAGTTCAAACATATGCTACTTAATCATAACAGGATTACAATGGTTGGCATGATCACACTTTAAGTGTATATTACATTAATAGCACTCATTATCTATAATATTCATATATTTAAGCTTATTTCTTTTGTAAACAGTAACAATTCATTCCATAAACCTTATCAACTAAATATTTTTATTTGTATAATGTTCCACATTTAGAAAGAAATTTCAGTTGTTTTCAGAGCTATGTACATAAAGAGTGCAAGCCTATCTTAGAACTATAGTTAGATTCTGTTTTCCAGAATAATGCTTTCTATATCTAAGAGTCAGAAAATGACAGATTTCTCTCCAAAGACCAGAGTATATAGGAAATACAGAATTCTCTATTGTTGATTACATGGTAAAATAAATGAATTGGTAAGAGAAGGCCAAAACAAAAAAGCTTGTTTCACATTCATATATCTCATAGTACCCAAAGATGATTTTAGAGAAAAATCATTGTTCTAATAAAGGAATTCATATATTTCAGTTTATGTGTAGTAATAACTGTTTTTTTTAAATATCCATTGAGTCTCCTTAAACAAAAGCCATGAGTCTGATGTTTTCTTTCTCAGTTAAGGGGGTAAAAAAAGCTATGCAGTACCTGAGGAATTCATGTACCTTGTAAATATTTGCTCCTGGGGACAAATGATAGCAACTGAAATATGGTGTCTTTAATTGAACTAGCAATGCATGGACATTTAGGCATGTATACTGAAAGGATAAATTTCTCTGTCTTGAAAATATTTTAATTTTATATGCATAACGAAAGTCACGATTATTTGTGATGTAATGTCATCAATTTATATTCAAGTAAAATTAATTAAGCATACTTTCTTAATTAATCAAGCTATTTTTAAGTATATCTCTATTGCTACATCTGGCCATAGCTCCTTTATTGGAAAACTGCAGATAGAACAATGAGGTTCAGAGCCTAGGCTCATATATCACTTGGCTTCTTAGGTCGTCGCACATTATTTGGTGTTAGGTTTGTGTGTGTGTGTGTGTTTGTGTGTGCGTTGTCTTCATTCTAGGGGAAAGATCATGAAATTCTTCTTCATGCATTCCTGAGTTTGAATATAAACATAAACACCCTTGGCTGTGTGAAATTAAATAAATTAAACAGGCTCTTGAAGCACCAGTTTTTTGTTTTGTTTTTTATTTCTTTATCTGTAAAAAAGGAAAAATGCAGTATATCTTCATTCATAAATGTAAAAAGCAAATTGGAAATTCTCATTCTTAACTTCCTTTCCTCTTTATGTCTTCTGTTCATCTCAACACTTTTTTCTCCTCCTCACTGACTATTCTACATTCTCCTTAATTATTACATATCATTTCTCTCCATCTTTCATGTGATAGAGTCTGAAATATATTCATACAAAGTGCGTTCCCTTTTACTGCTGGGAACACAGCTTGTCTATATCTTCTCAGCCTTCCTTGAAGTTAGGAGCACCCATTTGACTGAGTAGGCAGAAGTGAAAAAAATGCTGCTACCATACCTGACCCATGGAAACCTTGATGCCATTCTCCTTTCCCCTTTCTTCCGCATCCCCTGCTGAATATAAATGAATGGTGGGACAAAGAGGAGATTGAGCCATTAGGTCAAAGGAGCCTGAATCCCTGAACACTGGGTGCAGAACCACAAGTATGGAGAACAACTGTAACCAAAAATAGTTTTGTATAAAGCCCTTGAGAATCAGGGATTGCTTTTACGTAAACTGGCATTACTTTAACTCATGCAAAAAATGGATACCTTTAAAGGGGGCTGCTGTGAGACACTAAATATTGATGCAGCATACAGGGAGCCAGTGTCCATAAAACACAATGGGAAGCTGGACACCCAGAAAACTAAGCCATGCTGTGGTAAAACATTTGGCAAATAGGTCACCTGTATTGACATGAGACAATGTGTCTGTAGCTCTAGGGGAAGAGGTTGCAAAATGAGGTCTTAGTTTTGTAGGGTGATTTTTACAAGTCATGTTTATCAATATAGAAGGAAGAAATAACTTCGAGTAAAAATTGAGCAATATGCAGGCAACAACGAAAGGAAAGAGAGTCTAGAAATTTGAGCTCTTGCAGGGTTGAAAAAAAGCAACTTTTTTCAGACCTCAAATACTATGAGATAATACAAAAAACTGTTTTGGACAACAATGTCACATTAAGACTTAGCCTTTTTATAGGTTACAGAAACTTCCACAACTTCCACAATAACTTGAGACAGCAAATATGTAGGGCATCAAAACTTCACAAAAACTTAATCAGCAACTGCAAACACTGCAATAACTCAATCCAATTTGGTTTTGACTCTAATTTCTCATAATAAGGTCAGCCACAAGATTGTTCTTCAGACACCAGTTTCAAGTTCAGGGGCTTCCATGGCTGTCCACATTTCTGACCATCTGGCTACAAATTCAGACAGTTCCCACCATCCCCCTGGGTTCAATAATTTGCTAGACCAACTCATAGGACTCACTGAAAGTGCTATACTTAAACTTCTACTTTTATTATAGTAAAATAATATGAAAAGCCAAAAGAATATAAAAAAGTCAAAAGAAGAGAAACCCAGGACAAGGTCTGGGTGGATCTCAAACACAAGCTTTCATGTCCTCTCCACGTTGAGTCAGAAAACTGTACCCTCCTGGTATAGTTCTGATGTGTTTTCTCAATCATGGATGCTCTCTGGATCTTCAAGTGCCATGAATTTAAATTAGGATGCATTATGTAGGCATCATTGATAGAATCAATGTCTGTGTGGCTGAACTCAATCTGCAGCCTTGCCTCCGTGGTTTTGGCTGACAGGATGTGACTCAACGTCCCTATGCCCTAATTCCAGGATTGGTCTTTATGGTGTGGCCAGCTTCCACCCTAAGGCTGCGTGTGTGACTGGCTCCACCCTGTTCCTATCAGGCATGGTCCTGAGCCCACCAAGAAGAACAAAAGATCTTTTAATTATAGGACGTTCCAAATATTCAGAGATTGCTTCCTCAGGAAATGGGGACAAAGAACAACCAATTTTTTTCATTATACTTAAACTTTATTGCAAAATTCAGATTAATATGTTCCCTACCTGAACATATTGTGCCAGATAGTCCTGAGGTAGCCATCATTAAGTTCAGAAAAAGGAAGAGAAACATGTGGGAAAGAAGGCAAAACAAAAACCCAGAAAAACTGAATCTGACTTAAATGTGCTTATGGATGTAGTTATTGACACATACACACATAGAAGTTTAGAAGCTTATAAATCAAAACATCAATCTAAGAAGTGTTGATAGCAATTTTATTGCCAAAGAAACCACAAGCCTGGATGAATAAAGCACTTGACATTTTTACTTAAAACAACATTCAGAATCCCCAAATGGCATTGACAGTAAGTGCACTATGAAAGCTGCTAAGTCAAAAAATAGGCTAAAGGATGGGCCACGGTGGCTCAGCAGGTAGAGTTCTCATCTGCCATGCCAGAAACCCAGGTTCGATTCCTGGTGCCTGCCCATGGCCAAAAAAAAATAGGCTAAGCATATTCTTCATTGCTTGCTTACTTCAAATTTAGCCAAGGAGGGGAATGAACAGGAAGATCTTCTCAGAACAATACTGTTTAACTTGCTAAGATCGCCAATGCAATACATCAGAGATGGACTGGCTTCTCTGACAGGGATTTATTTAGTTACAAATTTACTAATTTGGGAAGGCACCTGGCTAGTCTGTTGGGCTTCTCTCCCAGCTTCTGGGTTCAAAAGGCTTTCCCAAGGGTGGTTCCTTTCTGCATCTCTAAACATCTGGGTCTGAGCTGGCTCTGAGCTCTGAGCTACCTTGTACCAGGCTGTACTGAGCTGGTTCTCTCTCTTCTGACCTCTCCTTGTAATC
This sequence comes from Tamandua tetradactyla, assembly GCF_023851605.1. Lineage (NCBI taxonomy): Eukaryota > Metazoa > Chordata > Mammalia > Pilosa > Myrmecophagidae > Tamandua > Tamandua tetradactyla. The sequence continues at coordinate 134,300,983 of NC_135331.1, forward strand.
CTCACACATTGTAGGAGGCACGTCCCTTAGCCCATTGCTGATATAATCAGCCATAGATTAATTTCACATGCTGATTTAAGTCCACAGCAACAGAACTGGGCACCATCACCTGGCCAAATTGACACCTGAACGTAACTACTACAAATACATAAAGTTGTTCCTCCCCGAGAGCAGAATCAGGGTCTGTGCTGACTAGAAAGATCTGTGCAGCCTTAGAGGTGGGCAGAGCCACAGGTTCATATGAATTTGTGCCTTGAATCACTATGCTGAATATCATCAATAAACAGCTGAACAGGAAATAAAAGATAATTTTGAGAAATTTCTCAATTTTAACATGCATCCAAATCACCTGGGAGATTTATTAATACACAGCTTGCTGTATACCATCCCCCAGAGTTCTGATTCAGGAGGTGTGGGTCGAAGCCCCAGAATTTGCATTTTTAAACAAGTTCCCAGGTGATATTGATGATGCTGATCTAGGGACTGTATATTGAAAAAGACTGGAAAAGAGCCAACAAGATTGTCGGGTTGTTTATTGCAATATCAATTCTTAGTGCAATACATTCAAGTGTACTCCAACTAGCACTACGTCTTATATGTAAGGCAGACCTGGGGTTGAAATTTGGGGTACTGCCAAGTCTTTTTAAAAAGGTGATAATAACAAACATTACAATTAGGTAAGGTTTCTGAACAAAAGAAGAAAAGGGAACTAAACTACTGAACTGAATTCTTGGATGACAGCAATTTTATCATATTTGCCTTGGTGTAACCAATCCAGCATAGAGTAGAATAAAATAGTAAACATTGAAACCTTTTTTTTTTAATTTGGCATGCACTTAATCTATAAGTTAAATTATTTGTTTATGAATGTCAATTCTACAAATATTTATTGTATTTGTTCTGTGTTAGATGACATACTAGACAGCAGAGAAAGGAGAAAAACACACAGCTCTTGTACTCATGGAGTTTGTGGTTCCACAGGAATCTGAACAAATAAGTTGGCAATGACAGTGTGGTGTGCTGAGTGTTATGATAAGAGAAATACGGGGTCTTAAGGAAACATTAAAAAGAGATAAGTTAGTTCTTTGATTAGGGTCATGGACAACAAGAAGGAATTAGCAATGTGAAAGGGGTGGTACTCTTAGGAAAGAACAGTGTGTACAAAACCCTAGAGGCAAGAGAGCTTGAAAAATTTGGGTAACTACAGGTCATTTAAAATGGCTCTATAGTAGTTTAAAATGCACATGGGGAAAGTAATGACTAGAAACAAATACACAAGGACCATGTAAAAAGTTTGGATATTAGTCTAACAATACTGAGGGCACATTGAATGTTTTAAAACTGAGAATTACATTATCAGATTTCAGCCCTGAAGATAGCCATATTTTTATGAAGGACATAATATGAGTATGTCTTGTAAAACTAGAAGACCCATCTTTATTGACTCAGAGATGGGTTAAATGTATGTCATGAGTAATCAACTTGGTTGTGTTTTATTTCATCTACATGATATTTTAATATCAGTACATTTTTCTACCTGTGTTCCATGGTGGGGTAAAGAGTAGAGGCAATATCTCTCAGTGGAGAGTGTGTTGGAAGGAAATAAGACTGGAAGCAAGGAGACCAGCCAGTATACTGTTGGAATTATAATAGACTTGTATGAAATTATTATGAGCTGGTGGCTATGGGGATGACAATTTAAAACATGAGAAATTTAGTAGCTAATTTGTGGGAGTTAATAATGTGGGAGTAAGGAAAGAAATGGGTCAAGGCTTATTTTAAGATTTAGGTTTGGTAATCAGTTGCTTCTTAGGGTTTCTTTTAACTTCATCAGCTAAAGTGAAAGATCCTCGAGGGCAGAGACTATTTCCATTCCACTGACTGTTTCCCTCAGGGAGGTCTCCTAAAGTACATGCCATTAAATGACTTTTGATTGGTTATCTCAGGTTTAAGAGCAGGGCTGTATTAGAAATTCTGCATCTATTGCCTTCATCTTTCAGAAATCATACAGTTCAATGAAACTATTCTGAAGCAAAACTTTAAAAAGTGAATATGAATAGAAAATAGGTTGGAGACAAAGGGCATAGAATCTAGCATGTCAGAAATGAATAACACAATCTTTCTTTGTCTATAATTGGAGTTGAGAGAATAGACAATGAAAAGGTTTTGGTTACCTTATTAATGTGCATTATCACTTATTTTTGAGGTCCTCTAAAATACTTATGCAAATTTTGGTTTACACTTAATTACTTATCTTTTTTCGTGCACAGTTTTCTTTCATTTTTATGTTTAAATATAAAAGCAAAAAATTTAAAGTAGGGAAGGACTCTCCAATATAAGTAGTATTCACTGGAAAAAATACTCATGAGAAATGTTTTATTAAAAATAAATGTAAAAAATTTTTAAAATATAACAAGTGAACTATAATTACTAGATGACAGTTTTGAGTGGCTGCATGGGAAGATAATACTCAGAGCAACACAAACGTGCCACAGAGACAATGATACAAGAGAATCTATTATAACTGACTCATTTAACCAACTTGCAAGATCAATTCCTGTTCTCTATCCATTATATAAACCATACTCACTAAAACCTCTGACTCCATAATCGCTAGTAGTTGATATGCGAATTTCTGATATGCCTACACTCTTGTGTTTCTATAAGTTAAGATGTTTGTTTATAGAGTCAATTGCATTATTTCCCAAATTTATCAATGTTGATCTTATTAATGACTTCATGTACTTGAAGACTGTGATTTGTTTACATTACAGATGAATATGGTTACTAATATTTTGAATAGATTTAGTTAATGAACATTGGTAAAGCAATTTTGAAAAATATTGCAAGATTCATTAAAACAAAAGAATATAGTCTCTGTGACAGAGAAGGCTAACATATGCCAAAACCTCCCCCTGGTTCTTTTCACAGTAAAAGAGCTGAAGCTGGGCACATGGTTTCAGAGTTAGAACACATTGCCCAGCCTCCTTGCAAAACTAGCTTGGTTTTTTGACTCCATTCTTTTCAAGGAGAAGAGAAAAAAATTTGCATGCAACTTTCAGGCCAATCCAACCTAGAGGTCAAGTCTCATGTCCTGAGCTGCTGCTTTTTTCCCCTGCAAGCTGTAAAGCAGATTTGGGCAGTGATGTAGCTTCGATCAAGAAGATGAGGACAATGTCTAATTAGTTGGTACAAGCAGATGGGGAACACCATGAGGCAGAGTTTACCTGCTAGTTAGTTTATTTCATCAGAGAGAAACTTGCATTTTATTTAAGCCATTGCATTTTGAAGTTTTTTTTGTTTAAGCAATTTAGCCTTTATCCTAGCTAAGACAAATTCTTAGCCTGCAAATCCACGGTTAGGAATGTATCCTAAAGAACTAATTTTATGTTGTAAAAGACAGTCCTGTTTTATAACTTTCCTTTCTGAAACCCGAAATGAATAAAGGGAATGAAGGGCACTAAAAACAAACAAAATTGGCAATTTTGAAGAGCTCCTACTCCAGCAAACACACGAAAAACTGAGACTGTGATTTCTTTGAACTCTCAAGGAAATTTGAAAAGAAAAATACTATATCATGTGCCAGATATTTAACATGTTATCTCTTTTTATTGCCAATTATCCTGGGAAATTTCCCAATTTTACCAAAAAGGATATTGAGAAATGAACATATACCGAGGAAAGACAACAAGAAGTAAGCCATGTGAGGGAAAAAAAGAGAAGGAATTAGGGATATTTAATTTAAAGAGGAAAATATTTATGATTAACATGGGTAATATTTACTGAAATATTTCAGAACCACATAGTATAATATGGATTAGATTTGTTCTGAGTTAATCAAGGTCAGAATTGGGGCCAGCAATTGGAAATGATAACTAACAGAAAAAAACAAAACCCAACACATTTTAGCTCTACAAAAGGAATATTTTTCTAATGTGTGGAGTTTTACTACAAAAAAAGAACCATAATTTCTGGTGTCTAAAAAGAAGCTCAGTTACCATTTAATAGAGAGTATTCAGACAGAAAAAAAAATGGCATCTAAAGTCCCTTTTATTCCTGAAAATCTATGATCCATTATTTATTTGCCAGGCAGTCTTTCTTCATTAACATTAATTACCAAAACCTTGTCTGATTTGAAAATCTTGAATATCGATTTTTGTTTATATAATTGCTTTGGCTTCTTTTGTGTAGCAAGGACACAAACTCTGCATTCTGCTTAATTTCAAATCCTCAATCCAGCAATTGGGATATTTATTTATGCTTTTTCAGCCTTGGTTTATCCATTTCCAAAATGAAGTTGATAATACCTAATGTCTACATTTTTTTTTTTTGGCATGGGCAGGTTCTGGGAATCGAACCTGGGTCTCCAGCACAGCAGGGGAGAATTCTGCCACTGAGCCACCAGTGCCCCACTCTGTCTACACTTTTTGAGTGGCAAATAAGACAAGTACTCAGCACAGTTTTATTTAAAAGTTAAGAAATATTAGGTATTATGATTATATGCTCATTGATTTTATCTATCTACATGTGATTTTTAATATTCAAAAAATTCAAAATTATGTAAGTAGTTCATTTATAGAGCAGCTAGCCATTTTTTATTATCCATAAATCATTACTGAAAGTATCATCATCATCATAACTATATTTAAAACCACCACTAAGAAATTTCAAGTGATATTAAGAACTCAAAAATTCACAAACCTTCAGATTATATTTAAAAACAAGGAAGATTTCTCCATTTCTAGATCCATATATGATGCCTAATGACATGTCCAGTACCATTAATGAAGGACTTTGTTTTAGTTTGCTAGTGTTACCAGTATGCAACATACAAGAAATGGGTTGGCTTTTATAAAGGAGATTTATTAGAAGTTTACAGTTCTAAGTTCATTAAAAAAGTCCAAACTAAGGCATCCAGAGAAAGATACCTTGACTTAAAAAAGGCTGGAGGTTTCTGGAACAACTGTCAGCTAGGAACTCATATGGCTGGTTTCTGCTGACCCTTTGGATTCTGGTTTCAAACAGCTCCCCAGGGGCATTTTCTTTTTGCTTCTTCAAATGTCTCTGTCTGTGTCAACTCTAAAGCTTCTTCCAAAATGGTTTCCTCTTAAAGGACTCCAGTAAATGTATTAAGACCCACCTTGAATGGGCAGAGATATATCTCCATAGAAACCATCTAATCAGAAGGTCCCATCCACAATTGGGTGGGTCACATCTCCATGAAAAAAACTTTATTAAAAAGATCTCACTCTACAACATGAAATCAGGATTAAAGAACATGACTTTTCTTGGGTACACAACAGTTTCAAACTGGCACAGACTTCTTTGTCTTAAGTTGCTATTTTTACTTTTGAGAATCAACTACTTAGAATAGAGCATAGCATGCATATATAAACATGCACAAAGCATTATTTCATAGACCTTTGAACTATTGCATAGTAACCTGTCCCTGTAATCATACCCAAGTCAAGTGATAAGTTTCCATTGGCTCACATCTTCAGCACATGCATTCAGTCTTACTTTTAGCCTTTCTGTCCTGTAACTCATTACAGTTTTAATTGCAAATTTACATTTCTCTTATTAATCATGATGCTGGGAAGACACAGAGCTGGGGGTAGGCTAAAGCTGGGAGAAGGCTCTTGTCATCTCATTTTCTATTGTGTACAAATGTTTCAGAATGTTTTCATTCTGCAGACCAGGGGAGATAATAGGTATAATGGAAAAGCTTGGCCTTACCTTAGACTTGGAAGCTTGCAACAAACAGCTTATCAGAGCAGGAATTCTCTGGCAGGGCCCTCTCCTCCCAAGATGGATAAATACTCAACCCTCAGCACAGATTTATCTCTCCCCTCCTATTTGAAGTGGGACGCGAGGAGCTGCTTTCTACTGACTCTGACCTATGTTTGGCCTCCTGGGAAGACTAGCCATGATGGGATCCCTTTCCCTGCTCTTTCAGGCCTGTGCCAGTTTAAAAGGATGTGTATACCCTAGAAAAGCCATGTTTTAATCCTAATTCCATTTTGTAAAGGCAGCTATTTCATCTAATCCTTATTCAGCGCTGTATGTTTGAAACTTTAATTAGATTATCTCCTTGGAGATGTGACTCATTCAAGAGTGGTTGTTAAACAGAATTAGGTGGAGATGTGTCTCTACCCTTTCTAGGTGGGTCATGATAACTTTACTGGAATCCTGCAAAAGAGGAAATTCTGGAGAAAGTAAGAGATTCAGAGAGAGGAGAGAAGAATGACATAGCCACGAGAAGCAGAGTCCACCAGCTAGCAACCTTTGGAGATGAAGAAGGAAAATGCCTCCCAGGGAGCTTCATGAAACAGGAAGCCAGGACAGAAAGATAACAGATGACCCTGTGTTCATCATGTGCCTTTCCACTTGAGAGAGAAACCCTGAACTTCACTGGCCTCCTTGAATCAAGGTATCTTTCCCTGGGTGCCTTAATTTGGACATTTTTATAGACTTGCTTTAATTGGGACATTTTCTTGGCCTTAGAACTGTAAACTAGCAACTTATTAAATTCCCCTTTTTAAAACCATTCCATTTCTGGTATATTGCATTCTGGCAGCTAGCAAACTAGAACAGGGGCCTTTAGGATACATAAGTGATAAAGAAGTCAACTGAAAGTTTCTGTTGTGCCTGAGTTTGTGTTCCACAATACACCATGTAGCACCTTGCTTTACAAGTGAGATTGAAAACAAATACATGTGTATATCTGCCATTTGAATATCATTTAAATTTGAAAAACATGCTATCTTTTGCTCATTTATGCATTGGGAAGTCTGTTTCTTATATATCTGTGGAAGTACCTCCTGTAATCTCTTACAAGCCCCTGATTGGTTATCCGCATAGAAACTAGCTTCTCCCAATCAATGGCTTGTCTTTTTCACTCTTTCAAAAATAAAAGTTCCTAATTTTCATGTAAACAGATTTATTAGCATTTTTATGTTAATTTGTCCCATATAAAAAAAATTGCCTATCTAAGTCATGAAAATATTTTCCCATACTATCTTCTAGAAAGTCTAGTGATTTTATTTTCACATTTCTATGATCCAGCTCAATCAATTTACTTTATAAATATTGTGAGAAGAGGGATACATTTTTCTATAAGGGAATAGCCTATTGACTAAGATAATTTATGTAATAACCACATTTCCCAACTGTTTATAAACCCATTCATTATAAATCAAATAACTATATGAGGTCAGTTGCTAGATTCACTGTTCTGTTTCATAAATGTTTATTTTTGGGTCAGTTCAAACTGTCTGAAATAAGATAATTTTTAATAAGCCTTGAATTTAATAGTCTATACTGTTCTTTAAGATTATACCAGTTATTGTTGACCCTTTGTACTTCCAATAAATTTTAGAAGTTTTCAACTTCCAATTATTAAAATAAGTACACAGATTTTATTGGGGTTGCATTGAATCTATAGATGAATTTGAAAAGAATGGACTTCTTTATAATACTGACTTATACAAAAATATAAAACATGTACATCCCTTAAATAATTTATGTCTTTTAAATTACTTTCAAGAATTTTTCAAGGTGTGGTGGCCCCTTCCTAAAAGCCCATCACAGACTTGCTTTAGCCAAGGACAAAGGTCAAGAAAGTAAACAATCTCCCTGGAGAGAGAAGAATGTAATTACAGATATAAAAACAGCATTGATCATATCTTAGTCTTAAACACAAACCTGAGTAAAACATCAGGTCTTAGACTCCCTTAATGATTATACTAAAAACCTGGTGTCTTCATACTATATGAAATGTCTTTACTCTGAAGTCATATACTGCCTTATGCATTTCTGTTCCTTTCACAAGGTGCTAAATGTCCACTGGCTGTCACTGGAAAACTCCTGTTCATAAGTCCAATAAACCCAAGTCCGCATCTGCACCTGATGTGTTTTTTGGTCTCACTACAGCCCCTGCCCATGTTCTGCAAGAACTGGGCCTGGGCATGAACTTTAGGATTCCGTGTAGAAATCTTACACGTCTTTCATTATCTTTATTTTATTTACCCTTGCCATCACATTTGATTGCTACCTGCATCTCTGAGCTATATTCTATGATAAATACCTTTGCTACTTATTTAAGCATGAGTCTGCTGGTGACAAATTCTCTCATTATTGGTTGTATTCATGAATGTAGGCATTTTTGTCAAGCTCAGACATCTAGGTTGGCAGTTACTTTCTTTCAACACTTACATTCCATTCGTGATTTCTCTTGAGAAATCAACTAATAGACTAATTGCTTTTTTATCTAAAAGTAAGTAGTCTTTATGCTCTGACTATCTTTAAGATTTTTTCTTTGACTTGGTTTTTGAGCACTTTGATGTGCTTAGTTAAACATATCTCACTAGGGGTTAAAGGTAGATCCTTGAATCTAGAGCTTAATGTTTTTGGTCAATGTTGATGCATTCCTAGTTATTATCTTTTTAAGGATTCCTTCTGCCCAATATCTAGGTTTCCTCTCCTGCTTAGACTCTGTACCCCCTTTCTATCTATATATATTAGATTGTCTCACTATACTGCCATGTTCTAAACATTCTTTATTCTCCATATTTTCAATTACTATGTTACATATATTCTTATTTATCTTTCTTGTTAGCATTTATTTCTTCATCAGTGTCTAATCTGCTGTTAAATCCATCCACTGAATTCTTATTTTTATTATCATACTTTCAAATTCTAAAATTACTAAATTTTAAAAAGTAAAATAAAAATAAATTTACTTTTTTGTTTATAATTTCTAGTTCTTGGAGAAATTCTTAACCTTGTCTTTATCCTTTTGAATATATTAAAATAGTAATCTTGAAGTTTGTGTCCAGTAAAGCAATTAATCAGATCTTTTTTAAGTATGTTTCTTTGTTGTTTATCTCTTTTTTTTAATTCATGTTTGTTTGTCTCTGTATGTACCTGGTTATGTTTGACTGAATGTTAGATATTGTACAAAAAATTTTTAGAATAAATTTAATGCCTAGGATAATATCACATTCCTCTGTAAGAAAGGCTGATTCCTGATTTACTTAGTCTATAATGATCCAGGATGTTCTGGTTGACAAAGATAGCAATGGAAGATGATCAAATGCCATTCTGCCAAAGAATCTTTGAGAAACTAGCAAAAACCATCAGGACTATCTTCCTTAAATTCTAGAAAACAGCTAAAGGACCACAGTATTTAGACAAGTGCTGATCAAGTGAACATGGCTTTAAAAGCAGTAGTTGAAGCTTATGGTACCCTTCTACTCTCCTCCCCACCAATCCTTGCTGACCAGACTGTTCTTTCATGATGGGTTCCTGGCACTATTCCTGAGGGAGCAGAGTAAACCCTATGTGCATACTGGGGTGCCTATATGTCAGTGCCAATCTTTCAGGTAGATGCCTGAAAAATTGAACTAGCAAACTCAGCTCAGATTTGCCCCCCCAAAACTTGTATTGCAAGGAGAATCAGCCTTCAGTCTAAGAAACAATTAGGTCAAAGTGGCCTGGGGCAAAGGATTACCTACATTAAGTCATACATAGTGCACCCAGAAGTGGGGAGAACATCTATTTTATGGAGAATAGTAGGGGCATTCAAATTGCCATTAATTGGAAAATTCATATAAGGCCATGAGCAAGTACAAACCCAGGACAAGAATCAGCCTTTAATTAGGCTCAGATAATTTGGAATGGCCCCTGAAATTTTGATTTACTTCAGGCTGAACTTTTTGGTAGGAGGCTAAACTACGAGTGAGACCATGAGGCAAAGAAGAGCCAATTTGCAAACACTGGTAAAGGTCATTTTTGTACTGGCTTGTTTCTATTAGCTCCTGGCACTCAAGGAAATCTCTTTAATATCAACATGTGGATACAAACTTAAGGAACAGACACCATAGGGACTAAATCCCAGAGGTAACGCTTAAAATATTGAAATGAACAGTGTGCAGCTAAAGGTTAAAAGACAAATGAAGAAGCCGAAAATTATGGCCCATACAAAGGCACAAGATAAATTTCTAGACCACCAATGGAGAGGACCAAACTTTGAACAAATACATTTTAAAAGTGATCCTCAAAAAAAAAAAAATGGTCCTCAATATGCTCAAGGAGATAAAGAAAATGCAGAGAAGGAAATAAAGGATATTATAAAAACAATGAATGAACAACATGAGAATCTCAATAAAGAGGTTAGAAATTTTAAAGCAGAACCACACAGAATTACTGGAATTGGAAACCACAATAACTGAAATGAAAAATTTCCAGGAGGAGTTAAATAGAGATTGGAGCTAGCAGAAGAAATGACTTTGAATATAAGACAATTGGAATGTCAGGCTGAGGAATAGAAAAAAGAAAACTATGACATCAAACAGAGTCTATGAGATCTGAGGGACACCATCAAGCATATCAACACTCATATTATCAGAGTTCCAAAGGAGGAAAAAGAGAGAAAGTGGTAGGAGAATTATCCAAAGAAATAATGAAAGGGATCTTCCCAAATTAAACAAAAGGCATGATTATGCACATTCGAAAAGACTGATGAACCCCAAACAGTATAAACTTGAAGAGTGCTACCTCCAGACACATAGCAAACAGCCCAATGCTAAGAACAAGGAGAGGGTTCTGAAAGCTTCAAGAGAAATGCAACATATTATGTATTAAGTACCATTTTTTTCCATCAGGAACTAAAGAGGCAAAAAGGCAGTGGGATGAAATATTTAAAACAAGAAGTTTACATCTGGTGAGACTGTTTTTCAAAAGTGAGGGAGAGTGAAAGACATTTCCAGATAAGTAAAAGTTGTGGGATTTCATCACCACTACAGCAGCCCTACATAAAATGCTAAAGGAAGTTCTTCAGACTGAAAGGAAAGGATTCTAGACAGTGGATCAAAGTAGCATAAAGAAAGACTTCCAAGTAAAGCAATCATATAGATAATTACAAATGCAAGTATTACTGTACATTTTGGTAGGTAACTCTACTTCTTACTTCCTACAGGTGCTGAACTGCAATGCATAAAATGCAATGATAAATCAATGGTTTGAGACATATAAAGATAAATTATATAATTATAATGACAAATATATTACATATATTTTAATTAAGATAATGAATAGCAAAATAGCAGAAGAAAGTCATGCATTTTCAGAAGTTACTTTAAATGTAAATGGATTAACACATACAGCAGAAAGGCAGAGACTGGCAGAATGGATATAAAGTCATGACCCAACTCTATGCTCTTTACACATGACTGCCCTTAAATTCAAAGACATAAATAGGTTGACATAAAAAGATAGAAAACATAAACCATGCAAAAAGTAAACAAATAGTGCTGAAATAGCTATGCTAATATCTGATAAGATGGATACTGAATCAAAAACTGTTATGGGGGTAAACATCACTAGATACTAATAAAGGGATATATTCAACAAGGAGACATAACAATTATAAATACATATACACATAATTGCAGATCCCTAAAATATGTCAAGGATTATTATTAGAAAACTTTATATACCAGTTTCCTACAATGGATAGTCATCTAGACAAATATCAGTGAAGAAATATAATACATGAACAATACTGTAAATGAACTAGACCTAACAGACATACATAGTACATTTCACCTGACAGCAGCAAAATACCTATTTTCTCTATTGCTATGGATCATTCTTCAGATAGATCATGTTAGTTCATAGAACGAGTCTCAACAAATTAAACATATCCAAATTATACAATGTATCATTTCTCAGTAGAAGGAAGCTAGAAATCAATATTGAGGGAGAACTGGAAAATTTCTAAATATGTAGAAATTAAACAACACACTCTTATACCAACAACGGGACAAGGTGAAATCATAATGTAAATTAGTAAATATCTTGAAGTGAATGAAAACACAATATACCAAAATTTAAGGGGTGCAGTGAAGGTAGTACTGAGACAGAAATTTATGGGCCCAAATGCTTATATTAAAAAAAAGATCTAAAATCACAGACTTTACCTCAAAACTGAAAGAACTAGAAAAATAACAGTAAGTTAAACTTAAAGTTAACAAAAGGAATTTAACAAATATTAGTGTGGGGATAAATGAAATAGAACATTAAAAATAGTAGAGAGAATCAAAAAAACCAAAAATTGGTTCTTTGAAATAATCAATAAAATTGACAAATCTTTAGCTAGGTTAACAAAGAAAAAAGATAGAGGCTGAAAATAACTAAAATGAAATGGTGGATGATACTTATTGACACCACAGGAAAAAAGATTGTAAGGGGTGTTATAGTTTGCTAGCTGACAGAATGTGATACACCAGAAACAAAATGGCTTTTAAAAGGAGGAGTTTATTAAGTCATAAGTTTACATGTTCTAAGGTCATGAAAATGTCCAAATTAAAGCAAGTCTATATGTCCAATCTCAGGCATCCAGGGAACGATACCTTTGTTCAAGAAGCCCAATGACATTCAGGATTTCTCTTTCAATTGGAAAGGCACATGGCGAACATGGTGGCATCTGCTAGCTTTCTCTCCAGGCTTCTTGTTTCATGAAGCTCCCCCAGGGGCATTTTCCTTCTACATCTCCAAAGGTTCTGGGCTGCACAGCCTCTGTCTGTCTCAGAGTGTCAAGACCTTTCCAAAATGCTTCCTCTTTTAAAGGATTCCAATAAAATAATCAAGACCCACCAGGAATGGGTGGAGCCACACCTCCCTTTATTCAAGTGTTCATACCCATAATTGGGTGAGTCATATCTCCGTGGAGATAACCTAATCAAGTTTCCAACCTACATCATCCTTTCAAACTGGTACAAGGGGATACTATGAACAACTGTATGCCAACAAATTAAATTACCTGGAAGAAATGGACAACTTCCTAGAAACAACAAGAACTATGTTCACTGACTCAAGAAGAAATAAAATCTTTCAAGAGAACAAAAACTAGTAAAGGGACTGAAATAGTAATAAAAAAAAATCTCCCAGAAAAGTAAGATCCAGGACTGGATGTCTTGGTAGGTGAATTTTATCAAACACTCCAAGAAGAATTAACATCAATCCTGCTCAAATTCTTCAAAAAAATTGAAGAGCAAATGCTCACTAACTCATTGTATGAGATCAACATTAACACAGTATCAAAGCTGGATAAAGATACCACAAGAAAAGAAAATTACAGACTGATATTTTTTATGAATATAGATGTAAAAATTCTCAACAAAATACCAGAAAGTTGAATCCAAACGCATGCTAAAAAATTATTCCCCATAATAAGATGGGATTTATCTGTGGTATGTAGGGGTGGCTCAATACAAAAAAAAAATCAATTAATGTAATGTATTATCCAGGGTTCTCTAGAGAAATAAAACCAACAATAGATATCTGAAAATATGAGATTTATGAAACTGTCTCATGTAACCATGGGGATGCATGAGTCCACAACCCATAGGGATGACTGTGAGGCTGGCAATTCTGACGAAGATCGTGATGGACTCCACAGGAGAGGATGTCTGGCTGAAGAAATGAAAATGCTCTCTTCTCCTTTGAAAGTCTTCATCTGATTGGATTAGATCCAGTTTATTGGATTATCTCATTGCAGAAGACACATCCTTAATTGATTGTAGATGTAATTAGCCACAGATACAACCAACTGATGGATGATTTAATAAATAACCTTCAGGTTTACCAACCAGCTATGAAATATCCTTGCAGTAACAGGCCATTGCTTGACTTACAATACAATGGTACCATTGTCTGACCAATGTGACACCTTAACCTGACCATCACAGTACACCCTTATCAACATGGCAGCTATACACATCATCTTAAATCATACTTATTCTCTAAATAGAGCACAATTACAGACATGTTTTGAATAACAATACTCAACTGTCCTGCATACAAGCAGAAACATACTAAATCTCTCCAGAATAGAGTGCAAGTACTTAGGTAACGTTTATTCTTAAACTCTACATCCTATGACTTATATACTATGACATGAACAGTACAACTTATGTGATAAGAAGAAAACAAGATATTTGCTATATGTATGAACATACTCATAACAAAACAAGGAGGAGATATTCATACCATCACAATCCTCATTTCTGTAACTCATCATTTGGTTGTAGTTCATATTTATCACTACCTTCTTCTATCATCTATTCTATGCTCCCTTTATCTTCAGGAAGCATTTGGCTGGTTCTTTGCCTGGTGGGGTGACCCAAACCTTCATTCCTGAAGTTTCTGAGCCACTAGTAGTCCTACCTGGATTGCGTTGTTGCAGTTTTCCATTGACTTTAATTACAGGCATGGTAGTACTAAGAGACACTCTAGGGGATCTCCTGTATTTCAGGAAACTCTGCTTTACCCAGTGAGTAGTTGAAGTCCTATTTCCCCTTTAGAGTCAGGATCAATCACCTCAGACAGTATGTGTTCTGGTTTGCTAGCTGCCGGAATGCAACACACCAGAGACGGATTGGCTTTTAATAAAAGGGGATTTATTTTGTTGGTTCTTCAGAGGAAAGGCAGCTAACTTTCCACTGAGGCTCTTTTCTTACGTGGAAGGCACAGGATGGTCTCTGCTGGTCTTCTCTCCAGGCCCCTGGGTTCCAACAACTTTCCCCGGGGTGACTTCTCCAAAGGCCTGGGCTGAGCTGCAAGTGCTGAGATGAGGAATGCTGAGCTGCTAGGCTGTGCTACATTGCGTTCTCTCATTTAAGCACAAGCCAATTAAGTTAAACGTCACTCATTGCAGCAGACACGCCTCCTAGCCAACTGCAGATGTAATTAGCAACAGATGAGGTTCACATACCGTTGGCTTATGTCTGCAGCAACAAGATTAGGTATGCTCACCTGGCCAAGTTGACAACTGAATCTAACTAACACAGTATGATAACCCCCTTCCTTGCCTGCTGATCCAAAGGCAGGAGAAACCAAAAGTGGTCAGGGTGGCAGTCTTTACTTCCAATTCAATGGAATCATTGTTATATCTCCTAGTAGGAGCACTCCTTCATTTGCAAGTAAGATATGTAGACCAGCAGAGCTTAAGGTTGCAGGGGCAGAAAACATAAACTTTTCTAGTGAATCATTAAGGGGTGATAGTGACTACCATTTCCACACCTTGAATCTTGGCTATGGAAGAAAGAGCACTATAGAGTGGATGCTCATTCAGAGCATATACAGCCTCCTGGATAACATTGCCCCTGCCCTGCATGGTATTGCCACCTAGTTGGTGCCAGAAAAGGGTCTTCAAAAGGCCATTCCACTGTTTTATCAACCAGGCTATCTCTGGATGATCCCAGAAAGGACTATAATGCTGCAGCTATCCACTTTTGGGTGGTACCTTCATATCATGCAGAACCATCTGTGAACCAGACCTGAACTTTCTGTTTCTCTGTCAACTAACTATAAGGAACTCACAAAACGGCCATAGCTCTGGGCTGAGAAAGAGAAGGTAATGTAATACCCTCAAAGAGGTATTTTAACACTGATGTTCAAAGCAGTATTCACAATTGCCAAACGATGGAAGCAACCAAAGTTCCACCAACAGGTAAAGGGATGAACAAAATGTTGTGTGCACATACACTGGCTATAAAAAGGAATGAGGGTCTGATACATGGATCATGGGTGACCCTTGAAGATATTATGTTGAGTGAAATAAGTCAGACACAATAAGTAAAAAATATTGTGATATAACTGATTTGAAATAATTATAATAAGTAAATTTGTAGAGTCAGAAACTAGAATCCAGCAGGAGAGAGGGAGAGGGTAGGTAATGAGGTATTAATGCTTAAATGGTACAGAATTTCTGCTTAGGGTGATGGAAAAACTTTGGTAATGGAATGGGGGTGATGGTAGCATAACATTGTATGTGTTATCAACATCATTGAATATTTGAATGTCATTAAAGAGAAAACTTGAGGTTAATGCATTCGTTATTAGGATGTAAAAATATAGCATAGGACTGTGCAACAAAACAGTGAACTCTAATATAAACCATGGGCTCTAGTTAATAGTATAATTATAATTATATTCTTTTAGCAATTACAACAAAATTACTACACTAGTTCAAGGGGTTCATAATGGGGACAGGGTAAATGGAAACTTTATTTTCTACATGATTTTTCTGTAAACCTACAACTTTTCTAAAAATAAAATTATATTAAAATGATCTGGAATCACCTTAATAAAATTTCAAGGATTGAGATGACTCATTCTGGACTTCAAGTCTATAAGGATTATCCTATTTTCTGTTTATTCTGATTCCTAGCACCATCTCAAAACAAAGCAGAGGAAATTTACTACCTTTTTCTATCCATGGTCATCTGTGTACTCCAAATTGTGTCCCCATAATCCTACAAAACTATCAAAACTCTGTTTAGCTTCTCTGCTTTTTTTTTTCAATTGGTACATTCCTAGGGGTAAAGCAACCATAAATATGACAGGTTTCCCTCTCTATATCTCTCTTTTCCAAGACCTTAGCCATATAATTAACAACTACCTTATTGGCTCTTCAATACTTTAAGGCAAAATTTTAAAATACAGATTTTTTTTTCCAGATTTCTGGAATTTTCCATGAAAAAAATAAGTCTGAATGATCTAGTCTGCCTTTACTGGAAATAGAAGTCAAGGAATGCAAGTTTATTTGTATTAGAAAGTTCAAGTTTATATTCCCCTATCTTAGTACTAAAGTCCTCAGGAAATATCCATTCATATTTATAACAGTAACAAAAGTTTATACTTTTAGAAATGCAAGGCTGGCAATAATTCACATTTATTTAATTCCTTATAGCTTTCAAGCTATTTTAAAATTTAGCATTGCTGTGATTCTCACAACAACACATTTACCTCAGGCCATGTGGTTTTTTACTTATTATTTAGATGAGAAAGTCAAGGTACAGGGAGATTAAGTGCCTTGCTCAAGATCACATAGCTTAAAAATATTTATAAGTAGCAGAGAAGAACGTCATTCAGATTTACTACTGTTTACTACTGCCAGTATACATATAGCACACATGCACAATACCCACCGAAAACAAACTAAATGGTGAAAGCAATAGGAAAAATGATAAGTGACTATTGTATAGGCACTTTTACAAACATCCATTTTTTTTTTATAATTATGAAAGCAATTTTATCCACTTATGACTATTTTGAGCTTATTTTTAGTTTTATACTTATATTTAATGGGTCATTAACAGGAGAATCACTACTTGCAAAAAAACAAAAAGTCCAAATGTTTCCTTCAGATTGAAATCATGAAAAATTATTACCTCCTAAATAACTTAAATATTAAAACCTATCTTTGGTCTTTTATCTCATAATGAATGTCAATTCCATGGTACAGCACTGTAGTGTAAACTCATGGTAGACATTTAGAAAGTACACATAAGTAAAAGATGTGAAATTAAAATAAACTCTAATTTTATAATCCCAAAAATGATACTGTTAACATTTTTACAACAACTTTTCTTTAGAAGTAGTTACATATCTGATGGTAATAATGAACACTTACCCAATACTCATATGCCAAACATAGATTGCTCTAAGTGGCTTAATTGTATCAGTGTATATAATTCTCACAAAAGCACTATAAGGAAGTTACTATTTATATTCCTATTTTCAGATGATAAAATGCAGGCATTAAAAGAAATGCAGGGATAGATTGCTTTAGTTATGTGCCCAAGATAACACAGCTACTAGATGGCATAAGTGTAATATAAACCAAGGCAATCTGACTTCGGAGTCTGGACTTTTAACCACAATATTAAGCCACATAGTTAAAACTGTTCCAAGAAATTAAAATTGCTGTGCTTACTATTTCATAGTCTGATCTTGTCATGATCACATTTCCATAGGATTAAAGGACTCTTGCCATCAGGGCTTTGTTTAAAAGTTCCTCAAAAGAACTTAAATCCTGCTTGCCTCAAGGCTTTTGTTTGTGTTCTTTGAAAGGAATGCTGTTTTACCCCATGATAGAAGGAAAATTGTTTAGCATGGAGATGACTGAAAATTCATTTGGATTTAAGACTTAAAATTCTTCAATCCAGTAACCAAATTAACCTAGCTACTTATTTAGAGATATGAAGATAAACTGTACACAAATGATTATTGGTATATAGATTTAACCATTTAACTGTATTCATCCTATCTCAAATAATCAATGTGGATGTATACTTTAAAAAATGTATCTCCTCCAATCTTATCCATTGGTTCTATAGTGCATAAAACAAATTCACTTTTTCTTTTATTTTTTCACATCTACACCTTCATAAATTAACAGATACCTTGTTCTCATTTGGACCAAAGAGGAAAGTTATATAATTCTATACGCTTAAAGTCTTTGCATGCTTTTTAAATATGGTATTGCAAAAGAAACTAAAATAGTATATCCTGTAATTAAATATATGATCTCATGTCTCCTTGTGGGAACTCTGCCCTTTTAAAGAAAACATTACTTCAACATTAAAATGAATGTAAAATGTCATAGAAATATATTAGTGACACTGTAATACTTTATTTACTAATTAAGTACAATAATTAGGGACGTACCATATCTGTGGATTATCTTATAAAAGATAAAATAGTGAAAAATAGCAAAATGTCCCTTTCGCCATGCTAAGCCAAATTTAACAAAATTAGTTCATATATATTTAGCTAAGTCTATTGCTGGTGCCATGAGCATTTTAGACCCATGAAGAATTGTTCCATGATATGACATATTCATACATCCAGAGGATGAATTAAGATTTAGGTTCTTAAATATAGCTGTTGTCTATTAGTAATAATTTGTACATAAATAATCTTGGTCATTCAAAAAGTTAATAGCATGGAAAATAAAGGTTTTCTATTTTTAACAAGTTGATTACTATACCCTATTATTTAAATTTGTTTTAATTAGCTCATTTTAAGTAAGGCAGTTTATGTAAAACTTCAAATATATTTTGAAGCCTGTGCAGCTAAACATGCAAAGAAATATAGGAAATGATTCAAGCATGCCAGTAGCATTACAAAATCAATGATAGCCATTTTAATAACTGTATCACACCTTAATTTTAATTTAGTTTTATTTTTAAAATAAATACTTTGCTTCTTTTCAATAGTGTACATTTCATGCTAAAATAGGGAATTAAGTAGTACCAAATATTTTCCTCTTTGTTCATACATTTTAATATGTCAAAGAACCTGCTACTCATATTTTTATTCACCTCAACAGGTACATAATAAACACAACTTAGTTGTTTACTCCCATTTTGAGCTACAACAAATATTAAGACGTAGAAAAATGGATCTAAATTCTTTCAAAATCCAAATTCATGTATCCTTTGAGGGCGAGATTCAATCTAATTATTTCCATAACTTTTGTCAATATTTCCTTAGCTCACTTATTCCTTTCTTTTTCAGAATACCTCAACCATAAAGTTTAGTCTGTATTGTTTATTTTAATGACCCTTTATAATAATTATTTTGAAAGTGCATTCTATAAGCAATGAAACAATAATTTTCACTCATTAACTGATTGATTCATTCATTTATCAAATATTACTGAATTTGATAACTTTCTCAGGAAGTGCTCAACTGATGTTTGGAAGGACTCACCTGCATGAAGAATCCAAATGTTTTTATTAATTGTATCTTAATTGGCACAGTCACCTCTATTGTTGGGCACAAACAGGATTAATGTGGAAGAAATGAAACATTAGTCATTGTGTAACTGGATGCCAGACAATGAATATAGAAAGCATACAAATAATTTTAAATCTCACATGTAAATTCAGGACATTTCTGTTAAGAGTAATGGCAAATGTGCTGTTTTTCTGTCTGTGAACAGAACCTTAGCAAACAGCAGTCTTATCTGCATTTCTTCTTACTTCTGATATCAAAACATGGAAGACTAAAGACATATCCCCATCCCCTAATCCCACACCTAGGAAAGCAAGTAAGATCACTGTGGCTCTTCACCATCCTGGAATCACAGGTTCAGACTTAAGCCTCAACTTTGAAGTTTATATGGAAAAAATACTGCTAGAATCTATCTATGCAGCTCTAAAATCAGTCTGGAAAATAGCATCTTTCAGTTACCTACAACTTTAAAGGAAGGAAAAAAGAGGCATATCTTGTCTTACCTGTTTTATTTTTGAACCCTATTTAAATGGGCTTTATTTGAGCTTTATGGACATAGAGATTGTCCCTGTGTGTAAGAGAAAAAGTTGGAAATCAGAGTTAATTCTCAGAGCCATAAGTTTTTATCTTATATTCAGCCCAGTCTCAGGTATCTACAGCAGCAGGTGTGGGGTAAGGTATAAGGTGAGTAATAGTGTGTAATAACCAGTCCTTTTCCTCAAGCATCTAGGAACAATGGGAAAACACGATGATCTATTTTGAAGCTTCATCCCTGTAGAATACTGAATTCAGAATAGGTTTAGAACTGCAGTAGCAGACTGTGTGGTTAAAGAACATGGGACAGTGACATATGCACCAAGATCTTATTCCCTTTTGTGAAAGGGGTTAAATCTGGCAGTTACAGCCCCTGGGACCTGTAGATGAATGCTTTCTGGGATCACAATTTTGTCTTGTGAGCTTACTAAAGAGAGAAGCAAAGTGATGATCAAGAAAAAAATTAATTCTAAAGTACAGTTAGGTTTAAAGTTAGACTA
Source organism: Tamandua tetradactyla (assembly GCF_023851605.1). NCBI lineage: Eukaryota > Metazoa > Chordata > Mammalia > Pilosa > Myrmecophagidae > Tamandua > Tamandua tetradactyla. Next base: position 134,321,604 of record NC_135331.1, read on the forward strand.
TTAGTCAAAGTCAGAAGCTAGAAAATCAAGAATCAGTGGGAAAGGAGAGCAAACAACACAGGGCTATTTAAGTCCTGGTTCTTTGTAGGGAGCACTACGTGGTTGATGAATGACTCTAATAGATTTCAGAGAAACTGAGAGAACCAAATTATGCCAAACAAAAGCAAAGAATTATGGACCTTCCCTCTACTTGCTAAACACAGACAACAATAAAATTTTATTTTGGTCAAAATAAACATGATCTTGATCATAAAGCAACTTCAGAGTGGAACTGAGAACTTAGAAACTAGAATTTTTTGTTTTGCTTTAAGAAGAACATATCTAAAGACTTTGAAAATCACCAATAGAGAGATGACCAAAAAAATAAGCTTCATAAAGTACTTGTCAATATTTGTTTTTTCTAATTATTGAAGATTATTCCTTGCTTCTTTTCAATAAATATTGATTGTGTGACTTTTCAGGGACCAGGGCATTGAAAATCACCTAAATTTGTCCACTGTGAATTAAAGAATATCTTGGATATTTGAATAAAATATAGTTCCTTAACTAGAAGTTACTGACAAAAAGAAAGGCTTTGGAGTCACTCATGCTCCTCTTTTTGTTTTCTATCTACCTCAGGAATATTTCCAGAACCTCCACCCTCTCACTGCTGCTCTGTTGTTCCTGTAAGACCATGAGTCAGAGCGTACCTCTTCGGTGATCAATGGCTTGCCATTTAACTCTTTGAAAAAGCCAGTCACTGGAAGAAACTAGGCAACCTGCCTGTTCTTCCTCACCCTGGCCTCTAAGATAAGCAGAGAGCCTATTTGGGTCTTTGAAGTGAGAAATGCAGTTTTCCCTTTCCTTGAGCAAATAGGTAGATTCTTACTTTTCTAGTTTTCAAGGTGCCAGAATGCGATATACCAGAAACAGAACAACTTTTAAAAGGATAATTTAATAAGTTGCAAGTTTACAGTTCCAAGGCTATGAAAATATCCAAATTGAAACAAGGCTATAGACATGTCCAATCTAAGGCATCCAGGGAAAGATACCTTGGTTCAAGAAGGCTGATGATGTTCAGAGTTTCTCTCTCAACTGGAAAGGCACATGATGAACCTAGTGATGTCTGCTAGCCTTCTCTCCAGGCTTCTTGCTTCATGAAACTCCCTGGGGACATTTTCCTTCTTCATTTCCAAAGGTTGCTAGCTGGTGGGTCCTTGTGGTTCTGGCTTTTTCCAAAATATTTCCTCTTTTAAAGTATTCCAGTAAACTATGCAAGAACCACCTGGAATGGGTGGAGTCACATTTCCCTCTAATCAAAGGTTAATACACACAACTGAGTGCGTCACATTGCCGTGGAGATAATCTAATCAAGCTTCCAATCTACAGTACTGAATAGGGATTAAAAGAAACAGCTGCCTCCACAAGATGGATCAGGATTAAAACATGGCTTTATGAGGGCACATAATCCTTTCAAACTGGCACACTTACTATATTTCATTTTGGTATGATATGATACTGCAATGTGAAGTATGTGCCATAATAGTAATTCTTTTCCAGAGAATTCTACTAGTGACAAACTTTCTGCCTATCAGTCTAACTGAGGAAAATCAAAATCAATGAGCCTCATTTTTTATTGAGGTTGGCCAGATATTTTTTCATGCTTATTAGTATATAAAGCTCAGTTCCAGAATTTTCAAACTATACGCTATGCTAAATAAGCCAGAAAATAATTATAAGCATATGGAAGGGAAATGTTGCCCTCTAAAAGGAATTTTACATAGAAATATTTTACTAGAATTACTCATCTATACTTGGGACCTAAATTTGAGTTTGGGAAAAGCAATCAGTCAACTTATATAATGAGATTTAAGAGGAAATAGTCAAGCAGGAAACTCTTCTCATGGGTAACAATTTCTCCACCTCCCAATCTGTGTCTGTTTTGTCTGGCTCAAAATAGCAAAATTCTATCCTTAATTATGCAGGCCACCTGAAGGCATCCTCTTCTAATAGGGTTATTTTTCCTTGGCATTCATCTTTCTTAGCTTTTATGAAATCAGGGAACTGAGCTTCCATCACTGGTTAGAATTGACCTCCCTCATCATTTTAAAAATCAGAGGAAAATAGAGAATTATAAAAAGCAAAGTCTAGAGAAAACACTAGTAGCATGGTCAAATAAAATTAGAATATCAAATGATGGTGCTTCAAAGCACCACTACAGGTCTATGCAAGTGATTAGCTGAGGCTCTTCTATCTGAGAAAAATGTTTTCATCCATCAGGTGATTTACTTTGCATGTGATGATCTGCCCTATACTGTAGTTCATCAGATTGACAACGACTCTCATGATTAATGATATTAGTGATAACTAGCATCTTTATAAATAAATAAATATTTAATGAGCATCTATTATGCACCAGTAACTTTATATAAATAATCTGATATAATACCTCAGAAGCAAGAGCTTTCTGAGATAGGCACTATTATATGTCCTAATTGACAGATGAAGAAAGTGAGGCAAAGTGATTTATGTCTCATTATCAAACAGAAATGAAAGGCCACCTGATCCAAGCAATCAGAATCTAGAATGCATGTTTTTACCATTCTCCAATTTTGCTTAATTTCTATAGTATACAGCTTCTCCAGCTATTAAAAATTAGAAGTGATAGCTAGCATTAAGAAAGCCCCTACATATCAAGTACTTTTTACAATTCTCTCTAACTTTGCAACAATACTACAAAGTGGCCATTTTACAGGCAAGAGAACTAAGCCTCATAGCGGTTAATTTACTTGTCCCAGGTCCTTCTCATTACAGAGATTAGAGTACTTTTTTTTTTTTAATATTAGAAAATTATCAGTAGACCAGTAAAAATTTGCAAGCATACGTCTGGAAAATCACAAAACTGATTTTATTTACTTTGGAAAACCATGACCAAATTAAGAAAGAAAGAAAGAAAGAAAGAAAAGAACATTCCATTATCTCCTTCAATCTCCAGTTCCAGCTCAAATGCCAATTCTCTCATGAAGCCTTCCCCAATTCTCTGATCCCAAAACCAAACTGATCTTAGATTTCAATTCAATAAAGGAGAAGCAAGTCGAACAGATGGGGGAACAGTTGTGCAAATTTTCAAACCACTGTTGCTTATAGGAATCAGAACTATTATAACCTCCATTTGTAAATCCCCTACCCCTTAAGATTCTACTGGTCTCTTTTCTGACATATATACTGATTGATATTAATGTTATCATTGTGCTTATCTTTTCCTCTCTTCCAGATGATAAGCAACTTAAGAGCAAATATTGTTTTATCTTCATACACTCTTTTATCTTCTATAATATTCAATACATTGCCTGACATGTTGTATATGCTCAGTAAGCTTTTACTCTTGATTCCAATGAGGAATTCAATGATCTTATTTTTGATTAGTAATTATTTAGCTTAATAATCTGTTTTTCAATGTATAGTATAAATAGCGCTATTCTTTTAGCATGTCACATAAAGGATAATTTCTAGACACTTCTAGTGACTTTCCCATGGTCTCATGAAGGGAAAATAAAAGCTTCAGAGATTAGAAAATATTAAACATACCATTACCTGATGAGGGCCTGAGAAGAGTCCTTACTCTCATGTCTGTCTTGCCCTGGAATTATCTGTGCAAAGACCCAAAGACAAGAATAAGCTTAACCTATCCCAGGGGCAGAAAAATGCTATTGTGTGGCTAGAGTGTACATGAGATAAAGCCAGAACATTAAAGAAGGGGTTAGAGCTTACAGGTTTTTGTAAGACAGAATAAGTCGTGGGGAATTTATTCCGATTAATGTGGGAAGGAAGTATAGAGTTTTAAGTAGGGTAAGTCCTATGGTCAGATTTATGCTTCAGAAGGATATATTTGGCTACTGCACAGAGAAGAATCCCTGAAGGTCAAAAGATGAAGAGCATGTTTAGAAAGGTCAGAAGGCTGTTGCAGGAGTACAGGTGATTGATAATGATAGCTTGGACTAGGATTGTTGCTATGAAGATGATGAGGAGCAGTCAAAATAAGACCTGCTAATGAATTGACCATGGATGTAAGTGGCAAATGTGAAATTCCAACTAGGTCTGTCTTACTCTAAAGTTTACAACATTTCCACACCACTACATTCTTTCTCTTACTATCTTATTATCAACTAAAAAAAATTAGGACACTATAAAACTTTAAAGCTTAGTTTTTCTTCTGGCTATTTCATTGCTTTATGATTTATCTCCCTAAAATTTAATGCAGTTTTAGAGAGTGTGATTATTCACTGAAAAAAAAAGAAATAACAAGAGAATGCATGGATGCATGCAAATTAATACGTAGCCTGAGAGATTATACCTCTTTTCAAATTTGACCTTGACAATGCAAGTAGCTATGCAGAGTAGATAAGCCAATTACTTTATACAAGACAGGAAGTGGAGAACCTGTATCTTTTCTTTGTATAAATAACTTGCAGTATTGCAGACTTCTGTCTTATTGCACATTTCATATAACAAAAAAAGGATTTTGAATATAAGTTCAAGGAACCTTTCTTTACCCCCATGCTTCCCCTTCTCCCACAATTATAATAAAGATAATGGCTAGAATGAATGCCTCAAGATATACTTCTATCTTTGAGACAGTAGGCAGGTTTTAAAAATTTATACATGAAGCAAAATAAGCTTTGTTCCAGGAACTTGTGAATGATAGAGCTATAGAAATCAAACTCTTACAATTAGAGAAGCACAACTAAAATCTATTAAAAATGGAAATTAATTAAACAATAATTGTGATAAAAAATTTCTAGTGCTAGACCCCAACTCCAGAGATTCTGATTCAATCGGTTTGGGATGAATCCCATACATCAGTATATGTTAGACTTTTTTCCTCAGATGACTTTGACGTACAAACAGGGTTGAGAACCATGGATCTAAGGAAAATAAATTATTGTTCCTTATTTTTCTGTAATGTCTTAGAGCAGGAATGCATCTACATTTTCCAAGTTAAGCAAGTTAAAGAAATCCCCTTATTCTGGCAAAAATCTGGAAGGAAATAATACATGTAGAAAACACCATGTGTTCATCTGTGTGTGCACACACACACATACACATGTGGTAGTGGATTAAAAGAGGACTTTTTGGGTGGGCCATGGTGGCTCAGCAGGCAGAGTGCTCACCTGCCATGCCAGAGGACCTGGGTTTGATTCCCGGTGCCTGCCCATGTAAAAGAAAAAGAGAGAACTTTTAAAACTCTGAGTCAGTTAGGGACATATATTTACCATAGGTAAAGGATACTTTATATCATAATTCAAGTAAAAAGAATGCAATCAAGAATCAAACAGGTCTTTATAAAGCAATACAAAATGGTTTGAGAAGGGAAAAGTTGTGAAAATAGCAATCATATTCTAATTCCTTACATTTCCATTTCAGTCCTAATTAAATTCCTCATTTTCAAAATATTTACTAAAGTTGGAGTTTTTAATAATATTAAGATAATCCTTCCCCCAACTCTTACCAGCCTTGATTCCAACATATGTCACCCCATTAGCTAATGTCCAAAGCTCATTAATGAATCAAATTCAATTTAACATAGAATTACTGAGGGCCTGCTTTACCAAGTCAAGTCAAATATGAACCACATTGTGGTAGTTTGCTCTAAAACATGACAGTCAACTTAATGAAAGATGAGTTTGTAGTATGTCCTCTACTACTACTGCTCTACATGTCCAAAAGGGAATGCAGAACTTGGGACAGTAGAATCTCTGAATAGGTGTCTTTGGGGTATAAAAGAGAACCTTCTTAAAAGTACTGTCCCCAAAGAGTTTTTTCCTTCTACTTTATACATGGATGGAAAATAGATGATTTTTGTGACTCCAGAGGCCCCTTTCAGATATTACTTGTAAGAGCACAGTGCCCAGAAAACAGGGAAATTCTAGAATCAAGGAAGGAATCAGGTGTAGGGGACCAAAGGAAAGAGTTCACATGAGAAATGAAATGAACTTTTATATTAGCAATAAGATGATTCTTAGTTAAGAAATTTTATTTTATGGTGAAAACCTTAAGAGTGAGTCTCATGAATGTGTTATCATTCATGAATTCATTTATTTTACAATTTTTATTGAGCACCTACTAACATCAGGCATTATTTTGTGACCTAAGAAAATAATGAACAAAATAGACAAATCCCTGCTTTCTTGAAGGTTTCATTCAAATAAGAGGAGGCCAACAAATACAATCAACTATATAAGTAAGTTACATAGTAAGAAAGGTATAAATGTCATGAGAAAAAAAAATGTGGAGAGTAGGAGTAAATGAGAGTGGGGGTGGGAAGCAAGATTAAATAGGGTGATGAAGAAAAACGTCATTGAGAAGGTGATATTTCACCAAAGATTTGAATGAAGTGAGGGCGGTTGCTGTGTTTAAGAAAATGTGGAGAAGGAAGGCACTTTTTGATATAGGATAAATAATAGCATATTTATATGATGATGGGAAATAACTAGTAGATAAAGAAAAATTGATGCTGAGGAAGAGAGAGGAGAAAAATGCTGAAGCTCTGAAAAGTTTGAGGGGAAGAGAGCTAGTGAAGAAATGGAAGGATGTTTTAGAGAAAATCATAGATTCTGCTCGTACATAACAGGTGAGAAGGCAGGGAACCACAGAATTTTGTACTAGACTAGGCTATTATACACTGGAAAGAACATTCCTCATATGTATGTGGCAATAACATTAAGTAACTTCCCTTCTCTTATATTTCTCTTCTGCAAAATTGGAAGTTTATGGTTCAAGACCTATTTGGCCACTGATTGTTTTGGTGGAGAAAGGGAAAATCCTGGAGAGTAGAAAGATCTCAGGTTTATCCACAGAAGATACACTGAGAATAGAGCGTATGCCATACCAGCATTCACTTCTATGCTAAAGGCTTCCTGTACTAACCAACTGCACTAGAGACTGAGGAATTCAGTTAACCCATAATGTAAAGACAGTGTGTTAGACAAAAGAAAATATCCACTTTTCTTCACAAAGGTGCCACTTCAGTGTTTTGTTGCTGAGAGGCAGATGCTTGGAGTCTGTGGTCAGAATAGTAAAGCTAACGCACTGGTTTACGAGAACTCCATGTGCTCACAGGTTTGGATAAGTGCGCCTCTTTACCTATCTTCCTTGCCTTTGCCTCCCCCTTACTGCCATGGCCAACCCAAGTTTTCTCTCCAACCAGTCCAAAACTTGGCTGTCAAGTTCTTTTTTTGTCTTTTGCACAATGAATCTGAAAAACAAATTCACGCATATTCATTAGAAAATCCTAATGTGCTAACCTTTTAAATAGCATTTGTTTTATTGAAAAAGTTCAATTAATTAATAAGGAGGAGCAACTAATAGGAAGCACTGGGGTCAGTTCTAGGAACAGGTATTCTTGAGTAGCTCTCACGTCATCCTGACATAGCATGTGATTTAGCAAGCAGTTATTGATTGGGTATCAAGAACTATGGTTTGTGCTTAGTGCAGACTACTGAGATGTATCTTACTTAGCTTCCTCACAGGGCTGCACCTTAGTGGGAGAGACAAAGTCACACACAGCTATTCTGCCTACAGTAGGACAAGTACAGTGATATACACATGTTCCAGGTGCATGGACATACAGAGCAAAGTTATTAGCAGGATCTGTGGACTCAGGGAAGACTGTAGACTACTGAGAGTTTAAGGGTGAAAAGCAGTTAGCCAGATAAATAAGGGCAGGAAGGGCACTCCTGGTAAATCACTGGAAGGTGAAAGAGAAAACAGACACAACAATTGATGATAGATGGGCAGACCAATATTAGATAGGTGATAGATAGCATCTCTTGTTTCTGTATGCTTCTTTGGCTGAGTTGTATGATCTGAAATTTAACATGTAATAAACATCTAGTCAAATAGAACCACCCCTTCTAAGTTAGAGAAATACTACTTTGCATGTTAACTTTTCTTTAAGACTATTCTTCAGGATGCTGTCCTTGGAGAAATAACCTTGGGCCTAAAAGGAGAAAAAGTTATGTCTAGAATACACTATTTTCTACTACAATTTGTTTGTAATAGCAGCAGAGAGTTATGACAAAGCCATTCTCTACAAGAATAAATTGAAAAGTTCTACAGAGTTCAACTGTTGACTCCATAGTGAACTGACTACTGAATTTTCAGTTGTATTTTTCCTCTGAAGATATATTGACATCAAGTTCCCTTGAAAGAATATAATCATCCTTTCAAAATCATTTTTAATATGCTCTATGCCATTCAGATTGTTTCATTTGCCAGGACTTTTATTTCTCTCTGATGCTTCCAGTGAAAGTCAGCTTGAGCCAGAACCTCTGTCAAGTTATAAAAGTAAAGATTTCTGACAGCTTTGAGGATGTTGTAACTTTTAAAAAATGTACAAATTGGGTTAATTCTAGTTTATGAAGAGCAAAATAGACATGTTAGGACTTCAAATGTTAACTCTAATGGTAGTAATTATACTTTATTATCAATTAATGAGGTACTCAAAAGAAGTTGGCCTAATGAATCAACATATTTGCTACTTAGACCTTTAGTGTTTCAAGATTGTTCTGAAGATGCTGCCAAACAGTAAGAATATTCCCTTTTCTATCTGAAGATAAAACTCTATTGGCACAATAAATGCATAAATTAAAAGTATTTTCAAAATTGCAATTACAAAACAGAATGTTCAAATCTATCCCTATATTATACTAATTTTATAACATTGATATTTAGTTGTCTGTCTCACACTCCACCAAAACCATCAAGTAAAGAAACAAGGGGAAAAATCCCATTTTTCCTAAGAAGACATTGAAATACAAAACATGATGATAGTGACCAATGCTTAGATCTAAGCCAAGTGTTTGCCATTATACACATCTTTCACACACTGGCAGAATATGCTTAGACAGTTTCTATAGAAAGCATATTTCAACAGAGGATATTACTCTATATTTATAAACTATTTCATGAACTGAGTTTCTCTTCTTCCTCATGGTCTTATCTGTCTGTTGTTAAAAAAGAACTACTTGAATATTAGGTAGATGATAAAAAGCATATTTTTGTAGCATAATAGCATTAAGACTAAGTTATGACATGTATTGGTAATGTTTGCATTCCCAAATCCTTATGAATATTTCTGCATGTCAGCATACAGACATATAAAGAAAGGCATACAAAGAAAGATTTCTATCTCCAATCTATAGATGAGGCTACAATGCCTGTGAGAGGTTTGGTTATGTTTCACCTTCAAGTGTCAAAATTTTCTAACTCATTATAGAGCCCTGTATTAGTTAGGGTTTTCTAGAGAAACAGAAACAACAGAAAATATTCATAAATATAAAATTTATAAAAGTGTCTCATGTAACCATGGGGACATAGAGTCCAAAATCTGTAGGGCAGGCTGTGAAGCTAATGATCCTGATAGAGGGTCTGGACAAACTCCACAGAAAAGGCTCACCAGCTGAAGCAGGAGGACAGCCTGTCTCTTCTGAATCCTTCTTAAAAGGCTTCCAGTGATTAGATTAAGTATCACTCATTAAAGAAGACACTCCTCTTGGCTGATTACAAATGGAATCAGCTGTGGATGTAGCTGACATGATCATAATTTAACTATGAATTGTCCTCATAGCAAAAGACAGGTCAGCACTTGCCCAACCTGACAAACAGGTACCACCACCTGGCCAAGTTGACACATGAACCTGACCACGGCAGTCCACCCCTTGTCAACTTGGCAGCTATACACATCACCTTAAACCATACCTAATTTATAAATAGAAAACAATAAAAGATGCATTTTCTTCCTCACCTAACAATACTCAACTGTCCTGCATATAACTGGAAACATGTTAAATCTCTCCAGAATAGCGTGCAAGTCCTTGGGTAATATTCGTTCTTAAACTTGATAACTTGCAACTTAAGTGTATAATATGAACAAAACAGCGTTATAGTCCTTGTTTCTGTAACTGATCACATGGTCATAGTTCATATTTATCACTACCTTCTTCCACTACCCATTCCATGTTCACTTTACCCTCAGCAAACGTTTCAGCTGGCCATGGTTCTTTGCTCAGCGGGGTGACCCAAACCCTCATTCCTGAAATTTCAGAGCCATTGATAGCCCTGCCTGGATTGGGTTGTTGCTGTTTACCATTGATTTTAATCATGGGCATGGTAATACTAAAAGATGCCCTAGGGGACCTCCTATATTCCAGGAAAACTCTTCTTTATGTCCATTGTGCAGTTACAGGCCTATTTCCCCCTGATAGTCAGGGTCAATCACCCCAGCCAGTAATGTAATCCCCTTCTTGGCTTGTTGATCCAGGGGCATGAGTAGCCCAGTGACCAGGTGGCAGTCTTAGATTCCAGTTCAATGGAATCATTGTTTCTCCTGGTGGAAGCACTCTCCCTTTCTGGAGCTAAAATTTGTAGACCAGCAGAGCTCAGGGTCGCAGGGATAGGAAACAAAAATTTTCCTAGTCAGTCACTAGGGGTAAGAGTGAGTGGTACCACTCCCATTTACACCCCTTGGTTTCTGGACGCATGGATCCTGGCTATGGGAGAAACAACACCAGACAGCGGACACTGTTTCAGAGCATACACAGCTTCCTAGAGAACATTACCCCAGCCCTTCAAGGTATTGCCATCTAGTAGGCACCATAATTCAGTTTTCAAAAGGCCATTCCATCATTCTATAAATCCAGCTGCTTCTGGATGATGGGGAACATGGTAAGACAAGAGAATTCCATGAGCATATGTCAGTTCCCCTACTTCATTTGCTGTGAAGTGTGTTCCCTGATCAGAAGCATTGCTATGTGGAATACCATGACAATGGATAAGGCATTCTGAAAGCCCACGGATGGTAATTTTGGCAGAAGCATTGCATGCAGGGAAAGCAAACCCATATCCAGAGTATGTGTTTATTCCAGTTATAATAAATTGCTGCTTTTTCCATGTAGGGAGTGGTCCAAGGTAATCAACCTGCCACTATGTAGCTGGCTGGTCACCTTGGGGAATGGTGCCATATCGGGACTGAATGTGGGTCTCTGCTGCTGGCACATCAGGCACTCAGCAGCGGCTGTAGCCAGGTCAGCCTTGGTGAGTGGAAGTCCATGTTGCTGAACCCATGTATAACCTCCATCCCTACCACCATGACCACCTTGTTCATGAGCCCATTGGGCAATGACAGGAGTTCTGGGGAAAGAGGCTGACTGATATCCACACAATGGGTCATCTTATTCACTTGATTATTAAAACATCCTCTGCTGAAGACACCCTCTGGTGCGCATTCACATGGGACACAAATACCTTCATGTTTTTAGCCCACTCAAAAAGGTCTATCCACATACCTCTTTCCCAGACCTCTTTGTCACCAATTTTCTAATTATGTTTTCTCCAAGTCCCAGGTCATCCAGCCAAACCATTAACAATAGCCCATGAATCAGAATAAAAACATGCCTCTGGCCAGTTCTCCTTCCAAGTAAAATGAACAACCAGGTGCACTGCTCGAAGTTCTGCCCACTGGGAGGATTTCCCCTCACGATCGTCCTTTAATGACATCCCATAAAGGGGTTGTAGTGCTACAGCTGTCCACTTTTGGGTGATACCTGCATATTGTGCCGAACCATCTGTAAACCAAGCCCAAGTTTTCTCTTCCTCAGACAATTCACCATAAGGAACTCTCCAAGAGGCCATAGCTCTGGTCTGGGAAAGAGAAGGCATTGTGACATTCCTGCTGCACATACCCAACTTTATGGCTTGGTGGGTCAGACAACACCCAGCTCATGATAGGCAACTCAGGTCTCATGGTAATTTAGTGGCCCATGGTTAAGCATTCATTCTCTACTAAGGCCCAGTAGCAGGCCAAAAGCTGTTTCTCAAAAGAAGAGTAGTTATCTGCAGCAGATGGTAAGGCTTTGCTCCAAAATCCTAAGACTCTGCATTGTGATTCTCCTATAGGAACCTTCCAAATGCTCCAAACAGCATCCCTATTTGCCACTGACACTTCCTGCACCAATGGATCTGCTAGATCATTTAGTCCAAGTGGCAGAGCAGCTTGTATAGCAGGCTGAACCTGTCACAGAGCTTCCTCTTGTTTAGGTCCCCACTTAAAATTAGCAGCTTTTCTAGTCTGTCAATAAATGGGCCAGAGTAGCACATCCAAATGAGGAATACGGTGTCACCAAAATCCAAAGAGACTACCTGTTGTGCCTCTTTTTTGGTCCTTGGAGGGGCCAGATGCAGCAACTTATCCTTCATCTTAGAAGTGATGTCTAAACATGCTCCACAGCACTGGACACCTAGAAATTTCACTGTGGTGGAAGGCCCCTGTATTTTTGTTGGATTTATCTCCCATCCTCTGACATGCAAATGCCTTACCAGTAAGTCTAGAGTAGTTGCTACTTCTTGCTCACTAGGTCTAATCAACATGATATCATCAATATAATGGACCAATGTGATGTCTTGTGGGAGGGAGAAATGATCAAGTTCCCTGTGGTCAAGATTATGACATAGGGCTAGAGAGTTGATATATCCCTGAGGTAGGTCAGTGAAAGTATATTGCTGACCTTGCCAGCTGAAAGCAAACTGTTTCTGGTGGTCCTTACTAATAGCTATTGAGAAAAAGGCATTTGCTAGATCAAAAATAGCTGCATATCAGGTATCAGGAGATGTACTGATGTGCTCAAGCAATGATACCACATCTGAAACAGCAGCTGTAATAGGAGTTACTACCTGATTGAGCTTATAATAATCCACTGTCATCCTCCAAGACTTATCTGTTTTCTGCTCAGGCCAAATAGCAGAGCCGAATGGGGATGTGGTGGTAATCAAACCCCTGCATCCTTCAAGTCCTTAAGAGTGGCAGTAATCTCTGCAATCCCTTCAGGATTCTGGTATTGCTTCTGATTTACTATTTTGCTTGGTAGGGCCAGTTCTAGTGGATTCCACTTGGCTTTTCCCACCATACTAGCCCTCAGTACATGAGTTAGAGCCAATGTGGGGATTCTGCTAGCTGCTCAGTATGTCTATTCCAATTATGCATTCTGGAACTGGGGAAATAACTACAGAATGGGTCCAGGGCCCCACTGAACCCACTGTGAGACAGACCTGAGTAAAAACTCAATTGATCAATTGATCACCTGGCCTCTATAGCTTCCACTCTGACTGGTGGACCAGAGTTTTGTTTTGCATCCCCTGGAATTAATGTCACTTCTGAACCAGTGTCTAATAATCCCCAAAATATCTGAACATTTCCTTTTCCTCAATGCACAGTTACCCTGGTAAAAGGCTATTGGTCTCCTTGGGAAGGCTTGGAGGAGGATTAACAGTATAGATTTGTGACAGTGTAACAGGGTTCTCCCCCAAAGGGACCTGGCCTCCCCTTCATTCAAGGGACTCTGGGTCTATAAATTGTCTCAAGTCTGGAAATTGATTAAGGGGCCATGACTCTGTGCTTTTGTTATTCAAGTTAGACTTCTGTTCACTTGACCTAGAACTCTTTTGCTTATACAACTCAAACAAGAATTTAGCAGACTGCCCATCTATTGCATGTCTAGGTACCCCATGATTTACTAGCCAATGCCACAAGCCTCTGTGAATCAGATTATTTAGACTCCTGCTTTGAGTTTGCTGTCTATTATAATAGCCACATCCACCCTGTCTTTCATGATTAAGTGCTGCCACCTGGCTTCTGCCAACTTGGGATCCAGTCATCCCCATTATGTTTAAGGAGTCCAGCTTAGTGACAGCAGTTCCTGCAGTAATATCTGACCTGCAGAGAAATGCAACTACAGAGCTCTTCAGGGATGATGCCGCTAGTGTCACAAATTTATTTCTCACTGTTCTGGTAAAAGGTGCATTCTCTGGACATTCCTGGGGTGTAAGAGCAGACTTTGTATGATAATTCCACTCTAACACTCCAATCTCTCTCAGCCTCTGGATCCCCTCATCTACATTATACCGGGGCAGTTTTGGCATTTCAACTTTAGGTAATGTTGGCCACCTTTTGATCCATGTTTCAACCAGCTATCCAAACAAACTGTTAATCTGTTAATGCCTTTTCTAACCCCTCGAGCTATAGCATTGAATGCAGAATCTCTGCTTAGTGGGCCCATATCAATAAGTTCAGCCTGATCCAGCCTTATATTTTTTCCACCATTATTTCACACCCTTAAAATCCATTGCCACATATATTCCCCTGATTTCTGTTTATATAAATCACAAAACTCACACAGTTCTTTTGGAGTATAATATACCTCCTCATGTGTGATACTTTGTACCTCCCCTTTAGAGGTCTGTTGGGACTTTAGTTACAGGTCTGGAAGAAATGAGGGGTGGTGGGGGTGGGTCATGAAAAAAATTAGAAGCATCTTCCAAGCCATTTGCTTTAGGGCATTCATTTGCAGGTTCATCTGGTGAAACTGGTTTAATCACTCTAGGGCTAATCCCTTCAGGTGGATGCTGGGTGGCCAACTCCTCAAGGCAGACTGGAGGTGGGGCAGCTATGTCCTCAAGGTAGATTATTACAGGGTTATCTAGAGAAGACTCAGCATGACCTAGGGTTTCAACCTCTCCACCAACATCATTATCAATCCATATGTTGCCATTCCATTTTTCAGGGTTCCATTCCTTTCCAATCAATTTCTTCACTTTAATGGCAGACACCATGCAAAATTGAGATTTCACTTTATGTTGCAATGTTGCTACTCTAACAATAAGATTTTGAGTCAGATTTTTGGAGATCTCATGTTTACAGCTATAGGAAATAAGATTTTCCTTCAGGACACTCACAGAAACATCTACATCTGTCAGATAGCACTTAAGCTTCTTGTTTGAAGGTTTAAGCCCATCCCTTTCACTCATTAATGTACACAGTGTATCTATCAACAACTATCCAATTTCTCTATATTTCTTATTTCCACAAAACTCTGTAAAGGTGTCAAAAACATTATCCCCCAGAGACAAGCAAAGCATTAGAAGAATTGAACGGTGATATTTTGACTCTCTCTTTTGCCAACTCACTCCATGGACTGGCAATGTCATTTTGATTATGGGAATCAGAGCCCTTAGTTCCTTTGAGTCCAGTCTGAACAGAAAACCATTCATAAAAACCCATTTTTAAGATTCTGTTTCTTAAGAACCACTTCTGCTACCAAGGTGTATTAGTTAGGGTTCTCTAGAGAAACAGAATCAACAGGAAATATTTGTAAACATAAAATTTATAAAAGTGCCTCATGTAACCATGGGAATGTAGAGTCCAAAATCTGTAGGGGAGGCTGTGAAGCTGACAATTCTGTTGGAGGGTCTGGATGAACTTCACAGGAGAGTTTCGCAGGTCAAAGCAGGAAGAGAGCCATCTCTTCTAAACCCTCTTTAAAAGGCTTCCAGTGATTAGATTAAGTATCACTCATTAAAGAAGACATTCCCCTTGGCTGATTACAAATGGAATCATCTGTGGATGTAGCTGACATGATCATGATTTCATTCTATGAAATGTCCTCATATAGCAAAAGACAGGCCAGCACTTGTCCAACCAGACCAACAGGTACCACCACCTGACCAAGTTGACACATGAACCTGACCATAACAAGCCCTTTGACTATTACTCAAAATGATTTATATACACAGTACCATGTTGTGTCAGTTTCCTGATAGGTGAGATTATGTTGAGAAAAAATATATCAGATTGGGAGAGAGAATATGTTGGTTCAAGCTCCTGTCTCTGACCTTGAGTAAGCAGAAGGATCACTATGAATGTTTTACTTCCCAACTTCATTGGGGAGTTGGAAAATCTAATGTAATAGATATAGATTTGAAAATTGCAGTTATTCGTAGCAAAATATTTATTTATTTTGAAATCTATTGTTGATAATGGTAGATCTAGGAGTCTGCTTTACCTATATTGAAGGCTAAACTTTGCTCTCTTCTCTGATTTGCACCCCCTCCTTCTCCCTCAGGAGTTTTCTCCCTTATTTTCTACTCTCTCCTAAATTTCAATATCTCCATCTCTAGTGACTACTTCCTTACCATTAACATTTAAACATGATCCTAAACCTACTATTACAATAAAACAAGACAAAACAAAAAACCTTCCTTGATCCTGTGGCACTTTTTGGCGACCCACATCTCTCTTCCCTTCCATACCCAATCTTTAAAAAAGTTCATGCATCCTAACATTCATCACTCTTATATTCCATTCTCCTCTCTCTACTATGACTATGACTTTCAGGAACTTCTTTCAAAAAATGGCCACTGGCTTTCTGAAAGTAACAATATCCTTAACCTCCTATTTGATACAATTTATCATTCCTTCCTTTTCCCTTTTTTATTCTTGGCTTCCATGAAACCACCTTCTACTAGTTTTCCTTTTGCCTCTTTAGTTGCTTTTCTCATTCTTCTTTTCAGTTCTCTCTTTCTCTGTCCTTTAGTCTTCTTTAGTGCTCCACCCCAGGATCTTTAATCTCTTCACCTTAAATAGTCTCATTACAATATCTCCTCTATTTGCATGATTTTGATACACAAGAACTTCCTAAATACATAACTCCACCAAGATTTTTTTCTCTTGAACTTCAGATGGACAGATCCAATTACCTAGTTTTTTTTTTTTCATATTGATGCCTCGCAGGCAACTCCAACTCATTATGTTCAAGGTTAAACTTATTTTTTCTTCATTTTCTGTCTCCCTGTGCCACTCTTTCTTAGTGAATAGAACCTTCATCTGCCTAGTGATTTAAGCCATACCTAAGTTCCAACTTAGGCCTCTCCTTACCCTCAATTTCTGCATCAAATCAGTCACCATGTCTGGCAAAAACATTTCTATCTCCTGACCATCCCATCATTAGTCTACTAACAGATATGTCTCATCTAAAATACTACATATGTTCTCCAATTCGTGATAGCACAAAGATTGACTGTGGGTACTACGTGAAAGTACTTTGGCATTCTCATTATATTAGTTATCTATTGTTTAATAAATTACCACAAATTTAGCAGCTTAAAACAACACACTTGTTAAATCACAATTTATGTGGGTCCAAAATGGGCACATCTTAGCTGAATCCTCTGTTTCAGGTTATCTCACAGAACTGAAATAAGGGTATCAGTTAGGGCTGAAAACTCCAGTGGGGAAAAATCTTCCAAACTCATATAATTGTTAACAAAATTCACTTCCAGCTGATGCAGTTCTTGGCAGGATTCCTCTCAGGCAGTTACAATGAGGACCTCAATTTCTTGATGGATGTCAGCCAGAGACTTGCCTGAGTTCCTTGATTTGTGGCCAACAGGATAACTTGCTTCATCAAAGCTACTGATAGAGAAACAGTCTGCCAGCCAAACTGAAATCAGAATATTATAAAATCAATTCACAAAAGTGACATCCCATCACCTTTACCAGATTCTATTTGTTAGAAGAAAATAACAGGTCCTGTCCATGCTCAAGGGGAGAGGATTTTTTTTTTTTTTTTTTTTTTTTTTTTTTTTTTTAAGGAAAGACAGAGAGAAGGAAGGAAGGAAGGAAGAAAGGGAAACATTTTTAAACATTTTCTTGTTTTTATTGTATTCTGTTTCTCCGTTTTTGTTACATGGGCTGGGGCCGGGAATCGAACCGAGGTCCTCCGGCATAGCAGGCAAGCACTTTGCCCGCTGAGCCACCGCGGCCCGCCCGGGGAGAGGATTTTTCAAGGGCATAAATACTAGGGCTCATCCTAGACTTTGTTTGCCACATTCCATCAGCTTCCTAAACTCCTCACAGGAACACACAATCTAGGAAAAAATTGTGCAATCCATACAATTGCAGCTTCAAGAAAAATCCACTCCTTACAAGCTGTGGCCCTACCTCTTCCTATGAAGACAGTCTAGAGCCAATGCTCTATGATCCACCATCTACACAACAGTGAGAGAAATCATGTAAAAATGAAGATTATTCACTTATCGCCCCAGATGTAAATTCTCCAGTGGCTCTACTGCCTGAAGCATGGGCTCATTAACTTGGTTTAGAGGCACTTCCTTATCTGGGTCATACTTAGTCCTTTATTCCCACACTATATGCCAGCCATATAAAATCAAGACCCGTGAACCTTGTGGTTTTCTTCCTTTCATATTCTTGCAAAGTAGTTCAGGTCTGAGTTCATTTACTTTAAAAGACCAGTCCTTATTAACCTTAGTCCTAGATAAGGGGCAGCTCTTGCATGCTTCCTAATGACACTTTTTTTTCTTCTTACATTGCTTATTCAGACTGAATTATTATTATTATTGCCTTATTTGTATACAAGACAGAGACTTTATCTGATTTTATACCTCCAGTGCTTAACAGAGTGTTTTACATATTAAATGCTCAATAAATATTTCTTATATAAATGAAGTACTTGTGAGTTCATGAAATGTAATGTGGGATAGCATGTTTGCTTTCTATGATTTACCTTCAAACATTTATAAGTCCACCAAATCAGAGTGCCTTAAAACATTATTCCTTTGTTTTCCCCAATGAGTGGCTCAAATTGATAATTTGTTCCTCTATCAAACCCCAGAATAATGAGTTCCATTACCTAATAACTCCATGTATTTGCCCCAAAATTATTCCTTTTGTTGATTTAAGGACTTATCTTCAATTCCAGCTTTTCATTGTTCAGTAATCAGTCCTGTGTTCATAATTTCTGTGCTCATTACAAAACTGAAGATGTCAATCCAAATCCCTCACCACTTTCCCTTTTCCTGATGGAAGAATCTCAGCCTTATTATTCAGTTTTCAAGTGTAAAATGCACAATGCCTTTATTATTTTAGTTGATCTTGTCCAGATCTTCTCCAATTGCATTATATCTGCTTTATAGAACAATAATCAGCATTTCACACAAGTATACAGTGATGGTTCAAGGGAACACAAGCTTATATTGAAAAATGAAGGTGAAAAAATTAAAATGGTGCAATTTTCTCATCTTTATGGTAGATTAGTATCTGAGCTGGCTTTAAGATTGAGACATGGATTTGGATACACTGAATGCTAAGGTTAAAATCCAGTCCAAGTAGAATCTTAGGATACTGTTTGACTTCTATGACCACCATAGTTCTTTTCTTGACTTCTCTCTTTCCACATCTGATGAGTCTAGATGTGTCAAACCTTTTAGAAAGTGGCTGGTTCTAGTCTTAACTATAACTGTAATGTGTGGGCTGATTCTATATTAAATGAAGACAAAATAGGACAGCATAATGTGAAAGCCAGTGTTCAAGAATATGTAGCCATGGGAGCAGATATGATTCCCAAGGTACAGCTTACATGTGTAGATGGACTGCTGGAAACGGCTGAAGTCTGCATGTCATAGTGGAATCAATGCTGGATTCAACAAGGAAAGGATGGTGAATGATCCAGGAGGAGTATTAACTACAAAGTCAGAGCATAAGAAAATGTCGGGGGCAGTAGGACTATTTTGTGTGGTATGGTGGGAGTGGATACATGGGCTTTAGGAAGTTGTTTCAACACATAGAACAGAACACCAAAAATTAGTGAATTTTATTATATAGAAAATTTTTAAATACTGATAATTTAAATGTTAATTAGTTAAATATGCCAATTAAAAGATCAAAATTGTCAGGTTGGATTTGAAAAAGCAAAGCCTAATTATATGTTAACTATAAGAAACCCACTTAATACAAAGACATACATAATTTAAAAGTAAAGACATGGGGAAAAATGCAACATACATAGAATTTATATGTTTCTACTTAGATTACTTTATAAGAAAAGTAGGAATGGAAAATAAATCAGCAGATATCAAATATTTGAATGGATAAATGTATGAATGAATTTTCTATTCTTTCTTTCTTTATGTTTTGACATGGGCAGGCTCCAGGAATCAAACCTGGGTCTCCAGCTTGGAAGGTGAGAACTCTGCAACTGAGCCACCATTGCCCGCCTTCTTCTTTTTTTTATTAGAGAGGTTGTAGTTCTATAAAAACATCATGAAAAAATCAAATGTTCCCATATATCCCACTATTGTTTAAATTTGAATTAGTGTGGTAGCCATGTTAGCATTAATGAAAGGATATTAAATATTAGTGTTAGCTAATATTTAATATTAGCTAATTCTAGCTAGTGTTATCTGGAATCCATAGTCTAGCTAACCATATATTACATTTGGGTGTACCTCAAAATTAAACATTTTTGTGTTTCAAAAATACACAATAGGTTTATTTTTCTGATATACCACTCTATTATTAACACTTTGAAATGGTGTCATACATTTGTTATAATTCATGAAAGGACATTCATCTGTACTATTAACCATAGTCATCATCCACAACAGGGTTGAGTGCATTATACAGTCCCATGTCTTATCCTCTATAATTTCTCCTAGTAACATGCACAACCCAAAATGTCCCCTTTCAACTACACTCATCAACAAACCACAGCATTGTTAATTACACTCAAAATAATGTGTTACTATCACCACTAGCAATTTCCAAATATATACGATAAATCTAAATGGAAATTCTCCACAAACTAAGAATGAAATCTTCTTTCTCTACCCCCATTCTATCTTTGATAACAAATATTCTTGATTCAAGCTCTAGGAATTTTCTTATTATAATTAGTTCATATCAGTATGATCGTGCAATATTTGTCCTAATGTGTCTGGCTTATTTCATTCAATGTAACGACCTCAAGGTTAATCCATGTTGTCACATGCATCAGGACCTAATTCCTTCTTACAGCTGAATAATATTACATAATATGTATATCCCAAATTTTGTTATCCATTCATTGGTTGACATGTGGTGTGATGTTAGGTTCATGTGTCATCCTGGCCAGGTGATGGTGCCCAGTTGTCTGGTCAAGAAACCACTGGCTATCTGTTGCTGTGAGGACATTTTATGGACTTAAATCATGAGCATGTTGGTTGCATCCATGGCTGATTACATGTGCAGTCAGCTAAGGGGAATGTCTTCTGAAATGAGTGATGCTTAATCTAATCACCCAAAGGCTTTTAAGGAGAATTCAGAAGAGACAATCTCTCTTTGCATTTCAACCAGCCAGCCTGTCCTGGGAGTTTGTTTATGACCTTCATTGGAGTAGCCAGCTTGTGGCCTGCCCTACAGATTTTGGACTCTTATGTCCCCATGGTTACATGAGACTCTTCTATATATATTATATTTACAGATATATCCTGTTGATTCTGTTTCTCTAGAGAACCCTGACTTATACACTTGGGTTGATTTTATCTTTTGGCAATTTGTGAATAATGTCACTATGAACATGAGTGTGGAAATGTCTATTCATGTCCCTGCTTTCAGTTCTTCTGTGTATATACCAAGCACCAGATTGCCAGATCATATGGCGATTCTATATGTAGCTTCCAGAGGAACTGCCAAACTATTTTCTACAGTGGTTGTACCATTTTGCATTCTGAACAGCAGGGGAATGAGTGTTCCTATTTCTCCATATCCTCTCAGCACTTATACTTCTCTCTTTTTTTTAATAGTGGTCATTCTAGTAGGTGTGAAATGATGTTTCATTGTGGTTTTGATTTACATTTCTCTAAGGCTAGTGATGTCAAGCATATTTTCATGTGGTTTTTAGCCATTTGTATTTCCTCTTTGGAAAAGTATCTATCTAAATCTTTTGCCCATTTTGTAATTGGATTATTTATCTTTTTCACTGCTGAATGTAGAATTTCTTTATGTATTCTGGATATTAAACTCTTATCAGATATATGGTTTCCAAATATTTTCTCCCATCGCATAGGTTGTCTTTTCACTTTTTTGACAAAGTCCTTTGAATCACAAAAGTGTTTAATTTTGAGGTGGATGCATTTATTATTTCTTCTTTTACTGCTTGTGCTTTGGATTTAAAGTCTAAGAAACCATTGCTTACTGCAAGATCTTGAAGATGCCTCATTTATATTTTCTTCTGGTTTTATGTACAGATGCTTAGGTCTTTGAGCCACTTTGAGTTAATTTTTATGTAAGGTGTGAGATAGAGGTCCTTTTTCATTTTTTTGCGTATGGATATTCAGTTCTCCTAGCACCATCTTTTAAAGAGATTATTCTGTTCCATTTGAGAGGACTTAGGATGTCTGTTGAATATCATTTGATCATAGGTTTGAGGGTCTATTTTTTAACTCTCACTTTGATTCCACTAGTCAATACATCTATTTTTATGCCAGTAACATGCTATTTTGACCACTGTAGCTTTAAAATATGCTATAAAGTCAAGAGTGAGTCCTCCAACTTCGTTCTTCTGTTTTCAGGACATTTCTGGCAATTCAGAGCCCCTTACATTTCCAAATAAATTTGATAATTGTCTTTTCCATTTCTGCAAAGCAAGCTGTGAGAATTTGGTTGGGATTGTGTTGATCTGTGAATCATTTTGGGTAGAACATATTTAGTCTACAATCTATGAACAGGCAATATCCTTCTGTATTAGTTAGGGTTCTCTAGAGAAACAGAATCAACAGGGAACACTCACAAATATAAAATCTATAAAAGTGTCTCACACAACCACGGGAATGCAGAGTCCAAAATCTGTGGGGCTGGCTGTGAAGCTGATGATTCTGATGGAGTGTCTGGATGAACTCCACAGGAGAGGGTCACCAGCCAAAGCAGGAAGAGAGCCTGTCTCTTTGGAATCTTCCTTAAAAGGCTTCCAGTGATTAGATTAAGCATCACTCATTGCAGAAGACAGTCTCCTTTGGCTGATTACAAATGGAATCAGCTGTGGCATTTAATTCTATGAAATGTCTTCATTGCAACAGACAGGCCAGCACTTGCCCAACCAGATAAACAGGTACCACCACTTGGCCCAATTGACACATGAACCTGACCATGACACCTTCATTTATCTTGGTCTTGATTTCCAAAAGAAATTTCAGAAAATCTTAGAAATTATATATTTAATCTAGATTGTCTAATTTATTGGGATACAATTGTTCATAGTATCCTCTTATGATCCTTT
This sequence comes from Tamandua tetradactyla, assembly GCF_023851605.1. NCBI lineage: Eukaryota > Metazoa > Chordata > Mammalia > Pilosa > Myrmecophagidae > Tamandua > Tamandua tetradactyla. The sequence continues at coordinate 134,344,523 of NC_135331.1, forward strand.
TTATTTCTGTGCTGTCAATGGTAATGTTTAGAGTACATTGCACTTCTTGAACCTGCATATTTATGCCTTTCATAAGATTTGGGAAATTTTTAGCCATTACTTCCTCAAATATTCTTCCTGCACCTTTTCTCTTCTCTTCTTCCAGAACACCAGTGACACATACGGTTGTGTGCTTCATGCTTCTATTCAATTCCCTGAGACACTGCTTAATTTTTCCCACTCTTTTCTCTATTTTCTTCTGTCTGTGAGATTTCATTTGTCCTATCTTACAATTCATGAATTCTTTCTTCTCCCTCTTCAAATCTGCTGTTGTATGTCTCTAGCATAGTTTTGATCTCTTCTATTTTGCCTTTCATCCCCATGAATTCAGTTATTTTTCTATTCATAATTTCAAATTCTTCTTTCTGCTCACCCAGTGTCTTCATATCCTTTATCTCTTTTTGCATATTTCCCTTAATCTTGAATTTATTTAGAAAATTTGTTTGAACATCTTTAATTAATTGTTTCAAATTCTGAATATCTTCTGATGTTTTAATTTGTAACTTGACTGGGCCATATCTTCCTATTTGTTAGTATGGCTTATAATATTTTTATATCATTATTTAGATGAATTAACTCTGAGGGTCAGTTCTTTCTCTTACATAAGGTTTTATTGTTGATTTGTTTAAGGCTCTTCTTTAACACTTGTTTCAACTTATTCTAGACCTTTAGAATTGCTTATATTTAACTGATCAGATGTTTTTCAGCTCTTCTTTGTCTGATTCTTTCCCTGGGTATGTGATATAACTTTTAAGACTGTGCTATCTGTGCAACTGTTTTACCCCAATAGAAATTTTCTTTCCTCTCTTCCTGCTTCAGGAATCTTGATCTATTCTGTTTTTGTTTGCCTGTATGTATTTTACTCTCCTTTCATGGCCTCTAGCTGCATTTGCCTGGAGGGCAAATTCTGGAGGAGGATAGCCCAGGGATGACTTTTCCAAGTCAGTATTTCCCAGTTCAAATAGGGCCATGGACACATGAATGGGATACAGACCATTTCCAAAGATCCTTGGGAGATAGTCAGGAAACACACCAAAAAAGCCTATCTGACAGCTCCCTGAAGCTGCACTTTCCTGGGCTGCAGGTAGGTAGTGCTCTTCAGCTAAATTTTCCCCACAGCCTTAAGGGGCCCTGCATCTTGAAACTTCCACCACCTTAGCACCTGTCAGAGGTGGGGTTGAAACAGTGTCTGTTATTCCCTTACCAGGATGGGCTAAAACTGTGGCTCAAAGCCTTTGTTGTGGGGCGCACGGAAAGAGAGATCACATAATTCAAAACTGCAAGCCAATTTGGAGTCTATTAGCTGGCCGGCGACTGCCTCAGAAACTCTCAAGAAGGAAGATTTAGAAAGCAGCCCTCAGAGGTTTTTAAGGTGTGATTATAAAGGCTAAAATCATGTTGTGGTTTTGCAGTTGCTAGCAAGCAAGCATATCATAGAAGCAGAAGAATGCCATTAGCTGTTGCCAAAATTCATCCCGTTCCCTCAGTTCCTTAACACTGGTTATTGTTTAACTCTTGGGGACATTCCGCCCCAATGGTGTGGGGACTTTCCCTGCTTGGGCCTGATTGATTGCTCCTGGCCCTCCACACCTTAATGCAAAGGTCCCAATTTCCTGATCAAAAGCCATGTTCACTATTTAAGAGTGTGGGCTAAGAGCTAGCATTCACCATTGAGTGCTTTATTCACAGTTTTTTACAGAAGTTTTCCAGTCTCTTGTTTTGTTTTTCCCTGGATGCTGTATAATGCTTCCCAGGGCTTTGGAGCCCATGAACAGTTGTTTCAGACTGTTTCTGCCTGTTTACTAGCTTGTTTTGGTGGAAAAGTGATTGACGCAACTCCCTACTCCATCATCTTCCACAAACAATTTATTGAACTAAAGTAAATAGTAGGTGCTTACCTGGTCATAGAAACTGAGTGGAAACCCAGCTACCTGAAGTAGATGTAAATCAGGAAATAATAAAATCAGCAATAGACTATCAATTTGATTTGGTGTCACTTGAATTATATGAGAGACTTTTAAGGTTAATATTGGTCCCCTCTTATTAACCCAAATTGTCCATCCAGAGGTTGCTAATTACAACCCCAGTCTTGTTGCCTCTATATCCTGTCTTATGACTAAAACAACTGAAGTTTCCTAATAGCTTCTAAAAATGTTGACAGTGATCAGTTCTTGTTATAAAACTCAACTTTGACTTTCTCTTGCCCTATAAAAGTCTTTAAGTTCCTTAATCCCATCAGAGTACTTATTTTAGAATTGTCCTCAAGTTGCAAGATTTTAATAAAGGCTTGAACTAAAAGCTTTGGATGATATTCCTCCTTCCAGAACTATTATAATGAGGTGTCTAAAATTCTCCTTAACAAAAAAACGTACCACTAGAAAAATAAAACAAATTGGGAAAACCCAAATTTGAATCAAATGTCCTAGTTCCAGGAAAAGAAGATTTCCTGGAACTAAGAAGCAAACATGCCATCATTATCTTCCAATGCTGTGCAAGAAGATAGATATTCTGTCCAAACCAGAAATGGGAACACTGTCCAGTTGTAGACTCCAAGCATTTCTCTAGCTTTGTACCACAACAATAATCATTCCTCAGAAATCTTATAAGAAATTCAACCCCAATTGTCTCTCTTGCTCAGGAGAAATGGTTTAAAAATAACTAGGGGCACACTTAAACATTACTCAGTTTCTCATGAATTCTCAGACCTAATGTCATTAGATTTGGGTAAAACCCTGTGATCTGAAGGATAAGGTCTTGAGTTTATAGATCCACGGTTAATCAGTGATATAAGGATGTTATTTTAGTTTCCTCATTGCTAATCCAAATACTACACAATAGGTTGGCTTAAGCAATGGGAATTTATTGGCACACAGTTTTAGGCAAAGTTCAATTTAAGTTGTCATCAAGGTGAGACTGTCTTCCCAAAGACTGGTGTGCTGGGGAAAGTTTCTGGTGATTCTTGGTCCTGGACTCCTCTATCACAAGGTAGTGCACATGGCAGCCTCTCCTGGCCTCCCCCTTCTCTGCTTAATTCTCATGACTTTCAGCTTCTGGCTTATTTCTCCTATAAGATCTTCAATAATTGGATTTATTTCATTTTGGGCCATACTATATCTGAAGTAACCTCATGAAGAGATTCTATTTTTGTGTTCACATGCACAGGAATGGATTAAGCTTAAGAACATATTTGTCCAGAATATATAGCTCAAAACCACCACAATCCACCCTATGGACCCCAAAAAAGGAATTTTTCTTATACATGCAAAATTGGTTCACTCCATCATAATATCCCAAATGCCTTAAGTCATTTCAATGACAATGCTAAAAGCAAAGTCTTATAAAAATCAGTTATAAGTATATCTGTCCTGGAGCACAACTCCCCTCTTTCTGAAGACCTGTGGTACTTAGGAAATAAGTTATCTGATTCCAAAGTGCAATGGAAAAACATATATGGGAGAAACATACCCATCTAGAAGGGAGAAATTGGAAGGAAAACAGGGGTCATAGGTCCCAAACAATTCCAAAATCCATGGAATGGAGTGGGGCAAACTCCATTAGATTGCAAGCTCTAAGAGTCATCTAAAGATTAATGTTTTGTCCTGTAGGCCTGATAAAGCAGCAACCCCATCTCTTCCAAGCACTTGTGCAGTAGCATTCTTCTCCCTAAAAACTGAAGTGAAGTGGTCCTCTCTCCAAGCATCAGGATGGTCACCAGCCTCTCCATGAACACCAGGACACAAGTCTTACCCTTTCCAAGCATTAGGGTGGTGGCCAGGCTCCCTCTAAGCAAGATGGAAGAAGGCTCACTCCATCTAAGCACTGGGGCAAATGGCCTTCCCCCTCCAAATACAGGGGTGAATCTGCTCTTTCCTTATATATGGGTTGGCCCACTCTCTTGGCCCTAAGAAATCTCTTCAGTCTAGACCTCAGCTTCCAATGTTCTGTCCTTGATATCATTCTTCTTTCAATTTGTCCCTTCTCTGCCTCCCTTTCAGTGAAGGCTGGCAGTGGTTCTGCTCATATAAATTTTGCAAAAACCTTGTCACTTTTGTGTGAGGTTTACAGGGATCCAAACCATAAGACAAAAGGACTTCCAGTAGATCCTTCCTGAATGACTGCATTTCTAATCCTAACTTCCCCTGGAATGGCTTAGTGGATCAAAGTTCAGTTACACTCTCTTTAACAAAATGGTGTTCAGTCAAATCCTCACACTAACCTCATTTCTCTGGGACTGAGTGTGAGGGTTTCCATAAAGTTCAAGGAAGTCCCTGTGAGAGCTGCTTCTGGTCCTAGTTTAAGATCACTCTATCTGGATAGGATTAGAATTTTCCAAACTATCAATTTTTATTTCTTTGTGCCTAAGGTTCAGTTCTTAGGTTATCCCTTGACTTTCACCTTTTACTATAAGCTGCAAGGAAAAAGTAGGCCACACCTTCCATACTTAGCTTGGAAATCTCTTCAGCTAAATATGTAAGTTCATAGCTTTCAAATTCTGCTTTCTATTCAATATCAATGTGGAATTTTGCCAAGTTCTCTGCCACTTTATATCAAGGATAGCCATTTCTTGTGTTTCCAATAACACATTCATCATTTCTTTATAAGGTCTCATTGGAAGTAACTTTAGCATCCATATTTCCACCCAGAGTCTCTTTAAAGAAATAAAGGCTTTTATATCAAGCATCTCACAATTCTTCCAGCCTTTACCCATAACCCAACTCCAAAGCTGTTTCCATATTTTTTGGTATTTGCAATTGCAGCACCCCACTCAGTACAAAACTTATTTTAGTTTCCTTATTGCTAAAGCAAATGGCATGCAATGGATTGGTTTAAACAATGGGAATTGAATTTATTAGCTCATGGTTGTCAGGCTAGGAGAAGTCCAAATTATCAAGGCAATGTTTTCTTCCTAAAGACTGGTATTCTGGGCCTGGCTTCCAGTGATCCTTGGTTCTGGGCTCCTTTTTATGTGGCAATACACATGACAGTTTTTCCTGGCCTCTCCCTTCTAATCTTGGTTTCATTGATTTCAGCTTCTGAATGTTCTATCTGTGGCTTTTTTCCTCCTATAAGGCATTCACTAATAGGAATAAGACTTATCCTGGGCCACACCTTATCTGAAATTGCTGTATTAAAACGTCCATGATAGAAGGCTTTGTGCCCAAAAGAATGAATTAAATTTAAGAACACGTTCTTCTGAGATCCATAGCTCCAAATGATCACAGATGTATTCTCTTCCTTTCTTTTAATTTGGTGTTTATGCATTGCTTCATTTTTATAAGCTGTGATGGTTAGGTGGTGGCGTCAACTTGGCCAAGTGATGATGCTCAGTTGTCTGGTCAGGCAAGCAATGTCCTAATCATTGCTGCAAGGGTATTTTATGGCTAGTTGATAAACTGGAAGGCTGGGGTACAAAAATCATCAGTCAATTGATTGCATTTGTGGCTCATTACATCTGTGATCAAGGTGTGTCTCTGGCAGTAAAATAATCTAATCAGATGGAGACTTTTAAAGCAGAAGAGATAATTTTTCACTGCTTCTTCAGTCAGTGAATTTCACCTATGGAGTTCACTCAGAACCCTCATCAGAGCTGCCAGCTTCACAGCCTGCAATATGGATTTTGGACTCTTCCATTCCCATGGTTGCATCAGACACCTTTATAAATCTCATATTTACTGATTTCTCCTATTGGCTCTTTTTTTCTAGGGAACCCTGACTGACACATAAGCTCATTTTGATTTTTCAACCATGCTGCTTTTTCCCTAACTGGGATTTATTATCAAAATATTTTTTGGCATCAAAATACATGACTCTCTAGATAAGTAATAGTGATGGAGAGGGAAAACATTACATAGGGGGAAAATCTCCCATTCCTTATGTTCTCCTAAAAGTTGCTTCAGAATTTTCTATGGATATTTGTGTTTTTATGAAATACTATAATGTAGCAAATGAACACAGAGGATGGAACTTGCCAATGTATATACAGGGTTCTTAATAGAATGACTTTCTCTTTTGATTATGAGACCAGTAAACCTCTTAGGGAAAAGCAAAATTGTAAGCTTTTCACCAAATTATGCAGGACAGGTTTCTTCTCGTATCTATACTCTAAAGTCCAGGTGACATCATTTACTATTTTCCCCCACTGTACTATTGTGGACCTGATATCTCAGAATAATTCTATTTCCATGCTTACCACAGGAGATCAGTTTCACTGGTGCTTGCCTTAAGAAAGGTTCATACCTCACCTCAGGCAAAAAAAAAAAAAAAAAGAACTTTTCTAATGATATATACCCTTTCTCATTATCATTAGAAAAGTTTATTTATTTATTTATTTTGCCTGAGGTGAGGTATGGCAGCCCTTCCCCAACTATGAATATGTACATATTCCAAGGGCCCTTCACAGATGTTACAAACACATGTAAAAACTAAGAATTATAGTCAGTAAGCTAAATGATAGAACAATATAGTATCTTCACTTTATTCTTAGAAATGACAATGTGGGAGCACTATCATTAGCGAAAAGATCAGCTAATCATTAGCTTAGGTTGATGTATTTATTTTATCCCCAAAGAAATAAATTTTGATATTTTCAGACCCATGGACTTTGGCATTTGTTTTCTAACAGTGAATAAAATGACTAATTCCAGAAGACAACCAACTAACATTTATTAAATATTCAGATGATATACAAATAGATTGTTGACATGGAATGTATGATGGTAATAGTGGGAAATTAATTGACAAAATCCAATTGTTCTCAATAGAACATATATTTAATATCAAGAAAGGGGCAGTAAAAATTAGAACAGAGAAGCTGATAAACCCAGTGTCTAGAATACTGGGGCTTTTAAACAAAAAATTTAGACTTGTAGCCCATTAAAGGAATACTTATAGAACTCTTGGCATAAAGAAATAATCAGACAATTAATTGAATGGATTTTTTCCTTCTTTTTTTGTTTTGTTTTCCCTTTTATTTTGTACTTTTTGTTTTGTTTTAAAGGCTTTTTAAATCATCTGTTCATTTATTTAATGTCTTCATGTGCACAGACCTTCCATAAACACAAATGTGACTAACATATGGTGTATAGCTATAGAAATTAAATTGAATAGAAGATACATGATGTATGTAAAGGGCAACAAGTAATAGTAATTTAGTAATATGCTATGAAGGTGATAAGTAAGATAAAGTAAAGAGTGAGGTTCTTTATGAGTTTGTTGGGAGGATAGATTATTTCTAATTGAATACTATTTGGGAGGGCTTTGGGGAAAATGCTACACTTGAAATGGTAATTGAACGATAGATTAAGTGTGAATATTTAGAGATGGGAGAAAAAGCATTCTAGGTACTGGAAATAACATAAGCCATAAAAGTCAGAAAAGGTTGTGTTATATTTTGGGAACAGTAAGATTTTCATTTTGCCCACCAGGATGATGATAATAATATTAAGTTGGAAAATAAGGTGGGGTAGGGGGAGCAGTCATGATGAAACATAGATCCTTCCTATGGTACTTGGCCTAATCCTGTAGACAGTAGGGAGTCACTAACAATTTTTGCAAATGATGAGAACTGAGCTTCCTAAAGATGAGATCATTTAAAGACTGTCACATAATTGCAGAAAGAAGTCAAGAGGCAAAAAAAAAAAAGAGAAAGGTGATGTTAAAAATTAATAAAGAATGCATAAATATGAGATCTTTTGGATGTACTAGAAGAGAGGACACTCATATTTATTTTATTTTTTTTTTTTTGGCACAAACATGATTTTATTGAGATAGAATTTACATATCATACAGCTCATTAATTTAAGATACACAATTCAATGGTTTTTAGTATATTTACAGAGTTGTCCAATTGTCACCATCATTTAAATTTAGAACATTTTCATCACCCCAAAAAGAAACCCTGTAGCCCTTAGCAGTCAGTCCCTGTCCCCCCAACCCTGCATTCACCTTCCAGTCTTAGGCAACCACCGATGATCTTTCTGACTCTAGATTTGCCTGTATGGTACCGTTCAGACACATGGAATCATACAATACGTGATCTTTCCTGACTGGCCTCTTTTGTTTAGCATAATGTTTTTGAGGTTTGACCACGTTGTAGCATATGTCGGTACTGCATTCCTTTTTCATGCCAAATAACCCATTTTATTGGCTATACTGCTTTTTGTTTATCCATTCATTCGTTGATGGACATTTGGGTTGTTTCCACTCTTTGGCTATTCTGAATAATGTGATGAGCATACAAGGTCAAGTTTTGCATGGACATATGTTTTTATTTCTCTTGGGTATATACCTAAAAATGGAATTGTTGGATCATCTGGTAATTCTATGTTTATCATTTGAGGAACGGCCAAACTGTAAAAACTAGAATTATTTATTTTTTTAAATAAAACTTTAATTTTAGAACAGATTTGGATTTGCCAGAAGATTATGAAGGTACAGAGAGTTTCCATGTACTCCCTGTGGAGTGTTCCCTATAATTCATGTGGCACCTGCTAGTATGGGACATTTATTTTTTATTTTATTTTTTTTTAAATTTTTTTATTAATCAAAAAAAAGAAAAGAAATTAACACAACATTTAGAAATCATTCCATTCTACAAATGCACTCAGTAATTCTTAGTATCATCACATAGATGTATGATCATCATTTCTTAGTACATTTACATCAATTTAGGAAAAGAACTAGCAAAACAGCAGAAAAAAATATAGAATGTTAGTATAGATAAGAGAATTAAAATAATAATACTAATAATATATATATATATATATATAAAAAGGAAAAAGAAAAAAAACAAAAACAAAAGATACAAACACACAAACAAACAAAAAACCATATTTCAGGTGCAGCTTCATTCAGTGTTCCAACATAGTTACATTAAACTTAGGTATTATTGTGCTGTCCATTTTTGAGTTTTTGTATCTAATCCTGCTGCACAGTCTGTATCCCTTCAGCTCCAATTACCCATTATCTTACCCTGTTTCTAACTCCTGCTGGTCTCTGTTACCAATGATATATTCCAAGCTGATTCTCAAATGTCGGTTCACATCATGGGACCTTACAGTATTTGTCCTTTAGTTTTGGGCTAGACTCACTCAGCATAATGTTCTCTAGGTCCATCCATGTTATTACATGCTTCATAAGTTTAGTCTGTCTTAAAGCTGCATAATATTCCATCGTAGGTATATGCCACAGTTTGTTTAGCCACTCGTCTGTTGATGAACATTTTGGCTGTTTCCATCTCTTTGCAATTGTAGATAATGCTGCTATAAACACTGGTGTGCAAATGTCCGTCTGTGTCTTTGCCCTTAAGTCCCTTGAGTAGATACCTAGCAGTGGTATTGCTGGGTCGTAATCCATTCTGCCATTCTATGTCTTTTGATTGGGAAATTCAGCCCATTAACTTTTAGTATTATTACTGTTTGGATAATATTTTCCTCTACCATTTTGCCTTTTGTATTATATATATCATATCTGATTTTCCTTCTTTCTACACTTTACTCCATACCTCTCTTCTGTCTTTTCGTATCTGACTCTAATGCTCCCTTTAGTATTTCTTGCAGAGCTGGTCTCTTGGTCACAAATTCTCTCAGTGACTTTTTGTCTATAAATGTTTTAATTTCTCCTTCATTTTTGAAGGACAATTTTGCTGGATATAGGAGTCTTGGTTGGCAGTTTTTCTCTTTTAGTAATTTAAATATATCATCCCACTGTCTTCTAGCTTCCATGGTTTCTGCTGAGAAATCTACACATAGTCTTATTGGGTTTCCCTTGTATGTGACAGATTGTTTTTCTCTTGCTGCTTTCAAGATCCTCTCTTTCTCTTTGACCTCTGACACTCTAACTAGTAAGTGTCTTGGAGAACGCCTATTTGGGTCTATTCTCTTTGGGGTGCACTGCACTTCTTGGATCTGTAAATTTAGGTCTTTCATAAGAGTTGGGAAATTTTCAGTGATAATTTCTTCCATTAGTTTTTCTCCTCCTTTTCCCTTCTCTTCTCCTTCTGGGACACCCACAACACGTATATTTGTGCGCTTCATATTGTCGTTCAGTTCCCTGATCCCCTGCTCAAGTTTTTCCATTCTTTTCCCGATAGTTTCTGTTTCTTTTTGGAATTCAGATGTTCCATCCTCCAGTTCACTAATTGTAGCTTCTGTCTCTTTAGATCTACCATTGTAGGTATCCATTGTTTTTTCCATTTTTTCTTCTTTGTCTTTCACTTCCATACATTCTGTGATTTGTTTTTTCAGATTTTCTATTTCTTCTTTTTGTTCAGCCCATGTCTTCTTCATGTCCTCCCTCAATTTATTGATTTGGTTTTTGAAGAATTTTTCCATTTCTGTTCGTATATTCAGCATTAGTTGTCTCAGCTCCTGTATCTCATTTGAACTATTGGTTTGTTCCTTTGACTGGGCCATATCTTCAATTTTCCGAGCGTCATCCATTATTTTCTGCTGGTGTCTGGGCATTTGATCAGATTTCCCTGGGTGTGGGACCCAGCTGGTTGAAAGGTTTTTCTGTGAAATCTCTGGGCTCTGTTCTTCTTTTCCTGCCCAGTAGGTGGTGCTCGTGGCGCTCGTCTGTCTGCACGGCAGTCGGCCCGGGAAACCACGCGTGGAGGGCGGGGGGTGTTGCCGGCCGCCCTGGCTTGGGGGAGTGCCGGTCCTAATTGCCCAGCTGGCCCGAAACGCCAAGCGTGACGGGAGGGCCCCGCTATCCAACGTTCCCAGTCAGACCGGGGAGCCATGTGCGTGGAGGGGACCCCAGTCACCAGCCGCCCCGGCCGGGAAAACGTGCGCCCCTCGGGTATCTCACCGCAGCAGATTCTCCCTGCCCGTTCAGCTGTTCCAGAATGGGGTACGCTGTCTTTTTGGTCTCTGTCGTGACTCCAGGAGCTGTTTCATATTGTTTCTGTTTCTTTAGTTGCTTTTCTGGAGGAGGAACTAAGACCCGCGCATCTTACTAAGCCGCCATCTTCTCCGGAAGTCCTCATATTTATTTTTAGCTTTTGGCCCAGATAACTGGGAAATTGATAATGAAAGGGAAAGGAACACAGAAATGGAAAGGAAGTGGGTTCTGAAGGGCAGAGAATAGAGTTCAATTTGTAATATGCTGGGCCTGAGAAGGTCACCAATAGTCAAGGTATAAATTTCTAATAGGCTGTTGAAAATAAAAACCTACTCATAAAGTTGGAATTAGGATTAAGTGGGATACTGCATTTAGTAGAGTCTCTGACAAACAGCATTAGATAAATGGTATATGGTATTAAAATATAGTCTCAAAACTAATTATCAGGATTCAACTGAGTAAGCATTTTTCCATAAATTTCATCAAGGTGAAATCCTAAAAAGAAAGAAAATAAAGTTATAAATGATATTTAAATCATTTTACTTTTTCCCATTGGACTGAAATCCTAGCAATTTATGAAACCACTAAGATCCATCATGCATTTATTTATTTATTTTTCCTATAGAATCAGCACACCTCCAGAAATTCATGGGGGAAAATAAAGCTTGATTTGAAGAAATAAATAATGAAATGTAAGGTTGGAGACATGCTGTTCAGAAATAGTTCTGATGGTGAAAGAGAGCAACTTAGAACTAAAAGACTCCAAAGACCTAATCTTAATATTTACATACTGGAAGAGAACTTCCAGATTTAAGATAGCAATGAAACTTTTCACTGCTACCTTCCCTTAAGATAAATCACACCCAAATAATAAAAAAGAATATGAAACAGAAAGACAATGCATATTTGACAAAATTAGGAAATAATAAAGAGAATGAAAGACAGAAAGATGAATTTCATCTTTGTCAAAAACAGAAGATACCTGCTCATCTGTAACACACAATTGAAAAAGGGATGCCAATCACAGGGAGGATGGCACCAGAGTGTCAGACAATCCAGATACTGAACTCCAGCAGTGGCCGATCTCAAAGAATCATCAGAGTTTCAAAGTTTAGATCACTATGAGATGCAAAATCAACAGAAAAAAATACAATAAAGATAAGAGCAGACATCAACTAATTTAAAAGAAAAGTAGTGAACCTAGTAGACAAATCTAAGAAAATCAAATAGATGAAATGCCATTTACCCATAGCAGTAAGGCAAATATATATATACAAAATAAGAAAAAATATATATATATACAAAATAAGAAATGAATATATATATATATACACAAAATAGGAAACAATGACAGACACAGAGAAAATCAAAAGAATAATTTGAGATTGCATGGCTCAAATCTATACAAATAAGATTTAAAGCATGAATGAAAATTATGATTCCCAGAAAAATATAAGTTAGCAAAATCAATCCCAGAAGATATACAATCCCTAAATTCTTTAACAGAGAAGAGAGAACGTTGAAAGGGAACTATCCTGGCAAAAGCTGTAGATCTTGACCATTTTTCAAGATGATTCTGAAAAAAAAAAATGAAACAAAACTTGAAAATTTGGGTGGGCCACGGTGGCTCAGCAGGCAAGAATGCTTGCCTGCCATGCCAGAGGACCCGGGTTCGATTCCCGGTGCCTGCCCATGTGAAAAAAAAAAAAAAGGCTTGAAAATTTGATACCTCTGATTATCTCTGAATTGCTCCAGTGGAGAGAAAGTCATTCACAAGTGGTAACTGTGCTTGATGTGGAGAAAACATTCTTATTCAAGCAACAAGTAAGGTGTGATGGCCACTATCACCAAAATGTTTGAACTCTGTTCTAGGGGAACTAGCAAACAAAATTAAGAAGGAGATGCATACAAAATTAAGAAGAAGGAAATAAAATCACCATTTTCTGCAGCTAATAATAATATATATGTGGAAAATCTTAGGGGAACCAACTGAGAACTATTACAAGTAATAAAATAAGTATATAAGATGTTTAATTGTAAAATTAATATTCTGAGTATAGCCTTCCTATATTCAAACAACAGCCAAGTAAAAATGGACTGTTGAAGGAAATAGCTCACTGAAAGTAGTAACAACTACCACCAAAAAATGGGAAATACCTACAAATAAACATGCAGAATCTACATGAAGGACACTTTAGGAATCTTCACCTCAGTCTTCGGGATGGATCCAGCTGAGGATAGACACTGGCAGAGTATGGCAGACAAGGAGGGGAAATTCAGGATATTTTTTTGTTGTGCATTTGCTCTCTCTCTCACTCTCTCTGACAGCTACCAAGTTTACTTCATAGTGAGACTGTCACTATCACTATAATCTCAGCTTTCACTTTCATTACAATAGATACAAGGCATCTGTTGTAATGACTTTGTCTCTCATTGGAAGCCCTGACTTCTAGGTTCTAATTATCAACTTCTAGATTTGTTAGTATCTAGACAAATAGTAGGAGTAGCAGCAACTCCCATCTCTGGGTTGCTTCACTGTCCCCTATTTGGCACCTCAGTGCTTCCCTATTTTGTATAGTCAAATCTCAGTATTAAATTCATTCAGTTTGTTATACCTAGAGTTTTCTGACCTGGAAATGGAATGGTTCCAGGCAGTATTGCATATCAGCATGAAAAAGGCTTGCTTCAACAAATTGTGTTGAGATACTTGAAGAGACATTTGGGAAAAGTAAAGCTATAGCCCATATTCCTCCTTATACCAAAACAAAATACAGATGAGTCAATTATTTATACTTGAAAACATTCTGTAAAACTGCTACAAGAAATCACAGGAAAAAAACCTTCTTAAATGTGACACAAAACTTAAATGAAGAAAGTAAGATAGATAAATTAAACTACATAGAAATAAAAAGCAATTACAAGGAGAGTTCTGGGAAGATATTCAAGCTACCCAAAAAAGGTAGCTTGAGACCAGCCCTGCTACATGGAAAAGTTGGAGAAGGGACAGGATGGCAACTGAGACTGTGCTTCAAGAATGCAGCTGACCAGGGAGAGCCTTCTGCATCACATAGGGTGGCCCTGGTTGGAGAAGCTGAAGAACTGAAAGGCAGAAAGCTAGAGCCTAGTGTGGAGGCAGAGAGCCTGTGGGAGTGCAGGGATGGGAAGACTGGCTAGGAAGTAAGCCAAGCTGTGTTCCTTGAATACACTACCCTCTCCAGTGCAGCCCCAGGACCCACAACTTGCCCTACACCCCATGCACCCGAACCTTGTCACCTGCACACTTCTCATGCTCCAAGCACCCCCATGCCACCAACTCCCAGCAATCTGCCCCCACCCCCACCTTAAGTGCAACCCAACCCATCTCTCCTGCACTCCCCCTGAGCATTACTTCTCCCTCCCTGCTCCCTGCAGGCTGTCACCAGTGCATAAAGGTTGTTGGCACAGACCTCTATACACAGGCTTCTCCTGTCGCTGCCCATAGTTTTGCACAGCCTCACCCCACCCCTACCCCCGAGCACTGTGCATCAGTTTACAGCATTCCTAGACCTGTGCATGTGCATGGCCCTCAGTCATGCTTCCCAGCTCTTAGAAAGCACGGACCTGCCCAGCTGGGTCACATCTGCCCCCAGCCCAGGAATACTGCCATAGCTCTATGCATACACACAAAGGGCCCTGTGCCTTAGATGAGCACACACTCCCAGATCTGTACACCCACACAGCCACACCATCTCTGGACACTCAGAGCCCGTGCTCACAAGCACAAACATAAATCCCCAACCTGTGCATATACCTGCACTGCAACACAGCACCACACTGTTGTGCCCCACCCTGTACCCTGCATGCTGCTACACATACATCCCACAAACACAAGACCTTAGACTACTTAAAGAAATCAAATCCCAAAGTAAATCAATCAAGATACTTACATGTGCTAAAAACAACAGAATATCACTAAGCATATCATAATGCAGACAGATATAACCCAGCCTAATGACCAAATTAAAACACCAAAGAAGACAAAGATACTGGAAAAACTAATAGATTGTGTCCATATAACTCTGCTTAATAAGATAAGTGGGATGGCAAATGGCATAAAGGAAATCAAGAAGATAGTAGAAGAGCATAAAGAGGAATTTGAAAGAATAAATAGAAAAATAGCAGACATCATAGAGATTACAGACTGTTGACCAAATAAAAAACATACTAGAGGCATACAACAGCAGATTTGAAGAAAGAATAAGTGATATAGAGGACAGGATAATTGAGTTTGAACCCTCAAAACAACAAATGGCAAAAAAGATGGAAAAATTTGAATCGGATCTCGGAAATGATAGACAAAACAAAATGCACAAATATAAAAATCATTGGTATCCCAAAGGGAGAAGAGAATAGTAAAGAACTAGGAAGAGTAGTTGAGGATATAATGGAGGAAAACTTCCCAACCCTTCTAAAGGACATAAATATACAGTTAAAGAAATCCAACAATTTCCAAACAGAATAAATTCAAATAGGCCTTCCCCAAGACACATACTAATCAGTCTGTCATCTGTTGAAGAAAAGCAGAAAATTCTGAAAGCAACAACAGAAAAACAATTTACTACATACAAGGGAAACCACATAAGACTGAGTTCAGACTACTCAACTCATACCATGTGCCGGATGTAATTTCGGCCCCGTTCCTCTAGCTCTCTGCCTAGCAACATATTCAAGCTATTCCATTGGACCTTTCTGTTCTCAGCTCACCCAATCCCTCGCTGCCACCCCTTAGCCTCCTCACCAATCACACAGCACGCCTCCCCTGGCCCCCCCCCATTTCCGCCACACCACTATATAAAGCTCTGTACTTCCTCTAATAAACGTTCTGGTGCGCACGCCTTGCCAGCTCCTCCAGTTCCCGCGAGTCGTTCTTCGTCTCACACGCCCTCCAGACCTTCGAGCCCCCGGGACCGGTCAGCTACCGAGTTCCCCCGTCTCGCTGCGAGGAAGACCCCAGGCAGGAGCTAGGGAAAGCTCCTGCAATTGGCGCCCGAACAGGGATCTCCCCGCCGCTCGTCTTCTCTCCAGCCCTGTTCGCCACGCTCAACAGGTAAGGGCCCCCGCCATTGGCAACGGCCCCCGTCTTCTCTTTCTCGCCGCTCGCCACACTTAACCCCGGCGACCGGCCCCGATAGCTGCCTAATAGCCTCACCCCGTCTATCTTTTTCTCCCTAAAGAAGAGAATGGGCAACCGCCTCACGGCACGCCAAGCGCCCCAAGTTCGCGCATTAGCCGCCCTCCTGGACACCCATAAATATAAGGTGTCCTTTCGCCAACCTCCTATTGCCATTTAACCCGTGGCTTGCCACATGTCACCTGTGGGACCCACAAACCTATGATCGCCTAATCGATCGGGTCACCCAAGCTATGCAAAACAAAAATAAGCGCTTCCCCCCCCCCCCGCCCTGGTCTCTTACCTACGCTCATCACTCACTGTTCGTTCCTGCCTTCAAGGCTCGCAGCCCCCGTCCCACTGCGCCCCGTGGGAGGCTTTGTCTGCTCAACACCCCCATAACGCCGAGGACTCTCACAATGACTTTAATTCTGATACCGAATCCCTCTTTCAACAACTAAATAATGTGCTCGAGCTCAATCCCCCTAAACAAAACAACCTCGAGGCTAGCAAAGATGGCGAACTTCCTCCTTGTCCAAACCAAGCCGTGGGCAAACTCCCCCTTTCTTCTCCAGCAGAAAACAGGAAGTGCCCGTCCCCCGCCCTCACTGGGGAAAGCCCCCAGCAGCCATTTTATGCCTTTGCTCCGCCCTGTCCGCCATCTTATGATCCCACTGCCCCGCCCCATCCGCCATCTTGTAATGGCACCATGCCCATTAACCCAGCCCCTTGGCCGTCCGCTACGCCGGCAGCAATCTCGGCCGACCCCTGGCACCCCCCCAGCAATTCTGCCTGCAATATAAGCCCCAAGCCCCTCTCTCACACTAACCCCTTCGTGCACGCGCTGCCTCCTCTCCAGCAACCAGTTTCTTGTTTCCCCTTAAACATCCAGGCCACTCCCCAACGCCCTCTCACATGGTACCCCTTTGATGCCAGTGAAGTCAAACGGCTTCGCAAAGCCGTAAAGGAGGACGGCCTCACCAGCCCGTACGCCACCCACCTCATAGAAGAGCTATCCCAACAATTATGTACCCCCTTTGACTGGCTCTCGCTGGCACGGGCCATTCTCACCCCCGGTCAATACATCGATTGGCAGACTCACTTTCAATCAGTAATAGAAAAGCAAACTATCACCAACCAGGCCTCCGGAATTAATATCCCAACAGATGCCTACACCGGGACAGGCCCCTACACCCTCCCCGCGCAATACGTGCATGCCCCAGCAGGCTTCTGGCTCCAGTTAAGGGAATTAGCTTTACGAGCCTTCCATACGTGCCCTGCTGCTAAGCCCAAAAAATTTACCAAACTCACTCAAAGTAAAGAGGAGGATTTCGCCTCCTTTGTCTCTCGAGTCACTGACACCTGCGAGCGAAAAGTAACTGGCGAGCAAGCTCAAACGGCGCTTGCCAAAGAGCTCATTTTTGAAGGGGCAAACCCCCCTTGCACATAAGCACTCATTCCAGTAGAGGAGAAGGGGCTGCATGATTGGGTCCTAGCATGCGATAACATTGACTTCCAAACCTCCTCCTTAGCCCCGGCCATCGCCACCGCCATGTCTCTCACCTCAGGCTGTTTTAAGTGTGGCAAAACCGGCCATTTTGCAAAAGAATGTCCAACTATAGACCCCCCCCTTGCGCGGGCCCTCACACAAACCTCCTACGCCCTGCCCTCGCTGCAACAGGGGCTATCACTGGGCTCAAGACTGCTGCTATGCTAACAGAGCGCAGCCTTTAAACTCCAGGAGGGGCGTGCCTCAGCCCCGCCCCCAAGAGGCGCAGGCCCAAACCAAGCAGGGCCCCAAGCCATAATGTGGGCAGTTCCCATTACACCTCACAAACCCGCCCACGTGCTTAAAATAAATCAGCAGTGGTATACAGGCACTATTGACTCTGGCGCTGAAATATCGTGCCTACCGGCGCACCTAATGACTCAGTGGAAGGTGGAGGAGGGCCCCTCTGTCATCGGAGCCATGGGCTCCGCCCCCTCTCTACACGCCGCTTGCCCCTTAACTTGGGAAGATGATGAAGGCCCTTCAGGCACCTTTTGGCCCCTCTTCCTAACTACTATTGACCAAATCCTATGGGGCCGAGACATTCTATCAGCCGCGGGGGCAATAATTACCACTCAGTCCCCCCAATAAGTTGCGCCACTGCTCGCTTAATACCTCCGGCACCCACTCCTCTTCAATGGGACACAGAGGAGCCCATCTGGGTGGAGCAGTGGCCTTTACCCTCCCATAAATTAGAAATACTTAAAACCCTCGTCTTAGAGCAGTTAGAAGCTGGTCACATTGAGTCTTCCACTAGCCCCTAATTAAAATTCAAATACAAAAGGAGAAGACTAACAGCCCTCGAGCACCCCCTAGCGACCTTGTCACAGCTACTCTCATACATCTAAATCTCCTCACATTTGATCAAGAGGGCCTATCTCCCCTACATAAACACTGGGGACCCTCTCACAGGCCCACGCCAGCCCCGCTGGTTCGCTGGCACGACCCAGCCACCAATACGTGGCAAGAGCCCGCCCCTCTCCTTGCCCAGGGGCGCGGTTTTGCTTGTGTCTTTCCAGAGAATGGACCACAGCCAATCTGGATCCCCGGAAGGAACATCCGTCCGGCCACGGCGACCAAGCAGATGCCACCGACGCAAAATGCGAGCCCTGAAGAAGAAGTTGGAAAAATGCACCTTGAACAGCCCTCAGAAAAGAAAAATTCACAACCGTCACTGCCGTCATCGACCACCAGACACCTGCGCCATCGGGCAAGGTGCCTGGTCTGGCAAATGACGCAAGCAGTCCTTGAAGAAGATGACCCGGAAAACAGCCCTCGAGCTCAAAAAAGGAAACTCCTCCACCTATATGACGGAGCTCGAGAGCGTTGCGGTAACCCCTCCCCTAGCTTAACACAAATTCTTCTAATAATGCTTATGCTTCTCCCCACAGCATCCGCAGCAGCACCCAGAGAACTTTGGGCAGCAGTGCAGAACCCCCCTGGAGTCCTTTTCATCACCCCCGATAGCCCCCTTTTTCCCTCATTACAGCTTAACGACTGCTCACTCCACCTCCCTTGTAACCCCTATCTTCTGCCCAGTCAAGCCCCACTTAATGTCTCTCTTTCTCCACCCCACTCAGCGCTCCTTTTCATTCTCAAGGACGAGGACTCCCAAGTGGATATCTGCCCTCCTTCCTTCCCTAATTGCCTTTTTTTACAGGGAATTACCATTGTGGATTACGTCAAAAACAAAACGTGTAATTCCAAAACGTGTCGAACGTGTACTTCTAAAACGTGTCCTTACTTCTGCTCTTTAGCCTACACCCTTGATGCTACTTGGTGGTACCCGGAAAACCTCACGGCTAAACACCCATCACTGCCACACCACAATTTTGCCACGCGCAAGCACGCCGTTCCGCCAACTAATCCCTGTCCTATACCCCACTGGACTAAAACGACCACATTCGATTCCCTCCCACTTAGCCATTTCACCTGGTATCGATGTCACTACCCTCTCCCCTATAATCAAAATCCTTCCTTCTCCCTCTATTCTCCATATGCTGCTAACGAATCGGATCTTGCAGGTTTCGGCTTACCCGCATTTGTTGACAATTACTTATGTGGCAAATATGCCTGCCTCGACCTCCGCCCCCTCTCCGGCGTCAAGCCGCTCAGAATAGGTACCGCCTATGCCACCCCTACTTGCGCCCGGAAAAACAGGCAGCAACCGAGCGGCCCAATCTATAACCCCTTGCTTATATCTGCTATCAACATCTCCGCTGCAGTTCATCTCGCCCCGCCCTTCTTCTTCTATCTTTGCCCCAACATAACTCTCCTTCAAAACTGTGTTCTCGCTAACTCTTGGAACGTTTCATATCCTTATGCATTTATTGTGTTGCAGCCACGTCTGATATGGATCACCCTGAACGCCTCCACCTGGGTAGCCCCGCAACTCCCCTATCCTTTCAGAACCGAAGAGCTGTCCTCATTCTTCCGCCGCAAGCGAGACTTCGGGATTTCTGCCACGATCGCTGCCGCTGTCGTCGCATCTCTAGCCGCCGCTACTATAGCGGCTGTCGCCCTCACCCGAACCTCCACCACCGCGGAAGTCATCAACAACCTCACTCGTACCGCTGCCGGTGCACTCGGCAATCAAGAAGACCTAAACCTTCTAATACACCACTCCATCTTCAATGTACAGCAGCAGATGGACCTAATTGCCCAAGACATCGAAGCCCTCTACGACATAGCTTCTTCCACGTGTGATGGACGGTACCCCTTTTCCAGCCTCTGTGTTACCCCTGTCCTTGTTAATCACTCCCAACCCCACCTCACTTTGCGTGACTGGATCTTTACGGCTTATAATGAATCTTTCTGGAATCATACCCACCAACTCCAAGCTCACATACTTGCTCTAGAAAAAACAATTATCCCTAAAGTCTCTGCCTCCATTCTCTCTGACCTAATGAAAAAATTCTCTTCTTTCTTCAAACCCTCTAACCTCATCTTCTATGGAATCCTATTACTTGCCCTAATTGTCGTTCTTATTATATTCAAATGCATATATAGACAATTCTCCCACCGTAGACAACAAACTAAACTTCTTGCTCTAGCAGCTCTCGAACTTCAAAACCCCTTCGCGGACGCAGGCCATCGCCAACAGGCACAGGTATGGTTAGCGAGTGTTGCCCACCCTAAGGACTGATCACCCTTTGGGAGCGTGGCTCATGCATATGCTGGCTCATCCGCATGAGCCCCACGGGCGCCCGCGGGCCTCCTGCACCTGCAGCCGGCCTCGCCTCTCCCCTTTTTCTTTTCTACTCCCTCTTCCTCTCCTATTAAACAAAAGGGAGGAATTGCCAGATGTAATTTCGGCCCCGTTCCTCTAGCTCTCTGCCTAGCAACATATTCAAGCTATTCCATTGGACCTTTCTGCTCTCAGCTCACCCAATCCCTCGCTACCACCCCTTAGCCTCCTCACCAATCATGCAGCGCACCTCCCCTGGCCCCCCCCCCTATTTCCGCCACACCACTATATAAAGCTCTGTACTTCCTCTAATAAACATTCTGGTGCGCACGCCTTGCCAGCTCCTCCAGTTCCCACGAGTCGTTCTTCATCTCGTGTGCCCTCCAGACCTTCGAGCCCCCAGGACCGGTCGGCTACCGAGTTCCCCCGTCTCGCTGCGAGGAAGACCCCAGGTGGGAGCTAGGGAAAGCTCCTGCACCATGGAGGCAAGAAGGCAGTGGTATGATATGTTTAAGATCCTGAAAGAGAAAGACTTCCAGCCAAGAATTCTGTACCCAGCCAATTTGTCCTTCAAAACTGAGGGAGAGATTGAAATTTTCACAGACAAGCTAGTCCTAAAAGAATTTGTTAACAAGAGACCAGCCCTACAAGAAATACTGAAGGGAGTTCTGCCAGTTGAAAAAAAAAAAAAAAGACAGGAGGGAGGTCTGTGGAGGAGTACTCTTCAGAATTGAAGAGTACTAGAAAAGGTAACTAAAGGGATAAAAAGAGAAAGAGGGAAAAAATATACATAGATCTGACAAATAAAATAAAAGATTAAGGTGGTGGATTCAAGAAAAGGCCTTTTCACTAATAACTTTGAATGTGAATGGACTACACCTACCAATTAAAAGCTACAGATAGGAAGAATGGATTAAGAGATACAATAAAGTTATATGCAACTTAAAAGAGACTCATTGTAGACATAAAGACACAAATAGATTGAAAGTGAAAGGTTGGAAAAAGATTTTTCATACAAGTTGTAACCAAAAGAAAGCAGGAGTAGCTATATTAATATCAGACAAAAGAGACTTTAAATGTAAAGACATCATAAGAGATGAAGAAGGACAGTATATACTAATTAAAGGGTAAATTCACCAAGAAGATATAATAATCATAAATGTTTATGTTCCCAGTCAAGGAACTCCAAAGAGAAAACACTGGCAAAACTGAAGCAGAGATAGGTATTTCAACAATAATAATAGGAGACTTCAATACAACACTCTCCTCTATAGATAGAACAACCAGACAGAAGATCAACAAAGGAAATAGAGAAGTTAAGCAACTTGATAAATGAATTAGATCTAACAGACATATATAGGCTATTGCACCCCAAAACACAAGGTTATACATTTTTCTCTAGTGCTCATGGAAACATTCTCCAGGATAGATCATATGCAGGGGAACAAAACAGGTCTTTATAAATTTAAATACATTGGCATTATTCAAAGCACTTTCTCTGATCACTATAACCAGCAAAGAGCACAAACATTCATAAATACATGGAGATTAAATTACACAATCTTAAACAACCAGTGGGTCAAAGAAAAAATTACTAGAGAAATCAGAAGCTAGCTGGAGACAAGTGAAAATGAGAATGTAACTTATCAGAACTTATGGGATGCAGCAAAGGCTGTACTGAGATGGAACTTTATTGCCCTAAATGCCTATATTAAAAAACAAGAAAGAGCAAAAATCAAAGAATTAACTGCTCACCTGGAATAACTTGAGAAAGAACAGCAACTAGCCCCAAAGCAAACAGAAAAAGAGAAATAGCAAAGATTAAAGTAGAGTTAAATGAATGGGAGAACAATAGAAGGAATCAATAAAACCAAAAGTTGGTTCTTTGAGAAAAATCAACTAAATTGATGGGCCACCAGTAAGACTGAAAAAGAAAAAAATAGAGAGGATGCAAATGAACAAAATCAGAAATAAGAAGGGGTGTGTAACCACAGACCCCCCCCAAAATAACAGAAATTATAAAAGGATACTATGAGCAACTATATGCCAACAAACTATACAAATTAAATGAAATGGTAAAATTACTGGAAACACACGAACAAGCCACACTGACTCAGAAAGAAACAGAAGGTCTTCACAAACCAATCACAAGTAAAGATATTCAATCAGTCATCAAAAATCTTCCCACAAAGGGCAAGAGGGCTTCAAAGGGGGAATTGTATCAAACATTCCAAAAAGAACTAACACCAATCCTACCCAAACTTTTCCAAAAAATTGAGGAAAAAGGAACTTTAACTCATTTTATGAAGCTAATATCACTTTAATACCAAAATCTGGTAAAGATGCTATAAGAAAGAAAAACTATGGACCAATCTCTGTAATGAATGCAGAGGCAAAAATTCTCAATAAAATATTAGCAAATCAAATCCAACAGCACAGTAAAAGAATTATACACCACGACCAGGTAGGGTTCATACCAGGAACGCAAGGATGGTTCCACACAAGAAAATCAATTAATGCAATACAGTACATTAACAATGAAAGGGAAAAATCACACAATCATCTCGATTGATGCTGAAAAAGCATTCGACAAAATTCAGCATCCTTTTCTGATAAAAACACTCCAAAAGTTTGGAATCATAGGTAACTACATCAAAAGTACAGGGAATATATGAAAAACTGATAGCCAGCATCACACTCAATGAGAGAATCTGAAATCTTTCCCCCTAAGATCAAGACTGAGACAAGGATGCCCTCTGTCACCACGATTATTCAACATTGTGCTAGAAGTTCTAGCTAGATCAATCAGGCAGGACAAAGAAATAAAAGGCATCCAAATTGGAAAGGAAGAAGTAAACATTTCATTGTGCAAAGGACATGATACTGTACTTGGAAGATCCTGAGAAATCCACAGCAAAGTTACTTGAGCTAATAAACAAATTCAGCAAGGTGATGGGATATAAAATTTATGTGCAAAAAATCAGTAACGTTTCTATACACAAGCAATGACCTAATTGAGGAATCAGTTATGGAAAAAATTCCATTCAAAATAGAAACTAAAAGAATCAAGTACTTAGGAATGAACTTAACTAGGAAACTACATAACATTGCTAAAAGAAATCAAAGGAGATGTCAATGGTTGGAAAGACATTCCCTGCTCATGGATAGGAAGGCTAAGTATAGTTAAGATATCAATTCTACCAAAATTGATCCATAGATTCAATTCAGTACCAATTGAAATTCCAACAACCTAATTTGAAGACTTGGAAAAGCTAATTACCAAATTCATCTGAAGGGAGAGAGACCCCAAATACCTAAAACCATCCTAAAAAAGAAGAAAGAAGTGAGAGGATTAACACTACCTGACTTTAAAGCCTATTATAAAGCCACAGTGGTTAAAACACAGTGACACAAAGATAGAAGCATTGGCCAATGGAATCAAATTGAGACTACAGAAATAGAACACCAAATCTATTTTGACAAGGCCCCCAAATTCTCTGAACTGGGACAAAATAGTCTTTTCAATGATGGGCCTGGAAGAAATTGATATCAATAGCTGAAAGATCAATAAGGACCACTATCTTACACCCTACACAAAAATTAACTCAAAGTGGATCAAACACCTAAATATAACAACTAGTACCATGAAGCTTCTAGAGGAAAATGTAGGGAAACATCTTCAAGACTTTGTAATAGGAGGTAGCTTCTTAAACTTTACACCCAAAGCACAAGCAGCAAAAGAAAAAATTGATAAATGGGAACTTCTCAAAATCAAATGCTTCTGCACTTCAAAAGACTGTCAAAAAAGGTGGAGAGGCACCCAACTCAATGGGAGAAAATATTTGGAAATCACATACTGGACAAAGGTTTGATATCCTATATACACAAAGAAATCATATGACTCAACAACAAAAGAACACACAACTCAATTATAAAATGGGCTAAAGATATGAACAGGCATTTTTCTGAAGAGCAAATATAGATGGCTCAAAAGCACATGAAGAGAAGTTCATTTTCATTGGCTATAAGGGAAATGCACATCAAGACTGCAATGAGATACCACCAAGACTACAATGAGATACCTCACACCTATTAAGAATGGCTGCAATTAAGCAAACAGGAAACTGTAAATGTTGGAGAGGATGTGAAGAAATTGGCACACTTATGCCCTGCTGGTGGGAATGTATAACGGTGCAGCTGCTATGGAAGACAGTGTTGTGGTTCCTTAGGAAACTAAATATCAAGTTGCCATATGACCCAGAAGCACTGTAATACCCAGAAGCACTGAAAGCAATGACACAAGGAGACATTTGCACACTGATGTTCATAGCAGCATTATTTACAATCACCAAAAGATGGAAACAAAGCAAACGCCCATCAACAGATGAATGGATCAACAAAATGTGGTATATACATATGATGGAATATTATGTAACAGCAAGATGACATGATGTCCTAAAGCACATGACAAGAAGGATGACCCTTGAGGAAATAATGCTAAGTGAAATTAGCCAGACACAAAGTATAGATACCTATGATTCCACTTTCATGACCATCACAAAGGTAAAATCAGAGGCTTACATTACAGCATACAGAGGACTTAGAGATACATAGAAGCTAGAGATGGGTGAAGGGTTAGCTAATGAAGTGGAATTCAAATGTAAGGGAATAGATAGAAGTGAAAGCGGTTCTCTAATGGGTCAATAAGTAGTGTTAACATTTTGAAGGTGAACAGGATTAAAAGGGGTTGTATAGACTTATGTGTCCCACTGATTAACACTAGAAATATAAATTAGTTCTTGCAAGAATTATTTCAAAGGTATCATTCATGTACAAAGGGTGTTTAAGTCCAGGGTACAGGGGAAAACTGCCATTGCATGTTATGGGCTATGGTGAAAAGGAAAATATCAGCACTACCACAGCAACTGAAGAAGTAAATAATGCAGGGAGAGACAACAGTTAAAAAGGGGGCTAGATTTCTACTTGACAAGGGTGTGTTTATTGGTTTTCTTTCTCTTGGGAATTATGAAATTATCTAAAATTGAGAAAATTGATGGACTGTGGACTTTGGACACTATACATGATATCTGATGAATACAGGTGGCTGAAGAATGCACTGACTGAGAAGATTGGCAAACGATGGTGTGTTCTTACAAATGAATGTTGTGCTTATACAAAAAAGAATGAAGTTGTGAGGCATACAACAATGAGAATGAACATGTGGGATATTTGGTGAGGAAAATAAGCCAGAAACAAAAGAACAACAACAATGGCAGGCCACAGTGGCTCAGCAGGCAGAGTTCTTGCCTGCCGTGCTGGAGACCTGGGTTCAATTCCTGGCGCTTGCCCATGTGGAAAAAAAAAAAAGAACAATAATGAGTATTGTCTCCTTTAGAAGATGCTTATAAGAAAACAGCAGCCTAGATTTTAAGCTTTTATAGCAGACATGGTAAGTTCAGAGTGGTAACTATTGTTTCTGGATTTTGAGAGACTGTTTTATATATATATATTCATACCTGATATCTAGAGATAAGAACAAAGTCGATCAGGTTGGGGTTAAAGTAATCAGAATACAAGGATAAGGAAGACATTATTTATATTTTAGAATCACACATACTCTTTGAGACCAAAGGAAGAAAGTTTTATTTGTCTGGAACTGAAATTATCTGTAGGGCATAATCCAACTCAACTTATTTGTATAGCTCATTTGAACAACTGAAATACAGGGACATCAGAATAAGAAAGAGGTCCTTTAATACTGTATAGATTAATGTAAAGCCTGGATACATCCTAGAGTATATTAAGCAGATAATCAAAAAATATTGGTAAAGTCTCTTGAGGGATGGTAAGAAAAATATGGAAGTATTAAACCCTACCATCAGGGAATCTCCTGATATTGTGTCAAACTTTAGGGACACCCAATCAATAGGCCATGGCCTTGATCCTGAGGCTTGCTCTTGTGAAGCTCATGTAAGTAGCAGAGACACTTAGACCGCCTATAGGTATGCCTAAGAGTTACTCCCAGAGGACCTCTTTTGTTGCTCAGATGCGGCCTGACTCTAAGCCTAACTCTACAAGTGAAATCATTGCCCTCCCTCCTATGTGGGACATGACATCTATGGGTGGAAATCTCCCTGGCAGTGTAGGAGATGACTTCCAGGGATGAATCCATCCCTGGCACCGTGGAAGCAACAATTCCATCCTGACCAAAAGGGGGAAAAGAAGCATAACTAATAAAATATCAGTGACAGAAAGAGTTCAAATAGAGTTAAGAGGCTACTCTGGAGGTTGCTCTTATGCAAGCTTCAGTTAGAGATTGCTACCCAACATAACCTACCAAACCCCAACCTGGACCATTGTAGCCAATCTAAACAACACCTGGGGTAATATATAAGATTCCACAAGGGTTCCATGCACTAGTGTAACTTTCCATGTGGGTCCCTGACCAGATAAGTCCTGAAACCTAGAGGACCCAGCCTCTCTAGAACATCAGATAGTTCCATCTCCCTACCCCATATTAGTGAGAGCCCCTTCCAACATGAAAAAATTAAAGTGAGGGATATAAAGAGCAAAGTTGATAGTGGAGTTATACTGAGAAGATAAGATTTAACAAATAAATATGATTGCTGAATCATTTAATTGGCATCTCTTCAGGTCTCCAATATCTTAGAGCAGCTAGAAGTAAAAACCTTAATTAGTGGAATCATAACCCATGTCAAACTCGGAAATAAGTTCTTCAACTCATTGTGGTGCTGTGCTTTGAAACGTATTGCTTTTTTGTATATATGTTATTTTTCACAAAAAAAGAAAAAAAAGTTGATTGTAGTGCTAAAAAAATATTTAGGCCTTCTAGCCTCCTATATTTTGGAGCAGCTAGAAGAAAAAATCTAAGAGGATTGTGTGGTGGCCCATGACAAATTCTGGGATCTGTCCTATAACTTCTTGTTGAGGAGTGCTGTGAAAACTATTGATTTTTTTATTTCTTTGCTTTGTTTATATGTTATACAATTAAAAAGTTAAAAAAAGCAATTGCAAAAGAAAAGCACTATAAACAAAGTCAAACTATGAAATACATATTTCTAATTCATTACTGAAGACAAAGAATTTTCTTAGTATATAAAATCCTGCTACCAATCTTCAAAAATAATGAACAATATAAGAAAAAAATTATGAGTCATGAAAAGACAGTACATAGAAAGAAAAAATACAAATAGTTCTGAAATATCTTAAATATATAAAAATAGGCTAAACATAACTCATAATAAAATAAAAGCAGATTTAAACTATAATTTAGTTCTATTTTATAGGAATATCATAATGCATTCTTAGAAAATGGCACTTTCACACATTGCTTGTAGATAGAATTGATTTCTTCAGAAAGCATTCAGCAGTAATTGCCAAATATAAAACAGCATATTCAAGACTCAGCAATTCAACTTAAAGAAATTTGAACTGCAACCACAGTTGCACACTTGAAAATTGAAATATATATTAGGATGTTTATTGGGTCACTGTTCATAGTTGTAAATGACTGAAAATAATCTGAAAGCCCAATAGGATACAGGTTAGATAATTTGTGATATGGATGGAAAATGAAATATTATGTACTCATTAAAAAGAACAGCAGCTCTTCGCGATGTATTGTGTAAACTAAAAGCAAGATAGAGTTGAGCATTGGTAGAATACTACATTTAGGTAAAAAATGTATAATAGATATAGACATATGATGGTATATACATATGTGTTTAGTCAGGGTTCTCTAGAGAAACAGAACCAATAGGAAATATCTGAAAATATGAGATTTATAAAAATGTCTTGTGCCCAGCCATGAAATATCCTTGCAACAATGGTTAGGTCAGTGCTTGCCAGACCAGACAACTGGGCACCATTACACAGCTAAGTTGACACCAGAACCATCAAAGTCTATCCCTTCTCAACTTGGCAGCTATACACGTCACTTAAACCATACTTAATGTCTAAATAGAATATAAAAACATTCTATTTTATATAGACAGATTTTTATATACTAAAAAAGGATTGTTAGGTGACATGTGTTTCACCTAACAATACTTAAGTGTCCTGTGTACAACTGGAAATGCACTAAATCACTCCAGAATAGGGTACACAAGTCCTTAGGTAACATTCACTCTTAAAGTTGATATCCTACAACTTAAATACTACAACATCAGCAATATAACATATCATATGATAAGAAGAAAACAAGATATTTGCTTTATGTACAAGTACAAACATGCTTATAAAAAACAAGGAGTAAATACACCATCAAAATCCTTGTTTCTGTATTTATCACTACTTTCTTTTACTATCTGTTCCATGTTCTCTTTACCCTCACTTCATTTGGCTGTGGATCTTTGTCTGGTTGGGGATCCAAACATCATTCCTGAATTTTCTGGGCAATTGGTAGTCCTTCCTGGATTTGGATGTTGTAGTTTTCCATCGAATTTAATCACAGAGCATGGTAGTACTAAGAGACACCATAGGGGATCTCCTTTATTCCAGGAAAATGTTTCTTTACCTCTATTATGTAGTTGCATTCTATTATCCCTTGACAATCAGGATCAATCACCCCAGCCAGTATAGTAATTCCCTTCCTTGTCAGTTGATTCAGAGGCATAGGAAGACATAAGTGGCCAGGTGATAGCCTTAAATTCCAGTTCAATGGGATTTTGTTGTGTCTCCTGGTAGCAGTACTCCTCCTTTTGGGACTAAAACCTATTTGCAACATTGATTAAGGTTACAAGGAGAGGAAGCAAATATTTCTTTTACTAGATCACTAGGGGTGATAGTGAGTGATGCCACTCCTGATTCCACCCCCTGGCTATGGAAGAAACAGCACCATAGAATGGACACTGGTTCAGAGCATACACAGCCTCCTGGAGAATATTGCCCTAGTCCTGCAAAGTATTGCCATCTAGCTGACACTATAATTGTGTCTTAAAAGACCCATTCCACTACAACCTAGCTGCTTCTGGATCATGAGGAACATGATAAGTGCAGAAAATTTCATGAGCATGTGCCCATTCCTGCACTTCATTTGCTGTGAAATGGGTTCCTTGATTAGAGGCAATGCTGTGTGAAATACCATGATGGTGGATAAGACATTCTGTAAGTTTATGAATAGTAGTTTCGGTGAAAGAATTACATGCAAGGAAGACAATCCCATATCCAGAAGATGTGTCTATTCCAGTTAGAACAAATTGCTGCCCCTTCCATGATGGAAGTGGTCTAATGTCATCAACCTGCCACCATGTAGCTGGATGATCACCTCAGGGCATGATGCCATATCGGGGCTGATGTGGGTCTCTGCTGCTGACAGATTGGGCACTCAGCAGTGACTGTAGCCAGGTTGGCCGTGGTGAGTGGAAGTCCATGTTGCGGAGCCCATGCAAAAATCTCCATCCCTAGCATCATGCGTTCTTTGTTCATGAGCTCATTGGGCAATGACAGGAAGGACTGGAGGAAGAGGTTGACTTGTATCCACTGAATGGGTCATCTTATCCTCTTGATTAAAATGCTCCTCTACTAAAGTCACCCTCTGGTGAGCATTCATGTGGTACACAAATACCTTCATGTTTTTGCCCGTTTGTAAAGGTCTATCTACATATCTCTTCCCCAGACCTCTTTGTTGCCAATTTTTCAATCGTGTTAGTTCCATGTCCCTGACCATCCATCCAACCATTAACAACAGCCCATGAGTCAGAATACAAATGTACCTCTGGCCAGTTCTCCTTTCAAGCAAAATGAACAACCAGGTGCACTGCTTGAAGTTCTACCCTTGAGGAGGATGTACCCTCACCATGGTCTTTCAGGAACATCCCAGAAAGGGGCTGTAAGGCTATAGCTGTTCACTTTCAGATGGTACCTGCATATCATGCAGAACCATTTGTGAACCAGGCCTGAATTTTCTCTCCCTCAGTCAACTGATTGTAAAGAACTCCCCAAGAAGCCATAACTCTAGGCTGTGAAAAGTAAGAGATAATGTGGTAGAAATGGGGGCCATGGGCATTTGGGCCACTTTCTCATGTAACTTACTTGTGTCTTCAGGACTCACTCAAGCCCTATCTCTTATATACCATTTCCATTTTATGATGGAGCCCTGCTGTTCATGCCCAATTTTATGGCTTGGTGGGTCAGACTACACCCAGATCATGATAGATAACTCAGGTCCAGTGGTAACTTGGTGGCCCGTGGGTAAGCATGCAATCTCTACTAAGCCCCAGTAACAGGCGAAATTCTGTTTTTCAAAATGAGAGATGGTAAGGCTTTATCCCAATATCCTAAGGGTCTTCAATGTGATTCCCCTATAGCGGCCTACCAAAGGCTCCAGACAACATCTCTATTTGCCACCAACATTTCCAGCACCGTTGGATCTGCTCGATCATATGGCCTAAGTGGTAAAGAAGCTTTGAAACAGCCTGGCTCTCTCACAAAGCCTCATCTTCTTCTGGTACCCACCCAAAATAGTAGCTTTTCTGGTTACCTGATAAATGGGCAGGAGTAGCACATTCAAATGAGGAAT
Organism: Tamandua tetradactyla; assembly: GCF_023851605.1. Lineage (NCBI taxonomy): Eukaryota > Metazoa > Chordata > Mammalia > Pilosa > Myrmecophagidae > Tamandua > Tamandua tetradactyla. The sequence goes on from NC_135331.1 coordinate 134,375,829, forward strand.
ATGTTATCTCTAAAATACAAAAAGGCAATCATTTGGCCTCTTTTTTGTCACAGGAGGGACCCAATGCAACAGCTTATGTTTTACCTAGGAGGTATATCTTGACATGTCCCACACCACTGGACACTAGAAATTTCACTGAGGTGGAAGGCCTCTGTATTTTGTTGAATTTATCTCCCATCTCCTGACACACAAATGCCTTATCAATAAGTCTAGAGTAGTTGCTACATCTTGTTCACTAGGCCAATCAACATATCATCAATATAATGGACCAGTGTGATATGTTGTGGGAAGGAGAAATGATCAGGCCCCTGTGGACAAGATTATGACATAGGGCTGGAGAGTCAATATAACCTAAGGTAGGACAGTGAAGGTAAAGAGTTGAATGAAAATTTTTTCTGGTGGTCCTAATTAACAGCTATTGACTAAAAAGCATTTGCCAGAACAATAACTGCTTACCATGTACCAGGAGATATGTTGCTTTGCTCAAGCAACAAGACCACATCTGGAACAGCAGCTGCAGAGTCCCTGGTTGAGTTTATGACAATATGCTATCATCCTCCATCTGTTTTCTTCACAGGCCAAATAGGAGAGTTGAATGAGTATGTGGTGGGAATCACCACCCCTGGATCCTTCATGCCCTTAAGATTGGCTCTAATATCTGCAATCCCTCCAGGAATCCAGTATTGCTTCTGATATACTGTCATTCTGGTAAGGGCAGTTCTAGTGGCTTCCACGTGGCCTTCCCTACATAATACCTCATTCCACCAGTCAAGGAACCAATGCAGGGATTCTTCTAGTATACTGAGTATGTCTATTCCAATGTTGCATTTTGGAACTGGGGAAATAACCACAGAATGCGTCTGGGGGCCCACTGGACAAACTGTAAGACAGACCTTAGCTAAAATTCCATCCATCACCTGACCTCAATAAGCCCCTCCTCTGACTGGTGGACCACAGTGATGATTTGGGTCTCCTGGATTTAGTGTCACTTCTGAGCCAGTGCCTTTTAATGGATTAATGGATCTAGGAAATATCTGATTATTCCCTTCTCCCTAATTCATTGTTACCATGTTAAAAGACTATAAGTCTGCTTAGAGAAGGCTGAGAGGAAGGTAGACAGTGTAAAATTTTGGCAGTGTAACAGGGTCCTTCCTCAAGGTTATTTGGCCTTCCCCTCGTTCAAGGGGCTCTGGGTCAGTAAATTGTCTCATGTCTTTGAATTGATTAAGGGTATGTGACTCTCTGGTTTTGTAATTCAAGTTAGAATTCTGTTCACTTGACTTAGAACACTTCTTATACAGCTCAAACAAGAATTTAGTAGACTGCTCATCTATTTTACTTCTAGGTACCACATGATCAACTAGACAATACCATAAGTCTCTGTGAATCAGATTATTTTGACTGCTGCTTTGAGCCTGCTGTCTATTATGCTAGCCATGACCACCTTGTCTATGTTGATTTAACTGTTACTATGTGGCTTCTGCCAACCCAGGATATGATCATTCCCATTGTGTTTAAGGATTCCAACTCAGTGACAGCAGTTCCCACAGACCTATAGAGAAGGACAACTATAGAGTTCTTTCCCTTCAGGGATGATGGAACTTGTCTTGAAAATTTATTTCTCAAAGCCCTGGTGAAAGGTGCGTCCTCTGGACATTCCTGGGGTAGGTGAGCGTGTCTTCCATGATAAATGCACTCTAACTTTCGAATCTCTCTAAGCCTTTGGATCCCCTCATCTGCATTATACCAGAGCAGCTCTGCAATTTTGACCTCAGGTAATGTAATGTCAGCCACTTTTCATCTATGTTTCACCCGTCCTCTCAAACTGTCAATGCCCTTTCTCACCCTTCATGATGCAACATTAATGTAGAATCTCTGCTTAGTGGGCTCATTTCAATAAATTCAGCCTAATCCAACTTTATATTCCTTCCACCATTATCCCACACTCTTAATATCCATCCCCACACATATTCCCCTGATTTTTGGCTATATAAATTGGAAAACTCATGCAGTTATTTGGAAGTATAATATACCTCTTCTTTGTATCTCACTTTTCAGGGTCTGTTGGGACTTTAGTCTAGTTATAGGTCTTAAAGAAAGAAGGGTGGCATGGGTGGATCATAAAGAGAATTAGGAGTGTCTTTCAGGCCAATTACCTCAGGATATGCCATTTCATTTTCATCTGGTGAAACAGAATTAGTTGCTCCAGACAGAGAAGTGAGGGCTGTTTTCACAGGGGAGATTGATACAGGCTTAGCAGACACTGAAGGGTTAATCTCTTTAGATGTAGTTTCAAGGCAGACTCCTCAGGGTAGACTAGAAGTTTGGTGGCTGTCTCCTCAGGGAAGGCTAGAGATTGGGTGAATATTTCCTCAGGGCAGACCATTACAGGTCTATCTAGCAAAGACTCTGCAGAATCCAGGTTTCAATATCCTCACTGCCATCATTATCAACCCATATGTCCCCATCCCAAGTTTCAGGATCCCATTCTTTTCCAATCAAAGCTTTTATTTTAACAGCAGTCACTCTGTAAATTTGATAAATTAGTTTACATTATAAATCTGGTACTCTCACAATGAGACTCTGGGTCTGGTTTCCAGAGTCCTAAGTCAGCAACCACAGGATATAAGATTTTCTTTCAGGGCACACATAGAAACTTTTACATCTTTTATACAGCATTTATGTTGCAAATTTGAAGCCTTCAGCTCATTCTTTTCTCTCATATCTGTACCCGGTATATCTAAGAACAACCAGCCAATATTGTTATACATCTTAACTCCATAAAACTCTGTTAAGGTGTCAAAACATTGCTACCAAGAACCTTGACTCATATAAGAGTATGAATATGAGAATCTAATGGTGATATTTTGTGTATCTGTGTTGGCAACTCAAGCCATGGACTCTCCATGCCTCTTGATTATTAGTACCTTTGAATCTAATCAGAGTAGAAAACCAATTTATAAAAAAAACATTTTTAAGATTCTGTTTCACAAGAATCACTCCTCATACCAAGCTGTATTAGTTAGGGTTCTCTAGAGAAATAGAACCAGCAGGAGTTACAAATATGAGATTTATAAAAGTGTCTCATGTAACCGTGGGGATATAAGTTCAAAATCTATAGGGCAGGCCGTGAGGCTGGCAACTCCAATGAAGGTCCCTGCCAAACTCCAGGAGAGGCTGATGGCTGAAGAAGTGAAAATTTTCTCTCCTTCCTTAAAAGTCTGCGATTTATTGGATTAAACCCAACTGACAGGATGCTCTTGTTGGGGAAGAATTAAGATTTCTTAATTGACTGTAGATGTAATCAGCCATAGATGCAATCAACTGGCCTATGATTTAATAAACCAGCCTTCTGGTTTATTAACTAGCCATGAAATACCCTTGGAATAACAGTCAGGTCAGTGCTTGCCTGACCAGAAAACTAGGCACCATCATCTGGCCTAGTTGACATCTGAACCTAACCATCACAACATGGAATCTTTTTGAAAAGCCAATCAAAAAAGTGGGAAAGGGGATGGTTAAAGCATAGGGAGTGAGACATTTAACTGTAAACCTTAGCATCCTTGGATTCTTTCAACCATGTGCTTTAGAAGAATTTAATAACCTGATTTATGCTTTTCAGTTAAAGACTTTATTTTTAGCTTAATTCTCAACTAAGAAAACATGTTAAGGGTAAAGGGGCTGGAAATAATATCTGACCAATTGGAGAATCTTTTTGAGCCTGAATATAACCTTTGAAATATCAAGTTCCGGTCAAAATGGAAAAATAACTATTTTCCTTCAAGTATTCAGCTGAAACACACATGAAGTTTCTGTGAACTGTGTTAGTTTATCATAGTAAACCATAACAATTTATCAGGGCTCTATGTAGGAGTGTATGGCTAAGGTACTACAAAGTAATTTCTAGCATTACCTCTACTTCCTATTCACTTAAAGCAGCACATAAGCAGCCCCAACCCAGCTACTGACACAAGTACTCAGTAAGTGCTCAGTTAGAGCAAATGATAATGCCAACATACAATGGCCACTTTATATATACCACGTTTTTAACTCTTGAAATAACTCTACAAATTAAGTTTCATTTTCTTTCATTTGTTTATGAGAGAACTGGTGTTCAGCAAAATCAAAGTGTATACAATGTCTTTCAAATATGGGCAAGGCAGGATGCATGCTAGATCTGTCTGACTGAAGTCAAAGGTCTTTGCACTATTCCACTCTGGATCACCACTTTTGTTTTTTTTGCCATGGTCTGGCACCAGGAACTGAACCCAGGAGGATCACCACTGTTTGGATCTCAATATTCAGACATTTTATTTCCAGAATTCCCAACTCATTCTCATTAAGAAAACAGTTCTTCACAGAACATTCATGCCCTGTGCCAAGATAGTTGCTATAACCATTCTACAGAACAACAAAGCACCAAGTGTAAGTAGCAGGTTCCTCAGTTATTGCCTCTCTTCTCATCTGTCTCTATTAGCACCACACCCAAACACAAACACACTCTGACTTCCTCTCTCTTAATCTTCATTTTATGCTACAAAGTCAGATTTTAGGACTGATTCTCCACCATAAAGTAATTATCTGGCCTCCCTCTTGTCTGTGCTTGTGACCTCCCACCAACTCAAATCCCTTCTCTCTGCTCCTCAAATGACTACTGCCTTTCCTCTCATCAAACACACACTCATCCCTCATTCACAATCTAGTGTAAATAATTCATAGTAACAGATATCTGCATTTCTCTATTTGAGTCCAATTGGATTTCAATTGATATTTTGGTAGAATAAGTGGCTTGGTTATTGGTGAGATGAACAAAATATAATGTTTCTTTTTCCTCAAAGCTTTCAAATTGTTACTGCATATTGCAGAGATGAGAATATACCAAGCAGAAGTTTCAAAGCTTACTACATTATATACTCATATGAATAAACCTTCAAAAGATAAACATTGAGAAATCACTAGAATTAAGTACTCTAAACACTGACCATGTAAGTAAATAACGAATTTTGTCCAGAGAGAGGACTGGCCTTTTACCCTCAGTTCCTGGGAGGTAATCTCTAAATCTTCGAATAAAAGAGTGTCTTTGTTTGTCTGGGAGCCTTAAGTCACCAGTAGTCTCTACTAACAACATGATTTATTATGGGAGGCCCTGGGCCACACAGCATCAGTTTGACCTTTGCAGGGGCTGGAGACTGAAGAGCCATGCAGATGATCTATCACGATATGTGACAGAGCCCCAGTAAAAAGTCTGGACACCAAGTCTCAGATGAGCTTCCTGTGTGTACTGTTACACATCATTTCTTAGAGAAATAAGCACTGTCTGTACAACTATACTGGGAGAGAACAACTGGAAGCTCACAACTGGAACTCCTCTAGACCCTGCCCCATGCACCTTGTCCCTTGACTGATTTTTATCTGAAACCTCTCACTGTAATAAATTGTAACCATGAGGATGACAATTTGGATGCATTCTCTGAGTTCTTCTAGCCAATTGCTAACTCTGAGGGAGATCCCAGAGATCCCCAAATTTTGTAGTTGGTGACAGAATTAGATCTCCACATTTTGTAGATGGTGACAGAAGTAAAGGTGGTTCTGGGGACTCCTCAACTTAGTACTGGCCTCAGAAAATACTTGGGGAATTATTGTCTATAGCATTACTCCATGCAGACATGTCTCCAGAATTTAATATCTCAAAGGACAAAATCGTGGCATTAATCTAAAATAGTGAATACAGAAATACTTGAAGGAATAAAGGAACAATCAGGCATACCCCATGCCCTTGAAATTAACAGAGAAAGCATCCTACATGTATGATTGCTTCCCCATCTTTATCAATTGGCTCAAGCTTTGCCCGACCCACCCCATTTACCCATTATATTATGCTTCCCACACCTAAACAAGGGAAAAAACCAAACTCTACACTCTTACAAAGAAAGGAAAAGAAAAGAAAAAGAAAGAAAAAATCAAAGCAAAAATATTAAGGCATACCCAAGTTTCAAAGGCAAATGACTTAAATTACATGTTAAGTAAAAATAAAAAGAGTACAGTTCACAAAGAGATTCTGATGCATTTCTACACATTGGGGGCACAACTGTATATCTTAAATAATTGAACTGATGAGGAACAGAAAACCATTACACAAATTAAGACCAGAAAGAAGCCTTACTGATCTTAGAGCAGTGCTTTTAAAAATTAATATGCATTGATACCAACAGGGGAATTTTGTAAAACACGCTGATTTAGTAGGTCTGGGTTAGGGCCTGAGATTCTGCATTTCTTGCATGCTCCCAGGTGATGCACTTTGAATAGCAAGGATTTAGAGTATATAGTTATTTTTAACTCTTGCTCAGAATGGTTATCTCATGAAAGTTTATTGATATGGATACATTGTCTATTAATTATAGATTGTGCTAAGCAAATAAAATGCGCACCAAAAATTGATGAGAGTCCTTTGTGAAAAAAGTAGAACATTTCAGAAAAATAGTTTCAGCAAAAAAAGCAGCATTCGTTTGCTTTACACTATCAATGCATTTGTTATTTTCAATCAAGATGCCAACAAGAGACTGAATATTCTTAGAGGACTTCAGTTAATTAAGAACTGTGGACTATGGAGTGCATTCCCACCCCTATCCTAGCCACCTGCTTGGGCCATGAGCCAAGAATTGCACAGTTAGAGGAGAGATGCCAAGCAGTGGGAGCCTGCTTAAGGTAGCTCCAGATTTGGTGATGTAAATATACTTCCTGTTAGTTATGAAAGATGCTTTTTATCACAGCAAATATATGCAATTCTACCCTCTCAGACTTTCTTTTCCTCTGCCTCTCATCTATATTACCACCTGTGAAGGATGACTATAGTAATTCTTCTAATAGATTGCATAACGTTTTCATGTTGCTAACTTGCTCCCATATCTCCTATTTTAATCCATTTCTTATTCTCTTGATGAATACACTTGATTTTAGAGTTATATTACCCTTAAGCTGTGTTATACATGTCTTGTAAAATGCCTGCTGCAGCTATTGATTTCTGAAAATGTTGGGCTATCCTCAAAAGCATACTCTTCTACAGCCATTGTGATCTCATGACTTACAACATCAGGGTATCAAAACCTTTTACTCATATTAGATTTTGTAACTGAAAAACACTGATTAAACATCTGGGCCATTGAGTTCTTCTAAATGAAGGCAACAACTTTTTCCTTTGCTGCCAAGGAAACAGAAGCCCCCATCTTTTACTTGACTGGTTCATGGTTGTTTCTTTACCATTTCTTCTTAAATTATGCAGCTAGAGATAGCTCAAATCCTATTACCACAAATTCCAACAGAGAGAACCTATTCCTTTATTACTGTGGTTGGACTACAAGTTCCTGCATAGTGATATTGCTGCAATAAAAGAGCCATCACCTGGCTCCAATGACTTTAGGTATTCAGATATGTCTGCTGCAGTGGGATCTGCATTAACAGGATTTGACTTACCACAAGGGTGGTAACCCCAGTGTCTATGTGGGCATTGGTGAATACGGCTAGTTGGCTAGTTTATACTACTTGTTTATAGCTAATCCTCTTGTGAAAAGCTAACCTTTAATCTGCATGAGAAAGATGTTTACTTCCCAGACCCATTTTGCTAGATTTATAGAAATGCACCAATTACTTCTGCCTTTGAAGCACAAACAATTTGACAGCATTAATTAACTCACATTTTGCTACACCTCCTCTACTCCCTAGACTAATGGAGTTAAAAAAAAATAACCCTCAGGGCTCTGAAAGTCATTGCACAAAGAATTTGAAACTTCCAAAGCAAAGAAAATTCTCAACATGAAGGGTCACAACAATGGAAATTACTTTTACTTTGCTGAACATTCTTTTAAGTGTTGTTTTTCTTGTGTAGTGGTTTTTTAAAGCAGCTTTTATCGTGTCTTATTTCATAATAGTCCTTCAGTATGAGGACCAGTACGATGTTTTTCTTACAATCCAGAAAAGATATTAAAAAGTAATAACATTTCATTCTCTTAAAACTTGGTAAATAGCGCGAACAGGTAACAAGAATGGATGTATGAATTGGTATATTAACTCTGAGGTCCTTTGTCCCTTACTTTGTTTTGGCCCTCTTATGTGTTAGAAAACTTCTTTTGAGACATCAAGCAGCAGCAGTAAGAGTAACAATATTCCTAACCACAAAAGTGTTTGTTGAGTAATTACTACATGCTGGTGTTATATGTTTTATCTAATATCTATTATAATATTCACAATTATCTCCATGAACTGAGTACTAATATTATTGGTGGTTTACAAATGAGAAAAGTAAGGCATAGAAAGGTCAAGTTACTTGCTAAAGGTCATTTACATAGTCAGAACTCAAATTCAGTCTGTTTCAGCCTGACACCTGGCTTTTACCCATACACTTCCTGTTCAACTGAATATAGTCAGGAAGAGGCAGTACGAGACAGTTTGCATGTGGTACCCAATTGCCTTAAAGTGACTGTGTCCTTCTCTGAGTGTGACTTGCTGGATTTGGCTATTCAGTAAGTAACTAAAGTCAGCTACTTCCTTCTGTTTCCTGACTAACAGGTGCATCGCTGTGCTGCCAGCACAGAATCTGGGCCATGTTGTACCAGAGCCAAGTTTCAAACCTCGGAATTGTTAGGGAGCGAGAGGAGGTTACAGAGGGACTCAGCTGAGATTGTGTGCTTTCCGGGTGGTATGGCCGTAGACCACAGAGAGGCTCAGAAAGTTTCAGGATGCTTGGTAGGACATTGATACTGTTCAGTACTTAAAATACAGCCATTATTAATATAAGACATTGGTTGTAAATAAGCAAATGCATTTTACTAGTTAATTGATCAAAACATGTTTATGAATCTTAAGATTTGGTTGGTTGCAGGGCATACATTTCATCTGGGCTGAGTGATCTCCTCTCTCGGGCCCTCTGTTCCTTCCCTCCTGTAAAATGGAGGGGCGCACTGGATCATCTCTACAGCCCCTTACAGTATGGAGGTTTGTGGAATCCTAGAAAAAGATGTCTTACTCTTCACACAGCAGGCTTCATTCACACCCAGCCAGAGAGGAATGTGGTCTGCTCCAAGCAGGGTGGTAGGTCCCTCAGGGGTTCAGGAAGCAATCTGAGGGGACAGTCTCCCTCTGCCCTTGGGCTGAAACAACAAGGTGCTCACCTTCCAGCTTAAGAATCAGGAGTGTTATTTTCAGCAGGCTTTTTGAGTGACTTCCAAAACTCTCACTGTAGCAGGCATCGTTTATTGTCTTTTTCCTCATCTCGCTGAGTTTCCTCATCTCGCTATCTGTGTATCATCTGTAATGTTCTGACTCTCCTCTGCTTCTTACATAAGCAGTTAATTTGTAGAAGGCAAACCTTATAGAATTTATAAGAAACTAAATAATAAACATTATCGTTATATTTTCTTTGCAAAAATAGGCATAAATTTAAATGAGGGTCAAAATGCACAAACAGTAGAAATTAAAAATAAACCTCAGAAGGATGATGGCATATCTCTCAACTAGCAGAAAGAGAGCAAGACAGGAAACTAACGCATCCATTCCATACATTTTAAGTGACCACCTACGAGGGGCACTCTGTGAACACTGGGATTCAAGATGATGAATGGGATATGATGCCCTTCAAGGTTCATAGTGGTGAAATAAAACACATGCATAAATGAAAGTGATGTAAGAGAGAGCAATAAACATTAAAATCTTCCCTGTCCCCTGCCACTCCCCAACTCTGTCTTCCGTCTTCATATTCACTATAAAACCAGATCCATTATAGCATAATCATGTATCTATGTCTTTAGGTCAGGCCCTTTGTCCCAGCATAATTATTAATTGGCTCCTTTGTTCTAAAAAAAATGGCCCCCATTGGGTACAAGCTCCATAATTATAGCACACACCAATACATTGTATTTTTTGCTTGAGTTTCTATTTCCTCACTAAAATGTAATTTCTTTGAAAGGGAGATAGTGTTTTTAATCTTTTTAATCCTGCATCTGGCACATGCCTGACATGTAGGAGGCAATTAATGAAAATGAAAGAAGTACTAATTCTGTTTTGGGGGCAGTGCCAAACTTACATTTATCTAAGGGAAAGGCAAAAATTTGAGTGGAGAAGGTAATAACACAAATAGACCTTGAAGGAAGGCCAAAATATGTCCTAGAAGAAATGAAAACAGCACTCTAGGTGAAGGGAACATCAGCAACATCAAGGCAAGGGGTAGAAATGTAAACAAAGAGAGCTAATATTAAACTTCCATTCACAAATCTAAAAATGCAGTGTGCTCCTGGTCTTATGAGAAGGAAATGAAATTTACTCTGCACCGTGATAAATTCTGAATATGCCTGTTACTGGGAGTAGCGTATCTCAGTAATTTATTTATTTTGTTAAATTACTGTTACAGTAATACAGAGTACAGCAGTACAGAGTAAAAAGTCAATGTTCTATACAGACCTTGTTTCAAGACATAACTTCAACAGTTATTGTGTGTGGACTTGCAAGTTACTTAACCTCTCTAATCTTCACTTTTATCATCTTTAGTAAAGGGAAAAGAACTCAGAGTACTAGTACTGTGAGTACTGATAGAAAGCAGAGGCTGGTACAAAGTAAGCTATCAATGAATTAGCTAGTACGATCAACAGAATTCTCATTTACATGAAAAGAAGAGATTAGTTAGCAATGAACAAAGAAAAGTTGCCCTCAATATACATCAACTGTAGTTAAAGAATCAATTTTGCAGGAAAAAGAAAGAGCAGATACATATGTCTGCTGTGCTTCATGTGCTTGCATTCTAAATGGCAACTTTTTTATCAATTTGCTTCACTGATTATAGCCATTTTAAATTTTAATATCAAAACTATTTTTAAATTCTTCAAGTCCTGCATTTCACAGCTGCAGGGAGCAAGGATCATATGGGCTTTATTTTAAAGATTTGGAACATATTTTGTATAACACCAATTTCTGAAACTTGTAATTCTTGAAATTTCCCAAAGAGTTTTCCAGAGCAAACAGGATATTGACAGGTTTTAATAGGTTTTCACAGAAAGGAGGATAAGGAAGAGGAGAAGGCTGAAGAGCTGGTAGATAAGTTTGGGAGAAAATATTTAACTTAATTCTTTACAAGAAATTCTTAAGGTTCTATATAGTATATAACTTCCCTATAGAATTATTTGATCTTGGAAATTTATTTTCCTTTTAGCAGAACATAATCCTTCAAATGCTGTGTGGAAAATGAAATACTGACCAAGTTTAACTTCTTTTGATTTGCAATTAAGAAAACTGAGACACCAATGTGTAATTGACTTGTAAGGTTCCTATATTTGATTTGTCACTAAACCAGACTCAGAGTCTAATATTATTTATGAGGTTGCCATTAATAATTGAAAATCATATCAGATAATTTTCTAAAGGCTATTCCTGGTCAACACTAACAAGTGTTTATATATCACATTAATGTGAGATTGCACTTTAAAAACATGACTTTATTTTATTTTAATCTCAGCAATTACATGATATTTTTCCTACTTGGCTGCTTTCATAAATCTGTGTTTAATGCTTTTTTATCATGTGATTGATCTTACTACCAATATATGTGATTGACCAGGCTGGTTCCATCTTTGCAATTATCTCCCAATGTCAAAGATTCAGCTTGTGGCATGTTTTGTAGTTTCTTTTTCAATTAAAAATGTCAGCATTGGCTGGATACTCTTGTGTCCTGTGGATGGATAGCTGCAGCAAGTTAGGTAGTTTTCATGTTTGTTTGAATGATGAGTCATAGATTTGCCTTGCATGCTTTTAACTTTCTCCAAGGAAATTCAACTGGTTACAAACATCTCTTTAGTATTTCCACTTTTCTCTAAGGAAATAAGGAGGGAAAAAATTCATTGCTGTTTCTTCTAACTGGCAATTACTGAGCTTGGAAAAGTTAAATTTAAAAACTCTAGTGAAGGATCAAGGGGAAGCTTTTTAATCCCAATTGTTATCCCTAGTGGGTTTTTCATAGTGAGGGACAAGAAAAAAGCAGAAAGGAAATGGCTTTTGAGAAATGGAGGATATGTTCTCAGTTTCTTTAAGTCTTTAATACAGAATGCACGGCATTCCAAGATCTATAACTCTGTAATGCACAGGCCCACTCAAACATTTTTAGCACACAATAATTTTCTTGTTTCTCTTCTTGATTTTAACACTTGCCTTAAAAAACTAATATTCCATTATTAGTTCCATTCTACTCTCCTTTATCCTTCAACATTTATAGGTCTTATGGAAGAGGAAGGCTCTAAATAGACATAAAAAGGGAAATGTGTGATGGTGGAATGACTCGGTTCTGGCGGCTCCAAGGATAATTTCTGAAGATTTAAAGAATGGCTACATAATTTTTTATATAGTAAGTAGTATAGCGGTTGTGTCTCTGAGCTACTATGGCCAGATGGAGTAAGTACTTACTATATTTTACTGAACTTTTTGGTGAGGCTATTTATCTTATTTGGGTTAAAAGAATGGAATGTGTTATATAGGGTTCAAGATCTTGTTTGAAATAACCTATCTCTAATTCAGTCAATGGGTTATCCCCTGGATTTTACATATGATATTCATTTTATGGAGTTTTCAGTTCTTTTGCCGCTATTGTTTTTTCTTTTTGTGTATATCCATGGATATTTTAAGAGAGTTGGAAGAATGTGCTTTTCTAGTCTGGCACCACAGCTAGCCTAGAAATTCCCCATCATCTACCCACATGCCTTTCAAAGTACACAGCACATACTCCTGCAAATTCAGGCTCCATCTGCTTAAAAATTCATCTTGTTTCTTGCCAGGAATTGATAGAAACTTTAGAAGCACAAAAACATCAAATGGTAGTCCTGGGAGGAACTCTAAAAATCATTAAGAATAATTACCTGATTTTGTAGTTAATGCCAAAAGAGTTTAAGTGGTTTGCCCAATACCATGTTCTTAAACTCACTTTTTTATTGTTTTCAAGTACCTGTTCAGCACTGACCTACTTCTTTTAATGCAATTTTATTGAGATATATCACACACCATTTAATCCATCTAAAGTGTTTTAGTTTGTTAATGCTGCCAGAATGCAACGTACCAGAAATGTAACAGCTTTTGAAAAGAGAATTTATTGAGTTATAAGTTTACAGCTCTAAGTCCATAAAAATGTCCAAACAATAGCATTCAGAGAAAGATACCTTTACTCAAGAAAGGTTGATATCTGTCACATGGGAAGGCATGTGACTGGCATCTGCTAGCCCTTGTTCCCAGTTCTGTTGCTTCCAGCTTCTGATGCCAGTGGTTTCCTCCCTAAATGTTTGTGGGCTTTACTTAGCTCCTCTGGCACAAAACTCTGAGTTCTTGCTTGTTTAGCATCTTATGGGAAGGCACATGTCAAAGTCTACTGGGCTCTGCATCTCCAAATGTTCCTGTCTAGGCATCTTCTCTCTCTGTTAGCACTCTCAGCATCTCCAAATGTCTGCATCTCTGTCAGCTGTGAAGCAACTGTGTTTTCTCCAAAATGTTTCCACTTTTAAAGAACTCCAGTAAACTAATCAAGACCCACCTAGAATGGGTGGAGTCACATCTCCCAGAAGTAATCTAATCAAAAGGTCACACCCACAGTTGGGTATGTCACATCTGTATAGAAACAATCCAAAGTTTCCACCCTAAACAATAAGTCTACCCCTACAAGACTGAATTTGGAAAGAGAACATGGTTTTTCAGTTTCAATCCAGCACACAAAGGATACAATCAATGGCTGCCAGTATCATCATAGAGTTGTGCACTCATCACCACAATCAATTTTAGAACATTTCATTACTCCAAAAGAAACAAAAATAAAAATAAAAAAAGACCCATCCTGAATGAGGCGGGTAACATCTTAACTGAAGTAGCCTCATCAAAAGGTCTTATTTGCAATGGGTCCATACCCAGAGGAATGGATTAAACTTAACATATTTTGGGGGGATATATGCAGCTTCAAACCACCACACTATACTTCCCTTGTTAAGTTCCTTGATCAAAAGGTCTTATTTGCAATGGGTCCATACCCATAGGAATGGATTAAATTTAATACACCATACCCCTTATTCCCCATTTATTTATTTACTTATTTGTCTTTATTACTCATCTGCCCATACACTGAATAAAGGAAGGATCAATCACAAGGTTTTCACAACCACACAGTCACACCATAAAAGCTATAGACTTGTATAATTATCATTAAGAATTAAGGCTACTAAATTACAGTTCAACAATTTCAGGTCTTTCCTTCTAGCCATTCTAATACTCTAGAGACTAAAAGGGGTTATTTATATAATATATAGGAGTAACCTCCAAAATGACCTCTTGACTCTATTTGAAATCTCTTAGTCACTGAAACTTTATTTTGTTTCATTTTTTTCCCTCTTTTGGTCAAGAAGGCTCTCTTAATACCACAATGCCAAGACCAGGCTCATCCCTGGGAGTCATTTCCCACATTGCCAGGGAGACTTACATCACTGGGAGAGTGACCTGCTTCTAACCTTGTGATTTTTCAAAACTTACTGAGACTATCACCAATATTGCATCTCCAAATTATTTTAAAGTCTATAAACATACAATATGCTTTCTTATAAATTCTTCACTTTTCTTGGGCCTTCAATTAATTCTTAATATTTGTTCTACTTCAACCATTTTGAAGATCACTGCTTACTAGAGGAGGTGATAATGAAAAAAAAGAATATTACTGTCATTTGGTAACATTTAAGACCTGTCCCAAGAAATATACCTATCTCTTTTAGTTTACTAGGCTATTTAAAGCAGATACCATGAGATGTTTCAGTTTAAACAATGGGAATTTATTAGCTTTCAGTTTGAGGCCAGGAAAATGTCCAAGTCAAGGCATCATCAAGGTGATGTTTTCTTCCTGAAGACTAGCTGCCTGCAATCCTTGGCTCCTTTGGCACATGGCAAGGCACAGAGCAGCATCTGCTAGTCTCTCCCTTCTCTTCCAGGTTTTATTGCTTTCAGCTTCTTACTTCCATAGCTTTCTCTCTCTTTGAACTTTATTGTCTTGTAAAGGACTCTAGTAAGAGGATTAAGACCCATACTGAATGAGGCGGGTAACATCTTAACTGAAGTAGCCTCATCAAAAGATCTTATTTGCAATGGGTCCATACCCATAGGAATGGATTAAATTTAACATATTTTGGGGGATATATACAGCTTCAAACCACCACACTATACTTCCCTTGTTATGATCCCTGACCCATGTAATGCTGATGAAATGAATATACTCTTAAAATGTGTATGGATTGTGACCATCTTAATACTATTCTTGTACATTCATGTTACCAGAGCAAAGCATTATGCAATAGGAGATGAGGGCTACTGAGACATTTAAAACCTGTGTTTCATGTTCTGTGTAGTGTACTTGAAGAGTTGTTAAAATGAACATACACTGTAATCAGAAGCAAATAATTTAAACAACTCAAAAAATAATTGAAGGGATTCCAATGCCTACTCCATGATTATAAATGAATTGAAAAATGTAATCATTTTGTAGAAGGTCAAATGCTAGAGAGGTCACTAATGGCTAGTGGCTCATTGAAGGTTTTAGGGAGAAAGTAAAATAAGAGCCAGGTCTTAAAGGAGTGGCAGAATTTTCATTGATAGAAAGGAAGAAGAAGTGGCAAGGAAAAGAGGAGAGGAGAGAGAATGAGGACAGGAGGAAAAGAGAATAAATAAGAGAAGAAAAAGGAGGAAGGAGGAAATGCAATATGTGCAGGATAAGAAATGTGAGAAGGCCTTTGCCAAACTTTGTAAAGTCTGCTCTGGTGGTACTATTCGAATCTTTCTATGGCTATAAAACACCATAGCTTTACCTTAAGATTATATTTATTGCCAAACTGCTTTAAAATAACTAATTAAAACTGGCAAAGCATTTAACAATGTTTAATTTTTAATATGCATGTTGAGTCACTGAAATGTCATCAATCTCTTAACAGTAACCATATCCAGAGAACTGTTGTTAACACTGCAGTATTATTTAAGAGAAGTTTATTTCATTTTACTTGGAATTTCTGGTCAATCTCTAAACAGACAAGAGCCGGTTCAGCAGATTTTTCCCCCCAGCAGTATCTTTCTTAATAGTTTACTTCAAATAGTAGCAGTAAATAAATGAAAGCATTACTTTTTCTTTTATTTCTATGAAGTTTTTAACAATTTAAATGAATTAGAATCTATGCCAGAAATTTAGAACCATGAAATAGGTTTAAGGTGCAGGATCGTTTTGTGGCAATGTTATAATTAAGAAGCACAGAATGATTATTTTGGATTTTTACTTATCAGTTCCTTTGTTGATAGAATGGTTATTCTGGCAACAATCTTTAGAGTCAAAGGGACCCAGGAGTTGTACCACTCACTAGCTACCTTGCTATAGACAAACCACTTAAGCTCTTTTACCCAGCTTCCTCATTTGGAAAATAAGTATATAATAACAGTATCAATTTCCAATGATGTGGTGAAGATCAAATGAGAATGTTCAGCAAGTTGTCTGTCAAAGGGTAAATATTATGATTGTTTTAATACGAGTGAAATGCTGAGTCCATGGTATCTTTCAGTTTCAGCAATGCTTTTGACAAACTCTTTTATTATTCCCTTGTGGACAAGATGAAATGTGAGCTGGATGTTAGAGCAATTATGAGGATCTATACTGGTTGAACAACTACAGCCCAAAAGTATTGACTAATGAATCTTTGCCACCGTGAAGGAGGTTTTAAAAGGTGAACTGCTGGGTTCTGTCATTGGCTCTTTCATGTTCAACAGTTTCTCATTGAAACTAGAGAAAAGCATAGATACACTTACCTACATTTACACATCACCCCACGTTAAGAGAAACAGGTAATACATGACATGACAAATACATTTATTAATGTGATCTGAATAACAGGTGCTAAATAAATGTTAAATGTGAAAAGGACAATGGATTGAAACCACTAAAATTATTTGTTTAAAATTTTTATGTGTATATGTACAATATAGGGGAGAATATGATGTGAAAGAAGCTCTTGTTAAAGAAATCTGTATTTTTTTTTGTTTACAATTTGTATTATGTAGCATCAAGTTACCTGCTAAAACAAACTGACACAACAATGTATAATGCCTCAAAACCAGTCCAAAACAGGTGCTTCTGATCAGTAGTTGGCCCTATGACAAGTCTTGACTCAGAGACTCTGGGCCCTTCTATTTTATGTTTCATTTTCTTTATTATGAAGCTTGCAAGGTGTGCTGTATTCATTGTATAAAGTCAATGTAAGGAGAAAAGCCACAGAGGATAGTTTATGGGAAGTTTCTTTGGTTTGGGGTTTTTATGGTTCTTCTGACTTCTGTTCGCTTTCTATCGGCTATAACTCAATCACATAGACATACTTAATTGCAAGTGAACTCAGCAAGAAGAGAAAAAAGATGTGGTGAGCAAATACTAGTCTCCACCATACTTCTACCTTTTGGTCACAAAATATCCATTTAACCTTCCTTCCTAGAGATTATGGAAACATCCTTTAATTCCCTATTTCTAGTTCAAGGTAAAGAAATGTGCACAGACCTAGACTTCAAGTATGGCTGTGGCTTCTCACATTCTGGCAATTTGTAAACTAAAATATCAAGCTATCTGGCCCCTACTCTCCCCATATACAAATAAACAAGGTGGAGCAGGATCAGATAACTTCAACCAGAACGCATACGGAAAAGGAAAGAATGGAAGATAGCAGAACCTGATGTTTAACGAAAATGATTGACTTTCAGGTATGCATTATGAATTCCAGGAAGGAGAGGTTCTTTGACTACACTCTGATTCTGCATTTTGGGAGAAACTCATAGGTTCAGGCCAGTCTTATTCGTAGCCTCTGACTCCTTGTTCTAGGACATTATCCTTTGTTCATTATCTTCCATGTCTACCACTGTTATGAGTGTTGTTTCATTTGCCTTTCTACATTTCACTTCCTACTCTCTGTTTCATTCATATTTGAAGTAGAGTATATGTTAGGATATATGAAGTTATTGCATGCTAGGCTCATAATATCTTTGGCAACATAATTTCTTCAAAAATTTAGTAAATTCAGATATACTAGTTTACAGTAAATTCTATGGGCCAGTAATCACACCCATAGTTCTATTTTAAACCTACTTCTCAAATCTAGTGTATTCCTTTGATTTTTTGTTGCCTATTCTCTTTCTCTATCAACCTAATGCCATTGAATTTAGGCTTCTAATCCTTGAATAGGAAGGTTGCACCTTAATCTGATCCCTTAATGGGCCTTAAATGCTCCAAGGCTCTTTCAGTTTTACATCTTCAGTTTGAGTTCTTGAAAAACTAATTCTGGAGGGCAAAACTTTATAGATTATCTTTAATTCCTTTTATTTTGTTTTGCAAACTGCCAAGATCTCTTTTGAGCTCATCTCTTTTCTAATGCCTTTTAACTATGCCTCCTAGGCTTAGTAATCGTATGATCTGCATTCAAAGTTATCTCAAATGACAGTGTACTAAATATTTTACCACTGAATTACATGGGCTTCCATTTTTCCAGCCTTCACTTTTGGTACTTCAAGGAACCACATTTGGAGGGATAGTCACCAAGAAGATATATCCAGAGAAACCCATTTCATGTGAATATATAAAGGGGATTGAGGAATTTTGCTTATTTATGAGAAGCGTTATGAAATATTAAATGTCTCAAGAATTTGAATTTTTCTCCTTGGACAGCAAATCAGATACTGTTACCTAAATTCTTCTAACAGTGTATTAACTTCAATATTACTAATACAGTTTACCATGAAATTTCATGGTGAACAGTTATCAGGATTATAATTTAAAGTGTTTACATATTTTCTAACAATTTTTGTTATTTTATTCCAATATATTTTTTCAATAGAATAAATTAACTTAATAGTTTCTAAATCAAAAGAAAACTTTAAAATTATAACTAAATCAGAGTGATTTCTAATTATTATTTTACTCTTATCTAAGATATTATTGCTACATGAAAAGTGAAGAGTTTAATTAATTGTATTAGTTAGGGTTCTCTAGAGAAACAGAATCAACAGGGAACATTCGCAAATATAAAATTTATAAAAGTGTCTCATGTGATCACGGGAATGCAGAGTCCAAAATCCATAGGGCAGGCTGTGAAGTCAGTGATTCCGAGGGAGGGTCTGGACGAACTCCACAGGAGAGGCTCACCGGCCAAAGCAGGAAGAGAGCCTATCTCTTCTGAATCCTCTTTAAAAGGCTTCCAGTATTTAGACTGGGCATCACTCACTGCAGAAGACACTCCCCTTGGCTGATTACAAATGGAATCAGCTGTGGATGCAGCTGATGTGATCATGATCTAATTCTATGAAGTGTCCTCATTGCAACAGACAGGCCAGCACTTCCCCAACCAGCCAAACAGATACCACCACTTGGCCAAGTTGACACATGAACCTAACCATGACATTAATGCATTGCCAAGCCTTATGATGTAGTTTCTAAAAGCTATGAAAGGACTCACACTGAAATTTTATACATATTTACAATATATTTCATAGTACTATTTATACTAGTTTAAGTTCTAGCATCTATGAAATCATGTGCATTCATGAGATCTTTTATATTTCTAATATTCTTTGATGAGCATTAACTATATGCATTTCATCATACCTCATCAATGAAGATTTAATGGCCCCATGAAGATTTTTATGGGTCTTCTTACAAATATATATTTCTATATCTATATATACATCCAGAGAAAGACAGGTATGTGATATGTATATCATAGGAAATTTTATTCACAATGTTGCCTTGAAGATTTAATGGTCCCATGATCATGGCAATAATATTCCTCACAGTAAATTTCAAATTATTGCATTTTGTACTTTCTACCACAAGGAAGGAAACATAGCACCTGGTAGGTCTTTTTAGGTATAGGAAGAAAAGCATTCCGTACTTCAGGATAAATCAACCAAATAATATGGAAGGCTGCAAGTTTTAAATGGTTCTCAACAAGAAAGTGCTCTGCAATGGTTCCAAGCTGTGATGCAGGTATTATATGGACCATATGAATCAGCAGATCTTATGGTCATAGAGGTATCTGGTGGAAAATTTTGCTGCATGGAATTTTTGACAAGTTCCAATAGAAGAATCACCACTGAGGCCATGAGGGTTCTGGAGCAAGACCATACCATTTTTAGCAGAGAATATATATGCCACTGAATAAAAACTTACTGGGCCCTGGCAGAGACAAAGCACCTGGCAATGGAAAGTGAGTGTACACGCAGAACTGTATTATTTAGGATCTATCAGATCAATCAAGTCATATGGTTGGATAGGTCAGTAGTAATTCATCATAAAATGAAAATGGAATATACAGGATTAAGTATAACAGGACCAAAGGGCACAAATAAACTGCATAGACCATGCTCTGCCCTGTTGTCTACTATAGTACTGCCTCTTCTCCTTCAGCTCGCCACTTAGGAGGAAAAAGGGAAAGACTGATTCACTAATGCTTCAGTTCAGTGTGTGTCTATACTCTAAAAATTAAGTACTCCTGCATATGGCCCTACTCAGTGGTGACCCTGAAGGACAGCAGTAGGGACAATTATTCCAAAGGGCAGTACTTTAGGAACTATATAGGACATAAATTTCATGTATAAAGAAACAGCCTGAGGTAAGAGTAGATGTGGATTTTTCTATATGGCTTGCTTTGTTGGTCAGGGGCTTAGAAAGACAAAGATTAGAAGTTTGGGAGAAGGAACTAGATAATCGGTGGGAGTGGCCACAAAGTATGAAAATCTTGGTATCATCTGTAATGATGAAGAGAGCATCCACAAACAGAAAAGATACTAGAAAATCAAATAGACAATGTGCCAGCCATTTGTGTTAGCCAACCTCTGTCATCATCTACTCTGGTGTTGACATAATGGGCACATAAATAGAATAATCATGAGGAAATGGATGAAGAGCTTATTCATGGATTCAACAGCATGGACTTCCATTTGTATATGATCTAGTTACTGGTGGTGTTGAATTTCCAAACTGCCATCAGAAAAGAACAACACCAAATTCCTTACATGGCACTATTCCTTCATTAGCCCCCTTAGTGTCAAGTTGATTACATTGGACCCCTTCCAGTATGGAAGGGCAGTAATTCATTAGCATATATTCTTTTTCTGCCTGTAGAGTGTTTATTTTCTGACACAGCATCAACCTAACATTGTTTAGGCCAAGCAATCAACTTTATAGAAAAAAAGGTGATAGAGCATCACAAAATGATCTACTAGTCTTATACCACATAAGATTGCTGATAGAGCAATTGGATGACCTTTTGAAGATACAGCTGAGGGAATAACTTGAAAATGATACTCTTCCAATATCCTCTGGAAAGCAGTGTACATCCTAAATCAATGACTGTTTTCATTTTGTTTTGTGGTTCTTTGTTTTTTCACCTTCCAGTAGACCACAAAGTCCTACAATCCAAAGAGTAGAAGTTACAGCGGCCCTACTTAGCATCACTCTAAGTAACCTAGTTGGGGAATTTGAAATTCCCAACTCCAAAATTCTACGCTCTAAATGTTTCCCAGAGCATAATATGTTGGGAATTTCAAAAGGGAACACTTTTACCATAGATACATCAAGCTTCTAGCAGCCAAGAGAGTAACATACAAGAAAAGGTGATATTATCATGGGAGATATAATTTACCCTAGTCATTAGGAGGAGGTAGGGATGATATTACACAATGGAAACATTGAGGAATATATTTGGCACCACAGCAATTTAATGGAGGATCTCTTGGCATGTGCAATTTTGAGGATAAATGGGCAAATTGTGATAGCCATGACCTAAAAAAGAGCACGATGATCAGTGTTTCAGACATCACAGGAACATCTTCACATGCAGGATATCCCATGGAGTAAGACACTTAGACCAGAATAAGTAAGAGTAAGCCAGAATGGATAGTAGGGGCTAATTTGTGGTCCAAAGTCCAGCTGAAGTGGTGGGAGCTGTAGTTTGCCAAATTAACTTTCCTCTTTTAAGCTTACCTAGGAAAAGTGATCAACCATAATCCTGGAGGAGCTTTAATAAATCCAGATGGCATGAATTTATTTTGTAAAGAGTGAATCCAGGAGGCTCAAGTATTATAATAGATGTTATAACTCATTACTTAGTCCTCTTTCAAGACCAAAGCACCCATTTCTGCAGAAAGTATTGTTTGATGATGACTCAAAGCCAAATCTCTTCCTGGCAAAGTTGCTATCACTTGGGCTTATTCCTCTTTCTCATGGGCAGCCCACATCCAAAGACTGGCTAATTCAGTGGCACAAAAGTCCACCTTTCTTCTTTCAATTCAGCTTGACTCATTGCTCTTATCTATTACTGTGTGATAAACAACCCAACACTTAGGGATGTAAAACCACAGCAGTTATCTATTAGTATCATCTCTCATGTTTCTGCACTTTGACTCAGCTCAGCCAGGTCTTTCCCTCTTAGAGTCTCTCACATAGTTGCAGTCAAATTATGGTTGGATCTGGAGTTGATGCTGGCTTGTGGCTGGAATCTCAGTGAGGGCTGTCAGCTACAACCTGCATGTGGCCTATCCATGTAGTCTGAGCTTCCTCACAGCATGATGGCTTCTATACAAGATGTGCTGGTTTGAAATGATTTATGTACCTTAGAAAAGCCATGTTTCAATCCTAATCCCATTTTGTAAAGGCAGCCATTTCTTCTAATCCCTAGTCAGCATTGTATGTTTGAAACCATAATTAGATCGTCTCCCTGGGATGTGATTTAATCAAGAGTAGTTGTTAAACTGGATTAAGTGGAGGTGTGTCTCCACCAATCTGGGTGGGTCTTGATTAGTTTCTGGAGTCCTATAAAAGAGGAAACATTTTGGAGAATGGGAGATCCAGAAAGAGCAGAGCAGAACAACATAGCCATGAGAAGCAGAGTCCACCAGCCAGTGACCTTTGGAAGATGAAGAAGGAGATTACCTCCCAGGGAGCTTCATGAAACAGGAAGCCAGGAAAAGAAGCTAGCAGAAGATACCATGTTCACCATGTGCCCTTCCAGATGAGAGAGGAACCCTGACCATGTTCACCATGTGCCTTTCCAGATGGGAGAGAAACTCTGACTGTGTTCACCATGTGCCCTTCCACTTGAGAAAGAAACCTTGAACTTCATTGGCCTTCTTGAACCAAGGTATCTTTCCCTGGATGGATGCCTTTGATTGGACATTTCTACAGACTTGTTTTAATTGGGACATTTGCTTGGCCTTAGAACTGTAAGCTAGCAACTTATTAAACTCCCTTTTTAAAAAGCCATTCAGTCCCTGGTATATTGCATTCCGGCAGCTAGCAAACTAGAACACAAGGGTAAGCATTATAAGAGAGAAAGTCATGTGGAAACTGTATCATCTTTCCTAATATATCATCAGAAGTCTTATAGAGTCACTTGCATTACTTTATATTTGTAAAAAGTAAATAAAGACAATCTTTCAAGAGGAGAAAAATCAAATTTCATATCAAAGGATTTCATGTTTGTGTTTTTTTTTTTTTTTTTTGCATGGGCAGGCATGGCAGGTGAGAACTCTGCCTGCTAAGCCACCATGGCTCATCCAGATTTGTGTTTTGTTTTAAAACCATCACAACACAAAGTCCATACACAAATCTTTTATAATCTTTTCCCTTGCAAAACACACTAGCACACTTTAAATATCCCTAAAATGTTCTTTTATTATATCGCAGGGCTCAGATTTGAGATCTAGGAATTCATCATTTAAATCAGGTCCAGGGGTGGACCTCTAATGCAATTCTTAGAATATAGCATCTTAAACACCATTCTTCTCCATCTGAAGACTTGTGAATTAATGAGGCATTATCTGCTCCTCACACACCCTGCATACAATGGTTAGACAAGCATAGGATAGTTACTGCAGATACTTTCATTCAAAAAGAGAAGAATGGGTGGCACCTATCAGTCATTGGTCTACAACAGTTCTGAAATCAATAAAATTGCCATTTTATTGATTATGGTTTAGTCTCACTGCCTAGGAAAGATTTTCCATGGTTCTTGCTTCTGCTCTCTAATCTATCCCTTCTTTTCCATAAAATGCAGTTCATATTTGCCACAGTCTGATTCATACCCCTAAAAGTGGTAGCCCATAGGCCTCTCTCATTCTGTACTGTCTTTATCCATTTTTGTTCCTGTTGTCAGTGTTGTAGCTCTCTTATCAACTCTCTTAAAAACTTGATTTCTGATGGGTGACATCATCAACATGGGAGGGTTGAAGTCATCAACATTGTGATGTACACAGCTACTGAAAAACTCTCCCTAGAGATTCTGTGAAAAAGGGCAAGTCTCACATGTTCAGAAGTCTGGAGGAGGTATAGACTGGGGAAGGTCCCACAAACACTGACTTGAAGGAAAAGAAAAATATCATGTAGGAAACTTCCCACCTTTTATTCAGTCTCACACACCTCAGGAAATGGACAGAAGCAGCAGCCAGGACCCCTCCCACTTTCCACTGGGGACACCGACTACAAAATCTGTCACTGTAGTGAGGCAGATTCCCTCCTACATTCAGACACAGAAACCTAAGCTTATAGAGACCTATAGCAGGACTTAAGGCACAGGGAAGTATGGAATACAAAAAGGTAGCCAGGAGGAATTTCTAAAATGGAAGATTAGGAGGGAACTGAATAATCTTCCCTAAAAGCAGCAAGTAGCCAGATAGAAAATACCTGAATCAACTGTGTGAGGACCTGGGGGACAGGGGAGGACATTTCAAGGCTCAGGTCACTGAGGGATAAAGAGGCTGAGAAAATGTGGACAGAGACTATGTTTCCAGCCCTGGATTCTGGGGTCCATCCACCATCTTGAGGAAAGCAGCAGCAGGGTGCCTGATCCTTTTCTGGGGGGGTGGGGAGGGTGGCTGAGATTGGGGCAGCTGGAGGAATTCTATATTACAAGTAAAGTAGGGGATACAGCACCACATTGAGCCAGATTTTGGCTGGCAAAGGGAGTGCATAGACACCCCACAGTGTCAGCCTTGCCTGGTCAGACACAGTCAGGGCTCCATCAGGTAAACAGCTTCTGAGGATGATTAAGTCAGTGAACTGTATCATATGCTGGACAAGCTGGAAAGTGCAGGAAAACTAAAGAGTTTTTCAGGGCCTCTCCAGACCCTATCCCAGGCACATTCAACCTGGCCTACACCTCCTGCATGTGAATATGGCCCTGTTTTAGCTAAGAAATACAGATGACCCAACTGCCAAATTAGTGCCCTAAAACAAATCCAATTCTTGCCGGCTGGCAAAAAAAGCAGAGTACTCCTTGGCCAGGTGCTGGCTGGGGAAATTGAAACTCTCAGACCCTCAGCTCAAGGGAATCACCAGAAACACTGTGCCCACAAGTGGGGTCTCAGACAAGGTGCACAATGCCTACCCTCTCTACACTTCCAGCGCACAGAGAGAACTATGGCTTTGACCAGATTGCTGCTTGGTTGGGTCCAGCCCAGTGGGCTGTCACAATTGGGGAGAAGTGGTGTTGTGGGGAAGGTGTGACCCAAGAGCACCATCTGCTGTGAAGACAAGGAAAGCACAGTCCAGTAAACTACTTTTCTGCCCAGCCCCTAGCTGACTTCCAAAAAGGGTTGTACCTCCTGTGTGTGACCCCAGCCTATGTTTGGTTGGGAATTCCTGTCAAACTAACTGCCAAAGGAGAGCTTCCATGCAAACCCAAGCAACTACAAAATTTTAGAAGAGCAAGGGAAATCAACTTTCACAGTTATCTTATCAAGATAATCAAATGCCAAGAAACCAGCAAAAAATCACAAAGCACATGAAGAATCAAGAAGGTATGGTAAGCCAAATGACCAAATTAAAAAGCCACAGAAGGCAAAGAATTGGGAACAACTAATCAGCAAAGTTCATACAAATCTAAATAACTTCAATGTGTTGACTAAAGACATGAGGGGCATCAGAAGACACTAGAAGACCATAAAAAAATTTGAAAGAATAAATAGAAAAATAGCAGATCTTACAGAAATGAAAGCTACTAGAGATCAAATTAAAAATATACTGGAGACACACAACACCATATTTGAAGAGGCAGAAGAAAGAATAAGTGAACTAGAGAACAAAGCAAATGAATTTAAATGCACAAGAATGGTGAAAAAGATGGAAAAATTTGAATTGGATGTCAAGGAAATGACTGACAACACAAAACACACAAATATTAGAATCATTGGTGTCCCAGGAGAAGAGAAGAACAAAGGGCTAGGAAGATAGGAGATAACTGGGGAAAACTTCCCAAGCTTTATAAAAGACATAAATTTGCAAATCAAAGAAACCCAATGAACTCCAAATAGCATAAATCCAAATATATCCACTCCAAGATACATACAAATCAACTGTCAAATGTTGAAGAGGAGAGAGTACCAAAAGCAGCAAGAGAAAAATGAATCACCACTTTTCCTTTAGGAAGAGGAAAGCCATGTAAGAATAAGCCACTGAATACTCATTGGGCACCATGGAGCTGAGAAGGCAGTGCTATGATATTTTAAGATACTGAAAGAGAAAAATTGCCATCCAAGAATCCTTTATCAAGCAGCACTGTCCGTCAAAAGTGAGGGAGACCTTAAAATTTTCACAGAAAAACAAAGCTGAGAGAATGTCTTAACAAGAGACCTTACTTACAAGAGATGCAAAAGGGAGTTCTGTCAGCTGAAAAAAAAGGGGGAGAGAGGTCTGAAGAAGGGCACAGAACTGAAGAACATTAGTAAGGGTAACTTAAAGACTTAAAAAGAGAGGTGAAAAAATTAAATCTAACAAATAAAAGCCAAAGATTAAGATGATTGAAAATAGAATGCCTTTATAGTAATAAGCATGAATGTTAATGGATTAAACTCTCGCTAATGATGCATGCAAAAATTCTCAAGAAAATAGTTGCAAATTGAATCCAAAAGCACATAAAAGAATTATACACCACGACCAACTGGGATTTATTCCAGGAATTCAAGGGTAGTTCAACACAAGAAAATTAATCACTGAAATACAACATATTAACAAATTGAAAGGAAAAAATCAAGTGACCATCTCAATTGATGTATAAGAGGTATTCAACAAAATTCAGCATCCTTTCCTAATAAAAACACTTCAATAGGTAGATATCAAATGAAACTTCCTCAACATGATAAAGGAAAATACGATACATGAAAAATCCACAGCCAGTATCATACTCAATGATGAAAGGCTGAAAGCATTCCCCTTAAAATTGGGAATGAAACAAGAATGACCACTGTAACCACTGTTATTCAACATTGTGCTGCAAGTTCTAGCTAGAACAATCAGAACAAAGTGGGAGGACTAACAATTTCTGATTTTAAAGGTTAGTGTAAAGTCATACTGGGCAAACCAGCATAGTACTGGCACATTGATCAATGGAATCAAATTAAGAGTTAAGAAATAGACTCTCAGATCTATGGTCAATTGATTTTTGAAAGGCCCCGAAATCTACTGAACTGGGACAGAATAGTGTCTTCAATAAATAGGGCTGGAAGAACTGAATATCCATATCCAATGAATGAAAAAGGACCCCTACCTCACATCCCGTACAAAAATTAACTCAAAGTGGATCAAAGACCTAAATATAAGAGCAGGGGCAATAAAACTCATAGAAAAAAACATAAGGAAACATCTAACTAATGACAGAAATTAGCTTCTTTAACTCAACACCCAAAGTATAAGCAAGGAAAGAAAATCTGGGTAAATATAAACTCCTCAAGATTAAACACTTCTGTGCTTCAAAGGACTTTGTCAAAAATGTGAAGAGGCAGCCAACTCAATGGGAGAGAATATTTGGAAACCATATGTTTGATTAAGGTTTGATATCCAGTATATATAAAGAAACCCTACAACTAAACAACAGAAGGACAAATAATCCAACTATAAACTGGTCAAAAGACATGAATAGACATTTTTCCAAAGAAGAAATACAAATGGCTAAAAAGCACATGAAATGATGTTCATCTTCATTAGCTATTAAGGAAATGAAAATCAAACCACAATGAAATATCATCTCACATCTATAAGAATGGCTGCTATTACACAAACAGGAAACCACAAGTGCTAGAGAAGATGTGGAAAAATAGGAACACCTATTCATTGCCAGTGGGAATGTAAAGTGGCACAGCTATTGTGGAAGACCGTTTGGCGGTTCCTCAGAAAACTAAATATTGAGTTGCCTTATGAGCAGTTCTGCTATTCAGTTTATTCCCAGAAGACCTGAAAGCAGGTACAATAACAGAGATTTTTCACATTAATGTTCATAGTGGCATTATTTATAATTGCCAAAAGATGGAAACAATCCAAGAGTCCATCAACAGATGAGTTGATAAACAAAATTTTGTAAATATTTATGATGTAATATTATGCAGTAGGAAGGAATGAGGTCCTGAAGTATCTGACAACATGGATAAGCCTTGAAGACATAATGCTTAATGAAACAAGGCAGACAGAATAGGACAGGTATTATTTGATTTCATGAATATGAACTGACTAAAACATGTAAACTCAGAGTTTTAAAATGTAGAATATAGGATACCTAGAGCTAGACAGAAGGTAGAGAAGGGGGACCACTTACCTAACATGTACAGAATTGGTAAAGAGGTAGAACAGAAATGTTTGGGACAGGATAGAGGTGGTGGTAGCTTGTAATTGGGATTATAAGTAATTGTTCTGTATTGCAGGTGAATTTGATTGAAAGTAGTTGTTTAAAGTCATGTATGTCACCAATTGTTACAAATATAAATAAGTTCTTGCGTCAACTATTACAAAATGATGACACTTGTACAAAGAGTTAATAATAAAGTAGTATATGGGGGAAAATACCTATAGCAAGTTGTAAACTATATTTAACAGTAATACTGTAATATTTTTTCATCAACAGTAATAGGTTACTACACTAATACTAGGAGACAATATGTATAGTGAGGGATATAGAGTGTTTGGGTTTCCTTTTTGTGTGTCTTTCTGTTATCTTTCTTTTTGGAGCAATAAAAATTGTCTAAAATTTAGTGTGATGATTGCACAACTAAGTGATGATACTATGTGACATCTTATACTTTGAATGGAATATATAGTATGTGAATATATCCCAATAAAATCTTCAAAAAAAACCCTCAATTTCCCATACGTCTTAATGAGGTTTACTCCATTAAATAAAAGTTGTATCTACAAATCTCATCAATATAAACTCTTTCTACCTTGAACTACCAGTGAGGCTGCTGTGGGACACAGTATTTGAGATTCTTGGAGGCCTTATAGTTTCATAAATAGAATTATAAGTCCCCTCTTTAAGTCTTTAAAGGGGCTTTTCTCTGTTTGTATCTATGTCCTTAAATCTTTATATAATATCTTAAGTAAGGGTTTTGCATTAATCACTTTAAATTTATCTTTTAACATATACTCCTGGCCATATCTAGACTTGATTTTTGTCTGGAAGTCTTTTTAAATTTGATAATTGTTTGACATCTGGATAGGCTGGGAATAAGAATTAGTTTCATTTTTCAGCCCTATAAATCCTGAGTCCTTTATATTTAATCGCTTTTTCTTTAACTGTTCTCTCTTATCTTATATTTTCCTATTAGCCACCAGAAGAGATCAGGTGTTACCATGAACACTTTGTTTGGAAATCTTTCATGTTTTAGGCACTTTGTATTTTCCATGTTCACGCAAGTGACAGTATTGTTCCATCGTATAACAAGGGTATCCTTTCCACAATCCTGTTCTCATTTTTTTACACAGTCACTGCATCCCTTTTGAAGTCCATCAGGCTTCCAGGAAGGGTCTACTCCATACTGTTCCAACTTTCACTGATATTCTCAAGGCCTTCTGTTTTTTGCCTACCATCAATCACAAAGCTAGTGCTACATATTTTAAGATTTGCTATGGAAGCACCTCAATTCCAGGTACAAACCACCTTAAATGGTCCGAAATAATAAACTGCTGCTATTATATTTCATCTTTCTGGAGTTTGAGTGGGCTTAGCTTGATGGTTCTCAGTTGGCCTCTCTCACCTGTTTGCAGTCATTGCTGACTGGGGCTGGAGTTGTTTCAAAGGTTTCCACCCAGGTATAGCTATAAAGGCATCTCCATATGACTCCTTGGCTTCCACATGGCATGACAACTAGATCACAATGTCAAGTATCCCAAAAGAGCACAGAAAGCAGCCATACCTCCTTTGCTTTTCTAATTTTTCACACTGCATTAATTCTGTCATATTTTGTACATTAGAAGTGAGTTATTAAAACCAGCTTACCTTTGGAGACAGGAAGTGTCAAAGAATCTGTGAGCATGTTTTAGAATGACCACAACTCTAAAAGGACATCCAGCCCCAGAGTATGCTTAAAACTTGACTGAGGCCTCATTGCAACTACATCAGAGTTTAACTTCTCCCAATTTCCAATCCTGCTTTCCTAGCTTCCTCACAGGCTTGGATTCTGAGAGTATTACCAATAAACCTGGATGCAAATTTCCATTTTAGAGTCTGTTTTCAAGTGATCCCCACCTAGTACAGTCTGCTTTCTATAAACGGTATTGTTATGCAAGGTTTTTAAGAGAATGGCAAAGATTCAGTGACAGCACACAGTGGAATATGATCAGCTGCAGGAGTATGCTCAGCTAATGAATATTTCCATCTCCATCCCAATAGAACCTTGTGACAAGAATTGGTTTGAGATTGTTGTAAAAATACAAGAGAATGGTTGGCATTGTTTAAAAAAACTATTTACACAGTAACAAAATTGCCATTTTAAAAGCTATTGAGAAATTATTTTTTAATTAACAACACAGGTATATCAGAATGTACTTTTGCTCACTTTTTGCGTCTCTTTAGAATCCAAACTCTGCCCAATCCTTTGGCCATACATTATGGCTAATTCCTTCTGGGGCCCTCAGACCTGCAATTGCCACCTCTGGTGCTTATGAGTGCTGATATCTAGAGTGAGAATTTGAGATCTCTGGGCTTCATCAGAGGTATTTGACTTGTATGATACAATTCTGGTAGAGCATGTATCTCAGTGAAAGTTAAATATAGGATTTGTCTCCCATTAAATCGCTGTTTTCTTTTAAATCCAGCATAACAAGATGTCCCCAAATGCAGAAGCAAGAATACTGGAGGAGGAAAGATCAGGATTATGATAGAATGATTTTGAAACAAAAGAAAATTTTTATTTTCCTGAAATATTCTTGTTTTCCTAATATAATAATTAATTAAAAGGCTTTAAATAATATAATCTCTTCATCACATAAGAAATAAAGTAAAACCTCTTGCAGAAACTCACCTCTCCCTACTCAACTATTCCAGTCTTCCTGCCGTTATGGCTTGAATACACCAGACTAATCTCCATGTACCTTTTGTTCCTGTCTATGTTGTCACACAAGAATCCCCAGACTCTCACGTCACCCTCATCTCTCACTTCCTCTCTAACCAAATGCTTCAGTTTTCTAAAGCTGCTGGAATGCAATATACCAGAAATGGATTAGCTTTTAAAAAGGGGATTTATTAGTTAACAAATTTAAAGTTCTAAGGCCATGAAAATGTCCAAATCAAAGTATCAACAAGAGGATACCTCCACTCAAGAAAGGTCAATTCCATCGAAGTTTCTCTGTCACATGGGGAGGCATGTAGCAATGTCTGCTGTCCTTCTCTCCTGGTTTCTGGTATCAAACAGCTCTCTCAGCTTCTGGCATCTCCTAAAGTGCTCCCACTCTGTATCTCCAAACATCTGTCACTAGGTCTCATCTATTTGCTCTCTGTATCAGCTCTGAACGTTCTCTGTGTTTTTGCACCTTTTATTCTCTTTGTTCAGGGCTCCAGTAAAAGGCTTAAGACCCACTTTGAATGGACAGAGTCACATCATCTAATCAAAGGATACCACCCAACAATAGGTTTGCCCCCACAAAATTGGATTAAAAGAGCAGGGCTTTTCTGGGTACATAATAGTTTCAGACCAGTACACCAAATAAGGACTAGTTCATCTCCCCCTTTTTTTTCCCCTTTTATCTTCAAATCCTGAAGCCCTTTCTCTGTGCCCTCCAGAATTCATACTCTATAATTGGAAAAATCCCGATATGAATCCCTCCTAAAGACAAATCTGGCCTGTCCCTTCCCCTCCATGAAGATTGCTTCCTTTCTCATGACCTTGTAACCCTGAGCCTAAAAATGTATTAATTCTTTTGCTGTTGTAACAAATTATCACAAATTTAGTTACTTAAACAACTGGTTTCTCTGCTCAGAGTCTCGTGAAGCTAAAATCAAAGTGTCAGGCAGGCTGCATTCTCATCTGGAGGTCGGGGTCCTCTACCAAATGCGTGTGGTTGTAGCAGAATTTAGTTACTTATGGTTGTTCATCTGACGTCCTTGTTTCCTTGCTGGCTGTCGGTTAAGGGCTACTCTAAGCAACTATAGGTCATGTTCATTCCTTGCCATGGTGCCCTATCCACCTCCAAAGTTACCCATGGAAATCTCTCATAACAAAACCCTCTCACATGTTGAATCTTTTTCCCAGTTCCTTCCAGGACTCTCATGATTATGTTAGGCACACTGAGAATTATGGCCTTTCTTAGGGTTAACTGATTTAAGACTTTAACTACATCATCAAAATCTCTTCAAATTAGTATCTGGATTAGTGTTTGATTAACAAACTGGGAAAAGGTGCATTATTTCTCAACAGCAGCTCTACTGACATTTTGGGCTGCATAATATTTTGTTGCAGAGGGCTGCCCTGTGCATTATAGGATGCTTGTCAGCATCCTTGGTCTTTACTCACTCAATTCCAGTAGTATCCCCCAAGCTGTGACAATAAAAAATGTCTTCAGTCATTGCCAAATGTCCTCTGTGGGGCAAAACTGAACAAGTTTGAGAACCACTGCTTTAAATGAAGTATATATGCATGAGAGAAGCATCAAAAGTGGAGAATAGGTGCTTATGCCAATATCCTCTACTAATTGTTATCCAAATGCAAGGACAATCTATATTTTGGCAACACTGTATCTCCAGCTCTTACCCCAATCTTTGCATATACCTTTGCTTAATGAAAGTCAATTAAATAAATGTTGAGTGACTATGGTAGTTAGGTTCAGGTATCAACTTGGCCCTGGATTACCTGGAGAGTATTGAAACTGAACCTAAAGGTTCACTGATTATACAATTACAAAAAAATAAAAAATACCTAATTGATAGTACTGTAATGAAACTTAACTAAGATAAAATATTTGGTAAATAAGCTCTCATCAGTTCCATTTCTCCCCACAGAGTGTCTGTGGAGAGAAAAATATAAATATATAAGATATATATTTATTTATATATGTATTCTCTTAGGAGGCAGTTTCTCTCTCTCTCTCTCTCACACACACACACACACAAAGTGATGGATTTATTGAACTCAGTAACTCATAAGGCAATTGGGATTCAAACAATTGGGATAGATTGTCAGCCTTTGAAAAAGTTATCCGTCTAGCAAGGAATGCTTACCCTGTTGCAAAGGCTAGGTAGGTCATCAGAGTTAGGGGCAAGTTTCAATATTGGTGGAAGTCAGCTCAAGGTATAAGTTTAACTCCAAAAAAGAAATGGAGAAGAAGGGAGGAGATAAAACACAATTGTTGCCATTAGCAATATAGTGAAGACTACATAAATCACAGCTGAAATGGTATATTGTGATGGAGCAGTGTTTGAAAGTATTTCAACTGCCATGGCCATTGAATTCTCCCCAATCCAAACAGCTATTTATAATAATGCCTGAAAATCTTTTAATTGGAGACTTTATAAACGTGTTGAAAATGTCTGTGCAACGAGAACTATACACCAATCACTATTAATATGGTGATCTATGCATCATTACTCAGAATTAATTATTAAGTCTATCAGTAGTGCTTTGAAATAAACATACCATTTCTCCACTATTGGAACAGATAAAAATAGCTTCTCAGGTCACAAGTTTGAATGTAGACAGGGACCATGCAGATAATATTTAGCATAAAAAGGGGATTGGAATGCCACAGTAGAAAGTGATATAATAAATAAAGAATACCACTTTCACATAAAAATTCCACATAATTATTCATATTCAATTTTTTTAAACCATGTAGGCAGGATTTGATAGAGAGCCATCAATTATTAGCCTGCTTTATCCAAACAAGAGTAAGTTCTTGTGTTCAACTGATCTTCCCACAATCCAACCTTTTCTTGCCACAAGCTGCCTTCTTCTGAAATGTTTTCTCCTTTTGTAACTCATTGCAAAGCATTCTGCCTCTGTTTGCAGCTGACAGAAGTTCACTATTACATAGAATCTTTCTTCTAACATCCATTGCTATTAATTGTGTGCAATTTCTCTTCTCTTTATGCCATATTTTTCTAGCTTTGTTGGCTGTGTCTTTTTGACTTCTCCAGGGTAAAGATACTGGAACCCTCTTATTTATTAGAGAAGCAAAGATCTTTCCCAATTGCATCAAAAACTGAATCTTATATCATCTCCCTGACCCCCATTTCTTGTACAGACATGCTCATCATGCATTGCTTTGGTTTAGCATTATTATATATTCTTGCTGATCACAGTGGATCAACGTTTCAATAATGGATATAGACATGGATCTTCCAGGTAAGCCTCTGGTTTTCAGAAGCAGCTAACTGTAAACAATTATGATAACTTCTCAGAGAAGGAATTGGATCTGGCATATTTTATAAAAGTTTTGTACTCCTAAGGGAAAAGAGCATTCCCTTACCAAATCACCAGCAGAACTCCCAAGCTCTCCTTGCTAATATCTAGAGCCCTACATGAAGCTAAAGATTTTCCCAGACAGCTAAGAAAAAGATAACATGGTTTGATAACAGACAACCCAGGTATGAAAATAGCTCAGGATTTGTAAGACCATTAAGAAATACTGTTATGGGATATTATAGAATTTAAACCTAACATTTTGATTCAGAGTAGGCCCTGCTGGTGGATTATGCTTTTATTTTTATAAAATACTCTTGCTGTGCTTTGTGCTACATATCTTTCAGGATATGGAATTTGTTAGAGGACCACCAGTTGTTGTTGGCCTGCTTTATCTAAACAAGGTCAGTTTCTTGTGCTCAGCTGATCTTCAAAAGCCACCAAGGTATCAAATAAAAAGATCCCCTTAGTCTCTAACCATGGAGAAGAGGAGGTTTAGGCTAAGGTTCACATGAGACCCCCAGAAAGTAACCAACACTATCTATTTATTCCATGAGCCTTTCTAATGTTAGGTTGTCAACAACATACACCTTGGGATTTATTTCACTCATCTTTAAAAAGTTCCTTTTCCTCATATGGAAAGGCAAAACAAGTTTTCGCAAACTTACACCAATTTATATGTAGCTAGCAATAAATACTACACAGCTGGAAGAAATAGTAACCCAGAGGACCAAAAAAACATAAGAATATCTTGCTTAAATGTCAGTTAAAGTTCTCCATGTTGGACTGCAACAGGGAGACCAAGTAAGGACCAAAGCTAACATTTCAAATACAATCTCTGCAAGTTTTCCCATCTTTTTTAGTGTTATTTGGAGATAAATGATGCTGAAACTTCCTTTAAATTAACGAAGAAATCTCTTCAGAAGTTTTACAGTTTTCTCAAAAACAGTGCAATTTAAATGCATATTTCTTCTTCTTGATATAATCACAATAGGCTCATACCCACAGACATTAAATAAAAATGAAAATCTACATTTAGATGGAAATAATCCCCAAGTTACAAGTATATATAACATGGGTTTTTCTAGTTTTCTTTGGAACTGAAGTCATTTCTCCCTCATGGCTTCGTACAATGGTGCAAAATGCTCCAGGCATTGTGATCATGGGGCCGGATATTCTAAAACCAATTCTTTGTGAAAGTTGCTTGATTTTTTCAGGTTCTTTTTGCTTTAGACAGAGACAAAATAGCAATATAACTGTTCATTCACTCTCTCATTGATTTATTCATTCATTCTCTCCACAAACCTTTATTGAGCCCTCACCCTGCCAGGTACAGCATTGGTGATACCAAAATGAAGAAGACAACATACCTCCCTCGTAGAGTTGACAACCTCTCTCTCCTCCTTTCTCTCTTATGCAATATCTTGTAAAAGCAGTTTTCTTTCTTCCTTTTTCCATCACCTCCTTCTTTCTATTTTCTTCTCTCTTTTTCTCATTCACTTATTCAACAAATATTAGGAGCCCACAATATGCCAGTCACTGCCCGAGGCACTGGTTTGACAACAATGCTAAGACCACATTCCAGCTTTCCTGGAACTTTCAG
This sequence comes from Tamandua tetradactyla, assembly GCF_023851605.1. Lineage (NCBI taxonomy): Eukaryota > Metazoa > Chordata > Mammalia > Pilosa > Myrmecophagidae > Tamandua > Tamandua tetradactyla. The sequence continues at coordinate 134,412,151 of NC_135331.1, forward strand.
TTCAGGTGAAATGCTCTAAATATACAAGTGACCAGATGGCCAGCGGAGTGCTGCACTGTGATAAGTGCTATCAAGGAAGTCAGCAGATACCTGTGTTAGGGAAAATGGAACTGCAACTTGAATATTCTAAGTTGGTCTTTCTGACAGACAGAGATTTGAAGAAAGAAACATATAACTGGCCATGGAAAAGATTTAGAAATAAATATTCCAGCATAGGAAAAGGCAGCTGCAAAGAAACTGAGGGTAGAAATAATATGTTCAAGAACCTGAAAGTCCACAGTTGCTGAAGGATGGTGATCCAGTCTGTGGTTTTAGAAGGCAAAGGCCAGATCACATAGAAATATGTGGACTATTGTAAGAAACTTACACTTTATTTTAATAAATGGAAGCTATTAATGGATTCTAAGCATAAGGCCAAGCACAGTCATAATAGTAATAATTTTAATAATAGCCCACACTTCTCAGCACTTCCCTGGAGTCAGGGACAGCCACATACAGTGCCAGTAGCTTGAGACAGCAACCCCTGGCAGCCTTGCATGGTGGCAAGATAAAGAAAGGCAAATAATATTGACCCATTTGTTAACAAATAAGGCATTACCTTACTATGATACTAAGGTGCTGTTTTGAAAAGGGAGAGAAAATTTTCATCACATTTTTTATATTTACAAACATATTGAGTTTAATCCCTTATAAACAGAGCTCACTGTTGGGCCATAGGGTTCAAGCAAGACACAATACTTTTGAGTGTGATAATCTTGTGACTACAAAAACACCGAAAGTATCATGGCAACAGGGGAAGAGGTTTATATTTCTTAAATCCATCCCCTCTGCCATCCCCTCACCCCATCCACACACACAGTCAGATTCACATCATATTAAGTATATTACAGGAACCTGCTGATTGGTTGATTTAAGTCATCTCTTTACTCAGAAAATAAAAACATCAACAGGAGGCCAAGTGGCTACTAATGTCATTCTTCAGAAAAATGCAGTTCTGGAAGTTTGATGCTTTTGCATGATCCCAGCATGGGGACAGGTAATAATACTGTCTGGTAATTTGGTCATATTTTGAAAGAAATGTGCATAAGGAGAGGGGAATGCAGAAACATAAGCTAGAACATCATCTTGTGAGTTTAAATGAATAGAGGTTGAGTACAAAGTGTGTGGGGGCAAGTGATATTCTCTGTCTACAAACAGAGGAGCTTGTAGTATTTTCTCCTATGATTTCTATGGAATTTGTCTCCAAATACATCAAAATATAGCCAGTTCAGATAAGAATTAAATGCAGGAAAAATTCTTATCAGACATGGTGTTTGAATGTATATAGAAAGAATGGATGCTTCTTTAACATTCTGCCTATTTTAAAACCCTCAGACTGATCTAAAACCAATATAATTATTCTGCACCTGTAGTGGATATTGTTAGGCTCCATTTTAACTTTCTGGGAACATCATAGAAAGGTTATGGCAGGACACAGAGCAGATCTTAGGGTGCAGGGATCTCTCCATTGCAGTGGTTATTTGGAACTGCATTTTCCTCTGTAGCAAAATACCACAGAGCTTAATGAGATGAGACCTCCCATTAAATTCTTCAGTAGTCATGTGTGACTTACTGACTATCCTGAGAAAGCAAACCTGGCCTGAAATCATATACTCAGCTAAAAGAGCCAAAACTTTATTTTCTCTATAAGTAGGGCTATTTGGAAGTCTAAAGTAAACTATTTGACGAAGGACTCACACTTCGGACATTAATTTTTCTCTCATTTCATTGACAATTATACTACTGATACTAATTTTGGATACTACTGCAGTCATACATTGAAGCTGTTTATGAACAGCTGTTTCAAATTTGGGAATGCCTTCATTAAAATTCTTCCCATAATTAATAGTATATAAGATGGATTAGTACATCCCAATTTTTATATTGTATACATAGACATAGATACAGATACGGGTAAATCATAATCAGTGGCTACAAATGGAAACAAAAATCTAAGAGATTACCTACATTTTCTTTCGAAACATGTAGATTTATCAGAACAAAGTATCCACCTTACTTCTCTTGTAATATCCAAAGTAAATGTTAAATTTCGGTTGTGTTTTGTCAAATGTGCTTTTTCATTAAATAAGCTATAGGCCAACGTTAAAATCACACATAAAATACAGAGTTAGGGCAGTGCAGCAGTGGCTCAGTGACAGAATTCTCACCTGCCATGCCAAAGACCTGGATTCGATTCCTGGTGCCTGCCCATGCGAAAAAAAAATACAAAGTTCTCCTATACCTCTCTATTATTAACACCTTGCATTAGCATGGTACATTTTGTTACAATTTTATGAATTATAGTATTAACATCATTTACACTAGGGTTCACTGTTTGTATTGTACAGTCTTGTTTACTGTTTAATTTTTATTCTAGTAACATATATATACAACATAACATTTCCCCCTTCACCCATGTTCAAATACATAGTTCAGTGCTATTAATTTTCACAATGTTATGAGAGTTTATGTTTGGTTGATCATGAAGTTTTGGTAATGGATGATGATGATGCAAAGTGTATTCTTGACTAAGCCCTAATTTGAACTGGCTAGCCAATAGATTTGGTAGGTTGTATTAGCTAAGTGTGTTGACAATATAATTATCTAAAGTAGATAACACTAAAAGCATGTAGAGGCACCTAGGAGATGTCTGATTGTTGTCTATAGTATAATTAAAAACTAGCCATTCCTTCACAGTTAATGGTTATGTCAGTGTAGTGTCATGGAAAAAAGTTTTTAAGTAAAAGTCAGGAATTTAGATTCTTACTTGGATCTTTCACTACTTTGTTATATAACATTGGGCAAATTATATAACATCTTTGGACCAAATGTTTAAAAATAGTTATGCAGTGAGTAAGAATCAAAGACCTCAGATTTGAGTTTAAGAAATATTTTTCTTTTTTTTGTAAGCCTCCTTCATTTCTATTCCACTGGATTGGTGGAAAGTTAATCTCAGTTTATTTGGATATCCTCTCTCTAAATTTCCCCAGAGTCCCAGATAAACTTTAAAGGCCTTATAGACCTCATTTAAGTCAAGTCAAGGTGATAGAGTATGTATCTTGGTGTCAACTGGACAAAAATCTCTTTAAGTTACTCTCATCCCCATCAGAATGTCTGTCTTTGTTAGCCATTCCTTCATGTTTGCCTTCACCTCACTTGTTCATAGCCTTGAGGCTAATTAGAGACCCTTAGCCACTTTTATCCCCTTCCTGGTTATTAAGTGGATAAAAAATAAGTGAAATTATGCTTCCAGGCTATTCTGGGGCAAAGGAAACTCTGGGAGTCTGAGGCCCTAGCTACCACTTCATCAAAGAGTTTTTTTTTTTTTTTTTTTTTTTGCTTCTTTGAGATCCATAGCCTCTGTAAGCTCTAGCCAGAGAAATGGAGAAACAGGTATTCATTGCTCTCAACAACCACAACTCCATCTGCCATTTGACCATCTTTTGAAGATTGGCCCAAGCAGCAAAGCACAGTCGGCTCTCTTCAAGGCTACTAACATCTTTGCCTACTGTTGCACCTTCTTTACCTGAGACAGGGTTTTTCCTAGTCTAGGAGAGAGAAAGCTCTGCTGTTACTCATTATGTTTTCTCTCTTTTATTCTTTGTGTTATTTCCAATCTTCACTGGACTAGTGAAACAAAACAGCCTGAAAGACTTCTTGTCCCCTTTCCTTTCTGCTATTATATCCCTTCCCTGAGGCAAGGAGTACAAAATGGCTAGCCATGAAGGGAAAGAGTATGCTCTAAGGAACCTTAGAGAGTCCGGATTCAAAGTATAAGCAACCTCCTGCAACTAAACCATTTAATTAGAATTTAATTCTAATTAAATGTAGAATTTCAGATTGCATTGGCAAAGACTCAAATAAAATGAAGAGAAATACAGACAGTAAATTTTGTTATCCTATATAGTTAGCAAATGAAGTATGCTATTTAACTCTGTAGTTCTATTAGAGTTCACCCAGCCTCCATAATATACAGATCTCAAAATTTTAAAGTAGATACAATCTGGATACAATAAATACTGGTTATACAAAGTTCATCTTTCTTCAGTATTCAGAAGGCATTATTTATATGGTTTTTAATGAATAGCATTAGTACCAATTATCTGAAAACATATAGAAATGTTGGTTCAGATTAAGTTCAAGTTTCTGGCCCATGCATGCACATACTCACACACACACACACAAGGTTAAGTTCAAGTAGAATAATAGAGAGTTTATTCTATCAATAAATAGGGCAACCTCAACATAAAATATACATACATGACCAATGTGTTTGAGCCAGAACTCTGTAACTGGACGGATCCACTGTGTACTACTTGACACTTTAACATAAATAAAGCAAGTCAGTTAACTTAAAATCCATCTTGTAAGGAAATGGGAATGCAAGTTATGAAGAAGTGGCTGAAAGTAAAGCAAATATGAACCAAAATAGGTTTGCTCACAGGAAAGACAGGTTATACCCAGACTCAAAAAGCAGAATTAATAATAAGGTGAAAGCTTAAGCCTATCAATCCTTGAATTTTTTTTTTAGTTTAAATGCATAATCCCTAATGAAATGTTGAAAATATATAATGTATAACTTTGCTCATTAACATAAAATCACAGAAATTGGTAACAGTTGATTTACAAGTTGATTACTCCATCAAAAAATAAGTGTTCTTTTGGTGGCACTCGATCAATCAATAAACTTTTATTGAACCACTTCAGGTGTTAAACACTGTGCTAGGCATAAGAGACAGATACATAAGAGAAAATCATGTCATTATAGAACAAGTCCTTGGGACTTGAAAGTGGATTCTTTTCAGAGCCTCCCCATAAGAGCCCAAGTCAGTTGACATCTTGATTTCCTCTTTTTGAAACTTCAAACACAGAAACTAGTTAAACCAACCTGGATTTCTGATCTACAGAACTGTAAAATAATAAATTTGTGTCGTTTTAAGCTACAAAGTTTGTGATCATTTGTATCATCAGCAGTAGGAGACTAATACAGGGTTAAAGAGGCACATAAAGGGCAGGCTATAATATGCCCTTATATACTTCCCTAGGTTACAATAGAGGTTTGCTTTAAAATATAAAGAGAAGTGGATTGTGCATGAAATGTAAATTTTAAACACTGTAGTAGTCTAGTATTTAGAGCAGACTACAATGTAAGTTCCCCAGGATAAAGAATTATTTTTGTACCATGCAATACCCCTAATCCCAATTACAGTTCTAGGACTTAATAGGTACTCAAATGTTTCTCATTGAATGACACTACCCAACAGTAAAAAGAAACTGTAAATTCTTTGTCAAATTTTGCTTACTCCAAGTATCTCCACATAGGCATTTTTTTTTTGGTAGGGAGGGGGGCAGATGAAATGTCTTCTTTATTTTCACTTATCATTTTCTACCCATCTTTCATTTTCACTAAATGAATATCTAGGCAACACAGTCAAAACAGAACTACGAAGGCAGTGAGGGCTAAAGTTGTACTTCTATCCTGTAAGGGTGAAAAAGTCAAGAAGTACATTTTGAGCACTTGACTTGGAAGGAAGCCCACCTGCTATCAGTTAAATGTTTCTTGACGCTCTCCAAGCAAGTGTTTCTATTTCTCTTTCTCTCTTCAGGTACATTTCCTGGATTTCTCACTCATTGAATGAAGTGAAAATGAAATTACATTTCTAAGTTGGTGTTTATAATGAACTATTTCAAATAGGTACCAAAAAACGTCTTTAAGCAAAGAAAAATAAAACTAAAAAGTTAATTTAGGGCGGGCAATGGTGGCTCAGCAGAAGAGTTCTCATCTGTCATACTGGAGACCCAGGTTCGATTTCCGGAGTCTGTCCGTGACAAAAAAAAAAAAAGTTAATTTATTTAACAGGGCATTTGAATGAACTGGTTTAGGTGTTGGTAATAAAACGCATTCTCTTACGTAGTTTTTACATTTTTAATTCTGGCCATTGTTTGGATTGTAATTTCCCCCAAAGAAAGTATAAAGGGAATCCCTGTGCTTCTCTACAAACCTAGTTCAGGACTGTGCATATGGGTGCTAAATAAATAGTATATCTATCTTAATTATTTGAAAAAGAAAAATACCAAAACCAAAACCAGATCTGGCAGAGACTGGAAACAAACATACTATACTTTCAAAAACCAATCTTAGTTCCCATACGCAAAAGGTAGGAGACAAAGACAGTTTGTCTGTATGGTCATTTGACAAATAATTATATAGCGCCTATAACGTGACAGCTCCTGTAGTACATATAAGGACTGAGTGATGAGCAAAGCAAATTAGTGGTTCCCTGGTAACACAGAGGTCACAGTCTACCTGGGGAAACAGGCATCACCAAGTAATCACACTGATACATATGTAACAACAAATTGAGTAAGCATATTCCTCAGAGAAAAAAAAGGAAGCAAGCAATATAAAGTAGACACAATGGAGTTCCAATGTAGTGTGGCATTTGGGAGAAACTGCAAGCTGTTCAAAAGTGCTGGAACACAAGGGAAGAATATGGTGAGCTGCTGGAAATGGGGTTGGAGAGGTAAGAGTTACTTGAATTTTGTACTGTAGAAAACAATGAGCACATCTATTGTCTTGGTCATTCCCTTTAATAAAGTGATCATTTGAATTTTCCATATAACTTGTAAAACTATATACTTACAAATAGCTATATTTAAAATATCTTTCACTAACATAATAATAACAACAATAGCAGTGTCCTATCCCAGAAAAAAATTTTTACATGGATTCTGTTCTTAGCATTATTCATTTAGAAAGAAAAGGTTTTTTTGTTGCTGTTATTCATAGGTAATGTTTTGGTCAAATGCACCTGAAAAAAATCAATCTGGAAACTGTCCCCTTTGTTCCAGAGAACAAACTGTACAAATTAAAAAGAACATTAGGAGGAAAGTTGCTTTTCCTCCCCACTGTTCCCCCAAAGATTTTTAAACTGAACAGGAAATAAATATTCTACCTCCATAGAAAATATAAACTAAATACAGTTAGAGACACTAGCTCTAACTGCAAGTACAAGATGATTTTTATTCGGTTTGTAGAGAAATTTAAAATATAGTATTTTAAGTGAGAAAATACAGGCATTCTTTTTTATCAGTTTAGCACCAGAAAATAGAAATAAATGATATTTATATTAGACTTTGTCATAATAATGGTAATCAATCTTAATCTTTCCTTTCCTCAAAATAAGCAATTTTGATTAAGATATACGTATAACCAGAGTTTGAATAAGGAAATTTCAGTTCCTGAATTCATAAAAATGGGATTAAAATAGTTATTAATACTTAGCATTTTTCCTAAAAAATATGGAAAAAATAGTTACCCATTTTGGTTCATTTGCTCTTACTCTAAACTTCCATTTGACTGTCCATGAAATCAGTACATGTCAGAAAAAGAATACTTTTAAAACTCATCAATGATAAAAGTAAATGCTTAAGTGAATTACAAAAATATACAGGTTTTAGGGGTAAAGAAGGTATAGGGGATGACTTTTCATTAACCTCAAATAGAAGAGGTACTATGTATTGGACAGTGTGCTGATTTGAAGCTACTACATACCCCAGAAAAGCTATGTTCTTTTAATCCATTCTTATGGGTACAGACCCATTGTGGATGGGACCTTTTGATTAGGTTGTGTCCATGGAGATGTGGTCATGCAATTCAAGATGGGTCTTAATCCTTTTACTGGAGTCCTCTATGGAAAGAATAAAGGCAGAAAGACAGACTCAAAAATCAGAGAGATGAAACCAAGTGAAGGACACACAAAGACAGAAATGCCTGGGAACCCTAAGATGAGACTTGCAAGACACAGAGAGGTGTCCCCAGAGAAGCAAGTAAGGTCACACAGAATGTAAAAGCAATGGAGCCCAAGAGTAAAGGACTAGCAGACACCTTCCCATGTGACAGGGAATCCCAGATGCCATCAGGCTTTCTTCAGTGTAGCTATCTTCTTGTTGATGTCTTAATTTGGACATTTCCCATGGCCTTAGAATTTAACTTGTAATTTAATAAATCTCCATGATTAAAAGTCAATCCTTTCTGGTATATTTCATTTTGGCAGCTTTAGCAAACCAAATAAGACAGACTCTGTGTTCCTCCAATATTCTGAAGATATTATGCAAAAGGAAATTACTAAAGCATAGATTATTGTTTAAGCATAGACTCATAAAAAATTGGAGTTAGGAGAAACTGTATTAGTTTGTTAAGCTTCTAGGAGGCAATACCCAAGAAACAGGAATGGCTTTTCTAAAGAGAATGTAATAATTTACAAGTTTACATTCTAAGCTTATGAAAATGTCCAAACTAAGGCACCCAAAGAAAGATATCTTAATTCAAAAGGCTGATGGGTCTGGAACACCTCTGTCACGTGGGAGGCACATGACTGGCATTCTCTGGTCCCTTGCTCCTGGGCTCCATTGCCTCCAGCCTCTGTGCCTGTGAGGGTTCCTCACTTTACTTCTCTGGGGCTGTCTTACATCTCATGGCTTTCCTTGGCTCTCTCCAGGTTCTAACTTGATTAACATCACATGGGAAGGCACATGACAACATGTGCTGGTCTCTGAGAATCTCTAAACATCCATGTCTTTATTCTCTGAAGAACTGTTCTCTAAGAGTCTACATCTGATCTCTCTGCCAGCTCTGAACTTTCCCCAAAATGTTTCTTATTTTAAAGGACTCCAATAAAGTAATCAAGACCCATCTTGAATGGGTGAAGTCACATCTCACCTAATTAAAATGTCACACCCACAATTGGGCATCATATTATTGTGGAGATAATCTAATCAACAGTTTCTGCCCTAAAATATTTAATCAAGATTAAAAGAAACAGTTGAGCCTACAAGATTGAATCAGGGGCGGGCCACAGTGGCTCAGCAGGCAAGGTCGCTTGCCTGCCATGCCAGAGGACCCGGGTTCGATCCCTGGTGCCTGCCTATGTTAAAAAAAAATAATAAAATAAAAAAAAAAAGATTGAATCAGGATTAAAACATGGCTCTTTTGTGGTATGTAATACTTTCAAACCAACATAGAAGATGTTTTAGTTTCCTAGGCTGCTGAAAGCAGATACCATGCAATGAGTTGGCTTAATAATGGAAATTTATTAGCTTCGCTTTCAGGCTGAGAAAAATGCCCATATCAAGGCATCATCAAGGTGATGCTCTCTTTCTGAAGTCTGGCTGCTAGTGATTCTTAATTCTTGTGCCATATGGCAGTGTTTGCTAGTCACTTCCTTCTCTCCCACATTTCACTGCTTTCACCTTCTTGCTTCCATGGTATATGCTCTCTCCCACCATTCACTTCTCTCTCTTCTCTTTCACTGTCTTCATTCTGTTTATAAAGGATGCCTGTAAGAAGATTAAGACTCATCTTGAATAAAGTGAGTCACACTTTGACTGAAATAGCCTCATCAAAAAGTTCTATTTGCAATGTCCAAATGCACAAGAATAGATTAAATTTAAGAACATGCCTTTCTGGGGTACATATACAGCTTCAAACCATCACAGAAGATTTAAGTAAAATTAATCTTATCTATTTTCTTATTTTGCAGTTTCTAGGAAGTTGTCTTGTCTTACCTAATGTGACAGAAATAGAAGCACTAACCAAATATTATATGTGCCTGCTATGGGTCCCAGCTTCCCTTGTAATTAGTTTGGAACCTTGTGATTATTTCTTGTCAATGGACTATGAGTGAAACTGACGTGTTACCTCCCAGCTGAGCTCTTGGCACCTAGTATTTTGCTACACCTCTCGCTTTTCACTCCCTTAGTAACCTAGCAGTTGGTGTCACCTCAAGCATCCTGGGTCCATGAGTGATTGTAGAATTCCCTCTCCTGCCAACTGTCATTGGAAAAGAAATGGCAATGGAAAGCAAATCATCATTTTGTTAAACCACTAGTATTCTTGGGTTTATCTGCTGTGACAGTTAACATTATTTTATCCAACACATGGCATGAAATGGGCTCCTGGTATAATTAAACCTAAAATATTTGACATTGATGCAATGGTCATAAGACAAGGAAACTAATATTAGAGGCTGGAATGATTAAGATATGTATTATAAAATGTGGTATATTTGTTAAGGTTGATAAAGTGTGAAGAATACCAGGTGCTACTGATTGTGAAGCTGCAGAGGAAGAGTGCGTATTATTTGCTATTGGATTATTTGCTAATGTATTGCAAGAAAGTCATAAACATAGGAAGAATTAGCTAGTTTACAAGCAGAAATTTAGGGCTTTGCAAGATTATAAAAACCAACAGTTTTTAGATTCTAAACAGTGAGGAACTAGATTAAAATAGGCTTTGAAAGACAAAGGCCAGTAAACCTTTTATATTGGAAAATGAAATAAGGCAAAGATCAGATTAAAGCTGTATCTGTAAGCCCTATTCTAGAGAGCCTCAAAACTTCCAACATATGGGGACGGAAAAAGACATAGAACAAGAAATCAAAATAGTAAAGTAAACTCCAGAACCATGACTCATGAAACTGACAAGAAGCAAATAAATCAGAAACCTAAAGCAGTTTCAGATAAAAGTTATCATAAGCCTGGATACTTTTGATAAAGAACCTTTAAATGTTATAGGCTTGAACAAACAAACTAACTAACTAACAAAAAACCAGTGTGGGCCCCCAGAATTCTGGAAAAAGAAATGAGTTGAGAAAGCTGGGTATAGTCTCCAGTTCCATTTTTAGATGAATCAAGAATAATAGACAAGAAGGAACATTCTAGAAGAAAGAGCCAGGGACTAGGGAAAACAAGCAATACACGAAATATATCATGGAGCATCTGGCATCTCAGAGTTAAAGCTCTTCAAAACACATAAAGAGCTGCTTGAACAAACTTCTGAATAAGATGGCAGAGTAAGGAAGTTCAGAACTTAGTTCTTCTGCTAAAATAACTATTAAACAGGCAGGAATAGTCTGAAACAATTAGTGTGAAACTGCAGAGACCAGAAGAACACTATAGCATATCCAGAGGAAAGCAGTAGGAACAGGATGAGTAAATTATGAGTAAAGAACTGTAAACTGTTCTCTCAGGATGGTGGCTACTGGTGCCCATTATTCACTCTCGCTGTAAGCCACTGTGGGGTCCAGATGCTGGCTATCTCCTGGTGATAGAAAGGTTGTAAAAATCCTCTTCCCCAAGAACAGGGGTGGACACAGCAGATCACTAAAGAAGGCTTTTCATTCGCAAATTTCAATCATTGGGTTCTGGATCACTGTGTCCTAGATCTGAGGGCAGCTATTGTTTCAACATGCTCCAGACAAAGGGAGCAGGAACCATCGTTTCACCCTTCCCCAGATGGGGACAAAGGCAGTGAGGATTGAAAGATATAGTACTTCCTCAATGCTGTGAGGAACAGTTAGCTGAAGGGCTGCATTTGCTGGGCAGGACAGGAATCCTCAGTCTTTCTATGCAAGAAAGACTGATCCTCTCTCCAGGCCATGTTGGAGCTGTGTCTGTACCCACTTTATGGCTGGGAAAGACTGGCTTGGGAATGTGCTCTCTGGGGTGCCCCTCTGTGTTAATATGGGTTCTCTAGAGCAACAGAACCAACAGGAGATATCTACAATATGAAATTTATAAAACTGTCTCATGCAACCATGGGGATGAAAGCTGGTGGCTCTGATGAAGGGGCTGGATGAGGAAAAAGTGAGTCTCTCTTCTCCCTTAAAAGTCTTCAACTGATTGGATTATACCATTGTGGGAGACACAGATGCATTCAACTGGCTGAGGACTTAAAGCATCAGTCTTCCAGTTTATCAACCAGCCATAAAATAGCCTTGCAGCAATGGTCAAGCCAGTGCTTGCCTGACCAGCCAACTAGGCATAATCATTTGGCCAAGTTGACACCAGAACCTAACCATCACACCCTCCTTCCAGAATTTGCCCTCCAGGCAAAAGCAGCATGAGATGGGGGGTGGGGTGGGGGGGAGGAGCATAAAAATTCGATAGAGGCAAAAAGACTGGGAAAAAGGCCTGCCAGCTTCAAATACCCAGGTGAGGAAGGTTTGTCTCCTGGGAAACTGAGGGAGCAACCAAACTCCTGCAAACAGGGGAACCCCAAAACAACTAAAAAGCAAAAGCCAGGACAAGACAGAGGTCCAGAAAGACAGGAAAAATCCTGCTTACTGCATTCTTTTGGATAGCACTTCTTGATAGGACAGCTGATAGTCAAGAGAATCTCTGCCTTAACAGCTGGTTACCAATCCAAGAAAGAGCTATCCTAGAGGATAAGTCTCAGAGTTAACATTTCAAAATATTAAAATGTGCAGTGTGCAAGAAAAAAAGACCAAAGAAAACGGGAAATTATGGCCCATCCAAAGGAAGAGGATAAAAACACAAAACACTAATGAAGACAGTAAGAATATGGATCTGTGAAACAAAATGTTTAAGAAAATAAACTTAAAAGTGATCAAGCGGGTGAAGGAAAGTACAGAGAAAGAACAATAGGATATCAGGAAAACAATAACTGAGAAATATGAAAGTCTAAGTAAAGAGATAAACATTATTAAAAGGAGCCAAACATAATTACTGGGGTTGAAAATAATAACTGAGGTGAAAAACGTCCAGGAGGCTATCAAGAGCAGATTTAGGCTGGCAGAAAAAATACTCAGTGAACCTGAAAAGCAATTGAAAGCATCCAATCAGAGGAACAGAAATAAGAGTGAACAGAGAAAGGTGAACAGAATCTGAAGAATTTATGTGACACTATAAGTCATACCAATATATGCATTTTTGGAGTTCCAGGAGAAGAAAGAGAATGGGGAAAAAAAATACTGCTTTGGTTTGCTGAAACTGCCAGAATGCAATATACCAGAAATGAATTAACTTTTATAAAGGTGATTCATTAAGTTACAAGTTAACAATTCTAAGGCTATGAAAATTTCCAAATTAAAGCATCAACAAAGGGAGACATCACACAAGAAAAGCCAAACATGTCTTGGGTTTGTCACATGGGAAGACACATGGAGATATCTGTTGTCCTTCTTTACCTGCTCCTGGTTTCAAATGGTTTTCTCAGCTTCTGGCATCTCCTGGGGTATTTCCTTCTGCATCTTCAAATGTCTGTATCTGTAATTTCTCCAAAATTTTCCCCTTTTAAAGGACTCTTGTAAACTAATTAAGACCCACCTTGAATGGGTGGGGTCACATCTCCATCTAATCAAAGGTATCACCTACAATTAGGTGGGTCACATCTCCATGGAAACAGCCCAGTCAAAATGCCCCGTCAAAACAATAGGTTTGCCCCCACAAGACTGGATTAGGATTAAAAGAACATGGCTTCTGGAGACCCATGTTCGATTCCCAGTGCCTGCTCATGCAAACAAACAAACAAACAAACAAACAAACAAAAACAGCACATTCCACCCTCTAGACCACAAAAAGACATGTTCTTACCAAATGCAAAGTACATTCATTCATTCTATCACAATATTACAAAAGCCTTAAATCATTTCAGTAACAGTACAAGTACAATACAAATTCAAAAACAGTACAAAGCTTCCTCAAAATCAGTTACAGGTGTGGTCTATCCTAAGTCAAAATTGTCCTCTGGCTGTGGACCTGTGAAACTCAGAACAAATTATCTGTTGCCAATATACAAAGGAAGGCCAGTCATAGGATAAACATTCTCATGTTCATAGGATGATACTGGAAGAAAAACATGGGTCACTGGACCCAAACAATTCTGAAAACCTGCAGGGCAGACTCCATTAGATTTAAATCTGAGAGTCATTTGTCCTTGGGACTTGAGAGAGTGGAAGTCCTACTGTCTCCAAGGTCTCCTGCAGCAGCTCTTCAAACACTGTGCTGAGGGTTGTAACATATGCATGTACTGGGAAGACCACCTTGTTTTTGGACCCACCCTCTCCAAGCACCTGGGTGTAACCTGGACTCTCTGCCATCTACAGGGCATATGCTCAACCCCTTCAGTGGTAGCCAAGCTCCCTCCAATTTTCACAGAATTTACTCCACTCTCTCTGAGTCCTGAGGCCACAAAAGCCTTCCTGAGCAGTGAAGCAGAAGGCCTGCCCTCTACTGTCCTGGCCTGAGATTTCCTGGCTCCAGACCTTGGCTTCCATGTTTCTGCCTTTGAAGTCATTTTTTCTTCAGTTTGTCCTTTTTCTGTCCCTTTTAGTCCAGTCTGGCAGTGATTCCATTTATACAAATCCCACAATATTCTTATTGATTTTTCATGCAGTATATAGCAATCACAACCATCAGACAATAGGGCTTTCCATAAATCCTTTTTTGATAACTCTGTCTCCAATCCTGGCTCATCCTGTAATGGCTGACTGGTTCCATGTTTGGTTAAATTCTCATATGGGGTAATATTCTCTGGGACCTCAACTTTCCAAAAGCCCAGAATTTTCCAAACTATCAGTTTCTGTTTTTTCTGTACACCAGGGCTCAGTTCTCAGCATCTCCCTTTCCTGTCACATTTTATTATCAGCTTCAAGGAGAAGTCAGGCTGCATTTTCCACATTTAGTTTGTAAATATCTTCAGCTAGATATCCAAGCTTATAGTTTTCTTATTCTACCTTCCATCCAACTCAATTTTGCCAAATTCTCCACCACTTTAAAACAAGGATCACTTTTCTTCCAGTTTGCAACAACACATTCATAATTTCTGTCTAAGGCCTTATTGGAAGTACCTTTGCCCTCTATATTCCTACCAACTGTCTCTTCAAAGCAATCCAGGCCTTTTCTATTCACATCCACGCAATTTTTCTATAATCTTTCCCCTTATCTATGTGTGCTGGTTTGACTCTGTTGTACACCCCAGAAAGCCAAGTTCCTTAATCTTTACTCAATATTCTCGGTGGAAGCTTTTTTAAAAAAAAAAACTTTTTTTATTAATTAAAAAAAAATTAGCGAACAAAACATTAAGATATCATTCCATTCTACATATACAATCAGTAATTCTTAATATCATCACATAGTTGCATATTCATCATTTCTTAGAACATTTGCATCGATTTAGAAAAAGAAACAAAAAGACAGAAAAAGAAATAAAATGATAATAGAGAAAAAAAAAGATTATATATACCATAGTTTCATTTACCACTAGCATTTCAAACTAAATTTAACATTTGTTCCCCCTATTATTTATTTTTATTCCATATGTTCTACACTTCTGTTGATATAGTAGCTAAAAGGAGCATAAGACACAAGGTTTTCACATTCACAGAGTCTCATTGTGAAAGTTGTATCATTGTTCAATCATCATCAAGAAACATGGCTACTGGAACACAGCTCTACGTTTTCAACTCTACGAGTTCCCTCCAGCCTATCCACTACATCTTGAACAACAGGGTGATATCTACTTAATGCATAAGAATAACCTCCAGGATAACCTCTGGACTCTGTTTGGAATCTCTCAGCCATTGACACTTAGTTTCATTTTACTCTTCCCCCTTTGGTCGAGAAGATTCTCTCAATCCCTTGCTGTTAATTCTCAGCTCATTCTAGGGTTTTTCTCAGTCCCCTGATGCTGAGTCTCAGCTCATTCCAGGATCTCTGTCCCACGTTGCCAGGAAGGTCCACACCCCTGGGAGTCATGTCCCATGCAGAGAGGCGGAGGGTGGTGAGACTGCTCGTCATGTTGGCTGGAGAGAGAGGCCACATCTGAGCAACAAAAGAGGCTCTCTTGGGGCTGAATTTTAGGCCTAAATTTTAAGTAGACTTGACCTATCCTTTGTGGGGTTAAGTTTCATATGAACAAACCCCAAGACTGGGGGTTCAGCCTATAGCTTTGGTTGTCCACACTGCTTGTGAGAATATCAAGAATTCAACTTGTGGAAGTTGAATTTCTCCCCACTCTCACCATTCCCGGAAGAGGGCTTGCAAATACTTTTCCAGTCACTGATCAAATCACTCTGGGATTCATCGGGGCATCACTCTGGACAAACCAACAAAATCTCATGTTCTACCTGAGATTCCAAGTACTTATGATATTCAATCAAACTATCTACATGAGTTATATTAGGAAATGCTGTAGTCAAAATATAAATTTTTTTTTCCACATTCCCCAACTTTATTAAAGAAAACAGTGATGGTAAATCTCTAGAACAGTCAATCTTTTGGGATTTCCTCCCTTGAAAATGAGACATTTACTTTCCAAACACATGCCTGAAGTATACACAGTTCCCTACTGCACTAAGTAGGTGAGAAGGCTGAAACCCTAAAATGTTCATCTTCAACTTTTCCCAGTCTGTGGTCTGTCTTAGGATCAGCAATAATTGCCTGGGCAGCAACTATGGCTTCATTAATTTTTGTCTGTAGCTCTCTGAGCTCTTCTATATGCAGCAATCGCAGAATTTGAGCAGCTTCATTTAGTACTGCATCTCCTGTGTCGAAACCAAGAATATGCTTGTCTAAAGCAACAGGCAAGCCCTCTTTTGTTTGATTTGCTTTAGCAACTGCATCCTGCATCAGGCGCTTCTGAACCAAAATGTGAATTGCCTTAAGCATCACCAGATAATCATCATGATGCTGAATCTGAAGGAGGTTAGCCAAAGCCATTACACCAGCTTTAAATCAGTATTATTTACATCCAAATTGATCAATGGCTCTGCATTTTTAGTTGCACTGTCAGCAGTTTTTGTATTATCAGGTACCAAGTCTTTGTATTTTTCAGCGTTATCTCCATATTCAAGTCTAACAGCTAACCCAAGAAGCCAGTCAATTGCTTCTTGTCGATCTTGAATCTTGAAAGGACAGCTAACATCTCTGAGATACTTTTCAAAGAACTTGGGCCAGTCACTGCTGTGGATGTTTCTTAAATTACCTCTGTCTTCAATTTTGTAGTGTCTGATTTTCTGATCTTCAAGCCAAACAATAAAGTTTCTAAATTCTGTTTCATCTCTGCAGTTGAAGCCGGCGGAGTTGTGGTAGTCGAGTGCCATCAGCTTACGTCGGAACATGGCCCCGGCTCCTCGCTGGGAACTGGGCCTCGGCCGGGAGAAGCGACGGGACGTGGATCAAATATAAATTTTGTAACAAACATTTTTTGCTTTAGTCTCACACATAAGGTGACATTTTAAAGTATTAATTATCATCTATTTTCAGCACCCTGCAATAATGACATTCCTTTGTTCTCATGCAAAAACATTTTTAAAATTTGTACATTGTACATTTCACTATTACTATACACTCTAGTCATTCCTAGATTATACCATCTCAATCTTTAACATCTATCTTTCTTTCTGATTTCATTTATGTCACCAGCCCTCCTCCCTCTATCATTCTAATATGCAGCTTCATTCAGTGTTTTAACATAATTACATTACAGTTAGGTAGTATTGTGCTGTCCATTTCTGAGTTTTTGTATCCAGTCCTGTTGCACAGTCTGTATCCCTTAAGCTCCAATTACCCACTATCTTACCCAATTTCTATCTCCTGATGGTCTCTGTTACCAATGACATATTCCAAATTTATTCACTAATGTCAGTGCATATCAGTGAGACGATAGAGTATTTGTCCTTTAGTTTTTGGCTAGTCTCACTCAGCATAATGTTCTCAAGGTCCATCCATGTTGTTACATACTTCAAAAGTTTATTCTGTCTTAAAGCTGCATAATATTCCATCGTATTTATATACCACAGTTTGTTTAGCCACTCGTCTGTTGATGGACATTTTGGCTGTTTGCATCTCTTTGCAATTGTAAATAATGCTGCTATAAATATTGGTGTGCAAGTGTCCGTTTGTGTCTTTGCCCTTAAGTCTTCTGAGTAGATACCTAGCAATGGTATTGCTGCGTCATATGGCAATTCTATATTCAGCTTTTTGAGGAACTGCCAAACTGTCAGTGGTTGCACCATTTGACATTCCCACCAACAGTGAATAAGTGTGCCTCTTTCTCCACATCCTCTCCAGCACTTGTCATTTTCTGTTTTGTTGATAATGGCCATTCTGGTGGGTGTGAGATGATATCTCATTGTGGTTTTGATTTGCATTTCCCTAATGGCCAGGGATGTTGAGCATCTCTTCATGTGCCTTTTGGCCATTTGTATTTCCTCTTCTGAGAAGTGTCTGTTCAAGTCTTTTTCCCATTTTGTAATTGGATTGGCTGTCTTTTTGTTGTTGAGTTGAACAATCTCTTTATAAATTCTGGATACTAGACCCTTATCTGATATGCCGTTTCCAAATATTGTTTCCCATTGTGTAAGCTGTCTTTTTACTTTCTTGATGAAGTTCTTTGATGCACAAAAGTGTTTAATTTTGAGGAGCTCCCATTTATTTATTTATTTCTTCAGTGCTCTTGCTTTAGGTGTAAGGTCCATAAACCTGCCTCCAATTATAAGATTTATAAGATATCTCCCTGCATTTTCCTCTAACTGTTTTATGGTCTTAGACCTAATGTTTAGATCTTTGATCCATTTTGAGTTAATTTTTGTATACGGTGTGAGATATGGGTCCTCTTTCATTCTTTTGCATATGAATATCCAGTTCTCTAGGCACCATTTATTGAAGAGACTGTTCTGTCCCAAATGAGTTGCTTTGACTGCCTTATCAAAGATTAAATGTCCATAGATGAGAGGGTCTATATCTGAGCACTCTATTCGATTCCATTGGTCGATATATCTATCTTTATGCCAGTACCATGCTGTTTTGACCACTGCAGCTTCATAATATACCTTAACGTCAGGCAGCGTGAGACCTCCAGCCTCGTTTTTTTTCCTCAAGATACTTTTAGCAATTCGGGGCACCCTGTCCTTCCAGATAAATTTGCTTATTGGTTTTTCTATTTCTGAAAAGTAAGTTGTTGGGATTTTGATTAGTATTGCATTGAATCCGTAAATCAATTTAGGGAGAATTGACATCTTAACTATATTTAGTCTTCCAATCCATAAACATGGGGTGCCCTTCCATCTATTTAGGTCTTCTGTGATTTCTTTTAACAGTTTTTTGTAGTTTTCTTTGTATAGCTCTTTTGTCTCTTTAGTTAATTTTTTTCCTAAGTATTTTATTCTTTTAGTTGCAATTGTAAATGGAATTCGTTTCTTGATTTCCCCCTCAGATTGTTCATTATTAGTGTATAGAAACACTACAGACTTTTGAATGTTGATCTGTAACCTGCCACTTTGCTGTACTCGTTTATTAGCTCTAGCAGTTTTGCTGTGGATTTTTCAGGGTTTTCGACGTATAGTATCATATCATCTGCAAGCAGTGATAGTTTTACTTCTTCCTTTCCAATTTTGATGCCTTGTATTTCTTTTTCTTGTCTAATTGCTCTGGTTAGGACTTTCAGCATGATGTTGAATAGCAGTGGTGATAGTGGACATCCTTGTCTTGTTCCTGATCTTAGGGGGAAAGTTTTTAGTCTTTCCCCATTGAGGATGATATTAGCTGTGGGTTTTTCATATATTTCCTTTATCATTTTAAGGAAGTTCCCTTGTATTCCTGTCCTTGGAAGTGTTTTCAACAGGAAAGGATGTTGAATCTTGTCAAATGCCTTCTCTGCATCAATTGAGATGATCATGTGATTTTTCTGCTTTGATTTGTTGATATGGTGTATTACATTAATTGATTTTCTTATGTTGAACCATCCTTGCATACCTGGGATGAATCCTACTTGGTCATGATGTATAATGCTTTTAATATGTTGCTGGATTCGATTTGCTAGAATTTTGTTGAGGGTTTTTGCATCTATATTCATTAGAGAGATTGGTCTGTAGTTTTCTTTTTTTTTGTAATATCTTTGCCTGGTTTTGGTATGATGGTGATGTTGGCTTCATAGAATGAATTACATAGCTTTCCATCCACTTCAACTTTTTTGAAGAGTTTGAGCAGGGTTGTTACTAATTCTTTCTGGACTGTTTGGTAGAATTCACATGTGAAGCCATCTGATCCTGGAATTTTCTTTTTGGGAAGCTTTTGAATGACTGATTCCATTTCTTTACTTGTGATTGGTTTGTTGAGGTCATCTATTTCTTCTCAAGTCAAAGTTGGTTGTTCATGCCTTTCTAGGAACTTGTCCATTTCATCTACATTGTTGTATTTATTAGCATAAAGTTGTTCATAGTATCCTGTTATTACCTCCTTCATTTCTGTGAGGTCACTGGTTATGTCTCCTCTTCCATTTCTGATTTTATTTGTTTGCGTCCTCTCTCTTCTTCTTTTTGTCAATCTTGCTAAGGGTCATCAATCTTATTGATTTTCTCATAGAAGCAACTTCTGGTTTTATTGATTTTCTCAATTGTTTTCATATTCTCAATTTCATTTATTTCTGCTCTAATCTTTGTTATTTCTTTTCTTTTGCTTGCTTTGGGGTTACTTTGCTGTTCTTTCTCCAGTTCTTCCACGTGGACAGTTAATTCCCGAATTTTTGCCCTTTCTTCTTTTTTGATATTGGGATTTAGGGCAATAAATTTCCCTCTTAGCACTGCCTTTGCTGTGTCCCATAAGTTTTGATATGTTGTGTTTTAATTTTCATTCAATTCGAGATATTTACTGATTTTTCTTGTAATTTCTTCCTTGACCCACTGGTTGTTTGAGAGTGTGTTGTAGAGCCTCCATGTATTTGTGAGTTTTCTAGCACTCTGTCTATTGTTGATTTCCAACATCATTCCTTAATGATCTGAGAAAGTGTTGTGTATGATTTCAATCTTTTTAAATTTGTTGAGACTTGCTTTGTGACCCAGCATATGGTCTATCTTTGAGAATGATCCATGAGCACTTGAGAAAAAGGTGTATCCTGCTGTTGTGGGGCGTAATGTTCATTAAATGTCTGTTAAGTCTAGTTCATTTATTGTAATATTCAAATTCTCTGTTTCTTTATTGATCCTCTGTCTAGATGTTCTGTCCATTGTTGAGAGTGGGGAATTGAATTCTCCAACTATTATGTTAGATGTGTCTATTTCCCTTTTCAGTGTTTGCAGTGTTTACCTCACGTATTTCGGGGCATTCTGGTTCAGTGCATAAATATTTATGATTGTTATGTCCTCTTGTTGAATTGTTCCTTTTATTAGTACATAGTATCCTTCTTTGTCTCTTTTAACTGTTTTACATTTGAAGTCTAATTTGTTGGATATTAGTATAGCTACTCCTGCTCTTTTCTGGTTGTTATTTGCATGAAATATCTTTTCCCAACCTTTCACTTTCAACCTATGTTTATCTTTGGGTCTAAGATGTGTTTCCTGTAGACAGCATATAGAAGGATGCTGTGTTTTAATCCATTCTGCCAGTCTATGCCTTTTGATTGGGGAGTTCAGTCCATTAACATTTAGTGTTATTACTGTTTGGGTAGTACTTTCCTCTACCATTTTGCCTTTTGTATTTTATATGTCATATCTAATTTTCCTTCTTTCTACACTCTTCTCCACACCTCTCTCTTCTGTCTTTTCATATCTGTCTCTAGTGCTCCCTTTAGTATTTCTTGCAGAGCTGGTCTCTTGGTCACAAATTCTCTCAGTGACTTTTTGTCTGAGAATGTTTTAATTTCTCCCTCATTTTTGAAGGACAATCTTGCTCAGTATAGAATTCTTGGTTGGCAGTTTTTCTCTTTTAGTAATTTAAATATATCATCCCACTGTCTTCTCGCCTCCATGGTTTCTGCTGAGAAATCTACACATAGTCTTATTGGGTTTCCCTTGTATGTGATGGATTGCTTTTCTCTTGCTGCTTTCAAGATCCTCTCTTTCTCTTTGACCTCTGACATTCTGACTAGTAAGTGTCTTGGAGAACGTCTATTTGGATCTATTCTCATTGGGGTGTGCTGCACTTCTTGGATCTGTAATTTTAGGTCTTTCATAAGGGTTGGGAAATTTTCAGTGATAATTTCTTCCATTAGTTTTTCTCCTCCTTTTCCCTTCTCTTCTCCTTCCAGGACACCCACCACACATATGTTTGTGTGCTTCATATTATCATTCAATTCCCTGAGCCCCTGCTCATATTTTTCCATTCTTTTCCCTATAGTTTCTGTTTCTTTTTGAATTTCAGATGCTCCATCCTCCAGTTCACTAATCCTAACCTCTGTCTCTTGAAATCTACCATTGTAGGTTTCCATTGTTTTTTTTTTCATCTCTTCTACTGTATCTTTCATTCCCATAAGTTCTGTGATTTGTCTTTTCAGACTTCCATTTCTTGTTTTTGTTCATTCCTTGCCTTCTTCATATCCTCCCTCAATTCATTGATTTGATTTTTGATGAGGTTTTCCATTTCTGTTCATATATTCTGAATTAATTGTTTCAGCTCCTGTATCTCATTTGAACTATTGGTTTGTTCCTTCAACTGGGCCATATCTTCAATTTTCCTGGTGTGATTTGTTATTTTTTGTTGGCATCTAGACATTTAATTACCTTAATTAGTTTATTCTGGAGATGGCTTTCACTTATCTTACCTAGGGTTTTCTTGCTAGATGAGTTTGTTGTCTATCTCTTCTTTGACCTTCAGTTCAGATTTTTCTGGGCCTCTAGCTTAAGTTTTGTTTAACAGAGGGTAATTTTTCAGTTCTTGTTTTCTTGTTTCTTGTCCTGTTTGTAAGGTGCCTTTTCTGTCCCCACCCTTAGGAGGGTCTACATAGGTATTGTAGACTCCAGCTGGGTTTTCCCAGGCTAAACTTGCCTCCTATCAGGGGGAAGGAGTCACCTGCATCAATTTTCCTTGAGGATGAGACCCAGCAGGTTGAAAGACTTTCCTGTGAAGTCTCTGGGCTCTGTTTTTCTTATCCTGCCCAGTATGTGGTGCTTATCTGTCTGCAGGTCCCACCAGCAAAAGATGTTGTGGCTCCTTTAACTTTGGAAGTCTCTCCCTGCTGAGGGCATGGTGGAGACAGAGGATAGGTTGTAGGCTGATTTTAATGGCTTCAAATTTCCAAGCCCTGGGGTCTGAACTCCTTGATGGAGGGATTCCACCTGAGTTGGGCTTCACCTCCATTTCATCCCTTTTCCTCTTTTTTGGTTAGCCCAATAAGTGTCCTCCACTTTGACCCATTTTGCCTGAAATGGGGGCCTATTTTTAGTAGTCAGAATTTGTTTATTAATGCCACAATTGGTGTTTGTTTGGACTCAGTCCCTGCTACTGTTAGAGTGTCTTTCCTTTTCCTCTGGGAACCCACCTTTGGGGGAGGGGCACCGGGCG
This sequence comes from Tamandua tetradactyla, assembly GCF_023851605.1. NCBI lineage: Eukaryota > Metazoa > Chordata > Mammalia > Pilosa > Myrmecophagidae > Tamandua > Tamandua tetradactyla. The sequence goes on from NC_135331.1 coordinate 134,435,269, forward strand.
CCGGCCACCATGGCTTGGGACACTCACTGTTCCGGAGACTCACAGCCGGTCCAGCTGGTCCAGACTGGGGTATGCTGTGTTTTCAGTTACTATCGTGGCTCCAGGAGCTGTTCTGTACTGTTTCTGGTTATTTAGTAGTTGTTCTGGAGGACGAACTAAAACGTGCACATTGCTAAGCTGCCATCTTGACTTCAGTCTCAGTGGGAGCTTTTTGATTGTGTTCATGGAGATCTGATCCACGCAATTGTGGGTGGTAACTTTTGTAGGGGGTTTCCATGTAGATGCATCTCCACCCATTCAAGATAGGGTTGCTCGCTAGAGCCCTTTAAGAGGGAGCCATTTTGGAAAAAGCTTCAGAGCCACAAGAGTCCATGCAGCCAGAGACTTTTGAGATGAAGAAGGAAAATTTCCCTGGGGGAACTTCATGATACAAGAAGCCTGGAGAGAAAGCTAATAGATGTTGCCATGTTCACCATGTGCCTTTCCAGTTGAGAGAAAAACCCCTAATGTCATTGACCCTCTTGAACCAAGGTATCTTTCCCTGGATTCCTTAGATTGAACATTTCTATAGCCTTGCTTTAATTTGGACATTTTCACAGTCTTAAAACATATAAACTTGCAACTTAATAAATTCCCTTTTTAAAAAGCCATTCCATTTCTGGTTTTTCACATTCCAACAGCTTGCCAACTAGAACACTATGTAAAAGCTGTTCTACCATGTTTGGTATTTGCAAACTGCAGCAACCCACTTCTCTGGTGCCCAAATCTGTTTTGGTTTGCTAAAACTGCCAGAATGCAACATGCCAGAAATAGATTGGCTTTTATAAAGGGGATTTATTAAATTACAAGTTTACAATTCTAAGGCTATGAAATGTCCAAATTAACTCATCAACAAGAAGACACCAACACACAATAAAGGCTGAATATATTGGGGTTTTTCTGTCACATGGGGAGGCACATGGTTGTGTCTTCTGTCCTTCTCTCCAGGCTTCTGGTTTCAAACAGCTTTCTCAGCTTCAGGCATCAAATGAGGTGTTTCCTTCTGCATCTATCTGAATTTTCTCCAAAATGTTCCCCTTTTAAAGGAGAACATTTAGCTAATTAAAACCCACCTTGAGTGGATGATGTCACATCTCCATCTAATCAAAAGGTCCCATCCAAACAATGGGTCTTCCCCTAAAAGACTGGATTAGGATTAAAAGAACATAGCTTTTCTGGTATATATAACAGTTTCAAACCATCATAAAAACATTCAGAGAAATAATTCATGAAATATTCCCAAATTTAATAAATGACGTGTTACACACATTCAAGATGCTGAATAAACTCAAGTTAATATAAACCCCAATAAACCCAGCCTTCACCATGGTATATTCAAATTATTGAATGCTAATGATAAAGAGAAAGTCTGAAAGCCACATAAAAGAAGCAACATGTCATATACGAGGGAGCCTCAATAAGTTTCAATATGAATTTCTCATTGGAAATCATGGAGGCAGGAAGTCAATGGGAAGACATATTTAAAGTGCTGAAAGCAAAACATTGCCAAACAAGTAGTCCAAGTCTGGAAAAAAATGCCTTTCAAAAATGAGGAAGGAATTAAGACATTAATTAAAACAAAATCTGAGTGACTTTGCCACCATTAGACCATTCCTACAAGAAATGCTAACAGGAGTTTAGCAGGTTGAAAGGAAAGAACACTAGCAACTGACTGAAGCCACATGAAGAAATAAAGTTCGCCAGTAAAGATGACATGAAAATTTAAAAAAAGAACAGTATTATTATATTTTCAATTTGTCACTCCACTTTTTATCTCCTATAGACTCTAAAAGGCAAATGCATAAAGTATAATGATAAATCAATGTATAAATATGCAATTTGTAAAAACAACTACATAAAGGTAGGGAGATGGAGGGTTATAGGAACATAGTTTTTAAGTTGATATCAAGGCACACTAGAGTGTTATAGACAGGATGTTAAATTTAAGCCATATGGTAGCCACAAAGGAAATATCAGAGAATATACTAACTTGTTGAGACAGAAAATAAAGTACAGGTTACAAGAGTGGGGAGCAGGGACAATGGGGAGTTGATGAAAATGAGTTTAGGATTTCTGTTTGGAATGAAGGGAAATTTCTAATAATGGATGGTAGCAAGGGTGATCATTATAAATGAGATTAATCTCACTGAATGGAAGGGGTTGGGATAGAATGATTTGCATTATATATAGGTTTCCACAATTAAACAAAAAAAGAAGGAAAATGAAATTAAAGAGAAAATGGCATTTAAGTGAAATTCAAAATACTGAATGGGATCTAAGAATGGAGGAGAAAAGGCTCAAAAGAATATTATAGTGATACAAGAAAAACTGGAGTATAGAATGTAAGCTTTATGTCAATGTTAAATTTCTTGAACTTGATAACTGTACTTAAGGTGATTATGTAAGTAAATATCCTTGTTTGTAGGAAATGTACATGGATGTATTATGTATTCATGGAATATGATGTTTGCAACTTGCTCTCAAATATTCAGAAAATAAATGAGCATGTGGGTGGGTGGGCAGGTGGGCAGAATGATACAGCAAAGCTGACAAAATGTGATCCAGATATTAGTGCTATTCTCAAGGCCTTTAAAATGATGGTGAATGATATGTTCAAGAAAACAGAAGTGAAATGGGAAAAAGCAGATGAATATATGGAGACTTTAACAGGCAAACTGAAATTAACCCATTAAAAATATCCAATGGAAACTGCAGATGTAAAATAACACAAATATAAAATTAATATCTCCCTACATGCATTTAATAGAAAGATTAGATGCAGCCAGCAGAAGTCAGGCTTAGTGAATTCAAGATAGGTCAACAGAAAATATACATTTATATCTCTGTATTTTCCAACTGCCTTTGCAGTTAATTTAGGGTTATGTGACTGGGTTGACCAAATTACCTTGGATAAAAGTGATATACAGCTCTCATGAGATCAGACAGGTAAACACCAGTGTGCCTCCTTAATCCCTGTTTTCACTTCTCTAATAGCTCCAGAATCATGTAGTCTAGATGGTGCACCCACAGGGAGGTGGATTCTCCATCTACCTTAATGGTGGAGTGTCTGTGTCAATCAGATCTGCTCACAATCCCCATAGATCAAGATAGAACATAAAACATATGGAAGAAAGAATCCTCTTTTTATATTGTCATTGAAACTTTGGGGATTTGTCTATTTAGCAGTTATCAAGACTTAAGTGAATATACTTAATTTTCTTTAGAAAGTTAGTAAGTAAACATGCTGATTCTCCCTCAAATGTACTTCTCACTAAGTCACAGTCTCACAGGGACAGAACCATAAGCTAAACTAGCCAAGTTACTCATAAAACTCAAAGACCAACCATCTGGAGATAAGATTGCTTTCCTGGTTTCTTTCTGCTTAATTTGTACATTAACTCACATTTTTGTTGCCTGGGATTAGTAAAAGCATCTGGCTTTAAGATGTTCTCTCTTCCTGGGTCCAGCAGTAATATAGTGAAGGCTTGGTTTGGTGTTTGCTTCTGGTCATGGCAACATTATTAAAATTAATGACTACCTAAGCAAATTGGTATTTCCCTAAAAGCTAAGCCCTTTAGAAGTAAACACTTTGGGGAACAAGGTGAGAAATGTGTCCACAGTTAATTGGCCTATAATGACTCCAGTACATTGTCAACTATATGTAATATTAAAATAAATGTGCCTATTTCTTATAAAATATTAGCAGCAATTCTCTTTAAAAGCCAAAGATTCTTCTTCAAAATATGCCAGAGGCTGTGAAATCCAATTGTCAGCATCCTCTTTGGTTTTGTAATATTTAAAGTATAGCCATCCAAAATCAGGATTTCAGACTTGAGATCTAAGGCAGGCTAGCAAAGTGAATTGACATGGAGATTTGGAATTCCAATTGTCTGAGTTATAATTTTGTCTCTGGCAATAATTAGCACAATCTCCTAACCTTTTCTGGGTCTGATTTTGCTCCATTTCTTAGCATGGGGTAATGGTACTAACTCATAGAGTTGTGAGAATTAAATATGAAAATACATAGCAAATTTAAATGCTCAATAGCTCCCCGCCAGAAGTAGTAGTATCAAAGTGCAATTGTATATAAAGTCTGTAGTTCAGGACCAACAGTCAATTAAGATAATTCAAGAAAGAAGATGACTCTAATGATCCAGGAAGTTCATAGGAGTTAATCACACATGAGTGGTGACTGAGAACAGAGAAGATGATCAATTTACTAGGAAGCAAATTATGCTGGTGATGTAGATAGGCTGTTACCTTTCCAAGACTGCTGTTGGTCTCTCATGAATGCAAAAATACTCTGAAGCTCTTTCACTGCCCTCAAGGTCAAGTTGACAGCTAAAATCCACAGATGATATGAACAAATGGGAAGAACATGCAACTTATTTCAAAATAACTTATTATAGTGAACAAAATATACAAATTAACATGATTTAATTTTCCATTTTTTCAGTAAATATTTTACTGAATGCCTCTATGCGCCATGAATTCTTCACATATCACTCTTATATGCTCTTAAGATTTATTAGTAAACCAAACAAAACTATCTGCTTGTATTAGAATTCACACCTGTTCTTTACTTCAGCAGTATTCTATGGACCACACAGGCCAAACAGAATTCAGCATAGGTGGAGACTATGTAAGTACCAGGACACAAGAAATATTGGAGGCTGATTACCTCTGTTTTCTTCCTGGTCTCCAATGATTCCTAATCTTCTCACATGTGAAACACACTCACCTTCTCCCAATACTCCCCAGTCTCATTTTCTAACGACATTACTCAAAATTCAGAATATTACCATCAAAATCAAGTCCAGATGCAAATGAGGCTCCTTGGAGCCAGCTCTGATCTCTCAATCTAAAGACCTGTGAAATAAAGAGACATGTTATTTGTCTACTGCACATCCAACATGCAATTGTTGGCAAAAGATAACCTCTTAAGTAATACTCTTACTTTCAAAATGGGAAGCAATGGGAGTCACGCAAGAGTCACTATTCATAGCAAATCTGAAATCCCACAGGGTACACATAGTCAGTTTCTTCTTTTTTAACTCAAAGCCAGATAATAATTCTCCATGATTCTTTGCTCTGTACTCTAAATGAACCCCCTATTCTGCCTTTTCTATTTCCTTTCTTTGTCAGGAAAGACAGCCTATACTTTCAGCTGAATAATATTCTCAGTTTTCTTCCTGCATATAAAATTTGGGGAGAAGAACTTCCTCTTTTTATTCTATATTGTCTTCATCTCTTTCAGTTCAAGCTAGAAATATAATTCTCTTAAGGTCTCTCAGATTTCCTATGAATTATATTGTGGTTTACATCATTAGAAAAAAAACAAGTCTATAACCTTTACAAGATAATCTGTTTTCTACCCTTAGTTTCTGCTGAGACTGCTGATAGAAAACAGCCTTTAGTTTCTTAGAAGTTCTATTATTTACCTAAATGGTTCTCTACATTACCACCTTAGATCCCTCTGAGGACTTAAATAATTTTTTTTGGTCTTAAAGAATTTTATAGTCATACCCATGGCTTCATATTTAGATCACAATTTCCTGGCTTAAAAAGAACAATAAACTTTTAATAACCCTCATAGTTTCTCTGTGTGATGTTTTGAAGCTGTAAGTACCCCAGAAAAACATGTTCTTAAACCCAATCCATTCCTGTGGGTATGAACTCACTGTAAGTAGGATTTTTTAATGAGGTTACTTCAGCTAAGATGCGGCCCACTTTAATCAATATGAATCTTAATCCTAATACTGGATTCCTTTGTAAGCAGAATGAAATTCAGACATAGGGCAAGAAAACCTCAGGAAGAAAGAAGCTGAACCTGAACAGAACCCAGAAGAGAAGGACAAGATCAGGAGACAAAATTATGTGCCTTGCCATGTGACAAACTAAGGACCAAGGATTGTCATCAACCAGCCCCAGAATGCCACAGTCTTTAGGGAGAAAGCATTGCCTTGATGATTCTGATAGTTAGCTCATGTGTCAACCTGGCCAGTTAGTGGTGACCAGTTGCCTGAACTAGCAAGCCCTGGCTTAATGGCTACTATAAGAATATTTCATGGACTTAAATCCTCAGTAAATTAATTGCATCTATGGCTGATTACATCTATAGTAAACTAAGGGGAATGTCTTCCACAATGAGAGGATTTTAATCCAATCAACCAAAGACTTTGAAAGGAGGAATGATGACTTCACTGGTCAGAAGGGAGAATTTTCATCTCTACTTTAGTCAGCTAACCTCTCCCGGGGAGTTCACTAAAGCCTTCATTGGAGTTGCTAGTTTACAGCTTTTGGCCTACAGAATTTGGACACATGCACCCCCAGTTGCATGAGACACTACTATAAAATTTCATATTGCCATCTTGATTATTCTAAATGGAGTCATTATTGCCTTTAAATCTAAATAGAGTAGAAAACTAACTGTAAAAAATCACTTTTAAGATTCTGTTTTTCAAGAACCACCCCACTCCTGGTACAAAGCTGTTTTAGTCAGGGGTCTCTAGGGAAACAGAGATATCTCCTGTTGGTTCTGTTTCCCTAGAGACCCCTGACTAAAACAGATTTTTTTTTTGTATGCTATATGACAGGGTCACAGTCATTATTTTTCCATATGAGTATCCCGTTATCGCAGCACCATTTGTAGAATTTTTATTTGATTTTGCTTCTTCATTTTTTGGGAAAGTGCATGAACTGGAAATCGAACCTGGGTCTCCCACATGGCAGGCAAGAATTCTACCACTGAATTACCCTTTCACCCCCTGGGTGAGACTGTTTTTGACACCTCGGCAGAGTCATGCATATAATGATGTTGGCTGGGTGTTCTTGGATACACTGGATACAGTTATAAAAGAAAGGGATGAGCTGAAGGCTTCAAATTTGCAACTTAAGCACCATATGAAAGATGGATCAAAAAGTGGCTGACATTACCTGAGGTCAAAATGCCACAACTGCCCTGGCATAATGTAGATGAGAGGATCCAGAGGCTTAGAGATTTTGGAATGCTCGAGTGGATTTATCATGGAAGACTCTCTCATACATGTCAGAAATGTCCAGAGGACATATCTTTCACCAGGACTGTGAGGAATACATTTGTGAGACTAATCCCCTCCCTAAAGAGCTCTTTAATGCTCTTCACTGAGGTCAGATATTATAGTTGGAATTGCTGTCACTGAGCTGGAATCTTAATTCCAGCTCACGATGGGGGTGATCAGATCCTGAGTTGGTAGAAGTCACATGGCAGCAGTTAATCACCAAAGACAAGGTGGTTGTGTCTACCATAATGGACAGTAGACTCAAAGCAGCAGTCAAAATAATCTAGCTTACAAAGACCAATGGTATTGTTAGTAGATTGTGGGGTACCTAGAAATAAAATAGATGGGCAGTCTACTAAATTCTTGTTTGATATGTATAAGTAGAAGAGTTCTAGGTCAAGTGAACAAAAATTTAACTTGAATTACAAAAACAGATTTTGGTATTGAGGGTGGGTTGCTGTGCTTTGCAAATACCAAATATGCTGGAATGGCTTTATAAATGGTTAAGGGAAAGATTCTTGAATTGTGAGATGCTTGATAGGAATGACGTAGATTATTTTGAAGAGACTTATGGTAGAAATACCCATTTCTACCAGAAGTAGCTAATGGTACTTCTGATGAGGGTTTACACAGAAATGATGAATGTGTCATCAAAAACTGGAGGAAAGGTGGTCTTTGTTTTAAAGTGGCAGAGAATTTAGAAAAATTGAGTCCTGGTGTTAGATGGAACATAGAATTTGAAAGCAATGAACTTTGATATCTGGCTGAGGATATTTCCAAACTTAATGTGGAAAATGCAGCCTGGATTCTCCTTGTACTTATGATAAAATGCTAGAGGAAGGGGATAAGATGAGAACTGAACTCTTAGGTACAAAGAAACTAGAAATTGATAGTTTGGAAATTTCTGAGCTTTCAGAAAGAGCCCTCAGAAAATATTGGCCCATGTGAGAATTTAACCAAACATGGAACCAGCCAGCCATTTTGGTACAAGTCAGGATTTGGAAATGCATCTATCCAGAATGGATTTTTAGAAAGTCCTATTGTTCAATGGTTGGGACCCCTATATGCTGCAAAGCAGGTTTGTTATGGGATCTATGTAAATGGAACTACTCCCAGTCTGTACTAAAAGAGACATAAAAGGGATGGATTGAAGAAAAAGGACTTCAAAGGCAGAACCATAGTGCTGATGTGTGGAGCCAAGAAAATTTGGGCCAAGAGAATAGACCCACCCAAGTATGTGGGTAGGGTGAAGTTGCCCCAGAGTTTGCAGAGGGCAGGCCTTCTGACCCATTGTTCAGGAAGAGTACTGCTGCCCAAGTGCTTTCAGATGCCTGGGGATTTGAGGGGTGCATGGCCACCCTGTTTTGGGGAAGAGTGCTGCTGTCCCAGGCCTCAGAGAGAGTAAAGTACATTCACTGGGGATTAGGGAGAGCCTGGCCACCACTCCACTATTCTGAGAGGATTGAGAGTATGCCTCTCAGACATGGCAAAGAGTCCGGCTGCCACCCAGAGGCGTGAAGAATGTGGGGCCAAGAACATGGATGTCTCCCCCAAGTTTGGAGATGTTGGAGCCTTCATGCAAGTGTTTGGAGAGGGCAGGGCTGTTATGCAGCCCACTGGAAAGTGTGGGTCTGCTGGTCTCTCAAGCCCTGAGGATAAAACACCATACTTTGGATGACTTTCAGACCTGGAAATTTACTGAAGTGTACCTTGAAGTTTTCAGAACTGTTTGGGCCTTGCAAATCCTGTCTTCCTTTAAATTTCTCCATACAGAAATGGGAACTTTCACTTTATGACTGTTCTTCCTTTGTGTTTTGAAAGCAGATAATTTGTTCTAAGTTTCACAGGTCCACAGCCAGAGGGAAAGTTTGCCCTAGGACAGACCACACTTGTAACTTATTTTAGTGACTTTTTACTTAATACTGTTATTGAAATAATTTAAGATTTTGTGATATTGTGATGGAATGAATGTATTTTACCTGTGGAAAGAACATGTCTTTTGGAGTTCCAGAGGGTGGGTGTGTTGGTTTGAAGCTGTTACATACCCCCAGAAAAGACCATGTTCTTTTAATCCATCCCTGTGGGGGCAGACCTATTGTTGATGGGACCTTTTGATTAGGTTGTTTCAATTCAGATGTAACCCACCCAATTAAAATGTGGTATTAATCCTTTTTACTGAAGTCCTTTATGAGAGGATAATGATGGAGAGAGCCCAGGGAGCTCAGAGAGAAACATCGAGAGAGAGCTTAGAGAGGAACACCTTGCAGATGCCGGGAGAGGACCCACAGATGCTCAGAGAGAAAAACACTGGAATCAGAACCTAAAAGCCATGTATATTGGGAGCAAAGGGCCAGCAGATGCTGGCAATGTGCCTTTCCATGGGACAAAGGTGTCCCAGATGCTGGCAGCCTTTCTTCAAAGTCCAGGTATCATCTTGTCAATGCCTTAATTTGGACATTTTCATGGCCTAAGAACTGTAGCTGTAAGTTAATAAGTCCCCATTGTAAAAGCCACCTCATTTCTTGTATATTGCATTCTGGCAGCTTTAGAAAACTAAAGCAATGATGCCATGATTTGGACTTTTTCCAGCCTCAAACTGTGAGTAAATATATTCCCATTTTTAACCTGACATGTTTCATGGTATTTTAGCTTCAGCAGCCTAGGAAATGAAAACACTCTGAGTCAAGCATTCAGGGTCCACTTGGTTCAGTGTCTCTCAGGAAGTTGAAGTCAATATGTGGACAAGGGCGATAGCGATCTGAAAGCAGAAGTGGGATAGAAGATCTGTTTTCAAGGTGGATCACTCATATGGATGGCAACTTGTTGTTGGCTGTTGGGAGGAAACCTTAGTTCATCCCCATTCCTGTGCCTCCCTATAAGGCAGCTTGAGTGTTGATGGTATGTCACTGGTTTTCTTCAGACTCATTGATTCAAGAAAGGACAAAGTAGAAACCATAACATATTTATGACCTAGCCTTGGAAATCACTCAAAATTCCTTCTGCAATACTCTATTTATCACAGAGGCCATCCATACAAGAACAGTAAGTACTGAGGGATGAGGACCATGGAAGGCCATCTTGGAAGCTAGATCCCACGCTGCCTTCTATTGATGGGAAACAGAAAATAAACAGTAAATAAATTAGAATTTTGGATGACATTAAGGGCTACAAAAAATATTAAGATAAAGGGGATGGTGAGAGTAGCTCATAATAATCAATAGGATAGAGTAGATCTCATTGAGAGGATGATAGTTTAGTTATGAACTGATTGCCATGTATTATTTCTCTCAAAGAACATATTTTCAACCACAGAATCAATTCAATGTGTTAAGAAAGCACACTTCTTGTCCCTTCTGTGGTTATGTACAGTTCATGACAACCTTCTCTCCAGGATTTGGTGCTGATAGGCCTTATATAAGAGGATTATAAATGAGAGTTTGATAAGTATAGTAAAAGGATTTACTATTCTTAGTGATCTGCTCTTTATTATTTATGAATTCTTAAACATGTTTTAGTGATGGAAAAATATTATCTTAAATATGTGTTAAATGATTTACTGTTCTTAGTGATTTGTTCTTTATTATTTATAAATTCTTAAACATGTTTAAAAGTGATGGAAAGATATTATTTCAAAAATGTATTATTTGATACATTCAAAATACATGTAATATATAACTGATATAACAATAAAATGAAAACACATGAACCAGCACCCAAATTCAAAACTAGAATTTTACCTTTAATCTTGAAGCTACCTTTTGTCCCTCCCCTCACTGATTCCATCCCTCATTTTAACCCCCTCAGAGGTAATCATTAATTTTGCATTTATTAATCCTTCATTTTAATACACTTTTTACCATATATTTGAATATTGCTAAAACAAAAATAAGTTTGTTTATTTTTGAGCTCATAACAATGATATATTGGTAATAGCCTTCTACAACTTTTTTTTTCATTCAGCATTGTTTCTAAGATTCACTTACATTGGGTATACTCTTTTTCATTTAATTTTATGTATGTGCAATATTTCTCATGTGCATAAAATACAATTTATTTATACTATTTCTTTTCAATGGACACTGTGTTTTTTATAGTTATCTTCAAAATTACAAAAAAATGCTGCTAGGAAAATTCTTGGATGGGCTTTCCTAAAGTAGCATCAAATGACTAGATAACAATAAAAACAGGCACTTTGTAATAAATTTAATAAAATTTAACAGGATCTTTATGACAAATTCAAAACATTATAAAGACAAGGAGAGATGTGTACAATGTTCAACAATTGAAATACAAATGTCAATTCACCCTAAATTAATCTATAGAATCATTGTAATTTCAATTAAAAAGCCTAAGTCATTTTTAAAGGAAACTTACCAGCTGACTATAAAATTATTATGGATAGACAGAAGTCTGAGAATAGCTAAAACACTACTAAAGAAAGAGGAAAAATAAGTTATGAGCACTTGCCCCATTCACATAGGTAAAATTCAAAACCACTTGATTTTCACTATGTATGATTTTTTTCTAGGCTTAAGCACATTCATCTTTTTGGAAAAGAAATCACCATCAAATACATTTGAACGTTCTTAATATCATTGTGTATGAAGATTGCCACAAATAACTATTAAACAATAACTGATAGCATTTAAATTGATTTCCTCACAATGGAAATAATTAGAGAATGAAATGATTGAATTAATTAGCTATATGAATTTCAGTGGTTGTTGTCAGGAGTATTTATTTAATTTAAATAATTGACTGATGGCACTATAATGATACCCCTGCAGACTTTTCAGAATCAGTTCTCCAGGGTGACTGTCAGTTTCTAACAGAGTGGCCTAAGAGATCTAAATGCCTTTGATCACACTCGTATAGAATTTGGGAATAAGAACATAGTCTAAGCTTTCTATAAAGTGATGTCAGGCCCAACGGGAGCACTCTCATTTCCACCTGACTTCATTCTTTGATCTTTTCCCACTATAATTAGACCAGAGTCTGTAGTGCCAGGCACAAATTCAATACAGTTGCTTAATAAAATCAAGCAACTGTACTGCTTGATTGAGATGGACCAATTTGTAGTAAATATTTCCAGCCCAAAAGAATACCTTTTGAATCTATATGACTTGAATATGACAGATGTTCTGTTGGCTTATTATAGGTAACCTTAAGAAACAATGCTTCACTAAATTCACTATCCATCTTATATTTTACAATTTCTGGTATTATTATTATTTGCTTTTTTCTTCCTCAGAAGTATTGCATTTATTTTATTCAATCACTTCCTCTACGAAGCCTTATTTAGCTCCATAAAGAAGAACTCATCATCCTTTCTCTGCATAGTGCTAGTATATACTACATACTATCTGCAATAGCTCTTGCATTCCTTTATTCCACCAAACTGTTCATATAACTATCTTTCCTTACTGATTTTAATCTCTTGCAAAACAGTGATGGCATTCTATTATCTGTGTACTGGCACTGGACAATAAAGTACCTTCCTCATAAGGAATGTCAAATCTAAACTGTTCTCTCCTCTCCTCTGCCACACTAACCACAATATGTAAACTTTCATAATAAATTCTTGCACAACTTCCACCTAATTCTTCTTAAAGTCCCTTTCAAGTTTTTTGTTTGTTTTAGAAAGTCATTGTGTTCTTTTGTACAAATCAATTTATGATGACCATTTATTCAGGCTGTATTTATTGAGTTTCCCACATGTCAAACACTGTGCTAGGTATTGAGGATATAAATATGAAGAAGGCACAGTCCTTAAAGAGTTAAAAGATTAGTCAAAGAACTAGATTCAGGAACTAATAATTACAATGCAATGCAATAAGTGCTATAACAGACAGGAACAGAGTAATCTGGAAACATAAATTTAGTGTCGGGTTCTGCTTGCATGAGAAAGGATTCAAAGAAATAGGGACATTAGTGCTTAGCAACTGGAAGATTTTGCCAGGAATAGAAGGCAGAAAGCAGATTCTAGAAAGAATATATGCAAAGATGTGAAGTCAAGAAAGGATCAACCATGTCTAGTTAAGGAGGAGCTGCTCAATGTGTTCAGGGCATAGGTAAGCTGATTAGGAAAGGGGGAAGGTTGGGAAGTAAGCCAGAGCAAACTTTATAGGCTATGTTAAGAAGTGTAGGTTTTATCCTTTGGCATCATGGATGTAGAAAAAATCTTTAAATAGGGCAGAGACATAATCAGATTTAGCTTTAGGAAGGGTATGCTCATTGAGGATGATGATGGGTTTGGAGGCAAGGAAGGTTGGTGCTAGAAATACCAGTGAAGAGGTTTTTCTGTTCCAGAGAAAAGATGAAACAACCTTTCAAGTGGTGGAGAAATCAACTAACAGTGGAAAAGGGATTCAGTAGGATGTGAAATTGAGGATGGTTCCCTTGTTTCTTCTATGGGACATTGCAAATGAGAAGGATCGCTCTAGGTTCAAATGATATTGGAAGCTTGTGATTGTTAATTCTATGTGTCATCTTAGCCAGGTTATGGTGTCTTATAGTTTGTTCAAATACTGAGGTAGTCATCACTCAGGGGATATATCATAGTATCATAGGTGGGATTAGCATTTACAATCAGTTGATTCTAAGTAAAGGACATTATCCTCAATAAACTGGGATTGCATCTTCCAAACAGTTGGAGGTCTTAAATGCAAAAAACTGAGGGTTTCAGGGAGCAGAAGGAATTCTGCATAAAGATTACCCTCTTTCCTGAGTTTCCAACCTAAGGAATTTAAAGTCAAGACTTCAATATCACTCTTAACAGCCCCTGACCTCCCCCAGTAGAATTCATACTTTTCAGCTCCTTAAACTTGTGAGCCAACTCATTAGAATAAATCTTTCTATAAATAAATACATATATCCCCTTAGTTCTGTTTCTCTAGAGAGAACTCTGTCTGACACAGTGTGCCTTCTACATACATGTGTAGAAGATAAAAATATCTGGAATTCAAAAGCAAAGTTGGGGTTAGCTTATTAGAAATAATCCACTTATAACTGGTAATTAAAACCATGAGAGTAGATGGGCTCACCCAAGACTCTTACATGGAATATAAAAAGAAAAGAAAGAAAACAGTAGGATCTTAGGTCATTTACCAACACATAAGTAGTGGTAAGAGGTGAAAAAAAGCCAATAAAGAATCTCAAGAAGAAATATTCAAAACAAGAACCAGAAATTACAAGATAATAGGCCATTACTGCTAAAAGCTGAAAACTCCTCAGGTGATAGGAGAACTCAATTCAATTTGGCAAGTAGGGAGGGACTGCTGCTGAGGCTGGAAAAGCATTCAGAGGAGGGCAGGGGTCAGAGCCAAGTATTCCAAAGTTTGATGAGCAGGAGTGGAAGACAAACTATTTTTTAAAAAAGAATAATGTGGGTGCATAGGTGGTTCAGTGGTAGAATGTTTGCCTTGAATGCGGGAGACCCAGGTTTGACTCCTGGACCAGGCACCACCACCACCCCCCAAAAAAAACAAAAACAAAAGAATAATGCCTAAAGGAAAGAGGGATGTAAGAGCAGTAGCTTCAGCAGAAGGTTAGTGGAAAGCTTCTTTTCCTACAACCTGAAATGAAGAAGCAAAAAAAACAATAGGCAAAATTCATGGTAGAGAAGATAGGAGATAAAATTCCTGTAGAAATGATAGGAATTGAGCTATTGGTTGTTATATCAAACTGCCTGTTGTTGTATCAAATTGCCACAAACTTGTTAAATCAAAATGTGAGTGGAGAGGCACTCCTTACCTTGTGACCTCTGTCCTCCATCTTCAAAACCAAGAGCTTAGTATCTTCAATCTTCTCTCCTTACTCTCACGCTGACCTCTGTTTCCATTGCCACATGCCCTCTACTGACCTGCCTGCCTCCCTTTTATTAGGACCCTGTGATTACATTGGGCCCACCTGGGTAATCCAGGTTCTCTCCCCATCTCTAGATCCTTAACGTAATTATATCTGCAAAATCCCCTGCACCATGTATGGTAACTCATCAACAGTTTATAGAGATTAGGACATGGACATCTTTGAGGGGCTATTGTTTCTGTATACTGCCAGGGTGGGGTAATGAACTGGGAAGGGGTTATCAACTCATCATTTTTTGACAGGAGGGAAAGAAGCTGGAATGGTGGTGTGATATATAAGTACAGAGGCAGAGTTAGAAACTGGGCCAGTCTGGCGACCATACTTTCTTCTCTACAGGATTGCCACTTGAAAAGAGGAACGAATTTTTGAAACATCTGCTAGAGTCTGTTGCAGACAACATGACTAAAAACAGTGAAAAGAAGGTAAAGAAGCATGGGAGGCTTTGATAGAGCTTGAAGGCGTAAGGTTGTTGTGAAATTTGTTGACTTAGTATGGAGATTTGTCCAGCAACATTAGGCAGCCTGGAAATAGAATGAAAGAAAATGAATAGTTGAATTAATCAAGTGCTAGATATCGGCAGGCTGGATAAGGCTGGGGAAATAAGGAGGAATTTGAACAATAATCCTGGTGAATCTCTCTATCGTTGAAACCACTGATCCTAGCATCAGGTTTGGTGGAATTTGGTCTTCTCCAATTTTGTAATTTTGTAAATATTAATTTATTTAATGTACAAGGTGTGTATTTGGGTGTGTGAAAGAGAGCAAGAGAGATGGTTCCCAAGCCTTAGAAATACAATATTCTTGGCTATAACATCATAAGATCAACATCTATAGGCATTCAAATTTTAAAAATTGCATCAATTACCAAAGAAACTTGGTAGAGTTTGAAATTAATAGAAGTAAAATTAGGATGATTAAGAAATCCATCCCCATTCTATTAGCACATCATATTGTTTTTTTCAAAATTGATATCTATTTTTTGCAGACTGATTGATATGACTGAAATTTTATTTAACAAAATTTAAGGCAAACCAGCAAATAGAGTTTTCCCACAGATAGAAATGATAAAATATAATTTACTACATAATTATTTGGGAATTACTTTGTGATCAGATATTCTTTATGAGAAATTTAACTCTATCTCCCATGTAATCTGTTCCATTTAGTTAACTCTAGATCTCAATATTTTCATTTTATCAGTTATAATTCATTAAAATATCATGCCAATTTTATTAGGAGGTTGAAACCTGTCAGCCAACATTCTAGAAGCCTGAATTCATTTCATCATTGAACATTTTACTTCTAAATCTCCCTAACTAGACGTATGCTGTTAGGGAAATCATAGATACCTGCTAAGCAGCCATCAACCAGCCCCCAAGTTCCCCCACATACTTTTCTGGGGAACTCAAGAACACACACAAGGTGGCTAGACTGTACTGCTACCCCCACCTCCTCTTCCATTGTGTGCCATCCACAACCTGGGGCAGATGTGAAGTCTAATGAAAAGGCCCCATCAGACCTTAAGTCTGGAAACCAGGAGCAAGCAGCCCCATATGCTTATAAGAACAGGAATTCTCAGTGGTAGGGCCTCCTTCCCCCAAGGTGGATAAAAACCAAACTCAAATTGCATAGATTGGGTCCTCTCTCTTCTGACACAATGTGGGGTATGCTGAGTTGCCATCTAATAAACACTGACCTGGAATAGTTTTTGGCCACCCTGGGAGATCAGCCATGATGGGACTTCCTTCCCTGCTCTTTTGGACTTTTTGTGTTGTATAGGTGATAAAGAAATCATTTGCCCTTGCTGGACTCTTTGTTCCATGCCAGTAATAAAGGGATCATTTGCTTACAATTTCTGTTGTACCTGTGTTACCACAATACACTATTGTGGCAAATTGCTCCGTATAGGCTGGCAAGCTCTTCATCAAATATGAAATGCTTTTAATGTGTTGGATTTTCCTCTTAAAATACTACATTATGTTTTGGTTTATTTAATTTTTCCTGTGTTTCATTGCTTGGCATCATTTGCACAGTGGATCTAGTGAATTGAGTTTTTTAAAACAACTTAGCAAATCAGATGCATGTCAGAATCACCTAAGGAACTTTATAAAATACAGATGTTTGAGCTCCATCCTAAACTAAAAGAATCAGAATATGGATGGCACCCAGAAATTTATATTTTTAAACCTCCCCTGAATCGTGTGCCTATGGTGTAGCTAATCATGATTAAGGTTTGAGAACTACTGCTCTAAGTAATAGCTCTCAAGGTAGTAGATATAAAATAGTCTCATCAATATGTAAATCTTCAGACTGATATTGGCAACCAGGTTCCTCATAGGGACTATCAGTAAATAAGGAAGAAAATACAGTCATTCATCACTCATATTCTTAATCCCCACCATCACTTCATTTATTTATTCAATCAACAAACATTTATTGAGCATGTACTATGTGGCAGATACTGACCTAGATATTAGATAGACTATAAAAGTAAGCTTAATAAACATATAAATAAATGTACATATTAGAAGGTAATAATTG
Source organism: Tamandua tetradactyla (assembly GCF_023851605.1). Classification (NCBI taxonomy): domain Eukaryota; kingdom Metazoa; phylum Chordata; class Mammalia; order Pilosa; family Myrmecophagidae; genus Tamandua; species Tamandua tetradactyla. The sequence continues at coordinate 134,452,754 of NC_135331.1, forward strand.
CTATGGAGAAAAAAAGAGAGAGAGGTACCGTGTTAGTTTGCAAGTTGCTGGAGTGTGATATACCAGAACTGGAATGGCTTTTAAGAAGGGGAATTTAATAAGTTACAAATTTATAGTTCTAAGCCTATGGAAATGTCCAAATTAAGACATTAACAAGAGGTTATCTTCCCTTAAGAAAGGCCAGTGGGTCTGGAACAGCTTTGTCAACTGGGAAGCCATGTGCCTAACATCTACTGGTCCCTTGCTCCTAGGCTCCATTGCTTTCAGTCTCTGTCCATGTGAAGGTTCCTCACTTTGCTTCTCTGGGGCTGGCTTTCATCTCTTGGCTTCTCTTGGCTTTCTCCAAGCATCTCCAAATATCTGTGTCTCTGTTCTCCAAGCGTCAACATCTGTGTCAGCTCTGCTCTGAAGTTTCTGTAGGCTCTCTCTCTCTCTGTTGGTTCTGTTGCTTTTGGAGTTTCTCAAATTTTTTTCCCCTTTTAAAGACTTTAGTAATCTAGTCATGACCCACCTAGAATGGGTGAAGTCACATTCCCATCTAATCAAAAGATTACACCCACATTTGTGTGTCTGTATGGAGATAATCTTATCGAAATTTCCACCCTGTAATATTGAGTCAGGATTAGAGAAACAGCTGCCTCCAGAAGATTGGATCAGGATTAAAGCATGGCTTTTATGTGGTACATAATATTTCCAAACCAGCATAGGAAGAAAAGAGAGAAGGAGGAATGATGGAAAGAAGGAAGGGAAGGAGGGAGAGAGAGGGAAGGAGGAAAAGACAGAAAAATACAGCAGGGAAAGGATACCAAAACTATCAAGATAGCTTGCCTTTTTAAGTAATGTTGTACAGATAGGCCTATCAAATAATAGCCTTGAAAGAGTTGAATGAGTTAACTCTATAAATATCTGGTGGAAAGATGTCCAGAAAGAGAGAATATCCCATGCCAAACTCCTAGGTGGGAGCACTTGTGGAGTATTCAAGAAACAGCAAATAATCAAATACTAGAAAAAATTAAAAGCTGCCCCTCAAATAGGTTTAGACAATCCTTTAAAACTGATGAAGCAATGAAATATTAGAAAAAAATGAGATTGGGTGTGCATATGATAGAATAATACAGTTAGAGGTAATGAGTTAAATCCTTATTTGATTGAACCAATCCTTATTTGATCAATCCTCTATGGTATTTCAGTTTCAGAACAACTCATGGCAAGAAACATTGCCAAGAAGAAAAGTCTATCCTTTGGTCTTATGACCACAATTTAAGCCATGTCAATTTACTGAAATTTTTTCATTCAACATTCTTCAGTGAGCTGATGGTCTATGCTCCCAAGTACCACTGGAGAATTAAATCATGAATATGGTATGAATCCAGTTCTCAAGGGGTCCCCAGTTTATAAAATGAATGAAATGAGTGTGAGGAAGATATGATAAATGGAGTAAGACAGGTACAGATAAAGACAGAGGTAGGAAAATGTTACCTTTTAGCTGTTGGACAAAGGATTTCATGGAGGAATTGATGCTTGACTTGAGTCTAGAGCTGTTAGTACTTACATCTGAGGAGAACCAATTAAGTAATTTTAACTTACTAAAGTTACTAAGCTTGAGATCAAGTGAGGGGCAGTAAAGAAAAACAGTATTAAACTTATATGAACCTTTGGTTGATTGCTAATTAGTCATAGTGGCAAAGAACTGCATTCACAAAGTATAACTGCCAGACAATAGAATAAGCACATTTCAGAAAATGAGAGGTGTAGAGCAACAGAAATCATTGTGGTAGGTAAAAAAAGAAACATTTTCACATTGAAATGCTTGTCCCTAGAGAATAATTATACATATTATATGCTTCAGTATAAATATATTATATTATGGTAAATTCATTTTTATGAATATAAAAACATTTTTTCCCCAGCATATCCAAATAAGCCACTTTAGAATGGACACTCAAATTCACCTTTAAATCCAGGAATAAGGCACCTTTGCAACAATAATGAACAAAATAAAGTGTTTAATTACCTCTAACACATTAATTATCAAACACATTCAAGAAATTATCATAACGAAATACTGGTTCTTTTTAAGTTAACTTATTATAGAAAGAAAAATAAAGAGATAAACTCAAAAAATAATTTTCACATAGATTAATTTCTTACTTTACTAGAGGAATCACCTAGGGTTCCTCTAATTTCATCATTAATGCATCCAACTTATAATAAACAGAAATTTGACTCACACACAGTTTCAGAATTATCTATTTTTCTAAAATGAATTTACCTGGATTCCTTTTCTTGTGTATGTTCATATTTTTTAAAATGTGAGGATGGAGAATATCTTTTTCTGAAACATATTTTTTGCTCACTTATCCCAATCTGTCTTTGTCAAGATTCCATTATACCTCCAAGATGCCTCTTATTTTATTAAATTTCAAAACTAATGTCATGGAAAATATCAATAATCCTGCTTGATTATTTTATCAGTATATACTTCTAAGATGATTTTATCATATTAAAATGTGATCTTTTGTAATATATACTTTATATTTAAAAGTTGATGATTCAATGATACCATCTTAATTTTTCTGATTTCCATTTTGTGAATTTTACTACATAATCCAGCAATAGAATTACTATTAAATATTCAAAACACTGCATCTATAAAATACTTCATCCTAAAATAAACCTAATTCACAGTTCCAAATTCACCCTTGACTGGATATATGGGAACTTGAGTTATTTTTAAAATTTTTCTGAAATCCTGATTGGTTTCATTGCAGATACCAAAGGAACAGAAGTTGCATCCCTTTATACTTCTACTTTCTTCATTGTATCTCTTTAGATACAACTTTTTCTTTTCTCCTGAGATTGTCTTCGAATTGATTTAGGGATGGAATAATAATAATAATAATAATAGAGCTAGCCTTCAATTCCCTTAGATAGTTAAATCCTAATTCCAGAGAAAAAGGAGAAGTTATTTTTGTTTTTCACAATATCAAGAGAATTTATTCCAAAATTAAAAATTACATTTCAGCATTGTCAATTTCACACACTACTTTCAAAAATGAAACTCATAGTCTTTAGAAATGAACAGCTGAAGTGATATGGAAACTTTTTCAATGGGAACTTTTAGTAAAAAATAAATCATAAAATAAGTATATTTACCTGTTTCTGAACTTGAATATTTACACCAAGTTTAGAAATGGTTGAAATGAAAACACAATCCCTTTATTTTTAAGCTTTATTTTATCACCATTATCAAACATACATCAAAAGCATATCAACAGTGCATCTTATAAGTCAGTTTACAGCAAAACTGAATAAGGCAATTGTATTTACAGAAAAAGTGTCCAGAAAGAAACTATAAGAAACAGAGTCAATTGAAATGTAGTACTCATACTTTTTAAATACATAGGAAAGTGGTAAATAAAATTTCTTTCCTAAAAGAAAAAAAAAAAAACAAGTTTGAAAGACTTGAATGGAGGGCGGTCCACGGTAGCTCAATAACAGAGTTCATGCCAGAGACCCGGGTTTGGTTCCCGGTGCCTGGCCATGAAATTAAAAAAATAAATAAATAAAGACTTGAATGGAAACCATAAATTTAGGGATTTGAGAAAAATACCTTCCTGGTATAGACACAACCTATATTTATAGTCCCGCTTAGTAATTAAAAAAAAACCTCACAAACATTAAGTCATCGCCAAGAGCAAAGGACCATAGTGCAAAGATACGCCAAGACCAATATGCTATTGAAACATGATAGAAATGTTACGACTATTCACTAGGTGTTGTAATATCCTTCTAGTATAAGGGGAAATTAAACCAAGAGGGGAGAATACTAGAAGGAGAGCTTTTAACAATAACAGAGTTTTTCCAAACTTCTCATACACTCTAAAGAGAATGACCAATAACAAGCTTAGTGACTGCAGTAGCCATTTTAACTAATGTTCAATAATTAAATATGGTAAATGGTGTTTTCAATGCATTTTAATGGAGTAATTATAATCATTTATTTTCATTTACAAATCAATGAATTCAGTAAACATTTGCATTTTTCTTCCCAAGATGTTTATTTACTCTACAGAAAGAAAAGTCTTTATTAATGTACAAATCCCCTTTTGATCATTTTTATTGTCTTTAATTGGTTCTCTTAGTTATTGTTCCAAGTATGAAATTATCTACTCATCAATCTATTAGGTAATATCCAATTTAATTGGTTGCTTGAGAGTTATTTACAATTCTGTTGGATTAAATAACTGAAACTTTTTGAATACAAACAATGGTTAATACTCTTGCTACACCAGGAACATGCTTCTCATAAATACACAATAAAAAGAATGTGGTTTTGGAGCTAGCTGGTTGGCTCTGGGCAGTTTCCTTGATTTTTGTGAACATCAATTTGTTCATCTTTAAAATGGAGATAGAATGCTTAATTCACTAGACAAAATATAAGATATATGTGAAGTCTGGCATATAACTGTACTCAGTAAATGAAAGTGGGGGAGGCGGAGGGGGAAAAGGAGGTGACTATAGTCATGCAGGAGTTATCATCCTAAGTCCAATGTCCTATACCCTCCCTTCAATTCTCCTTCATTCACTACCTACACTATCAGTAAAGTTATCCCACTTCCTCAATCTTAGCTCTTCTCTAGTTAGTTTTAGGGTTTCTTAAAATAGTGAATTCTCTCACAATATTATATGTCTAGCTCCCTGACTTAACTTTACAGGTAGTCAAGGATTTGGTAAAGTCGAAGATGCCCAATGTTTCCATTTAGATTTGTAGGCTCTAACCACATTAAGAAAATCAAGCTGGTTTCACCTCCTCTGCACATCTGATTTAGGTCCAGTATTTGGAGTGTAATATTTGACAATGACTGACAATGTAAGCAAGTCCAGTTCCATAGAAAACTGGGCATGATGATTATGGATACATAATACTTTATTTTTACAGCTTCCCACAGATTCTACAAAAGTATTGTAATTGTTGCATTTTAGATTGATATTACTTTTTGGTGTTTAGATTCAAAATATTTGCCTCAATAGGCTCATTTGGATACAAACTCAGCATGACAAGGTCCATCCTTCTTTGGAATGCATCCTTCTTTGGAATGCATGCAAGTCTAGATTCTTCTGCAAAATACTATGCTTTAAATCGTATTTCCCAGGAACCAGTCTTTGAGATATAGATTTGTATACAGGAAGTTTACTGAACAGGGCTCTGGGTATCAACACCTGTAAGAGGAATGAGGGAAGCCAAACTAGGTAGGCAGAGAGGCTGAATCATGTTGAACTTGCAATTAAAGCCTCAGGGGAACCACAGGAAGTTTTAGAGCTAGACTAGCTGTATTAGTTAGGGTTCTCTAGAGAAACAGAATCAACAGGAAACACTCAAAAATATAAAATTTATAAAAGTGTCTCACGTAACCATGGGAATGCAGAGCCCAAAATCCAGGGGCAGACTGTGAAGCTGATGCTTCCAATGGAGGGTCTGGATGAACTCCGCAGGAGAGGTTCCCCAGCCAAAGCAAGAAGAGAGCCTGTATCTTCTGAATCCTCCTTAAAAGGCTTCCAGTAATTAGATTAAGCACCACTCATTGCAGAAGACACTCCCCTTGGCTGATTACAAATGGGATAAGCTGTGGATGCAGTTGACATGATCATGATTTAATTCTATGAAATGTCCTCATCGCAACAGATAGGCCAGCACTTGCCCAACCAGACAAACAGGTACCACCACTTGGCCAAGCTGACACATGAACCTGACCATGACACTAACCCTTTCGAACTGTTCAGAACTGAGGCAGTGGCCTGGCCTTTGTATTCCACATCACCAGTCATTGCAAGTGGGATGCCCCTAGGCAAGAGGTGGTACCATGAGGGAAGCTGCTTCCTGCTGCTGAGGGCAATTACCAGGGAGGCACTCAACTGTGAGATGGTTAGTAGCTAAAACACCTGGTATATTGGGGAATGAGTGTCTCATCCTAAAGAGAGATAGGAGTGATGCAATGCAAAATCTACCACTTTTTACTAGGAGTCATTTGCTTTGAATGCTTCAAAATAAAATATATTCTAGAAATTGGGGGTGGTGGTGGAAACAAAATATATTTAAATGATACAATCCTTGTCATAGTGACAATTTAATAACTAGTCTAGGTGAAAATGCAACAGTCCCATAAAAGGAAGTTATTCCTTCATCCACACCAGGGATTGCGAATATAGCAATGGATGCTCATGAGCCTTGTTATTCTTCACTGTTAAGTACAATATAGATAAATCTGACCACAGAATAATAGTAGGAGGAAGGTTGAGCTTGGTGAATCTTAGTGAGTGAAAGACTTGGGAAATAAGTCAGGACAGAAGTAACTGGAAAATTGCAGACACTTCACATTTCAGAAACCAATGAACCAAAGGACATAGTATAAACTGGGTCATATCTTGGCACCAATATTGGGATATGCAATTTTTATTTCCTAACTATGTTGTGTCTATGCCAGTGATTCCCAGAGGATTCCTTCTCAGCATTAGTTCCTTAGGATGTCCATAAAAAGCAATCCTCTGTTCAAATGATTGGGAAACTTGCCATTTCAAAATCTCCTCTGATGGCTACAGTATTTGTTAGGATATTAAAATCACTGGAAGTTGGGGAGATAAGATAACTTTTTGTTAACTCATTACTGCTCAAATGTGTATAATCATAACAACTTTTCCATAAACCCCTTTTAACATTCTAAAAAAATCATGTCCTAAAGAATATCATAATTCCAATGGAAAGAAATAGTTCAACTAATCAACAATCTGCTTTGTCAACACAGAATTGAATTGTATCCTCTTTTTTGTGTGTATCTTCTCATGAAATTACCCTGGGCAAAATTGGGTAGAAACAATTGCAATTTGAAGGTCAACAAAATAGTTTCTCTGTCAGTGAGCTACATGCATACATGTATTCATTTTCTTACTTATATGAAATAATCTGCTAAACCAGTATTATGTACTTTTTCATATGTACCAACATTTAAATTTCTAGAATGTGTACCTGTGGAAAAAGACAGAAAGGACTTTCATAATTGGAATAGGATTATCAGCCATAAGGAACGGTTAACCCTTTACCTATAGTATGACATAGGCAGAAAATATGTGCCGCAAGGAAGAAGCAAAGCTTTGCAGTTAGATAAATATGGACTCAGATTCCAACTCACCCCTGAGTAGCCTTTGCACAACTGCTTCATCCATCTGATATCAGGTTGCACATATGTAAAACAGGGACAACGCCCCCTATATGAAAAGTTGTATTGGAGATGAAATGAAATAACATCGCTATAGGGAAACTCAATGAGATCTTGCTTAACAAATAATGCTTCTTGTTATCAAGTTCCTTCTTACTCCTTGCAAGCGACTAAGGAAAAATGAGGGCTGGACCTTTCCATTAATTATTTCTTCCCCAAACTCCCTTCTCTTCAACTTGTCTAAGTTCATAATCATTTCTATAATATATATGAGAACCAGAAAAGACACTGAAAGAGACAATATGGGAATAGTCTGAATCTGAAACATGATGGTCAGAAGCTTAGAGACTAAAAAGAACAAAAGTATGAAGATTTCCCTCACCTAAGGTCCTTGAAGATTCTCTGTTGAAATCTGTTGAAGATTTTCTTAACAGGAAAATGTTCTTTGACCACTTGCTAATTCACAGTTTGGCATTTTTCCCAACATAATTTGAACATTTTGTCAATAAAAGTTACTTATCACAGCCAACTACTTAAACCTGGCAGCTAACAATGAATCTATTGCACAGTTTGAAAGTCTGTGCACTGACAGTATGAGTATTCATAACATGAAATGCAAATTAAAGGTATAAAAGTCACTACTCTTCACTTATCACATTGGCAAAGATAAAAAGGTTGTTTTTGCAAGGTTTTTGCAAAGTTGTGCCCAAACTAGCACATCTAGAGAACACTGAGTAACACTAACAAAATTTGAAATGCCTCCTTTTTGACCCAGTAAACCCATCTACAGCAATTTATTCTATACATGTCTTTTTTGTGTGTACAAAACAAAGCATGCTCCAAGGTGCCACACTGCTCGTTATAGCAAAAACCTAAAGACAGCATGAATTTCTATCAATTGAGAACTATTTAAATATTCTGGTGTATCCATAAAATAGAATACTATTTACAATTAATTGTACACTATATTACTATAGTATTAATTGTACACTATATTATATTACTATAATAATAGTCTTCAATACTTATTGTAAAGGGAAAAAAGCAAGTTACAGAATATTTGTACATTAGAAAATTGCATATGCATTCATTCAATATGCAAAGATCAACTCTGAAAAGGGACATAGGAATCTGAAAGCAGTTGCTTCCTGGGAGAACATCTGGGATACAGGATGACATGATCAAGTGGGAGACTTAATTTTCACCTGATACCTTTTTGTATATTTTTAAAATTTTTACTATGTGCATGCATTACCTATTCAAAAATACTTCAATTAAACCATCTAAGAAAACATTTAGGGCATCCTACCACCTATGGGCATACAGGCTTAAGTTATCCTGGGGACATTTCAACCAGCCAGCTTTGGCTCTGTGAAAATTATGTGAAATACTTTAAAGGGAAAAGAAGAATTTCAGTTAAATAATATGAGCTTAGTATAAGCTGAAACTAAAATAGGAAAATTTCCTTAATCCTTCAAATATTGTTGTTAGAACTGAGAAAATGGTTTAACTTAGTTAAATGAAAATTTCAATGTGCTGTTAGATGAGGGCTTACATTATTTTCTAGAGAAGCTCATCCAGATGGACAAAATAGTCTATGTATCTAGCCTATCTGGTTCACCCTGGGCTCAATTTAACTAATGATGACTGTGGTAGTTAGGTTCAGCTGTCAATATGGCCAGGTTATGGTGCCTCGTTCTGTTGCTGTGGACTTGAATCATTAGCGTGTGAAATTCATCTATGGCTGATTACATCTGCAGTCAGCTAAAGGCATGCAGCTTGCAGATGTTTAATTTAATCATCTGGAGGCTTAAAAGGGAGAGGTCAGAAGGAGCTCAATGCAGCACAGCCTAAGCAGCTCAGCATACCTCATCTCAGCATTTGTAGCTCAGCCCAGACATTTGTAGTCGCAGAAGGGAATCTACACCGGGAAAGTTGTTGGAACCCAGAAGCCAGGAGAGAAGGACAGCAGACATCACCCTGTACCTTCCCCTACAAGAGATAACCCAGATGAAAGTTATCCACCTTTCCTCTGAAGAACTATAAGTTTTTAACTAAATAAATCCTTTGATTAAAAGCCAATCCATCTCTGGTGTGTTACGTTCTAGCAGCTTTGACAGACTGCACAAAGACTTAAGCACCCAGATCAAGCCAGTTGCTTTCTGATGGTTTACCCTCAAAACAAAATAAGAAGGGATAAGCTCTCATATTCACAAAGTAAGTATAACACATTTTTCAGTGACATTTTTCTTTCAAAGCAAAGTTCTGAATTCTACAATAAGAAAGAATGGTATCTATTTTCATGGTCACGTGTTAGTCATGGCTTTAAAGCCCATCTCCTTTTGTTCAGAGGTAGAGTTCAAGGGCAGAGAATGTAATGAGTAATTAATTCATCAATATTAAGGTTATCTGCATTGATTAAATTTGGAGAAGGATAGAAGACATTTAATTTTTACTCTTTGCATAAAAGCATATTAATACTAACATAAGATATTATCATATGATAATATGGATTCTTTCCTACATCTATATTATCATCATTGTGGTGGGGTGTCTTTTCCTCCTTCCTAATACACTTAACACAAAAAGGCAGGCACATCTGAAAAGGACTTTAAGTATAACTCAAGGTAAGGAAAGGGATAAATAATCTTTGAATTTAATGTAACACTTGATGTTAGATGAGCGCAGGTGGGAAAGTTAATTTTCCACTAACTAGATTTGACCAAACTTTTGGAAAAGCAAGCTGTCACCTAGAATCTGGACATGTTAGACACAAAGAAGCCCAGGCCCCACCCCAGACCTCTTAACAAGCATCTGCAGGTGATTTGTATGCACAGTAAAGAATGAGAAGTAAAATTCTGGAACTTAATATCCTTCCCCACCCCATTCAGCATGCAATAGCTGTAACAGAGGCTTAAAGAGTTCTTAAACCAAAGAGAAAATCATCCTGCACAGTCCCTCTGCCACTAGTCCTCCCTTCCATTTCATCTGATGTGCCATTACCAAAATGGTCTCCCCAAAGTATTGTTTGTGTCACACTCCTCACAACAACAACAAACTCATTTGTCATGTTTTCTTCAACTTACAGTCTTTCATGTAAATTGTCTGAATTAATTTTTATAATAATACTGTGAGATAGGTATTATCAGTTCCAGATGAGATATACTTTCAGAAAAAGTGCAAACATGGTTAAAATCAATCACAGAGTAAGCCACAGAGCCAGGCCTGGCCATTTTAACTTCTAACAATATATATGACACTCTCTCTCCCATTTCATCCCCCTGCCACAATCTTTAACAATTCTCTACTGCATATAAAAGAAATCCAACATGCTGACCAAATCTGGCTCTACTGACCTCTCTTATCAAACCAAAGGTTGAGTCAAAAAAAAAACAAAAACCCTTTGGCTGACCCCACAACCACATAATATCCATCCAGTCATCGTTAATAACACATGTCCCCTTCCAAGAAATCAATACCTTTCCAAATTTTTTAAAATGCAGACAAAAACCATTTGTGCTGATTTGAAAGGATGTTTGTCCCCTAGAAAAGCCATGTTTTAATCTAAATCCCATTTTGTAAAGGCAGAATAATCCCTATTCAATACTGTATGTTTGAATCTGTAATTAGATCATTTCCCTGGAGATGCAACCCAACCAAAAGTGATTGTTAATCTGGATGGGGGAAAAATGTGTCTCTACCCATTTGGGTGGGTCTTGATTAGTTTCTGAAGTCCTATAAAAGAGGAAACATTTTTGAGGAAGAGCGATTCAAAGACAGCAGAGCAGAATGACATAGCCATGAGAAGCAGAGTCCACCAGCCAGTGACCTTTGGAAATGAAGAAGGAAAATGCCTCCCAGAAATTTCATGAAACAGGAAACCAGGAGAAGCAGCTAGCAGATGGTGCTCTGTCTGCCACGTGCCCTTCCAGATTAGAGAGAAAACCTGACCGTGTTCATCATATGCCTTTCCAGATGAGAGAGAAACTCTGTGTTCACCATGTGCCCTTGCACTTGAGAGAGAAACTCTGAACTTTATCAGCCTTCTTGAACCAAGGTATCTCTCCCTGGATGCCTTAGACTGGACATTTCTATAGACTTGTTTTAATTGGGACATTTTCTCAGCCTTAGAACTGTAAACTAGCAACTTATTAAATTCCTGTTTTTTAAAAGCCATTCTGTTTCTGGTATATTGCATTCTGGCAGCTAGCAAACTAGAACAGCATCATTACATAGGGAGGAATATAAAGCATAGAATCTCCTGAATTACCCAGTATTAAGGTGTTCAGGTCTTCAAAATTTAAGAGATTTGGATATGCAATAAGAAAACCTGAAATAGAAGCACCTAGTTCCCTTTGAAATGCCAACTACATTAATTAAAAATTGCTTCAAAAAGGATTCGTAATTCTCTATGTCCATGACTCTGGCCTGCCATTTATAAGCCAAATATAAAAATGGCAAATCTAAAACACTGCAATGGAAATAGGAAAAGAAAATAAAAATTCATATTCACTAAACAAATGAGAGACTTTTCTGTCCCCAGCTATCATGGAGTATCAGGGTCTGGACTAACCTATCTTCCCATCACAGACAACTACCAACTGTACAAGATACATAAAACAACTGATTTCAGACACTGTGCAAAAAACAGTAATTGGTGATGCTCCGTGAAAAAGAGAGCTATGCCCTACAACAATCCTGGCTCTTTTCCTGGAGGCACAGTCTGGACTCCAGTGCAGGGAGGAGAATCCTAAGCAGAGCCCAGCAGTCTCACTTAGTTGAGGGAACAGGAAAATATTAGAAGAAATAACGAATGAAAAGTTTCTAATTTTTATGAAAAATAGATTCACTGATTCAGAAACTAAGTGAATCACAAACAAATAAGCTCAAAGAAAACCACACTAAACTGCATAGTAAAATGATGAAGACCAGTGATAAAGAGAAAATCTTAAAAGCACTCAGATAAATGATCTATTATATGCAAAAAAAATTTAATTTAAAACTGTTAGCAGACTTCTTGGAAGAAACTGTGAAGTCAGAAGACAATGAAGTGACATCTTTTAAGTGCAAAGAAGAAAATGTATCTATCAACCTAGATTTTGTAGGCAGTGAATATTTTTTTTCAAAACTGAGAGCAAAGGGCAGTGCAATGGTGGCTTAGTGATAGAATTCTCACCTGCCATGCTGGAGATCCAGGTTTGATTCCCAGATCCTGCCCATTCCAAAAAAAAAATTAAAAATGAGGGCAATGAATGAACACATGGGACATTTGGTGAGGCAAAATAAACCAGAATCAAAATAACAATGGTATGATCTCCTTTAGAAAATACTTATAAGAAAACAGGGGCCTAGACTGTAAGCTTTTATAGCAGACACATTAAGTCCAGTGTGGTGTTATTACTTCTGGATTTTGAGAGACCATGTTATATATATAAAACCCAATATTTAGAGATAAGAACAAAACTGATCAGTAATTCAGAACACAGAGGTAAGGAAAACAGTGTCTATAGTTTAGAATCACACATACTCTTTAAAACCAAGGAAAGAAAGCTTTATTTGGTCTGGAACTAAAATTCTCTGTAGTACATAATCTAACTCAACCTATTTGTATAGTTCATTTGAACAACTAAACACAGGAAACCCAGAATAAGAAAGAGGTCCTTTAATCCTGCATAGATTATTGTTAATACCTGAAAATATCCTAGAGTATATTAAGCAATAATCAAAAAGTATTGGCAAAGCCCCTTAAGGGATGGGAGAGAGAATATGGAAATATTAAACCTTACCATCAGGGAATCCCCTGATACTATGCCAAACTTTAGGGATACCCAAATCAATGGGCCACGCCCTCTATCCTGAGGCTTAATCTTGTGAAGCTTATGTGGGTAGTGGAGAAGCTTAGCCTACCTATAGGCATGCCTAAGAGTTACTTCTGGAGGATCTCTTTTGTTGCTCAGATGTGGTCTCGCTCTCTCTAAGCCCATCTCTGTAAGTGAAATCATTGTCCTTCCCCCATGTGGGACGTGACATGAAGGGGTAAAAGTCTCCCTGGCAGTGTAGGAGATGACTCCCTGGCACTGTGGGAGCAACAATTCCATCCTGACCAAATGGGAGAAAAGAAGTATAATTAATAAAGTATCAGTGGCAGAGAGAGTGCAAATAGAGTTGAGAGGCTACTCTGGAGGTTGCTCTTATGCAAGCTTCAGTTAGACCTTGCTACTTATCATAGCCTGCCAACCCCCAACCAGGACCATGCCAACCAATCCTAAAGAACACCTAGAGCAATATATAAGATGTCAGAGGGTTCCATGCACTAGAGTAACTTTCCAGAAACCTACAACTTCCAGATAGGTCCCTGGACCAGATAAGTCCTGAAACCTAGAGGACCCAGTCTCTCCAGAACATCAGATAGTTTCATCTCCCTACCCCATATTAGTGACAGAACATTCCAATATGAAAAAGTTAGAAAGGCCATAGCCAAACACCCCTAAAGAGAGGGATGGAAAGATCAAGGGTGATGGTGGAGTTATACAGTGAAGATAGGATTTAAAAAATGAATATGAATGCTGAGTCATTAAATTGTCATCTCTTTTGGTTTGCAGTACCTTAGAGCAACTAGAAGTAAAAACAAAATTATGAAATTGTAACCCATGTCAAACTCTGAAATATGTTCTACAACCAATTGTGGTGCTATGCATTGAAATTTATTGCTTTTTTGTATATATGTTACCTTTTACAAAAAAAAAGAAGGGAAAAAAGTCAATTGTGATGATAAAAAAAATTAAGCCTTCTAGCCTCCAATATTCTGGAGCAGCTAAAAGGAAAAAGCTGAGAGGACTGTATGGTAACCCATGACAAACTCTGGGTCTGTCCTATAACCACTTGTTGAAGAGTGCTTTGAAAACTATAGTTTTTTATTTCTTTGCTTTGTATGTATCTTATACTTTCCAATAAAAAAAAGTTTAGAAAAAATGAAGGCAAAGGTTACTGGCTGTTGAAGTTGTAGGTTAAAGATAAGCAAGTCAAAAGCCGATGATTTTTGTGTGGCTTGGTGGCAGAATTCTCACTTGCCATGCCAGAGACCCAGGTTACATTGCCGGTTCAGGCCCATGCGGAAAAAACAAAAAAGCATAGGATGAACAACGTGGTACTGGACTAGAGCCAAAGACATTAGTATGAACTCATGTTTAGCTTTGTACAGCTACTGATAAATAGAGAAATAATTCCTGGTTTTCATACCATTATCCAATGTTAAAAAAAAGAGGTGTTTGGGAAAATAATGAATTCCAGTGTTGGGATTGAGAAGATACAATACCGTATCAAACGGTAATGAAAACATATGTCTGCCCCAAAATTTACACCCAAAATTTTGTAGTTGCTTTATTCATAATAGCCCCAAACTGTAATTCGTCACAGGCAAATGTATAAATACCTAAAGAGTAGGAACACAACATGGCTGAATCTCAAAAGAACATATTCTAAGAAGGCATGCATTAAAAAGCACAGAGTCCATGATTCCATATACCCGTAACTTTAGGAATGACACTTCTAATCTGCAATGGCAGAAGGAAGATCAGTGGTTGCTTGGCACTGGCAAAGTGGTCAGGCACTGCTTAGTAAGAAACAGTGAACATCTGGGACATCAAAATTTCCATATTTTGATTGCATTAGTGTTTACAGGGGCACATACATTTATAAAAATGCATCAAACTGACCATATAAAGTTAGTGCATTTTACTGCATGCAAATTTTACCAGAGTAGAGCTGATTTTTAAAAAAAAATAAAAATTTAGTTTAAAAATTATTTTGCAAACTATGATAAAATCAGCATTAAGTTTTCTAAGAAAAATAGTACTATAATAAGATAATAGATATTAAGATAGCTAAAACAAGACAGGTGTAATCTAAAAAGGAATATAAACTATCAAGAGAGATGAATAAATGAATAAGCTAAGAACAATTAATCTATAACAATATAGTCAAATCTGAAATTTAAACTTTCAATAAGCAAAATGATAGTTTATGCTAAAATGATACCTAAAGATAAATGCAAGATTTTTAAGGAAAAATTACTATAGGTTTTAAAGTGATGGGCATAATAGACAAAGTCCTAAACATGGATGACAAAATTTTTAAATTTCTTCTTTGGTCTTTGTATTTATTACTAGTTGAAAAACAGAATGAATGTTGGCAATTGATTCAGAAGTCATGGGGCCAAGATTTTCTTCCACTGCTAATTAGCATGAATAACCCTAGACTATTTTATCACCTTGCACCTCATTTTATTCACCTAAGGACTGTGTATTATTTATCTATAGTATTACATGCTTCAGACATATAATAGGTATTCAATAACAATTGGCCACTTGAATTCTTGAATAACTGTGATTGTTTTTATTCCAAACTTTCCATTCTTTCCTATGATTCAGAGGTCACTTCATTTAAACAAGCCAAGTGATAAAAACCAGCTATTAAAAAACTAATTACCTGGACTAGTGATCCAGAAGGTAAGCAAAAATGGCATAAAATTTCCATATCCAGCTTTAAAAGTCAAGGAAACATACTAGCTTAGTTTCCCAGAGAAAATATAGAAAATAAATTTTAAAATTGGGACTTTTCATAAAAGGGGCAAGGAAAATACTAAGAAAAGATTTTGGGGAATTAGGTAAGAATCTCTTCTTTATAAAGACAGAGACTAAGCAGATTAATACAGAACCATCAAATACTCTAAGGACCATAGAGATGATCTGGTCCAACCTCACTCAGCATTTCAGAGGAGGAAATTAAAGTTCAAAGATGGGTGATTTGCCCAAGATCACACAAGTAGTTAATGGCCTAACAAGAACAAAAACCAATTTTCTGGATCTAGCAATGGTAAGTTATTTTACCCACAATTCTGATTCGTTAATATATAAAGAAGACACAACAGACTTAAATGCATCATTCTGCTCCACTTCACTGGCTCAGTCCCAAAGGGTCATGACAGAGCACTTGTAAAGCTCTTGTCTCATCCTTAGATAAAATTTATATTCCCTGCCCCCTGAAGGTGATGTTTCTTCGTACCCCGTCCTTTCTAGTTCTCCTGACTCAATACCAATAGCTCTGTCTTCAGTCAGCTAATCAAAATTGAGAATAGCTAATGTCCAACATAGGGAAGTTATGAATACACAAAGTAATCATTCACGGCATTTTATAATATCATATATAATTCATTCATTCATTTATACATTAATTTATTCAAAATATTTCTTGATAGAATAATAAGCCAAGCACAATTGTTGGTGCTGGAGATACAGGTAATTAAGGCTCTGTGATAAGAGTCTTTTAATAATATGGTCAGATAAACCAGAGTAAATAGTTCAATTAAAACAAATAAGTAAAATTATAAGTGTGAAAAGTATGATTTCTTTCCTGAAGGAAAAAAAAGGTTATACTCAAACATTTTCAGTGAAACAGGCAATGTGATAAGCACATTACAAAAATCAGCCTCACTTCATTCTCACAATAGACTGATAAGAAAGATGAGGTAGATTCTGTTTTTATCTCACTTTTTAGATGAGTTGACAATGTTAAAGTTTTGGAAACTCCCTGAAGGTCATTCAGGACAAATGGTAGAGCAAAGCCTGAACCCAGGGGTCTGATTCTCAAGCTTGGACTCTTAAACCACTACACGCCACCATCACCATACACAGGAATATGCTAGAGATAAAGTCATATATATATTTTTAAGTAACGATTCAAATCAGACAAAGGAAGAAAAGAAGCAAATATCTGAAATTTCTCTAACCCACCTTTGTGGCTTATTGCCTTCCTGTGCAGAATTATTATCTACCTGCTAATTACCAAAATTACCTAAAATTTCCAGTCCGTATTTTCAACAACCAGCATTGGAATTACAGCATCAAGAAAAGAAATGATTTTAACATTATTTATAGATATGAGACCAAAGATTTTGGAGGACATATTATTCACATCTTCTTACTAAAACTTTCTTGCTTTCAAGATTATGATTGGAAAATATGAACTAAAACATATCTGCCACCTGTTATTACTAAGAAAAGGTAGAATTGCATATCTCATTTTTCTCTGAAGAATGTCATCTCATGAGTGGCAGGAAGCTCTATTGTTTGTATACTAGAGTTAAAATTCATTTTTTAAAAGACTGCTTGATGAGCCGTTAAGAACATAAAAATAAAAATATACTATTTCTGGGACAGATCATTAGATTCAAAATGGTCTCCTGATAGAGCCCTTTTATTTATCTTTCCTTGAGTCAGGACAATGATTCTATTTTGATCCAGTATTTTTTCTATGAAACAAAATAAGGACAAATTATCTACTCCAAATTTTTTCAAGAAACTAGAGATATTTAAATACAGTGAAGTTACCACATTGTCAGAATCATGCTATAATCACAGAACACTTTTAGATATATCAGAATATACAGACAGGATGCTCTTCTAACTTATTATATATATATATATATATATATATAAATATTTCCCTTTTAAAATACTTTATCAGATTTATTCACATATATTTTTCCTTTAGTAAATGAAAGTACATAGGAAAACAAGATATTTGGTATAGTAAATTCTCATATATTTATGCAAGGAATTTCTCTAACATCTCTGGGATGGAATATAAGAATAGAAAACTAATTCTTATAAAGTAAACCAAAGACAGTTTCTTATGAAGCAAAAATTTCAATGTCTATGATAGTAATTAAGAATGTACTTACTCATTAACCTCAGCCATTTAATTAATACACATTCCTTTGCTGCTGCATACATTTCAAATGTCCTTTTTTTTTTTAAGTTCTGCTACCTACACTACTGCCTCACATTATAAATGCTTTTAAAATCCAGAATGGTAAATGTTACAGTAGAAGGCCTTGTGAATGATGTAGATTCCTGAGACCACCATATAAGATTCTGATTCCAGGTTTAGAGGAGAACCCAGGAACTGACTTTCATCAATTCAACATGTGTTTATTGAATACCAATAATACATACAGGTACAATTCTAGGCTTTTAGGAACATAGCAGTTAGCAACAGACAAAGATCATGCTATCATGCCATCATGGAGCTTACATTCTAGGAGGGAATGTGCAATAAATAACAAGAAAAAAGAAATAGAGAATATATCAGTAGCAAATGCTCTTTACAGAAATAAACCAGAATAAAGGCTTGAGAGTTTGCAGAGAATTCTCCCTGATTAGGAAACATTAGTGCAGAAAGGCAAAGGAATTGAGATATTTGTTTGAAGAGGATTGCAGACGGAGAAAGGAACAAGTCCAAAGGCTCTGATTTACAGGAGCATGATTGGCATTTTCACAACATAGTGTGATGGGAGTAGATGTGAGATAGGAGAGATTTTAGTGGGCCAGATCATGCAGAGCTTTGAAGATCACTGCAAAGACTTCAGAGTTTAATCTTTGGGATAAGATGTTGATGGAAAATTTTTATCTAACTTGATTTTAGAAAATGTCCTCTCTTTTTAAGTTGAAGCAATGAAATCAGCTTGAGACTACTATAATAGTCCAAGTAAGGGATGATGGTAGCACAGATTGGTATATAATTAGAAGGTAAAGCAGAAAGGATTTTCTGGTATTGGATGTGGAATATTAGAAAGGGAGAGGCATTAAATATAATACTAGGGTTTCTGGTCACAGCTACCCATAGAATGAAGTTGCCATTTGTGACACCGGAAGACTACAGTAGAGCTAGAGTGTGTGTGTGTGTGTGTGTGTGTGTGTGTGTGTGTGTGTGTGTGTGTAAAAGGAAAAGGATGGAATCAGTTACATTAGTTTTTTTAATTAAACTTGAGGAGATGTTTTTAAACATTCATGAGGAGATAAGAAATATGCAGTTTATGTGCCTGATTGGTCCTCAAGAAAGAGATTAAGATGGGGATTATCTGGAGTCATCAGAGTACTGTTGGGTGTTTAAAGCAGTGTTACATTAAAAGGTTAGAAGAGGAGAGAGCAATGGAGAACGAGAAAAAGTAGACAGTGAGATAGGAGAGAAACAAGAAGCGTGTGTGTCTTGGAATCCAAGCAAAGAAAGAATTTCAAGGAAGAAGTTGTGATCAACTGAGACAAGTGCTGCAGATAAGTAATCTAAGATAAAAGATCAAGAAGTCATGACTGGATTTGGTGGAATGGAAGTCATTGAAAACTTGACAAGAGAATTTTCAATGAAGTGGTGGAGATGAAATCCTGGGTGGGGTCATTTCAAAAAAGACTAGGAGAAGAGTACTGGAGGCAATAAATTTAGGCAACTATTCTTACACAGATTCACTGCCTACAGGTTGAGACTTTTTTTTGTAACTTGTAACAACTAAATGCAGTTGCCTTTTCTTGAGATTGATCTAAGCCAATGCAGAAATGAATGCTCTTTACAGTTCACAATATCTTTTCATTTGCATCATCTTATTTAATTTGTTTTATGATACTATAAAACAGATATTAATGTCAATAATCTATGAGTGGGGAACCTAAATTCAGAGAAACTACATGACTTCTGCCTATTATAAGGTGGACAGAACATATTCTCCTAGTGATGTTATAAGAATACCTCACAGGAAATGAAGCAATTGCCTTTGTTGAAAGGCATGTGTGGGATTATGAACTGCCGGAACGGCATGATTGGTGACCAAAGACCGCTGTCAGAGAGCAAAATCAGGGAACCAACTGTTTCCCTGAGAAGAAAAACAACTATTGTCCATGCAAGAAGGAAGTAATTTGTTTGGTGTTTTAGGGAGGAGATTGAGATGGATAAAAGAGAAAAGTAAGGCTCAGAGAGACCCAGGGAAGGAGGAAGACACAATTAGGTTCACAATGTGCTAGTTTCCTTTCTACACCTTGTTAAACTTGTGAACTTCTTGCTGTTGGTATGTTCTTTTGTGAGAACTGAGAAGGGACTAATTGTCTTTTCTAGTTGGTACTGGTGGGAAATAGAGACATCACTATCTAGCATAGGATCTGGGGACAGAAGAAACTATGAAGAAATTTCTTATAGATGTGGAAAAATCTTCAAGAAAGTTGCAGTCTCCTAGAAACTGTGAATCTGGTGTTTTGAGGCAAATGCTTTTACAAATACTAAAGGAAGGAAAGGCCCAGTTAACATTTGAGTTACATCTTTAAGTGACAGGGCTAAAATGGAAACCCTGGCTCTTTAATTCCAAATTCCACACTCATTAGAGGATCACAAACTTATATGACCACAGGAGACAAGAAGGTCCAATTAATAATTATATGGAGTAAAAGATATAAAATAATTATGGGGTAAGAGACCATGAAAAACTGAAGAGCATGTGATCCTCATCATAAAGATACTCAAACTAAAAAACAACAAAGAAACCTCTGTGCTACCTCAACTAAATGCATCTGTGGGCCCTATTTGGCTTGTCGTCACACACACATACACATATAGTAAATTCCTAGTCACTCAAATTTTGAAATTATGCTTAGATAGGGAAATTTACTGAACATAATAATGATTCATAGTGAATGTAAAGAAAAATGTTTAGGGATAATATTGCAAATCGTTAGAATGAACTATACATTTTCAAGCATTTTAGGAGAGTTATTTTATTTGTAAACATTTGATATGGTAATTATAATTCCATATTACATACCTTAAATTGCATAATAATAAGATTTTGTTATTATAATTATAAATTTAAAATTTCTCAATAAAAAGATTTTATATTTTATGATTATAAATAAACCATTTAGAAGAACTAACAATGAAAAGAGAAGTCTGAATTGAAGACAAATTTTTATTGTAGTATATTTTAAAAGAAATACAACTATACCTTTATTTTCAGATATGAAGTTAACAAAAGATTCTGAGGGAAGCCTCCTTCCCATAGCACACAAAGTGTTCCTAGTACCAAAAGTTTGCAGATGGCTGTAAGAAAAATTATGTTTAAAACCCTGGTTTTCTCATAACTTCTGACACAGTTCTAATAGATTACAAAAAACACAAATATCTCCCGTTCCTACATGCTCACCCCTTTGTACTGCGGTCATATTGTTCTTTCCATCTGGTGAAGTCTTTCTCTGCATGCCCTGAACCTCAGCTGGCCATGTGATTTGCTTTAACTGATCAAATGCAGTAGAAATGATGGTGTGTGAGTACTTAGCTCAGGCCTAAGAAGGCCACTAAGTTTTGGAATGGTTACTTATACATAGCAATATAAATAATAATATATTAGTATTATAGGAAATATGTCTATTGCTCTCCTTGTGTGTCATTTTCTTTGGCTTTGGGAAGTGTTTATTACAAGGCAATTCTTCCAAAACTTTTGTGATTCATAGAAAATAAGCTAATTTTACTGGCAATTTTCAAGAATAATAAATACATAAAGAGTGAATAAACTAATAAATAAAAATCATTAAAAACTTAGCAGATTTAGAATGGTGGTGCTAATTTTGTCATAACTAATTCCTAAAATAACTTTAAGAAAAATATTAAATCATATCACAATTACTTTTCCATATTATTAAATAATAATTAAGAATCACTGATAGTTAACAATATGCAAACACTTCTTAGCATGACACAAAACCAGAACCATAAAAAAAGGTTACTGATAACCAAAACTGAAAAAAATGTAAACAATTAGTCAGTAAAATTTGTGAAACATTCAGACGGACTAACAATCTGAGAAATGACCCTCATCATCCACTCTAATGATGCCTCACAATTTGTAAATTGCCAGTTCACACTCTGACTGTTCAGCATCCAGCTTCTGTATTTTCTTACTTTCTATAGGACTACAGGAACAACAGATGTGAAATGATACACATTCCAGTGGGAGAGACCAGCAAATAAGGAGGCCTTATAGCAGACAATGTGAGCCAATATTTCATACCTGAGAAACAATTGTAGGGCTGGGATGCAAGTACAGTATATGGAGGACTATTTTAGATAGGCATTATCAAGGATAAGGCTTAAGAACCCAAGTCTCAGGAAACTGGAATATGACATCAGGACTTCTTCACAAAAGCTAAAATCAATTGCAGTCATCTGTTCATTATTTGTTCATTTGTACATTCATTGGTTCATTAAGTATTTTAAAATTAGAAAGTCTTTGATGACATTGATTAAAATACCCTATTAGGAAAATTTATATAGAGACCAAATTGTTTTGTTAAAGAATGACAAAGAAGCTAAAAAGTGGAAACTATAAATGCAGACTATTCTTTCAAAAAAACTGAGCAGTGAATTGTGTGGAAAGATTTTGAAGAATATAGTGGACATTATTGGATTCACATGCAACATCATTACCCTCTTCTTTTTCAACCAATAATTCCTAATTTTGTTTAGGTATGCTTCCTTCTTCTACCCTGCAGTTACGTCTTGGGTAGGCATTGTTTGTCTAAGAGGAACTCCATAACCTTTGCTGGTAATTGACTCATAAACCAGTTTACTAATTCACTTTGGTCAGTGAGGCAAAAGGAGAAGTCAGCTGAGGCCTTTCTAGGGAAAGTTTCCTTACTTTTAAAAGAAAGTCACAAGAAAAGAAATTCTATCTTCTGGTTGCTGTCATTTTTGGACATGGCTCCTGGATCTACATAAGCCAACTAGCAAGACTGTGGATGTCTTCAGAGGGAGGAGATAAGAACATGGAACTTTGATGATAACTTTGGCTATATTTTGGGTAATAGCAGCACTTTGAGACAATGTCTTCAGTGAATCCTATGCAATGATTAGCTGATCTTTTTCTTCTCCTGTGCATATAAGTGAGATGGTGATAAGCACTGACATCAATAAATTCCTCATGAGTGTGGACTGGATTATTCTCTAAACATAGGAATTTCACTTACCCACATAAAGTTTTGTTACATACAGCCACACATACTCACATGTATGCCCTGACAATCCTAAAAGCTGGGTTATTTGTGAATTCAAGATTTTCATTGTAAGCTTTCTATTTTATATCTTTTTATAACAATGTATTATATAGCATCTTTCCCATCTGTATTATTTGCCAGAGCTGCTATGACAAATACCATATGCTGGTTGGTTTAACAACAGGAATTTATTGGCTCACAGAATGGGAATCTAGAAGTCCAAAATCAAGGCATTAGAAAGGCTATGCTTTATCCCTGAATTTACTAGCATTTTTGTGCTGGCTTGCTATAATCTTTGGGGTTCCTTGGCTTACATCTCTTCTCCTGTCACATGTGATCTTTTATTCCTTGTGTCTGCTCTTCTGGTTGCCACAATGCTGACTTTTTTCTGTAGCTTTCTCTGACTTCTGGCCTAACTGTATTTGAAATTCTTCTCTTTTAAAGCCTCCAGTAATACAGATTAAGACCCACCCTAATTCAATTTGGCCACACCTTAACTAATAACATCTTCAAAGATCTTATTTACAAATGGATTCAAATCACAGGAACATAGATTAATATTAAGAACAGTATCTTTTGTGGGGAACATGATTCAATACCCAACACTATCCCTAAGGTATTTGACAGCAAATACCTTTTAATTCTTCTAATCCCCAATGTTTACTTCCTATTTTTACATCTGTCCTCTATACTTAACCAAGCATCTCCCCACAGGACCTTTAAAAAAAACTCAAATGATTCAATTAATAAAAATTGTGAGTGTGCATTTTCACAAGAGCATTAATAATAAGAGCATTGATAATGCCATATATATGCTATCAAAATAAAGTTGCTGAGTTTAATAATCTAATAGGGATGAAAAATTTGTATCAACAGCATATAGTTCCAAGTGTTACTCTAGCATTTAGAGTTCAAATTCTAATTAGCATCCTGCAATTCTGCTACAAAGATCATTGGTTTATGAAATTCAGATATCAACCTCATCTTGCTACTAATTCATTCCACAAATTTGTAGAAGCAGAATTTACAAATTCAGGCTGCTATAACTCCCATTTTTCTAGCAAATATATTTCACACGAAATCAACAAATGAGAGTTATCTATCAACTTTCACTTAGTTGACAGATACTAATTTTCACGTTTAAAATACACATTTTAGAAGTATAAAGATGGCCCTTGTATCTAGAACTTGACTTTGACAATTAGGTTCCATATTTAATAATCATCAAATTAAAATGAAGGTGAATTATTACTCAAAACAATGACAAAACCCAACTTCTGATTTGCTCTAATGACTTCATTTCGATTAAGTACTGCTCAGTTTATAAATACTGAAATCTCTTTTTTTAATTTTATTATTTTATTTATTTACTTATTCATTTTATGTGGGCAGGCACTGGGAATTGAAACTGGGTCTCCAACACGGCAGGCGAGATCTTTTATTTTTATGTTAGGCTTTACTCCTAATTATTTTTTGAAGGACTAATACTACTTTATAATAGTATTATTTTTAATTGTTGAGTTAGTCAATGAGCCCTAATTTAATATTCTGGTTTTAGCAAAGGATGAGAAAATTATCTCTAATTTCAATTAAAACTAAGCATGTCATAACCATAATAATAAAATCTCTAAGTGAAGTGAATATTTGGTAATTTAAAATGGTAATTAGGATTCATATTAAGACATCCTTTTCCAGCTTCTACTAAAATGGACTTTATGAGCTTATGAGCATTGGTGAAAATATTTTTTTTCAAAAAGATTAATTTTGAAGATCTATTTATTTCAAAGATAAACAGCAAATGTAGTCAAAAAATGGGTGTAGCTGCAAACTAAATTTACCACTTCCTTTTTTTAAGTTCTTCTTGAGTGATTTGCTTAAACACTGTTCTCTGTATATAATTAAAACAAACAACATCATTCTGGTAATTTGTCAATGCATTCTGTTTATAGCTCTGCAAAAGATACAACAAAAGGTTAAATAGGAATACTTTCCGTTATTGACATGAGCTATTGGAAGAGAGAGAATCTCCTCTCCAGGGGACAATTGAAGGCAATGCATATTCTTCTGTTTAAATTGAAAGTGAAGTTCTAAAAAATTCAAGAATACCTTTGAAGATTCCTTTCAATCCTATAATAACGTCCCAATAACTTATACCTATAATTAAAAAAAAAGAATGAGCAAATGTTATATCATGTAATAGCTTGTTGAAACTTAAATTTGTCACTTAAGCTTAAAAATGCAAATAATCATCTACTATTAGGCAAAAAGTTCTCTTCTCTATGCATTTGTTGCTTCCCTTGACCCCTGCCCAGTTCCTTCAGCAGTAACATCAAAGAATTCCTCCTATTGCCAGGGCAACTAAATTGGCATTTTCCAAATCATAGAAAATGCAGACTAAGTACTTAGAAAGCTAATTTTTCCTGCATACCCTACCTTATCCCATTGTTTTTGCCATACCAACCAGTAAATATACAATATTATAAGATACATAACAAGAGATTTAGTTATTTGTTCACTAAATACTGAAATAAGATCTTTGTCTTCAGGATAGAGTTGACTTACTTCCACAAAAATGACCTAGTAAATTTTCAAGTTTTCAAACAACTGTGCCTAGTTTTTAGGGTGACAAAAAAAGCTACTGTTTTCTTCCCCCTTTGGCCCCTAAAATGATTGAAAAACAAGATATACATACAAATCAACAAAAATATTCCAAATTTTCTGTGACAATTCATGAGCCATCATCAGCTCTTTTAAACTTATATTTCCTTGCATTTATTTCCTCAACTGAGAAATTATGCAGTAATAAACAATTAACCCTGTACAATCAAGTTCTGTTAAAGTTGAGTACAGAAATGCCATATGGAAATAGATGGAAATTCTAAATTCCACGAAGACTATTTGTAACAAAATCTTGTAAGGAGTTTCCTGAGTTCACCATACTCTTGTTAATATTTGGTAGAATGAAAGTTTAGAATTTGAACTAGAAAGCTGATATTTTAAGCCAATAGATTATGGTCATTTAAAGATATTTCTCATTCCAGTCATTCAATTAATTTCATATTCCAGTTACAACTTTGCATTCATGTCTCAGATCAAACCACGCTATCAAACCAATTTTAGTAAATGGGTTGTAGTAATCATTATCTCTCAACTCATATAGCAAATCTTATTGTATCTGAGAGAAGAGCTTATTTGTTATATGGGTTGGGGTCAGGGCACTTGCATTTGAAAACTCTGGCATTTATCTCATTAATACTGTAAATATATTATTTATATTATATCATATAAATAAAACTGGCCATCAAAATTCTGTACATGTTGATGCTTCAAATAGTATTCTCTTTGCACTGAGTATTTTGAAGTAACCAAAATAGAGAAAGTCTGAATGAATATTACAGGAAAACCATGGTAACAGTGAGAACAAAGAAGAGAAAGGACAATGGCTGGATCTAAACTCTGACCCTTGTTTTGAGATCATAGGAGAAAATTTTTAATTCCAGATGGAACAACCAACTTAAGGATGAGCTAACAAAAATATTCAATGAAAAATATAAAAGTTTATTAAAAGGAAGTTGGGAAGGCAGGCAAGATGGCTGAGGTACTGGAATAGTTCACTATGAAAGCCAAGGTACATATATGGGACAAGGTAGGCATTCAGAAAAGAAACTCCTTGTGCTTTTCTCTGTGTACAAGTCCCAGGGCCTTGAATGAGTTAAAATCGGGTGGGATTAAAAATATGATATGGAGGATTGAAGGCAGGCATAAGTCACTGGAATTAGATAAATGATCATCTTCATTGATCCACAACATATATCAAGATGAGAGAAAGCTGTATAAGCTAGGACTCTTTTACTCCCAGTTCTGGAAACTGTTTTCTATGCCTAAGGATAATCAAACAATTTAACTGACACAGGTTGTAAACTTGATTATAACTTGAACAAATATGTAGTGGAAGATTCTGGAAAATGAGGTCCACTATATTTGCAAGAAGAGAAAATCTGTAGACCTTTTAAGGGGAACTTGAGGTACCAGGGATATGGTGCCTTTATGAAAAACACCAGAGTCCCTGACTTTTAAGTAAAATTAAAACCCTGTGCTACACATCTTTAAGGTAATTTAAAAAGAGATCTCAAATTCAGTGTCCTGTCTAAACAAAGACCATGGAAAACTCCATTATTTTTTATTTTTTTTTAACTTTTTGTTTTGAAATAACGTCAAACCTAAGGACAGATGCAAAAATAATACAAACTCCATACAGAGAACTCCAATACACCCCCACTCCCATCCCCAGATCCACCAACTTCAACATTTTGCCACCTTTGCCATATCCTTCCTTCCGTCCCTCCCTAAACTCCCTGCCCTTCCTTCCTTCCTTCCTTCTTTCCTTCCTTCCATCCATCCATCCATCCTTCATACTTAAATTCTGAACATTTGAGAACAATTTGCAAGTATCATGCTCCTTAAACATGTAAAACTCCCATGTATATGCCTATGAACTAGGATATTTACTTATGCAATCATCTCGTGTGCAGTGATCAATAAATTTAATATCTACAAAAGTATTAAATTCTATATTTGATTTTTTTCTTATGTTCCAATAATGTACTTGTGAGCCTTTTCTGCTTCATTCTTAGATCCATCCGATATCATATAATTTATTTAATTGTTGACATTTCTTCAGTTGGTCTTTCTTTAATTTTTTTAAATTGTGGAAACATACACACAATATAAATCTTCCCATCCCAAGCATACCATTCAGTGGGATTAAACGCATTCACAAAGTTATAGTACTTCACCACTTTCAAATACTATGTCTTTCCCTTCACCTTGCACAGAAGACTTATACTCATTTCTCATTAACTCCCCATTTTCCTTGCAGCCACCCTGGGTAATCTACACTACTTTCTGTCTCTAAAGATCTGCATATTCTTTGTGCTTACCATGGGGCTTAAATTAAACATCCTAAATCTATAACTACCTCATTAGCTTTCATATTAACTTTACTTCAATACTATGCACACACTATGTTTCTAAACCCCAGCATCCCCTAACCTGTATGTAGTTCTCTTCAAAAATTATATATTTAAAGCTTATGTGTTTATAGCTCTTATATGTTTATATATATATATTAAAATTATATGTTTATAGCTCTTAAATTAATAAAGAATCATATATAGTTTCACACATGGCATGATCTAATCTTCAGCATTAAAATGTCCTTGTTTTGGTTTGGTCTTCAAATACTTCCAAGGTAAGCACAATTGCCTAAGGATTAATAAATTCTAAGAATGTAATTAGAATCACTTGAGATCTGTGAATACAAATTCAACATAGATAATATATTGTAAAAAGTAAAGTATAATAACAGGATAACCGTGTCCCATAACAAATTATTATAATTTGTACAATAAAATACAAATGAAAATTTGATTTTAGGCATTATGGGAGGTACTACTGAAAGTAGAAGAGCCTCATGATATTTTAAAATATCTCATTTACTTGAGTTAAATTACTGATGGATTGTTTTCTACTAGCAAGACAGGTTAAATCATGTTTCCTATAAACCAGATATTGAAGTAATATAAAAGAATGGAAAAGTCATTGATAATTCTTCAGCTGCCGTAATGAGACAGAGAGTTCTCATGATTTACTTCCTCATCAGACTGTTTATGAATTTTTCCTTAGCATTCAGCTAAATCTCAAAACTACTCCATAACACTCTAAAAAAAGGCATTTCCAGTTTTATCAAAATAGTTTGTTTTAAAATCTTTCCCTAAAATGAGCTTATACATAGTGAAAGATTTTTCATCAAGGCAAAACACACAGTATCATTGCATTGTTTGTTAAACACACAGGGAGGCTTCTGGCTTACCAAGATGGTAGCATAAGACACTTCAAGCTGTTACTCCACAGAATCTTTGAACAGCTAGCAAAAACTGGCAGATACAGTTTCCTCAAAATTCCAGAACACAGTTAAAGGGTTGCAGTAACGGGGTGAGTGCTAAAGCAAGAAAACACAGCTTTAAAAGTAATAGGAGAAGCTTTTGCGGCACATTTGCTGGTTCCTCAACCATCTTCTCCTTGGAAGGTATGGAGCCTACCTGTGCTCCCATTGTGGCCCCCTGGCCCTGTTCCAGATGGAACACAGTAGCCTCTGTGTGCATGCCAGGGCACCTACAGGTCAGTACCAAGTTCAGCAGCAGCTTCAAGATTGACCTAGGAACTGACCTCTGGCTCGACATCTCAGAACTTGCCGAAGCATGCTTGCTGATAGTTAAAGCAGTGTAATAAATAGTCAAGTCAAAGTGGCCTGGGGTAAAGAAGTATTTGTTTTAAATCAAATAATAGAGCACTAGGGTAGAAAGTCTATTTTATAGGGAGTTGAGGGGTCATTTGAATTCCTGTAAAAAAGGGCACAAGCAAACACAAACCCAGGATAAAGATGCAGGCTCAGAATAAACAGAGAAGACCCTGCACTTCGTATTATCCTCAGTCTGATCTTAAATTCCGAAGGAGAGTGCCAGCTAACTTGTAAAGACTGTGAAAAGTGTTTTTGTATTTGTTTGTTTGTTTCTGTTTTTTTTGCTTTTTGAGCTCCTGGTATTCAAGGAGATCTCTGTCACATCACTGGCTGCATACAAATGAATGGAACAGATAGATCAGGAACTAAATCCCAGAGTTAGCACCACAAAATATTGAAATGAAAGTATGGAATAAATGTTTACGAAGCAAATAAAGAAACAGGAAATAATGGCCCTACCAAAAGAACAGGATAAAAAGACAGAAACCAACAATGAAGACCAGACTTTGCACATATTGAAAAAACTCTTTTTAAAAAACGATCCTCAAGATCCCTTATTACACCTTATACAAAAATTAACAGAAAATAGATAAAAGGCCTAAATATAAAAATCAGAACCATAAACTTCTAGAAGAAAATGTATGGAGACTTCTTCAAGAACTTGTGGTTGGGGATAGTTGCTAAGACCTTACACCGAGAGCACTAACAATAGCAGGAAAAATTGATTAAAAAAATAGATGAATAGTATCTCCTTAAAATTGGCATTTGTGCTTCAAAGAACATTGTCAAGAGGGTGAAAAGGTAGCCTACTCAAAGGTAGAAAAATATTTGGAAACCACATACACAATAAGGGTCTTATATCCAGGTTGTATAAAGATACCCTATAAGTCATGATGAAAAGACAAACAGCTCAATTTAAAAATGGGCAAAAAACATAAATAGAAATTTTTCCAAACAGGATACACAAATGGCTAAAAAGCATGTGGAAAATATTCAACATTATTAGCTATCAGGGAAATACAAATCAAAACTACAAAGAGATATCATTTCACACCTACTAGAATGGCCAATATTTTTAAAAAGAAAATCACAAGTGTTGGAGAGGAAATGGAGAAATAGGAAAACTTATTCTCCGTTGGTGGGAATATAGAATGGTGCAGCTGCTGTGGAAGACAGTTTGGCAGTTCCTCAGGAAGTTAAGTATAAAACTGCCATATGATCTAGCAATCCTGCTGCTAGATATATACTCAGAAGAACTGAAAGCAGAGACACAAAAAACATTTGCACACAGATGTTCATAGCAACAATATTTACAATAGTCAAGATGGAAATAACCCAGGTTTCCATCAACTGATGAACGGATAAACAAAATGTGGTATATATGTATGCAATGGAATATTTTGCAGCTGTAAGAAGAAATGAAGTCATGACAGATGTGACTACATGGATGAAGCTTGAGGACATTACGTGGAGTGAAATAAGACAGACACAAAAGGAAAATTAATATGAACTAAATATAACTAACAATCTCACGGTGCTAATATTTAGAACAAAGATCACAAGAAGACAGAATGTGAGCAGAAGAGGAGAGTTAATGGAATATGTGCAGAATATGTAACAAGGTTTGACTGTAAATGTTTGGAAATGGATGGAGGTAATGGGATCACATTATAGTGGGTATAACTAATGGCATGATAACTAGATGGAATTGTGGTTGAAACAAAGTTTAGGATCATATGCCACTAGAAGGAAAGTCAGAGGATGAAACATAGTAAAACATAGTGAACTCTCTTCAGGGTGAAAATATTCTAGAATTGATTGTGGTGATGAACGCACAACTCTGTGAATACATTAGAAGACATTGATTTTATACTTTAGATGAATTGTATGGCATGTGAATTTATCTCAATAAAACTGCCTTTAAAAATGTATAACACCGATGCAAGGTGTTACTAATATATAGATTCTATATATTCTGCATGATTTTTGTGTAGACTTGCAAATAAGAAAAAAAGAGGTAAATGGGGAGAAGGAGGCTTTCCCTTATTCTTTCTTCCTATGAGTGTAATACAGTCATGTCTGAATTAAGAAAAATTTCCTTACATTTGACAGGTTTGTTTTCACTTTCTACATTATGAATTTGAGACATCTCTAAATGGGAAATCTCCAGCTTTCTTTGCCCATATACCAAGTAGAGCAAGAGCCCAATATCGTTTAAGAAAATCTAAACAAGTCGTCAGAATCCATATTAAGCAGCTATTTTAGATATTCAACACTGTGTTCTTACAGTCTTTACTTTTAAGCCTCTCTAACATTCTCCTAGCGACTCAAGTTTGAAGAATCACTAACCGTTCTCTCTCCTTTTTTCCATATCTAATGAGGCTACGAGTCTGAGACCATTTTCAAATGTGTTTTCATTTTGCCATTTCTTCTTCTCTATCTCTGAAATCTTTCGTGCCCTAAATCACATATCAGAAAGTTCTTGTGAATGTGGACATCTTTGATATTGATAGGGGATGAAATGTCCCAAGACAGGCACTTGCAGAAATTTGAGCTCTATTTGGGTTTCTGATCTATGAACATGCTTTATTGCTATAAATAACGAAAGGAAAGGAATATTTCTTTGACTCACCTTTGATTTGTGAAAAAAGAAGAGAAACAGTGGGCAAGGTAGATGGGCAGTTGTGAAAGAAGTATTCCGGCATATATTATAACAATTTTACCGCCATTTCGAGCCGACAGGAGTAGGCTGCAGTCCAGATGAGAAGATAACCCCCTTAAGAAGCATGGCTATGAAACTGAGTGGAGAAATGGAAGAATAGGCTGGAGGACAATGAAGGGGTGTGATTTTGTGTTTTTTATGATGGTGTGTATTAGATTGTTTCTATAATGAAAACAGCCCTGTAGAGAAGGCATGATAATGCAAAAGTGGGAGAGAATAAAGAGAAAAGTCTCTTTGAAGGCAAAAAAAAAAAGTTGGGACTTGGGACAGAAGTAGAAAGACTGTCTGTTAGTGAGAGGGCAAACAACCCTGTAATGAGAGGAGGAGAATGGGTCTGGAGGGACCATTACATGCATGAATTTGTTGATTGAACACTTTTTGGAACTTCCTTTGGATGTTTTCTACTTTCTTAAAAATGAATGGAATGAAGTTTCCATTGAGACTGGGGGAGGCAAGGGGGAATGTGCTGAGCACAGAAATCATATAAAAGCACCATGTAGACTGCTGAAGATGAGTGTCTCAACAGAAAAGATACCTATGAGATCCAAAATATATACATCCTGGCTTATTTTTGTCCTGTTTTTATATTATTGTAGTGATATTAATCAGTGGTTCTACATATTTTTGTCAATTATCATGTGACTTTCCAAACCACATAATTACAACTTTGTAAACCTAAAATTATTTTTAAATGGTAAATAGCATCCTATAGTCTATGACTTCCATGTTTTATTTAACTATTGCTTCTTTGATAGTAAATCGGGTTATAATTAAACAATTCTGAAGTAAACTCTTATTTCTATATTAGTATATACAGATCCATCTCTAACATTTGTTGGCCTGAGGAAAGAGTACAAATGAAGGCCCACATACTGTATGTCTGAATACTTAAAATGAATTAATGAAGGTGTTAAATAAAATAGATGCCATCACTCTATCTTTAGAAATATATCTTCATAATGACCTGGAAGTCCAGATTGAAATTTCTAATTCACAGACTTCTTTGTCCTTGGCCATTTGCCCTGCATTTGCTCCACTTCCCTCTCCAATCTTGGGATGATCCCCTTACACACTGCAGTCTGAACATTCACTCTATCGGCATTCTTGTCATAGATTCCACTCCTGTAAATAGCCTCCAGTTGGCCACTGCTTAGGCCTAGAGTTGCTGAGCAAGGGCAATTTGAAGGAGAGATCCTTTCAGAGCTTGAAAGCTACATGTCATTTGGCAGATAATTCTGAGTCCAGAATCTATAGAATATGGTTTAGGGATGGGGAAGGAGGAGAGCACATGACTTCTTGACCCCAACATCTTCTGCATCACACAGGGAAAAGTAGGCAGGGCTGGGCCACCTGAAGGACAGGGTCAGGGGCAGTAGCAGCACCTCTCATCCAAATCTAAGAGCAGTAGTGATTACACAGTCATGCAAAAGATGTATCCCTAGAGGTGAGATTGATGGACAAAGAATATGCTTATTTTTTATTTGGAAAGATACTATCAGATGCACTAAGAATTGTTAATTATATCTATCCAATGAAAGAGAGCCTTTTCCTTACACCCTTATAAACACACAATGGAATACAAGTTTTCTACATTTTTGCTCAAATAATGGGAGAAAAAAAATCTTATTGCTTGAATTCACTATATTTCCTTCACTAGTGGTGAACTCAAGCATGCTTTTGTAGTTATTGGACATTTATAATATATTCTATGAATTATTTATTCATATTCTTTGTCCACTCTTGGTGGAATTACTATTTTTATATTTTAGCCAAAGATTTTTATTTTTCACTTTACATTTCATTGAATCCAGTTTTTATCTTTATTGAGTCTGTTTTCCAAAATTATTTTGGGTTTATTATTTTGGGTGTTCTTCTAGTTACTTAAGATGATCACTGATTTGTTTTCTATTAAAAGCTTCTAAAATCATATATTTTAGCCCACATGGAACTTTCACTATGCCACCTTGGTATTCATTCAAAGTATTCATACTTTTATTAATTTCTATATAATTTGTATTTGGGTTTTCAGTTCATTTTTGATCCAGGAATTTAATATTAAAATGGTTAATCTTGTAGTAAAAATTTTAATTGCTTATTTCCAAATTATTTTAAGTAAGAGATAACAGCTTATAAAAGTTCTACTTTTTTGGAAGAATTTATCTTTAGTTTTTGTAACACAGAGAATGATCAATTTTAGTAAATAATACATTGACAAAAGAGCCTATGCAGATTATGTTAGGAACAGTGTGTGTATTTGTGCATGAGATATTAAATGTGTATATAGCCTATTACACATATACCCCTACATACACACACATATCTTCCAGACAAGTGACATCAATTAGATTCATGGACAAAAGGCAAAGGGCAGAAGATTGCAAGCAACTGAGGAAATAAATTTAAAAATTTGTTTCTATTATGGAAAGACCAAAGGAAATAAAAAGATAAAAACAAATAAGTTGAGATCAAAGCTGCATCTAAGATTTAGCATGTAAATCCAGTCAGGAAAGGGGTCTATAATCGATAGACACGAATAAGCCTGGTGTTGACAGTAGGAAAATTGAGCTTAGGAATCAGGGAATCTCCCAATGGAAAATGCAGGTTTCAAAGACAGGAAACTAGCTGCCACAAAACAGAATGTAAGTTAGCATGACTACAAGCAGAAAGCAGGACTTGATTTTAAGATAGCATTTAGAAGTTCTTTATATTTCCCCCAGCTATAGCACAATTAGTCCCAGAGGATGTCGCAGGAATAACATGATCTTATCCTTATTTTCTTGTTGGAAACTATTTTAACATTTTCATCTTTCAAAAGTATTGTTAATTATATTACAGAACTTTCAGGATGTCCTTTCCCATACACGTGTTGCAGAATGAGCTTGTCCAACTGTTACTCTTATATTTGTAAACTATGAGAGAATAAAATAAGGGCCAGGAAAATTGTTTAGGAAAATGGCTCTATGGAGTCACCACATGAAGGTAAGACTCCTAGATGAAAGCATCCAAAGAACATGTTATAGCAAAGGGAAGTTCCAGAGTACATAGCATTAGGGAAGTTCCAGAGTACATAGCATTAGATCGAGACAAACCTAGATTCCAGTTGCAGCTCTGCCACTTTCTAGATGAATGCTTCCCAACAAATTATTAAATAGATTTGCAATTCAGGTTCCTTATGAATTAGGTTTTTGTCATTATTGAAATAGATAAATCTTTCATCAATGTTCAGTAAATATAAACTTTGCATTTTGTTATTATAGCTGGATATATTTCCTATCCTAGCTGAAAGGGGACCAAATTTTCTGGCACAAATAATGGAAAATAACAACTGTTCTCCTTGCCCCATATACATTACTGAGAGCATTCTAAATTGTACTCTTATTGAACGGTTTCTTAATCTAATTCACTAACCTGTACTTAAACCAATGGAGCTCATAAATAGCCTTCGATAGTTCAGTGGTCTTCAATCTCCCCAATAAAAAGCAAAAGAACCTAGTGTAGAGTTTCTCAACCTTCAAACTATTGATATGTGGTAAGGAGTTGTCCCGTGCACTATAGGATCTTTAGCAGAAATCCTAGCCTGGACTCACTAGATGTAGTAGCAATCTCCCCCTAACCTGTAACACTCAAAAATGTTTCCAGAGACTGTAAAATGTCCCCTGGGGGTGAAACGCACCCCTGGTTGAGAATCACTGGCCTAGAGAGATGAAGAATTGGCTATTCAATTTTCTTCTACTCATACAGATGTATGGAAGATATTGTGCTATTTTTAAATGAATGTTTTTAATACATTTATCAGTGCTTCTATGCATAATAGGTCTTGCTCAGAGAAGACAAACTCCCTTATTTTTCCATGTACTTTTCAATATAGAATACTGAAACATACACTGAACTTAGGAAAGTATTGAAATTCATTTAAATCTTAGAACTTAGGATGAAATATTTTGATGCTTTTTGAGGCAACTCAAGATACTCTCGGGTACCATGCAGCCATAGAAGGACATTATTGTCTCCCATCTTCTCACAATTCTAGTAGATGCAAATAATAAAGATTCCATTGTGGTTTTAAGAAAAGTTAGCTGTCTGCAGTAGACACATGCCTTAAGGAGGCTTAGGAAGAAAATACAACCAGGCATATGCATTCATGATTTCATCTAACCTTTCCTCTGTATTGGACATTAGAGATAATTTAGGGTACAAATGCTTATGAAAAGAACAGACCAGTTGACATTCATTGCTGTTGAAAATCCAGCTAAAATTGGCAGAAATTCAATTATAAACAGGTAAATTATATAATTTGGTATTTTGTAGTTGTTGAATAAATGAATAAAATTATCCTACTGGTCTTAATTAGTGAAACAGATTTTCAAATGTTGGCATTTACTCAGAAACTCCATAAACGGATGTATTTCATAGACTAATAAAGATTAATTGTATTGAATAATGGAACTGAGTGGTTAAAAGAAGCTTTACAAAACATTTGATAGTAACGGTATCCAATATTGTATGCATGTGACATTTGTACACCCAACTATTTCCTTTGGGAGATGATTCAATCAAACAATCTTCCAAACAGATAAGTTCTTCTCTGAAGTATCAAAAGTATTCAGAGAATTTTTAATGCATCTTAATTTTTAGACAAAACATGTTCTCTCTCTCTCTCTGTGTGTGTGTGTGTGTGTGTGTGTGTGTGTGTGTGTGTGTGTGTGTGTGTATGTCTGCCTCTCTCTTTCTCTTTCCCCACAGGGTGCTATTACTTTTAATTCCACAGCATCAGCAAATGATCACAGCTAGTCCATCATCTCTCACAATGTCAGTGTCAAATCTGATGTGAAAATGGATTAATAAACTGAATAGAAGATATGCCAGAAGAAATCTTTCCTAATTTAAGAATTACTTTCTGGATTTATCATAGTATGACAACTAATGGGTAGCTGTGACAGGTGTTTTCAATATATCATTTTAGTACTTTTGAAGAAACAAAACATATTTTTCAATATAAACTTTAATCAGAATGAAATTTTCTAATTATAGCTTGATAATACATTTCTCTTTCTAAAGATTTTTATTTTTTGAGATATTACAAAAATCTCAAATGCATGATATAGTGACATATGAGATTACTGATGTATTTAAAGAAATAAATTAAAGGGAGAAAATGTCAAAAATTTGTCACGACAAAAACTATGTTAGCATTAAATGTAAGTGAAAGAGAAGAAATAAAACATTGATTACAGAGTTAAATAAGAAAATGTGGAAATAATATTAAAATCCAATTTTTTCTTTAATGAATGGATAAGGATAGGACAGATCTGTGACTTTTATTAAGCATAGGGTAGTTCAGTATATAACTTTACAAATTGCTCAATTGCTAGTATTTCATAGCTATGATTTATAATCTGAGATTAGGAAAACAGATTGATATCATGGAGGTTGAGAGAGTAAAATAAGACAGGTGGAAACAAAAAGAGAATAAAACAGAATAAATTAAATTAAAGACTAGTAAAACATGATGACATAACCCTCTGTTAAAATATGCATATTCTACTGAATAAAAAACTAGGACTAGGACAAATAGTTGAGCAATGATATTTCTATTCCCAAAAACGGAATGTAAAATAGAACTTCTACGTAAACTAGAAGTCAACAAACATTTATGATACATTAAAAAATTACTTAAATAAAATAGCAGAAATTTCAATTCCCATAAAAGACAGACTAAACCATCTGAATTAACCTACCAATGAAAAATAACAACAAAAAAACTAGATGAAACTTATTTTAAAAATCATATAAATAGCATTGAAGGGCTAAAAAATTAGGTAAACAATAAGAATTAGTAGATTTTTATGTCTTATTTAAAGAGTTGAAATGTTCACTAAACTATTAGACTAATACTAGCATATAGCAAGTTTATTGTATATAAAATAAATATTAAAAATCAAAATTTCTGTATAAAAGTAACATGAAAAATATTAAAAAGATAACATTTAACATAGCATCACAGTTTAAAGTATGTACAACTAAATCTAACAAAATATATTTTACCTCTAGAAAAAATGATAGCACTCTATTGAGAAACAGTAAACAAAAACTAAATATAGAAGTACATTATGTTCATAGTTTGCAAAATTGTAAATTATAGATGTCAATTCTAACCAAATTAATGTACAAAGGCAAACAATCTCTTCTGTTGTGGGAGAATGTGGGCTGACATGACAAGTTAATTCTAAAACATGTTTAAAACATAAAGGATCAAAAAATTCCAAAACACTCTTGAAGCAGAATTAGGTAGAAGAACTCGGTCTACCAAATATCAAGATTTATATAAGGCCATTACTGTTAAGCAATATAGTACTGATGCATAAACAGAAAAATAGACAAATGGAATGCAATAAAGATCCCTGAAACAGACCCACCTGTATCTGATGAAGGACAGTGGTAGCTTTAACTAAATCAGAACTTCTATTTATCAAAAGTCACAAAAAACTAATGAAAAGATAGGGTAGAAAAAAGGATTTGCAACTTATAACCAAGAGAAGACTAAAATGCAGAATATACAAAGAACTTCTATAAATCAATACAAAA
The DNA here is from genome assembly GCF_023851605.1 of Tamandua tetradactyla. NCBI lineage: Eukaryota > Metazoa > Chordata > Mammalia > Pilosa > Myrmecophagidae > Tamandua > Tamandua tetradactyla. The sequence goes on from NC_135331.1 coordinate 134,491,442, forward strand.
AGAAAGAAACTAGGTAAAGTCATCAAGATGGTGATGTAAGACATCTGTGTAAAGTTTCCCTTCAGACACAAATAAATAAAAGGGTAAATCTCCCTTGCTCAGAACTCTGGAGAATGATAAAAGGCTGGAGAAAGATTCCACAAATGCTGAATCAAAGGAAAATAAAAACCACCACAAAAGAAGGTAGGAGATCCGCACTTCAGACCTAACAGTCCAGACTCCCCAGACCACACACACACACACACACACACACACACTGCCCCATGTGGCTTAATTGTCACAAAGTGGCAACACTCTAACCTGGGCACCTCGGGCTATGGTTGCAATCTACAGAATCACTCATAGCAGCAACTTTGAGCCCACACATATTCAGGCCCAGGATGCAAGGCCACAGAGATCCAGGGTGGGGCCCTAGTGATCAGTGAGTGTACACATACAAAACACCTCCCAGGAAATAAAAGAGACCTACAGAACAACCACTGGCAAGTGGAGCACATCCCCAACCCAGTTTGTAATCACTGGGGTACATTTATGAAAAAAATAGTCATTTTTTTACACTGATCCCATCTGGCTCCTGGGAGTGGTGTACCCTACCATGAAAGTTAAAATAGGCAGGAAATCCAAGCAGTAAAAGCGAATAGTGAACTGCTGTAAGGCATGGTCAACACCATGTAGAAACTGCAATGGAAAGGTGAAACTGAACATGGGAGAGCAGTTGAGTAAATCATTGTCACTGGGGAGAAAATTTGCACAAAGACAAACTGTCCTTCAAAAATGAGGGGGAGTTTAAGACATTCACAGATAAACAGAAACTGAAAAAGTTCATAACCAAAAGACCTACCTTATAAGACATGCCAAAGGGAGTTCTTAAGGTTGAAAGTAAAGGGCAGGAGAGAATGACTTGGAGCAGTATGAAAAAGTGAAGATCTTCAGGAAAGGTAATTATGTGGATATATGTAAAACCCAATAGTACTGTCCTGAGTATATAACGTTATTCTTTATTTCCTGTAAGGATTAGAATAACATCAACTAAGAGAATCATATTATTTTGCAACAGACCTGTAAAATATAAAGAAGAAATGAGTGACAAAAACAACCTAAAGAGGGGAAATGGACGGATGTGGGAACACAGAATGTGTATGCTATTGAAGTTAAGTTGGTATCTTTTCAAACTAGTCGATTATAGATTTAAGTCTTTTAATATAAACTCCAGGGTAACCAAAATGAAAGTATTTGAAAAAAGTACAAAAATGTAAATGAGAAAGGAATCAAATGGAGAATGAATGGAGAAAAAAGCATGATCCAAATATATGTGGTTAGAAAAGACTCACCTTGGACTCAAAGATACAAATAGTGGAAAATGAAAGGATGGAAAAATATTACATGCAATAATAACCAAAAAAAGAGCTGGGGTAGCTATAATAATATCAGACAAAATGGAATTTATAATAAGAGAAAAAGAAATACACTACATAATTATAAAAAGGTGAATCCACCAAGAAGTAACGATCATAAACGTTTATGTACCTAACCATAGGGCCACCAAATACATGAGGAAAACACTGGCAAGGCTGAAGAGAGAAATAGATACCTCTACAATATTAATTAGAAACTTCAATACACCATTTCATAAATGGTTAGACTGCCTAGACAGAAGATCAATAAGGAAATGGAATTGAACAATATGATAAATTAACTAATCAACAGGCATATACAGAACATTGCACCCCAAAACAGCATAATACACATTCTACTCAAGTACACATGAATCATTCTCCAGAATAAACCATGTTATGTCACAAAATGTCTCAAAACTTTTATTATTATTATTATTATTATTATGCTTGGGCAGGCACCAGGAATCGAACCCAGGTCTCCAGCATGGCTGGAAAGAATTCTGCCACTGAGCCACCCTCGCACCACCCTCAAAAATTTTAAAAGAATGAAATTATATGAAGCATCTTCTCTAACTACAATGGAATGAAGATAGAAATCAGTAACAGATGGAGAACTGGAATATCCACAAATATAGGGAAGTTAAATAACACTCATTAAAAAGTCAATGAGTCAAAGAAAAAAATCACAAGAGAAATTAGTAAATATCTTAAAGTGAATGAAAATGCAAACATAATGTATCAAAACTTATGGGCTCGAATTTAGGCAGTGTTCAGAAGGAAATTTATAGCTCTTAATTCTTACATTAAAAAAAAAGAAGAGCTAAAATGAAAGACTTAATCAAATGAAAAGGTTTTACTAAGCAAAAAGTCTTAATAAAATGAAGGACTTTTTTTCTAGTAAATGAGAAAGAAATCAACAAAATAGCAAACTAAACTCAAAGTGAGCAGAAGGAATGAAATAACAAAGATTAGAGAAGGAATAAATGAAATATAAAATTAAAACAATAGAGAGAACTAACAAAACCAGAAGTTGGTTCTTCAAAAAACTTAATACAATAAAAAAATTAAAAAATAAAGACTTTAGCTAGCTTGACAGAAATCTGCACAAAATGATCAATATTTGCACAAAAGGATCAAAATGATTAACATCAGAAATGAAAGGAGGACATTACAATTAACCCCACAGGAACAAAAAAAAATCATAAGCGGGAACATTAAACAACTGTACAACAACAAATTACATAACTGAGATGAAATGGACAAATTTCTAGAAACACACAAATCACCCACACTGACTCAAGAAGAAATAGATCGCAACAGACCGAGGACAAGTAAAGAAATTCCGTTAGTAGTCAAAAACCACTCAACAAAGAGAAGCCCAGGACCAGATGCTTCACCAGTAAATTTTACCATTCCAAGAAGAATTGACACTAATCCTGTTCATATTCTCCCAGTAAATGGAAGAGAAGGGAATATTCCCTAACTCATTCTCTGAGGCCAATATCACCTAACACCAAAGCCAGATAAAGACACCATGAGAAAAGAAAATTACAGATCCTATCTTCTATGAATTAAGATGCAAAAACCCTCAACAGAATACTTGCAAGTTGAATCCAACAGCACATTCGAAGAATTATACACCATGATCAAGAGGGATTATGTCACAGGTACGAAAGTGTATTTTAACATAAGAAAGTCGATTAATATAATACACCACCTTAACAGAATGAAGAAAAGAACCTTACACAATCTTCTCAATTGATGCCGAAAAGGTATTTAACAAAATTTAGTGCCTTCTTGATTAAAATACTCGGAAAACTAGGATATTCCTTCCTTTCTTCCTACCTGCATTCCTTTCTTCTTTTTCTTAGTCTCTCCCTTCCTCTTTCTATCTTCCTTCTTCCTTTCTCCTTCTCTTTCTCTCTCTTTCTATCTATCACTAATTCTTTCATTATCCAACAATTTTTGAAAATCTACCACAGGCCTATTGTTGCTGGAAATCCCAGGAATACATAAGCATACAAAACAGTCAAAAATCCTTCCCTCATAGAGATTAGATTCTAGTGGAGACAAATTACTCCAAGACACAAACAAATCACTGGCCAGAAGAATGAAATGACAACGGTTAGAGACTAATCAGCTAGAGTGGAATGGATGTTGGGGGGGTCTATAATATAGGCCCACATTCCCTCAAAAGAGTTCTTTGGATCTTATAGCCATCATTTTTTTTAAGCATTTCAGAATACATGGAAGGGAAAAATCATGTCTTATTTCTAAAATCTGCCTTATTTTCTGCTTCACAGACAAAATATTAGTTCTTCAGTGATGTGTAGTACATAGTCATTACCAGCTAATTTGTTTGCTTTCTGTTTTAAGATGTTAGTAAAATTCAATTTCATTTTTTTTCTTAAGTTGTCATTTTAAAATCCCAGGCCTTGCATTTGTCTTGGTTTATTATGTAAAAACAATTTGATGTTTTAATCATAGACTTCCTCATATACTATAACGGCAATCTTTAAATGCCTATTTCATTCAAATGTTATATTGCACACAAGACCTATATGTCCCTGCTGCTACAGCAAATCATTTCATAACTGAATATAATAAAAAAAAATTGCCTGTTGGTGATTTTCAATTAAATTGAATTACTCACAACGCATCAGAGTAAATGGATCTGAGCCAAGTGTTGCTGATTCTACTTACAATGCATCTTTGTGACCATACAAGAGCAGGGTTTCACCTCAATTCCCATCTCATCATCACTCTCTCCAGAGGAAACCTATATATGAATAGCCCAGAACTACATTTTAAGGTTCTCTCAGGATGGAGAATTTTGTTTATTTAGTGCACCTACAGAACTAAAGTACCAGCCAGTAGTCAATGTCCAGTACTTCACGCTGTGGTCAATCATGTTCACCTTTTGGGGACCTCCTGGTCAAGGCAAAAAGAGTAGAGAGAAATACAAAAGCATCACAAAATAATGTAAGAAAAGTATTTAATGCTTGAACTTAAAATGTTAAATAGTAAACTACAACCTTGTGCAATATATTAATATCTTAGCTGCCATTTGTTTTATGTCACTTTCATAATCCATCAGGAGTGATGGGGAAAGAGGGCAGAAGGTAGCATGGTTAATATTATTTATCTCTAAAATACCTACTGTGTAATGAACCCTTCCTATATATATTATTGACTCATTTAATACATACTGTTATTGACAACATGTTACAAATATGGAATCTGAGCTCACAGAAATTAAATTGGCAAAGCACTGTTCCCCTGCCCAGCAGGCAGAAAATAACACCAGAACCACCACTATATGCTAATTTGTTCAAGAATCCATACATTAATTTAAAGGAATAACCATAACAAAAGAAAGCCTCCTTTGAAAAAGGAAAATTGTCACAATAATAATTCAACAAAATGGTGCTACAATAACAGTATATACTCACATGGAAAAATGAAATGTGACCACGCCATACAGCATACAAAAAAAAAGAAATGATGATTGTTCAAAATTTCTTCATATAAGTATTACATGAATCAATTAACAAAAGTTTAATGTTAATTCTAGAAAAACAGTCTCTATTCTAGAGACAAAAATTGTATAAAATAAAGAAGTAATATGAGAAAGAAAACTGTCTAAATCAAGAAATAGCACATGCAGCCAATAATGCAAGAATAGGAATTTAGCACTTTACTTAATAAGAATGAAGTTGCTTTCTTAAGAGATACCTACATCTCAATTCACCTTAGTCACAATTCCTGTACTACACTATATTATATAAAAAATTCAGGTTTTCATGCAAACCATGTACAGAAGAAGGTGATGAATAACAAATTGTTTCAAAGAAATTTCTCAGAAGACCCATTTAATCAACTCCTGTTGGTAAAAATCATTCTAATAAATGTGTTGGCAGACCTGATTCTTAATATATAAGCATTGGTTCAACATAGCAGCCATTTTCTGTTCTCATTGACTGGCTGTCCATTCTCAATGACTGACCTTCATGCAATACAGATTGTTAAAAAGATGTTTGGCAATTTGAACAACAAATAAAGATTGATCAGGTAATTTAAAGTAGAACCATTCCATAAAACAATCTCTTTATAGCATAGTTACCAAGGAAAAAGTGAAGAAAAAAGCAAAAAATAAAACTTCACCTTAGCAACTGAATAGATTCATTGGGCACAGATTTACTATCATCTTTTCTAAACAATTCATAAAAACACATGCTTTTGAATGCTTTTCTGATTTAGTAAAAGTGGAAGACCAGACATTGAACTATACTAATATAGTTATACATTCTAATACTTATTATATTATATTATATTAATTTCTATTTTACCTTTACATCTATAGGCTTGGAGACCTTAGAGAAAGAGTAGAAAATATTTTTGAAGCATTTATTTTATTGCATGATTTTACATTTTCAGAAGTTACATATGGTTTGGGAATTAAATTACTAAGTGTTGTGGTCTATTAAATAATGAATCCAAGCAGACATAGCTGATCCAGAGCAGGGCTAGTATGGGCATTCACAACTACATGCATTCCATTCAGATGGAATGTTAATAATTGGCACTGTAAATGTATATGCTTTTCAGCTTTTGAGAAGGGTAATTGAGAGTACCTTGTAACAATTTAGGGGGCAATTTAGGGGATTTAGGGGATTTAACATAAGTATGGAATTACATCTCAGTAGGGGTTTGCGTTCTTATGTGTATACATAGAAAATCCTTATATTAAAAAAAAGAATAAAGTACCTTTTAGTATTTCAATCTTGAAGGCCCAACTTACATTTAGATTCCAGAGCCACAGCTACTGCAAAGAGAAAGCTAGAGCTAAGATTTTTCTATTCACTAGAACATTTTAGTTTCACCAACAAATTATATTGACTTCATATAATGAATGAAGTCAATAAGGTATGTATTATTAAGAGGGTTTATACCATATTTTCCAATTATAAACAAATCATAACAGGAAGTCTTACTCACAGAGAAAGCAACAAATGATGCTACAAATTAAACTAAGTTCTTAAAGTTCGTAGACATAAACAAAAAAGTTTTCTAGAAGAAATACAAGCAAAGCTGTTCTCATTTTAACAGGAAACTTACCTTCTAGGAAGTAATGGAATTTTACTGCCTTCTGAAAACAGACCCCCATCTCCACTTAATCATCACAAGCCGGGACCCTATCATGGGCTCTGTAGGTGTGAGGACATGCACCCAAAGGGGTGTTGCTACTCATGTCCCTGGGCACAAACTTTATCCTACCTCTCAGAAATCAGGCCTTTTGCTCTCAATTGACATGGTCTTGGTACACAAATGGTCATCTCCTATCATCCCTCTATCACTCTTTCTCACCTAATGCTCTTCCTATTTTTCTCTCGTGAGCGCTAATACATCACCATTAATTACTCGGCCCTGATTTTCTTGCTCATTACACATTACTAGTTTTCCCCACAATTGCTCTCCCGTTCACCCTTGTCTTAGTGTGCTAGGCTGCTATCAAAATGGATTGATTTAAATCAAAAGAATCTATTGTCTCACGGATTCAGAAGCTAGAAGACTTGCTTCCTCTGGCAGGGTTGTAAGTGTTCTGGTGTTTGTTTGTCACAATTTTGAGGTTCCTTGACTTGCTTTTCTGCCTTCTGTCACATGGCAATGTCCTCTCCTTTTTCTTCTGGGTTCCTGCTGACTTAATACTTCTATTTCCTTCTTGTGGCTTTTTCTTAACTCTAGCTTCCAGTTTCTCTTTATAAGGCCTCTAGTATTCTGGATTAAGACCCACCTTCATTCAGTTGGGCTACACCTTAACTAAAAATAACATCCTGAAGAAGTCCTATTTACAGCGGGTTCACACCCACACGAATGCAAACTAAGATTAAGAATATGTCCAAACTGGGGTATATAATTTAATGTCTGTGACTTAAATGCAGGAATTTATTGGCTTACAGTTTCAGAGGCTAGAAAGCTTGTTCCTCCTGGGGAAGGTATTTTCTGGCTGGCCAGCAAACTTTTGGATTCCTTGACCTTTCTGTGACATAGCAATGCATATAATAGCATCTTTTCTTTTCTGTTTTGAATTCTGTTTACTTTCTGCTTCTGGCTGCTGGCCATGGCTTCTCCTGCTGTGTACAATTTCCTTTGGTTCTAAGGACTTCAGTCATATTGGATCAAGGCCACCCTTGTTCAGTTTGAGCACACTTTGAAGATGTTATTAGTTGAAGTTCCTATTTACAAATAGGTTCATGCCCACAGAATCAGGGGTTGGGACCTGAGCATGCCTTTTGAAGGGGAAATGATTCAATCCCCAACATGAGGTTAACTGGAGGAAACTAGAAACTAGTAGAATTTCAGGTCCATCAGATTGTCGTGCTGAAATTGGCCAAATATCCATAATAATGGGCTATAAAAATAAACAATAATAGCAACCATAATAAATGTTTTAAAAATAGCTCTGATTTTAATGAGGAAGCTCAAGAAAGTAAGAGGCATTTTGGATATATTATCCATCTTTCCATATAGCAGTTATAACAAGCACAAATGTTTTCAGAATTCTTGTTTATGAAAGTAAATTAATTTATTACAACAGATGAGACAACAGTTCAGTTTGGCCCCTTAATCCATAAATTTCTGAAAGATATCTTCCCGAAAGTACTTGATCAAACACTCAACGCTCTCCTTTGAGAAGTACATAACCTAATCTAATGCAGAGATTAGAATACATACTGAACTATGAAATCTAATTGCTTTTATCCTACTATGCATAAAATTCAACTTCAGTTTCTTCTAGGCATGGGCTTCATTTGTTCAGGATAACTTTTTCCATGGCATAGCATCTTGTATATCCAGAGCCCCGCAGAAACAACAATTAACTACAGAAGGTTGTTTCTGAACAAATATTACTGAACTTTTTCAGAAGTTGAATGAAGTATTTGTCTCAATGACAACCAAATGGTAATGAACTCCATATATGGATTTTACGTTATATTAAAGTGACTCATTATTTGCTCTAAGTACATAAAAGCCATTCTTTGTATAGAGATACTATGTTCTTATATTATGGTAATAAAAGAAGCCATTAATTCATCCCCTCCATGATCTTTGCATTGAAATAATCACGTATCCTTAATTTTGCCATTTTATCGTAAAGTCTTTTCAATAATACTTATTTTTTCCTAAACTTAATAAAACTGCTTTTTGTTATCCTTTCAAAAAATAACTACAAAAGCTTTCATGAATATTTCCATTTGACATGTTTCCCCCAAATTGAATCTGTTTACTATTTAAATTGTTTTTTTCATCATGTAATGGATTTTGAGAAGTTTTAAAAATGGTGTTTGTTACAAAGCAACTCTTTGATCTTTGAATACCTGAATTATGAGGTGATGGAAAAAATGTAGATAGTTATATGTATGTACTTATAACTAGCAATAATTGAGAAGAATTAAGTGAATCAGGTCAAAAAAAATTTTTTAGATGACACAGTTACCAAATAGAAGCACAGAATGTAGAAATATGAGTACTTATCTTTATTTTCTACTTGATTGAGTGCCTATTACAAATTAAGTCAGGGAAACTCTCAAACCTGAGAATGTATAAAACCCTAAAAAAATGCATCCACTATTCTTTAAAATATAAATAGAAGATGTACATTATATGGTGCATTAGGCAATAAAAATTATAATACAATTAAGAAAAGAGAATTTATTGCTGGCCAGAAGAAAAGAGTACTTCTTAATAAAATAAAAAGATAATTACTCAGTATTTAAGCTTGCTGATATGTGCAGCAAATGCAGATTTCAAGGATGTCTCAAGTTAATTTAAAAAGGCAATTAAAATTTTTTTTAATCAGAGAAGTTGTACGTTTACAGAAAAGTCATGCATAAATACAGTTCCCACATACTCCCCTATTATTACCATCTTGCTTTAATGTGATACATTTGTTACAATATGTTAAAGAGCATTTTTATAGAACTATTCACTATAGCCCATCATTTACAACAGGGTTCACTGTTTTAAGTGCTTCTTATCAGTGAATGAGCTAATAATTTATGTTTTAAGTTAACTCCCAGACAACATCTTGTAAGAGTGTATCTAATTATAACTTAATTCTTGTGTAGTTGTTGAGCCATATCTCAGTTATCAATTCTACTAAACCATCTTGCCTAACTAGTAAACTGCTAAAGCCACTCATGACAATTGAATACATCAGTCTCTACAGATATCGAGAGAAGGATCTTAAGAATCCAAACTTCCTTCTAATAAGAATCTTTAATAAAAAACAAATGTGGCCTATTGACTTTCAGATAAAGTTTGCTAAATAAACACATGAATTATTTTCAATTTCTCCTCAAACTTGATAAACACTTCAGTGAAGATTCTTTATAACAAAGTTAAGAAGAGCAGAAAAGAGAGCAATGACATTTTAGAAGCTGGAAGGCAGACAGAAAAAATGGCAACTAACTTATTACATCGAGAAAACTAAATCTTGAACCAGTAATAGGAGAAGTTCAAGAAGCAATCTCATTTAGAACCTTAAATACGATGTATCTGTAAATGCCTGAGGAAATGGTGGGATAATGTACTTTGGGAAAGCGGATTGAGGTTGACACTAAAAACATAAGAAAGGGTTGAAAACCAAGTAATGAGACCTGGAGCTGCTTCTCTATTCCAAAGTGTCTGGGTTACTGTTTTTCTCCCCATACTGTCAAAAGATTAGAAGGCATATTTTTTTTAAAATGAGAAGTTTTATTGAGATATAACTACATTTTATACAATTCACCCATTTAAAGCAAACAATTACATGGCTTTTAATATATTCATAGTTGTGCAACCATTACCACAATCAATTTTAGAATATTTTGATCACTCCTCCCCCTAAAAAGAAACCCTATATTCACTGTAGCCCGCCAATCCTGCCAACCCTCAGGCAGAGGAGGCCATATAAAAGGAGATTCAGAAAACAAAAAGTAATATCCCAGAGGACTTTTCAGAAAAGGAGAGTAGACATAAAAAGCTCAATGAAAGAAAGAGTTTAGAAAATTTCCTAGAAAGTATACCAAAAGGACAAGGAAATAAAAAAGAGGAGATTAAAGAAAAAAATGTAAAAACACTTTCAAGAGATTCTATATTCAAATAAATGATGTTCCAGAAAGAGAGAACTAAGAAAGTACAGGGAAGAAATCAACTAAATCATTCAAAACATTGTCATAGAAGAGAAAGACATGAGTACCCAATTTGAGAGAGTGCCCAGCAAAAACAGTGAAATGGAATCACTCATGAGATTTCAAAACACTGGAGACAAATAGGTCTTTCAAAATTCCAGGAAAAACTATGCAAAGACAAGCTCTATAGCAGAGATCAAGAGGTAGATCCTGAAGGCAATATGGAGGTAGTATATAGAGTATAATAAATTGTTATAAGCTCCTCAAATCTCTCATACAAAAAATTACTAAAAGAACAAGTAAGAATTTGAATGAAAAAATATCCAACAGTGACATCTTCAATAAAGCTAGTAATAAGGAATCCTATGAACATCCAGGTAGGGTTCAAATATGCAATAACAGTACAGCTCCTGCAATACCAACAGCTGTGTTGTATTAATGATAAAGAGAAAAATTGTGGAAAGCTCTTATGAGTCACAGAATAATATAATCACCAATAATTACTCACAGCCATAAGGAGAGAACCACATAAACACTAAATAGAACCCAATGTGAGTCAATCTGAGAATAACCAGGGAAATCTGAAGTCCTCCTAGGCTCCAAATTAGAGTTTACTGCACAAAGACTCCAGGAGACCACAAAGTGGGGGAGGAGGACACGAAAAATGTAAATAGTGTGGAGTTGTCTGAAGCACTGCTGGAATGCCAAAGTATCCAATAAATCCTCCCTTTTAAAGAAAAAACAAAAATCACTCTCAGGTAAAACTGCTTGTTTCAGTCAGGCAAAGCAGCCAGAATGCAACACACCAGAGATGGATTGGCTTTTAATAAAAGGGGATTTACTTAGTTAAAAACTTAGAGTTCTTCAGAAGAAAGGCAGCTAACTTTCATCTGAGGTTCTCACTTACAGGGGAAGTCACAGGGCGATGTCGTTAGGCCCTCTCTCCTGGCTTCTGGGTTCCAACAGCTTTCACTGGGGTGATTCCTTTCTGCATCTCCAAACATCTGGGCTGAGCTGCGAGTGCTGAGATGAGATATGCTGAGATGCTGGTGTGCTGAGATGTGGTGTGCTGAGCTACCTTGGCTGTGCTGCATTGAACTTTCTTCTGACCTCTCTCTTTTAAACCTCAGATAATTAAAATAAACATCACTTATTATGGCAGGCACTCCCCTTAGTTGAGTACATATGTAATCAGCCATAGATGAATTTCACATGCTAATGATTCAAGTCCACAGCAACAGAACTAGGCCTGGCCAAGTTGATACCTGAGCCTAACTACCAACTTCCCAAAACAGAAATTGCATTGGGAAGGGTGAGAACACATAGATTCCATAAAGAAATAAAGGTGAGATGCTGGTGGGAGAGGAAACCAGCAGAGCGGAGAGTATTGTAACAGCAAAGCAGAATGTTTAATACTGAGACCGCTGTCTGAAAAAGCCATCTTGTAGATTTCTGGACAATACAAGCCAAACCCTGAGAGATGTATAAGAGACTACAAAGTGTAGATTGATAAAGGTTAGAGATAGATAGATAGATAGATAGATAGATAGATAGATAGATAGATAGATAGATAGATAGAGTTAGAGATAGATAGATAGATAGATAGGTAGATAGAAGGATTGATAGATGAGAGAGAAGCTCTTGAGCTATGAGGTAGAAAAGCCACCTTAGCTCATCCATGCTCCCTGTGTAGGAACCTCCTATTAATAATACAGGAAATTCTATTTCACGATGCAAGTGAAGCAAACCACAAGATTACAATAAAACCTTTTGTAAAAACATTATTAACATAAAGATGAAAATAATCCACAGTGTTCCAGGAAAAAAAACACTAGGAAAAATATGACTACAAAGAAAGTGAAACGAGCATACTATTTTCAAGAGATAAAAGATAGGAAGAAAATTATCTAAGTTCTTAAAGAACAGCATAAATCAGAATTCTAAGGTCTCAGATGAGATGGCTAGACAACAGAAGTTTACAAATTTTTCATAAAGCTAACAGAATTCATGAATTAGTGAAAAAATAAAATATGGAAACTACATTTGAAGAAACAAAGGAATGTGTAGACATAACATAAAGCAAAATAAGGGAAATAGAGGAAAGAAGAGAAAAGAATAAAATAAGGAAATGGAAAATGGTTTTATTTGGTATAATTAAAATACTAAACAAAGAAAACGAATTGAATGAAACAAATGTTTAAAGTACAAGTCAAATAATTTTTTTCTGGGAAATAAAATGGCATCTACATCTTAAGTAGGCGTACTGAACTTGTAGATTCTGACCAGGATAATAAACACAATGCCATGCCTGTTAAAAACTTTAAAGTTATAGGGGTTAAAAAAAAAACAACTTTGGGTATTCTGACAAGAATACCCAGTCACCCATAAAGAAAAACTGTTAGATTGGCCTCAGATTTTGACATTTGCCACCAAGAAAGTAGAGCATATTCCCAAATCCAACCCAATCCCACACCCTACCTTCCCCCATATACTTCCTTTCTGCCCAGAGTTCAAGTCAGGTCACTGATAAAATATCCTTTATCTTTAATCCCTTTTCTGAAAGTTCCCTTACCTTCTTGCTCTAGTGAAAATTTGATATGATTACGTCTCCTCAATCCTTCTCTCGTTCTCTCCTTGCTCTTTATGGAATTGAAATGGGTGTGCTTCTTACTCTTTATTGCTACTTCTAAACCATTAAACTTCCCTCCTATTACACCTCTAAACTCCTTTAAATTTCATTGCATCAGGCTACACAACCATGTGGTAGACTATATATTGGCCCCCAAAGATAACTAGGTATTAATTAAATTAATGATTTTGTAATGGGAAAAGTTCCTGGATTATCAGTGTTCCTAAGTATGATCACAAGCGTCATTATAATAGGGAGGCAGAGGGAGATTTGAGTACAAAAGAGGAGAAAGTGAGGTGATAACATGAGTAAAGACTGGAGTAATCCACTTTGAAGATGGAAGAAGGGGCTGCAAGCCAAGGAAAACAAGAAGTCACTAGAAACTGAAGAGGCAAGGAAACGAATTCTCTCTCAGAACCTCTGAAAAGAACCAGTCATCATGCAAACACTTTGACTTTAGTCCAGTGAAACTAATTGTGGACTTCTAACCTCCAAAATGATAAAGAGAAAAATTTGTGTTGTTTTTAAGTCACTAAGTTTCTGCTGATTCTTTTACATCAGCAATAGGAAATTATTGCACACTGCTTGCATACAGTGATCTGCAGATGTCCAGTACATGCAACATCACCTCATTCCTGGGGGGCTGCAGTACCTACCTTAGTATATAACTCATTGACACGACACTACATTTGCAATGATGTTTATGATTTAAATATCAATGGATATTGAAGTATATTATTGAACCTCTCCAAATCTTACTCCTTTAATTCCTTGTTCCCTTCACCCCCAACAATCTTGCTTTCTACACCATCTCAGCAAATAACTCACAGCCATTTCCTGTCATTGCCAGTAAAGGGCCTCCCCCACCATTCATAATCTCAATTTCTAGGATCTCATTCATTGATGACCAACTCTTATCTTTCCATCTCATTAGTTGCACTTTTACCTCAATAATCTCTTACTCATCAGAACTTCTAATCCATGTTACTCTTTTCTCACAGATTTCACTTATCTCATGTTCTCCATGCCTCCTTATCTGTCTGAGATTACATGGCCTTTCATTACATTCAGTCTCCCAGATACACTCTCAACTCTTACCACATTCTCTCTCCATTATATTCTCTTGGCAAAATACCTAACCTGGTTAAGTCAAAACTCTCTCCAGTCTGCACTGGCATATGAGCAGCTGCTATGGCTAGAGTATATCAAAATTTTGTTGACTGCTCCCAGTTTCAATTCATAACCACTACCACCAAGTGAGACTTTAGTGGTGGCTGGAATCCCAACATTTCCATTTACTACACTTAACCATTTTCCCATATATCTACTTCAGTCCTCTAGAATACAAATTCCATGAAGGCGGAAGTTTTGTCTGTTTTTTTTTTTTTTCACCAACATATCCCCAGAAATTAAAATAGTACCTGGTACATAATAACCATGTTTATAATTTGTTGAGTTAATAAATTAATTTTACGTCTTCTCCTTTTCCCAACAATCAACATTATGTCTACTCTTCTGATTTTCAGTTAATTATTTTGCTTCTTATTTTGACAAAAAATGCAAGCAATCAGGAAAGAAAGCCCACATAAACACAGTCAAAATATTTTTTTCAAAGATTCTTTCAATCAGGAAAGAAAGCCCCACATAAACATAGTGAAAAGGTGCAAAGGCAATTCAATGGAGAAAGAAGAAGCCTTTGAACATATGTTGGTGGAAATATTGGATGCGCAACTGCCAAAATATATATATATTTAATATATATTTATGTGTATATACATCACCTCAACTCATACCTCACACCACAAAAAAATTAACACAAGATGGATGGTAGACATGAAATTATAAAACTATAAAACCCTGGAAGAAAATAAAATCTTTTAAACATTGGGTGAGGCAAAGATTTCTGAGACTATGAGAAGAACAATTCATGAAATGAAAATGTTGATAACTAGAACTTCATCCAAATTAAAAACTTTTGCTTTACAAAGATTCTATTAAGACAGTGAAAAGGCAAGCCACAGACTGCGAGAAAATATTTTCAGATCACATTTGTGACTACGGCTTGTATTCAGAACATATAAATAATTCTCAAAGTTCAGCAATAAGAAAAGAAACAACCCATTTTTTAATGGAAAAAAATACAAATAGAAAATAAGGATATGAAAAGATACTTGATGTCATTAGGCAATAGGGAAATATAAATTAAAAATAATGAGAAACCACTACGTACCTTTTAGAATGACTAAAAATAATTGGTGATACCAAGTGCTGGTGAGGAGGTAGAGCAACTGAAATGCTTATATAATGTTGGTAAGAATGAAGAATGTTAGTTGTTTTGGAAAACAATTTAACATTTTCTCAAATTAAACATACATGAGCCATATGAATAGGATTACATACTACGTAGATATTTATCACCAAAACATAAAAATTTGTGAACATACAAAAGTTTCTAAACTTGTATTTACACAAATTTATTTGTAATTGGCAAAAACTGGAACAACTTGAATGTTCTTCAGTCAATGAAAGAATAAGCAAACTGTTACACCCATACAGCAGAATACTACTCAGCATCAATTTAAAGGTATGAACTCTTGATATGTGGTACAATATGGTTGAATCTTAAGTGCATTTTTCTGAGAAATAGACTGCGCAGACTATATATTGAAAGATTCCATGTATACGACATCTGGAAAAGACAAAACTTTAGGAATGGACAACAGATTAGTGGTTACCAGGGATTGTACGTGGAGAGAGGAGATGACTATAAATGGGGCAACATAGAGTTTTTGTAATAATGTAAGTGTTCTGTATTGAGATTGTGGTGATAGACACTTGACTTCATGCCTTTGCCCAACTTTTAGAACTGTATACCACAAAGAGAGAATTTAAGTATATGCAAATTAAAAATAAAAGTTAATGATTTAGATATATGAGTGTGGAATTCAGGAGAGAAGTCTGGGCATCAGCACCATTATAGAAGGCATTTAAAACAACCGTGAGATCACTAGGAGTTGAGCATAGACTCAGAATGAAGACAATGATTCAACCCAGGAAGTAGGTGTATTATCTTGGCAGTCAAGTGAAGTATAGAATCATATAACTATGCATGATTGCCACCAAGTTCTGCTACCCACATAGAACTGAGTTTCTCTTAAACAAAGAAGGAAAAGAAAGGAAAGAAAAAGATCACTCTTCTGTTAAAATCCACCACAAGGCTTCTTATCTCACTCCTAATAGAATCCGAAATCCTCACTTGACTTTCGCTTACAAGGCCCACGTGATCTTACAACTCTTCTCCATGATGGATGCTCCAAATACTGAATTTCTTTGTATTCCTAAATTTCTTTAAGTAAACTCTAACCTCAATGTGTTCGCATTTACTGTTCTCACTGTTTGAATTCTCATTGGCTCCCTTCCTTGTCTTCTTCCATCTCTGCTCAAATATCACCTGCTCATCTGATCAGAGAAGTCATCCCTGACATGGATATTTAATATTACAAACATCCTGGGGCTTCACTTCTCCCTTCTCAATTTATTTTTCTCACAAGAACTTATCACCATTTGAGGAACTATATATTTTACTTATTTATTTATATCCTGTCTCTTCTCACAAGAATTTAGACTCCTTTAGGCTCCTTTAGGCCAAGGACTTTATCTCTTTTATTCACTGTTCCATGCCCAGAGTTACAGAACAGAGTAGAAAATCAGGAAATATCTATTGAATTAAAAATCCTAAGAAGCATGCAAAATTTTATTAATTTTACAGATAGGAAAACCTGAGACTCAGAGAATTATGCAATTTATTGGAATCATACAAGATGCATTTGATAAGCCCAGAACTCCAGTTAAGAAAAAGTTTCGTTTTTTTTTTTTCATTTCATCTTTGGCTAGCTCTGCAAAAACAGTCACTGAAAAAGAGGAAAGGGGAAATTGTGTGAACAGTTGCTGCCTTTCTGTTGCTTTTCATAATGTAAAAAGTATCAGAAGATATTTAAAAAATCTGTTAATATTTAGTGCTTATGTTGAGTGTCTGTAATGAAGTTCACAGAAAGGAAGTACTATTTATGCCAGCTGATCTCATTTTTACCTTCCCTTTTTCCACATGATTATAACTTGATTCAATCCAGTGGAAGAGTACAAATAATTCACGGAGCTATTTGATATGGACAATGAACAGCCAATCCATGCAAGGTATTCAGAGGTTAAAAAATGATAGGAAATTGCTGTTGAAGGAAGATGAATCCAAGGACCACATCAGCAAACTGGGAGGATGCACGGAGATATGAGTACTATCATGCTTGTAAGTTGCTTTGGAAATAAGTGCTATTATTGCTCCAGCGAGATCCTGCACTAAAGAACACAGATCACCAGTCACATCTAAAACTGTAAAATATCTGGGTTATATTAGCTGGACACTTTTATAGTTATTGGATTCCATCTCACTATGAATTTTTGTTAAAAGTTTAGTTCTCTAATTTATCCTAAAGTACTCAGCTATTTCTCCAATATTTGCTCACAAAGTTATCCATCCTAGAGAGAAAGTTTTTCTATACTCATATCTACTTTAAATAATTAATGCCTTACCTGAAAACACTAGCCAAACAATGAATTTAAGTAATGATATGAAGATTTGGGGTGGTTACAAACTATTTTTATATTTTTAATTATCCCCTTCATTGTTCTTAGTCTCATTTCAACTCTTAGATTGTTGACAGGGCTGCCAAGCCCTGCTCACTGTCTTAACTGGGTAAGCTTCCTTTGACAGTGAAGACAGGAAGAAATAAAAAGAAGGTATTACATACTCTTTTCTCCTATCAGAACACAGGGCTCTGAATCCTTACAGGAAGGTCCAGGAACCTGAAAGAAATAAGTCAGCAAGAGAGGGAAAAAGTAGAATAATTCTTAGCAGACTGTCATTGGGGGCTGTACAATAAGCTTTACGACTATCTAAGATTCTGTTAGCACAACCCTCAGAGACCTCTGGGTAAATATCCCTATTCCTGTTCTGCAGCTCTAAGTTCAAGAACCTCCCTGAGTCAGGATTTGTTAATGACAAATAAGGGCCATATCATGCCTGAGTGTTCTGTTGATTGTTGTACTCAGCAGTCACATCGTATATTGTATACCTTGAAACTGATAAGATAAGCCTGGCTCAGACGAGGTGCCTCCATCTACACACATCCAGACTAGTTTAGGCATAGTCATACTCCAGCCTCAAGTGTGTATCTGTAAGGCTGCATTGGGAATGGAGTTTTGTTATTTTGCTTTCTGAGATTCTGATGTGGCTTTCATTGACTCGGTTATTGTCATCCACAAGTGTCCATTCCCCATCAACTCCTCCACAACTCCTGCGGGTAGTTGTGTTCCACTCAGTGGTGGGTCTTGATTGTGAGGACTTCCCTCTGAATCATTTGGAAAAAAAAAATACTATTTCTCTGACCCAAGGGATGTTTTTGCCTTTCTGTTAGTGTGAACCTATTAATGACAATTGACAATTGTCACTACAATATTTGTACTTGGAGTTTAGAATTTTGATTTGGGGTCTTGAATAAGAGGATATGAAGCATCTCTTTATAAAAACATCTGTTTAACAACTTCTTATAATCATACACCCATCACACAAAAACTCTTATATAAAACAAATAGTATTATGCACACGCATACACATATGTATAGCATAATAGATACTTTCTAAGGGGCTGATATACATATATACATACACACACACACACGTATATAACATCTTATGATACATTCTAAGGGGCTTTCCTAATTCCTTTCATGGTGGCAATCATGTTACAGAGGGAAGGGACTATAGGGTTTAGGCTTTATTGAACAGAGATATTTCTATATAAATATATATGGTTTGAAGGGACTTGATCTGTATAATGAAAGTAATTTTCAAGCACATTAGTTACAGATTTTCATATTTTCAAACTATTCCAGAGAGGCAATCCATGACAAAATTCCATTGCCGACAGATGCAGTAAGTTGGGGCAATGCCCCCACACTGCCTTTTAGAAATTGTATGTGAAAATGACTCTAGAGCTGCAAACTGTGACTCCCAAAATCAGTGACTTCAGATCTAAGTTTTTAAAATTCCACTTATCCCAAAATATCCAAACTAGCTTTGCCAAAGAATCAGGAATCTAAGAATGTGAATGAAATTAAGGAAGAAAATGCATTCAGAAAACAGATTGGAAGCAATCTGTTTAGAAAACAATCCCAAATCAGCTATTTTTATCAACATCAAGAATTTATCAACAAATGGGAGTTTGAGCCATAGAAAACAATTATTTAGAATTCATGAAATCCTCTCTTAAACAAATGTGATCAAATAGCACTGATTCTCATCCTCCATCTAGTTCAAAGGTATAGTCTAGGATAAAACTCCCTCGGCATATGTGCAGCCCATAAGCTGTGAGGCAAAGACAGCTAAAGGGAATTATGAACTCTCCACAATCAACTTGAAAACAAGGCCCATTTTCTTTTTTCTTTATTCACAGAAAGATTGAAATGCCATAGAAACAAAGAGAAAGACAAGGCAATCTTCAAGTTTGCATTAGTGTATTTGTGGTATCTCAATTGCTTCTTCATACCCCTACTTGAAACCAGAGGGCTACTGCAAGAAGCCACTTTAGCTATGTTTCTTAGGTGGAGGACATGCCTTCAGGCACTGCCTTCTATGTCCTGCTTTCCATTTCCACTTTCATGAGATCTCTCCCCTTCCTTTTCAGTAGATCCACACTTGGAATCACCTCATCTTCATGGCCAGTTGACAGTAAGTGTCAGGTGGAAGTCATGAATGCCTTTAGTTCCTTCTTCTTTAGGAAATGCTTCCTTCGCATCATCCCTGTGATTCCCGACTCTGCAGCTGGTGGGCAAGTGATGCTTCACTTATGCTATGCATCCAACCAAGTCTCCTTGGATGCCCAGGGTTCAGGCCCCCCTCTGAGAGGTGAGATCTGATGAGGAGTTATGGTGCCTGATGACTTCCAAGACATAGATTTCCTTTAAATATAACATGTTCCCCCAAAAATAAAACACTGAGAAGAGGGAATATTATGTTAAGAATTCTTAATAATCCAACGATATATTTCAAATATCAATGTCTGTCTCATATTTCTCTTATTTGTACCTCTGCAGTCATCTTCTATTCTTCCTTCTTTCACAGTTTGTGCAGGTGCTTGTGGGTACATGCCATTGTTGTTCTTCCCCATATTTGCATATCGCCTTTCCCATTTTCTTTCATCAATGATAAACTGAATATTGTAGTCAGCTAATTCCAGAGATGGGGGCAAAACCACAGGCAAGGACTTTGGTTTCTGCTATTTCTAGAGCCACACCATCTCCTTGAGATGGATTAAGAGTCCCAGTGTTCCCAAGTGAGATAAATCCTATACAACCCAACATCATTTCCAAATGAATGATCCTTTGGGGCTGGAATCATCCTCCAGATGTTTACTCAATGTTTTAATAGCAAATTAGAATCTTGGAAGTAAAAATATTCTCAAACATCTCTAATTCTCATTACTGAAAAATAAGCTAGTCATCTTGAAAAGTACATATCACACAATATTTTTAGTTTTTGAATGGAACAGATTAGTTATTAAAATAATTATGGTTTTTGAATGTTATCATATTGTACTATTTTAAGTCAACTAATCACTTCTGAAATTATAGCAAAGTCTACCTAGTACACCAGTACAATTAGCAGTTTCCAAATGGAACAAAGGCCATTAGTTTTGACACTCTTTCTGCTAGAATACTAATTAATGCAGTATTTGTGCAATAGTGAAGAAATTCTCTTCAAAAATTTTAATCTATTTTTAAATATGTAACAAATTTGGTATGGTTGATTATTTGTTTCTGTTAATAAAAACAGTTCTGAGAATAACTACTTCTTGGCTTGGCTTACATCAGGAAGAGTGAAAGACTAGAGAGCAGATCGGTCTGCTCCTCTGGCCTCCTTCCGTGAAAATGTATACATATACAAATATATATTTATAGGCAAGCCTTTCCTATGATATGCCAGGTGCTAGCGTACTGATTCTGTCATGCCTCATGAAATCCTGTGAATCAGGGCTGATGAGTACTATTTTGTTGATAAGATTCATGAAACTCAGAACAAGTAGACAACTTGCTGAAGTTCTCACTTCTGATGAGTAGAGGAGTTGGAACTGAAACCTCAGGCTTCTGAATCCAACTCCTAAGTTTATTTTACCATTCCTGTTATCCCCCCATACACATGTATGCATTTTACTTTGTAAAAGCTGTAGGAATGGTCTCTGGAAAAGCCAAACATACAGGAAGGTTGGATTGAATATCTTTCTCTTTTTTTCTTTCTTTCTTTTCCTTCTGTGTCCTGAACTCCCCTTTGCTGGCTATATCATTTGGCATTGCAGAATATTCATTTGTACAGGGAAAAGTAAGAAGCTGAAGATGAGAAATGAGGATCCTCTTATACCATTAGCTATTTTCACACTTGCTCTGTTTGAACGGCAGATACAAAGTGGTTTCCCTCTGACATCCATCACACTGCCCAGGACTGCTCCAAGCTTGGTCTCAATGACAAATGCTTTAAGTTAATCATCCATTTGTCTCTGCCTTTCCTTTGAAGACATTGATCAAACCATGTTGACAGAGACCTGATGAAATACTGGGCTATGGAAAAAGCTGAGCTGGCCTTGAATTTATAATCTACATGTACACAAAGCACTGGCCTGAGGGACATCTGTCATTTTTCTTTGACATTAAATGCCCTCTTTAATTGGAGTCACATATGCTTTGGTCAGAGATGTAGATTTTGTAAATACTCTGGATACTTGTCATGAAAATCATGAATGGACTAAAACAGACTTGCATGTTAACAATAATATCATTTAAACCACCAATGGTCAAAGGACCACTGCGTGCAGGGTTAGGAATACAGAAGCCCATTCAATGTGCTGTTTTTTAAACGATGCAACAGGACTACTTTATATAGTATACCATCTTCCATGCACAGAAATCATCCTACAGAGTATTTTCCATATACTTTGGTAGTTTGGGTTTCAAATGCTTTTTAAAGTATTTTTTCTATATTTTTAAACTAGCTAACTACTTCCCTCTCCTAGATATATTAAGTACATATAGTTTTACAAACTGTATGAAGTATTGTCATGTTAAGTCAGAACATTTAGAATGTAGAATAATTTACATCAGCCACATAGAGAAAAGAGAGCCTCTGCAAATTATATACATTAGTAAAGGCAAATGTTATGTGTCATTTGGGTGCTAGTTCTCTATAGATACTCCCCGGCTCTCAAATGTAGCGCTTAGGTTCTAAGAATAGGTTGAAAAACAAGTTACCTTAAAAGTAGCAAAGTTGTATTACTAAAGTACTCAGTTGAGACATGGATGCTAGTAGTTGAGGGCAGGTAAAATTAAAAAAGAAAGAAGAGAATACATCTTTGCTTTTGGTACAGAGCCATTCTGATTAACAATATCCTTCTTTACTTCTCCCTCCAATCTCCTGTCCAGTGTCATCATGGTACCCTAATCTTCTCCCTAAAAGTCCAGCTCCCAAACTATTTGATTCTGAAAAATCAAATAATGATACACTTTCCAAAATACATTCAATTTTATGAGAGAAGTAAAGCAATCCAGGAGAATTAATTCATGCTATTGTGTGATTAACTCTTAACTGTCTCAGGGATGTGTAAAGTTTTAAAAGAAGATATTTGTTAACCCAAATGAAGCTCTAGTTTGTAACCGTTCAAACTTTAAATCCAAGTGAAAATAAATTTCAGGTGAAATCATAAAAAGTGTCTTAAGATTCAGAAGCTAGCAAATGAACATACAGACCACTAAACCTAGTAAGTAAATTAGCAAGCCAGTCTACTTAGACAGATGGCACATTAATTGGCATTCAAAGATTCCCTAGTTATCATATCTTCTTTCTGTCCTTTTTTTAAAATTTTATCCATCAAAAGATACTGACTCTACGTTGTGCCAAATACCATGTGTGAAGGAAGATAATACTAACACGTGAAATTATTTTTAAAATTTAGATTGTGTATGGAAACTATTTCCCCCTATCTCACCATTTCATGAGGACAAGTGAGATCAGATTAAGAATATAAAACTCAAATTTGACAGCTTCTCCCACTACCCCTTACTTAACAATTTAAGACATCATAACTTAGCCAAAATCTTTACTTATACTCTGCCCCCTTCATCAACAATGCTTCACATGCTCTTGAACATACCATTCCTGCTAATGCCAAACCTGCCCCCTGCTTCTGTGCCACTGCTATTGCAGGCACTACAGTCCCCACACTGAATTCCTCCCATAATCTACTGAGACTCAGTAAATTGTTCTCATTGAGAACAAGGCACTAAAACTCCTGTGGTGGCACAGGACATGGGTGATCTGTTGTGAAGTTGTGCATGTATGTGTGTGGATGTGTGTTTTTCCTTACATTTTACATTATTAAAGATTTTATGTCTCACTCTGTAGATTTTAGTAATATTCTCTGGCTATTTTGTATTTAGACTTTCCTCTCCTTGGAACTCAGATATGAATCCTTGAGCCCTAGCCAGAAAGAGACTGACAGCCATTCCCTGGCACTCTGAATCACTTCTCTTCTTGCCTTCTACATCCTGGCTCTTCATTATACCAAGCTCCTTTACCTGGAATAATTTTACTGGAAGTCTCTCAGTAGTCAGTGCAAGATGACCAGACAAGTCCCAGTATATCCAAGTCTCACTTATAGAGTCAAGCCAAAAGACCCAATAAGCCATAATAGTAATAGAGAGTGAAAATTCTGAAAAGGGGGTGCTCTATTATTAGAGAGAATCTATAATGCCATATTGGCAGGAATAGAGAAATCGTTCTTCATGGAGCAAAAGGAGAAGCAATAATGAAGAATATGACATATATCTCAGAGGGTACTAATTTCATAGCAGGATATGCAACAGAAAGAGTTCTAGGCAAAATGAAAATTACAAACAAATATTTATACAGAGGTGGGAAAACAAGACCTTCAGAAGAAATAGTAGGCAGATGACCTAGGGACAGAAAGATTTAAAGTAAAGATCATGAGCATCTGAGTCACAGATACATCAGTCAGCTAGATAGAGGGAAACTGAGGAAACAACCTCTGAGCATCCATTTCATCCTCCACAAACTAGAAATGATACTCTAAAGAGTTACTGTAAGAATTAAATTATATAAACCATCTGCAATATAATTACTCTTGCACAAATGATTGCTTACACTCTCTAGAAATCACAGGACACATGTTTGAAAATGCTAAATTAAATAAGGAAAGTATCTAGGGTTCCAAATATACTCCTGCTAAGGGGTTTGACCTTTTTTTGGTAAACTAGCACCCAAAAATTTAAGGGCAGAAGACTACTTTTATGTGGGTTTTTATTTTGCAGTGAAATAAAATGTCATGAAGGAAAAACTAGAGAACAGAGCAGAAATGAAAGAGTAAACAAAAGAAAATAGGAAGCAAATATCCTGGACTAAAGGTAGTGGTGGGAGAAGAAAAAGAGGCCTATTTGAGCATGACTTAGTTTTAAAGGATCCAACAGCACCATATCAACTGCAGTGCAGCTGGTAAATAAAGTCCTTGATATACTGCATGGAATTTGTAGGCCATTTGGTTAATGTTAATCAGTAAATTAGGAGCTGTCTTTTATATTTATATTAATTTGCCAGTTGATAAGATATTTAGCCCAAATCCTATGAATCCATTTCAGCTGAACTGTGATTATCCGAACTGAAATGACCAACCAGAAGACATTTTATTATCCAAAATGATATTTATATATTTATAAGAAAATGTTAAAAACCAATTTGGATGGAGAATTTATTCAAAATATTAACATCCAAAAAATTTAATTTGCTTAGAGTTATTTTTCTTACATATCCCACGTGATGGTTAATTTCATGTTTTCTGGAGAATCTTGACTAATACACCTGATATGAAATTCCTACCCATAATCACATTATATTGATCCATACTTTTACAGAGTTATAAAGTAAATCAGAAAATCAAAACTTTATTCAAGGGCACAAAGATAATTTGAATAATTCTCACTAGTCTTTCTTAAATAAGAAAAAAATGGAAATTATCCATAATCAGATGGGAAAAGATACAAAATCATTTTCACAAAGGCAATGAAAATATCAGATATCTTAGATTAATGTTAAGACACATGTAGAGTCAAAATAAAGGAAATTATAAAATCTACTTACATGAATGAAACAGGCTAGTATAATAAGAAAGGAAACTATGTACTCAGGAATACAGAATAATGGAAAAATATCTAAGTTTCCAAAATTTATGTATATGCTTAATATAATTAGAATAAAAGTCTTAGTGTTATGTTTATATCTTTAATTCAATCAACCAATATATTTAAGTCACTTTAATTGCAAAGAACTGTGACAAGCACTGGGAATAGGAATTTTTAAAAAAGACCATTTCGTATATTTATGGAGTTTATAAACTAATGGGAGGCAAAAATAAAAAAAAAACATAAAATAACTACAAATTATACCAAGTGATATACAGTAAATAAATGAGATGCAATATGGAAAAAAAATTGGGGAGGGTCAGAATTGTCCTGGAAGACTCTTCTAGAAGGTAAAATTAAGTGGAAACCCAATTAATAAGAAGCCATGATAAAAAATGAGAAGACAGTTTTTGAGGAAAAGGAAATAACATATGGAAAGACTCTCAAACTGGAAAGAGTTTCCTGCACTGCAAACTTAGAAAAAGCATTGCATGTCTGAATCATAGTAAGGGAAAGAATGACATGAGATAGAATTAGAAATAGTTAGGCAGTAATAGACATTACTAGTGCTTACGAATATTTTTGGTCATTCTCTTTTTCAGGTGCACAGATGATTCTGATACTGGCTCTGCCATTTTTTCGGGGCTAGAAAATCATAATATGTATTTAACATTTCTATAACTTAGGTTGAGAGGACTAAATGAAATTGAATGCTGACATGAGGTCTACAATTTAGAAATAGTTCTATAAATGTTATCATTATTATCTAATCATTATCATGAATTTAAAAAAGCTATTGAAGAAGAGTCTTAAGCAAGATGGTGACAATACCTAATTACATTTAAAAATATACTATTTTGTAAAGAATGGAACAATGGTTACGTAGCACTGTGCTCTTAAAGTTCATTTAGAAGAATATAATATGCCAGAAAATGCAAAAAGAAAAAGAAGAATAAGGAAAAGGTACTTTTTTACATGACACTTAAATTAGTCTAAATTAATAGTGGATATACATATACAAGTATACATTCTTCCATTTTTATTTTGAATCAAATGATACTTGCTTTTGTTTCTCAAAAATATTTCTTAGATATAATTATCTGTCAATATAAAATTATACCTCATTCTTCTATACAGTCTCATAGTACCCACTTCAATTAACCACCTTTTATAATAAACTTGATTAACAGAGATATTGGAAAGTAACAAGCAAACAAAAACTCTAAAGCTTTTATATACAAATTAAGAATAGAATTCTGTCTCTGGTTTGATGATGTAATCCCAGGCCAGACTAACCTCCCACTGATTACAGTTATAAACTCTGGACAAAATTTTAAAAATATGTATTACCTACAGACTCTAGAGAATGGACAAAAGCAGGTAAACTATGAAAAGAAGTTGAAATTGGCGCAGCCACCATAGTGATTTTCCCTAGCTCCTTTTTTTGTTATTTGACCCTGAGATTGTGAGGGACAGTTTAGGCAGTTAAATGCTGAAAGAATTAGTGACATCTTTGTACCCTAAGGAAAAAGGGAAAGCAGCAAGGGTAATCACATCCAGCCACTGAACAGTGTGGGCAAGAAGATTCCTGAAGGGGAAGCAAGCTGAATAAAAGAACCCCTTAATTTTGTGTTTGAACTCCACACATGTTTCAGGCCGCCCTGTGAGTCACTCATACATTCACTTATAAAACAGACTAAAAGTTTTAAATAAACTGAGACTGAACTACAGAATGTGATGTAGAGCTTCAGGAAGAGTCTAAACAGATTCATAAATGACTAAAACAAAAGAGCAATCTTTACAGGAATAAAAAAGGAACCTAGAGTCCACACAATATAAAAATCATAATGCCTGTAATACAATGCAAACATTGCTCAGCATAGAAAGAACAAGGAAAATGTGACCCATTCTCAAAGTAAAACACAATTATGAAAGTTGCCAAACCTGGAATAACGCAAATGTTGTCATTATCAGACAAGAACTTTTAGAGCAGCTATTATAACTACTTAATGAGGTAAAGGAAAATATTCTTAAAATGAATGAAAATATAAGTAATCTTAGCAGAAAAAATGGAACTGTAAAGAGAATAAAATGAAAATTTTAGATTGAAATATGTAAAACAAACAAAAAATAACTGGGTAATATTAATAGCAAGATGGAGATAACAGAAGAAAGATGTTGTAACCTGAAGATAGTTCAATAAAAATGATCTGATCTTAAATAAAGAGAGAAAAATAATTTGAAAAAATAAACAGAACCTTATGGACCTGGGGCTCAATAACATATTGTAATTGGATCCCCAGAAGAATATAGAAAAGAAAAAGAGAGAAGAGGCAGAAAACTATTTGGGGTGTAATGACCAAAAAGTCCAAAATTTTGTGAAAGATGTATTTAGAACTCCAAACACAATACTTCAAATGAATCCACATAAATACATCATCACAACTGTTGGCTAAAGATAAAATCTTGAAAATATCCAGGGTGGGGGTGGGGGCATATTACATACAGGGAAACCATGATACAAATGATTCTCAATTTCTCATCAGAAATCAGCAAGGTCAGAAGACAGTGTAACAGCTTTTTAAAATTGGTTTAAACAGGTCAAACTCAAGAATTCTATATCTAGAAAAAAATGCACTTCAGGAAAAAAGAAAGGCATTTTTAGGCAACAGAAAATTAAGAAAAATTTTCTCCAGCATATCTTTACTACAAGAAGTGATAAAGGAATATTTTCAGTTGCTAGAGCACTACTAAAAGCATAATACAAAAATTACTAGTAAAAAGGCAAGAAGTCAATTAAAATGGAATACTAAAAGATTCAATTAATTTGAAAGAAGACAAGAAAGAGAGAATAGAGGAACCAAAAGATAAGTAAACAATACAGAAAACAAACAACAAATAAATAATAAAATAGTAGTACATAGACTACTAACCATATCATAATCTAATCATAGACTAACCATATCATAATCTAATCTAACACTTGATCTATTTGATATTTATAGAATTCTATAGCCAACAGCTGCAGAATTCACAGCTTCAGAATTCAAATACACATGGGATACATTTATAAATATATATAATACATCCACAAAGATAGATCATTTGCTGAGACATAAAACAAGTCTCAGTAAATCTAAATGATGGAAATCATATACTGATTTTTTTTTTACTACTCAACAGAATTATCAATAATTAGTTATACTGGAAAATCCTTGATATTTGGAAATTAATAACACACTTCTAAATAATATTGGTAAAGGAAGAAATAGCAAGAGAAAATAGACAACATTTAAGTGAACAATAGAGAAAATGAAACATATCAAAAATTGTAGACTGCTGCTAACACGGTGTGTAGAGGGAATTTTATAGGTTTAGATGCTTATTTCATTAAAAATAAGTATCTAACTCAAAGTTCTATGGCACCCTTTAGGAATCTAGAAAAAAGAATAAGCTATACTAAAAATAAGTAGAGGTAATGAAATAAGAAAGAAGAAATTACTAAAATAGAAATCAGACAATAGATAAAATTAACAAAGCAAAAAGCTAGTTCTTTCCTAGGATTCACAAAATTAATCAAACTAGCTAGTTGATAAAAAAAGAGACAAACCATGTACCAACTCAAGCTCCTGATTGGCAAACCCCAGGACTGTGGGTCTGGCTCTGAAAAACTTTTTTGTATGTTTTTTTTTTCCACATCTAAATAGCTCACTACATAGAACTTCAAGCACTCTCAGGCTTCAGCATTGCCCCAGGTAAGGGCAGAACTAAGGCACGTATGACAAAGTAAATGGTAAGGTGAAAGGGGTTAATTCCCTGTAGGGCATATATTCCCCAAGAAAAGGAGGCAGGGCTGAGCTCAAGTGGAATCCCTCCTTCAAGGAATTCAGGCCCCAGGGGCTAAAAACAGAAGCAATCAAAGCTCACCTACTACCTCACCTCTATTACAACCATGTCCCTGGCAGGAAGAGTATGCTGAAAATAAATGCACCATATTGCTTTAAGCTGGTAGGAAGTCATGGACAGATAAGTGCCCCATGCTGGAAAGGAAGGATAGGAAAAGCACAAAGTCTATAGGCTTCAATGTAAAGTCTGACAAACTGCTGGATCTCACTGTCAGGAAAACTAATGCTAGCTCTACTCCTGAGACATTGGGCCTATCTGGTCTGGGAAAATCTGACTGGGAACTAAAATATCTGAGGATACCTTCCTCAAAAAGGAAAAAACAAACAAAAAAATAAATAAAAACACTCCACATAGACAGGGCAAGAAACAGAAAAACAAGAACTGAGAAATTCTGATCACTAAACAACCTATGCCAGAGGTCTAGAATAAGTTGAATTAAATGCCAAAGAACAGGTAAAAAACAAAATCATCAAGCAAGAAAAACCTAGATAAAAGAGTAAAAATAGCCTACAGAATAATTAAGGAACTCAAATGCCTAGATGCCAGCAAAAAATAAGGAGCCATACTAAGAAAATAAAAATATGGCCCGGACAAAGGAACAAACCAACACTTCATATGAGATACAGTAGTTGAAACAACTAATCCAGGATGTTTGAGTAGAAATGCAAAAGTCTCATCAAAAATCAAATTAATGAGTTGAGAAAGGGTCTAAAGAATATATTGGATGAGCACAAAGAAGAAAACTGAAGGGAGTAGTATAAACAGCTACCATAATAATTAGAGACTTCAATTTCCTGCTCTCATCAATGGATAAAACAATTAGATATTGGATCAAAAAGGAAACAGAGATTTTGAATAATATAATAAGTGAGCTGCACTTAACAGATATTTACAGAACATTGCACCCCACAACAGCAGGACACACATTTTTCTCAAGTGCTCATGGGTCATTCTCCAGGATAGACCATATGCTGGGTCACAAAGCAAGTCTCAATAAATTTTAAAATATTGAAATTACACAAAACATTTTCTCAGACCATAATGGAATGAAGTAGAAAATCAATAACAAGAATAGGGCCAGAAAATTCAAACTGGTATGAAGGCTAAACAGCATATTCTTAAACAACCAGTGGGTCAATGAAGAAATTATAAGAGAAATCAGTAAATATCTCAAGGCAAATGACAATGAAAACACAAAATGTCAAAATTAATGGGGTGCAGCAAAGGCAGTGCTAAGAGGGAAATTTATCACCTTAAGTGCCTATATCAAAAAAAGAAAGAGCAAAAATTAAAGAAATAATGTTTCACTTGGAAGAACTAGAGAAAAGAACTGCAAACTAACCCAAAAGCAAGCAAAAGGAAAGAAATTACAAAGATCAGAGCAGAAATAAATGAAGTTATGAATATGGAAATAATCAAGAAAATCAACAAAAACAAAAGTTGATTCTTTGAGGAACTCAATAAAATTGATGGACACTTAGCTAGGTTGACAAAAAAAGAAAGAAAGAGGATGCAAATAAAATCAGATATGGAAAAAGGAACATAACTACTGATCCCACAGAAACAAATGAGGTAAGAAGAGGATACTATGACTATCTGTTTGCTAATAAACTAGACAATGTAGATGAAATGGACAACTTTGTAGAAAGACATTGTCATGGTTAGGGACATGTGTCAACTTGGCCAAGTTGTGGTACCTGTTTATCTGATTGGGCAAGTGCTGGCCAGTCTGTTGCAATGACAACATTTCATAGGATTAGGTCATGATCACGTCAGCTGCATCCACAGTTGATTCCATTTGTAATCAGCCAAAGGGGAGTGTCTTCTACAATTAGTGATGCTAAATCTAATCATGGGAAGCCTTTTAAGGAGGACTCAGAGGAGACAGGTTCCATTCCTGCTTTGGCTGGTGAGCCTCTCCTGTGGAGTTCATCCAGGCCATCCATTGGAGTCATCGGCTTTGCAGCCTGCCCTGTGGATTTTGGAATCTGCATTCCTGTGGTCACATGAGACAGTTATAGATTTTATATTTGCAAGTGTTCCTTGTTGATTCTGTTTCTCTAGAGAACCCTAACTAATACATCTTGGTACCAGGAGTGGTTCTTAAGAAACAGAATCTTAAAAATGGGTGTTTATGAATGGGTTTCTTCTCTGACTGGACTCAGAGACACTAAGGACTCTGATTCTCATAATCAGAATGACACTCTCAATCCATGGAATGAGTTGGCAAAGGAGATAGTCAAAATATCATCATTCAATTCTCCTAATGCTTCACTTGTACGAAGCCAGACTCTGGGGGATAATGTTTTTGACACCTCTACAGAGTTTTGTAGAAATAAAAGTTATAGATGTGTTGGTTGGTTGTTTTTATATATACTGGCTACATTAAGTGGTGAAAGGGATGGGCTTAAGGCTTCAAATGAGAAGCTTAAGCACCATCGGAAAGATGTAGACGTTTCTATGAGTATCCTGAAGGAAAATCTTATTTCCTGTAGCCATAGACTTGAGATCTCTGAAAATCAGACTCAGAATCTTATTGTTAGATTAGCAACTTTACAATGTAAACTGAAATCTCAGTCTTGCATGGTGTCTGCCATTAAAGTGAGGGCATTGATTGGAAAGGAGTGGGACCCTGAAAAATGGGATGGTGATATATGGATTGATAATGATGTTGGGGGCAAGGTTGAAATCCTAAGCCATGCTGAGTCTTCTGTAGATAACCCTGTGGTAGTCTGCCCTGAGGATATAGCCCCTGCACCTCCAGCCTGCCTTGAGGAATTAGCCACCCAACCTCCACCTGAAGGGATTAGCCCTAGAGTGATTAATCCTGTTTCACCAGATGAAACTGCAAATGAAGGCCCTGAAGCAAATGGCTTGGAAGATATTTCTTATTCTTTTCATGACCCACCCCCATCACCCCTCATTTCTTCCAGACCTATAACTAGAATAAAGTCCCAACAGGCCCCTAAAGGTGAGGTACAAAGTATCACACATGAGGAGGTACATTATACTCCAAAAGAACTGTGTGAGTTTTCCAATTTATATAGACAGAAATCAGGGGAGTATATGTGGCAATGGATTTTAAGAGTGTGGGATAATGGTGGGAGGAATACAAGGCTGGATCAGGCTGATTTATTGATATGGGCCCACTAAGAAGAGATTCTGCATTCAGTGTTTTAGCTTGAGTGGTTAGAAAAGGTGTTAACAGCTTATTTGGGTGGTTGGTTGAAACATGCATCAAAAGGTGGCCAACATTACCTGCGGTTGAAATGCCAGAACTGCCCTGGTATAATGTAGATGAGGGGATCCAGAGGTTTAGAGAGATTGGAATGTTAGAGTGGATTTATCATTCAAAGCCTGCTCTTACACCCCAGGAATGTCCAGAGGATACACCTTTTACCAGAACAGTGAGAAATAAATTTGTGAGATGTGCGCCATCATCCCTAAAGAGCTCTGTGGTTGCATTTCTCTGTAGGTCAGATATTACTGTAGGAACTGCTGTCACTGAGCTGGAATCCTTAAACACAATGGGGATGACAGGATCCCGAGTTGGCAGAAGCCACGTGGCAGCACTTAATCACCAAAGACAGGGTAGACGTGGCTATTATAATAGACAGCAAACTCAAAGGAGGCATCAAAATTATATGACACGCAGAGATTTGTGGTATTGGCTAGTAAATCATGGGGTACCTAGAAATACAATAGAAGGGCAGTCTACTAAATTCTTGTTGGAGCTGTATAAACAAAAGAGTTCTAGGTCATGCAAACAGAAGTCTAACCTGAATTACAAAAACACAGAGTCACGGCCTCTTAATCAGTTTCCAGACTTGAAACAGTTTACAGACCCAGAGCCCCTCGAATGAAGGAGAGGCCAGGTCCCTTTGGGGGAGAAACCTGTTACACTGCCACAAATTTATACTGTTAATCTTCCTCCAAGACTTCCCCAAGGAGATCGACAACCTTTTACCAGGGTAACTGTGCATTGGGGAAAAGGAAATGATAAGATATTTTGGGGATTATTAGACACTGGTTCAGAAGTGACATTAATTCCAGGGGACCCAACACATCACTCTGGACCACCAGTCAGAGTAGGGGCTTATGGAGGCCAGGTGATCAATGGAGTTTTAGCTCAGGTCTGTCTCACAGTGGGTCCAGTGGGCCCCCGGACCCATCCTGTAGTTATTTCCCCAGT
The DNA here is from genome assembly GCF_023851605.1 of Tamandua tetradactyla. Lineage (NCBI taxonomy): Eukaryota > Metazoa > Chordata > Mammalia > Pilosa > Myrmecophagidae > Tamandua > Tamandua tetradactyla. Next base: position 134,525,033 of record NC_135331.1, read on the forward strand.
TCTGGAATGTATAATTGGCATAGACATACTGAGCAACTGGCAGAATCCCCATGTTGGCTCTCTAACTCGTGTAGTGAGGGCTATTACAGTGAGAAAGGCCAAGTGGAAGCCACTAGAACTGCCCCTACCAAGCAAAATAGTAAATCAGAAGCAATACCATATTCCTGGAGGGATTGCAGAGATCACTGCCACTCTTAAGGACTTGAAAGATGCAGGGTTGGTGATTACCACCACATCCCCATTCAACTCTCCTATCTGGCCTGTGCAGAAAACAGATGGGTCTTGGAGAATGATAGTTGATTATTGTAAGCTCAACCAGGTAGTAACTCCAATTGCAGCTGCTATTCCAGATGTAGTATCATTGCTTGAGCAAATCAATACATCCCCTGGTACCTGGTATGCAGCTATTGATCTGGAAAATGCTTTTTTCTTAATAGCTATTAGTAAGGACCACCAGAAACAGTTTGCTTTCAGCTGGCAAGGTCAGCAATATACTTTCATTGTCCTACCCAGGGGTATATCAACTCTCCAGCCCTATGTCATAATATTGTTTGCAGAGACCTTGATCGTTTCTGCCTCCCACAAGACATCACACTGGTCCATTATATTGATGATATCATGTTGATTGGACCTAGTGAGCAAGAAGTAGCAACTACTCTAGATTTACTGGTAAGGCATTTGCGTGTCAGAGGATGGGAGATAAATCCAACAAAAATACAGGGGCCTTCCACCTCAGTAAAATTTCTAGGTGTACAGTGGTGTGGGGCATGTCAAGATATCCCTTCGAAGGTGAAAGATAAGTTGCTGCATCTGGCCCCACCCACAACCAAAAAAGAGGCACAATGTCTAGTTGATCTTTTTGGATTTTGGCGACAACATATTCCTCATTTGGGTGTGCTACTCCGGCCCATTTATTGAGTGACCAGAAAAGCTGCTAATTTTGAGTGGGGATATGAACAAGAGGAAGCTCTGCGACAGGTCCAGGCTGCTGTACAAGCTGCTCTGCCACTTGGGCCATATAATCCAGCAGATCCAATGGTGCTGGAAGTGTCAGTGGCAAATAGAGATCCTGTCTGGAGCCTTTGACAGGCCCCTATAGGAGAATCACAATGCAGAACCTTAGGATTTTTGAGCAAAGTCTTACCATCTGCTGCAGATAACTACTCTCCTTTTGAGAAACAGCTTTTGGCCTGCTACTGGGCCTTAGTAGAGACTGAATGCTTAACCATGGGCCACCAAGTTACCATGAGACCCGAGTTGCCTATCATGAGCTGGGTGTTGTCTGACCCACCAATCCATAAAGTTGGGCATGCACAGCAGCACTCTATTGTAAAATGGAAATGGTATATACGAGATAGAGCCAGAGCAGGTCCTGAAGGCACAAGTAAGTTACATGAAGAAGTGGCACAAATGCCCATGGTTTCCACTCCTGCCACAATACCTTCTCTTTCCCAGACCAGAACTGTGGCCTCTTGGGGAGTTACTTACAGTGAACTGACTGAGGAAGAGAAAACTCGGGCCTGGTTTACAGATGGTTCAGCACAATATGCATGTACCACCCGAAAGTGGACAGCTGCAGCATTACAACCCCTTTCTGGGGTGTCCTTGAAGGACAGTGTGAGGGGCCTCCCAGTGGGCAGAAATTAGAGCAGTGCACCTGGTTGTCCATTTTGCTTGGACAGAAAACTGGGCAGAGGTGCATTTGTATACTGACTCATGGGCTGTTGCTAATGGTTTGGCTGGGTGGTCAGGGACTTGGAAAGACCATAATTGGAAAATTGGTTACAGAGGTTTGGGGAAGAAGTATGTGGATAGACCTTTCTAAGTGGGCTAAAAACACGAAGATATTTGTGTCCCATGTGAATGCACACCACAGGGTGACTTCAGCAGAGGAAGATTTTAATAATCAAGTGGATAAGATGATCCGTTCTGTGGATACCACTCAACCTCTTTCCCCAGCAACTCCTGTCATTGCCCAATAGACTCATGAAAACAGTGGTCATGGTGGTAGGGATGGAGGTTATGCATGGGCTCAGCAACATGGACTTCCACTCACCAAGGCTGACCTGGCTATAGCCACTTCTGAATGCCCAATCTGCCAGCAGCAGAGACCCACACTCAGCCCCCAATATGGCACCATTCCCCGAGGTGACCAGCCAGCTATATGGTGGCAGGTTGATTACATTGGACCACTCCCTTCATGGAAGGGGCAGCGATTTGTTCTAACTGGAATAGACACATACTCTGGATATGGGTTTGCTTTCCCTGCACGCAATGCTTCTGCCAAAACTACTATTCGTGGGCTTACAGAATGCCTTATCCATCATCATGGTATTCCACATAGCATTGCTTCGGATCAAGGAACACACTTCACAGCAAATGAAGTGAGGGAATGGGTGCATACTCATGGAATTCTCTGGTCTTACCATGTTCCCCATCACCCAGAAGTAGCTGGATTGATAGAATGGTGGAATGGCCTTTTGAAAACTCAATTATGGTGCCAACTAGGTGGCAAAAACTTGAAAGGCTTGGGTAATGTTCTCTAGGAAGCAGTGTATGCTGTGAATCAGCGTCTGCTGTATGGTGCTGTTTCTCCCATAGCCAGGATCCATGGGTCCAGGAACCAAGGGGTGGAAATGGGTGTGGTACCACTCACTATTACCCCTAGTGATCCACTAGGAAAATTTTGCTTCCTGCCCTTGCTACCCTGAGTTCTGCTGGTCTATAGGTTTTGGTTCCAAAATGGAATGTGCTTCCTCCAGGAGAAACAACAATGATACCACTGAACTGGAAGATTGCCACCTGGTCACTTTGGGCTACTTATGCCTCTGGATAAACAAGCCAAGAAAGGGATTACATTATTGTCTGGGGTAATTGACCCTGGCTATCAGAAGGAAGTAGGACTGCAACTACATAATGGAGGTAAAGAAGAGTTTTCTTGGAATATAGCAGATCCCCTAGGGCATCTATTAGTACTACCATGCTCTGTGATTAAAATCAATGGAAACTGCAACAACACAATCCAGGCAGGACTGCTAATGGCTCTGAAACTTCAGGAATGAAGGTTTGGGTCACTCCACCAGGTAAAGAACCATGGCCAGCTGAAGTGCTTGCTGAGGGTAAAGGGAACATGGAATGGGTAGTGGAAGAAGGTAGTGATAAATATGAACTTCGACCACGTGATCAATTACAGAAACGAGGACTGTAATGCTGTTTTGTTCATGTTATGCTATTTACATTGTAAGATATCAAGTTTAAGAATGAATGTTACCCAAGGATTTGCACCCTATTCTGGAGAGATTTAATGTATTTCCAGTGATATGCAGGACAGTTGAGTATTGTCAGGTAAAAGAAAAAAAAAAGTGTGCTTATTTGTTTTCATTTGGAAATTAAGTATGGTTTAAGGTGATACATATATATATAGGTGCCAAGCTGACAAGGGGTGAACTGTCATGGTTAGAGACATGTGTCAACTTGGCCAAGTTGTGGTAACTGTTTATCTGATTGGGCAAGTGCTGGCCTGTCTGTTGCAATGACGACATTTCATAGGATTAGGTCATGATCATGTCAGCTGCATCCATAGCTGATTCCATTTGTAATCAGCCAAAGGGGAGTGTCTTCTACAATTAGTGATGCTAAATCTAATCACGGGAAGCTTTTTAAGAAGGACTCAGAGGAGACAGGTTCCATTCCTGCTTCGGCTGGTGAGTCTCTCCTGTGGAGTTCATCCAGACCATCCTCGGAGTTTTTCGGCTTCACAGCCTGCCCTGTGGATTTTGGACTCTGCGTACCTGCAGTCATGTGAGACACTTATAGATTTTATATTTGAAAGTGTTCCCTGTTGATTCTGTTTCTCTAGAGCACCCTAACTAATACAGACATGAACAACCAACATTGACTAGAGAAGAGATTGATGACCTCAACAAACCAATAAGTAAAGAGATAGAATCAGTCATTTGGAAGCTCCCATAAAAGATATGTTCAGGACCAGATAGCTTCACTTGTGAATTCATCAAGTATTTAAGAAAGAATTAGTACCAATCCTGATTAAATGCTTTAAAAAGTGAAGAGGAGGGAAATCTACTATTGCAGGCAGCTCCTGTTTGTTAAAACTACTTCCTGTTGCCACAAGCAGGCCCTTGTTTACTCCAACCATTCCCTGCTTGAAAAATCTCCCAGGCCCCAAGGACAGTCAATAGGTAGGTAACAGAAGCTCCTGTGAAGCCACCTCCCCCTAACTGCTCATCCACTTCTGTAAACCCAGCTTTGCCCCCTTCTTGATTTAAACCAGCCAATCATTTACCTTGTCTTTAACATGTCCTCCTGTCTATAAAAATTGATATTAACCTTTTGTTTGGGGCTCAAACTTTCAGAGGCTACTTGGCTGAGCCCTATGGCCATAGACAATAAAACATACTTCCTGAAATTTCAGAGCCTTGTCCTTGGTTTGTTCTGCTTCTGTGTAACATTCCAGGAGGCTTTTGACCTTGTCCCTGGCTTGGCACAACATTTCTGGGGGCTTGTTTAGTATCAAGAGGCCAGTGACATTTTCACCTCCCTCGCCCACGGCAGTGGTATCACCCAGACTGGAGACCTAATGGAATCTAGTACCGGCAACGGGGCTTTTCCCCATCCCTCGGATTCCTGACCTCCCTGGCTGGGGCATTCATCACCACCAGAGTGGTGATGGATCCGGGACAGTTTCTGGAACCAGGCTTCTGGAAGAAAACCTGTCTGACTGGTAAGCACCCAGGTGTGTCAGTTTCAGCCCAGTTGTAAAAGGTTAGGGGAGGCTGAGCAGAAGGGGAACCTGATCACCTCCCAGAGACTCTCCGAGTACCAGTCTCCAGTTGGAGGATGGGGGAAATGGAAGTCTCCAGGTTCAGTTCTGGGAAGGTGGTGTGGGAGTGGTGGTGTTGGATTGTGTGTGTGGAATTGTGTAAGTGAAAGGAAGTCCTGGGACACAGCAGCGGCACACCAGGCCACAAGTGAGTTCAGATTCTGTGAGTTTGTGGCGATCCTCATATGGATCAGGGTGGGCAACCCTGAAAGGGCTGCCAGGGGAGGGTTTATACTGGACCACTAAAGCCAAGAGGTGCCCAATGTCCCCACTAGGGGAGTGACCAGACCAAATGAAGTGAGGGTTTATTCAAAAACCTTTGTTGTTTATCTGTAAGCCCTGTCCCTAATCGTTGGTGCCACTGATATGAGAAGGGAAGTCAGTAAGACACCATTGCAGTGTATGATTTCTAACTTTTTAAGAAAGCTTTTACTGATGGCTGGGGAGTCAAGCTAACCCCTGGCTGACTTAGGAAACTGTGTTAATTAAAGTGGACCAATTTTGGGGAAATAAAAAGAAATTTTCTTGTATTATGGCTTATTATTACTATGTCATAAATTAAAATGTTCACATTTCAGAATAAGAGGAGGACATCTGTTTAGGGGTTTAAAAATTTATCTCATTAAGAGAGACTGTTCTGTACAACTGATGTTGCTATTGCATTTGGTAAGAAACAGTTGAAATGTGTACTCTAGCTGGGAGGACTGTCTATCTTCCTGGAAGGAGGTGTACTTTAATAAATATATCTAAGTCCCAGGAAACTCCTCTCAGTCCCTAGCCAGTTTCCAGAGCCAAACTGGGCCCGGTCACATAAGCTAATTGGAATTTGGCCACTATTATGTGAAGATATCATAAAAAGAGGAAAGAGAAAAAAACTGCATGCAAGCAGTTAGAGAAAGAAAGAGGAGAAACTTAGGGGAAGGAGAGAAAAGAATCTCACAAGAGAGGGAGAGCACCTCATCAGAATCTTATGCTCTGCTATGGATATTAACTAAGGAGACTCTGAATGCTGTCCCCAAGATCTCTGTGGATTGTTACTAATGAGAGTTAAAATGCTGCTTCTGAAACATTCCAGCATTTCTCTTCAGGTGTTTATGCCATATATCTGGTGATGTAACTATGCCTTATTTTTGAAGACCCTTTTAATTACTATTGTGTTAGTTAGATTCAGTTGTCAACTTGGCCAGGTGAGCATACCTAATTTTGTTGCTGCGGACATAAGCCAACAGTACGTGAACCTCATCTGTTGCCAATTACATCCGCAGTCGGCTAGGAGGCGTGTCTGCTGCAATGAGTGACGTTTGACTTAATTGGCTGGTGCTTAAATGAGAGATTGCAACGTAGCACAGCCTAGCAGCTTGGCATTCCTCATCTCAGCACTTGCAGCTCAGCCCGGGCCCTTGGAGATGGAGAAAGAAATCACCCCGGGGAAAACTGTTGGAACCCAGGGGCCTGGAGAGAAGACCAGCAGAGACCATCCTGTGCCTTCCACGTAAGAAAGAACCTCAGTGGAAAGTTAGCTGCCTTTCCTCTGAAGAACCAACAAAATAAATCCCCTTTTATTAAAAGCCAATCCGTCTCTGGTGTGTTGCATTCCGGCAGCTAGCAAACTAGAACAACTATCTTTCAATTATTTTCTTTAATTACCTTCCTAATAAAATCTGTTTTTATATCGCTGAAGTTTGTGCTGTCCGCGAACCTGAACCTATAAATTAAATGGCCACAAATATCACATTGCCTTTCGTGTGACAAAATTGGCGCTGTGAGCAGGATTCGCCTTTCAGCTTGGCTTCATAGTGGTAAAGGTCAGTAAGACAAGCTTTAGAAAATTTGTGCAGAAAATATGGACTGTGTTCTTCTGAATATTGTGATGCTTTTTAGGACCAGTCTTGATAAATTTGAAGTGCTGATTTGTTGTCCTTTTTGTAAGCAGAATGTTTTGGATTTAAACATTTTGTCTCCCTGGGTTGTACTTTCTAATGCTATAAGACATTTGGGATTTTTAAGTCAGTAGCCCTTCTTCAAAATTTACTTGAAATAGATTAAGCTTTAGATATAAATTAGGAAATAATGTTATTTTTGAACAAGTCCTCTAAGCTCAAAGTCAAGAACCAAGAAATCCCAGGATGGGATGATTTACCTTACTCCTCACTTGCAATGGAATTGGCAAAATGCACAAGGCCCTGTAAAGATTGGGAGAATAGAATTAAAAAGGGAGAGCCTATTCAGGTTGTTCTGTGTCTAGAAAACATTCCATTAGAAAAAGGGAAAGAAATAATTGGAGTGTGTAAAAAAGGATAGGGTTTGTTAGTGGAATATAGAAAAATGTGTGAATAGAAAGATGAAGCAATCTCTGAAAAAAAAAGTATGAAAAGGAATTGGCAGAATTACAGGAAAAACTGTCCATGCTACAGAATTAAAATTTTGTTTTGGAAAGTCAAATTTATAATGATCAGTCAGTAGCTGAGAGGGTTGCAGTCCATGTGGCCCAATATAAACATGAAAAAGAAATGAGGTAAAGTGAACAAAGGGAAAGTACATATGGCATTAGCCACTGCCAGTACTGATTGGGACCCTGATAAGTGGGATGGGGATATGTGGGATGAGGCAAAAAATGAAAAAAAATGGGAATATTTTAGATGATAAAGTTTGTCAGAAAAAAAAAGAGCAAATATCCTCCAAAAATAGGAGCTGGCTCAACACAAAGGCAAAAAGAAGAGAAACAGAGCAATCAGATTACCTTCAAAACCACTATAAAAGAACAACAAATAACTGACATTCTTAGGTGTTTTACTCAGAAGACTGGTGAGCCATTAATAACCTAGATGGTCAGAATTGCTGATGTAAGGGCTGGAGGAGTGGTGCTGGACTATGCTGATTGCATAAAACTTGTAGGAATTAGCACCAATCCCTTTATACAAACTACTTTTCAGGAGTTTAGTCAGCAGACTGGAAAAAGCTCTAACTTGCTGGCATTGGTTACACGAAGGTATAATAAGCAAGGGCTGACACTATGTGGCCAAGAAATAATCAACCCTGGTACACTTTGTGAGATGCTATGCAGAAATTTAAAAAGGAAGTTATGAAGTCAGCAATTGTATTGGGAGAGGCCAACACATACCACCTCCTCCCTGTCAATGCTTCACAGAGAAATACTATCATTAAGACAGCACCTCCAGCATATAAACACTTGATAATGACTTTATTATTAGGAGAAACAGGCAATTCACTTAACTGTGTCTTAAATAAAATGGCAGAACTGGGAGACATGGGGGATTGGAATAAGGGGAAAAGAAAGGCCAAAAGATACAATGGGAAATGGTTCCCCAATATCAGTAACAGAATTTCCTGCAGAGACATGTTCCAAGCCCTGCTGGAAGCTAAGGTCAACCGAAAAAGTATTAACATTTTGTCAAAAAGGGATAAAGAGAATATATGTAGAAAAATATAAACCAAGTTATAATCGTAAAGTGAATAGTGCTCCTACTTCTGGCAAGGCAAAAGGCCTGCATCCAGCTCCCTTGGCAGCTATGTACCCTCATTTATCCCTTTCATCCAGACAAAGAGATTAGGCCAAACCCCATTATCTTTGACTCCACATTTGTGGCTACCCTTTGGTTTGATGTTTCCTATTTTTAAATTGGGGAAGGTGTTTAATATTGAGAAACTCTTTGCTTGCAAGTTTTATGCTTACTTTGAAAAATTTTTTTCATGTGGCATTAATTCTTAGTAAAAAATTGTATATGTTCAAATATGCATTGACTAAAGCATTTTAAGTATTTAACATTATTCTGACAAATTCAATTTTGATGGTAATTGTATGTAGTGAAATGTTTGTTTGAAGTAATGACATAAGTATGAAGGATATAAAGGATGTGTTTTTACTAAAAGGAAAAAAAGAGTAGTTTTGTCCTAAGATAAAATAAATGGCTGTTACAGAATAAGGAAAATGTAAGACAAAGCCTGAACAAGCATAGTAAGTTGCCGAAGGTTTGTGGAGAAGGAAATTATAGTCAAAGTAGGAAAAGTTTTAGGCAAGCTAAAAGGGAAGGTGCATTTTTTAGCATCTACCCTCCTTTACATGAGGTTGAGCCAGGGGACTTGGTGTGGGTAAAAGATTGGAAAAAAAGGCTCCCTCCAGCCTGGATGGAGAGGTCCTTGCTGTGTTGTTTTAGTAACCCCAACAGCTGTCAGAGTCACGGGGATCATCCTGTGAATTCACCACTCTCAGGTCAAGAGGGCCACCACAGATGACCCCTGAAGTGTAGCCCTGATCCTAAACACCTGACACACATCATTCTCCAGAAGCCACCATGCTCTTCTCCATCACAGCCAAGAGCAGCTGATCAGCCCACAACGGAGGCCTAAATAACCATCATTGCCCTGCTCTAGCTCACTGGAAGCAGATAGTCAATGCATGGCCAAAGCCTGAGGAGACCTCCAAGCCCTGCCTCAGTCACCCCAGAAGCTGACTGATCTACACATGGCCAAAGATTGAGAAATTAACACATGGACATCCCGGCCTGCTGGATGTATAGACTAATTGTCTTTTCTTACTCTTTGCATTTGTCTTTCATTTAGCAGTTTTAGCCCTCCTGGAAACAGGTCTCCTGGAATTCTTCCTGAAAACCAACTTTACTCTAATTTGGAGGCATCCCTTATCCCAGGTAACTTTCCCCTTCCTAGCTGCTGCCCAGAGTGTGTGTCTCCATTCCTTCCCTGAGGATAAGTGTACATTCATGTGGTGGCACTCCCCATAGCCAGCACCATACACCTCACTCTGTTCCTGCTTGGCAGGGTTAAAAGCCCTTCCAAGGGAAGGACGCATGCCAGGCATGCATTAAGACCACCTATGTTGGAAAAAAGGTGAAAACTATAACCAGTATTCATGCCAGGGCAGTTCTCAGACCTGAATTATTCTATATGCACTGTAAAGGAAGGTCCCCCAGTATGTTATAACCCCACCTTGCCAGGTTCAGTAATGCTGTTTACGCTACTCTAAAGTGGCAAGGCTATCACCATAACTCCTAGAAAGGGAGACAGTTCCCAAGTCCACCTGACCTTCAACACATGGATAGTTTTACCCCCTACCAAATCCAACACTTTCCCAGTGTGGTCCTCCTGGTAATGCAATATATGCAAGATTGGGGGGAGCTCTTGGCTGTGCTGAGGTGGAGGCCTACTGGGAGCTGGTGCCATGCAATTTGTCTCTTGCCTAAAGCTATGAGCTGGACCCTCACTGGTGAAAAAAACTGGGTTCCCCAAAACATGCAACCAGAGCCAGGGTCCCACCAGCAGGTAAGGGTGTGGGTGCCAGGGGGCATAGGCTGTGGAGCAGACAGATCAGAACCTTTCAGGGGATGTTGCCCCTCCCTCACTTACATACCTCACATCACTCTGGTTGGCCCTGGAGGATGGCCGGTTGCCCAAAGATGAGTAAGATTCCTCAGGGGAGGAACAACCTAAGACAGGTACAGTAACAAAGGAGCCATCAGGAGAAAACTTGGGGGCAACAGAGGTGGGGCACAGACCCTCACCCCCACAACTTTGCAGGTGCCGAAACCCTGCATGGCTACCTTATTTCCCATGCCCAGCTCAGATCGGGACATACCAATATCTGCAACAAGGAGAAGACAAAATATAGGTGATGCTATTGCCCACTGGCATGGGCAAGCATCAAAGTTGGTAATGTTGCAGGCAGCCCATTTGTTAAAACCGCTTCCTGTTGCAGCAGGCAGGCCCCTATTTACTTGGGCCACTCCCTATTTGAAAAATCTTCCAGGCCCCGAGGATGGTCAATAGGCAGGATAAGAGAAGTCCCTGTGAAGACCCCCACCAACCGCTCATCTGCTTCTGCAAACTCAGCTTCGTGCCCTTCTCAGTTTAAACCAGCCAATCATTTACCTTGTCTTTAATGTGTCATCCTGTTCTATAAAAACTGATGTTAACCTTTTGTTCAGGGCTCAGACTTTCAAAGGCTACTCGGCTGAGCCCTATGGCAACAAACAATAAAACCTACTTCCTGGAACTTCGGAGCCTCAGCACTGGTTTGTTCTGTTTCTATGTAATGTTCTGGGAGGCTTGCTGCCTTGTCCCTGCATGGTGTAACACTACCTAACTCATCTATGAGGCCAACATCACCCTAATACCAAAGCCAGACAAAGATACTACAAGAAAAGAATGTTACAGATGAATCTCTTTATTGAACAAAGATGCAAAAATCCTCAACAAAATACTTGTAAATATTCAGCAGCACATTAAAAGAATTATATACCATGACCAAGTGGGATTTATTCCAGGTATGCAAGGCTGGTTCAACACAAGAAAATCAATTAATGTAATATTACATATCAACATCAAAGTGGAAAAAACACATAATCATCTCAATTGATGCAGAAAAGGCATTTGACAAAATTCAACATCATTTTTTGATGAAAACACTTCAAAGAATAGGAATATAATTGAACTTCCTCCACATGATAAAGGGAATATATGAAACATCATACTCAATAGGGAAAGACTGAAAGCTTTTCCCCTAAGATCAGTATCCTGGTTTCCTAGCTGCCAGAATGCAACACACCAGAGATGAATTGGCTTTCAATAAAAGGGAATTTATTTAGTTAACATATAGTTCTTCAGAGGAAAGGCAGTTAACTTTCACCTGAGGTTCTTTCTTACGTGGGAAGGCACAGGGCAATCTCTGCTGACCTTCTCTCCTGGCCTCTGGGTTCCAATATCTTTCCCCAGGGTGATTCCTTTCTGCATCTCCAAAGGCCTGGACCGAGATGTGAGTGCCAAGATGAGGTATGCTGAGCTGCTTGGGCTGTGCTACGTTGAGCTCTCTCATTTAAGCACCAGCCAATTAAATCAAACATCATTCATTACAGAAGGCACGCCTCTTAGCCAACTGCAGATGCAATGACCAACAGATGAGGTTCACGTACCATTGGCACATGCCCACAGCAATAGAACTAGGCACATTCACCTGGCCAAGCTGACACCTGAACCTAACCACTGCAATCAGGAACAAGTTAAGTATGCTTACTGCCACCATTGTTATTTAACATTGTGTTGGAAGTTCTAGCTACAGCAATGAGGAAAGAAAAAGAAATAAAAGCCTTCCAAATTGGAAAGGAAGAAGTAAAACTTTCACTGTTTGCAGATGACATGATACCATATGTAGAAGATCCTGAAAAATCTACAGCAAAGCTATTAGAGCTGAAAATAAGTACAGCAAAATGGTAGGGTATGAGAAAAAAAGGCAAAAATCAGAAGCATTTCTATACATTAGTAATGACAGTCTGAAGAGGAATTCAGGGGAAAAAATCCATTTACAGTAGCAACCAAACAAACAAATATTAGGAAAAAATTTAACCAAGGCCACAAAGGACCTATCCACCAAAAAGTATAAGAAATTTCTGAAAGAAATCATGGAAGACTTATGTGGTAGTTAGATTCAGTTGTCAACTTGGCCAGGTGAAAGCTCCTAGTTCTGTTGCTGTGGACATGAGCCAATGGTAGGTGAATCTCATCTGTTGCTAATTACATCTGCAGTTGGCTAGGAGGCGTGTCTGCTGCAATGAGTGACGTTTAACTTAATTGGCTTGTGCTTAAATGAGAGAACGCAATGTAGCACAGTCAAGCAGCTCGGCATTCCTCATCTCAGCACTTGCAGCTCAGCCCATGCCTTTGGAGAAGTCACCCCGGGGAAAGTTGTTGGAACCCAGGGGCCTGGAGAGAAGACCAGCAGAGACCATCCTGTGCCTTCCACGTAAGAAAAGAGCCTCAGTGGAAAGTTAGCTGCCTTTCCTCTGAAGAACCAACAAAATAAATCCCCTTTTACTAAAAGCCAATCCGTCTCTGGTGTGTTGCATTTCGGCAGCTAGCAAACTAGAACAACTTAATTAAGTGAAATGGCATAATGTGTTCTTGGATTGCGAAGACTAAATATTTAAGACTAAATATTTAAGATGATATAAAATCAATATCCAAATTGATTTATAGCTTCAAAGCAATACCAATTAAAATCCCAACAACTTACATGCAGAAATAGAAAAACTAATAACTGAATTTATTTGTAAGGGCATAGTGCCCTGAAGAACTAAAAATATCTTGAGAAAGAGGAACAAAGCGGGAGGTCTCACAATACATGACTTTAAAGCATATTTCAAAGTTACAGTGGTCAAAAGAGAATGGCACAGTCATAAATAAACATATATTTTCCTATAGAATCAAATTGTGTGTTCAGGAATAGACCCTCTCATCTATGGACAATTGATCTTTGATAAGGCACTCAGACCAACCCAACTGGGACAGAACAACTTCTTCAATAAATGGTGTTTGGAGAACTAGATATCCGTATCCAAAAGAATGAAATAAGACCTCTATCTCACACCTTATACAAAAATTAACTCAAAATAGATCAAAGACCTAAATATTGGCATTAAGAATATAAAACTATTAGAAGAAAATGTAGGGAAATATCTTGTAATAGGAAGTGGTTTCTTAGACTTTATACCCCAGCAATGAAAGAAGAAATAGATGAATGGGATCTCCCCAAAAAGAAACATTTTTGTGCATCAAAGGACTTTGTCAGGAAAGTAAAAAGGCATCCTATGTATTGGGAGGCATTATTTGGAAGCCACATTCCAGATAAGGGTGTAATATCTAGAATATAAAAAAAGATCCTACAACTCAACAACAAAAAGACAAAACCCACTTTTAAAATGGGCAAAAGACATGGATAGACACTTTTCTGAACAGGAAATACAAATGGTTCAATAATATATGAAAAGATGCTCAACTTCACTGGCTATTAGGGAAATGCAAATCAAAATCACAATGAGATATCATCTCACATGTTCTAGAATGGGCATTATAAAAAAAACAGAAAACTACAAGTGCTGGAGAGGATCTGGAGATGAGTCACACTTATTTACTGTTGGTGAGATATGGAATGGTGCAACCACTCTGAAAGGCAGGTTAGCAGTTCCTCAGGAAGCTAAGTAGAGAATTGCCATATAGTGCAGAAATCCCATTACTAGATATGTAGTTGGAGGAACTTAAGGCAGTGTCATGAATGGACATTTTCACACTGATGTTTATAGCAGCATTATTTATGATGGCCAAGAGATGGAAACAGCCCAAATGTCCATCAATGGATGAATGAATAAACAAACTGTGGCATATGCATACAATGGAATCTTACACAGTTGTTATATAAAATAACGACATGAAGCATGCAATACAAATGAAACTAGAGGACACTATGTTGAGTGAAATTAACTAGAACCAAAAGGACAAATACTGTATGGTCTCACTAATATGAACTAATATTAATGAGCACACTCAGTGTTAAAATTGAGAGCACAGGTTTTTCAGGAGGGAGAAAAAGGGTAGAGATCAGACATTTGAAGATGATAGAGTACAGAATATTCAACAGGATTTATTGTACAGATCCAGAAATGGACAGTACAATACTATCTGATGACAACACAATATTGTAAGTACACTGAAAAAACTGAATGTAAGTATGGTTGAAAGAGGAAAGCTAGGAGCATGTAAGACACCAGAAGGAAAGAAAGAAGGTAAAGACAAGGACTGTATAACTTAATGAAACCTAGAGTGGCTAATGATGGTGATTAATTGTACAAATATAAATATACTTTTCCAAATTCCAGGAGGGTGAGTGAGTGCTGTTCTCTCATGGGCCTCTGCTTTATGAAGCAAAGTGTGTAAAGGTTGCCATAAAGGACAAACAAGTGAAATACTTTATACATTACAATGGTTGGAATAAAAACTGGGATGAGTGGGTTCCAGAAAGCAGAGTACTCAAATATGTGGACACCAATCTGCAGAAACAGAACTTCAAAAAGCCAATCAGGAGCAATACGCAGAGAGGAAGATGAGAGGGGCTGCCCCAGGAAAGAAGACATCTGGTCTGCAGCAGAAAAATGTTGAAGTGAAAACAAAAAAGAACAAACAGAAAACTCCTGGAAATGGAGATGGTGGCAGTACCAGTGAGACACCGCAGCCTCCTCGGAAGAAAAGGGCCCGAGTAGACCTCACGGTTGAAAACGAGGAGACGTTCATGAACAGAGTTGAAGTTAAAGTAAAGATTCCTGAAGAACTAAAACCATGGCTTGTTGATGACTGGGACTTAATTACCAGACAAAAACAGCTCTTTTATCTTCCTGCCAAGAAGAATGTGGACTCCATTCTAGAGGATTATGCAAATTACAAGAAATCTCGAGGAAACACTGATAATAAGGAATATGCTGTTAATGAAGTTGTAGCAGGGATAAAAGAATACTTCAATGTGATGTTGGGCACTCAGCTACTCTACAAATTTGAGAGACCACAGTATGCTGAAATCCTTGCTGATCACCCGGAGGCACCCATGTCCCAGGTGTATGGAGCGCCACACCTTCTGAGATTTTTTGTACAAATTGGAGCAATGTTGGCCTATACACCTCTGGATGAGAAGAGCCTTGCTTTATTACTGAACTATCTTCATGATTTCCTAAAGTATCTGGCAAAGAATTCTGCAACTTTGTTTAGTGCCAGTGATTATGAAGTGGCTCCTCCCAAGTACCATCGGAAAGCTGTGTGAGACTGCTGACACTCACTCACATTTGAATCTCTGTTAACACATTTTTGTTCCTAGTCCTTCTCTTGTACAAATGATGTACTTTGAAAATGTTAGCGTATAACAGAATTGATGTATGTTTGTTTTCTGTTTAATTTTAAACATAAAATAAAAGGGGTTATGCTCCTTTTTACTTTTCTCTTCCTTTTTTTTTTTTTTCATTTCAAAATTGCTGCCAGTGTATTCAGTGATGGACAACAGAGAGACATGCTGTGGAGTGTTTTATGGCCTAATTGACAAAGCTGCTTTTGAATGCTGGTGGTTCTATTCCTTTGACACTATGCACTTTTATAATATGTGTTAATGCTATATGACAAATGCTCTGATTAGTGCCGAAGGTTCAATTCAGTGTATATAACTGAACACACTCATCCATTTGTGCTCTTTTTTCTTTCTTTTCCTTTTTTTTTTTTATGGTGCTTAAAGTAAAGAGCCCATCCTTTGCAAGTCATCCATGTTGTTCCTTAGGCATTTTATCTTTGCTCAGATTGATGAAGAATGGTGGCTCGTCTCATGGTTTTTGTATTTGTGTCTAATGCACGTTTTAACATGATAGACGCAATATATTGTGTAGCTACAGTTTTCTGGAGAAGTCAGTCTTTTAGGAATTGTTTTTCATATCTTCAATAAATTTTTTCTTTAAATTTCAAAAAAAAAAATATACTTTTCCATGAGGAGAACTGTCCTAGTTTGCTAGCTGCAGGAATGCAATATACCAAAAACAGAATGGCTTTTAAAAAGGTGAATTTAATGAGTTGCTAGTTCATAGTTCTAAGGCCAAGAAAATGTCCCAATTAAAGCAAGTCTGTAGAAATGTCCCCTCAAAGGCATCCAGGGAAAGATACCTTCGTTCAAGAGGGCCAATGAAGTTCAGGGTCTCTCTCTCAAGTGAGAAGGCACATGGCAAACACAGTCACAGTTTCTTTCTCATCTGGAAAGGCACATGGTGAACATAGTCAGGGTTCCTCCCTCATCCGGAAGGGCACATGGTGGACACAGCATCATCTGCTAGCTTCTTCTCCTGGCTTCCGGTTTCATGAAGCTCCCCGGGAGGCATTTTACTTCTTCATCTCCAAAGGTCACTGACTCGTGGACTCTCTGCTTCATGTTGCTGCAGCATTCTATGCTCTCTCTAAATCTCCCGTTCTCCAAAATGTTTCCTCTTTTATAGGACTCCAGAAACTTAGCAAGACCCACCCACATGGGTGGAGACATGTTGTCACCTAATCCAGTTTAACAACCGCTCTTGATTAAATCACATCTCCAGGGAGATGATCTAATTGTAGATTCAAAAATACAGTATTGAATAGGGATTATTTTGCCATTACAAAATGGGATTTTGATTAAAATATGGCTTTTCTAGGGTACATACATCCTTTCAAATGAGCACAAGAACAAATGAATGTCAACAGTGCAAGGTGTTGAAAATGGCATGGCATATAAAAATGGGATGGTTTATGAAAAAAATGGCAAACTAGAGTCTATAGTTAATAGTAACATTTAATATGCTTTCAGTAAATATAACAGAGACGATATACTAAAGCTAAATGTCAACAAGAGGAGGATATAAGGGAGGGGTATGGGATTCTTGGTGTTTCTCCTTTTTTCATTTTTTAAAATTTGTATTCTTTATTTTTCTTTTTCTTCCTCTTCCTTTGTAGAAAAAATAGAAATGCATAACTAAGGGATTATACTAGGAACCACTGAATGTTTACTTGGGATGAATAATATAGTGTGTGAATAAAACTATTTAAAAAAATAAACTGAAAGGTACAAGTGCTGGAGGATATGTGGAGAGAGGGATGTACTCTTTCCTATTCACTGCTGGTAGAAAAGTAGAATAGAGCTACCCATCTGGAGGGCAGAGTGGTGGTTCCACATGATCCAGCAACCCCATACATATTTGGAAGAACTGAAAGCAGGGACATGAGTGAACTTTTTTTGTATGCTGCATGGTGGGAGTCACACTTCATTCTTTTTCCATGTGTCTATCCCATTATTGCAATACCATCTGTTGATTTTGGGGGGTCAGGGGTGTACACAGGCCAAGAATCGAACCCAGATCTCCCACATGGGATGAGTGGACTTTTGCACTCTTGTATTTATGGTGGCAGTATCCACAATTTTCAATGTATGGAGCTGGCTTAAGGGTACACTGAACGATGAATCAAAGGACAAACTGTGGTCTATATACAAAGGAGTATTGAGCAGCTGTGAGAAGGAATGAAGTTGTGAGGCATGGAACTATATGAATGAACCTTGAAGACATGTTGAGTGAAATAAGCTATAAAAGAAAAGACAAACACTGTAATGCCTTACTAAACAGACTAACTATAATGAGCAAACTCTGAGAATTCAATTTGAGAGCATAGGATATCAGGGAAGGTTCCTGGATTATAAATTCTTAACAGCAGTCAGATCTATTCCTGAGTTGTAATGGTTATTTCTAATTTCTGAGATGCTGAGCTCTTTGTGTATAACCTGGTCATTCCCTGGAACTTTGGGTATTTGTGTGACACCTGAGACTCTGAGCTAGAGCTCTGAAGCTCAGAAAGTCAGTATTACCCAATACAGCAGCCTTTAAAAAGCTGAACAAGAGATCAGATTTCAATTAGGGATATGAATGAAGCAGATCTGATTTGGACTAAATTAATCAGATTAAAGAGTAAAGGATGAAATTGATTGGGGGTTAAGATTTCAATTTTTGTGTGAGACCAAAGGACGACATGTTTATTGGGTGTAAAATTTATATTTCCTGTAGCACACCATCTAATTTAACTTGTATGGTCAGTTTATTCAAAAACCATAATTACATGGAAGCTTAAATAGGGAGTGAGATCTTGGTGGTCTGTATACGTTTGTGTGATGCCCCATGACATCTAGAGTAATTTGGGCAGGGAATAAAAAAAAAATGTATTTGCAAAGCCCCCTTGAGGGACTGGGGAAAATGTGGAAATATTGAATTTTCCCACCTGGGGAATTTCTGATACTCTCACAAGCATTGGGGACTATACATTTAATAGACTGAGCCTTCAATCTTGATGCATGCCCTTTTAAAATTTATTCCTGCAGAGAAGAAGCTAAGCATATGGATAATTATGCCTAAGAGTCACCCCCCAGAGAACCTCTTTTGTTGCTTAGATGTGGCCTCTCTTAAAGTCAACTCGGCAGGTAAACCTTCCACCCTACGTGGGACCTGACTCCCAGAGGTGTAAATCTCCCTGGCAGCATGGGACCTGACTCCAGGGGATGAGCCTGGCCATGCCATTGTGAGACTGAGAAAGCCTTCTTGACCAAAAAAGGGAAGAGAAATGGAACAAAAAGCTTCAGTGGCTGAGAGATTTCAAACAGAATTGAGACGTCATTCTGAAGGTTATCCTTATGCAGTATATAGATATCCCATTTTAATTTTTAGTGTATTAGAATAACTAGAAGGAAATACCTGAAACTGTTAACTGTAATCTAGTAGCCTTGATTCTTAAAGACAATTATTTAACTATATAGCTTTTATAGCATCATTGTGTGATTGTGAAAACCATGTGGCTGATACTCCCTGTAACCACTGCATGAATAGATCAGCAAAAAAAAATAATAGTGAGGTTAAGGGGTTAAAAAAAAAAAAGGAGCAAAGACCTCGATGACATTGCTTGCAGGTAAACAGTCAGCATGTGGCATGTGCTCCCATGATGTAGGCGTGAACCCAGTTCAACCATCTCCTCCAACGGGGTGCTCATGAAATATGTTATGGTACTGCCATAACACAGAATGTGATCTTGTCTTGATAAACAATGAGTCATACTCACACTCATATTCATACTCATATATCACTGATGTGTAAAAAGCCGTACTGTTAAGTGAATAAAAGCGTAGTGCAGGAAAGCTTGTTTAGTACATTCTCATTTATGTAGACAAAATCTGTTATATACTTGAATTTTATATATTTCTCTGGGATGCAATAAGGAAAGCAGGAGAAGAAGAAGCCTTGCTTTTCACTGTATATCCTTCTGTATATTTTGAAGTTTGATTTTGAATCTTGTGACTATAGAATTAACTCAAAAATTAATTAATTTAAAAATAATATAATCATTTGGCTGTGGGTAGAGCTAAGCAGATAGAGAAGGTTAGCAGGATATGCTCCAAAATTATAATTGAGGTTATCTATAAGTATGGAAACTATGATAATTTCTACTTTCTTCTTGAGGTATTTCTTCATTAGTTTTTACATTAAATGTGTGTCATTTAAATAAAAACTCTTGATTTTCAAATATTTTTTGTCTAATTCTATTTTCTCATGATGATGCTTATTATTATCTCTGTATGGGGATCCTTCAAAATTTTTCCCATGTTAGTGAGAAGGATTAGTACAAAGCAGCTCCACAAACGCAGATGAACAATAACTGAGACCTGTGAATAAAATGCTTTTACGCTCTGCTTTTCAACATCCTGATTTACTAATGAGGTTTTTAAAACTTAAAACTGAAAGACTTAAAATTGCAGTCCTTTGTGGCTTCTCTTGTCTGTCATGAATGATTAAGTGGCTTATTAAGATAATTAAGTTTGGACCTCTAACTAATCGTTTTTACTGCGACACAATATCCTATTAGACGTCATCGAATCTTATGGGGTTTTTTTATTCAAGGCTTCTGCTAAACTATGATAATGAGAACTGAGAAGCCATCCTAATTAATTATAAAGGATCAGCTCATTTAAAGCAGCATCTCTTTTCTTGTTCCCCTACTCCTCCATCCCTCATCTCCCTCAAGTCAGAATTCTAGATATGGGCAAAAAGCTGTAGTAAGAACTCAAGATTTTCTAGTTTCTATTTAAGGTGATTTAGTTAAACTTGATGTGGTTTCTAGGTAAAGTGGTCTTTCTCTTCCCGCTACCCAGGTGCTGGCTAATTTCCTTTCAAATGGGCTTCAGCTTAAATGTGACTCTCTCGGAAAGGTTTCTGACACTCCTGATCTGTTACCACAATATTGCGATCTTGTGTGACTAAGAGTATAATGACTATCTTCCTCAAAAAATCTTTGGCTTTCATTACGAGACCAGGATCCTATCTGCCTTGTGTCCCGTTATCCTCCAGTACCTAGTTCACTGTCAGAAATATGGTAGGTGCATAATAAAAGTTTGGGGAATGGATTAATTATAAATCATCATCGTTTTCCTCTTCTCACATTTTAGTCAAATATAGGGAAATTTTGCATAAACATATTTTATTTGATCCTTAAGATTTTAGACCTCTAAAGATTTTTTTTCTAATTTAATTCTATTCCCAAAGCAGAATAACGTAATTGGCAGAGCATTGGATTAATGTTCAGAGTCATATCTGCTTGTGCTATCTGTCATTTCTTAGTTATGCGACCTTCGCTGGTCACTTAAATTCTCTAAAACCACAATTCCCTAATCTACAAATTGAAAATAATACCTCCTTTACCTGCTTCACACAATTATTGAAAGGAACAGGAGAGAATTAACATGAATTTGGTTTACAAACCCTAAAATGCTAACCAAGAGTAAGAGGTTTTTATATATGGAAGATTTTTACTTTTATTGATTGATTCTCTACAGATGTAATCACAGATACTTTTAGGTGAAAATGAAAACTTCTATAGTACTCTGTCCTAGCCCACCTCATTATTACATCATTGAATAAACCACCAGTCTACCACCTAGATAAAAGAATTGATTTCAGTAAAAGCATAATACTACACTGGGCTTAGATCAAGTTTTAAATAATGATTCCCAAGCCAGAACAAAAAAGAAGTCAAGGAGTTCCACTGTGCTTTTATGGAGAACTTTCAAAGGAGACAGTGAGATTGGATCTCACCAGGAGGGGAGCGATGGCTGTCTGTATTTCAATCTCTCTCTCTTTCTCAGAGATCTCAGAGGTTTTCATTTATGGTGGTAAAATCACCATGGAACTGATTCTGGCCATCAGAAAAATAAACTTAAAAACCTAAATATCAGCACACTGAGAGTCAATCTACCTTCCAGGGAATGGACTGCATTCCTAATAGGCAGAGAATGATGCATAAAATCAGAATGCCAGTTTATTGTTTATAAAAAGAAATACGGCTGCCCTACCTCCTGGAATATTTATATCAGCATAACTACTCATCTGTCTCAAAGGCAGACCTTGTTAGAAAGTCACACTTTAGTGGGAGGGGTCCTAGGCAACACAGAATCACAACATAAATAAGGTCTTTAATTGAAATAGCCTGAAGCATGGATGTAAACAATAAGAATATTCTTGCTTTAAAGCCATTAGTTAAGATATTCTTTGTGTTGTTTGAGTGCACATGGTTGATATTTGTACCTCTGGGTTAATGTTTCCTGGCTTCAGAGCTGAGCAATGCTTTCTGTTGTTTTTCCTTTAGATTTATGTATTCTTTCAAGTCTTGCTCTGACTCTGCAGTAAATCATTTTTATTTTTCAGACACCTGCATACATCTGCTTTGATCTACTCTCGATTGATTTTACAATTTAGTTCTCAGAGGACAATCTCATTAACCCCCATTTACAGTCTCTTAGGGGTACTTTGCAGATGACCCCAAGTACTACCTTCAAAAAAAACAAAAGCAGATTAGCCAAACATGAGCTGAGTTGACTATTATTCAAAGAACATTGAATTATTAAGCTAGAATTTAAACATCGAAAGACAAAGATGTAAATGATAAGTCTGGTCAAAATAACATTTAAATCGGACCAGTGAAGATATCAAAGAATTCTTTTTTAGATAATCTGTCTTGACGAATGATTTTACCAGATCTTACAGAACATGGAATAGCTTTTCATTTAAAGAATTAATGTGTGTAATGAAGTAGAAAAAGAAATGAAAAATCAAATTCTTAACAGCTTTTTAATTCATGTTATAAGATTGATTTCCATTTATAATTAACTATAATCCATCTCTCTCATTTATATCTGACTGTGCATTTATAAAATGTCACTCCTGGTAAGATGGTGTCATTAATTTTAAGAACAACGAAAAATAATAGACAACATACTTGGATTACCAACTACCTCATGAATAAGGCTTCTGACAGTCACAAACTGTTTAAACAGACATATGTACAATGGTACAACTCAAATATCTGCAAGGCTAATGACCAGGACAAAATATCAAGAAAAAAATTCTAGGAGCACATACTTCAAAAAACAGACTCTCGGCAGGGGGATGCGAGGGTAATTCAGTGGTAGAATTCTCACATGCCATGCAGGAGACCCAGATTCAATTCCTGGCTCATGCACTTCCCCAAAACAAACAAACAAGCAAAGAAAGAAAGAAAACAACAACAAAAATGTCAACAAATGGTGCTGCAATAATGAGATACTCACATGTAAAAAGAATGAAATGTAACCCCAGGCATATAGCAATCAAAAAAAATAATAATATAACAAAAAAAACAGGTTCTAATTTTTTAATGTATTTTCATAGATTATGCTGTAGGATGAGAGGTATTAGAATGTAAAATTAATATAATCTGGTTTATTGCCATGGGAAGTAAATTTTATGTTTTATATTGCAAATCTCTATTTGAGGGAAATTTGCTCACATTCCTAGCAGACATCTCCAAAAGGGAGTAGCATTAATAAAAGACAAAAAAAAAAAAAAAATAGAAGAGAAAAGCAACATTGACACAGCGAAAAGAAAAAAGATACTTTGTTGCCTCTGGTTTAAATTATATAGCATTTTAGTAACATTTTTATAATTATTATTACACTCATTTTGATAAGAGCATATACCTCAACAGCATCCTTGCCTTTGAGCCATTTAAATTCAGATGCATTTCACTATTGACTTTTCTGAAAGTCAAAACAGATTTATGGGGTAGTGCAATGGTGGCTCACTGGCAGGGTTCTTGCCTGCCATGCCAAAGACCTGGGTTCAGTTCCTGGCACCTGCTCATGTGGGAAAAAAAAAAAAAAACAGATTTATGTTTGACTTTTGTGCCATTTTGGATGTATCATAAAGAAGCAACCAAACATCCAAAATCTTACGACTTAAAGAAAAGTTACCCTGGAGCAAATTTGCAGCATATTTCTTAAACCAAGTGATATGAAAACTTTCATGCATTCATCTCTGTTTACAAAATAAAACACAAAAAAACAACTGTTTATTTGAGAAGGGGAGGGAAGTTTGAGATATTTGTTAAACACAAATTCCTAATTCCTAGATATTTTTTAACTTGAAACCAAGCATGCTCTGGACTCTCATCCCATCACCCCTTAGCTCTGCCTAATGGAAGGTAAGTACATTTTACTCATGTAAACTAATTTTACATCAAATTTGTCCATGTTGTGCATTAAAAAGTCACATAGATAAGTTTCAGATTAGCTGCTTTTTGAGATCTTTGTTTTTATTATTTCAACTAATCTTTTGTTAAGTGTATTTGTCGAATGTGTTTGAGTTATGGCCTAGAATACAAAATAAAGACATATAATTCTCTTCCCTTAAGGAACTGAAAATATATTGGAAAACACAGATGCCCATTTAATCAAATGGCTGTACTAGAAGACATGAGGAAGAGAAGGAGGAAGAGGAGGATTAGTGGAACATTTACTATGACCTAGACATTCTCCTAAGAGTTTTAAATGTATTACCTACTCTGTGAAGTAGATGTTAGTCTCATTTTAAACATAAACCAACTAAGAGAGATCAAGTAATTTGCCACAGGTCTCATAAGTCTGATCCCTGAGCCTGCTTTCATTTTTAATACTAAACTGTTTGCTTTTCTAATACAAGTATCTGAAAAGGGTAGTAATATTTGTAGGAATGGTGGCACGGGCAGGAGGCTTCATGGAAGAAGTAATAATTGATCTGGGCCCAGAAAAATGTTCAGGATTTCACAGGGAAAACCTATGAGCAATACAATGAAAGGAAACCCAAGAGCAAATGCTCAGATAAAGAAAAATGCGGGCATGTTTACAGACTAATGACAGTATAAAAGGAGAGTCTAGGACAGAGGATATAGTGAAAAAATGAAGCTGAAAAGGAAAGCCACAGAAAATTAAAGAAAAGGAATACAATGATAAGGAATTCTGACTGCATTTAATAGGCAATGGCGAGCGATTTACATTGTGGTGTGTAATGAAAGATGCCTTTATGTGTATATGGGGGGGCAAGGAAATAATTGAGAGCAGAGGGAAAACTTTGGAAGCAATGGGATTAGTTAGGAAGCTGATGCAGTAACACAAGTAGATGGTATTAAAATCAAAAAAGAAGAAATACATATAAAAGGCAATTCAAAGGAGGACTCAGATTTAATTAAGAGGCTGGCTAGAGAAGGAGAGGAAGAAAAAAATAATCAAGGGTGACCCTGAGTTTTCTGCCTTTTGTGACCAGAATGATCATTAACTTAGGGGTCACCAGAGGAGTTCTCTTGGGACATGGGGTTGGGGGCGGGGGCAAGTCAGGAGAAAAATGGATTTGGTTTTGGGTATATTGAGTTTGAATTACTAGCAGGATATCCATAGGGAGATGCTTAGTAGTACTTGGACATTGGAATGATTGTGCCTGACATAGTAATACCTTGAGAATAAAGAACTCCCAGCAAGTGAGCACAGAATCAGAAGAAATAGCCAACTCATATGGGATGCCTACATCTTAAGGGAAGATGAAGAAAGAAAAGCCAGGATGAAGGAAAGGGTCATATATAGTAGAAAAAGCCAATGGGATGAAACATCATATAAATCAAGTTAAGATTTTCTAAAAAGATACAATCAACAAGATTTAATGCCTTAAAGGTTCCAAAAAGAAGCAAATTATGAGTTGTATTTATAATGTCATAACAGTAGTAGGAACCTAACTCTTCATGGGATTTGAAGCAATAATGAATTAACCTCTTTTGCTCACTCCTTCCCAGTGAAATATTCGCAGATAACACCAGTCTGTTATTTCATCCCTAGACTTGCTTGTCTTCCTGCTTGATCCCAAGGCCAGGCACTGTAACTCTGCTCTCAGTGATACTCAAGACTTTGACCCTCACAGCTATTCTTTCCCTGGGTATATAATTAGAATCAGTTACAGCAATTATTGTATGCTTTTTTTAGTTAATTTTTAAAGTTGAAATTGGGTACCTCTTTTCTCTCATAATGTTATCAATTATATCTCAAATACTTTTGTAATAATTTAAAACCAACAATAAAAATAACTATTTGAAAGATGTAATAATTGAAATTAGGGCCAATAACGCTCTACTGTTATTGTCTAATATCAGGCAAAGCAGGACATAGCATAGACAGTGGGAACATTAGAAAATCTCTAGGAATTTT
This sequence comes from Tamandua tetradactyla, assembly GCF_023851605.1. Taxonomy (NCBI): domain Eukaryota; kingdom Metazoa; phylum Chordata; class Mammalia; order Pilosa; family Myrmecophagidae; genus Tamandua; species Tamandua tetradactyla. The sequence goes on from NC_135331.1 coordinate 134,550,799, forward strand.
ATATAATTTTGAAATATATATTAATTATGTATTTTAATATATTTAAGTATATATTAATTGCAATATATATATAAAATATTATTAATATAGTCATATATACTAATAATATTTTATACATATAAATTTTACCTGGAAAAGGCTAAACATCTTTTAATTTGTTACTAATTCCCATGTAACTTATAACATATTAAACCTATTTATTTTTAGCACTTCTCTTTTTACAAAAAGAAAGAACAAGTCCTTGTGATTTTTCCATGGACCCTCTGGAAAATCCCAAAGACACTTTGAGATCAAGAAAATATCATTTAGGATTTGATTTTGGAAAGGCAATATGTAAAAAATTGTCAGGAGGTTAGAATACCTGGTTTAATATGTGAAACAATACTGGCTCTCTAACCAAGGAGAGATAAAACTTGACTCCCAATTTAACCAAATTGACTAGAAAAGATTTTGAAAGCATATACTGGGAGGTAACATGACAGTAAAAATCCTCAGTTGAAGGATTTCTCTGACAACTGAAGGCATAATAAAGTCAAAATAAAGTACAGGAAATTATTCTGATAAGACCCAGAATCTTTGCCTACTAGGAAGATTATTCAGAAGGTAAAGAAAAGCCTTTTATAACCTCTTACTAACAGCAGACCAATAATCTAAGAAAATTTTGTCATCTTAACATATAAAGAACAAATTTTAGCTTTGTATCAATATGCTATTTGATGGTAAGGTTTTTTAAAAGACCTTAGAAATAAATTCATCAAATATTTCCCAGCTCTGATTGTGAGAAACTAATATTTCTCATTATGCAACAGTCATTTTAATTTAGGACAAAACTACTCATTGTCCTTAATATAAATACATTTTGCAGTCCTTGCATTCATAACTTAGCATAAACCTAAAGTTTTAAGTGATCAAAAGATCTTTCAATTTATCTTTAAGCTGATGTCCTACAAAAAAACAATTACTGCTGAAATAAAATTCATCAAAATGAAGATTCAGTTTGGTTAAAACACAAACTTACTTTTTAAGAATCACCTTAAACATTTAGTAGATGCAATCCTAGCTTAATTGGTCAGTAAACCTATATAACTTTAGAATGAACATATCCAAGGAGAATAAAAATGCATGTCTATATTTTATCTAACATTGATAACACAGAAGAAATAGCTGTTTTTATCAAACCAACAACATTAAACTGGTATCATTTGCCAAGGTTTTACAACAGAAGATATAGAATCAGAATGGTGTTAGAATTCTCAAAGCAACACTAAGGTTAAAATATTATAGAGAGATACCTTAAAATTCTAAAGGAACATACTTTTCAACTTAGAATTCTATACCCAGCCAAACTAGTATTCATATATTTGTATAAAATAAATGTATTTGAAGGAAACAAAGAATCACTCTAGATTCTTGTGTTCTTTCAAATGAAGTTACTGGAGGTAATAAACTTCAGCCAAATGAGAGGTACAACAAGAGAGATAACAACGTGGAGCCCAATGAGGGAAAGGAAATCCAATTCTTTAAGGGAAATCAGGTTTATGGCTTGGTAGAAGGCCTAAAGAGCAACCAAACCAGACTAAAGCAAGTGTATGAAGAGTTTTGGCAGATAAGTCTTAAGAGGAAATAATTTATCTCAATATAACTCAAATGTTTGTCCATCTGAAAAATGTTCTTGGTTTCTGCTGACATACAACCAAGATGGCCTAAACTTTAGACAGAGAGAAGCCTGAGAGACTCCTAGTTAGGTAGCTCCTTATCTCCCTCTTACTTACTCCCTACTCTTTATATATTTCAGGTGGCCTAATTATTGCAAAGAAAAACATTCTGAACCAAGTTGTTGTAATTGAAATCTCAATAAATTACTCACCCATCCCAGTGATCAACCCCCTTATTATCTTTCAGTGCTTTTCACTAACCCACCCCCAGCCCTTAAAAATGCTTGCTGTCTTTCAGTTAAATTGAATTTGGTTCTATTCTCTTTCCACTACCATGGGATGAATGCTCAACCATGAGAAAGGAATGACCATATAAACAGAATCCCATGTCTCAGGGAACCACAAAAATTCTATAAAGTATTTATTCTAGTAATTCAGAATAAACCAGCTCTTTGGTAACTGTTACACCAATCTACATAGAAGTCATATAAGTAAATAAACTACATTTAAAGACTTGTTCCAAAAAGACATGTTGATTCATTGGGTGTTTTTCAAAGGATTCACCCATACAATTCCTTTAAATAACTATTCCAAATACAACAAACAATAGCTAAAACAATGTTTGCTAGCTTGATCATTACTTGAAATTAATGATATAAATGGAACCCAGATTTTTAAAATCTGGTTTTTGCATGCTAACATATCTATGATAAATAATGAGGTATTTATATAATTGAAATATTTTAAGTTATTGTGACTTTGGGGTGATCTTCCTGTCTAAGCTCCCTGAGAATTGCTACTATCTGGCCCCAGATCTGTATTTGTATTTTAGACCCTTGGTCCATGGCCACAGTCTATTGGTCACTTTACATTAGGACTAGTAATCAACAGATAGGACTGGCACAATAAGATTCTCTCACCAGGAACTTGGGAAAAGGACAAAGAGCAGAACAGTCAGTGAGCCATAGTTACTTTCGTGTTAGATGAGACACACTCTTATATCAGAAGATTCCACTTTGAGGAAGCCATGATGGAGATGTATACATAGAATATAGGAACGTGTTCTTCAGGAAGTCAAGGACAATAAGAATTGCATAGAAATGTTTCTATGTAGTATTGAAGGAAGGACATGCTGAGAAAATCTGTTTCTGATTCTGGTGAATTTCCGGCCTATTTCCTGTCACCATGACCTTGCTACTCGTTCTACTTTAAAAGCCTATAGGATGCGATATAGCAGAATTGTAATAGCTTTTATAAAGGGGAATTTAATAAGTTACAAACTTACAGTTCTAAGTAAAAGTGTCCAAATTAAGGCACTGATGTGAGGTTACCTTCATTCAAGAAAGGCTGATGAGTCAGGAACACCTCTGACAGCTGGATAGTCACGTGGTTGGCATCTGCTGGTCCCTTTTTCTGGTCTCTGTTGCTTTCGTTCTCTATTCTTGTGGAGTTTTCTCACTTTACTTCCCCAGGGCTGGCTTTCTTCTCTTGGCTTTCCTTGGCTCCTCCAGATTCAGGCTTGCTTAACATCTCATGGCAACGTCTGCTGGGCTCCAAGCATCTCCAAACATCCACATCTCTGTTCGCCATGTGTCCTCATCTGTTCCAGCTCTGCTGTGAAGTTTCTGTTGGCTCTGAAGCTTCTGTCATTTCTGTAGGTGCTGTTGTTTCTGGTGGCTCTAAAGTTTTTTCTAAATGATTCCCTCCTACCCTTTAAGAGGGTAAGTAACCCAGTACTCCAGTAAGTAACCCTACCTTGGATGTGAGGAGACACATGTCCATAGAAACCATCTAAGCAAAAGTTACCACCCACAACTGGGTGGGTCTCATCTCCATGGAAACAATCAAAAAGCTCCCACCCAGCAATATTAAATGAGGATTAAAGAACTTGGCTTTTCTGGGGTACACAACAGATTCAAACTGGCACACTATCTTTCTAACCTTGGTTCCATGAGAAAATCCTGTATCCTTCCAAAGAAATAGCCCTTATTATAAAAACAAAAAAATCACTACATAAAAAATCATGATTATTATTTTATCGATTTCAAGACATTCTGACAACCTTCAGATGAATATAAATGTTATAATTAATATTGAATGGGAAGAACAGGTTTGGAGACCACAATGCAAATAAAATGTCCTTATACACTTAATAGAAGATGAACTCAAAAGTAAATCTTTAACTGATAAATTATATGTTCTAGGTCTTCAGAGCCATAGCAGAATCTGTGGAATAAGCTAAGGAACTTTGATTTAACTTGAAAAATAAGAATAATAATTTGAATTTTAAAAAATGGTTAATAAATTCAGTGGAGCTTAGTCATTTAGAAGGATCAAAGTCATTAGCTTTCCTTGTAAGCTTTCTTCTCTTAGATAACTTCCAGAATAGATCCAGCTATAAATCTGAAAGGATTAAAGGGAGATCAAAGAATATAATTCTCCTTTTGAGAATATCTGCTCCTGGGAAAGTCCACTTGAGCTTTGACCTTGGAATGAGAGAAGTTTCTAAATAAGGATTTCTGAGTGTTGGCAATTCTGTAATCGTGTGTATTTGTGGTCGTGTGTTTGTGCTGACACAGATAATATAAATCCTGCAGATAAGAGCCTGTCTGAAAATAAAATTGCCTACTTGCTTGAAGAAATAATTATCAGTCCAGTTTGCATTTATGCTTGGAAGCTTGAAAATGTTTTCCTTATTGTTAATGAGTTGCCAGGGCATTAGATTACATTCCCAGTATTAGAAAATGATTCATTCAACTCCTATGATTCAAGGAATAAACATGTTAGCAATTCTATAAACATGAAGTAGAATTACAGGCCTATCAAGTAAATGGCTATATGTAACATATTTTTACATTACCACATACTAATGATTGTTATCACTGTATAATACTTTAATGGGTTAAAAACACTTTAATGCATTTTAACATCACTGCATATCAGCCCTGTGAACTACACAGGTACCATAACTTAAAAAAGAAGAACTGGAAATTCAGAGACACTAAGTAGCTTGATTAAAGCAACACAGCTTGGAAATAAAAGAGCCTGAATTTGATTCAAACACGCTTCTATCAAAATTGTTGTATTTTTACTACATAATACTGCCATCTAATGTAAAATACATATTTTTTTAATCTATCAAGGATGCAAGTCACTTTAACACTTTTTTTTTTCAGAATAAAGTCACAGTCTATAACATGGCTTAATAACTAAGCAACCAACCTACCACAAATTATGAGACTCTTGAGACTCTTCAGTAATCTAAGTGTCACCCAGAAGAAGGCTTTTTCTCCACATCTAGAGGTTTTGCTGCCCTTCGGTAATTTTCCTGGAGTCATTCATCAGTATGAGGTCAGCTCCACGGCAGTTTGTCATTGGCAACTGGGATTAGAAATGAGAGAGCTACAACAAGCTGCACAGAACATGGTCAAACCAGAGGAGCCCCTGTATCAGAGACGGTACAGGGAGACCCACAGACCATTATAAGGCCACAGCAGCAGTAATATGAATGCTTAAAGAAGACTATGAAAATAAATACTCAATGCACAAACACACAAATTACTTTCAGCAAACCCTACCCTTTGCTCTGGCTTTCACTGTTAAAAAAAAAAGTAAGAGCACATGCTCTACCTTGTCCTCACTTGTTGACCTGAGGCAAATTGATAACCATACTCTGTCTCTCTTTTGTATATTTTTTCTGTAAACATGGAGATAAAATAACTCCTACCCCCACAAGACTGTTCAGAATTTTTAAATATATAATGCATAAACTATTTTGAATAGTGGTTGGTGAGAGAATGGGCTCAATAATTGTTTGCCAGTGTTGTTATTTTTTAATCACATGGCCCAACGTCAACATTAACATGATTTTATTCTTCCAAGAAACTCTTGCCCAAGAACACAATGGTGCAAATAACTCTATTTTTTGTTTCAAGAACTTCCTCCAAATTCACATAACAAACTTTCAACAACTCTCATTATCTTCCTTCTCAGGACAACAAAGCACTCAACTAGGTTTATCAAATGACCGCATACTCTTCTAGATCCTTGCCTCAATGTGGGTTCACCCATGCTAAACAATTATGTCATGAATTTTGTGGAATCCCAATCAGGTCACTGCTTTGAAAGACCTACCTCAAACAAAACTTCAAAAATCTCATAAATATACTGCCTTTCACCTCTCCCCTCAGAAACACTAAGGTTGATCTCTCTTTACTGTGTGTTAAGAAATAAACATAACTTTGTTTTATTTTGATGGATCAAGAGTTAACATCATCATCATTATCTATACATTTTATCTCTCTAACCTGTGGTTTATAACTTGTGCACCAAGCACAGCAAAGTCATATGGGGACAGTGGAATATTTTACACTTTGGAGGGAAATACAGCAATCTCCAACATTTGTCAGCTACTGCACAGATTATTTTAATATTATATGAATATATTCCTGTCAAAATATCATATCTTCGTGAAATTGGGTTTTCAATGATTCCTGGGATAAAAATCAAGTATTTTACAAAAGTCAATCATTGTAGAATGAAAAATAAAGGTAGCAGTGATACCAGATTTTGAGAAGTTGTGCAGTGCCCAGCTGGCACACACATCTTATTAGTAAGTAATTTCAGAATGAAATAAAAATGTTATTTTATCTTTCAAATTATGTGCATTATTAAGTCAAATGGCTATTGAATATTAGGACTTAAATATCTGTTAAGATATTTAGACATAACTACTTAATAAATGGAAATGTTCAGTATTTCTTTTGAGCTAGGGGCATCACGAAAAAAAATCACTGAGACACTAAGGGTGCTGAGAACCAAGAAATTTTAGGAACCGCTGCTTTAAACTATTCTTTGCTAAAACTCTGACTTGCATAGAATTTATAGAAAGAAACTCTAGCTCCAGAGCAAAATAGTCTTTGTGACTCTCTCCATCCTCAATCTCAAACTCTCTTATGGATCTTTCCCTTCCTTACATGAATTTCTGTGCTCAGAAACCTGACACCTTCCCCCAAGAAAGTTCTTATTTTTATTACTAGTAAATTTAAATTTATACACACCAAAGATGTAGTTGACTATCTCTCAGCTTAATTCATTCACTCAGCAAATATTTATTGAATGTCTGATATCCACAACTGTTCCAGGACTGATGCAGTGCTTAACAAATTTACTACATTAATAGTTGTAATGTCCTGGCAGCTCATTCATAATTAGCTAAACATTTTCAAGCAAAAATGCATGCTGGAGTGATAATTATTTTAAAAATAGGTGGCTATTCCAAGGTGACAGCATGATTTTCACAAGGGCACACAGAAGCATAAACTACTAATCCATCCACATGAAATTTCACCAGGCCCGAGATGGGTTATTAAATTTGCAAATGTGATCTTCCTGCTTTGAAAAAAGCAAACACTTGATCAGTCCTATTTTCTCCTACTTCCTGCTCCATTTCATCACACTCCAAGAGTTTTTATCAAAATGATTTTATCAAAATCAAAATTTGATAGAATCTAAGATCACCTTCTCCATCATCTGCTTCTCCCAACAGCATCAAGCGATACTCTGCCCCTCATCCTCTGAGCCCAGTGAATTCTATTTTGCTGTATCTGAAAAATGTATTTTTTCTGAGAGACTCATGGATACATGTTTAAATTATCTGTGATACAATATTCTAACACCTAAACTTTGCATTTTCCATATAAAAACTTCAAATTCTTTTTAAGTTTGCAGAGACTAACATTTCCCCCAATTAATAGTATGGTAATATAGATGCAGGTAAGTTAAATTCCTGCACAGAGGGTTCTAATTGTTCTGTCCATATTCTACACATGCAGTACTGACTTTCCTTCTGATGAATTCAGACAAGTGGAGAGGAGCCTCCAACCTGATGATTCACTTCAACAACAACAACAAAACTCAGGAGTTTTGCCTGAGGTAAACCTGCTTTGCTTGGTGACAAGTCAACCCAATAGGACACGTTCAAGTGCACCATTGAATTATTATTATCATTATAATTCAAAAAGAAAAATAGAATAAAGGAAACAATCTCCTGTAAAAATATAAGCAGACACTGCTCCTTTTCACTGTTCTTTGAATATTGATTTTAGATGGAAGTGAAGGTGTACCTAGAAACAATTGACTTTTTTTAATTAGAGAAGTGATAGATTTATGGAAAAATCAAGTAAAAGTAAAGAGTTCCCATATTCTATGGGAATAGAATGCTTTTCCATATTATTAACACTTTGAATTAGTGTGTTACTTTCGTTAAAACTGATGAAATAATATTATTGCAATTATGCTATATACCTTAGTTTGCATTAGGGTTCACTGTGTTGTGCATTTCTATAGGTTTTTTAAAGTTTTTTAATTCTGGTAACGAATATACAACATACAATTTCTCAAAGGACATTCTGTGCTCATGGACTAGACTAAATACTGTAAAGATGTCAATTTTACCCAAATGGATTTACAGATTCAACACAATCCCTTTCAAAATTCCAACAAAATTCTATGCAAAAATGGAAAAGCAATCATCAAATTTAGGAAGATGGCACACAAAAGGCAACATAGATATTTATGGCCACTTAATTTATAGGTTCAGATTCATAGACAACACAGACTTCAGTGACATAAAAACAGAATTTATCAGAAAGTAATTAAAAGAGATTTTAAAAATAAGGCATAGTTACATCACCAGATAAGATGGCACCAACACCTGAAGAGAAGTGCTGGGAAGTCTCCGAGGCAGCAATCCAAGTCTCATTAGTAAAAATCTATAGCAATCTTAGAAACAGCATTCAGAGTCTCCTAAATAATAGTCTACAGCAAAGTTTTCTTTCCACAATAAGATTCTGATGAGATGCTCTCTCTTTCTCATAGGATTCTCCTCTCTCCCTCTTCTTCTTTTCCTCCTGTAACAGCTTGCATGCAGTTTTTATGATATCTTTACACAATAGTGGCCATATTCCAGTTAGTTTACGTGACTGGGCCCAGTTTGGTCCTCTGAACTGGCTAGGGACCAAGAGGAGCTTTCTGGGACCTAAATATCTTTACCAAAGTACACCTCCTTCCAGGAGGATAGCCAGTCCTGCCAGCTAGAGTGCACATTTCAACTGTTTCTTAGCAAGATCACGGAATAGTAACATCAGTTGCACACAATGGCAACGTCAGTTGAACAGAACAGACTCCACAAATGCATCTTTTCCTTTCAGAACGATAAAGGGATCCAAATATCTAAAACCATCTTGAAAAAGAAGGATGAAGATGGAGGACTCACACCTTCCAGTGTTAAAATATATTATAAAGTTACAGTAATCAAAATAGCATGGTACTTGCATGAGGACCAGATAGAAACTTACCATCTGGTCCAATCAAGATATATAGACCAAAGGAATTGAATGAGAATCAAAAATAAATCCTCACATCTATGGACAACTGATTTTTTTTTCCGACTGAATGTACCTTTATTTTCCATAGTGCAATCCAGTCTACATGGAAAAGTACTCTGTATCACACTCACGATCAATATCCTCTTATTTCCATTTGGTATTTCATTGAAAACATGGCATATCATTTTGCTCAAAATCACATAAAAGGTACCTCAAAATTGATTCAGGATTTTCTCAAGCAATAAATTTCTCTTCTTTAGTCAAATCAGCACTTTGCTGACAGTGGAATGAAATGCAAGTGTAATACTGATGCTCATTAACATGGAAAACTATACTTTGCTTTCAAGCTTAAAGATTAACCTTGAATGGCAGAGCACCTAATATGATTTTCCAAACTGACCACTAAGAACTCAAAGAGGAAAGCAAGAGCACTATCACACTCTTTTCCTGGAAATGAAGTCCCACAATCTGCATGAGCAAGGGCCCAACACAGTGGAGAGGCAGCAGAGCTAAATAGGGGGTCAAGTCACCAAATGTTCTGCACCCTACTGTGTCCTCTGTGAGGTCTGCTCTTCCCTGGCTTCACAACACCTTGGTCCTCTGGTCTTACAGCAGCTACTTGGAAGTGTTTTGGTTGTAATATTTATAGTTCTGAGAATGAACCTGGATGAACCCCAGGGCAGGATGTCCCATTCAAAATAGTTTTCATGTTATGAAGTCCATTCTGTAGGTTGCATATACATCGCCTCCTATGGGAGACAAAGCTGCCTTCCTCTTTAGTGTGAGAGCACCGCATTTGGCAACACTGTCCAGCTGACTCTTCTTCCTATACTCCCTCATGTGTGCAGCAATTGAACCAGCTATTTATGCATTCTTCTTGTTCTGGCCAAAATAATCAAGAAACTCACCATCTGGTCCAATCAAGTATATTTTTATTGTATGATCCACTATATAGTTCTCATCCTCATCCTCGGGACCAGGGCTGTAATATACTCTGCACACTCTGGCCACTCCATCAACCTCTTCTTTTGCCCCAGTCAAGCCAACAGCTTGGGAGAAAATTCTTTCACATAAGTTGCATGTGTCTCTTTCTGGGTCAATAGTGATGAAAAGGGAAGTTAAATTTGACAGAGATGGTATACTATCTATTTCATCCACAACTTGAATCATTTTTTTCTAGTTCTTCTGGACAGATATCAGGGCAATGGGTGAAATTAAAATAAATCAAAACCCACTGGTCCAGGTAGTCCTTGTCAGTTTTAAGGTCTCCAGTATGAGCTGTGAGGGAAAACAGTTCCCCCAAGTAAAGGCTTTCCTAGACTTCACTGCCCTTCCTTCTCCAGCTTTTCTGTCTTTCCTTTCTTGAAGTATTTCATTTCAGTCAATAAGCACCTCCCATTGCAAATGTGAAAGCTAGGGACCTCCAGGAAACAGGCCCGGACTGCAAGGGGCACTGGGGTCTCTTCCACTCTTGGGCCCGGTGCCTGACCACCCCTGCGGTGGCGGCATCGCTGTGCTGAGGCGCAGGCTTCCCAATTGTCCCTCAGCTGCCCACAAGCCTGCAAGCCCTGAGGGCCACCAGGCCTCCTCTCGCAGGACACAGAACTGCCTCGGCCAGACTCTTGTGGCTACCTCAGCTGGGTTCCAGAGCTCGAGTCCATGGGACAAAACCTGCCAAAGTTGGCCATCCAGAAGCCGACAGCCAGGAGCTAGCGGCAGCCCTACCATGAGCTCTGGACAATTGATTTTTGATGAGGTTGCCAAGCCCACTCAATTGGAAAAGAATAGTCTCTTCAGCAAATGGTACAGGGAAAACTGGATACCCATATTCAAAAGAATGAAGATGGGCCCTACATCATACCACATACATAAAATAACTCAAAATGGATGAAAGGCCTTGTGATGTTTAGGTTCTGGTGTCAACTTGGCCAAGTAATGATGCCCAGTTGTCTGGTCAGACCAGCACTGACCTGACCATTGCTCCAAGGACATTTTGTGGCTGGTTGATAAATCAAAAAGCTGGTGTATTAAATCATCATTCAATTTGATTGCATCTGTGGCTGATTTCATCTGCGGTCAAGTAAGGCGAACCTCCTGCAAATGAGATAATCCAATCAGTTGAAGACTATTAAGGAAGGAGGGAGACTTTTTCACTGCTTTTTCAGCTAGTGAGCCTCTCCTGTGTAGTTCATCCAGACCCTTCATTGGAGCTGCCAGCTTCACAACCTGCCCTGCAGTTTTTGGATTTTTCCATTCCCATGGTTTCATGAGATCATAAATATAAGATTTATAAATCTCATATTTACAGATATCTCCAGTTCGTTCTGTTTCACTAGGGAACCCTGACTAATACTAGCCTAAATATAAGAACCAAAACTGTAAAACTCCTAGAAGAAAATATAGGGAAACATTTTCTGTTCCTGTGCTACACGATGGTTTCTTAGACTTTACATCAAAAGCACAAACAACCAAAGAACAACCGATAAATGGGACCTCATCAAAATTTAAAACTTTTGTGTATAAAAGACTTTATCATGAAAGTAAAATGATATCTCCAAAAATGGGAGAAAATATTTGGAAACCATATATCTGCTAAGGGTTAATTATCCAGAAATTAGGAAGAAATCCTACAATTCAATTACAAAAAGACAAACAACCTAATAAAAAAATGAATAGACATTTGAATAGACATTCTTCTAAAGAAGATAAACAAATGAAAAAAAACAAAAAACAAAAAACAAAAAACCTACAGGAAAAGATGTTCAATATCATTAGCCATAGGAGAATGCAAAGCGAAACCAAAGTTAGGTACCATTTTACACACATTAGTAAGGTTACTATTTAAAAAATGGAAAATAGCAGGTGTTAGAGAGGATATGGAGAAAGAAGAATGAACACTGTTTGTGGGAATGCAAAACAGTGCAGCTACTATGCAAGCTTGCCTATGAACAGGCAATCCCTATGTCTAGGGATACACTCAAAAGAACTGAAAGCAGCACCTTGAACAGATATTTTCACACTGACATTTATAGTGGTATTATACACAATCTCAAAAAAATGGAAGCAACCCAAGTTTCCAACAAGAGAAGAACAGATAAGCAAAATGTGAAATATACATAGAATATATTATTATTCAGCCATAAAAAGGGATGACGTTATGATACAGGTGACAATATGGATGGACCTCAAAGACATGTTGAGTGAAATAAATCAGACAAGTATTGTATAATCTCACTTATAGGAAATAATTAGAATATGCAATTTCATAGAGTCAGAAACTAGAATACAGTTCACCTCCAGTGACTGGGATGAAGGTACAGAATGGGAGTTAATACTTAAATGGTACAGAGATTCTATTTGGAGTGATGGAAATGTTTTGGTAATGGACAATAGTAATAGTAATTCACAACAGTGTATATTTGAATGTGGTTAAAATGGGAAATTTTAGGTTGTATATATAGATGTGTATATATATAGAATGTGTATACATATGTGTGTGTGTGTATATATACACATTCTATATATGTATATACACATTGACTTTTAAAGCCATACCAGGCCAAGAACAAGGTCTATGGTTTTTAGGCCCCCATTTCACATCCCAAATGAGGTATAAAATATAAGAATGATAAAGAGAGAGGAAAGGGAGCAACCAAACCAGCAACTCCTTATGACAATAAATGGTTCTCTCGTATCCTTGAGGAACTGCTAGAATGGAAAGCCTCAGCAAATGGAGCAATTTTAAATCCCACAGGTCAGTGAGGCAGGAAGAAGTCAATATGAAATTCTGTCTGAATGAAATCCTAAAACCTTGAGGGACAAATTTGCAAAACCTGGTATTGAATTTGTGCTTCATCTCCTTGCCTAGCAACCTGCTCTGCAAGCAGCACTCAGAAACAGGTTGCAGGAAGAGACTTCAGTGACAGAAAACCTGCTTTTTTGGTGAGTTTTTCCAATGTGTTTAAGTCCTAAAGGCTTACCCTAAAAATCCTCAATGTCAAAGAAAAATAATAATGTGCATCTAGGTTTGGCCCTAGACCATTTTGAAGTCAGCTCACTTCATCCCCAGGATCTTAGGTCACCCCTTTCAAAGCACTTTCCAAAGCATGATTCTCCTCACTTGGACTCAGTTAATCTTGTATTAACTCCTGTGCCCACTTCCCATTCCCTCTCTGTCTTTATATGCCTTTATATGAATTCAAGTCACTTCACTACTTCTCCCAGGGGGTTTTGAGCTAAACTTTATCTCCAATAATGGAATAAACGGTGGTGACCCCAACTGAGGAATGGTAGACAGAAATGAAAAAGAGTTACTGAAATTACCTTTCTGTTAGCATCCTATAAAAATGAAGAGTTAATCATGTTCTTTCTGTTCTTATCCAGAGGACTCTATAATGGAAAATCTACTTTGAAAAATTTCCTTACCTTCAATATTACATTCTATGTCTTAATTTCATAGAAGTTTGTATATATTAAAAATATTCTTTAAAACAGATTAACAAAAAGCTGGCCCTACCATAACCTGGATTCACTTTATTCTTACTCTGGGATGCCTTTAGGAGGTACTTAATGCCCAAAGAGAATACTGATTAAATTGCATCTGAGCTGGAAGTGTGGATTCCAGGTCCTGATTGATAGATAGAGTTATGGCTAATTCTATCTGTCTTTACTATGTTCCTGATACTTCACATGTAAAAAACTTAGAAAGGCTCCTGGCAAATGGTATGATCTTTCATGTTATTATTACATACAAATTATATTGTGATCAAGACTATACTGATTTGAGATTTAGTTTTACTACCTCTCAGCCTCAACTCTGTGATCTCATAGAAGCCAAATTCTGCATCAGATTTGGATGCAGTTTATGTAAGCAGAATGTTAAAAAAAAATGTGTTTCCATGGTGTGATTTAGTCCTCTCCAAGATCTCACATTGGATGGACCAGTCCCCACAATCCATAACCTTCCTCTGTTTTCATATTTGTGTGTATTACTGAAGAAGTGCCCAGATGTTCATGTGAAGATAACTCTGATGATACATGCTACTGAGATAGGGAAAAATTGCAAGCAGTTGCTCTCCTGAACTTTGAAAAACAGAAGTGGCATTTACTTGAAATCAAGGCATTGCCACTGCCCAGAGTGCATGATTTGACCTTTTTTTGAGCGGTAACAACAGTGAGGGAATTCAGGGCTCTTTATAGCAGAATACACAGAGCATTTCATTCTTATAGGCTGCCACAATGAATGGAAGGCTTTAAAATAGCGTGTCATGGCTTCAGAGAGAACATCATTCACAGATATTCTATTGATCCAGAATGAGGTTGGGACAGTTGAACAGTATTTCTGACATCATTTAATGATGCTAGGTGTGTTTTATGTATTTTATTTGGTGTTTGTTTTGCATCATTTGTCATATTCAATACTCTTTCCTGTCCATTACTTAGTTTAGGCCTTAATCATTTCTCATCTGCTCTACCACAAAACTTCTGATAGGTTTCCCTAATTCCATTCTACATTCTATTCCATATAAAACCACAAATCTGATTTTATTACATCTTAGTTCTGATCTCTGCTTCAGTTACCCTCAATAATGATAAAGATCACACACTTTAGGCCATGAATAATTCCCCCCATGCACTCAGTCTATCATCTGGGCATCAGCACCACCCTCCTACTTGTTGCAACTATGCTTCCACCAGGATGGACCACTTGTTGCCCTGCCTTCTCCATGCATGCATTTTCCTCCTTCTGAAATACCATTCCCAATCTCTCACAGCAAAAATCTTAACCTCTAAGCACCGACCTCATGATAATTCCTTCATAACATTGTCCTGTCCCAAATTTCAGAACATATCTTTCCACTTATGAACTCTCCATACTCCCAAATGTCATAGCTCCTTATATTTCATTACCTGTATAATTGTAATGGTTTCAGACTAAAATATCCATTTGTACTAGAAAGGAGACATTCCTGCCAGTTGGCCTTGAGAGATTTGCTCCCCACCAAAGGCTCACTTCCTGTGAAGAGATTAGAAGAGTACTACCTTGATATGGGCCATGACTTACATTTTGCATTTCTATTTCAGCTCAACTCTTTATTTGCTTGGTATTGCCTTTCTTCCAATATAATATTCGGTCAGGTTTCAGCCATGTCTTTCTCTCTCGGGAGCTATTCTGCTGTCTTTTCAGCTGATTTGTATAGTCCTGTTTCAAATTACTACATGTGTACTTTCATTTTCTGAGGGCAAGTTTACCCAAGCTTGCCGGTCAGTTCACTATCATTTATATCATGCAGCATCCTAGCCCATGCAATATTTAATGAATTATCCTAAGGGAATTTCTTGGTTACTACCTTCATGAAACAGTTCCAGGAGACTTATTTCTTGTACCTTTAGGAATAGGTGAAATATAGAAACTCTTACCTCAGTGTGATATTAAGATATTTATTGTCAGAAAATATAGATGACGGACAGATAGATTCCTATGTAGACACTGAGGATCATCAGAGTCTTTAAAACCTGATATTCACTGCAACCAACAACAATTTGTTATTCATTCCACAAACATTAAGCATCTTCTAGAAGGCACTGCACTAGGTTTTAGGACAATAAAAATAAATATATGGTTCCTGTCCTCAAGAAGCCCATGGAAGTAGAAGAAGTAGATGTATAAACAAAGAAACACAACCCCAAATTTTAAGTGCAATGACAGAGTTGTTCACCAAATATTAGGTGGAGTAAGGATTGGTGAACAAAATGGTCTGGGGGTCTGTAAAAGTTCTCTTGGAGACCTTGATTCACAAATATGAATCAAGAATGAATAAAAGAATTATACAGAGGCCTCATATTAATTATTAAGAATTTTAACAAATAGGTAGAAAAATTTTACATATCATTCATAATTGGTCTCTACCTAGGGACATGACAGCAAAATTAGTATAAATTAAGGCCTTCATGTTCCCACATTTTCAGCTAATTGATCTTTTGGGGTCTGAAAGCATTTATTTAATCTCAGCTCCCTGTGACCAATAGTGAAACTGGGAAAGCAAGAATGCAATTTTTAGTATATAAAATCTAAGGAATTTAAAACTCAAGTGTTTGGCATGGGGCACCCAAAAATTTGAGCAGGGCCTATTTGGAACAAAAAGGGACAAGAAAATGACCCGGACAATATGTAACAGAAACTTCTGCTCATTTTCATAAATAGGTTATCACAATAATGGGCAAAGGCAGACATTGGGGAAAACTGGGGAAGCTTTTTGATAAGACTTTTGGGAATTTTTCTCTTTTGATATCAGGCTTGAATATGGACTCTGCAAACATGTAGGGCATGTGAAATATCATGTGGCTACTACAACCTGCTTATAGAATATGCCTGAAAAAAATCTTGGGACTTCATATGTATTCTTTTAAGTTACTCCAGATTCCCAGAGAATCAGAACTATCAAAATCTCAGGTACAGTTCCTAGTAACCATAATAATCAGGAATTGGTTAGTCAAGGAGATGAAGGAATCAGGTCATTTGAGAAGAGATGACGAAACTGGAAATAGGTAGCAGTCACATCATTGACAGCCTTTTACTCCAACACAAGAAAATTAATACTGTAGACAAGTAACATTGAAGTTTGTAAGGAAAGTAAACTGTTAGACTGTTCTAAATAATCTTTAGCTGTTTACAAGATCAGGT
Organism: Tamandua tetradactyla; assembly: GCF_023851605.1. Classification (NCBI taxonomy): domain Eukaryota; kingdom Metazoa; phylum Chordata; class Mammalia; order Pilosa; family Myrmecophagidae; genus Tamandua; species Tamandua tetradactyla. The sequence continues at coordinate 134,567,526 of NC_135331.1, forward strand.
TGAAGTGAAACAAAGACTAAATGTCCAGAGCCATTTAAGAAGGCACTTCAGGAATTTAAAATAAATTAGAAAGAGGTCATAGAAACAGAGAGGTGGAAAACATATTTGAAAACTAATTAGAAATCCATTCACCTGTGGTTGATGAGAGAGGAGGAAAAGGTTTTAGTTGTAAGAACTAGGTGGATGGTATTACCACCAACTGAAATAAAGACTATCTTGAAGGGGAAAATGAAGTGATCTGTACTGGTTATGTTACATTTGAAGGGCTTACAAGACATCCATCTAAAGGTGTCAAGTGAAGAGTCTGGACATAGGAAAATAATTTGTCAGTAATAAGCATAACATACATAAAACTATGATGGCAGATGAGATCAATCTAGGAGAGCACATAGATGGAGATGAGATATTGGCAAGGAACAGAAGACCCACACTTGGAGAGCAGACACAAGAAAGATTACAGAGTCCAGAGGAAAAATGAAGCATTCAGTATCACAGTATCACAAGAATACAAGGTATTCTGTATACCTGAGAATACAAGGTATGACTCAGAAATGCTGAGTCTGATTTCTGATTTTCAAGAAGAAATCAGACTCAGCAGAATCAAATTCAACAGAGAAACCCAACAGTATGTGGACCAAAACTGCCCACTTGGCAATTATAACATCATTGCTGACTTTATGAAGAACAACCCCTATAAAATGGTGAAGGAAGAAGCCAATATGCAATGGGAAAGGGCTATATGGGAAGTGAAGGAATGGAGATAACTTTTTTCCTGCTGATTGTTTGCGATTTTAGGTTTTTGTTGCTTCTGAGCTCAGCCTCCCAATACTCCAAGGTCTCTAATGCAAAGCTAAACATTACGGACTTTTTTTGTTGTTGTTCTCTTCTTTCTCTATTTCTACTGTCCATGCCTCCAGTTACCTGTACTATAATTTCTACACATCCCACCCCTGGGAGGCAACAGACAGCACAAGATCTTTTATCTGCCTAGCCTTTCTCTATGAAAGACATTTCCATAGCAAGAGGCCCTCTGATTTTCTTATTTTTTGAGAAAGTACAACTCAGTCATACTTGACAGTTACACATCAATTCATTTTTGTTCTTTCTTCTTTCCTTGTTATGGGGAGAAACAGAGCAGGTGAATGAGAGAAACTCAGACCCTCTGCCTCATTGAATTCTCTGACACCCAACAGCTCTATGGACAATAAGCCCCATGCCAGCAGGTGCTGTTTCTCACCAACTGAAAAGAGCTCAGCAATGATTACATGAAAGAATTGCATCTATAAACCGTGAGTCTTGTTATACATATTTCATGTTTCCTTGTCTAGACTGTAAAATTCTAGAGAGCAGGAGTTTCTCCCTAGGCTTTGTAGTATTTTTATTTCTTAAATAGTATCTGGCTGCAAACTAGGTAGCTCAGGACTTTTTTTTTTTCTAGTAGTTGAATGAATTCACACTACTTTGGTAAGGAACACAGAAGAATAAGTAGTCTGCATACACCCGAAGAATAAAAATTACTTTCGCCCTTAAATAACTGAATAATCGAATAAAACTAACATACAGGGAAAAAAATGGGGGAAAATGTTAAAACTCTGTAAAACTGCTTACAGAGATGAGAGGTCACTGTGCTGGAGAATTGTCAGGACAAGTTTAACAGAAGAGCTGAACTTGATTTGTCCTTTCAAGGATGGGTTGGTTTTAAATAAGCGAAGGGAATATAAATTCAATACCTGAATTGGCAGTGTCAAGTTGCAATAGAATCAAGGATTAGCCTGGTATAATGGGATGAAAAGGTTAAGGGCCCCCAAGTGAATGGGGCAGGGAAGAGATTGGCAGCACAGTTGAAAAGAAAGCTTTTCTTTTTCTTGGAGAGGTAGGAAAAGGTGACATAGATTCTAAGAGTATACTTCAAGCCCTATTCCATCCTGATTAACATGGTGTAGTGAAAATACCTTGTAGCAATTGTTTACTGGTTTGAAATCCAAAATCCTCCTCAGAGTGTCAAGACAGAGCTGATGCAGCAAACTTGGCAGGAGCTTCATGATTCTCGCAGTCAAGCGTGCTGAGGCTGGCAATGAATCTGGAAGGCAATTTGGGGGAAAGACAGAGAAACAGATTTATTTTTCAGTAATGTTTATTTCCTCTTGGCTTATCAATATTGATACAACTGATAAAACACAAGAAGAGACAGAAAAGCCTCTTTTCTCCCCAAGAGAAGAGATGCAACGGAATGTAGCTGAGCAAAAGGTCATGAATTTTAACGTGGAAACTCCTGCAATACAGCTAACTTTTGTTCCTTACAGACGCTAAGATAATATAACTGAAATAATTCTAACAGAGTAATCACACATGAATAAAGAAGCCACAAAAAAAAAATCAATGTTCTTTCCCAACTGCTTTTATTTAAAAATAAAGGCACACTCTGCAATAATAATGTAAAAGATCTTAATTGCGCTATTTATGGTGTCTAGGTGTATTTGTTCTATTGCAAATTATCAGCTATGAATTCAATTTTGGCAGTTAGTGGAATTTTAAGACATTATCACTCACACAAAAATATTTTTCACAATGTTTAAATTTGCCATGCCTATCATAGCCAAAAAAGAAACTACTGCCACTCATTTTTAACAGTGCTGACAGTGCTTGGCATGTATTAGGTACTTAGTAAATATTTGTTGAATTCAATTCTCAGATTGATTTGCTTTGAGCTAAACATATAATGTAAAATGATTAATTCCTACAGAAACATCTTTTTTCCCTCAGACTCTCAAATGCCATGGCTTAGGATTTGTTTTGTTTTGCTTGTAATAACAGTGATGAGGTATAATCATAATAATTAATTCTCCCTTAATAGATTGTAAATTCCATGAGAGCAAAAATTTTGATTGCTTTTTTGTTGCTTGGTATAAAATAGGGTCTCAAAAGATATTTGTTAAATAAATGAACAAACAAAAATGAGCTAAGTCCTTAACTTGTGTGTGTGTGTGTGTACATGTGCATGTGTCTGTGTGTAAAAGAGAAAGTTTCTTAGTACTGTATAAAATATATATATGTTTATTTTACCTCCCAAAACCTAATTGCATCATAATTTCCTTGGGAAGGCCTCTTCTGATTATGCTGCTTTAGAACTATACTGAATGTTCCAAAATTAGACTTCTAAGCCTTTAATTACCAGAAATGAGCAGAATTAGAATTTGTCTAAGTCAAATTAACTGAGCACAATTCAGAATTTTCAGGAATTAAATGTATCGATTCATATTTTGAATCCACCATTGAAAACTTAATTTGGTCCCTAAAAAAGTTATAAAAGAATTCCAAATGAAAAAAAAGATGGCAGCGATGAAAGAAGCATTGGTTCTGATTTGATCATCTTAATGGGTCCAAATCTTCCTTCAATTTAAAGAAATTCATTAAGAGCAACTTTTTTTTTAAGGATACAGTATAAAATTTCCTGTTCCCAGAAGCCAAGATGAATGGATAAAATCACTGAACCCCTTACCTACATCTTGAGAAATAATCTATGTTGCTTGGCTGCTGTTCTTCATGTCAGAGCTGTGAAGCAAGGTCTTCTACATTTATATATATAAATTGTGAAGCCTGTAATACTACCAATTAGACTAACAAATCTGAGGCTAGCAAATCACTTACTTAAATGTGCCTTTTCCAGGATTTGTGCACAGCTAAAGATAATCTGAAAGCATGAAAACTAAATCCACAAGAGAAATGAAATCATATATGATCACTCAAAGCATCTTAGAGGAACATAAATCAATTCCTTCTCCTTATAGATGGTGAAATTGAGGCTCAGAGAAGCTAATTGGCTGTCCAAGTTTACATGGTAGGTAAGTAGCAAAGGAAACCAGATTCAAGATCTCAAAACTGAGTTTTCTCTTTTCTGAACAATATTGCCTCAATAGAAGAGGAGTTCTTCCCATCCTGACCCTGTAAGCCCCTCTATTCCTGAGGGGCAGTTATCATTTTCTATTCTTTGAATAACTGTATTACATGCATGATTTGATTTTTATGGTCTGTATATCAAGATGGTCATTTGGAGACAGAGTGATAATAGGTAGTAGCTTCCCCTTTACTGAGCCTATATAATATGCCAAGCTCTGCATTCATGGTCTAATAAAATGAAGACATAAATAGAAGATAATATTATTGCAGTTAATTATGATACTAACAAACAGATATTAAAGGTTTAACAAAACTATTTATGAAAATGTCCTTAGATATTTTTAATATTATACTAATGGTGAATGTATACTTAGAAACCACACAGTATAAACGCTCATTTTTGATTGCCAATTGCACTCATCAACTAAATTCTTAACATAAAACCATTCTACAATTCAGCCCTTATAACAACTTTAATGGAATAATATCACTCATTTAAATCCTACACAAATTTTAACTTGCTAGCTCTACAGTATCACTTAAAAAGAACATTGAATTAAATTCTAAATCATCAAATTTGATCATGAAAATACCAGTTCATAGAAATATCTATTTTCATGTGCATACCATGAAACTTGGACATAATTTTAAATCTTATCACCTCATAAGAATGTCAGTGTTTCCCAAGCACCAAGTGACATGAAATTTCATAAACTGCATAAAGAGGTAATAATTGTAATAAGCTTTATCTATGAAAAAAACTGAGTTGGAAGGGGCAAAAAAAAACTTTGTTACAGTCCTGTTTCCTGTCACGCATAGTATCCAGAGAGAAGTTTCTCCTCCACTGACCACCCTTCTTCTTACTTTGAAGAAGGTGAAGGGAAAGAGGTGGAGGACAAAAGAGTAGATATATGGGACCATATCTGCCCATAAATGGGATTGTGAAAATAAAGTATTGAAAAGTTTAGAGCATCAGTGCTCCTCCACTTAAGTTCATTTTGATTACAAACAAAAGAATCTAAAATATTCTTCTATGAGTTTCTTCCTTTAAATACAAAAGCCCTAATTATCTTCAGGGAAGACATGTGAAACCCTCTCCTAAGCCAAAGTTACTGTTGATTTGAAATATAATAAACAGTTGACCATCCTAATGGACCCTGTTAAAATGTCCTGTCATCAAACCACCACCTTCTTGAAACTAACAAAACAGAGCTCCAAATGGCTGAAGTACTTTTACCTGAAAGTAAAGACCATAAAAATCCCAAGAAGTGAGGACCAATTAGTTGAGACTTCCCGTGGTCAAGAGGTAATTGTATCACTGATTCTTTCAGAGACTACATCAGATTTCATGCAAGTTTCTTAAATGAGTGTTATAGTTTCAGGTTTCATTTGACTAATGATCAAATCTGCCAACCAGTGTAATTAGAACAACCAGGTCTCAGAAAATCTTAATTAATGAGAAATTCAAAGCCAATTCCACGCACCACTAGGCCTCATTTTCCATTTACCTGTTGCTAGTCATTTGAAGGCCATAAAATTTCTTTGAAATGTCTGTTCCAAAGTAAGATGTTTTTCCTTAAATTTATTTTCAAAATGACTGGCTACATATAATCCATGCCCTGCCCCCTTCTAGTATCTCTGTAACCACGTTATATGAAATGCTTCATTCTGTCCATAACAAGAGTAGGGCAGAGAAGCACCAACTTGAAGTGTCAGGTAGGCAAAAGATAACAAGAAGCAAAGATCTAAGTAAAAACAAATGCAGGAATTTCTGCTTTTGTTTTGTTTGCTTGTTGGAGCTCTTCTACCTAGGACAGTACCCAGCATCTAATAGACATTCAGGAAATACCCATTGAATGAAAAACTGTCTTTGTTTTTTATCACTCACACTTGTCACATCATCCCAGGAATTGCCTTAGAATTCCATCAGCCCTCTCTACCAGTCATACTACAATATGGTGCCCACAGAGCCCTTATTTGCAAACCATTTCCAGCATTACTACAAAACAAAATGGCTACTGACCCAAAATAGACATGGCACTCATAATACTATACTGATTTTTATAAAAGTTTCTCCCATTTCAAACCAGATGTTAGCCAGAAGCCACATTTTTATGCCTATATGAACAATCAAGTTTGACTGTGTATCATTCTGGGTCCAATTAGAAGATAGAAACTGGCAGTGGGTTAAACAACAGCAGCATAATATAAAGAAATAACTATGAAGAAAGGGCAACTGTAAGATATAAAGAAACTGTTTGGTACCCTGGGGCTAAGGAAAGTATACAAGGAAGAACAAACTAGGAAGGAGGACCCTTCTCCAAGACTGGGATTCAGTCAGTGGAGAAGATACATTTCAGCCCACAGAAAAGAAATTTTGCTTGCTTAACAAGGCTGGAGCTTGTCTGCAGTCACTGGACAAACGAAGCGCAACTCCCTGGAGTACAGGTAGGGTGCAGGTGGTTAGCAGTCAACAGGGTGGGTCTGCAGAGGGGGCCAGAACTCTTCAGGGCACAGAAGGAATATGGGAACCAGCGCTATAGAAGGTTTAGGATCCTAATGCAGACAGGAAGCCTTTGGGACACGAGTTTCCAAGTCAAGGGGTGCATAAAATGCTGTCACCAGACCAGGCAAAAGTTGATTACTGAGGGATCCCACATTTTGGGTCAGCAACTAGAGCAGAGATCCACCAGTGTTCTCACTCCAGTATCCCTGAATGCACCCACCCTCACCTGCCTGTGCCACAGCTGGAAATTGTAGGAGAGCCTCTTCCTCCTGCCATGTCTCTCCGGTGCCCTCTACCGAAAAAGTTTAACGTTGTGCTTACTTTGAAGGAGAGATGCCTAAAAAAATTCTCCGTTATCAATGGGTATTAAGGGGAAAAGCTAAGAAGCAATAAATTAATAATGGCACAGATTGTTATCTCAAGAATTAACAATTATGTGCTTGTTTTTGTGCATGGACTAGTTAACATATAGAAAATGTTGGGTGCCAAGATTCTGGTCTGGTGTAACCACAGGAGGACTGACTCCCAGTATATACACCTCCACAGAGGTTACTTCAAAGTTAATTCTTAAATTGGGGTCAGGTCTAAATTTAGAATAAAAACAGATATAGGAACAAATTTCTCCCCAAATATATCCTGAAGATCACTAGAATAACCAATTGTCCTAAATAGACCTTTCCAATAGTATATTGATTAAAATAATCACAGTGAGCCTTTCTTTTTCACCTGCCTCTAACATATATGTCAATCCTGAAATTGTCAAGGAGACATTGAGTTTTCCTTCCTTCCCTCAAGTCACACATATTTAAACAGCTTGATTTTGTTCCTCTCTATTGAGATTCACCCATTTATCATCTCAAACTACTTGCTTTAAGCATTGCAGTGAATAAACCACCTTTTATTGTTTTGGCCCTTAGGTCAAAGGACTCTTTGGCCCTTAAGCATTTAGAAATTATGTATGTCTTAAACAACAAAAACAATAAGCATTTATAATCCATTGGAAAAGTCTCCAATGAAATTACAGTAAGTGGAAATAATCCACACATTTCCATTTTAAGATGTTCTGCTCATCTCCAGATCTTAAAAACAAACTCTTGTGGAAGTCAGTTTACTCTTTCATGCACTGCCTTTAGCTTTCCTAAAAATGTCAATGCCTGACAATTACAAGATTCCTCCAAATCATTAAAATAGAAGAGGAAAATAAAAGGAGTCAAGGTTTACTGTTTAAGATAACCCATCTATAGTTTGTACAATTCCCACCTTTCCCCCAACAAAGTAAATACGAAGGAGACCCTTTAGGTTACTTTGTGACTGTCGGGCTGTGGAAGGGCCCAAAAAGCCAGAGTCAGAAAACCTATCCTTCTATGACATGACCTGAGGAAAGAACTCCATGAAAACTCATGGAAATATTAGAGTATAAAATGAAGTGTTTCTCCCATAAGAATGAAAAACATCTTGAAAGAAAAAATCAGTTAATAAAAGTAGGCTCCCATCTTGAATTTTCTGAACTAATCCTGATTATACTATGCTTCCTCAAGTATTCCCTTAGCTCATTTGTAAATGTACTTATTTTAAAACAATTTTCACTTAAATTAGCCAGGCACAGTTTGTGGAAGAAGAATTAAGTTCCCTTTAAAAAGAGGTTTGATAAATTGCTTTTTACTGCCCAGGGAAGGGCTGGGACTACTGGTAAATTTAATAAAGTATGCTCCCAGTTTGTAAATTTTTATACTTTCAAATATTAATTTATTAAACAGTTGTCAAAACTCCGTTTTCTTACAGCCCTAAGAATCCCCATGTGCAAATATCTGCAACAAGTAACAATTAATGAATGGCTAGAGGTAAAGACCATATGTTTTGAATAATCATGCCATATGTGCAGCTCAAACTCCAAACAATATAGCTGGGAAAGAGAATGCTATTTAGAGGCTTCACCTATGGTTGGTTTACCTTTGGTTCTCAAACTCTAAGCTCTTTCTAATAAACTAAAAAAACAAAAAAACAACTCTTCTGATTGAATTCTCATCACATGATTTCTAGCCAGAACAAATGAGTATCCATTCCTTTAAAATCAGATCATGGTTATAACCTCACAGTTCTACTGGGAAATTGGGCCATATCCAAGTTTAAGAGCTCAAGGGAAGACTATTGCTCATTTAATATTGGCATGAATGAATGCTTGGTACGGTGTCTCCTCAAACTTGAGCAACATTAGAGTCACCTGAAGGATTTGTTAACATGCAGATTACTGGGTTCCAAAACCAGAATTTCTGATTCAAGAGCTTTGGAGTGGTGCCTTAGAATTTATATTTCTAACAAGTTCTGGGTAATATTGATGCTACTCGTTCAGGAACTACACTTTAAGAATAACGGGTTCTCAGTCTGACATGAAGATCTTTCTATACTCAAGAATAGGGTTAAAAGCACCTCAATTTGAGGACTCAGACCATTGAATGTTTAATTTACTGGGCTTTTCTCTCAAGTAACTGTTATGACAAAAGAACTTTGAATTATTTTCCATGACATAGCGTAGAAAATGTAAGTCAAGTTGTACAATGTAACACTAGGTATGGATAACTACACAGTAAGTTTTGAATAAAATTTAAGCAATAAGTATATTAAATATATGGACATATAGAAACTGGATGTACAAATATCTCAGACAAAACCTTTGGTCATAACCAGCATCTGATCTAGGATGGCAAGTATGGCATGCATTCTGGTCAGAAACAATTATGGAAGGAAAAGTTTCCTATAAATATTCTTTCCATATTTGGTGATTTTTCATCAATAAATGTTGAGTGACCACAGACATATGTAAGTGTAATAAGTGTAATAAGATGCTAAATTTGACTTTTCCTAGTTTCTCAAAGTTTCTGCAGAACAATCAGAAAAATATCACCTATGGAATATGTGTTAAGATACCAGGAACTACTTTTGGAACCTTTGGCTGTCACCCACTTTGACTTTCCCCACCTCCCAAGAGCAGGGGAAGGGGGTCATTTCCCACACCCAAAAAGGAAGGCAACTTCTGAGAGCCATGAAGACAGGAGTTTGGGGGACATAGAATTTGGTGACTATATTAGTCAGGATTCTCTAGAGAAACAGAACAGGAGCTATCTGCAAATTGAAATTAATAAAGGTGTCTCACACAACCTTGAGAATGGAAGAGTCCAAAATCCATACGGCAGACTGTGAAGCTGGCCACTCTATGAAAGGTCTGGATGAACTACACAGGAAAGGCTCACTAGCTGAAGAAGCAGTAAAAAAAAGTCTCTCCTCTTTCCTAAACTCCTTCAACTGATTGGATTATCTTATGGGTGAGAGGCATGCCTTAGTTGATCGCAGATTTAATCAGTCACAGAAGCAATCAACTGACTGATAATTTAATACACCAGCCTTACAGTTTATCAAGCAGCCACGAAATATCCTTGTAGCAACAGCCAGGCTAGTGTCTGCTTGACCAGCCAAGTGGACATAATCACTTGGCTAAGCTGACACAAGAACCTAACCATCACAGTGACCAACTGTGAAAAAGTTTATAGGCAGAAGAATGGTTGCTGCTTCCCCTGAAGGGAAGAAGAGGAGAGAGGGCTAGGGTGGGAATGGGATTGTACTGTATTGCTACCAATAGTAAGGTGAATGTGTTTGTTTCCCACAGACCAGATATGGGCCCACCAAAGAGCACATCTGGAGGAGCAAGTTATCCTTAAGGTGATCCCAATAAACAGCCTGGTGATATGGATCTCTAAAATAGAATCCTCAAGCAATGGGGGTGTTACCGCAACAGAGATCTACAAATAAGACAATACAGAAAAACATTCCACAAGAGAAAATCAGCATTTGAATACTGGCCCCGACTGAGAACATTCAACAATCAAGAGAAACTTCAAATCACACCAATTCCCTAAACCTATTTGATTCCTTTAATTGTCTCATCTGTTCTCCTCCCTCCCCAATATAAGAAGGCCTAGAAGCAGTGAAGGGGGGAAAAAGGAAAGTACCAGAGGGAGTAATCAAATTGATTACACTCTCATTCCCCACAGCAGACCTTGGAACCCAAGTCAAGTCTGATTTGGGTGAGATGACAAGTTTTAAATGGAATGTGATTGTGATGCTTTGATATTAATCTGGACCAGGCTGCTCAATATCTGGTAAATAAAATGGTTCCATTCATCAATACCTATAAGTAAGTGGGAAATGGTACCAAACAAAGAAACAAGACCAAACCGAGAACAAAATGCCAGCCTTGTTAACAGCTTGATGAAGGCCACTGAATGCTTCAAAGCAATGGTCTAATAAGAACTGAATGGAAACCAGAGTTTATAATAGAATTCCTAAGTGAGGCTCCTGACTTCCCACCTCTCTAATGAATCTGAGTATATCACCCCAAATCTGAGGGTGAAATCATACTACTGAAATCTAAGGAAAGTCCAACACAAAACATACTCAACCAGTGAAAGGAAAAAAAAAAAAAGGAAAGATTGTAAGATTGTTTGCCCCAGTGTCTAGCACTACTTGGAAGGTGCTGCCTGCCCATGACCAGGGTAATAGCCAAGTGGATGAGGTGAAAATTGAGTATCTTCCTCTAGGAGAGGTAAGATTCTGGGATAAGAATAGCGAATGAAGGAATGGTGAAGAGACTGGCTGAGACTGGAAGTCCTGAGAAGCTAAGCCTATCTCAGTCTCCTTAGAAAGTGAAAGGAGCACCTGCTCATGGACGGTGCCACCATTTAATAGGATTACACTTTACCCATAGAGAGAAATGGCTCTGTGTTTTACCAATCTGAGCAATCTGAGGATAATCTTTCTTCCTGTAATGGGGAGGTTTGGAAAGAAGTGAAGCATGGGGAAATTCTTCTTCTCTGAGGGAAAGAAAGTGTTCCCACTCCTTGATGCCATTTTGGAGAAATGCTTATAAGAATGCATGTAGTTCTTTTGAGGAAAATACAACTTTGGCTATAGTAAATGATTTGTCTGGTCTGCTGGTTTATAGGTGATTCTCTATTTCCCTTTTTATTATGAATACCCAATTCCATCACTCACGGTAGTGGCCAGATTTCTGGCATTCTATATCACACATGTCTTATTCCGACCTACCCCTAAAGGACTCCGATAGTGTTTTAGTATGTTAATGCTGCCAGAATGGCCTGGCTTTTAAAAAGAGAATTTATTAAGTTGCGAATTAACAGTTCTAAGGCTCAAAAATGTCCAAACTAAGGCATTCAGGGAAAGATAGCTTGAGTCAAGAAAGGCCAGTGGTCTAGAACACACCTGTCAGCTGAGAAGGCACGTGGCTGGCTTCTGCTAATACTGTGGCTTCTCCTTTCAAACAGCTTCCCTGGGGTTGATTTTTTTTCTGCATCTCCAAATGTCTGGGTCTCCTGTTGGTGCTGCTGCCTCTGAACTCTCCAAAATGTTCCCCCTTTTAAAGGAATCTAGTAAACTAAAGTCCTTTAGTTTGGCACACTTTGAATGGTTGGGGTCACATCTCAGTCTAATCAAAATGTCACACCCACAATTCTGGGTGGATTATATTTCCATGGAAGCAATCTTTTTTTTTTTTTAAATATGGGCAGGCACCAGGAATTGAACCCAGGTCTCTGGCATGGCAAGCGAGAACTTTGCCACTGAGCCACCATCACACCACCCTCTCCATGGAAACAATCTAATCAAAGGATTCCACTCTAAACAATATTGAACGAGGATTAAGAGAACATGGCTTTTCTCTGGTAGATAACATTTTCAAACCAGCACAGATAATAACGCAGCAATTACTACCATAAATACATATTCCATGGGCAAAGCTCATAGGAGAAAACAAAGGTATTGCAATTTGTGTGATACGAAACTGAACTGCATTAATTAACACCTAATAATTGCACAAACCTAGTCATTCAGAACCAAATGACACAAAGTCAAAGTGTGAAGCCTCCAACCTTTCATATTCTTCACAGATATGGATGAAAATGACAATGATACCATACTTCTATTGCGTGTTTTTCATGTGCCAGGCACTGAGCTAAGCACTTTATATTCATTAATTTAATATTCACAGTAATACTAGAATCCCTTTTATTCCTCATTTTACAGGAGATGAAATGGAGCTTAAGGAATTATAAGTGATTTATCCAAAAACATTCTGCTACAAAGTGGTACAGAAAATATTCCAGTCTAGGCTCTTAAGTTTTACTCCAGAATGCCTTCTGCGTTTTGATTCTTAGAGTGCTCCTGATAGTACTTTTAAGAAAACTTCTTTTATATTTGTGAGATTAAAACATATGCATGTATGACCCAGTTAATGTTATCTTCTTACACCTAACCTAAATATTAAGGGCCATTTTTAGATATTTTAAACCATGGAATAGATTAGAATACTATATAAATAGTCCCTCATCAATTTTCAAGGAACCTTTGGTGAATAACACTTTTAAGTCAGTAGCTCAAAATGTGGATTTCATTTCTTGTACCAAATATGTGTTTTTGTGATATTTTATTTTAAATTTATGATAAAAATTTTACTTTAATTAGAAAAAAAGTGATTTTAGGAGTTGATATGTTTGTGTGCATGCTATCTCACCACATTTGAACACATATCAAAGTTTAACAGAATGTTATAAAATATAACAGAATGCGTTTTCTATATTCCCATCAAGATTGTTAGAATAAGAACCTTGTATTTGCCTCCCATAGTATCTGACGTAGAGCAATTTTATAGTATTAAATAAGATGTTGATTGTTTCATCTCATTCATAAACATTCAGAAGAGGAATAATATGACACAAAACAAGTGAGAGTAGATTAGTAATGATTAGAAATATTTCTTTTGATACCTCTTGCAGCTGAATTGTCTACAGTCCAGCTCTCACAACTGATCTCTCTAAAAATAAAGGGAGTTCTGCAACTAGACAAATTTAGCAATGGTGCCAATAAGAAACTGCATTCTGGATAATCCTTTATATTACAATAAATAAAAGCTGAGAGCCTCATGCTGTTATGCCTTGCTCCAAAAAGCTTTGGTAGCACTGAGCATGTCCTAGGGGCATAGCATGAAGACAGTTTTTGGGCTGTTAGCACCCTGTGGTGCCAGTTCTGGAGAGCATCAATAGAACCAGTAAGCCCAATAGATAATAAGGAGAGCTGACCTGTGAGCTTATATGCTCTTTCTCTGCTCCCTCCTTTTTGTTCTATCAGTTTCCTTTCAGCTTCAGAGAGGCCCCAGAAATTTAGGGCTGCCCAGAGCTCCACTAGACAAACAATCCCTGAGAAGATTCATCAGAACAGACACTTGTTCCTCAATAACATAGCCTGGGGCTCAGAGTTGACTCTGGGTTATCCTCAGATGATCCTAACCGATTCATGTATCCATTCCCAAACCCCGAACAAGCACAGAGGCCCCAACTAAAATAGATGTTTCCCTTGGGAGGATTTTTCCCAGGTCCCCACAATGAGTCCTTTATTGGGGAACATACCAGATCTCTCTCTCCTAGGCTTAGTTATTAAGCACCTTAACATCGTTCAGAAAGTGCAGGATCTGAAGGGTACCAGACCAGTGTTTTTCCCTCCAATGCATTCCCCTTTTGCAGGTCTAAGTGAATGAGATATTTGTGCTATCACATTTAATTCCATTTCATTGCAGCCCAAGGCATCAGCCCATCTCAAGAAGACCTGGAATCTTCCTTCTGCTGCCAGATTGCTTTCCTTTCCCAGACACAAGAGATTGAAGCACACAAGCACGTATAATGGCTGAGCCTTAGAAAGGTAAGAGAACATAAATTTACATTTCAAAGACATTTGGGTCTGTTTCAAGGAGACCTATCATCTGCTCATTAAATATCCACCTACAATCAGCTCTTGGTGCAAAGTGGACCTTGATCCACCTCTTTCACATTTGCTTGATAGCTTTAAACTCCTAATCTTAGGCTGGTTCACGTTTGATTGCTAAGGATTTTAACAGAGAATTCAGCTAAAGTCAGTGCTTCATTTGATCATTTAAGTACAGAAAAGCATTTTTTTTCTCTTCACTCCTTTAATCTTTTCCTTATTAACAAAAACGACCTTAGGTCAGAAGGTTGGCAAGGATGTGAAGTGAATTACCGATCTCTTTGGAGAAAAGCTCTGTACAAACATAAAGCATTATTGCAGCTGGCCCTCCTAAAACAGAGCTTCTTACTATTTATAAAACTTTATGGATAATTGAAACACCCATATTTATGCCTTAAATATGACTTCCAACATGTTTCTTTGGTATTGCACAGTAGTATAGTAGAGTGGAGACAAACTATGTGAGTTCATATCCCAGGCCTGGTACTACCTAGGTTTCTTAACCTTACTGTGCCTCAGTTGACTTATCTGTAAAATGGTCATATAAAAGTGCTTCCCTCATAAAGTTGTTTTGAGCCCACTGTATGCATAACATTAATGATCACTGGTACAAGATTTGGGCTGTATAACACAAGCTATTATTTGTCAAAACAATCTCTCTAAAATGGATATAATTTAAAAATCCAAAATTAAGTTTTATTGTCTTTACAGTTTTCAGTCAGCAAATGCATCTACTTCAGCAATAAACTCCAAGTTTGTCACCTTGAGAATATTTCTTGATTTTTTTTTCTTGAATTTTGGATTCCCAGTCTGTCAAATGGGGATAACAATGAGGCTTAGCTCATAGGATTGCTGTACTAACCAAATGGTACAACGAGTAGGAATGTGTGTGGTAAAATGCATCATCTAGCCCAAGGCGAGAAGAATAATACCAGACCAGAGAGGTCACTGTGGAGCAGACAGGACCGCTCTGTGCAAAGCCACAGTACTGTTGATTAAGTGAACAAGGTCTAGCCTGACATCTCCAAAAGGCATGTATGGGACTGGTTAGGACTTTTAAGTCAAAATAAGTCAGAAAGGAGCAAAACACAAAAGCGAAACTATTTAGGAGCAATTAGGAGGATTTTCCCCAAACAAATGTGTGACAGGGTAAATTGTTGCAAGTTATCTTAACAGCCACATTCTGTAGCTGAAGAAGAATTGAGACTGAAGCAGTAGAGCATCCACAGGAGAGAGGACAAAGGGGTGTGTTTGGCTAGAGTGCAAGAAGTCCAGATGAACTGGCTCCATCCCTTCTAAATCACCACTCTCAAGGGAAAGGAATTGAAGAATTGGCCTAAGGGATCTATGAAGTTTGGGTACTAGACAGGAAGTTTGTCCAAAGCTGAACTCACATTTATTAGCACAGAGTTGGTAAAGTTCTGACAGAACATGGATCAGGGAGGCTGCTGACATCAGGCATTATCTGGGAATCAAAGGTAAAGTTCAAAGCAAGGGATACTTGGCCCTAGTCAGGAGCGGTTCTGGCAGAGGTTCTCAGGGGTCCAGTGCTTCTGTGTTTACTGTCCACATGAATAACCTGGACATCTTGTTAAAATGCAGATTCCCATTCAGTAGTTCCAGAGAGGGCCTGGAGATTCTGTACTTACAAAAAGTAAGTTGTTGCTGACCTGAGGATCACAATCTGTGGAATAGGTGTCTCGTCCTCTGGGTAAGTCCTCAGAGAAAAAGTGTCTTGTCAGTGGTGACCTCCATCTCAGGGCTTATATAAGGGGTACACCTTTGCTGATTATAGGGCTAGGTCTCTTTGTAGCACTCTAAAATGTCATAGGGTGTGGACCATTTTGCCCAGATTTGGTCTCATTCTCTCAAGACATTGTGTGTTGGAGCATAGGATTCTGGGCTTTACTTCCCTTTTTTTCTGAATGTCCTGCCCACTAAAGAGTCAAGAGATGTTTAGGGACCATCTTCCAGGCATGTTAGAGTTCTCCCTGAAAGGATTATGTCCTTTTTACAGGTCAGATGTAGAAGGAAGATGCACCACAAGAACACCCAGATGTGACGTAATGGGGTATGAAGGAACAATCTCTAAGGATGGAGCCTCCTCTAACAATATGCGATTCCATGTTCCAGTTTCTCTCATCAAAATTTAGGAGATTTTTCTTTTTGTTACTGTTTATTCAATCAAAGTTAAAATACAATATTCCAAGCAAAAGGGAGGATGTCAATGCAACATACTCATCCAGTAGTGAAGGAACCTGTGCTCCTTCTTGTGACATCTAGTTATAATGGGTAATTTATATGAGACATAAAGTTAACCAAGGGGAAAACTTCTGTGAAGTCTGCTTTAAAAAATTATGCAGAAATAGTCATACAAATTTATCCATTTTCTATGGAATAGACAGTTTTACCTAGAACACTAGCATATAGTCATTTTGCACTAAAAGTATTTTATCTACTTCAACATACCCAACAGCCTACCCTCACTTCCTCAGAGATTGAAAT
Organism: Tamandua tetradactyla; assembly: GCF_023851605.1. NCBI lineage: Eukaryota > Metazoa > Chordata > Mammalia > Pilosa > Myrmecophagidae > Tamandua > Tamandua tetradactyla. The sequence goes on from NC_135331.1 coordinate 134,584,258, forward strand.
TTTGACTCTATCTTTATTAGCTCTGGGAAAACCTGAGAAAACTTGAGAAACTTTCTTTAAAAGTTAGGTTTTTTTTTTTTCTGGAGAAAGTTGGTGTGCAGATTAAATTAGATAATATAAGAATATAATAAATACTCAATGAAAGTCATTGCCATTTTTCCTAGCCTCTAAATCTCCAATGCAGCAGTTTCCCAGCTTCTATTGTATATTACTATTAAGAAAAATAACCAGTATTATTAATAAATTTGCATTAATTTATTGAATATTTAAGATTTGACAGATTATTATTTTCCACAACACCACAATGAGATAGGAAAACTGAACAAGTCACAAGATTTCAGTGTCATCATTAAAAGCTTCCAGAGATTTTCCATCATGCTTAAAATAAAATTCAAACCAGTTATGCTGGCTCACCCAGCCTCACGAGAGCTGGACCCTGTCTTCCTCTGCTACATTATCCCCTACCACTCCATCTCCCACCCCTCACCAAAGCACCCCCCAAACCCAGGTTTCCAAAACTCACCAAGCTTGTTGTCTCTGGCTGTAGAGTCCTGACACTCTGGGATCCCACCACAAACCACAAACCCCATTTATACATGCCTGTATCTTTCCCATCCAGATCAGATATTGGATTAAGTGCCATTTCCAGAGAGGCCTATTGAAGTAGTCCCTGGGTCCTTCTCTATAAGATAACCAATGTTAATTTTTTGCAAAGCTCTTCTCATTCTCTGTTTATTGCTCTTACTTACACATTTGTTTTTGCCCACGACCCCCTACCCCAATCTCAATATATGCACACACACACACACACACACACACACACAAATGCACAAACATGAGCCCTAGGACCTTCAGGGATCTTGACAGCTTTAGTCACATCTGCATCCCCAGTTCTTAGAACAGTTTGGCACATATTGGGTACCCATAATTATTGTTAACTGAATGAATGAACGAATGAATGATCAATCTTTTCCTTGTGTCTGGGTGAAATTTTAATATAAAATCATTTCCTGCAGTTTGGTTGTCTATAGACCCAGAGAACAAACAGTACAAGTCATGCATAAACAATCATTTATTTACTGAAACATAGAAACTAGCTCACCCCTTAGACTTTTCATTGCAAATACTTTAGTATTGCCTCATATACACATAGTTATCTCATTCCCCTCTTCTATAGCTAAGGTGGTTGTAGTAAACTGATTTCTACTTCCCATGCCCCAGTGCCACTCTGCCCCTTTAAGGCCCACTACAAAGTGCCAGCACTGACAGTGACCAACCTGCTGGACCAACCTATTGTGCTATTCCTGAACTCCCATTCCTGGGTGAGCAATCTTCATGACCAGCTGCGTAAATCTCTGCAGTGTTTCCTCCTGACATAAGAATATCTATTTTACTGGGCTATAGTGGGAATAAAATGAGGACAAGGTGCCTGGCCTATATTGCACACTTAGAATTATGCATAATGTTTTATATGTGTCTGGGTAGAGATGAACGCCATGAAAGAGAAAAATATTAGAATTTTCTTAAACTGCACAAAGCAAAAAAAGTTGTCTGGTAGAAATAAATTTTCTCTGCTGAGGGTACTTTAATAAATAATCTATAGCTATTTGCTTATAATTAAGAGAGGAGTCCCATCAGGAATAAATCGCTGTTGTAATAAATAAGAGCAACAAAAAGGGACAAAGCATGTATTTTTAAAAGGTGCGTATCTTAGATTTATTTTTCCAAAAACAATCCAAATGACTTGAAAAGGGACTGTCTGAAATAAATTCCCAAGTATGTGAAACCCTTTAAAACTCACTGCTGAATGCGTTTCAACTTCACAAGCCCTTAAAACAAAGCTAGGGTGGTAAGGAGGGCAGAGTGGGGCAGTAACATTGCATGAACCATGATACCATCTTCAGCAGAAGAGAACAGTTACCCAAAATTGGAAAGCTTCTGTTTAAATTACAAATATTATTAGTTCGGAATCAAGTAAGATCATCACAGAACAGTTTTCCGTGCACAAAATTAAGAGCCTCTAAGAGACAAACGAATAAGTCATTCAGAAGTAAGTCTCATTGAATTCGTTTCCATAGTACATCAAAAACTAGCAAAACTGAAGATAAGTGGACAAATAAGGATTATCGCTGAAAATTTATTCAAATACATATTTTTAAAATTCTGTTCAATTAATGTTTATTTAGTACCTCTTATACGTAACACTATGCCTGTTTCTCATCTTGTGTCATGTGATTCCCAAAAGACCACTCAGTTTAAACTTTCATGAATTTTTCTAAGTTTTCAATTTTGGTTTAACTGTTTTCACTAATTTATTTGGATATGAATTTAAATATTTAAGTACATAAAGAAACTTGAAAGAAAACCCAATCAACCTTGCTAACAATAATGCTCTCTTTTCTTTTTCTTTCTCTAAAGTCATAATTTGTTTGTGTTGATTCAAAATTCTAATTATGATATGTCACATAAACTGTACCCTCATCATTATTATGATATATCCATGCATGATACTTTAAAAAATTCATTTGAACTTACACCAGAAGAGTAAAAGAAAAACAATTTGTTCTTATTATTCACATTGAAGACCATTTTACAAAAGGATGCATCACAAAGCTCCTTTCAACATAGCACTCCCTTCATGAATTTATGAATTTATTTAATTTACTAAAATTGAATTTTCATACAACTTTTCAGGAACATATGTATTGCCTTAAGTGCAAAATCTGTATTAGTTTGTTAATGCTGCTGGAAATGCAATATACCAGAAATGGAATTTATGAAGTTACAAGCCGATGGGTCTGGAAAACCTCTGTCAACTGGGAAGGCACATGGCTGACATCTGCTGGACCTTTGGCCTCAGGTTTCAAACAGCTTTCACAGGATGTTTCTTTTTGCATCTCCAAACGTCACTCTCTGTGTCAGCTCTGAGCTCTCTCCAAAATATTGCCCCTTTTAAAGAACTCTAGAGAACTAATCAAGACTCACCTTGAATGGGTAGAGTCACATCTCCATCTAATCAAAAGGTTACACTCATAAGTGAGTGGGTCAATCTCCATGAAAACAATCTAATCAAAGATTTCCACTCTAAACAATATTGAATCAGTATTAAAGGATCCCTTTTCTGGGGTACCCAACAGTTTTAAGCTAGCACAGTTCTTTTAACTATAATCTGTGAAGATCATGGGCGTTTTATGATATTATTAAATGAAGTAGGTTACTCACACAAATTTCCATAAACAGTAACATTTAGTTTGGATGATTTTGTTCAGTTTCTAGGGAATTCAAGAGGTAGGGGCTCCATTTAAGCCTCACACCTCTCTCTACTTCTGAATGTCATGAGCGGGATGGAAAATGCAACACCCACCACTTTAGGGGTAAAAGGGAGAGTATTATTTAACAGAGGGACAAAAAGAAAAGGAGTACATGGATACTGGATAACAATAAGGTACAATGCTTCATGAATATTTTCTCATTTCTTCATGGTTAGGGCTTTCTTTAACAAAGACTGCTAGCAACCCAGGTCAAGGTTTTATGGAATAATAACCCTAAAATAAAGACTTTAGAGAGATACAAAATCTTAACTCTATGTGGAGCCATTTGTTTACCTTCCAGGGTTGTGAAATGGAGACATTGCCCTCCTCTCCCCAGAGATTTGTTTACACTTCAGAGCAAAGGTCTCTCTCTACATCTTCTTAGAGAGGAGGGCACCAGGTGCCAGCCACCCTATAAAAGCTCTGAGGTATATATTTTCAGGGTTCCTCTCCTGTGGTGCATCCACAAGGCCACAAGGGGTCATCACATAGTCCTGTGGGGAAATAGGGCATTGGGAACTGGCACGGAGCCACTACGGGTAGATCAGTTGTCTGTACACTGACCCAGAAACTTTGTGTTTCCTGTCAGAATAAATATAAATATAAAAACTTAACATATAGTAAAGGAATTTGTGGTTAATGAAAACTGGGGGATGTGGTGAAAAAGACTAGGTTTTCTCAACTTCAACACTGTTGACATTTTGAATCAGATAATTCTTTGGGGGAGAGGGGTCATCCATATGATGTTTAGCAGCATTCCTGGCTTCTCTCCATTTGATACCAGCAGCAACCCTCACTAGTCTCCAGACATTGCCAGGTGTCTCCTGGGGATCAAAATTTATCCCTATTGAGAACTGCTGATAAAGACAGATTGGATATCAACAAATATAGTCTCAAATTCTATTAAGTGGCCCCCTTGTGAAACTGTCTATTTCCTTTGGCTTTACCAGATATTACCTCAGAATTATTTGGGGTTCCTAAGTTAAAAGTCAGCATAAACCCAAAGCAATCCTTCTGGGGAATATCCTATTTAGCATGGCAATATTCTTAGTGTATACTATTGGGCAAAATTTCTGCTACCTACAGAATTTCAAGGTTAGAAGGAATTGAATTTCTCATTGCCTGGACCCACTTTAAATAATCTCTACAACATCCCTGTTGAGGAACCATCTGGCCTGTGCTTAAACATGTCCAGTGTTACGAAGCTTGCCTCTCCTGAAGTGGCCCATAGTTTTTTAGATAACTCAGAATTTTAGAATTTTCCTCCTTAAATTGATAAAATAACAAAAAGCACCTCCTTCTAGCTTTCAATCAACGATCCACTGGGTCATTCAGAAAACTCTAAACACTTTCTCATATAACATCATATATTTGTATTCAATATCATATCTCTCCAATACAAATCTGTCTTATCTTGCTAGGCTGCTATGATAAATGACACAGGCTGGGTTTGGTTTAAACAACAGGAATTTATTGACTCAAAGTTTTGGAGGCCAGAAGGCTGTTTCCTCCCAAGGTTGAGCGGGATCCCCCTAGCCAGCAATATTTGGGTGCCTTAGCTTTTCCATAACAAGTCAGTGTCCTCTCCTTCCTCTTCTAGGTTCCCAATGACTTCCACTTCCAGCTCCTCCCCATAGCTTTTTTTCTTAACTCCAGCTTACAATGTCTTCTCCTTTTTTAAGGCCTCCAGTAAACCTCATTCAGTTAGGACCCACCTTAACTAAAAATAACAGTTTCAAGAGGTCCTTTCACAATGGGTCCACCCTCACAAGAATGCATATCTAAATCAGAGTCCATAATTCAATCTACCACACTACCTTTTTCTAGATTAAATACCCATAATTTTTTTTACCATCCTTCATACATCAGGAGTTTGAGTCCTACCATTCTCCTGATCATGCGTTAAAATGTTTTACAATTTGTTCAGATAGTTTTATATTCTAGTTTTCAGAGTTGAGCGTCATGCTCCAAGTATGGTCTAACATTCTCCTGTGAGAGCAGATAACAAAGGGACTATTACATCCCCATTCTAGACACTACATTTTTTTTTAAATGTGGCCTACAATTGTTGTGTTTAGAAATAAAGTAAACAGAGAAGTGATAGAGGGACTACTTGAGGTCAATAATATAATTGTCCATAAAGAAAATAGATTCTGCTATGCTTCTGTCTTCTTTAGCAAGAAAATTTATCTCCTAAAAGAGAATTTCAAAGAGGAGATTGTATTGTCTCTTTTGCCAGACAAACTGTGTTGTTAGCTCATATTGAAAGTATTCTTAATTTCAACTCCAAAATTTTCCACCTCATATGTGATGCTGTCAAATTCCATCTTTATTTGTGAAGTTAATATTTGGACCTAAATTTAGAATACACATTTAATTTCATAGAAAATCTTTATGATAATTTATTCTAGATTCTTGTTTAAGAGTGACATTAAATTCCTGAGTCAGAAGCTCTGCATCTTCACCTTTTAGGAAAAACATAACAGTTTGCTCATTTCCTCTCCTCCAGCATGACCTACTCTTTACATTTTCACACATGCTCAGCCTCACTCATTGCCTTCTACAATTTTTTTTCCTGCAAAGAGGAATGAACCCCTTCAAGAAGGGATGAGCTTACCATCAATGGACTTGTTCAAGCACAGGCTAGATCATCTCTCGTTAAATAATCCTCTTTCAAAAAATAATGCAAGTTGTTAGAAACACAGAAAAAATACTGCTTATTTTCAATAGAAAATGCATAAAAATAGCACTTATTTTCTGTATTATTAATCATAATTATACCATTGATATCAAATTGTCCATCTATTTTTTCTTTCTTTGTTCTATTGCAAATATAAGAAATAAAAATCTCTTGATGTTTCTAACAATTTTTCTGAGTCTTAGTTTCTGAACTCCACTCAAGGTCATGTTTGACCCAAGATGTTTTGGGAGATGTAAATATGAATAAACTCTGAACTTGGAATACTGATAAAAAAAGAGGAGGAAGTAGGCTCTGAACTTGCAATACTGATACAATTAAGATTAAACAAAAATTGCTTAATTTTAAAATGCAAACTTTAAAGATTTCATAGATATTAGTGGATAGTTGGCTTTCTCTTCACCTACTATAGTATATAAACTTAAAAATTTGCCACTACTTTAGCAGAAATTATTTGGAAAGTTTACAGCAAAATGTCAAAATTAAGAGTTTTATTGTAATCCTGCACAATGACTCTAATATGCAGTCACCATTCTTTCTTTCTTCCTTCCTTCCTCCCTCCTTTCCTTCTTCCCTTCCCCTTCCTTCCTTCCTTCCTTCCTTCCTTCCTTCCTTCCTTCCTTCCTTCCTTCCTTCCTGCCTTCTTTCCTTCCTTCCTTCCTTCTTTCACATAAAAGGCAGCTTAAGGCCTATCACTCATGTAAAACTTTTCCAGAACAACTCCATTTATTCATATAACTTCATTTTTATATTAATTGCTTAGTGGTCCATCATGCCTCTCCAAAACATTGTATATTTATTGGAGGCAGAGATGGGATCTGGTCGTCCATATGTACCCCAAAGCAACTAAAATGAATAGGCAAATTGGCTCTGCCAAAACCTATGCCCATATTGGTAAGATAAAGTTATTTTATGCACCAGCATTTTTGCCTTGTATTAATAATCTGTCAAATTTAGCAAACAGTATTTTTCCTAATTTGCTTCTGTTCCATTTGCTGTCCCTAACAGCCTTTTAATTAGGTTGCTTCTTTGTCAAATGCCAGTTTGCTATGCTTGTTCTTCTTCATGGATTCAAAAGTAATCAGGGCAGGTGTTGTATAAATTGTATAGGATGGCATGCTGTTATGATCAATTACTAATTAATTTCAGATTCTTTCTGCTCTTTTGATGTGGGTTCACTGGAATGAAAAACAATAAACAATCATCACACATTTTATGTTTGTTAAAACTCTTCATAATTGATAGCAGAGATGGGATTAATTTTTAAGCAAGTGTTTCAGAAAAGTGATAGCAAAAACTGTTGTCAAGAAATTATTGTTTATCTTATATTTTATTCTAAGAAGTCAGTGATTAGTTCTAGGCAACATATGAAAGGATGAGGAGAAAAATTCCACTTTGGATAGAATTCTCATATATTATTAAAGGTGAAACTTCATAATTTTAATAACAAAAATATCACCCAATTGTTGAATTCTTTCTGTGTACTAGTTACTTAATATGTATTACATCATTTAATCTTCACAACAACAGTATGGGTTTGGTACTACATTGATGCAAATGAGGATACTTTTAGGTGAGTTTATTCCATTAATAGTCAAAGATATTAGTGTAAAGGCAGTTCTTGAATCTACCAACTTATATTTTGGTTTTAGTCAGAGCTATATATTCTTTTCCCTGTCTCTGTTTTTATTCTTTAAGTTACCTTACTGATATTCTTCAACTCTGTGTCCTGCTCCAGACCTCCCTTTCTAGTAGGGAGAGGTGGGCTGGAGTGTACCAGGCTTTGGGATAAGATCTGCAAAATAACACACATGGACTAAATGATAGGCATTATTAAGGAAAGAGAAAATGTAAGCACATGAAGTAGGCCAGGTAGGATTCTCTGCTGGACTCACAGAATGATTTTCTAGTGGAGGAACCATCCCGATCCCATTTAGTGGGTTACATTTGATTTAGCAGTTGTGTCAGGGGGAAATAATCAGACTGTATCATTAGTGGCAATCTGGTTTCAAGTGCCACTTTTAAGTTGTTTGGAAATCCAACTCCCAGGCTCTGGAAATCTTAAGGTCCATGAGTTATACCAGCCTTTCCTCTCACAGAAAGAGAGACATTGGCCCAGGTGCAGCCACTCACACCGACAGAAGGGGAGGCCTGGATTTCAGCAACGTCTCCATCTAGGTCCATTCAGAGTAAACATCACATCACAATTTCTGTTCAACATACCACGGAAATTTTAAGTCCCAGGGAGATTAAATTATTTGCTCAAGATCAGAAGACAATCGAATAATACCTTTGAATGTCAAAAGAAAAGAATGTAGACCTAGAATTTTATTCTACAAGACCATTTTTTAGAATAAGGTAATCAAAAACAGAGTATTTGCTGTCAAGGCTCTACAATAGGGAGCGCCAAAACGTATTCCAGAAAGAAGTACATTATTTCTAGGAAGAAGGAAAATGATGCCAAAGAGAAGTGTAAGGACCTCTAGGAAGATCGTGGAATAGGATAAGTTGAGTTTACCCCCGTTCCATGGAACAATGAGAGAAGTGACAGAAAAATGACCGGGACTGCAGTTTAAGGGTACGAGTGACCAGAGAGGGTCTTCTACACTATATAGGGAGGTCCTGGATGAAAAAGTGGAGAATTATGGATGGAGAGAATGGGTTGAGTATGCTTGGTTGTGACCCCACCAGGGACAATTGGGGGCACACAGGAAAGCGTGGGACCGAAGAAGCAGAGCAACCCAACACTCCAGCCCACCCTCTCTACTAGAAAGGGAGGTCTGGAGCAGGACACAGATTTGAAGAGTATCAGTAAGGTATCTTAAAGAATAAAAACAGAGACAGGGAAAAGAATATATAGCTCTGACTAAAACCAAAATATAAGTTGGTAGATTCAAGAACTGTCTTTACATTAATATCTTTGACTATAAATGGAATAAACTCACCTAAAAGATACAGACTGGAAGAATGGATTTAAAAATATGATCTTCTGTATGATACTTACAAGAGACTCATCTCAGACCCAAGGATTCAAATAGATTAAAAGTGAAAGGATAGTCAGACAAATCAATTACAAAATGGGCAAAAAACATGAACAGACACTCCTCAGAAGATGAAATACAAATGACCAAAAGGCACATGAAAAGATGCTCCACTTCCTGGTTATTAGGGAAATGCAAATCAAAACCACAATGAGATATCATCTCACACCCACCAGAATGACCACTATCAACAAAACAGAAAATGACAAGTGCTGGAGAGGATGCGGAGAAAGAGGCACACTTATCCACTGTTGCTGGAAATGTCAAATGGTGCAACCACTGTGGAAGGCAGTTTGGCGGTTCCTCAAAAAGCTGAATATAGAATTGCCATACAACCCAGCAATACCATTGCTAGGTATCTACTCAAAGGACTTAAGGGCAAAGACACAAACAGACATTTGCACACCAATGTTTATAGCAGCGTTATTTACAATTGCAAAGAGATGGAAACAGCCAAAATGTCCATCAACAGAAGAATGGCTAAATAAACTGTGGTATATACGTATGATGGAATATTATGCAGCTTTAAGACAAGATAAACTTATGAAACATGTAATAACATGGATGGACCTAGAGAACATTATGCTGAGTGAGTCCAGCCAAAAACTAAAGGACAAATACTGTATGGTCCCACTGATGTGAATGGACATTCGAGAATAAACTTGAAATATGTCATTGGTAACAGAGTCCAGCAGGAGTTAGAAACAGGGTAAGACAATGGGTAATTGAAGCTGAAGGGATACAGACTGTGCAACAGGACTAGATACAAAAACTCAAAAATGGACAGCACAATAATACCTAATTGTAAATTAATCATGTTAAAACACTGAATGAAGCTGCATCTGAGCTATAGGGTTTTTTTTGTTTTTTTTTTTTGTTTGTTTGTTTGTTTGTTTGTTTTACTATTATTACTACTTTTATTTCTTTTCTCTATATTAACATTTTATATCTTTTTCTGTTGTGTTGCTAGTTCCTCTAAACCGATGCAAATGTACTAAGAAACGATGATCATGCATCTATGTGATGATGTTAAGAATTACTGAGTGCATGTGTAGAATGGTATGATTTCTAAATGTTGTGTTAATTTCTTTTTTTTCTTTCCGTTAATAAAAAAAAAAGAAATAAAAACGAAAACCCTAATCCTCTCAAAAAAAAAATAGACTCTAAATGTAACAAGAGGCAAAGAAAGACACTACATATTAATAAAAGGGACAATTTTCCAAGAAGAAATAACAATCATAAATGTTTATTCTCCTATTTAAGGAACTCCAAAGTACATTAAGCAAACATTGGCAAAACTGAAGGGAGCAATAGATGTTTTAACAAAACAGTGGGAGACTTTAATATACCACTCTCTATAAACAGAACAACAAGACAGAGGATCAACAAGGAAATAGAGAATGTAAACAATGTGGTAAATTAATTAGACCTAACAGACATATATAGGCCATTACACCCCAAAATACCAGGGTATACATTCTTCTCTAGTGCTCATGGAATGTCCTTCAGGATAGATCATATCGGGGGGTACAAAACTGGTCTTTTTAAATTGAAAAAAAATTGAAATTATTCAAATCACTTCTCTGACCACAGTGGAATAAAGCTGGAAATCAATAGCCATCAAGTACCAGAACTTTCACAAACATATGGAAATTATATAACACACTCTTAAACAATAAGTGGGTCAAAGAAGAAATTGCTAGAGAAATTGGTAAATATTTGGAGACTAATGAAAAGGAGAATACAATGTATCAGAACTTATGGGACATGGCAAAGGCAGTGCTGAGAGGGAAATTTATTGCCCTAAATATTTCTATTACAAAGAATGAGCAAATATCAAGAACTTAACTGTTTACCAAGAAGAACTGGAGAAAGAACAGCAAACTAACCCCAAAGCACGTAGAAGAAAAGATTAAGAAAGGCTGACAAAGAAAAAAGAAGGTGAAAATAAACAGAATCAGAAATAAAAGGGGTTTTTTTCCATGGACCCTGAATATATTTTTAAAAAGTCATAAGAGGCTACTATGAACAACTATACTCCAAGAAACTAGACAACTTAAGATGAAATGGACAAATTCCTGGAAACACAGAAACAAACTACACTGATTCAGGAAGAAATAGAAGATCTCAAAAAAAAAAAAAAAGGCAATTACAAGTAAAGAGATTCAACCAGTCATCAGAAATCTTCCTACAAACAAAAAGTTCTGGGCCTGATGGCTTTACAGGGGAATTTTATCAAGCAATCTGTTCTAGTTTGCTAGCTGCCAGAATGCAACACACCAGAGACAGATTGGCTTTTAATAAAAGGGGATTTATTTTGTTGGTTCTTCAGAGGAAAGGCAGCTAACTTTCCACTGAGGTTCTTTCTTATGTGGAAGGCACAGGATGGTCTCTGCTGGTCTTCTCTCCAGGCCCCTGGGTTCCAACAACCTTCCCCGGGGTGACTTCCTTCTGCATCTCCAAAGGCCTAGGCTGAGCTGCTAGTGCTGAAATGAGGAATGCTGAGCTGCTAGGCTGTGCAACATTGCGTTCTCTCATTTAAGCACCAGCCAATTAAGTCAAACGTCGCTCATTGCAGCTGACACGCCTCCTAGCCGACTGCAGATGTAATTAGCAACAGATGAGATTCACGTACCATTGGTTTGTGTCCCAGCAACAGAACTAGGTATGCTCACCTGGCCAAGTTGACAACTGAATCTAACTAACACACATTCCAAAAAAACTAATACCAATCCTGCTCCAAGTCTTTCAAAAAAATTGAGGAAAAAGAAATGTTCTCTAACTCATTTTATGAGGCTAACATGACTCCAATATCAAAACTGGATAAAGATGCTACCAAGAAAGGAAAACTACAGACCAATCTCCCTAATGAACAGAGATGCAAAAATTCTGAACAAAATACTAGCAGATCAAATCCTACAACACACTAAAAGAATCATACATCACAAGCAAGTGGGGTTTTTACCAGGAATTCAAGAGTGGTCCAACACAAGAAAATCAATGTAATACAGCACATTAATCAAAAGGGAAAAAAATCACATAATCATCTCAATTGATGCTGAAAAAGCATTCAAGAAAAATTCAGTATCCTTTTCTGATAAAAACACATCAAAAACTAGGAATTGAAAGAAACTTCCTTAATATAACAAAGGGCATATGTAAAATCTATAGCCAGCATCAAACTTAATGGTGAAAGACTGAAAGCATTCCCCCCTAAAATCAGGAACAAAACAAGGATGCCCATTGTCACCACTATTATTCAACATTGTTCTAGAAGTTCTAGCTAGAGCAATCAGGCAAGAAAAAGAAATAAAAGGCATCCAAATCAGAAAGGAAGAAGTAAAATTTTCACTATTTGCAGATGACATGATCCTATACTTGAAAAATCCCAAGAAATCTATAGCAAAACTACTTGGGCTAATAAACAAATTCATCAAAGTGATGGGATACAATGTACAAAACTCAGTAATGTTTCTATACACAAGTAACGACTCTACTGAAGAGACAATTAAGGAAAAAATTCCATTCAAAATAGCAATTAAAAGAATCAAGTATCTAAGAATAAATTTAGCCAAGGATGTAAAGAACCTGTACACGTAAAGTCATAAAACACTGCTAAAAGAAATCAAAGAAGAGCTAAATAAATGAAAAGAAATTCCATGTTCACGAATAGGAGGGATAAATGTAGTTAAGATGTCAATTCTACCCAAATTGATCAACAAATTCAGCACAATACCAATTAAAATTCCAACAACCTACTTTGAAGACTTGGAAAAGCTGGTTACAAATTTATTTGGAAGGGAAAGAGAACTCAAATAGCTAAAAATATCTTACAAAAAGAAAAGCAAGGTGGAAGGACTAACACTTCATGGCTTTAAAGACTATTATAAAGCTACAGTGTTCAAAACAGCATGGTACTGGCACAAAGATAGAAGTATTGACCAATGGAATTAAATCAAGAATCAGAAATAGACCACCAAATCTATGGTCAGTTGATCATTGACAAGGCCCCCAAATCCACTGAACTGAGACAGAATAGTCTTTTCAATAAACGGGCATGGGAGAACTGGATATTATTAGCCAAAAGAATGAAAGAAGACATCTACCTTATACCCTATACAAAAATCAATAAAGTGGATCAAAAACCTAAATAAAAGACTAGGGCCATGAAATTCCTAGAAGAAAATACAGGAGAACATCTTCAAGATCTAGTAATAGGAAATAGCTTCTAAATACTATACCTAAAGCACAATCACTAGATGATAAAAAAAAAATAGATAAGTGGAAACTCCTCAAAATCAAATGCTTCTTTGCCTCAAAGGACGTTGTCAATAAAATAAGGGGACAGGGGCGGGCCGCGGTGGCTCAGCGGGCAAAGTGCTTGCCTGCTATGCCGGAGGACCTCGGTTCGATTCCCGGCCCCAGCCCATGTAACAAAAAACGGAAAAACAAAATACAATAAAACAAGAAAATGTTTAAAAGTTGTTTCCCTTTCTTCCTTCCTTCCTTCCTTCTATCCTTCCTTCCTTCTCTCTGTCTTTCCTTTAAAAAAAAAAAAATAAGGGGACAGCCAATTCAATGGAAGAAAACATTTGGAAACCACATATGACATAAAGGCTTGATATCCTGTATACATAAAGAAATCATACAACTCAATGACAAAAGAATAAACAAACCAATTAGAAAATGGGAAAAAGATATGAATAGACATTTTTCTGAAGAGCAAATACAAATGACTAAAAAACATGAGAGGTGCTCATTTTCATCAACTATAAGGGAAATGCAATTCAAGACTATATGAGATATCACCTCACACTTCTAAGAATGTCTACTATTAAACAAACAGGAAACTACAAGTGTTGGAAGGATGTGGAGAAATTGGAACATTTATTTACTGCTGGCAGGAATGTACAATGATACAGCTGCAATAGAAGACAGTTTGGCAGTTCCTCAGAAAACTAATTACTGAGTTGCCTTATGACCCAGCTATACTGTTACTCAGTATATATCTAGAAAAGCTGAAAGCAATGACGTGAACAGAAATTTTCACACTGATGTTTACAGTGGAATTACTCAAAATTGCAAACAGAGGGAAATAATCCAAGTGCCCATCAACAGATAACTGAATAAACAAAATGTGATATATAGATACGATGGAATATTATGCAGCAGTAAAATGAAAAGAGATCCTGAAACATATGGCAAGATGGATGAACCTTGAGGACATAATGCTGAGTGAAATAAGCCAGTTACAAAAGGATAGATACTGTATTATTTCACTTACCTGGTAAAGGTAAACTCAGAGGCTTATGATGTACAATATAGGGGACCTAGAGATACACAGAAACTAGACATGGGTGAATGGTTACCTAATGAGGTTGAACTTAAATGTAAGGGAATAGATAGATGTGATGGTAGGTGATTAGAGGGGTTATAAATAATATTGCCATATTGAAGGTGAATATGATTAAAAGGGGTTGTATAGAGCCATGTATCTTGCTGATTACCACCACAAATATAAATAAGTTCTTGCATAAACTACTTCAAAAGTGTGAATCTTGTACAAAGAGCCAATAATAGAAAGGTATAGAAGAAAAACTACTATTGCATGCTATGGCCTATAGTTAACATAAAGACGTCAACAGTACCACAGCATCTGTGGTAAATAATTGGTAGAGTGGCAAGAGGGGAGTTTACTATTTGTTGAGAATTTGTTTATCTGTTACTTTTCTCTTAGAAGCAATGAAAAATGTCTAAAGCTGAGAGTGCTGATGTTTATACAACTAAGTAAGGACACTGTAGGATGTGGATTGTTTATTTTGGACATTATCCATCATGCTTATGGATGGAGGTGGCTGGAGGGCACATGGACTGAGAAGTAGAAAGGCAAACTGTGGTATATATATACCATTTATATTCCACATATACATATACACACATATAATACACACATATAATACACTGTTTATATCCCACATATATATATGCACATACAATGGAATATTATGTGTCTACAGAAAGGAATGAAGCATGCAACGAAGTGAATGAACCTTGGGGACACTATGCTGTGCAAAATAAGCAGAAACCAAAGAACAAATATTAGATGGTAGCTTTTAGAAAATACTTATAAGAAAATTGGGGCCTAGATTTTAAGCTCATATATCAGTCACATTTAGCCCAGAGTTGTGTTATTTCTAGACTCTGAGACGCTATGCTGTATGTGTATAACCTGGTATCTCTCTGGAATTTTCAGTACCTGTGTGATACCTAAGACTCAGAGTTGGAGTTCTGCAGCTCTGAAAGTCAGCATTGTTACATACAACAACTGTTAAAGAAACTGAGAAAGAGACCAGGCTTTAACCGGAGATAAGAACAAAGCTGATCTGGTTGGGACTGAGGTAAATCAGAACACTGGGCAAAGGAAGATATTGTCTGTATTTTAGAGCTTCACGTACTGTATGAGATCAAAGGATGAAAGGTTTATTTTGTTCAAAACGTAAATTTTCTATAGCACACAATCTAACTCAAATTGCCTGAATAACTCATTTAAACAACTCAAACACAAGGAACCCAGAATGGAAACAAGAGCTTGTAATTCTTTTTAGCTTAATGTAATACAGAGATACATCCAAGAGTATATTGGGCAGATAATTAAAAAGTATTGGCAGTCTCTCCCTAAGCCAACTCAGCAGGTGAACTTACTGCCCACCCCCCCTACGTGGGACATGACTCCCAGTGGTGTAAATCTCCCAGGCAACATGGGTCAGAACTTCCAGGATGAGCTGCAACCCATCACTGTAGGATTGAGAAAGCCTTCTTGACCAAAAGGAAGAGAGAAATGATACAAAATAAAGCTTCAGTGACTGAGAGAATTCAAACAGTCAAATGGTTATCCTGGAGGTTACTCTTATGCATTTATATTGATATTCCTTTTTAGTTTATGGTGTATTGGAGTGGTTGGAGGGAAGTACCTAAAACTGTTGTGCTGTGTTCAAGTAATTTTGATTCTTGAAGATGATGTATAAAGATACAGCTTTTACAATGTGACTATGCGATTGTGAAAACCTTGTATCTGATATGCCTTTTATCCAGGGTATGGAGAGATGAGAAAAAAAATAGAAATGGATTAAAAATAAATAAATAATAGGGGGGATATGGGGTAAAATAAATTGGATAGATTGAAATACTAGTGGTCAATGAGAAGGAGGGGTACATGGTATGGTATGTTTGAGTTTTTTCTTTGTTGTTTTTGTTTCTTCTTCTTAAGTGATTCAAATGTTCTAAAAATGATCATGGTGATGAATATACAACTATGTAGTGATATTGTGAGCCACTGATTGTATACCGTGTATAGACTGTATGTGTGTGAAGATTTGTCAATAAAAATATTTAAAAAAAAAGAATTTGAGCAGGTGCACTTAAAAAAAAACACTTAGGGCTTGAACTGAAACTCTAAAATAGTTTGTTTTCCTGGAACCTATAATTTCTACAGGGTTCCTAGGTCAGATAAATCCTGAAACCCAGAGGGACCAGCAGCTCCAAGATTATCAACTAATTACATCCCCCTATTCTTTAGTGTTGACACCCCTTCTCAACATGAAAAAGTCAAAATGGGCATTGCCCAAAGATGCCTATAGATTGGAAGAAGGATCAAAGGAGAAGGACTTATAACAGAAAAAAATTGGATTTGACAAATGAGTATGACTACTGAATCACTACAATGATATTTCTTTTAGCCTCCAGTGTTTTGGAGCAGCTAGAACAAAAAATCTAAAATAGTGGAATGTAGCCCATAACAAAAGATGAAATCTGTTTTCTATAACTACTTGTTGATGTATACTTTGAAAATTATTGCTTTTTCTTTCTTTTCATTGTATGTATGTTATATTTCACAATAAAAGACATTTTAAAAAAAAGTTTTGGCAAGGCCCCTTGAAGGACTGAATAAAAAATTGGAACCATTAAATTTTCCCATATCAGAAACCTCTGATACTCTCTCAAACATTACGGACTCCCAAGTTAATAGACCAAGCCCTTGCTCTCCAGGCTTGCTCTTAAAAAACTTATTTCTGTGGCAGAAAAATTAAGCCTGTCTATAGTTATACCTAAGAGTTATTTCCAGAAAACCTCTTCTGTTGCTCAGATGTGGCCTCTCTCTCTAAACCCAATTCTGAAAAGAAAATCATTATCCTCTCCCATACATGGAATGTGACACCCAGTGGTAAAAGTCTCCAAGGCAATGTGGGACATGACTCACAGGGATGAATCTGGCCCTGGCACTGTGGGATCAACAATGATTTCCTGACCAAAAATGGGAAAAGAAACATAACAAAATAAGGTTTCAATGGCTAAGAGAGTTCAAATAGTGTTTAGAGGCTACTGTTATGCAAACTTCAGCTAGATCTTGCTAATTGCCATAGTTTGCCAAACCCCAAGCAACATAATTCCAATAACCCTAAAGAACACCTAGGGCTCTGAGATTCTACAAAAGTTTCACATACTAAGTTTACTTTCTAGAACCTATAACCTCCAGATGATTCCTAGGCCAGATAAGTCCTGAAACCAAGAGGGTCCAGCCTCACCAAGGACATCAACTAATTTTATCTCGCTATCCATATTATGGACACTCCTTTCCAACATGAAAAAGTTAAAATGGGCATAGTCCAAATATCCTTCATGATTGGGAAAAGAATCAAAGAGAAGATGGGATTTAAAAATGAGTATGACTGTCTAATCATTATATTGATATTTCTTTTAGTTTCCAGTGTCTTGGATAAGTTAGAAGGAAAAACCTGAAATTGTGGAACTGTAACCCATACTAAAACTTTGAAATCTGTTCTATAACTACTTTGTAAAATGTACTTGGAAATTTATTGTTTTTTCTGTATATGTTATATTTCATAATTAAAAATATTAAACAATATTCCTAGGAATAAATTTAACCAAGGTAAAAAAAAAAGTGTGAATTGCCTTAGAACACTGTCCAACATTGGGGGAAGAGTGGGAGGAAGAGGCTGGTAAATTATAGTACTGACCAGCAAATTGCTTTCTCCACACAGTTGTTACTGGTGCTCATTCCCCACTCTCATGGCAGGCTACCTTGGGGTACGGCCCCTGGCTAGCTCACAGATTACAGAAAAGGACTTATGAATCATGTCCCCAAAGACCAAGGGTGGGCACGGCCAATCACAACTTTTGATTATTGACTTTGTGTGGCTGGGGGCCCAGTCCTGAAAGTGTCCATTGTTCCAACCCACCCCAGACTAAGACAGTGACAGAAAAGACTTAAAAATAGTACACTTTCTCAGGGCTAAGGGGGACAATTAGCTGAAGAGCTGCATTTACTGGGCAGGTCAAGAAAGCATAGATGGGGAGCTGAGGGGATACTTCCTGGTGCCCTTCCCAGGACTGCTTGGAGCCAGTCTGCATCTCCTTCATGTGTTTCTGGTCAGTCTTTTAGCAGGGAAAGACTGACTTGGGAAACTGCTCTCTGGCATCATGTCCTTTTTCCTCACAGAATATGCCCTCCAGGCAAAAGCAATTTAGACAATAGAAAATAGTGTAAAAAAGTAGAGAGGCAGAGAGCCTGAGTTAAAGGTTTACCTCCTTTAAACACCTGGGAAAGAGGCCTATCTCCTGAAAAATAGAGGGGAAGGAGCATTTAAACTTCTGTAAACAGTGGAACTCCAAAACAACTAACAAGCAAAAGTCCAGAACTAGGCTCAGGCCCAGAAAAGACAAGCAATTTGCCTACAGTTAGTGTCAGTAAGAGGCAGAGTTACAGGGCTTTAGAGATTTCAAAGCCATTTCAAAGTTCCTCCTACAAGCATGGACTTTCTTGTAACCCTCAAGAACACACTAGGGTAATTGACTAGACTTCAAGAAATAAATGTCTTACCTAATTGTTCACATTGGGGTATTTCTTTTTAAACCTCCAGATTGATTTTCCACTCCTGTACAAAACTTAGATGCTTTCACTCTTGCTGTGATGGCTACTCTTGCCCATGGATTCATCTTGACCTCCTTTTCTCTTTGTGACCTTCTCTACCTTTCTCCTTGCTCTTGCCCTCATCATTCTTTCTGTTCCTCTTTTTAAGTTCCTTATTTCTATTCTAGAGAACTTTTGTATGTATTTACAGTATTCTATCACAATATAATCCCTCCTTTTTATTGCTCGACCTAAATATCAAAAATTCAATCCTGGTTTTAATGCAACAGGTAAAATCATGGTTTGAAGGAATCCAGTAGAACAAATTTATCCAGAGCTAAAATCTTTTTGCAATATGAAAAATCACCACTTAGATTTTGGGCTCAAATGTTAAGGTATCTACTTGATGGAAATAAAAATGACCTTAAAAAGTTAGGTTTTATTAAATGAATGGTTATATTGCTACTCCATACTCAGCATCACACTACCAAATTCATTGTCTTTTTTTTTTCTTTACCCTCATTCTTTTCTCTTCCTGTATGGATGAGATGACTAGCTTCATAGTGCTTAGATTGCTTTCACTTTTGCTTAGATTGCTTAGATTGCATCACTTTCTCCCTGACCCTCACTCTCACATTTAAGGCCTGTCTCCTAAACTTTTCTCCCCATTTCCCTCCTGTTGCTGCTATTTTCTCTTGGTTTAATATCATTATTTATTTCTTTAACTATTATAATAGTCTCCCAACTGGCCTCCCTGTCCCAAAATCTCACTTCTTCAAATTGCCCTTAATAGTTAGGCCTTTAAAAATGACTGGCTGAAACATATAACCATGTTGCAGAAATATTTCCATTGGCTCACTACTGCTTATAGAAAATTAAGGTCCAAATTTGAGGTGATTAGCAGGCCCTTTCCAACCGTTCTCCAGGTTACCTTCCCAAGACCATCTTCTTTTTTATTTCCCACACACTATAAGCTCTGGCCCACATTTAGATTTACTACAATTCCAACAAGGAATTTTATCTCATCTACTCTCTACTCATCACCCAGCCACCCACAAAGCCAGGATTCTAATAAGGAAAAAAAGTAGTGGAGAAATAATGAAATCAGAAATGAGAAGCTCCAAACACCTGTGGAACTGGAATAGGGGATATCAATACCCTCATTACATAATATTTATTAATGAAATTTGAAACATCTTCCAGCAGACTAGACCTAAGAATCATTACCCTAAACAGCATATCACTTGTTTGGATCTGAGAAACCAGCTCATGCCATTTCTCTTTCTCTGTGGACTGAACTCTGTCCTTATCCCCATCTCATCATGGATAACTCCACCATGGTTACCCTCTAGAATCCTGCTTTAAGCAAGAAGAAATTTCCCTGTGCTCCATTCCTCTTTATCCATTGCATGCTGCTGGATTCCACTCTTCTGGATTCCATACTCCTGGATATCTATACTTATCAAGATTGAGCCCAAGTTCTCTAAGCTTGCAAAGGGCAATTAGTTTAATAAGATACTTAAATCAGTTTCTTGCTACTGGAAAGCTTTGTTAAAATTTATCTTTCACTTATGCCTTTAACGCTAACTCAGCACTTGTTCCACTACCCCCATTGAAAACTATAGCTCTATCTATGGCAAAGTAATTGTAGAAACAGAACAGAATAGAGCCTTGAAATATTTCTCTCCTTCCCTCCCCAGCAGCCTTTCTGTCTGGATAATTTCAGAAGAACTTGCTGAATGGTACAGATGAAATTGTATGTAAGACCCTATCACTACAATGGTACTTAGATGCTTGTCAAACCTGGACATTTCCTTCTTATTCCTTTTTGTTGAATTCTGTGTTCATATATATTTAGTAATTTGTTTACCAGATTGAATGGAAATTTGTTTAGGGATGCTTACAATCCCTAAATGTCAGATGTTTCCTTATTCATGAACATAATATACAATTCAAAATACCATTGTTATTTTCTTTGCATCTCCAAAAGAAACCAATGACATCTTCTTAACTTTTTTTTTTTTTTTTTTTGGAAAGTGAGAACATACTATTTTCAGTAACAGAAAAGAATGCAAAAGTCTATTCTAGTGAATATTCTAGTGTAGGTCTTGCCTTCAATCTTTTGAATGCTTTGTTCACTGTCAAGATGATTATTCATTGTCCATTCTGCTCCTTTAAAACTACTTTCACATCACTCTTTAATGGCACATTTTATATCTTATTGTAATCAACTGACCACACTTCTAGATTTGGGGTTTTAAAGGCAGGGGTTATAGTATCATCCTTTACCCCCAGGGTCTAGTACATGATCAGGTAGAGCTATTCCCCCTGTATTAGCTTTCTCTGGTTTCTATAACAAAGTACCACAAGTGAGATGGCCTAAAACAGAAATATATTCTTTCACAGTTCTGGAGGCTAGATGTCCAAAGGCAGATGTGTGCATGACCACTCTGAAAGTGTTAGGAAACAATGCTTCCATTCTTCTTTCAACTCCTGGTGACTTAGGCAATATAACTTCATCTTCCCACCACTGCTGTCTTAGCTTCCTGGCTGCTAAAACAAATACCAAATGGTGCATTGGCTTAAATCATGGGAATTTATTGCCTCATAATTTTGAGACTAGGAAAAGCCCCAAATCAAGGTACAGCAATGTGATGCTTCTTTCCCCAAATTGTAGCATTCTGGGGTTCGCTGTGGGTAATCCTTGGTCCTCGGCTTTTCTATCACATGGTAATGTATATGGTAATGTCTTCTTTATCCTTGGGTTCTGTTGACTTCTGGCTTCTTCCCATGGCTTTCTCTCTCTATGTCATGAATGTCATTCTGCTTATAAAGGACTCCAGCAATCCAGATTAAAGCCCAACCTGATTCAGTTGGCCACACCTTAACTAAAACTAACAGTGGAAGAGCTCCTATATACAATAGGTCCATACCCAGAGGAATGGATTAAGATTAAG
This sequence comes from Tamandua tetradactyla, assembly GCF_023851605.1. Classification (NCBI taxonomy): domain Eukaryota; kingdom Metazoa; phylum Chordata; class Mammalia; order Pilosa; family Myrmecophagidae; genus Tamandua; species Tamandua tetradactyla. The sequence continues at coordinate 134,606,193 of NC_135331.1, forward strand.
AAAATATTTTTTACTCAGGTACAAAACTCAGTTTACCACAGCCACTTTCTCTGTGCTCTCTCCTCTTTGTTGAAAGAGCCAGTAATTGGAATTAGGGCTCACCCTAAATCTAGAATGATTTAATATCAATAACCTTAAATAAGTATATCTTCAAAGAATCTATTCCCAAATAAAGTCTGAGATTCTGGGTAGACATGAATTGGGTAGGTGGGGGGCAATTTTCAACTCACTGCAGCCCCAGACAAAAACTATGACTCAATATCTTTAAATCCATGGTGTCAAGCACATAATGCACTCCAACTTCAACAAAAACTTCATCCTAGCACTATTAGTTAGATATGACAGTTGTTCTTTTACAGAGGAAAACTGAGGCTTAGAATAGTCATGACTTCTCTGTCATCAACTATCAGAGGGTAGAATAGGCCTTCATTCCAGTACCCACATGGCCTCACATTCTTATTCTTAACCCAAGGGCTTCATTCCTCCTAAGTATATTTTAAAAATGAAAAGTCTCAGTTTTTCTAGTACGGATATTTAAATAACAGCTCTAATTCAAGAGTACTCTATTTCTTGACACAAGGATCCATTTTCCTAAATCTCTACTATCCTTTCCCCGACTCTATCTTCTTATTCTAAGCTTAGATAAGGAGAGTCTCTTCTTATCAAATTTATGGCAAAGCTGGGTAACATCTATTCAGGATTCTATGATTTCCTGAGGAAAGTCTGTGTATATTCTTTGGCTGTGCTTTCATAGATAGGGAAGCAATGCTTATTTCTAAATGGTTCAGGGGAATATATTCATTGGTTACCAAACAGTCTACCAATGGGAGATCGTAACTTAATCATTTTCTATTGTTTTGAAATTTAGATAATTTTCAATTTCCATACATTGTAAATCAATGTTGAAAACAGAGTCCTTGCATATATATGTTTGCATCTCTGATTATTCCCTTAGATCACTAGAAGTAGAATTACTTAGAGAATATAAATTTTTAAAAAGCTTTCCATATGTGTTTCTAAATTGCTTTTCAGAAATGGTATGCATATTGATATTTTCACCAGTAGCTAGTGAGAGCACATACTTTACTGGCTCTTTACCAGTAAGTATTGAGATTTATTATTTTAAGAGGTTTGCTGTTTTGAAAGGCAAAAGCCTAATGACAGATCAGTTTTACTGAGATCAGTTTTTCTTTCCTTTACAAAGGAAGAACACTTATTCATATATTTATTGCCCATTTATACTTCTTCTCTTTTAAGCTGTCTATTCATGTCTTTGGCACACTTTCCATGGGGGCTTTAATGTTTTTAACATTTACCTGTAACAGTTCTTTATACGTTAACATGCTATTCCATTGTTGTATGTGGTATATACTCCTATGTCTCCTTCCCAAAGACTGCAAGTGAATACAGTGGGAATTATTTCTACTGTCTGGAATTAATTTCATCTCCAGTTTTACTCTTTTCCTACACCTTAGATTTTTTGCCATTGATTTCTTCCCTATCTCCCCACAGTCTAAACCTCTTCAGCATGTGCATTTCATCTCTTTATAGTATTGACAGAGATACTTTCATCACTTTGATATAGACATTAATTCACATTTCATAAATAGCATTTCACACAAGACAATTCTTCATTAATTCAGATTATACTTTCTAATTTGTATTATTTTGAACAGTGTTTGGACAGGATGGAAGAATAACTCATATTTACTCTCTACGATAACATCAAGAACTCTGTTGAACCGTATTTCATTTAAATTTCACAGGAATATAATGAATTAAGTATTACTATTCCTGTTTTTCAGATGTGAAAACTGAGATTCAGAATGTTAAATAACTTCCTGAAGGTCACATTTTACAGAGTCCAATATGATTCCCAAGGCGGCATTTTTCATTTTTATTTTATTGACTCTTTGCATTATAACTTTTTTTTTTTTGCATGGGCAGGCTCCAGGAATCAAACCCGGGTCTCCGGCAGAGCAGACGAGAATTCTGCCACTGAGCCACCATTGCACTACCCTGCCTCTTTGCATTATAAGTGATCAAAATGCCAATTTTCTACATTAATACTATAGAAAAAATTGTTCAGGGTATATTTAAGTTGCTTTAGACATACAGAGATTTTTTATAGATTGTGAGCATTCTTTAAGTACATTTTCATAGAATGATAACAACACTGACAAATTACCCAAGAACATCTAAAATGTAGCTTTATGTCATACCTTAGTATAAAATTAAGCAGTATCTGGAAATCTTAGTATTACTTTGCTTGAAAAATATCCTTACTTCCACTTTCCCCAATTCAGAGCGGCTGTACCCTCCTTCACTGAATTAGTGAGCTCTTATTCTGCCTCATGACTGCAATAGGAAGCTCTACTCAGAAGGTGGTTTGAATGTAAGGAAGGCAAGTATTGGGAGGTATTAAATTCAAATACCATCTCCCAAGTTGATACAAAATAATTGTAAAGTCTGGGATAATGCTTAATGGAATATGTCCTATACCCTTTGAACGATATTCCAATTTTTACTTTACTAGATGGTCTGAATTTGACATTCCCCAATAAATGGGCAGATGTTTCCTCAGGCTTTTTCTCAATATCTCTTATTCTCTGGATTCACCAAGAGATGAAGCCTATAGGAATTGAATCTCTCTCCATCTCTGAACCCATGCACTATTCAAGGAACACTGAAAATAATCTATGGTATTCCCTTAAACTTATTTCATTCTCTTAAAACTATTTCAGTCAACTTTAGGCAGGGAACAATTGAACAAACTTGAAGAACATTACTATATCAATAAAAATATATTAATATAGCTCTATTTAGAAATAATCCCCTTGCTAAAATGTAATTCAGAATCTCTAAGAATAAAATAGAACTTCAGGAAAAAACAGGATTAGTTTTAGTTAAGGTAGTTGGAGTTTTAATGGCTCTTAGTCCTAGGCACACAGAAGCACTAGCACTTTCTAATGTGTATGAGAAAGTTTGTTTATACTTCATTGTCTTTTTCTACTGTTTTATAAATTGATATGCCTCCCCCCCCAAAAAAACAATAAAATGAAGCTAATGGCATATCTTAGTTCCAGAAATATATTTGATTTTATTTATAGAGATTTTCAATAAAATCTCTATTCTCTAACATATGGTTGCATATTTCATGTTTCAACACTTATTTCCTCCTTCAACGCTGAAATAAAATTTTATATGAAAATATTTAAATGGGTCACAATATTTCTTTTTTTTCCTTAATACATGTAAATGGTGGTATAACTGAGAAAAGTATTTTACAATTAAAGTCTCTCCAAGAGCAGAATAACACATTTTACCCAATTAGATTTTATGGAAGCATAAAGTGGAGCTAATAAAGTTCATTAATTGGGTCTGGATAAAAGCCTATAAAACCATGATGGTTAATTATGGTTGGAATGCTTGCACTGCTGGTGGAAAGTATACTTTGTTCTAATCTTACTTATTTTCTTTATCAACACTTGTCAACTGTAGTCAGGAATATATTGACTCTTAGCATAACTAGGATATAAAAGAATGTAAAGCTTTGGGTTATACCTGAAAAGCTATTTTATATCAAATCTCCCACATGAACAGCTGCAACAGCCTTCTAACTGATCTTCTTGCATATATTTTCATTACCAGAGTTTATTTACCACATAGCAGGTAGAGTGAATTCTTGAAAATATAAACCATATCAAATCACATCCTCGCTCAATATCCTCCAAGAAATTGCAGCTAGAATATTACGCAAACCTCTTGCCTATTAGTTCACACACAGTCCAGTCTGTGCTCATAGCCCACACTTCTTTCTAAACCACTTCCTCTCGTTCACTTGGCTCCAGTCACTCTGGAATTCTGGCTCTTCTCCCAATCTTAAACCTACTCCTGGCCCTTAACAACATGTTGATGGTTCTGCCTTGAAAGAAAATAGAAAAATAAAATGTTACAATATCTTCTAACACAGTCATTTATCATTTTAAAGGTGGTTAATTCAATGAGTTTGTGGAAAGAAACCAAGAAAATACTATTTGGTATGTGGTAGTTAGATTCAGTTGTCAACTTGGCCAGGTGAACGTGCCTAGTTCTCTTGTTGTGGACATGAGCCAATGGTACGTGAACCTCATCTGTTGCTGATTACATCTGCAGTTGGTTACTAGGTCTGCCTGCTTCAGTGAATGACGTTTGACTTAGTTGGCTGGTGCTTAAATGAGAGAGCTCAACGTAGCATAGCCCAAGCAGCTCAGCATACCTCATCTCAGCACTCACAGCTCAGCCCAGGTCTTTGGAGATGCAGAAAGAAGTCACCCCGGGGAAAGTTGTTGGAACCCAGAGGCCTGGAGAGAAGGCCAGCAGAGACCATCCTGCGCCTTCCCACATGAGAAAGAACCTCAGTTGAAAGTTAGCTGCCTTTCCTCTGAAGAACTAACAACATAAATCCTCTTTTATTAAAAGCCAATCCATCTCTGGTGCATCGTATTCTGGCAGCTGGAAAACTAGAACAGTATGTTTTTCCTTCTGTTAGTGTCATACTTTACTTTACAAATAAGTACATCTCAAATATGAGTGTAAATTATATTTTCACACATAATATACTAATGGCCCCAGTTCTTCCTCTCTTATTGTGGTAAATTCTGTGCAAGACTTTCACTCTGATCTTGGTCATATGATTTGCTTTGGCCAATGGAATTTTAGCAGACATGATATGTGCAGAGGTTTGGAAAGCCCTTATGCATTTCCACTTGCTTCATCTTGCACCTCTGTTCTTGTACTTCAGTTATCATAACCATGAGAACATAGCTGGGCTATACTTCTAGAGGATGAGCTAGACACGGGATAGATCTGAATCTTCCTTCAGCCTAGCTGAGACATTCCCAGACCATCTATTCTAGTTTGAAAACTACAGAAATACAATATGCCAGAAAAGGAATGGCTTTTAAAAGGGGAATGTATTAAGTTGCAAGTTTGCAGTTCTAAGGCTGTGAAAATGTCTAAATTAAGGCAAGGCTATGAAAGTGCTCAACCTGAGGCACCCAAGGAAAGATACCTTGGTTGAAGAAGGCTGATGATGTTCAGGGTTTCTCTCTCAACTGGAAAGGCACATGGCAAACATGGCAATGTCTGCTAGCTTTCTCTCCAGGCTTCTTGTTTCATGTAGCTCCCCCAGGGGTATTTTCCTTCTTCATCTCCAAATGTCTCTGATTGCATGAGCTCTAAAGCTTTTTCCAAAATGGTTCCCTCTTAATGGAATCCAGTAAGCAAACCCACCTTGGATGAGGAGAGACACATTTCCATGGAAACCATGTAATAAAAAGTTATCACTCACAATTGGGTGGGTCTCATCTCCATGGATAATCAAAAAGCTCCCACCCATCAATATTGAATAAGGATTAAAGGACATGGTTTTTCTGGGGTATACAGCAGGTTCAAATAGGCACACCATCTAACCTCCAATTGACCCTCTGACATGAGTGAGCCCAGCCAAGATCAACAAATTCTCCTGGCCAATCAATAGACTCGTTAGAAATACTAAGAGGATGTTACTTTAAGCCACAAGTACTTTGCTACATACCAGTAGATAAATGATTCACAAACACACATACACACGGACACATATTTGTCTACTTCAATGGAAGTATAATCCTTACAGAAGGTTTATTTTATACTTCTTGCTTCCACCTTAGCACTACATACTATGAGCATGATAGTTTTTAAAAATGTTGATGGATGGATGGATATGCTGGTCTGAAAGGATGTACAGACCCTAGAAAAGCCATGTTTTAATCAAAATTCCATTTTGTAAAGGCAGAATAATAAACTGCAATCAGATCATCTCCCTAGAGATGTGATTTAATCAAGAGTGGTTGTTAAACTGGATTAGGTGACGACATGTCTCCCCACCCATTTGGTGGGTCTTGATAAGTTTCTGGAGTCCTATAAAAGAGGAAACATTTTGGAGAATGAAGGTGATTCAGAGAGAGCAGAGCAGAATGACAGCCATGAGAAACAGAGTCCACCAGCCAGCGAACTTTGGAGATGAAGGAAATTGCCTTCCTGGGAGCTTCATGAAACAGAAAGCCAGGAGAAGAAGCTAGCAGATGATGCTGTGTTCTCCATGTGCACTTCGAGATGAGAGAGGAACCCTGACCATGTTCACCATGTACCTTTCCAGATGAGAGAGAAACCCTGAACTTCATCAGCATTCTTGAACCAAGGCATCTTTCCCTGGATGCCTTAAATTGTACATTTCTATAGACTTATTTTAATTGGCACATTTTCTTGGCCTTAGAACTATAAACTAGCAACTTATTAAATTCCCCTTTTTAAGAGCCATTCCATCTCTGGTATATTGCATTCTGACAGCTAGCAAACTAGAACAATGGATCTGTATTAACTATATTTATTGAATTTTATGTTTTCAAGTGTTCCTGTAGTGATTCCTTTTTTTTTTTTTTGTCTCAGGATACCTTTTCAATTTTAAAAATTATTGAGGATCCACAAAAACTACTTCTTTTGTGAGTTATATCTGTTGATATTTATTTTGTAAGAAATTAAAACAGAAATTACTGGGTGGACCACTGTAGCTGAGCAGGCAGACTTCTCACCTGCCATGCCAGTGACCCGGAGTTTGTTTCCCATTGCCTGTCCATGCAAAAAAAAAAAAAAAAAAAAACAGAAATTACTAAAGTGTAAGAATAACAAGCTTACATTCCATTAGCTGTCAAAGCAGTGCTATCATCACAGATCAAAGTAACCTCTGGAAAACACCGTACACTCACAAGAATAAGAGAGTGGGAAAAGGCAAAAGAGTTAATATTTATTAAAGACTTCAAAGCAGTACTTGACAAATTTTAAACAATAAATGGGTGCTAAATAATATATGAAAGCATTTGTTTTTTGATTTTCTTTAATATTAACAAGTGTGAGATGATTTACAATAATATGTCTGGCAAGGAAGATAACTAGTAGTTTTACATATTACTTTCTGTATGAGATATAGAAAGCGTCCATATTTCTACACAATGAAGATCTTATCTTTTGTACCAAAATGTTAATCAGTTAAAGAGCCTTGTATTTCGGAGGCAAAATGCAAAGGCAGCTGGGCAAAAAGCATGCAGACCCTACACAAAAGTCACAGCATGATGCAAATAAAAAGACAAGTTTTCCAGTATAATAATTGATTAGCAGCCTGCATTTTGCAGATTATGAGGAAGGATACAAACCCTGTTGGTTCTCACTCAATAGTCATTATTTGGTTATTCTCCCTTAATTAAAAAAGCCTAGTTTAACTCACAGTGGCAGTGTTCTCTTTTTTAAAATTCTCCGCTGTTTGGAATGTGGATGTAAAGGCTAGAGCCCCCAAAGCCATCTCAGACTCCAAGGTAACCTGGAGCATGGTGTTCAGAAGCTGAGGATAATGGAGCATAATTCAGAAATTTGTATTTCAGAGGAAAATGAGTAGTCATCAGATAATACTGAAATGCCTTCCTTCCGAGTTCTTTCACCTGAGAGAGAAAGAAACTTCTATCTTACTTAAACCACTGTAATTTGGGGATATTCTCTTAGGTGCAGCCAGTTAATCCTGAAAGATAAATATGATAATAAAGGTTTTTAAATTGACTCCAGAAATCATGCAAGACTACTAATTTTAAAAGAAAAATTAAAAGTAAGCATACAGAAGGAACAGCAAATTCTAGATAGCAAAGTGAAACATGGAAGAGGAAAAAACTTCACAAGCCACATTTGAGTAAAGCTTTTCAATAATTTCAATTGATATAAAATAGGGAATTAAGAGCAGAAACCCAGTATTTTCATTTACTACCACACGTTGCACGTATTTTCTACTCTTTTGTGCATTTTAAATTATTCTAAATTAAATTTGCAGTTGTCTTCATAACACTTGGACATTTATGGAGACAACCTTTTCTATGATATTTAAAATAAGATTTGAAGCAAATAAAATATTTTAAAAGTCAATTCTGGGTAGTAAGTACAGGATTGCTGCTTTTTAAAGCTTCTTCAAAAATAAAAACCTTGAGATCCTCCCTAAACTTTTATAAACATAGAATATTGAACATTTGGACTCTTGCAGTGAGTAATACTTAATGGTAATCAAAGAGCTAGACATAACCTTTTGAAAATATTACTTATCAAGGATTTTTCCTATTTTGGTATGCTGTTTTTAATAGCTCTGAGATATATTGATTAAAGTGTCTCAGAATGTCCTATTTCCACTCACCATACATCCTCCCTCTGATCAAGACCTTAAAAATCATAAAATTATACAGCAGCGATGAAGTGAAACTACAGATACCACTCCTTATATCATGGGACTTTAAAAATATAACTTTATTAAACATTTCCCCAGCCAATACACACTCTGGTGGTTTTTAGTTTTGTGTATCAATTTTATCATAGATAACACAACAATAAATATATTTGTTTGCTATGAATTCATAATTCTTTCCCATTTTAAAAATAAGTAAACTAAGGCTTAAAGGCATTAAGTAATCTTCTTTAGTTACACTTCAGTTAATTTGAACCTACATTTGTAGGAATCCAAAGCTTGATCTCCCTATTCAGCCATGCACTGAGCATCTGGCTCTTTCATTCCTGGGGGAAATAAACGTGTACAAACCGAATGTGATGGGCTCCATAATACGGGTGCAAACCTAACAAAACAGGGGTAGAGATGGGGAAGGGGACAGAATAACAGACTTCTAGGGATAAGGAGGTAAGTCTAGAAAGACTAAATAGTGGAGACAGAATCTGAGTAGCATCCTGAAAGAAAAATTGTGAGAGGTGGAAGTGGTAGGCATTCCAGATCTATATAATGATAAGAATGAACAGAGGTAAAAACAACAAATGCCACTTACATAGCACTCTCTTCATGCCGGGCACTATCCTAAGTGCTTTAATTTTACTCATTCACTTATCCCTACTGTAACTCTATGAAGTAGGCATTATCCCATAATAGAGAAGAACTGAGGCACAAAGAGATTAAGTAACTTATCTAAAGTTACACAGCTGGTAATCAGCAGAACCAGGATATGAGCTATAGATATCTAGCTCCAAAGTCTATACTCAACTTCTCCCTACAGCTAGCACAAGATTTCCCTGGGACTGACAGTCGGGGATTGGTCAATTTGGAGAAAGAATGAAAGGATAACAGGATAGAGGAATGAAGTCTTGAATGTCATTTTAAGAACTGTGGTTTTCATTCTATAACCAGTGCATAAAGTATTTTGAAAGAAAGATACCAAATTCAGGGTTGTGTTTCAAAAAGATTTTTCAGATTGTTTTGTGTAAAACAGACGTTAAGCAGAATAATAAAAGCAGAAATCTCAGAAAATCACTGGGGAGTTTCATTGATAATTCAGTGAGAAATTCAGGATTTGTGCCAATTTCAGTTGGAATAAAAAGATATGAATCAATAAGCATCACACTAAAGACCTTTCATTTTTAAGTTGTATCTCCCTTTGGGATCTGGAGATGTGCTAAATAGAACTCATCAGCATTCCCACAGTATCTTACTTTTACTTCTGTGGATTCAATTGTTTTCCACTGTCACTTCATTGAAGGTTGTCATGGTCAGGTTCATGTGTCAACTTGGCCAAGTGGTGGTCCCTGTTGTCTGGTTCGGCAAGTGCTGGCCTATCTGTTGCTCTGAGGACATTTCATAGAATTAAATCATGATCACTTAGTCCTCCTAGTGGGCAGAACTTTGAGCAGTGCCCCTTGTTGTTCATTTTGCTTGGAGGGAGAACTGGCCAAAGGTACATTTGTGTACTGATTCATGAGCTGTTGCTAATGGTTTGGCTGGATGGTCAGGGACTTGGAAAGACCATAATTGGAAAATTGGTGACAAAGAGGTCTGGGGAAGAGGTATGTCGATAGACCTTTCTGAGTGGGCTAAAAGCATGAAGATGTTTGTGTCCCATATGAATGAGCACCAGAAGATGACTTCAGCAGAGGAAGGTTTTAATAATCGAGTGGGTAAGATGACCCATTTTGTGGGATACCAGTCAGCCTCTTTCTCCAGCAACTCCTGTCATTGCCTAATGGGCTCATGAACAAAGTGATCATGGTGGTAGGGATGGAGGTTGTGCATGGCCTTAGCAACATGGACTTCCACTCACCAAGGCTAACCTGGCTACAGCCACTGCTGAGTGCCCAATCTGCCAGCATCAGAGACCTACATTCAGGCCCAATATGGCATCATTCCCAGAGGTGACCAGATGGCTACCTGGTCGGAGGTTGATTATATTGGACCACTCCCTTCATGGAAGGGGTAGCAATTTGTTCTAACTAGAATAGACACATACTCTGGATATGGGTTTGCTTTCCCTGCATGCAATGCTTCTGCCAAAACTACCATCTGTGGGCTTACAGAATGCCTTATCCATCATCATGGTATTCCACACAGCATTGCTTCTGATCAAGGAACATACTTCATAGCAAGTGAAGTACAGGAATGGGCACATGCTCATGGAATTCTCTGGTCTTACCATGTTACCCATCATCCAGGAGCAGCTAGATTGATAGAATGGTAGAATGGCCTTTTGAAAACTCAATTACAGTGCCAACTAGGTGGCAGTACCTTGAAGGGCTGGGGTAATGTTCTCCAGGAAGTTGTATATGCTCTGAATCAGTGTCCACTGTATGGTGGTATTTCTCCTATAGCCAGGATCCATGGGTCCAGGAACCAAGGGGTGGAAATGGGAGAGGCACCACTCACTATTACCCCTAGTGATCCACTAGGAAAATTTTTGCTTCCTGTCCCTGCGACCCTGAGCTCTGCTGGTCCACACGTTTTAGTTCCTAAGGGGGGAGTGCTTCCACCAGGAAAAACAACAATGATTCTATTGAACTGGAATCTAAGACTGTCACCTGGTCACTTTCAGCTACTCATGCCCCTGGATCAACAAGCCAAGAAGGGGGTTACATTATTGGCTAGGGTGATTGACCCTGACTATCAGGGGGAAACAGGACTGCAACTACACAATGGAGGTAAAGAAGAGCTCTCCTGGAATATAGGAGATCTCCTAGGGCATCTTTTAGTAATACCATGCCCTGTGGTTAAAATCAATGGAAAGCTGCAACAACCCAATCCAGACAGGATTTCCAATGGCTCTGAAACTTCAGGAATGAAGGTTTGGGTCACCCCACCATGCAAAGAACCACAGCCAGCTGAAGTGCTTCTGAAGGTAAAGGAAACATGGAATGGGTAGTGGAAGAAGGTAGTGATAAATATGAACTATGACCACGTGATCAGTTACAGAAACAAGGACTGTAATGATGTTTTGTTCATGTTATACTATATAAGTTGTAAGATATAAAGTTTAAGAATGAATATTACCCAAGGACTTGCACCCTATTCTGGAGAGATTTAATGTGTTTCCAATTATATGCAGGACAGTTGAGTATTGTTCGGTGAAAGAAAAAATGTGTGCTTTATTGTTTTTATTTAGAAATTAGGTATGGTTTAAGGTGATGTGTATAGCTGCCAAGTTGACAAAGGGTGGACTGTCATGGTCAGGTTCATGTGTCAACTTGGCCAAGTGGTGGTACCTGTTGTCTGGTTGGGCAAGTACTGGCCTGTCTGTTACTATGAGGGCATTTCATAGAATTAAAGTATGATTAAGTTGGCTGCCTCCACAGCTGATTCCATTTGTAATCAGCCAAGGGTAGTGTCTTCTGCAATAGTGATGTTTAGTCAAATCACTGGAAGCCTTTGAAGGTGGATTCAGAAGAGACAGGCTTCTTTCTGCTTCGGCTGGCGAGCCTCTCCTGTGGAGTTCATTCCAGACCTTCCATTGGAATCATCAGCTTCACAGCCTGCCCTACAGATTTTGGACTCTACATTGCCATGGTTACATGACACACTTTTATAAATTTTATATTTATGAATATTTCCTGCTGATTCTATTTCTCTAGAGAACCCTAGCTAATAGAATTTTCAGAAAGCAGGCCGAACAAAATAGTCTTCGGTAATCAAATCAGAAAATCAAGCATCTCTAATAATATGTTTGCTTTTCTCATTAAAAAGAGCATGGGTATAAAAGCATTACTATAAAATTGATCAATGAACTCAATGAAATAATACATGAAAAAAAGTGCTTAGCACAGTGCCTGGCACCTGAAAGGTAGTTAAAAACTCTAGTAGCTGCATTATCATCATTATAATTATTGAAGCCTCACCTGTGTCCTATTTCTTCACCCCTACTCTTCCCACAGGAACCCTTTAGTGCTTACCAGTCACTGCAGAAGAGGGTGTCACTCAAAGGACCTTGAAGTCACTAAGACATACAAGTTTTTCCAGTATTGGTGAGTAAAGCAATTGAAGAAGCCTCCCTTAGATTATACATATGATCCAGAATATAGTAGGCACTCAATAAATACAAAGTACTTTCTCAAATGGATGTTCAAAAGATGATTCCCTCCCTTTACTCACCTGTCAGGTAAGCAATGAGAAGAAAAAGGAAAACAAAAACAAAAGAGGAGTTTGGGAAGAATTTTATTTCAAAAAGAATAATTATTATAAAGTGTATGAAGTATGAAACTATATTGATCTGCAACCTGCAAAAGAAAAGAATGAAAACCAAGCCCATGTCTTTGTGGAAGAAAGTCCAAATGGGATTTTTCAAAAATGAGGCATTATCTAAATAAAGAATTGTGGCTATATATATGTTAGTCTTGGGCTCATCACAAATAATGGAGACAGTCTTACTAAACCTTTGTGAAAATAAGATGCAATGAATTACCTTCAAAGAGTCTTATGCTTGAGCCCTTGTTGGATACTGCAAAAATGGATAGTACAATGCAACATATACATGTGTAGAAGGGATTGATAAAAGCATTATTTCAGTGAGATAGTTGTATAATCCAATAGTCTATAGACTACTACTACAAAAAAAAAGAATAACTTCTGTCATACAAACTGCGTTTTTTCAGTGTTTACATAATGTGAAATGTTTATTCAAAAATCACATTCCATTTGAGAAGCTAGCCATATTTGGTCATCAAGAAAAGAACCTCACTCAAATTCAATAGTGCTGTAAATGTCTAGCCTCAACTATCAAGATGATTAATTATTAAGGAAAAATTCTAAATTTGAAAAAATGGAGGGTGGTATAATTTCTCAGAAGGCTAGAATAATTGCTTCTAGCATAATATATTGAATCCCTTATGGCCAGCTTCTATTTGAATTACATTTCCCAGTTATATTTTTCTCCATAACTAAGGTGTTTATCTGAGTCTCCCTTTCTTTTTAAATTCTGTTAGAATTCATTAGTGACTGTACAACCCTGCCTTAGTATTTAATTAAGATAATGGTTCCAATTTTTAATATGAGCATGACTTTGAAATTACAGATAATAAACAATGTTATAGGCAATAAAACAAGGCAACAAAAAGATCAAGCTAACATTGTATTAAGATTGAGCTATTCAACTATACATGCAAAGATTTTAGGTAATTGCCCTCAGCTTTGCAGGGCCATGGGTTTTAAATAGACAATTAGGTCCTAGAAGCAAACTCATATCAACTAGACCATAAAATTAAGACATCCCCTACATTAATTCTAAACACACAAACAAGTATCATCTTAAAGATTAAATTGTTTAATAAAGAACCTCTGTTTTCACAGTTGAAAACACTTTTCTCTAAAATTTAAAAGTATTAAATGGATGTTAAAATATCTAATGCAACTACATAAATATTGACATGAGCTAACACAAAAGCCCGAATGACAGGCAAAATTTATAACAAATTTTAGAAGACAATAAATAAACAAGCACTTATTAAGGTCTCATTCTGCATAAGATTCTAGACAGAAAGAAGTTTTAATGCCCACATCTATTCTTAAATATGTTGGTCTCCAGTGATGGAGGTGATATACATTTTGAGTTTCCTAATAACACTTAACTAAAAAATGCAAAATGTTTCAAATTGTTATGGTTAAAGAAATCAGAGGAGGTGTGATCTAGACAGCTTCTCAGAACAGGTATTGGGTCTTTTCACCTTTGTAGGAGAATGCTTGGCATGCAGTATTTGTTTAATAAATGTTTGTGCAACTAAATTCAGTGACTGGCCCTAGGGAAACGCATTTTACTTAGGCGAAGTATTATGCACAGTGGCTGGGAAATAAGGAAAAAGGAGACTGAATGGTCAAAGAAAGTTTAAAGAATAAAAGGCAGATGTTATGTTGGGAAAACTATTGTCATTTTTTGAGGAGTGAGAAGTAAGGTTGAAAACACAAGTTCCTGATCATTTCTTCCTCCTCTGAAGTTCCTATATGCCCACATCTAAGTTTTCTAAGATTTCTCTCTTGTGTTCCTGATCATTTCTTCCTCCTCTGATGTTCCTATCTGCCCACATCTAAGTTCTCTAATATTTCTTTCTTGTATTCATTCCAACCCTTATCCCTGAGCAAGTCCTGAATAAGGTAAAAAGTACATCAACAATTTCAGCACTTCCATCTGATGAGACTTTAAGTCATTCTGGAAAACAGAGCTAAAATCCAGTGACTTTTCATGACTACTGGAATGCTGTACTACCGCTGCTCTGTCTCTGCCAATCAGATTCCTTTTCTAGCCTTTGGGATGAAACCCAAGCACACATACTGTACCTGACCTCCTTTGGGGACAATGTCTTGACTCTTTATTTCTGATCTGCTCCCTTGTCCACTATTTCTTCCTATAGATTAGAATCTGATATTGTTATCAGCTAGTGGTTAAAAGCAGTTCTCATCCCTCACCACAAATTGTTTTAGTATTGACTACAGGATTATCCTCTGAAAAGCATACCTACTTGATTGAACTTCCAACCAACCAGCTCCAGAATTGTTGAAATGGCTGAGCATTGTCTATGGCTGGCTGGTTACTCTACCTCCAGAGAAATCCCTTTGTGCCAGATTTGTTTCTCGCTACTCTTCTGTCCTCTGGTGTGAATTTTGAACCAGGCTGCAACTCTCCCACCATCTATGATGTGCTACTACAAGCAGACATTGATGTTTGTCCCTTGGTAGTAAAGCTTGGCAGGAAAGCTAAATTGGAGCCAGATTTCAGAAAAACTTGAATGCCTCATAAAGGAATTTAGATTTATCCAATAATCAAAAGATGGTCTTTGCATATTTTTGAGCCGACACATGGCACAGAGAACAAGGATTTTAGTATGATTAATATGGAAATCAATTCAGTAGAAAAGAGTACCATCTGCAATTAATATACACAGCCAAGCTGGGAAAGATGAGTCCACTTTGCTTCTCATCACACATGCCATTGAAACAATGGCCATCTTCTTGTGTACTTAATTAAAAGTTTTAAAATGATTGAAGTTACATGTGGTGAGTTGTAAAACTTGTTATGGAGAAAATACAAATAACATTGTTACTATATTGATTGGAAATAAAAATAGCTGCATATGGAGAGGTTGAACACTGAAGAATATGTGATCATTTCGGAAGAATTTAAGAATAGAGATTTTATGGAATATTTTCCTAAAAATCTAATATTTCTAAAAGGAAAATCAATTGGGAAACTTCAGTAGGAAAATTATCACACTAACTAATAAAATTTTTCAGCAAAATCTAAGAATATATGTGCTATAAGTGACCTAAAAAAACAACTGTCTCATATTTTGGAATGAATTATTTCTGTTCTTTTATGAAATGGCTTTACTGTGATTCTTGAACTAAGTAAAAATCTTCAATATATAAATAGTATTTCTTAATATTTTAACCAAAATTTTCAAACATTAAATTATCAGTTTTTTGTTTAAATAATCAAAATGACATATAGACTTAGGTTACTTTTAACTGGTATCAGTGTTTATTTGTCTTATTTAAAAATATATTTTTAACTGTAATAGCAGCTTGAAAAACATGATAAACTAGATCTAACAGACATATACAAATCATTGCACATAAACTAGCATAATATACATCCTTCTCAAGTGCTCATAGATCATTCTCCAAGATCAACCACTCGCTAGATCATAAAATAAGCTCTCAATAAATTTTAAAAGATTCAAATTATAAAGTCCTTTCTCTAACCATAACGGAAAGAGGTGGAAATCAATAAAAGCCAGAGAAGTGGAAATATCATAAATACATGGAAGTTAATCAATACACTCTTAAGGAGCCAGTGGGTCAGAGAAGTAATTAAAACAGAAATCAGTAAATATATTGAGACAAATGGAAACAAGAATACAACACATCAAAACTTAGGGGATGCAGAGAAGACCTTGCTGAAAGGGAAATGTACAGCCCTAAACATCTACGTTAAAAAAGGAGAAAGAATAAAAATCAATCCCTAACTACATTCCTGGGGGCATTAGAAAAAGAACAGCAAATTAATCTCAAAGAAAGCAGTAGGAAATAAATGGTGAAGATTAGAGCAGAAATAAATGAAATTGAGAATGAAAAATAGAATTGTCAACAATAGGTATATGGGAACACTATTTTTTTACACAACTTTTTCGTAAGCCTACAACTTCTCCAATTAAAATAAAAGGACAATATTTTTAAATAAATATTATGCTAAGTGAAAGAAACCAGACACAAATACTATATATTGTATGATTTCATTTGTAAAAAATGTAAATATAAATAAATCTATAGACAGAATTAGATTACTGGTATGTAGAGCTGGGGAAGGATAGAGGGATTGAGAGGTGACTGCTAAGGGGTATGTTTTTTTTTTTTTTTGGAGTAATGAAAATGTTCTAACATTAACTGTGGTGATGAATGAACAATTATGATTATACTAACAGCCATTGACTGTACACACCTTGGATGGCTATCTCATTATATTAGAGTTAGCGTTATTCTTTGGCATTTCACATCCTGCCCAACATGTTCATAATTGGAAGATCTGATAAATGATCCTGCTTACACCAGCAGGTTAACATCTTTGACCCTTCATTGTCATTTCCCATGCAGAATTCCTCTTAAGTATCTCTATACCAATTAATGCACTCTCTTTTAAAACTGGTATTCTTTGATCTGGACATTTTTGGTGTCTAAGCTACCATATGACTATAAATTAGCACTTTTAGAGCCTATTCTCTCATTAATTTATCCATGTCCTTATTAGGACATGCACCACAAATTTTTTTACCTGAGCTCTTTTTCTTCTTAATACTTCTTTTTTGGCTTAATTGTGAGGTTTACATGGATGGGAACAATTTCCTCATCTTTCCATATGCATCATCTAGCGTGGTGCTTCGCACATAGTTGATGTTCAATAAATACCAAAATCAATGCCACCATAACAGTCTTTAATAGTTGGACAGTTTTAATATTCTTTTATTAAGAACCAATGGCATAATAATGATTATTCAATTTTTTTAAGTGATCATGTCAACTCTGTAATCTCTAGTCTAGAAATATTGTTTTCTTATCTCATCAGGGCAACATTAAGAATTCTCAACTAGTTACTGGATAAAATACGTAAAGTTTAAGTCACATTTTCTCTACCAAGTAAAATAATAAGTATAGCTTCCCAGCATTGATGTGAAGTGTCAATCATTATAGAACATGCTGCTTTATCGGAACTACTTATTTGGGAATGCTTAATGTTAAGGGGCAGGCCAAGTGTTGGTCGGGAGTGCATTAGGATATTTGTACTTATGGAGAGAGAGATAAAGGTCACACAGCAGTCTTTGGGAACTACAGTGATAGGCTACAAATAGAATGAGGTAAATCTTGAATTTCTTTTTCTTAGTTCCTAAGCCAATTTTGGTCCATTTACTATACTAAAGTTTGTATCTTCTGTCACTTCTTCTGACTGTCCAAAGAATAACTCCCTCCATTATATAAAGATTTGCTACCGAACATCTCTCTGTTTAAAAGGAAAAAAAATTAAGGACAAATGGAAATATTTTACCAAAAAGTACAGACCACACACAGATAATTTGTAAAAAGGCTCTCCCATTTTTCTCTAATTTATTATACTCAACAAATATTGCTGAGGAAAATTGCCCCTCTAAGTCCTACATGGGAAATTATACTAAATTAACTATACATTTTAAAGGCTAAGCACATATAAAGCTGAATTTTCTGATGTAATAAAAACAGAACAAAATTATTTTTCTGGTAATTCAGAATTAGTAATGAAGGACTGTTGCTTTATTGTCTAGCTGAAATGATAAATACAACACAATAGGGTGGCTTAAACAATAATTTATTGGCTCATTGGTTCAGAGGTCAGAAGTCTAAACCAAGGCATTTTCTAGAAGCTTGCTTCTTTCTGGGGCCAGTAATGCTCTGCCTGGCCAGAATCCTTGGGTTCCTTGGCTGTCCCATCACATAACTATGTCCTCTCTTTTCTCTTCCAAATTCCCACAGACTTCCAGACACTGGCTTCCCCCTGTGACTTTTTCTTACAATGTCTGAATTTCTTCTACTTATGAAGCACTCCAGTAATCCAAATTAAGGCCCAAGTTCATTTAGTTAGGCCACACTTTAACTACAATGACAACCTGAGGGAATCCTACTTACACTTGGTTCACACCTACAGGATGTGTATCAAGACCAGGAACTTGTCTAAATGGGGATACAAAATTCAATCCACCACAAGGAACTAGAGATTTTCCTAAATGAACTTCAAAATTTTCTAGATGTTTTAGGACCCATTATACCTAAAGGTCTCCCCCAATACCTTAAACTATACTCATTGAGGATTCCTTTGAGTCTTCTGGATTGTAACCTCCAAAAAGGAGGCCACTGACTTGCTCACTATCATACTAGCACATGACATTCACATGACTGCGCTGATACAAAGCAAGGTACGCTATCTCTCTCCCACTCTCCTGCACACATTTTAGTTCTTTAGTAGAAATTCAGTTTAATCAGTTTACTTTTTACATTATGTGACATTAATTGAGAAGTGTGCGTAAAGTGTTTGTGTATGTGTGTTTCTTTTTTAACTCTCCCTTAAATGGGGCAGAACTAGACTCTGGGCCCTCTCATAAATTTGTTCTTTGCCATCCTCACTCAGTCCAGTGGAACAATCAGTCTACTACAGTTACTCTGTAACCATCATCCCTTTAGTTTCTCTCCGTTCCTGCTCCTGGAGGATAGAAAGTCTTTATATAAAGCACATCACAACTATCCATGAGAAGACTCATTATTAGTAAGGAAATAGCCTGTTTGTTTTATACATGTTCCACTCTGAAGAATGAAAAGAATCAAGGTGTCTGGACTTTCAAAAAGATAAACTTTGGCTGGAAAGAGACAGAATCTGAGTGGGAAGAGGAGAAAAAAGGAATGAAAGTAAATGGCAAAGAGACATGAGGACTTCCAGTTCTCACATGAAGTAAAATTGGTTCTGAGAGGGACCCTGAGGAGACATGCAAGAATTGTTCTCAGTGTATTTCTATATATCTTCAAACAAGATTAGATCCATTTGGGGAATGAACTGAGCCAATAAGTTTTTTTCAGCTATTGTTGTTATCTGTAAGTATATATGTGTACACACACACACACACATATATATATATATATTTATCAGCAGAATTTCGCCCATGTAACCATGGATCAGGGTGCCACTTACCCACACAACTAATAAGAGAAAAAGATAAGATTTGAACTTAGGTTCTGTCTGAATTCCAAGTTTGCATCATTTTCTCTCTGTATCTTGCTGAAAGTTTTATTTAGGAGGTGAGAAAAGAGCAGAAGCAGAGGGGAGAAAGGCACAAAGAGGGGGTAAAACAAGTAAGTATTCACTTGAAGTTTGCCCACACAAGCAGACCTGGGTAACTCAAAGTTAGAATTGTTTTGGGGTGGGAAAGAGAAATTAATAGACAGCCAAAGATAAGAATGAAAACTCAGTACTCTCAAAGAGGAGAGAAAGCCCAAAGTTGAAAAGACTTTAAAGACAAACTTTTCTTTTGAATTTTTCCTGAATTCACTTAGCACCCCTCCCATGTCCAATAAAAGCTATCATAAGGAACTATTTCAGGTCAGCCCCTCCCACTCCAGCTCCTCTCAGCATCTTTCAGCTCCTTCTCTTGCCTTTGTTTACAGGAAGTTTTCCAACAAGATAACTAACTTCTTCCCAACAGCAGTGGCGTATTTCATACCTTAGTGATTGAAGGAAACTCCCCAGGATAATAAAGAATTCAGCAATGTGATAATACAAATCTAGAAGTAATGTCTCCCAGAAGCATACATCACTTTAGACTTTTAGAATTCAGTCGCAAAGAGCAAGTTAGCTCTGTGCTATTTCCATTTTATTTATTTTAGTGTTTTCCAACCTAAGAGAATCACAGAATTTGTACAATCAATAAGCAATAAAAATATCTACCAATCATGATGAAAATGACAAGGCAAACAAATGATAATCCACCAAAAAAGGCATTTTTTTGTCCATTAGAAAAATATAGTTTTAAAAGTACATAAGATTCTACAACTAATTGTGGCGCTGTGCTCGGAAATTTATAGCTTTTTTGTATATATGTTATTGTTCACAAAAAAAGAAGGAAAAAAGTCAATTGTGATGATAAAAAAGTATTTAAGTCTGCTAACCTCATATATTCTGGAGCAGCTAGAAGGAAAACTATGAGAGAATCATATGGTTGCCCATGACAAACTCTAGGTTCATTCTATAATCACTTTTTGAAGAGTGCTTTAAAAACTATTGCTTTCTTTTTTCTTTGCTTTTGTATATATTTTATAAATATAAATTTTTATATATATATATGTGTTAGTTAGATTCAGTTGTCAACTTGGCCAGGTGAGCATACCTAGTCTTGTTGCTGTGGACATAAGCCAATGGTACGTGAACCTCATCTGTTGCTAATTACATCTGCAGTCGGCTAGGAGGTGTGTCTGCTGCAATGAGTGACGTTTGACTTAATTGGCTGGTGTTTAAATGAGAGAACGCAATGTAGCATAGTCTAGCAGCTTGGCATTCCTCATCTCAGCACTAGCAGCTCAGCCCAGGCCTTTGGAGATGCAGAAAGAAGTTACCCTGGGGAAAGTTGTTGGAACCCAGGGGCCTGGAGAGAAGACCAGCAGAGACCATCTTGTGCCTTCCACGTAAGAAAGAACCTCAGTGGAAAGTAAGCTGCCTTTCCTCTGAAGAACCAACAAAATAAATCCCCTTTTATTAAAAGCCAATCCATCTCTGGTGTATTGCATTCCAACAGCTAGCAAACCAGAACAATATATAAAATATATAAATATAAAAAAGTTTAAAAAAGAGTACATAAGAGGCAGATTCAGTATAACCAATAGACCTTTATATACTTCATTATTGAGGTTCCTGTCACCTTTAATTGGAACTTCCCAAATCTAGACTTCTAGTATCAGTCATTAAGTCAAAAACATGTGTTGAATATTTGTAATGTGACAGCACCATGCTGAGGGCCTTCATAGATAAAGTAACCAAGATACAGAATTAGAGATGAGGATGAGGTAAATAATAACTCAATCACCATTAAAATAAAACAAGTCAATTCTTGATTAAATAGTAATAAAACTAATGGCTTATGTGCAGCAGGACATGAGATGGACTCATTTTCTCATGGGTGGAAGTCTATTAAGCAGTAGTCAATTACAGAATTCTACCAATAACCAATCCCTCATTGCTAAGTGGCCAGGTCCCCGCAACATATATGAGTAAATGGCAGCATTTCGAACTGATCTGATAGGCCTATGTGACATGAACAAAAATACTTCAACTGAATCCATTTATTGGGAATAAGTTACAACCTAAACTTTAAAATTCCAAAACCATCTTCTACATACAAATGAGTATGGTTATTTTGACCTCTTATAGCAGGGTTTAAAGTGAAACGAGTCAGAAATAGAAATACCTGTAAAAGAAATTTCTTCAATTCATCTCGGGCACTTTGGATTAAAACAAAGTATACTTTTTTTCGTTGAGTACAAAACTTGTGGTTCTTCCATAAACACTTCCTTTCTCGCAAGACGGATACTTTCTGATTTTCATTCACTATTTATCAGTGCTCAAGCAGACTAAATCCAATGACTCAAACAGCCACAGGGTGGGGTGGGGGTGGGGGGCAATCCTGGAAACAAAGGTTTAACAATGTGTCATTTTCACAAAGCACTGAATCTTCCTTATGTATAAAGCAAGTATCTCTTCTATTTGTTCTATTTGGGGACAAAGTGATGCAAAAAAAATTCCACTCATTTCTCCCTTTCCTTCTCTATTTTCTAGAGAGAACTTCCACTCATTTTCAGGTATATGTTAATTTGCATATTAAAAAAAGCAGAAAGTACCATAATGGACCCCACAAAAAACAAAATTCTGCTCATCCCACTTTCTTGTACCATGTAATTTTGCTTTAATCCACAAAATGTGAGTCTATAACCAAGATCTGTCCATTTAATTTGTACACACTTAACATGAAGTCCATCCAGTGTAGTTCCAATAATATAAAAGAATATGAGAATGTCTAAGGAAAAAAGTATTCAATTCTATTAGCTGGATAGAGAGAAGTTAAACAATTGGGCCAAATGTCCTCTACAAGGCATCTCCAGCTCTGTACTGCTGATATTTGGAGCACAAAATAACATAATACCAAGCACTGAGTACACAGCCTCTAATTTCAACTAATACAAGAAATGCATCCCAACATAGAAAGTCCCTTCCCCAACTACATTGATCTCTCATAAATGGCTTATAATCCTTTAGAATTTTCTTCTAGGATACAATAAGTGAGAGTGTGCAAGATAAGAAGTTTCTCTAGCTATTATAAATTTAACACAGCTCAGCTAACACAAGTCAGGTAACAAACCTAATTCCATGAATTGCCAGTTTGAAGCTCTCAGCAATCATGGCAAAACCATTCCCTCAGAAATGACGTAAGGTACTGTGTCTTGAAATCTGAGGAACTCAGAGTTACTCCCCATAACACCACAATGCCCTGCATTTAACCAGTAAGCACCAGTGTGTATATACAACTCAAGAGGAATAAATCAGTTCTTGAAATTATGGATCACTACTATTTTTTAAGAATATGGTGAATCTCTCTAGGGAAAACAATTAAAGAAAAGCTATTAGACTCCCTCCCCACCATGGTAAACATATTCAAGACATTTTCTGGTCCCTAAATTCAAAAGGAAATCACTTTTATGACAAAGAATGTCTTCCTTTGAAGGTAGTAAATAATAACCAAACAATTTAAGAGACTCCCATTCTTAACGATTCTAGAAAAAAAGGACTTGAGACATGTATAAATCTTTTAAAATAAATTCTGCCACCAAATAATTTCTATTCTATATTACCTTATATCATACCGTGTGTCTTAATTTGCCAGGGATTCTATGACATATACCACAAACTGATTGGCTTAAACAATACGAGTATATTATCTCACAATTTTGGAGACTGTAAGTCCAAAATTGAGGATCCAATAGGCTATGCTTTCTCCTGGAGTCTACAGCATTCTGGTGCTGGCTTGCCCAAAATCCCTGAGGTTCCTTGACATGCTTTCTTCATATGGTTATTTGCCTAATTCTCTGACTTCTGGCTTTTAAGAACTTTGGTCACAATGGATTAAGGCACACCTTCATTCAGTTTAGCTAACATTTTAGCTAATAACAGCATCTTCAAAAGTCCTATTTATAATAGGTTCAATACACAATACTGTAGTAACATTGACTATAAACTTATATTCAATATTCACAAAGTTATATTGATGGTCATGTTACATGCCCTTAAAAAATGTAAAGCAAACATGGTGATAAACTATGCAGCAAATGAAGACAAGTTACATTTCCTACAGGCATTTATTTTAGGCCAATTTTCATGAAGAACAATACTGTAAGACTTCTCAGGAGGTCACATTCTGAATAAATACAAATGAGTAGAGAGCTCAGAGCTGAATTGAAATGTGGATGCTGGGCAGTCAGCTAGTTTAAATCACTAACTGAGTGACAGGTACCCAGAAACAGTTTTGTGCCTCAGCAAATTCGCAAATTATTCAATGCCTGAAATCTTCAGATTGCATTAAACCTTGTCAAAGCTACATATGTCGAAATCACGATTGCCTAGCATCTAAAAGACTTCCAATACATTCAGGGACCTCAATTCCTGGTTTGAGAAACTATTTATCCATTATTGGCTTAATGGCATGAAATAGTTACAGAATACTCTCAGTATTTATATTTAGGTGAGATAATGACACTTTGTAACGTGGTCTGGATTTTCATAATTGTATCATCTTAGACATTTTTTCATGAGATTTTAATTTTCAATAAATTTTACTTTTGTGCCCAAGGATAAAATTCATTAATGATAGAAATAATTTATTTTATCCATTGATTCTGTCTTCTCTTTCACTAAATCTCTTTACAGTTTTTGTAATAAAGAGAAATTGTTAGTTTTTTATATTTCCTATTAACCTTCCTATAAAATTTCAGTAAACATTAATGAAGACAAAATACAGAGTGAAAAACTAAATGATCATTTATAATTCAATATTTAAACGGTCCCAGCACACATTATGATTTTTAGCATGACATTAACAAGGTTAAATATGTAAGACAGATTTTTTAAAAAGATTTTTTACATATTTAATATTACTTTGCATATGACATAGTATAGAGGAGATATCATATTCATAGGTACAGCACTTAACACTAATCAATGCAGTTCTTCCCTAAACTGCAGTGAGTGTTAGGTGTATAATATTATATATGCTGCCACCTCATAGGAGCAGGCCTTAGTGCCTATTGTGTCATTTTAGTTTTTTCTTTTTAAACTTTTTTTATTGCGAAATATAACATATATAAAGAAAAGAAAGAAAAAACAATTTTCAAAGTACACTTCAACAAGTAGCTACAGAACAGATTTCAGTGCTTGTTATAAGTTATCATTCCACTGTTTCAAATTTTTCCTTCTAGCTGATCCAAAACCCTGGAGGCTAGAAGGAATTTTAACATAGTGATTCAGCAATCATATTCATTTGTTAAATCTTATTTTCTCTGTTATAATCTCTCCTTTTCCTTTGATCCTTCTTCCAATCTTTAGGGATCTTTGGGCAATGCACATTTTGACTTTTTCATGTGAGGAGGGGTGTCCACACTACAGGATAGGGGGATTAATTAATTGATAATCTTGGAGAGGTTGGTACCTCTGGGTTTCAGGATTTACCTGTCCTAAGAACCCTCTGGGAATTATAGGTTCCAGAAAAGCAAATTTAGTGCGTGAAACTTTTGTAGAGTCTCAGCTTGAGCCCTAGGTGTTAAGAGCTAACAGGAGTGATGTTGGTTGGAGTTTAGCAAACCATGGCAATTAGCACTATCTAACTGAAGTTTGCATAAGAACAGCCTCAAGAATAGCCTCTTGGCTCTATTTGATCACTCTGCTCTTGGTCACTTATGCTTTATTTTATCACATTTCTTTCCCCCCATTTTGGTAAGACAGAGGTTTTGGGAAGCCTGTAGAGTGGTATCTAGAGACTTTGTGCATAAAATTCTAACATCTTATAGTGATGAGAAGCCTCATCGATAGACCCTTCTATTAGACTTCATCATTTGAGTCTGACACAGTTCTTCCTCCAAGGAGCTCACTTTATAACTGCAACAAACTTCTTCTTTTCAATATAAACATAGAATTTAGATAATACATCTACAGATATAAAGAGAAATATTTAAGCATCCAACATAGTCATTTTGTGCCATAAAATATTTTATCCTCTCTGATGTAATCATAAAAACTAGAAAATAAACTTCCGGAGAAGATGGCGGCTTAGTAAGACGCACGGGTCTTAGTTCCTCCTCCAAAAAAGCAACTAAAGAAACAGAAACAATACGAAACAGCTCCCGGAGCCACGATAGAGACCAAAAAGACAGCGTACCCCATTCTGGAACGGCTGAACAGGCAGGGAGAATCCGCTGCGGTGAGATACCCGAGGGGCGTGCGGTTTCCGGCAGGGGTGGCTGGCGACTGGGGTCCCCTCCATGCACGTGGCTCCCCGGTCTGACTGGGAACGTTGGATAGCGGGGCCCTCCCATCACGCTTGGCATCTTGGGCCAGCTGGGCAGTTTGGACCGGCACTCCCCCAAGCCGCGGCGGCCAGCGACCCCCAAGCCGCGGCGGCCAGCGACCCCCGCCTCCACGCGCGGTTTCCCCAGCCGACTTCCCCGCAGACAGACAAGCACCAGGAGCGCCACCTACTGGGCAGGAAAAGAAAAACAGAGCCCAGAGATTTCACAGAAAAACCTTTCAACCAGCTGGGTCCCACACCCAGGGAAACCTGATCAAATGCCCAGACACCAGCAGAAAATAATGGATGATGCTCAGAAAATTGAAGATATGGCCCAGTCAAAGGAACAAACCAATAGTTCAAATGAGATACAGGAGCTGAGACAACTAATGCTGAATATACGAACAGAAATGGAAAAACTCTTCAAAAACCAAATCAATAAATTGAGGGAGGACATGAAGAAGACATGGGCTGAACAAAAAGAAGAAATAGAAAATCTGAAAAAACAAATCACAGAACTTATGGGAGTGAAGGGCAAAGAAGAAAAAATGGAAAAAACAATGGATACCTACAATGGTAGATCTAAAGAGACAGAAGCTACAATTAGTGAACTGGAGGATGGAACATCTGAATTCCAAAATGAAACAGAAACTATAGGGAAAAGAATGGAAAAACTTGAGCAGGGGATCAGGGAACTGAATGACAACATGAAGCGCACAAATATACATGTTGTGGGTGTCCCAGAAGGAGAAGAGAAGGGAAAAGGAGGAGAAAAACTAATGGAAGAAATTATCACTGAAAATTTCCCAACTCTTATGAAAGACCTAAATTTACAGATCCAAGAAGTGCAGCGCACTCCAAACAGAATAGACCCAAATAGGCGTTCTCCAAGACATTTACTAGTTAGAATGTCAGAGGTCAAAGAGAAAGAGAGGATCTTGAAAGCAGCAAGAGAAAAACAATCTGTCACGTACAAGGGAAACCCAATAAGACTATGTGTAGATTTCTCAGCAGAAACCATGGAAGCTAGAAGACAGTGGGATGATATATTTAAATTACTAAAAAAGAAAAACTGCCAACCAAGACTCCTATATCCAGCAAAATTGTCCTTCAAAAATGAAGGAGAAATTAAAACATTTATAGACAAAAAGTCACTGAGAGAATTTGTGACCAAGAGACCAGCTCTGCAAGAAATACTAAAGGGAGCACTAGAGTCAGATACGAAAAGACAGAAGAGAGAGGTATGGAGTAAAGTGTAGAAAGAAGGAAAATCAGATATGATATATATAATACAAAAGCCAAAATGGTAGAGGAAAATATTATCCAAACAGTAATAACACTAAAAGTTAATGGACTGAATTTCCCAATCAAAAGACATAGAATGGCAGAATGGATTACGACCCAGCAATACCACTGCTGGGTATCTACTCAAAGGACTTAAGGGCAAAGACACAGATGGACATTTGCACACCAGTGTTTATAGCAGCATTATCTACAATTGCAAAGAGATGGAAACAGCCAAAATGTCCATCGGCAGACGGGTGGCTAAACAAACTGTGGCGTATGCCTGCGATGGAATATTATGCAGCTTTAAGACAGACTAAGCTTGTGAAGCATGTAATAACATGGATGGACCTAGAGAACAATATGCTGAGAGAGTCTAGCCCAAAACTAAAGGACAAATACTGTATGGTCCCACTGATGTGAACCGACATTCGAGAATCAGCTTGGAATATATCATTGGTAACGGAGACCAGCAGGAGTTAGAAACAGGGTAAGATAATGGGTAATTGGAGCTGAAGGGATACAGACTGTGCAACAGGACTAGATACAAAAACTCAAGAATGGACAGCACAATAATACCTAAGTGTAATGTAACTAGGTTGGAACACTGAATGAAGCTGCACCTGAAATATAGTTTTTTGTTTATTTGTGTGTTTGCATCTTTTGTTTTTGTTTTTTTCTTTTTCCTTTTTATATATATATATTTTTTATTAGTATTATTATTTTAATTCTCTTCTCTATATTAACATTCCATATCTTTTTCTGCTGTTTTGCTAGTTCTTTTCCTAAATCGATGCAAATGTACTAAGAAATGATGATCATACATCTATGTGATCATACTAAGAATTACTGAGTGCATGTGTAGAATGGAATGATTTCTAAATGTTGTGTTAATTTCTTTTCTTTTTTTTGATTAATAAAAAAAATTAAAAAAAAAACTAGAAAATATATTCTAAGAAGGTAAATTCCATGACATACATATAGAGAGATATAAAATGAGGTAATTTGCTTAACAACCTTATTTATATTTGCTCTAATTCATGTTTAAACATACCAGTTATTTTAAGAAATATACTTTTTTTGTAATTAAGCTGAAGGAATATTCTCCTTTATAGACACTATTGGATACCTCTTTTAATCCTGTGATTCCAACTCCCAACAAATACCAAGAAATGAGGGATGCTAAACTTTTCCTATGATATACCCTTATGCTCATTTATTCTATCCCCCACCCCCAACTCACCCCATGCTCTTCTCTATTATTTGTCTTTTGGAAATATAGAACTATACAGAACAGGAGAGTGTACATGTCAGTGTGTGTCAGCATGTGTGTGTGTACATGTAAGTGAGAGAGAGAAAGAAAGGCAATAGTTTTTTTCACACAATGATATTATTTTAAAGTTCAAACACTGGCAATTTCTTTGGTATTACAAAAGAACATTTTTCCAAATTTCCCTAAAGAAAGAGCTAGATAAGAATCCCAGTGGTCCTTAAAAATTCCTCAGGCTTTGTGTTGCCAGATCTCAGAATTCAACTGTAAGGTTTACTAACCACACTTCTTTTTTGAAATTTTAAAATTCTATCAATAATTCATTTAGGAACAGCAAGTTAGAGAGAACACATTTTCACACTCTCAAATACAAATCCTCTGCAGGATGCCTAAAAATAGATAATGGCTTTTATTTTCATCATATTTCCTATGAATTTACATGTCAATGGGTTAGCATATTAACAGTTATTACTTTGAGGGCATCTACTCTCTGCCATGCACTATAATTTGTTTATATACTTCAGTGGATTTCAAATATTCATAGGTATAAGAATGGTTTCATTCCCTAGCTCCAAAAACCATACAATGGGTTGGTTTAACAACAGGAATGTATTGGCTTATAGTTTCAGAGGCTAGAAATTTTACTTTCTCCCAGGGTTGATATCTTTTTAAAGCTGGCAGTATTTTTCTGTCTCATTGCAATGCCCATAGTGGCATCTTCTTTCTCTCCTGGGTCCCAGTGACTTCCAGCTTCTGGCTGTTCCCCATAGCTTTATTCTCTGTGGCTTCCTCTATAAGGCCTCGTATAATTGGATTAAGATCCATCCTGATTCAGTTGGGCTAAACTTTAACTGCAGTTGCCTTATCAAAAGGTCCTATTTAAATGAGTTTATAACCACAGGAAAGGATTAAGATTAAGAACATATCTTTCTGGGATATGCAACTCCAAGCCACCACAAAGAATATCTTGTATGAACTTATAAAAAATGAAGATTCCTAGGTCCTACTTCATGAGAATCTAACTTAATACACAGGGCTAAATCAGAAAATATCCCAGAAGTTGCTAAAAATTTCTAATGCAGCCCACTTTTAGAAACACTGACAAATGAATGATTAAAAGTTGAAGTAAAGGGATTATAGAAGCAGAAGGATGCTTTTAATCTTAGATAGAGACATAAAATAAAGGATTACAGTATATTAAGATAGTCAGTTTTTAAATCCTGACTCCTTTGACCTCTGGACAGGGGCTTAAGCTCCGGGACTCAGATTTGGGATGGAAGTAAGAAATTACTGGCTTCTCTTATTTTCAACCATGGGTGAACTTGGGGTTAGATGACTACAACTGCTGCAGTAGCACTTTCAGAGACTGAAAAGGCAAGTGAGAAGGTAGTTCTGGAGAAAGCATACTAGGCTCACCTTGCATTGTTCAGCTGGAGACTGGGGGCTTCAGAACAAAGGGCAGCTGCCAGGGAAACTTCTTGTAGAAGCATCTGGTGGCAATGTTCCAGGCCACAGACCAAAGGGTGTCTATCATACCATAGCCATTCTGGAACAAGCAAAATCTGCTAAGAGTCAGAGCCAAAGCTCTGCTCTTTCAATTAATCAAAACTAAATATCAAATCACAAATGGGACCCAACCTTGTGGTATGTGCATGAAGGCAAACTTGTTCACTCCCAGAATCTTTCCTATTCAAAATCCTTGAGGGCAACTAGGGAGGCAGATAATTTCTCTCTTTAAATCATATTTTTAAAGGCATTCTATGCCTCATTAATAAAATGGCACAGCAAGGTCTTCCATTGTCATCTCTAATGCTATTTAGAATCTACTACGTGTTTGAAAAATAAACTAGCCACCAATGGAGTGAAAAAATTAAAATGAAACAGTGAAAACTTATCAAAGGATTTTGAAAACCTAATTACCTAAAATAATCTTACTTGCATGGTTACATGCTTCAGAAGCTAAGCTTCTATTTCTTTAAAATCCCTTTCTCTTAAACTTTTTCAGTAAAACATACAACCATGGTCACCTCATCCTAAATGGCCAGTCATGACCCAGCAATTCTTCAACCACAACCAAAGCAAAACTCAGCACCACCATCCACCTTACTGAGGTGGGAGCCCTGCCATGCTTCCCACCCCTCCATTCATTCCGGTAAAGTGCTGACTTCTAATGCAGGTTGAAAAGTGTTTCCACAGACAAAGAGACTGAGAGCTCTTTTCCTTCTTATGAAGTGCCCAGTCTGCTCGGCACTCCACCAAACACAGCGGTGCAGTAGGGCACATTCTTCGGGTTGTAATTTAACTAATGGAGAGCTGGTCAAAAGAAACAGAAAGCTCTCAACTGGGATTCAGAGGCTTTTAAGCACTGAAATTGTTATATTCCCTGGCAAGTCTAATGTTTGTTCCAAATACTCTCTTAAGTGTCAGTGCAGCCTCCAACTGGAGAGAGCACAAACAAGATAAGAATGGGGAAAATACTGAGAGATGTTTCTCTCTGAAATGAACTTCAGTGGAGATCCACTTATTTAATAAACTGCTACTGAAGACCTATCCTGTTTCAGATGCTGTTTAGGACACTGGGTTTACATTGATCTGGGCAAAAAATAAAAACACAGTCCCTATCCTTGTATTAAAAAAAAAAAAAACACAGGAAAAATAGCTACAGATGGCAAAAGCCCTCTGATGATTAAAGGATGTAATGTTGATGACTAATGAGACCAACCCACTCAGATTGGATGGTGAAGCATAGGCTGTCTGTGGACAGGACATATAGTTTCAAACCTGCTGAGTTATAAACCATTGAATGTAAGGGAAACAGCATTCCAGGCCAAGGGAATGGTACATGAAAAATTCCTGGGTGGAAAAGAGCTTGAGACATTTTAGGAATTGATATAAAAGGCTAGCATGGCTGGAACAATAATGTGCAAGTAGAAGAATGAATGGAGCTGAGGTGGGTGGGTCACAGAAGGCTAGATTGGGTAGGGCTCACAAGACAGTATTTTATTTGAACCACAGTAGGAACCATGCAGGATTTTGGGAACAGAAATGGCATAGCCTGATGTGCCCTTTTGAAAGGTCACATGGCTTACCGTGTGAAAGGAGAGAAGCAGTATTGAAGGCAAGTATATATGGCAGATTGGACTATTAAGGTGGTATGACAAGAATCGAGATAGACAGCTAGGTATAGAGATAGAGATAGAGAGAAAGAGAGAGAGGATAGACAGATGAAACCTA
The DNA here is from genome assembly GCF_023851605.1 of Tamandua tetradactyla. Taxonomy (NCBI): domain Eukaryota; kingdom Metazoa; phylum Chordata; class Mammalia; order Pilosa; family Myrmecophagidae; genus Tamandua; species Tamandua tetradactyla. The sequence continues at coordinate 134,637,952 of NC_135331.1, forward strand.
CCTACACACATGGATTTGAGTTTAACATATATATAGAAAAAACAGGACTTGCAACTGGGTTAGATGTGAGGGTTGAAGGAGGAGAAATTAGGATATTCAGCAGGACTTTGGGAATTAGGTCAGTTATATTGATAAGTATAGGGTTCATTGTTCGAAAAGATATAAAACACATGTCTACAGCTGTTTTAAATTAGTTGTACCATGTGACTGTCATGAAAATTGTATTACATATATGAAACATTTTCAGGGAGCTAATTTTACAAAGTTTTCCCCAAAAGCATTCAACACCAAAAGAAACAGAAGTATCCAGCTCAGCGAGTATGAGGGCAGCTGGCCCCCCAAACAAAGCAGCCACACTTTTAAGGCATTTGCAAATTCCTAGGACCAGGCAAAGGATGTGTTACTAGTTTTTAAGCAATTTTCTCAGCAACAAACCCACAGATCGGCACTCTGTTTTGTGATGCCCGACTCTGAAGCTTTCTCCTTTGCCAGCAGGCTCCTGCTAGGCTCTGCAGCCATGAAGGCCCCAGAAGGGGGCTGGAAAGCTGGAGGAGGAAAAGCCATGTGCCCCTTCTTGCTTTGCTTCTTTTCTCTCAAATTGCCTCAGCAATGGCTCTTCCCCCTGGCTGTGGCAGTTAATTCCAAACTCCAGCTGTTTTCCCGCATTTCCATAACTACTCTCACTGTGCCCCTCTGAGGTACCAGCAGCTGCTGGACAGTGACCTTGGAACTTGGGGCCTCACCTTGGAACTTCTAGATTCTGACAACCCCCCCCCCTTTCCCTTTATTCCCCCAGTCCTCTGGGTGGCTGCTGTTTCCTACAGTTATTATCTGTGTTCCCTCAGTGTCCTCTTTTTGCTTTATCAGTTTTCCAACATTAGCCAAATTTTTACCTATCTTCTCTCTGTCAAAATATTTAGTTTGGGTTTTGTTTTTCTGACTAATGTAGACATGAGGAGACTCCTCCTAATCACAGAAGTGAAGGAGTTTAGCTGTGATGATCACATCTTGGAAAATGAGAGAATGGGATATTTAAATAATCCAACAAAATTTATCTTGTAGTAAGAGTAATTTCTAAATAGCAAAATGTGAATTTGTTTCTAGCACTGCCTTATTCTGTATTGCTTTAAATAAATTTAAATCTATAATCCAATGAGAATCATATTTTCAGTTCTGTATCATCAGACGTGGGTGATGTAAACCAGTGAGATGAACAAGCTCCCAAAGACAGGCTCCTGGGAAAATCAATAACAGAAGTCTGAGCTGACATGTCCATACCACCTGTTCAGACAAAGGTTTGAGTACTGGCTCAATTTCTTGATTTCCCCCTAGAACAATTCACTCAAATTGGAGCCCAGAAACAGATACAATAAGGTTCAGGAGTTTCCACCATCCACTCCACCTTCAGCCACTGAGTTTCTCCAATCTGATATAAGGAGAAAACAGAAAGAAGGGAGGCAGACAATGCTACAGTTTCCTTGATGTCCAAATAGTGCTTTGTCTCATTGAATGCTATGAGCACTTTATTTAATTGAGTCATTTGGGTAGGAGAGAGCAGTTTAGGAAAAAATCATTTTATATGAGAATGGTTTTACCTTCCCATGAGCTCAAGCTTCCAGGTTAACAATATTAACTATACTATTAATAATACTGGTATACTAACTATACCAGACACTTACTGACTGCTTATTATGTGCTAAACATTATAGAACTTAGTTTATTTAACCATTTCTTCAATGCAATGAGGCAGGAACTCATTTTACAGGCAAAGAAAGTAAGGTTTGTGAAGTTAAATAATATGTGCTTATGATTTGAAGTCAGGTTAACTGCTGTCAGAACTTGCCTGAGGATTCTCAGTTTTCAGGGCCTCAGCAGATAGGCTTCTTCTTGCCTGGAGATTTCTGTGGATTCTTTTCTCCATGGGCCCCAAGGAGTTGTAACCTCTGTGTTTTTCTATCTCTTCTCTAAGGATGAGTTTTTATGGGTAGATACTTGTATCAATCACTGTGGTCTCCCTTAAATCTAATCCAATGCTTTGCTTATGGCATACACTCACTAAATATTTGATATATTACTATACATAATTATACATTTTTAAAATGCTGTCTCCATAGTTACTTATCTCAACATTTTATTATTCCCCCATGTTATTCAAGCATATTTCATTCAAACGTCAAAAAATAATTTAGGACTGGATGACACTCAAGTTCTTTATCCAGGAAGGAGAAATGCACTTCATGAAGCTAAACAAGACCTAAAAATCATGTTTAAAATCATATATCATGTTTCATGCAGAGAAAGCCCATGCCATTTGTTTTCTCCCAGAGATTTTTCCAGTGAAGATGGAGTAAAAGCACAAGAATACCATTATTTAAAATGTAGAGAATGGGAGACTTAACACACCACTTTCCTAACTCCTCAGAGATGGCTGGCAACTGAACAGAGCAGCAGAATCAGTGTGATGTTGTAATTAGCACAGAGTTTGGAGGTTAACTACCTTGATTAAAATCTTGACTCTCTTTCTTCTACTAGTTATGTGGCATTGGGCAAACTACTAAACCTTTCTGCAACTCTTTGATTCCTCAGTTCTCAATGAGAGTATCTATCCCATAAGAAAATTGATTGAATGAATTAATATGTGTAAAGCAATTAGAACATAGTGTATGGCACATAACCAGTGCTTATGATTATTTTTACCTAGATAAGTTAACAAAACAGCTCATTAGTATCTGTTTTGGATTGAATTTGGGACCTACTGTCTGATGGTTTTGACAGTATGCTGCATGAGAAGTCAACAAATTTTTTGCAAGGTCTATATGAATGGAACTACTGCCAGTCTGAACTAAAAAGGACAGAAAAAGGACAGATTGAAGGAAAAATGACTTCAAATGAAGAACCATGGAAGCTAAGGTCTAGAGCAAGGAAATCTCTGGCCAGGAGAGCAGATCTACCTGTGCATGTAGAGAGAGTGACTTTGCCCCAGAAGCAGAAGACAGGGTTTGTCTTCATTACTCAGGAAGAAGTCACCCTCTCAGGCCTCAGAGAGGGTAAAGTACATCCCCCAGGGATTGGGGAGACCCCGGGACCTACCCCACTGTTCTGAAGGGGTTGAGCATGTGCCCTGGAGATGTCAGAGAGTCTGGGTGCCATCCAAATGCTTGAGGAGAGTGGGGTCTAGAATAAGATGGTCTCCCCAATGCCTGCTCATAATAAAACCCTCACCCCAGTGTTTGGAGAGAGAAGGATTTCTGTGTAAACCCTTGGAAAGGGTGGGAATGCCACTTTCTCAAGCCCCAAGGAGGAAACATCTTTCTATTAATGATTTTCAACTTTGAAATCTAATGAAGTTTGCCCTGCAAGTTTGGGGAACTGTTTGAAACCCTTGACCCCTGTTTTCCTTCCAATTTCTTCCCATGAATAGGAATGTTTGTCCTATGACTGTGCCTCCTTTGTATATTGGCAGTAGATAATCTGTTCTAAGTTTCACAGGTCCACAGCCAGAGGAAAATTTTTGCCTTAGAAGAGACTATGCCTGTAACTGACTTTGATGAGATTTTGTACTATTTATGACTTTGTATTGTATTTGTATTGTTACTGAAATGGTTTAACTCTTTTGAAATATTGGGATGGAGTGAATGATTTTTGTATATGGAAAGAACCTGTGTCTGGGGGGTCCAAAGGATAGAATGAGCTGATTTGAAGCTGCCATGTATCCCAGAAAAGCCATGTTCTTTTAATCCACATAATCAAGAGGTGGGATCTCTTGATTAGCTTGTTTCCATGGAAATGTGACCCTGCCCTTGCAAGGTGGGTCTTAATCCTTTCTTAGAGCCCCTCATGAGAGAGATCTGAGAGCCAACATAGAAAGCAGAGAGATAAAACCAAAACACAGGCATTTAGAGGTGTAGAAGTTGAGAGAGCCATTTGAAACCAGAAGCCAGGAGCACAGCAGACATCGCCATGTGCCTTCCCATGTGACAGAGAAACCTTGGATGCAGCCAGCCTCTCTTGAGAGAAAGTATTTTTTTTTGGTGCCTTAATTTGCACATTTTCATGACCTTAGAATTGTAACTTGAAACTTAATAAATCCCTTTTATATAAGTCTATTCATTTCTGGCTGCATTCTGGCAGCATTAGCAAACTGAAATAAGTACTATTAAAGAAAAACAGTAATAGAGAAGGTGACATTTGACACTGCTATACAAGCTGCCAACTTGGTCCAATGTCTCATAAGAATTCATATTGATTTAACGTGTCAATTAAGAAATGCCATGACAATGACAGCAGATTTTATTTCTGTTGATATTGCCTTTCTCAGAGTTCTATTCATAAAAGCAATTTCTTCAATAATTTTTCTTGCAACTAACCACCCTGCCTGGCAACTTTTGAAAGGCAGTTTCTATTTTAATGGGGCAGACGCTCTATTCTGTGCCCTACCCTTAAGTTGAACACCAATCACTGTTTGTTTAGAGGCAACATATTATAGTGCAGACTGGCTACACAGGGAAATCAAGTGTCAACTTCTAAATAATACAGTTTCATTTAAAGGTTACCACTTGTCTTAATAGGCTACCTGGAGCTTCTAATACACCAGCCCAATCCCCAAATTCCTTTGCTCTGCTCTGACAAATATCAAATTCTGACAATGATGGCTCTCTTCTGATATTCCATATTTACTAACAAGAAATAGTCATTGTGCTACTAATTAAGAGTCCTGAAAAGAAATAAGAGCTGACTGCCTACCAATCTCTCTTTTTCATGAAAGCATATCTCATCTCTCTCTCTCTCTGTCTCTCTCTCTCTCTGTAGCTCTCTCTGTAGCTCTCTCTCTGTTTTCCTACTTAGCTCCATCTCCCCTTCTCCCTCTCCTTCTGTCTTTCTTGTTTCCTGTCTCTCACGCTTTCCCTTTTACGCTCTCTGTGATACTGTGATTGTTCAATGCATTCTAGCAAACCCAAAGTTTATCACTATTCTGCAGTGCTTATTAGTTCAATAACTGAAATTGCTTAAAATGAATAAGATAAGCAATTTATGAGTAATTAGCAGTAGTAATAATAGGAAATTATTTGTAGAAGCTGGTCTTTTTACCTAAAGCAGTGAAAACAACAGATTTTTGCATTTGGTAATGTTCTATTTTGTTTGGTGTTTTAGTTTAGATCCCTTTTCCTTCAAAATTCAGCATGTCAAAGTTCACCTCATGTGGATAACCCCAAAAATCTATGAGACAGTCAAGTTACTCTTCATTCCTAGTCATGAGGTAAGTGTCAGCAACCACTCCCCTAAACACACAAATACAATCCAGTAAGACGTCCTCTCTTCTTCCTGTAGTTTATTTAACTTTTTAGAGGTAAAAAGACACTTAAAGAATAAGTTGAAACTATGAACTTTTATCCTGGAAAATTCATACGTGAAATATTCAGGTAATTCTTTTTTTAGTTTTTCCTTTAATTTGTCTAAGTTGGGCAGGCAGAATTGTAAATAAATGTAAAAGATCAATATTTTTTCAAGCCCTAGGAATGATTGAACTCTATATAAATCTACACTTCTGCGTGTGTGTGTGTGTGTGTATGTGTATGAAGTGATAAAATGAGGATATAGTTCAATCTCCAAGAGTAAACAATGTTCACTGTCGCCATAAAGTGACTATATAATGATTAGTAAAGTTATAAAACCAAATCCATTTAAGACACAAGTCGAACTGAGTACTACTCTTATATTGGCACCTCCTTTATGCCTATTATATTTTAATGGTATGGAAAAAATATATGCACCTAAACTATCTTGCAGTTTATATCAGAAACTACACTGCTGTATTCAAAAAGCCTGTACAATGCCTGAATTCTCTATTCATATTTCACATACAGAAGAGAAGAAATTGCCAACTTACAGATTTATCTAGACATACACATAGTGTCTTCCCAAAGGCCCAATTTACTAGTCATTCCATCTCTGCATTAGGGAGTGGACATGAACAAGTACAGGTGGAAAAGAAAATAAGAGCTGCACTTTATCCAGCAAAATCTCCTCACTAGAAACACAGAAAAGATAGAACTCAAAAATAGAGAGCAAAATCCTCAATCAATTTAGGGAAAATAAAGTAAAATAAAGAGGCACAGTGGTCCAAAATAGCCTCCTAAGTGAAAAGCCAGAAATGTTAGTACTTTTACCCCTTATTCTTTCCCTCTTTTATTTTCAGCTCTTCTCTACCAAAGACTAAATAAACAATATTATATCTCAACTTCCTGTCAAACATTGTCTTTGAATATAGGTGAATTAATTAATGTTAATTATCTATCTAAGTATGATTCTTATTCAAAGGACAGAAAAGCAATCAGCAAACCCTGGAATTATGCTCATATTTAAGTTGCACATCCACATAATTGCTGTTTCCAATAGCTAAGGGAAATCCTATTATCTTAATTACAGCTGTTAGTAAGTGGAAATACATTTACATTTCACAAATATATTAGGAGTATCACAAGTCTTAAGGTTCAGAAAATAATATCAAATTCCCCATTTATTAACCAGCATCTAAAAATTGTTTGCACTTGCTTGCTAACAATAAAACGTTATCCTTTAGTTATTATATATATATATATATCACCACAAGTTTTAAATATATCTACATTTTTATATGCATAATTGCTTCTATATTTGAGTTTGAATGCATAACTCCATTATAAACTCACAAAAGCATTCATGTATTCATTGACTGACATTGAATGACATTGGTGTTATAGCTTAATAGGGAGAGATAGACAAATAAACAAAGACATCCAAAAACAAAAAGTGATCCTATGAGAACAACTTGATATCTTAGTTTCCAGGCTACTATGACAAATACCACACAAAGGGTTGGCTTAACAGGGATGTATTGGCTCACAGTTTCAGAGGCTAGAAGGCTTGCTTCACCCAAGGGTCAGCAGTGCTCTGGCTGGCTGGCAATCCTTGGGCTCCTTGGCTTTCCCATTACATGGCACTGTCCTCTCCCTTCTCTTCAGATTCCTACTGACTTCCTGCTTCTGCCTCTGCCTTCTGGCTTTCTCTTTATAAGCTCTCTAACAGTAGGATTAATACCTATCTGATTCAGATGGCCACACCTTACTAAAAATAACATTGTCAAAGGGTCCTATTTACAATAGCCTCACACCCACAAGAACAGATTAAGAAATTTTTTCTGGGATACATATCTCAATCTACCAGATTTGATGGATGTTTTAGGTACGTGGGAAACAGAACTTAAGCTAAGCTTACTGGTATGTTGAAGGATGTGACTAACCATATGTCTAGCTACACTGCTATAGATGCAGCTATAGATGGCATCAATTAAGAATTATGCAAGAACAGAATGTCAGAATAAGTCTGATGAAGAATTGTGATAAAAAAGGACATTAGGGCAAGCTCAATGTAACTAGTGAGATGAATTAAATACCTTCCAAGTGTTTACTAATTGTAAGATAATGTATAACAACAGTGCTTTTAATTTCAAACAAATGGAACTGAACATCCACTATAGCTTGCTGATTACCTGCATATACTGAAAGTATTTTTTTGCTCAATAATAATATCAGCTAATTCTATATTTATGAATTGATGTCCTCCTTTGGACCTTGATTTCTCCTCCTCCTCTCCCCAACCCTTGCCACAGGTGATGAGGAGAAAAAAGTCATTTAATATGATATCTGAAAATCATACAAATCATAAGCAAAACTCAGGAGAAGAAAAACACTTGGTGTCAATAAAAGTACGGACTCCTTTTATTATTCCCCTAGCAGTCCACACAACCTATTCATTAAGAAAATCCAACCTATTTAACTCTAGACTTTAGAGCAGTCAATATAAAATGCCATAATACATAAAGATCTCCCTCTTTGGTTATGATTCAGTTAACTTTTCTCAATTACTTATGCACGATGAAATAAAATATGCATAATTAAAGCCTAAATAATTGGAAGTAAGTTTAAACAGGGTTTGGTAAATCAGGGATGTTTTATCACATGACAATTTCAGACCAAGCTTTTATTCATAAATGGCTTCCCATGTATAATTTATCTCTGTCTGGAAGAAAACTAGAATAAAAAGACCTCTTACCATTAGTGTCCTAGAAGAATCTCTTGTATCTTTTTAAATTTTTCCTCAAATTGGTAAGCAACATAATCACCATTGAATATTAACATGAATTAGATGCATTTTAAAAAATAACAATGTACACATTCTGATCTGTTTTGAGTGCTCACAGTCCACATAATTGCCAAAAGCCTGTTCCGGTAGGATGTCATTCATATCTTAATTAGGGATAGGTCTGAAAGTTCTCTCCAGAGACCCCTTGGCTCTCCCCAGGTTCTGGCTTGCTTAACATCTCATGGCAACATCTGCTGGGCTCCAAGTATCTCCTCGAAACATCAGTGTTTCTGTTCTCCAAGTGTCAGCCTCTGGTCAGCTATGCTCTGAAGTTTCTGTAGGCTTTGTCATTTGTGTCACTTCTAAGCTTTCTCAAAAATGTTTCCTCTTTTAAAGGATACCAGTAAACTAATCAAGGCCCACCTGGAGTGGGTAAAGTCACATCTCCATGTAATCAAAAGATCACACCCACAATGGGTGTTACATCTCCATTAAGATAATCTAATCAAAAGCTCCCAACTTATAATATTGAATAAGAAATGACTGTTTCCATAAGATTCGATCAGGATTAAAACATGGCTTTTCTGTTCTGGGGTACATAATACTTTCAAACTAGTACAAGTAGTATAAAATACTGTTTTTCAGAAGTGGAGGTAAAATACCAGGAAAACAGAAAGCTAAATAAGTTAAAAGAGGTTACATCTAATGAGAATATTGTGTGAAAAGGGGTGATTAGAGGAACATTTTTTTTTTGTTAAAAGCTTTATGGTGTTAAATGGCATGCAGAGAAATAGAACCAAGAAGACTGATCTCCATAGGGCACGTGTAAGCTGGAAACTATGATAAAGGTGATGCTGAAGCCCTTTGTCTAAATTCTTCAGGGGAAGCTGGCTGTCTGGAAATTCTGGAAAGAGACATCACTGAAGTTAAGGCCAAAATTATTCTTCTGATGTCTCAAACCCTCAATTCTTAATTTTAAGACCTCCAATTGATTGGATGAGAAGACTTCCCACAATGCTGACGGCAATCTTCTTTGCCGATTGTAGATGCAATTTACTGATTAGAGTGCAAATCCCATGGCGGAAAAGCCCTTGCAGTAACCATCAGGCCAGTGCTTGACCAAGCAACTGGACACCATAACCTAGACAATTTGATACATAAAATTAAATATTACAATGATATACTATGATTATAGTGCATTGTTTGGTGATATTATAATGTATTAAGCAAATTCCCCGAGAAAGACATTATTTTTTATCCAGCTCTGCTCTTAAAAAATTACTATTGTATGGAACACCCATGAGCATAAATTTTCAGGCACTCCTGTCCTGCAAATATTTCCCAAGGATAAATTCCTAAGTCTGGAATTATGAGATTATGAAAACACATATATTTTTAAAGATCCTTGATACATATTGCAAAAATGACCTTGCTGTAGCTTACTAAAGCCGATGAAATTCTATACACCAAAAATGGACTGGCTTTTATAATGGAGATTTATTAACTTAAAAGCTTATAGTTCTTAGGCCATCAAATCAAGGAATCAGTGGAACAATACTTCCTTTTGAAGACTGGCTACTAGCAATCTTCAACTTCTCTCTTACATGACCAGGTATATGGCAACATTTACTGGTCTCTTCCTTCTCTTCTGGGTGCTGTTGCTTCCAACTTTTGGCTTCAGTGGCTTCCTCACTGGGTTTCTCTCTCTGCGTGTCCTTGTCTTTCAGCTTCTCTGGATTTTCACTCATTAAGCTTCCCTGTCTCTTCTCTGGATTTCATCTCTTAGTTTCTGTATAGCTTTTTTCTGTGTCTTCCCTCTGACTTTTATTCTCTTATAAAGTACTCCAGTAACAGGATTAAGACTTACCCTGGATGACGTGGATTACATCTCAACTTAAATTAAGATCCTACTCACCAAAAGATCCTACTTATAATGGGTCCACACCCACAAGAATAGATTCGCTCTTAATAACATGCTTTTTCTGGGGTGCATATAGCTTCAAACTGCCACAATTCTCCAGAAAGTTTATTCTAGTATGCTCTATCAAAATATGAAAGTGCTTGTGTCCCCAGAGCTTCAGCAAAATATTCAAATCTTTCTTTAAGTTAAAACAAAACAAAACAAAAAGGCATTGTTTCTTTACTAATGTGCATTTCAATTAATAGTCAGACTGATTAGTCTTTCATATTAGCATTTCATTAGTATTTCTTTTTTTTGAGAAATACTTTTCATATCCTTCATCCATTTATCTATTGAACTATTTGTCTTTTTCTTATTAATTTGTAAGAGCGCTCTACTTAACCATGTGATTTTCGAAATAATTAGAAAACTCTTTCATATCTTATTCTATGTCTTTTAACTTTCTCAATGGCATTTTACCATATAGAGCTAGTTTATATTTATTTGGTGTTATCTTTTTTTATGATTTCTGCCTTTAATGGGTGTATTAGGCTGGGTATCCTAGGGAAACAGAACTGATAGAAGATATCTGTAAATATTATGAGATTCTTATAAGCATTGTCTCACATGACTATGGGAATGGGCAAGTCCAAATTTGATAGGACAGTCACAAGGTGGAACCCCAATGAACATTACTGATGGATTCCCCAAGAGAAACTGGCTGGCTGAAAAAGACATGGAAATTCTCTCTCTTCTGACTGCAGAAATCATCAATCACCTTTTGAGGTCTTCAACTAATTGGATGAGATTTCTCTTACTGTTGAAGACAATCTCCTCAGTTGATTATAGAAGTAATCATTCCTAGAAGCAAATTATTGATTATTATTGGGCCACGTGCATGTGAGTAAATAGCTTCTTGTTCATGCCTGAGACTGAGATCGCACTAGTAGGATCTCCTGCAAGATGATTCAAGTGAGGCCTCAAGTAGGCACGAAGAATTGAACTGAGGACTCCAGCATGACAGAATTTAAAAGATCCCAAGATGAATTGACCAGGAGACTTCTGGAGAAGATGGTGGCTTAGTAAGACACGCGGGTCTTAGTTCCTCCTCCAGAACAGTTATAGGGGAGTAGAAACAATAGGAACAGCTCCCGGAGCCATGACAGAGATCAAGAAGACAGCGTACCCCATTCTGGAATGGCTGACTGGCTGGGAGAACCCACTCCGGTGAGATCGTCGAGGGGCGCGGGCTTTCCCGGGCCGGGGCGGCAGGCGGCCGGAGTCCCTCCCTCCCTCCTTCCTGGGCCGGCTGGGAGAATTGGACAGGCGGTCCCCTCAAGCAGTGGCAGCTGGTGCCCCCCCAACCCATGCACAGCCCCCCTGACCAGCTGGGAGAACTGGATCGGAGATCCCCAGGACGCAGAGAACAGTGACCGGGGTCCCTTCCAAACACGTGGCTTCCCGGTCCGGCTGGTAACGGTGCACTCCCTCGGGCCGCAGCAGCTGGCGCCCTCCCGCCCTCCTGCCATGCTTGGTGCCCTGGGCCCGGCTGGGAGATTTGGACGGGCACTCTCCCGGGCTGTGGCGACCAGCAACCCTCCCCACGTTTGGATCCCTGGGCTGGCTGGGAGATTCAGATTGGCACTCCTCCAAGCCGCTTCGGCTGGCGAACCTCCCCCACGGCGAGAGTTTTCCAAAGTTAAAGGACCCACAACACCTTTTACTGGTAGGATCCGCAGACAAACGAGTGCCACGAGCGCCACCTACTGGGCAGGATAAGAAAAACAGAACCCAGAGATTTCACAGAAAAATCTTTCAACCTGTTGGGTCCAACACCCAGGGAAATCTGATTAAATGCCCAGACACCAGCAGAAGATTATGGATCATGCTCAGAAAATTGAAAATATGGCCCAGTCAAAGGAACAAACCAATAGTTCAAATGAGATACAGGAGCTGAGACAACTAATGCTGAATATACGAACAGAAATGGAAAACCTCTTCAAAAACGAAATCGATAAATTGAGGGAGGACATGAAGAAGACATGGGCTGAACAAAAAGAAGAAATAGAAAAACTGAAAAATCAAATCACAAAATTTATGGAAGTGAAGGACAAAGTAGAAAAGATGGAAAAAACAATGGATACCTACAAGGATAGATTTAAAGAGACAGAAGATAGAATTAGTGATTTGGAGGATGGAACATCTGATTTCCAAAAAGAAACAGAACCTATAGGGAAAAGAATGGGAAAATTTGAATAGGGGATCAGGGAACTGAAGGACAATATGAAGCGCACAAATACACGTGTTGTGGGTGTCCCAGAAGGAGAAGAGAAGGGAAAAGGAGGAGAAAAACTAATGGAAGAAATTATCACTGAAAATTTCCCAACTCTTATGAAAGACCTAAAATTACAGATTGAAGAAGTGCAGCACACCCCAAAGAGAATAGACCCAAATAGGCGTTCTCCAAGACACTTACTAGTTAGAATGTCAGAGGTCAAAGAGAAAGAGAGGATCTTGAAAGCAGCAAGAGAAAAACAATCCATCACATACAAGGGAAACCCAATAAGACTATGTGTAGATTTCTCAGCAGAAACCATGGAAGCTAGAAGACAGTGGGATGATATATTTAAATTACTAAAAGAGAAAAACTGCCAACGAAGACTTCTATATCCAGCAAAATTGTCCTTCAAAAATGAGGGAGAAATTAAAACATGCTCAGACAAAAAGTCACTGAGAGAATTTGTGACCAACAGACCAGCTCTGCAAGAAATACTAAAGGGAGCACTAGAGTCAGATATGAAAAGACAGAAGAGAGAGGTGTGGAGAAGAGTGTAGAAAGAAGGAAAATCAGATATGATGTACATAATACAAAAGGCAAAATGGTAGAGGAAAATATTATCCAAACAGTAATAACACTAAATGTAAATGGACTGAATTCCCCAATCAAAACACATAGACTGGCAGAATGGATTAAAAAACAGGATCCTTCTATATGCTGTCTACAGGAAACACATCTTAGACCCAAAAATAAACATAGGTTGAAAGTGAAAGGTTGGGAAAAGATATTTCATGCAAATAACAACCAGAAAAGAGCAGGAGTAGCTATACTAATATCCAACAAATTAGACTTCAAATGTAAAACAGTTAAAAGAGACAAAGAAGGACACTATCTACCAATAAAAGGAACAATTAAACAAGAAGACATAACAATCATAAATATTTATGCACCAAACCAGAATGCCCCAAAATACGTGAGGAATACACTGCAATCACTGAAAAGGGAAACCGACACATATACCATAATAGTTGGAGATTTCAATTCACCACTCTCATCAATGGACAGAACATCTAGACAGAGGATCAATAAAGAAATAGAGAATCTGAATATTACTATAAATGAGCTAGACTTAACAGACATTTATAGGATGTTACATCCCACAACAGCAGGATACAGCTTTTTCTCAAGTGCTCATGGATCATTCTCAAAGATAGACCATATGCTGGGTCACAAAGCAAGTCTTAACAAATTTAAAAAGATTGAAATCATACACAACACTTTCTCGGATCATAAAGGAATGAAGTTGGAAATCAATAATAGGCGGAGTGCCAGAAAATTCACAAATACGTGGAGGCTCAACAACACACTCTTAAACAACGAGTGGGTCAAAGAAGAAATTGCAAGAGAAATTAGTAAATACCTCGAGGCGAATGAAAATGAAAACACAACATATCAAAACTTATGGGACGCAGCAAAGGCAGTGCTAAGAGGGAAATTTATTGCCCTAAATGCCTATATCAGAAAAGAAGAAAAGGCAAAAATGCAGGAATTAACTGTCCACTTGGGAGAACTGGAGAAAGAACAGCAAACTAATCCCAAAGCAAGCAAAAGGAAAGAAAAAACAAAGATTAGAGGAGAAATAAATGAAATTGAAAACATGAAAACAATAGAGAAAATCAATAAGACCAGAAGTTGCTTCTATGAGAAAATCAATAAGATTGATGGACCCTTAGCAAGATTGACAAAAAGAAGAAGAGAGAGGATGCAAATAAATAAGATCAGAAATGGAAGAGGAGACATAACTACTGACCTCACAGAAATAAAGGAGGTAATAACAGGATACTATGAACAACTTTACCCTAATAAATACAACAATGTAGATGAAATGGACAGGTTCCTGGAAAGAAAGTTTTGAATCAGTCATTCAAAAACTTCCTAAAAAGAAAAGTCCAGGACCAGACGGCTTCACAAGTGAATTCTACCAAAAATTCCAGAAAGAATTAGTACCAACACTGCTCAAACTGTTCAAAAAAATTGAAGTGGAGGGAAAGCTACCTAATTCATTCTATGAAGCCAACATCACCCTCATACCAAAACCAGGCAAAGATATTTCAAAAAAAGAAAACTACAGAGCAATCTCTCTAATGAATATAGATGCAAAAATCCTCAATAGAATTCTAGCAAATCGTATCCAACAACACATTAAAAGAATTATACATCATGACCAAGTAGGATTCATCCCAGGTATGCAAGGATGGCTCAACATAAGAAAATCAATTAATGTAATACACCATATCAACAAATCAAAGCAGAAAAATCACATGATCATCTCAATTGATACAGAGAAGGCATTTGACAAGATTCAACATCCTTTCCTGTTGAAAACACTTCAAAAGATAGGAATACAGGGAACTTCCCTAAAATGATAGAGGGAATATATGAAAAACCCACAGCTAATATCATCCTCAATGGGGAAAAATTGAAAACTTTCCCCCTAAGATCAGGAACAAGACAAGGATGTCCACTATCACTACTATTATTCAACATTGTGTTGAAGGTTCTAGCCAGAGCAATTAGACAAGAAAAAGAAATACAAGGCATCAAAATTGGAAAGGAAGATTTAAAACTATCACTGTTTGCAGACGATATGATACTATACGTCGAAAACCCGGAAAAATCCACAACAAAACTACTAGAGCTAATAAATGAGTACAGCAAAGTAGCAGGTTACAAGATCAACATTCAAAAATCTGTAGCATTTCTATACATCAGTAATGAACAAGCTGAGGGGGAAATCAAGAAACGAATCCCATTTACAATTGCAACTAAAAGAATAAAATACCTAGGAATAAATTTAACTAAAGAGACAAAAAACCTATATAAAGAAAACTACAAAAAACTGTTAAAAGAAATCACAGAAGACCTAAATAGATGGAAGGGTATACCGTGTTCATGGATTGGAAGACTAAATATAGTTAAGATGTCAATCCTACCTAAATTGATTTACAGATTCAATGCAATACCAATCAAAAACCCAACAACTTGTTTTTCAGAAATAGAAAAACCAATAAGCAAATTTATCTGGAAGGGCAGAGTGCCCCAAATTGCTAAAAACATCTTGAGGAAAAAAAACGAAGCTGGAGGTCTCATGCTACCTGACTTTAAGGCATATTATGAAGCCACAGTGGTCAAAACAGCATGGTATTGGCATAAAGATAGATATATCGACCAATGGAATCGAATAGAGTGCTCAGATATAGACCCTCTCATCTACGGACATTTGATCTTTGATAAGGCAGTCAAGCCAACTCACCTGGGACAGAACAGTCTCTTCAATAAATGGTGCCTAGAGAACTGAATATCCATATGCAAAAGAATGAAAGAAGACCCGTATCTCACACCCTATGCAAAAGTTAACTAAAAATGGATCAAAGATATAAACATTAGGTCTAAGACCATAAAACAGTTAGAGGAAAATATAGGGAGATATCTTATGAAACTTACAATTGAAGGTGGTTTTATGGACCTTAAACCTAAAGCAAGAGCACTGAAGAAAGAAAGAAATAAATGGGAGCTCCTCAAAATTAAACACTTTTGTGCATCAAAGAACTTCATCAAGAAAGTAGAAAGACAGCCTACACAACGGGAGACAATATTTGGAAATGACATATCAGATAAAGGTCTAATATCCAGAATTTATAAAGAGATTGTTCATCTCAACAACAAAAAGACAGCCAACCCAATTACAAAATGGGAAAAAGACTTGAACAGACACCTACCAGAAGAGGAAATACAAATGGCCAAAAGGCACATGAAGAGATGCTCAATGTCCCTGGCCATTAGAGAAATGCAAATCAAAACCACAATGAGATATCATCTCACACCCACCAGAATGGCCATTATCAACAAAACAGAAAATGACAAGTGCTGGAGAGGATGTGGAGAAAGAGGCACACTTATTCACTGTTGCTGGGAATGTCAAAGGGTGCAACCACTGTGGAAGGCAGTTTGGCAGTTCCTCAAAAAGCTGAATATAAAATTGCCATACGACCCAGCAATACCATTGCTAGGTATCTACTCAAAGGACTTAAGGGCAAAGACACAAATGGACATTTGCACACCAATGTTTATAGCAGCATTATTTATAATTGCAAAGAGATGGAAACAGCCAAAATGTCCATCAACAGAACAGTAGCTAAACAAACTTTGGTATATACATACGATGGAATATTATGCAGCTTTAAGACAGAATAAACTTATGAAGCATGTAATAACATGGATGGACCTAGAGAACATTATGCTGCGTGAGTCTAGCCAAAAACTAAAGGACAAATACTGTATGGTCCCACTGATGTGAACCAACATTCGAGAATAAACTTGGAATATGTCACTGGTAACAGAGTCCAGCAGGAGTCAGAAACAGGGTAAGATAATGGGTAATTGGAGCTGAAGAGATACAGACTGTGCAACAGGGCTAGATACAAAAACTCAAAAATGGACAGCACAATAATACCTAATTGTAAAGTAATCCTGTTAAAACACTGAATGAAGCTGCATCTGAGCTATAGGGTTTTTTTTTTTGTCTGTCTGTTTGTCTTTTTTTTCTTTTTCCTTTTCTTTTTTTTTTTTTTACTATTATTATTATTTTTATTTTATTTCTCTATATTAACATTCTATATCTTTTTCTGTTGTTTTGCTAGTTCTTTTCCTAAATCGATGCAAATGTAGTAAGAAATGATGATCATGCATCTATGTGATGATGTTAAGAATTACTGATTGCACATGTAGAATGGAATGATTTCTAAATGTTGTGTTAATTTCTTTTTATTCTTTAATTAATAAAAAAATTACTGATCATTTAAGTCCACAAAATATCCTTGCAGTAACAATCAGGCCAGTGCTTCTTTAACCAAACCACTTGGCCATGATAACCTGGCCAAGTTGGCACATGACCTTAACCATCATAGTGGGTTAGTGGCTGGGTTGTAAATATTTGTTTCATGCCAAATATTTGAATTTATTATGTTTCTCAGGAGGAAAAAGGAGTATATTAATCATGGAATCATTTGATCAGACACATTTTGTAAAGATAACTGTGGTTTAAAGAACCACAAGTTATTTGACATTCCTTCCTTTAAGTAGATGGATCTATGTCCTCTGTTCTTGATTCTGGGATGGCTTATGACTGCTTCAACCAGTAGAGTATGGTAAAAGTAAGTAACACTATTTGACTTCCAAGGCTAGGTCATAATAGGTCTTGTAGCTGTCACCTGGTTCTCTTAGGATGCTCACTCTGGAAATAGACAATCACCAGGAGTATAAGAGTGTAAGAAGTCTGGGTATACCATGAATACACCATGCTAGAAAGAGTGCACATAGATACTCCCGTCAACAGTCCCAGCTGACAACCCTTAGTTGGGTTAGCTAGAAGACTCCACCAAGGTGCTAGAAAGGTGTGAGTAAAGGAGCTTCCAAATGATTCCAGCCTCCATACAGTTGAAATATCCATATATTCCTGGTTGAGGCTCCAGACATTGAGGAGTAGATACAATCTATCCCTACTCTGCCCTATCCAAATTCCTGTCTCACAGAATCCATGAGCACAATAAAATGATTGTTTTTTTTATGGTATTAACCTTGAAGATGTTGCTCACAAGCAACAACATTGTGAATGTAATTAATACCATTGACTTGGACACTTAAAAATAATTAAACTTGGAAATTTGGTGTTATATAATAACTAAAAATAATAATAACTACTCTATCAGCAATGTAGATAATGAATAAGAAAAGACAGTGAAAAAGTTCAATTATGAGGCAATTACAAGTGCCCAGAGAAGACACAGAGAGGCATGAAACTGGGTTGTGGAGAACAGAGGAAGAAATCAAAAGAGTTCAGTAGACATATATCACAAAAACAAATGAACATTAAAATACTGTCTTTTTAAACTGGCCTGTCAGAACACTGTATTATTATCATCTAAGCCAATTTAGGACATAAATCCATAACTACATTGTAGAAAAAATGAATTATTTTCTTTCCAAATATTGCACTTCTTATGAATTATACACTCTTCCACTGCAACTTTAAAGCCTTCTCTTTTGTGGCCAGAGTGTTACAGGTGAGTCCAGCCTCACTGAGGGAGATAAGGGGATGATGAAAGGCAAAAGAACCCTTGCTTAAATGTGAGAAGTGTACACAATTAAAGTTACAAAAATATCACATAAGCCATCTAAAAAAAGAACTGAAAGGTTATTTTTAACCATTAAAAACTGTGGCTTACATGGCAAGCAAACTCACCGTCTTCCCCCTTTCTACGTGGGACATGACTTCCAGGGTTGTATACCTCCCTGGTAAAGTGGGACAGAAATCCTAGAATGATCAAGGGATTGAGAAAATCTTCCTAACCAAAAGGGGGAAGAGAGAAATGAGACAAAATAAAGTGTCAGAGGGTGAAAGATTTCAAACAGAGTCAAGAAGATATCCTGGAGGTTATTCTTACACATTTTATAGATATCTCCTTTTTAATTTAAGGTGTATTAGAGAGACTAGACAGGAGTGCCTGAAACTGTAGAGCTGTTTTCCAGTAGCCATGCTTCTTGAAGATGATTGTATAATGATATAGCTTTCCTAGTGTGACTTTGTGATTGTGAAAACCTTGTGTCTGATGCTGCTTTTATCTACAATATTGACAGACAGGTAAAAAATATGGATTAAAAATAAAGAATAGAGGGAACAAATGTTAAAATAAATTAATAAGATTGAAATACCAGTGGACAATAAAAGGGAGTGGTAAGGGATATAGAAAAAAACGGGGAACAAAGGTTAAAATCTAGTTAGTAGATGGGAATACTAGTGGCCAATGAGAGGGAGAGGTAAGGTGTATGCTATGTATGAGTTTTTTCTTTTTATTGCTTTTTCTGTAGTGATGCAAATGTTCTAAAATATGATCATGGTGATGAACATACTACTATTGATGATATTGTGAGTCATTAATTGTACACCATACATGGAATGCTTAAATATTAAGAATGTTCATGTTTGTATGCTATTTCAGTTTGATAATGCACCCCGTGATTCCAGTCAGCCAGAATTCTAGCCTGAGAGCCAGACTGTTTTTCTGCCACACCAAGGTGAGAGAGGCCAATGTATCCTTTCCACTCCACCAAAAACCCTATTTTGTGACCTGAGGCTAGACTCTGGAGAGTCCAAATCATACTCCTACAGCTAAGTAGTGCCCATAAAGGGACCACCCTCCTTTTGGGGTCAGCTAGTCAATTACATCTACAAACTGACTGTTGGCTGCCAGAATGTCAATTCCCCCATCACTTTACTCAGGGTTCCTTTGAGGGTTCTTGTGTTGACTGGTCTTCAAAATGTCTGGTTTCCCCAGGATGAGGCGGTAGACCATCCAGTCCATTCCTGGATGGGGATGAAGGTGGGTAGAGGATTCATGGCTCGCAGAGCTGGCTGGGAATGCCTCATGGCTGCCACATCTTGCCACAGCCTCCATCTGTACAATATCAGTGATGACCAAGGGAAAGTTGGGACATTTGGCAGCTTCAAATCAGTATACAGATTCAGTGAGGGCATGGTGGGGACCTTAAACTTAGGGAAAGAAACTATAGCTTGTCTGCAGTTTTCAGTAAGTTTACACACCGAAGAGTGTGTACAGCCTGAGTACTGGCAGCACTGTGGGGGTACCCCTTCCAATTCCCATGTGACTCACGCCCAGCACCAGGAGTCCTGCCTACATACAACCAGAACCAGCTTCTCCCTCCCCATCCCTCTCAGCTCCACCCCAGGCCTCTGCACAGCCATTGTGTTCTTCAAGTGGCAACTGCATTTTGAATTTGCAACATCCCAAGAACCAGGTTTGATGCTCTTACCCCCATGGAACAGCCCGACTCTGCTACCTGGAAAGGGCCTGAACAAGTGCCCTTGGACACCTTCAGCTGGGAACTCCCCATGAAGGTACTGCCTATAAGCCCCACCCTGGCCTCATACGCTGCCCCAGACCCCAGCGCCAGCACTATAACCATCTGAAACTGACCCAACCACCCACATAGCACTGAGAACCCAGTGCCTGGACTCCAGTAGAGCCCATTTTTTTCCACCTGGGGCATGGACAATGAGAGGCAGGCAAAGAAAAAATATATGGGGAACAAAGGTTAAAATCTATTGAGCAGATGAAAATACTAGTGGTCAGTGAGAGGGAGGGTTAAGGGGTATGGTATGTGTGAGTTTTTACTTTTTTCTTTTTATTTGTTTTTTCTGGAGTGATGCAAATGTTCTAAAAACTGATCATGGTGATGAATATACTATGTGATGATATTGTGAGCCATTGATTGTATGCCGTTGTATATTAAATGTTCATGTTTGTATGCTGTTTCAGTTTCATAATACAAAATAAATTAAATTTTTAAAAACGTGACTTAATTGACTAAGAAATAAAAAAATACTAGGAAATTTCCAGAAGCAATATAATATTGGGCCTTAAACAACCCAAATTGTCTTAGAAATAAAAGAGAAAATGAAGTTGTTGATTGCCTAGTACTAAAGACAACTGAAATGTTTTCAACCTAATCCATCAGCTCTGTCCATTTGAAACCTAAAAACAGAAAGGCCAGTTGTATTATTACAGCAAGTTAAACGGTTTAACAATTACTTCTTAATTAGGTGCTTTTCCTTGCTTTCTGACTGGATTGCTGGGAAGTTGACTGACAGATGATTCAAACTGTCTACCCTAACTTGGATTATTTGCTTTAGGATCAGTGACTAATCAGGACATTTCAAACACAAAATGCCTATATGAGTAAACTGTATATCTGTATATTAAAATATCTGATTTTTGCAATGTTAGAGTTCATCCAGTGGCTACCAGAGCTAGGAAGACTGAAAGACTTTTATTACAGTGAGGAAAAAACATATCACATCACCCTGATGAGAGGACTCACAAGGCAATAGTACCGTGATGAAGTTAGAAAAGTTGAGAGAATTGTCCTAAGTCCAAAATATTAGCAGATCCAGAAATTATCAAAATTTCCAGTGTTTAAAATTAACAATAGGCCAAAGTTTCAATTAAAATTGGGGAAAACCCTATCTCATGATTATTCAGAATGCCAGAGCTCCCTATACAAGATGTCCCTTGCTCAATTACCAAGGTGAATGGAAAATCAAATTAATATTCATAAAATAGCATGGTGACAATGAAATTAAAACACAGTGGATTCAATTGAGAAATATTTATCACTCCACAGGAAGAAATACTTCTTAAAGGATGAAACTGCCCTGTGTTCGCCAGCTAACATACCATATGTTGAGGCACATCTTCCCTTTGAGCTCCACAGGTTCTAAACCAATGGAGAAGTAAATACAGGAGTCAGGTGGGAATCAAAACACTATCTTTATTGCCAAATTTTGGAATTAAACATGGGCCTTTAGTCATAATCTGTCTTGCTTCTGCTTCCCTCCAAGTGTAGCCCTTCACCCATACTTGGTTTGAGCCATGAGAGTTGGGTCTGTAAAACAGACCTTTGCTGAGCTAGCTGAAGAGGATATTGTGACTATTGAACATATGTTTGCCAAGGAGTCACCTGAGAGCAGGTTGAAGAGCAATGCCACTTCAGCCCTGCTTCTTTAAAGTGGGCTTAATCCAGTTGTGCCTACATATGGAAACAGGAATAGACAAAATGATGCTTATACTTTATGTACAATAAAGCTCTAAGAGAGGAACCCATAGTGACCTGAGCGATTTATGTTCATTCTCTCTCCTCAATGTCCCCAATCATATATTTCATTCTTTCTATTTAAAGAAATGAGAACTGGAGGGTTGGGATGGGAGAAATAGCAGAGGCACTATTTTGAGTTCTTCTGAAGGGGCCAAATACTGTCAGTGAGAGAGAAAAAAAAAATGCATTTCTTTGTTCCATGCTCTGTGGAGTTAGAGAGGAGAGAAGGGCTGTGCAACAGGATTAAGAACATAAAGCTAAGGTATTAATAATAGGGTGGTGGGCAGGTCACGGTGGCTCAGCAGGCAAGAATGCTCACCTGCCATGCCAGAGGACCCTGGTTCAATTGCCGGTGCCTGCCCATGTAAAAAAATGAAAAAATAATAGGGCGATGCATGGAGACTCTGCCTTTTACATATTTTATGTATGATATTTCTTTAAACTTACAACTATCTAACAAAAAAATTATAAAAAAGGGAAAAAAACTAAAGCTAGAATACCTGACTATACTCACAAGCTGAAACCTCGCTTTACCTCAGTAACCCTAAATGTGCCACTAGACAGCCCTGAAAAATTTTCCTGGTAGTACATCATAACCTCCCTGGTGCAAATGGCTTCTTTTGAACTACCAACAGATAACATACAGCAACCCCTGTAGGCAGATGGCTGCTGTGTCATTATAATGAGCAGTTAAGAAAATTGAACATATCCTATCTTTACCTTTTATTGCCTATTATTTTTCTCCCTAATACTTTATGAAAAAGCATACAGACTCCTGGGGAAGATAGCAGAGTAGGGAGCTTCAAGACTCAGTCCTGTTGAAACAACTATTCAAAAGGCAGGAACTGTCTGAAACAACTAGTTTGAAATTCCAGAGACCAGAATAACACTGTACTGCATCCAGGAAAAAGCAGAATTATGTGGTTGATAAATTACAGTAAGGAGCTGTGAATTGTTCTCTCTGCACAAAGTGGCTACTGGTGTCCATCCCTTACTCTCATGGCAGGCTGTCATGGGGTCCAATCCTAGCCGGTGGTGTCAGAGAGGGATATAAAAATCCTACTCCCCAAGAACAAAGGTGGGTACAGGTGAGTAAATATGGATTGCTGGGCTTGGCTCTGAGAGCAGCAATGTTTCAATTCACCCTGGACAGGGGCAGAGGAAGTGGGCAAGGCACAGTTAGCTGAAGGGCTACATTTGCTGAGCAGGCCAGGAAAGCTTAGTTTTGGGGAGCCATCACAGAAGTTTTCACTACCCTCCATGATGAATGACCACCTCCTCACCTCACTTTGGAGTCATTCTGCATACCCTTATTGGGTCACTTTTGTTGTTATGGCTGGGAAAGACTGACTTGGGGAAGTGCTCTTCAAGATAAACCTCCTCCCTGAATTTGCCTTCCAGGCAAAAGCATGATCAGACAATGAAATGAGTGTAAAACTACAGAAGCAAACAGTCTTGGATGAAGGCCTGCCAGCTTCAAATATCTGGGAAACAGAGGGCATAACCAAACTCCCCAAAACTGGGGAACTCCAAACCAACTAATAGGCAAAGCCCAGGACAAAACAAAGGCCCCAAATGACAGTGTAAACCTTGGACACTTCATTCTCCTTGGAAAGACCTTCTTGGTAGGAGGACTGAAGCTTAAGAAAATTTCTGTCTTATCAACAACTGTTACAAACCAGGAAACAGGTATCCCAGGAGATAAATCCCAGAGTCTACATTTGAAAATATTAAAATGTACAGTGTACAAGAAGAAGGAAATACAAAGAAATGGGAAATGAAGACCCATCCAAAGGAAGAGGATAAAAATACAGAAAATAACAATGAAGAAGAGAAAAATGTAGACATGCCTAACAAAGCCTTTAAAAAAATGATTTAAAATGCTCAGGGAGATTAAGGAAAGTACAGAAAAAGAACTAAGGATATTGGGGAAAGAATAAATGAACAGTATGAGAGTCTAAGACATAGATTTTAAAAAGGAACCCAGCAGAACTCTGGGGAATAAGACCACAATATCTGAAATGGAAAATGCCCAGGAGGGTTTCAAGAGCTGATTGGAGGGAGCAGAAGACAGAATAAGTGAACCTAAAGACAAGACAATTGAATTTAGGCAAGCTGAGGAGTAGAAAGAAAAAAGAAATATTAAAAGCAAAAATAGCCTGAGACAACTATGGAACATCACCAAGCACACCAATCTACACATTATGGAGTCCTAGAAAAGAGAAAGGGGCAGAAGTAATATTCAAAGAATAATAAAAGAGAACTTTCCAAACCTAGCAAAAGATGTAAATATGCACAGCCAAGAAGCTGAGACAACACTAAACAGGATAAACATGAAGAAAAATTAATGCCACCACATATTGATTACACTGTCAAATGCAAAGGACAAGGAGAGAGACTTCTAAAAGCAGCAAGTGAAAAGCAATGTCTTACATACAAGGAAATCCAAATTAGATTCAGTACCAATTTCTCATCAGAAACCATAAAGGCAAGAGAAAATACTTAAATAGTGGAAGGAAAACAACTGTCAGCCAAGAATTTTATATTCAGCAAATCACTCCTTCAAGAATAAGGGAGAGGTAAAGACATTCACAGACAAACAAAAGCTGAGGGAGTTCATTACACGAGACCTTCCCTAAAAACAATGCTAAAGGGAGTTCTTCAGATTGAAAGAAAAGGACGCTGGACAGCATTTCAAAGCAGCATAAAGAAACAAAGACCTCTGGTATAGGTAATCTTTGAGTAACTATAAATGCCAGGGTTATTTTATCATATTGTTTGGTATGCAATTCCACTTCTTACTTCCTAAAGTGCTAAAATGCAAATGTATAAAAAGTAATGATAAATCTAGGAGCTTTTTTTTTTTTTTTTTACATACAATGTACAAAGAAATAACTGGTAACAAGTATCAAAAAACAGTGGTGGGGGACAAGGGTATAGGAAAAGTATATGTACGTGCCATTGAAGTTAAGTTGGTATCAAACAAAATATGATTGATATATATTTAGGATGTTCAATTTTAACTCCATGGTAACCACAAAGAAAATAGATTAAAAAGTATGTCCAGATAGAAATGAAAGCAGTGACTATGGTACAAGACTAAAAAAGCAAATAAATATGAAAGTAGGATTTAACAGAAGTGAGGGACAAAAAAGGTATAAGATAACAAAAGCTAAATAACAAAACTGCAGCAGAAAGTCCTGTATTATCAGTAGTGACTTTTAATGTTAATGGATTAAACTCTCCAGTCAAAAGGCAGAGATTGGCAGAATGGATGACAAAACACACAGCCCAATTCTACAATGTGGGCAAGAGACTCACCTTAAAGTCAAAATATTTATAAGCAGGTTGACAGTAAAACATAAAAATATATAACCTGCAAATAGTAACCAAGAGAGCTGAGTGACTATACGAATATCAGATAAATAGACTTTAAATCAAAACAGTTTTGAAGGAAAAGTATGGACATTATACAGAAATAAAGGGGATAATTCAATAGGAATACATAGTAAGTATAAATATATATTCACCTAACATCAGAACCCACAAATATATGAAAATACTGGTATCCTGAAGGGAGAAATTTATAGTGCAACACCAATAGTAGGAGACTTTAAACACACCAATCTCAATAATGCTAGAACATCTAGTCAGGAGATCAATAAGGAAGTAGAGGACCTGAATAAATACACTAAATCAACTAGACCTAATAGACATATTTAGAACATTGCATCCAACAAAAAGAGAAAATACATTCTTCTCAAGTGCACATGGATTATTCTCCAGGAGAGACCATATGTTGAGTCACAAAACAAGTCTCAACAATTTCAAAACTATTGAAATCATGTAATGTATATTCTCCAACCACAAAGGACTGAAACTAAATATCAATAAGTGTAGGAGAAATAGGAAATACACAAATATGTGGAAATTAAACAACATATCCTTAAACAACCAATGGGATAAAAAGGAAAACAGAAGTGAAATTGGGAAATATCTTGAGTCAAATGAAAATGAAAATATAATGTAAAACTTATCTACACAGCAAAGGCAGTGCTGAGAGAGAAATTTATATAGCTCTAAATGCTTACATTAAAAAGGAAGAAAGATAAAATCAGAGACTTAATCTCAAAATGGAGTAGGAAAATAAAAGAAACTAAACTCAAAGTGAGCAGAAGAAACCAAATAACAAAGATTCGAGTTGAGATGAATGAAATAGAAAATATAGAGAATGAACAAAACCAAAAGTTGATTATTTGAAGAGATCAACAAAATCAACAAACTTTGACCTAAACTGAAAAAGAAAAAAGAGGTAGGATGCAAATAATAAGAATGAGGAAAGAAAGGAAGAATATTACCACAACTTCCACTAAAATAAAAAGGTCTGTAAGAGGATAATAGAAACAACTGTAAGCCAATAAATTAGATATCCCAAATGAAATGGACAAATTATTAGAAATGCATAAACTACCTACATTGACATGCAAAAAATAGAAGATCTCAACAAATCAAATATTAGTATAGAGAGTAAATTGATAATCAAAAACCTCCCAACAAAGAAAAGTCCAGGACCATGTGACTTTATAGGGCAATTCTACTAAACATTCCAAGGAGACAACTCCAATTCTGCTCAAACTCTTCGACAAAATTGAAGAGGGGGGAATATTCCTGTATTAGCTAGGGTTCTCTAGAGAAATAGAATCAGCAGGTCATATCTGTAAATATAAGATTATAAAGGTGTCTCACACATCCATGGGAATGTAAGATTCCAAGATCTGTAAGGAAGACCATGAGCTGACAACTCCAATGGAGGTCCTCAATGAACTCTCAGAAGCGGCTAGCATGCTGAAGCAGGAAGAGTGATTGTCACTTCCAAATCCTCCTTAAAACCCGCCTGGTGGTTAGATTCAATGTCACTCATTGCAGAAGAACCTCCCCTTAGCTGATTGCAGATGTAATCAGCCATGGATGCAGTTAATGTGCTCATGATTTAAGTCCATGAAATGTCCTTACAGCAATATATAGGCCAGTGCTTGCTTGACCAGACAACTGGACACTATCACCTGGCCAAGTTGACACATGAACCTGACCATCACAACTCCCAACTCATTTTACAAAACCAACATCAGATGCATGCCAAAGCCATATAAAGACACTACAAGGAAGAAAAACTACAGAAAAATATTTCTAGTCAGCCTAGCTAAGGGTCCATTGATTTTATTGATTTTCTCAAAGAATCCATCTCCAGGTTTTAGCTATTCTCTCTGTTGTTTTCATGTTCTCTATTTCATCTATTCCTACTCTAATCTTCATTATTTCTTTCCTTCTGTTTGCTTTGGGGTCAATTTGCTGTTTTTTCTCTAGTTCTCCAGGTGAATAGTTAATTCCTTGATTTTTGCTTTCTTCTTTTTAAATATAAGCCTTTAGGGCAATTCAGAAATCTCTGTTTCCTTATGGTTCCTCTGTCTAGATGTTCTATCCATTAATAAGAGTGATGTATTGAAGTCTCCAAGTATTATTGTAGAGTTATCTACTTCTCCCTTCAGTGTTGTCAGTGTTGGCCTCATGTATTATGGTCAGTCTAGCTTGACGCATAAATACTTATGATTTTTTTGTCTTCTTGATGAACTGTACCTTTTATTAATACATAGTGTCCTTCTTTGTTTCTTTCAATTGTTTTACACTTAAAATCCAAATTGTGTGATTTATTATAGCTACTCCTGCTCTTTTCCAGTTATTGTCTGTGAAAAATATCTTTTTCCAACTGTATTAGCTAGGGTTCTTTAAAGAAACAGAATCAGCAGGAGATATCTGTAAATATAAAATTTATGAAAGTATCTCACATAACCATGGGGATGTAGAGCATGCCACAAGCTGGCAGCTCTGATGAAGGTCCTCAATGATCTCTCAGAAGAGGCTGGCTGGCTGAAGCAGAAAAGTGATTGTCTCTTCTGAGTTCTCCTTAAAAGCCTTTGAATGATTAGATTAAGCATCACTTATTGCAGAAGATACTCCCCTTAGCTGATTGCAAATCAGCTGTGGATGCTGCCAACATGGTCATGATTTAAGTCCATGAAATGTCCTTACAGCAACATATAGGCCAGTGCTTGCCCAATCAGACAACTGGGCATCACCACCTGGCCAAGTTGACACATGAACCTGACCATGACACCAATCTTTCAGTTTCAACCTGCTTTTGTCATTGAGCCTAAAGTGAGTCTCTTGTAGAGAGTATATCAATGGGTCTTGTTTTATAATCCATTCTGCCTCTCTATATCTATTGATTTGGGAGGTTAATCCATTAGTATTTAATTCTATTACTGAAAAGGTTGTGCTTCCTTCTACCGTTTTCTCTTTTGGATTTTATATGTCATATTTTATTTTTTTCTCCTTTTACCTCACTGATAGTCTTCATTTCTACACTGTTCTATAAACCCCTCTTTCTGTTTTTCCCTATCTGCCTGTAGGTACTCCCTTTAGTATTTCTTGTAGAACAGTTATCTTGGTCACAAATCTCACAGTGTCTGTTTGGCTGAAAATATTTTAAATTCTCTCTCATTTTTGAAGGGCAGTTTTACTGGATATAGAATTCTTGGTTGGCAGTTTTCTCATTTAGTATCTTAAATGTATTATGCCACTGCCTTCTTGCCTCGTTGAATTCTGCTGACAAATCTGCACATAGTCTTACTGAGCCTCTTTATATGTAATGGATCACTTTTCTTTTGCTGCTTTCAGAATTTTCTCTTTGTCTCTGACATTTGACAATCTTATTAGTAAGTGTCTTGGAGTAAGTCTATTTGGAACTATTCTGTTGGGGTATACTGCACTACTTGGGTCTATAATTTTATGTCTTTCATAAGAAATGGGAAATTTTCAGTGATTATTTCCTCCATTATTCTTTCTGTCCCCTTTTTCTTCTCTATTCCTTCTAGGATGGCCATAGCATGTTTATTCATGGGCTTCATATTTTTATTCAGTTCCCTAAGACCCTGTACATATTTTTCCATTCTTTCCCCATGTGTTCTTTTGTATGTAGGATTTCAGATGTCCTTTCCTCTAGTTCACTAATCATTTCTTCTGCCTCTTCAAAGCTGTTGTTATAATTCTTCATTGTGCTTTTCAGCTCTTCTATTGTGCCTTTCATTCCCGTGTGTTCTGCTATTTGTTTTTTCAAACTTTAGAGCTTTTCTTTATGGTCACCCAATGTCTTCTTTATATCCTTCACTTCAATTCATTCATTTGATTTTTTAAATTGATTTAGCATCTTTAATTAGTTGTTTGAACATCTTTAATTAGTTGTTTCAATTCCTATATCTTGTTTGAAGTGATGGTTTTTTTCCTTTGATCTGGCCATATCTTCATTTCTCCTAGTATAACTCATAATTTTTTGCTGGTGTCTAGGCATTTGATTTCCTTGATTAGTTTATTCTGGAGGGTTTTTTCCACTCTTTTACATAGGTTTTCTTGTTGGCTGACTTTTTTCTCTATCTGTTTTTTTTTTTTTTTTTTTTGTCATACAGTTCACCTTATTCTAGGCCTCTAGCATAGCTTCTGTTTAACTGATCAGAATTTTTCAGCTCTTGATTTTTTGACTCTTACCCTGCCTATAAGGGAGATTTTTTTAACAAGGGTCTCCCCAGATATTTTTTACCCCAATCATATTTTCCCAGGCAAGGCAGACCCAGGTCTCAGGAGGACAGTACAATAGCATCAATGTGAAGCCTTTTTATTCTGCTTTTCCTATCCTGCCCAGCAGGTGGGACTTGTTAGTCTGAAGCTCCCCATCAGCATAAAGTGCTGTGGTGCCTTTAATTGTCAGCAGATCCTGTACCTACCATGGGTGTGGTTGAGAATGAGGCTGAGGTAGAAGGCAGTCTTAGTTATATTTATTTTCCATCCCCTGTGGTCTGAATTCTCTGAATGAGAACTGCCACTTGAGCTGAGACTTGCCCCCCCTCTTTTTCTTGGAAAGATATGCCCCTAAGAGAATTATGTCCTTCACTTGTCTAGTTATTTGGTCTCTCAGAACTATCTTAACTTCACCCTTGCTGGGTAGTGCTGATAATTGAAAACACCTGAAGCTATCTCTAATGAGCTACTTAAGAATAGTTAAAAAAAAAAACAAAAACAGAATAAGAAATCCCTTCAGGGATTTCCTCAGCCCCCAAGGTTTGCTAATTAAGAACCAGACTTGGTACCCAGCTCTATGTGACCTTTCTCTTGGGGCACAACCCCTTTCCAGTATTCTGAGCTCAAGTGGCTTTAAAAACCTCTTTTTTTTTTAAGTTTTATTCTATCATACCTGCCTCCTCTCTGCTGGAGGAGTTTCCTTTCCTGCTTGCTCTTGGTTTTTCTGGGCTCAGAGCTTGTATCCATCAGTCTACATTTGCTAATTAAAAACCACAACTGGAGCTTGGTTCAACTACTTTCCCTTTCTCCTAGTGTAAATTGTTCCTTTTTTCCCACAGGGATGTGTCTCTGACAGCCTTCCATGCCAATGGGAGAGGGGTGCAGCCTATGCAGATTGGGGGCTCCACTTCCAGTTCTGTGCTATTATCTCATTCCTTCCACCCATTTCAGACTGATGTATAATATGTGTCCAGTCACAGATGTCTTCCAAATGGTTGTTCCAGACAGTTCTGGCTATTTACCAGCTTCTGTAAAGGATACACTAAACTCACACCTCCCTTTACTGCCATCTTGGCCCCTCTTCCAGAGAAATATTTCTATGCTCACAAATGCAAAAGTCCTCAACAAAATACCAGCTAATGGAATCCAAAAACATATCAAAAGAATTATACACCATGAAGAAGTGGGATTTATTTCTCAAATGCAAGATTGGCTCAACATAAGAAAATCATTTAATGTAATATACCACATCAACAAATCAAAGGGAGAAATCAGGTGATCATATCAATTGATCAATGTAAAAAAGGCTTCTGACAAAATCCAGCATACATTCTTCATAAAAACACTTAGAGAAATAGAAATAGAAGGAAATTTCCTCAACGTGATAAATAGCATGCATTTAAAACACACAGCTTTACAATGAGTTTATGGATACTTTATTTAAATAAGCCTATGGTTAAGCTAACTAAGATATCCATTTTGGGTGGTTCTAAGTGTATTGTTTGTTTTCTTAAATAAAAAATTAAAGATAAAGAAACAAATAAGTAAAACACAACTGTTATCCAACATTGTATTGGAAGTTCTTGCCACACCAGCTAGGCAAGAAAAAGAGAAAAAAGGCATCCAAATCAGAAAGGGAGAAGTAAAACGTCTCTATTCACAGATGACATGATCCTGAAAAATCCACAACAAAGCTCCTAGAGCTAGTAAATTAATTCAGTGAAGTACTTGGGGTACCAGATCAATGCCCCCAAATCACTGATGTCTCTGTGTACAAGCAATGAACAGCAGAAAGAAGAAACCAAAAAAATAAATTCCATTTACAATAGCAACTAAAAGAATCACATATCTAGGAATAAATCCAATCAAGGATGTAAAGGACTTAAAACACAGAAAACTGCAAAACATCGCTAAAAGAAATTAAAGAAGACTTAAATGAATGGAAGGATATTCCATGTTCAAAATTGAAAGACTAAATATCATTAGATGTCAATTATACCCAAAGCAATTGATAGATTCAATGCAATCCCAATTGTTTTAGTTCGCTAGCTGCCAGAATGCAATATACCAGAAACAGAGCAGCCTTTAACAAGGGGAATTTAATGAGTTGCAAGTTTACAGTTCTAAGGCCGAGAAAATGTGCCAATTACAACAAGTCTATAGAAATGTCCAGTCACAGGCATTTAGGGAGAGATACCTTGATTCAAGAAGGCCGATGAAGTTCAGCCTTCATCTCAAGTGAGAAGGCATGTGGCGAACACAGTCAGGGCTTCTCTCTCAGCTGGAAGGGTACATGGTGAACATGGCATTACCTCTCCTGGCTTCTGGTTTCATGAAGCTTCCCGGGTTGCTGGCTCGTGGACTCTCTGCATCTCAATGGCTACATCATTCTGCTCTCTCTGAATCTCTCATTCTCCAAAATAGTTCCTCTTTTATAGGACTCAAAGAAACCTATCAAGACCCACCCAAATGGGTGGAGACATGTCATCACCTAATCCAATTTAACAACCACTCTTGACTAAATCCCATCAGCCAGGGAGATGATCTGATTACAGTTTCAAACATACAGTATTGAATAGAGATTATTCTACCTTTATGAAATGGGATTTATATTAAAACCTGGCTTTTCTTAAGGGGCATACTTCCTTTCAAACCAGCACACCAATCAAAATTCAAACAGCCTTCTTTGCATAAATGGAAAAGCCAGTCATTATACAGCCAATCATACCTGCTATTTGAAGGTATTTGTGCCAGTTTGAACCTGTAGTGGACCCCAGAAAAGCCATGCCCTTTAATTCTCATTCAATATTGCTGGCTGGGAGCTTTTTGATTGACCATGGAGACGTGACCCAATTGTGGGTGGTAACTTTTGAATAGATGGTGTACTAGTTTGAAAGGATTTATGTATTCTAGAAAACCCATGTTTTAATCCTAATCAATCTTGTGGGAGCAACCATTTTTCTTAATCCTTATTCAATAATGTAGGTTGGAAACTTGATTAGGTTATCTCCACAGAGATGTGATTCACCCAATTGTGGGCATGAAATTTTGAGTAGAGGGAGATATGACTCTACCCACTTCAGGTGGTTCATGATTATTTTACTGTGATCCTCTAAAATAGGAAGCATTTTGGAAAAGGCTTGAGATTGTGAGAGAGCAGAGAATAACCACAGAATGATGAGAGAAGAGACACAAGAACTACAAAGTCCACCAGCCAATGACCTTTGGAGATGAAGGAGAATACTCCTGGGGGAGCTTCAGGAAGCAAGTCTCCTGGAGAGGAAGTTAGAAGATGTTGCCGCGTCCTCTTTTTCCTCCCCAGTTTGACAAGGTTCCCTGGAAGGAAGGGCGGTGGCAAGGCCTTCAACGCCCCAAAAGAGGACGAGGCATAAAATGGTGTAATAGAAAAATACTGGGATTAACGACACTAATTGTGTGTTTCTTGTTGCTGGTTGTTCTCCAAGCATTATATCAAAATGAATCAGAAAGCAAAAGAATTGGAAAAAATGATACAAATTGTACAAATTGCAAAACTTTATTAATGACTGTTTAGGAAAAATTAGGTTGGGATGCCCCCATTAAGCAAGTCATGCTGCAGATGCAGCAGGCAGAAGTGCTTTTAGAACAAGTCACAGAAGAGTACCCCATAGAAAGTAAACAATTAAATTAAAAAACCCTGCATTGAGCCATCCTGGAAATTTACTCCCCCACCACGGCGCCGGTCCATTGCTATGAAACAATAAAAAATCTAAGTAAACAATGTAACCTTTTAATCAAAACAAGCTAACCTTTAACCAAATTAAAATAGGTCTTGACATATTGCCTCACCTGTAGAATAATAGGAAAAGAAAGTCTAAACTCAGAAAACTGCAAACACAATGTCTGCGGTTTAAGCCAATATCTTGCTGCTATTGAAATCTTGTGTAAATTTTCCTAAGAAAATCAGAACGGGTACTTTCGCTTTGCTTCCCTGAACCTGTAACTTTACCTAAAACGTAAGCCATGACACAACCATGATCCTGTGATACCTGTTTTCTTGCCAAGAATAAGGGTATAAAATCAATTAAGCAAAAATAAATCTAAGCAACTCTTCTCAGAAGAAAATTCTCTAAGCTGTCTCTTGGTGTTCTTCTTGCGCTGACGACCCTCCACACCTTCAAGCCTGTTCCCTCTGCTGCGGCTGGACCGCGGCAAGATGTCACCATGTATTCAATGTGCTTTTCCAGTTAAGGGAGAAACCTTGAATTTCATCGGCCTTTCTTGAGTGACGGTAACCATTTGTTGGTGCTTTAATTTGGACATTTTAATGGATTTGCTTTAATTGGGACATTTTCTCAGCCTTACAACTGTAAGCTAGCAACTTATTAAATTTCCCTTTTTAAAAGCCATTCTGTTTCTGGTATATTGAGTTCCAGCACCTAGCAAACCAGAACAGATGGGTTCTATAGAAATGTGTCTCCACCCATTCAAGGTGGGTTTGCTTACTGGAGCCCTTTAAGAGGGAACCATTTTGGAAAAAGCTTTAGAGCCAACAGAGCCCCCACAACCAGAGACCTTTGGAGACAAAGAAGGAAAACGCCCCTGGGGAGCTTCAAGAAACAAGAAGCTGGGAGGGAAAGCCAGCAGGCTTTGCCATGTGCCCTTCCAGTTGAGAGAAACCCTGAACTTCATTGGTCTTTTTTGAATAAAGGTAACCTCTTGTTGGTGCCTTAATTTGGACATTTTCATAGCCTTGCCTTAATTTGGACATTTTCATGGCATTAGAACTATAAACTTGCCACTTAATAAATTCCCATTTTTAAAAGCTGCTCCATTTCTGGTACATTGCATTCCAGCAGCTTGCAAACTGGAACAGCATGGGACCCTAAACAGCTAAAGTTAATTTGTAAAAGAAGAATGAAGTCAGAGGACTCATACTTACTAATCTTAAAACATACTACAAAGCCACACCAATCAAAACAGCATGGTACTGGCACAAGGACAGACATATAAATCTATGGAATAGAATAGAGAGCTCAAAATCAACCCTCATATTTATGGACAATTGATTTTTGACAGGGTGGCAAAGACTACTCAATTTGGAAAGAATATTCTCTTCAACAGATGGTGCTGACAAAACTGGATTTCCACTTGCAAAAAAAAAAAAAAAGAAGACCCCTACTCACAGCACATACAAAAATTAACACAGGGTGGGCAATGGTGGTTCAGTGGCAGAGTTCTTGCCTGCCATGCCAGACACCTGAGTTTCCTTCCTGGTGACTGCCCATGTAAAAAAAAATTAACACATAATGGATCAAAGACTTAAATAAGAACTAGAATTATCAAACTCCTAGAAGAAAGCATAGGGGAGCATCTTCAGGACCTTGTGTTAGGGAATGATTTCTTAGACTTTACACCCATAGCACAAGCAACAAAAGAAAAAATAGATAAATGGGACTTCATCAAAATTAAAAACTTTTGTTCCTCAAAGGACTTTGTCATGAAAGTAAAAAGACAACCTACACAATGGTAGAAAATGTTTGGAAATCACATACCTGATAAAGGATAAATATCCAGTATATATAAAGAAACCCTTTAACCAAAGAACAAAAAGATAAGCAAACCAATTTTAAAATGACTAAACGATTTGAATGAACATTCTCAAAAGAAGATACACAAACGGCTAGAAGGGATATGAAAAGATGCTCAACATCATTAGTCATCAGGGAAATGCAAATCAATACCACAATGAGATACCATTTCAAACCCATTACAATGAATGCTATCTAAAAAAAAAAAAGAAAACCCAGAAAGTAACAAGTGTTGGAAAGAGAAATAGGAACACTCACTCATTCATTGCTGGTGGCAATATAAAATGATGTAGCCACTGTGGATGACAGTTTGGCAATTCTTTAGAAACCTAAGTATAGAACTACCATATGAATTGGCATTCCTACTACTAAGTATATACCCAAAGGACTTGAGACAGATGTTTACACACTGATGTTCATAGCAGTATTGGTCACAATTTCCAAAAAGATGTAAGTAAAAAAAAAAAATTCATCAACCAATGAATGGATTAGTAAAAGGTATATAAACATACAATGGAATATTATTCACCCATAATAAGGAAGTCTTGATACACATGACAACATGGATGAACCTTGAAGAGATCATATTAAATAAAATAAGTTAGACACAAAAGGACAAATATTGTATAATCTCACTGTTTTGAAATGATTAGAATAAGCAAACTCATAGAGTCAGATTCTCAAATATAGGTTATGGAGAATGGGTGGTGTTCTAGTTTGTTAGCTGCCAGGATGCAATATACCAGGAATGGAATGGCTCTTTAAAAGGGGAATAATTTAATAAGTTGCTAGTTTACAGTTCTAAGGCTGAGAAAATGTCCCAATTAAAACAAGTCTACAGAAATGTCCAATCAATAGCATCTAGAGAAAGATACCTTGACTCAAGAAGGCTGATGAAGTTTCTCTCTCAAGTGGAAAGGCACATGACAAACACAATCAGGGTTTGTCTCTCATCTGGAAAGGCATGTGGCAAACACGGGATTATCTGCTAGCTTTCTCTCCTGGCTTCCTGTTTCATGAAGCTCCCCAGGAGGCGTTTTCCTTCTTCATCTCCAAAGGTCACTGGCTGGTGGACTCTCTGCTTCTCGTGGCCATATCATTCTCTACTCTCTCAGAATCTCTCACTTTCTCCAAAATGTTTCCTTTTATAGGATTCCCATAAACTAATCAAGACCCACCCGAATGGGTGGAGGCATGTCTCCACCTAATCCAGTTTCAAAACTGTTTTTGATTGGGTCATATCTCCAGGGAGATGACCTAGTTATAGTTTCAAACATACAATGCTGAACAGGGATTAGAAGAAATGGCTGCCTTTACAAAATGGGATTAAGATTAAAGCATGGCTTTTCTAGGGTATATGCATTCTTTCAAACCAGCACAGGTGGCAAGTTCAGGCTTAAAATGTATGGGTTTCTATTTGGAATGGTGGAAATATTTAGGTAATGAATGGTGGTGAGAGTATCACAATATCTAGAATGCAATTAACAGTGATGAAATACATATCTAATTATGGCTAAAAGGGGAAATGTTAGATTGTATTTACTCTGTGTGCTAACAGAACAAAAAATGCTTTTTAAAGTTCATGGAACTACACTTCAAAACAGTGAACCCTAAGTTAACCCATGGACTTTAATTAATATACAATAATAAGAATGTGCTATCATCAATTGTAACAAATGCTGCACATTAATGTAATGTGTTCGTGGTGGGGTGGTAAATGGGAATCCTGTATTTTATGCATAATTGTTCTGTAAAGTCACAACTTCTCTAATAAAGGGAAAAAATAGGATTAAAGGATTCCTGGGTGTTAGTAAGCATAAGTTGAACTGGATGACTAATGAATCCATGCTAAGTGAGGTAGAATGGGAAGTTAGAAAAAAGAAAAGGAGAGGTCAAGGAGATGGAGGTCATGCAGAAGTTCCAAGCAGGAGAAGCAGAATGCTTAGAAAAGTGGAAGATAGGCAAGTTTAAATTAGATAAGAACAATTCACAGAGAGGCACTATAGGCAAGCTCAAGTCTGACTGCTGAGGACCACATCCTAGTTCTGCTTAACTAGCTATGATCTTAGCTAAATAGGATTGCTGTGAGAATCATTAAGTGAAGAGATGTAAACCACTTAGGTCACAGTCCACTTACAGTATGTGCCCAATAAATGTTAGCTATTGTGATGGTTAGGTTCTGGTGTCATCTTGGCCAGGTAATATGCCCAGTTGTGTGGTCAAGCAAGCACTGGCCTGAACATTGCTGCAAGGATATTTTGTGGCTGCTTGATAAACCAGAAGGCTGGTTTATTAAATGATTGATCAGTTGTTTGCAGCTGCGTTTGGTTACATCTGTGATCAACTAAGCATGTGTCTCCTGCAAATGAGATAATCCAATCAACTGAAGATTATTAAGGGAGAAGAGAGACTTTTTCACTGCTTTTTCAGCCAGTGAGCCTCTTCTGTGGAGTTACCAAGACCCTTCATTGGAGCTGCCATCTTCACAGACTGTCCCATGGATTTTGAACTCTTCAATTCCCACAGCTGTGTGAGACACAATTATAAATCTCATATTTACAGATTATCCTGCTGTTTTTGTTTCTCTAGAGAACCCTGACTGATACAGCTTGGTACCAAGAGTGGGGTGGTTCTTGAGAAACAGAATCTTAGAAATGGGTTTTTTTATAATTGGTTTTCTACTCTGATTAGATTCAGAAGCACTAATGACTCTGTTTCCAATAATCAAGAAGATATTGACAGTATATAGGGTGAGTTGGCAACGGAGATATGCAAAATATCACCATTAGATTCTGCTAATTGTATGCTTATGCAAAACAAGGTTCTAGGTGGGAGTGATTTTGACACATTTATGGAGTTTTGTAGAATTAAGAGGTATAATGATGTTGGCTGGTAGTTGTTAAATATGCAAGATACAGTGATAAAAAAAAGGGATGAGATGATGGCTTCAAATTTGCAACTTAAGTGCCATATGAAAGATGTAAAAGGTCCCATGTATACTGTGCTAGTTTGAAAGGATTTATGTAGCCTAAAAAAGCCATGCTTTAATCCCAATCCAATCTTGTGGATGCAGCCTTTTCTTTCAATCCCTACTTAGTACTATAGGTAGGAAACTCAATTAGAATATCTCCATGGAGATGTGACTCACCTGATTGTGAGTATTCACCTTAGGTCAGAGGGAGATGTGACTCCACCCATTCCAGGTGGGTCTTGATTAGTTTACTAGAATCCTTTAAAAAAGAAAATATCTTGGAAAGAGCCATAAAACAGAGAGCCTGCATAGCCAAAGACCTTTGACGATGAAGAAGGAAAACATCCCTGGGGGAGCTTCATGAAACAAGAAAAAAAAAACTTTTTCTTGTTTCATGAAGAGAAAGCTAGCAGATGTCACCATGCGCACCATGTGCTTTTCCAGTTGAGAGAGAAACCCTGAACTTCATTGGCCTTTCTTGAGTGAAGGTAACCTCTTGTTGGTGCCTATAATTTGGACATTTTTATAGACCTGTTTTAATTGGGACATTTTCACAACCATAGAACTGTAAACTTTCAACTTAATAAATTCCCCCTTTTAAAACTATTCCATTTCTGGCATATCACATTCCAACAGCTAGCAAACTAGAACATGTGCCCAGAAAGAAAATCTTATTTACTGTGGTTACAGTTTTGAGATCTCTGGAAACAAGACATACAGCTTTATTGTGTGAGTAGCAGATTTACATGTAAACTGAAATCTCAACCTTGAAGGGTGTCTGCTATTAAAGTAAGGGCTTTGATTGGAAAAGAATGGCATCCTGAAATGTGGGATGGGATATATGGCTTGATAATGATGGCAATGGGGAGATGGAATCCCTGGATCCTGCTAAGCCTTTGCTGATAGACCTATAATGGAGTTCCCTGAGGAAGGAGCTTCCCAAGACCCCAGCCTACCTTCAAGAAACAGCTTCCTGGCCTCCAGTCTGCCCAAAGGAGTCTGTCATCCAACTTCCACATAAAGAGATTAACCTTTCACTACCTGCTAACCCAGTAACCCTCTCTCCTGGGGAAAGAGCCCTCACTTCTCTGTCTGGAGCAACTAATCATGCTCACCAGATGAAACTGCGATGAAATACCCTGAGGTAATTGGCCTGAAAGACACTAAATTATTGATATGGGCCCACTAAGCAGAGATTCTGCATTCAATGTTGCAGCTTGGCGGGCTAGAAAGGACATTGTTTGTTTGTTTGGATGGTTGGCTAAAACATGGATCAAAAGGTGGCTAACTTTATCACCTTTCGTCAGCACTGCCTTGATATAGTGTAGATGAGGGGATTCAGAGGCTTAGAGAGATTGGAATGTTGCAGTGGATTTATCATGGAAAACCTGCTCACACATCCCAGGAATATCCAGAGGACACATCTTTCACCAGAACCTTGAGAAATAAATTCATGAGATTGCTCCATCATCCCTAAAGAGCTCTGTAGTTACCCTTCTCTGTAGGGCAGATATTACTGTGGGAACTTCAGTTATTGAGCTGGAATACTTAACACAATGGGGATGATTGGATCCTGAGTTGGCAGAAGCCATGTGGTGACAGTTAATCACCATAGACAAGGTGGGTGTGGCCACCATAATGGACAGCAGACTCAAAGCAGCACTCAAAATAATCTGACTTGCAGAGACTGTGGCATAGGCTAGAAGGTCATGGGGTACCTAGAAGTAAAATAGATAGGCAGTCTACTAAATTCTTATTTGAACTGTATAAGCAGAAGAATTCTAGGTAAAGTGAACACATCTCACTTGAATTACAAAAACAGGGAGTCAAAATCCCCTTAATCAATTCCTGACTTGAGACAATTTGTAGACCCAGTACCCCTGGAATGAGGATAGGTCTGGGTACCCTTAGGGAATGATCCTTTTACATTGCCCCAAATTTACATGGCTAACCTTCCATCTAGCCTTCCTCAAGGAGACCTATGACCTTTCACCAGGTTGTCTGTGCATTGGGGAAAGAAAAATGATCAGATATTATGGGAATTATTACATTCCCACACTAATTCCAGGAGAATTAGTGACACTAATTCCAGGAGACCCAAAACATCACTCTGATCTACAAGCCAGAGTAGGGGCTTATGGAGGTCAGGTTATTGATGGAGTATTAGTTCAGGTCATCTCAAAGTGGGTCAAGTGGGTCCTCAAACCCATTCTGTAGTCATTTCTCAAGTTCCAGAAAACATAAATGGAATCATACTCAGCAACTGGCAGAATCCCCACATTAGTTCTCTTACTCATGGAATGAGGGCTATTATGGTAGGAAAGGCCAAATGGAAGCCACTAGAACTTCCCCTACCTAGAAAAATAGCAAATCAGAAGCAATACCAGATTCCTGAAGGGATTGCTGTGATTAGTACCGCTCTTAAGGAGTTGAAGGATTCAGGGATGATGGTTCTCTCCATTTTCCCACTCAACTCCCCTATATGACCTGTGCAGAAAAAGTGGGTTTTGGAGGATGACAGTGGATTATCATAAACTTAACCAAGCGGTGACTCCAAATGCAACTGCTGTCCCACATGTGGCATCATTGCTTGAGCAAATCAACACATTGCCTGGTATCTGGTATGCAGCTATTGATCTGTCAGTTCTTTTTCTCAATAGCTGTCAGTAAGGACCACCAGAAAAAGTTTGCATTCAGCTAGCAAGGCCAGAAGTATACCTTCACTGTCCTGCCTCAGGAGTATATCAATTCTCCTGGCCTATGCACAATCTTGTCCACAGGATCTTGATCATTTCTCCCTCCTACAAGAGATCACCCTGGTCCATTATATTGATAATATCATGTTGATTGGACCTAGTGAGCAAG
Source organism: Tamandua tetradactyla (assembly GCF_023851605.1). Taxonomy (NCBI): domain Eukaryota; kingdom Metazoa; phylum Chordata; class Mammalia; order Pilosa; family Myrmecophagidae; genus Tamandua; species Tamandua tetradactyla. The sequence goes on from NC_135331.1 coordinate 134,679,018, forward strand.
AGGTAGCAACTATTCTAGACTTATTGGTAAGGCATTTGCATGTCACGGGATGGGAGATAAGTACAGGGGCCATCCCTCTCAGTAGAATTTCTAGGTGTCCAGTGGTATGGAGCATGTTGAGATATCCCTTCTAAGGTGAAAGATAAGCTGTTCCATCTGGCCTCTCCTATGACCAAAAAAGAGGCATAGTGCCTCGTTGGCCTCTTTGGATTTTGGAGACAACAGATTTCTCATTTGGGTGTGCTTCCCTGGCCACAGAAAAGCTGCTAGTTTTGAGTGGTGATCTGAAAAAGAGGAGGTTCTGCAACAAGTCCAGGTTGCTGTGTAAGTTGTTCTGACACCTGGGCCATTTAATCCAGCAGAGTCAATGGTGCTGGAAATGTCAGAGGCATATAGGGATGATGTCTAGAGCCTTTGACAGGCCCCTATAGGAGAATACCAACACAGACCTTTAGGATTTTGGAACAAAGCCTTACCATCTACTGTAGATAACTATTCTCCTTTTGAGAAACAGCTTTAGGCCTTAGTAGATGCTGAATGTTTAACCATGGGTACTATGTTTCCATGAGACCCAAGTTGCCTATCATGACCTGGAACACTGAACGTTTAACCATGGGTACTATGTTTCCATGAGATCTGAGTTGCCTATTATGAGCTGGGAGTTGTCTGAACCAACAAGCATGCACAACAGCACTTCATCATAAAATGGAAATGGTATATAGTAAATAGGGTTCAGGCTCTAAAGGCACAAGTAAGTTACATGAGAAAGTGACTCAAATGCCCATGGCCCACACTCTTGCCACATTAACTTCTCTTTCCCATACCAGAGCTGTGGCTGCTTGGAAATTTCCCTACAGTTAATTGACTGAGGAAGAGAAAACTTGGGCCAGGTTTATAGACGGTTCTGCAGGATATGCAGGCATCCCATGGAAGCAGACAGCTGCAGCACTACAACCCCTTTCTGAAATGAACTTAGAGAACAATGTGGGAGGAAATCCTCCTAGTAGGGAGAACTTTGAGCAGTGGACCTGTTGTTCATTTTGTTTGGGAAGAGAACTCATCAGACATGTGTTTGTATACTGACTCATGGGCTGTTGCTAACGGTTTGGTTGGATGGTCAGGGACTTGGAAGGAACATGATTGGAAAATTGGTGACAAAGTGGTCTTGGGAAGAAGATAGATCTTTCTGAGTGGGCAAAGAACATGAAGATATTAGTGTCTCATGTGACTGCTCACCAGAGGGTGACTTCATCAGAAGAAGATTTTAATAATCAAGTGAATATAAGTCATCTTCTTTCCTCGGCCACTCCTGCCATTGCCCAAAGGGATCATGAAAAAAGTGGGCATGGTGGTAGGTATGAAGGTTATTCATAAGCTCAGCAACATGGACTTCCACTCACTAAGGAGTGCCACTGCTGAGTGCCCAATCTTCCAGCAGCAGAGACCCAGATTCATTCCCTGATATGGCACCATTCCCGGAGGTGACCAGCCTATTATCTGGTGGCAAGCTCACTACATTGGACCACCTCCATCATGGAAGGGGCAGTAATTTATTCTAACTGGAATAGGCACATACTCTGGATATGGATTTGCCTTCCCTACATCAATGTTTCCACAAAAACTACAATCCATGCACTTATGGAATGCCTTATTCACCATCATGCTATCCCACAAAGCATTGCTTCTGATCAAAGAACCCATTTCACAGCAAATGAAGTGCAGCAATGGGCACGTGCTCTTGGACTTCTCTGATCTTAACCATGTTCTTTATCATCCAGGGGCAACTGGGCTGGTAGAACAGTGAGATGGCCTTTTGGAGACCCAATTACAGAGCCAACTAGTTGGCCATACCCTACAGGGCTGGAGCAATGTCCTTCAGTAGGCTGTGCATGCTCTGAATCAGCATACATTGTATGGTGCAGTTTCTCCCATAGCCAGGCTTCACAGGAAATGGGTGAGTGGTGCCACTCACTATCACCCCTACTGACCCACTAGGAAAATTTTGCTTCCTGTCCCTGAATTTTTAAGCTTTGTTTAAAGGGAGAAATTCTAAAGGGAGGAGTGTTCCTACTAGGAGATACAATAATGATTCCATTGAACTGGAAGTTATGACTGCCACCTGGCTACTTTGGGCTTCTCATGCCACTGAATCAACAGGCATGAAAAGGAATTACTATTCTGTCTGGGGTGACTGATCCTAACCAAAAAGGGGAAATAGGACTGCAACTACCCAGTGGAGGTAGAGAGTTTTCCAGGAATATAGTAAATCTCCTAGGGCATCTCTTAGTACTACCAAGACCTGTGCATAAAGTCAGTGGAAAACTGCAACAATCCAATCCAGATAGGACTACTAATGGCCCAGAAACTTCAGAAATGAAGAGAACCTTGACTAATACAGCTATCATCATATTTCAGAGTCTGTCATTTAGTGACAGCATACTCCAAATGATGAAGCATAAATCCAAATTATGAATCATAACTTCAGATGATCTGTGCTTTTGCTGATGGAGAGGTATCATTCGGAATGATGATATTCCAAATCAGAGAGCTAATTTAGTAAAGGTAAAAATCAGTAGATTTGAGGAAATAATTTGCATTCTATATTCTGGAACTCTACCATCATGACAGGGATGACAGAAAGAGGATACATTGATATTCATAAATGGAGGAGTATTTAGGTGGAAAATACCTAAATTAAATTACTTTTTCCTTTTAAGATCTGGGTACCTTATAACCCCAGCATTAAACATGTCCACTTGACAAATACACATACAATTAGTACAAAATCAAAACTGATATATTCCTTATGTTTCCTATTTCATTAGAATATCCTCTTCTATGTACTACTCTACCAGAGTGTAGAAGAGCTCTTAGCAAATTCATTTATGAGACCAAGAAACTCAAACTGAGATATGAGCTTGATGCACTTAATAAAATTTTATAAGTATTAAGTTCTAATTATGGATTAAGACACTCATTGGATACATATCACAAAAGTAAAATGTAATTGATATCCTGGTTAGACTTAGATTACAGTATCATATTAACAACTGAATATGACAACATCTAGTCCCAAGAGCATACTAAATAAAATTTAATGAACAGAATGGCAATTAGGTGAATTATTTTCAATCAAAACTTCTTATGTTTTTAATGTGATTATACACAATAGATGAATTTTCATTGCCCATTCAGTCAATAAATATTATCTATGGTCCATTTTGTGTACAAGACACTTGCTATGTTTTACCAGGAGTAAGTGATAGAAATCTGGGTAAAACTTTCTACCCTTCAAACTTACCATTCGTGGAAAAGACAGAAAAATATATATATTTAAAAACTAGGATATAGGCAGTTGAAAAAGTGGGCATATTGGAAAAGGAGCAATTGATCCCATCTGGAAAGTTTTCAGAGAAGTGAAATAAACAACACAAACATTCACTGGATAGAGACATTCAGGCTGATGACCCATATGAATGTGATTTGAGAAATATTAAGTGAGTCAGCATACATTTTTGAAAATTGCTCTCCTGATCAACAACCTTCTATGTTGACCAACACTATAACAAATTCCCAGTTTTTAAAACACGTAAAAAGTAGCCTGAATCCCAATCCCTGGCACCACCTTTGTTAGCCATTAGTTTATAGACAGGACCTAAAACCTTTTGTTTATAAATCTGTAACTTTTTTTTTATATTATTTCATTCAAACATCAAAATGACCTGTCCTAACTATTCGACATGGAAGTAGAGGTCAATAAGTTGGAACTGATGTTCCAGAAAGCTGACTCTGATCTGGATTACACTTTTAGTACAGCCTGGAATATAAAATCAAGACTAATCATCCTGATTCAGCAGGCGAGAAAAATTCAATTACTTTTTTAAAAGAATTGTCAGTAATAATGTTTCAATATCAGACTTTGCACGCATGCTTTGAATCAGCTGCTGTTGAGCAGAAAGAGACTAAGAGCTGCTGCATTTGTGCTACTTTGAAAACAATATGACCATAATAAAAGACCTACAAAAGCAAACAGACCTGGAGCTGTCACTACTGACTAAAGAAAAGAAAAGTGCAGGAGAGTGATTACAGTCTCATATACCAGACTTGTGAAGAAATGGATTTGCAAAAGCAGACTCTAATGGAGAAGAGATCAGTTCCAGAGAGATTTAGGAAGATGTCTTGTTAGCACTTTCTGACTAGAGGTCAGGAGGAAGTGCTGGTGAGGGAAAGGAGGGTTTATCTTAGTTGACTGGATAATAATGCATTTCAAAAAATAGGGCAGACATTATATGAATGAAATTCAGCTAAAAATATGGAACAGGAATAAAGGTATTTAAAAATAAATTTTAAATAAATGACCTGTTTTTTCATGGTAGTCATCAGCCTTGTATTTTAAAAATTTACTTTAATGATTACATTCAAATATAACCTGCAAATGCTATATATTGTTTATATCATTAATATTTGATTTAGAGTGACAAGGATTTGGTTTTCGTCATTTATATTTCAAAAATTTAGTTGCCAAAATTTAAAAAGTCAATACATACTTTGTCTTTTTAATCATACTAAAAGAGATTTAAAAGAAAAAAAAAGGATTCCTGAATGAAATAATGCCTTGCTCCTTATGACCCACTAGCCTCTCAGAGTTCAATTTTCATCCTCTTTCTAATACAGCCTCTATTTTATTCAGTCACAAGTTTGTTTAGTCTATCCCAGGCCAAGACTTGCCAAGTGCTTGCAGAAGGTAGATAACATTCTCCTCAACATAACATTCCTCCTTCCCTTTCAGACAATCTACTTTATATTTCTACTACTTCTTTCAGATAGGAAACATGCTGACAAGCACAAATTCATTCTTCTCTGATCATGAGATATAGGAATTTTACATGTCAAATGTTATATCACTCCCCAAAGAAACCCACATCTTGATTTTTTTTTTTTGCATTGCAAAAACTAACCTTCTGCTTTCAGCAGTGTCAGTGCAGATTTCAACCTGATTTCAGTCTCTGACGTTACCTGTAAAATCTTCACTCTTTCAGAGTGAAGCAATTTATGAGAAGCAATTGCTTCTTATAAATTCTGGCAGAACAAGTGATACCCTGACTCTTATTCCAACTCCCACTTCTGGCTCTGTTTAGCTCATAGCAAAATCTATTGAGTTTATTATTTTTTCTTTTTTTGGACTTAAAAATGAATATGAAAACACATGGGTACTCCCCTACATAACCCAAAGACATAATACTGGTCCCTAAAGAGGTAGAGAGAGAATCCTGAATTTAATAGAACTGGAATTCCAGTGTCCTGAATATATAATGAAACTCCTGTAGCAAGTAGAAACCTTATGTTATAACAGCTTTTGCTGATAAAACTTACAGGGCAAAATAGAAAGATGACATTCTACATTTTCTTAAAATCACATCAGGAAAATGAAGTTAGCTGAATGGCATTTCCATCTGAAGTCTGGTATGAAAATTATACTCAAATAGTTTCTATGTGCAGGATGCCTTAAACAGAATCCAAAGAGTACTGTGCTTCCCTGAGGCTGAAGACTTTCAGAGCTACCCTTGCTCAGTCCTCATTTTCTTCCACACAAAGCAACAGTAAGAATAGCCTTGCTCTACCTGACTACCTAATGGATTAAAGGTCTACCTAGTAGATTTGCAAACACTTTTTAGGCTATGCCAGTTAAAACACCCCATACACATTTCCCATTACAGAAACACATTCTCTACCAAATAGAATGAGAAAACTGGAATTGATTTGACTGTTTTCCTAGTCTGGATTTAATCAAACTTGCAAATATATCAATCTATTATGAAAGCAATAGCAAAAAAAGAAGTGATAAATCTGAAACTTTAATAGCAATGGAGGGGGGCACTGAATAGCCTTGATGACATTTGATGTATATTACTAGTCTCCAGATAAGGAACTTAGTGTCTTTTTCGGAATGGCATAGGAAAATAATTTTTAAAAATTCATATTAAAATGAAAATATGATTGCAAATACTGCTGGAAATAACCTGTTACTTGTTAAGTAGGACTTCTTTCAGATAGATAACAGGTAGGACTTCATGCATTTTACCCTTGACTATGTGTGGTAGTAGACAACAAAGACAACATTACTGATTCTGATAAGAAAAGGAAAACTCATTTAGTCTAAAGCTCCACTTGCCTCTATTGACTAATATTTCACAATAACAAATAACAAAATGGATTGCTTTTATTTTATTCTCACTCAAATTTACTTGAACACAGAGGTGAGAGAGTGGGATATTTGAATAAATAGACACTTGAAAGATGGAGGAAGATTTAGAAAACTTAATAATCTATGCCTAAAGAGTCCCTTAAAGTAGGGCAAGATGTGACATAGGGAGGTGTGGAATTTAGTGCATCCTCTAAAACAACTAGAAAATAGCCAGAACTGTCCAGAATTGTTTGGGGACATATCTGTGACCAGACACACGTCATATAACAGTCTGGAATGGGTAGAAGGGCCAAGATCACAACACTTAACTGTAAGTATAGTATGAGGAGGTGGCACCCCTACCCACTGGCACAGCAGTCTCTGTTGTAGACATTTCCCCATGGAAAAAGAAGCAGTTTCTACTAGGAGCAAGGGAAGGTAGCTTAACCAAGGTCCAACTGTGGTTTTAATTAACAAAGCTGCACTTCTGAATAAAAGCTCCAAGCACAGATAAACCCAGAGAAAGCATGAAACTAACCCTGCAGTCTCTTTCACCAAAGAGGAGATGGGGCTGATAAAAAAAAAAAAAAAAGAAAAGGAGACTTTTGGAAATGAAAATACTGGAAAAGGGCTGTGCCCCAAGAGACAGGGCACATAGGGCTGGGTACTGACTCCAAATATTCACTGGCAAAACTTGGGGGCTGAGGAGACTGGTTCTAAATTGGGATTTTATTTTATTTTCTCTCCCTCTCTTTTTTTTTCTTTTTAAAGTATTCTAAGTAGCTCATCAAAGAAAGACTCAGTCTTTTTCAATTGACAGTCTGACCCTGGCAAGCAGAAAGTAAACAGAAGTCTGAGAGACAAAGTAGCAAGTCAAATGAAGGAGATAATTCCTAAAAGGGTTTATGATCCCCAAGAAAAGGAGTGTAGCATAGAACCCAGCTGAAGAGGGGGTCCTCCTTCAGAGAATTCAGACCCAAGGGCTGGGAATCAGAAACAGTTTAAGCCTATCTCCTACCTGAGCCTCTGTCTCAAAACCACTCCTGGCAGGCTGAGAATTAAATGCTCACACTATGTTATGCAGGTGGGGAGCTATGGGCTGACAAACACCATATGCTGGGCAGGATAGAAAAAGCACAGAGTGAAGAGGTTCCACAGGAAAGTGAGACAATCTGCTATGTCTCATCCTCAGGGAAACTTGATCCTGAATTCACCCTCCTCCTGAGACATGGGCCTGCCTTTTATGGGAAAATCTGATTGGGGTCAATCATTTCGGGAAAGATCCTCCTCAGATAAAGGTGCCATATAGGTAGAAGAAGAATGAGAGAAATGAGAGCTGAAAAATTCTGATCAGCTCATAAGCAATGCTAGAAGTCTAGTATGAGTTGAGTATAAGTCTAGTATAAGCCAAAGAGCAAACAGAGAACAAGGCCAACCAACAAGAAAACCTTAGGTGAAAGAGTTAAAACAACCTCCAGAATAAACTAATCAAAAGCAAATGCCTAAACACCAGCAAAAAAATTGTATGCTGTAATAGAAAAAAGGAAAACATGGCCCAAAGAAACAAACTAAAATTTTAAATAAGATACAACTAATTAAATTAATTAAAAAATCAAATCAATGAACTGAGGAAAGATATGGCAAAAGAGATGAAGGATATAAAGAATACATTGAGCAACCATAAAGAACTCAAAAGTTTGAAAAAAAATGGCAGAACTTATGGGAATGAAAGGCACAACAGAAGAGATGAAAAACACAGTGGAGACCTACACAGCAAAGTTGAAGAAGCAGATAAAAGGATTAGTGAACTAAAAGACAGGACATCTGAAATCCTACATACAAAAAAACACATAAGGGGACATGACATCCAGGGATGAAAGTCTCTCTGGCAGCATGGGAGATGACCTCCAGGGATGAGTCTGGCCCTGGCACCATGGAATCAACAATGCCATCCTGACCAAAAGGGAGAACAGAAGTGTAACAAATGAGATCAGTGGCTGAGAGAGTTCAAATAGAGTTAAGATGCTACTCTGGAGGTCACTCTTACACAAGCTTCAGTTAGACATTGCTACTATCATAACTTGCCAAACCCCAACCAAAACTATTCTTGACAATCCTAAGGTATATCTAGGGCATTAATAAGATTCTACAAAGGTTCCATGCACTAGAGCAACTTTTCAGAAACCTGCAATCTTCAGATGGGTTCCTGGACCAGATAAGTCCTGAAATAAAGAGGGACCAGCCTTTCCAGAACATCGACTAGTTCTATCCCCCTATTCCATATTATTGACAGCTCCATCCAATATGAAAAAGTTAGAATGACCATAACCCAAATACCCCTAAAGAGTGAGAGAAAGAGCAAAGGTGGTAGAGTTATACAGAGAAGATTGGGCTTAACAAATGAGTATGAGTGCTGAATCAGTTTACTGATATTTCTTTTAGTTTCCAGTACCTTAGTGCAGCTAGAAATAAAAAATTTTTAAATTGTGGAACTGTAACCCATTCCAAACTCTGAAATCTGTTCTATAACTAATTGTTGCAACGCACTTTGAAATTTATTGTTTTTTTTGTATATATGTTATTTTTCACAAAAAAGAAAAAAGAGAAGGAAGAGTATATTACAGAAGATAGGATTTGACAAATGACTATGACTGCTGAATCAATATATTGATATTTCTTTTGGTCTCCAGTGTCTTGGAGCAGCTAGAAAAAATGAAAAATCATGGAACTGTAATCCATAAAAAAGTTTAAAATCTATTGTATAACTACTTGTTAAAAAATACTTGGAAATTTATTGCTTTTTGTATATATGCTATTTTTCACAATAAAAAAAAGTTTTAAAAAAGAACACATACGGGGAAGAATGGAAAAATAAGATCAGACACCTAGGGAACTGAATGACAACATGAAGTACATGAATAAACATTCTGTCCTCCTTCAGCATCAAATGCCCAATCTCTACCCTTTTTCTATCTCCTGATACCTTTCTTCTTGCCTTCAACCCTCTAAGTTCACTCATTAGTGTTAGTTCATATTAGTGAGATCACATAGTATTTGTCCTTTTCACTATATGCACCAATTTCACTAGATGCACTAATTTCACTGATGTGGTAATATCCAAAAGATACTAAGAAAATGTAATTACATATACATTTATATATACATCTATCATTTCATTTCTCACAACTACTATCTAATAAACTACCCTCTAAATATTCCAGCACAGGGAAAATCCAGAGGTACATGCAATTGACCTAAAATGAAACCACCATTCTTTTTTCCTTCCTATGTGCTGATACCATAGTTTACTCTCCTACTAATTGTATATTCTTGATACTGTGGAATCTAAACAATGTTTAGAGCAGTACATTGAACAAAACACTTAAGATTATAACCGTAAGGATTGGGCCAGAAAATTTCCCCTGTGTCTTTTACTATCTCTGAATATTCCTTTGGTGTCACTTACTATAAAGCTCATATATCCAGATTTTCATTAAAACTCAACAGCTCAAACATGAATGGCAAAACAAAATAAAACCATAATAGTATCTCCAGTCACAATCAAACCTATTTTCTATTAATGCTACAAATTATAGCATTAACAACAGTTTCTCCTGAAAGGGTTAACATACATCTGAAATTTTAACATTGTGGCCCCAAAATTTGCAAAAGTTATCTATTGTTTCTCAGTCTCTTCTCTTTATGTGTTTTTTTTTCAACACACTTGCACACATATCCTCATCTCCCAACCTCCCAATATTGGCTAATATCATTACCACCCTCTCAAAGACATAGACTCAAACCTCAACGTTATCACAAACCCATGCTCTTCTTTTGACCAACTACTTCAAATGAAGTAGCTGTGTCCTTTATCTCACAGAGCTCTATCTCTGTCCCAATCTTACCTTTTATGTTAAAATCAATGCTCTCATTAATTCTCATCTGAACTATAATAATAACTTTAGTTAGTCTTTATGTCTCTAATCTTTCCCCTTCTAATTTATCCTGTGCATTATTGCCACTAGTTATGTTCTTGAAAAAAATGACTTGAGAATCTCTGTTCAAAATTCCTATATGACTTCCCCATTCAATACAAAATAAAATACCATCTCCTCAATCTGTAATCCAAAGCCCTGATATTAAATGGACTCAGTCTTCTTTAAGAACCATTTACCACTAGATACACGTTGAACATATACACACACACACCTTACTCCTCTCTACTTCTTTAACCTAAATTTATTAACTTTGTATGCTTTTGATCAAGCTATTATTTTAGCTAGAATGTTTCTTGTCCTGCTAACCCCTCTTTAGTCTTAATGTCCAGTTCAAATGCCACTTTTTCTCATATCCATTAAAAACAAAACTTTTTTTTAAATTTCCATTTCACCTTACTTGTACATCTATTTTTATACTGAGCATTCTTGGCCCAAATGTATTATATATGGATTTCTGAGTTCATAAAAGTTGCAGACTAGGCCATCCTAATCTTTTTATTTTTTTTTATTTTTTTTTTATTAATTAAAAAAAGAATTAACAAAACAATTAGAAATCATTCCAATCTACATGTACAATCAGTAATTCTTAATAACATCACATAGTTGCATATTCATCATTTCTTAGTACATTTGCATCGATTTAGAAAAAGAAATAAAAAGACAACAGAATAAGAATTAAAACAATAATAGAAAGAGAAGAAAAAAAAAAACCTATAACTCACATGCAGCTTCATTCAGTGTTTTAACATAATTGCATTACAATTGGGTAGTATTGTGCTGTCCATTTCTGAGTTTTTATATCCAGTCCCGTTGTACAGTCTGCATCCCTTCAGCTCCAATTATCCCTTCTCTTTTTTTTTTTTTTAATTAATGGAAAAAAAGGAATTAACCCAACATTTAAAGATCATACCATTCTACATATGCATTCATTAATTCTTAACATCATCACATAGATGCATGATCATCATTTCTTAGTACATATGCATTGGTTTAGAAGAACTAGCAACATAACCGAAAAAGATATAGAATGTTAATATAGAGAAAAAAATAAAAGTGATAATAGTAAAATCAAAACAAAACAAAACAAAAACCTATAGCTCAGATGCAGCTTCATTCAGTGTTTTAACATGATTAGTTTACAATTAGGTATTATTGTGCTGTCCATTTTTGAGTTTTTGTATCTAGTCCTGTTACACCGTCTGTATCCCTTCAACTCCAATTGGCCATTATCTTACCCTGTTTCTACCTCCTGCTGGACTCTGTTATCAAGGACATATTCCAAATTTATTCTCGAATGTCTGTTCACATCAGTGGGACCATACAGTATTTGTCCTTTAGTTTTTGGCTAGACTCACTCAGCATAATGTTCTCTAGGTCCATCCATGTTATTACATGCTTCATAAGTTTATCCTGTCTTAAAGCTGCATAGTATTCCATCGTATGTATATACCACAGTTTGTTTAGCCACTCTTCTGTTGATGGAGATTTCGGCTGTTTCCATCTCTTTGCAATTGTAAATAACGCTGCTATAAACATTGGTGTGCAAATGTCCGTTTGTGTCTTTGCCCTTAAGTCCTTTGAGTATATTCCCAGCAATGGTATTGCTGGGTCGTATGGCAATTCTATATTCAGCTTTTTGAGGAACCGCCAAACTGCCTTCCACAGTGGTTGCACCCTTTGACATTCCCACCAACAGTGGATAAGTGTGCCTCTTTCTCCGCATCCTCTCCAGCACTTGTCATTTTCTGTTTTGTTGATAATGGCCATTCTGGTGGGTGTGAGATGATATCTCATTGTGGTTTTGATTTGCATTTCTCTAATGGCCAGGGACATTGAGCATCTCTTCATGTGCCTTTTGGCCATTTGTATTTCCTCTTCTGATAGGTGTCTGTTCAAGTCTTTTTCCCATTTTGTAATTGGGTTGGCTGTCTTTTTGTTGTTGAGATGAACAATCTCTTTATAAATTCTGGATACTAGACCTTTATCTGATATATCATTTCCAAATATTGTCTCCCATTGTGAAGGCTGTCTTTCTACTTTCTTGATGAAGTTCTTTGATGCACAAAAGTGTTTAATTTTGAGGAGTTCCCATTTATTTATTTCCTTCTTCAGTGCTCTTGCTTTAGGTTTAAGGTCCATAAAACCGCCTCCAGTTGTAAGATCCATAAGATATCTCCCAACATTTTCCTCTAACTGTTTTATGGTCTTAGACCTAATGTTTAGATCTTTGATCCATTTTTAGTTAACTTTTGTATAGGGTGTGAGAGATGGGTCTTCTTTCATTCTTTTGCATATGGATATCCAGTTCTCTAGGCACCATTTATTGAAGAGACTGCTCTGTCCCAGGTGAGTTGGCTTGACTGCCTTATCAAAGATCAAATGTCCATAGATGAGAGGGTCTATATCTGAGCACTCTATTCGATTCCATTGGTCGATATATCTATCTTTATGCCAATACCATGCTGTTTTGACCACTGTGGCTTCATAATATGCCTTAAAGTCAGGCAGCGCGAGACCTCCAGCTTCGTTTTTTTTCCTCAAGATGCTTTTAGCAATTCGGGGCACTCTGCCCTTCCAGATAAATTTGCTTATTGGTTTTTCTATTTCTGAAAAACAAGTTGTTGGGATTTTGATTGGTATTGCATTGAATCTGTAAATCAATTTAGGTAGGATTGACATCTTAACTATATTTAGTCTTCCAATCCATGAACACGGTATGCCCTTCCATCTATTTAGGTCTTCTGTGATTTCTTTTAGCAGTTTTTTGTAGTTTTCTTTATATAGGTTTTTTGTCTCTTTAGTTAAATTTATTCCTAGGTATTTTATTCTTTTAGTTGCAATTGTAAATGGGATTCGTTTCTTGATTTCCCCCTCAGCTTGTTCATTACTAGTGTATAGAAATGCTACAGATTTTTGAATGTTGATCTTGTAACCTGCTACTTTGCTGTACTCATTTATTAGCTCTAGTAGTTTTGTTGTGGATTTTTCTGGGTTTTCGACGTATAGTATCATATCGTCTGCAAACAGTGATAGTTTTACTTCTTCCTTTCCAATTTTGATGCCTTGTATTTCTTTTTCTTGTCTAATTGCTCTGGCTAGAACCTCCAACACAATGTTGAATAATAGTGGTGATAGTGGACATCCTTGTCTTGTTCCTGATCTTAGGGGGAATGTTTTCAATTTTTCCCCATTGAGGATGATATTAGCTGTGGGTTTTTCATATATTCCCTCTATCATTTTAAGGAAGTTCCCTTGTATTCCTATCTTTTGAAGTGTTTTCAACAGGAAAGGATGTTGAATCTTGTCGAATGCCTTCTCTGCATCAATTGGATGATCATGTGATTTTTCTGCTTTGATTTGTTGATATGGTGTATTACATTAATTGATTTTCTTATGTTGAACCATCCTTGCATACCTGGGATGAATCCTACTTGGTCATGATGTATAATTCTTTTAATGTGTTGTTGGATACGATTTGCTAGAATTTTATTGAGGATTTTTGCATCTGTATTCATTAGAGAGATTGGTCTGTAGTTTTCTTTTTTTGTAATATCTTTGCCTGGTTTTGGTATGAGGGTGATGTTGGCTTCATAGAATGAATTAGGCAGTTTTCCCTCCACTTCGATTTTTTTGAAGAGTTTGAGGAGAATTGGTACTAATTCTTTCTGGAACGTTTGGTAGAATTCACATGTGAAGCCATCTGGTCCTGGACTTTTCTTTTTAGGAAGCTTTTGAATGACTAATTCAATTTCTTTACTTGTGATTGGTTTGTTGAGGTCATCTATGTCTTCTTGAGTCAAAGTTGGTTGTTCATGTCTTTCCAGGAACCCGTCCATTTCATCTAAATTGTTGTATTTATTAGTGTAAAGTTGTTCATAGTATCCTGTTATTACCTCCTTTATTTCTGTGAGGTCAGTAGTTATGTCTCCTCTTCCATTTCTGATCTTATTTATTTGCATCCTCTCTCTTCTTCTTTTTGTCAGTCTTGATAGGGGCCCATCAATCTTATTGATTTTCTCATAGAACCAACTTCTGGTCTTATTGATTTTCTCTACTGTTTTCATATTTTCAATTTCATTTATTTCTGCTCTGATCTTTGTTATTTCTTTCCTTTTGCTTGCTTTGGGATTAGTGTGCTGTTCTTTCTCCAGTTCTTCCAATTGAACAGTTAATTCCTGCATTTTTGCCTTTTCTTCTTTTCTGATATAGGCATTTAGGGCAATAAATTTCCCTCTTAGCACTGCCTTTGCTGCATCCCATAAGTTTTGATATGTTGTGTTTTCATTTTCATTTGCCTCGAGGTATTTACTAATTTCTCTTGCAATTTCTTCTTTGACCCACTCGTTGTTTAAGAGTGTGTTGTTGAGCCTCCAGGTATTTGTGAATTTTCTGGCATTCCACCTATTGTTGATTTCCAACTTCATTCCTTTATGATCCGAGAAAGTGTTGTGTATGATTTCAATCTTTTTAAATTTGTTAAGACTTGCTTTGTGACCCAGCATATGGTCTATCTTTGAGAATGATCCATGAGCACTTGAGAAAAAGGTGTATCCTGCTGTTGTTGGATGTAATGTCCTATAAATGTCTATTAAGTCTAGCTCCTTTATAGTAATATTCAGATTCTCTATTTCTTTATTGATCCTCTGTCTAGATGTTCTGTCCATTGATGAGAGTGGGGAATTGAAGTCTCCAACTACTATGGTATTTGTGTCTATTTCCCTTTTCAGTGTTTGCAGTGTATTCCTCACGTATTTTGGGGCATTCTGGTTCGGTGCATAAATATTTATGATTGTTATGTCTTCTTGTTTAATTGTTCCTTTTATTAGTATATAGTGTCCTTCTTTGTCTCTTTTAACTGTTTTACATTTGAAGTCTAACTTGTTGGATATTAGTATAGCCACTCCTGCTCTTTTCTGGTTGTTATTTGCATGAAATCTTTTCCCAACCTTTCACTTTCAACCTATGTTTATCTTTGGGTCTAAGATGTGTTTCCTGTAGACAGCATATAGAAGGATCCTGTTTTTTAATCCATTCTGCCAATCTATGTCTTTTGATTGGGGAATTCAGTCCATTAACATTTAGTGTTATTACTGTTTGGATAATATTTTCCTCTGCCATTTTGCCTTTTGTATTATATATATCATATCTGACTTTCCTTCTTTCTACACTCTTCTCCATACCTCTCTCTTCTGTCTTTTCGGTTCTGACTCTAGTGCTCCCTTTAGTATTTCTTGCAGAGCTGGTCTCTTGGTCACAAATTCTCTCAGTGACTTTTTGTCTGAGAATGTTTTAATTTCTCCCTCATTTTTGAAGGACAATTTTGCTGGATATAGGAGTCTTGGTTGGCAGTTTTTCTCTTTTAGTAATTTAAATATATCATCCCACTGTCTTCTAGCCTCCATGGTTTCTGCTGAGAAATCTACACATAGTCTTATTGGGTTTCCCTTGTATGTGATGGATTGTTTTTCTCTTGCTGCTTTCAAGATCCTCTCTTTCTCTTTGACCTCTGACATTCTAACTAGTAAGTGTCTTGGAGAACGCCTATTTGGGTCTAATCTCTTTGGGGTGCGCTGCAGTTCTTGGATCTGTAATTTTAGGTCTTTCATAAGAGTTGGGAAATTTTCAGTGAAAATTTCTTCCATTAGTTTTTCTCCTCCTTTTCCCTTCTCTTCTCCTTCTGGGACACCCACAACACGTATATTTGTGCGGTTCATATTGTCCTTGAGTTCCCTGATACCCTGTTCAAATTTTTCCATTCTTTTCCCGATAGTTTCTGTTTGTTTTTGGAATTCAGATGTTCCATCCTCCAAATCACTAATTCTATCTTCTGTCTCTTTGAATCTATCATTGTAGGTATCCATTGTTTTTTCTATCTTTTCTACTTTGTCCTTCACTTCCATAAGTTCTGTGATTTGTTTTTTCAGTTTTTCTATTTCTTCTTTATGTTCAGCCCATGTCCTCTTCATGTCCTCCCTCAATTTATCGATTTCGTTTTTGAAGAGGTTTTCCATTTCTGTTCGTATGTTTAGCATTAGTTGTCTCAGCTCCTGTATCTCATTTGAATTATTGGTTTGTTCCTTTGACTGGGCCATATTTTCAATTATTTGAGCGTGATCCGTTATCTTCTGTTGGCGTCTGCGCATTTAGACAGATTTCCCTGGGTATTGGATCCAAAAGTTTGGAAGATTTTCCTGTGAAATCTGTGGGTTCTGTTTTTCTTATCCTGCCCAGTAGGTGGCGCTCGTGGCACACGTTTGTCTGCGGGTCCCACCAGTAAAAGGTGCTGTGGGACCTTTAACTTTGGAAAACTCTCGCCGTCCGGGGGGTTCGCTAGCCGAAGCGGCTTGAGCCGGCCCTGGGTCCGAACGCAGGGAGGGTTGCTGGTCGCCGCAGCCCGGGAAAGAGCCCGTCCGAATTTCCTAGTCGGCCCTGGGCGACAAGCGTGGCGGGAGAGCGCCAGCGGCAGCGGCCCGCCCAGGAGAGTGCACGTTCCCCGGGAGTCACGGGTTTGGAAGGGGCCTCCCCCACCCGTCACCGTTCTCCACGGCCTGGGGGTTTCTGATCCAATTCTCTCAGTTGGTCCGGGGGGCTGCGCGTGGTGTGGGCGCCAGCCACCTTGGTTTCAGGGGACCACCTCTCCAATTCTCCCAGCCGGCCCGGGAAGGGGGAAGGGAGTTACTCCGGCCCGGGAAGGGGGAAGGGAGCGCCACCCGCGCGCCTCGGCGATCTCACCCGAGCTGCTTCTCTCAGCCAGCCAGCCATTCCAGGATGGGGTACGCTGTCTTTTTTATCTCTGTTGTGGCTTTGGGCACTTTCTGTATCGTTTCTACTCCCCTAGTAGCTGTCCTGGAGAAGAAACTAAGATCCGCGCGTCTTACTAAGTCGCCATCTTCCGCCATCCTAATCTTGATCATAAAAAAAAAGAGAGGAAACTGATGTCGGTCCAAAAAATATTTTTATAAAAAAAACTCTTTTCACTAAAATATGACTAAATCTGGGGTATTTTTCTATCCAGGTGAGATGAAATACATCTATTTAATTTAGTTGCATCAGAATCCTGACCACTTTTGCCTCTTGACCAAGGTTGCTGGTGAATACCATATCGTAATTAAGGGCAGAATGGGGGTCTTAAAGTCTGAGCCTGAGAAGGAATAGTCACCAAATACCCAAATACATGAATTCTTCTCATTTTATTCCTATCCATAGATGCCAGGAATGAAAGATAATTATTTCTTCAAACTGTTAAAATCAATGTACCTTTAATTATTAAAGCTTTTAATAGACATGTTTAGCATCTTCTACCATGTTTGAATATTACTCATTCTTCAAGTCACAACCAGAAAGCCAAGTTCAGTAAATCTTTTCACGATTAACAACTCTGGATCAAGTCATAAAATATATTTGACTAAGCTTGATATCTAACTTTCTAGAATAAGAAGGTTAAAAACTGAAGGAAAATGATTAATTCCTTAAGTTTGGAAAATTTTATCTTTATTCAAAACATATGTTTCTTGACTATGATTAATAGGGACAATTTTATTCATTTCAAAAATGAAAACTTTACAGTAACAAGAAAACACTGAGCATTATTACCACACAATGAATCATCTAACATGTCCAGCTTTAAAACAGAATTAGAATTTTAAGAACCTAGGTAACTTGCTTGGGATCACAGAGCAAAGAAAATTTTATCTTTTATTGTAACACAGAATCTAAATGTTCTTGATATCTGCTCAAATGCAGGTCCCATACTTTGGATACCATATTCTTTAGATTTTTTTGGAGGGTGAGGGCTGCAATTTGGTTCAAAATTGCATGAATCAGTCTCTTGTGATGCTGAGGCTAAATATCTAGGTTCTTTACCTATGTGGATAAAACTACCCATTGTTCCATTGAGAGTTATCTTGTCACTTAACAACCTACTATACAAGTAAACAAGAAAGTAAATTTTTCATGTATTTTTAAAGCATTTCACTGAGACTACCAACTACTATATTGTTAATATATCCTCTGATACATAACCAATATATTTCCTTTCTGCCTCTAACCCCAGTAATTTCTATCTTTGTCAGACAGCATGCCACCAGTGCCTTCTGGGGTCTATAATTTATCTGTATGACATTTTCTGGTACAGAGAGTTGACTAACAGTTTTTTTCCCAACTGGTTTAGAGAAAAATAAGGGGTGTATACAATGTGAATTCTAAGAACTATTATTATGAAAGGAATAGAAATGAACACAAAAGCCTGTTACATTTTTTTAAAGTAAAAGATTGAATTGATCTCAAAGTAGAGAGAAGTTAGAGTTATCAATCCAGCATTTAAAAAGCAAAGAAAAAGCAATGATAACCTTAGCTAAAAGACAACATGAACAGCCATCACTTTTTCAACTTTTAGCTTTGGAAGTGAATAGTTGGAGAAAGCACAGGATTTTGTAAAATGGGACTGTTAGTAACAGTGCCTGACTTCAAGAGCTGGTTTAGAGAATTCGATGAGACATTTCTAAAGCTCACATTCTGAAACAAGGAAAGCACCTGAAGAATAGCAACTGAGTGAGAAAAGTAATTGTAACAGTAATCAGAAGATAAGGTTCCCAGTGTCATTTCCATTTCCTATGATTGGCCATGGCCATTCCATTTAACTTACATGATCTTTGGGCTCCTCACAGGTAGAAACAAATTACAATCCCTATTATGAAGACTTTTCCCACATTGTTAAGAGATCAAATGAGAAAATTATATGTAAGTATCTTGAAAAGTATAACTAACTGTACAAAGATAAGATACTGCTGCTTATATCTAGTAGTTCAACATCACACCCAATACAGAACTCCTTTCTAAAGAATCTCTGGAATATAATCATTCTGATGATGCTTGAATATCACTATGGTTCCAGCTAGCTCAAAGTAGGAAGGACACACACCTTATAGACATCCAAAAATTCCTAATCTCCTTACTTCTCTTCCTGCTGGTATTTCCCTATTGTCAGTGCCCTAAGACCTATCTTGGTAGATGGTCAGTGGTAGCATTATAAAGCAAGGGCATGGAATGCATTTAAAAGTCTTTCATTCTTATGTAATTGTATCCAATATTCAGAGATAATCAAGAATTGACTGCACACAAATTCAAGATAAAGAACATGAAAATCAAAGAGAAGATGAATCTGTGAGCAGTTATCTTCCAAGTCTAAACATTACAGACAATATCTGGAGAAATTTGTTTGATTGAGGAAATCATTGGTGCTGTATTAAATTTTGATGTTGATTTGATTATTACATTCTTCCTGGGCCCAATGAAAAAGAATTTGCTTTCTCTTTTGGGTATATGCATCTTTTGTTAAGTTGAATACATCATGAGTATTTGAAAATAAATAACCAAATGGATGATAAAGAGAGAAAGAAAGGGGAACAATTGCAAATGCTTATAGAGTCTACTAATATTGATGGATTTCTAAAATTCAGTTAGGGCATCAGAAAAATGAGAAATCATGCCAATTCTTCCTTTTCTTTGAAGCCTAATATTGGCATATTGATCTGTGAATATCATTGCAGGTTTAAAAAGGGAGCCATATGCTGATTAGGACTGTGACTGTGGAATAACTCTTTTCCATGCCCCATTATGGAGCTGCTTATGCATGAAAGTAAGTGCCATGCTGCACCTTAAACATAAATAATTACACTCTAACCACAGGTAATCAAGAAGTGTACAGAGTATACAGTAGTATATCACTACTGTGTATTAAACAGTCGCTTAAATGTTGTATTATTTGACAGCTATATGGCATAATTACAAGCTAGATAAGGACATTGATTTTATAAGAAAATTTTTAGACTATTTTTAAAAGCATCAAGCACTTTAAAATAATGCCCCATTTAACTGAACTGAAAATACTAAACGGTGATGAAACCAAGTCATCACCAATCAGATACATAAGGCTAAAGGTGATGAATGTAACTATGAATTAAAATATCCATAAGGCTAAACGTAGACTGACCTCTACATTGATCCAGAATTTTTCCTAACATCATGCTGAATATGTAGTAGATATTTATTAAAGAATGTGAGACCTTGTTAGGCATAAACAGTAAAGTAGTTCAGTGCTAAATTCTCAATTTTACATTTATCTGTCTTATTATTCATATTCAAGCTAGGTAAGAATGGAATCCAAAATTACAAAAAAGTAAAATCAATTGGGAAATTTAATTTAATCGATGCCACAGTTAGCAAGAGCTGACCAGAGCTTTGAAACTTCTTCAATTATCATTATCAGGTAAAGGTAACACATATGTTGGTCTGAGGAAGTCCTATTAGGCCCTCCAATAATGCCTATTTCCACAAATAATCTTGTTTAGAAATGGCATTTCCTAGAATTGCAATTGAGTTGATGAATAAAGCATTTTAGAATGCAGAAATTAGAGCCAACTTATTTGCTTTTCAGCTGACCTATTTGATGAGTGATAGCTTCAGATGAAATACAAAGGTGTAATTATCTATATAAAATGGCATGTATGCTTAACAGCAAGGTTATTTTAGAGGCAAATGAATAAAAACAGAAGTTCAATGGTCAAATTCACATGCAAAAAAATACACTAGTTTTCTAACTTGAACAAGTTAGGTATGCCAAATAATTACATTACTTCATAGCCACCTGAAAGGAAGCAGAGTTAGGGCTAGAATTAATTCTCATTTTCAAATCAAGAATTTATTATTTGTTCCATCTGCAGCTGTGGGCCTGGGCAGTGCATTGCCACATTGTAAACACGTGTCAAAATTTTATATGTGCGTGGGATTTGAGAGTCCCTTATTGTGGCCTGAGAAATAGTTCAACAGATTACAGCAGATCACATTCTCCAAGATAGGTGACTCTACAAGGTCTCTAGGTTATCATCAGAGCATTTTCCTACTCACGTTCTCCATCACACCTCATTGTTGTACCAGATTGTGCTAAAACCAGGGCCTTTTTTGCCTCATTGGCTAATTCTGATGGCAGACAAAAGTCAATAGTAGAACAGGGAAGCAATTGGTTAAAAATATTATTTTTCTATTCTATCTGAATTACACCTAAGTTAATAGGGTAATATTTTACTTTCAGTGACAGTAAGGTTGTCTTTGGATTTTTAGATTTGGATTCCTAATGCTAATTCGTCCTTGGTCAGTATATAACAGATTGGTTGTATATTAGTTGGGAGTACAATATTGAAATATTAGAATGAGGACATGAAGTGATATAACCTATAAAAAACATAACCAAATCAATCATTTCTATGCAAGATGAAAATTCCATGTTAATAATATACTACATTGCATTTACAAGCACCTCAGTCTTCACTCTCTTATTACCTGTACAGACACAGAGAAAGAGAGGGAGAGAGACAAGTTGTATGTGGGGGTGTGGGGGTGTGTTGGAAGAGAAGAAAGAAAGAGAAGTCATTTTTTGGAACAAAGCAAAGTATCCATAATAGCTAAATGTTTATGTCATTTTATGGAATTTCCTGTGGGCTGGGAAATAGTACCAATTCATTAAAAGAGGGCCCAGAGGCACCAGAAAACTGAATTAAAAGGCAAGCAAAATAGTGAAAGAACTGGATTACAACACAAATCTTCTAAGTGTAACCAAGTTCCCTTTATACTAGAAAAGGTGCCCTACAGAAAGTAATTCAAGCTTACACAACAGTATTTTCAGGTTAATAATTTCCTTTATTTTAATAGGGCGAATGCCCTCTAGTGGCTACTTTTAAAACAGCGTTAAATTAATTTTACAAGGTCATCTTTATTCTTCCTGCTGGGCACTAAAATGTTACCTTACTATATGGATACAGTGGGCCAATGACTACTGAATGGCAAGAATCTAAGACATCACTAATTTTAAAGAAATAGTATCATCTAGAGGTAAGAACATTGGCATTAAGTTCTAAGTCCTTGCCCTAATCTACAGTTACCATTTGCCATACTGAGTACATTGCCACCACAAAATTCAAGAAATAACTGTATAAACTGAAAATAAGTAAAATCATCAGACTTTTCCTTAAAATTTCATGGTCAATGAGAAGATGGCAGCGTAGGTCACTCCAGGAATCAGTCCCTCCCCACAGGAATGATTAATGAAGCAGGAACAGTCTGAATTAACTATTTTGAAAGTTGCAGGGAGAAGTCTTGTGAATTATGGTAAATACCAGGAAACTTCTCTCTCTGCCTGGTTACTAGTACCGAACTCCCACTTTTGTGGCAGGAAGCAGTGGGATCCAGCCCCTGGTAGAGCTTGCTGGCTCCAGAAAGGGACATAAAATTGCAAAAAGACACAAGTAAGCCAATTTTTATAATGCCTTTGATTAGTACCTTTGGATCACTGGGGGTCTGACTCTGAGTGAAATCATTGTTCCACACCTCCCCAAACAAAGGCAGCAAACTAGAGACTTAAAATGGTAGACTTTCTCAGCACTGCAGAGGGCAACTGAAGGTCTGCATTTGCTGACCAGGTCAAGAAAACACAGCTTTGAAGAGCTGTGGAAGAGGCTCCTTCATTCCCACTCTAGGGCAGTTTTGAGCCAGATGACCCTCCCTCTGTGGGTCCTGAACTTGGTCTAGATAGGAAAGACTGACTTAGCAAACTTCTCTCCAGCATGCTTCCCCTTCCAGAATTTGCCCTCCGAGCAAAAGCAACTTGAGATAAATGAAAGCTTACATGCTTTGAGTACCCTAGGAGAGGGAGAAGGTCTCTCTCTTGGAAGTAGAGGGGGCATTCAAATTCCTGTAAAGAGGGGACCTAAGCCACTAGCAAGCACAAGCCAAGGAGAAGATACAGGCTCCAAAGAGACAGAGAGGACACTGAACTTTGAATTCACCTGGGTCAGACCTTCTTAATAGGTGAGCTGACACTCAAGAAAATCTGCTATACCACCAGATTGTTACAAGCTCAATAAGCAAACATCTCAGAGAATAAATCCCAGAGCTAACATTGTAAAATATTAAATGTACAGTGTACAACAAAAATATTATAAGATAAATAGGAAAAAATGGCCCATCCAAAGGGAGAGAATAAAAATTCAGAAAACACCAACAAGAACACTAGAATGTTGTTATACTAGAAAAAAGACTTGAAAAAAAATTATCTTTAACATGCTCAAAGAGATGTAGGAAAATCCAGGGAAGAACTAAAGGATATCAGGAAAACAATGAGTAAAGAGTATAAAAACCCCATAAGGAAATAGACATTTTAAGAAGGAACTGCCCAGATAACTGATTTGAAGACCAAGATAACTAAAATGACAATTTCCCAGGAGGGTTTCAAGAGCAGATTGGAGATGGTAGAAGAATAAATCAACAAAGTCAAAGAAAAAACTATTGAAATGAGTCAGACTGAGCAGTAGAAAGAAAAAGAACTATATAAAGTGAAAGTAGCCTAAAAGATGTCTAGGACACATTCAGACATACCAATATATGCACGTGGGAGTACCAGAAGGAGAACAGAGAAAGATAAAAGGAATATAGAGGAAACAATGACAGATAACTCCCCAAATGTAGTGAAAGACATGAATGTGCACATCTGAGAAGCCCAGAGAACCCCAAAAAGGATAAATTTGAATAAAAATATGCCTTGTCACATACTGAGCAAACTGCTTAAAGCAAAGGAAAATGAGAGAGTTCTGAAGCTGCAAAAGGAAAGCAATGTATTATGTATAAGGGACACCAAATTAGATTAACTGCCTAATTCTCATCAGAACCATGGAGGGAAAGTGCATTGGGTTGACATACATAAAGTGCTGAAAGAAAACAACTACCAGCCAAAGATTTTATATACAAAATGAGGGAAAGGGTGCATGGGTGGTTCAGTGGTAGAATGCTCACCTTCCATGCAGGAGACCTAGGTACAGTTCTTGGACTATGCACCCCCCACCCCTCCAAAAAAAGAACAAAAATGAGGGGGAAATTAAGACATTCCAGATAAACAAAATCTTATAAATGCCCCTATTATTGTATTGTACACTTTGGTATGTAATTCAACTTTTTACTTCCTATAGGTTCTAAAATGCAAATGCATAAAAAGTAACGATAAATCTATGGTTTTGCACATACAATGTACAAAGTTAAAATTTGTAACAAATACAAAATACTTGGGGGGTAGAAGGGTATAGGAACAGTGTATGAGCATACTATTGAAGTTGAATTGGTATCAAATCAAATATGATAGTTATATATTTAGAAGGTTAAATTTTAACCTCATGGTAACCACAAGGAAAAGACATGTAAAATACCCTCACATAGAAAAGAGAAGGGGCATGTGGTTGTTTGGAGATATGTACCCAGAAACACATATTCCTAAACTGAAGTCATTCCTGTGGGTGTGAACCCACAGTAAGGAGAATTTTTTGTGATGTTTCTTCAGTTAAGGTGTGATCTGACTTACTCAGGATGGGTCTTAATCCTATTCCTGAGTCCTGAATAAGCAGAAAGAAATGCAGACAGAGAGACAAA
Source organism: Tamandua tetradactyla (assembly GCF_023851605.1). Taxonomy (NCBI): domain Eukaryota; kingdom Metazoa; phylum Chordata; class Mammalia; order Pilosa; family Myrmecophagidae; genus Tamandua; species Tamandua tetradactyla. The sequence continues at coordinate 134,703,669 of NC_135331.1, forward strand.
GCCATGGGAAGAAGTTAACACTCAATGGAAACTGGAAGAGAAAAGAGGGGCCAAGAAAGGCTGCCATGTTCACTGCCATGTGACAGAGGAGCCCAGAACCAAGGATCACTAGCAGCCAGCCCCAGAGCACCAGACTTTGGGGAAGAAAGCATCACTTTCATGATGCCTTGATTTGGACTTTTTGTAGCCTTAAAAATGTGAGCTAATATATTCCCATTGTTTAAGCCAAGTCATTGTATGGTATTTCTTGAGCAGCCCAGGAAATTAAAACAGGATTCAATATGGCACAGTACAACACATGAACTAAATATGAAAGTAAGCACTAAAGGAAGAATTGAGTAACAAAAAAGGTTTAAGACTTATAAAGAATAAATAGAAAAATGGCAGAAAAAGTCCTGTATTATCAGTAGTGGCATTAAATGTAAATGGATTAAACCCTCCAGTCAAAAGGCAGAGATTGGCAGGCCAGAAGAAAAATGCATGAGCCAACTATATGCTGGCTATAAGAGACTCACCTTAAATTCAAATACCTAAGTAGGCTGAAAGTGAAAGGATGGAAGATAGTATACCTTGAAGGTAGTAGCTAAAAGACAGCTAGGGTAGCTATACTAATATCAGATAAAATAGACTTTATGTCAAAAACAGTTACAAGGGACAAAGAATGTCATTATATGCTGATATAAGGGTCAATTCAACAGGACAATGTAACAATTGCAAATACATATGCACCTAACAGAAGAGTCCCAGGATATATGGAACAAATACTGACATATTTGAAGGGAGAAATTGAAGATTCTACATTTATTGTAGGAAACTTAAATTTACCACTTTCAATAATGGAAAGAACATCTAGACAAAAGATCAATAAAGAAGTACAAGAATTAAATGATACTCTAAACCAATTAGACTTAAGAGAAGTATATAGAACAATTTACCCAACAACAACAACAGAATATAACTTCATCTCAGGTTCACATGATCATTCTCCAGGACAGACCACATCTTAGGTCACAAAACAAGTCTCAAAAAATTTAAAAATATTGAAATCACGCAATGTATCCTCTCCAATCACAACTGAATGAACCTAGAAATGACAGAGGGAGAAATGGAAAGTTTACAAATACGTGGAAATTAAACGATGTACTTTTAAAGAACTAATGTTTTAAAGAGGATATCACAAGCAAAATTAGGAAATGTTTTGAGACAAATGAAAATGAAACTACAATATAGCAAAATGTATTGGATGTAATGAAAACAGTGCTGAGAGGAAAAATTATAACCCTGTGGGTTTACAATAAAAAATAAGAAATATCTCAAATCAGAGATGTAACTTCAAAACTGGAAGAACTAGAAAGAGAAAAGTAAACTAAACCCAAAGCAAGCAGAAGGAAAGAAATAATAAATATTAGATTGGAAATAAATAAAATAGAGAAGAAAGAAAGAAAAATAGTGAAAACCAAATTCTCATTCTGTGAAAAAATCAATAAAACTGACAAACTTCTATCTAGACTGATGAAGAAAGAGGCCCAAAAATATGAAAATTGGATATGAAAAGGGAAACATTACAGGCAATGTAATGTAATGTTTTATAGTCCTACTGAAACAAAAAGGACTATAAAAGAATACCATGGACAACCATATAGCAATGAATGGTTTGGAATTCTATGTACCCCAGGAAATAATGTTCTTAAAGTTATCCCTCCTTATAAGTGTAAACCTATTGTAAGTAGATTTTCATAAGGTAAGTTCAGTTAAGGACTGGTTTGGGGTGGGTTTAATCCTCTTACTGGAGTCCCTTATAGGAGACTGTAATTCAGACAAAGAAAGAGAGCCACAGAAGCAAAAAGCTGAAAACAAGAAAACCTGGAAGAGAAGAAAGAAACCAGCAGACATTGCCCCATGCTTTGCCATGTGGCAGAGGAATCCAGAATCACTGGCACCTCGTCTTGAGGAAGAAAGCATCATCTTGATAATGACTTGATGTGGACATTTCCACAGCTTTAAAACAGTAAGCTTGTAAGCTAGTAAATTCCAATTTTATAGTATCTGCTTACAGCAGCCTAGCAAATTAAAATAGTAACCTGGACAAATTCCTGGAAATACACAAACTGCCTACACTGACTCAAGAGGAAATAGAAGATTTCAACAAACCAATAACTAGTAAAAAGATTGAATCAGTAATAAAAAAGAGTTTTCTCTATTTTTCTTTCTTTCTTCTCTATTTTATTTATTTCCAATCTAATAAAAATCTACTGAAAAAAGAAAATCCCCAAATCAGATGGCTTCACAGGGGAATTTCACCAAATATTCCAAGAAGAATTAACACCAATCTTTCTCAAACTCTTACAAAAATTGAAGAGGGGACATTCCCTAATTCATTCTATGAGGCCGACATCGCCATCATACTAAAGCCAGATAAAGATACCACAAGAAAATAAAATTACAACCCAATATCTCATATTAATATAAATGCAAAAGTCCTCAACAAAATATTAGCAAACTAAATCCAACAGCATATTGAAGGAATTATAGAGCACGATCAAGGAGTATTCATCCACAGTATGCAAGGGTGATTCAACATAAAAAAATCAATTAAGATAACATACCACATTAACACAATGAAGAAAAAACACATGATCATCTGAATAAATGCAGAAAAGGCATTGGATAAAGTCCAGCGCATCTTCATGAAAAAACCATTTAGTAAACTAGGAATAGAAGGAAACTTCCTCAACATTTCAAAGGGCATATATGAAAAACCCCCAGTCAACATCATACATAATTGGGAATGACTGAAAGCTTTCCCTCCAACATCAGGAACAAGAAAAGGGCATCCACTGTCACCACTGTTATTGAACATTGCAGTGGAAGTTCTTGCCAGAGCAATTAGGCAAGGTAAAGAAATAAAAGGAATCCAAATTTGAAAGGAAGAAGTAAAACCCTCCCTATTTGCAGACGACATGATCCTACATATAGAAAATTCTGAAAAATCCACAAAAAAACTCCTAAAGCTAATAAACTAATTCAGAAAAGTTGTGGGGTACATGATCAACACCCCCAAATAAGTGGAGTTCCTATACACAGCAAAGAAAAATTGGAAAAAGAAATTTTTTAAGCTTACATTCACAGGAACAGCTAAAATAATCAAATATCTACGAATAAATCTAACCAAGATATAAAGGACTTTGAACACATTAAAGCATAAAACATTGCTAAAAGAAATCAAAGATGACATAAATAAATGGAAGGATATTCCTTATTCATTGTTTCAAAGACTAAATATGCATGAGATGTCAATTCGACCCAAAGAAATTTACAGATTCAATGCAATCCCAATCAAAATTCCAACCATCTTCTTTGCAAAAAATGAAAAAGCCAGTCATCAAATTTATATGGGAGGATAAGGAAACCAAACAGCCAAAGCCATCATTGAAAAATGAAATTAAAAGACTCACATCCCAATCTTAAAACTTATTACAAAGCCACAGAAATCAAAACAGCATGGTACTGCCACAAGGGCAGTCATACAGACCAATGGAAAAGAATTGAGAGCTCAGAAAGCAAATGCTCACGTTTATGGCCAACTAAATTTTGTGGGGTTTTTTTGTGCATGTGAACTGGTTTTTGACAAGGGGCAAAGACCACTCAATTTGGAAAGAATAGTCTGTTCAATAAATGGTCCTGAGAAAAGTGGACCTCTATTAGTGTAAGAATAAAAATGAACCCCTACCTCATGCTTTATAAAAATAATCAACCCAAAATGGATCAAAAAACCTAAATATAAAATTCAGAACTATCAAACTCCTAGAAGAAAATTTAATGTAGCATCTTTAGTACCTTGTGTTAGGCAATAGTTTCTTAGACTATATACCCAAAAGTGCATTGAAGGACTTTATCATGAAAGTAAAAGGACAACATACACAATGGGAGAAAATATTTGGAAACCACATATCTGATAAAAGTTTACTATCCAGAAAATACAAATAAAGCCTTCAACCTAACAGCAAAAAAGACAAACAACCCAATTAAAAAACGGACCAAAGATTCGAATAGTCGCTTTTCCAAAAGAAAATCTACAAATGGCCAAAAGTACATGAAAAGATGCTCCTCTAGTTTGCTAGCTGCCGAAATGCAATATACAAGAAACAGAATGGCTTTTAAAAACAGGAATTTAATAAGTTGGTAGTTTACAGTTCTAAGGCCCAGAAAATGTCCCAATTAAAACAAGTCTATAGAAATGTCCAATCTAAGACATCCAGAGAAAGATACCTTAGTTCAAGAAGGTCGATGAAGTTCAGGGTTTCTTTCTCAAGTGAGAAGGCACATGGTGAACACAGTGACAGTTTCTCTATCATCTGGAAAGGCTCATGGAGAGCACAGCATCATCTGCTCTTTCTCTCCTGCCTTCCTGTTTCATGAAGCTCCCCGGGAGGCATTTTCCTTCTTCATCTCCAAAGCTCTGGCTGATGGACTTTCTGCTTCATGGTGCTGCAGCATTCTCTGCTCTCTCTGAATCTCCTTTCCTCTTTTATAGGACTTCAGAAACTAATGAAGACCCACCCAAATGGGTGGAGACATGTCATCACCTAACCCGGTTTAACAACCACGCTTGACTAAATCACATCATCCAGGGAGATGATCTAATCACAGTTTCAAACATATAGTATTGAACAGGGATTATTCTACTTTTATGAAATGGGATTTTGATTAAAACATGGCTTTTCTAGGGGGCATACATCCTTTCAAATCAGCACAGATGCTCAACATCATTTGCCATCAGGGAAACACAAATCAAAACCACAGCAAAATACCACTTTATAACCACCAGAATGACTACTGTGCAAAAAAATGGAAAATTACTGGAAAGCATGTGGAGAAATAGGGACACTCATTCATGGCTGGCTGGGATGTAAATGGTGCTGGCAGTGTTATAGAGTTTGGTGATTCCTCAGAAAGTTATGTATAGAATTACCACATGATCCAGCAACCCCACTTCCAGGCATATATCCAAAAGAACTGAAAGACCTGACTGGTTATTTGCATGCCCATGTTCATAGCAGCATTATTCACATTTGCCAAAAGATGGAAGCAACCCATGTGTCCATCAACCAGTGAACAGATAAACAAAATGTGGTACATACACACAATGGAATATATTATTCTGCTGTAAAACAGAATGAAGTCTTGATATTTACAACAACATGGATGAACACTGAAGATTTTATATTGAGTGAAATAATCCATACAAAAAGGACAAATATTGTATGTTCTCACTGATATGATATAATTGGAAGAACCAAACTCTTAGTCAGGTTCTAGAATATAGGTTTATAGGAAATGGGATGAGGGTAGGGAAGAGGAAGTTAAGGCTTAAATTGTAACAGAAGTTTTATCCGGGATGATGGAAAAGATGGGAAGTAATAGCATAATATTGTGACATAATTAACAGCACTGAATTATATATTTTAATGTGGTCAAATTGGAAGTTTTAGGTTTTATATATGATGCTAGAATATTTTTTTAATCCATAGGCCCTGGTATGATTCTTTCCAGAGCAACTGTTTTCCAGAACAGTGGTTTTCTGCCTTCTCTTCCATATAGACATGTGCCTCCATCCCATGAAAGATTCAATGGACATGGACATGAGCTCTTTTAGGCCCCGAACTACCTTTTTAGTTTTGAACTAAAGGCCAACAAAGATTACCACTTTAAGGTTGATGATGATAAAAATGAGTACCAGTTATCTTTAAGAATGGTTAGTTTAGGGGCTGGTGCAAAGGATGAATGGCAATCCAATTAAATTAATACTGACAACTTTAAAAATGTCTGTATAGCCAACAGCTTCCCTTGTTGGCTTTAAAATAACAGCGCCTATAGTCTTACAGTTGGAGTATGGATCCAGGCTTGTGCATATTAGTGGATTGCATTTAGTAGCTGTGAAGGAAGATGCAGAGTCAGAAGCAAAAGAGGAGGAGATGTGAACTCTTAAGCATATCTGGAAAGTGAGGTGCCTCAGGGAGTGGTAACATGTTTCCACAGGAAAAAAAAACTAAACTTGCTTCTGAAGAAGATGATGATGATAATGATTTTGATGAGGAGGAAATGGAACAAAAAGCTCTAGTGATGAAATCTATACAAGGGAGGTAGGGCAATATGGTGACATTGGGAGGTGTGGAGTTTAGTTAATCCTCCAGAGCAACTAGTAAATAGCCAGGAGCTGTCTGGCACAACTGTTTTGGGTGACATTCATGACTGGACACACATCATACACTGATCTGGAAAGGCTGGAAGGGCTGAGATTATAGTAGAGAAGTGTAAGTGAAGCTCCCAAACTGCCAATCCAGCACCCCTCCCTCACTGGCATGGCAGGTGTGTTGGAGACAAGCTTTGAACACAACATAGGCATGCAAATAACAAGTCAGGTCTTTCAGTTCTTTTGGATATATGCCTGGAAGTGGGGTTGCTGGATCATGTGGTAATTCTATACATAACTTTCTGAGGAACCACCAAACTCTATAACACAGCCTGCACCAAACTCTATACCACTGCCTGCAACAAAAGAAGGTAGCTCAACCAAGCTCCAATTGTAGTTTTAATTGACAAACTTGGACTGCTGAATACAAGCTCTGAGCACAAATAAACCCAGAGCAAGTGGGAAAGGAACCCTGAGATTTCTCCCAGCAGAAAGGATGCAGTGCTGATGGAATTTAAAAAAATTGAGGCTTTAGGATACATTTGAGAACAGAATACTGGAAAAGTGTTGTGCCCAAAGAAAGGGGCACACAGACTTGGATACCAACTCTAGCTTTTGACTTGCAAACCTTGGGGGCTGGGGCCTGGCTCTAAAAATGATTGATTGATTGATTGATTGATTGATTGATTGATTGATTTAACTATTCTAAGTAGCTCATTAGAGAACTTTCAATTGTCAGTACTGACCCAGGCAAGGGTGGAAGGAAGACATCTGAGAGACAAAGTAAGTAATCAAGTGAAGGAGATAATTCCCTAAGGGGCATATCTTGCCCAAGAAAAAGGGGTGGTGGGGCCCAGCTCAAGTGGCAGCTCTCATTCAGAGAATTCAGTCCTCAGGGGTTGGAAAATAGAAACAACTTAAGCCTGCCTTCTACCTCAGCCTCTGTCTCAACCACAGTCCTGGGGAGGGTCAGGGTCTGCTGAGAATTAGAGGCACCACACCACTTTATATTGGTGGAGAATTGCAGGCTGACAAGTACCATCTCCTGGGCAGGAAGGAAAAAGACAGAATCAAGACACCTCATAGGAAAGACTGGTAACCTGATGGGTCTCATCCTCAGGGAAACTTGACACTGATTACACACTTTTCTTGAGTCCTGGGCCTGTATCTGGGAAAATCTGATTAGGGTTTATCCTATCTGCCAGGGCAAGAAACAGAAAACAAGAGCTTAAAAATTCTAATCAGTTAAACAGAAGCTATCCTAGAAGCCTAGACTAAGTTGAACTGAATGTCAAAGAACATATAGAGAAGAAAACCAACCAATAAGAAAACCCTAGGTAAAAATAGTGAAAATAAGTTCAGAAATAACTAATCAAGGAAATCAGATACCTAGACACCAGCAAAAAAATTACAAGTCATAATGGGAAAAACAAAGATATGGCCCAGTCAAAGAAACAAACACATTTCAAAAGAGATGCAGGAATTGAAACAAGTAATCAAGGATGATCAAACAGACATGCAAAATCACGTCAAAAATCAAATCAGTGATCTGAGAGAACACATGGCAAAAGAGATGAAGGATCTAAAGAAGCCATTGGGCAACAATAAAGAAAAACTCAAAAGTTTGAAACAAATGGTAGAAATTATGGGAATGAAAGGCACAATAGAAGAGCAGATCTGAATAGGCAGAAGAAAGGATTAGTGAACTAGATGGCTGAACATCTGATATCCCACACTCAAAAGAACAAATAAGGCAAAGGATGAGCAAGGGCTCAAGGAATTGAATAACAACATGAAGCATGCAAATATAAGTGTTAGGTGTCCTAGAAGGAGAAGAGAAGGAAAAGAGGGCAGAAAGAATGGAGAAAATAATCAGTGAAAATTTCCCATCTCTGATGAAAGACATAAAATTACAGATCCGAGAAGCATAGCATACCACAAACAGAAAATATCTGAATAGACTTACTCCAAGATACTTACTAATTAGATTGCCAAAACATCAAAGACAAAGAGAATTCTGAAAGCAGAAAGAGGAAAGTGATGCAACATTTACAAGGAAAGCTCAATAAGACTATGTATGGATTTCTCATCGGAAACCATGGTGGTAAGAAGGCATTGGTATAACACATTTAAGATAATGAAAGAAAAATTGCCAACCAAGAATTCTATATCTGGCAAAACTGTCCTTCAAAAATGAGGGAGAATCTAAGTTATTTCAGACAGATACTGAGAAAGCTTGTAAACAAGAGACCTGTTCTACAAGAAATATTAAAGGAAGTATATACAGATAGATAGGATAAAAAACAGGAGAGAGGGGTTTATACAACAGTGTAGAAATTAAGACTATCAGTAAGGGTAAAAAGAGAGATAAAAACAAGATGTGACAACTAAAACCCAAAAGACAAAATGGTAGAAGAAAGTACAGGCTTTAGAGTAATAAAATTAAATGTTAATAGATTAAACTTCCCTGTCAAAAAACATAGAGTGACAAAAGGAATTTTAAAACAGGACCTATATATATGCTTTAAAGAGACTAACTTAGACCCAAGGACAAAAAATAGGTTGAAACTGAAAGGTTGGAGAAAGACATTTCACAAGAACAACCTGAAAAGACTGGGGGTAACTATGCTAATATCAGACAGATTAAACTTCAAATGTAAGACAACTGAAAGGGACAAAGAAGGACAGTGTGTGTTAATAAAAGCGACAATTCATCAAGAAGACAAAATGATCATAAATATTCATGCAGTGAGCCAGACTGCCCCAAAATACATGAGGTACATACTCACAACACTGAAGGGAGAAGTAGACACTTCTACAATAATAGTTGGAGACATTAATACACCACTCTCATCAATGGATAGAACATCTAGACAGAGGATCAAAAGGAAACTGAGATTTTGTATAGTACAATAAATGAACTAGACTCAGCAGACATTTATAGGATATTACAACCCACAACAGCAGGATGTACATTTTTCTCAAGTGCTCATGGATCATTCTCCAGCATATAAAAGGGTCCTGTTTTTTAATCCCTTCTGCCAGTCTATTTCATTTGCCTGGGGTGTTTAATCAATTAACATTTAATTGTGGTTCACAAGTCATGTCTCAATACATTTTAAGAGATTGAAATTATACAAAACACTTTCTTGAATCATAATGGAATGAAGTTGGAAATCAATAATAGGCAGAAGGCACCAAAATTCACAAATATATGGTAGGTAAACAACATACTTTTAAAGAACCAATGGGTTAAGGAAGAAGTTACAAGAGAAATCAGTATACATTTCAAGGCAAATGAAAATGAAAACACAGTATATGAAAACTTACGGGATGCAGGAAAGGCAGTGCTGCGAGGGAACTTTATTGCCCTAAATGCCTATATTAAAATAGAAGAAAGAATGAAGGAATTAACTATTCACTGGAGGAACTAAAAGAACAGCAAACTAACCCCAAAGCAAACATTAATAAAGAAATAACAAAGATTAGAGCAGAAATAAACGAAATTGAGAACCTGAACAAAATAGGGAGAATAAACAAAACCAGAAGATGGTTCTTTGAAAAAAATCAACAAAATCAGTATACCCTTAGCCAGACTGATGAAAAAAAAAAAAGAGAGAGAGGATGCAAATAAAATCAGAAATGGGAGAGAGGACATAATTACTGACCCCACAGAAATATAGGAGTTAATAAGAGGATACAATGAGCAACTATACACTAACAAACTAGAAAATATAGACAAAATGGCACTTCCTAGAAAAAAATGAACGATCAACATTGACCCTAGAAGAAATAATCAACCTCAACAAAACAATCACAAGTAAAGAAATTAAATCGATCATCAAAAATACTCCCCCCACAAAAAATCCTAGCACCAGATGGCTTCACATGTGAATTCTACCAAGCATACAAGAAAGAATTAGAAAATCTTGTGTCTAATGCTCCTTTTATCTATGGTGTGGACCAATGAGTAAAACATATGGATTAAAAATAAATAAATAATAGGGGGAGCAAATGTTAAAATAAATATAGTAGACTGAAATGCTAGTGATCAAGAAAGGAAATGGCAAGGGGTATAGGAAAAAAATAGGGGAAATAAAGGTAGGTGGAAACACTAGCAGTCCTAATGAGAGGGAAGGGTAAGGAGTATGGCATGTATGAGTTTTTTTCTTTTTATTTCTTTTTCTGAATTGATGCAAATGTTCTAAGAAATAATCATGGTGATGAATATACAACTAGATGAGGATATTGTGAGTTATTGATTATATAACAAGAATGGAATGATTATATACCAAGAATGGAATGATCATATCATAAGAATGTTTGTGTTTGCATGTTGTTATGGTTAAAATTTTTTTTTAATTTAAGAAAAGAACGAATTAGTACTAATTATGCTCAAACTCTTCAAGAAAAGGTGAGAAAGAAGAGGTGGGAAAGCTACCTGGCTCATTCTGTGAAGCCAACATCACCCTAATACCAAAGCCACAGATACTATAAGAAAATAAAATTATATGAGAATATCTTTAATGAATATAGATGCAAAAATCCTCAACAAAATACTCACATTAAAGAATTATACACCATGTTCAAGTGAGATTTATTCCAGGTATGCAAGGCTGGTTCAACACAAGAAAATCAGTTATCATAATATACCACATCAATAAATCAAAGTGAAAAAACCACATGATTATCTCAATGGATTTTCAAAAGGCATCTGACAAAATTCAAATCCTTTCTTGATGAAAACACTTCAAAGTGTTGGAATAGAAGGGAACTTCTTCAACATGAGAAAGGGAATATATGAAAAACCAACAGCTAACATCAATTCAAAGGTGAAAGATGGAAAGCGTTCCCTCTAAGAATGGAACAAGACAAGGATGTTCACTGTCACCATTGTTATTTAATATTGTACTGTAATTTCTAGTTCAAGCAATTGGGCAAGACAAATAAATAAAAGATATCCAAAATGGAAAGGAAAAAGTAAAACATTCAGTGTCTGCAGATGGCATGATACTATATGTAGAAAATCCTGAAAATTCTACAGGAAAGAAGAGGTAATAAATGAGCTCAGCAAAGTGGCAGTGAGCAATCTGGGGAGGAAATCAAGAGAAAAATTCCATTTACAATAGCGATCGAAAGAATCGAATATATAGGAATAAATTTAACCAGGGCACAAAGGACCTATACCAAAAAAACTACAAGAAATTGCTGTAAGAATACAAGAACACATTGACAGAGAAGAAGAATGGTGAACATGGTGCCATACAATGCAATATTGTGCAACTAAAGAAAAAAACAAAGTTGTGAGGTATGTGATGAGATGAATGATCCTTGGGGATATTATGTGATGCAAAATAAGCCAGAAACAAAAGAATAAATATTGTATAGTCTCTTTTAGAAAATGTTTATAGGAAAATTGGAGCCTAGATTGTAAGCTTATATAGCAGTTACATTTAATCCAGAGCTGTAAACGTCATTTCAAGATTTTGAGATGCTGTGCTACATATGCATAAGCTAGTATCTCCCTAGAACTTTGGGACCTGTGTGACACCTAAGACTCAGAGTTAGAGTTCTGCAGCTCTAAAAGTCAGCATTGCTACATACAACAACTGTTAAAGAAACCAAAAAAGGGATCAGCCTTCAATTAGAATCAAGAATGAAGCTGATTGGGTTGGGACAAGGTAAATCAGAATACAAGAGCAAGGATGACATAGTCTGAATTTTAGAACTTCACCTACTGTATGAGACCAAAGTGAAAGAGGTTTATTTTTTGCAAAACCTACATGTTCTGTACCATACAATCTAATTCAGCCTATCTGGATAGCTCAGTTAAACAATGCAAACACAAGGAATCCAGAATGAGAATGAGGACTTATAATTCTGTATAGCTTCATGTAAAACCCTGACACCTCCCAGAAAATGTTGGGCAGATAATTTTAAAGTATTGGCAAAGTCCCTTGAGGGATAGGAGAAAAATTATGGGACTATTAAGCTTTACAACAGGGGGAAAACCCTGATATATTTTCAATATTAGAGACTCCCAAGTCAGTAGTAAGTCCTTGAATCTTGAGGCTTATTTATATAGCAAAGAATCTAAATCTACCTATAGTTATGCCTACAGTTACTTCCATAAAACTTCTTTTGTTTCTCAGATGTTGCCTCTCTCTCTTTTTAAGCCCAACTCTGTAAGTAAAATCATTATCCTCCCCCCTAGATGGCACATGAAATCCTGTGGTGAATGTCTCCCTGACAATGTCGGAAATTACTCCCAGGGATGAGCCTGGCCCTGGCACTGTGAAATTGACAATGCCTTCATGACCAAAAGGGGGAAAAGAAATGTAACAAAATAAGGGATCAGTGGATAAGAGAGTTCAACTAGAGTTGAGAAGCTACTCTGGAGGCAACATTTATGCAAACTTCAGCTAGAAATTACTAATCACCACTATTTGCCAAACCACAACCAAAACCATTTGTGTTAACCCTAAAGAATATTTAGGGGTCTCTCTGAGATTCCACCAAACTTTCATACACTAAGTTTATTTTCAAGAAGCCTATAACCTCCAGATGGTTCCTAGGCCAGATAAGTCCTGAAACCCAGAGGGGCTAGCCATTCCAAAAAGTTCCATTGCTCTATCCCATATTATCAACACCCTCTTTCCACATGAAAAAGTTAGAATGGGCATAGCCCAAATACACCTAAAGATTGGGAGAAGGATCAAAGGAAACGAAGGAATTATAACAAATGAGTATGACTGCTGAATCACTGTACTGCTATTTATTTCACTCTCCAGTATCTTGGAGGAGCTAGAAGGGAAACATGAAATTGTGGAACTGTAACCCACAAACTTCAAAATCTATTCTATAACTATTTGTTACAATGTACTTTGAAATGTATTGATTTTGTGTATATATCACAATAAAAAGTGTTAAAAATGAGAAATCGGAGAAGACAAATAAATGGAAGAACATATCATGTTCATGGATTAGAAAATTAAATACAGTTAAGATGTCAGTTCTACCCAAATTGGCTTACAGATTCAATGCAATACCAATTAAAATCCCCAAAACATACTTTCCAGAAACAGAAAAAAACCAATAACCAAGTTTAGTTGGAAGAGCAGGGTGCCACAAATAGCTAAAATATCTTCAGAAAGAGCAATGAAATGGGAGGGCTCACAATATTTGGCTTTAAAGCATATTGCAATGCTACAGTGGTCAAAACAGCATGGTATTGGCTTAAAGATAGATATACTAACCAATGGAATCAAATTGAGTTTTCAGAAGAAGACCCTGTCATCTATGTATGGCAGCAGATCTGTGTTTTCTATGTCTTTCAGCCTACAATTTCAGTCTCTTTTAGTTGGAATAGAGTTCAATATGGCATATTTTCAGAGTTTTGCTTTGGGATAAGATTTTTCATACTTATGTAGAGGAATAATATTCTTCAGGTGGATAATTCCATATCATATATCAGTGTCAAAACAAAGTACTCACAAAGACCAAGTTGGGAGAACAGATGCAAGTTATAGTCAGGAAAAGAAAAGGAAATAAGTTTTTGTTTGTTTGTTTATGTTTGTTTGTTTTTGCATGGGCAGGCACCAGGAATCAGGAAATAAGTTTTTATGAGCTAAGGTAACTGGATTCCTTTCTGTATCAGAGTTTGTAGAAGAGAAACTTCATGTCTTCTATGCATGAGGCCAACTTAAATGCTTTTTTGTCTTTTAGCTGTTCCCTTCATCACAAACTAAAAACAGGGAAGACAATTAAATAAAATAGTCTTGTGGTTCTCTTCATTATCATTAATAGAAACTCACCATGCATTTCATTACTCCCATGAAGCCCATTTGAACACCCAATTATTGATAACTATAGCCAATAGTATTTCTAGTTGGGGATCATCATTATACTGACATTAAAATTAGCAGTGAATCAAGTTATTTTTTCAGATGTGTCAGAGACTGCTAGATATTTCCTAATATCCACTTTCACCTTCTTTATTAGTTGTACCCTAATTCTATTTCAACACATTGTTACCTGAAGTAAAAACTACATTTCCCACCTCTTTGAAGTTAGTTATGACCATATTTTATTCTATTACTATACACTAAATGTATAGCAGTTCAAAACTATATTTCTCCAAACCTTTCATATTTTTCCCTTTACTGGGTAAAATATTTTATAATATTCCAGCTTCTCAGAATTTCTATTCCAAGTTGCATAACATCTAAGGACTATATATGGGTCATATTACAGGTAGATAATTTTCAGTTTTAGATTTTGGGTTGTTTTTACCATAATTTTTTCTGATTCTTTATATTTCTATTCTCACTTTCTTTCTTTGTTGCAATTTTGAAGTTTAATATTTCCATGAATAGGAAAGCCTGATAATCAGAGGAGAACCCAAAGTATGTGCCCCATGGAATGAATTCTTAAATGGAAGTGAGGCAGGAGAAACAGAAAAGAAACAAAAGAAAATGGCAGCTAAGTCAGGGAGGCTAAGATGAAAATGGCAGAGTAAATCATGATGATGAAAAGGCATTTTAGAATGCCCAGAGTCTCAGGGCAGTTGCTGGGGTAGGGAGAGGAAAATATTACATTTGTTCAGGAGGCAAAAAGTAGAAATAAGGGGAGCAATTACTCTATAGTTAAAGACATAGTCAGAAATTATATTACAAATGAAAACTTGAAGTCTGATAACTAAATGCTATCACCATCTCGCAGTGCTGACTCACCAATGAATATGAAATGGGAAAGCCTTTGGAATCCAGGTTTAGAAAATTGTTCTCAGGGGAGAGAGACTACAGGAGGCAAGTAGAGGATAACAAATGCGATGAAGGCAAGATATCTGGTGGGAAACCCAGCTTTTCATTAGAGGGCAATCACTAATCCCTACTTCATCACATTATATAAAGGAAGATCCAAGCCTTCCACTTCCCACTCATGAGGAGGTGGGAGTGTTGGAGTGAACATTTTTGAACTCTCAACACTGATAAAAGGAAAATATGATTAGTCAGAGTTTGGGACATAAGTAGAATTACCTTTCATATGTGGGTGTTATCAATGTATGGCAGGAGAGCTCAGACTGTCTCTATTCTCTGTTCTTATCTTCATCTTCATGGCCATGAATGGGTTTAGAGTTTGGTCTACCATCCAGCTTTTCACATAAGTAGGACCTCAACATGGAGAATACATGGTTTATTCAGAGGGGTGAAGGCAAATGCTTTTAATGGGAATAGGCCACACTGAGAAAAATTAGAATTCCAAGCAGAAAAAATTAAATCAGTTCATTTTTTAAAAATACAGATATTATGTGGGTGGGGAACACAAAAATTGGAAACCAAGTATTTTTTATCTCTATTTCAGCAGACATACACTAAATTTAAAATCTTGGAGAGACTTGAAAATTGTTCTTATGAAAGGGATGCAGAGGCAATATGGATAAAAATTAGATGAATTTTAGAAAGAGATGGCAATGAAGCAAAGGCCATACCTATTGGGTACTTAAACAAATAACATATCAAGAAGCCAATAAAATAATGATACTTGTTATATAGAATGCTATATTTATTTTCAATAATCTCAGTGTGGAAAAAAATTTTAATTTAAGAAAGAGCCATAGGAGAGTTGAAAACAGAAGTTAATTGGGAAAACAGAAATACTGATTTAACTCACAGATTTAAAGATTGAAGATGTTTACTGTGTAGTCCTCAATTACATAATACCTTACACTGGGGCTGAATAACTGGCCATAAATATTTGAATGTTTATATTCAGGAATTTATTTAACTGGCAATCAGGAGCACAAATTGGTAAATACAATTGAATTGCATATTTAAGTTTGATAAATTTAATTTGCTATGTGCTTAACTGGAGATCTTCTACTTTCAGGCTGGGCCAGTGCTTAATGGTTGTAGACACTATGTGCCTAGTTTTGATGAAACTACCTCACCTACCCAAAGCCATTCCCTGCACCAGACTTTCTTTATATCTTGCTTTACTAGAACTTGAAATCATTTCAATATTTGATAGTCTCACTTAAGGCATTGTTTCTAAAAATTCCTTTTATAAAGTATATGTGTTATTTAGAAGGGAGAGAAGAATTCTGGGATCTCTTCAGAACAGCAGCACTAATTTGTTCATAGAGTTTTTGAGTTTTCACCTTAGAAAGCACAGTAACACAGCCCTCAATGGAAAAGTTCTGAGGAAATTAATTTCACTGGAAATAAGACCTGTGCTTAGCCGCCCTAAGCCTAAAACATAACTTTGCAGAATTAAAACGGACATGATCAGGGAATAGGGGCTGGTTGAAGGACAGCATTGTTAAAGGGAAAATCTTTAGAGAACTCTCAAATGCTATGGTTTAAGTTAAAAATTTGAATCCTAGCTGAAGAATAACTTTGCCATTTATGCATCTCAAGGCTAACTCAGTCCTCTCCAAAGAGTGTTCCTTAAAATTCTAGTTCAGGGTTAAGCAAACTACAGACTGCAGGTTATATCTGGCCACTGCTGTTTTTGTAAGTACCGTTTTATTGTAACACAGCTGTACTCATTCGTTTATGTATTCTCTATGGCTGCTTTCCATAGACAACTCTTCTACAGCAGCAGAGTTGAGAGGTTACAATAGACACAGCAGGCCAGACAGAGCCTAAAATATTCACTGTCAGGTCCTTTACAGAAAAAGTTAATAGATATTACCTAATCAAAATGTTTGGGAGACTCTGAGTTAGTAAAATTATCCTTTTCTGTAAGATTTCTCAGAATCTTTAAGATGCTAAATCCCATCAAGGGAACTGGGAATATTCAAAGCCTCACAAACTTATTTAAGATCACAAAATACTTTTTCTGTGGACTATCTGGAAGGACCTCTTTTTCATAAAGCATGCTAAAGGAATGCTACTGCATCACTCAGTTAAAAGGCATATTAATAGAGTTCTAAGCATTAGAGATTCAAAGACGTGTAGGATGTCATCTTTGCTCTCAAGGAGCTCATTGCCTATGAGGGATTCATATATTAAACAAATAATTGCAATGCAGCATAGGAAAAGTGCTAAACTAGGGCATATAAAATAACTGGAAATAGTTCAAAGGATAGAAAAATCAACTTTGATTGGTATGGATGGAGGCTGCAAATCAGAAGAACAGAGGAGGAGATACTTAAATCATACTCTGAGGGATGACTTTTCCAAGCAGAAAATTTAAAGAATGGCATCCAGACAGAATGAATATCTCAATAAAATAGAGTTTGATTTCAGAAACCATAAGGAATTTGTGTTTGAGAACTCAAGAATATATTTGGTTGAGGAAGCAGACAAAGTACATGCCCCTAATCTTGAGACATGTGTGAAGGATCTGTGGAAAAAAAAAAGGATTAATGATGAAGAAAGAGATTATATATACCATCTGTGTTGGTGCCATACAGAATGATGAAGGAAATAAGCAATGCTTCTATTTTCTCCTAGAGTAAGAGTCTAAAAACCAAAATGTAACATGAAATTTAGAGAAAACAAGGGCAGTTTTAAGTGATAATTTACTTTGTAGTTTCATTTGTGCAGCAATTTTCAACTTCTCTTTTGGATAATAAATGGAGAAATGAATTGAAAATATGGGTACTTGCCAGGTATAGATGAGAATTTTGACTTTAGAAAAAAATGTAGATTTCATGGGGGAAATTCCCCAATCTGCCTGACAAAACATAAATTTCCACATCATTAGTGTGAGTAAATTTGGAAACCCAACCAAGAAAAATGTCTCCATGATACATAGCTAAGGATGAACAAAAGATGCTTTGGAAACCACAGATAAGCTAAAGGCTAGCAGACCCCTGGTGAATATTTTGTTATTGTTGTTTTAGGATGATTGCAAGGACTCTATGAAAGGTTGCTGTGGGCAAGATCTAGAAATAATAACAATAAACTTTGTATTCATCTATTGCCTTAATTTTCAAAATATTTTTCCGCTCTTATCCACTGATTTTTCTCCTGGTACCCTTCCTATATACCTACTCCTTGGCTTTTCCAGCTTGTCCTCTTTCTTCTTCTCAGTCTATGACTTTGTGATAGTAACTCCACTGAGATAACCAAAGCTTTCTGATATGAGATCTCTTAATTTTCCTATCTTTTATCAAAAAAATAGATATTTACATAACTTTGCCAATTCTCCCATCTTTCCCTCTCATCTTAAAAGAAGAAATCCCCTTGCTTCTTTCCAGGAATGGGCTTTCATTCTGTTAATGCTGATCTCATTCATTCCCAGAACTTGCCCCAGAACTTCCCTCTTTTTTCATCACTTTCAAACTTGTCCTCCTTGTTTTCTTGTTTTAACAACTAATGTACTAAAGGTTCTCCAACTCTAAATAAATTTTCCCTTAACTTCATCTTTCTACTTTTCCCTTTTTCATCCCTGCTCATACTCACAGGAATAACTGACCCTCAACTCTACTCTTCTACATGACTCACTTTCACCTTAATCCTTAGTCTAGTTTCAACACTCTTTCACTGAAACTTTTTCTTAGACATCACCATCATCATTTCCAAATCTAGTAGCTTTTACTCTGTCCCTATTCTTCAAGGTTCTGTGATTTCCCCTTCTTGTCTTTTTTTTGACTTGGCATGCCATTAGTCTTAGTGACTATTATAATATGTACCCTTTCCTTGGGTTGTATTTTCCATTTTAATAAAGAACATTTATTGCTCCTATTTCTTTTAGGGCTCCTATTTTCACATCTTTTATCCTTTGGACCATTCGATTGATACTTCTAAGATAAACTCATTATTGTGAGAACTTCAGAGACATTAATGAAAAGTATAATTCTCAAATACTATGCTTTCATTGTAGAAATTAAAAGTTGAAGAAAATAAAGATCACCCATATTTACATCACCCCCAAAATAAGCACTGTTAGTAATTTAATGTATTAGCATCCTGTCTTTCCTCTACATACAACAAAAATGAGATCACTGCATATACAATTTTACATACCATTTTATTCATTTAACATTACCTCATAGCACATCTTAATGCCTTTAAATATTTTACAAACACCATTTTAATGCTCTCAGAGCATTGCATCATGGATGTACCATATTTTATTCAGTCATTTTTATATTTTGTTCTTTTACTTTACATTGTTACTATTACAAATAATGCTGTGATGAATATCTTTATACATAAATTTTATTTATATTTCAGACACAGGAATTATAAAATCATACGTGCATACTTTTATTTTGCCTTGATTACAATTTTATATGAAACCATAGGTCATAAGTCACCAGAGCTTTAATAAGAAGCCTTAAGAGAAAAAGTACTTAAGAGCATAAAACTTCGTGCTAGATCATTCACTTCGTTTTCTAGAGAAAGAAGTTTCAAAGAATTTTATAAATCAGAAAACAGGGAGGCTCAAAGGGCAGATCATTAGCACCTTGGGTTGGAGATTATGTTTACATTAGATCTACATATGTTCTATACCTTGTCACATGAAATTGAGTTTGGCTAGATTATTCGTTGAAAAAGCCAAAAAAAGACTTACTGCAAAACTCTTTTTATATGTATGAAGATTCACTGTCATCACCTATGGAATACAGCAATTGTCCTTGAGGCTATGAATTCCGCAAATCTGGCTTTATATGTTTGCCATAAGAAATTGACTATGAATTCCACAAATGTGGTTTTACATGTTTGCCATAAGAAATCGAATTTACATACTATATGTTCATTATAAAAAAATTATACTTACTAGAAGATGTTTGCTATAGAAAATTGAATTTATACCTCTTAAGTTGCAATACACATATCAGCACAGTAATGATTAAACTAACTTACTGGTCTATGACATCACTAACTTTATTCTAAACTTTACCAAGTGGTATGAATTCACTGAGAATTAAAACTTTCCGTTTTCACTTTCTTCTATATTCCTGTAAAAAAAAAATTGTAATTCTAACAGCTTCATTTCTAAAGAATATGCAAAAATTGTTTCGTCATCAAGATTCACCCCTACAAGCCAGAGTTAATTGAAGGCCTTATGAAATTTGAAGGTTCCTTTTACTTTGTACCAAAGAGTTCATTTATTCTACAAATTCATATTGTGCATCAGTTATATCAGGCACCAGGCTTGTTACTAGAAACATAGTACACAATGATCAAAATAATCATCCTAATTCATACTTTCAATGGCAGTGGTTGAAGGTGCCTATGGTATTATATCTTTGACAAGACAAGTTATCATTGTTTTAAATCGATGATTTTATTTGTCAAATAAAACATAATTTAATTCAATTACCTGTCATCACTAAGGATGTTAACATTTTCCTCATATCTATGAGTTATTTCAATTTCTTTTTTATTTACTAATATCTCTACTGATATTTTAAGTTTAATTTAGTCATAGGAGCACATTATATATTATGGATGTCAATGCTTTGTCTTTATTGTTTATGGTAAATACACAGAAAAATACATAGAAATTTTTGTTCCCATCTATTATTTTTTTCTTTATGATGTTTTCCATTGTTTTATGCTTAGCCATGTTTTTCCCATCCCAAGAACATTCATATTTTCTTCTATTTCTCTATTTTTAAACTGTACATGAAATCTTTAATCTCTCAGGGCCTTACTTTGGTGTATAGTATAATATAAAGAGTTAAATTTATTTGTTATCAAATTTCTTAAGCTGTAATTCCAAATCAACTTACTTCTTTTGTTTATATCCCATAACAATTATTCTATTTTTCATTATAGATCTTATAGATATATTGATATTTGCCGGTATAAAAGGACCAAGACTTTTACCTTCATGGTTGAGTGTATCTATTAATAATTTCAATTCCCTCCTTGGTTTTGCCAGCCTCACAAAGCAGTTTCCACAAGAAAGGTGATTGCTGATTTCAACGAAGGCCTCAGTTTGTGAGTATTTCAGAATGAACAAATTTTTAAAAATTTTCTTGCTACTACTGTATTTCAGTCCTTAATATATCTTATTTAAAAGACTTAGAATAATCACTTTTAACGAAAGATAGAGTTTCCATGGCAGGATTTTTCTTACACCTCACCACTTTTCATGACAGTATTTCCCCATCCCCAACCAGGGCAGACAAAGATTACACTATAAATTTCAGTCTCCAAAATTAGGTATGCGTGTACTGTAACTTTCTTTAAGTTGTCAATCACTGAACTTAATTTCTACTTAGATCCTCCAATGTATCAGACTGCAGAAGCCTCAATCTAGTCTCTCCTCACCCACTCCTTTTCTTGAAGTTTGTTTTTAAACTTTATTTGTCTGTGGTCCTCAAAAATATGAAATGGATAGGGGTTGGAATCTTGTCCATATCAGTCAGGGCTGTCCTCCTAACACAAAGCAACATTCATTAGTTCACTATGTCATATCTCATTCACATCCTAAAAGTCCCTCAAGTACAGAGACTTTCTTCATATGTCTTTGCCCCCTTGACTCAGATTATTCTGTTTATCCCATAATTGGCTAGGTGGCTGTTCTAGCTTGCTAGCTGCCAGAATGCAACACACCAGAGATGGATTGGGTTTTAATAAAAGGGGATTTATTTTGTTAGTTCTTCAGAGGAAAGGCAGCTAACTTTCCACTGAGGTTCTTTCTTATGTGGGAAGGCACAGCATGGTCTCTGCTGGCCTTCTCTACAGGCCTCTGGGTTCCAACACCTTTCCCCGGGGTGATTTCTTTCTGCATCTCCAAAGGCCTGGACTGAGCTGTGAATGCTGAGATGAGGCATGCTGAGCTGCTTGGGCTGTGGTACATTGAACTCTCTCATTTAAACACCAGCCAATTAAGTCAAACATCATTCATTGCAGCAGGCACGCCTCCTAGCCGACTGCAGATGTAAGGAACAACAGATGAGGTTCACGTACCATTGACTCATGTCCACAGCAACAGAACTAGGTGCCTTCACCTGGCCAAGTGGACAACTGAATCTAACTACCACAGTGGCTCTATTCAGTTCTTCTCCTAGGCCCTCAGGTTCAGTCTGCTGTCCTGGCATTACCCTGCATTCATGGAGTTCTGTGAGCCTACCCTAGCTGTCTGATACCACAGTGAACACCCTTGGAGAAACCATTTACTTGGAAGATAATATGAACAGCACCCTCCACAATTGTATAGCACAGTAGCTTAAAACACATCATTCTTCCACGTCTACTCTCACAACTTTTATTCATAGGATTCCCTTTCTCAGATTCCTAAACCCTTATGTAATTTTCAGTCATCCCTCCCATGCAGAGCACACGTACATACCAAACAGAACATGGTTAAGGATAGGCCACCAAAAAGCTTGATGTGTTACAAGGAGACACTACTAGCTTCTACTCAATGCTTCCCCCAGTCTTTTTCTAGATCTGCCAAATGTGTAGTACCAGCCCAAGTCTGATTCATCAGATATTCCTCTAAATTCTAAGTTCTCTTAGGTAAGACTTTGAAACTTAGAAAGCATTTTTCACTCTTAGCAGTGCAAAAGTTCTGACTGATTATCTCATTGAGGCTTGAACCTGAAGGAGATTAGTGGTGGTCACTTTCCTTTATCCCTTGTTTCCATTTGCTTGTTTCTCAAGCCCTGTCCAAATAAATCCAGGAGAATTTTTTAAACTAAAGTAAAAGATGATCAACACACCAGGCCAAAGACCACAGAGGAGAATATATGAAACAGAAAAGATGGCAGGGAGGAAAGCGACTTAAATTGAGATGAGCAACCAAAGGGAGAACAGAAACTGCAAAGAGAGGGTCTTCACAGAGGAGAGAAATTCCCAGAGAGACCCAGAGATATTTGACTCTTGGAAATAAAAAAGAAAGACCATTTTGGGAATAGGAGTAGTTGGGACAAGATCAGCAGAGTAGAGAAGCATATTATGACACAAAAGGAGACTCTGTGTGGATTAAAATAGATACTTAAGGCTCTCATCAAGAACAATTATGTTCATTGCTCTGAAAGGGATAAAGGGATAAAGGAAAGTGACCACCACTAATCTCCTTCAGGTTCAAGCCTCAATAAGATAATCAGTCAGAACTTTTGCACTGGTAAGAGTGAAAAATGCTTTCTAAGTTTCTAAGTTAAATACGTGCCTACATAATCAGACATACAAGGCTTAAAGAGTCTAAAGAGACTAAATGAACTTGGAACTGATAATAGAAGGAAGCAATGAAATAGGCCTATATTTTAGATGATATCATTAAGAGATTATACAGATAATAACCATTAACATTTGGCAAAATGGAAGAAAGCTTTGATGTTCACTTTTGCCAAATCTTATGTCAACTTTGAAATATGCTCATATTTTGTTTCATTAATAAGAAACATAATTTCCTGTTTTATGTTTCCACTTCTGTTTTTACTTTCTTTTCTTGTCTTTTAGAATGCACGCTTTCTAGGGTTCCTACCTCAATTCCATCTACATCCAAATACATGTCACTAACAACTAAATTTTCTTTTTCTTATCAAATTTAAAATCAGTCTCAAAGACATCCACGTTTCCATTTTTTTAAGTATAAGTCTTTTTTAACCTAAATAAACTTAATAATATATTATAAAAATATGGTCTTCCTTTATTTTATGAAAATTCATTCTTATGCTCTAAAATTACAGTTTGCTTTTATTTTTTATCTCAGTATTTTTTTTGTTTAAGCCACAGCATTGATATCAAATATAATTCCAACTTAAATTAGGCATAATCAATATGCCAAACTATTTCCTCTTTCTAGTTCTTATAAGCAGATGGACTGATGCTTGGTTGAATGTACTTACCAGAGTAAAGAGGAAGATTTTGCAGAATTTTTGGCAAGTAGCGTTCCCATCCCCCGTCATCTTCTAGGTTCTCCTCCATATCACAGAGGATGGAAACCTAGGAACTGCATGTCTCCAACTCTCCTGCTCCCTATATTCTAAATGCAATTTGTATTCCTGTCTATAGGAGGTGCTTGTACAAGGCTGGGTAGGAAGAATGGTAACAGAGGTCATTTTTATTTTCCAACAGGATATATACACATGAATTTCTCAGATGTAAGTGTTTGTGACAGCAAGATAACATCTACTCACTCATATTCACCTACCAAGTGTTTGATTAGACAGGCCCAGATCTAGAAGATATTTCTGATGTTCCATACCCCAAAATTAAACACCTTGAAATTACTTAAGAAAAATCTGGAAGGGGAAAGTTAGGAAAAAGTTAGGAAAGTTAGGAAAAATATTGCCAACCAATTGATTCAAGACAGACAGAGATCAACAGTACCACAAAAAGAATGACCAAACATCCTGCAACCAGCCCAAAAGATAGAACTTACAGAGTGAGCCCCCACTTACATCTTAAGAGTTTCAAAAAGGCAGAAATGCCCAAAGATAAATAAGAAATTTTCTCATTGTTCACAGAATGATCTGTAGCTTGGACAGTAAAGTAAGAAGGGAGGTAGTAGAAAAAGTAAACAGGATTGTTCTACTTCTAATTCTGCCTTGAGCCAAATTCAGTAGAAGCAGAGCCTCAGATAGGGATACCTATGCAAGAGATTTAATGTAGGAAGAAGTGAGGGAAGCAGGATGAGGAAGTGGAAGAATTTAAGTAAAGATGTGGTTACAGGTAAGATCTAGCCTTAATCTGATCCCACAGGGAGCTATGGAGTATGAATGAGAGCATGGAATTTTCCACCTGGAGGAAAAGGAGCCATGGTCTTGGCTGAGCAACCCTACATTCATCCATCATAAAGAGATCCAGAAGGGGCCCCAAGCACCTACTGCAAATCCTAAGGCAGGACTACTTTTCACTCACACGCAATGTCTACCTGTGCACACTAACAGTCAGAACCCAATCCATATCCTATCACAGAAGAAATTTCATGCCTAGTATACTTATGTCAGGATCATAGGGAAAAATATGAGAAGCACCTAATTGCTAATTTTATTCAATTTTCCAGAAATAATAAATGCTTTTTACAGTTGTACACCATCAACCAAAGACCAAAAGAGAGACTGAAATTAACCTCTAGAAAGACAAAAAAGGAAATATTAAATATTCAGTATTATTACTTATACAAATATTTAGGATCGTTATTCAATATCATCACTTATACAGAGCCTACTAGTTGGTGGAGATTGCTGTGCTGAGGGAATAACCAAACCATACTCCCTATTTCTTCTCAGTAAAAGATGTCAAAACCAGATGGGTAAAAAGGTAGGAAGGTTGGGCACTTTACTGGGTATGGATAATCTCTGTTGCAAAAGATTTTATTGAAGCTGTGTAACTGCTAAAGGAAATCCAAGAGTTTGTTTTCAGTTCCATATTGGAGATAAAGACCTGAAAACTAATGCCCGATGAAATTTATGCTAATTTAATAACAGAGTAGGAACTGAGCATTCTACCTCTTCTTTTGTTGCAGTTGATATGAATCAACATCGGGCTTCTACAGAACTTTCACTTTTCTCCAATACTTTTGTTGTTGTTAATAGAGTAAAGCTGAGTCCTTGCGATTCAATCCTTATATTTTGTAATATTTGATACATATGAATAAAATATGAACTCTAGAACAAGATGGTGTCCGGGTTAAAATTCTGGCTCTGCCACTTCCTAGATGTGTGATCTTGGGCAAATCATTTAACCTGCCTGTTTTCACTTCCTCTTCTGTAAGATCAAAATAAGAATAGAATCTAATAGTGCTTGACATATAAGTGCTAAGTGTTACCTATTATTAGTAGCACTATTTTTATTAATAAAAATGAAGGTCCAAGAACCCACCACCTAACTTAAAATTATCAGTGCAGAAGCTTCTATCTTTGTACTTCTATCACATTCCTATTTTCCTCAACCTTCATTAAGCTGAAATTTATTCATAATTCCACTTTTTAAGTTATATATAGCTTACATGTATGAACACTTAAACGATATTCTTTTATTTTTGCTTGATATAAAATGTATTAAATAGTATGTAGTACAGGTAGTTTCTAAGATCAACCATGTTTTTCTTGCAGTTGCAGTTATTTCATTTTCATTGCTGATCAATATTCCTTTATGTGACGAGACTATGATTTATATATTCACTCTGTCGATGAACATTTTAATTATTTCCAGCATTTTGCTATACAAACAATGCTGCTTTGAATATTGTTACACATGTTTCTTAGTGCATGTATATTCAAGAATTTGCCTAGGATATAGATCTAGTAGTGAAATAACCAAAGGCATAATTTTATGCAAATGTTCAGCTTTATAAGATAAGCACCACTGTTGATGTGATATCTTAACCAACAATAGGTATTTCCAAATTTCTCTCTTTTCTTTCCAATCTAATAAGTAAAAAGTGTGTTTCATTGAGGTTTTAATTTGCATTATCCTGGTTACTGAATTCTGAACATGTTATTTCAGTATCCATAATTCTTATTTGGTGAAATGTTTTTCGTATCTTTTTATGGCATTCCTTAAATATTCTAATTACTTTGCTGGTTATATGTTGCAAATATCTTTTCCCAATTCATAACTTGTCTTTTTTTATGACATTTGATGTAAAGTCACTTTTGATGAAAATAATTCCTCAATGTCAATGTAGTCAAATTTATTTAAACTTTTATAGTTAGATCTTTCAGTTTCTTACTTAGGAAATCTTCCCCATCTTCTAGATTTTCTTCTAAATACACTTTCCTTTCATATTAGGTTTATTGTATCTATTTCTGTGTAGGTGCAAGGTAGAAATCAAAATTCTTTTTCATATTCATAGTTACCTACTTGTACAAGCATCATTTTTAATAGACTGTCAATTTATTTGCAATACTGGTACTGCACAATGGAATTTTTACATATCAGTGGATCTAATTCTGAACTCTATTCTGATCCATTGATAATTTTACTACCCCTGTGTCAATATCTTACTGCCTTTTAATGTCAATTTACAATAAATCTTGATATTTAGTAAGGCAAATCTTCCTATCTGTTCTTCTTCTAGAATGTCTTGGCTATTATTGACTTTATTTTTTCAATTAAAATTTAGAATCAGCTTGTCAAGTTCCTAAAAACAATCCTATTGACATTTTGACTGTAATCACATCACATTCAGAAAATCAAGTTGGGAAGCACATTGTTTTTGTTCCCTAGGCTGCTTAAAGCAGACACCATGAAACGGGTTGGTTCAAACAATAGGAATTTACTAGCTCACATTTTGAGGCAGAGAAAATGTGCAATAAAAGCACATTTTTTAAAAAATATCAAGGTGATGTTTTCTTCCTAAAGACCACATGGAAAGGCACATGGCACCATCTGCTGCTCTCTTCTTTCTCTTCCTGGTATCATTGCTTTCAGCTTCTTGTTTTTTTCTCTCTCTCTGTCTCACCCTCTTGTTCTCTCACTCTCTCACTCTCTCTGCTTCTCTCCTGTCAGTCTGTCTATATGTATGTCTGTCTGTCTATGTATGTATATATGTATGTATGTATGTATGTATCTATCTATATATATATCTATCTATCTTCATGCCACTTCTAAAGAATTCCAGTAATAAGATTAAGCCCCATCCTGGATGAAATGGGTCACACCTTAACTGCAGTGGTCCCCTCACAAAGTCTCACTTATAATGGGTTTATATCTACAGGAATGGATTAGAATTAAGAACATGCTTTTTTGGGGGTACATACAGCTGCAATTCACCTTACTCTACCTGCTAGACCCCCAAAAGACATGATCTTTCTATATGAAAAATACATTTATTCCATCACAATATCCCAAAAGCCTTGTCATTTCAGAAACAACACTAATACAGACTCTAATAAAAATCAGTTACAGGTATGGTCTGTCCTGGGACACAATTTCCTTCTGTCTATGGACCTGTGAAACCTAGAGAAACCCACAAAGGAGGGACAGGCATAAGATAAACACATGACATTTCCACAGAAAAAACTGGAAGAAAAACAGGGGTCATGGGTCCCACAAAACTCCAAAACCCTGCAGGGCATATTCCATTAGATTTCAAGGTCTGAGAGTCATCTATGGAATGATATTTTGTCCACTGGTTCTGATGGGGCAGCCCCACCATTCCCACGTGCTTTGCAGTGGCCTTGCTCTCCCCAAAGACTAGAGTGAAGGCTCTACCCTTTGAGAAAATTGGACATCAGCCAGATGACCTGCAATTCCTGGGGAATAAACTCCAACCTCTGAGAACAACCTCTGAGAAGGCCTACTCTCTCTAAGCTCTGGGGCAGATTTGAACCTTCAGCATATTAGGGTGGGCCCTCTCTCTTGGCGCAAGAAGATATCTATGGTTTGGACATCACTTTCCATGGTCTTGTCCCTAAAGAATTTTTTCTTCAATAGTTTCCATTTTTGTTGTTGTTTATTTTAGTCCAGGATGGCAGTGTATTTGTTCATACAGATCACTCAAAAAAACTTGTTGGTTCTGCACATAATACACAGGATTCAAACCATCAGACAGTAAGGACAGCTTCTTCCTGAACACCACCACCTCTTATCCTAACTTGCACTGAAGTACCTGACTAGTTCCATGTTCAGTGAAACCCTCACATGAAGCACTATTCTCTGGGGACTTACTTTGTGAAGCTCAGAATTTTCCAAGCCATCAATTTCTGGTTTCTTTGTGCCCAGTAGTTCAGTTTTCAGTTTATCCCTTTCGTCTCACATTTTACTATATCTGCAAGAGGAAACCAGGCTGCACTTTCCACACATTTAGCTTAGAAATCTCTTCAGCTAAATATACAAGCTATTTGCTTTCAAATACTGACCTCCATCCAACATCAAAATCCAATTTTGCCAAGTTTCCTGCCACTTTAAACAAGGATTGACTTTCTTCCAGTTTTCAATAATATGTTAATCATTTCTCTCTAGTGCCTCCTTGGATGTACCATGAGCATAACTTATTTCTACCCGCAGTCTCTTCAAAGCAATCTAAGCCTTTTCTATCAAACAGCTCACAATGCCTTCAGCCTTTACCCACTATCCAATTCCAATGCTCTTCACAATTTTGGTATTTTCAATGGCAACACCCCATTCTACTGGGGCCAAAATCTGTTTTAGCTTCCTAGGTTGCTTAAAGCAAATACTACGTGAGTTGGCTTAAACAATGGGAATTTATTAGTTCATAGTTTGAGACAGAGAAAATATCCAAATCAAGGAATCATCAAGGTGCTGTTTTCTTCCCTTGATTTCTCTGCCACACAACAAAGCACATGGCAATGTCTTCTGGTTTCTCCCTTCTCGTCCAGGTTTCACTGATTTCAGCTTCTTGTTTCCCTGGCTTTCTCTCACTGTTTCTGCAATCGTTCTCTTTAAAAAGGGCTCCAATAAAGGATTAAGACTCATCCTGAATGAGGTGGGTCACACCTTAACTGAAGTAGCTTCATCACAAGGTCTTACTTACAATGGGTTTACATCAACAGAAATAGGTTAGATTTAAGAACGTGTTTTTCTGAGGTATATACAGCTTCAAACTACTGCAAACATTATTAAGTTTTTCTGTTCATGAGCATAGTGTACTTCTCCTGTTATCTAGGTCTTATTTAACATTGTTAACTAAACTTCTATAGAAAAGTTTTGATAGATTTATTTCTTGGTGTCTCATTTTTTATATTATAAATAGTATCTATGCAAATATCCTTTTCCAATTTTTGGTTTTTAAAATTGCCCGTTAATTTTTGCATGTTGATTTTGTTATACTCTCATTAATTAAAAAATAACTCATCTGTAAATTCTTTGGTCTTTGTGCTCATTGAAAGGATGTACATCCCCTAGAAAAGCCATGTTTTAATCTAAATCCCATTTTGTAAAGGCAGAACAATCCCTATTCAATACTGTATGTTTGAATCTGTAGTTAGATCATCTCCCTGGTGATGTGATTTAATCAAGAGTTATTGTTAAACTGGATTAGGTGACAACATATCTCCACCCATTTTGGTGGGTCTTGATAAGTTACTGGTGTCTTATAAAAGAGGAAACATTTTGGAGAATGAGAGTGATTCAGAGAGAGCAGAGCAGAACAACATAGCCATGAGAAGCAGAGTCCACCAGCCAGTGACCTTTGGAGATGAAGAAGGAAAATGTCTCCCAGGGAGCTTCAAGAAACAGAAAGCCAGGAGAAGAAGCTAGCAGATGATGCCATGCTCGCCATGTGCCCTTCCAGATGAGAGAGGAACCCTGAACGTGTTCACCATGTGCCTTTCCAGATGAGAAACTCTTACTGTGTTCACCATGTGCTCTTCCACTTGAGAGAGAAACCCTCAACTTCATTGGCTTTCTTGAACCAAGGTATATTTCCCTGGATGCCTTAGATTGGACATTTCTATAGACTTGTTTTAATTGGGACATTTTCTCAGCCTTAGAACTGTAAACTACTAACTTATTAAATTCCCCTTTTTAAAAGCCATTCTGCTTCTGGTATATTGCATTCTGGCAGTTAGCAAACTAGAACAGTCTTTATATATTTATTTTGTAAATAATAATATTTTTGTTTCTTCCTTTACAAATCCTAAATCATTGATTTGTTTTTCTTGACTTACTTTTTGGTCTATTATAATAGTGAATCAAAGAAATGTCATCAGACATCATTATTCTTGATTTTAAAGGAAATACTTGTAATATTTCATGTGACCTTTGATATAAACATTTTTGTAGATATGCTTTATCAGATTAGGAAAATATTTCTATTCATCTCAATAAATATTTTTATATATGAATATTGACTTTAATCAAATGTATTTTCAGCTATCTATTAAGCTGATCACCTGGTAGTCATCTTTCACTTTATAGGTTTTTTTTTTGGCATAGGCAGGCTCCAGGAATCAAACTCGGGTCTCCGGCATAGCAAGAGAGAATTCTGCCATCTTTTTATTTTATGATGAATTTTTCCCTTCAAAAATTTTTGAGTATTAATGACTCTTGCACTTATGTTATAAATCCTACCTTTCGATGGTGTATAATCTTTTATGCACTGCATAATTTTATTTGCAAATATTTTGTTGAAAACTTTTGCATCTTCATTAATGAGTGAGATCAGCTGTAATTTTTGTTGCTCATACTATCCTGTTCTAGTGCTGGAATTAAAAATTACAGCAGCTTCAAATAATAAGTTGAAGAGGATTACCTCTTTTATTGTTTTCTGATTTATAGTATTGCAATGCTGTTCTTTAAATATTTATTAGAAATTCCATATAAACATCTAGATTTATTATTCTTTGTAAGAATATTTTTATTACTTGAGATATAATTCACGTACTATAAAATTCACCATGTCAAAGTGTATGATTTAGTGGTCTTTAGTTTATTCATTATATTGTGCAACTAGCACCAATATCTAATTCCTGAATATTTTCATCACCTCTAAAAGAAACCCCATTTCCTTTAGCAGTAGCTGTCCATTGTCTACTTTCCCTAGCTTCCTGGCAAATACTAATCAGTTCTCTGTGCCTGTATTTTGCCTATTCTGAACATTTCATAAAATAGAATCATTTTAAAAGATTCTTTTATTTTGGAGGATTTGGTTAAAAGATCTTTTGTGGTTGATTTCTTTCATTTAGCATGATGTTCACGTGTTCATTCGTGTTGTATTATATATCAGTACTTCATTTTACTTTATGACTGAATAATATTCCACTGTATGGATATGCCACAAATTGTTTAACAAGTTCTCTGTTGAAGGACATTTGGATTGTTTCTACTTTTTACCTACCGTGGCTAATACTGCTGTGACTTTTGTGTACAAGTCTTTTGTGTGAACATGTTTTCAATACTTTTGAATATACACAGAGGAGTGGAACTGTTGGATCACATAGTAACTCTATCTTTTTGAGGAACAGCTAAACTGCTTTTTCGCAGTGTTTGTACCATTCTACATTTTCATGAATAAAGTGTAAGGGTACTAATTTCCTTACATACTCAACAAAACCTTTTTTATTATAGCCATCTTAGAGGGTAGTATCTCGTGATTTCGATTTGCATTTCCCTAATGATTAATGATATTAATGATTTTGAGTTGCTTTCCTTCTGCTTTGATATCAACCATTTGTATATCTTCTTTGGAGAAATGTCTACTTAGATCCTCTGCCCATTTTCTTAAGTGTTATTTGTCTCTTTATTATTGAATCATAAGTATTCTTTACATATTCTGGATACTAGATCCTTATCAGATACATATAATTTGCAAATATTTTGTCCTAACTGATAGATTGTCCTTTCATTTACCTGATAATATCCTTTGAGATACAAAAATTAGTAATTTCATGAAGTCCAGTTTATTTTTTCCTTTCATCTGTTGTGTGAAGGAAGATTTTTTAATCACTATTTTTTTTCTTTTTGAATCAATATTGTTAAGTTGTATTTTATGCATATTTGTAAATCTAATCTGTTTTCAAATTTATTGGCATAAAGTTGTTCCTTTTATCTTTTTACCATCTGATATTTCTATTATTAGGCTCCCTCCTCATTCCTTGTAGTAGTTATGTGTGCCTTTTTTTCTTCTAGCTTGATCAATCTTATCAGAGTTTTATTAATTGTATTAGTCTTTTCAAACAACAAAATTGGGCTTTACTGATAATCTCTAGTACAGCTTTTTTATTTTATTAATTTCAGTTTGTAACTTTATTATATTCATTCATTAATTTGGAGAGGTTTATTCTGTCTTTAATTCCATAAAATAGACATTTCATAAAATGATCAGTTCTCTGTTTGTGATTAAACCAACCATTCTTATTTTCACTTTTTAAAAATGATATTTTTTTCATATCTAAAAGTTGTTTCATTATTTTAAACTTCTCCATGTCATTTTAAATAGTCTCTTACTGCTCTTATAGTCTCCATGTCATTTTAAATATCTATTATGATCCCTTCCCTTATTATCTTTAATATTTTTAAATATTCAAATATTTTATTCATAATTTTTGTTTTGTCTGTTATTTTATCTTAATATTTATCTTTTTATAATAAGCTACATATATACAATATATAATTTTATTTATAACATCTATATTTTTATATATCTTCATATTTTAAATTCTTTATAGTATTTTTATATTATTGCTTCTTTCTCTATGGAAACTTGTATATGCTTCATATTGATATATAGGATATTGATACATGGGAATCCTGCAGAGCATAAATTGAGGGTATTTATCTCTATTGAGGATGTTCATTATTTTTTCCTAAAAGATGTGGGGTTTAAGGAAGTGTCTCTTATTCAACGGTAGTACCTTTCAGTTTTTCCAGCTATTAGATTTCATTGAAGATATAGGCATTTGCCTTCACAGGAACCTCCTTTTTTAATTCACTCATTCTTCACTCCATTTAATCCTGTTTTATTTTATTTTTTTAGTGGTAGGAGAGTTCCTTGGATATTTCCCTTAAATATCCTGCATAGCATTAAAAGTTATATGACCAGAAGCTGACCCCTCATTTTATCTTTACCTTCCATATTAGAACATATGTTACAAAATACAGATAAACAATAGAACAGATTCAATATCAGAGTCAGATCATGGTGAAGCACAATCTACATTAAAAGTGTTATTTTACTGAATGATCACTTGTATTAGAAGTAAGAATGTCATGGATAATAATCTGCATCAGGTTGGAGAAACATCAAGTTACTGAGTGCTTCAGGATAAAACTATTTTTGTTTGATAGCTATAACAATGCTTCACACATAGCAAGTATCAATAAATACAAATTGTTTTAGAAGACCAGAGATTAAACACAAAAGAGTAAGGCCACCAAACTTTTTCCAACTAAGTCTTTAAACCTATAGGCATCTTATTTTATAAGAATGTATACTATTTATATGCATTTCATATTATATCACACAAGTTCAATTCAACTCAATGCGTTGAACCTACTGCATCATGGTCAAATTCAAGAAACAGTATAATATGACTAACAACTGGAGAATTAGGTAATGGTTCTCACTTTTATTTTGGAGGATTTGGTAAAAGTGAGGCAGAGGGTTCAAAAGGGGAATTGTTTCATCAATATAAGAACAAAGCATGTAGGTAGCATATCAATGAAGAAATGCCAATGAATATATTGATTCCCTACCATAGACATTTACAGTGTGGTTGAGACTGAGAGGTATATTTTTCACATGGCATATACATTTGGTAACCACACCTGATTTATATTCTTTTATACATCTATAAGTGGAAATACATCTATTTAACTTTTGGGTTTATCTCTTATCTCCAAAGAGGACTATTTCCTCCCATTAATTTTCTAGCAATCAATGGAACACACCCACCAATTTTAAATTGGGGGAATCTTTTTAAATGTCAGAGTAACTTTTCTTGAGAAGGGGAGCATAATTTCATGCCCAAATACTAGATACATGGGTATGTTGTAGAAGGAACTTCATTCCATCCACTAACAACTTTCTTTCTACTGCAAGTCCACATGACATTCTCTTTCATGGCACTCCTATAACAATTAATGATTACTGATAAATTTAAATCTTTCTCTCCCATTCAAAACAGATTAGAATGCGCATAAGCAGCAAGTAAAAGTATTTCAGAGATAAACATGAATCCAGTTTAATTTATTAAAAAGTAGAACATTCACAAAGTTTGGTATCTTATTAATTCATAAAGTTTAGTATCTTATTAATTCAGAACAAATTACCTGCAATACACCTCACACCTGAACACGACATGTAGTGTAAATGGTAGTTGAAAACCATTGACTTCTATCAACTAAATTTTTGATCATCTAAGAAAATAAAGGTAACAAACAATTATAAATATCAAATCTAAAGGGAAAAAAATGAGTGGCCTTAATTATTGAAGTGTCAAGACAAACTAAAGCTACAATACTTACATTAGTAATACACCATAAATATAAGTGTAAAGACTTCTAGTTTCTGGTATGACATGTAAAGAGCTTGAAAATGTCATTCCTATCTGCACAAGTAAAAAGCTGAAAAACTGTAAATCAACAACTCTCCTTATATTCATAAGAGAGTTGAAGTCACAAGCAAACTACCATCCTAAACTGGAGAGACAGGTAGATGCAGAGAATCACACCTTACTAGGAGGAGAAACTGCCACTGGCTCCAGCATCAGGTAGGAAAACCTGCAGGGCAATTGATTAATGGCTGGAGACTGAGTGTGCACTAGTTTGAGAAGTAAAAATTCTGGACGTTCATCCATAAAGGGAATACTATACTTTCATGAATTTTACCTCCAGGAGCCCTACTAGATTCTCATTGTGAAGATGAAAGTAGAAATCTCTTGGTTTCCAGTGGGGGGTGGGGATAAAAGTAAACATTCTGAAATATGTTCAGTGCATCCTGTTCTTCTTAACAACAGCCCACCCTCAAGGATGACTACTTTACCTAACCAATGTGAGTGTAATCACAGCCTAACTGACATGGAGGAAAAGAAATACCCAATTCCAACCCCCTTTAGCCTTCCTGCTCACCTGTGGGATGAAAACAGAAGGCCAAGAAGCACTTGAGAAGGTTCCAGCCAGGGGTACATTCTCACTAAAAGGGTGAGACAAAATGTAGAATTACAGAATACTTCCTCCCCCCTCCCCCGGCATTTTATTGCCACATCAACAAGACTCCAGTATAACAGGGGAATACAGCTGAAGAAAATGGCAAGTCTCAGACTTTACCTAGAAAGAGACTCTAGGGAAACCCAAGGAAAATAGGAAAATAAAACCCAAAGTCACTACAGGAAAGTTCAGCCTCTGAAACCTACAGTTAGAGAAAACAGTAAACACAGACTGACTCTTAGCCTGATAAACACAAACCCCCACACTAGAGGCCTATTTACCTCAGTTCCTTTAACCTCACACATAATGTCCAACTTTCAACAAAATAGTAAAAGGCATACTCAGAGACAAAAGCCTCACTTGAAAAGACAAGGCAAACATCGGAATCAGACTCAGATAGGGCATCAATTTTGGAATTATCAGATAGGGAATTAAAAATAATAATAGTTAATATGCTAAGTCCTCTCATGGAAAAAGTGGACAACATGCAAGAACATATGAGTAATATGATCTGAGAAATGGAAACTCTAAAAAAGAGTTAAGCAAATGCTAGATATCTAAAACACTGTGCCAAAAATGAAGAAAGACTTTGCAGGGCTCATCAATGGACTAGAAATTTTGAGGAAAAGAATCAGGGAGCTTGAAGATAGGTCAATAGAAACTTCTCAAAGTGAAAAACAAAGAGAAAAAAGACTTTAAAAATGTAACAGATCATACAAGAAGTGTGGGTCAATTACAAAAGATGTAACACACATGTAATGGGAATATCAAAAGAAGAAAGAGAGAAAGGAACAGAAGAAACATTGAAGTAATAATGACTGAGAATTTTCCAAAATTAATAGATACCAAACCACAGTTTCAGGAAGCTTGGAGAATTCCAAGTAAGATACATACCAAGAAATCTACACCTAGTCAGGTAATATTCAAACTGCTGAAAATCAGGCACAAAGAGTAAATTTTGAAAGAAGCCAGAGAAATAAAACATGTACCTAGGGAAGAATTACATTCACCAGGCTTCTGTCCAGAAGCCATGTAAGCAGGAAAAGTGTGGAGTGAAATATTTAAAGTATTGAAAAAAAGAAACCAACAACCTAGAATACTATATCCAGGGAAATTAACCTTCAGATATGAAAGAGAAATAAAGGCTTTCTCAGATAGAAATTGAGGAAATTTGCCACCAGCAGACCTACCTTGCAGGAGATATTAAAAGAAATTCAGAGAGAAGGAAAATGATAGAGGACAGAAACCTATATCTACATAAAGAAAGAAAGAGTATTTGAGAAGGAATGAATGAAGGTAAAATGAAATATTTTATTTTTCTTATTCTCAACTGATCTAATGGCTAACAACCCGTTCAAGGTTGTAATAACAACAATATATTGGACAATAGCTTATGGATAAGTAAAATGTATGACAAAGATGTTTTAATGGATGGGAGAGAGGAATTGACAATACTGTATTATAAAGCAC
This sequence comes from Tamandua tetradactyla, assembly GCF_023851605.1. NCBI lineage: Eukaryota > Metazoa > Chordata > Mammalia > Pilosa > Myrmecophagidae > Tamandua > Tamandua tetradactyla. The sequence continues at coordinate 134,740,803 of NC_135331.1, forward strand.
CTAGACTATTCAAGAAACAGTGTAGTGTCATTTGAAAGTGAACTTAGATTAGTTATAACTGTTTATTGAAAACTCTAGAGGAACCACTAAAAAATTTTTAAGGCATAATTGATATGCTAAGAGAGGAGATAAAAATTAATCATATAAAATTCCCAATCAAAATCAGGGAAGGCAAAAAAAAAAAGAGTGGAAAGCTAAAAAAAGAAAGAAAAAGGGCAACACATAGTAAGAAATTAAAAGTATAGTACATATTAATCCAACTACATTAATAATCACTTTACATAAGAATGGTCTAAATATGCCAATTAAAAGGCAGACACTATCAGAGCAGATAAAAACAAGACCCAACTACATGTTGTCTGCAAGAAACCCACTTTAAAATAAAGATGCAGATAGATAAAAAGTAGAGATGGAAGACAATATACCATGCTTACACTAATCAAAAGAAAATGGAATAAATACCAATTGCAGAAAAACAATTTCAAAGCAAAAGAAAATTATCATGAGTTAAACAGACATTTTACATAGTGATAAAAAGTCAATTTCCAAGAAAATATAACAATCCTAGCCATGTATGCACCTAAAAACAGAATCAAAATACATAAGGAAAACTAATTTTATTATTTATAATAATCAAACTATATCTAACTAGCATTCATAGAAAACTCCACCAAAAACAGCAGAATACGCATTCTTCTCCAGTTTATATGGACCATTCACCAAGACAGTTATAAAACACACATTAACAAATTTAAAAGAATAGAAATCATATTAAGTATGTTGTAAGACCACAATGGAAGTAAAGTAAATATCAATAGAAGGAAAACAGCTAGAAAATCTCAAGATATTTGGAGATTAAACCACACGTTTCTAACTAATACTTGGATCAAAATAGTTTAAAGAGGAATTTTAAATATTTTGAAATAATGAAACAAAATATAACATCAAAATTTTGGGAATCAACAAAAGGAAGACTTAAAGGGAAAATTATCACATTGAATGCACATGCTAGAAAAGAAGAAATATCTAAAATAAATAAGGTAAACTTCCATCTTAGGGATCTCAAAAAAGAAAACCAAATTAAATCCAAAGTAAGCAGAAGAAAAGACAACAAAATAATAAAAATTGGAGTAGAAATCAATGAAATTGCAAAAAGGAAGTTGTTCTAGTTTGCTAGCTGCTGGAATGCAATATACCAGAAACGGAATGGCTTTTAACAAGGGGAATTTAATGAGTTGCTAGTTCACAGTTCTAAGGCCAAGAAAATGCCCCAATTAAAACAAGTCTATAGAAATGTCCAATCAAAGGCATCCAGGGAAAGATACCTTGGTTCAAGAATGTCGATGAAGTTCAGGGTTTCTCTCTCAGCTGGAAGGGCACATGGTGAACACAGCATCATCTGCTAGCTTTCTCTCCTGGCTTCCGGTTTCATGAAGCTCCCTGGGAGGCGTTTTCCTTCTTCATCTCCAAAGGTCACTGGCTCGTGGACTCTCTGCTTCATGGTACTGAAACATTCTCTGCTCTCTTTGAATCTCTTTCTCCAAAATGTTTCCTCTTTTATAGGACTTCAGAAACTAATCAGGACCCACTCAAATTGGTGGAGACATGTCATCCCCTAATCCAGTTTAACAACCATTCTTGACTAAATCACATCAACCAGGTAGATGACCTCATTACAGTTACAAACATACAGTATTGAATAGAGATTATGCTACCTTTATGAAATGGGATTTATATTAAAACATGGCTTTTCTTAGGGGGCATGCTTCCTTTCAAACCAGCACAGAAGTAATACTCAACAATAACAAAAAACAATACCTAATGCAATGAAAAGATCAATAAAGTTGTAAAACTCTAATCAAGCTAACCAAGAAAAAAGAGAGAAGACAAAAATTGTGACTATCAGGAGGAGATATCACAACTGACCATATGAAAATTAAAAGGTCAAGAATGGAATATTATGGACCACTAAATGCCCATAAATTTGATAACTGAGATGAAATGGACCAATTATTTTAAAAACACAATCTGCACAAAACTTACACAACTCAAATAAATAATCTGAATAAATGTATATCTATTAATGAAATTGAGTCAACAATTAATAAGCTTCAAAAAAAAAGGCAGCACCAGTCTTATATGGTTTCACTGGTGAATTCTATCAAACATTTAAATAAATGATACAATTCTCTACAATCATTTTCAGAAAATAGAAGCCAAAGGAACAATTTCTAAATTATTCTATGAGGTAAGCATTACCCTACTGGCCAAATCAAACAAAGGCATTACTAAGAAGGAAAATTACAAACAAAATATTACCAAATCAAATCCAACAAGACACATGAAAAACTCACCCCATACACCATGATCAAGTAATATATGAAAGCCAGATATGCAAGACTATTTCAATATTTTAAAATCAATTAATGCAGTCCATCATATCAACAGACTAAAAAAGAAAAATTGTATGATCATATTAATGGATACAGAAAGAGCATTGACAAAATCTAACACCCATTTATGGAAAAAAAAAATCCCCTCAGCAAGCTAGGAAAAGGGAGAAACTTTCTCAACTTAATAAAGAACATCTACTAAAAAAACCAGAGTTAAGATCATATTTAATGGTAAGAAATTAGATGTTCTCTCCTAAGATTGGAAACAAGTCAAGAACACATCCTCTCACCATTCTTATTCAACACCTATTGCAAGTCCTGGCTGACATAATAAGAAAAGAAAGTAAGATAAAAGGTATAAAGACTGGGAAGGAAGAAATAAAACTGTCTGATAGACAGTGACATGATTTTCTACATAGAAACTCCCAAAAAAATCAAACAAAAAACTGGAAAACTAATAAGCAATTATTGCAAGGCTGCAAGATACAGAGTTAAAATACAAAAGTCAGCATCTGAGAAGGGTTGCAGGAAGATGAATGAACAGGGTAACTCGAGTTCAGACCTGTTCCAAGGAAAACTTAGAGAAGGGATGAGAGGGTGACTGAGACAACAATTCAAGAGTGCAACTGACCCGGAGAGCCTTCTGCACCACATAGGATGGCACTGGTTGCAGAGGCTGAGGAACTGAGAAGCAGAAACCAGGAGTCTGGCATGGAGGCATGGAGCCCAAGAGAGTGCATGGATGCGGAGATGGGGAACAGGAACTAAACCAGGCCATGTTCCTTGAATGCATTACCCTCACCAGCACAGCCTTGTGACCTGGAACTCACCCCATACCCCACACTCCTGAAACCCATCACCGAACCCCATTCCTCATCCTCCAAGTTCCCCTGTCCCCCCATGCCAAATGCAACCTAAACCTCCTTTCTGCACCCCTCCCAAGCATTATCTCTCCCCTCTCTGCTCCCTGAAGACTGTTGCCAGAGCATAAACACTATGGGCACATTCTTCATGCCCAGGCTACACCCACAACCCCCGTCCAGTGTCACATACCCTCACCCCACACACTCTGAGTTCTGTGCATCAGTTTAAAGCACACTTACACCTGTGCATGTGCCCATACGGACCCCAAATCATGTCCTTCTGCCCTGTGGATATCAGTTTATGGCAGTCCTAGACCAATGCATATGTACAGCCCTCAGTCATACTTCCCAGGTCTGAGAAAGTGCTAACCTATCACATCTGCCTCTGACCCACGAAGGCATAAAACTGACCTACTGTCACAGCTCTATGCATGCACACAAAGGGCCCTGTGTTCTAGACTAGCACACACAAGGTTTACAACCCCCAGACTTCTGCACCTGCACAGGTACATCCTCCCTGGCCACTGGGCGCCCACATTCAAAAGTACCAGCTTACCATCCCCAACCTGTGGATATAGCTGCTCTGCAATGAATGACCTCACTGTTGTGTCATGCCCCATACCCTGCACCCCGCTGCACATCCATCCCACAAACCCAAGGTCTTAGACTACTGAAAGAAATAATTTCCAAAGTAAATCAATCAAGATATTTACATGTGACAGAAACAACAGAAGATCACAAAGCATATTGCAACACAGACAGATATAGCCCTGCTTAATGACCAAATTAAAACACCAGAGGAGACACAGACATTGGAAGAACTAATCAAAAATATTCATATAACTCAACTTAATAAAATAAGTGAGATGGCAAGTGACATAAAGGAGATCAAGAAGACAGTAGAGTATCATAAAGGGGAATTTGAAAGAATAAACAGAAAAATAGCAGATATCAAAGAGATTAAAGATTCTGTTGACCAAATCAAAAACATACTAGAGTCAAACAACAGCAGATTTGAAGAGACAGAAGAAAAAATAAGTGATATAGAAGGCAGGATAACTGACTTCGAACACTCAAAACAGCAAATGGCAAAAAAGATGGAAAAATTTTGAATTGCGTCTCAGGGAAATGATAGACAAAACAAATTATGCAAATAAAAGAATCATTGGGGTCCCAGAAGGAGAAGAGTGGAGTAAAGGGCTAGGAAGAGTAGCTGAGTAGTTGGGGGGAAACTTCCCAACCCTTCTAAAAGATATAAATATACAAGTCAAAGAAGCTCAATGAACTCCAAACAGAACAAATCAAAATAGACCTTCCCCAAGACATATACTAATCAGTTTGTCAAATGTTGGAGAGAAGCAGAAAATATTGAAAGCAGCAAGAGAAAAACAATCTACTACACACAAGGGAAACCAAATAAGACTGAGTTCAGATGACTCAACTAGTAAGTACTCTGAAGGCGAGAAGGCAGTGGCATGATATATTCAGGATCCTGAAAGAGAAAGACTTCCAGCCAAGGATTCTGAACCCAGTCAAATTGTCCTTCAAAACTGAGGGAGAGATTAAAGTATTCACAGACAAAGAAGTCCTGAAAGAATTTGTCAATAAGAGGCTGGCCCTATAAAAAATACTAAAAGGAGTCCTGCCAGCTGGAAAAAAAAAAAAAAGACAGGAGAGGGAGGACTGGAGGAGAGCACAGAATTGAAGTGTACCAGTAAGGGTAACTTAAAGGATAAAAAGAGGAAGAGGGAAAAGAATACATAGATCTGACAAATAAAATTTAAAAGATAAGATAGTGGATTCAAGAAATGCATTTTCAGTAATAACTTAGAATGTTAATGGACTAAACTTACCAATTAAAAGATACAGATTGGCAGAATTTATTAACATATATAATCCAGCTATATGCTACTTAAAAGAGACTCATCTTAGATACAAGGATACAAATAGATTGAAAGTGAAAGGATGGAAAAAGATTTTCCACTCAAGTTGTAAACAAAAGAAAGCAGGAGTAGCTATACTAATGTCAGTTAAAATAGACTTCAAATGTAAAGACATCATAAGAGACAAAGAGGGACACTACATACCAATTAAAGGGTCAATTCACCAAGAAGATATAAAAATTATAAATGTTTGTGCTCTTGATCAAGGAGCTCTAAAGTACATGAAACAGATATTGGCAAAACTGAAGGGAGAAATAGATGTTTCAACGATTATTGTAGGAGACTTCAATACACCACTCTCCTCTATAGACAGAACAACCAAACAGAAGATTAACAAGGAAATGCAGAAGTTAAACATCTGGATAAATGAATTAGACCTAACAGCCATATATAGGTCATTGCATGCCAAAGTACAAGGATATACATTCTTCTCTAGTGCTCATGGAACATTCTCCAGGATAGAGCCTATTCTTGGGAACAAAGCAGGTCTTTATAAATTTAAAAACATTGAAATTATTCAAAGCACTTTCTCTGACACAATGGAATGAAGCTGGGCCTCAACAACCACTAAAGAATGAGAATATTCACGAATATATGGAGATTAAATAACACACTCTTAAACAACCAGTGGGTCAAAGAAGAAATTGCTAGAGAAATCAGTAATCTAGAGATGAATGAAAATGAGAATACAGCTTATTAGAACTTATGGGATGCAACAAAGGCTGTGCTAAGAGGGAAAATTATTGCCCTAAAAGCCTATATTAAAAAACAAGAAAGAGTAAAAATCAAGGACTTAACAGCTCACATGGAAGAACTTGAGGAAGAACAACAACCTAGCCCCATAGCAAATAGAAGAAGAGAAATAACAAAAATTTAAGCAGAGATAAATGAATGCAAGAACAAAAGAACAATGGGAAGAATCAATAAAACCAAAAGTTTGTTCATTGAGAAAATCAATAAAATTGATGGGCCACTAGCAAGACTGACAAAGGGAAAAGGAGAGAAGATGCAAATAAACAAAATCAGAAATGAGAAGAGGTGTATGAACACAGACCCTGAGCAATTAAAAGAAATCATAAGAGGATAATATGAACACCTATGTACCAACAAACTAGAAAACTTAGATGAAATGCACAAAATCCTGGAAACACACAAACAAGCTACACTGACTCAGGAAGAAATAGAAGATCTAAAAAAAACAACTACAAGTAAAGAGATTCAATCAGTCAACAAAAATGTTCCTACAAAGAAAATCCCAGGATCAGATGGCTTTACAGGGGAATTTTATCAAACATTTTAAAAACAACTAATAACAATCCTGCTAAAACTTTTCCAAAAAAATTTGAGGAAAAAGGAACTCTACCTAACTGAGTTTTTGAAGTTAACATCATTTTAATACCAAAACCGGATAAAGACACTATAAGAAAAGAAAACTACAAGCCAATTTCCCTAATGAACATAGATGCAAAAATTCTCAATAAAATACTAGCAAATCAAATCTAACAATCATTAAAAGAAGTATACACCATGACCAAGTGGGGTTGATACCAGGAATGCAAGGATAGTTCAAGACAAGAAAATCAATTAAAGTAATATAGCACATCAACAAATCAAAAGGGGAAAATCACATGATGATCTCAATTGATGCTGAAAAAGCAAAAACCATTTGACAAAATTCAACATCCCTTTCTGATAAAAACACTCCAAAAGGTAGAAATCAAAGGTAACTACCACAATATGATAAATGGAATATATGAAAAACTGATAGCCAGCATCATACTCAATGGACAGAGACTGAAAGCTTTCCCCCTAAGATCAGAAACCAAGACAAGGATGCCCACCATCACCACTATTGTCCAGCATTGTGCTAGAAGTCCTGACTAGAGCAATCAGGCAGACAAAGAAATAAAAGGCATTCAAATCAGAAAGAGGAAGTAAAAGTTTCATTATTTGCAGAATGACATGATACTATACTTGAAAGATACTGAGAAATCTACAGCAAAATTACTTGAGCTAATAAACAAATTCAGCAAGGTGCCAGGATATAAAATTAATGTGCAAAAATCAGTAACATTTCTAAACACAAGCAATGACCTAATTCAGGAGTCAGTTAAGGAAAAATTCCATTCAAAATAGCCACTAAAAGAATAAACTACTTAGGAATGAACTTAAAGAGGGACATAAAGGACTTGTACACAGAAAGCTATATAACACTGCTAAAAGAAATCAAAGGAGATCTAAATAGGTGGAAAGACATTCCCTGCTCATGGATATAGCATGATGTCAATTCTACCCGAATTAATTTACCAGATTCAACACAGTACCAATCAAAATTCCAACAATCTACTTTGAAAACTTGGAAAAGCTAATTACCAAATTCATCTGAAAGGGAAAGAGACCCAGAATAACTAAAAGCATTCTAAAACAGAAGAATGAAGTGGGAGGATTAAAATTCCCTGAATTTAAAACATATTATAAAGCTACAGGAGTCAAAACAGCATGGTACTGGCTCAAAGATAGAACCATTGAACAATGGAATCAAATTGAGAGTACAGAAATAGACCACCAAACCTATGGTCAGCTGATTTTTGACAAGGCCCCCAAATCCTCTGAACTGGGACAAAGTAGTCTTTTCCATAATTGGGCATGGAAGAACTGGATATCCATAGCCAAAAGAATGAAAGAGGACCCCTATCTTACACTATATACAAAAATTATTGGTCCTCAAAGAGGACCAAGCACCTAAATATAAGAACTAGCACCATAAAGTTTCTAGAAGAAAATGTAGAGGGACATCTTCAAGACCTAGTAATAGGAGGTGGCTTCCTAAACTTTACACAGTAAGCACAAGCAACAAAAGAAAAAATAGATAAATGGGAACTCCTCAAAATCAAATACTTCTGCACCCCAAAGGACGTTGTCAAAAAGCTGAAGAGGCAGCCAAGTCAATAGAAGAAAATATCTGGAAATCACATATTGGGCAGAGGTTTGATATCGTATATACACAAAGAATTCATACACCTCAACAACAAAAATCAAACAACCCAACTATAAAATGGGCTAAAGATATGAACGGGCATTTTTCTGAAGAGCAAATACAGATGGCTCTAAAGCACATGAAGAGATGCTCATTTTCAATGGGTGTAAGGGAAATGCAGATTGAGACTACACTGGGATACACCTCACACCTATAAGAATTGCTGCTTTTAAACAAACAGGAAACTGTGGTAGAGGATGTGGAGAAATTGGGACACTTAGGCACTGCTGGTGAGAATGTATAATGGTGCAGCCACTATGGAAGATTGTTTGGTGGTTCCTTAGGAAACTAAATATGGAGTTTCCCTATGACCCAGCAATAGCACTACTTGGCATATACTCAGAAGAGCTGAAAGAAATGACACAAACATACATTTGCACACCTATGTTCATAGCAGCATTATTCACAATTGTCAAAAGATAGAAATAAACTAATGCCCATTAACAAATGAATGGATTAACAAAATGCGGTATATACATACGATGCAGCAGTAAGACAAAATAACATTCTGAAGCACAGAACAAAATGGATCAGACTTTTGTTCTGATTTATGCAGCAGTAACACAAAACAATGTCCTGAAGCACAGGATAAAATGTCCATTATGTCCTCGAGGACATAATGCTGAGTGAAATAAGCCAGACACAAAAGGACAGATACTGTATGATTCCACTTTTATGACCATCATAAAGGTAAAATCAGAGGCTTATAATACAGAATATAAGCGACTTTGAAATACGTAGAACATAGTGATGGGTGTACTGTTAGCTAATGAGGTTGAACTTCAATGTAGAAAATAGATAGAGGTAAAGGTGGTTCTCTAGTGGGTCTATATGTAATATTACTGTATTGAAAATGAGCAAGATTGAAAGGGGGTGTATAGATTTACATGTCCCACTGATCAACACTAGAAAATGTAAATTAGTTCTTGCAAGAACTACTTCAAAGATATGATTCATGTACAAAGAATGATGAAGTCCAAGGTATGGGGGGAAACTGCTATTGTATGCTACAGGCTATGTTCAAAAGGAAAACATCAGCACTACCAAAGCAACAGCAGAGGTAAATAATGGGGGGAGGGACAAGATTATAAGGAGGTTTACATTTCCTATTTGGCAAGGATGTGTTTATGGGTTTTCTTTCTCTTGGGAACAATGAAATTATCTAAAATTGAGAACACTGATGGACTGTGAACTTTGGGCACTATACATGATGCCTGAGGAATGCAGGTGGCTGAAAGATGCACTGACTGAGAAGTACAGTGGTGTATATTTATGAATGAAGGTTGTGCTGCTACAAAAAGAAATGAGGTTATGAGGCATGCAACTATGTGAATAAACATGTGGGACACTGGGTGAAGCAAAATCAGCCAGAAACAAAAGAACAATGGTATGGTTTATTTTAGAAAATGATTATAAGAAAATAGGGGCTTAGATGTAAGCTTTTATAACAGACATATTAAGCACAGAATGGTAAATACCATTTCTGGATTTTGAGTGGCTATTTTATATATATAAAAAATCCATATATATATATATATATATCTGGATTTAGAGTGGCTATTATATATATAATATATACTCCTGATATTTAGAGATAAGAATGAAGCTGATTAGCTTAGGACTGAAGTAATTCATAACACAGGGGTAAGGAAGACAATATCTATATTTAGAACAACACATACTCTTTGAGACCAAAGGAAGAAAGGTTTATTTGGTCTGGAACTGAAATTTTCTCTAGCATATAATATAAGTCAATCTACTGTATAGTTCATTTGAACAACTGAAACACGGGGAACTCAGAATAAGAAAGAGGCCCTTTAATCCTGTATAGATTAATGCAACATCTGAATACATCCTAGAGTATATTAAGCAGATAATCAAAAAGTATTGGCAAAATCCTTTGAGAGATGGGAGAAAAACATACGGAACTATTAAACTTTGCCAGCTGGAAATCCCCTGATACTGTGTCAAACTATAGGGACACCCAAATCAATAGGCCATGCCCTTGATCTTGAGGCTTACTCCTGTGAAGCTTATGTAGGTGTGCTGGTTTGAAAGGATGTATGTCCCCTAGAAAAGCTATGTTTTAATCAAAATCCCATTTCATAAAGGTATAATAACCCCTATTCAATACTATTTGTTTGAAACTGTAGTCAGATCATCTCCCTGGAGATGTGATTTAATCAAGAGTGGCTGTTAAACTAGATTAGGTGACAACATGTCTCCACCCATTTGGATGGGTCTTGGTAAGTTTCTGGAGTCCTATAAAAGAGGAAACATTTTGGAGAATGAAAGAGATTCAGAGAGCAGAGCAGAACAACATAGCTACGAGAAGCAGACTACACCAGCTAGCAACCTTTGGAGATAAAGAAGAAAAATGTCTCCTGGGGAACTTCATGAAACAGGAAGCCAGGAGAATAACCTAGCAGATGATCCATGTTCACCATGTGCCCTTCCAGATGAGAGGGGACCCTGACCATACTCACCATGTGCCTTTCCAGATGAAAGAGAAACTCTGTGTTCACCATTTGCCTTCGCACTTGAGAGAGAAATCCTGAACTTCATCTGCCTTCTTGAACCAAGGTATCTTTTCCTGGATGCCTTAGATTGGACATTTCTATAGACTTACTTTAATTGGGACATTTTCTCAGCCTTAGAACTGTAAACTGGCAACTTATTAAATTTCCCTTTTTAAAAGCCATTCTTTTTCTGGTATAGTGCATTCTGGCAATTAGAAAACTAGAACAGTAATAGTAGGTAGCAGAGAAGCTTAGACTATGTATAAATATGCCTAATAGTTACTTCTGGAGGACCTCTTTTGTTGCTCAGATGTGGTCTCACTCTCTCTAAGCCCAATTCTGCGAGTGAAATCTTTACCCTCCCCCCTTGTCCCCAGGGAGATGACTCCCAGGGATGAATCTGGTCCTGTTAATGTGAGATCAACAATTCCATCCTGACCAAAAGGGGGAAAAGAAGTGTAACTAATAAAGCATCAGTGGCAGAGAGGTTTCAAATAGAGGTTACTCTAGAGGTTGCTCTTACACAAGCTTCAATTAGACCTTGCTACCTATCAAAACCTGCCAAACCCCAACCAGGACCATTCCAGCCAATCCTAAAGAACACCTAGGGAAATATATAAGATTCCACAAGGGTCCCATGCACTAGAGTAACTTTCCAGAAACTTATAACTTCCAGATGGGTTCTGGACCAGATAAGTCCTGGAATCTAAAAGGCCTAGCCTCTCCAGAACATCAGATAGTTCCACCTCCTTACCCCATATTAGTGGCAGACCCTTCTAATATGAAAAAGTTAGAATGGCCATAGTCCACACACCCCTAAAGAGAGGGATAGAAAGATTAAAGGTGACAGTGAAGTTATACAGAGAAGATAGGATTTAATAATGAATATGATTGCTGAATCATTAAAATTGATATCCTTTTTAGTTTCCAGTATCTTAGAGCAGCTAGATATAAAAACCTAAAATTGTAGATTTGTAACCCATGTCAAACTCTGAAATATGTTCTACAATTAATTGTGGTGCTGTGCTTTGAAGTTTATTGCTTTTTTTGTATACATGTTATTTTTCACAAAAAAAAAAGGAAAAATGTTGATTGTGATGATAAAAAAAATTAAGCCCTCTAGCCTCCTATGTTCTGGAGTAGCCAGAAGGAAAAAAATCTTTGAAGATCATTTGGTAGCCCATGAAAAACTCTGGGATTAGTTCTGTAACTTTTGAAAAGTGCTTTGAAAACTATTGCTTTTTTATCTCTTTGCTTTGTATATATGTTATACTATACAATAAAAAAGTTAAAAAAATTATGCAGTAAAAAGTTTTAAGAGTACTCCTAACTTTTGATTTGTAATTATATTCCTAATTATATGCACTCTTTATCCTCTCTTTTATCCTTGATTTGATAGGATAAATCATCTATATTATTGATTTTCCTAAGAAACAAGTTTTGTATTTATACATTAGTTCCAATGGCTTATAATTTTTCCTAATTAACTAACATCTTCATTTATTTTTGTTATTCCTGTCTCCTCTTTTCCATTTTAATTCTTTATTATGAAAATGTTCAAATACTCAAAGTTAGTATAGTGTACTCAGTATATTCCCACAACCTTGCATAATTATCAAAATTTTACCACATTTGCTTCATCTTTCTTTGTTTAGTTTGCTTCATTTGCTACAATATATTAAAGAAAACCCTAGAAATCATGTCTTTTCTCCCCTATACATTTCAGAATGCATCTCAAAATATTCTCACTTCTTATCACCTTAGACATTTTTTGCAGTTCTTTTCCCACCTTTTTTTGGATTGACTTCTTAGATTATTATTTTTCTTTCTTTCTCATTTAATAGGGAATAATTTAAGATTATGAATGTACTTATGAGTACATAATTAGCATATTATATTAATTTGATATGTAATATTCTCAATGGTAGTAGTTTCAAAGTCATCTACAATGAAAATTTTGAGTGTTGGTCTGATATCTATATAGAATGCATATATTCATATATATCCTTCTGGCTTTCTTGTTTAAATATTTTAGAAGTAATTCTAGTTTATTGGAACATGGTCTTTTTCTCAGGTTAAATTCTCTGAGAAGCAGGATTTGAGCAGGAAATTAGTGTGCAGGCAACTCATGAACAAGTGACCTTAGGATTAAGGATCAGCACTTATGGAGGGAAGGGAACAAAGCTGGTCTGGACAGAAGGAGAAGTTGGGCTGTGATGGAGCCTCAGTAGAGGCTTTGGGGAACCCCACAGACAGCTCTGAAGCTGGGAAGACACTTTATAGTTGTCTGGAAGAAGGTAGGAGAGAATAGATCCTTATTAAAACTCCCACATCAATCAGTCATCAAATGTAGGCTGCCTCAGGCAAGGGCCATGGTTTTGTACTCTGCAGTGGATGTCCACCCCACAGGGGGGCTGCGAGCTGACCCCCAGTGGCTGGGAGAGCATAACCTTCATTCTTGAAGGTGAATCTGCATGAGGCATCCCAGGCTCCACCACACTTCAAGAATTTCTGAGTTTGGGGATTTATTTCTCATAAATGATCTACTGATGTTCAAGAATAATCTTTTTTTTTTCCTTGAGAAGGCTAAAAGTCTAATACAAACATATTACTTACACTTTCTAATTTTTACCTACTTGAATTGTTGAAGAGTGCTAAAGAAGTCTAATAAAATTATGGTTTGGCCCAAAAAAACATGACTTGAATGGGCTTGGTCACATCTCCATGAAAACAACCTAAGCTAAAGGTCCCACTCACAATAGGTCTACACCCACAGGGATGGATTAAAAGAACATAGACTTTTCTGGAATACATAACTGATTCAAACCAGTATACTACACCCTCTGCATCCCCCCAAAAATGTGTCCGTTCCATATGCAAAATACATTCATTCCATCACTATCACAAAAGCTTAAATCATTTTATAACAATATTAAGTACAAAGGCTTATCAAAATCAGTTACAGGCATGGGTTGTCCTAAGGCAAAACTCTCTAGTTATGGACCTGTGAAACTTAGAACAAGTTATCTGCTGTCAACAGTCAAAGGAGAGACAGTTATACTATGAAAGTTCCCATTTCCATAGGGAGAAATTGGAAGGAAAACAGGGGTTAAAGACCCCAAACAGTTTCAAAGACCTGCAGGGCAAACTCTAGTTGATTTCAAAGCCTGAGAGTCAACTACAGAACAATGTTTTTTCCTCAGAGCTTGAGAGAGCTACACTCACACCCTTACCAAGGACTTATTTAGCAGCCCTGTTATCTCCAAACACTAGGCTGAGGTTTCCAATAATTCCAGGCTTTGGAGTGACTGCCATGCTCTTGGCCCCACTCTCTCAAGCATCTGGGCAGTCAGACTCTCTGCCATCTTTGGGGTCCAAGCTCACCCCTCTATGAACAGTGGGGTGGTGGACAGACTCTCCCTGAACCCTGGGGCATATGCTCCACCCTCTCTGAGACCTGGGTGAGCAACTCTTTTCCTGACCAATGGGACAGCCTAGCTCCCCTCAATTCCACAGGCATCTGAGAGACCTGAGGTGATAGCACTCTTCCTGAACAACCGGGCAAAAGGCCCTCTCTCTCTCTGCAAACTCTGAGGAAAATTTACCCTCTCCATGTGCATAAGTGGGTCCACTCTTCTGACCCAAGGTTTCTTGGCTCCAGACCTTAGCCTCCATGGTTCTGCCTTTGAAGTTATTTTTCCTTCAATCTGTCCCTTTTCTGCCTCTTTTAGGCCAGATTGACAGTGGTTCTGTTCATACTGATCTTGCACAAAACTTGTCTGTTTGGCACGCAGCATACAGAGGTTCCAGACATCAGACAATAGGACCATTCATGAATTCTTTCTGGATAGCTCCATTTATAATCCTGACTCCCACTGCCATGGCTAACTAGTTAAATCCCTATATGGGGCTCTATTCTCTTTCCAAAAACTTATAATTTTCCTAGTCATCAATTTCTCATTTATTTATACCCAAGAGTTCAGTTATCAGCATATTACTTTCCTCTCACCTTTTACTTTAAGCTGCAAGAAGAAGCCAGGCTGAATTTTCCACATTTAGTTTGGAAATTTCCACAGCTAGGTATACAAGCATGCTGCCTTTGAATTTTCCTTTCCATCTAATACCAGGACTCAATTCTACCAAATTCTTTGCTGCTTTAGAATAAGGATCACCTTTCTTTCATTTGACAATGACATAGTCATCATTTCTGTCTAAGTCCTTATCAGAAGTATCTTTATAGTCTATATTTCTACCAACAATCTCTTCAGAGTAATCTAGACCTTCCACAAAGCTCTGCATAATTCTTCCAGAATCATCCCCTAATCCATTTGAAAAGCCATTCCAAAATGTTTGGTATATGAATACTCAGTAGCACCCCACTTCTCTTGTACCAAAATTTGTTTCAGTTTGCTAAAGCTTCCAGAATGCAATATACCAGAAAGGGGTTGGCTTTTTCAATGGAGTTCTATTAGATTACAAATTTATAATTCTAAGGCCATGAAAATGTCCAAATTAAGGTATCAAGAGGAAGATACCTTTTCAAAGGAAAGGCTGTTGGTATCTAGGGTTCTTCTATCACATGGGAAGACACATGTAGACATCTACTGGTCCTTCTCTCCAATGTCTCTGAGCTTCTGTGGGCAATATTTCTCTCTCTCTCAGCTTCTCTGAGCTGTCTCCAAAATGTCTTTGTCTTTTATTCTCTCATAAAGGACTCCAGCAGGGGAATTAAGGCCCACCTTGAATAGGCTAGATAATATTTTCATGGAAACAATCTAAGCAAAAGTTCCCACCTATAATGTGTCTGCACTTACAAGGATAGATTAAAAGAACATGGACTTCTGGGGTACATAACAGATTCAAAACAGCACAGACACCCTAACCTGATCAAGCTGACACATGAATTTAACCATCACATCCAGCATAATTCATTTCCACCTAATCCACCAACTTCATCTCCTGCCATTCTGTCACTCACTCATTCACTATCACCCTCTCTGTTCTTCAAATCCAGCAAGTACTTCCCCATTGCAAAGCCTTGGTATATGCTTTTCCCTAGGATAGAAATCCCTTTGCCCAGTCCTCCATATGAATGCCTCCTTTTCATTGCTGAATACTCACTTAAATATCATCTCCTTATAGATACTTCCCTTACAACCCTATATAGACTGGCCATCCCATATTTTTCACTATCCTAGCGCCTTTCAAATTAATTACTATACTCTTAGATATTTCATTATTTATTTTTTCATTGTTGTTGTTGTCTGACTAGTTTCCCCAAGTAGAGTAGAATTATGCTACTCAGGGGCATAATGTCTTTTTCATTATCTTCAGTACTTAGCACACAACAAATTATCTACAAATAATTCTGAATAAAGGAAATGCTTACCACAGTGTGTGGCACATGTAAGTACTCAATAAATAGTAGCTTTAACACTTAGAGCAATGCTTTCCCTAATGGGACTATGTAGATTGTTAGGTAAAATGTATAACTTGAGAGGATTGATTTCGGTATTGAAAAAACTTTACCCATTCGATGAATAAATACTGTGATGGTGGATAGTATTCAAATTATCTTTATCCTACAGTAATATACACGAGATCCTAGGAAGAAAGGTTTAATTTAATGGAGATTTTATTGGTGGGCTTGATATTTTAAAACTTCAGAATATCAGAAGAGTGGATAGTAGATACAATCCCTAATGATTCCTCGTGGCTATCTACCTAACGCCACTGGTGAGCACTTGATAAATAGGGGTAATATTCCACTTATAAACACATATACGCACTAGTTAGCATGCAGCTGAGCAGATGGTATATACTCAAATATTTTTGGAATTGAATTTTATAGAACATAACAGAGACAATGTCATCAAGAGAAAGATTGAAAATTTATCACCAAGAACCACAGTAATGCTTGCCTACTTATGCAATAGCTCATACCACAGTACTTCCAATTAATCATTCTGACCAGTGTCTAGATTTAATGGTTTATTGGATGAATCACCAAACTGTTTGGCTAAGCAACTAATCCACAGAAATAATAAGCTAGAATAATTCCACAGGTTGCCCAAGGTCTGTAATTGTCTCTTTGCAGGAAGTCCCTCAAAATTCAGAGAAAAGGGCAGTGGATATGTTCTTTCTTAGAAAGGACAGCTAAAAATGATGGGGGGCTGAAAATGAGTCAGACTTGATTAGGGCAAACAAGAGAGATTTTTTGTTACAGCATCAAAAGAAAAAAGGATAGAGAGAATGAAGCTAACAGAAACAAAATCAAGTGACTAGATTGGGAGTTTGAAGTGAAACACAATTTCAGTTACAAAGAAACATGACAAGTAAAAGAAAGGCAAATAGAAGGCAAATGAGACAAAAATGAGTTTGGAAAGTTTTTATTTATAATCAAATATTCAAAATACCCTACATAATTCTTTTTAAATACAATATAAAAGAGCTTGTAGATTTTAAACTATTTCTTAGATTTTTAAGATGCTTGTAAGTTTAGCTAAAAAAAATTCACATTTCAAGTGAAAAGAGATTTATATAACTGAGAATTCAGAGGCCTTAAGGTGAAGTGAAATGTGCATGTTAAGCACAAATACTTCCACTAATACCTGAAGATCTCCACGTATTAGCATAAATTATATAGAAAAATATATTGGATTTTTAGCATGTATGAAACTAAATAAACTCTAAAATTTCTACAGTTTGCAAGATCAAATCCAAACAATATCTACATTGAATTAAGTTTTTCTTCCCAGGATCTGAAAGTATGTTACTGAATGATAAAATTCATTTGTTACACCTTCCAGGGGACAATTGATATTACACCTATCTCATAAAACAGGAAATTGAGCAGATTTTGTGGGGCTTCTCTAACTTAAAGCAATGAGTCAAACTAAATAAATCATTTATGGCCCCAGACCGGAAGACCCAGTTCACCAGGTCTTTTCTTTCCATTACTGCCAATAACTAAAATTGATATAAAATTGAGCCACCCCTTAGTATCTTATCTACTGCATGTATATTCTGTTACATGCTAAATTCAGTGAGGTGAGAAAAATTTCAAAATGTGAAGTTCTGCATTTTATCTTTAATTTCAAATAATTTCAATCATCAGAAAATATAAGCAATGAATCTTTTTAGAAAAAACACACGAAAATGGACAGAAACACAAGGGGAAAATAAGAAAGACTGACTCTCCACTTTGTTCTTAAATGTCATGCACTTGAGCTCTTAGCAGAAGAATCAGAAACTCATGTATTATTTATTTTAATTACTTATGGATCCACAAGTATGCCCTCAGCATCTCTACTACCAAAAGTGTTACAAAAGAATACTTTTTTTTGTACAAGCTAAGGAGTTTGTTCACATCCAAAATCCTCAGAAGATTATGATCCTGATAGTCTGGGATCCAATTTTAAAACTACTTGATATAGGAGTGTACAGCCTGGTCATAAGAGCAGGAATAACACATAATACAAGAACACATAGCCATCAATTCAAGGTGGGCATTGCTACCTGGTGAACTGAGTGGTCAGTGGAAAGTGTATTATACATGGTTCTTCAGAGAAGCAAAACCAATAGCAGATATATATATACAGTAAGAGATTTATTTTAAGGGATTACCTTACATGCCTGTAGTGGCTAGCAAGTCTGAAATCCATAGGGCACACCAGTAGGCTAGAAACTCAGGTAGGAATTAACCACCTGAGTTTAATGAGGCAGAATTTCTTCTTCTCCAGGAAACCTCAGTTTTTCCTGTGAAGGCCTCAACTAATTGGCTGAGACACACCCACATTATTGAAGGTAATCTTCTTTACTTCAAGTCAACTGATCGTAGATGTTAACATCTACAAAGTACCTACACAGCAACACCTAGATTATGGGTTTGATTAAATAATTGGTATAATACAGCCTAGCCAAGTTGACACATAAAACTAACTATCACATAACAGAAGAGGAGGCATGGTTAGGACTTACTCTAAGTTGGAAATTTTCCAAGTTAGTTAATTAAATGCTTCTCCCTATTTGTTTTCTTCTAAAGAAACAAGGCATGACTAGAAATATAGAATGTCTTCACTTTACACACACACACACACACACACACACACACACAAAACCTGGAGAAAGTATTCCTTGACAAAAATTTAACTAGGTCATGCAAGTAATCAGTCCAAATGTTTCTTCTGTTTTATGTTGAAAAACAACTTACAGCCTTGAAAATATTAAGCAGTTAGGAAAATTCTTCCTTTTATTTTTCTTTGGGGTCTAAACCAGAGGTAGCATCCCTTACTTACATTTCTCAGTAAGTAGGGAAAATGTGACTTTGGTGTCCTAAACTGACAAGCGGATTTAGAACAGACCATGACACGTGTATTGAACCCCATGATGCAGTTTTGCAACATTGGAATCCCCCTCTTGCTGGAACAGTCTATCACTGGGAGTAGCAGTCATTAAAATGAAAGCCTGATAACAATAGGGTAAAAAGTTTGCTGAAAACTCCATCCTCTCCATTGTTGAACTTAAAATTAGCTGATATCCTATAGTACACTTACTAACCTTGTTTCTTTAGCTTAGAACTCTACAGATAAATTTGTGTGTGGCAAGAAAGAAGGAAAAGTGAAGAAAAAGTTCCTATGGCTCCATCTGAACTTGGTGATTTATTTTGTTCAAAATAAATAAGTTCCTTAGAGTTCCTGGGAATATACTCTTAGTTCAAATTTGCAATGCTTAAGCAACATGCTTGAGTGTTTCCATCACAATTCATAAGAAATCTGTTCTCATTAATAAATTTTAAGAATACTTTTCTTTGAAAGGATTTTACCAATATCCCTACTAAGCATTTTTTCTAGACATTTCACTGTAATATTTCTTTCACTATGAGGCTTACAAAAAACAAATAGGTAATACTTTCATTACCTCACTTTTACATACAACAACCACCTTTACCCTTCATATATTTTCATAAACAATGAGGATGGTAGGGTCATTCAGCAATTGTGCATCAATGTTCTCTCTCAATTTGCAAACTTGCACACATTTTCATTAAGAGAAATTTAATTAATCTGATGCATTAAAAAAGATAAAGTTGCATGTTCACTTTTTAAATTTTTTTTTTTTTTTTGCATGGGCAGGCACCAGGAATTGAACCCGGGTCTCCAGCATGGCAGGCAAGTACTCTGACTGCTGAACCACAATGGCCCACCCTAATTTATTTTACTAGAGCAAGCAGGACACATTACAATGCATGGTAAAACGTTAAACATTGTATGTTCTAAAAGATTCTGCCAGAAGCCCATCTCTTCCATGTTTTCTTGGTGATCTTCTTAATGTTCAGCAATTTCATGCAGATTTTGTTTCAGTCCTACTTTTCCCTTGATGTTAAAGAGTTGCTAAAGTAAGAGGTAAGTTTTACTTTATTCTTTCCTATTTTGAGCATGTCAATTTCTATCGGTCTCATTAAGTTGTGAGCACCATTCAGAAGTTAATGAGGCTAGATTAACACCAATAATTCAAGTCATTTCAATTTTTATTGACTCATTCAGTAATAGTTGGACAAGTTCAATGACTATCACCTTTTCAGGAATTTCTGCTTCAGCTTTTCTACCAAATGATCATCAAGGCTATATTTGAATATGACTAGTCAGGGAGAAGTCACTATCCATAATGAACATGGTGATGTACCACCTAGATACCCTTCAATGAAAGGCTTTTTGCCCAGTTGCTGCAGTGCTAATAGTAAACAGTCTTCTCTGAGGATTGTCTCAGCTGCATAGGTCTGCCTTTCCCAACCCTTGAGGTTGTCATTGATTAATACAGGAGTGTGAAGGCCCAAATATTTTGGCCCCAAAAAGAACAATTCTGAAGGACTATTGGGCTTCTGCTGAAGCTTGACTTCTGCCAAATTTGATGAATTCTCCTGTGTTCCACAGGAATTCCAAAAGCACTCTTTGATAAATACTTCACACAATAAAATCAGTCTGTTTCCAGGGAACCCAACCTGCAATTCTCCCTTTTGGAGCAGCCCATCCATAATTTGCTTCATTTTTCTTCAACTGAGCACAAAAATATGTCCCTTGATTATCATTTATTTGTCCCTATTCTGTCCTCAGAACCAATACAAATAAACATATTTCCCTCCTATTAAAAATTCCTTTAAATATTTAAGTTTCTTGGAAGTTCTTGAGATGTAAAGAAATAATCAGTTATCATAGTAACCACATCAACCTTTATGTCAACATATAATTTATAATTCTTTTTCCAAAATTTAAAATAGAAATTCACTGGAAATTGCTAAAAATTAATCAAGATTAAAAATATGTATTTCTGGGTGATGCAACAATGGCTTAGTTGCAGAATTCTTGCCTGCCATGCTGGAGACCCAGGTTCAACTCCTGCTGCCTGTCCATGCAAAAAAAAATACATATATAGATATATTTCCAATATATATACACTGTTATAAGATCAACTTTATCATTTAGACCTCCTTTTTTCAAAACAGATGCCACAAAAATTCATTTTGTTGGAATTAATTAATATTGGGTTTTATTGCTATTGATTATTGCAGCCTGTGTTTTAAATCCACTAAAGTTACTTAACTTTGAAAGATATCATTTTCCCCAATATAACTAAAAATTCATTTTATTGGGAGTAATTAATATTGCAATTTATTACTATTGATTACATCAGTCTGTGTTTTATAGTCACTAAAGTTACTTAACTTCAGAAAAGTATAATTTTCCCAAACGTAAGATGGAGATAATAATAGCACTATGTTGTGATGACTTAAATGAAATCACCTACACAAATTATTTCATATAAATACCACTTAGTCACTACAAGCAGCTACTATTTTTTAAGAACCTGGAATACAACAAACACTCAATAATTGTTGGTGCTAACCTGCTCCTTTTGCGGGAAGTGTATATGTCCTTTTGTTACCTGGTCCTTACCAATAACGATGTATAAGAAACTCAGCTCCATTTTTTTGGCCAAGAGCCCTAATAAAGACTTTTGATGTTACAGTCCATCTGTTGAGCATCTTTTTGAGATTTTGGTTCAAAACTTCATCCAATGGAGGGCAAGCACTGGTGCTAAATCTGCCCAATGTAGATGGATATAAATGTATTTAATATTTATTGTCTAAGGCAAATTTCCATATAGATGGCACGTGCAATATTTTGCTTAGAATAAACTTGAACTATCTCTAGCCAAAGGATAATTATCCTTGGATAGATACAATTTTGCAAACACCATGGAATGGGAATTTATGAGCTTATAGTTTTGAGCCTGGCAAAAAGTCCAAATTAAGGTATCATCAAGGTAATGCCTTCTTCACAAAGACAGGACTTCCAGGGCTGGCTGCTGATGATCTTTGATCCTGGGCTTCTCAGTCACAGGACAATACATGGTGGCCTTTTCTGCCTCTCCCTTCTCTTCTGAGTTCTATTGATGCTTCCCATGGCTTTCTCTCTTTATCTGTCTAAATTTCAATCTGCTTAAAAAGGACTACAATTATAGGAGAAGACCCATTCTGGGCTACATCTTAACTGAAATAACCTTGTCAAAAATTCCTACTTACAGTGGGCTCATACCCACAGGAATGGATCAAGTTAAAGAGCATGTTTTTTCTGGAGTGCATAGCTCCAAATCACCACAATAAACATGCTATGACATACTTTAATGACAGAGCCAGCACTGATGGGTTAAAGAGGGAAGAAGATGTTTATAATCCAGCATTATCCTTCAGGGCTCATCAGATCTTTCATTGGGCCATTTTCTTTAATTCATATGCATAACAAAGTTGTTTTTATTTTCTTAATGACTCATTCTTCCACAGAAATGTACGGTCACTCATGTATTTTTTTTAAATATACTTTCTTATCAAGGCACAAGTAAACAAAAAGACAATTATTCAATGTTAGCACCTATCCAATCCTAGTTTGATATGAGCACTAATCTGTCAGTTGTAGAGGTTTTCATTTTTTCATGACAGCCAGTAAACACTATAAAAAAATAAATTGAACACCATTTATTTAATTCCACTTCAATTCAATAATGCTGTGATTTTAAAAGTTTTCTTCAAAATTAAGAAAAATGATTCTCTGTCCGCGACTTCTCACTCAGCTCAGGGCCTGGCTGCCGTCCCGTGCCTTGCCTCGCTGGTACAACGAAGAGCTCCCGGGTCGACGGGCCCAGGCGCCGCGCTCCTCCCACCCGGCGGCCTCCAGTCCGCTCCAGGCAGCGGGTCTCCGGCCCGACCCCGCCTGCAGACGTCCGGCAGGACCCACCATGGGCCCCAGGGCGGCGAGCCGCGCGGAGGACACAGGTAGAGGTGCTGCGCTCCGAAAGGAAACGCTGACCCAGAAAGAAAAGGAACTGGCCTCGGGACCGCACGACGCCTCAGCTGTTCGGCAGACCGACACACCAGGAGGCCCAACCGGCGAGAGCCGGGCCGGAGAGAGAGAGAGAGAGAGATAGACGCAGACAGACTAACCTTGGTGAAGACACGAGTCCGGAACACGCAGCGGTTGTGAGTACAGATCTTTACTGGGGTTAAGCAAGCTTTCTCTAATACTGGCTCCACGCGGGGGAAGACACCCCACGGGGGAACAACCTCTATGCGGCCGTCAGGTACGGCTCCTTGTGGGTTATTCCCCTCCCCGTCCGGGTAACGCCTTTATATACAAAATCCAGACCCAATGGGCTAACGCCACGTATACAAGGGTGATTGGTAGACAGGGCAGGCGGGCGCGTACGTCATACGCGGAGGCAGGATGCGGGCGCCATCTTGGCTCACTCGATGGGCGGGGGGAACTCTAGGGCAGGCTGCGGCGTGTCCACTAGGCCCGACCCGGGAGGCGGCTCTCCACATCTCCCCCTTTTTTATTCATTTTGACCCAGTGTCTCCATTGATGAGTGTGCTCCCATGAGCCTGAGAGGCCCACTACATGATTTGGTGCTTTGGGGAGTCTGGACTAGGCTCCAGCCATCTTGCGGCTGAACCTCTGGCACCGACCAGAATGCTCACCTTATACAGAGACCGGAGAGCCCGTGAGCTGGAAACCACGTGACTCTCCCTGCAGTGCTTCGCCTCGCAACTGGGTTATGTAGGGGGGCAGGAGAGCGGCAACCAGAGCCGAGAGCGTCATTAGGTGTCTCTGTGCAATGGCCGGAGTCTAGTCTGGCCAGGACCGTGACTCCGCCGTAGAGATCATCCTTTAGACAAAAATTATGACTTCTGGTGCCGCCTTTTACACCCGGGACACGGCCATGGGCTTTGCAGCAGATCCTGTTTTCGAGCGCCCCGCCCTGAGTGGCCGGGACGGGTCATACAGTGAGGGGAAGGACTGGGTAGCGGGACGGTCGTTGCCAGGAACATCAGGGGCGAGTGACATAGCCAACATAGTGGTGACGCGTAGCTGTTGCTGCGTCTGGAACAAGCGTTCTAACAAACATTTAACAATGAGCAGAGTTACTAAGAGTCCCACTGCTAAAAGAATCCAAGTGGTCAACCTGGGCCAAGAGAACCATGAGGTGACTTGGTCCCACAGTAGCTCGTAGTGGGAAAAGTGGGGTTAAAGTTAGTCTCTCTTCTACTCGGTCGGAGGGTCACTTGCACTGTTGTTGTCATCTTTTCGGTCGTCGCCATCATCAGCAGAGTTGGAGACCGGATCCGGTGGCTCTGGTTGGAGGCTTATCAATTTTCTGGGCAACAGTTCCTTGGCGTCCTCGGGCGACGTCACGGTTCTCACCAGTCTTTCCGGAACCCACACAGGTTGACGTCCTGGTTCCTGGGGAAAAACACAAACAGAGCCTCTGGCCCAGCTGAGCACTGGGTCAGGGCCTTGCCATTGTCCTGACAGGACATCCTTCCAACGGACTAGACCTCTATGTGGAGGACTCGGAGTAGTGTGCTGAAGAGCAGGTGTCATTCCTTGTGAGTTTTCATTTAGAAAATTATATGTAAATAAGGCTACAGACAGTTGAGCCTTCGGGGACAGGCCGTGGCCTATTCCCCCTTTCTGTTTTTTGAGCAAGTCTTTAAGAGACCTGTGTGCTCTTTCAATGATTCCTTGCCCTTGAGGGTTGTAGGGGATACCATGTTTTAATTGCACTTCCATATTTGCACAAAATCTTTGGAAGGCTTTGCTGGTGTAAGCAGGTCCGTTATCTGTCTTTAATATTTTTGGCTTGCCCCAAGCCGCCCAAGCGGCGAGGCAATGAGCAATAACCTGGTGGACTTTCTCTCCTGTTTCAGCAGATGCGAATATAATTTGAGAACATGTGTCTACTGACACATGTAGATATTTGGCTTTGCCATACTCTGGATGATGAGTGACATCCATCTGCCAAATGTCCCCCGGGATGAGGCCCTTGGGGTTAACTCCAACTGAAGGGACTACCCTCTGTTCTGCACAATTATTGCAGGCTCTGACTATATCTCTGGCAGCTGCACGCGGTATGTGAAACCGTCTGGCTAAGGTGCTTGCATTGACATGAAATTTAGTATGAAACTCTTGGGCCTGTTGATACGGTGTCAGCGCAGGAAAGATATGTGGCTGTCGAGTGGCCACATCCACTACGTGATTTCCCTGTGCCATGGGGCCTGGCAGGCCTGTGTGGGCTCTAATGTGAGTTATGTAAAAAGGATTTTGTCTGGCATATATTATTTCCTGAAGTTTGGCAAAGAATGGTCTAACTGAAGAGGAATGCCTTATGATGCCTACCGTTTCTAAAACTGCAACAGAGTTCACAACATAAAGGGAATCGGATACAATATTTAGCGGATTGGTATATTCCTCTAGGACTGTAATAATGACTTGTAATTCTACCCATTGAGGTCTTTGTGGTTGGTAGAGTACTGTTTTGGGAGTACCCCCTTCTGTACAGTATGCTCCTGAACCGGAGCTGGAACCATCTGTGTACACGGTGAGTGCGTTCACTAGTGGTTTAGATGAAGTCACCTTAGGAAAGATCACTGGGTGTCGGGTAACGAATTGTAAGAGGGGATCTTTTGGGTATTGGTTATCAATATTTCCTGAAAATGTACATCGGAGAATGGCCCACTGATCTATACATCCAGTAAGTATCTCAAGTTGCTGAGAAGAGTAAGGTACTCTGAGGTACTTAGGCTGTTGGCCAAAATGCTGTATGGCCTTCTTGATGGCCTCCAATGCCAACTCTGCAATCGCTGTAGGAAAATGCTCTAAACTTTTCTTAGGGGAAATTCCAGGGTGGACCCAGAGTAATGGTCCCTGTTGCCATAGCACTGCCGTGGGCTGTAGTTTTGTTGGCAGTAAGCAGGCTTCGAATGGCTTTTGGGGGTCTATTCTTTTTAAAGCAGCACTACTGAGCGCCTGTTCTACTTGACGTAGTGCTTGCCTCGCCTCTGGGGTGAGACACCGGGGCGAGTGTAGGTCTGAATCTCCTTTTAGCAAATCAAACAAAGGTGTTAATTTGGCATTGGTGATCTTTAAGTACGGACGAACCCAATTGATATCTCCCATAAGTTTTTGCAGATCATTAAGGGTATGTATGTCATCTACTCTGAGAGACACTTTTTGGGGGGAAACATGCTGAGGCATGATTTTTGCCCCCAGGAAGGTGGTAATCTCTGTCATCTGGATTTTTTCAGGGGCCACTTCCAGGTTGGCTTCTCTAAGACTAAGGACTAAATGTGATAAAGCTGTTTTAAGAAGATCTGTGTCTTTATGGGCTAAGAGAATGTCATCCATATAATGGATGATTTTTACTTGGGGGAACTGTTGTCGAGTGTTGGCCAGCTTTGCAGCAACATATAGCTGGCACATGGTGGGACTATTAGTCATGCCCTGGGGCAGGACTGTCCACTCGACGCGGTGGCATGGCTCCTCATGGTTAAGAGAGGGCACAGTAAACGCAAATTTTGGAGTGTCTTCGGGATGAAGTGGAATGGAGAAGAAACAGTCCTTAAGATCTAAGATAAAAACAGGCCAGTGTTTTGGCAGGGCCGAGAGGAGTGGCAACCCCATTTGAACAGGTCCTAAGGACTCCATGCAGTTGTTGATGGCTCTTAAATCATGCAACAGTCTCCATTTACCTGATTTCTTTTTTATGACAAATACGGGAGTGTTCCAAGGCGATGTGGAGGGAATGATATGGCTCTCTTTTAGCTGTATAGACACTAGAGTATGCAATGCTGACAGCTTTTC
Organism: Tamandua tetradactyla; assembly: GCF_023851605.1. Classification (NCBI taxonomy): domain Eukaryota; kingdom Metazoa; phylum Chordata; class Mammalia; order Pilosa; family Myrmecophagidae; genus Tamandua; species Tamandua tetradactyla. The sequence goes on from NC_135331.1 coordinate 134,767,751, forward strand.
TTTTGGTAAGGGCCACTGAGGCACCCACACCGGGGTACTGGTCTTCCACTTTAGTTTTATAGGTGTGGGTGGGAGTCTCCCCTCAGTGGCCCCTAGGAAAAACCCAGGCCTCGTCTATCAGAATTGGGGGCAGCCTGTATGGACGCTGTATGCCCTTGCAATGAGACTCCCAATCCTTTGCCAGGGACGTATCCCATTCCTTTTAACAGACTTTTTGAAGTTGGAGAACAGTTACTGGTCAAGGTAACGTCCATTTTTGCTAGAATATCTCTTCCCCATAGGGACACGGGCAAGGCTAGTACATAGGGTTGAAAGTTACCTTGATGTCCCTCTTCATCTGCCCAATGAAGGGCAGTTGCACTCAGCATGGGTGCTGAGACATGGCCTATTCCTCTAATGGTTTCTTCCGCCTTGCACGTCGGCCAGGCAGGGGGCCATTCTTGCTGTCTTATAATCGACCGATCGGCCCCGGTATCTAGCAGGCCTAAGAAGGGTCGGCCTTGCACTTTAAGAGTCAACATGGGTCGATTCTCTAAGGACATATGAAGGCCCTCAAAAACTCCTTCAGTAAACCTAACTCCCTTATCTTTTCTCTGCTTGTTTCTGCTTGGAAGGAGTGCATGCAAGCTGGGTAGGAGTAGAAGCTGTGCTATCCTATCACCCTCTTCAATAACTAAGGTGCCTTGCTGAGATTGTATCATAATCCGGGTGTCATCTGTGGACTCTGGGTCCACAATACCTGGTATCACTGTTAGTCCCTTCAGGGCTGTAGATGCTCTCCCTAAAAGGAGCCCCACTGTACCTGGCGGTAAGGGCCCTTTAAAGGAGGTTCTCACTGACTGGACTCCCATAGATGGGGTCAGTACGAGCCTGGAGGTGGCACAGAGGTCCAGTCCTGCTGATCCATGGGAGGCGCGGAGCTGGATGGGTACTGCGTCGCCACACTGCCAGTAAGGGGGCCCACCGGAAAGGCGGACCCCCTCTGCCCGTTTTTTTGAATTTGCTCAGGACGGCCAGAAAGGCGCTTACCTTGCACATCGAAGGCTGATCTACAGTCTTCTGCGCGATGGGGTCCCTTATGGCAACGGCCACAGAGTCTGGCTGTCGCATGAGGCTTATTAGATTGTTGGGCGGTGGTTGGTTGGTCCTTATTAGGGCAATTTCTTTTTATGTGTCCCGATCGGCCACATTGGTAGCATCCTTTAGGCTTTGCTCCTGGGTTTTCGGTTTGCACTGCATTTATTCGTAAGGAGCTGGCCAGCATGGCAGCTAAGCCTGCACTAGTTAACGGGCTGCCAGCGTCCCTGCACAGCCGAACCCAGTCCGTCAAGCTCTTTCCCTTATTTTGTACTAGAATTACTTTGCACTCTTTATTGCACTGCTCAAATATCATTTGTTTAACTACAGTCTCTGCTATTCCTGGGTCTGTGAAAATTCTCTCAGCTGCAGTTTGCATCCTGGCTACAAAGTCTACGAATGGTTCAGTGGGGCCCTGGTGTATGCTGCTAAGTGAAGCTTGAGCTTCTCCCTGACCTGCTAACTTTTTCCAGGCGCCTACGAAGCAGCGGAAGATCTGTCCGTAGACTTCTGGGGGGAACCCTGTCTGATTTTGGGAGTGGGCACCTTTCCCTAGCAGCATATCTACATTCCAACCGCCACGTCTACTTGCTGCGTTTTTTGCGGCTTGCTCTTCAGCTAACTCCTCAAACCATGCTTTCCAATCTATATATCGGCCTGGAGGCAGACAAGCACGGGCTAGTTGGTATATGTCTGCGGGTGTATGGCATAGGGCGGAAAGATTTTCAACTAAATTTAATGTGAAAGGAGCATTGGGACCATACTGATGGACAGCTTGTCGTAACTCCTTTAAAACTTTGTAATCATATGCTTCGTACTGATTATTACCTTGGGGATTAATAATAACTGGGTACATTTCTGGGGCTGGCTCTGGCTTAAGCGGTTGGTACCCACCTAGTATACCGAAAGGCCTAAAGGTTAAAGAGGGGGCCCATTTCCAGAAATGCCTCCTTCCACTTGTTGATGATATGGGGTCTTGAGGGCCTAAGTATTCAGGTGGGGGATACAGCTGTAGATGCCCCTCCCCCGGCCCGCCTGCAAGGGGTTCCGGGTTCCGCAAAGGCGGACCAGCGTAATTACCAGATTCGGACACTAGGGGGAGCTCTCGGTGAGGTTTCTTGCCGGGATCACTGGGAAACTGCCGCGCCCCTACAGTGACCACTGGCTGGGCGGAGGGCTGCGTGGGCGAGACAGGGGGCCTCTCCCAGTCGATTAACGGGGGCGCATCCGCACCTTCGGTCCCATCACTATCTGACTCAGAGTCAGAGGTGTCGGGACTATTGCTGGGCTCGGTCGGCTTATGAGTTGGCGGCTCACTCTTACAGGAGCCGTCTGCTCTTAAAGGAGCTAGCAGAGGCGAACTTTCTGACTGCCCCATGATTGCAGTCGGCACTGTCTTTTAATCACTCGGGGAGCTCTCCCGAGTCACCGGGGCTACCTGAAAACCCGCGGCCCTTAACTCCCACTTAATAATAGGTACTCACCTTTCCGCGGTGATCAGGCGCAGAAAGTCCACTGCGAACTCCGGAAGTTCGGAGAGAGAGGTTCCCCGTACGGGCCACCACTTGTCCGCGACTTCTCACTCAGCTCAGGGCCTGGCTGCCGTCCCGTGCCTTGCCTCGCTGGTACAACGAAGAGCTCCCGGGTCGACGGGCCCAGGCGCCGCGCTCCTCCCACCCGGCGGCCTCCAGTCCGCTCCAGGCAGCGGGTCTCCGGCCCGACCCCGCCTGCAGACGTCCGGCAGGACCCACCATGGGCCCCAGGGCGGCGAGCCGCGCGGAGGACACAGGTAGAGGTGCTGCGCTCCGAAAGGAAACGCTGACCCAGAAAGAAAAGGAACTGGCCTCGGGACCGCACGACGCCTCAGCTGTTCGGCAGACCGACACACCAGGAGGCCCAACCGGCGAGAGCCGGGCCGGAGAGAGAGAGAGAGAGAGATAGACGCAGACAGACTAACCTTGGTGAAGACACGAGTCCGGAACACGCAGCGGTTGTGAGTACAGATCTTTACTGGGGTTAAGCAAGCTTTCTCTAATACTGGCTCCACGCGGGGGAAGACACCCCACGGGGGAACAACCTCTATGCGGCCGTCAGGTACGGCTCCTTGTGGGTTATTCCCCTCCCCGTCCGGGTAACGCCTTTATATACAAAATCCAGACCCAATGGGCTAACGCCACGTATACAAGGGTGATTGGTAGACAGGGCAGGCGGGCGCGTACGTCATACGCGGAGGCAGGATGCGGGCGCCATCTTGGCTCACTCGATGGGCGGGGGGAACTCTAGGGCAGGCTGCGGCGTGTCCACTAGGCCCGACCCGGGAGGCGGCTCTCCACATCTCCCCCTTTTTTATTCATTTTGACCCAGTGTCTCCATTGATGAGTGTGCTCCCATGAGCCTGAGAGGCCCACTACATGATTTGGTGCTTTGGGGAGTCTGGACTAGGCTCCAGCCATCTTGCGGCTGAACCTCTGGCACCGACCAGAATGCTCACCTTATACAGAGACCGGAGAGCCCGTGAGCTGGAAACCACGTGACTCTCCCTGCAGTGCTTCGCCTCGCAACTGGGTTATGTAGGGGGGCAGGAGAGCGGCAACCAGAGCCGAGAGCGTCATTAGGTGTCTCTGTGCAATGGCCGGAGTCTAGTCTGGCCAGGACCGTGACTCCGCCGTAGAGATCATCCTTTAGACAAAAATTATGACTTCTGGTGCCGCCTTTTACACCCGGGACACGGCCATGGGCTTTGCAGCAGATCCTGTTTTCGAGCGCCCCGCCCTGAGTGGCCGGGACGGGTCATACAGTGAGGGGAAGGACTGGGTAGCGGGACGGTCGTTGCCAGGAACATCAGGGGCGAGTGACATAGCCAACATAGTGGTGACGCGTAGCTGTTGCTGCGTCTGGAACAAGCGTTCTAACAAACATTTAACAATGAGCAGAGTTACTAAGAGTCCCACTGCTAAAAGAATCCAAGTGGTCAACCTGGGCCAAGAGAACCATGAGGTGACTTGGTCCCACAGTAGCTCGTAGTGGGAAAAGTGGGGTTAAAGTTAGTCTCTCTTCTACTCGGTCGGAGGGTCACTTGCACTGTTGTTGTCATCTTTTCGGTCGTCGCCATCATCAGCAGAGTTGGAGACCGGATCCGGTGGCTCTGGTTGGAGGCTTATCAATTTTCTGGGCAACAGTTCCTTGGCGTCCTCGGGCGACGTCACGGTTCTCACCAGTCTTTCCGGAACCCACACAGGTTGACGTCCTGGTTCCTGGGGAAAAACACAAACAGAGCCTCTGGCCCAGCTGAGCACTGGGTCAGGGCCTTGCCATTGTCCTGACAGGACATCCTTCCAACGGACTAGACCTCTATGTGGAGGACTCGGAGTAGTGTGCTGAAGAGCAGGTGTCATTCCTTGTGAGTTTTCATTTAGAAAATTATATGTAAATAAGGCTACAGACAGTTGAGCCTTCGGGGACAGGCCGTGGCCTATTCCCCCTTTCTGTTTTTTGAGCAAGTCTTTAAGAGACCTGTGTGCTCTTTCAATGATTCCTTGCCCTTGAGGGTTGTAGGGGATACCATGTTTTAATTGCACTTCCATATTTGCACAAAATCTTTGGAAGGCTTTGCTGGTGTAAGCAGGTCCGTTATCTGTCTTTAATATTTTTGGCTTGCCCCAAGCCGCCCAAGCGGCGAGGCAATGAGCAATAACCTGGTGGACTTTCTCTCCTGTTTCAGCAGATGCGAATATAATTTGAGAACATGTGTCTACTGACACATGTAGATATTTGGCTTTGCCATACTCTGGATGATGAGTGACATCCATCTGCCAAATGTCCCCCGGGATGAGGCCCTTGGGGTTAACTCCAACTGAAGGGACTACCCTCTGTTCTGCACAATTATTGCAGGCTCTGACTATATCTCTGGCAGCTGCACGCGGTATGTGAAACCGTCTGGCTAAGGTGCTTGCATTGACATGAAATTTAGTATGAAACTCTTGGGCCTGTTGATACGGTGTCAGCGCAGGAAAGATATGTGGCTGTCGAGTGGCCACATCCACTACGTGATTTCCCTGTGCCATGGGGCCTGGCAGGCCTGTGTGGGCTCTAATGTGAGTTATGTAAAAAGGATTTTGTCTGGCATATATTATTTCCTGAAGTTTGGCAAAGAATGGTCTAACTGAAGAGGAATGCCTTATGATGCCTACCGTTTCTAAAACTGCAACAGAGTTCACAACATAAAGGGAATCGGATACAATATTTAGCGGATTGGTATATTCCTCTAGGACTGTAATAATGACTTGTAATTCTACCCATTGAGGTCTTTGTGGTTGGTAGAGTACTGTTTTGGGAGTACCCCCTTCTGTACAGTATGCTCCTGAACCGGAGCTGGAACCATCTGTGTACACGGTGAGTGCGTTCACTAGTGGTTTAGATGAAGTCACCTTAGGAAAGATCACTGGGTGTCGGGTAACGAATTGTAAGAGGGGATCTTTTGGGTATTGGTTATCAATATTTCCTGAAAATGTACATCGGAGAATGGCCCACTGATCTATACATCCAGTAAGTATCTCAAGTTGCTGAGAAGAGTAAGGTACTCTGAGGTACTTAGGCTGTTGGCCAAAATGCTGTATGGCCTTCTTGATGGCCTCCAATGCCAACTCTGCAATCGCTGTAGGAAAATGCTCTAAACTTTTCTTAGGGGAAATTCCAGGGTGGACCCAGAGTAATGGTCCCTGTTGCCATAGCACTGCCGTGGGCTGTAGTTTTGTTGGCAGTAAGCAGGCTTCGAATGGCTTTTGGGGGTCTATTCTTTTTAAAGCAGCACTACTGAGCGCCTGTTCTACTTGACGTAGTGCTTGCCTCGCCTCTGGGGTGAGACACCGGGGCGAGTGTAGGTCTGAATCTCCTTTTAGCAAATCAAACAAAGGTGTTAATTTGGCATTGGTGATCTTTAAGTACAGACGAACCCAATTGATATCTCCCATAAGTTTTTGCAGATCATTAAGGGTATGTATGTCATCTACTCTGAGAGACACTTTTTGGGGGGAAACATGCTGAGGCATGATTTTTGCCCCCAGGAAGGTGGTAATCTCTGTCATCTGGATTTTTTCAGGGGCCACTTCCAGGTTGGCTTCTCTAAGACTAAGGACTAAATGTGATAAAGCTGTTTTAAGAAGATCTGTGTCTTTATGGGCTAAGAGAATGTCATCCATATAATGGATGATTTTTACTTGGGGGAACTGTTGTCGAGTGTTGGCCAGCTTTGCAGCAACATATAGCTGGCACATGGTGGGACTATTAGTCATGCCCTGGGGCAGGACTGTCCACTCGACGCGGTGGCATGGCTCCTCATGGTTAAGAGAGGGCACAGTAAACGCAAATTTTGGAGTGTCTTCGGGATGAAGTGGAATGGAGAAGAAACAGTCCTTAAGATCTAAGATAAAAACAGGCCAGTGTTTTGGCAGGGCCGAGAGGAGTGGCAACCCCATTTGAACAGGTCCTAAGGACTCCATGCAGTTGTTGATGGCTCTTAAATCATGCAACAGTCTCCATTTACCTGATTTCTTTTTTATGACAAATACGGGAGTGTTCCAAGGCGATGTGGAGGGACTGATATGGCTCTCTTTTAGCTGTATAGACACTAGAGTATGCAATGCTGACAGCTTTTCTTTTGGTAAGGGCCACTGAGGCACCCACACCGGGGGTACTGGTCTTCCACTTTAGTTTTATAGGTGTGGGTGGGAGTCTCCCCTCAGTGGCCCCTAGGAAAAACCCAGGCCTCGTCTATCAGAATTGGGGGCAGCCTGTATGGACGCTGTATGCCCTTGCAATGAGACTCCCAATCCTTTGCCAGGGACGTATCCCATTCCTTTTAACAGACTTTTTGAAGTTGGAGAACAGTTACTGGTCAAGGTAACGTCCATTTTTGCTAGAATATCTCTTCCCCATAGGGACACGGGCAAGGCTAGTACATAGGGTTGAAAGTTACCTTGATGTCCCTCTTCATCTGCCCAATGAAGGGCAGTTGCACTCAGCATGGGTGCTGAGACATGGCCTATTCCTCTAATGGTTTCTTCCGCCTTGCACGTCGGCCAGGCAGGGGGCCATTCTTGCTGTCTTATAATCGACCGATCGGCCCCGGTATCTAGCAGGCCTAAGAAGGGTCGGCCTTGCACTTTAAGAGTCAACATGGGTCGATTCTCTAAGGACATATGAAGGCCCTCAAAAACTCCTTCAGTAAACCTAACTCCCTTATCTTTTCTCTGCTTGTTTCTGCTTGGAAGGAGTGCATGCAAGCTGGGTAGGAGTAGAAGCTGTGCTATCCTATCACCCTCTTCAATAACTAAGGTGCCTTGCTGAGATTGTATCATAATCCGGGTGTCATCTGTGGACTCTGGGTCCACAATACCTGGTATCACTGTTAGTCCCTTCAGGGCTGTAGATGCTCTCCCTAAAAGGAGCCCCACTGTACCTGGCGGTAAGGGCCCTTTAAAGGAGGTTCTCACTGACTGGACTCCCATAGATGGGGTCAGTACGAGCCTGGAGGTGGCACAGAGGTCCAGTCCTGCTGATCCATGGGAGGCGCGGAGCTGGATGGGTACTGCGTCGCCACACTGCCAGTAAGGGGGCCCACCGGAAAGGCGGACCCCCTCTGCCCGTTTTTTTGAATTTGCTCAGGACGGCCAGAAAGGCGCTTACCTTGCACATCGAAGGCTGATCTACAGTCTTCTGCGCGATGGGGTCCCTTATGGCAACGGCCACAGAGTCTGGCTGTCGCATGAGGCTTATTAGATTGTTGGGCGGTGGTTGGTTGGTCCTTATTAGGGCAATTTCTTTTTATGTGTCCCGATCGGCCACATTGGTAGCATCCTTTAGGCTTTGCTCCTGGGTTTTCGGTTTGCACTGCATTTATTCGTAAGGAGCTGGCCAGCATGGCAGCTAAGCCTGCACTAGTTAACGGGCTGCCAGCGTCCCTGCACAGCCGAACCCAGTCCGTCAAGCTCTTTCCCTTATTTTGTACTAGAATTACTTTGCACTCTTTATTGCACTGCTCAAATATCATTTGTTTAACTACAGTCTCTGCTATTCCTGGGTCTGTGAAAATTCTCTCAGCTGCAGTTTGCATCCTGGCTACAAAGTCTACGAATGGTTCAGTGGGGCCCTGGTGTATGCTGCTAAGTGAAGCTTGAGCTTCTCCCTGACCTGCTAACTTTTTCCAGGCGCCTACGAAGCAGCGGAAGATCTGTCCGTAGACTTCTGGGGGGAACCCTGTCTGATTTTGGGAGTGGGCACCTTTCCCTAGCAGCATATCTACATTCCAACCGCCACGTCTACTTGCTGCGTTTTTTGCGGCTTGCTCTTCAGCTAACTCCTCAAACCATGCTTTCCAATCTATATATCGGCCTGGAGGCAGACAAGCACGGGCTAGTTGGTATATGTCTGCGGGTGTATGGCATAGGGCGGAAAGATTTTCAACTAAATTTAATGTGAAAGGAGCATTGGGACCATACTGATGGACAGCTTGTCGTAACTCCTTTAAAACTTTGTAATCATATGCTTCGTACTGATTATTACCTTGGGGATTAATAATAACCGGGTACATTTCTGGGGCTGGCTCTGGCTTAAGCGGTTGGTACCCACCTAGTATACCGAAAGGCCTAAAGGTTAAAGAGGGGGCCCATTTCCAGAAATGCCTCCTTCCACTTGTTGATGATATGGGGTCTTGAGGGCCTAAGTATTCAGGTGGGGGATACAGCTGTAGATGCCCCTCCCCCGGCCCGCCTGCAAGGGGTTCCGGGTTCCGCAAAGGCGGACCAGCGTAATTACCAGATTCGGACACTAGGGGGAGCTCTCGGTGAGGTTTCTTGCCGGGATCACTGGGAAACTGCCGCGCCCCTACAGTGACCACTGGCTGGGCGGAGGGCTGCGTGGGCGAGACAGGGGGCCTCTCCCAGTCGATTAACGGGGGCGCATCCGCACCTTCGGTCCCATCACTATCTGACTCAGAGTCAGAGGTGTCGGGACTATTGCTGGGCTCGGTCGGCTTATGAGTTGGCGGCTCACTCTTACAGGAGCCGTCTGCTCTTAAAGGAGCTAGCAGAGGCGAACTTTCTGACTGCCCCATGATTGCAGTCGGCACTGTCTTTTAATCACTCGGGGAGCTCTCCCGAGTCACCGGGGCTACCTGAAAACCCGCGGCCCTTAACTCCCACTTAATAATAGGTACTCACCTTTCCGCGGTGATCAGGCGCAGAAAGTCCACTGCGAACTCCGGAAGTTCGGAGAGAGAGGTTCCCCGTACGGGCCACCACTTGTCCGCGACTTCTCACTCAGCTCAGGGCCTGGCTGCCGTCCCGTGCCTTGCCTCGCTGGTACAACGAAGAGCTCCCGGGTCGACGGGCCCAGGCGCCGCGCTCCTCCCACCCGGCGGCCTCCAGTCCGCTCCAGGCAGCGGGTCTCCGGCCCGACCCCGCCTGCAGACGTCCGGCAGGACCCACCATGGGCCCCAGGGCGGCGAGCCGCGCGGAGGACACAGGTAGAGGTGCTGCGCTCCGAAAGGAAACGCTGACCCAGAAAGAAAAGGAACTGGCCTCGGGACCGCACGACGCCTCAGCTGTTCGGCAGACCGACACACCAGGAGGCCCAACCGGCGAGAGCCGGGCCGGAGAGAGAGAGAGAGAGAGATAGACGCAGACAGACTAACCTTGGTGAAGACACGAGTCCGGAACACGCAGCGGTTGTGAGTACAGATCTTTACTGGGGTTAAGCAAGCTTTCTCTAATACTGGCTCCACGCGGGGGAAGACACCCCACGGGGGAACAACCTCTATGCGGCCGTCAGGTACGGCTCCTTGTGGGTTATTCCCCTCCCCGTCCGGGTAACGCCTTTATATACAAAATCCAGACCCAATGGGCTAACGCCACGTATACAAGGGTGATTGGTAGACAGGGCAGGCGGGCGCGTACGTCATACGCGGAGGCAGGATGCGGGCGCCATCTTGGCTCACTCGATGGGCGGGGGGAACTCTAGGGCAGGCTGCGGCGTGTCCACTAGGCCCGACCCGGGAGGCGGCTCTCCACATCTCCCCCTTTTTTATTCATTTTGACCCAGTGTCTCCATTGATGAGTGTGCTCCCATGAGCCTGAGAGGCCCACTACATGATTTGGTGCTTTGGGGAGTCTGGACTAGGCTCCAGCCATCTTGCGGCTGAACCTCTGGCACCGACCAGAATGCTCACCTTATACAGAGACCGGAGAGCCCGTGAGCTGGAAACCACGTGACTCTCCCTGCAGTGCTTCGCCTCGCAACTGGGTTATGTAGGGGGGCAGGAGAGCGGCAACCAGAGCCGAGAGCGTCATTAGGTGTCTCTGTGCAATGGCCGGAGTCTAGTCTGGCCAGGACCGTGACTCCGCCGTAGAGATCATCCTTTCGACAAAAATTATGACTTCTGGTGCCGCCTTTTACACCCGGGACACGGCCATGGGCTTTGCAGCAGATCCTGTTTTCGAGCGCCCCGCCCTGAGTGGCCGGGACGGGTCATACAGTGAGGGGAAGGACTGGGTAGCGGGACGGTCGTTGCCAGGAACATCAGGGGCGAGTGACATAGCCAACATAGTGGTGACGCGTAGCTGTTGCTGCGTCTGGAACAAGCGTTCTAACAAACATTTAACAATGAGCAGAGTTACTAAGAGTCCCACTGCTAAAAGAATCCAAGTGGTCAACCTGGGCCAAGAGAACCATGAGGTGACTTGGTCCCACAGTAGCTCGTAGTGGGAAAAGTGGGGTTAAAGTTAGTCTCTCTTCTACTCGGTCGGAGGGTCACTTGCACTGTTGTTGTCATCTTTTCGGTCGTCGCCATCATCAGCAGAGTTGGAGACCGGATCCGGTGGCTCTGGTTGGAGGCTTATCAATTTTCTGGGCAACAGTTCCTTGGCGTCCTCGGGCGACGTCACGGTTCTCACCAGTCTTTCCGGAACCCACACAGGTTGACGTCCTGGTTCCTGGGGAAAAACACAAACAGAGCCTCTGGCCCAGCTGAGCACTGGGTCAGGGCCTTGCCATTGTCCTGACAGGACATCCTTCCAACGGACTAGACCTCTATGTGGAGGACTCGGAGTAGTGTGCTGAAGAGCAGGTGTCATTCCTTGTGAGTTTTCATTTAGAAAATTATATGTAAATAAGGCTACAGACAGTTGAGCCTTCGGGGACAGGCCGTGGCCTATTCCCCCTTTCTGTTTTTTGAGCAAGTCTTTAAGAGACCTGTGTGCTCTTTCAATGATTCCTTGCCCTTGAGGGTTGTAGGGGATACCATGTTTTAATTGCACTTCCATATTTGCACAAAATCTTTGGAAGGCTTTGCTGGTGTAAGCAGGTCCGTTATCTGTCTTTAATATTTTTGGCTTGCCCCAAGCCGCCCAAGTGGCGAGGCAATGAGCAATAACCTGGTGGACTTTCTCTCCTGTTTCAGCAGATGCGAATATAATTTGAGAACATGTGTCTACTGACACATGTAGATATTTGGCTTTGCCATACTCTGGATGATGAGTGACATCCATCTGCCAAATGTCCCCCGGGATGAGGCCCTTGGGGTTAACTCCAACTGAAGGGACTACCCTCTGTTCTGCACAATTATTGCAGGCTCTGACTATATCTCTGGCAGCTGCACGCGGTATGTGAAACCGTCTGGCTAAGGTGCTTGCATTGACATGAAATTTAGTATGAAACTCTTGGGCCTGTTGATACGGTGTCAGCGCAGGAAAGATATGTGGCTGTCGAGTGGCCACATCCACTACGTGATTTCCCTGTGCCATGGGGCCTGGCAGGCCTGTGTGGGCTCTAATGTGAGTTATGTAAAAAGGATTTTGTCTGGCATATATTATTTCCTGAAGTTTGGCAAAGAATGGTCTAACTGAAGAGGAATGCCTTATGATGCCTACCGTTTCTAAAACTGCAACAGAGTTCACAACATAAAGGGAATCGGATACAATATTTAGCGGATTGGTATATTCCTCTAGGACTGTAATAATGACTTGTAATTCTACCCATTGAGGTCTTTGTGGTTGGTAGAGTACTGTTTTGGGAGTACCCCCTTCTGTACAGTATGCTCCTGAACCGGAGCTGGAACCATCTGTGTACACGGTGAGTGCGTTCACTAGTGGTTTAGATGAAGTCACCTTAGGAAAGATCACTGGGTGTCGGGTAACGAATTGTAAGAGGGGATCTTTTGGGTATTGGTTATCAATATTTCCTGAAAATGTACATCGGAGAATGGCCCACTGATCTATACATCCAGTAAGTATCTCAAGTTGCTGAGAAGAGTAAGGTACTCTGAGGTACTTAGGCTGTTGGCCAAAATGCTGTATGGCCTTCTTGATGGCCTCCAATGCCAACTCTGCAATCGCTGTAGGAAAATGCTCTAAACTTTTCTTAGGGGAAATTCCAGGGTGGACCCAGAGTAATGGTCCCTGTTGCCATAGCACTGCCGTGGGCTGTAGTTTTGTTGGCAGTAAGCAGGCTTCGAATGGCTTTTGGGGGTCTATTCTTTTTAAAGCAGCACTACTGAGCGCCTGTTCTACTTGACGTAGTGCTTGCCTCGCCTCTGGGGTGAGACACCGGGGCGAGTGTAGGTCTGAATCTCCTTTTAGCAAATCAAACAAAGGTGTTAATTTGGCATTGGTGATCTTTAAGTACGGACGAACCCAATTGATATCTCCCATAAGTTTTTGCAGATCATTAAGGGTATGTATGTCATCTACTCTGAGAGACACTTTTTGGGGGGAAACATGCTGAGGCATGATTTTTGCCCCCAGGAAGGTGGTAATCTCTGTCATCTGGATTTTTTCAGGGGCCACTTCCAGGTTGGCTTCTCTAAGACTAAGGACTAAATGTGATAAAGCTGTTTTAAGAAGATCTGTGTCTTTATGGGCTAAGAGAATGTCATCCATATAATGGATGATTTTTACTTGGGGGAACTGTTGTCGAGTGTTGGCCAGCTTTGCAGCAACATATAGCTGGCACATGGTGGGACTATTAGTCATGCCCTGGGGCAGGACTGTCCACTCGACGCGGTGGCATGGCTCCTCATGGTTAAGAGAGGGCACAGTAAACGCAAATTTTGGAGTGTCTTCGGGATGAAGTGGAATGGAGAAGAAACAGTCCTTAAGATCTAAGATAAAAACAGGCCAGTGTTTTGGCAGGGCCGAGAGGAGTGGCAACCCCATTTGAACAGGTCCTAAGGACTCCATGCAGTTGTTGATGGCTCTTAAATCATGCAACAGTCTCCATTTACCTGATTTCTTTTTTATGACAAATACGGGAGTGTTCCAAGGCGATGTGGAGGGAATGATATGGCTCTCTTTTAGCTGTATAGACACTAGAGTATGCAATGCTGACAGCTTTTCTTTTGGTAAGGGCCACTGAGGCACCCACACCGGGGTACTGGTCTTCCACTTTAGTTTTATAGGTGTGGGTGGGAGTCTCCCCTCAGTGGCCCCTAGGAAAAACCCAGGCCTCGTCTATCAGAATTGGGGGCAGCCTGTATGGACGCTGTATGCCCTTGCAATGAGACTCCCAATCCTTTGCCAGGGACGTATCCCATTCCTTTTAACAGACTTTTTGAAGTTGGAGAACAGTTACTGGTCAAGGTAACGTCCATTTTTGCTAGAATATCTCTTCCCCATAGGGACACGGGCAAGGCTAGTACATAGGGTTGAAAGTTACCTTGATGTCCCTCTTCATCTGCCCAATGAAGGGCAGTTGCACTCAGCATGGGTGCTGAGACATGGCCTATTCCTCTAATGGTTTCTTCCGCCTTGCACGTCGGCCAGGCAGGGGGCCATTCTTGCTGTCTTATAATCGACCGATCGGCCCCGGTATCTAGCAGGCCTAAGAAGGGTCGGCCTTGCACTTTAAGAGTCAACATGGGTCGATTCTCTAAGGACATATGAAGGCCCTCAAAAACTCCTTCAGTAAACCTAACTCCCTTATCTTTTCTCTGCTTGTTTCTGCTTGGAAGGAGTGCATGCAAGCTGGGTAGGAGTAGAAGCTGTGCTATCCTATCACCCTCTTCAATAACTAAGGTGCCTTGCTGAGATTGTATCATAATCCGGGTGTCATCTGTGGACTCTGGGTCCACAATACCTGGTATCACTGTTAGTCCCTTCAGGGCTGTAGATGCTCTCCCTAAAAGGAGCCCCACTGTACCTGGCGGTAAGGGCCCTTTAAAGGAGGTTCTCACTGACTGGACTCCCATAGATGGGGTCAGTACGAGCCTGGAGGTGGCACAGAGGTCCAGTCCTGCTGATCCATGGGAGGCGCGGAGCTGGATGGGTACTGCGTCGCCACACTGCCAGTAAGGGGGCCCACCGGAAAGGCGGACCCCCTCTGCCCGTTTTTTTGAATTTGCTCAGGACGGCCAGAAAGGCGCTTACCTTGCACATCGAAGGCTGATCTACAGTCTTCTGCGCGATGGGGTCCCTTATGGCAACGGCCACAGAGTCTGGCTGTCGCATGAGGCTTATTAGATTGTTGGGCGGTGGTTGGTTGGTCCTTATTAGGGCAATTTCTTTTTATGTGTCCCGATCGGCCACATTGGTAGCATCCTTTAGGCTTTGCTCCTGGGTTTTCGGTTTGCACTGCATTTATTCGTAAGGAGCTGGCCAGCATGGCAGCTAAGCCTGCACTAGTTAACGGGCTGCCAGCGTCCCTGCACAGCCGAACCCAGTCCGTCAAGCTCTTTCCCTTATTTTGTACTAGAATTACTTTGCACTCTTTATTGCACTGCTCAAATATCATTTGTTTAACTACAGTCTCTGCTATTCCTGGGTCTGTGAAAATTCTCTCAGCTGCAGTTTGCATCCTGGCTACAAAGTCTACGAATGGTTCAGTGGGGCCCTGGTGTATGCTGCTAAGTGAAGCTTGAGCTTCTCCCTGACCTGCTAACTTTTTCCAGGCGCCTACGAAGCAGCGGAAGATCTGTCCGTAGACTTCTGGGGGGAACCCTGTCTGATTTTGGGAGTGGGCACCTTTCCCTAGCAGCATATCTACATTCCAACCGCCACGTCTACTTGCTGCGTTTTTTGCGGCTTGCTCTTCAGCTAACTCCTCAAACCATGCTTTCCAATCTATATATCGGCCTGGAGGCAGACAAGCACGGGCTAGTTGGTATATGTCTGCGGGTGTATGGCATAGGGCGGAAAGATTTTCAACTAAATTTAATGTGAAAGGAGCATTGGGACCATACTGATGGACAGCTTGTCGTAACTCCTTTAAAACTTTGTAATCATATGCTTCGTACTGATTATTACCTTGGGGATTAATAATAACCGGGTACATTTCTGGGGCTGGCTCTGGCTTAAGCGGTTGGTACCCACCTAGTATACCGAAAGGCCTAAAGGTTAAAGAGGGGGCCCATTTCCAGAAATGCCTCCTTCCACTTGTTGATGATATGGGGTCTTGAGGGCCTAAGTATTCAGGTGGGGGATACAGCTGTAGATGCCCCTCCCCCGGCCCGCCTGCAAGGGGTTCCGGGTTCCGCAAAGGCGGACCAGCGTAATTACCAGATTCGGACACTAGGGGGAGCTCTCGGTGAGGTTTCTTGCCGGGATCACTGGGAAACTGCCGCGCCCCTACAGTGACCACTGGCTGGGCGGAGGGCTGCGTGGGCGAGACAGGGGGCCTCTCCCAGTCGATTAACGGGGGCGCATCCGCACCTTCGGTCCCATCACTATCTGACTCAGAGTCAGAGGTGTCGGGACTATTGCTGGGCTCGGTCGGCTTATGAGTTGGCGGCTCACTCTTACAGGAGCCGTCTGCTCTTAAAGGAGCTAGCAGAGGCGAACTTTCTGACTGCCCCATGATTGCAGTCGGCACTGTCTTTTAATCACTCGGGGAGCTCTCCCGAGTCACCGGGGCTACCTGAAAACCCGCGGCCCTTAACTCCCACTTAATAATAGGTACTCACCTTTCCGCGGTGATCAGGCGCAGAAAGTCCACTGCGAACTCCGGAAGTTCGGAGAGAGAGGTTCCCCGTACGGGCCACCACTTGTCCGCGACTTCTCACTCAGCTCAGGGCCTGGCTGCCGTCCCGTGCCTTGCCTCGCTGGTACAACGAAGAGCTCCCGGGTCGACGGGCCCAGGCGCCGCGCTCCTCCCACCCGGCGGCCTCCAGTCCGCTCCAGGCAGCGGGTCTCCGGCCCGACCCCGCCTGCAGACGTCCGGCAGGACCCACCATGGGCCCCAGGGCGGCGAGCCGCGCGGAGGACACAGGTAGAGGTGCTGCGCTCCGAAAGGAAACGCTGACCCAGAAAGAAAAGGAACTGGCCTCGGGACCGCACGACGCCTCAGCTGTTCGGCAGACCGACACACCAGGAGGCCCAACCGGCGAGAGCCGGGCCGGAGAGAGAGAGAGAGAGAGATAGACGCAGACAGACTAACCTTGGTGAAGACACGAGTCCGGAACACGCAGCGGTTGTGAGTACAGATCTTTACTGGGGTTAAGCAAGCTTTCTCTAATACTGGCTCCACGCGGGGGAAGACACCCCACGGGGGAACAACCTCTATGCGGCCGTCAGGTACGGCTCCTTGTGGGTTATTCCCCTCCCCGTCCGGGTAACGCCTTTATATACAAAATCCAGACCCAATGGGCTAACGCCACGTATACAAGGGTGATTGGTAGACAGGGCAGGCGGGCGCGTACGTCATACGCGGAGGCAGGATGCGGGCGCCATCTTGGCTCACTCGATGGGCGGGGGGAACTCTAGGGCAGGCTGCGGCGTGTCCACTAGGCCCGACCCGGGAGGCGGCTCTCCACATCTCCCCCTTTTTTATTCATTTTGACCCAGTGTCTCCATTGATGAGTGTGCTCCCATGAGCCTGAGAGGCCCACTACATGATTTGGTGCTTTGGGGAGTCTGGACTAGGCTCCAGCCATCTTGCGGCTGAACCTCTGGCACCGACCAGAATGCTCACCTTATACAGAGACCGGAGAGCCCGTGAGCTGGAAACCACGTGACTCTCCCTGCAGTGCTTCGCCTCGCAACTGGGTTATGTAGGGGGGCAGGAGAGCGGCAACCAGAGCCGAGAGCGTCATTAGGTGTCTCTGTGCAATGGCCGGAGTCTAGTCTGGCCAGGACCGTGACTCCGCCGTAGAGATCATCCTTTAGACAAAAATTATGACTTCTGGTGCCGCCTTTTACACCCGGGACACGGCCATGGGCTTTGCAGCAGATCCTGTTTTCGAGCGCCCCGCCCTGAGTGGCCGGGACGGGTCATACAGTGAGGGGAAGGACTGGGTAGCGGGACGGTCGTTGCCAGGAACATCAGGGGCGAGTGACATAGCCAACATAGTGGTGACGCGTAGCTGTTGCTGCGTCTGGAACAAGCGTTCTAACAAACATTTAACAATGAGCAGAGTTACTAAGAGTCCCACTGCTAAAAGAATCCAAGTGGTCAACCTGGGCCAAGAGAACCATGAGGTGACTTGGTCCCACAGTAGCTCGTAGTGGGAAAAGTGGGGTTAAAGTTAGTCTCTCTTCTACTCGGTCGGAGGGTCACTTGCACTGTTGTTGTCATCTTTTCGGTCGTCGCCATCATCAGCAGAGTTGGAGACCGGATCCGGTGGCTCTGGTTGGAGGCTTATCAATTTTCTGGGCAACAGTTCCTTGGCGTCCTCGGGCGACGTCACGGTTCTCACCAGTCTTTCCGGAACCCACACAGGTTGACGTCCTGGTTCCTGGGGAAAAACACAAACAGAGCCTCTGGCCCAGCTGAGCACTGGGTCAGGGCCTTGCCATTGTCCTGACAGGACATCCTTCCAACGGACTAGACCTCTATGTGGAGGACTCGGAGTAGTGTGCTGAAGAGCAGGTGTCATTCCTTGTGAGTTTTCATTTAGAAAATTATATGTAAATAAGGCTACAGACAGTTGAGCCTTCGGGGACAGGCCGTGGCCTATTCCCCCTTTCTGTTTTTTGAGCAAGTCTTTAAGAGACCTGTGTGCTCTTTCAATGATTCCTTGCCCTTGAGGGTTGTAGGGGATACCATGTTTTAATTGCACTTCCATATTTGCACAAAATCTTTGGAAGGCTTTGCTGGTGTAAGCAGGTCCGTTATCTGTCTTTAATATTTTTGGCTTGCCCCAAGCCGCCCAAGCGGCGAGGCAATGAGCAATAACCTGGTGGACTTTCTCTCCTGTTTCAGCAGATGCGAATATAATTTGAGAACATGTGTCTACTGACACATGTAGATATTTGGCTTTGCCATACTCTGGATGATGAGTGACATCCATCTGCCAAATGTCCCCCGGGATGAGGCCCTTGGGGTTAACTCCAACTGAAGGGACTACCCTCTGTTCTGCACAATTATTGCAGGCTCTGACTATATCTCTGGCAGCTGCACGCGGTATGTGAAACCGTCTGGCTAAGGTGCTTGCATTGACATGAAATTTAGTATGAAACTCTTGGGCCTGTTGATACGGTGTCAGCGCAGGAAAGATATGTGGCTGTCGAGTGGCCACATCCACTACGTGATTTCCCTGTGCCATGGGGCCTGGCAGGCCTGTGTGGGCTCTAATGTGAGTTATGTAAAAAGGATTTTGTCTGGCATATATTATTTCCTGAAGTTTGGCAAAGAATGGTCTAACTGAAGAGGAATGCCTTATGATGCCTACCGTTTCTAAAACTGCAACAGAGTTCACAACATAAAGGGAATCGGATACAATATTTAGCGGATTGGTATATTCCTCTAGGACTGTAATAATGACTTGTAATTCTACCCATTGAGGTCTTTGTGGTTGGTAGAGTACTGTTTTGGGAGTACCCCCTTCTGTACAGTATGCTCCTGAACCGGAGCTGGAACCATCTGTGTACACGGTGAGTGCGTTCACTAGTGGTTTAGATGAAGTCACCTTAGGAAAGATCACTGGGTGTCGGGTAACGAATTGTAAGAGGGGATCTTTTGGGTATTGGTTATCAATATTTCCTGAAAATGTACATCGGAGAATGGCCCACTGATCTATACATCCAGTAAGTATCTCAAGTTGCTGAGAAGAGTAAGGTACTCTGAGGTACTTAGGCTGTTGGCCAAAATGCTGTATGGCCTTCTTGATGGCCT
Organism: Tamandua tetradactyla; assembly: GCF_023851605.1. Taxonomy (NCBI): domain Eukaryota; kingdom Metazoa; phylum Chordata; class Mammalia; order Pilosa; family Myrmecophagidae; genus Tamandua; species Tamandua tetradactyla. Next base: position 134,786,924 of record NC_135331.1, read on the forward strand.
CCAATGCCAACTCTGCAATCGCTGTAGGAAAATGCTCTAAACTTTTCTTAGGGGAAATTCCAGGGTGGACCCAGAGTAATGGTCCCTGTTGCCATAGCACTGCCGTGGGCTGTAGTTTTGTTGGCAGTAAGCAGGCTTCGAATGGCTTTTGGGGGTCTATTCTTTTTAAAGCAGCACTACTGAGCGCCTGTTCTACTTGACGTAGTGCTTGCCTCGCCTCTGGGGTGAGACACCGGGGCGAGTGTAGGTCTGAATCTCCTTTTAGCAAATCAAACAAAGGTGTTAATTTGGCATTGGTGATCTTTAAGTACAGACGAACCCAATTGATATCTCCCATAAGTTTTTGCAGATCATTAAGGGTATGTATGTCATCTACTCTGAGAGACACTTTTTGGGGGGAAACATGCTGAGGCATGATTTTTGCCCCCAGGAAGGTGGTAATCTCTGTCATCTGGATTTTTTCAGGGGCCACTTCCAGGTTGGCTTCTCTAAGACTAAGGACTAAATGTGATAAAGCTGTTTTAAGAAGATCTGTGTCTTTATGGGCTAAGAGAATGTCATCCATATAATGGATGATTTTTACTTGGGGGAACTGTTGTCGAGTGTTGGCCAGCTTTGCAGCAACATATAGCTGGCACATGGTGGGACTATTAGTCATGCCCTGGGGCAGGACTGTCCACTCGACGCGGTGGCATGGCTCCTCATGGTTAAGAGAGGGCACAGTAAACGCAAATTTTGGAGTGTCTTCGGGATGAAGTGGAATGGAGAAGAAACAGTCCTTAAGATCTAAGATAAAAACAGGCCAGTGTTTTGGCAGGGCCGAGAGGAGTGGCAACCCCATTTGAACAGGTCCTAAGGACTCCATGCAGTTGTTGATGGCTCTTAAATCATGCAACAGTCTCCATTTACCTGATTTCTTTTTTATGACAAATACGGGAGTGTTCCAAGGCGATGTGGAGGGAATGATATGGCTCTCTTTTAGCTGTATAGACACTAGAGTATGCAATGCTGACAGCTTTTCTTTTGGTAAGGGCCACTGAGGCACCCACACCGGGGTACTGGTCTTCCACTTTAGTTTTATAGGTGTGGGTGGGAGTCTCCCCTCAGTGGCCCCTAGGAAAAACCCAGGCCTCGTCTATCAGAATTGGGGGCAGCCTGTATGGACGCTGTATGCCCTTGCAATGAGACTCCCAATCCTTTGCCAGGGACGTATCCCATTCCTTTTAACAGACTTTTTGAAGTTGGAGAACAGTTACTGGTCAAGGTAACGTCCATTTTTGCTAGAATATCTCTTCCCCATAGGGACACGGGCAAGGCTAGTACATAGGGTTGAAAGTTACCTTGATGTCCCTCTTCATCTGCCCAATGAAGGGCAGTTGCACTCAGCATGGGTGCTGAGACATGGCCTATTCCTCTAATGGTTTCTTCCGCCTTGCACGTCGGCCAGGCAGGGGGCCATTCTTGCTGTCTTATAATCGACCGATCGGCCCCGGTATCTAGCAGGCCTAAGAAGGGTCGGCCTTGCACTTTAAGAGTCAACATGGGTCGATTCTCTAAGGACATATGAAGGCCCTCAAAAACTCCTTCAGTAAACCTAACTCCCTTATCTTTTCTCTGCTTGTTTCTGCTTGGAAGGAGTGCATGCAAGCTGGGTAGGAGTAGAAGCTGTGCTATCCTATCACCCTCTTCAATAACTAAGGTGCCTTGCTGAGATTGTATCATAATCCGGGTGTCATCTGTGGACTCTGGGTCCACAATACCTGGTATCACTGTTAGTCCCTTCAGGGCTGTAGATGCTCTCCCTAAAAGGAGCCCCACTGTACCTGGCGGTAAGGGCCCTTTAAAGGAGGTTCTCACTGACTGGACTCCCATAGATGGGGTCAGTACGAGCCTGGAGGTGGCACAGAGGTCCAGTCCTGCTGATCCATGGGAGGCGCGGAGCTGGATGGGTACTGCGTCGCCACACTGCCAGTAAGGGGGCCCACCGGAAAGGCGGACCCCCTCTGCCCGTTTTTTTGAATTTGCTCAGGACGGCCAGAAAGGCGCTTACCTTGCACATCGAAGGCTGATCTACAGTCTTCTGCGCGATGGGGTCCCTTATGGCAACGGCCACAGAGTCTGGCTGTCGCATGAGGCTTATTAGATTGTTGGGCGGTGGTTGGTTGGTCCTTATTAGGGCAATTTCTTTTTATGTGTCCCGATCGGCCACATTGGTAGCATCCTTTAGGCTTTGCTCCTGGGTTTTCGGTTTGCACTGCATTTATTCGTAAGGAGCTGGCCAGCATGGCAGCTAAGCCTGCACTAGTTAACGGGCTGCCAGCGTCCCTGCACAGCCGAACCCAGTCCGTCAAGCTCTTTCCCTTATTTTGTACTAGAATTACTTTGCACTCTTTATTGCACTGCTCAAATATCATTTGTTTAACTACAGTCTCTGCTATTCCTGGGTCTGTGAAAATTCTCTCAGCTGCAGTTTGCATCCTGGCTACAAAGTCTACGAATGGTTCAGTGGGGCCCTGGTGTATGCTGCTAAGTGAAGCTTGAGCTTCTCCCTGACCTGCTAACTTTTTCCAGGCGCCTACGAAGCAGCGGAAGATCTGTCCGTAGACTTCTGGGGGGAACCCTGTCTGATTTTGGGAGTGGGCACCTTTCCCTAGCAGCATATCTACATTCCAACCGCCACGTCTACTTGCTGCGTTTTTTGCGGCTTGCTCTTCAGCTAACTCCTCAAACCATGCTTTCCAATCTATATATCGGCCTGGAGGCAGACAAGCACGGGCTAGTTGGTATATGTCTGCGGGTGTATGGCATAGGGCGGAAAGATTTTCAACTAAATTTAATGTGAAAGGAGCATTGGGACCATACTGATGGACAGCTTGTCGTAACTCCTTTAAAACTTTGTAATCATATGCTTCGTACTGATTATTACCTTGGGGATTAATAATAACCGGGTACATTTCTGGGGCTGGCTCTGGCTTAAGCGGTTGGTACCCACCTAGTATACCGAAAGGCCTAAAGGTTAAAGAGGGGGCCCATTTCCAGAAATGCCTCCTTCCACTTGTTGATGATATGGGGTCTTGAGGGCCTAAGTATTCAGGTGGGGGATACAGCTGTAGATGCCCCTCCCCCGGCCCGCCTGCAAGGGGTTCCGGGTTCCGCAAAGGCGGACCAGCGTAATTACCAGATTCGGACACTAGGGGGAGCTCTCGGTGAGGTTTCTTGCCGGGATCACTGGGAAACTGCCGCGCCCCTACAGTGACCACTGGCTGGGCGGAGGGCTGCGTGGGCGAGACAGGGGGCCTCTCCCAGTCGATTAACGGGGGCGCATCCGCACCTTCGGTCCCATCACTATCTGACTCAGAGTCAGAGGTGTCGGGACTATTGCTGGGCTCGGTCGGCTTATGAGTTGGCGGCTCACTCTTACAGGAGCCGTCTGCTCTTAAAGGAGCTAGCAGAGGCGAACTTTCTGACTGCCCCATGATTGCAGTCGGCACTGTCTTTTAATCACTCGGGGAGCTCTCCCGAGTCACCGGGGCTACCTGAAAACCCGCGGCCCTTAACTCCCACTTAATAATAGGTACTCACCTTTCCGCGGTGATCAGGCGCAGAAAGTCCACTGCGAACTCCGGAAGTTCGGAGAGAGAGGTTCCCCGTACGGGCCACCACTTGTCCGCGACTTCTCACTCAGCTCAGGGCCTGGCTGCCGTCCCGTGCCTTGCCTCGCTGGTACAACGAAGAGCTCCCGGGTCGACGGGCCCAGGCGCCGCGCTCCTCCCACCCGGCGGCCTCCAGTCCGCTCCAGGCAGCGGGTCTCCGGCCCGACCCCGCCTGCAGACGTCCGGCAGGACCCACCATGGGCCCCAGGGCGGCGAGCCGCGCGGAGGACACAGGTAGAGGTGCTGCGCTCCGAAAGGAAACGCTGACCCAGAAAGAAAAGGAACTGGCCTCGGGACCGCACGACGCCTCAGCTGTTCGGCAGACCGACACACCAGGAGGCCCAACCGGCGAGAGCCGGGCCGGAGAGAGAGAGAGAGAGAGATAGACGCAGACAGACTAACCTTGGTGAAGACACGAGTCCGGAACACGCAGCGGTTGTGAGTACAGATCTTTACTGGGGTTAAGCAAGCTTTCTCTAATACTGGCTCCACGCGGGGGAAGACACCCCACGGGGGAACAACCTCTATGCGGCCGTCAGGTACGGCTCCTTGTGGGTTATTCCCCTCCCCGTCCGGGTAACGCCTTTATATACAAAATCCAGACCCAATGGGCTAACGCCACGTATACAAGGGTGATTGGTAGACAGGGCAGGCGGGCGCGTACGTCATACGCGGAGGCAGGATGCGGGCGCCATCTTGGCTCACTCGATGGGCGGGGGGAACTCTAGGGCAGGCTGCGGCGTGTCCACTAGGCCCGACCCGGGAGGCGGCTCTCCACAATTCTCAATACAATAAAAGTATTCATAGTCCTCATCATGATGAAATGCTTGAAATTATCTTGAACTGGCTGGTCATTAAATTTGGAGAATTAAGAACCCCATAATCCCCATTACTCTAGTTCTAATAAAAATTTCTAACAGGATAAATTCAGTTCTAGTCATAGGAGTATCTATCATTCAGTATAACATAATGAAAGCAAAAAAAAAAAAAAAAATCAAACCTAACTCTATATACTAATAGACTGTTTAAATAATCCTAAATTTGACACGCCTCAGTTTCTCCATTAATCAGCAAGGACAAATATTCTTCCCTCTGGCAAATTTGCAAGTCTGTTTTGGAAGTGAACCACATTCATCAGTTAGGAAATTCTAAACCCTAAATTTAGACAACTTTGAAAGATAAACCTCTTGCAGTGTATTGGCCACTTTTGGAATCAAGGAAAAAGTGCTTCAAGTACAAAGGAAATATGAATGGAGAATGTTAGGGAAAAAAGTATATGTTAACTGGAATATTATTTGTCACACTTTATTATAGAAAAGATACATATTAAAAACACTAATAATATTAGTTATAGACTTTTAAAATCCTAAATAAATATCAAGGTTCTCCAGCAATAGCTTATTCTCAAATTACCCTTGTCTGGCAAGGAGGAATAATGTTAAAGAGATATCTTAGAGAGCTGGAATTAGTACATTCACTGAGAATGAGTGGGAGGAAAGGAGTAGTTTTTCCTTGGCCAGCATAGAGTGTTTATGAATAAAAATCAATTTAAAAAATTAAAGAGACATCTTAGACATCTCTATACTAAAGCCATCTATAGGCTATCCTTGATATTGTCTCACAGCACTCTAGTTTTCTACGCCAATGATTACTATTATTATTTTTTATAATTATTTGCTTAGTATCTGCTTCCTGTATAAATTGTGAGCTTCATGAAAATAAGGCTATGTTTGCTTATTGTGAAAGAAAGAATGATGAACTATTAAAGTACAAAATTTCCTTATGCATTTGGATAGGAATCTTTTTACCAAGAATTCTGATCACAAAATAAGAGAAATATTTATCAATCATTTCTGGGAAAGAAAAAAATTATAAAACTTGGCATGCTTACAACATGTGACATTTCATTTTTCTTAAAATAGAAAATTATAAACAGTGAAAGTTCACTTTTTAATGAAAATTAATTTTAAAAAATCTTAAAGAATTTTACTGGAAATCCTAAATTCTGTAATAAAGCAAGGAAAAGAAATAAAAGCCATACATATTGGAAATGAAGGAAAAACAAATAAATGCAGGCAATTTTATCATGTCCATAAAAGATAATAATTTACAAAATAATCTAACACTAATGTAATGGCTTTAAATGTCCATAAATTCTTTGATACTCCTCTTATGAAGAGATGTCACCTAATTTACCTTCCCTTGTGTGTGGTATATCTGTCTACTCAATATCTTCAGTATTGAACCATGGGGTGTGTTTCCATATATATTCAAAACAAACCTCTGAGATAAGGGCTAAGCTCCATATGAATATGGCTATGGACATATAAATTAGGGAGAGAGGTAATAATGGAAGAAAGTAACTCAAGAACTTTCTGAAGAAGGCCTGTATGTATCACTTACCCACATCGTTCTCCCCTGCCTCCATGTTTTCAGTGGTATGCTTGTCACCATGTTGAAACCAGAGAAACAGCCTCTAAAAAAAGAAGTGAGCTACATAAAACTTCCAATTAGAGTGCTCACAATAGGAGGACCCTCCTTATTTTGAAATGACAAGGTTTTGCTGGGGTGGGAGAAGCGGCTGCAAAGCATGTAATTTCTTCAGTTCCCCATAGCTTGATATTCTAAAGTAAAGCTTGTCAGTCCATTTATCCTGGTCATATGCACAAGGCTTGTGGTTGACACAGTCATACATTCAAGAACAACAGAAAACAAAAACAAAAATAGATAAACATAGGGGATCAATCTTGAAGATTCAACTTTCACTGAAGAGAAATTCCAAAAATAATAGGTCATGTTTTTCCGAAGAAAATGAAATATATTTTCAAATTGAAAGGGCCAAACAAGAAAAATTGTTTGAATTACAGAAAAAGGACTTTCCGAACCTGTTCCAATATGTAAAGAGCTAGCAGTCATCACCTCTATGCTTACAATAAGAAAGGCTGAACAAACCTGATATCAATGACTTTTCTTAGATCCGTCAGAGAACTTAGGTAGCAGGAAAAACACTCACTAAGAAATCGAACTAGGCAAATAGAATAACAGATGAAATCAACTCACCTGGAACAGAAGCAAATGGAGTATTAAAGTAGTAAGAACATATAAATGGTAATTTTGATAAATTGCTAGAGATTGAATGTGGACTATTTAAGAGTAAATAATTTCTGGAGGACAGTCATAATGATGACCCAACATTTTTATGGGTTTTGCTTCCAGGAACCTTACCAGGTTCTCACAGTGAAAATCTAAGAAACTCCCCTCTTGTTTTAGGCAGAGGAAAGGAAAAACTAATCATTCTGAAAAACAACCAAAGCAATCTCCATAACAAAGTTCTCATCTCCAGGGGAAAGTATTTACCACTCAGAAGGAAGGAAATACCCAACTCCAGTAACCTCTAGTCTTCCTGTCTAACCTAAGTGGAGAAATATAAAAGCTAAGAAATGTTTCTGAAGGTCACACCCACAGAATCACTAAAAAACTAATATTTAATCATAAGATTTTACATTTCTCTTAGCCCACTACCACCACATCAATAAGGATCTGATATAATAAATTGTACTACAAATGAAAGAACTGCAAGACACAGACTTTATTTAAGAATGAATTCTGAGGGATACCCAAGACAACAAGGGAGAAAAAAACATGGACACTGGAGGACACAGAACCCTCCGGCACCTAATTTTTGACAGCAAACATTAAACACAGTCCAGATCTTAACCAGAAAAACATAAAATTTCATGATAAAAATCTATTTACTTTGATTCCCAGTGCCCGCCCATGCAGGAAAAAAAAAAACAAAACTATTTACCTCAATTCTAATTTCCTTAAACATTATGTCCAACTTTGAACAAAAAAATCATAAGCCATGCTATAAGGCAAGATAAAACATAATCTGAAGAGATAAAGCAAAAAAGCAAGCATCATCATAACCAGACTCAGACATAACACAGTTAATGGAATGACCTGATAAAAAGTGTAAAATAAATATGATTATATCTTAAGTCTTAATAAAAAAACAATAGAAATATTCCAGAGCAAATGGGAAAGAACAGATGTAAATAGAGAGCTAGAAACTCTAAAAAATAATCAAAAGGAATGTTATATATCAAAACACTATAATAAATTAATAATAAAAATAATTACTTCAATGGACCCATCAGTAAACTGGATACGGTGGAAGAGTTACTGAAATTGAGGTGTCAATAGAATATTCCTGTCCTGAAATGCAAAAGGAGAAAAAAAAGAATACCCCCAAAATGTTGGACAATTACAAAAGGTGTAATATATGTGTAATGGGAATAGCAGAAGGGCAAGCAAGAGAAAAGGGAACAAAAGAAATATGTAAAGAAACAATGGCCAAGAATTTCTCATACTTAATTCAAGCAGCAAGCTACAGATTCAATAAACTCAGAGAATACAAACCAGGATAAATACCAAAATATCTACACCTAGGTATTCAAACTGCAGGAAAAAAAACACACACACATAGAGGAAATCTTGAAAGAAGTCAGAAAAAACCCATTATCTATAGATGAGTAAAGATAAGAATGACATCAGACTTATTCTCAAAAACCATGCAAGCAAGATGATGTCATCAACATAATGATGTGAAACATACCCTGGAAAATTCTCCCCTCAGAAGTAACTAATAAAAGTACAAATTCCACTTCCTATGAACTCTAGAGTATAATAGAGACTGAGAAGGACTCACAAATGCTGAATCAAAGAAAACTTACAAAAAAAAAAAAGTAGGAGATTTACATCCTGGAGTCACCAGTGCAGACCCCTTGCCCTCACCCAGTCAGAGTCACACAGAAGCAGGTTGGCCTGGGTCCCTTCTGGCATGGATACAGACCATAAATTCATTCACAGCAGCAAACTATTTGCTTGCTGGGTTACCTAAACACAAAATGGACCTTTCTGAATTGACCCCTTCTGACTCCCTGGGGCAGGATGACCTAGTGGTAAAGAAACTGGAAACAGAAAAATCTCAGGGAAAAAAATGAGGCAGAGGGAACTGAACTGCTAAAAGACAGGACAGGTCCCAGACCAGAAAAGTGAAATGAAAAAGGGACACTGAATGAAGGAAAGAATTTGAAGAAGTAATAGGACTGGGGAGAAAATTCTGCACAGAAACAAACAAAAGAGATCAAGATTCCTGGAGAAAAAACAGAGGAAAGGAAGCTTTTTACTAGATGTGAAAAAATTGCACATAAAAGGGCAATTTTTAAAAATGTACTGCATACGGGGTGGAAGGGTAGTTCAGTGGTAGAATGCTTGCCTTCCATGTGGCAGACCCAGTTTCGATTACTGGAGCATGCACGCCCCCCCCCCCAAAAAATGTATATCCAAGACAAAAGTAAGGTGCATCAGACCTGAGGAAGTCTGAACCGTTAAACACAGGCTACTCTAAAAATCCAGAATAAGTTGGACTAAGCAAAAAGAAGAACCTTGACACAAAGCCAACCAAAAATAAAATCCTAGATAAGAGGGAGAATATGATCTTCAGAATTAGCACATCAAAATAATCAGATGCTCAGACATCAGCAAAAAAATTACAGACCATACTAAGAAACAGGAAAATATGCTTCAGTCAAGGGAACAAATTAAAAATTCAGAGGTAACATGGAATTTGGAACAACTTATCATAGAAGTTCAAACAAGTCTCCTAAATCAGCTCAAGGAGATGAAAGAAAACATGGAGACAAAAAAGTAATGGTAGATAAAGAGCTAAAGGATATTAAGAAGACAAATATGAGGAAAAAGAAAAATTCAAAAGTTTAAAAAGAATAATAAAAGAAATTATGGGAATGAAAGGAATAATGAAAGAAATTATGAGAATGAAAGGCACAATAATGGAGATTTAAAAATACACCAGAGGCATATGAAAGCAGATTTGAATAGGTAGAAGAAAAACAGAACAAAACAATGAACTAGAACACAGGGCAATCAAACTCATACAGTGAGAAGAAATGGTAGGGAAAGGAATTAAAAAAAAATCAAGCAATGCCTCAGTGACTTGAGTGTCAGTATGAAATGTAGAAATATATTTATCAGGTTGCCCCAGAAAAAGAAGAGAAGGGAATGGGAGAAGAAAGAACATTTGAGGAAACAATGTTCAAAAATTTCCCAATCCTTATGGAAGACATAAATATGCATGTCCAAGAAGTGCAATTTGCTACAAACAGAATAAACACACTAATAGACCTACACTGAAATGCACACTAATCAGAAAGTCAAAAGCCAAAGTGAAAGAATTAGAAAGCAACAAGAGAAAAGTGACTCATCATATATGGGAGATCCTCAATTAAAACTAAGTACCAATTTCTCATAAGAATCCTGGAGATGAGAAAACAGTGATGGTATGATATATTCAAGGTAATGAAAGAGAAAAACTGCCAGGCAAAAATTCTTTACCCATCAAAACTATCCTTCAAAAATGAAGGAGAGGGCAGGCTACAGTGGCTCAGCAGGCAGAGTTCTCACCTACCATGCCATAGATCTAGTTTCAATTCCTGGTGCCTGTCCATGCAAAAACAAAAAAAAATAAGGAAAGTTTAAAACATTCACAGATAAACAGAAATTGAGAGTTCATCAATGAAAGATTTGCTCTACAAGAATTGCTAACAGGAGATCTTAAGGTTAAAAGGAAAAGTCAGGAGAGAGTTGCTGAGAATAATGAAAAGCAATTAATATCTTCAGTAAACATAATTAAATGGGTAAATGGAAAATTCAATAGTACAGTCTCCTTGATATATAACTCTATTCTTTAATTCTTACAGGAGTCAGAATAGAATTAAACAAGAAAAAGTTGTATTTCCTGATAATGGATGTGCAAAATATAAATAGGCAATGTGGGACAAAAACAACATAGAGGGGAAAAGAGAGGGATATAGGAACAGTGATGTGGATGCAAATGAAGCTAAGTAAGCACATTTTCAAATGAGTAGGTTATAAATTTAGATTGGGTAATACCAACACTAGGGTGACACAAAAGAAAGAATTTTAAAAATATTAGGAAACAGAAATGAGAAAGATCAGTCACATTCATCACAAAAGATCAACTATACAGAAAAGGAAGCTGCACTGAAGGAAAAGAGAGACAAAACAAACTATTATATAAAAATCAAATGAGTGCAGTGCAATGGTGGCTCAGTGGCAGAATTCTCACCCATCATGCCAGAGACCGGAGCCCGCCCATGCCAAAAAAAAAGAAAAAAGAAATCATGAAAATCAAATGAAAAATGGCTGAAGTACTACCTTTTACATTAACAACACTAAATGGTAGTAGATTAAAATCTAAACTCAAAAGACACAGATTTGCAGATGGGATAAAATAGCATGGTCCAACTCTATGTTGTTTACAAGAGACTCACCTTAGATGCAGAGACACAAATTGGTTGAAAGTGAAAGAATGAAAAAAGATAATCTATACATATATTAACCAAAAGATAGCTGAGGTAACTCTACTAAAATTAGACAAAATAAACATTAAGTCAAAATATATTATAGAAGACAAAGAAGGGGGGTGCACAGGTGGTACAGTGTTAGAATGCTTTCCTTTCATGTGGGAGACCTGGGTTTGATTCCTGGGCCATGCACCCAAAAAAAAAAAAGAAAAAAGAAAAAGACAAGGAAGGTCACTGTACATTAATAAAATATCCAATCAATCACCTAAGAAGATATCATAGTCATAAATACTTATGCATCTAGCAAGGATACCCCAAAATGCATGAGACAAACACTGGAAAAACTGAGAGGAGAAATAGACACCTTTACAATAATAGTTGAAGACTTCAATACACCACTCTCATCAATAGACAGTACAACTAACAAAAGATCAATAAATAAACAGAGAATTTGAATAATATGATAAATGATTTAGATCTAAAAGACATACAGAACATTGCACCTAAAACAGCAGGATATACATTTTTCTCAAGCACACTTGAATCATTTTGTGACTACATGCTAGGTCACAAAAAAAAAAAAACTCTCAATAAATTTCAAAAGACTGAAGTTATGCAAAACATATTCTGTTATCGCAACAGAATGAAGCTGGAAATTAATAACAGACAGAAAACTGGTAAATCCACAAATGCATAGAAGTTAAATAACACTCTCAAACAATCAGTGGGTCAAAGAAGACATACGAGGGAAATCAATAAATAATTTGAGATGAATGAAGACTAGAAAACAATATAGCAAAACTTATGGTATTTAGTGAAAGCAGTGCTGAGAAGGAATTTCATATCCCTATGTCTATGAAAAAAAGAAGAAAGAGCAAAAATCAAAGACCTAGCTGCACAGCTGGAGGAACTACCAACAAAACCCCACAAAAGCAACAAACTAAACCCAAAGCAAGCAGAAGGAAAGAAATAACAAAGTCTAGAGCAAAGATAAATGAAATAGAGATTAAAATAAATACAATAGAAGGGATTACAAAACAAAAATTTCATTCTTTGAAAAGATCAATAAAGTTGACAAACTTTAGCCACACAGAAAAAAGGAAATAAGAGAGAAGACACTAAAAAATAATATCAGAAATGAGAGGGGGAGCATTATTACTGGGCCCACAGAATTAAAAAGGATCATAAGAGGACACTATGAACAAGTGTATGTCAACAAAATAGACAACCTAAATTAAATGGTACAATTCCTAGAAACACAGAGACAACCTACATTGACTCTCGAATAGAAAATCTTAACAGAACAAAAACAAGTAAAGACATCAGTCTTCAAAAACCTCCCCAAAAAGAAAAGCCCAGGACTGAATGACCTCACAAGTGAATTCTACCAAACATTCCCAGAAGAATTTATGCCAATTCTGTTCAAACTCTTCCAAAACAATTAAGGGGAGGGAACAGCACCTAACTCAGGTAAAGATACCACAAAAAAAAAAAACTACAGATCAAAATCTTATGAATATAGATGCAAAAATCCTCAAGAAAAGTATAGCAAGTCAAAAAAACCAGCAAATTGAATCCAACAGCACATTAAAATATTTATACACCATGATCAAGTGGGAATTATCTGAGGCATGCAAGGGTGGTTCAACATAAGAAAAGCAGTTAATCTAATATACTACATCAAAAGAATGGAATGAAACAACTGCACGATCATCTCAATTGATGCAGAAAATGCCCTCAACAAAATCCAGCATAGTGCTTGATAGAACCACTTAGAAAACTAGGAACATAAGGAAAGTTCCTCAATATGATAAAGGAAAGATATAGAAAAACCCACTTCTAACTCAATGGTGAAAACTGAAAGTACCCCCTCTAAGATCTAGAACAAGACCAGGATGCCCGCTCTTATTCAACATTGTACCGGATGCTCTACCTGAGCAATTAGGCAAGAAAAATAAATAAAAGTTATCCACATTGGAAAGGAAGATGTAAATTTTTCACTCTTTACAGGTGGTATGATTTTATATTTAGAAAGTCCTGAAAAATCCACAACAAAGCTATTAGAGCTAATAAATGAGTTCAACAAAGTGGTGGGATACAAGATCAAACCCTAAAATCAGTAATGTTTGTATACAGTAGGAAAGGATACATCAGAAGAAAAAATCAAGAAAAAATTTCATTTACAATAGCAACTAAAAGAATCAAATATCTAGGAATAAATTTAGCTACATATGTGATGAACTTATGCATGGAAAACTACGAAGCTTTGCCACAATAAATTAAAGACTTAAATAAACTTTAGGACACTCCATGCTCATTGATTGGAAGACCAAATATTGTTAAAATGTTAACTGTACCCAAGTGAATTTACAGATTTATAACAGCCCCCATCAAAAGTCCAACAACTTATTTTGCAGAAATGGAAAAGCCAATTATCAAATTTATTTGGAAGGGTCAGGTGCCCTGAATAGCTAAAAGCATCTTGAAAAAGAAGAATGAATTTGGGAGACTCACATTTCCAGACTTTAAACCTTATTAAAACTACAGTGATTAGAACAGCATTGTACTGGCAAAGGGTAGATATATAGACCAATGGAATCAAATTGAGAGTTCAGAAATAAACCCTCACATTTAGGGTCAATTGATTTTTGACATGGCTGCCAAGTCCTCAATTGAGAAAGAACTGTCTCTTCAAGAAATAGTGCAAGGAAAACTGGATATCCATATTTAAAAGAATAAATGGGGGGCCCTATCTCATACAGTATGCAATAATTAACTCAAAATAGATTGAAGATCTAAATATAAGAACCGGAACTACAAATCTTCTAGAAGAAAACATAGGGGTACATATTCAGGACCTTATGTCAGGCAATGGTTTTTTAAGCTTTACACCCAAAGCACAAGCAAGAAAAAGAAAAATAGATAATGGAACCACATCAAAATTAAACATTTTTGTGTTCTAAAGGATTTTATCATGAAAGTGAAAAGACATCTTACACAATGGGAGAAAATATTTGGAAACCACACACCCAATAAGGTTTTAATATCCAGAATATATTTTAAAAATCTATAACCCACAATAAAATGAAAAACAACCCAATTTAAAAAGTAGAAAGAGTCCTCCCACACAGCCTTTCTGTTGTGTGCAAGCCAGACACAGTCCCTCTTCATTGTGCTCTCTGACTTGCTGCTCATGTCCTTCAAGATGCCAGAGGAAGTGTACCATGGAGAGGAGGAGGTGGAGACTTTTGCCTTCCAAGCAGAGATTGCCCAACTTATGTCTCTTATCATCAATACTTTCTACTCCAACAAGGAAATTTTCCTTTAGGAGTTGATCTCGAATTCTTCTGACACTTGGGACAAGATTCACTATGAGAGCCTGACAGACCGCTACAAGTTGGACAGTGGTAAAGAGTTGAAAATTGACAGTATCCCCAACCTCCAGGACTGTACCCTGACTCTCATGTATACAGGCACTGGCATGACCAAGGCTGATTTCATAAGTAATTTGGGTATCACTGCCAAGTCTGGTACCAGAGCATTTATGTAAGCTCTTCAGCTGCTGCAGACATCTCCATAATTGGGAAATTTTGTGTCAGTTTCTATTCTGCCTGCTTGGTGGGAGAGAAAGTGGTTGTGATCACAAAGCAGAATGATGATGAACAGTTTGCCTGGGAGTCTTCTGCTGAGGATTCCTTCACTGTTCATGCTGGCCATTGAGAGCATATTGGCTACACAAGTGATCTTGCACCTTAAAGAAGACCAGAAAGGAATATTTAGAGGAGAGACAGGCCAAAGAAGTGGTAAAAAAGCACTCACAGTTCACAGACTACCCTATCACCCTTTATTTGGAGAAAGAATGAGAGAAGGAAATCAGTTATGATAAAGCAGAGGGAAGAGAGGAGTGAGAAAGAAGAAGATATGGATGATGAAGAGAAGCCCAAGATTGAAGTTGTGGGATCAAAGGAGGGGGATGACAGTGGAAAGGGCAAGAAAAGGAAAGCCAAGAAGATTGAGGAGAAGTACATTGATCAAGAAAACTAAACAAGACCAAGCCCATTTTGGGCCAGAAACCCTGATGACATCACCCAGGATGAATGTGGAGAATTCTACAAGAGGTTTACAAATGATTGGGAAGACCACCTGGCAATTAAGCACTTCTCTGCAGAAGGTTAGTTAGAAGTTGGGGCATTGCTCTTCATTTCCTACCAGGCTCCCTTTGACCCCTCTGAAAATAAGAAGAAAAAGAACAACATCAAATTTTATGTCTGTCGTGTGTTCATCAAGGACAGCTGTGATGAATTGATAACACGGTACCTCAATTTCATTTGTGGCATGGTCAACTCTGAGGATCTGCTCCTTAATATGTCATGAGAAATTATGCAGCAGAGCAAAATCTTGAAGGCCATTTGCAAAAACATCGTGAAGAGGTGCTTTGAGCTCTTCTCTGAGCTGGTGAAAGACAAGGAGAACTATAAGAAATTTTATGAGGCATTCTCTAAAAACCTGAAGGTTGGAATTCATGAGGATTCCACTAACCAGTGACACCTTTCTGAGCTGCTGCACTATCACACCTCCAAGTCTGGAGATGAGATGGCTTCTCTTTCTGAATATGTCTCTCACATGAAGGAGACCCAGAAATCATGTATTATATTACTGGTGAGGGCAAAGAGCAGATGGTCAACTCTACTTTTATAGAGCAAGTGTGTAAGTGGGACTTTGAGGTGGTCTATATATCTGAGCCTATTGATGAGTACTCCTTAAGTATGTAGTAGCCTGTGAAGAGCCTGGTCTGGGTTACCAAGGACACTTTGGAGCTACCTGAGGACAAGGAAGAAAAGAAGAAAATGGAGGAGAGCAAAGCCAAATTTGAAAACTCTGCAAGCATATGAAGTTAATCTTGGATGAAAAGGTTAAAAGGTGACAATTTCCAATAAGCGTGTTCCTTCTCCATGCTGCATTATAAGTAGCACATATGGCTGGATAGCCAACATGGAGTGGATCATGAGAGCCCAGGCACTTCAGGACAACTCTACAATGGGCTATCTGATGGCCTAAAAGCACCTGGAGCTCAACACTGACCACCCCATTGTGGAGATATTAAGGAAAAAGGTTGAGGCAGACAAGAATGACAAGCAGTCAAGAACCTGGTGGTGCTGTTGTTTGAAACTGTACCAGTCTCCTCTGGCTTCTCTCTTGAAGATCCCCAGACCCACTCAAACCATATCTACTGCATGATCAAGCTAGGTTTAGGCACTGATGAAGATGAAGTGACAGCAGAGGAACCCAGTGCTTCTGTTCCTGATGAGATCTCCCTGTTGAGGGAGACAAAGATGCATCTCTCATGGAAGAAGTAGATTAGGTGTTTCTACCCACAAACTTTGTACTTGTATTAGCTATGGTTCACTAGAGAAACAATCAGCAAGAGATATCCATAGATATATAATTTATAAAATTATCTCACATAACAGTGGGAATGTAGAGTCCAAGGAATGTAGGGCAGGCTGCCAGCTGACAACTCTGATCAAGGTCACCAACAAACTTTCAGAAGAGGCTGGCTGGATACCCATAGGAAAGGAAAAGTCCAAAATCCATAGGGCAGGCTGTGAATCTGACAACTCCAATGAAGGGTCTGAATGGACTCCACAGGAGAAGCTCACTGGCTGAGCAGGAAGAGTGACTGTCTCTTATGACTCCTCCTTAAAAGCCTTCCGGTGATTAGATTAAGCATCAGTCATTGCAGAAGACACTCCCCTTAGCTGATTACAAATTCAATCAGCTATGAATGCAGCCAATGTAATCATGATTTAAGTCCATGAAATTTTCTCATAGCGACAGACAGGCCAGTACTTGCTGGACCAGACAACTAGGCCCCAACACCTGGCCAAATTGACACATGAACCTGACCATGACAGTCTACCCCTTGTCAAATTGGCAGCTACACACATCACCTTAAACCATATTTAATCTTTAAATAGAAAACAATAACAGACATTTTTTTCTCACCTAACAATATTCGACTGTCCTGTGTACAACCAGAAATGTATTAAATCTCCCCAGAATAGGGTGCAAGTCCTTGGGTAATAATCATTCTTAAACGTCACAACTTTTTTTTTCATGGGCAGGCACTGGGAATTGAACCTGGGTCTCCAGCATGGCAGGTGAGAACTCTGCCTGCTGAGCCACCATGAGCCACTCAACTTGACATCTTACCACTTAAATAATATTTTCTGTAACTGATCACGTGGTTGTAGTTCATATTTATAACTACCTTCTTCCACTACCCATTCTATATTCCCTTTACTCTCAGCAAGCACTTCAGCTGGCTGTGATTCTTTGCCTGGTGGGGTGACCCAAACCTTCATTCCTGAAGTTTCAGACCCATTGGTAGTCCTGCCTGGATTGGGCTGTTGCAGTTTTCCATTGATTTTAGTCACAGGGCATGGTAGTACTAAGAAACACCCCAGAGCAGCTCCTATATTCCAAGAAAACTCTTCTTTACCTTGATTGTGCAGTTGCAGTCCTATTTCCCATGATAGGGTCAATCACCCCAGACAATAAAGTAATATTCTTCTTGGATTGTTGATTCAGGGGCATGAGCAGCCCAAAATGACCAGGTGGCAGTCTTAGATTAAAGTTCAACAGAATCATTATTGTTTCCCCTAGTAGTAGCACTCCCCCTTCTGGAACTAAAACCTGCTAGGCCAGCAAAGCTCAAGGTCATAGGGACAGGAAGCAAAAATTTTCCTAGCAGATCACTAGGGGTAATAATGAATGGTGACACTCCCATTTCCACCCCTTGGTTCCTGGACCCATAAATCCTGGCTATGGGAGAAACAGCACCATACAGTGGACACTGACTCAGAGGATACACAACCTCTTGGAGAACATCCCTCAGCCCCTGCAAGGTATTGGCACCTAGTTGGCATTGTAATTGAGTTTTCAAAAGGCCATGCCACCAGTCTATCAATCCAGCTGCCTCTGGATAATGGGAAACGTGGTAAGACCAGAGAATTCCATAAGCATGTGACCATTCCCACACTTCATTTGCTGTGAAGGTGTTCCTTAATCAAAAGTAATGTTGTGTGGAATACCGTGATGACGTATAAGGCATTCTGTAAGTCCATGGATGTTAGTTTTGGCAGAAGCATTGCATGCAGGGAAAGCAAATACATATCCAGAGTATGTGTCTATTCAGTTAGAATAAATCACTGCCACTTCCATGATGGGAGTGATCCAATGTAATCACCCTGCCACCATGTAGCCGGCTGATCATCTTGGGAAATAGTGCCATGTCAGGGACTGAGTGTGGGTCTCTGCTACTGACAGATTGGGCACTCAGCAGTGGCTGTAACCAAGTTACAACCACTTGTCCGTGTTGTTGTAACAAGCCTTGTCCATGTTGTTGAGACCATACATAACCTCCATCCCTACCATGATGACCACTTTGTTCATGAGCCCATTGGGCAATGCCAGGAGTTGCTGTGGAAAGATGTTGATGGGTATTCAAAGAGTGGGTTATCTCATAGACATAATTATTAAAACTTTCCTCTGCTGAAGTCATCCTCTGGTACACATTCACATGAGACACAAGTATCTTCATGTTTTAGCCCACCTAGAAAGGTCTATCTACATACCTCTTCCCCAGATCTCTTTGTCACCAATTTTCCAATCATGTTCTTTTCAGGTCTCTGACCAACCAGCCAAACCATTAGCAACAGCCCATGAGCTGTATATAAACATACCTCTGAGTAGTTGTCCTTCCAAGCAAAATGAACAACCATTTACTCTTCTCAAAGTTCTGCCCACTGAGAGGATTTCCCCTCACATCTGTCCTTCAGGCCCATCCTGGAAAGGGGTTGTAGTGCTGCAGCTGTCCATTTTTGGGTGGTAACTTCATATCGTGCTGAACCATCTGCAAACCAGGCCGGAGTTTTCTCTTTCTCAGTCAATTCACAGCAAGGAACCCTCCAAGAGGCCATAGGTCTGGTCTGGGAAATAGAAGTTAATGTGGCAGGAGTGCAGACCATGGGCATTTGGGTCACTTTCTCATATAACTTACTTGTGCCTTCAGGACCTGCTCTGGCCCTATTTCATATATACCATTTCTATTTTCTGATGAAATGTTGCTGGGCATGTCCAACTTTATGGCTTGGTGGGTCAGGCAACACCCAGCTCATGATAGGCAACCCAGATCTCATGGTAACTTGGTGGCCCATGGTTGAGTTCAGTCTCTGTAAGACCCAGTAGCAGACTAAAAGCTGTTTCTCAAAAGGAGAGTACTTATCTGCAGCAGATGGTAAGGCTTTGCTCCAAAATCCTAATGGTCTGCATCATGATTCTCCTATAAGGGCTGGTCAAATGCTCCAGACTGCATCTCTATTTTCCAGTGACACTTCCAGCACCATTGGATTTGCTGAGCCATATGGTACAAGTGGCAGAGCAGCTTATACAGCAGCCTGGACCTGTTACAGAGCCTCCTTTTGTTCAGGTCTTCATTCAAAATTAGCTGCTTTTCTGGTCACTAGATAAATGGGCTGGAGTAGCACACCCAAATGAGGAATGCTGTTGCCAAAATCCAGAGATCAAATAGGCATTGTGCCTCTTTTCTGGTCATGGGGGACCCAGATGCAGCAACTTTTCCTTCACCTTAGAAGGGATATCTTGATATGTTCCACACTACTGGACAGCTAGAAATTTCATTGAGGTGGAAGTTCCCTGTATTTTTGTTGGATTTATCTCCCATCCTCTGATATGCGAATGTCTTACCAAAGTCTAGAGTAGTTGCTACTTCTTGCTCACTAGATCCAATCGATATGATATCATCAACATAATAGACCAGTATGATGTCTTGTGGGAGGGAGAAATGACCAGGGTCTCTGTGGACAAGATTATGACATAAGGTGGGAGAGTTGATATACCCCTGAGGTAGGACAGTGAAAAGTATATTGCTACCTTGCCAGTTGAAAGCAAACTATTTCTGGTGGTCCTTACTAACAGCTATTGAGAAAAAACAAATTGCCAGATTAATAGCTGCATACCAGGTAAAGGGGATGTATTGATTTCTCAAGCAATGATGCCACATCTGGAACAGAGGCTGCAATTGAAGTTACCACCTGGTTGAGCTTATGATAATCCATGGTCATCCTCCAAGACCCATCTTTTTTCTTCACAGGCCAAACAGGAGAGTTGAATGGGGCTGTGGTGGGAATCACCACTCCTGCATCCTTCCAGTCCTTAAGGGTGGCAGTAATCTCTGCAATCCCTTCAGGAGTCCAGTATTGCTTCTGATTTACTATTTTGCTAGGTAGGGACAGTTCCAGTGGCTTCCATTTGGCCTTTCCTACCATAGTAGCCCTCACTTCATGAGTTAGAGAGCCAATGTGGGGATTCTGCCAGTTGCTCACTATGTCTATTCCAAGTATACATTCTGGAACTGGGGAAATAACTAAAGAATAAGTCTGAAGGCCTACTGGACCCACTGTGAGATGGACCTGAGCTAAAACTCCATCAATAACCTGGCATCCATAAGCCCCTACTCTAAGTGGTAGATCAGAGTAATGTTTTGGAGCCCCTGGAATGAATTCTGAACCAATATCTAATAATCCCTGAAATATCTAATCATTTCCTTTTCCCCAGTGCACAGTTACCCAGGTAAAAGGCTGTCAGTCTCCTTGGGGGAGGCTTGGAGGAAGATTAACAGTATAAATTTGTAGCAGTGTAACAGGGTCCTCCCCCAAAGGGACCTGGCCTCCCCTTCATTCAAGGGGCTCTGGTTCTATCTCAAATCTGGAAATTGATTATGGGGCTGTGAATCTCTGTTTTCGTAATTCAAGTTAGACTTCTGTTCACTTGACCTAGAACTCTTTTACTTATACAGCTCAAACAAGAATTTAGCAGACTGTTCATTTGTTGTACTTCTAGGTATCCCATGATCTACTAGCCAAGGCAACAAGTCTCTGTGAGTCAGATTATTTTGACTCCTGCTTTGAGTCTTCTGTCCATTATGATAGCCATGTATACCTTGTCTTTGGTGATTAAGTGTTGCCACCTGGCTTCTGCCAACTCAGGATCCCCATTGTGTTTAAGGATTCCAGTTCAGTGACAGCATTTCCCACAGTAATATCTGATCTACAGAGAAGAGCAACTACAGAGTTCATCAGGGACGATGGAGCTAATCTCACAAATACACCAGCTTCACAGCCTGACCTATGGATTTTGGAGTCTTCCATTCCCATGGGTGTCTAGCCAGCCTCTCCTCAGAGTTCACTGAGGAACTTCACTGGAGTTGCAAGCTTGTGGCCTGCCCTACAGACCTTGGACTCTACAGTCCCATGGTTATGTGAGACACTTTTTATAAATTTTATATCTATGGATATCTCCTGCTGATTCTGTTTTTCTAGAGAACCTTAGCTAATGCAGTTTGGTACCAGGAGTGGTTCTTAGGAAACAGAATCTTAAAAATGGTTTTTTTTTTTTTATTGTTTTTCTACTCTGACTAGACTCAAAGGCACTAAGGACTCTGTTTCCCACAATCAGAATGAGACTGTCAATCCATGGGGTGAGCTATTAGGGAAGTGCGAAAACAAACAAACAAACAAAAAAACCGCAATGAGATGTGGAGTTAAGGCTTAAGTTGTCCAAAGTTTCTGTTTGGTTGATCATAAAGTTTTGGTAATGGTTGGTGGTGATGGTAGTACAACATATACAATTGACAGCACTGAATTATACATGTTAATGTGGTTGAAGAGGAAATTTTAGGTCACATTTATTACTAGAATAAATTAAAAAAACATAGGACCGTCAACACTTGAACCCTATTGTAAATGATGTACAATAGTTAATAATACTGTTATAAAAATGAACTTTGATTTATTATAACAAATGTACCACACTAACACAAGGTTTTAACAATGGTGGTGTATTTGTTTGTTAAGCTGCCAGAATGCAATATATGAGAAATGAAATCTTTTTTCAAAAGGAAATTTAATAAGTTACAAGTGTACAGTTCTAAGGAAGTGAAAGAGTCTAAACTAAGGCACCAACAAGAGATTACCTTCACTCAAGAAAGGCTGATGCCATCCAGAACATCTCTGTCAACTGGGAAGGCATGTGGCTGGCATCTGTGGTCCTTATTCCTGGTTCATTCCAGCAGTTTCTTCTCTAAGCATTTGCGGGCCTCCACTCACAACTCAGAGACACAACTCTGGGTTTAAGCTTGCTTAGTATCTCATGGGAAGGCACATGGTGATGTCTGCTGGGCTTTGATATGTCTAGGCATCTTCTCTCTCTGTGGGATTTCCAAGCATCTCCAAGCATCCATGTCTCTGAAGTAACTGTTCTCTAAACATCTGCATCTGCTCTGCTCTGAGCTCTCTCCAAAATATTTCCTCCTTTAAAGGACTCCAGTAATCAAGATCCACCTGGAATGGGTGAAGTCACATCTCCATCTAATCAACAGGTTACACACAAAATTGGCCTGTCACATCTCCATGGAGACAATTTAATCAAAAGTTTCCCCCTACAATACTGAATCAGGATGATAAAAAAAACAGCAGTTCCCACAAGATTGAATCAGGATTAAAATGTGACTGCTGGACTATATAATACTTTCAAACCAGCACACATAGTACATGGGACCTCTGCATTTTATGTATTTTATGCATGATATTTCTGTAAACTTACAAGTTCTTTAATAAAAAATACAATTTAAAAAAATATCAAGCAAGAAAAGAATGAAATATTCAAAATATTTGGGGAGGAAATCACCAACCCAGTATTCATATCCAGCAAAATTATCCATCAAATGTGAAAGAGAAATAAAGAATTCATGATACAAGAATTGAAGGAATTTGCAGTCAGCAGAACTGCACTGTAAGAAGTACTAAAATAAATACTTCAAGGAAAAAGATATATAATAGGTCAGAACTTCCAAACTACATAAAGAAAGAGAGCATCAGATAAATAAAACGAAGGTAAAATAAAGTATTTTATTTTTCTTATTCTTGATCAGTATAATAGAAAACTAACTGCTCAAAGTAAAAGCAGTAATGGAATCATATAAAGTGTTCAATTAAAACCAGAGAAATCAGAAAAAGAAGAGAAGAGCTAAAGGAAAGGAAACGAAGAGCAAGTGCAACAAATGTAATAAAGGTTATAAAATAGTGGATATTAATTCAAATATACCAATAATCATTTTAAATGTAAATGATCTAAACACACCAAATAAAAGTCAGGACTATCAGAGAGGATTTTAAAAACTAGATAAAACTATATGTTGTCCATAAGAAACCCACTTTTGTTATAAAAACATAGGTAGGTTAAATCCAAAAGAATGAAAAAAGATATTTCATGCTAATACTAATCAAAAGAAAGCTGACACCTATATTAATTTGAGGTTAAACAGACTTCAGAACAAGAAAAATCATCAGAGCCAAAGGCATTATATAATGACAAGCAGATCAGTTCTCCAAGTAAGCATAACAATACTGAATGTATGTATACCTAACATCAGAGTGTCAAAACATATGAGACAAAACATTACAGAGCCACCGTGATAAATAGACAAATGAGCTATTATACTGGGAGGCTTCAACACAGTTCTTTCAGTAAATGATAAGAGTCAGCAGGCAGAATATCAATAAGGATATATTTGAACTAAATAGCAACATCAATCTACTGGTTCTAATTGACTTTTATAGAATATTTTATCCAACAAAAGTAGAATATACATTTTTCTCAAGATATATGGAACATTCACCAAGATATTTTTGTGCCATAAAACAGGACTTTACAAATTTAAAAGACTAGATATAAAAGTATGTTCTCACACCACAATGTAATTAAACTAGAAGAGTAAGATAGCTGGAAAATTCCGAACTATGTGGGTACTAAACAACATGCTTCTAATTAGCATATGACATGAAAAGAATTCTCAAACGAAATTTTAAAAGTATTTTGAACTAAATGAAGTGAAAAATCCAAATTTTCATTAAAATGTATGGGATGCAGAGAAAGCAGTGCTTAGAGGGAAACTTATAGCATATAATGCAAATTTATTTTTTCTAAAAGAAAGATCTAAAGTCAATAATCAAAGCTTTTACCAGGGGAAAATATCTTTTTTCATTCTTTTGGATTTAACCTACCTATGTTTTTATAACAAAAGTGGGTTTCTTATGGACAGTCTTCAGGAAGAGACAAAAAGAGTAATTTAAGCTTAAAGCAAGCAGAATAAAAGAAGTTAAAAAAAATCAGAGCAGAAATCATTGAAAGTGAAAACAGAAAATCTTGAGAAAATCAATGAAACAAAACGCTGGTTCTTTGAAAAACTGATAAAATTGATAAGCATCTAACCAGTCCAGCCAAGAAAAAAAGGAATAAAGGCCTTAATTACTAATATCAGAAATGAAAGAAGAGTCATCACTGCTGAGCCCATGGACGTTTAGAAGAATAATAAAGGAATATTATGAACAACTCTGTAACTTAGACAAAATGAACCAAGTCCTTGAAAGACACAATCTACCAAAATTTCACAAGATAGATAATCTCAACCGATCTATGTCTATTAATGAAATGTAATCAATAGCTAATAACCTTCCAAAAGAGAAAGCTTCCAGGTTCAATTGTTTCACTGGCTAATTTCACCAAACACTTAAGGTAGAAATAGCAGTTCTCTGCAATCACTTCTAGAAAAGAGAAGCAGAGGGCCACTTCCTAACTCATTCTAGAATGCCAGCATTACCCTAACACCAAAACTAGATGTAACATTACAAGAAAAGAAAATGATATAACATTATCTCTCATGAACATAGATGCAAAAATCCTCAACAAAAAAAGAATAGCAAATAAAATCCAACAATATATAAAAATAATTATGTACTATGACCAAGTGAGATTTATTCTGGAATGCAAGGCTTGTTCAACATTGGAAAATCAATTAATGTAACCCAGTACATCGACAGTCAAAAGAAGAGAAATTATATGATCATATCAATATATACAGAAAAATGCATTTCACAAACACACATTCTAACACAATTTCTAACACACATTCATAATAAAAAACCCTCATCAAGCTAAGAATAGAGAGGAACTTCCTTAATTTGGCAAAAATCATCTACAAAAACTCTACAATTAACATCATACTTAATGATGATAAATTGGATGCTTTTTCCCTAAGATCAAAAACAAAGCAATAATTCCCCTTTCACCACACTTATTCAACATCACACAAGAAGCCCAGGTTAGTGCAATAAGACAAGAAAAGGAAGTAAAAGGTAAACATATAGCACTTGTTTGAATCCGTTATGTACCCCAGAAAAGACTATGTTCTTTTAATCCATTCTTGTAGTGGCAAGCCTTGTGAGTGGGACATTTTGATTAGATTGTTACCAAGACGATGTGACCAACTCAATTTAAGGTGGGTCTGGAGTTCTTTAAAAGAGCTCATAGACAGCAGAGAGATGAAAACGGTGAAGGATACAGAGAGAAACATCTCAGAGATGCTAGAAGAAGACCTGCAGGACACGGAGAGCTCATAGAGGTGCCCCCAAAGAAGCAAGCAAGGACATATGTAACCTAAAAGCATTAAAACCCATGAGCAAAGGACCATCAGACACCTTCCCATGTAACAGAGGAACCCAGACAAGATTGGCCTTTCTTCAGTGAAAGTATCTTCTTATTGATGTCTTAATTTGGACATTTCCATGGTCTTAGAACTGTACATTTGTAGCCTAATACATCCCCTTTGTAAAAATCAATCCATTTCTGATATATTGCATTCCAACAGCTATAGCAAACTAAAACATACTGAGAACGAAAAAACAAAGCTATTGTTTAAGGATGGCAGGATTGTCTATGTAGAACATCACAAAGAACTAAAAAGAAATTTCTAGAACTAAAAGGTCATTATGGCAAGCTTACCTAAGACCCATGTCTCATACCTGAGACCCTTGTAAGTAGGATCTTTTGATGAGGCTACTTCAGTTAAGGTATGACCTACCTCATTCAGGATGGGTCTTAATCCTCTTAATGCTGTCCTTTATAAACAGGGTGACTATAGAGAAAGCCACAGAGACAAGATGCTGAAATCAAAGAAACGTGGAATAAAAGGAAGAGACCAGCAGACACCACCATGTACCTTACCACATGACAGAAGAGTTCAGGATCACCAGCAGTTAGTCTTCAGGAAGAAAGCATCACCTTGCTGATGCCTTGATTTGGACATTTTCTCAGCCTCCAACTGTGAGCTAATAAATCCTCATTGTATAAACTGACCCATTTCATGGTATCAGCTTTCAACAGTCTAGGAAACTAAAGCAGAGGGGCAGCATATCTTTCCACTCCTTAAGTTGGACTGTGAATAGTGACAGAAGAGTAACATTACAGTGAAGAAATCTGTAAAGCACTATTTCAGCCAGGTGACCAAGGTCAGCATCAACAGTCATAAATCATGTTGATAGCATGTACCTTTGATAGGGTGTGATGGGACTTTACCTCTGTCATCTTTCCTCCCCAAAACCTACTACTTTTGGGGAATAGACTCCCCAAACAGTCTACTTATGGAAAAAACTCAGACAAATTCAAATAGATGGGCATCCTAAACTATACCTGACCAGTATGGCTCAAAATTGTCAAGGATATCAAAAACAAAATCTGAGAAACTGCCACATTCAAGAGGAACCTAAGACATGATGACTAAATAAAATGTGGTATCATGGATAGGATCCTGGGACAGAAAAAAGGCACTAGATAAAAACTAAGGAAATCTGAATAGACTATGGACTATAATTAGTAATAATAAAATATTGCTTCATTAAATACAACAAATTTACCTTAATATAAGATGTTAATAACAGGGAAATTGGGGGGGGTGCACTTGGGACCTCTCTGTACTACATATCCAGACTTTCTCTAAACCTGAAACAGTACTGAAAACAAAATCTATTAATAAAAAGTTTTAAAATGTTCTTATGCAGAGCTTCTCGAAATCTCAGGACTACAAAAACAAAGAGAAAACTTGACAAGGTTTCAAAAAGGGAGAAAATCTGGATGACCTTCACAGTGAAGAGACACAAGATAGCAAAAGGCTTCTCATCAGCAATACTAGATGCTAGAAGAAAATGTCTTCAAAATTCTGAAGAAAACTAATCTTGAATAGAGACTTCCCTGCCTCACCAAACTATAGCTCAAATATACTGGCAAAATCAAAAACATTTTCAAATATTCAAGGACTCATAAAAGTTACTATTCATAGACACTTCCTCAAAGAATTATTAGAAGTTGTTGTCCAATAAAACAAAAAAGAAAGAGGAAAACAGGAATCAAGACAGAAACAGGTGAACTAAACCCAAGAGTACAATGAAATTTTAGGATAATGAGTGTATATCAGGATGAGAAGGCCCAGGGTGCAAAGTAGAACAGAATTATAGAAGCTTTGAGTAGATTATCTCAATGAAGATAATAAATCCACATAACAAAAAGCATGATGATGTAGCTGAATCATCATAGTAAGAAGGAGAACAAATATAATATCAGATTTATTTAAGTTAATTATTTAATCTCCTTGTCTCAAATTTTTTAATTACAGTTCTCATTCAAGAAGCCAAATGTGGTAAAATAAGATTATATCTCTTCTGAAGGCTGCAAAAGCATTCTTGGTTCTTTAGTAAATAATATCTACATACTTAACAGTCTAATTTCATTGTTTGTAAGGTATTTAGAATAAATTTGTATACAATTTTTGTTGAAAGACAACTATAGTTACAGGATAAAAAATTAAATGCAGTAAATATGGAAAAATGTAAAAGTTACGGTATGGTAGATGGAGGTAGGGAAATGGTAAACACAGGAGAGGTAATGGTAAATGTAGAAGTGTTCATTTTTTCATCTGGGATACTGATTAGTCAAAAGCTACTGTGGTTAATTGGTCAAGAAATTAAAGTTTATCATATAATGGTATAAAGGTAACCAATAGAAGAAATAAAAGTGCATCATTGACTGACAGAGTGACAGAAGTTTGCAAGGGTGCTGAGGAGAAGCTGATATAATATGCTAAAATTCTCATTATAATATACTCATAATATACTAATTCCGAATAGACAGTTAGTACATACTCACTAAAGTTGATACATCAAAAAATGTAGGTAATTACAGATTAGAAAAAAGATGAGGTGTTTATTCATTTTGAAAGATTGTTCTAATTGAAAATCATAAAAGCAGGTTTAGGCTTTGATTATTTGAAAATCGTAATGTTTATATCCAAATTCTGTGGGATAAATACCATGTGAGATAAGTGACCTGCTACTAATTGCAGCCTGTGTACCTTGGAATCCCACAGACCCATGAAATAAATGGAGACAGTAAAATTGAGCTCAAAGCCTTCACTGTTTAACAAAGAAAGGGTGAAAATAAATCAACTAAATGTGCAATTAATAATATTAAGAAGGAAAAACCCTAAAAACAGAAATACAAAGAAAGCAAGAGGGGAGAAATAAGATCCTAATGTTTTTTTTTTTAATGAATGAATTTTAAAAACATAATTGCAGAGACCCAGGGCTGGGGCTCCCCCTCCATACTGAGAATAAGTTACTGTGCAGAGTTGCCTATATGACCCAGACAGACGTTAAAGGGCAGCAGACCTCCTCAGGGAGGAAAAGAATGTACAGATGTTATTGTAAACACTTATCTTGCAAAGCATTAAAATTCCTCTTTCCTGATATGTTGATAACAAATCTCCAAACCCCTGTGTCATGAGACCCTGCTGAAACTCTGTTTTCATACCCTATGGATATACCTGTCCTAAACCCTAATAAAATATCTCATATAACCCCTGCCTTTGTGGAGTGCTGCTTTCATATATTCTGTACAGCCACCACAGGGAAAGATCTTCCTCTGTTCATAAGTCTTAATAAAATTTACATCTAACTCTGTGCCAGGTATGTTCTTTGTTCTTGGGGCTGCACTAACCCAACCCCTTCAAGAGCTGGGTTGGAACAATTGGTGAGCCAGCCAGTAAACCAAAGAGCCACTGGCCACAATGGGCATGAGTCCTGGGAAAGGAGACTCCCTGGGGGAAATCCCAAATTGCCTGTATCATCCATGTGGGGAGAGTTGGCTGCCTTCCTGGATGAATGGGAACCACTACAAATGTTTGGGGACACCCTGAAAACTTTGGTGGGGTTGCTAACTGTTTTGCAACAGATAGCAGGACAACCAAATTTTAGAAAAGAGAAAAGAGAACGCCAAGTAGTGGCGGCCATAGCCTGGCCACTTTTAGAAGTCTTACATATGGCCACTGAGGCAGAACAGGCAGCAAAACAATAGCCACCACCTGGAAAAGAAATTATAACTAGAAAGAGATATGTACCTAGCCTGGGCTTAAATGAAGGACTCTCTGACTGATCACCTGCACCAGGTGGATGGCCAGTTAGGTCTGTGTCATGAAGATACACTCTAATCAGTCTAATCAGAGGCTGTAAGTGCCTTGGGCTTGAGTCCAGAGGATTTTAAGTGCTCCAGGATGGGACTCCAAAGTGTGGAACCCCATAGACTCCTCCTTGGAAGAGGAAGGGGTGAGAAATGGGAGGTGGAGGAGGATGTGCACATCATAATACAACAGAAATGGAAGGTGTCACAAGATCAACCCCCTGGGGTTCAGCAACTCCAACCTCCTGACCAGAAATTACATGTTAGTATTAGAGATTATACTGCTGATGAATTGGGCAGTTTAGAGCAGTGGTATAAACAGAAAACTAATGAGTCCCTACCCAATTGCCTCTGAGGTGTGAGATATTGGAGCAGCAGGAGTAGTGCTTTCTATAGTGGAGATGAATAAATTGGCATCCTTTACTATGATAATGCTTGTATGCTATCTCAGCTGATGTGAATACAATCTTCTTACCGATATGGCTGCTTGATGGGTGTGAGGCTGCATGGTCTAATGAAGGGGATATACTACACAATACCCCCCCCTTCATTGGCAAAATAGGGAGGAGCTACAATATATTTTAAGGAGGCTGGGAATGAAACATGTCATTTATGCCATGGCTTTCACAAGTCCTAACACTGAAGTTTTTAACACAGGAATGAAAGACCTTGTATTATATACTGTCCCCAACCATTCCAAAGGCTTCTCATGTGTATCCTATGTCTGCTAGTAGGACAGTCCATTTCCCTTGCCACTCAGGCTAGACCTGATGTCAGTGAGTCAGACAGGCTGGAAAAGGGGGTGGGCAGGAGTAAGGGCAGTAGGAAAGGCTCCCCATGAATATGGCAGCCCTAATCAGGCATCCTCCAAGCAGATGTGGTTGGATCTCATTGCCACAGGCACAGAGAGAGAGGCTACAGACAAACCAGCTAATGCGCTTCTGGTGAAACTATGGAACAAATTGCCTAAGAACCAAAGATTTACTCAACTGAGCTTCCAAGCTTCTGGGAAGAAAGAAAGTCAGGAAAGAAACCACCATTCAGAGTCTAAGCCCAAGAGTCCTCCATTCACCCAGAAAAGGCTTGGCAAGCCCCTTTCCCTCCTCTGTAGAGGGGTCAAGATCCCTAGGTGTGAACTTAGCTGGAGGCCACATGTAGAATTAACCATCTACTGGTCCCCTACTAACTAGCAGCAAATGTTAGCACTAGTAGATGCAGGAGCTGAATGTAACATAATTTATGGGAATGCAACCTGATTCCATGGGCCAGTACTGGCTATAGTTGGCTATTGGGGGGGCAGGGGGGAATCATCCAGGCCAAGTGGCACAGTCTAACTAGAAATTGGGAGATTACCCCACCACCAACAACAACAACTGCATACGGTATATATTTCCCTTGTGCTGGAATACATTTTAGGAATTGATCTCCTACAGAATGCCACATTACAAACCACTATAGAGGAATTCTGCCTCCAGTACAGAGTGATTAAAGCAGTACAGAGAGGGCAAGCTAAATGGTTCCCTGTAAAAGTATCCCTGCCTCAGTGGGTCATGGCTACAAAGCAGTATCAATTTCAAGAAATACCAACCACTTTCAAAGAGTTGGAGCAGGTGGGGCTAATAATACCCACCCATAGCCCTTTCAGTAATCCTGTTTGACCAGTCCTGAGTATGAAAGCCTGATGGAATATGGCCTATGACAGATAATTGGGAGTTTACAAAGTTACAAAGTAACACTACACCATTGTATGTCGCAGCCTAAACATCACTAGTTTGTTATAAGAGATTGGTACGCAATTGTGTCAATATCATTTTGTACTAGATCTTGCTAATGTTCTTTTTAGTATTTCCCTAAAAAAATCAAGGAAGCCTGAATTCACCATCATGTGGGGAGGCCAACAATGAACTTTTACTGTGCTTCCACAAGGAAGCATATACAGCTGGACCATCTGCCACAGTCTAGTGGCAAAGGATTTGGCTAAATGGAAAAGTCCCACATGTGTAATTCTATTTCACTATACTGATGATGTCATGTTAACCGGTAACGCTCTTCCAAAATTAAAAGGAGTCACAGGCTCATTGTTGCCTCACCTTAAGAGTCAGGAATGGGCAGTCAATCATGACAAACTGCAAGATTATCTGTCAAATTCTTGGGTGTTGTATGGTCTATGGTCTGGTAAGACAAAACTGTACCTTCTGACAACCTTTCCAGAACATCAACTAGTTCCATCCCCCTACCCCATCTTATTGACAGCCCCTTCCAACATGAAAAAGTTAGAATGGGCATAGGCCAAATACCCCTAAACAGTGGGGAAAAAATCAAAGGTGATGGTGGAGTTATACAGAGAAGGTCGGGTTTAACGAATGAGTACAAGTGCTGAATCATTTGATGTTTTTTTAGCCCCCAGTACCTTAAAACAGCTAGAAATAAAAACCTAAAATTGTGGAATTGTAACTGATATCAAGCTCTGAAATTTGTTCTACAACTAATTGTGGTTGCATACTTTGAAATGTATTGCTTTTATGTATATATGTTATTTAATGAGAAGGAGGGGTATAACAGAGAAGATAGGATTTAACAAATGAATGAGTGCTGAATTATTATATTGATATTTCTGTTGATCTCCAGTGTCTTGGAGCAGCTAGAAGAAAAAATGAAAAATTATGAAACTGTAACGCATACCAAACTTTAAAATCTGTTCTATAACTACTTGTTAAAATGTACTAGGAAATTTATTGCTTTTTGTATATATGTTATATTTCACAATTTTGCTGTAATTGATAAGATGCAATATTTCCCCACACCACAAACAGCAAAACAACTAATGGCTTTCCTGGGGTTGTTGGGGTATTAGAGACATTTTGTTCCTCACTTACCCCAAATGTTAAAACTTTTGTATGTTTTGATTAGGAAAAGCCATCCCTGGGAATGGGATACCTCCCAACAGGCTTCTTTTAAAAAGGCAAAAAGGGCAATGGCAAAGGAAAGAGCACTAGGGGTCATAAATTCAGACCTGTCCTGTGAATTGGATGTAGCCTGCACTGATATTGGCTGGGGTCTATGGCAGAGGCATGCAAAGCAGTTAATGGACTGGTTTAAGAGAGGTATGGATGGTAATACTGCATGAACCAGGAGATGCACCATCTGTACCAACAGCTGAGCTGTTTACAAAGACCTTATGACCTGAATGGTAACCTAGAAGCAGGAACAATGGACAGTCATAGGTTACCCCCCTCTGGAGATAAGAATTGTGGAAAGACATCTGGGATGCCTGCTAATGACAAAATAACTATTGGGTCCCTGGCCAGGCTCCCAACACATTACCCAGGAATATGGAATCAGATGCACTCACACAGGTTTGGAATAGCACAGCTGAAACCAGGGAAGCAGCAGAAAGGCTTCAATGGAAAAGTGGGCAGGAAGGGCATCAAACCCTGTGCTATCTGGCCCATCAGTTCCAGCTGTCAATCATGCACCAGCAGTTAGTGCACATCACTAGAGAGTACCCTTTGTGCTCCCTGCATCAACCACACAGAGTACCACACCGGACGGAACACGTCAGCCAGTCACAAATCCCTGTGAGCCGGTGGCAAGTGGATTACATTGGTCCCCTTCTGTACTTGTCGTTATGCTTTTACTCCTGTAGGCATGGCTACAGGACTGTTGTTTAGCTTCCCCAGTGAGAAATATCAATATTTGGAGAAAGTGAACAGTCTGCATGGAGTACCTACACATATAGACAGTGATTAGTGGATCCCTTTCACTGGGCAGATAACCCAATCCTGGACCATGGATCAGGACACGATGTGGACATTTCATTTGCCCTACAATCCCATAGGAGCAGGCCCTAATGAAACAATGAATAGCTTGTTAAAGGAACAGCTAAAAGATGATAAGAGGTCCTTGCAGTAGTAGACTAAGATGCTGCATCAGGCCTTAACTCACTCGAAAGCAATGCCAAGATCTGCTGCACCTGCCCCCGTTGAAATGATGATGGCTAAACTAATACAGGCCCTGAAAATATAAGTCAAACGGCCCACTGCTTTGCAGCCAGAAAGAGGAAATGATAATAATTTGTTGTTGCCTGTGCCTCAGGCCATTCAAAACAGGGAAAACAAGGTCAATTATGCTTGGTGCTGGCCTATGCTGCCATGTTGGCTAGGAATCCCAAATCCCTGGGCAATAGATTTGACCAAAAAAATTGTAATAAGACCTCAATTTATAAAGAAAATGCCTGTTAAAATCTTTATCACAAATCTGGGGTCTCCTATTTCCATGGAAATCTTATGCATGACTACGCGAACCCTTCTTATGCCCAGATTAGCAACTGATATAACAGTAAAGGACTCTCAAGATTTGCAGGGTGAGAATATTGCATTTAAGACCTTCCCATAATATTCTCTGCCTGGTACTTTATTATCAGCCAGTGGAATTCTGGCATGTTTATTATTAGATCAGCAATAATTACTTCTTATTGTTCCCCATAAATATCTTTATTTTCACCCAAAGAACCCTATCAAATACCATCCTAACAGTGGGCTTCAGCAGTAACACATCCCCACAATCAAACCCAATGTTGAGTTTTGCCATCTTAGGGTGCTACCAGCCTTCCTTGGACTGTGACCGCTGCAAATTGGACTGTGTGGAATGCCCTGCTGACCTGACAGAATTCAGCGCATTGGAAAACCTAAGACTAAAACTCAACTAATGTCCTATAATAAGACCAGGGTTTGTATCTTCTCCCTTGTACAGGAACAAATGAACAAACCCTGACTTGTATTGGGGAATGCTGTAAATGATGGTTAAGGGTGGCTGATGGCAGAATCTTTAACAGTAGACCATGTTTCCCCTGACTGTATGGAATGACTTGATGATATTCATGATATGGGGTCATTATCTCCAAATTTTGTGACTTTACCATTTTGCTACAAAACACACCTTTTCCATTGGCAAAATATGTCCAACCAACCTGGGGCATATTTTTCCCCTAAGGAATGACTAAAGACCTATGGGCAATATGGTTGGCCTTATTTATCATATAATTGGACAGGACACTGTATGTGGGGACAGCCCTATGTCCCTGCTATCTTATATGACTCTTTATCCCATATTCCTAGTAATTTAGAAATCATTAAAGCTATATAGAGAATAAAATGCACTCCCTGGTGGTATTATCCTTTAGCCATTTTTGCACTAAGTGGAGTTGCAATAGTTATTGAAAAACATGTGGCAGCTTTAGCCAATTACACTGCCCAAGAACTTGATGATTCCAAAACAGCTATATCTTTGCTAAAAGAAGAAACCACCCAGCTTAGAAAAGTAATTTTACAAAATAGAATGGCTGTAGAAATTTTCACTGCAGCACAAGGTGACACCTGTTCCTTAATTAATGTGCAGTGCTGTAAACATATTCCTGATCATTTGCACAATATTTCACAAGTTTTAAAGTATATGTAAGAACACATACATGAGGTTGATCAATTATCAGCAGACCCCCTGTCCAATTGGTTTAATGCTCTCTCTTGGCCATAGTGGCATCTCTTTGTGGGGTGGTTATCTCTGTGCCGGGGACTCCTAGTATTCAGTTGTCTCTCATATTGCTGTTGTGGAGTAGAGGTACAATAATAAGCCAAGCCCAGCAAATACACAAATAGACAACTTGAAGGTGAGACGACAATTGCATTAATTATGGATAGCAACAATAAGTAGAGACAGTTACATGTAAAAAGAACAACAGGATATTTCAGTAACAGGATGGCTGAACAAGGACAATTTGCAGAGGAAATAGACAATCTATAAACCAATGCTACAGTGAAGCAGTCTGGCAGAATGGGAAGCCAGAGGGTCTTTTTCTTTACTACAGTCTCAGAAATGGATATATATTAAGAAGCAAACATATGCCCAAGAACTTCCATCAAAGAAGCAGGTCAATTATCAAAAAATGAAGAAAGAGGAAAAGAAAGGAGTCAAGAAGAAAACAGAATAGACAGATTTTTGGTTTCCTCTGAGGGACAGCCAACACAAGAATGCCACCTTGTTAGCTTTCATAGGCCCATATCATTTTAGGACTATTAAGGACTTTGGAGAAACTCTTTTTTTTACTCATTTCTATTTTATACATGAGGAACATGCATTCTTAAATGAGTAACTAGAAAAGTTACACACCTCAGAAAAAGCTTACGTCTCCAGATTTTCAGCATAGGAATTCCATTAAACAGCATAGTCTCTGTGGTAGAGTCAGTTGTCAACTTGGCCAGGTGAAGGTACATAGTTCTATTGCTGTGGACATGAGCCAATGGCATGTGAATCTCCCCCTTTGCTGATTACATCTGCAGTCAGCTAGGAGGTGTGCCTGCTGCAATGAATGATGTCTGATTTAATTGACTCGTGCTTAAATGAGAGAGCTCAACATAGCACAGCCCAAGCAGCCCAAGCATACCTCATCTCAGCACTCACAGCTC
Source organism: Tamandua tetradactyla (assembly GCF_023851605.1). Classification (NCBI taxonomy): domain Eukaryota; kingdom Metazoa; phylum Chordata; class Mammalia; order Pilosa; family Myrmecophagidae; genus Tamandua; species Tamandua tetradactyla. The sequence continues at coordinate 134,822,873 of NC_135331.1, forward strand.
AGCCCAGGCCTTTGGAGATGCAGGAAGGAATCACCCTGGGGAAAGTAGTGGGAATCCAGAGGCCTGGAGAGAAGGCCAATAGAGATCACCCTATGCCTTCCCATGTAAGAAAGAACCTCAGTTGAAAGTTAGCAGCCTTTCCTCTGAAGAACTACGCATTTTTAACTAAATAAATCCCCTTTTATTAAATGCCAATCCATCTCTGGTGTGTTGCATTCCAGCAGCTAGCAAACTAGAACAGTCTCCCAACTGCTCCAACTAAAGAAACAAGGTGATGTTCTATGAGTTTTCACTATTTTTATTTTTTATGTTTTTATTATTATTATATCTTAAGCAATATCTACATTGCAGGGGAGTTGGAGAGAAAGGAATAGAAGCAGGGAAGCCATATCCAAATTCCATATCACTCAGTTTCTACATGGCTATTGCTACTGAATCCACGGGATTCAGGCACTGCAAAAGAAATAATCTAGCAGAGTGTGATCCATTTGGGACATTGGCAGCATAGCCATCTTGATTCTTATTCAAATATGTAACTTATGAAGTCTCTTGCAACAGAATGTAAATAGTTTTTCCCTTTCAACAGTAGATCAAGGCACAATATAAGGTTCTTTGTAGTACTGATAGCATTTTAGTTGTCCAAACCTCTAAGAGCACACAAGGACTTGGACCTGCCACTGGCTATGTTTCGCAGTTCAATTAAGCTGGAAGAAGGAAGTAATTCTACGAGTCTGAACAGGTTCTTGATGAAAATATTGATCATGAAAATGATTGTTCTGTCATCCCTATCCAGCACATCTGGTAGGAAAGGAATGTCTTTTATTTTCTCTGCATGAACAATTTAAAAAGTACTTTGCAGTTTGGGACAAAGAAGTCTGAAACAACACTTGACTGACTGAAACCATAAAATAATCATCATGATTAAATTACTTAAAAGGATATTTTTCCCTTTGAAAACTTCATTAATTTTGGTTCCATTACTAAAATAATGATTTATCTTGCTTTGAACTGATATTTATCTTTGCATTATGCAATTGTGCACAAATGTGTGTGGATGTGTGTGGAGGTAAGGGGGTTGTACCATAGAGAGAAATGGTGAAAAGACCAAGAGTGGCCCAGAGAAGATTGACTGGATAATGGCATCCTAGATGGTGATAGCAGAGAAAGAGAGAGAAGGTCGGGGAGAAGAGGGAGAAAGAGAAAGAGATCTGAAGAGGACAAGGAGCAAGAGAGAAAACAGAAAACAAGATACCAAACAGATAAAAGGAACAGAAATGTCTTTCTTTTCGATTAGGTTAGGAGGCATGAGAAAAGGGTGTGCTAGCAGCCCAGGCAGCCAACCACACAATAGACTCATCAATGGCATTTCCTGGAGGTTCTGAATGAGCTGAAAGTCTGGTCCCCAACTGAGAAGCTCTGCCTAAGAAGATTCACTATGTTGAAGGGAAGAGCATCCGCAGATTCAGATTTTGTTGACCTAAAGAACTACATTTTTTTTTCATTTATAACTGCTAATTATAGTTATGAATATTCTCACTTTAAAGTGTGTGGAACTCTGTTTCAGATGTTCACATGTGTTCTAGAAGAGTAATAGATGAGCAGTAACTACATTCTATGAAACTATGTATCTGTACATGAGGACATGAGTTGAGAAGAAAATAAGTTTGTTAGGAACAGGCGTTATCAAATCACAGAAATGAATGTAGAAGAGTATATCTGATGTATTGCAATACAGGGTACACTCTTACTTTAAATGCTAGACACTTTCAGTGATTCCGAAACATCTTTTTCTGAAATTCTACAGAAAACAGTTAAAAGATCTGACTACCACAACCCACCCCTCCCAATCTCTTTCTTTGTAGATGTTACTAATTGATCACAGAAGTCTCCTGCCTAAGGCAGAACTCAGCTTCTTTATACAATTAGATTGATAAGCACTGACACACAGAACTGGAAACATTTACAACAAAAAACTTCTTTAAAATTGCTTTGAGGATTCCCAGAGTAAGAGGTGAGATTTTAAATTCAAGCTTTCTGTAATAATTTTGCATCGTATGGTATTTTATAATCTTCAAAGAACTTTCATGTTCAGATTTTAAAATTTGATTCATATTGCAAACCAGTGTGATACGTAGGAAAGAAGTAAACAAAAGCATGAATTAAAGGATAAGAAATTGAGAGAAAATGAGAAATTGGTAATTTAATAACAGTTTCAAAAAGTGGAATAAGTACATGCTTCTGCAATGCAGGGGAGGATTTGTTATTTCTCTGCTCCATAATTTAGCATTAAATAAATAATCTCTTCAACCCACTCTCTGTGAGCCTGCTATATCCACGGTGTTTTCTTTGCATTTCTAATTCAGTATTTCTGAAGATAAGAATAAAAATGAAATCACCACTGTTCATGATCTAGAGCCAAAATTTGATCTTAGAGACACTGACAGTTATCAAATGATATGTTTGGAGAATACATTCTATTTTCACACATTTTTTTTTTTTACTATAGAGAAAAAGACACATTTTTCTTAGATATAATACATGTCAATACAAGTGATTCTAAGTATATCTGATTAAACCAAACCTTTGATACCATAGATTGACACTAATTACATTTTGTCCTTTAGGATTATTTATTCTGAATAAACAATTACTTAGACTCTTTCAAAACTTCAAACCCCACCTGAGTTACCTAACATAGGAACATATACTGATTGATTGTACTGGGTTCATTATAACTTGGATTTCAGTTGCTAAAGTAAATATGTTATTCATATCTATGACTGAGATATCCTTTATTATGATGGCTCAAATTTTAGCAAGGTTCCAAAAAGAAATAAAAGCTCTTATTCAACATAAACCAAAACCAAGTATAAAAAAAATTCCACAGGTTTAATCAAATCAATTTTCTCTCATTTTAAGATGTAAGATGTATTCTCTCTGGATACACATTTTCTTATGTTCTAAATAAGTCTTCTCCCTGCATTCTTTTTATTATTGTGAATTATTGCCAGCTAAAAATGCTAACTCATGAAACCAGCTTATAAAAATGCTAGTTGTGTTAAATAAATTATTTCATTCCATATCTCTGTAACTTCCACTTTAGGACCTTTGTCTTAGATTTGCAAAATTAAAATCAAAGTTAGCAATGCAGTTTCTGGGAAATGCTTCTATGTCATGCATCTTTTATTCCCAATCTGTTCAGGAGCATGGAACCTAGAGCCAGGAGGAAAATGTGAAAATGCTGCTGCTCAATCACTGTAGGAACAATTCAGAAACATTTCCTTTAAACATGATTTGACTGAAGAGGGGAAATGCAGCCAGAGAAGTAGCATTCATGCTGACCATTGGCAAATTCACTTTACCTAGCACATCAAAATGCCTACTTAACACTAGATGTTACTCACAGAGTACATAATTTCCAAAAAGTTTTTAACTTAAGAAACTGAGGAGAAAAATGATATTTTTATTCATAAAGTGGATGTTTGTTCAGTAAAGACCATAAAAATTTAATTATAGTGTTTTTATCATCAATCTGAGAGCTATTTATTCACTGATTTTTAAAAATTAATTCCCTAGTAGAATGAATGAAACATTATTTTTGATCTACTTATTTACTAAGTTTTTCAAAATACCTTGTATTAACACACTTTCTAAATTGGCAAAACTGAAGACAAACACAGCTGGTAAAAGCAGATTCATTAACTTGGAGTCCTGTGTAGATGAGGTTAAACTTCTGACTTCAACCCTTAAGATCTATTTGACTTTGAGGAACTACTTTAAAGTTTCTAAAATTCTGGTTTTTCATCTGTAAATGTAAATTTACAAATTATATTCCTCCCTCTTACAAATGTGCTAAATACTAAAACAAAGAAGCCTTCAGTCAATGGCATTCAATAGTAGAGGAAAAATACAGAAGCAACAAAATAATGTAAAAGGAAAAACAGATCCAGTTTCAATTTCATCTAATTCAAAATGTTTCCAACAGTATGTCTGAAAACTACAGGCTCAAGGGTGTCGGCTCCTATTCACAAGCAAGCCTTGATACTTAGGGGAGAGATTATAGAGTAGGACTAAAATGAGAGGGTAAAATAAAAGTGAAACAGGGCAGATAGGAATCAATGGTTTGTTGGTTTGCCTATTTTACATAAATTTTCATACAGCTTGAATGCCTTTTATTTCCTGTGCCCAGCAGGCCTAAATGCTTAATCTAAGGACCCTCTAGAAATCAGCTATATATTGACAATCATCAAACCCGATTGTTACATCAGTTGTATGGAAGGTTAGAGACCACAATCGCACTGTGTGCATGGTAAATTTCCTGATGGCTTGCTTGGGTAAGAAGTCATGAATAATAATTTCTTTCTTTGAATTGTGATTCCTTTTTTAATTGAGGAAAAGCAGCATTTTAATAAGAAATTGCATTATGCGCATCCTAATTTGTCTAGAACAATCCCTGGGCCCAAAGCATTTGCCAAGTAACTAGGTGTACAGAGAATAGCCTTCTGCTCTGGACTGCAGATCTCCCCATAGGTAGAAACAGATAAACCATAACAGACTTTTTACTGCCTCATAAATGCATTGTTATACCCAATCTCAGTGATTTAATGTGACAAGAAAACTGATTCTCAGTGCTCAGTAAGTTGCTATATGAACCAATCTATGAACCAGCAACTACCAGCACAATCACTTTATCACAAAAGAGGCTTTGAGGTTAGAGTGACCATCATGACCTCTTTACTGGCTGATATTCCCCATGTTCCTCTCACTCTCACTGGACACTGATACCAATGTCCTCCCTTCAGTGATAGCCTTTCCTTTCTGCTCTTGCTTCAAGCTATCAATATGATGAAAATTTACAATGAATATTCTTTCTTTCCTAAATGACTATTTTTGTCTCTACATCTCTTTATGCCTTATCTGGTATAGTTTAAAGTGGTGAAAGAACAGATGAGACAGGAAGTTTATTAGCAGGCAGCTGTTAAGAGCACACCTTTACAGTCTGAGTGTAAGAATCCTGACCCTGAAGTTGAAGTTTACAAGTTATATCTTGGGCAAATTACTTAATCTCCATAAGTTTTATTTTCTCCACATGTAAAATGGAAACTGAATAAATAAGAAACAAATGAGCTTTTCCAGGTTAATCACTCAGTATATTTATTGATACGTGTCCAATAAATATAAGCTCTTAAATGTTTCTATATACTAAAGAAATATGGGGTGTTGAGCATTAAGGTAATAAATTCTTGAGTGTAAAATCTAAAAGAAGCTTGAAAAATTTATCCAGGTAGATTCTGAATAGAAATTCTTAGCTATAGGAAAAGAAAAACATTGTGTGAGCTCCTCTTATGCCATCTCATTTCATTCTCAAAACAACCCTGTATTAAATGTTTCAGGTGTCCTGATTCCACAAGAAAGAAAACAAACATAACATACTTTATACAACTTTTAGAAGATTACCCAGGTTAGTTCAGGCAGAGATGAGATTCTATCATAGGCTGACCCCACTTCCAAATTCATGTCTGTTCTAGTTTACTAGCTGCCGGAATGCAATATACCAGAAACGGGATGGCTCTTAAAAAGGGGAATTTAATAAGTTGCTAGTTTACAGTTCTAAGGCTGAGAAAATGTCCCAATTACAGCAAGTCTATAGAAATGTCCAATCTAAGGCATCCAGGGAAAGATACTCTGGTTCAAGAAGGCCAGTGAAGTTCAGGGTTTCTCTCTCAAGTGATAAGGCACATGGTGAACACAGTCAGAACACAGCCTTCTCTCTCAGCTGGAGGGGCACGTGGCAAACATGGCATCATCTGCTATAGCTTTCTCTCCTGGCTTCCGGTTTCATGAAGCTCCCTGGGAGGTGTTTTCCTTCTTCATCTCCAAAGGTTGCTGGCTCGTGGACTCTCTGCTTCATGGTGCTGCAGTGTTCTCTGCTCTCTCCAAATCTCCTTCAATCTCCAAAATGTTTCCTCTTATATAGTCCAGAAACTTATCAAGACCCACCCAAATAGGTGGACACATGTCGCCACCTAATCCAGTTTAACAACCACTCTTGATTAAATCACATATCCAGGGAGATGATCTGATTACAGTTTCAAACATATAGTATTGAGTAAGGATTATTCTGCCTTTCCGAAATGGGATTTTGATTAAAACGTGGCTTTTCTAGGGTCCATACATCCTTTCAAACCAGCACAAGGTCTTTTCATTGAACTAGGATGCTTCTGCCTTATATTCAATGAACACTTTCGAGAATGATTTGTGTCAGTTCCTATAAATCAACATGCCTGGTATGAAGACAGATTTGCTTAAGTTATTGTGAAGCATTTATAACAATTGCAGTAGTTTCAATAAAGACAATACACAATTACCATACCTAGCCATAAGGAGAGTAATAAGCTTGCTCTTTTAATTATTAGATCTATCAGGTGTCTTGTTTAAATACTCTGACCTTTACTATGTAGAAAAATACCCTTCATGTGATAATGTAAAAGGATCATTAAAGAAGTTAACCTTTGTAATACTCCTTTTTTTGCAAGGAGGAATCTTTTTATGTGTCAAAAGGTTCAATGGTGTGCCTTTAGGCACCTGAAAACCAGGTTTGCCAGCCACTTCTCTGAGTTTAATATTTCATTATTATAGTAGTTTCCCATATGAGGATTTCTAAGAGCTTTATAATTTCACAAATAATCTAATCTCTTTACAATGAATAGTCTTCCTTTCTTAAGTGAATATAAATTCTGCTTGAATTCATCAGGGAAATAGCAGCACATGACAGTTCCACCCTTTGTCAGTGCTAGCTGTGCCTGCCACTGGGCTCCAGCTATACTTTTTTTTATAACTGTTAAAGCTATTAATTTAATCTATTATAGAATTAATTCATATATCTGTCTCCCCATAGCCACTGGGTAATGTGACAGCAAAGACTGTGTCTTATTCACCTTGGTTCAATTTCAGTTCAACAACTATTTAATGAGCAAACACCCTGTGCCAAGGCTCACACTGGATAGTCAAGTTATAAAAACACATAAGAGATAGTGCTGGCCTAGGGATGCTGTGAACAAGTAAAGGAGATAAGCACACTAACAGATCATTTTAACATAATGTAAGGTAAATTATGAAAATTATAGAACACTATGAAAGCACAGCAGACCCCAAATCCAACCTGATTAGTAGAGAAAATACTCCTAGAAGTTGCATCCAGGAATGTGTATCTCTAGTTACTAGTATAGAGAGGGACAGATAGCAAATCCACAATCAATAATAAATTAAGGGTAGGAGGGAAGAGGGAGAAAGGATGGCATAGGGAAAAGACTGCACTATTGAGTAAAATAATTGGAACTTTTTATTTCAGCAAGTTCTGGGAATGTGTATCTTGATCTCATTGTGAACTGAATCACATCTGCCACAAAAGGCCTGTTCAGGTCCCCACCCCTGGTTCTATGAATGTGAACCATTTGTAAATAGGCCCTTTGAAGATGTTATTAAAGTGTGCTCAAAACTGAATGGGGGGGCAATGGTAGAGTTCTCACCTACCATGCCAGAGACCTGTGTTCGAGTCCCGGTGCCTGCCCATGCAAAAAAGAAAAAAAAAAAAAAAAAAACTGAAAGAGAGCCTTACTCCAGTATAGCTGAAATCCTTATAAGCAAAGGAAACTGAAAATGGAGCAAAGCCCTGGGAAACAGCCAGAAGCTGAAAGTCAATGGAACTCAGAAGAGAAAGGAGAAGATGCCACCATGTGTCTTACCATATGACAGAAAAGCCAAGTAACTAAGTATCACTAGCAGCCAGCCCCAGAATGGCATAGTCTTTATGGAGAAAGGATCGTATTGCTGAAGCCTAGTTTTTGGACTTCTCCTATCTCAAAACTTTGAACCAATAAGTTCCAATTGTTTAAGCCAACCTATTGTATGGTTTTTGCAGCTAGGAAATTAAAACAATCCTTTATCCACATTCTTTATATCATACCCATGCATTTACCCTTTCGTTAAGACTTGAAGAAAATATTCCTACTCTTTCTCTATGTCAGAATTTCCTGTTGTTTTCTTTTATTCACATCATGGTATATGTAGGATATGATGATGTTTGTGTAGCTCACTGGGATAAACAGGGGAGACTGCCTGTGGCTGGAGGTGACCCATCATCCAGGCTCCATTCAGTTACCCCAAAGTTTGAAATACGTCAGCAAAACTTTAAACCATTTGTGGCTCATTAGTATGCTGAAGCAAACCAATTGGGAAGTTTGCCTTTGATTACTCCTCATCTCTTACCTTTTCCCCATTGCCATCATGCACGTAAGGGACCCTTGCAAATGAATCACCCTTAAAGGACCATTGCAAATGAATCACCCTTTCTGTGTGATCTTTCATCACACAGTTTCCTTTCAATTTATAAGCATGCTCAAATATCTTCTACTTTAAAAGAAGCACTCCTTCAACCTTACTTCCTCCTTGAAATGCAACCTAATTATTTTCTTCCTTTTAGTACTAAACTTGCAAAAAGTATCCTTCACTTATTGACTGCCCTTCTGAATCCGACACAATGCAGATTAATTTCTAGGTACTGGGGTAGCAACATAGATAAAAGGGTCAAGATCTGTGTTAGTTAGATTCAGTTGTCAACTTGGCCAGGTGAGCATACCTAGTTCTGTTGCTGCGGACACAAGCCAATGGTACCTGAACCTCATCTGTTGCTAATTACATCTGCAGTCGGCTAGGAGGTGTGTCTGCTGCAATGAGTGACGTTTGACTTAATTGGCTGGTGCTTAAATGAGAGAATGCAATGTAGCACAGCTAAGCAGCTCGGCATTCCTCATCTCAGCACTAGCAGCTCAGCCCAGGCCTTTGGAGTTACAGAAAAAAGTCACCCCGGGGAAAGTTGTTGGAACCCAGGGGCGTGGAGAGAAGACCAGCAGAGACCATCTTGTGCCTTCCACGTAAGAAAGAACCTCAGTGGAAAGTTAGCTGCCTTTGAAGAACCAACAAAATAAATCCCCTTTTATTAAAAGCCAATCTGTCTCTGGTGTGTTGCATTCTGGCAGCAAGCAAACTAGAACAAGGTCCCTGTCTTCAAAAAGCTTAATTCTCTTGAAGGAATCAAAGACAAATCAACAAATAGATAGATCATATAAAGAAAAATGAAACAAGAAAGGGAGATAGACAATGATTAAAGCTATTTTTTAGACAGGCAGTTTTGGAAAACCTATTTAAGAAAGTAATGTTCAAGCAGAACCCTAAAGGAAGTACAGTAGCAAGCTAAATGTATATATATAAGAGAATAGCCTTCCAGAAAGGAAAGCTCAAATATTCTGATGTGGGAACAGGATTATCATGGTCAGAGAACAGCAAAGAAACAATGTACCTAGAACCAGCAGGCAAAGGGGAAGAGTATTAGAAGATGAGGATAGAGACTGGGGACAGAAGGAAGACTGTGCAGAGTTCTAAAGGCCATGGGAGGGAATTTTTACCCTGTTCTACATTTGACTGGAAAACTTGAGAGGCATCTCTTTGACTGCTAAATTGAGAAAAGGCCAAAAAGACCAGAATTTGAGCAGGGTGTCCAAATACAGGGTGGTTTAAGCAATAGATAATGGTTATTAGATTAGGAAGGTAGAATGAAAGGTGATGAAAATGCTAGATTCAGGCTGTTTTAGTGCAAGGATTAAAGAATTTACTGAAGATTTGGAGGTGGTAGAGTTGGTTTGTGAAATAAGGATGTCAAGGAACAGCCCAAAGTTTTGACTTTGAGCAAGTTGAATTATGCCCTAAGGAAGCCAAGGAATTGAGAGTACATGGTGATGAAAGGAACATCTGCATAAATATTACCATAAGAAGAGAGTAGTAGAGGAAACGACAATGAATGACTTCAACAAGAAGGGGTAGTTTAAGTGATTGTGTGGTTTCCCTCTCCTGCTCAGAAATCACTGGGTCTTCTCATTGTTATTGCTACCTAAGGGCAGGTACCATATTTTTATTCTCTGTATCTAAATTTTGAATGTTCTAATTCAAACTGGGTGCTCAGGAAGTATTTTTGAAACAATGAACAAGTGGAATGAGTGAACTATACAAAGAATATATGGCTCTTCAATATTTCACCACTCCTCTCCCACAGTCCCATCACCTATTCTCCGGCCCCATCATACTCTTTCAGCTACATTTGTGAATCTACTCTTCATGTTCTGCATCCATGCTTACTTTGCTCATGGTGGTCTCTCAACCCAGATTATTTTCACCCACTTCATCACCAAATGCCTCTTGAAAACCTCCTCATGTTTTAACAACTCACACCCCATGTCCTCCAAGAAACAGTGTCACCATGTGTCACCACTCGACCCCCACCCCAAGCAGTAAGAAGTCCTGCCTCTAACTCCATGCTCCACTAGCATCTAAAATAGCACTTCTCTGAAACTTCCTTGGACTGGAGTTACATTTGGCTACTCCTCAAGATGTTCAATTCCATGGCAGCAGAAACTTTTGTCTTATTTTTGCCTCACTAATTAGGAATTTTTCACCATTCTTTGCAAATGTGCTATAAATTATACCTGGATTCAATTAAAATGAATTAGAAACAGGAAAGAAAAATCCCTTCTAGCTAAACCCAATTAGTACAATATCTGGGCTTTCAAATTATTTTACTTAGGGAACAATTCTGAAATCACAAGTTACTTTTTAATGAATATTCTGTATTTGAGGAATAAAAGAGCTATGCTCAGTTTTGGATAAAAGTAAGTCTCCTGAAGCACATGCCTGTCTTCCAGCCTCTCTTTCCATCCCTCCCCATGTGCCCCTAGGTTCTACCCATGCTCAACTATTTGCAATTTCCTGCCCATGATCTCTCACAAGTCTCTGTGCATGCTGTTCTCCCTGATTGGAATGTCCTACTCCACTTTTACCCTTGGAAAACCCTAACTCAGCTTTCCAGATTCAATGCAAGTGGCACTTCCACTCTGTGATCATCTCTATCCTGTTAGAGAAAAATTAAACATATGTTTGCTCTAGTTTCTCTAATACCTTCTACATAACTCTCTTAGAGTACTTGTCTTAATCCAATGCTTACCTGTCTTGACCTCCTTCCCAATTCACTATTATGAGTCTGTCTGGGACAGGATGTATGTTTAGTGAGTTTTGTATCATCAGGACTTATACTGGCTAGGAAAAAGAAGGTGTTCAACAGATATTTGTTCAGGTGAATGAAATCCTCAAGCCTCAGTTTGCAGCATCATAGCTCACAAACTCCATGAAGCATTCTTGCATTGGTCTGTTATAGTTTCTTGTTTCAAGGAAAAACTTTGATTAATTGTTATACCTTGAGCCACAACTACAAAAAAATACCTCTTAATGGCTTTAGGGAGCCTACACTGCAGAGTTACCTCTTTTCCCCAGTCATTATGGATCCCTTTTCTTTTTTTCCCTTAATCCCTCAGACCCTTGCATTACTGATTGTGTTATCCAGCTGTGCATTCAGCCTGGACTATAAACTGTCAGCAATTACTTCTTAAGTGTAAATAATTTCTTTATCCACAGGTCTGGAATATATGTTTTTCAGGGGGGTGGTGCAGGATAGGGAACAAAGAGTATTTTCTAGTAAAGCATATTGTAGAGTTTTATAGATACTCATTTTTAATCTTATATGCAAATACACATCCTGAAAGTTATCAAAATAGTTCTGACATCATTTTGCTTAAAATACAAGGAGCACTACCCAACTTTGAAGTAGAGAAGTCTGATAGAACTATTAATCTGATTTCACCCTGACCCTTTAGTTTTGCACTTAAAGCCACCAACTTCTCTGAGTCTTTGTTTATTCCATTAAGAAAATGGTTTTCTGTAATTATAAAATTGACCCAGTATTCCTACATTGTGGAAAACGAAGCAGGCAATCAGGACTTGTGTTCTTCAGTGAAAAAGACTGCTGCATCACCCCAAAATACAGCCATAAAACTAAATTATTATAAGAACTTGCAGAAAGAAAATTCTGCTCTAAAGTTTCTGGTCAGAAAGAGGACATATACAAAATGATGTTTCTTCCTTCATTTAGGAAAACCCTCCCTTATCTATTAGTCTGGTCAATAAGCAGAAAGATAGTAAAGAGAAACTCAGATATAGAGCACTCAAAGTCAGAGCCAGGTCAGCTAAGTATTCACCAAAAAAGCAAAAGCACAGAGAATTTACAAGAGAATATGTAGCAATACTAAAATAGAATTAGCTCTGAAGTCCTGCTAAGGCCTTTCTCAATTAAGCCTTCTACCTGGCAGTCAGTACCCAGACATTTATTATATTAATGAGTGACTTTATAAGCAGTTCTTATGTATGTCAAAGCCAGTTCTGAGCAGCCTCACAGCCCTGAGTAATAAACATATTGTAAGAGAATTCACATTTTTTGTGCTATTTAAAGCATACATTATTAGCTCTACTGATAATAGGAACCCAAGGTTGAGAAATATGTTCAGGATCACACACTACCTGATAAGTAGCAAAACTGGAATTAAACCCAATTCTGACTGTCTTTAAAGCACACATTCTTATAACATTACCACAAAGCCTACACAATTTCCCAGTTGCTAAGCATGACTTAACACTGCTCTTAGAATATTATTTCCTCAGCTGATTCAACATTCTAGGCAGACGGCCATTTTTATGCCATAAGCTATAATGCCTGAGCACACAGGAAAGAGTATGGTGTTTTGGCCAAAAAGGACTTCCAACCAGACAAATTAAATCAGATCTTTAAAATGGGAATCATTGTTTTTGTGCTGCAATGTAATTGGGTATGATTACAAGGAGGTGATTTAATTACTATGAATGGTTAATACTTTTACACAGTCTCACTTAGTAATTCAGGAGTTAGCTGTTTTGGGGAAGGAAGGAAATGAGAAGGGCAGAAAGCTACTTTGAGACTCTTCTCAAAACCTAGATGGATGTCAATGTGTAATTTCATCAGTCTCCATTCGTGTCACCTTTACCCAATTCATAACTACTAAGATTTCTTTCTTCTGCCTGTCCCCAGAGCCAATATATGTGGAATTCTGGGTGGTCAAGCCCAAACTCATTCCCACTTTGACTAAAAACCAAACAGGTGAGAATTAATTTTGTTTAGTAAGCAAGTATCCCTAGTAAGGTATGGGATATTTGGCAGTTAGAATATGATTAGTTCAATCAGCTCCCTCCTAAAACCTTGTTAGGATGCACATCCTATATATGCAGTAGCTTTAATGAATGGAGAAGAATGAATAAAATTTTTGGAGAAAAGGGCAGAGGAGGAAGGTGTGTCATAGGGGGCAGTAGGCCAGAGAGCAATGAGACAAAAGAAATTGATAAGTCCTCAATCCTAAAACCAACTCAGACAATGCAGCAACCTTGTACATGCATTAAGTGCTTAAGTAGGAAAATAAATTGCACATTTGAAACAACTACAGTGGCACTGCTTAAGGAAGGAGGGATATTGGGATAGAGATGAACTTGCCCTCAAGGGTTGTTGGGCTGGGGCAGGGCAGGACAGGGACTGTTGCTGGGATAGTTGGAAACCTGATGTGAAGGAGGATGCATTGGGTTAGAGCATGGATTTTGCAGTAAGGAAAATATGGCTTTGCTGACCTACCTGCTATGTGATCTCAGGTAACATTTAACATTTGTGAATGTTCCAATTCTTCTCATATAAACAGGGAATAATTTCTGAAGTGAAGTTAAATACATGAAAGCCTTAGCAGAATTTCAGGCTCATAGCAGGCGCTTATGGAGGGATAACTGGCTAACTCAGACTTTTATAAGTTTATTACAATTGTAATACACCAGAGACGTGTAAGAACATTCTAGTTTTTCATACGCTTGTTGACTTTTAATCACATAAAACTGTAAATCAGATCTGGGAATTGCAATGAAAGATAACCTGGTGTGCTGTGAAAGTAAGACAAGTAAGTCTAGATGATAATCTCCCAGGAAAAATGATTCCAATACAGTATAGATAAGAAAAGCTATCTATATGTCAGGCAAGCTCCTACAGCATATATTCATGGGGAAGTTAGGATAATAATATCCTTTTCCTTGATATTACTCAACAACATCCTAAATGTCTACCAACACAGAGATTTCAGGAATGTTCTTACTGATGGGCACCTTAAAAATCCTTGCCAGTGGTCCCTGTGGTGAGTAAGTTCCATTTAAGTCATCTGGAGTTATTTCCAGGTGTGCAAAAAGTTAAAAAGGTAGTTTTCCTCTAAACTGTATTTTAATCAAAGAAAGTTTTACAAAAGGTTGAAAAATGTGACTGTCATCCAAATAAAATATGTATGTGTCCTGATCATTGCTTCTATTGCAGATTCAACTCAGCAATATTTCCCTTCTTCTGATTTTAGTATCAAAAGCATTTTTCCTTTAATTGATTTCCTTTAATAGGTTCTAATAACAGTTCTCTAAATTCTGGTCATTAGCAACTTAAGAAAGTTTTTGGGTAGCCATCATCATTCCTCCAGTGTATTATATTCTCAAGCCCTACCATATACTGTGGTGTGAAGAAAGAAGTATAATTTTACCCAATTATAAAGATGCTTCCAGGAGAACAGAAAAGTTGCACTAGAACTCATATAAGGGAGCAGTGATAAAACTTGAACTTGAAAATTGCTTAAGAGATTTCTCAGTCAATGTAAGTAGAAGAAAATTCACCTATGTAAAATATTAGAAAATATTTACAGCATCCTACCTATTTTATATATTCCATTTCAGCCCTCAGGAAAATCCTAGTGTAGTCCACTGTTATTAAAATGATTTTCTTTCTAGAGGCTGCTAGTAACCATCCTAGGAAAAACAAGATTTATCTATACCAGATTCTCCAAGAAGTTCTGAGAAATTTTCAGAATGAAGTAAAACTTTTACCAGGAACATTTTCTATAATACTTGTTCCTCACCCAGGTTAAGAAGAGACTTTCTAGAATTCATAGATTTAACATTAAAGAAAACCCTTACTAGGTAGCTTTCTATCATGTGCAAGAATTGCTTTTGTTTCATAGAAAGTACATTTGGTAAAATTTAACACTTTAATTACAAACTCCTAAAGGGCTCATCAAAACTCTTAATGACTGCTTTTATGTAATTTTACTTAGTCACACATTTTGTGGATAAAAACAGAAGTGATATTCTCAGTTTTAATTCTGGAGCAGGTAGATCAAGAGATGTTATTTTAAACAATATAGTGGGCAGGAACAAAAGCTTCTTTCTGTTTTCCCAAGTAAACCAATAAATTGCATAATTTAGACCAGACTAATATTTCTTTTCAGAAAGCAGTTGATAAGGACACTGGAAAATTTTAGAATGTGAAGCCACATAAATCAGAAATTGTTTAATGGTGAACATATTTTCAAATTTTTAGTGCCCCTCCCCCAGACCAGCTGAGAAATACAACTTGAGTACCCTAATGAAAAGCTGAAGCACTGCAAAAATTCACCCAGTTTCTTCAGCAGAACTGTGGCATGCAAAGCCCTGAGCCGCAGGAAAAGCACTCATCCAAAAAGATCAGTTCAAAGATATTAGCGTTTTGGATGTGTCTAGTGGCCATTTAATAAAGAGAGCCTTTTGAAAATGAAAAATATTTCATCTTGTTATAAATATTCACCAAAATACAATGTATTACAAATTCATACCTCCTGAAGCAGTGACAGTTGGCTAAATCTGTTTCTTCCTAAGAAGGCTATTGAACTGGCAATTTAGTACAATCTACGAAAATGAAGGGCTTTCCAGGTAGAAGAAATGAATAAACACTAAGACACCTCTGGTTTTCCCGTCTCAAACATCAAAGCTGAACCACCTCAGAGACTAACCAGGCTGTCTTTGAAGTGCACTAGACATTTCACCTGATTAAAGGCTTTGGGGAGAGCCCAGAGAACCAGAGATTTAATAGGTAGTAGCAGGCCATTATGATTCAAAAGACACTGAGAAAAGCTAACTTGACTCAAGTTATCTCTAAAAACATCCTGGCATGGAAGCTAAAATTCTCATTTTAGGGTCAATTTCTTGATTCAAGTTTGGTCTTCATAAGTCACTTAATTCCATGAAATGGCATTCCATGAGAGCGAATACACAATGTCATCCACTGGTGGAATAATTCCTAAATCGATGTCTCAAATTAGCAAAGAAGTGAAATTGACTCCTTGTGGCCTGGAACAGGGTGCAAGAGTTAGAATATGTGGAGGAAGAAAGAGAAATAGTCTTAAAAATACGAACTGAGGCTAGTGGGTAGGCGGGAGGGGCAGCATAAGGGCGTTAGCTGGATAGAGTAGGACATGAATAGGAAGTCATAGGGCTGTGCCAGGACCATGAGACTTGGGCTGGGGAGGGACAGCCAAATAAGAATAGGATGGAACTAGACAATTTTTGCCCATTTTCATGTTTTTTTCCTAGAAATGGTCCTAGACAGTAAAGCAGAAGCTAGGACAAAGCAAAATGGAATTCTCACCCTAGCTTCCTCTCCAGCCCCACAGTACATTCTCTTCTATTTTCTCTCCTTATTTTCCTACTAATACCCCCAAAACATGTTGTTTAATATAATAATTTATTTTCTACACTGAGTTATTTATTTGTTCCAGAAATTGCTCTAAATATTTTTTTTCTTATTTAACATTTACAATTACCCTTGGAGATTACTAAGTATAGTAGCGTGATCACACTATTTGACAGATGAAAAAATTGAGAACCTTACAGTTTCCTTGTGCCAATTAAATAAGATGAAATATCAAAGAAGGATCTCAAGAAACGTCATTTCCCTCTGTTTACCTCATCTTCTTTCCCAAAGTTGTCTTTTGGTGATTGGGAAATCCAATGCCCTATTGCTTACTGAATCAAACTAATTCTCGGATAGCACAGATTTTTGTTCTCACTTTTGTTCCATTATCTTTATGCTTTTCAGTTAAAAATCATTTTAGACCCTCAGTTTCACCTCTTGATAAGAAGGTATGTTAATCTTCACTTTAAGGAGGCAAAACCTATAAACAATCCATTATAAAACTTTGCTGACTCATTTTGTGTCCAGTTTACTTTTTGGAATATGAAATTATATCACAGAAGATGGATAAGGAAGATCAACCATCATGAAATAATACCCAGCCCCAGTGGCCCAATGTTTAGCAGAGACATTCCATAAATATTTTTTAGTAAATGAAGGAAATAAAGGACTCCACTTTTAAATGAAAGAATGTATTTTAACATTCTTTGTCCCCATAATTCTCCTGAAAACCAAACACTATGTAAACCTCAGAGGCAACCATGGCTAGTTTCATGCCATCTTCATATTCATTTTTTTATGAAGAATTTTTAAGAATACTGGGAAATCTCAGGGAACCTCATTAAGTGAGTTCTGCCAATGGTTTATTTGGAGTCAACTGTTATTTGGAAGATAATTTAGCCAAATCAAAAACTTGAAGGATTGCATTCAGTGAAAAGGCCCTTCTCCCAATACATCCAGACTGTCCCTTTCTTGGGCAAAGTAAAGACCTCTGCAACCACAGAACTAAAGTGTATTGCATGTCCAGAGGATGTTCTCATTCTATTTTCATAGGAAACTGGAAATGATTCCAGAATATGCTAATTCTCCTGGCAGATATCAGATTTTAACATGCATGAGATATCCCCACTGTCATTTGCCTGAAAGACATCAGAGGGAGTTAGAGAAGTATACTTCATCACAGTGAGTACACAGGGTGAGTACACAATCAACATTACATTTTCATGGGTTCGAGGCACAAAGAATTGTAAAGGATACATAATTGAAAAAGAAAAAATTCTGTCAATATTTCATCACCACACATCAGCAAACATCAAAGTGCAATAGTTCAAATGTCATCAGCAATTTTTTCTAGTATGATTCAGTGTCTTAAATGATCAGACATCGTTTGGTTAGGGAGACTCAATTTGGACAATTTCTATGTACCCTGGCATACTGGATATAGCATCTTGCTGGCATCATAGCTGGGAGCGCCAATGGTGAATTTGGAAGAAAACAGACATGCTTTCCCTGTGCACAGATTCCACCTAGTCAAGGTAAAGTGCCTACTCTCTGCCTTTGTGACGCACTACTGTGGGCACCTGGTCCTTTTATGACAAGGATGGGGGGTGGAAGGGGACCTTCCCCTGGGAGGAGGGGGAGACGTGGACTGTGCCATCTGACATCCAACTAGTGAAGAGACCTGTTTGGGTCCTGATGCCACTCCCTTAACCCCTCACCCCGACCCCACCCCACAGAGTCTTGAAGACTGCAGGTGTGTGCAGACAGACAGGTGAGGTCGAGGAAACCAGCCAAGCACTGTGACGGGCCTCCAGACATTTCCCGACTGGTTGTGGGCAGGTAAAGCTGAAATTCCCAGTCCTGCAGCCCAGTGTCATCCCAAGAGGAAGTCTGGCGGGGGGGGAGGGGGGGGAGGCACTAGATTCATCAGACACATAGGAGAAGTTTCTGTTGGGTTTCATGCTGCTCATCCCCAGTCCCAGGGTTGGTGGATTTTGGTGCGTGCTTGGGTCAGAGGGCCTAGCTGGAGTCCATCAGTTTCCATTTGACTTGGCAGGCACCTGCAGATGTTGGGGTCAGGTGGGCCTAAGGGGTTGAGAGGGTTCAATATCACTATCTGCTGGAGAGAAGAGGAAACTCCACTCTGACAAATTGCCTATCTGCCTAACTTTCAAGCAAAGCCCTAACTAGAACTCCCAACACCCTCTTTGAGATTAGGGTCTTGATCTCACAAGAAAAAACTGAAAAACCAAATCCAAAAGGGGACCTTCAAAGCTAATACAAGTAGATACAAAATATTAAGACACGGGAAGGAAGTAAATCTGCAAAATAATTGTATTAATACTTTAAAATGCTCCATCCATAAGAGAAGATTTTAAAACATGTGAAGGACCAGGCAGATATGGCCCAGCCAAATGACCAAATTAAATCATCTTAGGGGACTCAGAATTTGGAACATTTCATTAAGGTTGTTCATAATGATATAAAGGAT
Source organism: Tamandua tetradactyla (assembly GCF_023851605.1). NCBI lineage: Eukaryota > Metazoa > Chordata > Mammalia > Pilosa > Myrmecophagidae > Tamandua > Tamandua tetradactyla. Next base: position 134,841,850 of record NC_135331.1, read on the forward strand.
ATCAAGAAGACACTAGAGAAGCATAAAGAAGAATTTGAAAGAATAAATAGAAAAATCAGACATCACAGCAATGAAAGATATTGTAGGGCAAATTAAAAACATATTAGAGACCCACAATAGTAGATTTCAAGAGACAAAAGAAAGAATGAGCAAATTAGAAGACACACAAATGAACTTGAATGTTCAAAAGAACAAATGGCAAGAAAAATGGAAAACTACAACTTGATGAAATGGTAGACAACATAAAGCATACAAATATAAGAATTAATGGTGTTCCAGAGAAAGAACAGATGTGTAAAGGGGTAAGAAGACTAGTTGAAGATATAATGGGGGGAAACTTCTCAACCCGTATAAAATAAATAACTATCCAAACCAAACAAGGCCAAAAATCCCAAATAGAATAAATCCAAATAGGTTTATTCCAAGACATATACTTATTAGAGTCAAATCTTAAAGAGAAGCAAAAAGTCATGAAAGCCACAAGAGAAAAGAAATTTGTTACATACAAGAGAAACCATATGAGACTGAATTCAGACTACTCAACAGGCACCACGGAGGTGAGAAGGGAGTGTTATGACACATCTAAGATTCTAAATGAGAAAGACTTCCAGCCAAGAATTTTTATTCTGCCAAATTGTCCTGCAAATTTGAGGGAGAGATTAAAATCTTCACAGATATACAACAGCTATAAGAATTTGCCAACAAGAGACATGCCCAACGAGAAATATTAAAAGGAGGTCTGTCAACTGAAAAAAAGATGAGAGGGGGAGGTCTGGAGGAGGATACAGAATTGAAGAGTACTAGCAAGGGTAACTTAAAGAATAAAAAGTATGAGGGGGAAAGAATATACAGATCTGACAAACAAATACTATAGGATAAGATGCTAGACTTAAGAACTGCTTTTACAGAAGTAATTTTGAATGTTAATGGACTAAACTCACTAATTAAAAGAGAGATTGACAGAATGGATTACATAATATGGTCTATCTATATGCTGCTCACAAGAGACTTATCTTAGACACAAGGATGCAAACAGATTAAAAGAGAAAGGATGAAAATAGGTATTCTATGCAAGCTGTAACCAAAAGAAAGCACAAGTAGCTATAATAATATCAGATAAGACAGATTTTAAATATTATGATATCAGATAAGATTTTCATATGTTAAATATAAAAACATTTGTATCTTTATATTTTCCTGAAATCAAAAACTTGAAAATCTTCAGGAACATAGGTCATTACTATGGCAAAGTTGATGCTTCTAATAATTTTCTGTTTTGATATTTTGAGAATGTACACAGTTTTGATAGCTAATCAAATGGTATTTTAAGTTAGTGTTTAATATTTAGTATTCAAGAAATTCTGATTTCTGTATCTGAAGATTTTTTCCTTGTTTGTGTTCATTTTAAATTGGTTTATGAAACTTACTGTACAAACACAGATTTTACAATGATTATGCTATATTTTAAAATGCCAAAAAATAATGCATACCATTCAAAAATACCATTTCCAAAAATAAGGAAACTAGCGTCATTGATTATGTTCGTTGGTCTTCTCCTTATCTACCAACAACAAATTCAAGTCATTTGCTTTCTCTCTAACTTAAACTAATAGGTAGGCCACTCTAGTTGTTAGAGAGAAAAGCAAAAAGCAATGCAAAAGAATACATTTAAAATCTAAAAGATTTAACATTACCTAAACTGAATATAAAATTACTTACCAAAAACAAAAGAGGGAACAGTTGGTGACAGTCATGACAAGGTACACATTAGAATCTTCAAAAATTCAATTTATAAAAAAATATAACTGCTAGTATATTCTCCAAATAAAAAAACACCTCAGCTTTATAAAGAAAAAAATTGATTTCATTACTCTGTGAGGCCAGCATGAAAATGAGTAATAAAAGTACAGAGACTGGAAAAAGGAGAGAGAAAACAGAAGAAAAGAACATGCATGAGAACAAGACATAGCCAGAGAGAATAATAAACTAGGAGAGGAAGACAGAGAGAAAGAAGTGACATATACAAACCACTGATTAGCAAATGGTATGTGTAACACAACATGCCACAGTATCCTAGCATATATAAAGAATGTCTATAAATCATTATGAAAAAGACATAACTTAATAGGCTTTTTGCAAAAGAGGATATCTAATGGCCAATAAAAATGAAAAGGTGCTCAACTCCATTAATCATCAAGAAACTGCAAATTAAAGTAACAGTAGGACACTCCCACACAACTATCATAAGCAAAATAACTAAAATTAAAAATACAAAAATACAAGTGTTAGCTGGAACTCTGGAAGTCACATACACTTCTGTGAGTTGGAAATGGAAAAGTGTTTGACAGTAACTAGCAAAGTTGAATGTATTCATAACCTATGATCTAATAATTATAATCCTAATCATATACATAAAGTGAATGCACATGTTAACCAAAAGGTACAAAAAACGTTCATACCAATATTATTTGTAATAGCCAGAAACTAGGAAAAACTGCTATAGTGAGTGAGGATTTAGGAGATGACCAAGAAAAATATTTGGGTACTCGTTGGCAGTAAGATGCAAGCTATTTATTGGGGGCAACACTTTGACGAGTTTGCATGAGAGAGGAAGTCCCTCATATCAGTAAACCTTCTAGAGCAAACAGTATGAGGGAGTCACCAGTGGGGAAGAAGGGCAAGAAGAAAACTCACAAACTACTGGGGGAGAGGAAAAGAAAGGAAAAGCGATGCTTACATGTGAAGGTGATAGTGCAGAGTCAGCAACATGGGGAGCCTCTGGGCCAGAGAGCTCCAAGTTGCTGAAGCAGTGTGGGGCTTTATAATAAGAGGTCTTATCAACTGAGAGCAGATGTTGGGCAAGTCATAGGGTATGCGAAACTGATAAACTCTAAACGGCTTAACATGGCTTATTTGAGCCAAGGTACTCCACGGATTGTCAGCCGCCAGCCGCAGAACATCAGTCTTTGGGGAGAAAGCATTGCCTTGCTAATACCTCTATTTTGGTGTTCTCCTTGCCTCAAAACTATGGGCCAATAAATTCCTGGTGTTAAGCAAAAAAAAAAAAAAAAGAAAGAAAGAAAAGAAAAGAAACAGGGGGTGCTTATTTGGGCTATCTTTAAGACAATTGGATATGGAAGATTTGAGTTTGCAGGATTTTTCTGGGCTACGGTATGGACCCAGTCTGTTGGGAAGAAGTAAATAACACATGGGGCCTCTACACACAAGCCATGTTTGGTTCATTTATATAGCAAATACCTAACAGTAGAATAGATAAACTGTGGTATAATCATATAATGGAATACTATAGTTGTGAGAAAAAAACTATTATATACATAAGACACTAAATCTTACAAAGCTAATATCAAGCAAAATATACCAGACACAAAAGAAAATATACTGTCTAAGCACTTGTATAAAGTTCTTTAAGAAATGGTGTAGATTAAACAAAGTTAGAATACTGGTGCTTGGGGGGACAGAGAATGACTGAGAGGAAGCACAAAGGTCTGGTTGCTGGGATGTTGACTCCAAATAAAGTATTTAGGAAAGGAAAAATTGAGATTAAAGTCAATATTGAATCCATTCAAGAGGAGAACTTATCACAAACAACTGTAAAAATTATAGTTCCAGACCAGAAATTAAATGTTGTATAACTTGACCAGATTAGATAATGATAAAACTTGATGTAAATCATCTTAATTATGGGATTATATTGGAGAAATGGAAAGAGGCAGAGGAAAAAAATTCTTCATTTTTCATCACACAAAGTCAATCAAACTGTCTAAAATTAAAAAGTGGAGTTTTTCAAAATGACAGTGCCAACATTTAACTTATTCTCATAAATTTTGCTTAACTATGAAGAAACAGTGATTCATATTTCTTACATGGATAACATTCATCTGAAGTTCAGTAATTTTTTCAGTATTACCATTTTGTTTTTCTTCCACTAACTCAAGTGAAATTAAATTTAATGATCTTTATTAAAATAACATGAATAGAAATATCCTATTTCATATACATATTTCTTTCTATCACGCATTAGATTCCTATTGCTGCTGTGACAATTTACCATAAACTGAGTGGCTTAAAACAACAAATTTATTATCTAACAGATTTGGATGTCAGAAATCCACAATCAGTCTCATGGAACTAAAGTCAAGTTATCAGGAAGTTTTGGAATGACTGCCCTGTGCACTATAATTCCAATGCACTTCACCAGGCACCACAGACAGATGATTCCAGGAAAGTCCTAAGTAGCCAGTCACATATTTGATCTCCAGATAGAAGCCAGTTTTGATCTCTTCTAGATACCAGACTATTACTTTAATGTGGTCTACTATAGGTTACAAAATGAGAGAAAAGGAAAAATGAATACCTAACAATCCTACCCTAAAATAAAACAAAGAATATATACTGATAATGGTGGATAATTACATATACATTCTTCCTGTAAAGCAATCAAAATGCCATCATCACTGTTTGGGTATTAAGAGTCAAAACTGAATAACTAAATGGTTTTAAAACACTGTGGTGGCTTAGAGCTATGTACCCCCTGAAAAAAAAAGTTATTAAACTTAATCCATTCCAATGCATGTGACGCTTATAAATAGGACCTTTTGATGAATTTACTTGAGTTAAGATGTGGCCCAATTGAATCCGGATGGGTTTTAATACTAGTACCAGAGGCCTTACAGAGGAGGTCTCAGAGAAGTAAGCCACAAGGAGCAGCAGAAGCTAAGAAGCAACAGAACCCCACAACTATAACCCATTAATCTAACAGCCTCTTTCCATCCAATTAGAGGGGAGTTACTTTTGATGATGCATCATCATATAAGTCCTCTCTTTGAATCTGGATAATTTAAGAAAAATAGTCAAGTATTGGATTAAATGAATTGTGGATGTTCTTAGTCTCTGAAAAATATAACCTCATATAAAAGTAGATGTCTTCTACTTGGCTAATTTGAAAATGGAATTGAAAAGTCATTGTTGCAGTACTGTTTTAAAATCTGATAGTTCTGTGTAATTGAATTTTTAAACTACCTATTCTTTTGTTCTGAAAGGGCATTTTGGGTTGTTTTTTTTCATATTTTTCTCTGAAAGTTTTCTCTCAAATGAAATTTTTATCTGAAGTTCTATAAAACATGCTGCTCTGTCCTTATTTTTTATTTTGAATTACTTCTCCCTCCTGGCTTGTTTTATTCTCTTTTGATTTGAAAGCAGAGTTGGAAATTCTATGAGAAGTTGAAGCTTTGAAAAATAAAAACCTGTGTAAACTTCCCTCCATCAGTTAATAAAAATGCAGCCTTTTTTTCTAAGTGCTTTTGCTTGTGGAGGCTCACTTACCCCGAACTCATTTTTTTTCACTGAACAAACATTAAAAATCTGTCAGCAGGCATTTCTCAGTGTGAGAGACCTCAAAAAGGCAACAGTAAATCTACTTTCCTCATTGAAGATATTTCTGCAATGATATTGACTCTCAGCCTGTTTCAAGAACTAGATGTCCCTGTAGCTCATAGTCAGCTTGAATTTGACCTATCTTGGCACCAAACATAAATCTATGCCAGATGAAGGTCACTCACCATCTCATGGGTGAATTCTTTCCAAGGAGACATTGCTTAGAGACCTTGTCACTTGGAAGTTAGATCACAGGCTCTGGGATCCTGGCTTCAACCCTTATCAGCTATGAATCCTTGGATGAGTTTCTTAGTGTCCCTCTGCCTTAGTTTCCCTAGCTGTAGATGGGGATGATGCTGATGAAATGACTTAATTCAACTTTCCTGGCACTTAGGAAGCACTCAAAAATCATCAGCAATTGCTCTGAAATCACATGTTTAAAGGCAATGAATTAAGCTATTGTGACACAATTCTTACTAATTTTCTTTTCTTGATTCTCTTGATTATGTTCATCATTTTTTAGAATGATTTCCCTATAACTGTTTGATAAAAATTTCTACTATTCAGAGACACTCTGTAAGTCTTGCACTTCCCTTAATCTGATAGCAAATCTGTTCAGAGAAGTTTGGCTAGCTTGTGCAAGAGACCTATCTCTTAGCTGGCCTAGGCTTTACACATGCCTTCCTCACTAAGCATAAGCATGTCTAGCTTTTGACTTAAAGTGATAGATGTGCAACTCTTCTAGTCACTTGAACATTTAAGGGCTGCTTGTAGGGTTATTAATTGACCTAACTTCAATATTTTTGTGTCTCTGGAATAGGGAGGCCCGAGGAAAGGGAGAGACAGAGAAATCATGGTCAATGGAGCAGCCACAACATTTATCAATTAAGTTCATTGTCTTATATGGGCACAGTCTGTGGCATCCAAAAACAATTATAATAGTAACATCAAAGATTACAGATCACAGGTCACCATAGCAGATATAATAATAAGGAAAAAGTTTGAAATACTGCAATAAATACCAAAATGTGATACAGAAAAATTAAATGAGCACATGCTGTTGGAAAAAAAATTGTGCAGATGGACACAGGGTTGCCACAAACATTCAAATTATAAAAAATACAATATCTATGAAGCACAATAAAGCAAAATACAATAAAATGAGTTATGCTTGTATGCTGTCAAAAATGAACTACCAAGAATTAAAACTTCTTTCATATTTACATAATGAAAATTCACCTATGGCAAAAGCCCTCCGCCCTTTCTCTTGTCCCCAGACTTTTAAGAGAATCTCACCTACATATGTATTTCTCCATCCATCATTTCAAACTCAGCAAACTGTTAGCCTCCTTACAGATCCTCACCCTTAAGAGTTATACAATATAAACCTACAACCAAGAGATTGTAGAAAATGGACTATGGATAAAAATGTCTAGTCCAATGCTTATCCTAGCACATTTACCAAAAAGATTTAAAAAAAAAACATTTCTATAGATTCCATAATATATCCATGTTTGTGTATCAGGAAGAATTTAAAGAGAAGTGGGAAAACAGGAATGAGAAATGGCCTGAACTGTTTTGAAAACTACTTCCTAATCCATAGTGTATGATGGAAAGTTAGAAGAGAAAATGACAGGGTTGTCTGCAGTCAAGGAGTTTGGTGTGAAGGGAACTCACCTGTCAAGAGAACTAATGGTGATAAAACATGTTTTCCAACATACAGGCAACCAGTTTACTCATGCTTCTGATTATCTTCATTAATGTTTTCCCAATATAGCAACAAGGAAAACAATTTAGGTGACTTCATGACAACTTTAAATAATGTAAATGATGGTCATAGCTCTGTGATGTAACTAGCCTTTTTGATTACTCTGCTTGGGTCAGGAGTTCAGGGTGAATAAAAACCTAAAAATCAGTGTCACAGAAAGCAAAGAGAATAGTATTATCACAAAATATGGAGAATGATGTGTTCATAATTACTTTAAAGATGTCAACTTTCTAAACCTAAGGGGTAATGAGTAATTGAATACAGGCAAGAGCTGCTGAATCAGTGAAGCTCATGCAATCTGAAATAAAAGATGTAATACCATCAACTTACAAAATTCAAAGGAATAATGTCATCTATTTGTCAAAAAAGCCCCAAAGACCAATTTTTAAAGAAGAAATGACAACTTTAAATTTAGCAAAAGAGAAACTCCTTCAAATACAAATCGACCTGAAGGATCAAAACTTCAGAATAAGATACAGTAGTTCTTCACAATATTAAAGTATTAAAAGGACAAGAATTAAAATGTTAAAATAGCAACAGATTTTTAAACAATCAACATTTGCACAATATTACAACTCGACTAAAAATCATGTTGTCATACTCCACCACAAGGCTAAATAGAAGATAACAAGTAATGGAAGTATACTGCTGGGAGAGGGGCAAGAATGTGGCAAGAAATTCTCTCTGAGGTACAACATAAAGGGAGACCTGTAAACTGAGGTGAAGCAGACATTAAAAAAAAAGAAATGTCCTGGAGAAAACAAAGTAATGACTAAAATAAAACCAAAACTCAAACTAAAAAAATAAATAAATAAAGGAATTTGAAGCCTATGGAACATTGAGAGTAATAACAAGAACAAATCCTAAGCTCAGTTGGACTCCTTACTAGATTAACTCAAAACCCCATGGTAGAACTCTACCAGAAATATGAAGTGCCAATTGCAAATATAAAACTCTTCAACTCGGATTTTAGTGTTTAAACAAGATGTCAGGCCTTCAGAAGTAAATTATGAGACATACAAAAAAAGCAAGATAAAAAAATCACCACACTCTCAAGAGGCAAAGCAATCAATAGAATCAGAGTTAGATATGACACAGGTGTTAGAACCATCAAGCCAGAATAGAAAATAACTATAGTTAATATTAGAGGCTCTTTTGTAAAAGATAATTATCATACAAGATCAGATTAGCAATATAGAAACCATAAAAAAAGAATCAAATGAAAATGCAAGAAATGAATAAGCACAGTAACAGACGAGGAGTGGTTTTGGTGATCTCATCAATAGACTAGACAGAGATGAGGAAATACTCAATGACCTTTATGAGATGTAAACAGAAATTAACCAACTTAAACACAGGGTAAAAAAGAGAATAAAAAGAGAGAGTAAGAGAGAATTATTCCAAGAGCTTTGGAATAACATAAAAAATTAGTCTAAGATCTATTTTAGTATTCCAGAAGAAGAAGAGATAAACGGGGCAGAGGAAATATTTGAGAACTTTCAAAAATTAATTACAGACACTGTCTTAGTTTCCCAGTAAATAAAACAAATACCATACACTGGATTGACTTAAACAGTGGGAATGTTTTGCCTCACAATTTTGAGACTAAAAGAAGTCCAAAATTGAGGTGTCCAGAAAGTGATGCTTTCTCTACAGAGAATGGGGAACTGGCTGCTGGTGATCCTTGCTCCTTGCTCCTTGACTTTTCTGTCACATGGCAATCCAAATAGAAATGTCTTTTCCTTTCTTCTTCAGTTCTACTGGACTTCTGCCACTGCCCAGAAGTTTCTACTTCATGTTCAATTTCCTTTGCTTATCAGGACTTTAGCCATATTGGAATAAGGGTCACCCTCATTCGGTTGCAACCAACCTTCACTAATAACATCTTCAGGTCCTGTTTTCAAATGGGTTCATATCCACTGGACCAGGTATTGGAACCTGAACATGACTTTTGTGGTTGACATGATTCAATTCCCAGTAAACACCAAGCCACAGATTCAAGAGAATTAGAGAACACCAGACAACATAAATACAAAAAGAAAACATTACAACAAGGATACACATATTCATACTGTTGAAAACCAAAAACTAAAAGAAAATCTGAAAGGCCATCAGAGAAAAAATACATATTAAATACAGAAAGACAAAAAAATTATTCAGGCAGAATTATCCAAAACTATGCAAGCCATAAAAAAACAATGAAGCAATGTCTTTAAATAATAAAAAGGTAATAGTCAAGCAGTGACATCATCAGCATGGTGACATAAGACATCTGCTGGGAATACCTCCCCAGAGATTCAGCAAATAAAAGAACAAATTCCACTTGCTTAGAACCCTGGAGGAAGAAAGAGATAGGAGAAGTCCTGAACAAAAGAAGAATTGAAGAAAAAGGAAGATATTGCTTAGAAGCATCTGTCTTGGACCTCGTAGCTGACTCCCTCTCCTTTACTCAGTCCCATGCTGCTGGGAAGCTACTCAGAGGCAGTGGCCCAGATCTCTCACACCTCTCACCAAGGACAGCAATGATAGGGCCCCATACACATCCAGGCAAAGCGGCCAAAGTGCACAGACACTTAGGGTGGAACACTGAAGTGTGCTGCATACATAAAGAGCACCGGGAGGAAAAAGAGAGAGATCACAGTAAAATTGCAGCTGAAAAGTGCTGTGCTTGCTCAGTACACTTTCTGTAGACTGGCCCTCTAAACACAAAATTGATTTTTCTGGAGTTACACACCTTTGTAGATTGACCCCATCTGGCTCCCTGGGGTGGGATAACCTATCAGGAAAGAAACCAAAATAAGAAAACCACAAATTAAAAAAATGAAGTTAAATTGAACTGCTGTAAGAGAGGAGGGTTTCAGAACTGAAAAGAGTTAAGAAAATGGGCCACCTAATGAAGGAGAAAATTTATATAAAGCATAGGATCTGGGGGCAGAATTCTGCACAAAAACAAACAGAAAAGATCAAGAGACTCAGGGAAGGAACAAAGGAAAAGAAGTTTCCTCTTGAAGGTGAGACAATTATACAAAAAGTGCAATCTTGAAAACTGTATCACATATACAGGACAAGAACCAGATGAAAAAGAAGTGAGAAAAACTGCTCAATTAAATGTATGTTACTCTGAAGATCTAGAATAAGTTGGACCAGGCATCAAAGTAGAACCTTAATACAAATCAACAAGAAAACCCTAGAAAGAGGGAAACACTGACCTTCAGAGTTAACACATCAAAATACTGAGTAAAAGCTGTACTAAGTAAAATAAGGTAAGGCTCAGTCAAGGGAACAAATTAAAATGGCACAGGAGACATACACTGGGAACAACTAATCAAAGGGATTCAAACAAATATCCTAAATGAATTCAAGGAGATGAAGGAAAATATTTATAAAGGATGAAGATATCAAGAAAACAATGTGTGAGCTTAAAGAATAATTTGAAAATATAAAAAGAAACATAACAGGGCAGTGCAATGGTGGCTCAGTGGCAGAATTCCTGCCTGCTATGCCAGATACCTGGGTTCAATTCCTGGTGCATGCCCATGCCAAAGAAAAGGAAAGAAAAGAAAAAGAAACATAACAGAAATTATGGGAATGAAAAGCATGGTAATAGAGATAAAAATATGATAGAAGCATACAAAAGCATATTTCAGCAGACAGAAGAAAGAAAAAGCAAACTAGAAGAAAAGACGATCAAACTCATACACTCAGAAGAATAGACAGAGAAAGGAATAGAAAAAAAAATTGAGCAGTGTTTCATGGAATTGAGTGATAGCAGGAAGCACAAAAACATGCACAGCATGGGTTTTCCAGAAGGAAAAGAGAAGGGAAAATGAGCAGAAAGAACATTTGAGGAAATAATGGCAGAAAATTTCCCAACTCTTACAAAAGACATAAATATACATGTGCAAGAAGTGCAACATACTCCAAACAATGAGTCTAGTAGACATTTTCTGAGACACATATTAATTTGAATTAAAATACCAAAGATAAAGACAAAATTCTGAAAGTAGAAAGAGAGAAGTGCTTCATCAAATACAGAGATCCTCAATAAGATTAAGGACCAATTTCTCATAAGAAACCATAGAGGTGAGAAGGGAGTGGTATGCTATGTTTAAGGTGCTGAAAAAGAAAAATGCTAGCCCAAAATACTTTATGAGGCAAAACCACCCTTCAAAAATGATAGAGGTGGTGAATGATCATGTAAACATATGTTCAAACATGGGGCTGCTACAGAAAGGAATGAAGTTGTAAGGCATACAGTGATGTGCCTGAACCTGTGAGACATTTGGTGAGGCAAAATAACACAGAAACAAAAGAGCAAATATTGTGTGATCTCATTTAGAAAATACTTATAAGAAAACCAGGGCCTAGATTGTAAGCTCTTATAGCAGTCACATTTAGTCCGGAGTGGTAATTGCTATTTCTGGATTTTGAGAGGTTGATTTATATACATAAAACCTGCTATTTAGAGATAAGAAAGAAGTCACTTGGGTTGGGATTAAGGTAATTCAGAACTAGGGGTAAGGATTTACCTTACCTGTATTTTAGAATATCACTTACTCTTTGAGACCAAAGGAAGAAAGTTTTATTATATCCAGAACCTAGGTTTTCTGTAGAACCTAATCTAACTCAATCTGTCTGGATACATCATTTAAACAATACAAACACAGGGAGCTCAGAATAAGAATGAGAGCCTTGACTTCCGGAGAAGATGGCGGCTTATTAAGACGCATGGATCTTAGTTTCTTCTCCAGGACAGCTACTAGGGGAGTAGAAACAACACAGAACAGCTCCCAAAGCCACAACAGAGATAAAAAAGACAGTGTACCCCATCCTGGAACGGATGGCTGGCTGAGAGAAGCCGCTCGGGTGAGATCGCCAAGGCGCGCAGGCTTCACCGGGCGGGGCAGCAAGCGGCCGGAGTCACTCCCTTCCCCCTTTCCGGGCCGGCTGGGAGAATTGGAGAGGTGGTCCCCTGAAACCGCGGCAGCTGGCGCCCACACCACGTGCGACCCCCCGGACTAACAGAGAATTGGATCGGAAATCCCCAGGCCACGGAGAACGGTGACGGGTGGGGGAGGCCCCTTCCAAACCCGTGACTCACCGTGAACGTGAACTCTCCCAGGCGGGCCACTGCCGCTGGCACTCTCCCGCCACACTTGTCGCCCCGGGCCGACTAGGAAATTCAGACAGGCACTTTCCCAGGCTGCGGCGGCCAGCAACCCTCCCCGCGTTCGGACCCCGGGCCGGCTCAAGCCGCTTCGGCTAGTGAACCTCCCGGACAGCGAGAGTTTTCCAAAGTTAAAGGTACCACAGCACCTTTTACTGGTGGGACCCGCAGACAAACGTGTGCCACGAGCACCACCTACTGGGCAGGATAAGAAAAACAGAACCCAGAGATTTCACAGAAAAATCTTCCAAACTTTTGGATCCAATACGCAGGGAAATCTGTCTAAATGCGCAGACGCCAACAGAAGATAACGGATCACGCTCAAATAATTGAAAATATGGCCCAGTCAAAGGAACAAACCAATAGTTCAAATGAGATACAGGAGCTGAGACAACTAATGCTGAATATACGAACAGAAATGGAAAACCTCCTCAAAAACGAAATCGATAAATTGAGGGAGGACATGAAGAAGACATGGGCTGAACATAAAGAAGAAATAGAAAAACTGAAAAAACAAATCACAGAACTTATGGAAGTGAAGGACAAAGTAGAAAAGATAGAAAAAACAATGGATACCTACAATGATAGATTCAAAGAGACAGAAGATAGAATTAGTGATTTGGAGGATGGAACATCTGAATTCCAAAAACAAACAGAAACTATCGGGAAAAGAATGGAAAAATTTGAACAGGGTATCAGGGAACTCAAGGACAATATGAAGCGCATAAATATACGTGGTGGGTGTCCCAGAAGGAGAAGAGAAGGGAAAAGGAGGAGAAAAACTAATGGAAGAAATTTTCACTGAAAATTTCCCAACTCTTATGAAAGACCTAAAATTACAGATCCAAGAAGTGCAGCGCACCCCAAAGAGATTAGACCCAAATAGGCGTTCCCCAAGACACTTACTAGTTAGAATGTCAGAGGTCAAAGAGAAAGAGAGGATCTTGAAAGCAGCAAGAGAAAAACAATCCATCACATACAAGGGAAACCCAATAAGACTATGTGTACATTTCTCAGCAGAAACCATGGAGGCTAGAAGACAGTGGGATGATATATTTAAATTACTAAAAGAGAAAACTGCCAACCAAGACTCCTATATCCAGCAAAATTGTCCTTCAAAAATGAGGGAGAAATTAAAACATTCTCAGACAAAAAGTCACTGAGAGAATTTGTGACCAAGAGACCAGCTCTGCAAGAAATACTAAAGGGAGCACTAGAGTCAGAACCGAAAAGACAGAAGAGAGAGGTATGGAGAAGAGTGTAGAAAGAAGGAAAGTCAGATATGATATATATAATACAAAAGGCAAAATGGTAGAGGAAAATATTATCCAAACAATAATAACACTAAATGTTAATGGACTGAATTCCCCAATCAAAAGACATAGAATGGCAGAATGGATTAAAAAACAGGATCCTTCTATATGCTGTCTACAGGAAACACATCTTAGACCCAAAGATAAACATAGGTTGAAAGTGAAAGGTTGGGAAAAGATATTTCATGCAAATAACAACCAGAAAATAGCAGGAGTGGCTATACTAATATCCAACAAGTTAGACTTCAAATGTAAAACAGTTAAAAGAGACAAAGAAGGACACTATATACTAATAAAAGGAACAATTAAAGAAGAAGACATAACAATCATAAATATTTACGCACCGAACCAGAATGCCCCAAAACACGTGAGGAATACACTGCAAACACTGAAAAGGGAAATAGACACATATACCATAATAGTTGGAGACTTCAATTCATCCCTCTCATCAATGGACAGAACATCTAGACAGAGGATCAATAAAGAAATAGAGAATCTGAATATTACTATAAAGGAGCTAGACTTAACAGACATTTATAGGACATTAAATCCCACAACAGCAGGATACACCTTTTTCTCAAGTGCTCATGGATCATTCTCAAAGATAGACCATATGCTGGGTCACAAAGCATGTCTTAACAAATTTAAAAAGATTGACATCATACACAACACTTTCTCGGATCATAAAGGAATGAAGTTGGAAATCAATAATAGCTGGAATGCCAGAAAGTTCACAAATACGTGGAGGCTCAACAACACACTCTTAAACAACAAGTGGGTCAAAGAAGAAATTGCAAGAGAAATTAGTAAATACCTCGAGGCAAATGAAAATGAAAACACAACATATCAAAACTTATGGGATGCAGCAAAGGCAGTGCTAAGAGGGAAATTTATTGCCCTAAATGCTTATATCAGAAAAGAAGAGGAAGATGGCGGCTTAGTAAGACGCGCAGATCTTAGTTTCTTCTCCAGGACAGCTACTAGGGGAGTAGAAACGATACAGAACAGTGCCCAAAGCCACAACAAAGATAAAAAAGACAGCATACCCCATCCTGGAACAGCTGGCTGGCTGAGAGAAGCTGCTTGGGTGAGATCGCCGAGGTGCGCAGGTGGCGCTCCCTTCCCCCTTCCCGGGCCAAAGTAGCTCCCTTCCCCCTTCCCAGGCTGGCTGGGAGAATTGGAGAGGCAGTCCCCTGAAACCATGGCGGCTGGTGGCGACACCACACGCGGCCCCCCAGACCAACTGAGAGAATTGGATCAGAAATCCCCAGGCTGGGGAGAACGGTGATGGGCGGGGGAGGCCCCTTCCAAACCGGTGACTCCCCGGGAACGTGCACTCTCCCGGGCGGGCCACTGCCGCTGGTGCCCTTCTGCCACGCTTGTTGCCCGGGCCGACTAGGAAATTCAGACGGGCGCTTTCCCGGGCTGCGGCAACCAGCAACCCTCCCTGCGTTCGGTCCCCAGGCCGGCTAGAACTCTTCCAAGCCGCTTCGGCTAGCGAAACTCCCGGACAGCGAGAGTTTACCAAAGTTAAAGGTCCCACAGAACCTTTTACTGGTTTTACTGGTCACGCACGTGGTGTGTGACCCGCAGACAAATGTGTGCCACGAGCGCCACCTACTGGGCAGGATAAGAAAAACAGAACCCAGAGATTTCACAGAAAAATCTTCCTAACTTTTGGATCCAATACGCAGGGAAATCTGTCTAAATGCGCAGACGCCAACAGAAGATAACGGATCACGCTCAAATAATTGAAAATATGGCCCAGTCAAAGGAACAAACCAATAGTTCAAATGAGATACAGGAGCTGAGACAACTAATGCTGAATATGCGAACAGAAATGGAAAACCTCTTCAAAAATGAAATCGATAAATTGAGGGAGGACATGAAGAAGACATGGGCTGAACATAAAGAAGAAATAGAAAAACTGAAAAAACAAATCACAGAACTTATGGAAGTGAAGGACAAAGTAGAAAAGATAGAAAAAACAATGGATACCTACAATGATAGATTCAAAGAGACAGAAGATAGAATTAGTGATTTGGAGGATGGAACATCTGAATTCCAAAAACAAACAAAAACTATTGGGAAAAGAATGGAAAAATTTGAACAGGGTATCAGGGAACTCAAGGACAATATTAACCGCACAAATATACGTGTTGTGGGTATCCCAGAAGGAGAAGAGAAGGGGAAAGGAGGAGAAAAACTAATGGAAGAAATTTTCACTGAAAATTTCCCAACTCTTATGAAAGACCTAAAATTACAGATCCAAGAAGTGCAGCGCACCCCAAAGAGATTAGACCCAAATAGGCGTTCCCCAAGACACTTACTAGTTAGAATGTCAGAGGTCAAAGAGAAAGAGAGGATCTTGAAAGCAGCAAGAGAAAAACAATCCATCACATACAAGGGAAACCCAATAAGATTATGTGTAGATTTCTCAACAGAAACCATGGAAGCTAGAAGACAGTGGGATGATATATTTAAATTACTAAAAGAGAAAAACTGCCAACCAAGACTCCTATATCCAGCAAAATTGTCCTTCAAAAATGAGGGAGAAATTAAAACATTCTCAGACAAAAAGTCACTGAGAGAATTTGTGACCAAGAGACCAGCTCTGCAAGAAATACTAAAGGGAGCACTAGAGTCAGAACCGAAAAGACAGAAGAGAGAGGTATGGAGAAGAGTGTAGAAAGAAGGAAAGTCAGATTTGATATATATATACAAAAGGCAAAATGGTAGAGGAAAATATTATCCAAACAATAATAACACTAAATGTTAATGGACTGAATTCCCCAATCAAAAGACATAGAATGGCAGAATGGATTAAAAAACAGGATCCTTCTATATGCTGTCTACAGGAAACACATCTTAGACCCAAAGATAAACATAGGTTGAAAGTGAAAGGTTGGGAAAAGATATTTCATGCAAATAACAACCAGAAAATAGCAGGAGTGGCTATACTAATATCCAACAAGTTAGACTTCAAATGTAAAACAGTTAAAAGAGACAAAGAAGGACACTATATACTAATAAAAGGAACAATTAAAGAAGAAGACATAACAATCATAAATATTTACGCACCGAACCAGAATGCCCCAAAATACGTGAGGAATACACTGCAAACACTGAAAAAGGAAATAGACACAAATACCATAATAGTTGGAGACTTCAATTCACCACTCTCATCAATGGACAGAACATCTAGACAGAGGATCAATAAAGAAATAGAGAATCTGAATATTACTATAAAGGAGCTAGACTTAACAGACATTTATAGGACATTAAATCCCACAACAGCAGGATACACCTTTTTCTCAAGTGCTCATGGATCATTCTCAAAGATAGACCATATGCTGGGTCACAAAGCATGTCTTAACAAATTTAAAAAGATTGAAATCATACACACTATCTCGGATCATAAAGGAATGAAGTTGGAAATCAATAATAGGCATAATGCCAGAAAATTCACAAATACGTGGAGGCTCAACAACACACTCTTAAACAACGAGTGGGTCAAAGAAGAAATTGCAAGAGAAATTAGTAAATACCTCGAGGCAAATGAAAATGAAAACACAACATATCAAAACTTATGGGATGCAGCAAAGGCAGTGCTAAGAGGGAAATTTATTGCCCTAAATGCCTATATCAGAAAAGAAGAAAAGAAAAAAATGCAGGAATTAACTGTTCACTTGGAAGAACTGGAGAAAGAACAGCAAATTAATCCCAAAGCAAGCAAAAGGAAAGAAATAACAAAGATCAGAGCAGAAATAAATGAAATTGAAAACATGAAAACAATAGAGAAAATCAATAAGACCAGAAGTTGGTTCTATGAGAAAATCAATAAGATTGATGGGCCCTTATCAAGATTGACAAAAAGAAGAAGAGAGAGGATGCAAATAAATAAGATCAGAAATGGAAGAGGAGACATAACTACTGACCTCACAGAAATAAAGGAGGTAATAACAGGATACTATGAACAACTTTATGCTAATAAATACAACAATTTAGATGAAATGGACGGGTTCCTGGAAAGACATGAACAACCTACTTTGACTCAAGAAGACATAGATGACCTCAACAAACCAATCACAAGTAAAGAAATTGAATCAGTCATTCAAAAGCTTCCTAAAAAGAAAAGTCCAGGACCAGATGACTTCACATGTGAATTCTACCAAACGTTCCAGAAAGAATTAGTACCAATTCTCTTCAAACTCTTCAAAAAAATCGAAGTGGAGGGAAAACTACCTAATTCATTCTATGAAGCCAACATCACCCTCATACCAAAACCAGGCAAAGATATTACAAAAAAAGAAAACTACAGACCAATCTCTCTAATGAATACAGATGCAAAAATCCTCAATAAAATTCTAGCAAATCGTATCCAACAACACATTAAAAGAATTATACATCATGACCAAGTAGG
Organism: Tamandua tetradactyla; assembly: GCF_023851605.1. Classification (NCBI taxonomy): domain Eukaryota; kingdom Metazoa; phylum Chordata; class Mammalia; order Pilosa; family Myrmecophagidae; genus Tamandua; species Tamandua tetradactyla. The sequence continues at coordinate 134,859,915 of NC_135331.1, forward strand.
ATTCATCCCAGGTATGCAAGGATGGTTCAACATAAGAAAATCAATTAATGTAATACACCACATCAGCAAATCAAAGCAGAAAAATCACATGATCATCTCAATTGATGCAGAGAAGGCATTTGACAAGATTCAACATCCTTTCCTGTTGAAAACACTTCAAAAGATAGGAATACAAGGGAACTTCCTTAAAATGATAGAGGGAATATATGAAAAACGCACAGCTAATATCATCCTCAATGGGGAAAAATTGAAAACTTTCCCCCTAAGATCAGGAACAAGACAAGGATGTCCACTATCACCACTATTATTCAACATTGTGTTGCAGGTTCTAGCCAGAGCAATTAGACAAGAAAAAGAAATACAAGGCATCAAAATTGGAAAGGAAGAAGTAAAACTATCACTGTTTGCAGATGATATGATACTATACATCGAAAACCCGGAAAAATCCACAATAAAACTACTAGAGCTAATAAAGGAGTACAGCAAAGTAGCAGGTTACAAGATCAACATTCAAAAATCTGTAGCATTTCTATACACTAGTAATGAACAAGCTGAGGGGGAAATCAAGAAATGAATCCCATTTACAATTGCAACTAAAAGAATAAAATACCTAGGAATAAATTTAACTAAAGAGACAAAAAACCTATATAAAGAAAACTACAAAAAACTGCTAAAAGAAATCACAGAAGACCTAAATAGATGGAAGGGCATACCGTGTTCATGGATTGGAAGACTAAATATAGTTAAGATGTCAATCCTACCTAAATTGATTTACAGATTCAATGCAATACCAATCAAAATCCCAACAACTTATTTTTCAGAAATAGAAAAACCAATAAGCAAATTTATCTGGAAGGGCAGGGTGCCCCGAATTGCTAAAAACATCTTGAGGAAAAAAAACGAAGCTGGAGGTCTAGCGATGCCGGGCTTTAAGGCATATTATGAAGCCACAGTGGTCAAAACAGCATGGTATTGGCATAAAGATAGATATATCGACCAATGAAATTGAATAGAGTGCTCAGATATAGACCCTCTCATCTATGGACATTTGATCTTTGATAAGGCAGTCAAGCCAACTCACCTGGGACAGAACAGTCTCTTCAATAAATGGTGCCTAGAGAACTGGATATCCATATGCAAAAGAATGAAAGAAGACCCGTATCTCACACCCTATACAAAAGTTAACTCAAAATGGATCAAAGATCTAAACATTAGGTCTAAGACCATAAAACAGTTAGAGGAAAATGTTGGGAGATATCTTATGGATCTTACAACTGGAGGCGGTTTTATGGACCTTAAACCTAAAGCAAGAACACTGAAGAAGGAAATAAATAAATGGGAGCTCCTCAAAATTAAACACTTTTGTGCATCAAAGAACTTCATCAAGAAAGTAGAAAGACAGCCTACACAATGGGAGACAATATTTGGAAATGATATATCAGATAAAGGTCTAGTATCCAGAATTTATAAAGAGATTGTTCATCTCAACAACAAAAAGACAGCCAACCCAATTACAAAATGGGAAAAAGACTTGAACAGACACCTCTCAGAAGAGGAAATACAAATGGCCAAAAGGCACATGAAGAGATGCTCAATGTCCCTGGCCATGAGAGAAATGCATCAAAACCACAATGAGATATCATCTCACACCCACCAGAATGGCCATTATCAACAAAACAGAAAATGACAAGTGCTGGAGAGGATGCGGAGAAAGAGGCACACTTATCCACTGTTGGTGGGAATGTCAAATGGTGCAACCACTGTGGAAGGCTGTTTGGTGGTTCCTCAAAAAGCTGAATATAGAATTGCCATATGACCCAGCAATACCATTGCTGGGAATCTACTCAAAGGACTTAAGGGCAAAGACACAAACGGACATTTGCACACCAATGTTTATAGCAGCGTTATTTACAATTGCAAAGAGATGGAAACAGCCGAAATCTCCATCAACAGAAGAGTGGCTAAACAAACTGTGGTATATACATACGATGGAATACTATGCAGCTTTAAGACAGGATAAACTTATGAAGCATGTAATAACGTGGATGGACCTAGAGAACATTATGCTGAGTGAGTCTAGCCAAAAACTAAAGGACAAATACTGTATGGTCCCACTGATGTGAGCAGACATTCGAGAATAAATTTGGAATGTGTCATTGGTAACAGAGTCCAGCAGGAGGTAGAAACAGGGTAAGATAATGGCCAATTGCAGTTGAAGGGATACAGACGGTGTAACAGGACTAGATACAAAAACTCAAAAATGGACAGCACAATACTACCCAATTGTAATGCAGTTATGTTAAAACACTGAATGAAGCTGCATGTGAGGTATAGGTTTTTTGTTTTTTTTTTTCTTTCTATTATTGTTTTTATTCTTATTCTGTTGTCTTTTTATTTCTTTTTCTAAATTGATGCAAATGTACTAAGAAATGATGAATATGCAACTATGTGATGTTATTAAGAATTACTGATTGTACATGTAGAATGGAATGATTTCTAATTGCTTTGTTAATTCTTTTTTTAATTAATAAAAAAAAGAATGAGAGCCTTTAATCCCCTATAGCTTAATATAATTCCTGGATGCATTCCAGAGTTTATTAAGCAGATAATCAAAAACTATTGGCAAAGTCCCTTGAGGGATGGAAGAAAAATATAGAACTATTAAACTTTACCACTGGGGAAATCCCAGATACTGTACCAAATATTAGGGACACCCAAATCAATTGGCCAAGCCCTTGATCTTGAGGCTTGTTCTTGTGAAGCTTCTGTATTTAGCAGAGAAGCTTAGCCTACCTATAGATATGCCTAAGAGTCAACTCTGGATGACTGCTTTTGCTACTTAGATGTGGCCTTTCTCTACCTAAACCCAACTCTTCAATTGAAACCTTTGCCCTCACCCCTATATGGGACATGGTGTCCAGGGATGAAAGTCTCCCTAGGGGTGTGGGAGGTGACCCCCAGGGATGAGCTTGGCCCTGGAACCATGGGCATCCTGACAAAAAGGGGGAAAAGAAGTATAACAAATAAGGTATCAAGAGAGTTCAAATAGAGTCAAGAGGCTATACTCTTATGCATGCATAGTTAGACATTGCTATCTATCATAACTTTCCAAACCCCAACCAAAACCATTCCTACCAATCCTAAAGAATACCCAGGGCATTATAATATGAAAAGTTCAGTGCACTGGGGTAACTCTCCAAAACCTACAACCTCCAGATAGGTCCCTGGACCAGATAAATCCTGAAATGCAGAGAGGCCAGCCTTTCCAGAACATCATCTAGTTCCATCCCCCTATCCCATATTATTGACAGTCCCTTCCAAAAAGTTAGAATGGGAATAGCCTAAATGCCCCTAAAGAATGGGAGAAAGATAAAAGGTGATGGTGGAGTTATACAGAGAAAATCAGGTTTGACAAATGAGTACATATGCTGAGCCATTATAGTGATATTTCTTTTAGCCTCCAGTACCTTAGAGCAATCAGAAATAAAAACCTGAAACTATGGAATGGAAAAAAAAGAGTTTAAAATGTATAAAAATAAACAGAAAAACAGAGAATTGATCACCAAAAGGCCTGCTCTGCAAGAAATGCCAAAGGGAATTCTGTAGGTTGGAAGGAAAAGACAGGAGAGAGTGGCTTTGGGTGGTGGGAAGGAATGAAGCTCTTCAGTAAAGGTAACTAAAAGGGTGAATACAAAACCCAATACTACTGTATCCTCAATATACAATTCTACTTTGCAATTCCTATAAGAGTCAGAATCCAACTGAAAAGGAAAAAGGCATATTTCCTGATATTGGATGGGTGAAATATAAAGTGGTAAACTGGAACAAAAACAACCTAGAGGGATATCGGAGAAGAGGACGTATATGATATTGAAGTTAGGTTTGTATCTTTCCATATTACTAGCTTATAGATACAGGTTGTATAATATAAAAACCAGGGTAACCACAAAGAAAGTATTTTCTTCATAGCAGCTTTATTTTTATTTTTAATAGTCAAAAATTAGAATCAGCCCAGATGTCCCTCAACAGGTGAATGACTGAGCAAACCATGGTACAATCTTATCACTGAACACTAATCAGCAATGAAAAGGAAAGAACTACTGGTCAAAACAACCTGGAGAAGTCTCCAAGGAATCATGCTCATTGAAAAAAACGTCAGTCCCAGAAGGCCACATATAACTGACTCCATTTATATAACATTTTTGAAATGACAAAATTTTAGAATTGGAGTTCAGATGAATAGTTGTCAGAGGTTAGGATGAGGGGAGAGTGGTGAGTGTGCTTCATAAAAGGGCAAACTGATTAATTTTGTGGTGATGAAATATGTCAGTTTCTTGACTATGGTGGTGAATAAAGGAAACTACATGGGATAAAACTGTATAGAACTTAATGCACATCACACACACACACACACACACACACACACGCATAAATAAATGAGTACACGTAAACTGCGGAAATATAATCAGAAAAGTAAACTGAATTGATGGCAATATTCTAATTGTGATATTATGCTACAGTGTTTAAAAATGTTGCCACTGGGAGAAACTGAGTCAATTATACACAGCATCTGTATTATTTCAACTATTGTATGTGAACTTATGATTATCTCAGTAACAATTCTTAATTATTTATTTTTATTGATATATATATTATATATTCAAATACCATGTACATCATCCAAATTGTACAATCAATGGTTCACAATATCATCAATATAACTATGCAGTTATCATCACAATCAATTTTTTTTTATTTACATGAAAAATAACATATATACAAAAAGGCAGTAGATTTCAAAGAGCATCACAGCAATTAGTTGTATAACATATTTCAGAGTTTGGTATGAGTTACAATTCCATAACTTTAGGTTTTTACTTCTAGCTTTTGTAAAATACTGGATATTAAAAGAAATACCAACGTAATGATTCAGCAATCATACTCATTTGTTAAACCTTATCTTCTTTGTATAATTCCACCATCACCTTTGATCTTTCTCCCACTCTTTAGGGGTATTTGGGTTTTATCATTCTAACTTTTTCATGTTTAAAGTGGCTGCCAGTAATATGGGATGGGGGATAGAACTAGTTGATGTCTGGAGATGCTGGCCCTTGTGCATTTCAGGACTTATCTGGTCACAGAGAAAGCACTTTAAAAATATACAGAAACAGGCCTAATCCAGAATTAAAAAAGAAGCAGGCCTATGGGTACATTACCTGATATATGGAAGGGCAAACTGCACATATGATTGAATATTGAGTGGCTGCAGAAAGGAATGAAGTCATGAGGCATAGAATAATTTGAATGTACCTTGAGGACATTGTGTGGAGTGAAACAAGGCAGAAACGAAAGAACAAATATTGTATGGTCTCACTAATACAAACAAATAAACTCTGTGAATTGAATTCAAACGCATAGTTTATCAGGGGATAGAAAGTGGGCAGAGATTGGGCAATCAATGATTAAGGAGAACAGAGTGTTCAATAAGGCTTACTATAAAGGTTCCTAGATTGTAAACTCTTACTTCAGTCACATTTACTCCTGGGTTTTAACTTTTATTTCTAAATTCTGAGATGCTGTAATCTTTGTGTATAACTTGGTAGTTCTCTAGAATTCTAGGTATCTGTATGACACTTGAGACTAAGAGATAGAGTTCTGCAGCTCTGAAAGTCAACTTTCAGACAGTAATAGTTGAAGAAGCTGAAAAAAGAGATCAGACTTCAATTAGAGATATGAATGAAGCAAATCGATTAGAACTGTGGTAAATAAGAATATACAAGCAAGATATTGTTTGTATTTTAACACTTCAACTTGTGTGCAAGACCAAAACAAGAGATGTTTATTTTGTCCAACATTTAAATTTTCTGCAGCACAGTATCTAATTTAACCTGTATGTTCAGTTTATTTTAACAATCTAATTAAATGGAACCTAAAATAGGGAATGAGAGCTTGTTATTCTGTACAGGTTAATATAATACCCTGAATATATTTCAGAAGTATTTTTGGAAGAGAATAAACAATATTTGCAAAGTCCTCTTGAGGGACTAGAGAAAAATGTGGAACTATTAAACTTCCCCACCTGGGAAATGCCTGATATTCTCTCAAGCATTAGGTATTCCCAATTTAATAAGCTAAGTCTTCATCTTGAGGCTTGCCCTTATGAAATTTATTCCTTCAATAGAGACGCTAAGACTACTTATAATTATGCCAAAAGATTCACCCCCAGAGAATCTCCTTTGTTGCTCAGATGAGGCCTCTCTCTCTAAGCCAACTCTGCAAATAAACTCACCACCCTCCCTCCTATATGTGACATGGCACCCCAGGGTGTAACTCACACTGGCAATGTGGGACATGATTCCTAGGGATAAGCCTAGAATTGCGGGATTGAAAATGCCTCTTGACCACAGGGGGAGAAAAGAAATGAAACAAAATAAAGTGGCCAAGAAATTTCAAAGAGAGTTGAAAGGTCATTTTAGATGTTACTCTTATGCAAGTTTCAGCCAGATATTGCAAATTGCCACAGTGTGCCAAGCCCCAACCAAAAGTATTCCAGAAAACCTGAAAGAATACCCTGGGTTCTATCTAAGACTCTATAAAAGTTTTAGTTATTAAGTTCATTATTCCAGAAATTTAAGGCCTCCAGATTTTTGCTATGCCAGACAACCCCTGAAATCAGGATGTACCAGTCTCTCCAAGAACACCAAGCAATTTCATTTCTATACCCCTTGTCAAGACCCCTTTCCAGCACAAAGAAGTTAAAGTAGTCATTGCCCAGATATGCCTGCATATTGAGAGAATGATCAAAAGGGTGGGAGAAGGCATGACTGAGAAATTAGGATTTAACAAATGATTATGACTACTGACTAATTATATAAATATTTCTTTTCCTACAACTCAACAATAAAAGACAAACAACCTAATCTTAAAATCTGGGAAGGGCAGGCCATGGTGGCTTAGCAGGCAGAGTTGTCACCTGCCATGCTGGAGACCCGGGTTCAATTCCTGGTACCTGCCCATGCAAAAAAGAAAAAAAAAAACTGGGGAAAAGACTGAAATAAATATTTGTCCAAACAAATAGCTAAAAAGCACATATAAAGATGCCCAACATCACTAGCTATTAGAGAAGTGCAAATTGAAACCACAATGAGATCATCCTCACTTGAATGACTACTATTAAAAAAAAAATAGAAGCGTAGGAGAGAATGTGGAGAAAAAGGAATGTGCAATGATGCAGCAGCTATAGAAAACAGTTTGGCAGTTCCTCATGAAGCTCAATATAGAATTAGCATATGACCCAGCAATCTCACAGCTAGGTAAATATCCTGAAGAACTGAAAGCATGGATTCAAACAGATACTTGTACACTAATGTATATAGTGGCATTTTTTACAGTTGCCAAAAGATGGAAGCAAACCAAGTATTCATAAACCAATGAATGGATAAATACTATGTGGTATATGCATATGATGGAATATTTTTCATCCATAAAACAGAATGAACTCCTGATGCATGTGGCAACATGGATGAATCTTAAGGTTTTTGTGCTAAGTGAAATAAGCCAGGCACAAGAGACAAATATTGTATAATCTCTTTGAGGAACTAATTACTAATTACAGTAAACAGGGTGCACAGGTGGTTCAGCTGTAGAATGATCACCTTCCATGCAGGAGACTGGGGTTCAATTCCCAGACCAAGAACACCAAAACAAGGGGGAAAAAATGAATTATAGTAAACAAACTCATAGAGTTAAATCTAGAATATATGTTACCTGGGAATTGACTGGGGCTAAAGAATGAGTCGTCGATGCTTAATTTGTAAGAATTTCTCTTTAGGTTGATTGTAAAGGTTTGGAAATGGATGGTGGCAACAGTAGCACATTACATAAGTGAATGTGGTTAAAAGGAAAATTTTAGGTCATATATGTCACTAGAATAAAAATTAAAAGATAAAGCAAGAACTGTATAACACAGGAACTCTATTGCAAATGATGGACTGTATTTTATAGTATAAATATGAAGAATGTTCCTTCATGAATTATAAAAAATGTGTCATGCTAATACAAAGTGTTAATTAAAGGGTACTCTATGGGAAGAAAACACCTAATGTAAACTAGGGATAACAGTACTTTTCTGATAATTTTTCATCAATTGTAACAAAGATAATTAATGCTAAAGAATTAGTACAATAACAAAAAAGGTGCTATCAACAATTGTAACAAATGTCCTATACCACCACGAATCCCTATGCAAGGGATTGGTGGTGGTGTGGTGTGTGGGAATCTTGCATTTTATGTATGATTGTTCTGTAAACCTATGTGCCAGTTTGAATCTGTGGTGGGCCTCAGAAAAGTCATTCAATTGTTCCCATGGAGATGTGACTCACCTGATTGTGGGTATTAACTTTTGATTAGAGGGAGATGTGATTCTACCCATTTAAGGTGTGTCTTGATTGGATTACTGGAACCTTTAAAAGAGGAAAGATTTTGGAAAGAGTCCCTTTTAAAGCCATGAGAGGAGAATGATGAGAACCACAAGAGCCCACACAGCCAGAGACTTTTGAAGATCAGGAAGAAAAACATCTCCAGGGGAGCATCATGAAACAAGAAAGATTTCAGATGTCACCATGTTTACTATGTGCCTTTCCAGTTGAGAGAGAAACCCTGAACTTCACAGGCCTTCCTTGAGTGAAGATAACCTCTTGTTGGTACCTTAATTTGGACATTTTTATACACTTGCTTTAACTGGGACATTTTCACAACCTTAGAACTGTAACTTGCAACTTATTAAACTCCCCTTTGTAAAACCCATTCTGGGGGAGGATGGCTGACTAGAGCAGCTTGAGAATACCCCTGCTCCATGGAAAAGTTAGAAAAGGGACAGAAGGGCAACTGAGGCAGCAATTTGGGAGTGCAGCTAACCTGGGAGAGCCTTCTGCACCACATGTGGTAGCCCTGGTTGCAGAGGCTGAGGAAATGAGAGGCAGAAAGCTGGAGCCTGGTGTGGAAGCATGAGCTGTGGAGACTGCAGGAGTGCATGGATGGGTACATGGGACTACAAAGTAAGCCAGGCAATGTTCTGTGGGCACACTACCCTCACTGGTGCAGCCTCATGGCCAGTGACTCACCCCACATCTCACTCACTTGAACTCTGTCATTCACTCTCATTCCCCATACTCCAGGTGCCCCCACCCCACTAGCACGTACTTGCCCCACATCCCCACCTCAAGAACAGCCCAACCCATCTCTCCTACAACCCTCCCAAGCACTACCTAACCCTCCATGTTCCCAGCAGGCTGTTACCAGCACATAAAGGTTGTGGACACTAATATACCTACACTACCCCCAACCCCTCCATCCATAGTGTCGCACAGTCTCATCCCACCCTCCCTGAGCTCAGCACATCTGTTTATGGCATGCCCAGGCCCATGCATGTGCACAGGCCCCAGTCACATCATTCAGCTCTGGGAGCTGCAGGTTACAGCAGTCCTAGAACCATGCATGTGCACAGCCCTCAGCCTCATTTCCCAGCTCAGAGAAAGTGCCAACCTGCACAGTCAGGTCACATCTGCCCCCAGTCCACAAAGGTGTAACACTTATCTACTGCCACAGTTATATGCATGTACATAAAGGGCCCCATGTCTTAGACCAGTGCACACCAGGTTTACATCCCTCAGACTGGTGCCCCTGCACAGCTATATCCCTCCTGGCTGCTGGGCACATACATTCACAAGCACCAACTTAACATCTCCAAACTGTGCCCTTACCTGCCCTGAAACAAATCACCATACTGAGGGCTCCACCCTATGCCCTACTCCCAGCTGTACAACCATCCTGCAAACATAAGGCCTTAGACTACCAAAAGAAATCAACTCCCAAAGTAAATCAATCAAGATATCTACATACCACAAAGACAGCAGAAGATCACTAAGCATATCACAATGCACACAGATATAGCCCTGCCTAAAGACCAAGTCAAAACACCAGAGGAGACACAGACATTGGAACAACTGATCAAAGATGTTCATACAACTCTACTTAATAAAATAACCTGGATAGCAAATGACATAAAGGAGATCAAGAAGATAGCAGAAGAGCACAAAGAGGAATTTGAAAGAACAAATAGAAAAATAGAAGATATCACAGAGATTAAAGACTCTGTTGACCAAATAAAAAGCATACTAGAGGCACACAACACCAGATTTGAAGAGACAGTAGAAAGAATAAGTGATATAGAGGACAGGATAATTGATTTCAAAGACTCAAAACCACAAATGGCAAAATAGATGGAAAACATTGAATGGGAACTCAAGTAAAAGACAAAACAAAGCATGAAAATAAAATAATCACTAGTGTCCCAGAAGGAGAAGAGAGGAGTAATGGGCTAGGAAGAGTAGTTGAGGATATAATGGGGGAAAACTTCCCAATCCTCATAAAGGACATAAATACACAAGTGAAAGAAATGCAATGAACCCCAAACAGAATAAATCAAAATAGGCCTTCCCTAAGGCACATACTAATTAGTCTGTCAAATGTTGAAGAGAAGCAGAAAATCCTGAAAGCAGCAAGAGAAAAACAATCTACTACATACAAGGGAAATCATGTAAGACTGATTTAGATGACTCAACTAGCACCCTGGAGGTGGGAAGACAGTAGTATGATATATTGAAGATCCTGAAAGTGAAAGACTTCCAGCCAAGAATTCTATACCCAGCCAAATTGTCCTTTTAAATTTAGGTAGAGATTAAAGCTTTCACAGACAAAGAAGTCCTGAAAGAATTCATCAACAAGAGACTGGCCCTACAAGAAATACTAAAAAGAGTTCTGCCAGCTGAAAAAAAAAGACAGAAGAGGCAGGTCTGGAGGAGGGCACAGAATTGAAGAGTACCAATAAGGGTAATTTAAAGAACCCAAACAGAAAGAGGGAAAAGAATATATAGATCTGAAAAATCAAATAAAAAAGATAAGATGGTGGATTCAAGAAATGTCTTTTCAGTAATAACTCTGAATGTTAATATGGACTAAATTTATTAATTAAAAGATACAAATTGGCAGAATGGATTAAGAAACATAACCCAGCTATACACTGCTTATAAGAGACTCATCTTAGGGCGGGCCGCGGTGGCTCAGCGGGCAAAGTGCTTGCCTGCCATGCCGGAGGACCTCGGTTCGATTCCCGGCCCCAGCCCATGTAAAAAACAAACAAACAAACAAAATACAATAAAACAAGAAGATGTTTCCCTTTCTTCCTCCCTTCCATCCTTCCTTCCTTCTCTCTGTCTTTCCTTCCCTTCAAAAAAAAAAAAAAAAAAAGAGACTCATCTTAGACACAAGGATATAAATAGATTGAAAGTCAAAGGATAGAAAAGATCTTCCACTCAAGTTGTAACCAAAAGAAAGCAGGAGTAGCTAAAATAATATCAGGTGAAACAGACTTTAAATGTAAAGACATCATAAGAAACAAAGAAGGACACTACATACTAATTAAAGGGTCAATTCACCAAGAGGATATAACAATCATAAATGTTTATGTTCCCAATCAAGGAGCTCTGAAGTACATGAGACAGACATTGGCAAAACTGAAGGGAGTGATAGATGTTTCAACAATTAGAAGGATACTTTAATACACCACTATTCTCTACAGATAGAACAACCAGACAGAAGATCAACAAGGAAAAAGAGAATAAATAATATGATAAATGAGTTAAACCTAACAGATACATATAGGTCAATGCACCCCAAAGCACAAGGTTATACATTCTTCTCTAGTGCTCATGGAACATTCTCCAAGATAGAACATATGCTGGGGCACAAAACAGGTAGAAAATCAATAAAATTGATGGGCCACTAGAAAGACAGACACTGTGAAAAAGAGAGAGGATGCAAATACACAAAATCAGAAATGAGAAGAGGTGCATTACCACAGACCCTGAAGAAATAAAATAAGTTATAAGAAGATACTATGAACAACAATATGCCAACAAACTACACAACTGGGATGAAATGAACAAATTCCTGGAGAAACATAAACAAGCTACACTTACTCATGAAGAAATAGAAGATCTCAACAAACCAATAACAAGTAAAGAGATTCAATCAGTCATCAAAAATCTTACAAAGAGGGCGGGCCGCGGTGGCTCAGCGGGCAAGAGTGCTTGCCTGCCATGCCGGAGGACCCCGGTTCGATTCCCGGCCCCAGCCCATGTAAAAAACAAACAAACAAAAAATAATAAAATAAAGCATGCCATTAAAAAAAAAAAAAAAAAAATCTTACAAAGAAAAGCCCAGGGCCAGATGGCTTCACAGGGAAATTTTATCAAACATTCCAGAAAGAATGAACACCAATCTTGCTCAGACATTTCCAAAAAAAATTGAGGAAAAATGAACTCTACCCGACTCATTTTATGAAGCTAATATCATTTTAATACCAAAACTGGGTAAAGATGCTATAAGAAAGGAAAACTATAAGCCAATCTCACTAATGAACACAGATGCAAAAATTCTCAATAAAATATTAGCAAATTGAATCCAGCAACACATTAAAAGAATTATACACCATGACCAAGTGGGGTTTATATGAGGAATGCAAGGATCCTTGAACTCAAGGAAATCAGTTAATGTAATACAGCACATTAACAATTCAAAAGGGAAAAATCACATGATCATCTCAATTGATGCTGAAAAAGCATTTGACAGAATTCAGTATCCTTTTCTGATAAAAACACTCTAAAAGATAGGAATCAAAGCTAACTACCTCACTATGATAAAGGGAATACATGAAAAACTGATAACCAGCATCATACTTAATGGAGAGAGACTGAAAGCCTTCCCTCTAAGATCAGGTACAAGACAAGCATACCCACTGTCACCACTATTATTCAACATTGTGCTAGAAGTTTTAGCTAGAGCAATCAGGCAGGACAAAGAAATAAAAGGCATCCAAACTGAAAAGGAAGAAGTAAAACTTTCATTATTTACAGATGATATGATATGGAATATCCTGAGAAATCTACAGCAGAGTTACTTAAGCTAAAAAAAATTCAGCAAGGTAGTGCAATATAAAATTAATATGCAAAAATCAGTAACATTTCTATACACAAGCAATGAGCTAGCTGAGGAGTCAGTTAAGGAAAAATTCTATTCAAAATAGCAACTAAAAGAATCAAATACTTAGGAATGAATTTAACTAGGGACATAAAGGACTTGTACACATAAAACTACATAACATTGCTAAAAGAAATCAGAGGAGTTCTAAATAGGTGGAAAGACATTCCCTGCTCATGGACAGAAAGGCTAAATATAGTTAAGATGTCAATTCTACCCAAATTGATCTACAGAGTCAATACAGTACCAATCAAAATTCTGACAGCTTACTTTCAAGATTTGGAAAAGTTAACTACCAAATTCATCTGGAAGGGACAGAGACCCAGAATAACTAGAAGCATCCTTAAAAAGGAAGAATAAACTGGGAAAATTAACACTCGCTGACTGTAAAACTTTTTATAATGCCACAGTGGTCAAAACAGCATGTTACTGGCACAGAGACAGAAGCACAGACCAATGGAATAGAATTGAGAGTAGAGAAACAGACCACCAAATGAATGGGCAACAGATTTTTGGCAAGGCCCCCAAATTCTCTGAACTGGAACAAAACAGTCTTTTCAATAATTGGGCACAGGAGAACTGTATATCAATAACCAAAAGAATGAAAGAGGACCCCTAACTTACACCCTACTCAAAAATTAACTCAAAGTGGACCAAACACCTAAATATAAGAACTAGCACTATAAAGCTTCTAGAAGAAAATGTAGAGAGACATCTTCAAACCTAGTAATAGGAGGTAGCTTCCTAAACTTTACAACCAAAGCACAAGCATCAAAAGAAAGAACAGATAAACAGGAACTCCTCAAAATCAAATGCTTCTGCACCTCAAAAGACTTTGTTAAAAAGGTAGAGGCATCCAACTCAATTGGAGAAAATATTTGGAAATCACATATCAGATAAAGGTTTGATATCCTGTATATATGAAGAAATCATACAGCTCAACAACAACAACAACAAAAAAATCCAATTATAAAGATGGGCTAAAGATATGAATAGGCATTTTTCTGAAAAGCAAATACAGATGGCTCAAAAGCACATGAAGAGATGCTCATTTTCACTGCAATAAGGGAAATGCAGATCAAGACTACAATGAGATAACACCTCACAAGTATAAGAATGGCTGCTATTAAACAATCTGGAAACTATAAATGTTGGAGAGGATGTGGAGAAATTGGGATGCTTATTCACTGCTGGTGTGAATGTACAATGGTGCAGCCACTATGAAAGACGGTTTGGTGGTTCCTTAGGAGACTAAATATAGAGGTGCCCTATGACCCAGCAATAGCATTACTTGGTATAAACCCAGAAGATCTGAAAGCAATGATACAAACAGACATTTGCACACCGATGTTCATAGCAGCATTACTCACAATCGCCAAAAGCTGGAAACAAACCAAATGCCCATCAACAGATGAGTGGATCAAGAAAATGTGGTGTATACATACAATGGAATATTATACAGCAGTAAGACAAAGTGACATCCTGAAGCACATGAGAAGATCGATGAGCCTTGAGGACATAATGCTCAGTGAAATTAGCCAGATACAAAAGGAAAGATACTGTATAATTCCACTTCTATGACCATCATAAAGGTATAATCAGAGACTTATAATACAGAATACAGGGGACTTAGAGATACATAGAAGCTAAAGATGGGTGAACTAATAGCTAATGATGTAAGGGAATAGATAGGAGTGAAGGTGATTCTCTAGTGGGTCTAGAGGCAATATAACCATATTGAAAATGAATAAGATTGAAAGGGGTTGTAGAGATCTATGTGTCCCACTAACTCACACTAGAAATATAAATGAGTTCTCATAAGAAATACTTCAAAGATATGATTCTAGTATAATGAGCGTTTAAGTCCAGGGTACAGGGGGAAAATCGCTATTGCATGCTATGAGCTATGTTCAAAAGGAAACCACCAGCACTACCACAGCAACAACAGAGGTAAATAATAGGGTGAGGGACAAGAGTTAAGAGGAGGTTAGATCTCCTATTTGGTGAGGGGCTGTTTATTGGTTTTCTGCCTCTTGGGAACAATGCAATTATCTAAATTTGAGAATGTTGATGGACTGTGGACTTTGGGACCTCTACATGATGCCCAATGAATGTAGGTGGTTAAAGGATACACTGATGGAGAAGTAGATTGACAAATGATGGTGTATACTTATGAATGAAGATTGTGCTGCTACAAAAAGGAACAATGTCGTGAGGCATACAATGGTGTAAATGAACATGTGGGACATTTGGTGAGACAAAATAAGCCAGAAACAAAAAACAACAATGGTATGGTCACCTTTAGAAAATGCTTAAAAGAAAACAGGAGCCTAGATTACAAACTTTTAGAGCAGACACATTAAGTCCAGAGTGGTGATTAGTATTTCTGGATTCTGAGAGGCTGTTTTATATACATAACCTGTTATTTAGAGATTACAAATGAAGCTGAATAGGTTGGGGTTAAAGTAATTCAGAACACAGGAGTAAGGAAGATAGTGTCTACATTTTAGAACCACACATACTCTTTGAGACCAAAGGAAGAAAGGTTTATTTGATCTGGAACTGAAGTTTTCTGTAGTGCATTATCTAATTCAACCTATCTGTATAGCTCATTTGAACAACTGAAACACAGAAAACACAGAATGAGAAAGAGGTCCTTTAATCCTGTATAGATTATTGTATTGCCTGGAAACATCCTAGAGTATATTAAGCAGATAATCAAAAAGAATTGGCACAGTCCTCTGAGGGAGGGGAGAAAGACTATGGAACTACTAAACCTTACCATCAGGGAATCCTCTGATACTGTGTCAAACATTAGAGACACCCAAGTCAATAGGCCATGCCCTCAATTATGAGGCTTACTCTTGTGAAGGTTATGTAGGTAGCAGAGAAGCTTAGACTACCTACAGGAAAGCCTAACAGTTACTTCTGGAGGACCTCTGTTGTTGCTCAGATGTGGCCTCAGTCTCTTTAAGTCCAACTCTGCAAGTGAAATCATTGCCCTCACCCCTACATGGGACATGACATCCAGGGATGAAAGTCTCCCTGGCAATATGGGAGAGGATTCCCATGGATGAATCTAACCCTGGCACTGTGGGGTCAACAATTACATCCTGACCAGATGGGGGAAAAGAAGTGTAATTAAGAAAGTATCAATGGCAGATAAGGTTCAAATTGAGTCAAGAGGCTACTCTGGAGGTTGCTCTTATGCAAGCTTCAGGTAGACCTTTCTCCCTGTCATAACCTGCCAACCCCCAACCAGGACCATTCCAGCCAATCCTAAAGAATACTTAGGGCAATATAAAAGATTCTCCAAGGGTTCCAGGTACTAGAGTAACTTTCCAGAAACCTACAACCTCCAGATGGGTCCCTGGTCCAGATAAATCCTGAAACCTAGCCCAGCCTTTCCAGAACATCAGATAGTTCCATCTCCCTACCCCATATTAGTGACACACCCTTCTGATATCAAAAATTTATAATTGTCATAGCCCAAACAACCCCAAAGGGAGCTATGAAAAGATCAAAGGTGATGGTGGAATTGTACATAGAAGATAGGACTTAACAAATAAATATGAATGCTTAATCATTAAATTGATATATCTTTTAGTCTCCAGTATTTTAGAGCAGCTAGAAGTAAAAAACTAAAACTGTGAAATTGTAACACATGTCAAAGTCTGAAATATATTCTACAAGTAACTGTGGTGCTGTGCTTTGAAATTTATAGCTTTTTTATATATGTTATTGTTCACCAAAAAAAAGAAGGAAAAAAAGTCAATTGTCATGATAAAGAAGTATTTAAGTCCTCTAGGCACCTATATTCTGGAGCAGCTAGAAGGAAAAATAGGAGAGGATCATATGGTAGCCCATGACAAACTCTGGGATCTATTCTGTAACCACTTTTTGAAGAGTGCTTTGAAAATTATTGCTTTTTTATTTCTTTGTTTTGTATATAAGTTATACTATACAATAAAAAAGTTTTTAGAAAAAGCCATTCTGTTTCTGATATATTGCATTCTGGCAGCTATCAAACTAGAACAACCTATAACTGCACAGCACCACAGTTATTTGTAGAATATATTTCAGACTTTGACATGTGTTACAATTTCACAGTTTTAGTTTTTTACTTCTAGCTGCTCTAAAATACTGGAGACTAAAAGAGATATCAATTTAATGATTAAGCATTCATATTCATTTGTTAAGTCCTATCTTCTATGTACAATTCCATCAAAATTAAAAAAGGGAATTGTCAACCTAGAATTTATACCTAGCAAAATTATCATCAAAATTTTTTTAAAAATAAAATATTTTCACTGCTACCAGACCTACACTACACAGATGGTACAGTTCTCCCAGCTGCCTACTATGATACTAAACAGAAACATAGAAGTACACAAAGAAGTAAGAGTTCCAGAAATGTAATAGAGGTGGAAAAGTCTATGCTGTAAAGGCTAAGTAACTAAAGAAAATAGAATACCAATGTGTTGTGTTTTTAACATATTTATAGAAGTAAAATATATGTAATGACAGAGTTCAGGAGGGAAGATTTGAGCAAAGGACAGATACCTCACAAAAGAAGATATATGAAAGCTAAATAAGCACAGGAACTGGTGTTCCATTATTAGTCATTAGGAAAATACAAATTGCCACAAAAAGATACAACTAAAAACCTATTCAAATGGTTAAAATGAAAAATAAACTGACAATACTAAGTGGTGGTAAGAACTCAGACCAGTTGGAATCTTATGTGTTGATATGCGAATGCAATATGATGCAGAGAATTTTGAAAACAATTGGCTACTTCATAAAAAGTTAAATATATACTTATGACCCAGCAATTGCATTTCTAATATCTACCCAAAAGTAGGGAAAACTTATTGTGCTAGTTTGAAGTTATTATGTACCCCAGAAAAGACACATCCTTTAATCCTTAACCAGTATTGCTGGGTAGAATCTTTTCAATTGTTTCCATGGAGATATGACCCACCCATTTGTGAGTGGTAACTTTTGATTAGATGGCTTCCATGGAGATGTGTCCCTAACCATTCAAGGTGGGGTTGCTTGCTTCCTGGAGCGCTTCAACAGGGAACCATTCTGGAAAAAGCTTTAAAGCAACCAGAACCAAAAGAGTCCACACAGCCAGAGACCTTTGGAGATGAAGAAGGAAAACACCCCCACGGGATCCTTATGAAACAAGATGCCAGGAGAGAAAGCTAGCAGACATCGCCATGTGCCATTCCAGCTGACAGGTATTCTGGATGCATCAGCCTTCTTAAGTCAAAGTATCTTTCCCTGGATGCCTTAATTTTGACACCCTTACAGCCTTCCCTTAATTTGTACATTTTCATGGCCTAAACTTGCAACTTAATAAATTCACCTTTTTGAAAGCCATTCTAGTTCTGGTATATCACATTCCAGCAGTTTACCAACTAAAACACTTATGTTCATACAAATCTGTACTTTAGTTTTTATAGAGTCTTCATTCACAAGTGCCAAAAACTGGAAAAAAACTGTGGTATATCCATCTAATGAAATACTACTCAGTAAATAATGGAATAAACAATTGATATATATAGACACATTGATGAATCTCAAATGCATTATGCTAAACAACAACAAAAAAAAATGCCAGACCCAAAAGGTATAACTAAATTAATAGAGAATGAAGCAGTGGTATCCAGGAGTTAGGAGTGGAAAAAGGAGAATACAAAAAATAGTATGAGGAAATTTGGGGTCATGGAACTATTCATAATCTTGACTGCAGGGGTTGATACATGACGCTATGCATTTGTCAAAACTCATGTAACTGCACACTAAAATTAGTGAATTCTCTATGTAAATGAAATAATACATAAATAATTTTTAAATATACGTTCAAATAATTTTAATAATATGGGGTAAAATGTGCTTTAAAATCTTATGTGCAGGGCAGTGAGACAGTGGCTCAACCACAGAATTCTCACCTGCCATGCCAGAGACCCAGGTTCATTTCCCGGTCCCTGCCCATGCAAAAAAAAAAAAATCTTATGTGCAGGGACTTCCATGAAGATAGCAGAATAGGAGAGGCAGCACTAACTTGTCTACATGGAATAACCATAGAAAAGGCAAAAAATGACCAGGACAGTGGTTCTAGGGTATAAGCGACCAAAGAGAGATTTCTACATTATGTTGGGAGGGTCTGGATGAGAAATTATGACTGAAATGATAGGGTAAGTTTATTCAATCATCTCCATATCTGGGCCTGGCTGTTACATGCTAGCCAGAGTGTATGAGGGAGGAGCTGTGCACTCTTGCACTCTCAGTCACATAGCTGGGGGCTCCTGAGTGGGAACTTAAGAACCAACAGACTTGTTTTAGCCATACACAGATACCCTGCTGCAGTGCGCAGTGCATTCCCCATACCCTGAGGAAGTCTTATGTGTGTGCCTGGTTTGGAGGAAGACTGGGGGCTGCTTCCCTTAGAAGCAAAGGAGAGCAGAGCAGAGCCTATCTGATAATTGGTCAGAGAGACACTCTGAGTTCTAAGGCCTACATCCTTTCTCTGTGGAGGCCAGAGGCAATCACGGGGGGCACAAATGGAGAGGTAGCAATGAGACAGAGACACACAGCAGTGCAAAAGCTCCTCTTCACCTCCTCTTGCACCTGCAGGTGCACAGCAGGAGGGGATCTTGAGGACAGATGAAATGCAGGGCACTCCTGAGCTAGCACTTCAGAAGCCTTGAAATCAACAGATTGTGCCAAAAAGCAAATTCTCTGCCAAGATGCACAGTGTGCATCCCCCTACCACTGGGGCTGATGGCCTCCAGCACACATGGAAACTAGACTTATTAACTGGATTTTCACCTGTTCTGGACACCATCCAGCAGGTTGCCACAGCCAAAGAAAAGTGTGGGTGAGGGGAAGAGGTGGCACAGAAGTCCATCTAATGGGAAGGCAGGGAAAGCACACTCTGGCAAATTGCTGTTCTTGCAAGTCTCCTTCAGATTTCCAAATAGACTTGCATCCCCCATGGGAGACCTTGTCCTTGGTCTGGCTGGGAACTACTCATAAGCCAAGTGCCAAATGAGACCTTCAGTGCAAACCCAAGCAAGTACAAAATCTCAGGTGAGTGAGGGCAATCAACCTTCAAAATAATCTTATCAAGATTATCAAAAGTCAAGGAACCAACAGAAAATCACAAAGCACATGTATATATAAGAAGATATGGCCCAGCCAAATGACCAAACTAAAAAGCCAGAGAAGACACAGAACATGGAATGCCTAATCAAAGATGGACATACGATCTCCAAAATAACCTCAATCAGTTAGCTAAAGATAAAAGGATATCTAGAAGATACGAGAAGAGAATAAAGAATTTGAAAAAAATAAATAGAAAAATAGCAGATCTTACAGAAATGAAAGATACTGTCGATCAAATTAAAAATATACCAAAGACACACAACAGCTGATTTGAAGAGACATGCCCTACAAGAAATACTAAAGAGAGTTCTTTCAGCTGAGAAAAAAAGACAGGAAAGAGAAGTATGGAGAAGGGTTCAGAATTGAAGAGGATTAGTAAGGGTAATTTAAGGATGAAAAGAGAGAGAGGGAAACATTAGATCAGACAAATAAAAACCAAAAATAAGATAGTTGACTGAAGAACTGTATAGTAGTAACTTTGAATGTTAATGGATTAAACACCCCAATTAAAATATACAGATTGGCAGAATGGATTAAAAAGTATGATCCATCTATATGGGTATAGACTGAAAATGAAAGTTTGAAAAAAATATCCCATGCAATGTGTAACTGAATCTGTAGAGCAGGGGTTGCTTTGTTAATATCAGACAAAATAGACTTTAAATGTGAGGATGTCATAAGAGACAAGGGAGGGAACAATATATTAATAAAAGGGACAATTTTCCAAGAAGAAATAACAATTATAAAGGAGCTCCAAAGTATATGAGGCAAACATTGCAAAGTGAAAGGAGCAATAGACATTTTTTACAATAATAGTGGCGGACATAAACACACCACTCTCTTCTATAGATAGAACAACAGGGAATCATAAGGAAATTGAGAAACTAAACAAAGTGACTAGTGAATTAGGCCTAACAGACATATATGGATTGGTGCATTCCAAAATACTAGGATTCTTCTCTAGTGTTCATGGTACATCTCCAGGATAGCTCATATCATGGAACACAAAACAAACCTCACTAAATTTTAAACATTGAAATTATTCAAGGCACCTTTTCTAACAATAGTAGAATAAAGCTTGAAATCAATAACCACCAAAGAACCAGAAATTTCACAAATATATGGTGGCTAAACAACACACTCTTAAACAGTCAGGGAGTCAAAAACAAATTACAAGAGAAATTGATAAATATTTGGAGGTAAAAGAAAATGAGAATACATGTAAAAATCTATGGGGTTACAAGAGTTGCACATGCTAAGTTACTTTTGAGAAATAGAAAACTTTTCAGATGGTTTCTAGGCCAGATAATCTAGAAGTGCTGAGGTGCCAGTTAGATCAACCACTTCCATTCCCCTATTCCACATTGTTGACACCTCTTATCAACTTGAAAAAGTGAGGATAGACATAATCCAAACATCCTTAAACATTGGGAGAAGGAGGATTTAACAAATGAGTATGACTATAGAGTCATTATATTTCTTTTGGTTCTCCAGTGTCTTCCAGCATCTAGAAGGAAAACTTGAAATTTTGGAACTGTAACCCATACCAAACTTTGAAATCTGTTTTATAACTACTTATTAAGATTACTTTGAAATTATTGCTTCTTGGTATATATGTTATATTTCACAATAAAAAATGATTGGAAAAAATGTAAAAAAAAAAAAAGCTATGGGATGAAGTGAAGGTGGTGTTGAGAGGGAAATTTATAGTTCTAATTGCCTACATTAAAAGGCAGAAGAGAGGTTAAACCAAAGACCTAACTAAACAATTGAAGAAGCTACAGAAAGAACAGCAAACTAACCCTAAAGAACACAGAAGTAAAGAAATAACAAAGATTAAAGCAGAAATAAATGAACTGGAGGGAAAAAAAAACAAACAGAGAATAAATAGCCAAAAGTCAGTTCTCGAGAGAAAATCAACAAGATAAACCCTCAACTAGATTTACAATGTCAAAAAGAGAGAAGATGTAAGTAAACAAAATTAAAAATGAGAGGGGGCCATTACCATAGATCTCAAAGAAATTTTTAAAAATCATGTAAGCATACCTACACTGTATACCAACAAACTAGAAAACTTAAAGGAAATGGAAAATTTACTAGAAACAAATGAACAACCTATATTTATTTGAGAAGAAATAGAAGACCTCAACAAACCAATCACAATTAAAGAGAGTCAATCAGTTATCATAAAACTCCTGCTAAAAAGTCCCAGAGACAGATGACTTCACAGTTCACAGGGGAATTTTGCCAAACATTCCAAAAAGAATTAACACATTCCTCCTCAAACTCTCCCAAAACATTGAAGAAAAAGGAATACTACCTAATTCATTTTATGAAGCTAGCATCACTCTAGTGCCAAAACCAGATAAAGATGTTACAAGAAGGGAAAACAACAGGCCAATCTCCCTAATGAATATATATGCCAAAATTCCCAACAAAATACTGGCAAATCAAATCCAAAGGCACATTAAAAGAAGTATACACTGAGCATCCGGGTCAAGATGGTGGCTTAACAACGTGCGCGTTTTAGGTCGCCCTCCAGAGCAACTACTAAATAACCAGAAACAGTACAGAACAGCTCCTGGGGCCACGTGAGTGACCGGACACACAGCGTACCACAGTCTGGACCAGCTGGATCAGCTGTGGGCACCCCCCAGAACCATGAGTTCCCAAAGCTGCGGCAGCCGGCACCCCTCCCCCACAGGCTGCTTCCCAGAGGGGAAAGGTAAGGACTTTACCAGCAGCAGGGACTGGGCACAATCAAACGCCAATTGTGGAACTAATTAACAAATTCTGACTACTAAAAATAGGCCCCCAGCTTAGGTGAATCTGATCAAAGCGGAGGTTGCTCATTTTTGCCCCAGCACCAAGGGGGCAGGACTGACAGAAAAAGGGGAAAAAAAGAGAAGGAAGCAAAGGTTTTTGTGGCTGTGTATCTACAAAGGCTTGATACAGCAGCAGGACTTTTCAGGCTGCAACTGCCCCAGGCATTGGCAGAAGTGAGCTCTTTTGAAGGCTTATCTAGAGCCTGTGCCTTCCCCAGGGGAGGGATGAAGCCCCACCCAGGTGGAATCCCTCCATCAAGGAATTCAGACACCAGGGCTTGGTAATTTGAAGCCATTAAAACCAGCCTACAACCTCTCCTCTGTCTCCACCACGCCCCCAGCAGGGAGAGTCTGCCAAAGTTAAAGGTACCACATCATCTTAAGCTGGTGGGACCTGCAGTCAGACAAACGCCACATACTGGGCAGAATAAGAAAAACAGAGTCCAGAGACTTCACAGGAAAGTCTTTCAACCTGCTGGGTCTCACCCTCAGGGAAAACCGATGCAGGTGACTCTTTATTCCTGATAGGAGGCCACTTTGGTCTGGGAAAATCTGGCTGGGGTCTATAATATCTAAGTAGACCCTCCTAAGTGTGTGTGTGGGGGGGAAGGCACCACATAAGCAGGGTAAGAAACAAGAAAACAAGAACTGAAAAATTCTCCTCTGTTAAACAAAACCTAAGCTAGAGGTCCAGAAAAAGCTGAACTGAATGTCAAAGAACAGAGAGACAGCAAGTTCATCCAGCAAGAAAACCCTAGATAAAAGAAGTGAAAGCAATCTCCAGAATAAACTAATTAAGGTAATTAAATGCCTAGACGCCAGCAAAAAATAACAAATCATGACATTTAATAATCAGAATGGCAGAGGTCAAAGAGAAAGAGAGGATCTTGAAATCAGCAAGAGAAAAGCAATCCATCACATAAAAGGGAAGCCCAGTAAGACTAGGCACAGATCTCTCAGCAGAAATCATGGAGGTGAGAAGACAGTGGGATAATATATTTAAATTATTAAAAGAGAAAAACTGCCAACCAAGAATTCTATATCCAGCAAAATTGCCCTTCAAAAATGAGGGAGAAATTAGAACATTTTCAGACAAAAAAATCACTGAGAGAATTTGTGACCAAGAGGCCAGCTCTGCAAGAAATACTAAAGGGAACACTAGAGACTGATACGAAGACAGGAGGAAGAGGTGTGGAGAAGAGTGTAGAAAGGAAGACTATGAGTAAAGGTAAAAAGAAGGAAAATTAGATATGACATATAAAATCCAGAAGGCAAAATAGTAGAAGAAAGTACTACCCATGCAGTAATAACATTGAAGGTTAATGGATTAAACTCTCCAATCAAAAGACATAGTCTGGCAGAATGGATTAAAAAACAGGACCCATCTATGTGCTGTCTCTTACTCAAAGGACACAAGGCCAAGGACACAAATGGACATTTACACACCAATGTTTATAGCAGAATTATTAACAATTACCAAGAGATGGAAACAGCCAAAATGTCCATCAACAGAGAGTTGGCTAAACAAACTGTGACATTTACATAAGATGGAATATTATACAGCTGTAAGACAGAATAAATTTATGAAGTATGTAACAACATGAATGGACCTTAAGGACATTATGCTGAGTGTGATTAGCCAGAAACAAAAGGACAAATACTGTATGATCTCACTGATATAAACTGACATTAGTCAATAAACTTGGAATATTTCCTTGGTAACAGAGACCATCAAGAGATAGAAATAGGGTAAGATATTGGGTAATTGGAGCTGAAGGGATACAGATTGTGCAACAGGACTGAATATAAAAACTCAGAAATGGACAGCACAATACTATCTAACTGTAATACAATTATGTTAAAACACTGAATGAAGCTGCATATGAGAATGATAGAGGGAGGAGGGCTGGGGCATAAATGAAATCACAAAGAAAGATAGATGATAAATATTGAGATGGTGTAATTAGGAATGCCTAGAGTGTATAATGATAGTGACTAAATGTACAAATTTAAAAAATGTTTTTGCATGAGGAAGAACAAAAGAATGTCATTACTGCAGTGTGATGAAAATAGATGGTACTTAATAGTTTAAAATTTCAACTAATGTGTGAGAATAAAGCAAAAAACGTTTATTTGGTACAAATCGGTACTTTTGACTAGTGCATCTCCTAATATAACTTATGTAGATAGTTGATTGAATACCTTAAGTACATGGAACTTTGTATAGGACATGAGATTTTGTTGGTTTGTCCAGGTGATGCCATGATGAATCCCAGAGTGATTTGATCAGTGAGTGGAAAAGTATTTGCAAAGTCCCCTTCGGGGAATGGTGAGAACGGGAGAAAACTCAACTTCCCCAAGTTGAATTCTTGATATTCTCACAAGCAGTGTGGACAACCAAAGCTATAGGCTGAGCCCCCAGTCTCGGGGTTTGTTCATATGAGACTTAACCCCACAGGGGATAGGTCAAGCCTACTTAAAATTAAGCCTAAGAGTCACCCCCAAGAGAACCTCTTTTGTTGCTCAGATGTGGCCTCTCTCTCCAGCCAACACAGCAAGCAGACTCACCACCCTCCCCGTCTATGTGGGACATGACTACCAGGGGTGTGGATCTTCCTGACAGTGTGGGACAGAAATCCCAGAATGAGCTGAGATTCAGCATCAAGGGATTGAGAAAAACTCTAGAATGAGCTGAAACCCAGCATCAAGGGATTGAGAAAACTTTCTCGAACAAAAGGGGGAAGAGTGAAATGAGACTAAGTGTCAATGGCTGAGAGATTCCAAACAGAGTGGAGAGGTTATCCTGGAGGTTATTCTTATACATTAAGTAGATATCACCTTGTTATCCAAGATGTAATGGAGAGGCTGGAGGGAACTGCCTGAAAATGTAGAGCTGTGTTCCAGTAGCCATGTTTCTTAATGATGATTGTATAATGATATAGCTTTCACAATGTGACTGTGTGATTGTGAAAACCTTGTGTCTGATGCTCCTTTTATCTACCTTGTCAACAGATGAGAGGAAGATACGGAATAAAAATAAATAATAGGGGGAACAAATGTTAAAATAGATTTAGTTTGAAATGTTAGTGATCAATGAAAGGGATCAGTAAGGGGTATGGCATGTAAAATTTTTTTTCTTTGTTTGTTATATTTTTCAGTTGTCTTTTTATTTCTTTTTCTGAATTGATGCTAATGTTCTGGGAAATGATCATGATGATGAATATGCAACTATGTGATGATATTGTGAATTGCTGAGTGTATGTGTTGGGAATGTTTGTGTTTCTTGTAATTTTTTTTAATTAATAAAAAATTAAAAAAAAAAAAAAGAAGTATACACCACTACTAAGTGAGGTTCTTTCCAGATATTCAAGGGTGGATCAAAATAAGAAAATCAATCAATGTAATATAACAGATTAACAAATCAAAAGGGAAAAATCACATAATCATCTCAATTGATGCTGAAAAAGCATTTGAGAAAATTCAGCATTCTTTTCTTACAAAAACACTTCAAAAGGTAGGAATCGAAGGAAACATTCAATATGCTATAAGGCATACATGAAAAACTCACAGCCAGCCCAGTATACTCAATGATGACAGACTGAGGACCTTTCCCCTAAGATCATGAATGATGCAAGGATGCCAGTGTCATCACTATT
This sequence comes from Tamandua tetradactyla, assembly GCF_023851605.1. Taxonomy (NCBI): domain Eukaryota; kingdom Metazoa; phylum Chordata; class Mammalia; order Pilosa; family Myrmecophagidae; genus Tamandua; species Tamandua tetradactyla. Next base: position 134,886,670 of record NC_135331.1, read on the forward strand.
ATTCAACATTTTGCTAGAAGTTCTAGCTAGAGCAATTAGGCAAGATGAAGAAATAAAAATATCAAAATCAGAAAGGAAAAAGTAAAACTATCATTATTTGCAGATGACATGATCCTACATTTGGAAAATCCCAAGAAATATACCACAAAGTCACTTGAGCTAAAAAACAAATTCAGCAATGTAGCAGGAAACAAGATTAATGCACAAAAATTAGTAATCTTTCTATATACTAGTAATGACCTAACAGAGGAGGCAATTAGGAAAAAAATTCCATTCACAATAGGAACTAAAAGAATCAAGTACCTATAATAAATTCAACAAAGGCTTAAAGTAGCTGTACACAGTAGTACTTCTGAGTCAGGAGTACCTCTGTCAGCCGGGTAGTCGTGTGACTGGCATCTGCTGGTCCCTTGCTCCTGGGCAACATGGCTTTCAACCCCTGTTCCTGTGGAGTTCCTCACTTTTCTTCTCCAGGACTGACTTTCATCTCTTGGCTCCCCTTGGCTCTCTCCAGATTCTGGCTTGCTTAACATCTTATGGCAACATCTGCTGGGCTCCAAGCATCTTCAAAGATGCATGTCTCTGTTCTCCATGTGTCCATATTTGTGTCAGCAATGCTGTGAAGTTTCTGTCAGCTCTGAGGCTTCTGTTATTTCTGTAGGCTCTGTCATTTCTCTCAAAATGCTTCCTTTTAAAGGAAATTAATCAAGACCCACCTTGAAAAGGTGGAGTCACATCTCCACATAATCAAAGGATCATACCCACAATTGGGTGTGTTGCATTTCCATGGAGATAATCTAATTGAAAATTTCCAACCTACAGCACTGAATCAGTATTAAAAGAAATGGCTGCTTCCACAAGACTGGAGAAGGATTAAACATGGCTTTTCTGTAGTACATAATAGTTTTAAACAAGCACAGACCCCTATCTCACACCCTATACAAAATTTAAATCAAAGAGGATTAAAGACCTGAATGTAATAGCCACTACCATAAAACTCCTAGAAGAAAATATAGGGAAACATCTTCAAGTCCATCTTAAAGTAACAGGAGATATATTCTTAGATCTTACACCCAAAGCACACGTAAGAAAAGAGAAAATAGATAAATGGAAACTTCTCAAAATCAAATGCTTCCATGCTTCAAGGAACTTCAAAAAAAGGTGAAGAGGCAGCCAACTGAATGGGAGAAAATATTTGGAAACCATACATCTGATAAGCATTTGCTATCCAGCATATATAAAGTCCTACAACTCAACAACAAAAGAGGATTTGGGGACATCCATGGCCAGACACATCCATACACCAATCTGGAATGGGTGGAAGAGTCGAGATCATAGCACAAACAGGTAAGTAAAGACCCCAAACTCCAGAGTCTAGCACTCCTCTCCCACTTGCATGGCAGGATCAGTTAGCAACATTTCACCATGGGAAAAAAGAAGTGGCCTCTGCTGGGAGCAATGGAGGGCAGCTCAGCCAAGCCCCAATTTTGGTTTTTTAATGAACAAATTTGGACTGCTGAATACAAGCTCCAAGCACAGACAAACAGAGCAAGAGCAAGCTCTTCTTGAGCTCTCTCCCAGCAGAGAGGAGGAAGGGCTGATGAAGGAAAATAATAATAAATCAAGACTTTTGGGGTTGGCTGATCTCAGAATTCTGGAAAAGGGCTATGCTTCAAGGAAAGGGTACATAGAGCCAGCTACCAACTCTGGCTCTTGACAGATCCACCTTGGGGGTTGGGGACTGGATCTGAAAAGTGATTATTTTTTCTTTCATTTTTTTCTTTCAATTTTTTTCTTTTTTATAATATTCTATGTAGCTCATTAGAGAAAGCCTCAGGTGTTTGTAATTGTCAACACTGACTCAGGCAAGGACAGAGTTAAGAGAGGTCTGAGAGACAAAGTAATGAGTCAAGTAAATGAGATAATTTCTGAAAGTGCTTCTCATCCTCACAAAAAGGGGGCCCAGCTCAAGTGGCAGTGCTCAGTCAGAAAATTTAAGCACTGGGGCTAAGCACTAAGCTTGCCTTATACCTCAGTCTCTGTCTTAACCATGCCCCTGATACATATAGGTTCTGCTTAGAATTAAAGGCACCATATCACTTTATGACAGTTGGGAGCTACAGGCTAACAAACAACACCTGAAGAGAAGGACAGTAAAAGCACAGTCTAGAGACTTCACAGGAATCTCTGACAATCTGCTTGTTCTCATCCCCAGGGAAACTTGATACTGATTATACCCTCCTCTGGAGACATGTGCCTGTCTTATCCGGGAAAATCTGATTGTAGTTGATCATATCTGGGGAGAGCCTCCTCAAATAAAAAGGTTTCCATTTAGGAAGGGTAAGAACCAAAAAAAAAAAACAAAACATAAGGGCTGAAAAATTCTGATCAGTTAAACAGAAGTTATGCTATCATAGAAGCAGAAAAATGCTGTTAGCTGTTGCCAAAACACATCCCATTCTCTCAGTTTCCTAACATTGGTTATTATTTAACTCTTGGGGACATTCCACCCCAGTGTTGTGGGGACTTTCCCTGCTTGGGCCTGATTGATTGGAAATGCACTAAATCTCTCCAGAAAAGGGTGAAATTTTTGAAATAACACTTGCTCTTGAACTTCATATACTATGACTTATATACTATAACATGAACAATATACCTTATGTCACATGATAAGAGGAAAACAAGATAATTGCTTATGTACAAATACAAACACACTCAAAACAAAACAGGGAGGAAATATTCATACAATCACAGTCCTCATTTCTGTAACTGGTCACAAGATCATAGTTCATATTTATCACTACCTTCTACTACAACCCATTCCATGGTCCTTTTATCCTCAGCAACCACTTCAGCTAACTGTGGCTCTCTGTTTTTTTTTTTTTTAATTTTTTTTTATTAATCAAAAAAAAGAAAAGAAATTAACACAACATTTAGAAATCATTCCATTCTACAAATGCACTCAGTAATTCTTAGTATCATCACATAGATGTATGATCATCATTTCTTAGTACATTTGCATCGATTTAGGAAAAGAACTAGCAAAACAGCAGAAAAAGATATAGAATGCTAATATAGAGAAGAGAGTTAAAATAATAATACTAATAAAAATATATATATATATAAAAAGGAAAAAGAAAAAAACAACAACAAAAGATACAAACAAACAAACAAACAAAAAACTATAGTTCAGGTGCAGCTTCATTCAGTGTTCCAACATAGTTACATTACACTTAGGTATTATTGTGCTGTCCATTTTTGAGTTTTTGTTTCTAGTCCTGTTGCACAGTCTGTATCCCTTCAGCTCCAATTACCCATTATCTTACCCTGTTTCTAACTCCTGCTGGTCTCTGTTACCAATGATATATTCCAAGCTGATTCTCGAATGTCGGTTCACATCAGTGGGACCATACAGTATTTGTCCTTTAGTTTTGGGCTAGACTCACTCAGCATAATGTTCTCTAGGTCCATCCATGTTATTACATGCTTCATAAGTTTAGTCTGTCTTAAAGCTGCATAATATTCCATCATAGGTATACGCCACAGTTTGTTTAGCCACTCGTCTGTTGATGGACATTTTGGCTGTTTCCATCTCTTTGCAATTGTAGATAATGCTGCTATAAACACTGGTGTGCAAATGTCTATCTGTGTCTTTGCCCTTAAGTCCTTTGAATAGATACCTAGCAGTGGTATTGCTGGGTTGTAATCCATTCTGCCATTCTATGTCTTTTGATTGGGAAATTCAGTCCATTAACTTTTAGTGTTATTACTGTTTGGATAATATTTTCCTCTACCATTTTGGCTTTTGTATTATATATATATATATATCATATCTGATTTTCCTTCTTTCTACACTCTTCTCCATACCTCTCTCTTCTGTCTTTTCGTATCTGACTCTAGTGCTCACTTTAGTATTTCTTGCAGAGCTGGTCTCTTGGTCACAAATTCTCTCAGTGACTTTTTGTCTATAAATGTTTTAATTTCTCCTTCATTTTTGAAGGACAATTTTGCTGGATATAGAAGTCTTGGTTGGCAGTTTTTCTCTTTTAGTAATTTAAATATATCATCCCACTGTCTTCTAGCTTCCATGGTTTCTGCTGAGAAATCTACACATAGTCTTATTGGGTTTCCCTTGTATGTGACAGATTGTTTTTCTCTTGCTGCTTTCAAGATCCTCTCTTTCTCTTTGACCTCTGACATTCTAACTAGTAAGTGTCTTGGAGAATGCCTATTTGGGTCTATTCTCTTTGGGGTGCGCTGCACTTCTTGGATCTGCAAATTTAGGTCTTTCATAAGAGTTGGGAAATTTTCAGTGATAATTACTTCCATTAGTTTTTCTCCTCCTTTTCTCTTCTCTTCTCCTTCTGGGACACCCACAACACGTATATTTGTGCGCTTCATATTGTCATTCAGTTCCCTGATCCCCTGCTCAAGTTTTTCCATTCTTTTCCCTATAGTTTCTGTTTCTTTTTGGAATTCAGATGTTCCATCCTCCAGTTCACTAATTGTAGCTTCTGTCTCTTTAGATCTACCATTGTAGGTATCCATTGTTTTTTCCATTTTTTCTTCTTTGTCCTTCACTCCCATAAGTTCTGTGATTTGTTTTTTCAGATTTTCTATTTCTTCTTTTTGTTCAGCCCATGTCTTCTTCATGTCCTCCCTCAATTTATTGATTTGGTTTTTGAAGAGTTTTTCCATTTCTGTTCGTATATTCAGCATTAGTTGTCTCAGCTCCTGTATCTCATTTGAACTATTGGTTTGTTCCTTTGACTGGGCCATATCTTCAATTTTCCGAGCATCATCCATTATTTTCTGCTGGTGTCTGGGCATTTGATCAGATTTCCCTGGGTGTGGGACCTGGCTGGTTGAAAGGTTTTTCTGTGAAATCTCTGGGCTCTGTTTTTCTTTTCCTGCCCAGTAGGTGGCGCTCGTGGCGCTTGTCTGTCTGCGGGTCCCACCAGTAAAAGATGCTGTGGCTCCTTTAATTTGCCAATCCGAATCTCACAGTCGGCCCGGGAAACCGCGCGTGGAGGCGGGGGTCGCCGGCCGCGGGCTTGCGGGAGTGCCGGTCCAAATTGCCCAGCTGGCCCGAGACGCCAAGCGTGGTGGGAGGGCCCCGCTATCCAACGTTCCCAGTCAGATCGGGGAGCCACGTGCGTGGAGGAGACCCCAGTCGCCAGCCACCCAGCTGGGAAAACGCGCGCCCCTCGGGTATCTCACCGCAGCGAATTCTCCCTGCCCGTTCAGCCGTTCCAGAATGGGGTACGCTGTCTTTTTGGTCTCTGTCGTGGCTCCGGGGGCTGTTTTATATTGTTTCTGTTTCTTTAGTTGCTTTTCTGGAGGAGGAACTAAGACCCGCGCGTCTTACTAAGCCGCCATCTTCTCCGGAAGTCCTCTCTCTGTTTTTTTTTTAATTCAAGTTAGACTTCTGTTCATTTGACCTAGAATTCTGCTTATACAGCTCAAACAAGAATTTAACAGACTTCCCATCTATTTTACTTTTAAGTACCCTATGATCTACTAGCCAATGCCACAAGTGCCTGAATGCCAGGTTATTTTGACTGCTGTTTAGAGTCTACTGCCCATTATGGTGGGCCACAAACACCTTGTCTATGGTGAATAACTGTCACCACATGGCTTATTTCAACTTGGGATCCAATTACCCCATTGCATTTAAGGATTTCAGCTCAGTGACAGCATTTCCCACAATAATATCTGACCTACAGAGAAGGGTGACCTCAGAGCTTCTCAGGAATGATGCAGCCAGTCTCAAGGTTTATTTGTCAAGGTCCTGGTGAAAGATGTGTCCTCTGGACATTCTTGGAGTGTATTAGCAGGTCTTCCATGATAAAATCCACTCAAACATTCCAATCTCTCTAAGCCCCTGGATCTTCTTATCTACATTATACCAGGGCTGTACAGGCATTTCAACCTCAGGTAATGCTGGCCACCTTTTAACCCATATTTTAGCCAACTATCCAAACAAACTGGTAATGCTCTTTCTAACCCCTCAAGCTACAATACTGAATATAGAATTTCTACTTACTGGGGTCATATCAATTAATTCAGTTTGATCCAATTTTATATACTTTCCAGTATTGTCACATATCCTTAATATCCATTCCCAAACATAGTCCCTGATTTTTACCTATATAGATTGGAAAACTCATACAGTTCTTTTGGAGTATATCATACCCCCTCATGGGTCACATTTTGTACCTCACCTTTCAAGGCCTACTGGGACTTTAGCTATAAATCTTGAAGAAAAGAGGGGTGGTGGGGGTGAGTCATGAAAAGAAATAGAAGTGTCTTTCAAGTCAATTACCTCAGGGCATTCCATTGCAGTTTTATCTGGTGAAACTGGATTAGTCACTCCAGACAAAGGAGTGAGGGCTGTTTCTGGAAGGGAGGCAGTTACAGGGTTTGCAGGCACTGAAGGGTTAATCTCATTAGATGGAGGTTTGATGACAGACTCCTCTGAGGAGAGTGGAGCCAAGGAAACTGTTTCTTCAAGACAGGCTGGAGGTCAGGAAGCTCTTTCCTCAGGGAAGTCCATTACACACTTCTATCTAGCAAATGCTCAGCAGATTCCAGGGATCCTGTTTCCCTGTCACCATCATTATCTAGCCATATGTCACCATCCCACATTTCAGAATCTCATTCTTTTCCAATCAAAGATTTTCTTTCAGGACACAAATGGAAACTTTTACATCATTCATATGGTGCATAGGTACGCATTTGAAGCCTCAGCCCATCCCTTTCCCTCATCACCATATCCAGAATATATAACAACAACCAGCAACATCATTATACCTCTTAATTGCATAAAACTTCATAAAGGTGTCAAACATTCTCACCCAAAAACTTGCCTCATATAAGTATACAATTAGCATAATCTAATGGTGATCTTTTGAATATCTCTTTAGCCAACTCACCTCATGGACTATCAGTGCCATCTTGATTACTGGAAACAGAATCATTAGTACCTATGATTCTAGTCAGAGTAGAAAACCAACTATAAAAACCCATTTTTAAGATTCTGTTTCTCAGGGACCACTCCTCTCTCAGCACCAAGCTGTGTTAGTCAGGGTTCTCTGGAGAAACAGAATCAACAGGGGAGATTTGTATATATGAAATTTATAAAGGTGTCTCATGCAACCATGAGAATGGAAAAGTACAAAATCCACAGGGCAGGCTTTCATGAAGCTGGCGGCTCTGATGAAAGTTCTGGACAAACTCCTAAGGAGAGGCTCACTGACTGAAGAAACAGTGAAAGCATCTGTCTTCTTCCTTAAAAGCCTCCAGCTGATTGGATTATCTTGTTGTGGGAGACATGCCTTAGTTGATTGAAGATGTACTCAGCCACAGTAGCAATCTACTGACTGATGATTTAATACATTAGCCATCTTGTTTATCAACCAGCCATGAAATATCCCTTCAGCAATGGCCAGGCCACTGCTTGCCTGGCCAGACAACTGGGCATAAGCACTTGGCAAAGTGGACACCAGAACTTAACCATCACTGCTCACAAAACAAATTTCAAAAGATTGAAATTATACAAAACTCTTTTTCACATCATAATGGAATGAAGTTAGAAATCAATAACTGTTAGAAGGCTGGAAAAAGTATGAATATATGGAGGCTAAACACACACTCTTTTTAAAAATATTTCTATTGAGATATCTCATACATCATCCAAAGTACACAATCAATAGCTCACAATATCAACACACATTTATGTATTCATCACCATTATCATTTTTAGAACACTTGCAGCACTCCAGAAAAAAGAAATAAAGAGACAAAAGAAACCAATATATCCCATAACCCTTACCCTCCCTGTCATTACCATCACTTATCCCACCCTATTATTTATTTATTTATTTATTTATTTATTTATTTATTTATTTATTTGACCTTATTTTTTACTCATCTGTGCATGCCCTGAAGAAAGAAAGCATCAGCCTCAAGGTTTTCACAATCATATGTCACACTGTAAAAGTTATATAGTTGTACAATCATCTTCAAGAATCAAGGGTACCAGAATACAATTTAACAGTTTTGGGTACTTCCTTATAGCCACATCAATACACTATAAACTATATACTGCATAAGAATAACCTCCAGGAAAACCTCTCAACTCTGTTTGAAATCTCTCAGCCACTGAAACATAATTTTTTTTCATTTCTCTCCTCCTCCTTTTGGTCAAGAAAGAAGGCATTCTCAATACCATGACGCTGGGTTCTGGCTCATCCTTGGGGATGAGTCTCATGTTGCCAGGGAAATTTATACCCCTGGGAGTCATGTCTCATGGAGAGGGGAGGGCAATGAGTTCACCTGCCAAGCAGGCTTAGAGAAAGAGGACAAATATGAACAACAAGAGGTTATCTGTGGGTGACTCTTAGGCAGAGTTATAAATAGGCTTAACTTCTCTTTTATAGAAATAGTAAACTAAACATCCTTAAACAACCACTGGGTCCAGGAAGCAATTAAAAGAGAAATCAATACATATCTCAAATGATATGCAAATGAAAGCACAACATATCAAAATTTATGGGAAGCAGCAAAAATGGTACTGAGAGGGAAATCTATTGTCCTAAATGTCTATATTTTTTAAAGAAGAAAGAACAAAAAAAGGAGGAATTAACTGTTTACTTGGAGAAACCAGAGAAAGAACAGGAAAGTAAACTCAAAATGAACAGAAAGAAGGAAATAAGAAAGGTTAGAGCAGAAACAAATGAAATAAAGAATATGAAAACAATACAGTAAATCAACAAAACTGGAAGTTTGTTCTTTGAAAAAAATCAATAAAATTGATGGGCCCTGAGCTAGGCTGACAAAAAAGAGAGGATGCAAATTAATAAAATCATGAATGGAAGAGGGGATATAACCACTGACCCCACAGAAATAAAGGAGAGAATGAGAGAATACTTTGAGCAACTATATACTAATAAACTAGGGAACAGAGATGAAATGGACAACTTCCTAGAAAAGCATGAACAACCAAAATTGACTCAAGAAGAAATGGACAACCACAAGTGAAGAGAATGAACCAGTCATAAAAAAATGAAAAAGTCATAAAAAAAAATTCCCCCAAAGAAAAGTCCAAGACTAGATGGCTTCGCATGTGACTGCTACCAAGTATTCAAGAAAGAATTAGTACCAATCCTGCTCGAATTCCACAAAAAAAAAATGAAGAATAGGGAAAGCTAAATAACTCACACTATCATATCACACTAATACCAAAGCCAGACTGATACTACCAGAAAAGAAAATTATACACCAATATCTTTAATGAATTTAGATGCAAAAATCTTGACCAAAATACCTGCAAATCAAATCCAGCAGCATATTAAAACAATTATACACCATGACTAGCCATGACTTATTCCAGGTATGCAAGGCTGGTATAACACAAGAAAATCAATTAATGTAATACACTGCATCAATAAATCAAAGCAGGAAAACCACATAATCATCTAAATTGATGCATAAAAGCCATTTGACAAAATTCAAGATCTTTTCTTGAAGAAAACACTTGAATGGATAGGAATAGAAGGAAATATCCTCAACATAATAAAGGAAATATATGGCAAACCCATGTCTAACATCATACTCAATGGAAAAGACTGAATGTTTCCATGTAAGATCAGGAATAAGACAAGGATACCCAGTGTTGCCCTTATTATTCAACATTGTGCTGGAAGTTCTAGCTAGACCAATTAGGCAAGAAAAGAAACAACATGCAACAAATAGGAAAGGAAGAAGTACAATTTTCATTGTTTACAGACTACCTGATCTTATATGTAGAAAATCTTGAAAAATCTACAGCAAAAATACTAGAGCTAAAAAATGATGCCAGTAAAGTGGCAGGGACAAGATCTACATGCAAAACCCAGTGGTGTTTCTAAACACTAGTAATGAGCAATCTGAGGAGGAAATCCAGAAAAAAAAATCCATTTACAATAGCATTCAAAAGAATCAAATATTTAGGAATAAGTTTAACCGAGGCAACAAAATACCTACTGTCATGGTCAGGTTCATATGTCAGCTTGGCCAGGAGGTGGTACCTGTTTGTCTGGTTTGGCAAGCGCTGGCCTGTCTGTTGCTATGAGGGCATTTCATAGAATTAAATCATGACTACATCAGTTGCATCCACAGCTGATTCCATTTGTAATCAGCCAAGGGGCATTTCTTCTGCAATGAGTGATGCTTAAACTAGAAACCTTTGAAGGAGGATTCAGAAGAGACAGGCTCTCTTTCTGCTTCAGCTGGCGAGCCTCTCCTGTGGAGTTCATCCAGACCCTCCATTGAGTCATCAGCTTCACAGCCTGCCCTATAAATTTTGGACTCTACATTCCCATGATTACATGAGATATTTTTATGAATTTTATATTTATGAATACTTCCTGTTGATTCTGTTTCTCTAGAGAACCCTAACTAATACAGCTTGGTACCAGGAGTGGTTCTTAAGAAACAGGATATTAAAAATGGGTTTTTATGAATGGTTTTCTACTCTGACTGGACTCAAAGACACTAAGGACTCTGATTCCCATAATCAGAATGATACTGACAATCCATGGGCTGAGTTGGCAAAAGAGATAGCCAAAATATCACCATCTGATTTTTCTAATGCTTTGCTTGCATGAAGCCAGGCTCTGGGGGGTAATGTTTTTGACACCTTTATGGAGTTTTGTTAAAATAAGAGGTAGAGAGATGTTGGCTGGTTGTTGTTAGATACACTGTATACATCAATGAGTAAAAGGGATAGGTTTAAGGCTTCAAATGAAATGCTTAAGGGCTGTCTGACAGATGCAAACATTTCTATGAGTGTCCTGAAGGAAAATCTTATTTCCTGTAGCCATAGATCTGAGATCTCTGAAAATTGGACTTAGAATCTTATTCTTAGAGTAGCAACTTTATAACACAAACTGAAATCTCAATCTTGCATGCTGTCTGCCATTAAAGTGAGGGCACTGATTGGAAAGGAGTGGGATCATAAAAAATAGGATGGTGACATATGGATTGAGAATGATGCTGGGGTGAGGTTGAAACCCTAGGTTATGCTGAGTCTTCTCTAGATAACCCTGCAATAATCTGCCTAAGGACATAGTCAGCCCACCTCCAGCCTGTCTTGAGGAGTTGGCCACCCAACCTCCACCTGAAGGGATTAGCCCTAGAGTAATTAATCCTGTTTCACCAGATGAAACTGTAAATGAATGCCCTGAAGCAAATGGCTTGGAAGATACTTCTAATTCTTTTCATCATGACTCACCCCTACCATCCCTCATTTCTTCCAAAGCTATAACTAGACTAAAGTCCCAACAGACCCCTAAAGGTGAGGTACAAAGTATCATATATGAGGAGGTATGTTACACTCCAAAAGAACTGTGTGAGTTTTCCAGTTTATATAGACAGAAATCGGGGGAATATTTGTGGCAATGGATTTTAAGGGTGTTGGATAATGGTGGGAGGAATATAAGGCTGGATCAGGGTGAAATTTTTGATATGGGCCACTAAGCAGAGATTCTGCATTCAATGTTATAGCTCAGGGGGTTAGAAAAGGCATTAATAGTTTGTTTGGATGGTTGGCTGAAATATGGATCAAAAGGTGGCTGACATTACCTGATGTTGAAATACCAGAACTACCTTGTTATAATGTTGATGAGGGGATCTTTCAGCTTGGAGAGACTGGAAAGTTAGAGTAGATTTATCATGCAAAGCCTGCTCTTACACCCAGGAATGTCCAGAGGATGCACCTTTTACCAGAACACTGAGAAATAAATTTGTGAGACTAGAACTGTCATCCCTGAAGAGCTCTGTAGTTGCACTGCTCTGTAGGTCAGATATTGCTGTGAGAACTGGTGTCACTGAGCTGGAATCCCGAGTTGGCAGAAGCCAGTTGGCAGCACTTAATCACCAAAGACAGGGTGGATGTGGCTATTATAATAGACCGCAAACTCAAAGCAGGAGTCAAAATAATCTGACTCGCAGAGATTTGTGTTGTTATCTACTAAATTATGGGGTACTTAGGAATGCTATAGATGTGCAGTCTACTAAATTTTTGTTTGAGCTGTATAAACAAAAGAGTTCTAGGTCAGTGAACAGATGTCTAATTTGAATTTCAAAAAGACAGAGTCATGATCCCTTAATCAATTTCCAGGTTTCAGAAGTTTACAGATCCAAGGCCCCTTGAATGAAGGGGAGGCTAGGTCCCTTTTGGGGGAGAACACTGTTACACTGCCACAAATTTATAGTCAACCTTCCTCCAAGCCTTCCCCACGGAGACTGGCAGCCTTTTGCCAGGTTAACTGTGCATTGGGGAAAAGGAAATGTTAAGATATTTCAGGGATTATTAGACACTTGTCTAGAAGTGACATTAATTCCAGGGGACCCAAAACATCACTCTGGACCACCAGAGTGGGGGCTTATGGAGGCCAGGTGATCGATGGAGTTTTAGCTCAGGTTCATCTCACAGTGGGTCCAGTGGGCACCCGGACCCATTCTGTAGTTATTTCCCCAGGTCCAGAATGCATAATTGGAATATACATACTGAGCAACTGGCAGAGTCCCCACATTGGCTCTCCAACTCATGCAGTGAGGGCTTTTATGGTGGGGAAGGCCAAGTGGAAGTCACTAGAATGGCCCCTACCTAGCAAAATAGTAAATGAGTAGCAATACTGGACTCCTGGAATGATGCAGAGATTACTGCCTCTTAAGGACTTGAAGGATGCAGGGGTGGTGATTTCCACCACATCCCTATTCAGCTCTATTTGGCCTGTGCAGAAAACAGATGGGTCTTGGAGGATGACAGTGGATTATCATAAATTCAACCAGGTGGTAAATCCAATTGCAGCTTCTGTTTCAGATGTAGTGTCATTCCTTGGGAAATCAATACATCCCCTGGTACCTGGTATGCAGCTATTGATCTGGCAAATGCTTTTATCTCAATAGCTTTTAGTATGAACCTCCAGAAACAGTTTGCTTTCAAGTGGCAAGGTCAGCAATATAATTCTACTGTCCTACCTCAGGAGTATATAAACTCTCCACCCTATGTCATAATCTAGTCTGCAGTGATCTTGATCATTTCTCCCTCTCACAAGACATCACCCTGGACCGTTATATTGATGATATCATGTTGATTGGACCTAGTGAGCAAGAAGTGGCAACTACTCTGGACTTACTGGTAAGGTATTTGTGTGTCAGAGGATGGGAGATAAATCCAACAAAAATGCAGGGGCCTTCCACCTGAGTGAAATTTCTAGGTATCCAGTGGTGTGAGGCACATCAAGATATCCCTTCTAAGGTGAAGGAAAAGTTGCTGCACCTGGCCCCTCCTACAACCAAAAAAGAGACACAATGCCTAGTTGGTATCTTTGGATTTTAGCAACAATATATTCCTCATTTGGGTGTGCTACTCCAGTCCATTTATTGAGTGACCAGAAAACTTGCTAATTTTGAATGGGGACCTGAACAAGAAGAGGCTCTGCAACAGTTCCAGGCTGCTATATGAGCTGCTCTGCCACTTGGACCATATGATCCAGCAGAATCAATGGTGCTGGAAGTGTCACTGGAAAATAGAGATGCTGTTTGGAGCCTTTGGCAGGCCCCTATAGGAGAATCACAAGGCAGACCATTAGGATTTTGGAGCAAAGACTTACCATCTACTGCATATAATTACTCTCCTTTTGAGAAACAGTTTTTGGCCTGCTACTGGGCCTTAAAAGAGAACAGATGCTTAACCTTGGGCCCCCAAGTTACTATGAGATCTGAGTCGCCTATCATCAGCTGGGTATTGTCTGACCCACCAAGCCATAAAGTTGGGTGTGTGCATCAGCACTCTATCATAAAATGTAAGTGGTATATATGAGATAGGGCCAGAGCAGGTCCTTAAGGCACAAGTAAATTACATGAGGAAGTGACCCAAAAGCCCATGGTCTCCACCCCTGCCACATTACCTTCTCTTTCCCAGACCAGAACTATAGCCTCTTGGAGAGGTCCTTACACTGAATTGACTAAGAAAGAGAAAACTCAGGCCCGGTTTATGGATGGCTCAGCATGATATACAGGTACATCCAAAACTGGACAGCTGCAGCACTACAACCCCTTTCTGGGGTGTCCTTGAAGGACAGTGGTAAGGGGAAATCCTCCCAATGGGCAGAACTTTGAGCAGTGCACCTGGTTGTTCATTTTGCTTGGAAGGAGAACTGGCCAGAGGTCCATTTGTAAACTGACTCATGGGCTGTTGCTAATGGTTTGGCTGGATGGTCAGGGGCTTGAAAAGACCATAACTGGAAAATTGGTGACAAAGAGGTCTGGGGAAGAGGTATGTGGATAGACCTTTCTGAGTGGGCTAAAAACATGAAGATATTGGTGTCCCATGTGACTGTACACCAGAGGGTGACTTTAGCAGAGGAAGGTTCTAATAATCAAGTGGGTAAGATGACCCATTCTGTGGATACCAGTCAGCCTCTTTCCCCAGCAACTCCTGTCATTGCCCAATGGGCTCATGAACAAAGTGGTCATGGTGTTAGAGATGGAGGTTATGCATGGGCTCAGCAGCAAGGACTTCCACTCACCAAGGCTGACCTGGCTACAGTCACTGCTGAGTGCCAAATCTGCCAGTAGCAGAGACCCACACTCAGCCCCTGATATGGCACCATTCTGAAAGATGACCAGCCATCTACATTGATCACATTGGACCACTCCCTTTATGGAGGGGCAGAGATTTGTTCTAACAGGAATAGGCACATACTCTGGATATGGATTTGCTTTCCCTGCATGCAATGCTTCTGCCAAAACTACCATCCATGGGCTTATAGAATGCCTTATCCATCATCGTGGTATTCCACACAGGATTGCTTCTAATCAAGGAACACACTTCACAGCAAATGAAGTGTGGGAATGGACACACATTCATGGAATTCTCTGGTCTTACCATGTTCCCTATCATCCAGATGCAGCTGGATTGACAGAATGGTGGCATGGCCCTTTGAAAACTCAATTATGGTACCAACTAGGTAGCAGTACCTTGAAGGACTGGGGCAATGTTCTTCAGGAAACTCTGTATGCTCTGAATCAGCATCCACTGAATGGTTGTTTCCCCCATAGCCAGGATCCATGGGTGCAGGAACCAAGTGGTGGAAATGGGAGTGTTACCATTCACTATTACCCCTAGTGATCCACTAGGAAAATTTTCGCTTCCTGTCCCTGCAACCTTGAGCTCTGCTGGTCTTAGTTCCAGAACGGGGAGTGTTTCCACCAGGAGAAACAACGATGATTCTATTGAACTGGAATCTAAGATTGCCACCTGGTCACTTTGGGCTACTCATGCCCCTAGATCAATCCAAGAAGGGGATTACATTACCAGCTGGGGTAATTGACCCTATCAGGGGGAAATAGGACTGCAACTACACAATGGAGGTAAAGAAGAGCTTTCCTAGAATATAGGATATCCCCTATGGCACCTTTTAGTACTACCATGTCCTGTGATTAAAATCAATGGAAAACTGAAACTACCCAATCCAGACAGGACTACCAATGCCTCTGAAACTTCAGGATTGAAGGTTCGGGTTGCCCCACCAGGCAAAGAACCATGACCAGCTAAAGTGCTTGCTGAGGGTAAAGAGAACATGGAATGGGTAGTGGAAGAAAGTAGTGATAAATATGAACTATGACCACATGACCAGTTATGGAAATGAGGACTATAATGCTGTTTCATTCATGTTATATTATTTAAATTGTAGGATATCAAGATTAAGAATGAATATTACCCAAGGACTACAATGTATTCTGGGGAGATTTAATGTGTTTCCAGTTATATGCAGGACAGCTGAGTATTGTTAGATGAAGGAAAAATGTATTTTTTATTGTTTTCTATTTAAAAACTAGGTATGGTTTAAGGTGATGTGTATAACTGCCAAGTTGACAAGGGGTGGACTGTCATGGTCAGGTTCATTTGTCAACTTGGCAGGTGGTGGTACCTGTTTATCTGGTTGGGCAATTGCTGGCCTGTCTGTTGCTATGAGGACATTTCATAGAATTAAATCATGATCACATCAGCTGCATCCACAGCTGATTCCATTTGTAATCAGCAAAGGGGAGTGCCAGGAGAGGCTAGCGAGCCTCTCCTGTGGAGTTTGTCCAAACCCTCCACCAGAATCATGAACTTCAAAGCCTGCCCAACAGATTTTGGACTCTACATTCGCATGGTTACATGAGACACTTCTATAAATTTTATATTTACAAATATTTCCTGTTGATTCTGTTTCTCTAGAGAACCCTAACTAAAACACCTATTCACAGAAAACCTACAAGAAATTGCTAAAAAAAAATCAGGGAATACCTAAGTAAGTGGAAGCATATATTGTGCTCATGTATTGGAAGACTAAATATAGTTAATAGGTGAATTCTACCCAAATTTATAAATGGTTTAAGTGCAATACCAATTAAAATCCCAGTAACTGGGTGGGCCATGGTGGCTCAGCAGGCAAGAACACTTGCCTGCCATGCCAGAGGACCCGGGTTTGATCCCTGGTGCCTGCCCATGTTAAAAAAAAAAAATCCCAATAACTTACTTTGCAAAAATAGAAAAAGCATTAATTAAATTTTTTGGAAGGGCAGGGTGCCCTGAATTGCTAAAAATGTCCTGAGAAAGAGGAATAAAGTAGGAGATCTCACACTACCTGCCTTTAAAAACATTACAATGCTACAGTGTGCAAAACAGCATGGTACTGGAATAAAGATAGATATACTTACCAGTGGAATTGAACTGAGTATTCAAAAATAGACCCTCTCGTCTATGGACAAATGATCTTTGATAAGCCATCAAGTCAAGTTAACTCAACTGGGACAGATTAGCCTCTTCAGTAAGTGGTGGTTGGAGAACTGGACAGCTGTATTCAAAAGAATGAAAAAAGGATCACATCTCACACCTTATAAAAAAAATTAACCCAAAATGAATCAAAGATCTTAATGGCATATCTAAGACCATAAAATTTTTAGTTCAAAATGGAGGAAAATGTGTTGAAGATCTTGTGATAGGAGGTGATTTCAAGACCTTACACCCAAAGCACAAACACTGAAAAAATAAACAGATAAATGAAACCTACTCAAAATAAACAATTTCGTGCATCAAAGGACTTTGTCAGGAATATGAAAATGCAGCCTACATAATGGAAGACAATATCTGGAAACCACATATCAGATAATGGTTTATTATCCGGAAAATATGATCTCATATATCTCATCAACAAAAAGACAAACAACCCAACTTAAAAATGGGCAAAAGACATGGACAGACATTTTCCAAAGAGGAAATACAAATAGCTCTAAAACATTTGGAAAGATACTCAGCCTCACTGGCCATTAGGGAAATGCAAATTAAAATCACAATGCAATATCTCATACCTACTACAATGGCCATTACCAAAAATAGAATACTACAAGTGCTGGAGAGGATGTGGAGAAAGAGACACATTTAGTCACTATTGGTAAGAAAGTACAATGGTGCAACTACTCTGGGAGACATTTTGGAAGGTCCTCATGAAGCTAAGTATATAATTGCCATATGATCCAGCAATCCCATTACTAGGTCACTGTAGATAAGAATATGAATGGACCTTTGCATACTGATGTTTATAGTGATATAATTCACTATGGCCAATAGATGGAAACAGCCCAAATGTCCATCAATGTATGAGTGGTTAAATAAACTGAAGTATATGCATATGATGGAATATTGCAGAGCTGCAAGGCAGAATAAATTCATGACCATGGAACAACATGGGTGAAACTTTGGAACATCATGCTGAGTGAAATTACCCAGAAACAAAAGGACAAGTACTGTATGATCTCACTAATATGAGCTAACATTAATGAACAAATTTTGGAGTTAAAGTTGAGAACATAGATTGTCAGGAGAAAGAAAGAGGGTAGAGATTGTGTATTCGATGTTAAAGGAGTAAAGAACAGTCAACAGGATTGATTGTAAAGATCCAAAAATGGTTAGCAAAATAATATTTGATGGTAGAACTATATTGTAAGTATACTGAATGAGTATGATTGAGGTAGGATTGCTGGGAACAAGTATGACACCAGAAGGAAAAATAGACAAAAAAAGGCTGGGATGGTATACCTTAGTGAAACCTAGAGTGGGTTGCAAAGATTTTGGTTACATGTACAAATAAAAGAATAATTTTGTATGAGGGGAAAAAAATGAATGTCGATATTCTAAGGCATTGAAAATGGGATGGCATACAGAAAAAATACAATCAATGCACATTAGGATAGTTAACAGTAGCGTTGTAATAGGCTTCCATTGAATGCAGCAAAAGTAACATGCCAAAGCTAAATGTCAATAAGTTGGAGGTATAGGGGAGGAATATGGTATATTTTGCAGATAAATGGAAACATTCTCATATAGATTGTGGTGGTTAAGAAATGGCTATGTGATTATATGGGAACCATTGATTTTTACTTAGGTTGGATTGTATGGTGTGTGAATAAAACTGTTTAAAAATGAACAATGATACAAGTGCTGGAGAAAATGTGGAGAGAGAGATGTACTTATTTACTGTTGGCAGGGAAGTAGGTTGGTGCAGCCTCTCTGGAGGACAGTGTGGTGGCTCCACGGGAGACTAGGTGTGGGTTGCAATATGATACTGAAACCCCACTGCTAAGTGTATATTTTGAGGAACTGAAAGCAGAGACACAAATGGACATCTGCACTCTGTGTTTATGGTGTCAGTGTTTGTGATTTGCAATGGATGGAGGTGGCCTAAGAGTACAAGGACTGAAAAACAGAGGGAGGAACTGTGGTGTATACATACAAGGGAATACTGAGTGGCTGCAAGAAAAAATGAAGTAGTGAAGCAACTGGGTGAATGAAGTTCAAGGACAGTATGTTGAGTGAAATAAGCCAGAAATGAAAATAAGAATATTATAATGCCTCACTAATGTGGGCTAAGTATAATGTACAACTCTGAAAATTCATTTCAAGAGCATAGGTTATCAGGGGAATGACTATTATAAATGTTCCTAGAGTGTAAGCTCTTACAGCCATCATATCTATTCTGAAGTTGTAACTGTTATGCCTAAATTCTGAAATGCTGAGCTCTGTGTGTATAACTTGGTGATTCCCTGGAACTTCAAGTATCTGTGTGACACCTGAGACTCAGAGCTAGAGCTATGCATCTATGAAGGTCAGCATTACCCCTATGGCAACTGTTGAAAACACTGAAAAAGTGATCAGATTTCAATTAATGAGGTGAATGAAACTGATATGGGTAGGACTAAGGTAAATCAGAGTAAAGGGTAAAGGATGATATTGACTATACTTTGAAATTTCAAATTTTGTATGAGACCTAAGAGATGTTTATTTAGTGAAAAATTTATATTTCAGCTGCACCATATCTAATTTAACCTGTATGTTCAGCTTATCTGAACACAATAATTAGATGGACTCTTGAATAGGGAGTGAGAACTTTCTGGTTTGTGCAGGTTAGTGTGATTCCCCAATATACCCCAGAGTATTTAGAGCAGAATATAAAAAGTTATTTGCGAAGTCCTCTTGAGGGACTGAGGAAACATGGAAATATTAAACTTCTCCACCTGGGAAAGACCTGATCTTCTCACAAGCATTGGGGACTGCCAAGTTGATAGACCAGGCCCTCAATCTTGGGGCTTGCCTTTGTGAAGCTTATTTCTCAAGGGAGAAGCTAAGCCTACATTTGATTATGCCTAAGAGCCAACCCAGAGAAATTCTTTCATTGACCAGATGTGGCCTCTTTCTCTAAGCCAACTCCACAGGTGAACCCATTGCCCTCCTCCCCATGTGCAACATGACTCTCAGGGGTATAAGTTTCCCTGGAAATGTGGGACATGACTCCCAGTGATGAGATTGGCCCTGGCACTGTGGGATTGAGAAAAATTTCTTGATCAAAAGGGGGAAATGAAATGAAATAATGTTTCAGTGACTGAGAGATTTCAAATAGATATCAGGGGTCATTCTGGATGTTATTTTTATGCAGTATATAGACATTCATTTTCAGCTTTTGGAGTATTGGAGTAGCTAGAAGGAAATATCAGAAACTGTTCATTGTAATCCAATAGCTTTGATTCTTGATGATAACTGTATAACTATATAGCTTTCAAGATGTTGCCATGTCATTGTGAAAACTTTGTGACTGACACTCCCTTTATCCAGTGTATGGACAGATTAGTAAGGAAATAAAGATAAGAATAAAAAAATAATAGGGGTGATGTGGGGATGGGATATTTCCTGTGTCCTTTTTTACTTTTATTTTCATTTTTATTCTTATTTTTATTTATTTTGGAGTAAGGAAAATATTCAAAAATTTATTGTGATGATGAATGCACAGCAATGTAATGATATTGTAAACTATTGATTGTACACTTTGGATGACTATATGGTATGTGAAAAGCAAATATATATCAATAAAATTGCATAAAAAAAGCAAAAGAACAAATAACCCAATTATAAAATGGGCAAAAGATATGAATAGACATTTTTTGGAAGAGAAATTACTATTGGCTAAAAAGCACATGAAAAGATGTTTATCTTCATTAGCTATTAGGGAAATCAAAATCACAATGAGATGCTATTTCATACTTATAAGAATGGCCACCATTAAGGAAACAGGAAACTACAAATGTTGGAGAAGATGTGCAGAAATTGGAACATGTATTCACTGCCGGTGGGAATGCATAATGTTATAGCCACTTTGGAAGACAGAAAACTAAATATCTAGTTGCCCTACAACCCGGCAATTCCATAATTCAGTGTATACCCAGAAGACCTGAAAGCAGTGACACAAATAGATACATGTATGCTGATGTTCACAGTGGCATTATTCACAATTGCCAAAAGATGGAAACAATCCAAGTGTCCATCAACCTATAAGTGCATAAACAAACTGTGGTGTATACACATAATGGAATATCATACAGCAGACAGAAGGAATGAGGTCCTAAATCACATGACAACATGGATAAACCTTGCTGAAATAATGCTGAGTGAAATAAGCTGGACACAAAAGGGTAGATACTATATGACTTCACTAATATGAACCCCCTAGAAAATGTAATCTCAGACTCTTAACAAGTAGAATACAGGGGATCTAGATATAAACAGAAATAGAGAATGGAAGCAGTTACCTAATATGTACTGACTTGTTAACGAGATTGATTTTAAATGTTTGGGAATGGATAGAAGTGTTGGTAGTACATTAGTGCAATTACAAGTAACAGTGCCATACTGAAGGTGAATAAGATTGAAAGGGTTTGCTTAAAATCTTTTATCTCATCAATTAGCACTAGAACTACAAATAAATTCTTGCATTAACTACTTCAAATATATGACACATGCAAAATGTCAATAATAGAGTGATGTTTTTGTTTGCTAAAGCTGCCAGAATGCAAAAACCAGAAATGGATGGGCTTTTATAAAAGGGATTTATTAAGTTACAAGTTACAATTAAGGCCATGAAAAGGTCTAAGTTAGGAAACCAACAAGAAGATACCATCTCAGAGGAAAGATAGCAGCATCCAGGACAACCATCTTAGCTTTGTCAACTAAGAAGGCACATGGATGGTGCCTGATTTCTTTGCTCCCAGTTTGTTGCTTCAGCTTCTGATTCTAGTGGCTTTCTCTCTAAGCATCTGTGGGCCCTCACTTAGCTTCTCCAGGATAAACTCTGAATTTCATCTCTTAGCTTCCTTTAGCTCTCTCCAGACACTGCTATTTCTGTGAGTCCTTGCTTACACCCATGGTATTTCTTTCTGGCTGTCCTAGCATTTGTGCTTTTCCAAAAAGGTCCCTCTCTTATAGGCATCCAGTAAGTGGATTAAGACACAATCTAAATGATGGGGTCACAATTCCATGGAAACAATCTAAACTAAGGGTCCCAAGCACAGTTAGCTGGGTCACATCTCCATGGAAACAACCTAATCAAACGGTACTACCAACAATATATTTGCCCCCACAGAATTGGACTGGGAGTGAAGGAACATGGCTTTTCTGTGATATATAATATTACAAACCAGCACAAGTGGTATATGGGAAAAAATACAGCTTGCTGCTATTGACTACACTTAAGAGGAATAAATCATGAGTTCCACAATAATACCACAGGGATAATTGAGGGGTTAAGAGTTATGGGGTGTTTGGAGTTTCCTCTTTAGTGTGAGTATGTCTGCATATTACTTTTCTCTTCAGAGCAATGAAAGCTGTCTAAAATTGGGAGTGGTGAGGACTGTACAACTAAGTGAGGATGCTGTGAGACATTGATGTTTTATTTTGTATAGAATATGTGCAATGTGAATTTATCTTAAAATCTGCAGATTCAAAGTAAATAAATAAACAAAAAGACTCAAGTGCTAGAGAAAATGTGGAGAGAGGTACACCTTCTCAATGTGGTGGGGTAGCCAAATGCTGTAGCCCGTCTGGAAGGTGAAATAGAGGATCTACAGGAGGCTATATTGGGTTGCACTATGATTAGGCAACCCCATTACTGGGAATACAATTGGAAGAACTGAAAACAGGGACTTGCATAGGCATTTTCTCACTGATGTTTAGGGCAACATTAACCATGATATCCAATGGATAGAGGTGGCCATTATATAGGGTACATTAACTGAGGAGGCCATCATCTTATAAGAAAATTGAGGCCTAGGTTGTAAGCTCTTATAGCAGTGACATTTATTCTTGAGCTTTAAGTCTTATTTTGAAATTCTGAGACATTGTGATTTATGTGTATAACCTGGTATTTCCCTGGAACTTTTGTGATCTATGTGACACCTAAGACTCAGGGTTGGAGTTCTATAGCTCTGAAAGTCAGTATTGCTCCATAAAGCAACTGTTAAAGAAACTTAAAAAGAGATCAGACTCCAATTAAGGATAGGAATGAAGATAATCTTGCTGGGACTAAGGTAAATTAAAACACAGGCTAAAGGATGATATTGTCTGCTTTTGAGAACTTCACCTACCTCATGAGACCAAAAGAAGAGATGTTTATTTGCTCCAAACTTACATTTTCTGCAGTGTACAACCTAAATTAATCTGTCTGGCCAGTTAATTTAAACAGCCTAAACACATGGAGCCTATAATTGGGAGTGAGATCTTGAAATTCTGTACAGCTTAATATAATACCCTCATACATTCCAAAGTATGTTGGTCAGATAATTAAAAAGTATTGGCAAATTCTCCAGATATTGGAGAAAAAAATATGGAACTATAAAACTTCCCCACCTCAGAAATCACTGATACTCTCTCTATCATTAGCGACTCCCAAGTAAATAGGCCAAGCGTTTGATCTTGAGGCTTGATCTTATGAAATTTATTTCTGTAATGGGGAAGTTAAGCTTCCCTATAATCATACCTAAGAGTCACAGAAAGCCTCTTTTCTTGCTCAAATGTAGTCTCTCTCTCTCTCAACATTTCAAGTTAACTTATTACCCTCCACCCTAAGTGGAACATGACTTCCAGGGGTATAAGTCTCCCTGGCAACATGGGACATGACTCCCAGGGATATGTCTGGCCCTGGCAGCATGGGATGGACAATACCTACCTGACCAAAATGGGGAAATAAATGTAACAAAATAAAGTACCAATGACTAAGAAATTTCAAATAAAGTTGGGAGGCTATTCTGGAGGTTACTCTTATACAAGCTTCAGCTAGATATTCCAATTTTTCATGGTATGCCAAGACCCAAACAACAGTATTCTTAAAACAGGGCTCTATCTGAGACTCTATAAATGTTTCACTTACTGTGCTGTCTTGAAAGTATTATGTACCCCAGAAAAATCATGTTTTAGCTCTGATTTAATCTTATAGGAAAGGCCATTTTTTTCATCCTGATTCCATACTATAGGCTGGAAACTTTTGATCAGATTATGTTTTGAGCTTAATCCTGAAGGAAAAGCTAAAAGTCAAATTAAATCCCTCCCTCTAAACAAGTGAAAGGACAAATCATCCAAGATTGTGTACCTTATTCAGATTGCACATACCATGTGCCTTAGACTATAATGCCATAGATTTAATAAACTTTGGGTTAAGAAGCAACTGCATTTCAGAAATTTGATGAAAGGAAAAAAAAACTATAAATAAGAGAATCTTTCCTCTTTTCTATAATGCCACATGTGGCAATTCAACATTCAGGCCTCAGAATTATATTTCTGATTGACACAGTAAAAGCACTTTCTCATACAGGAGCTCATTTTAAAAACTTAACTATAGTTTACAGCTCATAGTTTTCATTAGTATTCACTCTTTATATTGAAAAAACATTTATTCCAATAACCTATAGATAACCTAAAATTTTCCATTTAACCACTTCCAAATGTACAATTCAGTGGTGTTAGTTACATTCACAATGTTGTGCTACCAACACCACCATCCATTACCAAAACATTTTCATCATCTCAAACAGAAACTCCATACCAATTGTCCTAGTTCACTAGCTGCCAAAATGCAATATACCAGAAATGGAATGGCTTTTAAAAGGGGCAATTTAATAAGTAGCAAGGTTTACAGTTCCAAGGCCAAGAAAATGTCCCAATGAAAACAAGTCTATAGAAATGGCCAATCTAAGTCATTCAGGGAAAGATACCTTGGTTCAATAAGGCCAGTGGCATACAGCATTTCTTTTTCAACTGGGAAGGCATGTGGAAAACATGGTGACAGTCTACTAGCTTTCTCTCCTGGCTTTCTGCTTCATGAAGATCCCCCAAGGGTGTTCTCCTTCTTCATCTCCAAAGGTCACTGGCTGGTGGACTCTGGTTTTCTCAGCCCTGTGGCTCTACTCAGCTCTGCTACAGCTTTCTTGTGGCTCTCTCATCATTCTCTGCTCTCTCAGAATCTCCTCTTTTACAGGACCCACATAGAATGGGTGGTGACACACCTCCATCTAATCAAGTTTAATACCTACAATTGATTCAATCAAATCTCCATGGAGATGACCTAATCAAGTTTCCAACCTATAGTGCTGAATAGAGATTAGAAGAAACCATTGCTCCCACAAGACTGATTAGGATTAAAACATGGCTTTTCTACGGTACACAAATCCTTTCAATTCAGCACACAAATTAAGCATTAACTCCCTATTCTCCACTACACCATTACTCCTGATAACCTGTATTCTCCTTTCCCACTCTATGAATATGCATATTATAATTATTTCATAGAAGTACGATTATACAGTAGTTGTCCTCTTGCATCTGGTTTATTTTGCTCAACATCATGTCTTCAAAGTTCACCAGTATTGTAGCATGTATCAAAATTTCACTCCTTTTTAAACTTGTTAAAATGAATTGGCTGCCCCCGTTGGCATTTCCGGGAATGACCCCTTTTCTAAAAAGTAACTGGGACTTTCTAAATAAATAAAAAGTGGGGGCTTTCAAGAAAAAAAAGGAATATACCCTGCAAAAGCTGCAGTTAAAGCAACAATTGGAAATTAGTTGTTTCAGTTCCATAAAAATAACCTGTTCATCCTGATATTCTCATAAGCAGTGGTGACAACCAAATCAAAAGACTGAACCCTTGGTCTTGGGGTTTGTTCCTATGAAATTTATCCCCAGAAAGGATAGGCTAAGCCTACTTAAAACTGGGCCTAAGAGTCACCCCAGAGAACCTCCTGTTGTTCAGATGTGGCCTCTCTCTCTCTCTCAGCCAACAGGGCAAGCAAACTCACTGCCCTACTGCTCTCCATGTGGGACATGACTCTCGGGGGTGTAAACCTCCCTGGCAACATGGGAAAGAAATCCTTGAATGAACTGGGAATCAGCATAAAGTTATTGAGAAAACCTTCTTGACCAAAAAGGGGAAGAGAGAAATGAGACAAAATAAAGTGTCAGTGACTGAGAGATTTCAAACATAGTGGGGAGGCTATCCTGGAAGTTATTCTTACATATTATATAGATATCCCTTTTCAGTTTATGGTGTATTTGAGTAGCTAAAGGGAAGTACCTGAAATGGTAAAGCTGTTCTCCAGTAGCTTTATTTCTTGAAGATGATTGTATAAAGATATCTTACAATGTGACTGTGTAATTGTGAAAACCTTGTGTCTGATGTCCCCTTTATCTAGGGTATGGGCAGATGAGTATGAATAAAAAAGCAAACAAATAATAGGGGAAACAAAGGTTAAAATACATTGGGTAGATGGAAATACTAGTGGCCAATGAGAGAGAGGGGTAAGGGGAATGGTATGTATGAGTTTTTTCTTTTTATTTCGTTTTCTGGAGTGATGCAAATGTTCTAAAAAGTGATCATGGTGATGAATATATTACTATGTGATGATATTGTGAGCCATTGATTGTACACCATGTATGGAATGTTTGTATTTTGTTTTGTCAATAAAAATATTTTTTATTCAAAACAGACAAGTATACCTTAATAACCAATCTAAAATCATTCTGCACTATGTAAGAAGCTACTTTATAAGGAGAATATAAATGTCAACCAACTGTTGTAACTTCCCCTTTGGAAATACCCTATCATCTTTATAAACTAATGTTACTTCCTAACTATTTCAGGCTCTTACTTCTCTTTGAGTTCTCCCTGCTCAAGCATTATCTCTTACAATAAACCTATTAAATTGGTTATTATTGGTGATTCAGTTTCTTTTAAAATACAAAAGTAATATTTCAGTATATGTGTACATATATACAATGTTTTGTTTATCTTCTCTTCTGTTGTTGGACACTTCAGTTCCTTCTACCTTTTAACAATAGTAAATGATACTGCTATGAACATCAGCATGCAAATATCTGTCCACATCACTGCTTTTGGTTCTTTTGAGCATATGACTGAAAATGGATTTGCCAGGTCACATGGAAATTCAATGTTTAATTTTCTGAGAGACCACCAAAGTATTTTCCACAGAAGTTTTCCATTTTACATTCCCAACCACAAAGCACAAGTGTGGTCTTGCTTCACAGCCTTGCCAAAACTTGTTAATTTCAGTTGATTTAATGCTAATCATTTGACTGAGTAAGAATGGCATATCCATGTAGATTTCATTTGCATTTTCCAAATAGCTAATGACATTGAGCATCATTTCATGTACTTATCAGAAAATTGTATATCTTCTTTGGAGAAATGTCTATTTGAATATTTGACAATTCCTTAATTGAGCTATATTTTTGTTGTTGAGATGTAGGAGTTTTATAGATTCTGAATATTAAATCCTTATAAGATATATGGTTTCCAAATATTTTCTTTCATTCTTGATAATGTGCTTTGATGCACAAAAGTTTATAAACTTGAGGAAGTCACATTTATCTGTATTTTTCCTTTTGTTACTCATGTTTATGCTGTAAAGTCTAAGAAACCAATGCCTGACACAAGGTCCTGAAATGCTTCACCACGTTTTCTTCTAGAAGTTTCATACTTTTATTTCTCATGTTTAGGTTTTAAATATATTTTGAATTAATTTTTCATTATGGTGAGAAGTAGAGGTTCATTTCCATTCTTATACATATGGGTATCCAGTTCTTCAGGCACTACTTGTTGAATAAATTCTTTTTCCACATTGAGCACACCTGGCAACATTGTTAAAAATCAATTGATTTTAACTATCAAAATTCACTCATTAATGTTAAGGAGTACAGATGTTCAACAAGACAGACTACCAAGATCCAAAAATAGATAATACAATACTATCCAATGGTTGCATGATATTGTAAGGACACTGAATGAAGCTGAATGTCAGTATGGTTGAGGGAGGAGGGTTGGGGGCATGTATGACACCAGAAGGAAAGATGGAGGATAAGGACTGGGACAGAGTAACTTAGCAATGCCTAGAGTAGAAAATCATGGTGATTAAATATAAGACACGTATTTGCATGAGGGAGAATAAATAAATGTCTACATTGCAAGATGTTGGAAATGTGATGGTAAATGGGTATAAAAATACAATCATGCAAACTAGAGTCTATAATTAACAGCAACATTGTAATATGCTTCCATTGAATGTGACAAAGGCAATATACCAAATCTAAATGTCAGTAAGCAGGGGATATGGGGCAGGCATATGGGGTTATTTTATGAATTTAAAAATATTTAAATTATTCAAAGCACTTTCTCTGATCACAATGGAATGAAGATAGATATCAATAACCATCAAAGAATAAGAACTTTCACAAATATATGGGGATTAAATAACAAACTCTTAAACAATGAGGGGATCAAAGAAGAAATTGCTAGAGAAATCTGTAACTATCTGGAGATGAATGAAAACAAGAATACAACAAATCAGAACTTATGGGATGCAGCAAATGCTGTACTGAGAGGAAAATTTATTGCCTTAAATGCCTATATTAAAAAAAACAACAAAGAGCAAAAGTCAAGACCTAACTGCTCACCTGGAGAACTTCAGAAAGAACAGCAAACTAACCCCAAAGCAAATAGGAGAAGAGAAATAACAAAGATTAAAAGAACAGAGTTAAATGAATGGGAGGACAAAAGAACAATAGTAAGAATCAACAAAACCAAAAGTTGGTTCTTTGAGAAAATCAATAAAATTGATGGGCCACTAGCAAGACTAAAAAAAGAAAAAGAGAGAGAGGCTGCAAATAAAATCAGAAATGAGAAGGGGTGCACACAGACCCTGAAGAAATAAAACAAATCATAAGAGGATACTATGAATAACTACATGCCAACAAATTAGACAACTTAGATGAAATGGACAATTCATAGAAACACACAAACATTCTACACTGACTCAGGTAGAAATAGAAGATCTCAACAAACCACTCACAAGTAAAGAGATTCAATCAGTCATCAAAAATCTTCCTACAAAGAAAAGCCCAGGCCCAGATGGCTTCAAAGGGGAATTTTATTGAACATTCCAAAAAAGAAGTAACACCAATCCTGCTCAAACTTTTCCAAAAAATTGAGGAAAAAGGAACACTATGTAACTCATTTTATGAAACTAATATCATTTTAATATCAAAACTGGGTAAAGATACTATAAAAAAGGAAAACTACAGGCCAGTTTTCCTGATGAACATAGATATAAAATTTCTCAACAAAATACTAGCAAATAGAATCCAGTAACACATTAAAAGAATTATACACCATGACCATGTGGGGTTTATACCAGGAATGCAAGGATGTTTCAATGCAACAAAATCAATCATTGTAATACAGCGCATTAGCAAATCAAAAAGGAAAAATCATATGATCATGTTGATTGATGCTGAAGAAGCATTCGACAAAATTCTGTCCTTTTCTGATAAAAACACTTCAAAGATAGGAGTCAAAAGTTACTTCCTCAATATGATAAAGGACATATATGAAAAGCTGATCGCCAACATCATACTCAATGGAGAGAGACTGAAAGCTTTCCTCCTAAGATCAGGAACAAAACAAGGATGCCCGTGTCACCACTATTATTCAACATTGTACTAGAATTTTTAGCTAGAGCAATCAGGCAGGACAAAGAAATAGAAGGCATTCAAATTGGAAAGGAATAAGTAAAATTTTCATTATTTGCAGATGACATGATATCATACATGAAAAGTCCTGAGAAATCTACAACAAAGTTACTTAAGCTAATAAAAAAATTCAGCAAGGTGGTGGGATATAAAATTAATGTGCAAAAATCAATAATGTTTCTATACACAACCAACGACTTAACTGAGGAGTCAGTTAAGGAAAAAAAAATTCCATTCAAAATAGCAACTAAAAGAATCAAGTATTTAGGAATGAACTTAACTAGGGACATAAAGGACTTGCACACAGAAAACTACCCAACATTCCTAAAAGAAATCAAAGGAGATATAAATAGGTGGAAGGACATTCCCTGCTCATGGATAGGAAGGTTAAATATACTTAAGATGTTAGGATGTCAATTCTACCCAAACTGACCTACAGATTCAACACAGTACCAATCAAAATCCCAACAATCTACATTGAAGACTTTGAAAAAGCTAGTTACCAAATTCATCTGGAAGGGAAAAAGACCCTGAATAGCTAAAAGCATTCTGAAAATGAATTGGGAGGATTAACACTTTCTGATTTTAAAACCTTTTATAAAGCCACAGTGGTCAAAACAGCATGGTACTGGCACAAAATTCCATTGACCAATGGAATCAAATTAAAAGTGTAGAAATAACCACTAAATCTATGGTTAACTGATTTTTTTACAATGTCCACAAATCCACTGAACGAGGACAACATAGTCTTTTCAATAAATGGTCATGGGAGAACTTGATATCAATAGCCCAAAGAATGAAAGAGGACCCTTACCTTACACCCTACACAAAACTTAACTCAAAGTAGATCAAACACCTAAATATAAGAACTAGCACCATAAAGCTTCTAGAAGAAAATGTAGGGAAACATCTTCAAGACCTAGTAATAGGAGATAGCTTCCTAAACTTTACACCCAAAGCACATGCAATAAAAGAAAAAATAATAGATAAATGGGAACTCCTCAAAATCAAATGCTTCTGCACCTCAAAAACTTTATCAAAAAGGTAAAGAGGTAACCAATTCAATGGGAGAAAAATATTTAGAAATCACACATCAGACAAATGTTTGATATCCTATATACATAAAGAAATCATACAACTCAACAAAAGAACGAACAACCCAATTATAAAATGGGCTAAAGATAAGAACAGGCATTTTTCTGAAGAGCAAATACAGATGGCTCAAAAGCACATTAAGAGGTGTTCATTTTCATTAGCTGTAAGGGAAATGCAGATCAAGACTACAATCAGATACCACCTCACACCTATATGAATGGCTGCTAAAAAACATACAAGAGACTATAAATGTTGGAGAGGATGTGGAGAAATTGGGACACTTATGCACTGCTTGTGGGAATGTATAGTGGTAAGCTATATGGATGACAGTTTGGCAATTCCTTAGGAAACTAAATATCAAGTTGCCCTATGACCCAGCAATAGCACTACTTGGTATATACCCAGAAGATCTGAAAGCAGTGACAAAAACAGACATTTGACACTGATGTTCATAGCAGTATTATTCACAGTTACCAAAAGATGGAAACAATCCAAATGCCTATCAACAGAAGAGTGGATTAACAAAGTGTGGTATATACATACAATGGAATATTATGCAGCAGTAAGATGAAATGATGTCCTGAAGCACATGACAAGATGAATGAGCCTAGAGGACATAATGCTGAGTGAAATAAGCCAGACACAAAAAGATAGATACTGTATGACTCCACTTTTATGACCATGGTAAAGTTTATTCAGGAAAATGAAATGGAGAAGCTTGTAAAAAAATATCCTTGGGCATTCCCTCACTGGGTTGGGGTCTTTCAGGCATTTTTCTATGTCTATGATCCAGACTATGCAAAGACATTCCTGAGCAGAACAGATCCTAAGTCCCAGTGCCTGTACAAGTTCTTGATTCCACGTATTGGCAAAGGGCTAGTCAGTCTAGATGGGCCAAAGTGGTTCCAGCACTGCTGCCTTCTAACCCCTGGATTCCACCTTAACATCTTGAAACCATATTCAGAGGTGATGGTTCATTCTACCAACATGATGCTGGAGAAGTGGGAAAAGCTGTGCATCACTCAGGACACAACTGTGGATGTCTTAGAGCACATCAACTTCATGGCTTGGACATACTAATGAAATGTGCTTTCAGCAAGGAGACCAATTGCTAGATAAATGGCAGGAATGACCCTTATGTTAAGCAACATTTGAACTTGGAAAAATCATCTACTACTTGTAAAATCATGTACTACTTGTACAGTTTCTGGTATCACTATGACCTGATTTCAATTTCAGTCCTTCAGGCCACTGCTCCCAGGAGTTAAGACAAATTCCACATCAGTATACAGAAAGGATAATCCAGGACAGAAGGAAGTCCCTCACAGATGACAGGAAGTAGGATAACACTCATAAGAGGAACTATCAGTATATTCTGGATATTTTCTTTTCTGCCCAGGTAGAAAATGGAGACATTTTCTCAAATACTGACCTATGGGCAGAGATAAACACATTCATGTTGGTTTGGCATGAAATCACAGCAAGGGCCATCTCCTGGCTTCTCTATTGCTTGGCTCTGTACCCTGAGAATCAGGAAAGATGCTGGGAGGAAATCAGGGGCATACTGGAAAACAGATCTTCAATCACCTGGGACAACCTGGCTGGCTGAGATGTCGTACATCACAATTTGTCTCGAGGAGGTGCTTCAGATGATTTCTTCAATCCCATCCATTTCCAGAGAGCTCAGCAAGCCCATTATCTTCTCAGATGGGTTCTCTTTGCCTTCCCAGAATGACTGTGATTCTCAGTATTTGGGGTCTTCACTACAACCCTGCCATCCGGGAAAACCCAAAGGTCTTTGACCCCTTGAGGTTTTCTCTAGAGAATTCTGATCAGAGCCATTTCATATCTTCTTACCATTCTCAGCTGGGCCAAGAAACTCCATCAGGCAGCAGTTTGCCATGGTTGAGTTAAAAGTAGCTATGGTCTTGTTTCTTCTCCACTTCAAGGTGACCCCAGATCCCACCCGGCCTCCCATCTTATCTTAGATTGCCCTCAGATCAAAGAATGGGGTCTACTTGAGCCTGAAGAAACTCTCCTAATGATAGATCTCAGGGCACAAGGATTAAATATATTTTGCTTTTAAAGTTAAATTACAGCCCATGGTCCAGGCAAATGGAGAAGAATCAACCAAACTGTGGCGGGAAAGTCGGGCATGGGTAGAGTAGAGGCTCTCTATGGAGCTGCAGATAATCCTAAAAAAACTTCTAAGTGTCTCAGAGTCTACTAAGTCTCTCTGAATCTCAGATCTTTTCTATTTGGTTCAGGCTACTATTAGTGCTACATACCAAGCACTTCACTAGGTGATTTTCATATGTTTTCTATTGTTTTTAAAAAATAGCTTAAAGAATTACACAAGTAATATGTGAATAGTTTTTAAAATAGTTTTTAGAATTACACAATATGTGAATGTATGCCCACTGTAAAAAATTTCCAAAACTAGAAATTGTGGAATAAAAAGTAAAATTCCCACTGTAAATATCCTGCACACCTGGCCCTTACCAATCCCATTGTCTTTCTTAGAGACACAATAGTTATGCATTCTTCTAAACTTTTCCCTATACATTTCATATATACATACATATATATGTGTTCTTATAGATGGATCGTATCCATACTGTTCTTACTTTTTTCTTTTAATAACCCCCACCCCTTATTCTTTTATATTCTTTATAATGGCTTCAAGGTATTTCATAAAGTGGATGTACTATAATTAACTTAATTATTCTCCTATAAATGGATACTTCAAATTTGAATAGTTTTTAAGCTTGCTTATTGGCCATTTGTGTTTATCTTTGTTTTTGTTCTCTGTAATTTGTACATCAACTATGTTTATATTTCTAGTGAGGTTGTTTGCATTTTTCTTATGGATTCATATGAGTTCTTTTTTAATTGCATGATTTTGGAACAAAAAAGAGTATTTGCAATGTTCCCTTGAGGAACTGGGGAAAAGTAAAAATATTAAATTTCCACAGCTGGGGAAAACCTGATATTCTCGTAGTTATCAGTACTGCCAAATTGATGGATCAGGCCCTCAATCTTGGGGCTTACTTTATGAAACTTATTTCTGTGAAGGAGAAGCTAAGTCTACTTATAATTATGCCTGAGTTACCACCAGAGAACCTCTTTTCTTGCTCAGGTGTGGCTTCTCTCTCTCTAAACCAACTCAGTGGGTAGATTCACTGCACTCTCCTCTACATGGGATATGCCCTCCAGTGGAGTAAATCTCCCTAGCAACATGAGACATGACTTCTGGGGATGACTCTGGCCCTTATGCTGACATCATGGGATTGAGAAAGACTTCTAGACCAAAAGGGGGAAGAGAAATAAAACAAAGTAAATTTTCAGTGGCTGAGAGATTTTGATTAGAATCAATAGGCTATTCTGGAGATTTTTCTTATGCAGTTATATAGATATCTCTTTTCAGTTTTCTGGTGTATTGTAGTAGGTGAAGGGAAATACTTGAAACTGTTGACCTGTAATCCAACACCCTTGATTTTGAAGATGATTGGATTACTATAGAGATTTTTAGGTGTGACTGTATGATTGTGCAAACCTTGGAACTGGCACTCCCTTTATTCAGTGTATGCATAAATGAGGAAGAAAGTTTTAAAAAGCAAAACTAACTAAATAAATAATGGGGATGAGGAATGGGGTTTTGGGGTGTTCATTTTTACTTTGTCTTTCCTTTTATTCTTATTTTTATTTTTTGAAGTAATGAAAATGTGCAAAAATCAATTGTGATGATGAATGCACAGTTTTATGAAAATATTGAGAGACACTGAATAATTTAGATGATTATATTGTATGTAAATGCACAATATATCTCAGTAAAATTGCATTTTAAAAATCAATTGAGGAAGGTACAAGGGAAAGCTTCCAGGGAAGATGGCAGAGTAGGAAGATAGAGGACCCACTCCTACAAAAAACAGCTAGTGAAGAGTCATTAACTGTTTGAACCAACCATTCTGGGACCTCAGTAACCAGAGGAGCATTGTATAGCATCCAGGAAAAGCAGAACAGGGAGACTAAAGCTTCGGCAAAAACTGAGTAAATCACTCCTTTAGCACATTTGTTGCCCTTTCTCTACACTCTAGACATGCCTCAGGGAAGAACAGAGAGGGCCACAAAGGTTTTCCTCCTTGTTAAGTGTGTGTATGTGTGGCAGGGGCATGATCGAGTGCTGAACACAGCCTCTGATCAGCACATTTGCCTGCTCAGTTTCAATTCTGAATTGGATTCTAGCCTTCCCTGAACAAGGATGCTTGTGGCCATTGTTTCAACACTGATCCACAGAGATTGAAAATTACACCCCTCCTTCAGACTGCAGAGAAGGTTTGTTGAAGAGTGCCATCTGCAGGGTAGGCCAGGAAAGTGCAGCTTAGGGGAGGTGAGGAAATAAAAATGACTTTTTAGTGTCTTCTCTGGCCATCTCCCAAGAGACCTCTGTAACTGTACTGCACCACCTTCATTGGTCTCTAGCCCTGTTTTGTTCAGATAAACAAAGGCAATTTTAAAGATCTAGAATAAGTTGAACCAAGTGTAAAAGAAAAACTTTAATACAAAACCAATGAAAAATAAAACCCTTAGCAGAGAGAAAAACTGACCATCAGACATACTAAGAAGCAAGAAGATATGGCCATTCAAAGGAAGAAATTTAAAACTCACAGGAAACACATAATTTGGAAAAAATAATCAAGGATGTTCAAACAAATCTCCTAAATCAATTCAAGGAGATAAAGGAAAAGATGACTAAAAAGATAAAGTATGTTAAGAAGATAATGGGTGAGCATAAAGAAGAATATAAAAGCATGGAAAGCAAAATAACAGAACTGATAGAAATGAAATACAATAGATGAAATTTGAAATACCCTAGAGGAATACAACAGCATACAGGAACAGGCAAAATAAAGGATCAGTGAATTAGAAGACAAAACAATCATAATCTAATAGACAGAGGAACACACAGAAAATATGAATGGAAAAAATTGAGCAGAATCTCAGGGGACTGAATGACAATATGATGTACACAAACATATCTATCATGAGTGTCCCAGAAAGAGAAGAGAAGAGAAAAGAGGCAGAAAGAATATTTGAGGAAATAATGACTAAAAATTTCTCAACCCTTATGACAGTCTATAATATGAATATCCATGAAGCGTAACATACTCTATGCAAGAATAAATTCTAGAAAACTTACTCCAAGACATATGCTCTAATCAGAATGTCAAATGCCAAAGATAAAGAATCCTGAAAGTAGCAAGAGAAAAGCAATTCATCACATATAAGAGACTCTCAATGAAACCAAATTCTGATTTCACATCAGAAATCATGGAGAAGAGAAGGTAGTAATGTGATATATTTAAGATACTTAAAGAGAAAAATTGTCAGGCAAGAATTCTTTATCTGGAAAAACTGCCCTTAAAAATGAAAGGGAGGGTGGTGCAACGATGGCTCAGTGGTAGAATTCTCATCTACCATGCCAGAGACCCAGTGGTGTCTGCCCATGCAAAAAAAAAAACAAAAAAGAAAGAAAGAAAGAAAAAGAAGGGGAGTTTAAAACATTTACAGATAAAAGAACCTCAGAGAGTTTGTTAACAAGAGCCCTGCCCTATAAGAAATACTAAAGGAAGTTCTGCAAGCTGAAAAGAAAAGACAGGAGAGAGAGAATTAGAACGGAGTTAGAATGGAAGATTAGCAGTAAGATAAACTAAGAGGGGGGAAATAGAGACAAAAACAAGATACGACATATAAATGCTAAAAGATAAAATGGTCAAAGTAACTCTCCCCTACAGTTATAGCATTGAATGTTCATGAATTAAACCACCCAAACAAAAGACACAGATTGGCAGAATGTCTTAAAAATATGATCTATCTATATGATTTCTACAAGAGAACAACCTTAGACAAAAAGACACAAATAGATTGCAAGTCAATGTCTGGAAAAAATTATTCCATGCAAACAGCAATGAAAAAAAAATCCAGTACTGCTATTTTAATATCAGATAAAATAGATGCTAAATCTAAAACTGATATAAGAATAAAAGAAGAACATTATATATAAAAGAAGCAAAAAAAGTCAAAGAAATACCAACCGCAAATACTTATGCACCTAAATATATAAGACAATGATTATAATATAATGATTACCAAAAGTACATGATATAAACACTGGAAGATCTGAAGGGAATAATAGATGTCTCCACAATAATACCTGGAGATTTTAATATACCACTCTCATCAATAGCTAGAACATCTAGACAGGGGACCAATAAGGAAACTGATAATTTGAATAATATGATAAATGAACCAGAACTAACAGATATATTCAGAACATTGCTCCCCAAAACAATAGGAAATACATTTTTCTCAAGTACTTATGGATCATTCTCCAGGGTAAATCATATTCTCTGGGTAGATCATTGTCACAAAGCAGTTCTCAATAATTTTTAAAAATGAAATTATACAAAGAACTTTCTCTGATCATAATTGAATAAAACTGGAAATCAATAACAGGCAGACAACTGGAAAATTAACAAGTATATGGAGGTTAAACAACACTCTTAAACAATCAGTGGCTCAAGGAAAAAGCTTCAAGAGAAATAAGTAAACATCTCAAGACAAATGAAAACAAGAATCCAACATATCAAAACTTATGGGATGCAATGAAGGCACTGCTGAGAAGGAAATTTATAGCCCTAAATGCTTACCTTAAAAAAGAAAAAGGAGCTAAAATTGAAGACCTAATTGCACACCTGGAGGAAGTACCAAAAAAAAAAAAAAACAGCAAAATGAGCCTGAATCAAGCAGAAGGTAATAAATAGCTAAGATTTGAGTAGATATAAATGAAATTGAGAATTAAAAACAATAGAGAAAATTAACAAAACCAAAAATTAGTTTTTTGAGAAAATCAATAAAATTGATTAACCCTTAGCTAGACTGACAAAGAAAAAAAAGGAGAAGATGCAAATAAATAAAATCAGAAATGAGAGGGGAGACATTATCATTGAACTCATGGAAATGAAAGATATGAGGATACTATAAACAACTTTATCCCAACAAATTAGACAAATTAGTTAAAATGGGCATTTTTTAGAAACACACAATCACCCTACAATGAACAAACAGAAGACCTCAAAAAAAAATGACAAGTAAAGAGATTGAATCAGGTATCAAAAGCCTCCCAACAGAGAAAAGTCTGGGAAAGAAGCTTCACAAGTGAGTTCTACCAAGCATTTCAAGAAGTATTAATTTCAATCCTGCTCAGACTCTTCCACAAAAAGTGATGAAGATGGAACACTATTTAAATCATTCTATGAAACCAACATCACTTTATTAACAAAGCCAGATAAAGATACTACAAAGCAAATAGAAAATTATAGATCAATTACTCTTATGAATAAAGAGGTAAAATCCTGAGCAAAATGCATGAAAATTAAATCTAACAACCTATTAACAGAATTATACATCATGATCAAGTGGATTTTACCCCAGGTATGCAAGGATGAGTCAACACAAGAAAATCAATTAATGTAATACACCGTATTAAGTCCATGGGGAAATTGGCATGATCATGCCAATATAAAAGGCATTGGACAAAACCCAGCATCCATTCTTGATAAAAACACTTATAAAACTAGAAATAGAAGAAAGGCGTCAACGTGAAAAGGAGCATACATGAAAAACCCACAGCTATCATTGTACTCAATGTTGAGAAAATGAAAGTTTCCCTAGGATCAGGAACAAGACAAGGATACCCACTGTCACCATCATTATTCAACATTATACTAGAGGTTCTAGCTAGATACATTAGGCAAGAAAAAGAAATAAAGGCATCTATGTTAGTTTGCAGGCTGCCAGAATGTGATATACCAGGAATAGAATGGCCTTTAAAAATAGAATTTAATAAGTTACAAGTTTACAATTCTAAGCCTATGAAGATGTCCAAACTAAGGTATCCATGTAAAAATACTTTAATTCAAGGAAGGCTGATGGGTCTAGAACACCTCTGCCAGCTGGGAAGTCACATGCTGGCATCTGCTCGCCTTTTGCTCCTGGGCTCCATTGCTTTTGGCCTCTGTTCCTGTGGGGGTTCCTCACTTTGCTTCTCCAGGGCTGGCTTTCATCTCCTGGCTTCCCTTGGCTCTCTCCAGATTCTGGTTTGCTTAACATATCATGGTGACATCTGCTGGGCTACAAGCATCTGTGTCAGTTCTCTCTCTGTCGGCTCTGTTGTTTCTGTAGGATCTCTCTCTGTCAGCTCTGAGGTTTCTGTCATTTCTGGCTCTCTCCAAAATGTTTCACTTTATAAAGGATTACAGTAAAGTAATCAAGACCCACATGAAATGGGTGGAGTCACACCTTCACCCAATCAAAGGTCATACCCACAATTGGGTGTGTCGAATCTCTGGAGATAATCTAATTAAAAGTTTCCAACCTAAAGTGCTGAATTAGGATTAAAAGAAACAGCTGCTCCCACAAGATTGGATCAGGATTAAAACATGGCTTTTCTGTGGTACAAAATACTTTCATACTGGCACAGCAACCAAATCAAAAAGAAGATATAAAACTTTCCTTATTTGCAGTGACATGATCCCATATATAGAAAGTCCTGAAAAAAGCTAGTACAGCTAATAAACAAATTCAGCAAAGTGGCAACATCAAAACTCAGAAATCAGTAATGTTCTTACACCATTAATGAGCAATACAAGGAGAAAATCTAGGAAAAAATCCATTTCTAATACCGACTAGAAAAACTAAATACCTAGGAATAAATTTAACCAAGGATGTAAAGCACTTGTACACAGAAAATGACAAAATACTGCTAGAAGAATCAAAGGAGACCTGAATAGAGGAAGGACATTCTATCTTCATGGATTGAAAGACAAACTATCATTAAAATATAAATTTTACCCAAATTGATTTATAAATTCAATGAAATTACCATCAAAATTCCATCAGCCTACTTTGCAGAAAATGAAAAAGCAGTTATCAAATTTATTTAGAAGTGTGTAACTGTCCTCAAAAGCCAAAAACATTTTGAAAAAGAAGAGCAAAGTTGGAGGACTCACAGTTCCTGACTTACAGCATATTATAAAGCTATAGTGGTCAAAACAGCATGGTACTGGTATAAAGATAGATAAATTGATCAATAGAATCAAACAGTATTCAGGAATAGACCTTCACATCTACAATCAATTTATTTTTATAAAGATGGCCTTGGAAGATGGAAGAATGAGGTGGACTGAATTCACCCCTGTTCTGTAGAATAAGAAAGGGGATGGGGAGAAGTAGCAGAATGTGAGGAAGTGGGAATTCAAGAAAACTGACTATCCTTCCAGTCCAGCCTGCCACAGCTGCAGCATGTGGAAACCTCCCTGAGTAGCTTCATGACTGGCAACATAGGCAAGGAGCCTGGAGGCATGCCTGGCTGGCCATTCACCATGAAAAGCCATACCACTGGGCACTCTGCTACTTCTCCCCATCCCCTTTCTTATTCTACAGAGCAGGGTTGAATTCAGTCCACCTCATTCTTCCATCTTCCAAGGCCATCTTTATAAAAATAAATTGATCATAGATGTGAGGGTCTATTCCTGAATTCTGCTGATTCTATTGATCAATTTATTTATCTTTATGCCAGCACCATAAAGAAGTCACCTGGGCCAGGTACTGAAAATAGCCATCCCATCAGGTGCAGTGAACAGCAGATCAGCTGGGCACCAGGTACTGCAGATCCGCTGCTCCCCCATGCACTGCGATTGGCCCCACATTCCACATGAGGACAAGCTTTCCTGTCACCACCTGCTGGGAGAAGCCCCCAGCTGTGCACACCATTTCCAACCCATCAGCTGCAGTGGAGGGAGGTGCCTCAGGAGCAACACCTGCTGGGACTAAATGGCAAGTGCAGTCTCACAAACACCCTATCTGCCTACTTTTTTTTTAATATATGTTTTATTAGTAGCATTATTATTTATCTTTACCTTTATGTTCATTTATATATATTTAATTTTTAGTCATTTTATTATTCTTTTTTTATTTTCTCTCCCGTCTGTGAGTACCAGTCTGAGTTCATACCCAATATATCTTGCAGTGTCTCCTTCTGACTTTGGAACCTACTACTATTGAGATGTGTTTTTTTTCATATTCTACTTTATTATTATTATTTGGGGGGTGGGTACATGGGCCAGGAACTAAGCCTGTGCCTCCCCGATAGCAGGTCTGTGTTCTACCACTGAACTACCCATGCAACCCTGCCTAGCTTTCCCAAGACTCTGGAGTAGAACTGTACCCCCTATATGACATCTGAGCCTCAATTTGGCAGGGAATTACTGGCAAACCAAGTGCAAAAGAGAACCTCCTATGCAAAATCAAGTAAATACAAAACTTGCAATAAGTGATGAAAATCAACTTGTAAATAACCTTATTAAGGTAATCAAATGCCCCAAACATGACAGAAAATAACAAAGCACATGAAGATCCAAACAGAAATGGCCCCACCAAATAACCAAATCAAAATACTGGAGGGGACACAGAATATGAAAACAACTGTCCAATGATATTTATAAAGGAATAAAAGGATATCAGGAAGACACTAGAAGAGCATAAGAAGATTCAAAAGACTAAATAGAAAAATGACAGCTCTCACAAAGATGAAAGATACAGTAGGCCAAGTTAGAAATATACTAGAGATACCCAATAGTAGATGCAAGGAAATAGAAGGAAGAATAAGTGAGTTAGAAGACAGAACAATTGAACAAGAGCACACAAAAGAACAACCTCAAGAAAGATGGAGGAAATGGAACTGGATCTTAGGGAAATGATGGACAACAAAAAGTGCACAAATAGAAGAATCGTTCACATAGATTATAAGTTCTTATAGCAGGCACATTTAGCCTGGAGTGCTAATTATTATTTCTGGTTTTTGAGAGGCTGTTTTATATATGTACAGCATGATATGGCATTTAGAATTAAGAATGAAGCTGATCAGGTTGTGATTAAGGTAATTCATAATACAGGGGTATGGAAGACATTGTCTATATTTTAGAACCTCATCTACTCCTTGAGACCAAAGGAAGAAAGGCTTATTTTGTTCAGAACTCAAATTTTCTGTAGCACATAATCTAACTCAATGGATTTGGATAGATCATTTCAACAGTCCAAACATAAGGAGCCCAGAATAAGGATGTGGGCCTTTAATCTGATACAGCTTAATTTAATGCCTGGATACATCCCAGAGTACATTAAGCAGGTAATCAAAAAGTACTGGCAAAGTCCCTTGAAGGATAGTAGAAAAAATATGGAACTATTAAACTTTCCCACAAGGGAACCCCCGATACTGTGTCAAACATTAGGAATACCCAAATCAATAGCCAAGCCCTTGATCTTAAGGATTGCTCTTGTGAAGCTTATGTATGAGTGAAGAAGCTTAACCTACCTATAGCTATGAATAAGAGTTACTTCAGGAGGACCTCTTTTGTTGCTCAGAAGTGGCCTCTCTCTGTTTAAGTCAAGCTCTGTAAGTGAAATCATTGCCCTCCCCTCTATATTGGTCATGACATCCAGGGGTAAAAGTCTCCCTGGTGGCATGGGAGATGACTCCCAGGAATGGATATGGCCCTGGCACCATGGGACCTACAATGCCATCCTGAACAAAAGGGGGAAAAGAAGTGGAACAATTAAGGTATCAGTGGCTGAAAGAGTTCAAATAGAGTCAAGAGGCTACTCTGGAGGTCACTTATGCAAGCTTCAGCTAGACACTGCTACCTACAATTATTTGCCAAATCCCATCCAAAACCATTCCAACCAATCCTAAAGAACACTTAGGGCATTATATAAGATTCTACAAAGGTTCCATGCACTGGGGTAACATTCCAGAAACCTACCACCTCCAGATGGGTGTCTGGACCAGATAAGTCCTAAAATGCAGAGGGGCCAGTCTCTCCAGAACATCAAATATTTGCACCCCCCTGTTCCATATTATCAAAAACCCCTCCCAACATGAAAAAGTTAGAATGGCCATAGCCCAAATACCCCATAAACAGAGAGAGAAAGATCAAAGGTGATGGTGGAGTCATTAGCTGCTGAATTATTATATTGATATTTCTTTTAGTCTCCAGTATCTCAGATCAGCTAAAAGTAAAAATCTAAAATGAAATTGTAAGCCGTACCAAACTCTGAAATCTGTTCTACAACTAACTGTTGTAATGTGCTTTGAAATTTATTGTGTTTTATGTATATGTGTTATCTTTTGCAAAAAAAGAAAAAAATATTTCTTCTAACCTCCAGTGTTTTAGAGCAGCTAGAAGGTAAAATCTGAAATAGTGGAATCATAACCCACAACATACTCTGAGATCTGTTCTATAACTACTTGTTGAAGTATACTTTGAAAATCCTTGTATTTTTTTTTACATGGGTAGGCACCGGGAATCGAACCCAGGTCCTCTGGCATCGCAGGCAAGCATTTCTGCCTGCTAAGCCACCATGGCCTGCCCTCCTTGTTTTTTTTTTTTTTTTTTTTTTTTGCTTGTTTGCTTTATTTGTATATATGTTTTATTTAACAATTAAAAAAAAATTTGAAAAAGAGAATCATTGGTATCCCAGAAGAAGAGAATAAAGAGCTGGGAAGGTTAATAGAAGATATAATGGGGAAAGCTTCCCAAACCTTATAAAAGATGCAAATCAAAGAGGCCCAATTTACCCCAAATAGAATAAGTCCAAATAGGCCTACTTCAAGACACATACTCATCAACTATCAAATGTTAAAGAGAAGAAGACAGTCCTAAAAGCAGCACAATTAAGGCAATCTATTACATACATATGACTGAATTAGGACTACCCAAAAAGCACCATGAGGCAAGAAAGGAGAGGTATGATGAATTTAAGATCCTGAATGAGAAAGAACTTTTTCTCCAGCCAAATTGTCCTTCAAAATTGAGGGAGTGAATAAAATCCTCAAAGAAAATCAAAGGCTGAGAGAAATAGTCAACAGGTGACCTGCCCGACAAGAAAT
Organism: Tamandua tetradactyla; assembly: GCF_023851605.1. Classification (NCBI taxonomy): domain Eukaryota; kingdom Metazoa; phylum Chordata; class Mammalia; order Pilosa; family Myrmecophagidae; genus Tamandua; species Tamandua tetradactyla. Next base: position 134,930,229 of record NC_135331.1, read on the forward strand.
ATTAAAGGGAGTCCTATCAGCTGAAAGTAAAAGACAGGAGAGGGAGTTCAGGAGGAGAGCAGAAAATTGAAGAGTACCTTAAGGGTAATTTAAAGGATAAAAAGAAAGAGGGGGAAATAATATATAGATCTGACAAATAAAAAGTAAAGGATAATTTAGTAGATTCAAGAACTGCTTTTTTACAGTAATAACTTTGAACATTAATGGATTAACCTCACCAATTAAAAGATGCATATTAGCAGAACAAATTAAAAATATAATCAATCTATACGCTATTTACAAGAGATGCATCTTAGATACGAGGGAACAAATAGATTAAAAGTGAAAGAGAGAGAAAAAATGTTCCATGCAACCTGTAACCATAAGAAATAGGAGTAGCTATACTAATATCAGATAAAATAGACTTTAAATGTGAAGACATCATAAGACAAAAAAGACAAAAAAGAACACTACAATTAATAAAAGGGAAAATTTGCCAAGAGGAAATAGCAATCATAAATCTTTATGTTCCCAATCAAGGAACTCCAAAGTACATGAGGCAACAACTGGCAAAACTGAAGGGAGCTACAGAAGTTTCAACAGTAATGGTGTGAGACTTCAATACACCACTCTCCACTATAGATAGAACAACTAGAGAAAGAATAAACAAGGATATAGAGAATTTAAACAATGCAATAAATAAATTAGACCTAATAGACATATATAGATCATTACACCCCCAAACACCAGGATACATATTCTCCTCTAGTGCACTTGGAATGTTCTCCAGGATAGATCATTTGTTGGGACACAAAATAAGTCTTTCTAAATTTAACAAGATTGAAATTATCCAAGGCATGTCTTCTGATCAAAACAGAATGAATCTGGAAATTAATAATCACCAAAGAACCAGAGCTTTCATAAATATATGGAGATTGAACAACACATACTTGAACAATCAGTGTGTCAAAAAAGAAATTGCTAGAGAAATTGATAAATACCTGGACACAACTGATAATGAGAATATACCATATCAAAACTTATGGGATGTGGAAAAGGTATTGCTTAGAGGGAATTTATGCCCAAAAAAAGCCTATATTAAAAAACAAGAATGAGCAAAAATTGAGGACTTAACTGCTCACCTGCAGAAGTTAGGGAAAGAACACCAAGCTAACCCCTAAGCAAATGAAACAAGAGAAATAACAAAAACTGAAACAGAGATAAATGAATTGTCAAAAATAAAACAATAGAAAGAATAAGCAAAACCAAAAGTTAGTTCTTTGAGAAAATCAATAAAACTGATAGACCTCTACCTAGACTGACAAAGAAAAAAAAAAAAAGAGGGCACAAACAAACAAAATCAGAAATGAGAGTGGGGTCATTACCATGGACCCTGAGGAAATTTGAAAAAAACAGAGAATACCATGATATGCCAACTAACTAGACAACTCAGATGAAATAGACAAATTCCTAGAAAGACGAACTATCTATACTGAGTCAAGAAGAAATAGAAGATCTCAATAAACCAATTACAATTAAAGAGATTCAAACAGTCATCAGCTATCTTCCCACAAAGAAAACCCCAGGACCAGACAGCTTCACAGAGGAATTTTATCAAACATTCCAAAAAAGAACTAATACCAGTCCTGCTCAAACTCTTCCAAAATATTGAGGAAAAAGAAACAATACCTGTCATGGTCAGGCTCATGTGTCAACTTGGCCAAGTTGTGGTACCTGTTTGTCTGGTTGGGCAAGTGCTGGCCTGTCTGTTGCAATGAGGACATTTCATAGAATTAGATCCTGATCACGTCAGCTGCATCCACAGATGATTCCATTTGTAATCAGCCAAAGGGGAGTGTCTTCTGCAATAAGTGATGCTTAATCTAATCAGAGGAAGCCTTTTAAGGAGGATTCAGAAGAAACAGGCTCTATTCCTGTTTTGGCTGGTAAGCCTCTCCTGTGGAGTTCATCCAGACCCTCCATCAGAGTCGTCGTCTTCACAGCCTGACCTGCGGATTTTGAACTCTACATTCCCGTGGTCACGTGAGACCCTTTTATAAATTTTATATTTGCGAATATATATAGAGAACATATATAGATAATATATGTTCTCTATTGTTCTGTTTCTCTACAGAACCCTAACTAATACACTACCTAACTCATTTTATGAAGTAGCATCACACTAATACCAAAATTGGATAGAGACACTACAAGAAAAGAAAAACAGACCAATCTCCCTAATGAACATAGATGCAAAAATTCTCAACAAAATACTAGCAAATTGAAAGCAACAGCACATTAAAAGAATTATGTATCATGACCAAGTAAGGTTTATATCAGGAATGCAAGGGTGGTTCAATGCAAGAAAATCAATCAACATAATACAGTACATAACCAAATCAAAAGAGAAAAATCACATAATCATATCATCTGATGTACAAACACATTCAACAAAATTCAGCATCCTTTCCTAATAAAAACAATTCAAAAGGTAGGAATCAAAGGAAACTTTATCAATGTCATAAAGGGCATATATGAAAAACCCATCGTTTCATACTTATTTAACAGTGAGAGATTGAAAACATTCCCCCTAAGGTCAAAAATGAAACGATACCCATTGTCACCAAATGTTTTGGTTTACTAAAGCTACCAGAAGGCAAAATACCAGAAATGGAATGCCTATATAAAAGGGTATTTATTGCAAGCTTACAGCTCTTAAGCCATAAAAATGTCCAAAATAAGGCAACCAGAGAAAGACACCTTGACTCAAGAAAGGCCAATGGGTTCAGACCAACCCTGTTAGCTGTGACAGCACATGGCTGGAATCTGCTGGGGTGCTTGGCTGCTGGTTTCCAACATCTTACCTGGGGGCATTTACTTTTTGCATCTTCAAACATGTGGGTCTCATATAGGCTATGAAGCAACTCTTCTCCAAGATTCTCTGTCAACTCTAGGCTTTCTCCAAAATGTTTCCTCTTTTAAAGGACTCTAGTAAATGAACCTATGCCCACCTTGAATGAGGGGGTCACATCTAATCAAAAGGTCCCAACCACAATTGCATGTTTCACATATCCATGGAAACAGTCCAATCAAAGGATCACACCCACTTTTGGTGGGTCACTCTCCATGGAAATAATCTAGTCAAAGTTTTTCACACACAATATTGAATATGAATTAAATGACATGATTTTTCTGGGGTACGTGACACTTTTAAACCAGCAGCCATTATTATTCAACATTGTGTTAGAAGTCCTGGCTGGGAGCAACTATACAGGAGAAAAAAATAAATGCATCCAAATAGGAAAAGAAGCAGTAAAACTTTCATTATTTGCAACTGACATAATCCTATATGAAGAAAAACCTAAGAAATCTATGACAAAGCTACTTGAGCTAATCAACAAATTTAGCAAAGTGGCAGGATACAAGATTAATGTACAAAAAACAGTAACACTTCTATACAAAACGTAATGATTCCTCTCAGGAGACAATTAAGGAACAACTTCCATTTAAAATAGTGGCCAAAAGAACCTACTGGGGCATGTGAAATTTGACACACAAAATAAAAGAAAGGGAAAATAATGAAGAAATATGGGAGGGCCTCAGGGAATTGAATCATGAAATGAAACACACAAATATATGTGTTATGGATGTCCCAGAAGAAGAGAAGGGGAAAAGGGCAGAGAGAATGATGAAGGAAACAATCACTGAAAAAAAAATTTCCCATCTCTATTGAAAAACATAAAATAACAGATCCAAGAAGGGCAACATACCCAAAATATAAGAGATCCAAATAGTCTTACTCCAAGATACCTACTAATCTGATTGCCAGATGTAAAAGACAAAGAGAGAATTTAGAAAGCAGCAAAAGAAAAGCAATCCATCAAATACAAGGAAGCTTGACAAGATTACATGTGAATTTCTCAGCAGAAATCGTCTAGGTGAGAAGGCAGTGGTATAACATATTTAAGATTCTAAAAGAGAAAAACTGCCTGTGGTAGCTAGGTTCAGGTGTCAGCTTGGCCAGATGAAGGTGCCTAGTTCTGTTTCTGTGGACATGAGCCAATGGTACATGAAGCTCATTTGTTGCTGATTACATCTGCAGTCAGCTAGGAGGTGTGCCTGCTGCAATAAATGATGTTTGATTTAATTGGCTAGATGCTTAAATGAGAGAGATCTATGTAGCACAGCCTAAGCAGCTCAGCATACCTCATCTCAGCACTTGCAGCTCAGCCCAGGTCTTTGGAGATGCAGAAAGGAATCACCCCAGGGAAAGTTCTTGGAACCCAGAGACCTGGAGAGAAGGCCAGCAGAGATTCCCCTGTGCCTTCCTGCATAAGAAAGAACCTCAGTTGAAAGTTAGCTGCCTTTCCTCTGAAGAACTACATGTTTTTAACAAAATAAATCCCCTTTTATTAAAAGCCAATCCATCTCTTGTGTTGCATTCTGGCAACTAGCAAACTAGAACACTGCCAAACAAGAACTCCATACCTAACAAAACTGTCCAGCAAAAACAAGGGGGAGATCAAAATATTTTCAAACAGTCACTGAGAGAATTTGTGACTAAGAGACTGATTCTACAAGAAATACTAAAGGGAGCACTACAGGCACAGAGATAAAGACAGGAGAGAGAGGTCTGGAGAATAGTGTAGAACTGAAGACTATCAGTAAAGGTGAAGAGAGAAAAAAATAGATATGATGCAAAAAAAAGTGGTTGAAGAAAGTGCTGCCTTTACTGTAATAACATTAAATGTTAATGGTTTAAACTCCCCCAATCAAAACACACAGACTGGTAGAACCGATTAAAAACAGGACCTATCTATATGCTGTCTAGAGGAAACTCACTTTAGAATCAGGGACAAATATAGGCTGAAAGTGAAAGGCTGGAAAAAGATATTCATGAAAACAGCAACCAGAATAGAGCAGATGTAGCTATACTAATATCTGACAAATTAGACTTCAAATGTAAAACAATTAAACAATCTAATCTATAAATCTTTATAGATTAGATCATAAATAAATAAAATTGGAAATAAAAAATAAATAAAGGGTGTTACAAGAGTAGTTCAGTAGTAGAATTCTCACCTGCCATGCAGGAGACCTGGGTTCAATTCCTGGCCCATGCACTTCCCAAACAAACAAACCACTTCAACAAATGGTGCTGCAATAATAGGATACTAACGTAGGGAAAAAAATGAAATGTGACCCCATCAAACAGCATACAAAAAAAAAAAAATAGAAAAAATCAGCAAAATCAGAAGTTGTTTCTTTGAGAAAATCAATAAAATTGATGGATCCTTAACTGGGCTGACAAAAATAAAAGAGAAAAGATGAAAATAAATTAAATCAGAGATGGAAGAAGAGACATAACCACTGACCCCAAAGAAATAAAGGAGGTAATGAGAGGATAAAATGAGCAACTATATGCTAATAAACTACACATCACAGATGAAATGGACAACTTCCTAGAAAGGCATGAACAACCAAAATTGACTCAAGAAGAATTAGACAACCTCAACAAACCAATCACAAGTAAAGTGATTGACTCAATTGTCAAGAAGTTCCCATGGCTTCACATGTAAATTCTATCAAGCATTTAAGATGAGGGAAACCTACCTAACACATTCTATGAAGCCAATATCATCCTAACACCAAAGCCAGATGAGGACATTACAAGGAAAGAAAATTACAGACCAATCTCTTTAATGAATATAGATGCAAAAATACTCAAGAAAAGGGCAGTGCGACGGTGGCTCAGTGGCAGAATTCTTACCTGCCATGCTGGAGACCTAGGTTCAATTCCAAGACCTGCCCATGCAAAAAAAAAAAAAAAAAACTCAAGAAAATAATCACAAATCAAATCCAGCTGTACATTAAAAAACTTATACACCATGACCAAGTGGAATTTATTCCAGGTATGCAAGGCTGGTTCAACACAAGAAAATAAATTAATTTAATACATGATATCAATAAGTGAAAGGAGAAAACCATATGGTCATCTCAATTGCCACAGAATATGCATTTGACAAAATTCAGAATCCTTTCTTGATGAAAACATGTCAAAGGATAGGAATAGAAGGGAACTTCCTCAACATGATAAAGGAATGTATGAAAAACCGACAGCTAACATTATACTCAATGGGGAAAGACTGAAAGCTTTCCCTCTAAGACCAGAAACAAGACAAGGATACCCACTGTCACCATTGTTATTCACCATTGTGCCAGAAGTGCTACCCAGAACAATTAGACAAAGAAAAAAAAAGAAATAAAAGCCAATCAATTGGAAAGAAAGAAGTAAAACTTTCACTGTTTGCAGATGATATGATACTATACGCTGAAAATCTTGAAAAATCTACAGCAAAGCTACTAGAGCTAATAAATGAGTACAGTAAAGAGGCAGAGTACAAGACTAACATCCAAAAATCAGTAGTGTTTCTATACACTAGTAATGAGCACTCTGAGGAGGAAATCTTGAAAGAAAAATTCCATTTACAATAGCAGCCAAAAGAATTAAATAATTAGGAATAAATTTAACTAAGGATACAAGAGATTTATACACAGAAGACTATTAGAAATTGCTAAAAGAAATCATGGAAGCCCTAAATAAATGGAAGGATGTATCATGTTGATGGATTGGAAGACTAAATACAATTAAGATGTCATCTACCCAAATTGATTTATATATTCAATGCAATACTAATTACAATCCCAAAAATTACTTTGGAGAAATGGAAAAATTAATAACTGAATTTATTTGGAAGAGCAGTGCCCTGAATAGCTGGAAATATCTTGAGAAAGAAAAATAAACTGAGAGGTTTCACACTACTGACTTTAAAGCATCTTAAAAACCTATAGTTGTCAAAAGAGCCTGGTACTGGCATAAAGATAGATATACAGACTAAAGGAATTGAATTAAGTATTCAAAAATAGACCCTCTCATCTATAGACAATTGATCTTTCATAAGTGATCAAGCCAACCCAACTAGGACAGAGCAGTCTCTTCAAATGGTATTTGGAGAACTGGATAACCATATGCAAAAGAATGAAGAAGATCCACATCTCACACCCTATACAAACTCAAAATGGATCAAAGACCTAAGCATTAGAACTAACACTATAAAACTTTTAGAAGAAAATGTAGAGGAGTATCTTATAAATCTTGTGATAGGAGGTGGTTTTCTAGACCTTACACCCAAAGCATGAGCAATGAAAAAAGAAATAAGTAGATGGGACCTACTCAGAATTAAACATTTCTGTGTACCAAAGAACTTCATCAGGAAAGTAAAAAGGCCCCCTACACAATGGGAGACAATACTTGAAAACTACATATCAGAAAATGGTTTAATATTCAGAATTTATAAAGATATTCTACAATTCAACAAAAAGAAAGAGGAAAAACCCAATTAAAAATGGGCAAAAGACATGAACAGAAACTTTTCAGTAGATGAAATACAAATGAATAAAAGGCATATGAAAAGATGCTCAATTTCACTGGCTTTTAGGAAAATTCAAACAAAAACCACACTGAGATATCATCTCACACCCACTAGACTGGCCTTGATCAAAAATAAAAAATAGAAAACAACAAGTGCTGGAGAGGATGTGGAGAAAGAAGCACACTTATCCACTCTTGGTGGGAATGTAAAATGGTACAACCACTCTGGAAGACAGTTTGGCAGTTCCTCAGGAAGCTAAGTATAGAATTGCCATATAATTTGGCAAACCCATTACTAGGTATATATCCAGAGGAACTGAAGGCAAAGACACAAACAGACATTTGCACACTGACGTTTATGGCAGCATTATTTATTATTGCCAAGAAATGGAAACAGCCCAAATGTCCATCAACAGATAAGTGGTTAAACAAGCTGTGTTATATACATATGATGGAATAGTATGCAACTGTAAGACAGCATAAAGTCATGAAGCATGCAACAATGTGGATAAAACTTTGAGGACATTATGCTGAGTGAAATTAGCCAGAAACAAAAGGATGACTACTATGTGGTCTCACTAATATGAACTAACATTAATGAGTGAACTTTGAGAGTTAATGTTAAGAACACACTATTAGGAGATAGAAAGAGGCTAGAGATTGGGCATTTGGTGGTGAAGGAATACAGAATGTGCAATAAGACTGACTGCAAAAATTCAGAAATGGATAGCTCAATACTGTCTTTTGGTAGTACAATCACATAAGTATACTGAATGAAGCTGAATGTGAGTATGGTTGAGAGAGAAGGGATGGGGGCACATATAACACCAAAATGAAACCTAGAGGATAAAGACTGAGATGGTATAACTTAGGAATGCCTAGAGTAGACAATAGGGGGATTAAATGTACAAGCATAAAAACGTTTTTGCATGGAGGAGAACAAATGAATGTCAACATTGCAAGGTGTTGAATAGAAAAAAATACAATCAATGCCAGCTAAGGTCTATAGTCAATAGTAGCACTGTAACATGCTTCCACTAAATCTAACAAATCCATTGTGACAAAATTAAATGGGGGGCATAGGGGAGGTGTATGGATTCTTTTTGGAAGAAAAGATAATGTCTTCATATAGATTATGGTGACAAAGCCATGTCTATTTACTTAGGTTAGACTGTATGATGTACAAATAAAACTGTTTAAAAATGAGCAGAGAGAAAAAAATGCTACAGAAAATATGGAAAAAGAGATGTACAATTCTCTGTTGGTAGGGAAGCTGAGAGGAAAGTCCCTCCAGTGGGCAGTATATTGGTTCCACAGGAGGCTAGGGGTGGGGTTGCCATATAAACTTATAACCCCATTGCTAAGTATGTAACCAGAGGAAGTGAGAGGAGGGACACGAATGGACATTTGCACACTGGTGTTTATGCCGGCAGTAATTCACATTGGATGGAGATGGTCTAAGGGTATAATGGCTGAGGAATGGAAGGGAGAACTGTGGTGTATGCAACAGACTACTGAGTGGATACAATAAGGAATGAACTTGTGGGGTGAAGGCACCTTGAGGACAGAATGTAGAATGAAATGTCAGAAACAAAAGACAGGTGTTATCATTATGCCTCACTCATATGGCTAACTACAATATATAAATGCAAAGAACTGCAGTTGAGAGCATGGGTTATCAAGTTTACTATAGGCAGCCTATAGTAAAGGGTTTTAGATTGCAAGCTCCTACAGCAGTCATATATATTCAGGAGTTGTAAATGTTATTTCTGAGATACTAGGCTTTTTGCACATGATCTGGTCATTCCCTGAAACTTCAGGTATTTATGTAACACCTGAGACTCAGAGTTAGAGCACTGAAACTATGAAACTCAACATTACCCCATACAGTAACTACTAAAAAAGTTGAAAAAGTGATCAGACTTTGACTAGAGATATGAATGAAGCTGATCTGGATAACACTAAGGTCAATCAGAGTACAGGGTAAGATATGACATGGTCCATATCTTAAAACTTTAACTTCTATGTGAGACCAAAAGGAGAGATGTTTATTTGGTAGAAAATTTGTATTTTGGGTAGTGCACTATCTAATTTAACTTGTATGGTCAGTTTATTTGAACATTATTATTACATGGAGTCTTGAATAGGGCATGAGATCCTGTTGGTTTATACAGATTAGTGTGATGTCCTGGTATATCCTAGAGTAATTTGCTAAGAGAACAAAAAAGTATTCACCTAGTCCCCTTGGGGACTGGGGAGAAAGGAGGAAATATTAAACTTCCCTATCCAGGGAATTCCTGATATGCTTGTAAGCAGTGGGGACAACAAACTCAATAGGCTGAACCATCGATATTGGTATTTAACCCTATGAAACATTTCTGCAAAGGAGAGATTAAGCCTACTTATAATTATGCCTGAGTCACCCCCCCCCCCAGAGTGCCCCTTTTGTTGCCCAGATGTGGCCTCACTTTCTAAGCCAACTTGGCAGGTGAACTCACTGTCCTTCTTCCATGTAAGACATGACTCCCAGGGCTTTAAAACTCGCTGGCAATATGGAACAGGACTCCTGGCATCACAGGATTGCAAAAGACTTCTTGAACAAAAGGTGGAAGAGAGAAATGAGACAAAATAAAGTCTTAGTGGCTGAGAGATCTCAAAAAGAGTCAAGAGGTTATCCTGGATATTCTTATGTATTATACAGATATCCAATTTTAGTTTTTGGTATATTAGAGTGGCTGGAGGGAAGTACCTGAAACTGTTGAGTTGTGTTCCAGTAGCCTTGATTTTTGAAGATGATTGTCTAACTATATAGCTTTTACATGGTGACTATGTGATTGAGAAAACCTTCTGTCTGATGCTCCTTTTATCCAGGTGTATTAGTTAGGGTTCTCTAAAGAAACAGAATCAACAGGGAACACTTGCAAATATAAAATTTATAAAAGTGTCTCATGTGACCGCAGGAATGCAGAGTCCAAAATCCACAGGGCAGGCTGCAAAGCCTACGACTCCGATGGATGGCCTATATGAACTCCGCAGGAGAGGCTCACCAGCCAAAGCAGGAATGGAACCTGTCTCTTCTGAGTCCTCCTTAAAAGGCTTCCCATGATTAGATTTAGCATCACTAATTGCAGAAGACACTCCCCTTTGGCTGATTACAAATGGAATCAGCTGTGGATGCAGCTGACATGATCATGATCTAATCCTATGAAATGTCCTCATTGCAACAGACAGGCCAGCGCTTGCCCAATCAGATAAACAGGTACCACAACTTGGCCAGGTTGACACGTGTCCTTAACCATGACACCAGGTTATAGACAGAGGAGAAAAAATAAGGAAAAAATACATAAATAACAGGGTGGATCTTCATCAAAATACTAGTAAACCAAATCCAACAGCATATTAAAGGAATTGTACACCATGATCAAGTGGGATTTCTCTTTGGTATACAAGGTTTGCTCAACATAAGAAAATCAACTAATGTACTACATAGAACTAAAACAATTAAGAAAAAATCCACATAATCATCTCAATTGATGCATAAAAAGCATTTGACAAAATTAAGCAACACTTCTTGATAAAAACATTTAGAACTCTAGGAATAGAAGGAAAATACCTCAAAATGATAAAGAACATATCTGAAAAGCCCACCAGTAGCAACCTACTTAATGGTGAAAGATTGAAAGACTTCCCTCTAACATCAGGAACAAGACAAGGATGCCCATTCTCACCACTGCAACTCAACATTCTGGAAGATTTTGCCAGAACAAACAGGCAAGAAAAAGAAATACAAGACATCCAAATAGGAAAGGATAAGTTAAGTTATATCTGTTTGAAGATGACATGATCTTGTATTTAGAAAATCCTAAGGAATCCACTAAAATCCATTAGAACTAGTAAAAGAGTTCAGCAACATTGCAGGGTAAAGATCAATATATAAAAGTCATGTGTATTTCTTTATATTAGCAATGAACAAACAAAAATTCAATTAAGGAAACTATTTCATTTAAAATAATATCAAAGAGAGTAAAATACTTTTGAGTATATTTAACAAAGAAAGTGAAAAACATGTACTCTGAGTAAATGGAAAGACATCCCATGTTCATGGATAAGAAGATGTTATGGATTGAATTATATTTCTCTCAAAAACATGTCAAGTCCTAATCCTTGGTCCTGTGGATGTGAACACCTTTGTAAATAAGATCTTTGAAAATGTTATTAAAGTGAGGCCAAACTGAATCAGCATGGCTCTTCATCAAATATAACTGAAGTACTTATAAGGTAAAGAAATTTGGACACAGACGTAGAAGACAGAAGGAGACAGGTGACCATATTGAGGTAGAGTTTGACCTGTGGGTTGCTGGTAAGCCTGCAGTCAAAACACTATAAACTTCAGGGAAAGCATACTCTTAGCAATGCCTTAATTTTGGACTTTTAATTTGTGAAATTGTACCTTTTTTAAGAAATTGACAAGCTGGACTTAAAATTAAAATGGAAATACAAGGGAACCAGAATAGCCAAAATATTCTTCAAAATGAAGAATTTAGAGGATTCACACTTCATGATCTCAAAATTTGCTACAAAGCTGAAATAATAAAAAAAGTATGGAAATAGCTTAAGCATAGATATGTAGATCAGTGAACAGAATTGATAATCAAGCAATAAACCTTCACATATATCATCAATTGATATTTGACAAGGGTGAAAAGAGAACTCAATTCTTTTGGGAAAGAGTAATAATTTCAACAAATGGTGCTGGAACAACTAGATATACATACTCAAACAATGAAGTTACATTCTTGAATTACAATATATGCAAATTAACTCAAAATGGATTGTAGACCTAAATATAAGAGATAAACATATAAAACCTAGAATAAAGCACAGGAGTCCATTTTCATGACCTTAGGTTAGGCAATGATTTCTTAGAGATGGCATCAAAAGTACAAGTAACAAAAGAAAAAAAAGATAATTTTGATTACATCAAAATTGAAAACTTTTGTGCTTCAAAAGACACCACCACAAAAATTAAAATACAATGCACAGCATGGGAGAAAATAATTGCAAATCATATATCTGATAATGGGTTTCTTTCCAGAATATATAAATAATACCTATAAATCTATAATAAAAAGATAAGCCAAATAAAAAAGACAAAGGATCTGAATACACAGTTCTCTAAATTGAAATGGCTGAGATGTGCATGAAAGGGTGCTAAACATCATTGGCCATTAAGGAAATGGAAATGAAAACCACAATGACTCATATTTCCAAATTTTAAAACTTAGCACAAAGCCACAGTAAACAAAACAGCACGGTACTGGCACAAGGACAGACTAGACTCATAGACCAAAGAAATAGAATTGTGAATTCAGAAATCACATTTATGGCCAAATGATTTTCTTTTCTTTTCTTTTGTCAACTGACTTTTACCAAAGTTGCAATGGGAAAGAATGTTTCTTCAATAAATGGTCCTTGGAAAACTGGATCTCCATTTGCAAAAGAAGAAGAAGGATCCCTACCTCATACTCATATACAAAAATCAAGTCAAAATGATAAAAGACCTTAATATAACAGCTAGAACTATTATTCCTAGAAGAAAACATAAGGAAGCATCTTCCTTACCTTGAGTTAGCCAATGGTTTAGATTTTACACTCAAAATACAAGCAACAAAAGAAAGAGTAGATAAATGGGACATCATCAAAATTTAAAACTTTTGCTCCTCAAAGGACATTTTCATGAAAGTAAAAAGACAACCTACATAATGGGAGAAAATACTTGGAAACAACATATCTGATAAAGATTAATGTCCACAATATAAAAGAAATCCTTCAACTTAACAAAACAGATGAACAATCCAATTTTTTAATGGCAAAAGATTTGAACAAATCTCTCTCCAAAGAAGATATATGAATGACCAAAAATACATGAAAACTGCTCAAATTTATTAGCCATCAGGGAAATGCTAATTAAAACAAAATAAAATACCATCGCACACCTATTAGAATGACTGATATTTAAAAAAAAAAACAGAAAATAACAGGTGTTAGAGAGGATGGGGAGAAAGAGGAAAACTCATTCATGCTGGTGGCAATATAAAATGGTGCAGTTACTGTGGAAAACAGTTTGGTATTCTGCAAAAGGCTCAGTATAGAATTACCACAAAACCTAGCAATCCCACCACTAGGTATATGCTCAGAAGAACTGAAAGCAGGGACTCAAACAAATATTTGCACAACAAGGCTCAGAGCAGCATTATTCATAATGGTCAAAAGATGGAAACAACCCAAGTATCCATCAATGGATGAATGGAGAAAAAAATGTAATATTTACATATAATGGAATCTCATTCAGCTCTATTAAGGAATAAAGTTCTGATACATGTGACTATATGGATTAACCTGAAGACATCATGTTGAGCGAAATAAGCTAGACACAAAAGGATGAATATTGTATGATATCACTGATTTGAAATAATTAGAAAAGGCAAAATCATACAATCAGAATCTAGAATATAGGTTACCAGGAGATGAGGTAGGGATAGGGAATGGGAAGTTAAGGCTTAATATATACAGGGTTCCTAACTGGGATTGTGGAAATGTTTTGGTAATAGATAAAAGTGATGGTAGCACAATATTGTGAACTTATTAAGAGTATTATATATTGCTGTTATATAATTAGCAGAATTATATATTGAATGTGGTCAAAAGGGGAAGCTTCAAGTTGTATATATGCTGCTAGAATAATTTTTTAAAGAAAATCCATGTAACCGCACAACACAATGAACCCTAAATTAAACCACAGTCTATAGTTAATAGTACAATTATAAAAATGTGCTTTTATCAGTGTTACAAATGTTGCACACCAATGCAAGATTCTAACAATAGAGTGGTTTATGGGAATCCTGGATTTTGTACACAATTTTCTGTAAAACCACGACTTCTTTAATAAGAAAGAAAGATGGAAGGAAGGAAGGAAGGACAGAGGAAGGAAGGAAGGAAGGGGGAAGGGAGGGAGGAAAGGGAAGGAGGAAGGAAAGAAGGAAGAAAGGAGAAAGAAAGAAATAATTGATCATGCAGGACTTTTTTCTGCCATTTTGCTATTTGGTTTTTGTAAGTCTTATATATTTTTTATTCCTCAAATTTTCCATTGCTGCCTTCTCTCATTTTTTTTAAACTTTTTTATTGTATAATATAACATATATACAAAGCAAAGAAAGAAAAGTGTAATAGTTTTCAAAGCACTCTTCAACAAATAGTTACAGGCCAGATCCCAGAGTTTGTCGTGGACTAACATACGATCCTCTTAGATTTTTGCTTCTAGCTGCTCCAGAATATAGGAAGCTAGATGCCTTGTTTCATATTTATTTTATCTATTGTAGTGAACCATTTTCAGTTTCTTTTTAATTTCCTGCTGTATATGTTTTCAAATATTTTCTTTATGGTTATCGTGTGGCTTAAATTTAAAATCCTAAATCCATAGCAATTTCATTTTATTTGATACCTCCTTAATTTCAATAGCATACACATACACTATTCCTAAACTCCTCCATCCCCTACATTTGTTGTTCTTGTCACAAATTTTATCTTTACCCCTGGTGTATCCAAAACATTTTTATTGTTACTTTTTATGCATATGTATTTTAGATCTTGTAAGAAATAAAAGTATAATCATATACCAAAAAACAATAGTACTGGCATTTATAATTAACCATGTGGGTACCTGTACCCCAGAGATCTTAATTCTTTATGCTGCTTTGATCTATCCAGTGTCCTATCCTTTCAGTCTGAACAATTTCTTTAGCATTGCATGTCAGACTAGTGTAACGGTGGCAAACTCCAGCAGATTTTGCTTATCTAAGAACATTTTAATTGCCCTCATTTTTTAAAGTTTCTCAGAATATAAAATTCTTGACTGGCAATTGTTTCCATTCAGTACTTTAACTATTTCATCCCACTGCCTCCTTACTTCCATGGTTTCTGATAAGAAATCAGCATTAAATCTTATTGCTGCCCCCTTACCATGACATGTTGCTTCATCTTGTAATTTTCAGGATTTTTCTCATTTTCTTTAACATTCAACAGCTTGACTGCAATGTGACTAGGCTTGAATCACTTGAGTTTATCATATTTAGTGTTCTCTAGGCTTTCTGAATGTATATATTCATCTTTTTAAATGTTAAGTTTGGGAAGTTTTCATCATTGTTTCTTTTCATTTTCCTTCTGCCCCTTTCTCTTTCTTCTCTTTCTGGGTCTCCCATAACATGTATAAATGGCATACTTGATGCTGTCCCACAGGTCATTTTTCTTTATTCTTTTTACTTTCTGCTTCTCAGCCTGAATCATTTCAATTGTTTTGAGTTCACTGATTCTTTCTTCTGCCAGCTCTAATTTGCTGATGAAACCCTCTAGGGAATTTTTAATTTTAGTTGTTGTGGTCATCAACTCCAGGGTTTTTCTTTATTGAGATTCTCATTTTGTTTATATATCATTTTCCTGATATCTGTGAGTTTTTTCTCCAAATTTTCCTTTAGTTCTTTCAGCATATTTAAAACATTTTTATTACGGAAGTTGTTGGTTTATAGAACAAACATGCATAAAATACAGGATTTCCATATACCACCCTATTATTAACATCATGCATTGGAGTGGTACATTTGTTATAATTGATAAAAGCTCATTTTTATATTTGTATTATTAACTATAGTCTATGGTTTAAATTATCTTATTCTTTTGAATGGGCATTATTTCCTGTTGTTTTTTGTTTGCTTGTCTTATAATTTTCTTTTTGTTGCAAACTGTACATTTTAATATTTTAGTGTAACTCTGGAATTTAGTTCCTGAGCTGTCTGTTCATTAATTTGTTGCCAGACAGTGTTATTACAAAGATTTCCTTGAGTGCCAGGAGCTAAAAAATTTAACAAGCAAGCAAATGTGGAAAAACACCTTTCATAGTCTTTGCAAATTGGCAAATTGGTGCTCTCTTTTAGAGCTTAACCTTCCTACAAGGAAGATCAGCCCAAGGTGAGAATTCAGGTTTCTCTTAGTCTTTTCTGAACATGGTTCATGTCTTGGGTATGTGCTTACAGCCTTAGGATATTTCCTATTTACAGGGATCTGAATGACCTCTCTTCTCCCTATGAAATAGATGATCCCCTCCCTATAAAATAGATGTTCCCTCTCCTGGGTGTTCTATTGTATGTTTTAAAACCAGGGATACCTTGTCCCACATCACTTTGATTTTCTTGCTTCTTACATTGATTTGGCTGTCAACAAGCTTCCGTGTGCAGGGCGAGTTTGGAAAAGGTGAGAATGCACAAAGGGGTTACCCTGCTCCCTTCAGAATGGAACCAGGTACCTTGTACTGAGAGCATAGGCTAGCTCCACACCAATCAGGGAGAGAGTGAAAGAAGAACCAGTAGGTGCATCATGAGGGTTTCCTACTTCTAAGTTGCATTTTATTGATTCAGCGCTTGCCCAGTTCCTACAATCTGGTAACTGTTTTCTGAGCTATACAGAACATGGCTCTGGTAGTTTTTGCTAGCGGTCAAAAACTTTTTGGGGGAATGAAACCGTTGATCATCTCATGCCACCCAGTCAATCAGAATTTAGAGAATCTCATTTTCCACAACAACCCCTGTGCAAAAAAGCAAGTCAACTATCACATCCATTTTCACATAAGAAATTTGATGTTGCTGGACATCAGGGATTTTTCCAGCATCATACTGCTAGAGTTTAGATGGTATCTTCACCCTAGACTTTCATCTGTAAGTGGTGCCCTTTGAAATATTCCAATCTGCCTCCAAAATATATTGATTCATCAATAGGCATGACAGATACACCAGTCTGTTAATTAAATTCTTTAGGAAATACTGAGATGGTTAATCCAAAGTGGCCAAATAAACTGATCTTGCAGCATTCTGGCCACTAACTGAAGGATTCAGTCAATTTCATAGTTATCCCAGTTTTGAATACTCAGAAAAATGGAATTAATGAGCAGGTCCTTTAAGTACATCAAAAAGTGCCTCTAGGAGCCCAAAGAAATAAGAAAGACCATAGTTTTTAAATCTATCACAGGTACTCAGTAATCACTGTCACACTCTTACTCGGAACCTGTAAGTATAGCAGGCTTTTTTTTCTTTTAAACATTTTTTATTGTTAAATATAACATATATATTAAGAAAAGAAAGAAAAGCAATGATTTTCAACAAGTAGTTACAGAACAGATTTCAGAGTTTTTATGAGTTACCATCCTGCTATTTCAGATTCAGGCTTTTTTTCTTTATCAAAAATTCCATCATCCAAAGTACATTAAAACTATGCCTTAAAAAAAAACTGAGCCCTTCATCTTAGGGTTTGTCCCTATGAAATTTATTCCTGCAAAGGCTAAACTAAGCCTACTTACAATTATGCCTAAGAGTCACCTCTAGAGAATGTCTTTTGTTACCCAGATGTGGACTCTCTCTCTAAGCCAACTTGACAGGTGAACTCACTGCCCTCCCCACTACGTGGGACATGACTACCAGGGGTGTAAATCTCCCTGGCAGTGTGGGACAGAACTCCCGGGATTTGCTGGGATATGGCATCATGGGATTGAGAAAGCTTCCTTGACCAAAAGGGGGAAGAAAGAAATTAGACAAAATAAAGTTTCAGTGGCTGAGAGATTTCAAGGAAAGTTGAGAGGTTATCCTGGAGGTTAATTTTTATTCATTATACAGATATCCCTTTTTAGGTTATACTGTAGTGGAGTGGCTAGAGGGAAGTACCTGAAACTGTTCAGCTGTGTTCCAGTAGCCTTGATTATTGAAGATAATCATATAATGCCTTAGCTTTTACAATGTGACTATGTGATTGTGAAAACCTTGTGTTTGATACTCCTTTTATCCAGGGTACAGACAGTGAATAAAAAAATACAGATTAAAAAAATCAATAAATAACAGTGGGGGTAAGGGGTAAAATAAATTGGGTAGATGGAAATACTAGTCGTCAATGACAGGGAGGGATAAAATATATGGGATGTATGAGTTTTTTCTTTTATCTTTTATTTCTTTTCTGGAGTGATGCAAATGTTCTAAAAATGATCATGGTGATGAACACACAAGTACATGATGATATTATGAACCACTGATTGTACATCATGTATGTGTGTGAATATTTGTCAATAAAAATATTTTTTAAACTATGCCTAAAGCATCAACATGCTCTAACTAGTAATACTATAGTCCAAGATTATTTGAGATCAAGTAACAAATAAAAATAAGATGACTTATTTAACTTGGAAAATAATAGAATTGGTTTTCTTAAGAATGCTCATATGGTATATTGAGCCTATCTATTTTAAAAACTAGTATTTTAATAAATTTTGCTAAGTTACTTAAGGATGCTAGAATAAAATGCATTATCCCAATCTACTCTGAGGAGGCAAAGTGGTATTGAAAAAAAGTATGTGCTTTAAAGACAGATGGGCCTAGGCTAATATTCCAGATATGCTATTATTATATGAGACCTTTGGAAAATCCCTAAACTATACCTCAGTTTCTATTGCATTTTCTATAAAGTGAGGATGATAATAATCTTTTACCAGGTGGTTATGAAGATTAAAATAGATCATTTATTTGAAAGGCTTATAATGTTTGTTTTCTGCTTTTGAACACTCTTCCTATGTTTGAGAAATTTCCAATTTTTTTGGTCCCTTCTCCTGAAGGTAGAAGCCAGGAACCCTAGCCCACATTATGCCTAGGATGTAAATGAGTCAGGCTCTCCAATCCGATGCCTCACAGTGGGCATGTCCAGTTGGCAGTATAAGCTGGAGGCTTGTAATATGCAGCAATGCCAGTTGGATCTCCACTGAAGCAAATCCTGCACTTATTTTAACTAATTGCTCATCAACTAATATAATTTAATAAATGCTTTTTGTAAAACTAGCTGAAGTGGTTTCTGATGGAAGAAGCACCTATTCTCAAATATAGCATGAAGTATGTATTCAAAAAGTGATAGTTCCCCATCACACCTCCTTGTACAATGCATTTTATTAAAGAACAAAAGCTAATAACATTTAACTTCTATTGAATACATTCTATGGGGCAGAAAAATGAGGAAACTAAAATAGAGTAATTATGTCACTTGACAAAATTCACATGGCTAGTAAATGGTAATAACCAGATTGGATCATCATCATCATAAAAATAATAATAATTAATAAAACTGTTTCACAGATAAGGAAACTGATGCACAAAGAGATGGACAACCTCCAAGGTCACAGAACTCATAAGGGAAGCATCCAGAATTTAACTCTGTCTGTCTGACTCCAGAGGCTGCATCATATAGAATTATGCTTTCTTCTATTTTCAATCAAATAGCAATAGGTCTTATCTTTTTAATACAATCCACATAGTACAAGGACAATTCAGAACTTGGTTTCTAGAAGGATTCTCTCTTTGAACTCTTTTAATAGACATAAGTTTCACACATTTAATGTGAATGGAATCCTATCTTTTATCTTCAAGTTGTTCTTCAAAATAAGTTCAAGCTAGTGGTGTACGCTATGACTGAATAGTAAGGAAATAAGTCATTATTTCTTGATTGATCCTGATACCTTTACCCATTAGCTTCCATTTTGGAATTACAGACTCTAAATTATTTAGTCAATACATTTCATAGAGTAAATTACAGTTATAGATTGCAGACATCAATTTCTGATTTTGTGACTGTTGTTGGTTAATTGACTATCTGGATAGTGACCAGTGAAATGAACATTATCCATGAGAGGCTCTTTACTACCAAAAGCTGTTTTTTTCTTTATTATATACCAACTCTGTTAAAGTCATTAAGCACTAAGGATACTGAAATAGTTGTTGTTCCAATGGCAAAATAGTTAAAGAGCCTGCCACAAGATACAGTAGGTACTCAATAGGTATCCATTAGATTAAAAAATTAATACTTATGAAACTCATGTGTGTACCACAGAATATGATAAATGCAATCTATAAATACTAGTTTGTAGCCTGAAACATTTTTTAACAAGGAAAATAAAATTTCAAATTGAGCATCCTGACTTATATGCTTAGGGATTGAAAACATCTTCTTTGTTTCTTCCTTTGTCTTTGTCTCATTATTGGAAATAAACAGAAAACAAAAGAACCAAAGGCACAGAAACAGAAAGCTGTTTAGAGTGGTCCTACTCACACTAGAAATAGGAAACCATAAAATCTGAAAGAATATTCCTAGTCACATTTCCACAATAACTAGATTTGAATGATTTATGGGACAATTTAGCTACTTGCAAACATTTATAGCTCATTTGAAATATCAAATTGGCATCTCCAATATAAGACTGACATGCCAGTGAGTACCTAATACTAATTCAACAGGTTCAAAAATGAAAACCTAAGGAACAATTTCAATATATGACAAAAAGAGTTTAGATTTTTATGTGTGTTTGTGTATTAGTAGCCTTTATTTTTTAGAATAGTTTTAGATTTACCGAAAAAAAAAATGTTCAGAAAATAGAGTTCTCATATGTTCCTTCTCTCTCCACACAATTTTTCCTATATTAACATCTTGCATTAGTGTGGTAAATTTATTACATTAGTGAACCAATACTGACATATTCTTATTTATTAACTCCATAGTTTACCTCACAATTCATTCTGTGCATTGTAGAGCTCTAAAGGTTTAAAAACTACACAGGTTCATATAACCTACATTACACTATCATACAGCATAGTTACTCTGCCCTAGAAAAGCCTGTGTTCAACTTACTCATCCCTTCCACCATCCCCTTGAACTCCTGGGAATCAGATCTTTTTACTGTCTCTATAGTTTTGTCATTTCAACATTATCATATAATTGCAATCATGCCATATGTAACTTTTTCAGACTTTCTTTCACTTAGCAATATGCATTAATGGTCCTCCACTTTTTCTGTACTTGATCATTTCTTCTCTTTGCTGAATAATATTCTATGAATGTACCACAGTGTGTTTATCCAGTCACATACTGAAAGACTTTATAGTTTTTGCTCCTTTTTGGTAATTATGAACAGAGCTGTTACAAATATTCAAGGGTAAGTTTTGTGGGGACATATTTTCAATTCCCCACAATAAATACCAAAAAGATTTCTGGAGTGTGTAGTAAACCTATATTTACCTTTGTAAGAAACTGCCAAATTGTCTTCCAAAGTGGTTGTACCTCATTTCCACCAGCAATGAATGAGGATTCCTTTTGCTCCACATTCTTGCCAGCAATTGGTGGTCAGCGTTTTGAATTTTAAACATTCTAATAGGTATTCTGAAAACTGTTTTTTTTTTTTTTTTTTTTTTTTTTTTTTTTTTTTTGCATAGGCAGGCAGCAGGAATCAAACCCAGGTCTCTGGCATAGCAGGCGAGAATTCTGCCACTGAGCCACCATCTCACTGCCCCTCATTTTGTTTTAATTTGCAATTTCCTAATGACACCTGGTATTGACCATCTTTTCACATGCTTAATTGCCATCTGTATTGTTTTTTTTGACGGTGTGTTGGTTCAGATGCTTTGCCCATTTTGCAATAGGGTGGTTTGTTTCTTATTGTTGAACTTGAAGAGTTCTTTGTAAATTTTGTATACACGGTATTTATCAGATAAGTGTTTTGCAATTATTTCCTCCCAGTATGTGGCTTTTCATTTTCTTAGTGTCTTTGCAGGGCACAAGTTAACTTTAATGAAATCCAACTTATTAATGTTTTCTTTCATGGATCATGCTTTTAGTGCTGTAATTAAAAAGTCATCACAAATTCAAGGTCATGAGATTTTCTCCTATATTCTCTTCTAGAAGTGATATAGTTATGTCTGTTACATTTGGGTCTAAGATTCATGTTGTGTTACATTTTTGTGAAAGGTATAATCTCTGTGTCTAGATTCATTTTTTGCATGTGGATGACCCATTGTACCAGCAGCACTTGTTGAAAAGACTATCATTTCTACATGAAGTGCCTTTACTTCTTTGTCAAAATTTGGTTGACTGTATTTGAATAGATATATTTCTAGATGCTCTACTCTGTTCCGTTGATGTACTTGTATGTTCTTTTTCTTCCTCCTCACAGTCTTGACCACTGTAGCTTTATAGTATATCTACAAATAGGGTAGTAGCATTATGCCAAATTCATTGTCCAGTATTGTGTTGACTATGTCTCTTGACTTTTCATATAAACTTTAGAACTAGTTTGTGGATATTCACAATATAGCTCTCTGGAATTTTTGTTGGGATTGCACTGAATCTATAATTCTAGTTGAAAATAATTGACATTTTAATAATATTCTCTTTCTATCCTTGAATACAGACTACTTCTGTATTTATATATCTTTGATTTCTTTCATTGGAGTTTTGTAGTTTTCTTCATACAGATCTTGGACATGTTTTGCTTTATTATACCTGACTACAAATTTTGGTGCTAATGTATACAATATTGTGTTTTCAATTTCAAGTTCCAATTGTTTACTGACAGCATGTAGGAAAGCAATTTATTTTGTGTATTTACCTTGTATCCTGAACTTTGCTATAATTGCATAATTGTTACAGAATATTTTTCTTTCAATCCTTCAGGATTTTTTACATTGACAATCACATCATCTGTGAACAAAGTCAGTTTTAATTCTTCCTTCCCAATCTTCACACCTTTTATTTTCTTGTCTTAATGTTTTAGCTAAGACTCCCAGTAGAAGTGGTGGGGAGAGACATCATGTCTTGTTCCTGATGTTAGGGGGAAATATATAGTTTCTCACCATTAAACATAATGATATCTGTGGGATTTTGGAGATGATCTTTATAAGGTGAGGAAGCTCTATTCCCAGATTAATGATTGCTTTTAATCATGAATGGATATTGGATTTTGTTAAATGCTCTTTCTGCATCTATTGACATGATCATGTGATTTTCTTCTTTCACCTATTTATATGATGGATTATGTTGATTTTTTTTATGTTTAACCAGCCTTGCATAACTGGAATAAATTTTGCTTTGCATAGTATATAAGTCTCTCTATACACTGTCGGTTCAACTTTCTAATATTATCCTGAGGATTTTTGCAACTATATTCATGACAGATATTGCTCTGTAATTTGCCTTTCTTGTAATGTTTTTGTTGTATTTTAGTAGTAGAGTAATACTGGCTCATTAGAATGAGTTAAGAAATGTTCCTCTGCTTCTTTTTTCTCGAAGAGATTATAGAGAATTTGAACATTTCTTTTTTATATGCTTGGGGAACTATCTGGAATTGGTGTTTACTTTTTTTGGAGAGTTATTGATTGTTGGTCGTTATTCATAATATTCCAAATTATCCTTTTAATGTCCAAGGGATTCATTGTGATGACCCTCTTTCATTTCTGATTTTCATTATTTGGGTCCTTCTCTTTTTTCTTAGTTAGCCTGATCTTTTCAGCTTGGGTTTCAATGATATTCTCTAATGATTTCCATTTCCCAATTACATTGAAATATGCTAGAATTTTAAATTCTTTTCTTCTACTTATTTGAGATTTAACTTGCTCTTCTTTTCTGGTTCCTAAAATGTAGTTATTGACTTTTGACCTATTAGAAAAGAAGAATGCTTTAAATTCCCTTCTAAGCACAGATGTTGTGAATACCAAGATATCTGTTCTTTGTACACTTGTTCCAACAGGAGATTCATAAAAGCTTAATTGAAACTTACATGTTATATGAGAGGCAGTATGGCTTAATAGAAAGAGTAGAAAACCGGGAATGGATGTCCCAATGTTCCTTAGTTATTGACAACTTGGTTCTTAGTACAAGAAATTTAAAGTTGTGTTTATTTTCCCATTTATCCTCCTCCCTCCTAATAGAGAACCAAAACTCCAATCAGGTGAGTTATTTTAATAAATGTCACAAAACAGGAAGTGACAAACTTAACTTTCAGAAGGAATTTTTCCCCAAAAAGATACTTAATAACCAAGATCCATCTCCGATTGGTAGATGATCCTCCATTTGCTCTCCTAATGGTGGGCATTACAGAATAGAAGAACTTTGGGGCAGAATTTATCTAAACATATATTGGAGGTGACTACATGTTCTGTCTAATGCTACCATTCACTGTTATTGGTACACTGAATTGTACTTTGAATTCCTCTGCTGCTAATTAGTATTTGTAAAATGGAAATGTTTGATAAAATTTTTTATCACTGAAATACATTTTATAAATGTACTAACATAAGTACTAACTTATATAAAATAAGTACTAACATTTATAAAATATTTTGAACCTCACTTGGTGAAATAATATCTTCTTATCACCATGAGAAATTTAGGGAAAGTTCTAATC
This sequence comes from Tamandua tetradactyla, assembly GCF_023851605.1. NCBI lineage: Eukaryota > Metazoa > Chordata > Mammalia > Pilosa > Myrmecophagidae > Tamandua > Tamandua tetradactyla. The sequence continues at coordinate 134,954,945 of NC_135331.1, forward strand.
CAATGTAATTACATGCTTTCATAGAAATATTTATTATAATGATACATTTTTAAAAGTACCTATATAATCAACTATCTTCATAAAGTTACTTAAGTTGCTAGGGGCAATATAAAAAAGCAATGTCAGTTAAATTAATATAATATTTAAGGCCAAAATCCTATAAACAGAGAAAAACACGTAATTCAAGTGGAGAATGACAATGAGGCTAAGACTCTGAGATTGAATGGATGTTGGAGAAAAAGTCAGAGAGAATGAAAGAGATTTGGAAAATGAAATCCTTAGCAATAGTACCATTCTAAGGATGAAGAGAATATGGCCACATGTCAACTACACACTGGATTAATACTGAGTACTGGGAGTCTTCCAAATTCTTACCTTGTGGCTTAGAAAATGAAAACGCCATTTGGAGATTTCTACCGGAAAAACATTGTCAATCCACATTTTGATATATTTTGAAGCCAAATATTCTAGGAATTAAGGGTTGTTTTAAATATGTATACAAAATCTATGTTTTGATCAATCTAAAAAACAAAAGCAGTTTTACAACAGCTAACATCTCTTAAAATATTTGTTTCTAAATACCTAGAAGAAAGTCCATGGGAGAGTCTGAGGTCCCTACCATCACACCCGAGAGGTCAGAGATATCTCCCTAGTGTCCTAGATGAGCCCTGAGTTCAGCGTGAGGCTTTACTCAGGTTCTCAAACTTGAACTCTGAGGACTTATGGCTAGGAAAGAATTCTTTTTCTATTGGATTAATCTTTGCTCTTTTAAAAATCTCCCTCCAGCAATTCTAATGTGCAGTCAAGGTTAAGAACCACTGTGCTAGAGCTACCTCACAAGCAATCCTTCACTTTCCTCTCACGTCTGTCTCAACATAACTCATGCTGTATTCTTCATATTGAATCAAATCAAGAGCCTTTATTGTTGGTTGTCTCATTAGTTGTGACTTTGAGTAAGGTGGTGGCAGCCAGTATAGATCCTCCCCTTTGCAAACAAGCAACAGAAATCTATGTGGACTACAGAATAATTTCTTCTTAACATACCTTTTTTTTTTTAACTGAAAGAAACCTGCTCACTAAAGTCTCATTTTGTGCTTTCATAATTATGTTGAATAATTATGAAATTCTCAAAGTGAAAAGTAAAATAAAATGAAAAAACAAGCTAATCCAAATGGCCACTCAAAATCGGTGAGAACAGAGGACAGAACACTCAATATTCTGAAGGCTACATAGTATATTCATGCAACAGATTCAGGAATTATCCTAGTACCCAAGGGACTAAATTGGTAATCATAAGATGATGAAGTATTTACTGTGATAATGGAGGTGGATTAAGGCAATGCCTGAATAATGTATATGCAGCATTTTTATTTTTTTTTTCAACAAAATATTTGAAGGAGTGATAACTATTTTTTTTTTTAATGAGTGGTACAGTCTTCTGCTTCCATTAATGGCAAAGTTGGTCATTTGGACCTTCTCCTCCACTAAAGGCAACTAGAAAAGCTGAAACAATATATAAGAAATATATGCTTGAGGATATTAAAGAACAAACAAGATAATGAAACACAACCAAACTAGGATATGAAGAGGACGAACATAGGAAAGTAATCCATGCATTGAAACTAATTGCCTCTGGGGACATTTGCCAATTCTGGGATGGGGCTGCTAAATTGCACTTCCGACAGTCTTTCTACACCAAAGCGCAGCACTTAAGAAGTAGAGGTGAACTGAAAGTAAAGTGGCAATCTATCTCATTGACATTGATTGGCTAAGCTGCCAATCATTTCAAACCTGAGTCTGGATTTAGGTGATTCCACATTGCTGTCACCCTAAGTTTCCTTGCAGTAACAAACTTAAAAATCTGTTGAGAAAGATAACATTATTCTAAACCACAAAATCTATTCACAAACAATTTTGAGGGGACAATGTACCACACTCAATAAAAAAAATAACCAGACCCAAAAAGAGAGAAGACAATATGAATAAAAATCAACAGCAACCATAGACAGTATAAATAAACCCAAAGGAATTTCAGATAAAGAACTTACACTGAATTTAAAACAACTCTGCTTACTTTATGTTCAAGGAGATAAAAGGCAAGATTGATAATTTCAGCAGAGAACTAGAAACAATAAAAAGAACTTTAAACATTTTAGAATAAAAAATACAATAATAAAAATAAAAACAATTTTTTTTATTAGAACAATTGTAGGTTTACAGAAATATCTTGCAGGAAGTACAGAGTTTTCACATACCCCTCTCTCACATTCAGTTTTCCCTATTATCAACTTAGTATGGTATCTTTGCTACAACTCATGAAACAATATTATAGTTATCTATTAAATTTAGCACACTGTTTATACTGTGCTTCACAATACTATGAGTATATGTCTGGTAATTTCTACACAAACTAAAAATTTCCTTTTTTCTGTTTTTGAATACACAATTCAATATTCTTAATTACATACATAAAATTGAGCCTCCATCCCCATCATATATTGCCAAAATTTTTCCATCACCGCAAACAGAAACACCATACTAATTAACTATTAACTCCCATTCTTCTCCGCAAATTGGTCCCTTAAAGCCTGTATCCTAATTTCTGAATTCATGAATATGCTTATTCTGTTCATTTCATATAAGTAAGATTATACAACATGTCATTCAGTGTCCTATGTCACTCAACATGATGAATTCAAGGTTCACCCTTGTTGGACATGCATCAGAAATCCATTCCTTTTTTACAGCTGAATAACACTCCATTGTATGTATATACCATATTTTGCCTACTCATTCATTCATTGGTTGAAGGACATTTGGGTTGCTCCCATCTTTTGGCAATTGTGAATAATGTCACTACAAACATCAGTGTACATCTGTTCAAGTCCCTGCTTTCAATACCTTTATATCTAGAAGTGGGATTGCCAGGTTATATGGAAATTCTGTACTTAGCTTTCTAAGCAATCATCATCCTTTATATCCACAGTGGCTATACCACTTTACATTCCCACCAATAATGTACAAATGTTCCTATTTCTCCACATTCTATCCAGCACTTGTTATTTTCCATTTTTTAATAACCATTCTAGTGGGTGTATGATGGTATCTCATTGTAGTTTTGATTTGCATTTCCCTGATGGAAAATTACATTAGGCATCTTTTCATGTGCTTATTGGACATTTGTATACATCTTTGAATAAATGTCTATTCAAATTTTCTTTTTCCTATTTTTTTTATTTGGCCTTGTGTCTTTTTTTTTGTTGAGTTGTAAAAGTTCTATATAAAATCTAGATATTAAACCTTTATCAGATTAATGGCTTCAAAATATTTTCTCCCATTCTGTAGACTGTCTTTTTACTTTCATGATAAAGTCCTTTGATGCACAAGGTTTTTAAAATGGGTCAAAGACCTAAATATTAGAAATAATTTTTTTAAAACTCCTAGAAGACAGCATAGGGAAATATCTTCAGGATCTTGTATTTGTTGGTGGCTTCTTAGACTTTATATAAAAAAGTACAAGCAACAAAATAAAAAAAAAAGATAAATGGGACTACATCAAAATGGATGATTTTAAAAAAGAGATTAGACAGAACTGAAAAGAGAATGCAAGAACTGAAAGAAATATCAGAAGAAAATATTCAGAACAATTTTAGAAGGTACTTTGGATGTGCAACAGGTCATTGGATGTGCAATAGGATTATTCACAAACTGCTAATTGAATTATAAATCAGCATAACACAACTATTTTCAAAACAATTTAGTATCATCTGTTACAGTTTAAGATGTACATAACCTATGACCCAGCAATTATATACCACAAAAGAAATATGTACACATATGTACCAAGATAGATACACAAGAATATTCATAGCAGCACTAATGTAATAACCAAAAATTGAAAACAGTCCAAGTATCAATCAGCAATAGAACAGGCCAATAAATTTAGTACATCATATTATGTAATACTATATAGCACCTAAAATGAACAAGATAGAAATATACACAATAGAAATGATTTTCATAAACAAAATATTGATAAAAACAAAAATATACTGATTTATCCATTTAAATAATGTAAAGAAAAATTTGACAAATCTAACCTCTGATGTTTAGGAATTCATGTTTAGGTATTGAACATAAAGAAAAGCAAAAAATAGTGATTGTTTTTGTGGTGGGGAGAGTGGATAATAATGGAGGAAACTTTTGGGTGCTGGAAAATGTTCTTTCTCTTGACCTAAGTTGTGGATATATGTATATTTGCTCTGTGATTGATCATAGTACTGAGCATTTGTTTTGTGCCTTTTTTTAATATGTGCTATGTTTAATAAATAAAAGGGCTATCAAACAACCTAAAGAAGAACCTTTGAAATACTAAAATTTGACTTGTACTATGTCTTCAGCACTCTGGTGAATGCAATAAGAAAGATTTATTCAAGAGCTATGTTTGATGAGAATAATAACATCTGCTTAATTTCATAAGCTAAATCAAATCACTAAGTATAATAAAGACAGGTGAGCTCATTGGCTTAAAAAAACTTTTCTTTTAATGTGTTACTCTGAATCTGTCCAAACAACTATCCTTGGGAAAATTTTCTAATAACTTTGATAATGTGCTAATTTTAGTATTTTCATTATTATTTCCACTGCAATCTATTGTATAGATTAGAATTCAGCAGTTACTAACAATGGGATTTACCTACAAATTATTAAAGGCATATAAGCCAAGTACTGAAGTACCTCAAAGACATAATATGTTTTCAAACTGCAATATAAATTGGCATCAGCATGTCTCAACATTAGCCATCTTATATAGTGATGATGACACTAAGATAAGTGTCATAAGATAGTAAGATGGCCAGGCCACAGTGGCTCAGCAGGTAGAGTTCTCACCTGCTATGCTGGAGACCTGGGTTCGATTCCCAGTGCCTGCCCATGAGAAAAAAAAAAGATAGTAAGAAATTGAGTCTTCTGGTTTACTCTGAAAACGTATGCTTTATGTAGATCATTCTTTAAATTCATGGCATAGGATTGACAAGGATACAGAGGAAGGAAGGAAGGAAGGAAGAAAGGAAGAAAGAAAGTTCTTAACTCATCCATCTACCTTTAGAAAACATCAAAGCATCTGTGGGTCCTCTCTCAATTTCTATGGGGCAAACTCTGGATTTCACCTTATAGCTTAGGATCTCCTAGGACATTTTCTGTCTCCAAGCATCTCTCACTTGGCTTCATCTCCTATGTTGGCTCTGCATTCTCTCTCTATTTTCTGCCTTTTATTCTCTTCATTGAGGATTACAGTAAAAGAATTAAGACCCATCTTGAATTGGGTGGGTCACATATCCATGGAAACAACCTAATGAAAAGGTCCCATCCCCACGGCAGGTCTGCACTTACAAGGTTGGATTAGAAAAGCATGGTTTTTCTGGGGTACATAGTGGTTTCAAACCAACACATCTACTAAGACATATTATAGTCTTCATTTCCTGCACACACAAAAAAAATCATAAAACCATGTAAGAGCATTACTAGAAACTTTCTCAAAGCTTTTGAAGGTTCTCTTGCAAGTGAAGAGCACTGAAACTTCAACTTTATTGGCTTTATAATAAACCTTTCTCTGGTTGCCTCCAATGAGAGTACATGTAAACAAGGAGCTGAAGAATGAAGGCAAATGGATGGCAGAAGTAGTGATTTCAGGGAGGAGTCCATATTCACAATTCAGAATGCATCCTGACCAATTCTAGGAGATGATTGGTGAGGAAGGGGAGGGCTGTTGCTAGGAAACAGGGAAAGGAATAAGATCAGAATGTGCCACTCAGAGTATAAGCCATGTGAGCACTGAATAAACAATATTATACTGCAGATACACATGTATACATACATATAATGAGGAAATATATTGAAGGGAAGGAAGAAGAGTAAAAGAGGAGCCTGGCAATGGGCTGAATACTTTATATACCCTTTCTTGTTTAGCTCTCACAATGATCTTGGACAGCATATTATTATGCCATTTTCCAGATGAAGAAACTAAACATCAGAGAAATGATGCAATTTTCTCAATGTCACAAGCTAGTAATTACTAATCACAACTCCACCATCTTTGTGCTCTACCACTTTCTACCCTACTAGCAGTGGAGCCTCTTTAAGATAGCAAATGTTAAGGTCAGATAGAAAATGCCAAAACATAGGGACTTTCAAAACAAGGTCACAGGCATTCAAATAGGCCTGTAAAAGTAAAAGTGATTAAATCAATACTTAGAGATAATAAAGCCAATAATTTATGCTATAATCTTACATAAAGCTGTTGAGGGCAAATAAGGGGAGACTTCCCAGGGGGAAAAAAAGGCAATTCAATAACAAGACTATTCTGCAGCTTTCAATCAATCTTATTACCTAAAACTATTGGAGTAGGAATCTGATCTTTCTCGTGTGTGATGAGATTTGACAGGAGATGAAGACTTTGAGTCAAGAGAGGACTCAATTAGAAGTGTCCATGCACCTGAATGTGAGTTTATCACATTTATCATTAAATTACAGGCTGCAATCTGGGAAAATCCAAAATATTTTTTGTGTGTGAAGATTAAGCAAATATAAATGAACAATGAATTGAAAACTAGACAGAGTACAGACATAAATGGTCATAAAAATTCATTTTGAAGAAATAAATAAGGAGAGATCTGTGAAGTGTGTTTGAGGGTTATAATGTCAGGCAGTGCTTTGGAAATCACAAACTCATAGTCTTCTTCATAATCAAAAACTAAAGACAGGATAAATTATTGACTTATCCACACCTTAGATAACTTAGGTTTATCTTCTCCTTTATTGAAATAATACTTTCAGGGATATATATTTCAAGAAGTAATATGTGTGTGTGTTTTTCCCAGAACTTATTTCCTTTGTATGTTATCAATGTGTGATGTTGTAAAAGATCTAAGCAAATAAATATGGTAAAGGTAAATGATGAAGGGGGAAAATTAAGATTTAAAATAGGAATCTTAAAAATCAGCAACAGCAGAGGTAAATGGTAAGTGAAATTGTATAATTCACTAATGTTGGAATATAAAAGAAGGTAGCTTTTGAAACACTGAATTCCCCTGTTCATTCCAAAGAGAAAAAGAAATGGCAGTTTTATTACACATAGAAGCTATAGAGTAGAACTAAATTTAGGGCAATCATAAAACTATCTTTCATTTGCTGTCCTAAGCATTTGAAGTGTAACAAATCTCAAAATTGGGCCGCAGAACCTCCATTAAGTATGTATCATATGTTTGAAATCTGTATAGTCACAGAGAATGAAAGCTGACACCTAGGATTTTATGGATACAAGAGGCTCTTTGATGTTTTCTCAGATGAGAGTTACATTAAAGAAAATGAAAATTTACCCAGAAAGTTGCTGTCTTTGAAAAACAGTTATTGGACAAATTTTATTCCAGTTCAGATTTTCCCTAGCAAATTGTTAGCTAGATAAAAGGGCATATATCACTTATTCAGAATATTTTGGCTACAATTATGGAATGTATTGTCTTCAAATCATCTTTCTTTTTCTAAGATATCACAGTCTCTAAACAGCAGGGCTACCTGTTCTTTTCTGTATATTTAGATAAGGGTCAAGGACTGGTAAATCAATCTATTCAAGAGAGAATCACTGTATCTTCTGCAATAAATTAGATATAATCAAATAACTAGAAGTAATGGCTTGAAGAGGGTACTGTAAGACATACTGGTGAATGTTCCACCTTAGAAACAGAATAAAAAGGTCAGAATCAACTGCACCAAAACTCTGGAAGATGATCAAGACTAGAGAACAACTTGATGAATGCTGAATAAGGGGGAAACACCTAAAAACAGTAGGAGAGCAACAGGACAAATCAGACAGAGCCTCTCCACCACACTCAGATCCATATGGCAGCTTGTACAGTTCATGGCAGTGGCTCAGTGTCAAGTGTGCCTTCTAGTGCAGATCTAAGAACCGATCAATTTCGGGTGGCAGACAGGTGGCCTGCTGGCACTCAAGTGTAGGTTCCTGAGGCTCAACCCATCCACAATAACAGTTTGTGGTCTACACACATTCCTAGTGCAGGTACATGGGGCTTGATTATTGGTGCATCTAAGTAAAAACATTGGGTGTCTTTGTACATCAAACTCCAAATGGCTCTGCGAAAGACTCTCAGAAAATGGGTCTGGTCCCCTAACCCAGATGTTACTGGGGGCAGGAAAGCAATGAAGAAAGGGGGAGCTGAGTCAGGGAACAGCAGATTAGATCAAATGCTGAACGCTAAGGTAAAAGTAGACCAGACATGGGGAGTGGAACTCAGCTAACCACAACTTCTAAGGAGGAAAAACTTAGTAAAAACAATAAAGGGGGGGATATATATATATATATATATTCATCCCATTAATAAAGGACTCCAAGTAAGAGGATCAATACTTACCCTAGGCCATGCCTTAACTGAAGTTACCTAATCAAAACATCCTACTTACAAAAGGTTTACATCCACAGGAATGGATTAACTTTAAGAACGTGATTTTCTGGGGAACATACAGTTTCAAACCATCATATAAATAAAGACATCGCAAGAAAAGAAATTTACATACCAATTCCCTTTATGGATATAGATGAAAAATGTCAATATAATACTAGCAAATGGCACCAACCACAAATTTAAAGAATTATATACCATAACCAAGTGGGATTTATTCCAGAAATGCAAGGGTGGGTCCTCATAAGAAAATCAGTCAATATAATATACCACATTAACAGAATGAAGGAAACAAACACATGATCATCTCCATAGATGAAAAAAATAATTTGACAAAATTCAACACACTTTCATAATAAAAACACTCAGAAAACTAGGAACAGATGGTAACTTCCTCACCATGATAAAGGGTACATTAGAAAAACACACAGCTAACATTATAGTCAATGGTGAAAGGCTGAAAGCCTTCCCCATTGAAGTAAGGAAGAAGACAAGAATGTCCACTTTCACCACTGTTATTCAACATTGTATTAGAAGTCCTTGCCAGAACAATTAGGCAAGAAAACAAAATAAAAGTCACCCACATTGGAAAGAAAGAAGTAAAACTACTTCTATACACCGGTGGCATTACCCTTAAATAGCACATCTCAAGGGATCCACAAGAAAACTACTAGAGCTAATAAACAAAGTGAGCAAAGTTTCAGGTTACAAGATTGACATCCCAAAATCAGTTGTGTTTCTATATACCAGGAAAGAATATTCTGAAATGGAAACTTTTAAAAAAAAATTCCATTCACAATCTCTCCTAAAAGAATAAAAATACCTAGAAATAAATTTAACCAAGGAAGTGAAGAACCTGTACATAGAAATCTACAAAACACTGCTGAAAGAAATTAAAGACTTAAATAAATGGCAAGACATCCTTCATTCACGGATAGGAAGACAATATTATTAAGATGTCAATACTAACCAAAGTGATTTATAAATTCAATGAAATACCTATCAAAATCCCAGCAGCTTTCTTTGCATAAAAGGAAAAGCCAATTTTCAAATTCACATGGAATTTGAAGGGCCTCCAAATATCCAAATCAATATTGCAACGGAAGAACAAAGTTGGAAATCTCACACTACCCAATTTCCAAATTTACTACAAAGACACAGTAATAAAAATAGACATATAGAACAAAGGAATAGAACTGAAATTTCAGATATAAATCCATATATTTATTGCCAAGTGATTTTTGACAAGGGTGCAAAATACATTAATTGGGAAAAGAATAGTCTCTTCAATAAATGGTTCTGGGACAATTAGATATTCACTTGTAAAGAATAAAGCTGGATCACTAATTCATACCATATACAAAAACTTAAATTACTCAAGGACTTATACATAAGAGCTAAAGTCAGAAAATCCTAGAAGAAAACATAGGAGGGAATCTTCATATCCTTGTATTTTTGTAGTGATTTCTTAGATATGACATAAAAAGCATGTACAATAAAAGAAAAAAATAGTTAAAATGAACTTCATCAAAATAAAAAAGAAACTTTTGTATTTTGAAAGACTACTATCAAGAGAGTAAAAAGACTCTACAGAATGGGAGGAAACTATTGCTAAAAAATATGTGATAAGGGTTTAATATTCAGAATATATAAATAACTGCTACAACTCCACAACAAAAAGGCAAATTACAAATTTTAAAATGAGTAAAGGATGTGAAGATATACAAATACAAAAAGGACAAAAAAATATATACAAGTGGCCAATAAGAAGATGAAAAGATGCTAACATTATCAGTCTTCAGGGAAATACCTGAAGTCAAAACCACAATGGGACTTCCAGGAAGATGGCCAAATAGAATAATTCGCGATTAGGCCTGCTCCATGGAAAAGATAGAGAAGGGAGAGGACAGCAACTGAGGGGGTGATTCAGGAGTGCAGCTGACCTGGGAGAGCCTTCTGCACCACATGGGACAGACGTGGTTGCAGAGGTCGAGGAACTGAGAGGAGCCTGGCTCAGGGTTGTGGAGCCCACGGGAGTACACAGGAAGGAGCCAGGGACTAGGAAGTAAGCCAGCCATATTCCTTGGGGGTGCTACTCTCACCAGTGCAGGCCCATGATGGGCAACTGACTCCACCCCACCACTCAAACCCTGTTACCTACTTCCATTCCCTGTGCTCCAGGCACCCCCACTCCACCAGCCCCCAGTGCATGTACCTGTCTCACATCCCCACCCCAAGTGCAGCCTAAACCATCTCTCCTACACCCCTCCCAAGCACTTGTTCACCCTTCCCTATTCACTGCAGGCACTAAACTCCATACCCAGGCTACACCTGCCCCCTGCCCATAGAGTCATGCAGCCTCACCCCACCCCTTACACCCCCAAGCTCTGTACATCAGTTTACAGCACTCCTAGACCCATGTATTCACACAGGCCCCCAATCACATCATTCAGCTCTGGTAACTGAATGTTTCTAGGACACTTTACAGCTGTCCTAGAACTGTGCATGTGCATGGCCCTCAGCCACACTTCCCAGCTCTGAGAAAGTGCTGACCTGCACAGCTGAGTCACATCTACCCCCAATCCAAGAAGGCATAATGCTGACCTGCTGCCACAGCTGTATGAATGCACACAAAGTGCCCTCTGCCTTAGACCAGTGCACTCAGGGTTATGGACCCCAGACTGGTACACCCGCACAGCTGCATACTCCCCAACTACTGGGCACCCACATCCACAAGTATCAGCCTGTGCCTATACCTGCCCTGAAACAAATCACTGCACTGAGTGCCCTACCCCATACCCTACTACCAGCTGTACAACCATCTTGCAAATACAAAGGCCTCATTAGACTACTGAAAGAAGTCAACTCCCAAAGGAAATCAATCAAGATATTTACATGTGATGAAGACAGCAGATCATTAAGCATATCACAATTCAGACAGATAAAGCCCTCCCTAATGACCAAATTAAAACACCAGAGGAGACACAGACACTGGAACAACCAATCAAAGATGTTCATACAACTATACCTCATAAAATAAATGGGATAATAAATGGCATAAAGGAGATCAAGAAGACAGCTCAGCAGAAGAGTTTAAAGAGGAATTTGAAAGAATAAATAGAAAAATAGCAGATATCACAGAGATTAAAGACTCTATTGAGCAAATAAAAAACATAATAGAGGCACACAACACCATATTTGAAGAGACAGAAGAAAGAATAAGTGATATAGAGGACAGGATAAATGACTTCGAAGACTCAAAAAAGCAAATGGCAAAAAAAAAAAAAAAAAACCTTGGAAAAATTTGAATTGGATCTCAGGGAAATGATGGACAAAATAAAGCAAGCAAATATGAGAATCATTGGTGTCCCAGAAGGAGAAGAGAGGAGTAAAGGGCTAGGAAGAGTAGTTGAGGATATATGGGGGAAAACTTCCCAACCCTCATAAAGGATATAAGTAGTCAAGGCAAAGAAGCCCAATGAACTTCAAACAGAATAAATCCAAATAGGCCTTCCCCAAGACACATACTAATCACTCTATCATTGTTGAAGAGAAGTAGAAAATCCTGAAAGTGACAAGAGAAAAACAATCTACTATATACAAGGGAAACCAAACAAGATTGAGTTCAGATGACTCAACTAGCAACCTAGAGGCAAGAGGGCAGTAGTATGATATGTTGAAGATCCTGAAAGAGAAAGACTTCCAGCCAAGAATTCTGTACCCAGCCAAATTGTCCTTCAAAACTGAGGGAGAGATTAAAGTTTTCACAAACAAAGAAGTCCTGAAAGAATTTGTCAACAAGAGACCGACCCTACAAGAAATACTAAAAGGAGTTTGCCAGCCAAAAAAAAGACAGGAGAGGGAGGTCTGGAGGAGGGCACAGAACTGAAGAGTACCACTAACAGTAATTTAAAGAACACAAAGAGAAAGAGGGAAAAGACTGTATAGATCCGACAAATAAAATAAAAAGTATAAGATGGTGGAATTAAGAAACACCTTTTCAGTAATAACTTTGAAAGTTAATGGGCCAAACTGACCAATTAAAAGATATAGATTGGCAGCATGGTTTAAGAAATATAACCCAGCTACATGCTGCTTACAAGAGACTCATCTTAGACACAAGGATACAAATAGATTGAAAGTGAAAGGATGGAAAAATATTTTCCACACAAGTTGTAACCAAAAGAAAGCCAGTGTAGCTATACTAATATCAGGCAAAAAAAAAAAAAAAAAAAAAAAAAGACTTTAAATGTAAAGACGTCATAAGAGACAAAGAAGGACATTATATACTAATTAAAGGTTCAATTCACCAAAAGGATATAACAATCATAAATGTTTATGCTCCCAATCAAGGAGCTCCAAAGTACATGAGACAGACATTGGCAAAACTGAAGGGAGTGATAGATGTTTCAACAATAATAGCAGGAGACTTCAATACACTACTCTCCTGTATAGATAGAACAACCAGGCAGAAGATCAACAAAAAAATAGGGAAGGTAAATAATGTGATGAATGAATTAGACCCTACAGATATATATAGTCATTGCACCCCCAAAACACCAGGATATACATTCTTCTCTAGTGTTTATGGAATATTATCCAGGATAGATCATATGCTGGGGCACAAAACAGGCCTTTATAAATTTAAAAATATTGAAATTATTCAAAGCACTTTCTCTGATCACAGTGGGATGAAGCTGGATCTCAATAACCACCAAAGAACGAGAACATTTGCAAATACATCAAGATTAAATAACACGCTCTTAAACAACCAGTGGGTCAAAGTAGTAATTGCTAGAGAAATTAGTAACTATCTGAAGATGAAGGAAAATGAGAATACAACTTATCAGAACTCATGGGACATGGGAAAGGCTCTGATGAGAGGGAAATTTATTGCCCTAAATGCCTATATTAAAAAGCAAGAAAGAGCAAAAATAGAGGACTTAACAGCACACCTGAAGGAACATGAGAAAGAATGACAAACTAACCCCAAAGCTATAGAAGAAGAAAAATAGCAATGATTAAAGCAGAGATAAATGAATGGGAAAACAAAAGAGCAATAGAATCAATAAAAACAAAAGTTGGTTCTTTGAGAAAATCAATAAAATTGATGGGCCATTAATAAGACTGACAGAGAAAAAAAAGAGAGGACACAAATAAACAAAATCAGAAATAAGAAGGTGTGCATTACCACAGACCCTGAAGAAATAAAAAAAATAATAAGAGGATACTATGAAAAACTATGCACCAACAAACCAGACAACTTAGATGAAATGGATGAATTCATGGAAACACAAAAACAACCTACACTGACTCAGGAAGAAATAAAAGATCTCAACAAACCAATGACAAGTAAAGACATTCAATCAGTCATCAAAAATCTTCCTACAAAGAAAAGCCCAGGGTCAGATGGCTTCACAGGGGAATTTTATCAAACATTCCAAAAAGAACTAGCACCAATCCTGCTCAAACATTTCCAAAAAAATTGGGGGGAAAGGAACTCTACCTAACTCATTAGATAGTAATATCATTTTACTACCAAAACTGGGTAAAGATGCCATAAGAAAGGAAAAGTACAGACCAATCTCCCTAATGAACATAAATGCAAAAATTCTCAAAAAAATACTACCAAATCGAATCCAACAGCACATTAAAAGATTGTACATCATGACCAAGTGGGGTTTATACCAGGAATGCAAGGATGGTTCAATACAAGAAAATCAATTAATATAATACAGCACATTAACAAATCAAAAGGAAAAAATCACACAATCATCTGGATTGATGCTGAAAAAAGCATTCAACAAAATTTAGCAACCTTTTCTGTTAAAAACACTCCAAAAATAGGAATCAAAGGTAACTACCTCAATATGATAAAGGGAATATATGAAAAACTGATATCCAGCATTGTACTCAATGGAGAGAGACTGAAAGCTTCCTCCCTAAGATCAGGAACAAGACAAGGATGTCCATTGTCACCACTGTTATTCAACATTGTGCTAGAAATTCTAGCTAGAGCAATGAGGCAGGACAAAGAAATAAAAGACATCCAAAATGGAAAGGAAGAAGTAAAACTCTCATTATTTGTGGATGATATGATACTATACTTGGAAGAACCTGAGAAATCTACAGCAAAGTTACTTGAGCTAATAAACAAATTCTGCAAGGGGGCAGGATATAAAATTAATGTGTAAAATCAGCAACATTTCTATACATAAACAATGACTGAGCTGAGGAGACAATTATGGAAAAAATTCCATTGAAAATAGCAATTAAAAGAATTAAGTACTTAGGAATGAACTTAACTAGGGAGATAAAGGACTTGTACACAGAAAACTGCATGACAATGCTAAAAGAAAGCAAAGGAGATCTAAACAGGTGGAAAGACATTTTCTGCTCATGGACAGGAAGGCTAAATATAGTTAATATATCAGGTCTCCCAAAATTGATCTACAGATTCAACACAGTAACAATCAAATTCCAACAACTGATTTTGAAGGTCTGGAAGGGAAAGAGACCCCAAATAGCTAAAAGCATTCTTAAAAAAGAAGAATGAATTGGGAGGATTAACACTCCCTGACTTTAAAACCTATTATAAAGTCACAGTTGTCAAAACAGCATGGTACTGGCACAAAGACAGGAGGATTGACCGATGGAATTGAATCGAGAGTGCAGAAATAGACCAGCAAATGAATGGTCAACTGATTTTTTAAAAGGCCCCCAAATCCTCTGAACTGGGACAAAATAGTCTTTTCAGTAATTGGGCATGGAAGAACTGTATATCAATAGCCAAAAGAATGAAAGAGGACCCCTATATTACACCTACACAAAAATTAACTCAAAGTGGATCAAATACCTAAATATAAGAACTAGGACCATAAAACTTCCAGAAGAAAATGTAGGGAAACATCTTAAAGACCTAGAAATAGGAGGTAGCTTCCTAAACTTTATACCCAAAGCACAAGCAACAAAAGAAAAAATACGTAAATAGGAACTCCTCAAAATCGAAAGCTTCCATACCTCAAAAGACTTTGTCAAAAAGGTGAAGATGCAGCCAAGTCAATGGGAGAAAACATTTGGAATCACATATCAGACAAAGGTTTGGTTTCTTGCATACACAAAGACATCATACAATTTAACAGCAAAAGAACAAACAACCCAATGATAAAATGGGCTAAAGATATGCATAGGCGTTTTTCTGAAGAGCAAATACAGATGGCTCAAAAGTACATGGAGAGATGTTCATTTTCATTGGTTATAAAGGAAATGCAGATCAAGACTACACTGAGATACCACCTCACATCTGTAAGAATGCCTGCCATTAAACAAACAAGAAACAAATATTCGAGAGGACGTGGAGAAACTGGGACACTTATGCACCACTGGTGGGAATGTATAATGGTGCAGCCACTATGAAAGACTGTCTGGCAGTTGCTTAGGAAACTACATATCAAGTTGCCCTATGACCCAGCAAAAGCACTACTTTGTATATACCCAGAAGGGCCAAAAGCAAGGACACAGACATTTGCACATCAATGTTCATAGCAGCATTATTCACAATCACCAAAAGATGGAAACAAATCAAATGCCCATCAACAAATGAGTGGATCAACAAAATGTGGTACATGCATACAATGGAATATTATGCAGCAGTAAGACAAAATGAGTCCTGAAGTACATGACAAGATGGATGAGTCCTGAGGACATAATGTTGAGTGAAATTAGCCAGACACAAAAGGATCGATACTGTATGATTCCACTTTTATAACCATCATAAGGGTATAATCAGAGGCTTATAATACAGAAGATAGGGGACTTAGAGATACATAGAAGCTAGAGATGGGTGAACCATTAAGTAATGAGGTTGAACTCCAATGTAGGGGAATAGGTAGAAGTGAAGGTGGTTCTCTAGTGGGTCTATAAGTAACATTACCATATTGAAGATGAACAAGATTGAAAGGGGTTATATAGCCCTATGTGTCCCACTGATTAACACTAGAAATATGAATTTGTTCTTACAAGAATTGCTTCAAAGATATGAAGGGTACAGGAGTAAAACTGCTATTGCATGCTATGAGCTGTGTTCAAAAGGAAACCATCGGCACTACTACAGCAACAACAGAAGTAAATAATGGCAGGCGGGACAAGAGTTAAGAGGAGGTTTAGATCTCCTATTTGGTGAGGGGGTGTTTATTGGTTTTCTTTCTCTTGGGAACAATGAAATTATCTGAAATTGAGAATGTTGATGGACTGTGGACTTTGGGCCCTATACATGATACCCAATGAATGCAGGTGGCTGACGATGCACTGATGGAGAAGTAGATTGACAAATGATGATGTATACTTTTGAATGAAGGCTGTGCTGCTACAAAAAGAAATAAAGTTGTAAGGCATGCAATGCTGTGAATGAGCATGTGGGACATTTTGTGAGGCAAAATAAGCCAGAAACAAAAGAACAGCAATGGTATGGTCACCTTTAGAAAATGCTTATAAGTAAACAGGGACCTAGACTGTAGGCTTTTAGAGCAGACATTAAGTCCGGAGTGGTGATTATTGTTTCTGGATTTTGAGAGGGTGTTATATGTGTGTGTGTGTGTGTGTGTGTGTGTTACACACACACACACACACACACATATATATAAAACCTGATATTTAGAGATAAGAATGAAGCCAAAAGGTTGGGGTTAAAGTAATTCAGAACGTAGAGGTAAGGAAGACAGTGTCTATATTTCAGAACCATCCATACTCTTTGAGACCAATGGAAGAAAGATTTATTTGGTCTGGAAATGAAATTTTCTGTAGTGCATAATCTAATTCAACCTATCTGTATAGCTCATTTGAACAACTGAAACACAGAAGCACAGAATAAGAGGTCCTTCCAATATGAAAAATTTAGAATTGCTATTGCCCAAACACCCCAAAAGAGGGGATGGAAAAATCAAAGGTGATGGTGGAGCTATACAGAGAAGATAGGATTTAACAAATAAATAAGAATGCTGAATCATTAAATTGACACCTGTTTTAGTCTCTAGTATTTCAGAGCAGCTAGAAGTAAAAACCTAAAATTGTGACATTGTAACCCGTGTCAAACTCAGAAGTATGTTCTACAGTTAATTGTGGTGCTGTGCTTTGAAATTTATAGCTTTTTTGTATATATGCTATTTTTCACAAAAAAAAATGAAAAAAATGTCAATTGTGATTTTAAAAAAAAATATTTAAGCCCTCTAGCCTCTGGAGCAGCTAGAAGGAAAAATATGAGAGGACTGTATGGTAACCCATGACAAACTCTGGTATCTGTCCTGTAACTGCTTGTTGGAAAACTGCTTTGAAAACTATTGCTTTTTTATTTCTTTGCTTCATATATATGTTATACTATACAATAACAGAAGTTAAAAAAATAAAAACACCACAATGGGATGCCACTTCACACCCGCTAGAATGACAGGCTATGTGGATGGTGGTGATAAGTAGCACAACATTGTGAACATTATTAACAACACTGAAATATATATTTAACTGTGGTTAAAAGGGGAAATGTTGTATTGTATATATGGAAATAGAATAAAAATTAAAAATCTATGGATCTGCACTACGCAGTGACCCCTAAGTTAAACCATGGACTATGGTAAATAGTAGTTATGAAACTGTGCTTTCATCAATTGTAACAAATGTACCACACCAGTGAAAGGTGTTATAATAGGTATATGGGAGTACTGTATTTTATGCATAATTGTTCTATAAACACACAGCTTCTCTAATAAAAAATGAAAAAGAAAACTAGTGCTGTTGATGATGTAGAGAAATAGGAACCCCTGTGCATTGCTGATTGCACTGTAAAATAGTATAGCAAGTTGGTGATTCCCCAGAAATTTGAAAACAGAATTACTATGTGACCTAGAAATTCCACTTCTTGGTATATACATAAAATAACTAAAACCAGGGACTCAAACAGGTATTTGTACTCCAGTGTTTATAGCAGCATTATTCACAATAGTCAAAAGGTGGAAGCAACCCAAGCAGCGTCAACATATGCATTTTGCTTCTCTGACTACCTAAGCGCAAGGGTTTCCCACAAGCTACAAAAGCATTCATTATATTGGCATTTTATGATTAAACACATATTTACTTGAAATAGCTTCAAAATGTGACCATTTTTAATACATCCTTAGGCATATGAATGGTTTGTATATTCATTGATTCACCTCTTAATTCAATGAAAATCTAAATGGGGATTCAATGCAGACATTAATCAGTAAGTAAATAAATAGAATACCAGTAATTCATGAGATTCTTGGTAAAAGAAAAAAAATCTGTATATGTTGATGATAAAGCAGAAATTACATGTGCTTCATGCATGACTAAAACCTTTTAAAGTAAACTAGTTTGTGTTAATACAATCTGACGTTTCATCAGATTTTTATATTAAATAAGTGTTATTTGTTCAGTATTTGTTCTACAAATGCCTATTGGATGATGGATGGGTGGATGCTCAAGTTAAAAATTTTTAATGACATATTTCAAATGAATGTGTCAGCATGGTTAAAACATTAGCTTGAAGTCAAACATACAGGGATTCAAATCTCATATCTGCACTTGCTAGTTATATGATCCTAGAAAATTGACTTAAATGTTGGGGACCCCAGTTTTCTTTATCTACAAATTGGTCATATCATACAAACTAGTCATATCTAGTTTGTAGCTGTCAAAGAAAATGAAGTGTGCAAATAATGTGCAAAATAAAATACCAACCATTATTCCTTACATGTAATAAATGACATTACTCGTCTCCCTCTTCTCCTGAGCAATGTAATGCATCCAGTTCTGTCTAGCGTGTTTGGCATTTACCATTGATCCAGAACATAATAGGCTTTAACCACTAGACCTAAAATATAAATAAATCCTATCTCTTACATCAACTTCTTGCTTTTTAAAGATGCATGAATAGAGGTAAAAGTAAATCTATTAAGCCATAGATAGGAATTATCTAAGATTAAATACAGGCTCTGAGTAACATTAAAGAAAATATGCATTGTCAATGTGAGGTTTACATAAAACGTGGGTTCAAAAATTTTTGCCACTTGTATGCAAGCAAGTTTAATAAATATACAAATCAAGCTTATGGTTTGAAAACATTTTGTTGCTCCTATCTGCAAACAATAACATCCCGTGTCCTCAATATATTAAAAATAATGGTATTTAACATCCTCTAAGCTGGCAGTGAGTCAACTAATAGATATCCCAAAGCAATCCTGCAAGGGAAATAAAATTAAAACATCAGAATATGAGAATAATAGAGCCCGTGCTGGGATCATCTGAAGATGGGTAGAAGAAGAGAGACTTGGATGGTATGATTTGAGCAGTACTTTCAAAGACCCCGAGTCCAAAATAATGTGTTCACGTCATGTTTCAGAAATAATTTGGGGGGAGAAAAGAGGCATGAAGCTAATCTTCAGAAAAATAGTGAAACTTAAATTTATTCTTCCATTAACTGGCTCTTCTGTGAGCAGATTTTGGTCTGATTTAGGGAACAGGCATCCCAAAAAAGCTGGGAAAATATAGAAAGGAGAGAAAAGGGAAGAACAAAGAGCTGAAGCACCAAAAATAACCTGCCAATATATAATTCTACCTACTTAAAGAACTAAAATCTGAAGCTACCAAGGTGAAGTCTTCAAAATCAATAGCAATATTCATATATGCAACTCTGCAGACTCTAAATACTCATTATAGCCATAAAGGAAGGTACTTAAGATGAGCTAGAGCAGTAAAATCTTTTGTTCTGGCTGAAAGATGTATGTGTGGCTCATATTATATTATATCCAAGAATTTGTTTTCCATAAAATTATAAAAATCTCCTACTTCCTCTATGCTTTAAACCTATAGATAACAGTATTGACTTGTAACCAAAACTATTTCAACTCCTATTTGGCTACATTTTCACCTATCATCTCAAAACTTTCCTGATGAAGAAGCACCTGGATATTTGTTTAAAAATCCAAATTCCCAGCCCCCCTCCATACCTACTGAATCAGAATATCCTTCCAGAAAAGCTTGAATTTCCATTTTAACAAGAAATCTTTCCTGTGGTCTTCAATCATGGCTGCACATTAAAATCCCCTGAAGCTTTGAGAATATTCCAATTCCAAGAAACCCCCCTCTGTCCAATTACCTTAAAATTTCTGGGTAGAAATTGTAGTAGGCAGAATTTCTAAATGGGCCTTCAGAGATGCCCTGTCTGAGAATACGGTATCACTATTATGACTAAATTATGTTCCTTGGTACAGTTGGCCTTACGATAGGGAGAATATGTGAGTCCCCTGGTCTAATCCTATGTCCGCTTAAAAATGAAGCTGGTAGAGTGTCAGAGAGATTCAAACCATAAGGGGCATTTCATGCAGCATCACTAGCTTGAAGATGCAAAGGGCAATATGAGAAGAAATGGTGGTCTTAAGAAAATGAGTGGCCCTTAACAGTCAGACAGTGTGGGAATAGAAATCGCAAGTCTACAACCATAAGGAACTAAATTTGGCCAACAACCTTGAATGAGCATGTAAGCCAATTCCCCCTTTGAGCATCCAGATAAGAGCCCAGAACAGTCAATAGCTTGATTTCAGACTTGTGAGACCCTGAGCAGAGAACCCAGGCAATTCCTCCCAGACTCATGAACTGTGAGATAACAAATAAGTATTGTTTTAGGCCACTAATTTTGTGGTAATCTGTTACTCAGAAATAGAAGGTCAATACAAAGTTCAAGGTTGGTATTAATTTGACTCAAATGATATTACCTTTCTTTGGCCAAATTTGACTTACAAAAATGGCAATTTTATGTAAAAGCTCCCAGGTATTCTTACATGCAGCCATTGTTTTTCACTATTAGTCTTATATTTATCCAGTTCCTATAAAACATTTCAAAATTTGGAAATCTCTCATAGACCTCTGAATCTTTTTTTCTATATAAATAATATTAAGGGTAAGAAATCGCATTTTCCTCCTTTTGGGATAGCCTATCTCATCTATCTATCCATCCATCTATCCATAACTCTCCAGAATCCTCCTTCTTGCATGACAACATGACTGTGTTAGAAGAATAGCAATATCTCAGTGCCAGCCCTCAGACTAATTGCTAGTTTTGCGTCAGCACTTTCAAACTTCTCTTTTGAGTGAATTTGATTTATTAAGGAGCAGGCCTCCTGTTACCTCTGTTTCCTATAAAAATCTCACCCATCTGGACTGACTGTATCAAGTTCCTTCCTAAGAAATTCATGTATAAGTTTCAAAGTTTCACTATTTTAAGAGAAGTTAACTACTTTTACTAAACTTTTTTGATGAAATTTTAACATACATATAGAGAATCACATGAAAAGCACAATGAATTTTTACAAAATAAACCCACCTTTTTTCTCATCATCTAGTTCAATAGAATATGACCTGCACTTCTAAAGCATACTCCTGTTATAGGATTTGGATATCAAAACAGCTCCCAGTGCCCCAAAGGTAGGGATTATCCTGACTTCTATCACCATCAATTCATTTTTGTACTTCATAAAAATGGAAACATACAAAAGAGTTTTTAAAATTCAAATTTTATGTTTCTGAGATTCAGCTAGCTATTGTGTAGCTATGGCTCATTCATTTTCATTGCTATAAAAATTTCCTAATATAAATTTGCCAAAGTTTCTCTTGATGGACACTTGGGGTTGTTTTCAGTCTTGACTGGTTCACAGTGCTACTGTGAAAATTATCATCCATGTCTTCTGGTGCACAACGTATGTGGTTTTCTTGGGCATATACGTAGGAGTAAAATTGTTGGGCATTTGGGTATGCTTCTGTTCAACCTTAGTACATATTACCAAACAGTTGATTTCCATTACTTTCTAGTATCCTTTCATTTAAATTTTTAATAGTCCTTTTATCATTTGTTATAGGGCATGTCTGCTACTGATGAATTCTCTCAGTTTCGTATATATGGAAAGGTCTTAATATCTCTCTTCATTTGTGAAAGATAGTTTTGTGAAATATAGAATCCTTGGTTGACAGTATTTTTCTTCCAGAACTTTGAATAATCATCCCATTACCTTTTAGCTTCCACAGTTTCTGATGAGAAATCAGTAATTAGAATCAACAAGAAAAAATAAAGAGCACTGTTAAAGGTAACTACATGGGTATATGTGAAATACAGTACATATATATGTGTTTTTTGTTTGCAATCTTGCTGTTTGGGAATGTAAAATGGTGCAGTCATTGCGGAAAACACTTCTGGCAGTTCTTGCAAAATGTTAAACATAGAATTACCATGTGACCACTCCTACAGAATTGAAAAGAATTTTCAGACAAAAGCTTGTACATGATTTAATAATGAAATAGGAAAGAATAATATTTAATTTAATTCTAAAATCTTGTTTTATTTATGTTTCCATATATAAGAAAGTCTCATGATGAACATAAATTATTAAAATAAACTTTGAAAAACCAATTGAATTTATGTTTAAGAGTATTTAATTGACTTGATGGCATTACCTCTCTAGTAATTTACCACTAAAATTTCAAATTAGAGTTATAGAACTCTAATAAAAAAGTTAGGTAAAATAATATTTCAAAAATATTTGGGGTCTTGTGATCAAATATTAAATTAAATAAACACAGTGAAAAATCCAGACAACTGAAAATTTGAGGCCTTTATTTAGATTCATAGATACTTACCATATGGAAAACTCAACCAAAAAGGAGAATAATGTTATAATAGTACATATCATAATATAAGTACTCAAAGAAACAAACAAAACTTTTTTAAGGTCAAGTCTATATCACTCCCTTAGCGATCTCTACTGACTGTAAACCTAAGCCCTGGATGTCTTCTTAGTGAAAAAATTATAATCAAATTACTTAAAAAAAAACTTGTACATGAATGTTCATAGCAGCATTGTCATAGTAGCAAAAAAAAAAAAGTGGAAACAACTCAATTGTCCATCAATGAATTAACAGAAAAACAAACTCTAATCTATACATACAAGGGTTTATTATTCAGCCAAAAAAGGAACAAAGTACTAGTACATGCTACAGCATGGATAGACCTTGAAAATACTGTTAAGTGAAAGAAGCCAGGCAAAAAAAGACCACATATTATAAGATTCCACTTTCATGAAATGTCCATAATAGGCAAACCCAAGTAGATTAGTGGTTGACAGATGTAGGAAGTGGGAATTAGGACTGAATGTTAATAGGTACAGGCTTACTTTGGGGGGTGATGGAAATGTTTTGGAGTTAGAGGTAATGGTTGCCCAACATAGTGAATATAGTTGAGTTATACACTTTAAATTCAGTGGGCACTTAACTGTACACTTTAAAAATGGTGGAGGGTGGGCCATGGTGGCTCAGCAGGCAGAGTTCTCACCTGCCATGCAGGAGACCTGGGTTCAATTCCTGGTGCCTGTCCATGTGAAAAAAAAAAAACGGTGGATATTAGGTTATATGATTATTTCTCAATGAAAAATTAAAATAAAAAATGTATTGCTTCATTATCCTGGGTGGGATCTACCAAGGGAGAAGAAAAAGCTCAAAGAATATTATTGGAGCATATGAAAAAATTGGAATACTGTCAGTTTTATATCAATATTAAATTGCTTGAACTTGATATGTGCACTTAAAATTGTTTTGTAAGTAAATATCTCTGTTCTTAGGAAATGTACATGGCAGTATTAAGTGTTCATGGAGCATGGTGTGTGTGTGTGTGTGTGTGTGTGTGTGGTGTATGTAACCTACACTTAAATGTTCATAAAATGGAAAGAAAGAAAGGAAGGAAGGAGGGGGAGGGGGAGGGGAAAGGGAAGGAGGTGAGGAGAGGAGAGGAGAGGAAGAAAGGAAGGAGAGGCAGGACAGCAATTGTGACAAAAAGTTAAAATTGGTAGATCTGGGTATCTGGGAGTTAGGGGTATATTGGGATTTTCTGTGAGGGGTTTGTATTGCTTTAGTAACTATCCAATGATTTTAATGTATTTCAAAATTGAAATTTAAAAATTTAAAATTGAAATGTTTTGCTTAATTTTCAAGTACATGGGAATTTTCCTAAGACTCTTTATTTATGTCAACTTCTATTCATTTCTAAATCAGAAAAACATATCCTATATGATTTAAATCTTTTAAAATTTGCTGAGATTTACTTTATATGAAAGCAAATAATTATTGATCCAAATGTAATTGCAAAGATATGTATCCATTTGTAACTGATGTGGTGTTCTACACATGTCATTTAGGTCAAGAGTATTAATCATGTTAATCAAATCTCTTATAGTCTTTCTGATTTTTCTGTCTGCTTGTTCTTCTAGTTACTGATTGTAGTGGTTTGGCACTGTATGTACCCCAGAAAAACATGTTCTTAAATATCCCTTCCTGTGAGTGTAAACCCATTGTAAATAGGGCCTTTTGATAAGGCTACTTCAGTTAAGGTGTGGCCCACATCAATCAGAATGGGCCTTAATCCTCTTACTGGAGTCCCTTATAAGAGAACATAAATCTAGAGAAAGAGAAAAAGCCATAGAGGCAAGAAGCTGAAATCAAGGAAATCGGGAAGAAAAGAGAGAGACCAGGAGATGCCACCATGTGCCATGCCATGTGACAGAGAAACAAGGATTGCCCACAGCCAGTCTTTGAGAAGAAAGCATCACCTTGATGATGCCTTAATTTGAAAATTTTCTTGGCCTCAAATTGTAAGCTAATAAATTCGCATTTTTTAAGCCAATCCAATTCATGGTATCTGCTTTCAGAAGCCTAGGAAACTAAAACACTGATAGTAAAATTTACCACTATTTGTATATTTCTCCTGTTATCTCTGTCCCTTTGTGTTATTTATTTTGAGGCTATATTATCAGGCACAAGGAATTTAAAATTGTTCTATCTTCCTGTTATATTTACCATTTCATCATTTGAAAACACTCCTCTTTACCTCTAATAATGCTCCTTGCTCTAAAACCTACTGTATTAATCAGGGTTTTCCAGGGAAACAGAACCAACAAGACAGAAGACTCTGTGTGTGTGTGTGTGTGTGTGTGTGTGTGTGTGTGTGTGTGTGTAAACATACACAATGTAAATATTATGAAATTTACTATAGGAATTGGCTCACATGACTATGAGGATGGGCAAGTCCAAATTCCATAGTGCAGGCTGCAAGCTGGGAACTCTGATAAAGGTTTTCAATGAATTTCCCAGGAGAGGTTGGCTGGCTGAAGTAAAGATGAAAATTCTTCCTTCTGACTGAAATCATCACTCTTCCTTTTAATGCCTTCAACTGATTTAATGAGACTTCTCTCATTGTTGAAAGCAATCTCCTAGATTGATTGTAGATATAAACAGCCATAGGTAGAATCAACTTACTAATGATTTAAATCCTTGAAATATCCTCACAGTAATAATCAGGCCAGTGCTTGCTTGACCAAACAACTGAACACCATAACCTAACTAAGTTGACATGTGAACTTAATCATCACATCTACCTTGTCTGATATAAACTTTCTTTTGCTTAGTTTCACAAGGCATATCTTATTTCATCTTTACACAGTCAACCTTTCCACGTACTTATGTGTAAATTCAGTCTCTTTATGAAGCATATGGTTGGGTTGGATTTGTTTTTGTCCAAAAAATGAGTCTGATAATGACTGCCTTTCTTCTGAAAATTTTAATCCAATTATATTTAATATAATTACTATTAGATCTTGGTTTCTCTCTTCCATCTTATAATTTGTTTACTTGCCCCACCTGTTCTATTTATTTGCTCTCCTACCCTGACTTTTTGTTAATCAAAAAAAACATTATATGGGCGGGCCGCGGTGGCTCAGCGGGCAAGAGTGCTTGCCTGCCATGCCGGAGGACCCCGGTTCGATTCCCGGCCCCAGCCCATGTAACAAACAAACAAACAAACAAAAAATAATAAAATAAAAAAATACTTTAAAAAAAAAAAAAAACATTATTCTATTTTCTCCTCTGTTCAATCTTACTTTTTACATTCTTCTACTGTATCTTCATGCTTACCCTAGAGAGTACTTTGAGCATTCTTTACTACTTTCACTGCTTCCTAGAAATGCAAAGACCTTCTTAATTTTATGTTATTTACTGTCATGTCTCTCAAACCTATAAATATTTTTAAATTCACAAAACATTATTATTGTTTGTACAACCAAACTTCTCTTAGATTTACATTTATATTTACCCTTTCTATTCTTCTTCATTCCTAGTTAAAGTACCATGTTTCTATCTTGGGTTATTTTCTTACAATATCTGGTATTCCTTTTAATTCAAGTCTGCTGGAAATAATTTTTTTTCAATTTTTGTTTGAAGGGTAAAATAAAGACATGTTTAAACAAACTATTTGAAGAGTATTTTCACTGGATAAGGAATGCTAAGCTGGAAGATATTTCTTTCAGAATATTAAATATTTTCATCCCTTTCTACTTTTGATCCTTTTCATTAAGAAATCAGCTGTCAGACTTATCATTATTCCTGTAAAAGCAATCTTTCTTTTTCTCCCTGGCTGCTTTAAAATTTTCCTGTCTTTGGTTATCAGCAATATTATTATAATGCACTTAGGTGTGACTTTCTTTGTATTCATATTGCTTGGGGTTTATGACACTGAATCTGTGAAATAGCATCTTCCAATTTAGGGAAATTTTCAATTTCTGATCAAACTCTGTATATGCTCTATTTTCTCACATTTCACCTTCTGGGACTCCAATTACCCATACATTAGAACTTTTCAAAAAGTGTCATATACTATGTTGTTTCTGTCCTTTTCCTCATTTGTTCCTTTCCACACTTCACTCTGAATATTTTCTACTGGTTCAGCATCAATTCACTCACTATTCAGCTTTATTTTATTTACTATTAAATTCACTCTATTGTTAACTTATTCTATTTTTCAGTTATATAATTTTCTTTTGACTCTTTTTTCAATATTTCAGTTCAAATTCCCCATCTGATCATTTATATTTTGAACATATTATTCATAGTTATTTTAAGTCTATGTCTGGTTCATTCAATATCTGGATTGCCTATGGCCTTTTTTGTTTGCAGGGGGCAGGGCTTTTTGTATTTTTTTGTTTCCTTTTGTATTTTCATCCTTTGAGTCTAGTCCTTGGTATACCTGGTAACTCTTTTATTCAATGACAAGAATTTTGAATGAAAGCTTTAGGGATAAATTAGGGCATTTTATGACCTTATCTTCCTCTAGAGAGAATTTACTTATGTCTCTTTCAGACAGACTAGAATTGATTACCTTTATCCAATCTGGGATTCATCCATTTCCAAGTTAAATTCCTGCCTTTGTGAGAAATGGTTTATTTCCAGTTTGTCATTACTCTTAGGATATAGACTTCCCTCAAAAAAGCTTTGGTGGTTTATCAAGACTCCTACTCTTTAGTGGACATTGAATTTGAATTTTTGTTCTCCCCAACAAATAGAAAGAACTGAAAGTTCTGCTTAGTTTCTTTGTCTATTAATCATAATTTTCTGTTCAGACTCTGAATCTCTCGACTATTGCTTCCAAATTAACAAATTCCTAAAAGGATAATAAGCACCGAAGAATGTTAGGCTCATTTCAAAGCATTTTCCTTTATCTTAGGGATCTTGGCATTCAAATCCTAATTGCTTTGTGTATTAGGTTGAATTACGTACCCCAACAAACACATTCTTAATCTTAATCCATATTCCTGTGGGTACAAACCCATTGTAACTAGGGCCCTTGAAGATGTTATATTCTCTTAAGATGTGGCCCAACTGAATTATGGTGGGTCTTAAATCCAGATTACTGGAGACCTTATAAAGTGGACCTAGAAGTCACGGAAACAAGAAAGAAGAGGATATCACTATGTGACAGGAGGCAGGAAAACAAGCCAATGAACCCCAAGGATTGTGACAAGCCAGCACTAAAACAGTACAGTCTTCAGGGAGTAAGCGAGCCTTCTAGCCCCCAAAACTATGGGACAAAAAATTCCCATTGTTTAAGCCAGCCCTTTATGTGCTGTCATAATAGCCTGGCAAACCAAGGAACCTTGGTAGCTATCTGAAGCCTTTAAGCAAACGTTTTGTTTAAAAAAAGTTGGTAATTTATCCAGCATTTCTAGTTCACAATGGGAAAACAGGTTCTGGCAAATGCTATTTTCTTAACTAGAAGTGGAAATTGTTCTACTCATTCACAAAAAGACTGATACAAATGATTACTAATTTTTTTTAGTAATGACAAAAAAGTGTTATATTTCTTTTATCTGGTGAAAATGTAACCTTGAATGTTTTTCACATATTACAAATACAGGTTTACTGAAGACAACTTTGAAAACTATAAAAGGAAAAAGAAGAAATTGAAATCATTCAAATATCCATCATCCAGAGATAAACTGAGTTAGCCATTTGAAATTTATTTTTCCAGATTTTACCCTACAATATTTTCCACACAAATATGATTATAATATGCATATAGTTTTGTATTTTTTAACTTACAATACATTGTAAGCATCCCTTTATGACATTTTATATTTTTCTTCTGTTTTTTTTTTTTTTGCCTTTAGACAATCACAATAATTTAATTAATACATCTGCATTATTAGATCCTAAGGTATTTTCTCAATTTGGGGTTGCTATAAACAGTATTTTGATAATTACACTTAAACATATGTAAGCAATATTTTCTGTGGTGGTCTGAAACTGCATGTACCCCAGAAAAACATATTCTTAAGTTTAATCCATTTTTCTGGGTTTGGACCCATTGTAAGTAGGATCTTTTGATGAGGCTACTATAGTTAAAGTGCAACCCATCTCATTCAGGATGTCTTCATCCTCTCACTAGAGTTCTTTATAAGAAAGGAAATTCAGACAAAGAGAAAGCCAGGGAAGCAGAAAGCTGAAATAAACGAAAACGAGAAGGTAAAGTCCTGCAGACACCACCATGTGCCTTGCTGTGTAGCAGAGGAACCAAGAATCATGGGCAGCTGTTCTTATAGAAAAAAACATTGCCTTGCTGATATATTGATTTGGACATTTTCCCAGACGCTAGCCATAAGCAAATAAATTATCTTTGTTCTAGCTGAACCATTTTGTGTTATGTTGCTTTCAGCAATCAAGCAAACTAAAACATTCCCTAAGTATAAATTCCTAGAAGTATGATTCCTGTATCAAAGAGCACAAACATTTTAAGATTTTTGATGTATATTTGTAGCTAAATTGTCTCCTAGAAAAATTATACCAGTTGATCCCCTAAAGAGTATATGAGAGGGTGCATGGGTAATTCAGTGGTAGAATTCTTGTTGGCCATGCAGGAGATCCACGTTTAATTTCTGGTCCAAGCACTTCAAAAAGAAAAAACATTCAACAAATGGTGCTGTGATAACGGGATACTCATGTGGAATTGTAACCCATACCAAACTCTGAAATCTGTTCTACAACTAATTATTGCAATGTACTTTGAAATTTATTGCCTTTATGTGTATATGTTATTTAAAGAGAAGGAGGACTATAACAGAGAAGATAGGATTTAACAAATGAGTATAACTGCTGAATCATTATATTGATATTTCTGTTAATCTCCAGTGTCTTGGAGCAGCTAGAAAAAATACAAAAAGTCATGGAACTGTAACCCATACTAAACCTTAAAAGCTGTTCTATAATTATTTGTTAAAATGTACTTGAAAATTTATTGCTTTCTTGTATAAATGTTATAGCTCACAATAAAAAAATGTTTAAAAAATTTCATTGCAATGATAAGAATGGTTATCAGTTATACTTCTAGTAAAATAACCTGTAAGTGGATTATTCTACTTAAGTTTCTTAAACCTTAAGTTTCTTTCAAAACCCAGAGCATGTAACAAATTCCCATTATCTTGGCAAACATTTTTTATGTAATAGCTATCATTTATTGAGTATTTACTCTAAGCACGTTACGTACAACTTCCAATTTTATACTTACAATGACCTTATAGGTATTATTACCCCAATTACACAGATGAGAAATTTAGGGTACAAAAAGATTAAGTAACTTGCTCTTCAAAGGCATGTGATTCTTACCATTTTCTATGCTGCCACCTAGTTTTATGTAGTTCTACTTTTAGCTAAGAATTTCAAGTCTTAATAATATCAGCTACATTTGATGAAGAAAATGTAAATTTTTTTTTCAACTGACCTATTAGGCTATATAAATAGACTGACAACCCAAGATGAGAATAAAATTAAGTAAAATTCAAGTGTTTTGTCTAATCAGCATAATAGTGACCTAAACTGTTTTCTTGGTGGTATTGAATGAGGAAATAATGCATGTCAAAGTGGTAAGCACAATGCTTGGAATGTAGTAGAAAATTTTCTTTAAGTTTATTATGTATCCTAGAGACATAGATATTCAAACTTTGATTAGAAAGAGCCTCAAGATAATTTTATAAAGACTCTAAAGAATATATCACATTTTCTTTTGAATCTGGATAAGTTCTGTTTAAAATACAGATTAAAAAAACAGAGTTAGAAAGTTTTTCTCTTTTTGAAAAATCTCCAAATTTAGGTCTAGACATTTTATCTTTGTTTTTGCAACTTGTTTTTTTTTAGCTTTTTTTTTTATTGTCTAGTATAACATACATACAAAGCAAAGAAATAAAAAAGCAACAGTTTTGAAAGCACTCTTCAAAAAGTGGTTACAGGATAGATCCCAGAGTTTGTCACGGACTACCATATGATCCTCTTGTATTTTTCCTTCTAGCTGCTCCTCAGTGTAGGAGGCTAGAGGGCTTGAATACTTTTTTATCATCACAATCAACTTTTTTTTCCTTCTTCTTTTGTGAATAATAATATATATACAAAAAAGCTATAAATTTCAAATACGGTACTATAAACATACAAATATGTTCTACAAAAGTTGTAGAACATATTTGTATGTTGTAGAAATATGTTCTACAAAAGTTGTAGAACATATTTCAGACTTTGACATGGGTTTACAATGTCACAATTTTAGTTTTTTACTTCTAACTGCTCTAAAATACTGGAGACTAAAAGAGATAGCAATTTAATGATTCTGCATTCATATTCATTTGTTAAATCCTATCTTCTATGTATAATTCCACCGTCACCTTTGATCTTTCCAAACCTCTCTTTGGAGTTGTTTGGGCCATGGCAATTCTAAATTTTTGTTACTGGAAGTGTCTGTCACTAATATGGGGTAGGGAGATGGAACTATCTGATGTTCTGGAGAGTCTGGGCTAGGTTTCAGGACTTATCTGGACCAGGGACCCATCTGGAGGTTGTAGGTTTCTGGAAAGTTACTCTAGTCCCTGGAACCGTTGTGGAATCTTATATATTGCCCTAGGTGTTCTTTAGGATTGGTTGAAATTGTCCTGGTTGGGGATTGGCAGGTTATGATAGGTAGCAAGACCTACCTGAAGCTTGCATAAGAGCAACCTCCAGAGTAGCCTCTCGACTCTATTTGAACTCTCTCTGCCACTGCCACTTTATTAGTTACACTTCTTTTCCCCCTTTTGGTCAGGATGGAATTGTCAATCCCACAGTGCCAGGTCTGGATTCATCCCTAGGAGTCATGTCCCACATCACCAGGGAGACTTTCACCCCTGGATGTCATGTCCCACACAGTGGAGAGGGCAATGATTTCACCTGCCGAGTTGGGCTTAGAGAAAGTGAGGCCACAACTCAACAACAACAGAGGTCCTCCAGAAGTAATTCTTAGGCATGCTTTGCAAATTTTTAAACTGAATATTTTTGTTCAATCTAATGTTCAAAATATGCAGTATAACCAGAAGGCAAAGATTTAAATCCAAATGTGATATGATTATATGACAATATCATTTAATGGCATGTAAAAATACTTCTAAGTGACAAAATACTAAATAAATGTTAAGAAACAGTATAGGATAGTGGTACCATACAACCTGGGCTCATATTCTGAATCTACCACTTACTAGACCTTGGCATATTTCCTAATACATCTGTGCTTCATTTTCTTTTTCTGTAAAATGGGTATTATAGTAATTACTTTATAAGGTAGTTGTGAGGATTAAATGAATTAATACATGTAAAGCACAATAATGCCTGGCATATAGGAAGTACCACTAATTTTTTTATTTTTATTATTATTACTATTACTATGAAATAATAAAAGTGATGTCTATCAGCATTTAGGCAAAAAAGAGTTTATATTAGGGATCAAATATATTTATAGTGAATGTTCATACCAAAGTAAACTATCTTTCTTTTATTCTATGCAACTATAAATATGAAAGATGTACAAATTTCACCCATCGTCTTTCTTTTGAAACTTTAGTTTGTACTTGTAGCAAACAAGAAAAGGACTTCACAGAATTTAAAAGATTTAAAGGGACCTAAAGAGATAAGATATTAATTTAAAAGCCTGAAGCCTTTTACTCCTAAAGCATCCTGTTTCTTGTTTACCTCTGACATCCCAGAAAAGCAGGAAAAAAATCTCCAGGCCCATACAGCAGACCCTTTGAGGGACTCCAGATGATGAATGAAGATTAATAACAGGCCAGCAGTATTATACTGCAGTAAATGGTAATTGTCAATAGGAAAAAAAGTGAAATTGAAGTGGTGACATTGTATAAAGGCAAAGACATTTTACTGTCTCATTTGCTTTATATGTTAGACCATGCCTTTACACCTTATCTATGGAACCTGGGTTTATCCATATGCCAACTTCATATATTCAAAGCACTCTGGCGTCTGAATTAAGAAGAGCTTATGTGTGATTATATATGGCTTATTTTAAACAAAACTAATTTTCTTTAACTCCTTAAGCCATTTCTTTAGATAATTAATTATCAATAAATAACATTCATTTAAAACAACTCTGGTCTGCACAAACATGTGATCAATAATGGTGTACCAATATGTACCAATGACTGGTACATAAAACAGTCAAACCATAGATGCTGCTACATCATTTGAATATCTTTCTAAAGTGAAACAAATATCACACTAATGGGCACTATGGCTAGAGTTCTGAAATCTCCCATCACCCTTACACTCTCTTGAGAAGTAATTAAGCACAGAAAAACTTCCCTGAAAGTTCCCCTCAGCCCTCCTTATAGGATCTTTGATCTTTCTTGTCTCTCTTCTGTCATTGAATCTCATCTTGGTCATTTTCCACTCTTACAGCATGTAAACTGTCAACATTATTCTAATATATGATTATATGACAATATCATACATATAATAAGCTTCTATTTTAAAAAAACACAAAAATGGATTTAATTTTACACTAGCGTCATCAGTTACTACTTGGTCTTTAATTAGGTGATAAAATTCAGATGAATTCTTTCTTTTAGATTAAAAACATGTCTTCCAATTTTGTCTCTACCATAATGTCTCCATCCACTCTGCCTCTATCAGCCTATCAGTACTATAACAGGAGCCTGGGGCAGCACTGGATTTTGGAACCTATCAAGCACTCTTACACAGAATCTTTCTTAAAAGATTAAAACAGCATCAAAGGACATTCACACTTGGTACCTCTCCATGCAATCTTGTTCTTTAATATCCCAAAATCACTGAAACTGAATGAGAGATTTATTCTCTTTGCTCCTTCTCCTTCCTCCATTTAAGCAGGTTTATTTGGCCCTAGACTCACCAATTCAGCAAAAACAATTAATCACGTAAAAGCATGATTAGAATGAGTTATATGATACTTTCTCCATTTGTCATAAAGGAAAATTGCAAATCCAATGTACTGACTATCATTTTTCCATACTGTACTGAATAATGAGCATGTTTTGTTATTCAGTAAATGTTCCTGTGAGCAGAGCCTGAGCAGAGCCCACTACCTAATTTGGAAGGCCAAATTCCAAATGTGAAATGAACTCAGTGCACAACACATAGTAAATATCTCAATAAAAATCTTTTGATTTTTTGTTTTCTTGATTTCGATTTTCACTCCTAAAAAAGGATGTGTTTAAAGTAAACTTCAGAATCCTTCCATGATTGAAAACTTCTTTGTTATGTCCTCATGAGAGATTATTAGGTTAGCTATAAAAAATCTGGGTTGAATATCATTTCCTCTGAGAACCTTGAAAGACTTACTCCATTGCCTTTCTCTATCCAATGTTCTGATGGAAATGCTGATGTCTGTGATTCTATCCCTCTATAGGTGAGCTGTCATTTTCCTTTGGCTGCTTTTTAGGTCTTCTCTTTGTTCTCAGAATTATGACATTCGCCAAAACATGTCTAAGTTCTGGGCACAGAATGAGTGCTCTTAGTGTGAATACTGGATCTGTCTTCAGGGAATTTATCTTTTAGCTTTTCTGTGATAACTTTTTTCTTCTTCCTTTCTCTTTCTTTTTGGAATTCTTATTTAAATGTAAAATCTTTTGGATATTCTTTCGAATCTCTTGTCTTTTCTCCATGTTTCAGTCTTTTTATATTGCAACGTGGGAGATTTCTTTAGATTTGTTGTCCAATTTTTCTAATCAATTTTTATTTTCACAATCATTTTAATTTCCAAATTTTATTCTTGTTATCTGATAGCTCCTCTTTTATAGTATCCTGTAGTTATTTTATGAATGCAGTATTTTAAATACTAACAAAATTTAGTAATCATTTTTTTTAAAAATCATATCTTCAAAAGAACATATGATGCTTATATTATAAATATATAATAACAAAACAAATACCCATATACCTATCACTGTGGTTAAGAAATGAAAAATTAGGAGCACCATAGAAGCTATAGTGTCCCCATTCTTTATCACGTTCCTTTCCATTCAGAGATAACCCCTACACTGGGGGTTGTTCTAAGCATTCCTTTGAAGAATAATTTTATCTTCTATGCAGGCATACCTAAATACTGATTTAGTTTGCCTACTTTTGATTTTATAGATGAATTCACACCGCTTGTGTTTCTTTTGTGAATTGTAGGGAGGAAAACACTTCAGCCTTCAATGTAGGTTTAAAACCTGTGAAAGGAGGGAAGAAAGCAGGGTTGGGTAAGAAAAGCCCCAGATTGTGGCACAGCTCTGAAAAAGTCTCAATCAGCCCAACAGGGAGCTACAGGTCAAAATAGCCTTTCGGATGAGCCCCGTGTTGAGAAGTCATGTCTGACATCCCTGCTATGCTCAATCATGGGCTAAAGTTGCCCAAAGAGAGCCAAAGAGTGTATCTTCTGTTTAAACACTGTGATGGATCTCAAAGGCACTGAAACCAAGGATACCAGCTAATTACACTTCTCCTTGCTTCAGAAACTTCCCTAACAGGAGACCTGAGTGACACACCTTCATAGCTGCCATAGCTCCGTTCTCCCAATATATGCAGCACCCTCACATAGACCCCAAAGGACCACCTCAAAGCTAAATCCAATATTGTATCAACCCCAAATCTAAAAGTTTTCAGTGATATGTACTCCTTTATATCAGGTCACATGTGGTCCATCATTTTTTTTTAAGGGCACAGAATCTTACCCAACATGTCCAATATAAAATGGTGGGCAAGTCCAGGGTAACCACAAATAAAGCTACCTTATTATCAGATACCACTGGGTATTATGAAAATTCTCAGATCTCATAGTTATCTCCATTGCTTAATCTAGAAAATCTCAGTTCTGCTGTCTTCTTGTTCATTTTCCTTCGGAGGCTACTGGTTTTACCCTCTGGGAAGTTCTTCTTTGTCTCTAATCCTCCCTGGATACATCTGAAGTGAGGAAGCAAAATTTTCAGACTATTTCTGACTGATATAGGTTTAGTGATGTGCAGATTATTTTAGAGGTAAAAAAAATAGTCACAGGATTTTGTGATTATTTGGCAATAATATTCTCTCAAAAACTTAGGAGGCTTCAAATCTGTTTATTTGCAAGGGATCAACACAATCAGAGATTTCACTGAAATATAATTTCTAGACTTGGAGATGTTTTACTTGCTTCCTCTGTGCTCTGCCTAGAACACATCTAGAAATATCAAGCAACTATTTGAAGCCAACTGAGATAAGGCAAGGCACCACCCTAATCTCACCTCTGAAGCTAGATTGGTTCCCATCATCTGACAGAGGTGCTTGCAAAGATTCAGGGGCCTTATTTTTATCTTCTGCTGAGGTTGAGTTATATAATTGCTTGAATTTAGATTACAGAATCTGTTGACTTTCCATCCCTGTCAGGTCCCAAATTACCATACTCTCAGTTATCTGAGGTTATCTGAAACACAGAGACCCTCAATAGAGATATATTCCTTCCCACTTCTTCTTTCAAACTAGATGGCTCTAGTCTGAGATCAATGCTCTCTTGTAGGGCCTTTTAAAAGAGGCAAAAAGCAGCCTGCAGACATCAAATATTTCCCACCATTTCCCCTGCAGTTATTAGTTCATTTGGCCCATGAGCTGCCTGACCAGGTATCAAAGGCAATACGTTTACCAACATTTTGCCACACCATATAAATACTACCCATTTTACATTCTGCAATGTCTGTATCCTTGAAGCCATCAAACAAATGCACCACACCTATTTGAGCTTCTATTATATGCCACACTCAGCTTTCAGGTACCAAATTGTATATTAGTTAGGATATAAAATTTGCTGCATGAAACAGAAACCTGAGTTAATGCACTGTTAAAAAGTTGAGATAGGGTAACGGTGGCTCAGTGGCAGAGTTCTCGCCTGCTATGTCCGAGACCCAGGTTCATTTCCAGGTGCCTGCCCATGTAAAAAAAAGGTGAGATAGTTTCTTTCTTCCAAAACTGCTGCAGGATGAAAGGAGGAGAGATATATAGTACAGCCTCTTCCCTTTAAGGGAAGTTCCGATCACTCCCTCATAGCCCCCTTGCTAGAATATACACGGGCACACTTAAGTGTAAAAGATGCTGGGAAATGGTGGCCATTTACCCTCAAAGTATTCCAGGTTTCTCTTGCTGTGGTAGAAGGAGAAAAGGGAAATCTGGGGACAGCTAGCCACCTCTGACAATCTTTCCCACTATTCAGTGGAGAATGTCCACACTAATTTTCCTAAGAAATAATTTCCCACCTAATTTGCTGAATCAGAATTGATGATGAATCCTTACTGCCCAGCACATCAAAATTCCATTCCTTTGTGGCTTGACTTTTAAGCCTCCTCAATCTAATTTCTTTCAAAACCAAGCTCAAATCTCATCTTTTACAAAATCTCAAGCTATTCCAGCCCTAATCTCTCTATTTTCTGAACTGTCAGTGATGCAGTTTAGGATTTGATTGTTGTGCATGTGTTTTGCCTTTAAGACCAATGTTGGAGCCATTATGAGAAGTTTAATGAGTTTCCACATATTAAAGTGTTAATTTCATTGCACAGAAAATGCTGAACAAATAATTATTGATAGAACAGACTCCTAAATCCTGACACATGCAAGAATTATATGGACAGTGACTTAAAAGTATAATGAAGATCTTTATTTTCCCTTCTTACAAGTAAATTTCAAAGAGTCCCCAAAGACATAATTTCTTTTCATTTTGTTTTGTTTTATACATGGGCAGACACCAGGAATAGAACCCAGGTCTCAAGTATACCAGGCGAGAATTCTGCCACTGAGCTACCATCACACTGTTCACATAATTTCTTTTAAAAAAAAACATGCATTTCTTCTTTTTCTTAATAAAGTATTGTACAATATTAAGAAAATATTAGAAAATAAAATCCCCTGTAATCCCTATAAGAATATATTATAGGGAGATGGGGCAAGAGGGTAGTGTAGGGAGGAGGAGAATTTAGTTCATCCTCTGTAGCAGCTAGTAAATAGCCAAGAACTGGCTGGAAACCTTTTTGGAAGACATCCGTGACCAGACACACATCACACAGCAGTCTGGATTAGGTGGAAGGACCAAGATCAAACCAAAGAAAACTATGAATAAAATCCCCAAACACCTTCCCACTGGGCTGCCAGACACAGTAAGAAACACTTTACCATGGGACAAAGAAGTAGTCTTTGCTGGGAGCAAGGGTAGGCAGCCCAGGCAAGCATCTTTTGTGGTTTTAATTAACAAATCTGTTCTGCTGAGTACAACGTTATTTCTATAAATAAAAATTGAGACATGAAAATGATAGAATCACAAAACCAGAAGTTAGCGCTTCAATAAAATCAATGGACCCTTATCTGAGCTGAGGAAAAGAGAGAGAGAGGATGCAAATAAATAAAATTACAAATGGGAGAGGGAACATAGCTGCCAACCCCACAAAAATAAAGGAGATAATGAGTGGACACTATGAGCAACTATTTGCTAATATTTAGACAATGTAGACAAAATAGACGACTTCCTAGAACGGCATGAACAACCAACATTAACTCAAGAAAAATACACAACCTCAACCAATCACAAGTAAAGAGATGAAGCATTCATCAAGAAACTACCGAAAAAAGAAAAGTCCAGGATCACATGGCTTCACGTGTGAATTCTACCATGCATTCAAGATAGAGTTAGTACCACCAATACTGCCCAAACTCTTTCAAAAAATTGAAGAGGAGGGAAAGCTTCCTACCTCATTCCATGAAGCCAACAACAACCTTGAAGATACTCAAGAAAAGAAAATTATAAACCAATCCATTTAATGAATATAGATGCAAAAATCCTCAACAAAATACTTGCAAATCAAATCCAGCAGCACATTAAAGAATTACACACCACAACTAAATGGGATTTATTCCAGGTATGCCAGGCTGGTTCAACAAAAGGAAATCAACCAGTGTAATATACCACATCAGCAAATCAAAGCAGAAAAGCTACATATTCATCTTGAGTGACACAGAAAAGGGATTAGATAAAATTCAATATCCTTTCTTGATGAAAACACTTCAAAGGATAGGAACAGAATTTAACTTCCTCAGCATGATAAAGGAAATAAAAGAAAAACCCACAGCTATCATATTCAATGAGAAAAGACTGAAAATGTTCCCTCTGAGATCAGAAGCAAGACAAAGTTGCCCATTGTCACCACTGTTATTCAACATTGTACTGGAAGTTCCAGTTAGAGTAATTAAACAAGAAAAAGAAATAAAAGATCCAAATTGGAAAGGAAGAAGTTAAACTCTCACTGTTTGCAGATGACATGATACTGTACATTGAAAATCCTCAAAAATTTACAGCAAAGGTACTAGAGCTAATAAATGAGTATGGCAAAGTGGAAGGGTACATATCAATACACAAAAATCAGTCGTGTTTCTATACACAGTAATGGGCACTCTGAGGAGGAAATCAGGGGGAAAAATTCATTTACAATAGCAACCAAAAGCATCAAATATTTAGGAATAAATTTAACCAAGGCCACAAAAAAAACCTATATACAGAAAACTATAAGAAATTGCTAAAAGAAATAAAAGAGGACCTAAATAAATGGAAGAATATACCGTGTTCATGGATTGGAAGACTAAACATAGTTAAGATGTCAATTCTACCCAAATTAATTTACAGATTCAATGCAATACCAATTTAAATCCCAACAACTACTTTGCAGAAGGATAAAAACCAATAATCAAATTTATTTGAAAGGGGATGGTGGCCAGGATAGCTAAAAATATCTTGAGAAAGAAAACTGAAGTGGGAGGTCCCATTTTACCTGACTTTGAAGCATATTATGAAGCTGTAGTGGTCAAAACAGCATGATACTGGCAGAAAGATAGATATATTGACCCAATAGAATTGAGCTAAATGTTCAGAAATAGACTCTCTCATCTACAGACAACTGACCTTTGATAAAGTGGTCAAGTTGACTCAAGAAGACAGAGCAGCCTGTTCAACAAATTGTGCTTGGAGAACTGAATATCCATATCCAAAAGAATTAAAGAGGAACCCTACCTCACACCTTATGCAATAATTAACTCAAAATGGACCAAAGACCTAAACATTAGAGTGAAGACCATAAAAATTTTTGAAGGAAAAAAATAAGATCTTTTGACCCAAAGTGTGAGCAATGAAAGAATAAATAGATAAATGGGATTTCCTCAAAACTGAACACTTTTGCACATCAAAGGACTTTGCTGAAGACTAAAAAGGCAGCTTATGCAATGGGAGAAAACATTTGGAAACCATATATCAAACAAAGGTTTTACATCCAGAATATATGGAGAGATCCTATGATTCAACTACAAAAAAGACAAACAGCTCGATTAAAAAATGGACAATAGAAATAGACACATTTTTCAGCAGAGGAAATGCAAATGACTCAAACGATATGTTAAGATGCTCAACCTCACTGGCCATTAGGTAAATGCAAATCAAAACCACAATGAGATATCATCTCACACCTACTAGAATGGCCATTATCAAAAACACAGAAACTATGTTTTTATGTAGTTTCTCAAAACATTGTGTTTTGAGAAGATATGGAGAAAGATCACACAGATTCACTGTTGGTGGCAATTAGAAGGGTGTAACAGCTCTGGAAGGCAATTTGGCAGTTGCTCTGGAAGCTAAGTATAAAATTGCTTCTGTACTTATGGGTCCAGTTATTCCATTACTAGATATATATGTGGAGGAACTGAAGGCAAGGACACAAACAGACATTTGCACACTGATGTTTATTGTGGTGTTGCTCACAATTGCCACAAGATAGAAACAGCCCAAATGTCCAATCAACAGACAAGTGGCTAAACACAATGTAGTATAACATACAGTGGAATATTATGAAGCTGTAAGACAGAATAAAATCATGAACCATGAAACAATGTGGATGAAACTTGAGGAGATTATGTTGAGTGAAATTAGCCAGAAACTAAAGGACAAATACTGTCTTTTAGTTAATTTTAGTTCATGGTTAATATGAGTGAACTTTGAGGATCAGAGTTAAGAACACAGGTTATAAGGAGACAAAAAGACAGTAGAGGTTGGGCATTTGATGGTGAAGGAGTACGGTATGTTCAATAGGACTGAGTATAAAGATCCAGAAATGGAGATACAATACTATCTGATGATAGCACAATATTGTAAGTACACTTAATGAAGGTAAGTGTGAGTATGCTTGAGGTAGGAGGGCTGGAGGCATGTATGACACAAGAAGGAAAAATTGACAGTAAAGACATAGATATTAAACTTAGTAAAACCTAGAGTGGACATTGAAGATGATTAAATGTAAAAATATAAGAATGTTTTTGCCTGAGGGAGAACAAATAAGTGTCAACATTGCAACGTGTTGAAAGTGGGATGGTATACAGAAAAAAATACAATCAATGCAAACTAGGGTCTACAGTTAACAGTAACATTGTAATACGCTTCTATTGAATGTAACAAAGGGAACATTCCAAATCTAAATGTCAATAATTGGGTGATATGAGGAAGGGGTATGGGATTCTTTGCAGTAGAAATGGAAATGTTCTTATATAGTGATGGTGAAGGCATGGCTATGTGATTATACCAGGAACCACTTATTTTTTACTTAGGTTGGAGTGTGAATAAAACTGTTTAAAAGTAAACAGGGAGATACAAGTGCTAGAGAAAACATGGAAAAAGATATGTACCTATTCACTGTTGGTAGGCAGTACAGTGGAGCACCACCTCTGGAGGGCAGTGCAGTGGCTCCACAGGAGTCTAAGCGTGGGATTGCCATATTATCCTAAAACCCATAGCTAGGTGTATACTTGGAGGAACTGAGAGTGGGGCCATAAATGGACATTTGCACACTTGTGCTTATGGCGGCAGTGTTCATGTTTGCAATGGATGGAGAAGGCGTAAGGGTACATCAACTGAGGAAAGGAAGGAGGAACTGTGGTGTATATACACAATAGATTATTGAGTGGTCATAAGAAAGAATGAAGTTATGAGGCATGTAACTAGGTGAAATAAACTTGAGGACAGTATGTTGAATGAAATAAGTCAGAAATGAAAAGGCAGATATTATAATGTCTCATTAACATGGACTATCTATAATGTGTAAACTCTAAGAATTGAATTTGAGAGCATAGGTTATCAGGTGAAAGGTTCGTAGATTGTAAACTCTTACAGCAGTCACATCTATTCTGGAGTTGTAAGTGTTACTTCTAAATTATGAGATGCTGCATCCTTTGTGTATAACCTGGTCATTACCTGGAACTCCAGGTATTTGTGTGACATCTGAGACTCAGACCTAGAGTTCTGGAACTATTAAAGTCAGCATTATCCCACACAATAACTTAAAAATCACTGAAAAAGTAAGTGATCAGACTTCAATAGAGATATGAATGAAGCTGATATGGGTAGGACTAAAGTAAATCAGACTAAAAGGTTAAGGATGATAGCGACTGTATTTTAAAACTTCAATTTCTATGTGAGACCAAAGGAAAAGATGTTTATTTGGTGCAAAATTTATATTTTCAGTAGCACACTATCTAATTTAACTTGTATGGTCAGCTTATTCAAACACCATTACTACATGGAACTTTGAATAAGTAATGAGAACTTGTTGGTTTTGTAAAGGATGGTGTAATGCCCAGATACATCCTAGAGTAATCTGGGAAGATCATCAAAAAGTATTTGCAAACTTCCCTTGAGGGACTGGGGGAAAGGTGGAAATACTAAACTTCCCCACCTGGGGAAGACCTGATAGTCTTGCAACCGTTGGGGACTGCCAAGTTGATAGGTCAGGCCTTCAATCTTGGGGTTTGTCCTTATGAAACTTATTCCTGCAAAGGAGAAGCTAAGAGTACCTATGATTATGCCTATGAGTCACCCTCAGAGAACCCATTTTGTTGCTCAGATGTGGCCTTTCCCTCTAAGCCAACTCCATAGGTGCACTCACTGCCTACCCCATACATGGGACATGACTCCAAGGGGTGTACATCTACCTTGCAATGTGAGACATAACTCCTGTAGATCAGCCCAGCCCTGGCATCATGGCATTGAGAAAGACTTCTTGACCAAAAGAGGGAAGAGAAATGGAAGAAAACAAAGTTTCAGTAGCTGAGAGATTTCAAATAGAGTCAAGAGGTCATTCTGGAGATTATTCTTTTGTGGGATACAGATATCCCTTTTCAGTTTTTAGTGTATTGGAATAGCTAGAGGTAAATACCAAAAGCTGGTGAACTGCAGTATGATAGACTTGATTCTTTTTTTGAGAATGGGAGGGGCGAAAAGATTCAGGTTGTATTTAAAGAATTTCATCGTCAAGAGAATTATTTGATATAATGCAATTAAAGAAGATGCACAATTAACTTCTCTAGAACACTATGTTTCACATAAAGGGCATACTTTGGTATTGTCATGCTCTGGGGAAAAATGGGATGACAGTGCCTTCTCTTAAAATTTCATCCCAACTAAACAGTGCATTACAAAGTCACTCAAAATGTAACATTTTTAATTATTCCATATCATAAAAAAAGTGTTCTTGATAAAAAATGGTAACAGAAGCATGACTTTTGTTTTTCTATACTCCCCATTTGGTGCAAAATATATTTCTACCCAAGTTCCAGGGATTCTTTTTTCACTTTCCAAATTTCTCTTAAAGAAGTAGTTATTATAGCAATATTTTCCCATCCTGATATTTCCCACTCACTTATTCTAAGGTTTTTGCACATGACAACCACACAAATTTCTGTTGCAAGCAGCTCATAGCATTAAGATCCTTGGCAGCATTCAGGAATTAATATATCTTAAAACTATAGGGACAGTTAGCTGAATACCATGGTTTCAAACATCTCCAAAGTGCTATTTGTGCTGAATCTATCCCAGATCTGTCAATTCCTATGTTTAACACATCTCTCTTTATCTCATCCAGATTGACTAGAGAAAGCTATGGCAAAATAGCTTTCTTAAGTTTTCTCATTATTGCTGTATTTTGGAGCTAAAGACATAATTCACTGCATTGTGTGAAATGATTAATCATTTGGCACATATTTTTCTCTTCTAACAATGGTTGCAAATAAATGACATAATCTCTATTCAGAACTTGTGAGGCTGTTCTAGTCTTTAAATAAGAATTTAGCTCTTAGTAAACATAACTATCTGAATCAATAGAATACTGCTGAATTAATGTGATTTATCAATATGTTTTATCAAGAA
The DNA here is from genome assembly GCF_023851605.1 of Tamandua tetradactyla. Classification (NCBI taxonomy): domain Eukaryota; kingdom Metazoa; phylum Chordata; class Mammalia; order Pilosa; family Myrmecophagidae; genus Tamandua; species Tamandua tetradactyla. Next base: position 134,999,369 of record NC_135331.1, read on the forward strand.
ATAACTTAGATGGAAAGTAACGCAATGGCTGTAATTCTTTGCATAAAGGTTTTCCTGTATGTTGACTAATTCACAAAAGTGAAAAAGTGATGGATTAATACTTCCCAAAGGAAAACCTCATAACAATTGGACTGGACTCCAAATATTGAAAGGCCTATAAAGGAACAATCCAGCCTCTTCTGGTCTTAAACGCCTTCAGTAACAAGTCTCACCAAAAATGAGAATTAGTGATACACACAAATACACACACACAAAATAAAGAGGTATGTGTGTATGTGTGTGTACATATGTATATGAAAAATGAGATATATAATACATAAGAGAAAAGAATTAGTGATAATGCACACACACAATACACACAGATATGAGTGTCTTCATATATACATACAATTTTAAATAATGTGTACAATCATATGGAAGCAAAGTATACATAATGAATTTAACTAAAAATTTAAGTTTAAACTAAATCTCAAAAAAAAACGCTACTGAGTAATTTCTTCATTCTTTTTTTGAATATGTTTACCTTAAATTCATTTATCATAGGGATAAAAGGGTAGAGAATCAGTAAAATAGGGAATGTCTTCCAAGTATTATCTACCAGCAGTTTATCCAGTCTAATGGTTCATAATCTCTTAGGTATATGATGGGATTTCTTATTCTGAACATGGATGGCAATATGAGTCACCCTTATGGCATATTCACTTTCCTCAATGACTATGCCGTGCAGGTTGCCAGTGAAGGGCTCACAGCCCAGCACTCGGAGGCAACCTAGGCAGAGAGGAGTCTAAGGTTAGAAAGTTATAGATAGGAAAATTCTCATTGGGCTATGAGGGAAGTAGTATACACCCATAGAATACATAAAAACACATATAGGGCAGGCCACAGTGATTCAGCAGGCAGACTTCTCACCTGCCATGCTGGAGGCCCAGGTTTGATTCTCGGTGCCTGCCATGTAAAAAAGAAAAAAATTATATATAGTTCATTTATAAAATACTGCATGTATATAGGAAAGTCAGCATCTGGCAAGAGTATTATTTTCAGTACTCTGAAAAGGATTGGCTGAAAGATTTAAAATTAGGTCTAAAATGTGGCAAAGTTAATTTAATCTGTGGTTAGGGCCTTAACATAAACACTGTCATTTGAAAAAGGAAAAGTAAAAGCCTATTAAGTTAGATGGACTCCTTTTTTCCTATTTAGGAAAAAAAAAAGGCAAGATTCTTGACATATCTTTCTCAAGAATTGCACATACATACAAAAAGCTATCATATATATAAATATTATAAATATTAAATTTCCCCACATGGAAAATTCCAGATATTCTCGCAAACACTGGGGGACTACCAATTCAATAGTACAAGCCCTCCATCCTGGATCCTGTCTCCAGGAAATCCACTCCTGCACAGGAGAAGCCAAGCCAACCCACAATTATACCCAAGAGTCACCTGCAGAGAATGTCCCCCTTGCCCAGATGCAGACCCCTCTCTAAGTCTACTCCCCCCTCAACACACACATGGAACATGACTCCCAGCAGTGTAAATCTCCCTGGCAATATGGGACATGACTCCTGGGGATGAGCCTGGCCCTGGCACTGAGGGACCAAGAAAGGCCTCCTGACCAAAAGAGGGAAGAGAAATGAAACAAAATAAAGCTTCAGTGACTGAGAAGTTTCAGAGTATAAGGTCACTCTGGAGGTCATTCCTATGCATTATATAGATGTCTATTGCCAACCTCCAGTGGATTAGAATAGCCAGAAGGAAACACCTGAAAAATACCTGTTGGATTGCATTTCAGTAGCCTTGATTTTTGAAGATGACTGCATAGAAATAAGCTTTTACGGTGTGACCGTGTGATTGTGAAAACCTTGTGGCTTACACTCTCTATAACCAGTGTATGGACAGACAAGTAAAAAAAAAATGACAAAAGATAAATAAATAAATAATGGGGAGATAAGGGGTATGGGAAGTTTGGGATGTTCCTTTCATTTTTATTTTCATTTTTACTATATGTATTTTTTGGACTAATGAAAATATTCAAAAATTAGTTGTGGTGATGAATGCACAACTATATGATGAAACTGTTAATCATTGATTGTACACTTTGGATAAGTATAGGATACATAAATATATCTCATTAAAATTGCACATACACAAAAGCTATCCTTCATTATTTATACGAGGGGCTGGCAAAATTTTTATTGGAACATAGTCATCCCATTTGTTTACTTATTTTTGATGGCTGCTTTCACAATATAATGGCAAAATGACAGAGATAACCTTACGGCCCACAAAGACTAAAATATTTACTATTTGGCCCTTTCTAGAAATAGCCTTGATTCTTGAAGACAACCGAATAACCATAGAGTTTTTAAGGTGTCACCATGTGATGGTGAAAACCTTGTGACTGCATTCCCTTTATCTAGCATATCACAGATAAAAAAAGGGGGGGGTGACAAAAAATAAATAATAGGATGTGTAAGGGATGGATTGGGTGTTCTTTTTAACGTTTATTTTTACTTTTATTCTTTTTTTTGGAGTAATGAAAAATGTTTAAAAATCTATTGTGGTGATGAATGCACAGCTATATGATGATACTGTGAACCACAGTAAAATCTGGATGATTATATGGTATATGAATATATAATATCTCTAAATAAATCGCATTTTTAAAAAAACCCAAAGAATATAGGGTGGTGCAACAGTGACTCAGTGGCAGAATTCTTGCCTGCCATGCCAGAGACCTGGGTTTGATTCCTGGAACCTGCCCATACCAAAAAAAAAAAAAAATTTTTACTTAAAAAAAATATATATTTAGAAGGATCGGGGCCAAGATGGAGGATTAGTAAGGTGTGCGCATCTTAGTTCCTCCTCCAGAACAACTACTAAATAACCAGAAACAGTAAAGAACAGCTCCCAGAGCCACGACAGAGACTGGACACAGAGCGCCCCCCAGTCTGGACTGGCTGGACCGACTGTGAGACTCTGCTGCGGTGAGATCCCTGAGCGGAGTGTGCTTCCCCGGGCCACGGCGGCTGGCGGCTGGCACCCCTCCCTCCCTCCTTCCCGGGCCGGCTGAGAGTCTTGGAGAGGCAAGTTCCCCAAGCCCCGGTGGCCGGCACCTCTCCCTCGCAGGCGGCTTCCCGGACCGGCTACGAGTGTCAGATCAGCAAGATCCCCAAGCCACGGCGGCCGGTGATCGGTGCCCCTCCACCACAGGTGGCTTCCCGGTCTGGCGGCGGGTCTCAGATCAGTGAGATCCCCAAGCCACGGCAGCCAGCAGCCGGCACCCCTCCCCCAAAGGCAGCTACCCAGAGGGAAAGGAAAGAGTCTCCAACAGTAGCAGGGACTGAGTCCAACCAAACACCAATAGTGGCGTTAATAAACAAATTCTGACTACTAAAAATAGGCCCCCAGCTCAGGCGAAACTGATCAAGGCAGAAGTCGCCTATTGGACTAACTGAAAAAGAGGAAAGGGGGTGAAACAGAGCCTTCTGCGGCTGTTTCTACGGAGGCTTGGTGCCTCTGGGCTCAGCGCCGGGATTACACAGGTTGCAACTGCCCCAAACACAGAAACAGGCTGCTTTCAGGGCTCTCTACCACCTGAACCTTAACCATGGGAGGGGTGAAATGCATCTCAGGTGGAATTCCTCTCTCAAGGAATTCAGATCCCAAGACTTCGCAATTTGAAGCCATTAAAACCAGCCTACAACCTTTCCTCTGTCTCAACCACTCACACAGCAGGGAGAGCCCTCCAAAGTTAAAGGAGCCACAACATCTTTCGCTGGTGGGACCCAAAGACAAACAAGCGCGACATACCGGGCAGGATAAGAAAAACAGAGCCCAGAGACTTCACAGGAAAGTCTTTGAACCTGCTGGGTCTCAAACTCAGGGAAATCTGATTAAATGTCCAGACGCCAGCAAAAAATAACAAATCACACCAGGAAAATTGAAGATATGGCCCAGTCAAAGGAACAAACCAATAGTTCAAATGAGATACAGGAGCTGAGACAACAAATTCTGAATACGAATAGAAATGGAAAACCACTTCAAAAACCAAATCAATAAACTGAGGGAGGACATGAAGAAGGCAAGGGGTGAACAAAAAGAAGAAATGGAAAGTCTGATAAAACAAATCACAGAACTTATGGGAATGAAAGATACAGTAGAAGAGATGAAAAAAACAATGGAAACCTACAATGGTAGATTTCAAGAGACAGAGGTTAGAATTAGTGAACTGGAGGATGGAACATCTGAAATTAAAAAAGAAACAGAAACTATAGGGAAAATAATGGAAATTTTTGAGCAGGGGCTCAGGGAATTGAATGATAATATGAAGTGCACAAATATACATGTTGTGGGTGTCCCAGAAGGAGAAGAGAAGGGAAAAGGAGGAGAAAAACTAATGGAAGAAATTATCACTGAAAATTTCCCAAATCTTATGAAAGACCTAAATTTACAGATCCAAGAAGTGCAGCACACCCCAAAGAGAATAGATCCAAATAGGCATTCTCCAAGACACTTACTAGTTGGAATGTCAGAGGTCAAAGAGAAAGAGAGGATCTTGAAAGCAGCAAGAGAAAAACAATCCATCACATGCAAGGGAAACCCAATAAGACTATGTGTAGACTTCTCAGCAGAAACCATGGAGGCAAGAAGACAGTGGGGTGATATATTTAAATTACTAAAAGAGAAAAACTGCCAACCAAGAATTCTATATCCAGCAAAATTGTCCTTCAAAAATGAGGGAGAAATTAAAACATTTTCAGATAAAAAGTCACTGAGAGAATTTGTGACCAAGAGACCAGCTCTGCAAGAAATACTAAAGGGAGCACTAGAGTCAGATATGAAAAGACAGAAGAGAGAGGTGTGGAGAAGAGTGTAGAAAGAAGGAAAATTAAATATGATATATATATTATAAAAGGCAAAATGATAGAGGAAAGTATTACCCAAACAGTAATAACACTAAATGTTAATGGACTGAATTCCCCCAATCGAAAGACATAGACTGGCAGAATGGATTAAAAAACAGGATCCTTCTATATGCTGTCAACAGGAAACACATCTTAGACCCAAAGATAAACATAGGTTGAAAGTGAAAGGTTGGGAAAAGATATGTCATGCAAATAACAACCAGAAAAGATCAGGAGTAGCTATACTAATATCCAAAAAATTAGACTTCAAATGTAAAACAGTTAAAAGAGACAAAGAAGGATACTATCTACTAATAAAAGTAACAATTCAACAAGAAGACATAACAATCATAAATATTCATGCACTGAGCCAGAATACACCAAAATACATGAGAAATACACTGCAAATATTGAAAAGGGAAATAGACACATCTACCATAATAGTTGGAGACTTCAATTCCCCACTCTCATCAATGGACAGAACATCTAGACAGAGGATCAATAAAGAAACAGAATTTGAATATTACAATAAATGAACTAGACTTAACAGACATTTATAGGACATTACACCCCACAACAGCAGGATACACCTTTTTCTAAAGTGCTCATGGATCATTCTCAAAGATAGACCATATGCTGGGTCACAAAGCAAGTCTCAACAAATTTAAAAAGATTGAAATCATACACAATACTTTCTCAGATCATAAAGGAATGAAGTTGGAAATCAATAATAGGCAGAGCACCAGAAAATTCACAAATACGTGGAGGCTCAACAACACACTCTTAAACAACCAGTGTGTCAAGGAAGAAATTACAAGAGAAATTAGTAAATATCTTGAGGCGAATGAAAATGAAAACACAACATATCAAAACCTATGGGATGCAGCAAAGGCAGTGCTAAGAGGGAAATTTATTGCCCTAAATGCCTATATCAGAAAAGAAGAAAGGGCAAAAATTCGGGAATTAACTGTCCACTTGGAAGAACTGGAGAAAGAATGGCAAACTAACCCCAAAGCAAGCAAAAGGAAAGAAATAACAAAGATTAGAGCAGAAATAAATGAAATTGAGAACATGAAAACAATAGAGAAAATCAATAAGACCAGAAGTTGGTTCTATGAGAAAATCAACAAGATTGATGGGCCCTTAGCAAGACTGACAAAAAAAAGAAGAGACAGGACGCAAATAAATAGGATCAGAAATGGAAGAGGAGACATAATCACTGACCTCACAGAAATAAAGGAGGTAATAACAGGATACTATGAACAACTCTACGCTAATAAATACAACAATGTAGATGAAATGGACAAGTTCCTAGAAAGGCATGAACAACCAACTTTGACTCAAGAAGAAACAGATGACCTCAACAAACCAATCACAAGTAAAGAAATTGAATCAGTCATTCAAAAGCTTCCCAAAAAGAAAAGTCCAGGACCAGACGGCTTACATGTGAATTCTACCAAACATTCCAGAAAGAATTAGTACCAACCTTGCTCAAACTCTTCAAAAAAATTGAAGTGGAGGGAAAGCTACCTAATTCATTCTATGAAGCCAACATCACCCTCATACCAAAACCAGGCAAAGATATTGCAAAGAAAGAAAACTACAGACCAATCTCTCTAATGAATATAGATGCAAAAATCCTCAACAAAATTCTAGCAAATCGAATCCAGAAACACATTAAAAGAATTATACATCATGACCAAGTAGGATTCATCCCAGGTATGCAAGGATGGTTCAACATAAGAAAATCAATAATGTAATACACCATATCAACAAATCAAAGCAGAAAAATCACATGATCATCTCAATTGATACAGAGAAGGCATTTGACAAGATTCAACATCCTTTCCTGTTGAAAACACTTCAAAGGATAGGAATACAAGGGAACTTCCTTAAAATGTTAGAGGGAATATATGAAAAACCCACAGCTAATATCATCCTCAATGGGGAAAAATTGAAAACTTTCCCTCTAAGATCAGGAACAAGACAAGGATGTCCATTATCACCACTGTTATTCAACATCGTGTTGGAGGTTCTAGCCAGAGCAATTAGACAACAAAAAAAACTACAAGGCATCAAAATTGGAAAGGAAGAAGTAAAACTATCACTGTTTGCAGATGATATGATACTATACGTTGAAAACCCTGAAAAATCCACAGCAAAACTACTAGAGCTAATAAATGAGTAAAGCAAAGTAGCAGGTTATAAGATCAACATTCAAAAATCTGTAGTGTTTCTATACACTAGCAATGAACAAGCTGAGGGGGAAATCAAGAAACGAATTCCATTTACAATTGCAACTAAAAGAATAAAATACCTAGGAATAAATTTAACTAAAGAGACAAAAGACCTATACAAAGAAAAGTAAAAAAAACTGTTAAAAGAAATCACAGAAGACCTAAATAGATGGAAGGGCATACCGTGTTCATGGATTGGAAGACTAAATAGAGTTAAGATGTCAATTCTACCTAAATTGATTTACAGATTCAATGCAATACCAATCAAAATCCCAACAACTTATTTTTCAGAAATAGAAAAACCAATAAGCAAATTTATCTGGAAGGGCAGGGTGCCCCGAATTGCTAAAAGTATCTTCAGAAACAAAACGAAGCTGGAGGTCTCACACTGCCTGACTTTCAGGCATATTATGAAGCCATTTTATGAAGTTAAAACAGCATGGTACTGGCATAAAGATAGATATATCGACCAATGGAATTGAATAGAGTGCTCAGATATAGACCCTCTCATCTATGGACATTTGATCTTTCATAAGGCAGTCAAGCCAACTCACTTGGGACAGAACAGTCTCTTCAATAAATGGTGCCTAGAGAACTGGATATCCATTTGCAAAAGAATGAAAGAGGACCTGTATCTCACACCCTATACAAAAGTTAACTCAAAATGGATCAAAGATCTAAACATTAGGTCTAAGACCATAAAACAGTTAGAGGAAAATGTAGGGAGATATCTTATGAATCTTACAATTGGAGGCGGTTTTATGGACCTTAAACCTAAAGCAAGAGCACTGAAGAAAGAAATAAATAAATGGGAGCTCCTCAAAATCAAACACTTTTGTGCATCAAAGAACTTCATCAAGAAAGTAGAAAGACAGCCTACACAATGGGAGACAACATTTGGAAACGACATATCAGATAAAGGTCTAGTATCCAGAATTTATAAAGAGATTGTTCAACTCAACAACAAAAAGACAGCCAATACAATTACAAAATGGGAAAAAGACTTGAACAGACACCTACCAGAAGAGGAAATACAAATGGCCAAAAGGCACATGAAGAGATGCTCAATGTCCCTGGCCATTAGAGAAATGCAAATCAAAATCACAATCAGATATCATCTCACACCCACCAGAATGGCCATTATCAACAAAACAGAAAATGACAAGTGCTGGAGAGGATGTGGAGAAAGAGGCACACTTATCCACTGTTGCTGGGAATGTCAAATGGTGCAACCACTGTGGAAGGCAGTTTGGTGGTTCCTCAAAAAGCTGAATATAGAATTGCCATATGACCCAGCAATACCATTGCTAGGTATCTATTCAGAGGACTTAAGGGCAAAGACACAAACGGATATTTGCACACCAATGTTTATAGCAGCATTATTTCCAATCGCAAGGAGATGGAAACAGCCAAAATGTCCATCAACAGACGAGTGGCTAAACAAACTGTGGTATATACATATGATGGAATATTAGGCAGCTTTAAGACAGAATAAACTTATGAAGCATGTAATAACATGGATGGACCTAGAGAACATTATGCTGAGTGAGAATAGCCAAAAACTAAATGACAAATACTATATGGTCCCACTGATGTAAACCAACATTAGAGAATAATCTTGGAATATGTCATTGGTAACAGAGACCATCAGGAGATAGAAATAGGGTAAGATAATGAGTAATTGGAGCTGAAGGGATACAGACTGTGCAACAGGACTGGATACAAAAACTCAGAAATGGACAGCACAATGCTACCTAATTGTAATGTAATTTTGTTAAAACACTGAATGAAGCTGCATCTGAGCTATAGTCTTTTTTTATTTTATTTTTTTATTTTTTATTTTTATTTTTTTCTCTCTATTATCATTTTATTTCTTTTTCTGTTGTCTTTCTTTTTCTGAATTGATGCAAATGTACTAAGAAATGATGAATATGCATCTATGTGATGATATTAAGAATTACTGATTGTATATGTAGAATGGAATGATTTCTAAATGTTGTGTTAGTTAATTTTTTTAATTAATAAAAAAAGAAAATAGAAAATATATATTTAAAAAAAAAGATTACTACTAATAATACTTTGTGTACATTCTCCAAATAAAGGTATTCATTAAAAAGTCCAATGAGAATTACAAGGATAGTGCTTGAAATAATAGAACACTATTACAGTATTATCTTAAATAACTTCCATGATCTTTCTAATTTGTATCTGCAGGACTTTATCTACCCGGCTAACATTCTTCTCTCTGTAATATTTTCTTTAAGGCATGTATTGAATTTTATTTTAGGTTTTTCAGATTTATTATAGACAAATGCTTGGCTTTCAAAGGCAGAGTAACATATCACATCATTCATACTCATAAAACCAAGCGTATGGTATTTTATGCGTTTCATTTTTTTTTCTTCTCAATGGGTTATAAGCATCAATACATAAATTCACAAGAAAATTTTATCAAGAAAAATCTACACTATAAATTTATATCTATATATGTTTCAACATATTTTATGTTATTCACAATTCTTCGCAAGAGACAATAATATATACTCTCTTGACTTTAAAATAAAATTTCTAGGAGATACATTTCCCCTTTAGTATGTCAATCATTAAATAATATCCACCCCCTGTTGCCTATATCACATATTTATTATGAAAATAAATGGAGAAATAAATTTGAAAGAATTTTGAGCTCTTGGACAGAAAAATATTATATAAAGGTAAAGAATTCTTTTACTTATAAATTCAAGATTTATTTTGAACTTGAGGTCACCTTAGCACTTATATTGCATAGCTTAAATCAGATATTTCTCTATATTGTTTCTTTCCAACTCAGTTAAAAGCAAATCATTGCTTTCCTTCTTTCTCTAAGAGGCCCTCAGATCCAAAGTTTTTCATTGAAATGTTCACCTCTCTGTATTGAAAAATAGTGTACTCCACTGAGAATAAATGGCCACCCACTTGTTTCAAAAAGTAAAATTACAGAAATGAAGATTACTCCTGAAAAACTTGGAAATAAAACAACGCACAATGGGCAAAAGAGTTACAAAAATGAACACCAGCCATGGCAAAAAAAAAAACCTGGAGGAAGTAATGTCTTGATAAATAGTTTCATTCCTTTAATTTTGACTTATCAAACTGTTATTGCTAACCTAAAATTTACTATACTGTCTATTTTTAGTTTAAAAAACAGAAAAGAACTAATTCATAAACAAAATGTTAGCAATTGCTAAATTCAGGAGATAAATGTATGTTTGTTATATAACTCACTATGCTTTTCTATAGTTTTAAAAATTGTCATAATAAAAGATTGCTTTATGCCAAGGTTTCAATCACTTCCATTTCACCAATTCCTCCCTGTTAACTAGAATTAAGACCAGCAAAACAGTTCACTTTATCACTTTCTATATGTTTTATAAAATTATCATTGTGGGACAATGGCAGAGTAGGGAATTCCAAGACTCAGTATTTCCACCAGAACAGCTAGTTAGCAGGCAAGACCTGTCTAAAACAACTATTTTGAAACTCCGTAGGCCAGACAAACATTGTACAGCACTCAGGGAAGCGTGGGAGGAAGAGGCTGATAAATTATGGCAAACAACAGTAAATTGCTTTATCTGCACAGCAGCTACTAGCACTCATCCCCAATTCTTGTGGCAGGCCACCATGGGGTCCAGCCCCTGGCTAGATCACTGATGACAGAAAAAGACATAAAAATATACTCTTCCCCAAGACCAGGGATGGGCATGGCTAATAATTGTTCACTTTTGATTGGTGACTTCAGTTCACTGGGGGCCCAGCTCTGAGGATAACCACTGTTTCAACCCATACTGGACAAAGGCAGCAGCAGCTATTACTTTAATCTGCCCTGGACAAAGGTCATGAAGAAAGATACTTAAAGATGCTACATGTGGTAGTTTGAAGCTATTATGTACCCCAGTAAAGCCATGTCCTTTAATCCTCATTCAATATTGCTGGGTGGGATCTTTTTTATTGTTTCCATGTAATGTGATCCCCCCAATTGTGGGTGGTAACTTTTGACTAGTTGATTTTTATGGAGATGTGTCTCTACCCATTCAAGGTGAGGTTGCGTACTGGAGCTGTTTAAGAAGAAACAATTTTACAAAAAGCTTTAGAGTCAACAGAACTAAAAGAGCCCACATAGCCAGATACGTTTGGAGATGTGGAAGGAAGGTGCACCCATGGAAGTTTTATGAAATGAGGACAGAAAGCTAGCAGATGTTGTCATGTGCCTTCCAGCTGAGAGAGGTGGCCAGAACGCAAAGATTCCAGCAGACACCAGCCACATGACTTCCCAGTGGATAGAACTGTTCCAGACAGCATCAACCTTTCTTGAGTGAAGGCAACCTCTAGTTGGTGCCTTAATTTGGACATTTTCATGGCCTTAGAATTGTAAAGCTTCAAACTATACCAAGTTGGTATAGTCAATGCCAGAGATAAGGCTATAAAGACAAGCAAAGGCTGACTCAAAAAGTCCCAGAATTCCACATCTAGAAGTATGGACTTTACTTTGTGAGTCTTAATGAAACCTGTTTCAAAACACATGTTATTTTTTTTTTAATGTACAATGTCAGGTATATTTGGAAAATACTATTACTCTGTATTTCCTTTCTGAATTCACAATGCACATTTGCACATTAAGGTTCTGCCAAAAGGAAGCCTGACAAATTGTGCTTCTCTATATATTTTTCAAACTCATTTGATCATAAAATGTCTTAAAAAAAAAAAAAGAATTGTAAACTTGCAACTTAATAAATTCCCTTTTTAAAAGCCATTCCATTTCTGGTATGCTGCATCCCAGCAGTTTACAAACTAAAACACTATGCTTCACAAGGCTAGGGAAAGAGTTAGTTAAAGGGCTCAGTGTTGGTTTGCAAACTGCCAGAGTGCAACATACACAGAATTGCAACAGCTTCTAAAAAGGGGAATTTAATATTACAAGCTCACAGTTCCAAGCCTATAAAAATGTCTCAACTAAGGCATCTGGGAAAAGATACCTTAATTCATGAAAGGCCAATGGGTCGTAACACCTCTGTCAACTAAGAAGTCACACTGCTCCTGGGCTCCATGCTTTCAGCCTCTGTTCCTGTGGGGGTTCCTCAATTTGCTTCTCCAGGGCTGGCTTTCATCTTTTGGCCTCCCTTGGCTCTGTCCAAGTTCTAGCTTGCTTAACATCTCATGGTGATGTCTGTTAGACTCCAAACATCTCCAAACATCCATGTCTCTGTTCTCCAAGTATCAGCATCTGTGTCAGCTCTGGTTCGAAGTTTTTGTCAGCTCTGTCACTTCTGAGATTTCTCCAAAATATTTCCTCTTCTAAAGGATTCCAGTAAACTAATCAAGACCCATGTGGAACAGGCAGTTACATCTTCATCTAATCAAAAGTTCACATTTGGGTGTGTCACATCTCTGGAGACAACCCAACCAAAAGTTTCCAATCCATATTCTTGAATCAGGATTAAAAGAAATGACTGCCTCCACAAGATGGAACCAGGATTAAAACATGGCTTTTCTGGGTACATCAGATCCTCAAACTGGCACAGGCTGCATTTACTGGGAGGACAAGAAAGCTCAGCATTGGGGACCTATGAAAAAAGCTCTTGGCACTCTTCCTGATCCCCTCCCTAGTTTGCACTTTGGAGCTGATGTGGGCTCCCTTCATGAGTCACTGGCCCTGATTCAGATGGGAAAGACTGATTCGGGAAAGTCCTCTCTAACATGGCCCTCCTCTCAGAATTTTCCATCCAGGCAAAAGCAGCATAAGACAATGAAAGGAATGTAAAAACTATAGAGGTAGACAGTTGGGGCAAAGGTTTGTCAGCTTCAATCACCCAGTCTGTCTGCTGGGAAACAGAGGGGACACCCAAACTCCTATCAACAGGGGAACTCCAAAACAACTATCAACTAAAAGCCCAGGAAAAAGACAGGGAAAACCCAGTACGTGGCATTCACCTTGTGCAGACCCTCCTGATAGGGAGCCTGAAGCACAAGAAAATCTCTTTCTTATCACCTGCAGGTTATGAAATCAAGAAAAACATCTCAGGGAATAAATCCTAGAGTTAACATTTAAAGTATTTTTTAATACTTTCAACAAAAAAGTAAAAGACACACAAAGAAACAGAAATAATAGCCAATCTAAAGGAAGAGGATAAAAATCCACAAGACACCAATAAGAAGACTGGGATGTGGACATACTGAAGAAACCTGTTTTAAAATGATCTCAAACGTGTTCAAGGAGGTGAAAGAAAATACATAGAAAGAACTAAAGCATATCAGGAAAAGGTGAGGAATATTAGAATCTCAGTAAAGAGGCAGAAATTTTTAAAAAGGAGCCCAACATAACTACTAGAACAGAAGACTACAATAACAAAAATGAAAAGTGCCCAGGGAAGTCTCAGAAGCAGATTGCAGCTGGCAGAAAAAAAGAACCACTGAATTTGAAGATAAGATACTCGAAACAAACTGGCTGAGGAACAGAAAGAAAAAGGCATTAAAATTGAAAACAGCCTAACCTATGGGACACCTATATGTTAAAGGTGTCCCAGAAAGAAAAGAAAGAGAGAAAAAGACAGAAGGAATAGTCAAAGAAATGACAGAGAAGTTACCAGACTTGGCAAATGGCATGAACATGTACATCCAAGGAGCTTAAAGAACACCAATCAGGATAAACATGAAGAAAAATACATCTCATTATATATAATTATTACATTATCCAACGCAAAGGACAAGGAGAAAGTTCTAAAATCTGCAAGAGAAAAGCAACTTTCTGATAAGCACAAGAGAGACCAAATTAGATTGAGATTTCTTATCAAAAAGCAAGGAGGCAAGAAGGCTGTGGGTTGAAATATTATAAATGCTGAAGGAAAACAACTGTTAGCCAAGAATTTTATATCTGGCAAAACACTCTTTCAATAGTGGAGGATAGATTAAGACATTCTCAGACAAGTAAAAGCTGAGGGAGTTCATCACCAATCGACGTTTCCTACAAGTGATGCTAAAGGGAATTCTTCAGGCTGCAATGAAAGGACACTAGACAGTGAATCAGTGACATAAAGAAATTAAAGACCTGTAGTAAAGGTAATCATTGCAGTAATTATAAATGCCAGTATTATTGCAGTGCATTGTTTGGTATTTAACTCTACTTATTACCTACTATATGTGCTAAAATGCAAATTCTTAAAATTTAATGTTAAATCTATCGTTTTAGACATACATTGTACAAAGATATGAATGGTAACAAGTAGAGATGGAATTATCTAGAAAGGATTTGTGGAAAGTCTTATTATCTGATGGCTTTAATCCCTGTGTGTTACATGAAAAATCAGAACATTTTTTGTGAGATCTGTATGATTGGGCCCACTGCAAGTCTGGAATAAAAGGGACAGAAAAGGGAAAACCGAAAGAATGGCTTCAGAGGCAGAACCAAAGAAGCTAAGCTCTGGAGCTAGGAAATATTGGGCCAGGAGAATGGACCCACCCAGGCACACAGAGAGGGTGAGTTTCCCCTACAGGCAGAGGGCAGGCCTTCTGCTTTGATGTCCAGGAAGAGTTTTGGTGCCTCAGACCTCAGAGAGCATGGAGCACAAAAATTGGGGATGGGGGGATGCCTAGCAATCATCCCATTGTTGTCAGGAGGTTGAGTGTGTATCCCAGAGATGGAAGAGAGCTCATGTGTTCCCCAATGTTTGGAAAGGGTGAAGCCAAGAGAAAGGTGGTCCCCCCAATGAGCCCCAGTGTTGCAACTCTCACCCCAGCATTTTCAAAGAGCAGGGCCACTGCATAGTCCCTTGGAAAGGGTGGGACTGTCACTTTCTAAAGGCCCAAGGATAAATGACTCTCTGACTTTGAAATCCAATGGAGTTTGCACAGCAGGTTTTTGGAACGGTTTGGGTCCAGTGACCCATTTTCCTTTCGATTTCTCCCTATGGAGAAAACATGTATACTGTGGAAACATCTATACTGTGATTGTCACTCCTTTGTGTATTAGAAGTAGATAACTACCTCTGAGTTTCACAGGTCAATAGTGAGAAAAGAATTTTTTTGCAGTAGAAGAGACCATGCCTGTAACTGATTTTGAAGAGATTTTGTATTATTTCTTACTTTGCATTGCATTTGTGTAGTTACTGAAATGGTTTAAGCCTTTTGTGATGTTGTGATGGGAGGAAATTATTCTGAATGTGGAAAGAATATGCCTTTTGAGGGCCCACAGGGATAAATGTGCTGGTTTAAAAACATTACGTACCCTAGAAAACCCATGTTTTAATCCTGATCCAATCTTGTGGGTCCAGACCTATTGTGTAGGGTAGAAAACTTTGACTGGATTTTTTCCATAGAGATTGACCCACCCAATTATGGGTGAGAATTTCTGATTAGATTACTTCCATGGAGATCACACACACCCAGTTGTGAGTGTGATCTTTTGATTAGATGGAAATGTAACTGTCTATTAAAGGTGGGTCTTGATTAGCTTACTGGAGTTCTTTAAAAGGGGAAATTCTGGAGGAAGCTTAGATGCTTGGAGTGCCAACAGAGAGAGCAGAGGCACATAAGACTCAGATGTCTGGAGATTCAGGAAGCTTTTTGAAACCAAAAGCCAAAGACCCCAGTAGACAGCAGCCATGTGCCTTCCCAGCTGACAAAGGTTTTCTGGAGCCATCAGCCTCTCTTGAGTGAAGGTATCTTTTCCTGGATGTCTTAGTTTGGACAATTTTTATATCCTTGGAACTGTAAACTTGCAAATTAATAAATTCCCTTTATGGAAACCATTCCATTTCTGGTATATTGCATTCCAACAGCTATGGCAAATCAAAACAGGAATTTATTAGCTTATAGTTTGTGCTGGTTTGAATCCATTGTGTACCAAAGAAAAATCATGTTCTTTAATCCTCATTCAATATTGCTGGGTGGTATCTTTTATATTGTTTCCATGGGAATGTGACCCATCCAATTGTGGGTAATAACTTTTGATTAGATGATTCCCATGGAGATATGTTTCTACCCATACAAGATGTGGTTGCTAACTGGAGACCTTTAAGAGGGAACCAGTTTGAAAAAAGTTTTAGAGCCCACAGAACAAATAGAGCCCATTCAGCCATATCTTTGGAGACAAAGTAGGAAAATACCCCCAGAGAAGATTGTTCTAGTTTGCTAGCTACCAGAATGCAACACACCAGAGATTGGCTTTTAATAAAAGGGGATTTATTTTGTTAGTTCTTCAGAGGAAAGGCAACTAATTTTCAACTGAGGTTCTTTCTTATGTGGGAAGGCACAGCATGGTCTCTGCTGGCCTTCTCTCCAGGCTTCTGGGTTCCAACAACTTTCCCCAGGGTGGTTTCTTTCTGATCAAAGGTGTGGGCTGAACTGTGAGTGCTGAGATGAGGTATGCTGAGCTGTTTGGGCTGTGCTACATTGAGCTTTCACATTTAAGCACCAGCCAATTAAGTCAAACATTATTCATTGCAGCAGGCATACCTCCTAGCCTACACAGATGTAATCAACAACAGATGAGGTTTACATACCATTGGCTCATGTCCAGAGCAACAGAACTAGGTGCCTTCACCTGGCCAAGCTGACAACTGAATCTAACTACCACATGTCCACCCCTTGTAAACTTGGCAACTACATGCATCACCTTAAACAATATTAAGGCGCAAAAAATTCTCTTCTGGCTATGGACCTGTGAATCTCAAAACAAGTTATCTGGTGCCAATATGCAAAGGAGGGACAGTTACAGGATCCAGAGGGAGAAATTGGAAGGAAAAGCTGCAGGGCAAACACCACTGGATTTCAAAGTCTGAAAGTCATTTATCCTTCAGCTTTAGAAAGTGGCAGCCCCACCGTTTCCAAGGGCCTATGCAGTGGCCTGCCTCTTTCCAAATCAGCTTCGGGGAACATTGAGGAGACCACCTTTTTCTTGGTTCCAGTCTCTTCAGGCATCGGGACCTAGGCTCTCTGCCATTTCCGGGGCACACGCTCAACCCCTCCATGTGGTGGCAGCCAGGTACTCCCCAGTCTCCCAAGGAGCTCTACCTTCTCCAAGGCCTGAGGCCGCACAACTCTTCCACTACAACAAGGTAGGAGACTCATCCTCTCCATGTATATGGGTGGGTCCACTCTCCTGGCCAAGGTTTCTTGGCTTCAGACCTGAGCATCCATGGTTCTTACTCTGAAAACTCCAATTTGTCCCTTTGTGTCCCTCTTTGTCCAGATTGGCAGTGGTTCTGTTTACACCAACAGTCTCTTCAAGCACTCCAAGACTTCTTCATCATTCTCTTCACAGTTCCTCCAAAATCTTTCCCTTAGCGGTCCAAAACACCATTCCAACATATCTGGTATTTGCAAACCACAGCAGCACCCCACTGTCCAGTACCAAAATCTGTTCTAGTTTGCTAGCTGCTGGAATGCAACACACAGAGACGGATTGGCTTTTAATAAAAGGGGATTTATTTTGTTAGTTCTTCAGAGGAAAGGCAGCTAAGTTTCCACTGAGGTTCTTTCTTATGTGGGAAGGCACAGGATGGTCTCTGCTGGCCTTCTCTATAGGCCTCTGGGTTCCAACAATTTTCACCAGGGTGATTTCTTTCTGCATCTCCAAAGGCCTGAGCTGAGCTGTGAGTGCTGAGATAAGGTATGCTGAGCAGCTTGGGCTGTGCTACATTGTCCTCTCTCATTTAAGCACCAGCCAATTAAGTCAAACATCATTCATTGCAGCAGGCACACCTCCTAGCCAACTGCAGATGTAATCAGCAACAGATGAGGTTCACGTACCATTGGCTCATGGCCACAGCAACAGAACTAGGTGCCTTCACCTGGCCAAGTTGACAATTGAATCTAACTACCACAAAGCTTCATGAAACAAGAAGCCTGGAGAGAATACTGGCAGATGTTCCATGTGCCCTCTTAGCTGAGAGAGAAACCCTGAACTTTATCAACATTTCTTAAGTTAAGGTAACCTTTTGCTGGTGCCTTAATTTCAACATTTTCACAGCCTTAGATCTGTAAAATTCCAACTTAATAAATTCCCCTTTTAAAAAGCCATTCAGTTTCTAGTATATCGTTTTCCAGCAGCTTTCAAACTAGCAGTTTGAGGCCAGGAAAATTTCCTAATCAAGACATTATCAAGGCAAAGCTTTCTTCCTAAAGAATGACTGCCAGCCATCCTGGCTCCTCTGCCATCCTGGCTCCTCTGCCATCCTGGCTCCTCTGCCATCCTGGCTCCTCTGCAAGGCACATGGCAGCATTTGCTGGTCTCTCCCTACTCCTCCAGGTTTCAATGATTTCAACTTCTTGTTTTCCTGACTTTCTCTCTCTCTGTATTCATACTATTTATAAAGGACTGCACTAATAGCATTAAGTGATATTAGTGAATGAGGTGGGTCATACCTTAACTGAAGTAGCCTTATCAAAAGATCCTACTTACAATGTTTTTATACCCACAGGGATTGATTAGATTTAAGAGTATGTTTTTTTTTATGTACATACAGCTTCAAATCACCCTAGGTAACTATACTAATATCAGATTAAAATATTTAAAGTAAAAAAGAAAAAAACAGTTACAGGGTAAATAGGCTGTCACTATATACTGACAAAGACGACAATTCAACAAGAAGATATAACAATTATAAATATATGTGCACCAAACAGCAGAGTCCCAAAATATATTAAGTGAATACTGACAGATTAAAGGAAGAAATTTATGGTTCTAACTCTAATAGTAGGAGACTTTAACATACAACCTTCAAAAAAGCATAGAGCATGCAGTCAGCAAATCAATAAGGAAATAGAAGATTGAATCAATACTCTAGGCCAACTAGATCTAACAGACATATATAGAACACTTCATGCAACAAAATAGGATAGACATTTTCTCAAGTGCATGTGGAACATTCTCCAGGATAGACCATATTTTAGATCACAAATCTTAAAAAAAATTCAAAAATATTGAAATCACACAGTGTATACTCTCCAATCACAAAGGAAGGAAACTAGAAATCAATAATAGAGGGAGAAATGGAAAATTCATAAATAGGTGGAAATTGCCACACTCTTACACAACCAATGGATTAAAGAGAAAATCAAAAGTAAACTTTGGAAATACCTTGAGGTGAATGAAAATGAAAATGCAACATACCAAACTTATGGAATGCAATGAAGTCAGTGCTGAGAGGGAAATTTATACTTCTAAATGCTTACATTAAAAAAAGAATTAAAAAAATAAAGAAAAAAGACTTCAAATCACTGACTACCCTCACAACTGAAAGAACTGGAAAAAGAAGAGAAAATTATACCCAAAGTAAGCAGAAGAAAGGAAATAAAAAAGATTAAAGCAGAGATAAATTAAATAGAAAAAGAGAGAGAGAATCAACAGAGCCAAAAAGTTCTCTGAGTTACAAACCTTTAGCTGGACCAACAAAGAAAAAAGATAAATGATACAAATAATAAAAATCAGTAATGAAAGGAAGGGCATTAATTCCAACCCCTAGGAAACAAAAAGGACCCCTCTGAAACATAAGAGGATACTATGAACAATTGTATACCAATAAATTAGATAAACTCTGATAAAATGGACACATTCTTAGAAAAACACAAACTACCCACACTACCTCAGAAAGAAATAGAATATCTCAGTAAACCAATTACTAATAAAGAGATTGAATCAATAATCAAAAACCTTCCAAAAAGAAAAGCCCAGGACCACATGGCTTCACAGGGGAATTCAACCAAACATTCCAAGAAGACAACTACAATTCTGCTCAAATTCTTCCAAAAAATCAAAGAGAAACTCCCTAATTCATTTTACAAGACCAACATTACACTCATAGAAAGCCAAACACTACAAGAAAAGAAAACTACAGACCAATTTTCCTTATGAATGTAGACGCAAAAATGTTCACCAAAATACTACCCAACAAAATCAAACAGCACATTAAAACAATTATACACCATGATCGAGTAGGATTTATCCCTGATATACCAGGTCATTTCAACATAAGAAAATCAATTAATGTAATACACTGCATTAACATAATAAAGGAAAAAACACACGCTCATCTGAATTGATACAAAAAGCATTTGAGAACATGGTGGAATAGACTAGCTAGAGCATAGCCCTGATCCACGGAAAAGCTAGAGAAAAGACAAGAAGGAGACTGAGGTGGCGATTCGGGAGTGCACCTGACCTGAGAGAGCCTTCTGCACCACATGCAGCAGCTCTGGTTGCAGAGGCCAAGGAACTGAGAGGCAGAAAGTTGGTGCCTGGAGTGGAGGCATGGAGCTGTGGAGCCCATGGGAGTTCACGGATGGGAGCTTGAGACTAGGAAGTAAACCAGGCCATGTTCCTGGGATACACAACCTTCACCAGCATAGCCCCATGACCGGTAACTCTCCCCATACCCATGCACCCAAAGCCCAGCATCCTTTCCTATTCCCCATGCTCCAGACACCCCCATCCCACCAACCCCCAGTGCACATATGTATCCTGCACCCCCACCCCAAGCGCAGCAAAACCCACCTCTCCTGCACCACCACCCCCAGCATGACCTCCCCCTTCCTGTTCCCTGTAGGCTGTTGCCAACATATAAAGGCTGCAGGCACTAACCTCCATATCTAGGCTACCTCTGCCCCTCTCCCACCCCCACAGTGTTGTACAGCATCATTCTTCTCTGCTTGAGCTCTGAATATCAGTTTACAGCACTCTCAGCCCCATGCATGCACACAGGCCCCCAATCATGTCATTACGTTCTGGAAACTACACTTTACAACAGTCCTAGAACCGCGCATGTGTATGGCCCTCAGCCACGCTTCTGAGTTCTGACAAAGTGCTGACCTGTGCAGTCAGGTGACATATCCCCCAATCCAGGAAGGCATAACACTGATCTGCTGCCATAGCTCTATGCATGTGCACAAAGGGTGCCATGCCTTAGACCAGCACACACCAGCTACATTGTCCCTGGCCACTAGGCACCCATGTTCACAAGCATCAGCATAACATCCTCAACCTGCACCTATACCTGCCCTAAAGCAAATCACCACACTGAGTGCCCATCCCATGCCCTGCTACCTGCTGTACAACCATCCTGCAAACACAAAGCCTTACATAACAGAAAGAAATCAACTCCCAAAGTAAATCAATCAAGATATTTACATGCCACAAAAACAGCAAATTACTAATCATATCACAATGCAGACAGATATAGCCCTGCCTAAAGACCAAATTAAAACACCAGAGGACACACAGACATAGGAACAACTGATCAAAGATGTTCATACAACTCTACTTAATAAAGTAAGCGGGATAGCAGATGACATAACGGCGATCAAGAAGACAGTAGAAGAGCATAAAGAGGAATTTGAAAAAATAAATAAATAAATAGATATCACAGAGATTAAAGACTCTGTTTACCAAATAAAAAACATATTAGAGGCACACAACACAAGATTAGAAGAGACAGAAGAAAGAATAAGTGATACAGATGATAGGATAATTGATTTTGAAGACTCAAAACAGCAAATGGCAAAAAAAGATGGAAAAAAAATTAATGGGAACTCAGGGAAATGATAGACAAAACAAAGCATGCAAATATAAGAATCATTGGTGTCCCAGAAGGAGAAGAGAGGGGTAAAGAGCTAGGAAGAGTAGTTAAAGATATAATAGGGGGAAACTTCCCAACCCTCATAAAGGACATAAATATACAAGTCAAAGAAGCCCAGTGAACTCCAAACAGAATAAATCCAAATAGGCCTTCCCCAAGGCACATACTAATCACTCTGTCAAATGTTGGAGTGAAGCAGAAAATCCTGACAGCAGCAAGAGAAAAACAATCTACTACACAGAAGGGGAAACCAAATTAGACTGAGTTTAGATAATTCAACTAGCACCTTGGAGGTGAGAAGGCAGTGGCATGATATATATATATATTCAGGACCCTGAAAGAGAAAGACTTCCAACCAAGAATTCTGTACCCAGCCAAATTGTCCTTCAAAATTGAGGGAGAGATTAAAGCTTTCGCAGACAAAGAAGTCCTGGTAGAATTTGTCAGGAAGAGACTGCCCCTACAAGAAATACTAAAAGGAGTTCTGCCAGCTGAAAAAAAAACAGGAGAGGGAGTTCTGGAGGACAGCACAGAATTAAAGAGTACCACTAATGGTAATTTAAGGAATAAAAAGAGAAAGAGGGAAAAGAATATATAGATATCTAACAAATAAAATAAAACAGATAAGATGGTGGAATAAAGAAACGCCTTTTCAGTAATAACTTTGAATGTTAACAAACTCAATTCACCAATTAAAAGATACAGATTGGTAGACTGGATTAAGAAACATAATCCAGCTATATGCTGCTTACAAGAAACTCATCTTAGACAAAAAATACAAATAGATTGACAGTGAAAGGATGGAAAAAGTTTTTTATGCAAATTGTAACCAAAAGAAACCAGGAGTTAATATCAGACAAAATAGACTTTAAATGTAAAGACATCATAAGAGACAAAGGACACTATATACTAATTAAAGGGTCAATTCACCAAGAAGATAACAATCATAAATGCTTATGCTCCCAGTTAAGGAGCTCCAAAGTAAATGAGACAGACATTGGCAAAACTGAAGGGAGTGATAGATGTTTCAACAATAATAATGCAACAATAATGCACCACTCTTCTCTATAGATAGAACAACCAGACAAAAGATCAACCAGGAAATAGAGAAGTTGAATAACTTGATAAATGAATTAGATCTAACAAACATACATAGGTCATTGCACCCCCAAAACACAACATTGTATATTCTTCTCTAGTGCTCATGGAACACTCTCCAGGATAGATCCTATGCTGGGGCACAAAACAGGTCTTCATAAATTTATAAACACTGAAATTATTCAAAGCACTTCCTCTGATCACAATGGGATGAACCTGGATCTCAATAACCACCAAAGAATGAGAACATTCACAAATATATGGACATTAAATAACATGCTCTTAAACAACCAGTGGGTCAAAGGAGAAATTGCTAGAGAAATTCTCCAGCATCTCCAGATAGCTAGAGAAATCAGTAGCTATCTGGAGATGAATGAAAATGAGAAGACAACTTATCAGACCTTATGGGATGTGACAAAGGTTGTGCCGAGAGGGAAAATTATTGCCCTAAATGTCTATATCTTTTTAAAAAAATGCAAAAATCAAGGACTTAACAGCGAACTTGGAGGAACTTGAGAAAGAACAGCAAACTAACCCCAAAGCAAATAGGAGAAGAGAAATAACAAAAATTAAAACAGAGATAAATGAATCGGAGAACAAAAGAACAATAGAAAGAATCAATAAAACCAAAAGTTGGTTCTTTA
This sequence comes from Tamandua tetradactyla, assembly GCF_023851605.1. Taxonomy (NCBI): domain Eukaryota; kingdom Metazoa; phylum Chordata; class Mammalia; order Pilosa; family Myrmecophagidae; genus Tamandua; species Tamandua tetradactyla. The sequence continues at coordinate 135,022,860 of NC_135331.1, forward strand.
AGAAAATCGATAACATTGATGGGTCACTAGCAAGACTGACAAAGAAAAAAAGAGAGAGGATGCAAATAAACAAAATTGGAAATAAGAAGGCGTGCTTTATCACAGACCTTGAAGAAATAAAAGAAATCATAAGAGGATACTATGAACAACTGTATGCCAACAAACTAGACAACTTAGATGAAATGGACAAATCCTGGACACACAAACAAGTTACACTGATTCAAGAAGAAATAGAAGCTCTCAACAAACCAATGGCAAATAAAGAGATTCAATCAATCATCAAAAATCTTCCTACAAAGAAAAGCCTAGGGTCAGATGACTTCACAGGGGAATGTTACAAGACATATCATAAAGAAGTGCCACTAATCCTGCTCAAACTTTTCCAAAAATAAAATGAGGAAAAAGGAACTCTACCTAACTCATTTTATGAAGCTAATATCATTTTAATACCAAAACCAGGTAAAGATGCTATAAGAAAGGAAATCTATAGACCAATCTCCCTAATGAACATAGATGCAAAAATACTCAATATTAGCAAAACAAATCCAACAGCACCTTAAAAGAATTATACACCACGACCAAGTGGGGTTTATACCAGGAATGCAAGGAGGGTTTAACACAAGAAAATCAATTAATGTAATACATCACATTATCAAATCAAAAGGGAAGAATCACGTGATCATCTTGATTGATGCTGAAAAAGCATTTGACAAAATTCAGCATCCTTTTCCAATAAAAACACTCCAAAAGATAGGAATTAATAGATATCAATATAAATCAATATGATAAAGAAAATATATGAAAAATCTATAGCCAACATCATACACAATGGGGAGAGACTGAAAGCTTTCCCCCTAAGATCAGGTACAAGGCAAGGATGCCCACTGTCACTACTATTATTCAACATTGTGCTAGAAGTTCTAGCTAAAGCAAACAGGCAGGACAAAGAAATAAAAGGCATACAAATTGGAAGGGAAGAATTAAAACTCTCCTTATTTGCAGATGATATGATACTATACTTGGAAGATCCTGAGAAATCTACAGCAAAGTTACTTGAGCTAATAAACAAATTCAGCAAGGTGGTAGGATATAATATTAATGTGCAAAAACCAGTAACATTTCTACACACAAGCAATGACCTAGCTGAGGAGTCAGTTAAGAAAAAATTCCATTCAAAATAGCAACTAAGAGAATCAAATACTTAGGAACAAACTTAACTAGGGACATAAAGGACTTGTACCCAGAAAACTACATAACATTGCTAAAAGAAATCAGAGATCTAAATAGGTGGAAAGACATTCCCTGCTTATACATAGGAAGGCTAAATATAGTTAAGATGTCAATTCTCCCCGAATTGATCTACAGATTCAAAATAGTACCAATGAAAATTCCAACAACCTACTTTGAAGATTTGGAAAAGCTAACTACCAAATTCATCTGGAGAGGAAAAAGACCCTGAGGAGATAAAAGCATCCTAAAAAAGAAGAAGGAAGTGGGAGGATTAACACTCTCTGACTTTAGAAAATGTAGGGAAACATCTTCAAAACCTAGTTGTATGAAGTAGCTTCCTAAACTTTACACCCAAACCACAAGCAACAAAAGAAAAAATATATAAATGGGAACTCCTCAAAATCAAATGCTTCTGTACCTCAAAAGATTTTGTCAAAAAGGTGAAGAGGCAGCCAACTCAATGGGAAAAAATATTTGGAAATCACATATTAGACAAAGGTTTGATTTCCTGTATATACAAAGTAATCATACAACTTAACAACAGAAGAACAAACAACCCAATGATAAAATGGGGTAAAGATATGAATAGGCATTTTTCTGAAGAGCAAAAACAGATGACTCAAAAGCACATAAAGAGTTGTTCATTTTCATGGGCTATAAGGGAAATGCAGATCAAGACTACAATGAGGGATCACTTCACACCTATAAGAACGGCTGCTATTAAACAAACAGGAAACAATCAATATTGGAGAGGATGTGGAGAAACTGGAACACATGCACTGCTGGTGGGAATGTATAATGATGCACCCACTATGGAAGACTTCTTGGTGGTTCCTTAGGTAACCAAATACCAAGATGCCATATGACCCAGCAATAGCACTACTTGGTATATACCCAGAAGAGCTGAAAGCAACAATTCAAGCAGACATCTGCACACCGATGTTCACAGCAGCATTATTCACAATTGCCAAAAGATGGAAACAAACCAAATGCCCATCAACAAATGAGTGGACCAACAAAATGTGGTACATTTATATGATGGAATATTATGTAGCAGTAAGACAAAATGGTGTCCTGAAGCACATGACAAGATGGATAAGCCTTGAGGACATAATGCTGAGTGAAATTAGCCAGACACAAAAGGATAGATACTGTATGATTTCACTTTTATGACCAGAATAAAGGTATAATCAGAGGCTTAAAATACAGAATTAGGGGACTTCTATGTACATAGAAGCTAGAGATGGGTGAACCATTAACTAATGAAGTTGAACTCCAATGTAAGGGAAGAGATAGGAGTGAAGGTGATTCTCTAGTGGGTCTAGAAGTAATATTACCATACTGAAGATGAACAAGATTGAAAGGGGTTATATAGACCTACGTGTCCCACCGATTCACACTAGAAATATGAATGAGTTCTTCTAAGAACTACTTCAAAGATATGATTCTTGTATAAAGAGTGTTTAAGTCCAGGGTACAGGGAGGAAACTGCTATTGCATTCTATGAGCTATGTTCAAAAGGAAACCATCAGCACTACCACAGCAACAGCAGAGGTAAATACTGGGGAGAGGGACAAGAGTTCAGAGGAGCCTTAGTTTATCTATTTGGTGAGGGTGCGTTCATTGGTTTTCTTTCTCTTGGAAACAATGAAATTATCTAAAATTGACAATGCTGATGGACTGTGGACTTTGGGCCTTCTACATGATGCCCGATAAATGCAGGTGTCTGAAATTGGCAAACGATGGTGTATACTTATGAATGAAGGTTGTGCTGCTACAAAAAGCAACAAGGTCATGAGGCATGCAACAAGGTGAATGAACATGTGGGACATATGGTGAGACAAAATAAGCCAGAAAAAAAAAAAAACAATGGTATGGTCAACTTTAGAAAATGCTTATAAGAAAACAGCGTCCTAGATTATAAGCTTTTAGAGTAGACACATAAGTCCAGAATGGTGGTTATTATTTCCGGATTTTGAGAGGCTGTTTTATATATATAAGCTGATATTTACAGATAAGAATGAAGCAGAAAAAGTTGGGGTTAAAGTAATTCAGAACATAGGGGTAAGGAAGACAGTGTCTATATTTTAGAACCACAGATACTCTTTGAGACCAAAGGAAGAAAGGTTTATTTGATCTAGTGCACAATCTAACTCAATCTACTGTATAGCTCATTTGAATAACCGAAGCAGAGGAAAGACAAAATAAGAAAGAGGTGCTTTAATCCTGTATAGATTATTGTAATGCCTGGAAACATCCTAAAGTACATTAAGCAGATAATCAAAAAGTATTGGCAAAGTCCCCTGAGTATGGAACTATTAAATCTTACCATCAGGGAATCCCCTGCTATCGTGTCAAACTTAAAGGACACCCAAATTAATAGGCCATGCCTTCGATCATGAGGCTTACTCTTGTGAGGCTTACGTAGGTAGCAGAAAAGCTTAGACTACCTATAGGCATACCTAAGAGTTACTTCTGGAGGACCTCTGTTGTTGCTCAGATGTGGCCTCACTCTCTCTAAGTCCAACTCTGCAAGTGAAATAGTTGCCCTCCTCTCTATGTGGGATATGACATCCAGGGGTGAAAGTCTCCCTGGCAACGTGGGAGAAATGATTCCCAGGAATGAATCCAGACCTGGTACCGTGGGATCGACAATTACATCCTGACCAAAAGAGGGGAAAGAAGTGTAATTTAAGAAAGTTTTATTGGCAGACAGAGTTCAAATAGAGTTGAGAGGCTACTCTGGAGGTTGCTCTTACACAAGCTTCAGGTCAGGTAGACTTTGCTATCTATCATAACCTGCCAACCCCCAACCAGAACCATTCCAGCCAATCCTAAAGAATACCTAGGGCAATATATAAGATTCCACAAGGATTCCAGGGACTAGAGTAACTTTCCAGAAACCTACAACCTCCAGATGGATCCTGATCCAGATAAGTCTTGGCACCTAGCCCAGCCTTTCCAGAACATCAGATAGTTCCATCCCCTACCCCATATTAGTGACAGACTCTTCCTAAAATTTAAAATTGCCATAGCCCAAACAACCCTAAAGAGAGGTATGGAACATCAAAGGTGATTGTGGAGTTATACAGTGAAGATAGGATTTAACAAATGAATATGAATGCTGAATCATTAAATGGATATCTTTTAGTCTCCAGTATTTTAGAGCAGCTAGAGGTAAAAACCTAAAATTGTGAAATTGTAACCCATATCAAAGTCTGAAATATGTTCTACAACTAATTGTGGTGCTGTGCTTTGAAATTTATAGCTTTTTTGTATATACATTATTTTTCACAAAAAAGTCAATTATGATGATAAAAGAATATTTAAGCCCTCCATCCTCCTATATTCTGGAACAGCAAGAAGGAAAAATATGAGAGGATCGTATGGTAGCCCACGACAAACTCTGAGATCTGTCTTGCAACCACTTGTTGAAGAGTGCTTTGAAAACTATTGCTTTTTTATTTCTTTGCTTTGTATATATGTTATACTACCCAATAAAAAATGTTAAAAAAAAATTATGTTGAGTGAAAGAAGCCACTCACCACAAAAATAAAAATTAAAAGTGCGTACCAAAAAAAAAAAAACACATTTGACAAAATCCAGCATCCCTTCTTCATAAAAACACTAGAACACTAGGAATGAGGATTCCTCGACTTGATAAAAAGCATATATGTAAAAACCATAGCTAACCTCCTACATAATGGTGACAGACTGAAAGCTCTCCCTCTTAGGACCACCTTCATCTTCTAATGCCAAACTTGGCCCAAGCACACTGCTAAAACCAGAGTCTGTATAGGTCAAAATTAAGCTGCAACCACTGAATACCATTAGGCTTGAAACTTTGCTAACGTTGGTGTGGACAGAATTTGAGACCCTATAACTCTTGTAGCCAACCAGAGTTTTGTTGAAGTCCACATTATACTTGCCAAAGCCTACAACAACTCTTTTATTGAATATCTTGTTTTTGAATAAAACATGCAAGGACTGAGAAATATTTACTTAAGACTAGGGCAGCCCATGTTAAAATGTCCGCTTGTATTTAAAAAACCACTATCCAATGGGAAAAGCTTCCAAAAAACTCCACAACATGACCCTATCAAGAATGAAAGAGTGAAACTCAGAACTAATTCTATTACAGACATTAAAATGATGATCAATGAATATTATGAGCAACTTCATGCCAATAAATAAGACAACTTTCCTGAAATTAGATGAAAATTCTTTTAAAAACACTGAATACCAAAACTGAAACAAGAAGAAGTTTGCTAGTTGCCGGAATGCAACAAATCAGAGACAGATTGGCTTTTAATAAAAGGGGATTTATTTTGTTAGTTCTTCAGAGGAAAGGCAGCTAACTTTCCACTGAGGTTCTTTCTTATGTGGGAAGGCACAGGATGGTCTCTGCTGGCCTTCACTCCAGGCCTCTGGATTCCAACAACTTTCCCAGGGGTGATTCTTTCTGCATCTCCAAAGGCCTGGGCTGAGCTGCAAGTGCTGAGATAAGGTATACCAAGCTGCTTAGGCTGTACTAGGTTGTCCTCTCTCATTTAAGCACCAGCCAATTAAGTCAAACATCATTCATTGCAGCAGGCACACCTCCTAGCTGACTGCAGATGTAATCAGCAACAGATGAGGTTCATGTACCATTGGCTCATGTCCCCAGCAACAGAACTAGGTACCTTCACCTGGCCAAGTTGACAACTGAATCTAACTACCACAACTCCCATAAAGTAAATTGGTAAATTCTATCAAATATTTAAGGAAATAAATGATACCAATTTACACAATTTCTTTCATATAACTGTGGAGGAGGGAACACCTCTCAACGTGCGTGATGAGCATTGCATAATCCTTGTATCAAAACTGAAAAAAGATATTACAATTAAGAAATCTGCAGACAAAAAAACCCTTCATAACATAGACAAAATTCCTCAACAAAGTAGTAGTAGAAAATTGAGTCCAGCAATATATAAAAAGGATAATAAGGCATAACTAAATAAGGTTTATGCCAAGAATAATCTAGTTTAATATGGGAAAATTTGATCAATATAATTAACATCATCACAATAACAAAGGAAAAACATGAACAATTTCCTTCTAAACTTGGGTACAAAGGAAGGATGTAGGCTTTCATCACTTCTATTTGACATCGTATAGTGGTAATGGTAAGAAGCAGAAGACAGCGTAAGAAGAGAAAGAGAGTGGTATAAATATTGGAAAGAAAAAGGTAAACCAGTATTTATTCACAGATGATATGATTATATCCAAAATAATAAGGAATCCATTTTTAAAACTTACTAGAAGGGGTGCAAGGGTAGTTCAGTGATAGAATTCTTGCCTGCCATGTGGGAGACCCAGCTTTAATTCCAAGCTCATGTACTCCCCCCCCCCCAAAAAAAATTCAACAAATGATGCTGCAATAACGGCATACTCACATGGAAAAACAATGAAATGTGACCCTGGCCTACAAAGAAAAAAAAAATTACTACAGCCCTGAACAGCCAAAGCCATCTTGAAAAAGAGCAATGAAGTTGGAGGAGTCACACTTCCTGATCTTAAAACTTATTACAAAGCCATGGTAACTAAAACAGTATAATGCTGACACCAGAACATATAGATCAATGGAATCTAATTGAGAGTCCAGAAATCAACCATCACAAAGAAAAAAAAAATTTACTAGAGCCCCAAATAGCCAAAGCCACCTTGAAAAAGAAGAATGAAGTTGGAGGATTCACACTTCCTGATCTTAAAACTTATTACAAAGTCATAGTAACTTAAACAGCATAATGCTGGTACCAGAATATATAGACCATTGGAATCTGATTCAAAGTCCACAAATCAACCATCACATTAATGGCCAACTGATTTTTGACAAGGGTGCAAGTCTACTTAATAGGGAAAGCACAGTCTCCTCAACAAATGGTCCTGGGAAAACTGGATCTTCTTTGGCAAAAGAATGAAGATGGACCCCTACCTCACAGCATTGAAAAATTAACTTGAAATGCATCAGACCTTAATATAAGAACAGAACTATAAAACTTCTAGGAGAAAATGTAGGGAAGTATCTTTAGGACCTTATGTTAGGCAACACTTTCTTAGACTTTATAACTAAAGTAAAGGCAACAAAATAAAAAATAGATAAATGAGATGTCATCAAAATTAAACACTTTTGCAGGTCAAAGGACTTTGTCATGAAAGTAAAAAGACAGCCTACTGAATGGCATAAAGTATTTGGAAGGTACATATCCAATAAGGGTTTAATATCCAGAATACATAAAGAAATCCCTCATCTTGGCAACAAAAAGACATACAATCTATTTTAAAAATGCAAAAGACTTGAACAGACATCAATCCAGAGAAGATATCAAATGTCCCCAAAGCACATGAAAAGATGCTCAGTATCACTAGCTACTTGGAAATATAAATCAAAACCAAAATAAGATACCATTTCACACCCTCTATAATGCTACTATTCCAAAAAACAGAAAATAACAAGTTTTGGACAGGTTATGGAGAAATAGGAACAGCCACCCATTGTTGGTTGGAATGCAAAACAGCACTGCTGCTGTGGAAGCATTTAGTGATCCCTCAGAAGGTTAAGTACAGAACTACCATATGACCTGGCAATCCCTAGTAGTATGTACGCGAAAGATTTGAAAGCATGGACCAAACAGATATTTGTACAACAATTGCAAAAAAAATGGAAGTAGCCCAAGTTTCGATCAACCAATGAATGGATAAATAAAATGTGGTATATACATACAATGAAATATTAATCATCTACAAAAAAGGAATGACTTTCTGTTACATGTGACAACATGGATGATCCTTGAAGATATTCTAGGTTGAGTGAAAGAAGCCAGGCACAAAAGGACAAATATTATATGATCTCATTGATTTGAAATAATTAGAATAAGCAAAGTCATAGAGTCGGAATTTAAAACACAGGTTACCAGAGGATGGGATAAGGATAGGGAATGGGAAGTTAAGGCCTAAAATATAAGGGTTCCTATTTGGAATGACAGATATGTTCAGGTAATGGATGGTAGTGATGGTAGCACAGCATTGTGAATATAATTAACAGCACAATTATATATTTGAATGTGTTTGTAAAGGAAATTTTTCAGTTTTATATATATATGTATTATGTTACTGGGGTAAAAATTTTAAAAAATAAGATAGGGCTGCAGAACGCAAACAAAACCCTATTGTAAATGAAGGATTATAGTTAATAGTACAGTTATAAAAATGTTCTTTCACAAATTGTAAAAATTGCATCACACTGACACAAGGTGTTAATAATAGGGCGGTATATGGGAATTCTGTAAAAAAGAAAATTTGGGCATTGAAGTTGAACATTTGAGTAATATATATTTTTATCTTTATTTAAAAAGAAAGGAAAAAGTGAACTTCCTCTGAAGTTGGTCACTGTGTGTTTGTAATTGTGGATCAAATGCTACTTCACTGAAAAAATTCTGCAAAATTATAGGCACATACTGTTCAGTTAAAATCTCCATTTCTCTACTTTACAAACCATCCTTTCCAGTAGATTCTTCCTAACTTTGCTTGAAGCACAAGCATCTTTACTCATCACTTCCTTTCTCTTTCAAGGATGTTTAGAGACCTTTACTTCAGTGAGGAAGAACACTCGATGCCATTGATCATTTTTCAGATATTCCTGCTTTCATTCATGTTAACATCTGTTTGCAAAATTTTGACCTGTAACATCTGATCCAGAGTTTTTTGTTCTCAGATAGTCAGCTCCATCATATAATTTAATGCTCCTGAACTCTTCTGAAATTAGACATTTTTCAAAGGTTTTATATATATATATAAATTTTTAACTACTAGAACTAAGATATGAATTTAGCAAGGTTATAGGATGCAAAATGTGTGTGCAAAAATAAGTTGTATTTATATATATTAGATAAAAATTCGAAAACTGTATTTTAAAACACTATGTATAGTGGCTTTAAAAATACTTAATAAATTTAATGAAAGACGCTTGAGACCTCTTTGCTGAAAACTAGAAAAACATTTGCTGAGAGAATTTAAAGACCTATAAAAATAGAGATATATGCCATGTTCAGGACTGGAAAACTTAATATTGTTAAATTATCAATACTTTCCCAAATTGGTCTGTATATCCAATTCAATGCATATTATAATTCCAGGTTAACTTTTTTTAGAAATTCACACTCATTCTAAAATTTATATTTAAGCTCAAAGAATATAGAATAGCAAAAACAATTTTTTTAAATCAGAGCAAAGTTGGAGGATTTAAACTACTTAATTCAAGACTTATTGAAGGCTACAATATAGTATTTATTGAAGGCTACAATGTAGTATACAATGTAGAATCTTTACAATGTAGTATTGATGTAAGGAAAGACAAATAACATCAATGGAACAGAATGGCATCTAGAAATTAGCCCACCTATAAAAGGTCAACTGAGTTTCAATGCTTAGGCAATTTAATAGAGAAAGAAAATTTTTTTCACAAATGACACTGAAACTGGAGCTCCATAGAGAAAAAAAAAAAGAACATCAACCACTACTTTATATCATACCCACAAAACATAGGAGAATATCTTCATGACTTTGGGGTCAACAAAGATTTCTTAGATTGAATGAAAAAAGTACTATTGATAGATGAAAAAAATTAATGAACTTTACTTCATTAATTTCATATTTATTACTAATCAAAAGCATCATTATAAAAATGGAAAAGTAATCCACAGACTGGGAAAAAATCTTTCCAAAACATATATCAGACTAAGGGCTAATATTCAGGGTATGTAAAGAATTCCATATTAATAGAGGTTTGATCAGAGAAACAAAATTATTAGGTGATATTGCTCTCTGTAAATTAGTTAAATTTTGTGTCCGATATTACTAAAATCAGGAGTAAAGCAGTCAGGAAGCAAAGTCCAATGCAAAATGTGAGAAGCAAGGACAAACAAACCTGCAAGGATAAGCTGAGACCCCAAAGGACAGTCTGGAACCTGTTCCGATCTCTCACTAACTCCAAAGCTCCAACTTAAGTATTTGGAGAGAACAACTGGTCCAGGATTTGGTGCAATGTAAAAGACAGTCTGGTCAGACAAGAGCTATGTACTCAGATGCTGCTTCACACCAATACGGTAACCAGCAAATGAGCAACACTGTGTGTAAGCTGCAATAGTACCTCATGCCAGCCTTCCCGCCAATAAAAAGAAAATGACTGCTGCCTCATGTCAGCCTTCCCAATCTTGTGCAAATTATCTCTTCTAGCCCACACTCACCAGAAGCATGCAAGGAAAGGACTCTCAACACAATAGGAATCCACCACAACTCATATAAGCCAAAAAAGACAGAAAGCAATTTTAATTAAAATTGTAAGAGTATAAACCTGTGTTGCTTTAAGCAACTAAGTTTGTGGTAATTTGTCATAGCAGCCAGAGAAAACTCATAAAAGTAGATATCCTTATGTTCATTTTTACAGATAAAAAAGTAAGGCAGAGAAATCAAGTGTCTGGGCTATCACTAGCTGATGACAAAACACAAACTGGATCCTATATCTTTTATTTCCCATTCCACGGCTCCTTCCACAATACAAGCCAGTTTTCTCTGTATGTGAGCAGGACCCAAAGAAATTATAAGTAGTGAGACCCAGACTTGGAACAGGCCATCGCTTTCTCATAAGAAAGTCATATACATTTCCACTCTTAAGACTACATGGATTTATACTGAAAGCATTATAATGCAAAAAGTACTTTAATTTCACTTTGCCCAATGGTATGTCAACTGCATAATGTGCAAATTAAAATTAAAAACTTCAGTTTTAAATATTTCACCCAGGACCTAGAAAAACACTAGAGCCAACCACGAATATCAATAATTTTAAACAATTTTAACTTAATTTAGGTTAATGAGCCTCCCCTAGCTTAATGCCAGGAGTCTCAGTTTACAAAACAAATCAAATAAATACTGCCCATCTTTTCCAAAAAAGTGAAGAATGGTCTGAGAAGTAAATTGTTCTATTTGGTCAGGAGGAAAGTGCTTTCTTCCCCATTACCATCTTATATGGTTCCTCCAGTGCCTTCTATTGAGAAAGCTTAGCATCAAGCCAGATAGTGAAGGACAAATGCTTACAGGATCCAGTTCCAGAATCATAAAACAGGGCACAGAACGGTGAGCTGGAGAATAGGGGCAATAAATTAAAAATTAGTACATAGGTATAAGATTTTCTGGGTGATTCAAGTTGATTCAATGACAAAGCTTAGAAAATTTAGAGGAACTAACATTTAGTGTGTCCTTTCCATCTACATATTAATAGTTTGAGAGCTTTAGATAGACTATTGGTAAGACTGGCAAGTACCCAAATTACCAATTGGTAAACTGATTGTATGAATGACCCCAATTCTTTACTTCTCCCTTAGGCATATGACTTTGTAGTTCCACTCCCTAAAAAGGCAGTCTATTTCACTACCCTTGGATGTGAGCTGGTCTTGCAACTTACTTGACCCAAAAAGATTATAGCAGATATGTAGCAAGAAGAAGTTCAAAAAGCATTGCAATGGCTCTGCTTGCCTCTTGCCCTCTGCCAATACCATGAGAACATGCCTGGGGTAGCTTTCAAGAGGGAAAAACACATATGGGGTAAAGACAAGTCACTCAATGTGACAAGGCTATCTAGGTCAACCAAGAGCCTACTGATCCCCAGTCAGGGGAGTAAGCCCAACCAAGAACAACAGTGTTATCTACCTACCTTTGTAACTGAACACAGAAACATGAGCAAGCCCAGCAAAATCCAGACCAGGCCAGGTGGACATCACAGATATATGAGCTATATAAATGCTTTTTGCTGTATCCTATTGATTTTGTTTTGTTTTGTTTTAATGGAACATTATAGTGATAGTAGGTAACTGATATACCACCCTATGTTATTAATAGAATAAATCAACATGATTTGTATACCACACAGATAAATGGCTAGTTGACATTTCATTATGAAAGTTGAAATCCTTCTGGTTTTCACCCCACCTCTGCTTTGAGGTAATGAGCAGATATACTGTAAGGTAGGGTGAAAGTTTATCTTGGGAACTCCTTGGAGTTACTAGGCATGAAAGCAAGTAAACTTCCACAGGATCTGCTAAGGAATAAAAGAATATAGCACATGAAGAATGGAGGAATTATTCCTCTCACTTTAATTTCTTCTAGCTTACAACTCCCCAATACATACAAGCAGAGATTCAAACTTACACAGATCAGAGGTTTAGTTCACTATTATCTTCTCATTCTGAAGAGGTCCACCCTAACATAAGATTCACTTAAAATATAAAAACTCTTATGTCCAATCTAATCTTACTAGACCATTTCAGGGATCTCCATACTCAGTAGAACACTTCACCCCCTGTTCTAGTTTGCTAGCTGCTGGAATGTAACACACCAGAGACAGATTGGCTTTTAATAAAAGAGGATTTATTTTGTTAGTTCTTCAGAGGAAAGGCAGCTAACTTTCCACTGAGGTTCTTTCTTATGTGGGAAGGCACAGGGTGATCTCTGTTAGCCTTCTCTCCAGGCTTCCCGGTTCCAACAACTTTCCCAGGGTGACTTCTTTCTGCATCTCCAAAGGCCTGGGCTGAGCTGCGAGTGCTGAGATGAGGTATGCTGAGCTGCTTGGGCTGTGCTACATTGAGCTCTCTCATTTAAACACCAGCCAATTAACTCAAACATCATTCATTGCAGCAGGCACACCTCCTAGCTTACTGCAGATGTAATCAGCAACAGATGAGGCTCATGTACCATTGGCTCATGTCCACAGCAACAGAACTAGGTGCCTTCACCTGGCCAAGTTGACAACTGAATCTAACTACAACATGCCCACTCCTTGTCAACTTGGCAACTATACACATCACCTTAAACAGTATTAAGGTGCAAAAAAATCTCTTCTGGCTGTAGACCTGGGAATTTCAAAACAAGTTGTCTGGTGCCAGTATGCAAAGGAGCGACAGTCACAGGATACAGGCTTTCATTTCCATAGGGAGAAATTGGAAGAAACACAGATGTAAATCCTGCAGGGCAAGCGCCATGAGATTTCAAAGTCTGAAAGTCATTTATCCTTAGGCTTTAGAAAGCAGCAGTCCCATGTTTTCCAAGGGCCTATGCAGTGGCCTTCCTCTTCCCAAATCAACCTCAGGGAGCATTGAGGAGACCACTTTTTCTCAACTCCACTCTCTTCAGGCATCAAGGCCATCCCTGGGCTCTCTGCCATTTCCAGGGCACACGCTCAACCCCTCCATGTGGTGGCAGCCAGGCTCTCCCCAGTTCCCAGGGAGCATGCTATACCTTTTCCAAGGCCTGAGGCTGCACAACTCTTTCACTACAACAAAATGGGAGACTCATCCTCTGCCCTCAGGGCAAACTCACCCTCTCCACATATATGGGTGGGTCCACTCTCCTGGCTGAGGTTTCTTGGCTTCAGACCTGAGTGTCCATGGTTCTTACTCTGCAAACTCCAATTTGTCCCTTTGTGTCCCCCTTTGTCCAGATTGCCAGTGGTTCCATTTACACAACAGTCTCATCAAGCACTCCAGGACCTCTCCATCATTCATTTCACAGTTCCTCCAAAATCTTCCCCTTAGCAATTCAAAAATCTGTTCCAACATATCTGGAATTTGCAAACCACAGCAGCACCCCACTCTCTGGTTCCAAATCTGTTCTAGTTTGCTAGATGCCGGAATGCACACACCAGAGACAGATTGGCTTTTAATAAAAGGGGGTTTATTTAGTTAGTTCTTCAGAGGAAAGGCAGCTAACTTTCAACTGAGGTTCTTTCTTATGTGGGAAGGCACAGGATGGTCTCTGCTGGCCTTCACTCCAGGCCTCTGGATTCCAACAACTTTCCCAGGGGTGATTTCTTTCTGCATCTCCACAGGCCTGGGCTGAGCTGCAAGTGCTCAGATGAGGTGGTATGCTGAGCTGCTTGGGCTGTGCTACATTGAGCTCTCTCATTTAAGCACCAGCCAATTAAGTCAAACATCATTCATTGCAACAGGCACGGCTCCTAGCTTACTACAGATGTAATCAGCAACAGATGAGGTTCATGTACCATTGGCTCATGTCCACAGCAACAGAACTAGGTGCCTTCACCTGGCCAAGTTGACAACAGAATCTAACTACCACACCCCCATAGGTATGCCTATGGCTCCTCATGCTATGCCCTGGTAACCTCCTATGGCCTTCCCCCAACTTAGTCCTTCTTCCACTGCTGATTTATCTCCATGTTACCATATATCAAACCTGCTCTCAGTTATGAGCATCTATTAAACTCATACCTGCTGGGATTACAGTGACAAAACTTGAGCACAATTGCATGTTACCAGGGAGAGAGGGTTTAAATCAAAGGTAGAACTGTAGATACCAGCTATATAATAGGGAAGGGGATAGGTAGATATCTGGAGAGTAGAAGCCTTGACATCTGTGCAAGTGCAACCAGAGGCAGAGCTGGCTTCATGGGTGTAAGATCTGTTTAATGCTGTGCTAATGCTATTTTGAAATTCTTAATAATTTTTTAACTAGATTCTCTGCATTTTCATTTTGCACAGGGCCCTATAAATTATATGGACAATTAAGGTTGTTCCAAGGCAACAGGTACCTCTCTCTGCTCCTCATCAGATATATTCTTCCCTTTACCAAGGAACAAGTTTCACGTATGGAAATCACTTTACCTATGAAGCCTTCTAGGTGCTACTGACCTGTTATATTAAGCTGTAAAAAGTCTAATCCTCACATATTATCACCTGCTATTTTAAATCTCAGTTTTTTTCTGATTCTCCATATTCATCCACATAATCTTTAAAAATAGCTGAAACAAGATTAGTAAAAGTCTGAAAATGATCTGAGAGGACTATCTTGATTTCCCCAAAAATAGAGCATATTTATCAATAATACTCCAGCACCACAATAAATGTATGGCTGAAAAAGAACATATAAATCCTTATCTCTCTTTGGTTCACATTCTGTTCTGTGGCAGGGAAAATGGAGATCTAAAATGCAATTTTTCCCTAGAAGCAACATTTTATGTCCTATTTATTAAACTTACATTGTGTGTCAGGTACCTAAAAGAATACATAAAAAATGGCCTCTTTTTAAAACAGCCTTCTTAATTACCTTTCAGAGTAATATCTCTGTAACTCTTCAGATGTTGTAAAGCCCAAGGACTAGAGTTTCCTAAAGTGTCATTATTGTTGCCAGGCAACTATGAACCTGTTTGTTGGTTTTTTTCATAGTCTTTCCTTGGTATACTATATATTATGGCCTTCTCTTATGGAACATCCCCTATAATCTACCCACGTCCCATCTATAAAAGGGAGAAAATCTCAGACCTTGAACGTTGGTTCTCCCTATTTACAAATGAATGAGATTGACTATCTACCTGTTAAATACAATACAATTCTCATTCACCCTGAATCATTTCCACCATTAACCTACTGAAAAGTCTGAAATTCCAACCTCTAGAGTCATTCGTCTTAAGAATTTTCACCAGAATAATTCTATTAAAGTACAATTGATATGTGGAAGAAGTGATATAATCTATATAATACTGCACAGGAAATAATTAAATACTAACATACCTTCCACACCTCCCTGAGTTATACTCCATGATATGCAGAAGAGGTCAATGGTGTTAAGAGTATTATCTTGGTGATATAAAATAGGGTATCACACACTAAGTTTATATACCCACTAGGAGGGATTATAAATAATTTTCCCATTGATGCAGCCCCTGCAGGACCTCACTACGGAATATAATGAAGATCATGGTACAGCATAGAAAATACAGCCAGTGGTAAGGTAAGGTGGAACCAAGACAGAGGACTTTGGTTACAGAGAGAACTGAAGCATCAACCAATAATACACAAAACCTACTTCTAAATTAATAAGGTATATGGCTGCCAGAAATTCTCAAAGTTTATTGAAAGGAAGCAAAGACTGCTTTAACACAGACTTTGATCACTGACAGAATCTTAGTCTCAGGGCTGACAGTGAATAGTAAGAGCTCTAAAATAAAAAAACAAAAGCCCAATACAAGCATCACAGAGCAAGATATTGTGGAGAATACAGAGGATATCAGAATAACTGAGAAAACACAAGGAGATGTGGAGACCAGAAAAGAACAAAAACTGTTTCTTCTTGGGTCACACGTATCTAGGATGAACTGAAGGATATCAGAACTGAATAATTTTTGTATTTGCAAATTATATGCATCAAAATGAACTTAAAGTTTACCACTCATTCCAATGTCTGAATATAGTTAATACAAAGACTCTGGCTATCTTCACAAAATTCTGACAGATTTTCAGTTTTAAAATAGAGTAAATATTCATTGGTGGTGGCAATATAAAATGGTACAGCCACTGAGGTAGACAGTTTGGTAGTTCCTCAAAAAAGCTAAGTATAGAACTACCATACATCTATATATGCCCAAAAGAATAGTAGGGACTCAAACAGGTAATTTTCACATTGATGTTCATAGCAGTATTATTCACATTGCCAAAAGATGGAAGCAACCCAAGTATCCATCAACCAATGAATAGATAAATAAAATGTGGTATATACCTACAGTTGAATATTATTCAGCCATAAAAAGGAATGAGGTCCTAATAAATGTGACAACATGAAGAAACCTTGAAGACATTCTGCTGAGTGGAATAAGCCAGACACAAAAGGACAAATATTGTATGATCTCACTTATTTGAAATAATTAGAATAAGCAAATTCATAGAGTCAGAATCTAAAATACAGGATACCAGGGAATGGAGTGGAGAAAAGGAATAGGAAGTTAAGGCTTAAAATGTACAGGGTTCCTATCTGGAATGATGGGAATGTTTAGGTAATGGATGGTAGCGATGGTAGCACAACATTGTGAGTACAATTAACAGTCCTGAAATATATATCTGAATATGTTTGAAAGGGGGAATAGTTAGATTGTATAAATGATAACAAAATAAAATTTAAAAACAAATCAGAGTAAAGACAGACCTGTTTACCCATGAAAATCATTCCAAAGTAAAGCAGAAAACAGAAATACAAACCCCATCTCCAACCACAAGAAGAGAAAAGGCTACAAAATTAAGCAAAGATAAAATTGGATGTGGGAAGCTGTCCAGAAAGGATGTTTATGACAGTTGAATGTTAGACAAAGCTAAAAAAGCCCGAGAGTTCAAAATTGGTGTCACACCCAGAAGATGAAGCTAACCATCACATAGGCACTACTGTGGGTTGATGGCAGGACTTTGGCACCAACAAGATCAGGAAAAAGGGAAATGACTAAGCGATTATATATTTATACAAAGAAGCCTCAGGATGAGGCAGGGTAGAAGAAATATACTCTGCAATATGAGCAGCACTAAAGTTGCTTGTCTTTGTTGGCTAAAGTGAGATAAAGATTAATAGTAAACACACACACTCAAGTCTATTTTATTAAAAAATTGGACTTGCAGGATACTTAACTCATCTAAGATGTGTAACAATTAAATAAGAGCCAAGAAATCCCCTTTTGTTTGTTTTTTGTCCCTAAGGGCACTCCGGAGAATTGAGTCCCAACACTGATAATCAATCACCAAGATTCAAGTTCTTGTTGGTTACAACTGTGGGGCAAGGGCAGATCCACCCTACTGCCCAGTCTACAGCTCACATTCTCTTCCTCTCTTCTCCATTTTCTCCCTAAGGAGTCTTGACACCTAGAATACTCAGAACCTTCACAGAAAAAAATACGTAACAATAAATTTAAGACAAGATTTTATAAACAAGTCTTGACTAAAGGTTTAAGAAGCAGACTCTGACAATGCTTCTTTCAGAAAAAGAAATATTAAACACATACCTGGGTTACCAACCCAAGATTGTACATTGTTTCCCTGTAATTAATTAGTAGAGCTCGATATTGGTAGATGCCTTACCCAGAAGATGGTGTTAAACTTTTGGAGTCTGAGTATTACAAGAAGTTTTGGGGACCAGCATAGAAAGACTTTTTTATAGTTCCAGAAAAATAACAGGGGGGTTGGAGGTTACAGGGTATAACACAAATTTAAGTCTGTCAGTTTCCTTTCCTAAAACTGGGTCTGGATTTATTTTCAATAGAATGTTTAAAGAATATTCTCATCCTTCAGCTTTATCACAGAAGATTCTAATTGCTATACTGCTTAAAATAAAGCATTTAAACAAATAAGCTTTGTCTCAGAAAAAAACAACTTTATCACTATGCTTGCTAATTCGAGGTTCACAGTCCCTGACTCTAGTCAGAATCTATTAGCCAATAGTGAAACAATTAACTAAACAGCTAATGGAATCAAAGTACTATTAAAGACTAGAATAAAGAATTCTAGTTTTTATGTGGAAAATATTAGGGGCTTATAACGTGTTGTCTCTACCTCTTTTACTCCTACTAGCTGCAGACTGCCCACTCCTAGATGATCAATGAACCACCGGAAGGAACCCAAAGGGACGTTAATCTAATACTAGGTTTTATCATATTGTTTAGTACTTATCTTACTTCTAATAACTATTTGGACTGTTGAGACATTGATATTATATGTGATTTAATTGATCTTTATAAAGATAATTTGAATTTATTTTTCAAATATGCTCTTTAGTTTCTGCCAGCCTAAGAGAACTAACTGTTGTATCAAAGGTAACAGGTGTCTTTTAAAATACACACATGGAATTCTAAAGCTAAAGGCATTCAAAGTCCTCAGCAACTGTGTCAATCCACCTCCTGAGTTTTACCTCCAATTACCTCCTTTTAGAAGCTCATCTTTATAGCCAAATTGAGCTTCTTGCCATCTTTAAACAAACCTCAAATTTTCCCAGAGTTTTTCCTGCTCTCCAGCAGAAATACCTGCTATTCTTAGCTCTGCGTGTCCAAATTTCACCAGATCTTTGGGGTCCCTATGAAATGATGCCTTTTCCAAAAAATTTTCCCTAACTGACCCAGCTCAAAGTGTGTTCTCCATTCTCTGAACTGTGGCCCTGCTTCTGTACCTTTTATATGCTATGCAAGACTTTCTACCCTGTTTGTCTTATCTCTGCTGTTATACTGTAAGCAATTTCAGGGCCCATGGCTCAAGCATTTTTCTCAGCTCTTTATATAACAAAGATTTGCACATATTAGATGTTCAACTAGTATTTGTTGAATTAGAAATGAATCTTCCAAAAGGCTCTTTAGGAGAATATTTCTTGTCTCTACGCAAGCAGAGTTCAATCTGGCAGATGAAATCTTTTTTTGTTTGTTTTCTGTAAAGTTAGCCATCACATATTTTTATTACAAGACATTTTAAAACTGGGGCAGGTATAATTGTGACAAAAAACATTTCATACATAAAATACACTTTCAAATACTTTATCAAGCAAATAAAAACAATCTTCATTTATTTGCCCTTTCTAAAAGTTAATATTCAATAAAAATTTAATATTGTACATGACAGACATATATTAACCATTCATAGAAAATGAGCAAGTACTGGATGTTCAGAAACAAAAGTAAAAATAAATAACAATAATTAATATTTGAAAAAAATAACACACACTTCAGTTGTGGAAAATATGCTTATTTACATATACATAATTATACTTAACAGAAAGTCATCTCTTTTAAAATGGCACAAAACATGGCCCCAATAGAGCATGTTTTATGGCACGTGATTCTATAAATCCTAGGGCAGTTTGTTGTATTAATTCTATTATTTAAATCACTGAGATCTGTAATATAATAAATAGTATGTAATATTGTTTGAGAAAGATTGTCTTCCTCAACTCACATTAACCTGCAATAATCCTACAAAAGGCTGTACAGGAAATTTCACAAAAAGAAATACTAAGCAATTGTCATGCCCACTCTATGCTGACCAAGCAGCCAAGAATGGGCTTCAAAGTAAATGTGTTGGTATATTTAATATTGTCGATATTTTTTGTTTTTTTTATATACTGAAGATCATTTCTATGTTTCATAAAAACACTGTATTTAACTGAGATTGGCAATCTCAGAACAAGAAAAATCAGGTCAGTTTCTGTCTAATTTATCTGCATGAATTAAATTAAAGAAAGTAAACATTAACGCTCAATTTACTTACAACTAGACTTATCAGTGGTGTTCACACATTTTTTAAAATGTTGTTTAAACTGGATTGTAAGAAAATCAAAAGTAACATTTCCATTTGTACTATGGCACAGCCCTCAATTCAGAGAAAAATACACTTTGCTAAGCCAGAAAAATTGTACAAAGATTAGGAGCAACCTGACAATGTCTTGGTGAGAAACAGTAAAGTACTCTAAGGCAATAAAAAAATATGTGCAGACTTAATTACAAATATTTATATTTTAAAACTATTGTGATCAGATGTTCTACTGCTCAATATTAACAATTCACAAGTATTTAAAAATATATGATAATGTGTCAGCAGTATTTGTGGCCACACCGGACAGCATACAAAAGACTAAATATTATGGTTCTTCAGTCTATTATCTGTCACATTATCTATATTTTGAAAGCTGTACAACCAAAGGGAGTGAGCAAATATTTCTATTATCTCACATAAAATATACTTTAAGTACTACTGATTTCACTTATTTATTCAACGACTTGTCCAAAAATCTCTAAGACATACAGAATCAGAATGCTAAATGTCAAAGAAAACTAGAGAAACCTGAAAGCAGTAAGGGAAAAGTGATTCATCACATAAAGGGAACTGCAATAAGACTAAGTGCACATCTCTCATCAGAAATTATGGAGACAAGAAGGTGGTGGTATGATATATTTAAGGTACTAAAAGAGAAAAAAATGCCAGCCAAGAATTCTTTATCCAGAAAAACTGCCCTTCAGAATGAGGGAGAGTTTAAAATATTCATAGATATACTAAAGAGAGAGTTCGTCAACAAGAGACCTAACGTACAAGAGACCTAACGTACATGAAACAAAAATGGAATTCTGTTAGCTGAAAGGAAAAGAGAGAGAGGCATGGAGTACAGTGTATAAATGAAGATTATCAGTTAAGGGTACCTGAAATGGTTAAAAAAAAAAAAAAAAAAAAAAGATAGGACCTTCAAAACCAAAGGATAACACTTAATGTTACTGGATTATCTCTTCAATCAAAAGACATAGGGTGGAAAAATGGATTAAAAAATGATCTATCAATTAAATAAGCTGTCTACAAGAGACTCACCTCATATCCAAAGACATAAATAAGTTGAAATAAAATGCCAGAAAAATAGATATTCCACACAAGCCATAACCAGAAAGGAGCTGGGTTAGCTATACCAATATCAGACAAAATAGGCTTTAAATGCAAAAACATTATGAGACAAAGAAGGACATTATATATTAATTAAAGGGGCAATCACCCAAGAAGAAACAACAATCATAAATATCAATACACCTAACAATGTGGCCCCAAATACATGAGGCAAACACTGACAGCAGTGAAGGAGGAAATAGACATCTCTACAATAATAGCTGGAGATGTCAATACACCACTTTCATCAATTGATAGAACATCTAGACAGAAGATCAATAAAGAAAGAAAGAACTTGAACATTATGATAAATGAACCAGACCTAGCAAACATATACAAAACTCTGCACCCTACAACAGCAGGATACAGATTCTTCTCAAGTGCTCATAGATCATTCTCCAGGATAGACCATGTGTTCTGTCATAAAACAGTCTCATTACATGTAAAAAGAATGAATTTATACAAAACACTTTCTCTGGCAATAAAGGAATTAAGTTGGAAAACAAAAACAAGCAAAGAATTGGAAAATTCACACATATATGGAAGTTAAACAATACTTTCTTAAATAATCAGTGGGACAAAGAAGAAATGCAAAAAAAAAAAGTCAGTACATATTTCAAGATGAATGAAAATAAGAACACAACATAACAAAACTTCTGGAATGCAGAGAAGACAGCACTGAGAGAGAAATTTATAGCCCTAAACACCTATATTAAAAGAAAAGAAAGAGCTAAAATCAAAGGCCTAGCTGCACAACTGGAAGAATTAGAAAAAGAACAGCAAATGAACCCCAAAGCAAACAGACAGAAAAGACATAATAAGTGTTTCCATTTGCTAAAGCTGCTGGAATGCAAAGTACCAGAAATGGGTTGGCTTTTACAATGGGAATTTATTAACTTACAATTTAGTTCTAAGGCCAATTAAGGCACCAACAGGATGATACCTGAACTCTGAAGAAGGGTTACTGGCATCTAGGATACTTCTGTCACATGGGGAATCACATAACTGGCATCTGCTGCTCCTTTGCTCGATGTTCCATTGCTTTCAGTTTCTACTTCCAGTGGCTTTCTCTCTGAGCATCTGTGGGTACTCTCTTAGCATCTCCAGGGCTTTTCTCCCTCTGAGAGCTCTCTCTCTGGGCGTTTTTCTTCTTTATCCTCTCATAAAGGACTCCAGTAAAGGATTATGATCCACCTTCAATTGGGTGGGCCACATCTCAATTGAAACAACATAACCAAAAGATCTTACCCACAACAGATCTATACCCACAGGAATGGATTAAAAGAACATGGCCTTTTATGGGGTATATAATAGGTTCAAACAAGCATGCGAAGATTAGAGAAGATATAAATTAAATAGAGAATAAAAAACAATAAAGAAAGTTAAGAAAACAGAAAGTTGGTATTTGAGAAGATCAATAAAATCAACAAATCCTTAGGAACAAATAAAAAGGGGGGAAGATGCAAAATTTAAAAATCATAAATGAGAGTGGGGACATTACTATTAACCTCCAGAAATAAAAAGATCACAAGAGGATACTATGAACAACTGTGTCAACAAATTAGACAACATAAACAAATGCCTAGAAATACAAGAATGACCTACACTGACTCTAGAAGAAATAGAAGATATCAACAGACCAAACACAAGTAAAGAAATTCAGTCACCAAAAGTTTTCCTACAAGGAAAAGCCCAGAACCAGGTGACTTCACAGGGGAATTCTAGCAAACATTCCAAGATGTCTTGACCCTAATTCTGCTCAAATTACTCCAAAAAATTGAGAGAAAGAAGCATTCCCTAACTCATTTTAAGAGGCCAACTTCACCCTAATACCAAAACCATATAAAGGTACTACAAGAAAAGAAATCTACAAACCAATTTCTCTAATAAATGTACATGTAAAAATCCTCAACAAAATACTTGCAAGTTGAATCCCACAGCACATTAAAAAAATCAAACACTATGATAATTGGGTTTTTGCCCAGGTGTGCAAAGGTGGTCAACAAAAGAAAATCCATTAATGCAATATACCATATCAACAAATCAAAGGGGGAAATCACGCGATCATCTCGAGGGATGTAGAAAAGCCTTCTGAGAAAATACAACATCCTTTCTTGATAAAAATACTTAGAAAATTGGAATAGAAGGATATCTCCTCAACATGATAAAGGACATATATAAAAAAACCCACACCTAAGATCATACTAAATGGTGAAAGACCAAAAGCTTTCCCTCTAAGATCTGGAAAAAGACAAAGGTGTTCACTATCATCACTGTTATTCAACATTGTGCTAGGACCTCTAGCTAGAGGTGTTAGGCAAAAAATAAAAAATAAAAGTCATCCAAATTGGAAAGAAAAAATTAAAACTTTCACTATATGCTGATGACATGATTTTACATATAGAAAGTCCTGGGAAATCCACAACAAAAGCTACTGCAACTAACAAACAAGTTCAGCAAAGTGGCAGGATACAAGATCAACATCTAAAATCAGTAGTGTTGATTTTGTACACTAGAAATGAACAATCTAAAGAAGAAATCAAGAAAAAAAATCAACTTACAATAGCAATTAGAAGGAAACACCTAGGAATAAACTGATTCAAAGATTTAAGGGATTTGAACACAGAAAACTACACAACATTGCTAAAAGAAATCAAAGAAGACATAAGTAAACAGAAGAACATTCTGATTTCATGAATTGGAAGACTAAATATGTTAAGATGACAATTCTACCCAATTGATTGATTTAAAGATTTAATATAATTTGCCCAATCAAAATTCCAACAGCCAACTTTTCAGAAACAGAAAAGCCAATTATCAATTTTATTTTTAAGGTAAGGGGCCCTGAATAACTACAAACATCTTGGGAAAGAAGAACGAAGTTGGAGGACTCATACTTCCTTGCTTTAATATATATTACATAGTTATAGTGGTCAAAACAGCATGGTACTGGCATGAAGATAGATATACTCACCAATAGAATTAAATTGAGAGTTCAGAAATAGACCCTCACATCTATGGCCATTTATGTTTGACAAAGGTGCAAGTCCACTCAACTTAAAAAGAAAGTTTTTTCAACAAATGGTGCTGGAAGAATTGGATATCTATATGCAAAAGAATAAAGAAGATCCCTACCTCACACCATATATAAAAATTAACTCAAAATGGATCAAAAATCTAAACTGAACAAGCAGGAGCATAAAACTCCTGGAATAAAATTTGGGGAAGCATCTTCAAGATCTTGTGGTTGGTGATGGTTTCTTAGACTTCACACTGAAAACACAAGTAATGAGAGGAAAAAATAGATAAATGAACCTCTTCAAAACCAAACACTTTTGTGCTGCAAAGGAATTTGTCAAAAAAGTGAAAAGGCAGTCTACTGAATGGGAGAAAATATTTAGAAACCACATATTTGATGTCTAGAATACATAAAGAAGTCCTATAATTTAACAAAGCACAAACAACTCAGTATAAAAATGAGCTAAAGACTTCAATAGACACTTTTCCTATGAGGAAATACAAATGGCTGAAATAAATATAAAAGGATGCTCAATATCACTAGCTGTTAGGGAAATCAAAACCACAATAAGACAACATTTCACACCCACCAGAATGGCTA
This sequence comes from Tamandua tetradactyla, assembly GCF_023851605.1. Lineage (NCBI taxonomy): Eukaryota > Metazoa > Chordata > Mammalia > Pilosa > Myrmecophagidae > Tamandua > Tamandua tetradactyla. The sequence continues at coordinate 135,047,982 of NC_135331.1, forward strand.
CTATTCAAAAGACAGAAAATCACAAGTATTGGACAGGATATTGAGAAATAGGAACACTTATTCACTGTTGGTTAGAATGTAAAATGGTACAGACCCCGAGGAAGTCCATTTGGCAGTCCTTCAGACAGTTAAGTATAGAACTTCATGTGACCCTGCAAAACCAATAATAACATGTACCCAAAAGATTTGAAAAGTGACTCAAACACACATTTGCACACTGATATTTACAGAAGCCTTATTTACAATTGTCAAAAGATGAAAGCAACTCAAGTTTCCATTAATCAATGGACAGATATATAAAATGTGGTATATATATACAATGGAATATGATTCAGTTATAAAAAGGAATGCAATCCTGATGCATGTAGCAACTAGGATGAACCTTGAGGTGATTATGTTGCATGAAATAAGCCAGATACAAAAAGACAAATGTTGGATTATCTCACTGTTATGAACTAATTACAATAAGCAAGCTCATAGAGTTAGAATCTAGAAAATAGGTTACCAGGTGATAAATTGGCCATAAAAAATAGGGAGTTGATGCTTACAGTATTTCTGTTTAGACTAATGGTAAAGTTTCGGAGGTTGATGGTGGTGATGGTAGCACATTATTGTGAGTGTAACCAATAGCACTGAACTATATGCGTGAATGTGATTAAATAAGTAAACTTTAGGATGTAAATATTTCTAGAATAAAAATTAAAGTATAAAACATAGGACTATACACAGCACAGTCAACCCTATCGCAGAAAGTGGACTATAGTTAATAGTATAAGAATGTTCTTTCACGAGTTATAAAAATATAATATATGACAAGGTGGTATTAATACAGAGGTATATGGAGAAAAAGCACACCTAATGTAAATAGTATGTAGAATAATTTTAATAATCTTTCATCAATTGATGAAAGTAACTATTGCTTAAAAACAATTACACAACTATTTTTAAAGTGCTATCATCAATAGTAACAGATGCTACATACCATTGCAAGGTGTTGGTGGTGGGGTGGTGTACTGGAATCCTATAATTTATGCATGATTGTTTGTAAACTCACAACTTCTCCAATTACAAAAAAAACAAGCTTAGGAAATATCTAGCTTATTTTAAGGTAAGATCCATTTCTGACTATCTCTGTAATTCCAACACCTAAATGCGCAATAGACATTTGTGAAATCCATAAATGAGATGTCACAAAGAAAAAATGTTTTGGGAAGAAATTTAGGTATATTGTTAGTTCATTGACTGAATGTGAACAGAGGATATGGCCAGATTTTATTTTTACCATCTGTTCATACTGCCACTTCCTTTGCCCTTCTACAATTTCCCTGAGTACCTGCTGTCAGACATGAGATCTACCCCTGCCATGTTTATCAAGAAATCATTCCAATACATGGTACCCCAGAGATAATTGCAATTATAAGGAAATAATAACCACTCATCTCTCCTCCACATATACTATATAATTATAAAGAAAGCACATTTTAATTCAGCTGCAAGAACTCCTAAATTATAAGGGTTCTGTTGATTTTATATGAAACTTAAAAACATGAAAAATAATCATCGGATCATTCTTTCCCTTTGTTCAGTGTTGGAGTTATAATTTTTTTATTTTTTTATGATTATTGCTTGTTTAGAATTCATAATTTAAAACTTGATATTTTAAAAATCAAAATTTCTAAAATCTTTATTATATCTGAAAAACCCTAACAGCTTTTAGAAATGTCATAGCAGCAGCTAATAACAAAACATTTATTTTAAAAATGTATGGGGTGGACCACGGTGGCTCAGCAGGCAGAGTTCTCACCTGCCAAGCTGGAGACCCAGGTTCAATTCCCAGTGCCTGCCCATGTGAAAAAAATAAAAAAAGGTTAAAATGTATTGTTGACTTGAGAATAAATTAAGGAATAAAAAGTCTATAGCTGATTTTTGGTTCTGAAATAAGATGGAATAGATTCACTTCTCTACTTCCTCCTTCTAAGTACAGCTATAAACCTTGGACACTACATAGAAGAAGAAGAACAGGAAGTGGGGGAGGGAGAAAATGAAAGGAAGGGAGAGGTCAAGATGAGGAAGATTAGGTGGAGGACAAGGAGAAATTGAAGAAGACAATGAACATGAAGTTGAAGATGAGAAAGGCTAAATGATATAGAGAAGATGACAGACTGACTAGAGCCCTCAGGACCCAAGGAAAGACAGGGCAGTACGTTTCTTGAGTTTTCTTTTTGCTTCAAATGTCCCAGACTTAATGCTAGAGAAGTCAGCAACCTGGAAACACCAAAGGCATAGACAAAAAAAAAAAAAAAATGCTCCAAGTAAATCCAGCTCTCAAAGGACCACGAAAAGAAAGGTAGCTTAGCATGACAGAAAACATTTAGACAATGACCACCCTACTCCAACCATGGAAAAACTACATCTCCATACCTTCCCCATCAGCAAAGACCACATGGAGAACTGCCATCCCTACTCAGCAGTAATAAGGCACCCCTTGTTTCACATTAATTGAAAAAATAATCAACAGATGACAATACCAGGATGACATAAATATTTGAATTATCTGACAAGGATTTTAAAGCAAGTATCATAAATGCTTTCCAAACAATTGCAAGCACTCAAAAAAATGCAAATATTTAAAAATGGATGATTGATTTAAATGTAAATTGCAAAATTATAGTTTCTTTAGAAAATAACACAAAAGGAAGTCTTTGGGACTTAGTGCCTGGCAAAGAGTTCTTAGATATCACACAAAAAGCATAAGCAATAAAAGAAAAAATTGATAAATTGGACATACCAAATTCTGGCTAGAATGTAAACAAACTAGACATATACAGCTGGTGGGAATATAAAATGGTACAGTCATTCTGGAAAACAGTTTGGCAAATTCTTATAAAACCAGACATACACTTAAAATATGACCCAACAAACTATTTCTGGACATTACCAGAGAAGTGAAAATTTATATTCACGTAAAAACCTGAGCATGAATGTTCATAGCAGCTACATTTGTAATACCCAAAAAGCTAGAAACAACTAAAATATCCCTCAATAAGTGTATGATTAAACAAATTGCCATGTCTATAGGTGAAATACTACTCATCACTAAAAGGGAATAAATTATTAATAAACCCAACAACTTGGGTGGATCTCAAAGGCATTGTGTTGAATTTTAAAAGCCAATATCAAAGGGTTGCATACTATATGACTACATTTATATGACATCTCAAAGACAAATGTACAGAGAGGGAAAACAGATTAGCAGTTGCCAGGGGTTAGGGTAGGGTATGGGGAAAGGTAGATATGAGTGTAAAGGGCTAAGAAGAAAGATCTTTGTGATAATGGAATATTTAATTCTGTATCTTAATTGCAGTGCTGGTTATACGAATCTATACATGTGATAGTATGACAGAGAACTACACATACACATTGTACCAATATGAATTTCCTGGTTTTGATATTTACTGTAGTTATGTAAAATGTAACCACTGGGGAAAACTGTACCAAGAGTAATGGGATGACTCTATAGAGTTTTTGCAACTTCCTGTGAATTTATATTTTTAAATAAAGTTCCTTTAAAAAAAGTATAACTATTTTTGAAATGAAGCACACTTAGAAAAGAAGGTATTTAAACATTCTTAACCTCTTTCTCTGTATCTCTGCATTAAAAGCTATTCTTGGGAATAAAAAACTATAATTCCATTCTAAATTGATATTTCTAATTGGAATTTTGTTCTTAGCTATGAATCTATATATTTAATTACCCACTCAATTTTTCCACCTGGATGCTCCTCAGGAGTCTACAACTCAACATGTACACACCTAAGTTATTTTGTCCCCAAAACTACCTCCTCCCTTCCTGACATCTCTGGAAGTCTCAGCAAATAGTACCACTATTATTCACCCAAGTCAAAAATATGGCATCTTCTTATTTTATATATTTTCCCTCCTCCCCAAACCAATAAACACCATCTTCTACCAGTTTACCTCTTTAATACTCTCATTTCAGTCCTCTCCTCTCCATTCTCTACTCCTCTGCCTTATTTCAGGTCTTCTTTATTTTTGACATGGGTGATTGTGATTAAGAGCTCCTCTGCCTCTCATCTCACCCCTCTCCAATCTACCCACCCACTGTCTTCAGAGTCCTATACAAGCTATCCAAATATAATCAGTCTTCATGCTATATTGCCACACATCAACCAGAAGCTATTTAACTAGCTTGATCACTCATATTCTAAAACAATTTTAGTATTTTCTCCCTTGGAAAAAAAAAAAAACATTTTCCAGAAAATAAGGATTTTCCAGTTTTGACTTCATGAAAATAATGTATAAATTTGTGTCAGTTTCCTAGGCTGCTCAAGCAAAACCATGACATTGTCCAACTTAAACAATAGGAATTTATTTGCTCAAGGCTTTGCAACTGGAAAAATGTCCAAATCAAGGCACCATCAAAGCAATGCTTTCTCCCAAAGGACTGTGACATTCTGGGGCTGGCTGCTGGTGAACGTCAGTTTCTCTGTCCCATGGCAAGGCATGGGACAGCCTTGTCTGCTCAGCTTCTTGCTTCTGTGGCTTTCTCTTTATGTCTGAATTCATTCCACTTATAGAGTACTCTAGTAATAGAACTAAGATTCACCCTGATTGAAGCGTATCATACCTTAACCGAAGTAGTTTTATCAGAAGTTCCTACCTATAATGGTTTCACACCCACAAGAATGGATTAAATTTAGGAACATGTTTTTCTGAGTGGATACAGCTTCAAACCACCACAAAATCCAACCAAAACTTACCAAAGACATAAGACATCTACAGTAGGAAATTTGTGTTGCTGAAATACCCTCGATATCATAATGCAAAAGATCACTGCTTTCATGCTTATAGTGGACATACTACATCTACATACTACAAACATACATTAAAGCATCTGCCAAACCTTTATGTTCTCTTTAAAATCCTCCCTACTCCATGGAAGGGAGTAGACCTCATAGCCATGTTCATACAGCTAGACTTTGAGTTGATTAGTTTCTACAGAGACACTGTCCCCATTGTTTAGAATGGTGTTATTGTTAGACCCTTGTTTAAGCTGAGACATCAGTTTCTCTTCTGGGAATTTAAATTTGAAATTGAATAGTGGTTGTCAGTTTCTCTGTTGACACTTTATCCAGGACCATATGAAAGAAGGAGAAAAGTGAGAAAACCTAAAGAGAAAAGAAGACAAGTATGACACTACATGGCCTGGAAGAATAAAAGGCAAATATTATTCAGCCCTCTTCCCAATTATTGGATCTAGCATAACAGAAATTCAGCAGGGCAAATGAAAAAATGGTCCAAGTAGAAAAAGGAGTTTGGAGTTTCTTTGGAAGTTAACTCCCTAAAAATTCATGAAGTTGATAGGATACCTAAAAAATCTGAATACTAAATAATTAATATCAATAAACATCACCTTAAAAATTTAAAGGTAGCTACATTGAAAACTAATACAAGTAGAAAGAAAAAGAAATCAGAAATTATTAAATCCAGAAAAAAAATTGAAAATAAATAATCATATACTATGACATGGCTACATAGTAAATAAAACTTTCAGTCAAAATAAAGTAAAAGCGGTCACCCAAAATATTGTTATATTATCATATCAAGAGCGTAGTTAGGCAGGACAGTAAAAAAGTGGAACAGGCATATAAGATGGCAGTTCAGGTACTCTTACCTTGATGGAAAGTCAACAGATAATATGGATGAAAAATACCAAAAGAAACAGCTAAATGCAATAAATATGGTTGTTTCCAGGAAAAAGAACTAAGGATTTTGCAGAGAGGCAGAGAATAGCTGTATTCATTACTTTGTATGCTGGTTTGAGTCTGTGTTGTACACCAGAAAAGCCAAGTTCTTTAATCCTCCATCAATATTGCTGGGTGGGATCTTTTTATTGTTTCCATGGAGATGTGGTCCACCCAATTGTGGATGGTAACTTTTAATTAGATGGTTTTCACGGAGATGTGTCTCCACCCATTCAAGGTGGCCTTGCTTACTGGAGCACTTTAAGAGTGAACCATTTTAGTTATGGACAGATGAGTAAAAAATAAATAAATAATAGGGGGAACAAAGATATAAATATATTGGGTAGACGGAAATACTAGTAGTCAATGAGAGGGAGGGGAAGGGGTATGGTATGTACGAGTTTTTTTCTTTTTTCTTTTTCTTTCTTTTTCTGGACTGATACAAATATTCTAAAAAATTATCCTGGTGATGAATATACAACTATGTGATGATATTGTAAGCCACTGACTGTACACCATGCATGGAATATTTGTATGTTAAGAATGTTTGTTTGCATGTTGTTTTATCAATAAAAATATTTTAAAAAAGAAAGAGTGAACCATTTCAGAAAAAGCTTTCAAGCCAAAAGAGCCCACACAGCCAGAGATCTTTGGAGCAGAAGGAAAACACCCCCCACGAAGACTTAATGAAATGAGGAGAGAAAGCCAGCAGACATCGCCTATGTCTTCCCAGCTAAGAAAGATACCCCGAACTTCGTTGGCTCTTTCTTCGGAGTTAAGCTATTTTTCTCTGATGCCTTAATTTGGATGTTTTCATGGCCTTAGAACTGTAAACTTGCAACTTAATAAATTCCCTTTTTAAAGGTCTTTCCATTTGAGGTATTTGCATTACAGCAGCTTACAAGCTAAAACACTATGCTATCTGAATTTTCACCAGTATGAATTTTGAAAAACATATGAGAATAAATTAAAAAAAAAAGAGTCAAACTCTTTTTGCTCAACAAATAAATTTGTACTCCTTATTCTTTGCTTGGAAATATAAAATTTTAATTTAGACAACATGGAGGATGCCTGCATTTTACAAATACAGTATAATTTGAAAAGATAAATCATTCAATTATGCCACTCATTCTACATTGATCATAGTCTATCAAAAATATCTTTGTATTATTCAAAATGATGATAACACTTCAGATTTAAGGTAGCACTTTCTTAAAATTGTTATTTACCCCAAACAAACAAAAAAGTTTAGCCTTTCTTGTGATATTTTCATTGTTGATTTATTCACATGTATATACAAACATGTCTGTACTTGGATATGGACAGACTTAATCACTCTGAGTTCAATTTTCTGAACTAGAAAAAAGGTAAAATAAAATCTTAAGTCAGAGAAGTGAACAATAGCACATTGTGAAAGTTCTATTTCCTGACTCAGATTGGTTAGAAAGGGAAAAACTTTAAAAATCATGCATTTAAAGAAAAATTAGCATTTGTGGTTTATAAAATACAGCCTCTTCCTAAAGGATCTAAATTGTGACTAAATAACAAAATGCTTTTCTGGAAATTTCTTATTCATTTAATCTGTGCAATAGTTTTTTGCACACTACTTTCTTGGCTGCTTTTTTTTTTTTTTTTTACAAAGTCTCTTGTATTTCAGTGAACTCATTTGTAAGCCAAGCACTCTTTTCTACTCTCAATTTTTCAAACAAATCCCCAATGGCCTCCTTGAGTTAAATTAGTAAAAGAATAATATTCATGGCTCGTTAGTGCATGGAATCAATCAACAGTTTCTGGCCCAGTAGTATAAAGAAAGAGGCAATGGGGCATGTCCCATTTTGATAACTCCACAGTGTGCCTATAGGTCTCACCCAGAAGATATGAATTAAGAATTTAACATAATCATGAACCAATTGGCTGACACAAAGGAAAGGCAGATTTTTAACAGAAAGAGCTAGCGCAACTTAGATATTTCTCACTCTTCAAAATGTTATCAATATCTATTTGTGTGTAGGCCAAATTTCTGCTGCAACTTTATTGAGTTTCATGTTTATAGGCCCTCTTTTGCCTTTCCAAGCCATTATTTTATTTTCATATTTTACTTCTAGAATTCAGGTGACTTCTCCAACTACATTTCAGAGTTCTCTAACTCAAAAAAGGATATACACACCCCAGAAGGGGCATAAGACAATCATCTGGGTTTGGTGTGGAACGAAAAGGAATAGAATTTCCATATCTACTTTCTCTAAAAATAAAAAATGTAAGAGTCTACATTTAATATATGTATTTTCATGTAGAAATATTGCTAGGTAAGCATATGAGAGCCCCCACACCTCATACAGTGAGTAAAATATCCTGAAGGAAGCATAGGAGTCCTAGACACAGAGGGCTAGGCAATGGTGCCCTCACATACTCATTTTCTGCTTTCAACAGGTTGAATCCTATGGCAGTTTACAAAAGGCCACTTGGGAGGATTTGCAGACTATATTGTCATGTTTTAGCTAAACTAACCTTCAAAAGAAGGACAAACTGCTTTAAAATATTCCTGCGAAGACATTACATGTTGAAGATAATATTAGTAATGCAAGCATAGGTGAATAAGAAAATGGTAGCATGGAAACTTCTGTACCTGGTATAAGTTCTTCATCAGCCATATTATGAGATAAAAATAAAACTCTTCGAATTAGATCAGAGTTGGTCAAAAAATTCAAAATTAAGATGTCATTTGAAATATGATTTATATCTACAATCATTAATCATGAACCATCTAATATATACATAGGTATTCTTCCTTGTGATATTTAGCCATCAATAATGTGAAGCTCTTACAATTACCATAGCATTTTAAAACATTGTTTAGGCCTCCTTTGTCTTATTCTTTTCAACTTTTACTTTGTACATGTTTTGTAATGTACAGAATATATTAGCATTATTCATAATGTCTTTTTTACCTTAATAATCATTTTATAGTTATTATTTTTATTCATTAAAGAGGCAACTTTGGACTTCCGGAGAAGATGGCGGCTTAGTAAGACGCGCGGGTCTTAGTTCCTCCTCCAGAAAAGCAACTAAAGAAACAGAAACAATACGAAACAGCTCCCGGAGTCACGACAGAGACCAAAAAGACAGCGTACCCCATTCTGGAACAGCTGAACGGGCAGGGAGAATCTGCTGCGGTGAGATACCCGAGGGGCGCGCGTTTTCCCGGCCGGGGCGGCTGGCGACTGGGGTCCCCTCCACGCACGTGGCTCCCCGGTCTGACTGGGAACGTTGGATAGCGGGGCCCTCCCGTCACGCTTGGCGTCTAAGGCCAGCTGGGCAATTTGGACCGGCACTCTCCCAAGCCGCAGCAGCCAGCGACCCCCGCCTCCACACGCGGTTTCCCGGGCCAACTGCCGTGCAGACAGACGAGCGCCACGAGCGCCACCTACTGGGCAGGAAAAGAAAAACAGAGCCCAGAGATTTCACAGAAAAAGCTTTCAACCAGCTGGGTCCCACACCCAGGGAAATCTGATCAAATGCCCAGACACCAGCAGAAAATAATGGATGACGCTCGGAAAATTAAAGATATGGCCCAGTCAAAGGAACAAACCAATAGTTCAAATGAGATACAGGAGCTGAGACAACTAATGCTGAATATACGAACAGAAATGGAAAAACTCTTCAAAAACCAAATCAATAAATTGAGGGAGGACATGAAGAAGACATGGGCTGAACAAAAAGAAGAAATAGAAAATCTGAAAAAACAAATCACAGAACTTATGGGAGTGAAGGACAAAGAAAAAATGGAAAAAACAATGGATACCTACAATGGTAGATCTAAAGAGACAGAAGCTACAATTAGTGAACTGGAGGATGGAACATCTGAATTCCAAAAAGAAACAGAAACTATAGGGAAAAGAATGGAAAAACTTGAGCAGGGGATCAGGGAACTGAATGACAATATGAAGCACACAAATATACGTGTTGTGGGTGTCCCAGAAGGAGAAGAGAAGGGAAAAGGAGGAGAAAAACTAATGGAAGAAATTATCACTGAAAATTTCCCAACTCTTATGAAAGACCTAAATTTGCAGATCCAAGAAGTGCAGCGCACCCCAAAGAGAATAGACCCAAATAGGTGTTCTCCAAGACACTTACTAGTTAGAATGTCAGAGGTCAAAGAGAAAGAGAGGATCTTGAAAGCAGCAAGAGAAAAACAATCTGTCACATACAAGGGAAACCCAATAAGACTATGTGTAGATTTCTCAGCAGAAACCATGGAAGCTAGAAGACAGTGGGATGATATATTTAAATTACTAAAAGAGAAAAACTGCCAACCAAGACTCCTATATCCAGCAAAATTGTCCTTCAAAAATGAAGGAGAAATTAAAACATTTATAGACAAAAAGTCACTGAGAGAATTTGTGACCAAGAGACCAGCTCTGCAAGAAATACTAAAGGGAGCACTAGAGTCAGATACGAAAAGACAGAAGAGAGAGGTATGGAGTAAAGTGTAGAAAGAAGGAAAATCAGATATGATATATATAATACAAAAGCCAAAATGGTAGAGGAAAATATTATCCAAACAGTAATAATACTAAAAGTTAATGGACTGAATTTCCCAATCAAAAGACATAGAATGGCAGAATGGATTACGACCCAGCAATACCACTGCTAGGTATCTACTCAAGGGACTTAAGGGCAAAGACACAGATGGACATTTGCACACCAGTGTTTATAGCAGCATTATCTACAATTGCAAAGAGATGGAAATAGCCAAAATGTTCATCAACAGACGAGTGGCTAAACAAACTGTGGCGTATACCTACGATGGAATATTATGCAGCTTTAAGACAGACTAAACTTATGAAGCATGTAATAACATGGATGGACCTAGAGAACATTATGCTGAGTGAGTCTAGCCCAAAACTAAAGGACAAATACTGTAAGGTCCCACTGATGTGAACCGACATTCGAGAGTCAGCTTGGAATATATCATTGGTAACAGAGACCAGCAGGAGTTAGAACCAGGGTAAGATAATGGGTAATTGGAGCTGAAGGGATACAGATTGTGCAACAGGACTAGATACAAAAACTCAAAAATGGACAGCACAATAATACCTAAGTGTAATGTAACTAGGTTGGAACACTGAATGAAGCTGCACCTGAAATATGGTTTTTTGTTTGTTTGTGTGTGTTTTTGTTTTTTTTCTTTTTCCTTTATATATATATATATATATATATATTATTAGTATTATTATTTTAATTCTCTTCTCTATATTAACATTCTATATCTTTTTCTGCTGTTTTGCTAGTTCTTTTCCTAAATCGATGCAAATGTACTAAGAAATGATGATCATACATCTATGTGATGATACTAAGAATTACTGAGTGCATTTGTAGAATGGAATGATTTCTAAATGTTGTGTTAATTTCTTTTCTTTTTTCTGATTAATAAAAAAATTAAAAAAAAAAAAAAAAAAAGAGGCAACTTTGCCAATTCATGAACAGAATGAACTAGGAACCAGACTGCCTGGGTATGAATACCAGCTCTGCTACTTCTTACCTGTCTAACCTGGGGCAAATTATTTAATCTCTCTGTGCCTCAGTCTCTTTACATGTGAAATGGGGATAATGATAATACTTACTTCACAGGATTTTTATGAAAAGGAAAAGTTACTTAAACTTTGTGAAGTTCTTAGAATTGTGCCTTGAACATAGTAGGCATTAAATTAAATTAAAACATTACTATTTAAAGAAACAAATATATATATATATTTTTTGGGACATATGCTCATTTTTTTTTTTTTTTTACTGACGTGTTTGCAATCAACAGTTTGAAGGCCACTGTTCTAAAGAATCCCTGGGTCACATTTTTGATACTTGAGAACTTAAATGTGGTTATAACTTACAGACAGAAAAATCCTACTCCAGTCAAGAAAAAAAAAGTTATAATTTTACATATTCTTTCACCCCTTGCTTTGCAAAATAATAAGGAAAGAGCAAAAATACGGTATTTAGAATGAATAATAAGTTCAATGCTATTTACATAGGGCTGAGAAAATACTATACCTTAGGATTCCCAAAGGAATCACCTTATTAAATGTTGTTTTTATTTTGTTTTGCTTTTTTTGGTGTAGAACGCTTATTAGTTTTTCCATGAAACACTCAAAGTTTAAGTCAGTGAGATAAGCTATTAATCAAAGAATTGTCTTCCCATGAATCCTGCTTTGTATTAGAAAATGGCATTGTGATCCATTTTACTACAATCAAAATATTACAAAATATTTACAAGAAAATATTTTAAATAACTCAAATACAAAAGTCAAGTTTGGGTGAAATAAACTGGTTCCTCAGAAATCTCTACTCCAGTGCCAACAGCACACAAGTTATTTTGAGCATGGCTGGCTAGAATAATTGGGAGGCTGTGAAGGCTCTTCAGAGGATCTGATGCTTCAACAGAAGCTGAATGAAGAGTTACTGGAGAACTGAGAACTCAGGTACGGATGGTATAAGTGAGATGACATACTATGCAGGGAACTAGGCAATGTCAAAAAGGCATAAAACAGCACGGACTACTCTATTTCTATTTCCTGATAACCAGACACTGTGTTGACTGCTTTTACGCATCATACTGTTTAATCCCCACAATATCCTTAGAGGTCTATAAAGCTGATCACATAAAACATAATCTCCGTGGGTTTTTCAACCAAGTATAAAATATAAAGGCAATGAAGCCACACCAATTGTTGCTTCTTTAATATGTATTTTACAGCTGAACATAATATTTCAATGGAGTGTGAGCATTAAAAAGGCAAAAGCAATGCAGTAATTTGAGTTACTGAATATAATAGGAAATAAAAATACCAACTCTTGAATAGAACTCAACTTAATAAAAATTTATTGAATACCTTTATATGCAAGGCTGTGAAGTACTAAGATAAATTATGCCCTGCCTTTGCAGAACTTACACTCTAGCCAAGAGAGAAGAAAGAGGAGAAAGAGGGAGAGAAGAAAAGTGGGATTATCCTGCAACGCAGGATGGAGGGGGCGCTATTAACAAATTACTGGAGGAATTAGTTCTGCCTGAGGGGATCTGGCTAGAGCTCAGGGGAAGCACAGGTAAAAATGGAGGCAGAATCAGTCCAGACAAGGCAGAAAGCCAAAGAAAGAGACACTATCAAATTTAAACAATCAGAAATCACTGAACAAACAGACGGGTATTACGAGCCAAAAGTAATCAAAGCATGCATAGAGTAAAGACAGGATTGGATCAAGAAAGTCTCAGATAAATACATTGAAAAAAAGAACATAGAAAAAGGAAGGCAGTTGAGGGCGTGATTTACAGGGCTGCAAGAATACCTGGCAGGCTTTGTAAAGGAAGTAGCATTTAAACAAGGCTTTGAAGGGTGAATAAGGGATGTACCAGGAGAAGAGTGGAAACCCAGTTCCCGTTGAAAATAAGTAGTAATAGCATAGACCACTAATTAAAAATAAAATAATTAGGAAATAATAATAACAATTTACGTCCTTGTGGCCTCTCCTGTTTACCAGAATGACTATTAGCCAAGACTGTCACTCAAGACCAGGGTTACGACAGTAATTCTCTTACCAACTTCATAGAGCTGACGGGAAAAAATTATGAGGGAAACGATAGCAAAGATGTTTACACTGAAAAGACCTTTGAGTTGGAGGTGCCCTCTGCTTGGAAGACACTTTTGTCCTAGAGCTCTAGAAGCCCACTTTTCCTCTTTTACTGGCCTCCCTCCAAGCCCTCTACTCCGGTATTATTGCCAAACCAGACTACTTGCCATTTCCCAAATACAGAATGTACTTTCAAAACTCCAAATTGTATTTTAAACTACTTTCTGTAACTGAAAAAACCTCTGCCAAGGCCAAGTACCCAAATATGACAGGTGGATTTAATGAAACTCTTAATTACTTTCGTTTTTCTTTCAGAAAAACTTAAATTAGTGACGCCAATGGGGCAGGCATTTTAGCACAGCAAAGTAAGAAGAAGCCAAAAGGAAAACCTTCTAAGGATCCATGTCTTCAGAAAGGATTCCTCTGGTCTCAGTAAAAAGAACTCTCAACATTCTTGCTAAATTGGGGCCCTCTCACAGAGAGACTGAGATTTCCTCAGTAGGGGATTGAAAAAGCAGAGGTATCTCTAATTCTCGTAGTACCAAAGGCCTTTCCATGTCTCAGCTGCACATCAAGGATTGGCATTTAACATCTGCTGTGCCATTTCCCCAAGTCACCAATTCATCATTGCCCTTTTCAGGTGGGGCAAACTATTATTTGCCTCCCAGGCAAACTCTGCGGATACACCACATTAAACATTTCACATATATCCAGGGTTGATAGCATTGGCTATCAATTCAGATCTCAACAAACTAGTTTTTTGGATTTTTCATAGTTGTATAAGTTTGTTTTCTTTTAAGACTAGAAAGATAAAGGCACAGTTTGCTGAAACTATCCACGAGTGATTTACTCATTCAGCATAAGATCATGCCGGGTTTTGGGTTTGGTTTTTTTTGTAGCATTTTCTGACTAACAAGGGAGAAACCCCATGAGTCTGAACATTCTATATCAACAACTAGTGACTACGTAACTGGGCTTTGATGTTTAAGTGCCTAATGCACCTGTGAGATTAAAATACCAGTGGCCATGGCCCAGTTCACTGTTTCATACTACCATGAGCCATAATGCCCAAGTCCATCATACAGCTCATTTGATTTGGTGCGACAGTGGTTTCTCTTCAAAACACTGAAATTTGGCAACAATATAATCTGTAGTAGTGAGCTTAAAGGACTAAGTACTTCCACAGCTCTGGAACCTACGCTAACATTTTAAACTCAGTATTTCCGTTCTTATTTTGACATTCCTGTCATTGTTTGAAGTTCAAGGTGTGCCCTGAAAGCTACTTTTAAAATTTCCTCCTGTGGAATATACTTCTGCTTATAGTCTATGTAATCAGCTTATTTGGGCTATATCTTTGAATAATGTAATAATTGAAGTTAACATATGCCTGAGCATCTTAGACCTTGTCATTAGTCCCTCTGTGACCACCTGTGACACCTTCTTATACAAGATAGTTTCTCCCTCTCCTACTTGCAACCTACTTGGATTCATGCACTTCCCCCACCCCACTACTAGAAGTCAAATATAAACTCCCCAATTACTACTCTCACTGAACCAACTGCCTCAGCTCTCGTAACAATATAAAGGCATAGTACCTAGGCCACTGTAACCTTTGTTCCCTGCCTGCTTGGTTGAGCCTATGCTCCCAACGTTTCCCCACGTGATCCTTCAAAGCATGCTGTTCCTCTCTGTCCTAGGACTGTGAGTACTTAATAAACCTTTCACACATCTCTGGTATCCCTCCTCCTTGCCACACCTGACAATCCATATAAAGATCGTTACAACTCAATTGGTGTAATAGGCATGATATACAGGTCATAGCACACAAAGGATCCCAGACTTGTCTCTTGCTGTTTCTGATTAACATGCCAGCTTTCTCAACTAGGTGAAATTACTTGAGAGGGCTCTCTCTCATTCTAGAGAGCATGAATGTTGCTTTGTGCTACTTTGTGTGGCCTATTTTAAGTGTTGCCACAACTTCCCACCCTAAATTGTGGGTTGTGTGAGTCTCATTCCAAGAATTCCCTGGACCTCACCACCTAGCCCAGCAGAATTTCTGGCTGGCAGAGGACTGAAAGTCCTATTGCTCCCTTCCAGAGCCCCTCAGCCTAGAGTGTTTGGCTATTTACTCCAAAAAGACCCCAAGCTATTAAGTAGATCTCATCATCACTAGCAGGGTAGGAAGTTCATCACTACCACCCTCTCCTGTTAGTGAAGTAGAACAGGGACACCTGTCAGGTCATGTGTGTGATATTACAGGAGGGCTGGGAGACCTTCCACACACTGCCCTCTGTGACTGAGAACAGCACTAAAGTTCAGCAGTTCAAGATACACCTTCCTCTTAACCCCACCACCTCTCCCTAAAACTTTATTGGTGACCTCAGGAGGAAATCAACCAATTGCTTAAAGAAACGTAAAAGGCCAATTGCTAAAGAAACATAAAAAGCCCTCACAATGGGTGAGGGCTTTAATAAGCATAGCTACATACCAACAAGCAAAGGCCTCGGGGACTGTGGGCCTAACCAAGGGTGACCTCACCACCATAGCCTTGTGGGGCCTCTGAGGTCGACTGGGACCCAGGAGAGAAAGAGACAGCTGCCTGCAAATGGGGCATGCAGGGTGGCACCTCACATGTGTTTCAGATTACAAAACAGCACATTAAGATCACCAGAGACAAGGAGGAGGAAGAATTTGAAACCAAAACATGGGATTTTGAAAGGCTGGAGGGTCAAACTATTCTTAAAGATTTGGTGCAAAAGTGAGAAAAAGAGGGCAGAATGGTTACTAAGAGTCTTTAAAATGGGTTCCGAGATGCTGCTCTCATCCCAGAAAATGAGGCAATTGGTCACTATCACTAAAGACTCTGTACCCCTTTATAACCTAGAAATTAGGATTGAGAGATTATTTTTGATTACTAAATCATTATATAGATATTCCTTTTTGCTTTCTGGTATATTGGAGTAGACAGAGTGAAATTTCCGAATTCTCTAAATTATAATCTAGCTACCTCGATCTCTGATAATGATTGTATAGCCTTTATCTTCTGCCCCTGTAATTGTAAAACCCTTGTAACTAACTTTCATTTGTACCCAGTTATCCAGTTTTCCAACTTTAGAGTCTTGTAATCACTAAAGGCAGGTTCTACTGTTTATTAATAATTAATCCAAAATTATCCTGATAACTGTGACTGGATCTAACCTAAGTGGACCCACTGACGTGCAGTAGCTTAGACTTTAATGTATAAGTTACCTATTCCCCATCGTAATACTAATCATGCCCATCATCACATTAAGGCCATCATTTTTTAACACACACTCTGTGACCAAGCATGTAATCAATCTGCATATGCCCAATAATTAGATCACATCTAATTACATCATCTGAGGCCACTATGCTCATTATCCTAAACTCTATCCATCCTTTAAACACTGGCCATCCTTTTCTCTAATAAAACTATCTAAATTAACTGCAGTTCAGGGAGACAGATTTTGGGCTGATAGGCAATCTGGTCTCCTACTACACAACTAGTAAACTTTTTCTCTCTTTGAAAACCCGATGTTTCAGGAATTTGTCACTGAGCACATTAGGCAAAAGAATCCATCACCTTTGTCCCATAACACCTTCCACTATTAAGCTGGATATTTATGACATGGAAAAAAGGCATACCTGTCCATAGCAGTTGGTACCACTAAGGCAAATGCCTACTGGCAAACAAGTGATGAGGCCTGATTGTTACGTAGAAAAACTGGAATGGCACAATGGATATACCATTTCTTCAAGCTAACAGATAAAAGAGACCAGGAGTCAATCTCCAACTGTGAGAAGGCCCCCTTTGACATTGAGTCTCAGGAATTCTTCTTATAGGGAATCCCTCCAGTCCCCAAATTATGGGGCAAACTTGCTCTACTTTATGGACATGGTCGAACTTTTATCATGACATAAATGTGACTCACACCCAGAGTTCTTGGCTCATCTGGCCAGGCCTCCCATTAAGGGACCACAAGCCTCTCCTATCCCCTAAAGAGCCCCACCTCCTTCTTTTGCTTATCCAAAGCCCATTCCCCTCACCCAAGATGTGAATACTGAAAGAATTCTTATTAAACAGCTACCCCTAGTGGTGGCAGCTTTTGCTCTTAACCTTCCAGCTGAAGGAATTAATGTTTTAATGAATTGCCTGGAATAAGAACAAAGCCTTGGCTCTCTTGATGGACTGTACCAAATGAGAATCCATGAAATTACCCCTGACAATCAAGGTGGTAAACACTCTGCAATATCACCTGGAACAAGATACTGTGAGGCTCTATAGCCTGTAATCCAAGATCTCCTAAAAAAGGGAGTCTTTATATTTACCATTCCCCTGATACAATAGCCCTATTTGGCCAGTTCTTAAAGCCTTTGCCAGTGAAGGGCAATTAACCATGGATTATAGAAAACCTTCATGCAAAAGTCCCACTCATCAAAGCTCCTATTCCTAACATCATCAAATGAGTAGAAGATATACAAAAAAGCCGAGGGCTTTTCTTTTCCTGTGTTGACTTGGCCAACATATTTACATAATACATAAAGAATCCCAATGTCTGCTGCCAAGACTTTAACAAACTGTCTTTAAGATTGCTCAATACTGGCACTATATGAATGACATCCAATTAAAGGGCAACTCTGAAGAGGGCCAACCTAGCCATATTCACATATCACTTCCATGAATAAGGTTGGTCAACAGCAATCCATAAAACAAAAGGGCCATCAAATTGTAAGTTCCTGGGCATTATCTGATCTGGTAAGAGAAGATAGATTCCCACCACTGTCCAACACCAACTCCTACTACTAAGCCTATCTCAAACAATAAGACACACATAGCACCTATTAGGATTATTCATGATCTTGAGATAACATGTCTATTTTAGTTTGCTAGTGCTGCTGGAATGCAACACACCAGAGATGGAGCAGCTTTTAATAAGGGGATTTATTTAATTACAAATTTGCAGTTCCTGAGAGGAAAGGCAGCTAGCTTTCACCTGGGATTACAGCAATGTCTCCTGGCATTGTCTCCTGGCTTCTGGGTTCCAACAGCTTTCTGAGGGCATGTCCTTTCTGCATCTCCAAATGTCTGGGTCTGAGCTCCTAAGCGCTCTTCTGACCTTTCTCTTTTAAGCCTCAGCTAATTACATTAAATGTCACTCATTGCAGAAGCCCACTCCTCTTAGCCAACCACAGATACAATCAGCCATAGATGAATTTCATATGCTGATGTTTTAAGTCCACAGCAAGAGAACAACAGGGCACCATCACCTGGCCAAGTTGACACCTGAACCTAACTACTACACCATCCCACCTTTCTCATTCTTATTACAACCCATATTCAGAATCACATGTAAATCTACTGCTTTCCACTGGATGGATGGGGGGGGGGGGCAGGGTTGCCCCAGCCATACACCTTAGAGTACGCACTATAAGCCATTTCCCAAACTATGCCTCTTGTCTTGCCAGGAACAGATTTTAGACTGGAGACCCACCTATAGATATGCCTCTTGGAGTCTTTGGACTAAGTATGGAAAATAATGATTCCTTATGGGCTTTTGGACCAAAAAGCTCCCCTTGTCTGCTGCCCAATATATCACATTAGAAAAACAAATCTTGGCTACTTATTGGGCTTGTCTCAAAACAGAGATGCTTACAGGGCCACAACTGGTCAACTTGTGCACACAGATTTCCATTATGCGTGGTGAGAGAGAATTCCCAGAAGACACTCAGCACAGCCACTGAAGCCTCATTGATGAAGTAGAAACGGTACCTACAAGAGAAGGTTAAACTTACAAGCAGTACCTTTCCAAATTACAGGAAACTGTGGCTTCCCCCATGTTCAGCCCTTTACCCAAAGATCTTGAAAAACTTGCAATGGGCACCCCCACTGCCTCATTCTTCAGCCAAGTGGGAAGCTCCTTGGGACTCAGATCAGGGATCCCACTTCACTTCCCATACAGTCCAACAACGAGTGTGCAAATAAGGAATCTTTTGGAATTTTCACTTGCCCTATCAATCATAGGCAGCAGGACTTATGGAGAAACACAACAGCCTCCTAAAAAAATCTATGATTTAAATTACTTAATGGCAAAGGTCTACCAAAGTGGGTTAAACTTTTGCTTGAAGCTTTAGTACTCCTCAACTTCAGGTCAATGGGGTTTCAATTACCCATACAAATTAACTGCTAAAATCTTTCTAATAGTCTTCAAGGGAAACCCAGGTCCCACTTTTAGATCTAAGATGACTACCTCTTCATCTAAGCAATAATAACCCTTCTCCCTTTCTCTATGACTTCTCACCAAATAGAGTGGACAAATAACGTAATGGGATCCCTGTAATTGATAGCCCAAAAGGACCACCTGAGGGGTTCATATTTAGACATAACTCCCACCACCAAGGGAAAATTACAAGATCTGGAAACATGACCAGATAATATAGGATATAAAGGATCTATACTAAGCCCTAGCTCCCCTAATTCTTTACAGGAAGTAGAAATCATTGCCATAGGCCCAAGCAGGGTCCTGTATAGGTTACAGAATGAAGTGAAAATAAACTCTGCTTAGTGTAGATTAGCCATATCCAGATATGACAAGACTGAAAGTAAAACTCAAGAGTTTGCCATGCTACCCAACCAGTGCCCTTCTATATTCTTTCTCAGTATGGACAGTAGTGGATTAGGAGCTAGAGAAATGTTTAAGGTCCAATATCTCTTCCTTGGTGATGGTGCAACTACTTCAAACTTCCAGAGGCACCTCACCAAAGCTGATAAAATGAAAATGCTCATCCTGGCTATGGCTTATATTTTCTTATGCCTTGCATGGGTTATTGGGTTGCTGGCCAACCCAATGGGCCTAACCACAACAGTGGAAGCCTGCAGAAACCACATACAGGGGTTTCAACACTGTCTCCAAACTTGGACCAACCAGACACGCTGGGAAGCTATGTCAGACCAACATGTCACTGGGCATGGATAAATCACCACCCATAGGGGCCTTTATAAAAAATGGTGGTGCAACGGTGGCTCAGTGGCAGAATTTTTGCCTGCCATGCCGGAGACACAGGTTCATTTCCTGGTGCCTGCCCATGTAAAAAAAAAAAAATGGATACAGTGGCATAAATGATGAAACAACACCTCCCACACACCCACAACTATCCAAATACTGTCTGGTGAAGTGGCCATCAACTGACTACACACCTGCCCCCAATTCAAGCCTCTGCTGTTACAGACTCTATGCTTCAGTACACCACCTCTGTTACTGGCAGAAGTGACTCTGGATTATGCTTCCTTAATACACTGAGCCACCATCAATGCAGGTTATAATTGCACTGAGAATTTATACTCTCTCTGGATTATCTCAAATTATCCACTGAGACGTAGCAGCAGGGTTGATTACAAACATATCTTGGCCCTCACAGCTCAAGAGTACGCTACTAGCCAAGACCTTCTGGCCTTCATCTTTCCCCGATGGATAGCAACGTGGGACAGATACTCGACAGTGGGGGCATTTAAAATGACTTCACTTCAGAAAAATATCACCCCAGACCAAGAGTTCATCACTGGATGGCCCTCACTACAGGGCCATTAACAATGGAAGCTACTATCCCCCTGGACTTGCTTTAACCAGATCTGCCTCATTTGTGCCTCACTACCCTAGTTCATACTCCTAACCCTAGTATTCAAAACAGCTTCAGAAATATCTTTGCCATTTTCACCCCCCTGAGTTTCACCTTCCTGATATTGCCATCTGCTTTCTGGGAAATCCCCAGAAGCTAAACCATGGAAGAAAGCCCTATGATTGCAACACCATCCTGAGATGCACACAAATACCATGGGAAGCCAAACAATGCTTACAAAACCACACTAAGCAAGAGATTAACATCAAACAATGCCTCTCTCACTGTCCACAGGAGAATTTGCCAATCTATATACTCGCCTAGGAATCCACAATGACTCCTGTTGGCTATCACCTTTGGCCAACACGCAAACATCCTTCACGTTTAACATTTCCACAACACAAATAGTCCTCATAGGTCCTAGACCCATATGGGTCAATCCTATGACCCATAATGCTGAGGTATCATAGGGTCTGTTGTAGAGAATTAAAATAAAATATGGGCTTTTGCACTGACATGCTGCCTCAGCATCTTAGACTCTATCTGTAGGGCCCTCAATACCATCCCTGACACCTGCATATATAAAATTAAAAAAAATAGTTTTCTCCTTCATGTCCCAGCATCCTACCCAGATTCATGCACATCTACCCTCAACTCCGCACACACAAAGTCAGACAAAAATTTCCCAATCCCCACTCTTGCTTGACCAACCACCTCAGCTCTATCCATGTAACAATATAAAAGCATAGTCCCCAGGCCACGTAACTTTTGTTCCTGCCTGCTTGGTTGAGCCTATGCTCTAACATGTTTCCCCATGTGACCCTGCAATCATGCCACTACTCTCTATTCTAGGACCTATGAGGACTAATAAACTTTTTTCTTTTATATACCTTTAGTGTCACTCATCCTTGTTGCCCCTGAGTATCCATATAAAGATCCTTATCTTTAAAGATCTTATGGGGACAATAGATATGCTGAACATAAGAAACAAGGATATGAATATAAAAACTGTGGGGATAGGAGCACAATCAGAAAGAATGCATAGTTTATTTTAAAATGTTCAAACTTAAAACCTCCCATCCAATAATTTTTTATTGCTAACACTTTAGCAAACTTCAACAAAGTACTGATTATAATTCAATTAACTAAAAATAAATTTTTGTTGCAACATATGAAATGTTTAAGTAAAAATTAAGTGACTAGGATGTAACCCATGTCAAACTCTGAAATACATTCTACAACTAATGTGGTTCAGTGCTTTGAAATTTATAGCTTTTTTGTATAGATGTTATTTTTCACAAAAAAAGAAGGAAAAAAGATTATTGCGATGATAAAAAATATTTAAGCCTTCTAGCCTTCTACATTTTGGAGCAGCTAGAAGGAAAAATCTGAGAGGAACATATAGTAGCACACTTGGTGAAGAGTGCTTTGAAAATTATTGCTTTTTTATTTCTTTTCTTTGTATATATGTTATAGTTTAAAAAATAAAAAACAATTAAGTGAGGGGATAAAAAAGATTTAAAAAAGCATTAATAAATGCACTCAGAATACTAAACATCAACATATAGGGATAAAAGCAAAAGCAAACTCTGTATGGCAATTTAATTAACTTATAAGGTGAATTTATAAGGAAGTAATAAACATAAATATCCATAACTCAGCTTTGAAATAATTATAGCAATCATGCCTTACACTGCACTACTAAATTAGGATATATAAAACTTGCTAATTGCCATGTTTTAAGATTCACCAAGTTGCAGGTGTCAAAATTCAGTTACATAACAGGTCTGTAATATGACCATTATTTAGACATGTTTGATTGCATTGTAGATTAATACCACCTTATATTGGATTTCATATGTATAACATGGTAAAACAAAAGCTATATCCCTTATTTTATCCCAAAAGAACAGGATTAAATTTTTAAAATTTAACAAATTCGTATAAAGAGTCTACACAGATTGTATATGGATATATTCTGTTTTCTTTTCTGACTTATCTGACAAATGTATAGAGTTCCTCACATTTAGATGGTCTCCTGGTCCTCTTGTATTGATGTTAAAGGACGCTGAAATGATGTTACTGAGCAGGAAGCTAGCTGGGGTGCCAACTATGTATTGGGCAGCTTTACCTAGGGTGGGGCATGAGGGGCCACAGGAAGAGGCCAACCTAGTCAAAAATAGTAAAAGGAGTAGGAAGGGTGGATGGAGCAGGCTTCTAACCCCCATCTAAAGTCCCGTGGCAGCTGCTCCAAGTTCACTCTCCTACTGCCTTGCTCCCAGCATGGCCCACATGGTACCTTCCATTGAGGAGTAAGGTGACAAAAGGATGCCAGCTGCATCCCTGAGCAAGCTGTTTACATTCCCACTTCCAGTGCAGTGAAGGAATCTGGCTGTGGTATTATCCAGTGGAGGAACTGAGGGACCTACTGGTCTTTCACCTGGAGCTCTATACCACACTGAGCCTTCATTCTGATCATTGAGATGACCCAGATCCAGCTGATGGTGGACATAGTGGACTCCAAGAGCCTAGCCAAAATCACAGTCTTCAGATGGCCCTGGGTACAGAATCTGGTGAAGAGTATGTTCCTGGGCCTAGAAACATCTCACCAGGAACATCGGCCCCAGCATCCTACTGCTTAATACAGCATAAGTATTCCCAGGAGTATTGTGAGCACAGTCTTACTTCTGCTACCAAAGTAAAGGGAAACAAGTATCCTTAAATCTCTCCCTTCTATTCTGCATCATGAGGAATAGCGGTTTGATTATTTTGGTGCATATATCAGTTTGTAGAGCACTTCTAATAAAGAAATGGATTTCCTTGCTTTTTTGTTCAATGGCAAAAAGATCCCTGATTACTTAAAAAAAAACAAACAAATTTATTTTTTAAAAAGATGTTATTTGTATGGAAGATCAGTATAAATTTAATATTAAAAAATTTTCCCTTCAATTTTTCCTCATTACTCATCTATTTACAATCATTGTTTATGGTCATCTTCATTCGTGGGCTTCTTCAAATGCAAAGAGATAAAAAGTAATATGTTCATCTTTTTTTTGTGGCAGCAGCAAAGAACATAAAACTCATTGTCAATCTCTTAAATCTAACATGCATCCTAGAAAGCCTAGATCATGTCAGATTAATTTTATAAGATTTAAAATACTGGCATATTCTTAAAAAAAAAATCTAATCTAATAATACTTGAAAAAACATCAATAATTGGAAAAAATAAAAAATAGCCAATCAATTTTGCAATTTTGATTAACCAATGTTTGTACTGGTTAATCTCTGGAAATATATGCTTTTATGGAGTTTATAGCAGGATATAAAATCCTATCTTCTTAAAATACTAAAATATTTTAGGAAATCTTTACTTACTCTATCAAAATAAGTGATAGCTTGAAAAAATAAGCAAAATTTTAGGTTTAGAAAATTAGGCAGAGAGAAGTGAACTGAATTATATAATTGTACATGATTCTAGAAATGCATGTGGACTCAAAATTGGAAGTTTTCTTCTTTCCATTAAAAAGATGATTGGGTAGTCAAGGAACATAATATATACAAGAAATCTAGCGATCCAAGATAGCTATTACGTAATTGTATTGATTATATATTTACTGGCCAATTTGTTGAAACATGCCACTCTGAGAGGGAACATTTGTAATCTCCTACTGCCATCTTATGTAATATCTTGTCACTGCACAATACAAAAGGAGGATTATAAGTCAAGGAAAACCAAGAGCACTTTCTGGAAGTTTACTATCAAGCCCACATTTCTCACATTAAAGTTAAATATCTATTGCTCTATCTCCCACTTTATTTACATTACAGTCAAAGAAAGTTTGCCTGTTTAGCAAATTATTCATAATTTCTTCTCAGTTAATTTCTTAAATGTTCTAATCTGGTCATATTTATTATCTCTAATATATAGTTCATTGTAATACAAAATGCTAAGTGCTATATATTTTTCAGATACAAGGGTAATATAAGAGCTGGAGTTTAAAATCTATAGTAATAAAGCAGAAACAAAATATAGTTCTGTTC
The DNA here is from genome assembly GCF_023851605.1 of Tamandua tetradactyla. NCBI lineage: Eukaryota > Metazoa > Chordata > Mammalia > Pilosa > Myrmecophagidae > Tamandua > Tamandua tetradactyla. The sequence continues at coordinate 135,073,043 of NC_135331.1, forward strand.
ATTAAAGCAACAGAAATCAGTTTGTCCTGACACCAATCAAGTCATAAAGCCATCAAATGTTACACAGCAAAATTTTCTATCAACTGTAAACATATGCAATGTAAATGTAAAAACATTTTAATCTAAATTGCAAGTAAGATGAATTTGCATTATTTTTCTACAAATTCTAATAATCCTTGTTAAATACATGCCACTAATCAATTACTATCCAAAAACCACAAAACCCAGTGAAGTTTTGGAACTCTATCACTAGGAGAGTCTCCTCACTCTCATTTGTCTGTGTAATACCAGGATCCCAGCTATTAGAGAAATATATCACTTAGGAATGTATTCATCCACAAGTAACAACAAAAAAGAAAGCCAACTAAACAACGCTTAAACAAATAGAAGTTTGGCTCCAGAAGCAGGAATATGTTGCCTTTGGGTTGATTTCTCAAAAATGTCATTAACTTACCACAGTTCTTTCCAGCTTTCCGCTCCACCATCCTTAGCACATTGACCTTTGTCCTCATGCTTGCTATCTCATGGTCACAAAATGTATAATGTAGTTTCGGACATTAAGTCAGTGTCAAGATTGGAACAAAGTGAAAGTGAGAGCAGATGGCAGAACTATGTCACCTGGCATTTCTAGCTGCAAGCAAAGCTGGGAAAGAATATTAGCTAAGTAGAGTTCACTGTGAATAAAATTAGCAAGATAAGGGGAGGAATGGATATTGGAAAGAAACTTACAATCTCTGCCAAACAGAACTGTATTGATTTATAAATTAAGACTTTGGGTCCAAATGCTGGACTAAGCTGAAGCACAAAGCCTCCCTCTCGTTCCTAACATATAATAATGCTAGGTAAAATGCTAGGATAAAAAAAGGCATAACCAGGCTTGCAGAATGTTAGGGAAGTCTTCAAGTGCCAGAAACAAGAAAAAAGAGTCAATAATAATACCTGGGAGCTGAAGCCCAGACCCTACAGAGGAAACTGGAATGAATGCACCTCACAAGAAAAGTGGAGATGCGAGCGCACAGGCATGAGCTGGTACTGATCTGGAGCTGGGAAGGAACAGTCTCACCGGGAGAACATCCCCACCAGTGCCAAAATCCACACATATATGGGCAGTATGCTCCAGACCTGACCCAAATCAGTCTTCTGTAAAAAACCAGAGCATCTGGCCTCCATTGTACACAGATGTGAAACCCCAAATTCTCCGCAGCTCATCCAGAATCAAAAGTTCAAGCAAGGAAACCAATGGAAATGGTCTAGAACAAGTGAACCCTGTAAAACATTGGCACTGGCATCCATGAAACTTTCCCAAAGGGACACCTACATAACTCAGACTACACAGAAGATAACTGATGCAAAAGGTGAACTCATTGGCACACACAGTAAAATGTACAAAGAAATGCCATGAGTAGACAACAAATGTGAGAAATCATTTCCATGGATCCACAAATAATAGAACAATCTTAGAAGGATTCTATAATAGGAGTGTTTAAAATATTGAAAGATAAAATGAAAACAATAGCCACTATTTAGGCAACTAAAGGTAATTATGAAAAAGGCAAATTTAAAAAGGAACTAAAAATCCATACTCAGATTTTACAACTGAGAAATAGAACAAAGTGTAAATAATTCTTAAGGACTCTCAACATTAGCATTGTAGAGTAGTAAGCAGGTTTTTAAGATATCATTTGGAGCATTTTCCACATATGCTATATGTTTTAAATACATCTTTTTTTTTTTTTTTTTTTTTTGCACGGGCAGGCACTGGGAAAGTTTTTTGTTTTTTATTTAATTTCACATACATTTACTTGTTTTTTGAATGGGCAGGCACTGGGAACTGAACCCACCAGGTCTCTGGCATGGCAGGCAAGAACTCTGAGCCACCATGACCCGCCAGATATGTTATATGTTTTTTGGAAACAAATTTATAAAACAGTGAATGATTGGTCTTCTCTAAATCTTTGTCATACTCTTTCAACTTTAACAATTAAGAATCATAAAAAGAACCCATACTACTCCTCAAAACCAAATGCTTCTGTACCTCAAAAGCCTTTGTCAAAAAGGTGAAGAGGCAGCCAACTCAATGGGAAAAAATATTTGGAAATCACATATTGAACAAAAATTTGATATCCCGCATACACAAAGAAATCATACAACTCAACAACAAAAGAACAAACAACCCAATTTTAAAATGAACTAAAGATATGAATAGGCATTTTTCTGAAGAGCAAATACAGATGACTCAAAAGCACATAAAGAGATGTTCATTTTCATGGGCTATACGGGAAATGCAGATCAAGACTACAATGAGGTACCACTTCACACCTATAAGAATGGCTGCTATTAAACAAACAGGAAACTATAAATATTGGACAGGATGTGGAGAAACTGAGATATTTATGCACTGCTGGTGGGAATGTATAAAGGTGCAGCCACTATAGAAGACTCTTTGACAGTTGCTTAAGAAACTAAATATCGAGTTGCCCTATGACCTAGCAATAGCACTACTTAGTATATACACAGAAGAGCTGAAAGCGAAGACAAACATTTGCACACCAGTGTTCATAGCAGCATTATTCACAATTGTCAAAATATGGAAACAAACCAAATGCCCATCAACAGATGAGTGGATTAATAAAATGTGGTATATACATACGATGGAATATTATGCAGCAGTAAGATGAAATGACTTCCTGACGCACATGATGAGATGGATGAGCCTCGAGGACATAATGCTGAGTGAAATAAGCTAGACACAAAAGGATAGATACTGTATGAGTCTACTTTTATGACCATAGCAAAGGTAAAATCAGAGGCTTATAATACAAAATATAGGGGACTTAGAGGTACATAGAAGCTAGAGATGGGTGAATGGTTAGCTAATGAGGTTGAACTCTGTTGCTTCCACGTTGGAGCAGAGCGTGAAGGATATTAAGGAATGACAAGTGAGACAGATGTGATCAGGGAGTCTGAAGCTCAGTGACAATAGACAACTTTATTCTTAACTAGTTCCTGCTTATATACTGCAGGGTTCATGTGACAAAGAGTACGCATGCACCTGGTCAGAATACAGACTGCTTACTTAAAATGACCATAAAGAACCTGGGGCTAAGACAAAACATTCTCCCTCTCCCAGACTGTTCTTCATTAAGCAAATAACAATCTCCACAGATTACCACTGCCACCACTCTGAAGCCAGCTGTTCTCAACAAATTCTGCAGGTCTTGTTTTAACCCTTGCTCCTACAGAACTCCAGTGTAAGGGAATAAATAGAAATGAAGGTGGTTTTCTAGTGGGCTAGAAGTAATTTTACCATATTGATGATTAACAAGATTGAAAGAGGTTGTATCCCACTAATTAATACTAGAAATATAAATTAGTTTTTGCAAGAACTACTTCAGAGGTATGATTCATGTATAAAGAATGTTTAAGGCCAAGGTACAGGGAGAAAACTGTTATTGCATGCTATAGGCTTTGTTTAAAAGGAAAACATCAGCAATGCCACAGCAACAGCAGAAGTAAATAATGGGGGGAGGGACAAGAGTTAAGAGGAGGTTTAGATTTCCTATTTGGCCAGGGTGTGTTTATTGGTTTTCTTTCTTTTGAGAACAATGAAATTATCTAAAATTGAGAGTGTTGATGCACTGTGGACTTTGAGCACTACACATCATCCCTGATGAATGCAGGTGACTGAAGGATGAGTGCATCCTCATGATGAGAATTAGATTGGCAAATGATGGTGTATATTATGAACAGATGTTGTGCTGCTACAAAAAAGGAATGAAGTGGTGAGGCATGCAACGATGCGAATGAACGTGTGGGACATTTGGTGAGGCCAAATAAGCCAGAAACAAAAGAACAACAATGGTATGGTCTCCTTTAGAAAATGGTTACAAAAAAAATGGGCCTAGATTGTAAGATTTTATAGCAGATGCATTTAGTCTGGAGTGGTAATTGTTATTTCTGGATAAGATATATATACATAACCTGATACTTAGAGATAAGAACAAAACTGATCAGATTGGGGTTAAAGTAATTCAGAACACAGGGGTAAGGAAGACAATGCCTATATTGTAGAACCACACATACTCTTTGAGACCAAAAGAGGAAAGATTTATTTGGTCTGGAACTGAAATTTTCTGTAGCGCATAATCTAACTTAACCTACCTGTATAGCTCATTTAAGCAACTGAAACACAGGGAGCACAGAATAAGAAAGAGGTCCTTTAATCCTGTATAGCCTAACGTATGCCTGGATACATCCTAGAGTATATTAAGCAGTTAAAAAGTACTTGCCAAGTCCCTTGAGGGATGGGAGAAAATATATAGAAGTATTAAACTTTACCATCGGGAAATCCCCTGATACTATGTTAAACTTTAGGGACACCCAAATCAATAGGACATGCCCTTGATCTTGAGGCTTACACTTGTGAAGCTTATGTAGGTAGCAGAGAAGCCTAACTTACCTATAGGTATGGCTAAGAGTTACTTCTGGTGGACCCCTTTTGTTGCTCAGATGTGGCCTCACTCTCTCTAAACCCAACTCTGCAAATGAAATCATTGCCCTCCCCACTACATGGGACATGACATCCAGGGGTGAAAGTCTCCCTGGCAGCATGGGAAATGACTCCCTGGGATGAGTTTGGCCCTGGCACCATGGGATCAACAATTCCATCTTGACCAAAAGGGGGAAAAGAAGTATAATTCTTTAAGAATCAGTAGCAGAGAAAGTGCAAATAGAATCGAGAGGCCGCTCTGGAGGTTGCTCTTATGCAAGCTTCAGGTAGGTCTTGCTACCTATCATAACCTGCCAAATCCCAATCAGGACCATTCCAGCCAATCCTAAAGAACACCTAGAGAAATATATAAGATTCCACAAGGGTTCCATGCATAGTGTAACTTTCTAGAGATCTTCAACCTCCAGATGTGTCCATGGACCAGATAAATCCTGAAACCTAGAGGGCCCAGCCTCTCCAGAACGTCAGATAGTTCCATTTCCCTACCCCATATTATTGACAACCCCTTCCAACATGAAAAGTTAGAATGGCCATAACCCAAATACCCCCAAAGAGTGGGATAGAAAGATCAAAGGTGATGGTGGAGCTATACAGAAAAGATAGGATTTCACAAATGAATATGATTGCTGAATCATTAAATTGATATCTCTCAGTCAGTATCTTAGAGCAGCTAGAAATAAAAACCTGAAATTTTGGAATTGTAACCCATGTCAAATTCTGAAATATGTTCCACAACTAATTTTGGTGCTGTGCTTTGAAATTTATTGCTTTTCTATATGTTATTTTTCACAAAAAAGAAAGAAGTTGATTGTAGTGATAAGAAATATTTAAGCCTCTAGCCTCCTATGTCCTAGAGCAGCTAGAAGGAAAAATCTGAGAGGATCATATGGTATCCCATGACAAACTCTGGGCTCTGTCCTGTAACTACTTGCTGAAGATTGCTTTCAAAACTATTGCTTTTTTATTTCTTTGTTTGTATGTATATACGTTATACTATACAATAAAAAAGTTAAAAAAAAAAAAAAGAACTATACTAGTCCTGAGGTGTTAGGGAATGGGAACAAAAAAAATTTATGAAAGAAACAGAAAGCATAGCTTGCCCCTCTTTCCTTTCCATGAGCTCAAAATAAGCTTACATGTCATTCACAGGAAACAAATGAAAGGGCTATAGAACACAGAATCATTTACAAGAGCAAACTCATATAAAACCAACTGTATTTCAAGACCTAAGGGATATAGGGTAGATGTCATACAATCAAAAATTGCAAAGATGTACTCCCTAATCCTGAGGACCTTCAAAATATCTTCACAAAGATTAAAATAGTAGAACAGATGAAGGCATCAGCCAAAAATAAAAAGATGTTCTAAAAGAAATGAATTCCCAGGTGAATCTTAAAAGAACTGTGGGATTGGGGGAGAGACACAAATAATTGTCAGAATATTGCTTAATAGTCTTTTTTTATAGACACAGGATTGTGTCCAGTTGTACAGTTCTAATCAGGGAAATTTAAATGAGTTTTAGAGAAACTGGAGAGATCCAAGAAATGTTAAAACTTGTCTAGTAGATGGAATATCAGCATTATGAGTAACAGTTGAATGTATTTGCTTCATTTCGATAGAAGATACATGAGTTCTATGTTTAGATTCTTCTTTCGAAGTACTGAAGGTTTGGGGGAGTTAAGTAATTGTACTCAGTGAGGAAGAGCAAAAGAAAGAGGAATGATACACAAAAGAAAGAATATATGGCTTCCAAGGAAACAAACACTGAAAAAAGCTATCAGGTTAGGAACTAATTTCTATTTCTAGAGATCCATCAAGAAAGACTCAAAACTATGATGGGATAATGTGTGAGTTTTCACTTTCTTCTTTTTTCCTTGCTGGATTGTCTAGGCATGTGTTATCTTTTATGAAAAGAAAAAATAAAAAACAAATTGAAAAGCTAACTAGGATGATTCAGACAACTGGTTGCCTGAAGATGGGGGAAAGATGTGGAAATTGCCCTGGGTCTTTTATTCTATAAGGGAAAAGCCCTTCCCCAAATTATTTTTCATGCCAATAATTTGATAGAATATTACTAAATACAAAATCTAGTAATATTAATGTATACAATCAGTTCTTCAACACCTAAGCAATAATTATATAGTTTTCTATGGTTTAGAAATCCTTAACCCCTAAGAGTTTCCCAATCAGTTCATGGTGAACTAACTCCTTTAGCACCAATTATGGATAGAAGAGATGGTCTCCTACTTCATTATATAACAGAACTATTAAAATGTATCAAAGTTACAAAGGGAAATAAATAAAATAATTCTTCCACAAATAGCAATAAAGCCACATAAAAACTGGACAAAATTCAGTTAGTAATATATAACACTTCTTGCTAAAGACAATAGCACACACAGGAACACATATATGTAACAGATAAATTTTCAGTATATTTCCTAAGATAAAAGTGCTATACAAACATTGTTAAATCAACTTTAATTACCAAGTCATTTAAACCAAATATGGCCTAAAGCCACATAAAGGTCCCCTGGTTTCCTAGAGTTTACAGGATTATTGATCAAATAACCTTGGTCATTCTCTAATTCTGTGTTTTGCATATTTGGCCTAAGCTCCCTAAACCTAATTCAGAAGAAAAAGTTAAGGAAATTCAATTTTGATGTCACACTGTTCATAGTGCTAAGGAATACAGATATTGGAATTCAGAGCTGGAAAGCTTATAAAATGTTGGGCAACAAAGAAGAAAATACACTTGGGAAATTGCTGGCTCTAAAACGTGGTTTCAAATTTGAATCTTCTAGGGAGTGTTTTGTTTTGTTTTTAAGTATCAAATCAATTAAATCTGAATCTTTAGAAATTAAGCCCATGCGTTTTTTAATTCACTAGATGACTCTAAAGCACAGAAAAGATTAAAAGGCATGGTGATAGGCGATATCAAGCAAACTGTATTGAGATTTAAAACATCCAAAGCAGACAAGTGCGACCCAAAATAAGAGTCAATTCCAAAGGGCATTAGAACACTAAAATGAAAATTTTTGGATCTCAGAATGCAATGATGACAATTTATAGAAGCTGATGCACCAAGAAATTATCTGAGGGATTAACTGCTGATATATTAAAAGAAACTAAAGCAAAATTTCTCCTTGTGCTCTTACTATTCAAGGGCCATGAGAAAAAACAACTAATAAAACCAAGCAATGGAGAGATGAATCTCTTGACACAGAAGAGATAGATGGAGCAGGAAAAAAAGAGTGGTTCCAGAAATAATACACAAGTCCATTAATTGGGGACTATCACCAACCTGAAAGTAACAAACCCTGGAATTAACGATATGAACAATTTTTTTTTTGACCTTTAAAAGGAGGAATTTATTAAGTTGCAATTTTACAGTTCTAAGGCCATGAAAATGTCTCAGTTAAAGCAAGTCTACAAAAATATCCAAATAAAAGTACCAACAACAGGTTACCTTCACTCAAGAAAGGCTGATAAGGTTCAGGGTTTTTTACTCTCAGCTGGAAGGGCAGGTGGCAAAGTCTGCTAGCTATCTCTCCTGGTTCCTTGTTCCATGATACTTTCCCAGGGGCATTTTCCTCTTCATATGCAAAGTTCTCTAGCTGCATGGGCTCTGTGGTTCTCGAGGCTCTCTCTTGACTCTCTCCAAAATGTTTCCTCTTTTAAAGGTGTCCAGGAAAATAATCAAGACACACCTGGAAAGGGTGGAATCACATCTACCAATATGAGCAAATTTTAAGGCATCTATCCAAATTCAGGTAATATGGAAAGTAAAAATTCATTTATCAATAACACTCATTGTTTAGCTTGAACAATTTGGAGATGAATTTTTAGTGGCCCTGAACTTTCACAAAAGAAAGAAGATTGCTTCACTTTCTGATGACCCTCAAAACCACGAAACTGAGATATGATAAATCGAAATTAGCCAATAGAAGTGGGTATATAAAAATAAATATTTCAGACAAACAAGAAGAGAATAATATAACAAACACCTGAATACCTACTACCTAAATTAAGAAATAAAGCATCAAAAATACAATTGAGACCTTTTCTGTCATCTCCCCTCTCCCATTACCTTTTCCACACTACTGCCACATCTAGATGAGGGAATCACTGTCCTAAATTTGGTGTTTATCATTTACAACTAGTTTTTACAATTTAACCATATATGTATAAATATCTAAACAATATATAGTATAGATTTTATTTTTAAATATTATAAAAATATATCATAATATATGCATTATATGTAATGTGTTATTTACATTAATTACCTACTAATAATAGTTTTTTAAATGAAAAGTATCAAATACTTGGATTGATATTAGAATAACTTCCTATATTTTTATATATCATTTTCTTGTTCCATAAAATCAGCCCTAGTGCCAAGAAAGGTATTTATTCATTTCATTCTTTCATTCATTTAGTCAAAAACATTTACTGAATAACTACTTTATGTTGTCACAAGACAGATTCTATAGGGCTTAGATGATGAGTCAGAACTTAATTCTATCCTCGAGGATCTTTTTTAAAAAAGTATTTATTGAAATATAAACATCCAAGATGCTCAGTAAACTTCAAATGAGATAAATTTAAATAGATCCACACTCTACCCTGTTATAATCAGACTGTCAAATGCCAAAGATAAAGAGAGAATTCTGAAAGCTGCAAGAGAAAAGCAATGTCACGTACAAGAGAACCTCAATAAAATTTAATGCTGATTTCTCATCAGAAACCATGGAGGCAAGAAGGAAGTGGGAAAAAAAAAAGAAGTGGGAAGACATATTTAAAGGGCTCAAAGCAAAATAATGCCAACTAAGAATTTAACATCTAGCAAAATGGCTTTCAAAAATGAGGGTGGGTTAGTACAATCCCAGATAAAAGCTGAGGGACTTTGTCATCACTTAAAAAGCCATGCAATATATGCTAAAGGGAGTTCTGCAGATTGAAAAGAAAAGACACTAGAAAATTGACCAAAGCCACAAGAAGAATAAAGATCTCCAGTAAAGGTAATGACATGAGTAAATACAAATACTAGTACTATTTCATTTTTTGTTTGTAAATCTACTTTTTACTTCCTAACAGAATCTAAAAGGCAAGTGTTCCAGCCCAGCTTAAGCCTGAGACCAAAGAAAATAATAGGCAAAAAGTTTTCCATGAGTTTAATTTGGGACTTGCTTACAGGGGACGGTTCTTTGCAGATGGTGGCTGGTCAGGAAATGGAAATCAGTGATCTGCAAAAAATAAGAGGAAGGGGAATGCCTTAGATAGTAAAGCCTTGAAAGAGCTGGCCACAAAGAAGTCTCAGCTGAGACTCGTCAAAATTGATTACCAACAGTGATTAGGCTGAGTGACCTTCAATGTCTGTGTTCTAGAAGCACAAACAGCTGCATGCTCAAGGCTCTACTCTTTTCCCTAAGGGAGCGGGTTCCTGACCCCTGGGCTGCCATAGCAAATGCATAAAATGTAATGGTAAATCAGTGATTTTGGACCCACAGATATGCAATTAGTGAGAAGAATTACATAAAGGTGAGGAGACAGAGGGATATAGTGACACTAAATTAGAATCAAAGCAAATGAAATTGCTATAGATGTATAATGTTAAATTTAAGTTCTGTGGTAAGCTTAAAGAAAATATCAGAGAATGCAAATTCAGAGACAGAAAGTAAAGTACAAGTTACCAGCTTTGGGGGAAAGGTGAAGTGGAGGTTAATGTAAAATGAGTGTAGAATTTCTGTTTGGGGTGAAGGGAAAGTTCTACCAATGGGTGGAAGGCACAACTGCACCATTGTGAATGTGATTCATCACACTGAAGGGTATGTTCGGGAGATTTTGGAATGGGTGGTGTATGTTGTTCTAGGTGTTGCTAGCTGCCAGAATGCAACAGAGATGGATTGGCTTTCAATAAAAGGGGATTTATTCAGTTAATGTATAGTTCTTCAGAGGAAAGGCAGCTAACTTTCAACTGAGGTCCTTTCTTAAGTGGGAAGTCACAGGGCGATCTATGCTGACCTTCTCTCCAAGCCTCTGGGTTGCAACAACTTTCCCTGGGGTGATTCCTTTCTGCATCTCCAAAGGCCTGGGCTGAGCTGTGAGTGCTAAGATGAGGTATGTTGAGCTGCTTGGCTGTGCTCTAATTGAGCTCTCTCATTTAAGCACCAGCCAATTAAATCAAACATCATTCATTGCAGCAGGCAATCCTAGCCAACTGCAGGTGTAATCAGGAACAGATGAGGTTCACATGCCATTGGCTCATGTCCACAGCAACAGAACTAGGCACCTTCACCTAGCCAAGTTGACACCTGACCCTAACTACCACATGTCCACCCCTTGTAAACTTGGCAACTACACACATCACCTTAAACAACATCAAAGTGCAAAAAATTCTCTTCTGGCTGTGGACCTGTGAATCCCAAAACAAGTTATCTTGTGCCAATATGCAAAGGAGGGACAGACACAGGATCCATAGGGAGAAATTGGAAGGAAAAGCTGCAGGGCAAACACCATTGGATTTCAAAGTCTGAAAGTCATTTATCCTTCAGCTTTAGAAAGTAGCAGCCCCACCCTTTCCAAGGGCCTATACAGTGGCCTGCCTCTTTCCAAATCAACCCCAGAGAACATTAAGGAGACCACCTTTTTCTCGGCTCCACCCTCTCCAGGCATTGGAGCCACACCTGGGCTCTCTACCATTTCCAGGGCACACACTCAACCCCTCTATGTGGTGGCAGCCAGACTCTCCCCAGTCCCCAAGAAGTGTGCAGTACCTTTTCCAAGGCCTGAGGCGGCACAACTCTTCCACTGCAACAAGGTGGGAGACTCATCCTCTCCATGTATATGGGTGGGTCCCCTCTCCTGGCCAAGGTTTCTTGGCTTCAGAACTGAGCTTCCATGGTTCTCACTCTGCAAACTCCAATTTTATGGCCCCATTTGTCCAGATGGCAGTGATTCTATTTACACTAATAGTCTCTTCAAGCACTCTAGGACTTCTCCATCATTATCTTCACAGTTCCTCCAAAATCTTCCCCTTATCCATCCAGAAAACCATTCCAACATATCTGGTATTTGCAAACCACAGCAGCACCCCACTTCTCAGGTACCAAATCTGTTCTTGTTTGCTAGCTGCCAGAATGCAACACACCAGAGATGGATTGGCTTTCAATTAAAGGGTATTTATTCAATTACAGTGTAGTTCTTCAGAGGGAAGGCAGCTAATTTTCAACTGAGGTTCTTTCTTACATGGGAAGGCCTCTGAAAGCCTTCTCTCCAGGCTTCTGGGTTCCAACAACTTTCCCCAGGGTGATTCCTTATATATATATTTCCACAATTAACAAAAAAAGAAATAAAGATAAACAAAAATGATAATGACAATTAAATACAATACATTCTTAGATGGGATCTCAGAATGGAGGAGAAAAGGCTCAATAGGACAATACTATGATGTAAGAAAAATTGGAATACAAAATGTAAACTTCATATCAGTGTTAAACTTCTTGAACTGGATAACTGCACTTAAGATGATAATGTAAGTGAATAACCCTGTTCATAGTAAATGCACATAGAAGTATCATGCATTCAAGGATTATAATGTGTACAGTCTGCTCTCCAATGTTCATAAAAATGGATAGATAGGTAAGTAGGCAGGTAGACAGACACAGCAAAGGTGATAAAATGTTAAAAGTGTTGGATCTGGGTATCTAGGGGAATGGGAGTATACTGGAATTCTCTTTGTGGTATTTGAATTATTTTTGCAACTGTCCTGTAAGTTCGAAATTATTTAAAATGAAAGTTTTTAAAAAGGTATTTATTGAACATTTACTAGGTGATAACCTTTTTATATTCATTATTTCATTTGATTGTCTCAATAACTCAGTACTAGTTCATCACATGTTCACTGAACATTTATTTAACCTTGTGCCAGTTCAAAGCACTTTTAATGGAAAAGATAGAAAAAGTCCCTGCTCTCATAGAATTTTAAAAAGGCTAGACACACTACAGATGTTCATACAAAAAGCTAATTGCATATAGTATAAGTTCTATACAGAAAATATTACAACAGGATAAAGAGTGCAATCTAACCAAGACTTAGAAAGATTTAGTGATTTACTCAGGATATGCAGCTAGAGGGTGGCACTGCTTGGTCTGATTCAACCCTGTGCTTTTTCTACTCCGTTATCTGTTTACATTTTGATGTTTACTTACCTCTGCACATCATTTCCTACTGGAAAGGATATAGAGAAGAGGAGAAGCCAAGAGTCCTTCCTGATGTTCCTCAGACACCAAAGTGCAGATCAACTAGTCTCAAGCACTAGCTCTATCTCTAGCTCCCAGGTTCCTGGACAAGACCCTCCTCCCTCCACTTAAACTGGTAGATTCACCAAGCTCTGAGATTCATTTCACTTTAAAATTCTAAGTTCTAGAAAAGTGGCAGAAGATAAAGATGTCAAGATCATGAGCAGAAGATACGAAGAGCAGCACAACACCAAGGAATCTATGCCTCATTGCTAATGGGCAAAATTATTTAAGAATGATCTTTAAAATCTCAATGTGAAGATTCAAACTTTGACTAGGATATTGAAGAAAAAATATATGTAGCTATATGGATATTTTATCTTACAGACATTAAACAGTATAAATGTGATTTTCTTACAAAACTGTTATTAATCACTACTGCATATTATACATTATGGCTTCCTATAACAGAAGAAATACAGTAATTCATTTACACATAAAAACATAAACCAAACAATACAAAACAGAGAATAAGAGTAAATTTGTAAGTACCCCAAATTTTTCTGAGTCGTTTCTGAACTGTGCTCTCTTTGCTTTGGCTCTGTCATTTGATTCTGAGCTTTTATTAGAAATTAAAATTATATTAATAATATCAATACACTGTTTTGCTAAGAGCTATAGTGTTTTAAATTCATCCTGATTGATTTTTCATCAGTTTTAAGAGCAAACACTTTGGATTTATTACTATTTCTGAGGTAGTCTTTGTTTTTGAGCAACTAATCAATTTCACCTTAAAGAGAGATGATGATGATGGTGATGATGATGATGATGATGGTGATACCTTACAAGCTCTAAAATATAAAACATAAAGTAATAAACTATTTTCATCAACCATATTATTGGTCACTTTGTCTAAATAGTTTTTATGAGATTGGTATGTGTATTAAAGGATAAAACAAATGAAAACTAATGCAAAATTCTAATTCTACCATTCCCAATGTTGTCAACATGAAGAAAGTAGATACCATGTTAGAAAGAAGAATTATTCTATTAAAAACCTTCAGTGCTAAATTTGAATTAGAAATATAGGTATGATCATGGGATACAGGTTATTTTTAAAAATCTAACTTTGTCCACTAAAAAAGGCAAAATACCTAAGTTTAGTTACAATGAGCATCCTTTGCACCTAGATTGTTATTGTGAAATTTCATTTCCCACTAAAAAAATAGAGAGAGAGAATTCATTGGGGAAAAAAAGACTGATCCTAGGACTGCAGTGGGAAATACACAAGATGAGTCTGGAATATTTTGTAATAACAGGTAGCAAGAAATATATCAAAGACTATTAGAAAAGAGGATTATAAACCAAATGAACTCAGAAATGAACCCAAAGTGGGGCTCCTACTGTTCAAAGATAGAAAAATAAAAGTATCAATAAGGATTCTGGTTGCAATGGACTAAAAGACATGAAAATATTTAAACCATCATGATTCTTAAAAAAAAAACAACTATGTGTTCATCACTGAGAGAAATATTTATGGATGAAATTATATTATATCTAGTATTTGTTTCTAAATAATATGGCAGGGGAAGTTGGTGAGGGTAATTTGGCATGAGTTGATCATTGTTGAAGCTGGGTGATGGTACATGTGTGTGTATATCATCCTGTCTACTTTTATATATGTTTAAATTTTTCTAATATAAAATAATTCAGTTTGTATTTTGAAAGTATTATTTAAAAGTTACTGAATATGGTACTGGGAAAACTGGATAGCCACATGCAAAAGAAGGAAAGTGGAACCCTACCTCACACCATATACAAAAATTAACTCAAAATGGATAAACAACCTAAATTGCTAAAATAATGAAACTCTTATTTTATCTTATAAACTCTATCTTATCTTATTTTATTTAAGAAAACATAATGAATATCTTCAGTGCCTATATTAAGCAGTAGATTCTTAGGCTTTATGCCAAAAGCACAGACAACAACAAAAAAGATAAATTGAACTTCATACAACTTAAAAACTTTTGGGCGTCTAAGAACATTACCAAGAAAGTAAAAAGAAAACCAACAGATTGGGGAAAATATTTGGAAACAAGATATATGATAAGGGTTTAATACCCAGAATAAAGAAATCCTACAACTCAACAACAAAAAAGACAATCAAATTAAAATATAGGTAAAGGATTTCAATAGACGTTTCTCAAAAAAATGATATACAAATACCCAATAACCCCATGAAAATATGTTTCAAAGCCATTAGCCATTAGGGAAATGCAAATTAAAACCACAAAACACAATGAGAGACCACCTCATAACCACTAGAATGGCTATTATTAAAAGAAAATACAGAAAAAAAATACAGGACAAATATCACATGATCTCACTGATATGGAGTATTTAGAATAAGAAAATTCACAAAGACGGAAACTAGAATATAGTTTACCAGGGGCTGGGAAGAGTCTAGGAAATTGGAAGTTAAAAATTAATACAGAGTTTTGTTTGAGGTGATGGAAAAGTTTTGATAATGGACAGTGGTGATGGTAGCACAATATTATGAATGTAATTAACACCACTGAATTATATATTAGGTTAAAAAGGGAAATTTTAGGTTTCGTGTGTGTGTGTGTTTGTGTATTATTATTACTATTAAGATAATTAAAAAAAAAAAAAATAGGTCTCTACAACACAGTGAGCCCTAATCTGAACCATAGACTATAGCTAATAGTATGATTATAATAATATTGTTTTATCAATTGTAACAAAGTTACCACACTAATGTAAAGTGTAAATAATATGGAAAACACATGTGTGTGAGGGGAGGTGTATATGAGAACTCTATTTTTTGCATGGCTATTCTATCAACCTATGACTTCTCTAGCAAAAAAAGAAAAATTAAGAAACAGAAAATAACAAGTGCTGACAATGATGCAGAGAAATAGGAACTCTTAAACACTGTTGGTGGGAATGTAAAATGGTGTAACCACTGTGAAAAACAGCTGGATGTTTCTCAAAAAATTTAACATAGCACTACAATACGACCTGGCAGTCCCACTTCTAGGTATATACCTAATGGAACTGAAAAGTTGTAGCAGATAGTTGTACAACAATGTTCAGAGCAGCATTATTCACAACAGTCACAGGGTAGAAGCAACACAAATGCCCATCAGTAGATGAATAGATAAACAAAATCTACCCGAGAAATTAGGATTTAAGGGATGATTATGATTACTGACTCATTATATAGATATTCCTTTTAATTTTCTGGTATATAGAGATGGCAGAGGGAAATATCCAAAATCTTTGAACAGTAATCCAGCTGTCTTGATTTCTGATAATGATTGTATAGCCTTTATTTTATGCCCTTGTGATTGAAAACGTTGTGCCTAACCTCCTCTTGTACCCATCTATCCAGCTTTATTTTTATTTTAGAGTCTTGTGATCACTAAAGAAACCCATTATGTTTATTAATGAAGGGATTTGGGTCAGCTCAGAACCAACCAATCCCAAATTCAAAGTTATCTTAATAACCAAAACTGGAGCTAACCAAATGGGCCTGCATGCCATGCAAAGTAGCTTAGGCTTTAATCTATAAATTACCTATTCCTCATTGTAATACTAAAAATCATGCCCATTATCATATTAAGGCTGCCATTTTCTTACATACATTCTGTGACTAAGCATGTGGTCAATCTGTACATATTCAATAATTACATCATCTGGAGCCATTGTGCTCATTATCCTAAAACCTGCCCATGTTTTGATACTATAAAACTATCAAAATTACTGCAGTTCAGGGAGACAGATCTGTGGGCAGATAGGCCTTCTTATGTCCTGCTTCATGCCTAGCAATAAACTTTTTCTCCCTTTGAAACCCCGGTATCTTAGGAATTGGTCATTGGAGCACATAGAGCAGAAGACTCCACTGCCTTTGTCTGTAATTTGGCAACCCAGATAAGTAGTTGCCTGAGGCTGTGGAGCCCCCAGAAGAACAGGTAAGTAGAGTAACTGAGCCTTTTGTGGCTACTGGGTTGTCTTAAGCCTAGAGGCTCAGCAATCAGGTTTTTCTCTGTTCTGTCTGCACTCCAGATCCAAAGACAGATAATAAAGACTGAGATGGTACAATTTAGGAAGGCCTAGAGTGTACAATGATAGTGACTAAATGTACAAAAATTTAAAAATATTTTTGCATGAGGAAGAACAAAGGAATGTCATTCATATTTTAAGACTTCAACTTCTGTGTGAGACTAAAGGGAGAAATGTTTATCTGGTGCAAAATTTATATTTTGACTAGTGCCTTTCCCAATTTAACTTATATGGTCAGTTTAATTGAACACGATAAGTACATGGAACCTTGAATAAGGCATGAGATTTTGTAGGTTTGTCCAGGTTAGTGTGATGCCCCAATAAATCCCAGAGTCATTTGAACAGTGAATAGGGAAGTGTTTGCAAAGTCCCCTTGGGGGAATGGGGAGAAAGAGGGAAACATTCAATTTACCCATTTGGAGAATTCCTGATATTCTCTCAAGGAGTGGGGGCAACCAAATCAATAGGCCAAGCCCTCAGTCTTGGGGGTTGCCCCTCTGAAACTTATTCCTGCAAATGAAAGACTAAGCCTACTTAAAATTATGCCTAAGAGTCACCCCCAAGAAAACCTCTTTTGTTGCTCAGATGTGGCCTTTCTCTCTCTCTGAGCCAACATGGCAAGTGAACTCATTGCCCTTCCCCTCTATGTGGGCCATAACTCCCAGGGGTGTAAACCTCCCTGGTAATGTGAGACAGAAATCCTGGGATGAGCTGGGACTCAGCATCAAAGGATTGAGAAAACGTTCTCAACCAAAAGGGGTGTGCTGGTTTGAAAGGATGTATGTCCCCTAGAAAAGCCATGTTTTAATCTAAATCCTATTTCATAAAGATAGAATAATCCCTATTCAATACTGTATGTTTGAAACTGTAATCAAATCATCTCCCTGGAGATGTGATTTAATCAAGAGTGGTTGTTAAACTGGATTAGGTGACGACATGTCTCCACCCATTTGGGTGGGTCTTGACAAGTTTCTGGAGTCCTATAAAAGAGGAAACATTTTGGAGAATAAAGAGATTCAGAGAGAGCAAAGCAGAATGACTTAGTCATGAGAAACAGAGTCTACCAGCCAGCAACCTTTGGAGATGAAGAAAGAAAATGTCTCCAGGGGAGCTTCATGAAACAGGAAGCCAGAAGAAGCTAGCAGATGATGCTGTGTTTGCCATGTGCCCTTCCAGATGATCAAGGAACCCTGACCGTGTTCACCAGGTGCCTTTCTAGTTGAGAGAGAAACTCTGACTGTGTTCACCACGTGCCTTCTCACTTGAGAGAGGAACCCTGAACTTCATCGGCCTTCTTGAGCCAAGGTATCTTTCCCTAGATGCCTTAGATTGGACATTTCTACAGACTTGTTTTAATTGGGACATTTTCTCAGCCTTGGGACTGTAAACTAGGAACTGATTAAATTCCCCCTTTTTAAAAGCTATTCTGTTTTTGGTATATTGCATTCTGGCAGCTAGGAAACTAGAACAAGGGGGGAAGAGAGGAATGTGACAAAATAAAGTGAAGGTGGCTGGGAGATTTCAAACAGAGTCAAGAGGTTATCCTGGAGGTTATTCTTACACATTATATAGATATCCCTTTTTTTAGTTTATGGTGTATTACGGTGGCTAGAGGGAAGTACCTGAAACTATAGAGCTTTGTTCCAGTAGCCATGTTTCTTGAAGATAATTGTATGATGATATAGCTCTTGCCATGTGACTGTGTGATTGTGAAAACCTTGTGTCTCATGCTCCTTTTATCAACAGTATGGACAGATGAGTAAAAAATATGGATAAAAATAAACAAATAACAGGGGAACAAAAGTTAAAGTAAATTTAGTAGATTGAAATACTAGTGGTCAATGGGAGGGAGGAGTAAGGAGTATGACATATATGAGTTTTTTCTTTTTTCATTTTTCTTTATTTTGCTGGAGAGATGCAAATGTTAAAAAAGTATCATGGTGATGAATACACAACCATGTGATGATATTGTGAGCCACTGATTGTACACCATGTGTAGAATGTTTGTATTTTAAGAATGTTTGCATGTTTGTTAGTTGTGTACAATAAAAATAATTTTTAAAAAAAGCTTCAAAGAGAGAAACTGTTTCCAGTTCCAAGTCTAGACATCTGACTGGGTGAGCAGGTCATCAGGGTAAAAGTGGATTGGGGAGTAAATACGGTGGCTGGAGTCCCTCTAGACCTGGCTTTGAGGCCCAATACCACTTCCAGGATGATCTCCTTTACTCTGACCTCTACATCTTTCTGTTTTCTGGATACCATTCTATATGGGTACCCAGAAAAGCCCTAACCTGAGTTTGTCTGTTGAGTATACTCTTGGAAAATAAGTAATTCAACAATTAATTAGTGTTAAATGAAGGCATTTTTAACTATTAGCCATTGAGCTACCTAGGTATAGTAAGTGTTTAATGCTTGTTTAATTGTTAATAAGTATGTCAAGTGTTTAATGTCTTTTTGGACCCCAGAAAACTAATCAAGATCCACCTCAAATGGGTAGAGTCACATTTCCATCTATTCAAAAGGTCACACCCACAATTAGGTATGTCATATCTCCATCCTACAATATTGAATCATGATTAAAAGAGACAGTTTTTCCCCACAAGATTGGATCAGGATTAAAATATGGCTTTTCTGGGATACATAATAGTTTCAAACTAGCACAATGGCCAACTAGAATTTATTCCAAGTATTCCAAACTGGTTCAACAGAAGAAAATCAATTAATGTAATACACCACAGCAATAAATAAAAATGGAAAAAACACATGATCATCTTAATTGACACAGAAAAGAGATTAAATAAAATTCAACATCCTTTCTTGATGAAAACACCTCAAAGGATAGGAATAGAAGGGAACTTCCTCAGCATGAGAAAAGAAATATATAAAAAATCTACAGCTAACATCACACTCAATGGAAAAATACTGAAAGCTTTTCCTCTGAGATCAGGATCAAGACAAGGTTGCCCACTGTCACCATTGTTATTCAACATTGTACTAGAAGTTCTAGTTAGAGAAATTAGATAATAAAAAGAAATAAGAAACATCCAGATTGGAAAGGAAGAAGTAAAACTCTCACTGTTTACAGATGACATGATACTGTATGTATAAACTCCTGAAAAATCTATAGCAAAGATACTAGAGCTAATAAATGAGTATAGCAAAGTGAAAGGGTACAAGATCAATGTCCAAAAATCCATAGTATTTCTATACACTAGTGATGGGTAATCTGAGAAGAAAATTTTTGAAATTCACTTACAAGAGTTAAATATTTGGGAATAAATTAATAGTATTTCATACACTAGTGATGAATAATCTGAGGAGGAAATTTTAAAAATTCACCTACAAGAGTCAAACATTTGGGAATAAATTTAACCAAGGCCAGAAAAGACCTATACAGAGAAAACTACAAGAAATTGCTAAAAGAAATCAAAAAGGGCTTAAATAAATGGAAGAATATATGGTGTTCATGGGTTGGAAGACTACATATAATTAAGGTGTCGGATCTACTCATATTGATTTATAGATTCAATGCAATACCAATTAAAATCCCAACAACTTACTTTGCAGAAATAGAAAAACCATAACCAAATTTATTTGGAAAGGGAAGGTGGCCAGAATAGCTAAAAATACCTTGAGAAAGAAGAATGAAGTGGGTGGTCTCACACTACACAATTTTAAGTCATATTAAAAGCTACAGTGATCAAAACAGCATGGTACTGGCATAAAGATAGATATAGTGACCAAAGGAATTGAACTGAGTGTTCAGAAATATACTCTCTCATCTATGGACAATTGATTAGAGGTAGTCAAATTGACTCAACTGGACAGAGCAGTCTCTTCAACAAATGGTGCTTGGAGAACTGGACATGCATACCCAAAAAAATTAAAGAGCAATCTGACCTCACACCATAAACAATAATTAACTCAAAATGGATCAAAGACCTAAATTAGAGTGAAGATCATAACACTTTTAGAAGAAAATGCAGGGAAATATCATACATCTTATGATAGAAGGTGGCTTCCTAGACCTTACACCTAAAGCATGAGCAATGAAACAAGAAAATAGATAAATGGAATCTCCTCAAAATTGAACACTGTTGTGCATCAAAGGACTTTGTTAGAAAAGTGAAGTAAAACTATTACAAAGGATTTGTTTTTTCACTTTGCAAAAGTGAGGTGCTAAAATAGTTTAATATACTACATAGAAAGTGTTTGGGAAGTATGACAGTGGTTAGGGTGGATTTTCTATCCTTTTGTAAACTAATTTTGTATAAGTAAAATGTTGGTCATATCTTTAGAGATTGTATAAAAATTCTTAAAAACTTGACCATGTTCTCACTGTATCTGTATGATGTTAAACAAAGGTATGATGTTATCATAGTTTTAGTTATTCTTAGAAAAAGGCTACAGGTCATATAATCAGCCAAATTTATATCAATTGCACTGCTTTGCCCTCATGCTTCTCAAAAAACATATGTGGTCAGCTACAAATCAGATCTTCATTTGCAACAAGGAGGAATTTTCTAAAAGGGGCAGACAAGTATGTTATGTTTTACCTGTTAATCAACATAACAGTAAATGTGTAAAGGTAAAACAGGACAAAACCTCTGCTATGGTTTGCAGTATAAGAAAACTGTCAAATATATTTATTTATGGAAGTAGTTTCATTTAAAATACTTATATGAGAAGTAGGGCTTAAATTGTTAGCTCTCACTGCAATTACATTTACTTTTGAACTTGAACTGTTATTTCTAAATTCTGTGATGCTTTGCTATTTATATAACCTGGTAGTTCCCTGGAATCTTAAGTATCTCTGTGACACCTGAGACTCAAAATTAGAGTTCTCCAGCTCTGAGGGTTAGCATTTCTCCAAATAGCAACTGTTAAAGAGACTGAGAAAGAAATCAGACTTCAGTTAAAGATGTGATTGAACCTGATTGATTAGGACTGGGACAAATCAGAATACAGGGTAAAAGATAATATGGTCCGTATTTTGGGACTTTAACTTCTGTGTGAAACCCAAAGAACAGATGTATATGTCGTTCAAATTTAAATTTTCTGTAAGCACACTAATTCAGCTTGTCTGGTCAGTTTATTTAAACAATCTAGCTCAGCTTTATTTGACATGGAACCTAGATCAAGGAATAAAATGTTGATACACTCTACAATTAATGTTATACCCTGATACATTTCAAAGTATTGGGGGCCAAAAGGAAATTGAAAAAGTAAATTTCCCCATTTGGGAATCCTTGATACTCTCTTTAACAATGAAAGCTCCTAACTTAATGAGCCAAGCCCTCTATCTTAAGGCTTGCCCTTATGAAACTTAATTCTGTAATGGCAAAGCTATGCTTACTTCTCATTAATGCCTAAGAGTCATCCCCAGACAACCTCTTTTGTCATTCAGATATGGTCTCTCTCTAAGCCAAGCTCTGACCTCCCCCACTATGTAAAACATGACTCCCAGGGATGAGTCTTGCCCTGGCATCATGAGATTGGTTGACCAAAAAAGAGAAAAGAAAAGAAAGTTTTAATGGCTAAGAGATTTCAAATTGAGTTGAAATGTAATTCTGGAGATTACTCTCATGCAAGTTTCAGACAGATATTGCAAACTGCCACAGTATAGCAAGCCCTAACCAACAGTATTCCTGGATACCCTGAGCTCTATAAAAGTTTTACATATTAAGTTTGATTTTCAGAGACTTAAAGCCTCTATATTGTACCAGTGCCAGATAGGCTCTGAAACTCAGAAGTACCATACTCTCCAAGAACAACAACCAGTTTCCTCCCTCTATCTCTTAATCACAATGCCCCTTTTTCAGCCATGAAGAAGTTAGAAGAGTCATTTCGCTATCCCTCAAGATTGAGAGAAAATTATCAAATGAAAGGGAGTAGTTGTAAATAAGAAGTTAGAATTTCAGGGCTGATCATGTTTCCTGACTCACTATATAGATATTCCATTCTATTTTCTGGTATATTAGAGTATAGAGAGGGAAAGATCCCAAATCTTTGAATGGTAATCCAACTATCTTGATCTCTCATGACCAAATAACCTTTATCTTGTGTCCTTGTGACTGTGAAAACATTGTGACTAACCTTCATTTGTACCTATTTATCCAGTTTTTTTTTACTTTAGAGTCTTGTGATAATAAAGACACCCATAATGTTTATTAATAAAGGGTCTTGGGCCAGCCCAGAACTAAGCCACCCAAGTCCAAAGTTATCTTGATAACCAAAACTGCACCTAACTAAAATGATCCTGCCTGACATGCAAAGTAGTTTAGACTTTAACCTATAAGTAATCTATACCTCACTAAAATACCAGAAATCATGCCCATCATCATATTAAGACCAGCATTTTTCTTGTATGTAATCAATCTGCACACACTCAATAATTAAATTACATCTAATAATATCATCTGGAGCCACTGTGCCCATTATCCTAAAACCTGCCCACTTTTGATACTATAAAACAATCAGAAGGGTAGCCCATGGTGGCTCAGCAGGCAGAATTCTTGCCTGCCATTCCGGAGACCTGGGTTTGATTCCTGGTGCCTGCCCATGCAAAAAAAAAAGAAAGAAAACTATAAGAATGCTGTTCTAGTTCTCTCCTGTTTCTTTGCTTTGAAAAATAAGTCTGATGGAGGGGTCCAAGATGGCAGCTTAGCAAGGAGTGGGATTTAGTTCATCCTCCAGAGCAGCTAGTAAATAGCCAGGAAAAGTACAGAACTACTGGGACCACATCACTGACCAGACATACAGTGTATGCCAGTCTGAACAAGCTGGACCAACTGCAATACCACCCAGAACTGTAAGTCCCCCAAGCCATGGAGGTCCATGCCCCTCCCCTACAGGCTGGTTTCCAGAGGGGAAAGGAAAGAGACTTTACTAGCAGCAAGAGACTGAGCTTAACCAAGCTCCAATTGTGGAATTAATTAACAAATTCTAACTACTAAAAATAGGCCCCCGGCTCAGCTGAACGGGAGTAAAAGTTGCTGGGTTTTGCCCCGGCACAGAGCGGGCAGAGCTGACACAAAAAGAAAAAAAAATAGATATTTTTGGCTCAGCACAAAATACCTGAAAGGGTTTTGGGCTCTGAAGGAAAGGAGGGGGTACATAGGACCTGGAGATACACAGAGCAACATACCAACTTAAGCTCTTGATTGGCAAAGCTGAGGAATAGGGCTCCTGCTCTGAAAAGGATTTTTTTTCTTTTCTTTTTTGTGTCTATATTTCTATGGCTTGACTGCTCTTTGGATACAATTGTAAGGCTTCTCAGGCTCCAACTGCCCAAGGCAAGGGTGGAATTAAGCTTGTCTGAGAATTTTTCTGGAGGCTGTGCCTTCCCCAGGAGAGGGGTGGGGCCCAGTTCAGGTGGAATCCCTCCCACAAGGAATTCAGACCCCAGGGTCTGGAAAACTGAAGCGATTAAAGCCAGCCTACAACCTCTCCTCTGTGTTGACCACACCCCCAGCAGGGAAAGTCTGCTGAAGTTAAAGGTACCATATCACTTTAGGATATGAATGGATCCTAAAAGGATAGGATAGGAAAAACACAGAGTCTAGAGGCTTCGTAGAAAAGTCTTTCAAACTCCTGGGTCTTAACCTCAGGGAAAACTGATGCAGGTAACTCTTTCCTCCTGAGAGGAGGTCAGTCTGGTCTGGGAAAATCTGACTTTGGGTCTGTAATACCTAAGTAGACCTTAGGGAAAAAAAGGTACCATACAGGAAGGGCAAGAAACAAGAAAACAAAAACTGAAAAATTCTGATCTGTTAAATGAAACCTAAGCTAGAGGTCTAGAATAAGCTGGACTGAATGTCAAAGAACAAATAGACAACAAAGTCATTCACCAAGAAAATCCTAGGTAAAAAAGTGAAAACAATTTCCAGAATAAATTAATTAAGAAAAATAAATGTCTAGACGCCAGCAAAAAATAACAAATCACACTAGGAAAATTGAAGGTATGGCCCAGTCAAAGGAACAAACCAACAATTCAAATGAGATACAGGAGTTGAAACAATTAATTCAGGATGTTTGAACAGGCATGGAAAACCTCATCAAAAATCAAATCAATGAATCGTGGGAGGACAAAAAGAAGACAAGTGATGAACAAAAAACAAAGAAATCGAAAGTCTGAAAAAACAAATCAGAACTTATGAGAGTGACAGTCACAGCAGAAGAGTTGGGAAAAAACAATGGAAACCTACAATGTTAGATTTCAAGAGACAGAAGATAGGATTAGTAAACTGGAGAATGGGATATCTGAAATCTGACAAGCAAAAGAAAATAAAGTGGAAAGAATTGAAAAATATGAGCAGAGACTCAGGGAATTGAATGACAACATGAAACACATGAATATACATGTTATAAGTGTCCCAGAAGGAAAAGGAAGAGAAAAACTAATGGAGGAAATTATCACTGAAAATTTCCCAACTGTTATGAAACACTTAAAATTATAATTCCAAGAAGTACAGCATACCCCAAACAGAATAGATCCAGATAGACGTACTCCAAGGCTCTTACTAATCAGAATGTCAGATGTCAAAGAGAAAGAGAGAATCTTGAAAGCTGCAAAAGAAAAGCAATCCATCACATACAAAGGGAAACCTAATAAGACTATGCACAGATTTCTCAGCAGAAACCATGGAGGCAAGAAGCCAGTGGTATGATATATTTAAGACACTAAAAGAGGAAAAACTACCAACCAAGAATTCTATATCTAGCAAAATAGACCTTCAAAAATGAGGAGGAAATTAAAACATTTTCCGTCAAAAAATCAGTGAGATAATTTGTGATCAAGAGACTGGCTTGGCAAGAAATACTAAAGGGAGCACTAGAGACAGATAGGAAAAGACAGGAGAGAGAGGTTTGGAGAAGGGTGTAGAAATTAAGAATATCAGCAAAGGTAAAAAGAAGAGAAATTAGATATGACATATAAAATCCAAAAGGAAAAATGCTAGAAGAAAGTACTGCCCTTACAGGAATAACACTAAACATTAATAGATTAAACTTCCCAATCAAAAGACATAGATTGGCAGAATGGATTAAAAAACAGGACCCATCTATATGCTGCCTACAGGAGATGCATCTTAAGACACAAGGATAAATATAGGTTGAAAGTGAAAGATTGGGAAAAGATATTTCATGCAAACACAATCAGAAAAGAGCAGGAGTAGCTACACTAAAATCCAACAAATTAGACTTCAAATGTAAAACAATTAAAAGAGACAAAGAAGAACACTATATATTAATAAAAGGAACAATTAAACAAGAAGACAAACAATCATAAATATTTATGCACCAAGCCAGAGTGCTCCAAAATACCTGTGACAAGCACTGAAAACACTGAAAAAAGAAAAACAGACATATCTACCATAATAGTTGGATGCTTCAATTTCCTGCTCACTTCAATGGACAGAACATCTAGACAGAAGCTCAATAAAGAAACAGAAAATTTGAATAATAGAATAAATGAACTAAACTTAATAGACATTTATAGAACATTTCAGCCCATAACAGCAGGATACACCTTTTTGTCAAGTACTCATGGATCTTTCTCAAGGATAGACCATATGCTGGGCCACAAAGCAAGTCTCAATAAATCTGAAAAGATTGAAACCATACAAGACACTTTCTCAGATCATAAAGGAATGAAGTTGGAAATCAATAATAGGCAGAGGGCCAGAAAATTCACAAATATATGGAGGCTCAACAACACACTCTTAAACAACCAGTGGGTCAAGGAAGAAATTACTAGAGAAATCAGTAAATATCTCATGACAAATGAAAATGAAAACACAGCATATCAAAATTTATGGGATACAGCAAAGGCAGTGCTAAGAGGGACATTTATTGCCCTAAATGCCATAAAAGAGGAAAGAGAAAAAATCGAAGAATTAACTGTCTACTTGGAAGAACTAGAGAAAGAACAGCAAACTTACCCCAAGACAAGCAAAAGGAAAGAAATAATGAAGAGTAGAGCAGAACTAAATTAAAGAGAACATGAAAACAATCGAGAAAATCAACAAAATCAGAAGTTGGTTCTATGAGAAAAGCAATAAGATGGATGGACCCTTAGAGAGGCTGATAAAAAGAATAAGAGAGAGGATGCAAATAAATAAAAGCAGAAATGGAAGAAGAGTCATAACCACTGACCACACAGAATTAAAGGCAGTAATGAGAGGATACTATGAACAACTTTATGCTAATCAACTAGACAATGCAAATTAAGTAGACAACTTTCTAGAAAGGCCAGCATTGACTCAAGAAGAAATAGATGACCTCAACAAACCAATCACAAGTGAAGAAACTGAATTAGTCATTAAGAAGCTCCCAAAAAAGAAAAGTCCAGGACCAGATGGCTTCACATGTGAATTCTACCAAACATTCAAGAAAGAATTATTACCAATCCTGCTCAAACTCTTCAAAAAAATTGAAGAGGAGGGAAGGTTATCTAACTCATCCTATAAGCCAACATCACCCTCATTCCAAAGCCAGTCAAATAATTACAAGAAAATAAAATTAAAGTCCAATCTTTCTAATGAATACAGATCCAAAAATCCTCAACAAAATTCTTGCAAATTGAATCCAGCAGCACATTAAAGGAATTATACACCAGGCCAAGTAGGATTCATCTCAGGTATGCAAGGATGGTTCAACATAAGAAAAGCAATTAATGTAATGCACCATATCAACAAATCAAAGCAGAAAAACCACATAATCATCTCTATTGATGCAGAAAAGGCATTTGACAAAATTCAACATCCTTTCTTGTTGAAAACACTTCAAAGGATAAGAATACAAGGGAACTTCCTCAGCATGATAAAAAGAAATATATGAAAAACCCACAGCTAACATCATCCTCAATACAGAAAAACTGAAAACTTTCCCCCTAAAGGATCAAGAACAAGACAAGGATGTCCACTATCACCACTGTTAGTCAACATTGTGTTGGAAGTTCTACCCAGAGCAATTAGACAAGAAAAAGAAATACAAGGCATCAAAATTGGAAAGGAAGAAGTAAAACTCTCACTGCTTGCAGATGATATGATATTATATGTTGAAAACTCTGAAAAATCCATAGCAAAACTACTAGAGCTAATAAATGAGTATAGCAAAGTGGCAGGTTACAAGATCAACACTCAAAAATCTGTAGTGTTTCTCTACACTAGTAATGAGCAATCTGAGGGGGAAATCAAGAAAAAAATTCCATTTACAATTGTAACCAAAAAAATAAAATATTTAGAAACAAACTTAACTAAGGATACAAAAGGTCTATACAAAGAGCATTACAAGAAATTGCTAAAAGAAATCACAGAAGACCTAAATAAATGGAAGGGCATACCGTGTTCATAGATTGGAAGACTAAATAGAGTTAAGATGTCAATTCTACCTAAAGTGATATATAGATTCAATGCCAATTAAAATCCCAAAAAC
Source organism: Tamandua tetradactyla (assembly GCF_023851605.1). NCBI lineage: Eukaryota > Metazoa > Chordata > Mammalia > Pilosa > Myrmecophagidae > Tamandua > Tamandua tetradactyla. Next base: position 135,101,322 of record NC_135331.1, read on the forward strand.
TTACTTTTCAGAAATAGAAAAACCAATAACCAAATTTATCTGGAAGGACAGGGTGCCCTGAATAGCCAAAAATATCCTGAGAAAGAAAAATGAAGTCAGAGGTCTCACATGACCTGACTTTAAGGCATATTATGAAGCTACAGTGGTCAAAATAGCATGTACTGGCATAAAGATAGATATACTGACCAATGGAATCAAATAGAGCATTCAGATATAGACCCTCTCACCTATGGACAATTGATCTTTGATAAGGCAGTCAAGCCAACTCACCTGGGACAGAACAGTCTCTTCAATAAATGGTGCTAGAGAAATGGATATCCACATGCAAAAGAATGAAAGAGGATCCATATCTCATACCCTACACAAAAATTAATTCAAAATGGATCAAAGACTTAAACATTAGCTCTAACACCATAAAATTTTTAGAAGAAAATGTATAAATTTGATAAATTTGTACAAATTTGGTTTCCTAGATCTTCCACCAAAAGCATGAGCATTGAAGAAAGAAATAGATAAATGGGAACTCCTCAGAATTAAACATTTTTGTGCATCAAAGAACTTTGTGATGAAAGTAAAAAGACAGCCTATACAATGGGAGACAATATTTGTAAATGATATATCAAATAAGGGTGTAGTATCCAGAATATATGAAGAGATTGTTCAACCAACAACAAAAAAGACAACCCAATTACAAAATGGGCAAAAGACATGAACAGACATTTCTCAGAAGAGGAAATACAAATGGCCAAAAGGCACATGAAAAGATGCTCAACTTTCCTGACTATTAGGGAAATGCAAATAAAAACCACAATGAGATATCATCTCACACCTACCAGAATGGCCATTATCAATAAAACAGAAAATGACAAGCACTGGAGAGGATGTGGAGAAAGAGGCACACTTATCCACTGTTGGTGGGAATGTAAAATGGTGCAGCCATTGTGGAAGGTAGTTTGGTGGCTCTTCAGGAAGCTAAGTGTAGAACTGTCATATGATCTGGCAATACCACTGCTAGGTATGTCCTCAGAGGACATGAGGGCAATGACGCAAATGGACATTTTCACACCGATGTTTATAGCAGCATTATTTACAATTGTCAAGAGAGGAAACAGTACAAATGTCCATAACAGACGAGTGGCTAAACAAGCTGTGGTATATACATACGATAGAATATTATGCAACTCTAAGACAGAATAAAGTTATGAAGTATGTAACAACCTGGGTGGACCTTGAGGACATTATGCTGAGTGAGATTGGCCAGACACAAAAGGACAAATACTATATGGTCTCACTGATATGAACTAACATTAATGAATGAACTTGGAGAATTTCAGTTAAGAACAGAGACCATGAGGAGATAGAAATAGGGTAGTTTTGGAGTAATTGGAGCTGAAGGGATACAGATTGTGCAACAGGACTGATTGTAAAAATTCAGAAATGGATAGCACAGTGCTCCTAACTGTAGTACAACAATGTTAGTACACTGAATGAAGCTGAATGTGAGAATGATAGAGGGAGGAGGGCTGGGGCATAAATGAAACCAGAAGGAAAGACAGACAATAAAGGCTGAGATGGTATAATCTAGGAATGCCTATAGTGTACAATGATGATGACTAGATGTACAAATTTAAAATTTTTTTTGCATGAGGAAAACAAAGGAATGTCAATATCACAGGGTATTGAAAATAGATGGTAATTCATATCTTAACACTTTAACTTATATGTGAGATTAAAGCAAAAAATGTTTATTTGGTAAAAAATTTATATTTTGACTAGTGCCTCTCCTAATATAACTTATATGGACAGTTTAATTGAACACCATAAGTACATGGAACCTTGAGTAGGGCATGAGATTTGGTAAGTTTGTCCAGAGTAATGCCTGATAAATCCCAGACTGATTTGAACAGTGAAGAAAAAAGTATTTGCAAAGTTCCCTTAGGGGAATGGTGAGCAAAGAGGAAAATTCAACTTTCCCATTTGGAGAAGGCCTGATATTCTCACAAGCAGTAAGGACAAAAAAATCAACAGGCCAAACCCTCAATTTGGGGTTTGTTCATATGAAACTTATCCCCACAAAGGATAGGCTAAGCCTACTTAAAATTAGGCCTAAGAGTCACCTCCAAAGAACCTCTTTTGTTTCTCAGATGTGGCCTATCTCTCAGCTAACATGGCAAGCGACCTCACTGTCTTCCCCCTCTCTACATGGAACATGAATCCCAGAGGTGTAAACTTCCCTGGCAACATGGAACAGAAATCACAGAATGAACTGGGACTCAGCATCAAAGAATAGAGAAAACTTTATTGACTAAAAGGGGGAAGAGAGAAATAAGACAAAATAAAATGTCAGTGGCTGAGAGATTTCAAATAGAGTCGGGAGGTTATCCTGGAGGCTATTCTTATGCATTATATAGATAGCCCCTTTTTAGTTTAAGGCATATTAGAGAGGCTAGAGGGAAGTGCCTGAAACTGTAGAGCTTTGTTCCAGTAGCCACGTTTCTTTAAGATGATTGTATAATGATATCACTGTCACAAAGTGACTGTGTGATTATGAAAACCTTGTTCTGATGCTCCTTTTATCTACAGTATGGACAGATGAGAAAAAAATATGGATTAAAAATAAATAAATAATAGGGGGAACAAATGTTAAAATAAATTAGGTAGAGGGAAATACTTGTGGTCAATGAGAGGGAAGGGTAAGGGGAATGGTATGTATGAGTTTTTTCTTTTTATTTCTTTTTCTGGAGTGATGTAAATGTTCTGAGAAATGATCATGGTGATGAATATACAACTGTGTGATGATATTGTGAGCCATTGATTGCACACCAAGTAGGAATGTTCATACATTATAATGTTCATGTTTGTATATTGATTGGTTTTGTTAATAAAAATTTTTTTTAAAGTCTGATGAGGGTGGGCTACCGTGGCTCAGCAGGCAGAGTTCTCACCTGCCATGATGAGACCCGGGTTCAATTCCCCGTGCCTGCCCATGCAAAAAAAAAAAAAAAAAAAAAGTCTGATGATTGAAATTTTTGGCGTCCTTGGTTGTTAAACATTGTGCTCAGAGAAAAGATCATGCTACTAAAGTATCAAAATATAAAGGCTAAACATGCATAGAATAAAATCAGATAAAGAATCTTGAGATGGAACGATAAATGGTCACTTGGCCAAGTTAAAAGCGCTTACAGGAGCAGAGGTAGAAGAGAGAAAGTGACAAGCCCAAGAATTCTACTGTTCACTCTCTCCCAGACCCCAAAGAATTGGAATACAGCAAAAGTGAGTCAAATCTGAAATCTAACCTTAGGAACAGTATGATTTCAGGAACAAGAATTTTTCTTGGTTCAGAAAAAAAATTCCTATTTAATATTACCTGCAACTTCTCTAATAGAAGATAGAGCTTTTAACCAGAGATGAAAAATTAAAATGCCAGAATTAACGTATTAGTGTGAGTGACTGTCCACAACATGCAAATGAAATATAAAATCTCTTGATATAGATAGATGTTTAGAATCAAGAAGCTGTCTACTTGAAGGGAAAGAGTAAATTCTCTGAAAAAAGAAAGGTTGCACAAAGGTCACACTACAGAGAGGACTTCAGGGACTTCTCAATTTTGCAATTCATTAAAACCTGTACAAAATACTAATTAAAAGCTTAAATTTGACTGAGACCTTCACTCAAATCCTACCTAGATCATCCTAGGTGTATGATCTTGACATGTCATTTCACCTCTCTGACCCTCAGTATTCTCATCCTTCAAATAAGGATAAAACTAATACTTACCTCGTAATTGTATGAGGATTACAAGAGCCAATATACAGAAAGCATTTGGCACAGTGCCTGGCACATAATAAGCAATTAATACATGTTGGTTATTAATATCACTTCACAATACTTGAATATATAGCTTGTAGGAGTAAATATGTTTAACAGTCTTACTCATCTGTGTTTAGCAAAGTGTATAAGTTTCCAGCAGAGTTACAGGAAACCTCTCAAATTAGGACATAATATATTTTTATTTCTATACAAATTTTCCCAAAAGTAAATCACATATCAGACAAAGGTTTGATTTCCTGTATTTACAAGGAAGTTATACAACTTAACAAAAGAATAAACAATCCAATTCTAAAATGGCCTAAAGATATGAATAGGCATTTTTTCTAAAGAGCAAATACAGATGGCTCAAAAGCACATGAAGAGATGCTCATTTTCACTGGCTATAAGTGAAATGCAGATCAAGACTACAATGAGATACCACCTCGCACCTATAACAGTGGGTGCTATTAAACAAACAGGAAACTACAAATGTTGGAGAGGATGTGGAGAAACTGGGACACTTATGCACTGCTGGTGGGAATGTATAATGGTGCAGCCACTATGGAAGACTGTTTAGAGGTTCCTTAGGAAACTAAATATCAAGCTGTCCTATGAACCAGCAATAGCACTACTTTGAACATACCCAGAAGAGCTGAAAGCAATGACACAAACAGACATTTGCACACTGATGTTCATAGCAGCATTATTCACAATTGCCAAAAGATAGAAACAAACCAAATGCCCATCAACAGATGAGTGGATCAACAAAATGTGGTATATTATGCAGCAGTAAGACAAAGGATGTCCTGAAGCATGTGACAAGATGAATGAAACTTGAGGACATAATGCAAGTGAAATTAGTCAGACACAAAAGGACAGATACTGTATGATTCCCCTTTTATGACCAGCATAAAGGTATAATCAGAGGCTATTAATACAGAGGATAGGGGACTTAGAGATACATAAAAGTTAGAGATGGGTGAACTGTTAGCTAATGAGATTGAACTTCAATATAAGGGAATATATAGGAGTGAAGGCGATTCTCTAGTGGGTCTAGAAGTAATATTACCATGTTAAAGATGAACAAGATTGAAAGGGGTTGTATAAGACCTATGTGTCCCACTGACTCATACTAGAAATATGAATGAGTTCTCAAAAGAATTCCTTCAAACATATGATTTTGGTATAAAGAGTGTTAAATCCAAGGAAAACTGCTGTCATATGCTATGAGCTATGTACAAAAGGAAACCATCAGCATTACCTCAGCACCAGCAGAGGTAAATAATGGGGTTAGGGACAAGATTTAAGAGGAGATTTAAATTTCCTATTTGGTAAGGGTGTGTTTATCAGTTTTCTGTTTCTTGGGAACAATGAAATTATCTAAAATTGAGAATACGGATGGTCTATAGATGTTGTGCCCTCTACATGATGCCCAATGAATGCAGGTGGCTGAAGGATGCACTGAAAGAGAAATAGATTGGTGAACCATGATGTATATTTATGAAAGAGGGTTGTACTGCTACAAAAAGGAACAATGTCATGAAGCATGCAAAGATTGAATAAACATGTGGGACATTTAGCAAGACAAAATAAGCCAGAAACAAAAAAAAACAACAACAATGGTATGGTCACTTTTAGAAAATGCTTGTAAGAAAACAGGGGCCTAGATTGTAAGTTTTTAGAACAGACACATTAAGTCCAGAGTGGTGATTATTATTTCTGGATTTTGGGAGGCTGTTTTATATATATATAACCTGATATTTAGAGACAAGAACAAAGCCAAACTGGTGGGGGTTAAAGTAATTCAGAACATAGGGGTAAGGAAGACAGTGTCTATATTTTAGAATCACACATACCATTTGAGACCAATGGAAGAAAGTTTTATTTGATCTGGAACTGAAATTTTCTCTAGTGCATAATCTAATTCAACCTACCTGTATAGCTCATTTGAACAACTGAAGCAGAGGAAGTACAGATTAAGAAAGAGGTCTTTTAATCCTGTATAGATTATTGTAATGCCTGGAAACATCCTAGAGTATATTAAGCAGATAATCAAAAAGTATTGTCAAAGTCCCCTGAGGGAGGGGAGAAAGACTATGGAACTATTCAACTTTACATCAGGGAATCCCCTAATACTGTGTCAAATTTTAGGGATGCCTAAATCAATAGGCCATGCCCTTGATCATGAGGCTTATTCTTGTGAAGCTTATGTAGGTAGATGAGACACTTAGACTACCTATAGGCATGCCTGAGAGTTAATTCTGGAGGACCTCTGCTTCTGCTCAGATGTGGCCTCAGTCTCTTTAAGTCCAACTCTGCAACTGAAATCATTGCCCTCCCCCTTACATGGGGCATGACATCCCGGGGTGAAAGTCTCCCTGGTAATGTGGGAGAGATAACTCCCAGGGATGAATCCAGACCTGGCACCATGGGATCAACAATTACATCTTGACCAAAAGAGGAAAAAGATGTGTAATTAATAAAGTATCAGTGGCAGAGAGAGTTCAAACAGAGTCAAGAGGCTACCCTTTAGGTGGCTCTTATGCAAGCTTCAGGTAGACCTTGCTACCTATCATAACCTGCCAACCCTCGACCAGGATCATACCAGCCAATTGCCACCTATGGCAATATATGATTCCACAAGAGATCCAGGCTCTAGAGTAACTTTCCAGAAACCCACAACCTCCAGATGGGTCCCTAGTCCAGATAACTCCTGAAACCTAACTCCTGAAACCTAGCCCAGCCTCTCCAGAACACAAGATAGTTCCATCTCCCTAACCCATATTAATGACAGACCCTTCCAATATCAAAAATTTAGAATTGCCATAGCCCAAACAAACCCAAAGAGAGGTATGTGTGATGGTAGAACTATACATAGAAGATAGGACTTAACAAATGAATATGAATGCTGAATCATTAAATTGCAATCTCTTTTAGTCTCCAGTATTTTAGAGCAGCTAAGAACTAAAAACCTAAAATTGTGAAATTGTAACCCATGTCAAAGTCTGAAATATGTTCCACAACTAATTGTGGTGCTGTGCTTTGAAATTTATAGCTTTATCATATATATGTCATTGTTTACAAAAAACAAAGGAAAAAATAGTCTATTGTGGTGATGTATTAGGATTCTCTAGAGAAATTGAATCAACAGGAAATATTCATAAATATAAAATTTATAAAACTGTCTCATGTAACCATGAGAATGTAGTATCCAAAATCCATAGGGCAGGCTGTGAAGCTGACCATTCTGATGGAGGGTCTGGGCAAACGCCACAGGAGAGGCTCACCAGCCAAAACAGGAACAGAGACTGTCTCTTCTCAATTCTCCTTAAAAGGCTTCCAGTGATTAGATTAAGCATCACTCTTTAAAGAAGACACTCCCCTTGGCTGATTACAAATGGAATCAGCTGTGGAGATAGCTAATGTGATCATAATTTAATTCTATGAAATGTCCTCATAACAACAGACAGGCCAGCACTTGCCCAACCAGACAAACAGGTACCACCACCTCGCCAAGTTGACACATGAACCTGACCATGACAGGTCACCCCTTGTCAACTTGGTAGCTATACTCATGAACTTAAACCATATCTAATTTCTAAACAGAAAACAATAAAAGATGCATTTTTTACCTCACCTAGCAATATTCAACTGTCCTGCATATAACTGGAAACACATTAAATCTCTCTAGGATAGGGTGCAAGTCCTTGGGTAATAGTCATTCTTAAACTTGATATCTTACAACTTAAATAGTATAACATAAATAAAACAGCATTACAGTCCTCATTTCTGTAACTGATCACGTGGTCATAGTTCATATTTATCACTAACTTCTTCCACTACCCATTCCATGCTCCCTTTACCCTCAGCAAGCTCTTCAGCTGGCCGTGGTCCACTGCCTCGTGGGGTAACCCAAACCTTCATTCCTGAAGTTTCAGAGCCATTGGTAGTACTGCTTGGATTAGGTTGTTGCAGTTTTCCATTGATTTTTTAATCACAGGGCATGGTAGTACTAAAAGATGCCCTAGGAGATCTCCTATATTCCAGGAAAACTCTTCTTTACCTCCATTGTGTAGTTGCAGTCCTATTTCCCCCTGATAGTCAGGGTCAATCACCCCAGCCAATAATGTTATCCCCTTCTTGGCTTGTGATCCAGGGGCATGAGTAGCACAAAGTGACCAGGTGGCAACTTATATTCCAGTTCAATGGAATCATTGTTGTTTCTCCTGGTGGAAGCACTCCCCCTTTTGAAACTAAAGCATGTAGACTAGTAGAGCTCAGGGTTGCAGGGACAGGGAGAAAAACTTTCCCAATGGATCACTAGGGGTAATAGTGAGTGGTGCCACTCCCATTTCCACCCGTTGGTTGCTGGACCCATGGATCTGGACTATGGTAGAAACAGCACCATACAATGGACACTGATTCAGAACATACACAGCTTCCAGTACAACATTACAACAGCCCTTGAAGGTATTGCCACCTAGTTGGTAGTATAATTGAGCATCCAAAAGACCATTCCACTGTTCTAACAATCCAGCTGTTTCTGGATAATGGGGAACATGGTGAGACTAGATAATTCCATAAATATGTGCCCATTTCCACACTTCATTTGGTGTGAAGTGTGTTCCTTGAACAGAAGCAATGCTGTGTGGAATACCATGATGATGGATAAGGCATTCGGTAAGCCCATGGATGGTAGTTTTGGCAGAAGCATGGCATGCAGGGAAAGCAAACCCATATCCAGAGTATGTGTCTATTCCAGTTAGAACAAATTGCTGCCCCTTCCATGAAGGGAGTGGTCCAAAATAGTCAACCTCTTACCTTGTAGCCAGCTGGTCACCTTGGGGAATGGTGCCATATCTGGGGCTGAGTGTGGGTCTCTGCTGCTGGCAGATTGGGCACTCAGCAGTGGCTGTAGCCAGGTCAGCCTTGGTGAGTGTAAGTCCATGTTGCTGAGCCCATGCATAATCTCCATCCCTACCACCATGACCACTTTGTTCATGAGCCCATTGAGCAGTGACAGGAGTTGCTGGGGAAAGAGGCTGACTGGTATACACAGAACGGGTCATCTTATCCACTTGATTATTAAAACCTTCCTCTACTGAAGTCACCCCCTGGTGTGCATTCACATGAGACACAAATACCTTCATGTTTTTAGCCCACTCAGAAAGGTCTATCCATATACTTCTTCCCCAGACCTCTTTGTAACCAATTTTCCAATTACGGTCTTTCCAAGTCCCTGACCATCCAGCCAAACCATTAGCAACAGCCCATGAGTGAGTATTCAAATGCACCTCTGGTCAGTTCTCCTTCCAAGCAAAATGAACAGCCAGGTGCACTGCTCAAAGTTCTCCCCATGGGGAGGATTTTCCCTCACCACTGCCCTTCAAGGACACCCCAGAAAGGGGTTATAGTGCTGCAGCCCTCCACTTTCAGGTAGTACCTCCATATCATGCTGAGTCATCTGTAAACCAGGCCCGAGTTTTCACTTCCTCAGTCAATTCACTGTAAATACTCCCCAAGAGGCCATAGCTCTGGTCTGGAAAAGAAAAGGAAATGTGGCAGGAGTGGAGACCATGGGCATTTAGGCCACTTCCTCATATACTTACTTGTGCCTTCAGGACCTGCTCTGGCCCTATGTCATATATGCCATTTCAATTTTATGATAACTGCTGCTGTGCACATCCAACTTTATGGCTTGGTGAGTCAGACAACACTCAGCTTATGATAGACAACTCAGGTCTCATGGTAAGTTGGTGGCCCAAGGTTAAGCATTTGGTCTCTACTAAGGCCCAGTAGCAGGCCAAAAGCTGTTTCTCAAAAGGAGAGTAGTTATCTGCAGCAGATGGTAAGGCTTTGCTCTAAAATCCTAAGGGTGTGCATTGTGATTCTCCTATAGGGGCCTGCCAAAGGCTCCAAACAGCATCTCTATTTGCCACTGACACTTCCACCACTATTGTATCTACTTGATCCTATGGTCCAAGTGTCAGGGCAGCTTGTACAGCAGCCTGGACCTGTCGCAGAGCCTCCTCTTGTTCAGGTCCCCACTCAAAATTAGCAGCTTTTCTGGTCACTTGATAAATGAGTGACTGGAGTAGCACACCCAAATGAGGAATATGTTGTCACCAAAATCCAAAGAGACCAACTAGGCATTCTGCTTCTTTTTTGATCATAGGAGGGGCCAGATGCAGCAACTTAGCCTTCACCTGAGAAGGGATATCTCCACATGCCTCACACCACTGGACACCTAGAAATTTCCCTGAGGTGGAAGGCCCCTGAATTTTTGTTGGATTTATCTCCCATCCTCTGACATACAAATGCCTTACCAGTAAGGCTAGAGTAGTTGCTACTTCTTGCTCACTAGTCCAATCAACATGATATCATCAACATAACAGACCAGTGTGATGTTTTGTGGGAGGAAGAAATGATCAACGTCCCTGCAGACAAGATTATGACATAGGCTGGAGAAATTACATAGCCCTGAGGTAAGACAGTGAAAGTATATTGCTGACCTCGCCAGCAAAAAGCAAACTGTTCTGGTGGTCCTTACTAACAGCTATTGAGGAAAGCATTTGCCAGATCAATAGCTGCATACCAGGTACCAGGGGATATACTGATCTGCTCAAGCAGTGATACCACATCTGGGACAGCAGCTGCAATTGCAGTTACCACCTGGTTGAGTTTACAATAATCCACTGTCATCCTCCAAGACCCATCTGTCTTCTGCACAGGCCAAATAGGAGAGTGGAATGCAGATGTGATGGGAATTACCACCCCTGCATCCTTCAAGTCCTTAAGAGTGGCAGTAATCTCTGTAATCCCTCCAGGAATCCAGTATTGTTTCTGATTTACTACTTTACTAGGTAGGGGCAGTTCTAGTGGCTTCCACTTGGCCTTTCCCAACATAATAGCCCTCACTATATGAGTTAGAGAGTCAGTGTGGGGATTCTGCCAGTTGCTCAGTATGTCTATTCCAATTATGCATTCTGGAACTGGATAAATAAGTACAAAATGAGTTGAGGGGCCCACTGGAACCACTGTGAGATGGACCTGAGCTAAAACTCTACTGATCACCTGACCTTCAGAAGCCCCCACTCTGACTAGTGGACTAGAGTGATGTTTTAGGTCCCCTGGAATTTTGTCACTTCTGAACCAATGTCTAATAATCCCCAAAATATCTGATCATCTCCTTTGCCCCAATGTGCAGTTACCCTAGTAGAAGGCCATCGGTCTCCTTGGGGAAGGCTTGGAGGAAGATTATCAGTATAGATTTGTGGCAGTGAAACAGGGTTCTTCCCCAAAGGGACCTGGTCTCCACTTTATTCAAGGGGCTCTGGGTCTGTAAACTGTCTCAAGTCTGGAAATCGAGTAAGGGGCCATGACTCTGTGTTTTTGTAATTCAAGTTAGACTTCTGTTCACTTGACCTAGAACTCTTTTACTTATACAGCTCAAACAAGAATTTAGTAGACTGCTCATCTGTTGTAGTTCTAGGTATCCCATGATCTACTAGCCAATGCAACAAATATCTGCAAGTCAGATTATATTTTTGACTCCTGTTTTGAGTTTGCTATTATAATAGCCACACCCACCCTGTCTCTGGCGATTAAGTGCTGCCACCTGGCTTCTGCCAACTCGGGATCCGGTCATCCTCATTGTGTTTAAGGATTCCAGCTCACTGACAGCAGTTCCCACAGTAATGTCTGACCTACAGAGAAGTGCAACTACAGAGTCTTCAGGGATGATGGCACTAGTCTCACAAATTTATTTCTCACTGTTCTGGTTAGAGGTGCATCCTCCGAACATTCCTGTAATGTAAGAGCAGGCTTTGCATGATAAATCCACTCTAACATTCCAATCTCTCTGAGCCTCTGGATCCCCTCATCTACATATACCAGAGCAGTTTTGTCATTTCAACCTCAGGTAATGTTGGCCACCTTTTGATCCATGTTTCAACCAACCATCCAAACAAACTTTTAATGGCTTTTCTAACCCCTCAAGCTATAACATTGAATGCAGAATCTCTGCTTAATGGGCTCATATCAACAAATTCAGCCTGATCCAGGCTTATGTTCCTCCCAATGTTACCTCATACCCTTAAAACCCATTGCCACATATATTCCCCTGACTTCTGTCTATATAACTGGAAAATGCATGCAGTTCTTTTGGAGTATAACATACCTTCTCATGTGTGATACTTTGTACCTCACCTTTAGGGGCCTGTTGGACTTTAGTCTAGTTATAGGTCTGGAAGAAATGAGGGGTGGTGGGGATGGGTCATGAAAAGAATTAGAAGTATCTTCCAAGCCATTTGCTTCAAGGCATTCATTTGCCATTTCATCTGGTCAAACAGGATTAATCAGTCTAGGGATAATCCCTTCAGGTGGAGGTTGGGTGGCCAACTCCTCAAGGCAAGCTGGAGGTGGGGCAGCTATGTCATCAGGGCAGACTATTACAAGTGTGCTTGTTTGAAAGGATGTATGCCCCCCCAAAAAAGCCATGTTTTAATCAAAATCCCATTTCATAAAGGTAGAACAATCCCTATTCAATACCGTATTTTGAAACTGTAATCAGATCATCTCTCTGGATGATGTGATTTACTCAAGAGTGGTTGTTAAACTGGATTAGGTGATGGTATGTCTCCACCCATTTGGGTGAGTTGTGATTGGTTTACTGGAGTCCTATAAAAGAGGAAACATTTTGGAGAATGGGAGATTCAGAGAGGGTAGAGCAAACGACATAGTCACGAGAAGCAGAGTCCACCAGCCAGCGACCTTTGGAGATGAAGAAGGAAAACACCTCCTGGGGAGCATCATGAAACAGGAAGCCAGGAGAAGAAGCTAGCAGATGATGCCGTGTTCACCATGTGCTTTTCCAGAGCAGAGAGGAATCCTGACTGTGTTTGCTTTGTGCCTTCTCACTTGAGAGAGAAAGCCTGAACTTCATCGGCCTTCCTGAACCAAGGTATCTTTCCCTGGATGCCTTTGACTGGACATAACTATAGACTTGTTTTAATTGGGACATTTTCTCAGCCTTAGAACTGTAAATTAGAAACTTATTAAATTCCCCCTATTTAAAAGCCATTCCATTTCTGGTATTTGTATCTGGCAGCTAGCAAACTAGAACAGGGTTATTAGAAGAGACTCAGCATGACCTATGGTTTCAACCTCACCCCCGACATCATTATCAATCCATATGTTACTATCCCATTTTTCAGGGTCCCACTCCTTTCCAATCAATGCCCTCACTTTAATGGCAGACATCATGCATGATTGAAATTTCAGCTTACAACAACTTTAATGTTGTAAAATCACTACTCTAAAGATAAGATTCTGAGTCTGATTTTCAGAGATCTCAAGTCTACGGCTACAAGAAATAAGATTCTCTACAGGACACTCATAGAAACATTTACATTTGTCAGACAGCGCTTAAGCTTCTTGTTTGAAGCCTTACACCCATCCCTTTCACTCATTTATGTATCCAGTGTATCTAACAACAACCAGCCAACATCTCTATACCTATTTCCACAAAACTCAGTAAAGATGTCAAAAACATTATCCCCCAGTGCCTGTCTTTGTTCAAGTGAAGCATTAGAAGAATCAAATGGTGATATTTTGACTATCTCTTTTGCCAACTCACCCCATTAATTGACAGTGTCATTCTGATTGTGGAAATCAGAGTCCTTAGGGTCTTTGAGTCATCAGAGTACAATCCATTCATAAAAAAACATTTTTAAGATTCTGTTTCTTAAAAACCACTCCTGGTACCAAGTTGCATTAGTTAGGGTTCTCTAGAGAAACAGAATCAATAGGAATCATTCATAAATATAAAATTTATAAAAGTCTCTCACATAACTGTGGGAACATAGAATCCAGAATCCGTAGGGCAGGCTGTGAAGCTGATGATTCAGATGGACCATCTGGATGAACTAAAGAGGGGAGACTCACCGGCCGAAGCAGGAAGAGAGCCTGTCTCTTCTCAATCCTCCTTAAAAGGCTTCCAGTGATTAGATTAAGTATCACTCACTAAAGAAGACACTCCCCTTGGCTGATTACTAATGGAATCAGCTGTGGATGTAGCCGACATGCTCATGCTTTAATTCTATGAAATATCTTCTTAGCAACAACCCGGCCAGCACTTGTCCAGTCAGACAAACAGGTACCACCACCTGGCCAAGTTGACACATGAACCTGAACCATGACAGCTGATAAAAAAGTATTTTAGTCCTCTAGCCTCCTATATTCTGGAGCAGCTAGAAAGAAAAATAAGAGAAGATCATATGGTAGTCCATGACAAACTCTGGGATCTGTCTTGTAACCACTTGTTGAAGAGAGCTTGAAAACTGTTGTTTTTTTCATTTCTTTGCTTTCTATTTATGTAATACTATACAGTAAAAAAGTTAAAAAAAAAAAAGTTCCCAAAGGTAAAAATACATTGTATTTCTTTAAAAATGTTTCATATTGTTAAATATAATTTTGGCTATCTTTGAAGTCCACTCAAATATACTTTCATGTAACTTTTAAAAATTTTTTATTAATTTTTAACTTTCATGTAACTTTTAAATTGAAAGAAAATAGTAAGCATATAAATGAATATCTGTTTGGACCAGCAGCATTATATGCTGGGAACTTATTTAAAATGCAACTTTTCAAGTCCCACTCAGACCTATTATACAAGAAACTCAGGGAGCAGGGACCAGCAATCTTTGTTTTAACAAGCACTCCCAGGTGATTCTGATACATGCTTAAGTTTAAGAACTATTGGTCTAAACTTAGTCATTATGGCACATGCTTTGGATAACCCTAGCTGAAACTTCACAATAGCTGAGAGGCTATACCTACAGATGATTAGAGAACCTAGAATTCTTGGTCAATACCATGTGGTTACAGTACCACCAAGTATCAAAAGCCCACAAAGATTAGAGAAATGTGGCAAAATTTATTTTAAGTCTTCTGTTTTAGTTTTCTTTGGCTGATCAAGCAAATACCATGCTTAAACAATGAGAATTGATAATATAACAGTTTTGAGGCTAAGAAAAGTCCAAATCAAGGCATCATCAAAGACAGCTTTCTTCCTGAAGACTGGCATTCTGGGGCTGGCTGCCAACAGTCCTTGGTCCTGGGCTCCTCTGTCACATGTTTGTCTCTTCAGGGTTCTGCTGACTTTCAGCTTTTTGCTTCCCATGGCTTTCTCTCTTATCTGCCTGAATTTCTTTCTGCTTATAAATGATGAAGTAATAGGATTTAGACTCCTCCTGATGGAGGTAGGTCACACCTTAACTGAAGTAACCTCGTCCAAAGGTCCTACTTACAATGGCCTCACACACATGTTTTTCAGGGGTACATAGCCCCAAACCACCATATTTTCTAACCTCAAGTCTCAATCAAACAGCTAAAGGCCCTGAATTTTACTCCCTGTGATAAATCTTCAACCAGACTAAACACAGCTGAAAGCATAGTAAAGAACTCATGCTACTTTCCTCTATAACCCACCATGAAGCTAAACAATGCTCACCAGTGTGAGTGGTGACTAAGGGGGACTCAGGGAGGACTTGGAATATCCTTCCAATATTCCAAATTCCTTTTAGGAGAGAAATCAAAATTCCTGTAAAATTTTAATCCTTTTGATGAACTGAGATTCTGAGCTTTCTAAATTACTGAATCAGAAACTATGGGCCTCAGAGTTATTTTAAAATATCTGTTAGTTAGTAAACACACTAAGCACTTTATGTAGATAATAAACAACAAAGCATCAAACATTGATTCATTACTCAGCCTGTTGCAGACACTCACATATATATTAACTCACCAAATTTTCCCATCAGCCCTATGTGGTAGATTCTGTTAAACAGAAGCTTAGAAAAATAACCCCAAGGTCACACAGCCAACAAAATGATGATGCTGACAGCAGTAAAGAAGTAAGAATCTTAACATGACCATTTGGGCTCAGAAATGCCCAGGCATACCTGGGAAACTCCGTTACTACTCTAGACAGAAAATTTTACATGTGGGACTAAGAACTACAGAAGACAGACTTATCCTCAGGAGAGAGGAAAAGGCATAATCAGCTTGACTAATTTACAAAGTTGTATCTTTCAAAGAGAAAACTTTAGCAGTCTGCATAGCAGTTATTGAATCCCCCCTGTTCTACCTGTATAAACACTAGTTTCATATTAGTGAGTAGCCTAATATGAAAGAGAGCTTTGGCAAAAAATGAAAAGGCAATTTTACTAAAATCTAATAAACCTAGTAAACCCAGTACAGTACTGTGTTAGGACACGTCTAATGGAAAGTAACGTTAAAGGAGGATGGATAACTGATCTCCTTCAACCCCATAGTCTACATGTAAGAACAGTCGCCAGCCCTCATGGGAAATAGAAACCAAGAAATCAAGAACAGAGGTCCTTGGTGTCCCCAAAGGTGACCTAGCCTCTTATCTTTTTTTTATGCTGTGACTAAATACACTGTCTTTGGTTCCAATAAATCTGAGTTTGAATCTCAGTTCCAACCCTTTACTGTGGCTATACACAAGCTGTTTAATTTTTTGAAGCTTCAGTATGTAACTTACAAAATATATACAATTTTGGAAACTACTGCTTAAGAATGCTAGTTTAAGGTCTTTCAAGTCACTAGGCAAACTGAAGAAGTTTCTAGTCAGTATGAGTGGGATAGAAACTACCATGTTTTCATACATGCAGCAGTCAATATATAAGTGTTGTTGGGACAACAAAGCTACAAAAATTTGTATTACCCTGATTTTTAATACAGTATATGTACCTTCCCATACTCAATGCACAGATGGCTCATCAGAGGCATTTTTTAATTGTTTTAATAAATGAAGGAGCTTAGAAAATGATTGTTTCCAGCAGTGTAAGCTTTATGCACTTAAACTTAATCAGTTTCTTCTGCTTCATTAAAATGTGAATTTAGGGGATATGATTAAATTAGTTAAAATACCATAGGGAGCATCAATATTTAGGTGCCATAAAAATCTAATGGTGATGATATGTAGTGGCCCTGAAATTGCCCAGGGACTCTGTAGACAATGCTATATAATGAAACCATTCTTTTTCAAATTGACCATAACATAATAAGTTAAAAATTTTGGCATATGTTCTAGTTTGCTAGCTGCCAGAATCCCACATACCAAAGATGGATTGGCTTTTAATAAAAGGGGATTCATTTCATCAGTTCTTCAGAGGAAAGGCAGCTAACTTTCAACTGAGGTTCTTTCTTACATTGGAAGGCACAGGGTGATCTCTGCTGACCTTCTCTCCAGGCCTCTGGGTTCCAACAACTTTCCCCAGGGTGATTTCTTTCTGCATCTCCAAAGGCCTGGGCTGAGCTGCAAGTGCTGAGATGAGATATACTGTGCTGCTTGAGCTCTCTCATTTAAGCACCAGCCAATTAAATTAAACATCATTCATTACAGCAGGCATGCCCCTTAGTCAATTGCAGATGTAATGAGCAACAGATGAAATTCATGTACCATTGTCTCATGTCCACAGCAACAGAATGAGGCACCTTCACCTGGCCAAGTTGACAACTGAATCTAACTACCACAGCATAATAGGCCTAAAATAAGTACAATTTTAGGTGTCTGCAAATAGTTGCAAAATGCATCACTGCATGTTTTATGCTTTATGAGTAAATGTATTAACTCTAAAATTTAACTTTGAAGAGTTGTGGAAAACAACAATGAAGGATAAGGAACGGTTCCATTGCCATATCTTCTCTCTAGAAATCAAAACATTTCTCATTGTCTTCTCTAAACTTTTTGTAACAAGGCTTTGTACAATCTGTTGTTCCTCATGTCAAGAGGCTAAATAGCTCCAATATCCAAGAAATCAGGAGAGGTGTGATGCCAAGCAGTGTTTGAAGATTCATTAAGGTGAATCAGTATTTTCATCCTACTTAAGAATAGTACTTTTTGATGAGAAAAATTAAAAGAACATATCTTTTCCATATATTTTTGTCTTCATAAATTAAAGCCAATGAACTAATATAAAAAGATGATGTGGTTCGGTTGTTGCATCAACTTGGTCAGGTGATGGTGCCCATTTGTCTGGCAAGTACCATTACTACAAGGACGTTTCATGGCTGGTTGATAAACCAGAAGGCTGCTTTATTAAATCATCAGTCAGTGATTGTATCTGTGGCTGATAACATCCATGATCAACCAAGGGTGCTTCTTCTGCAAATGAGCTAATTCAATCAACTACTTGATCCAATCAGTTGAAGACTCTTAAGGGAGAAGAAAGAATTTTCACTTTTTCTTTAGCCAGCAAGCTTCTCCTGTAGAGTTCACTGAGACTCTTCATCAATGTTGCCAGCCTCAAAGCCTGCCCTATGGATTTTGGACTCTTCCATTCCCACAGTTGCATGAGACACTTTTATAAATCTCATATTTACAGATATCTCCTGTTGATTCTATTTCTCTAGAGAACCCTGATTAATACAGATGAATAAAAAGACAGAATTTTCATCTGGCTTCATTTAAATGATTTATGCTGAAGTTTTCTTATAAGGGTTAGATTTTTCTTTTACAGAAAGGTATTATGAATCTACCTAAAAGGCAAGGCAATTTAAAACATCAAGTACTATAGCCACCATGTTTAAGACCTAAATTTATTTATCAAAACAATAACAAAAAACTTTTCTTACCCCAAACATTGCTCCCCAATCCCCTTCTCACACACACATGCAGATACACACACCCACACCACACACCCACACACACACATACTGAAAATGAACTTATTTTAACAGCAAAGAATTACATACTATAAAGCAAGGCTGTAATAATTATAACCAGGTAATCTTTTAAAGCCAGATTTCCTAATACCTAGCTTGGCCTTAAAAATATCACTAATATAACAACTATAGAATATCCACTTCTAATAAATATAATTTCTGGGTCAATCTTCCAGAGAAATTAAATATTGCGCAATGTATTCTAAGTAACCTAACAAGTCAACTTTCAAAATAGGTTGATAGCTATAAGCAAGTTAAAGGCCAGGGAATGTATCACAGAAAATGAGAGCATTGTTTTGTTTTGTTTTGCTTTAATGTTTTTATTGTTTGATATACATACATACAAAGAAAAGAAAGAAAAAAGCAATAGCTTTCAAAGCACTCTTCAACAAGTAGTTTTAGGACAGATCCCAGAGTTTGTCATGGGCTACCGTACCATCGAGAGAATTGCTTTTGAATAGCTACTCTAAAGCTACTCTTTCTGCTGACAGAAATAAATAGCTGGGCCATTCTTCTACTAAGGCATTCATTCCTAGTTTGTAACTGTAAATTCATGCCATCTGCAGTGAGAGCAAACTAAGTTTTCAGCTTTCTACAGTATGATGGGTAAGAGGTAGAGTGAAGAAGTAACCAATGGTTTTTCCTCATTCAGAGGGGTCTCAAGTTAAGGGGCAATTTTTTTTAACAAAAATTTTTAAATGTTTTTTAATTTTTGGTTTTCTTTTTAAAGTAGCCACACCACAATCCCTTTTTACCCCTACTGGAAATTATCATCTCATTTTTCTCAGACAGGTATTACTTCAAGACACAAATAAATCATTTGAGAAGTTTATTTAAAAGGCAGATTCCAGAGGGCTGCCAATGATGGTTCAGTGACAGAATTCTCAACTATCATGCCACAGACCCAGGTTTGATTCCCAGAGCCTGCCCATGCTCCCCACCCCCAATGAAAAAGGTAGATTCCTGGGCTCCACTCCCAGTAAAACTGATTAAGAAGATCTGGAATGGAGCCTGGTATCTGCATCTTAAATATTCACCCCCAGGTGACTCTGACACACAAAACATAACAGGCCTAAGACACAAGAGATCTCCTGCAGTTTTTAAGAGATTTCTTCCCAAAATGATAAGGAATGTAGCAGTGATT
The DNA here is from genome assembly GCF_023851605.1 of Tamandua tetradactyla. Taxonomy (NCBI): domain Eukaryota; kingdom Metazoa; phylum Chordata; class Mammalia; order Pilosa; family Myrmecophagidae; genus Tamandua; species Tamandua tetradactyla. The sequence continues at coordinate 135,121,027 of NC_135331.1, forward strand.
GGTGGTAGACTATACATGCTTAAACCTGCTATCCTTCTCTGCTAGTTTGAAACTGTTAGATACCCCAGAAAAAAAAACATGCACTTTTAATCCAATCTTGTGGGGACAAATTTATTGTTTAGAGTGGGACCTATTTATTAGATTGTTTCCACGGTGATATGACCCACTCAGTTGTAGGTAGGAACTTCTGATTGGTTTGTTTCCATGGAGATGTGACCCCACCCATTCAAAATGGGTCTTAACCCATCTACTAGAGTCCTTTAAGAGAACTCATTCATGGCTGAGAGGAGTCAGATAGAAATACTCCAGGGACTTAGTAAGGATTCACAGAAATAGCCAGAACCTGGAGAGAGCCAAGAGAAGCTAAGAGATGAAATCCAGATTTTGCCCTAGAGAAGCTAAGCAAAAGCCCACAGACACTTGGAGAGAAAGTCACTGGAATCAAAAGCTGGAAGCAACAAACTAGGAGCAAGGAACTTGGATGCCAGTCACATGCCTTCCCAGCTAACAGAGGTATCCCAGGTGCCGGATGCCTTTCCTCCAAGAAGGTATCCTTTTCTTGGTGCCTTAATTTGGAAATTTTCATGCCCTTAGAATTGTAGCTTATAACTTAATAAATCCCTTTTATAAAATAATAAAAATCCACCTGGAATGAGTGGGGTCACATCTCCCTCTAATCAAAGGTTAATACTCACAATTGGGTGATTCACATCTTTATGGAGATAATCTATTCAAGTTTCCAACATACGGTGCTGGTATATTGCATTATGGCAGCTTTAGCAAGCCAAAACACCTTCATAATAAACATTAGTCAAAGTTTCCAGGCCAACTAGCTACTAAGAAGAAAATCAGCAACATTCAAATGGACATTACATGGGTCAGTTAATAGGCCTTCAGTTTGTGGGGGAAGCCGGGTTGTTCTCTATAAAAATGGGATCGCTAATTCTCTGGGGCCAAATAAATACCATCATACCTATGGAACTGAATAGTATACATTTGGCAAGATACAGAGTCCACCATTTAGTTTTTCAATAGTTCTGGAGAGGAGGGAAGTCTTTGTAAAGTCTCTATGAAGCTGGCTCCTCTCTGAATAGATTTTTAAAACAGATAAGCCCAGTAAAAGGAAGAAGACTATCTGCAATTTTAATATGCAGTTATGTTAAACATGACCCTTTCTAAATCATATAACAAACTGTCTATATATCGCTTTATTAATTTTACTTATATCCTCTGATTTGTACATGCTACTTTTTTTCCTAAGTTCTCTTCAGTTATCTAGTATATCCAATCTCCTTTCTATAATGGAAAAGGAATACAAGATAATTTTTTTTCTTAATAGCCTATCTCTTCTAAACATCAAATATATCTCTGGTTTTTCTAGCACAGTATGCTAAATTCTCTTTTGGTGCTTTGAATATCAAAGGCACTATTTCCTTTTCATGAAATGACATCTTAATCCATTTTCTCTCAAAATTGCAGCATATTATTTCCCTCCAGGTGGTCTCACTGCCTGTCATCTTTAAAGTAACCAGACTATTCAAATGTTGTTTACGATGGTGAATCCAACATCTCTGAACTAGCTGTTTTTCATTTTGTACACTGGAAAATGACTGATTAATGCTTTCATTGAAACAGGGATAAGTGTGAATTTCAATGCACAATAATGGATTTCTAAAGTCTGTATTTTACACATATAAGAAATTTAATTTCCTTTGAAAATAGGCCAGCAGTAATTAGTTCCCCCTAAGAAAAATAAACTTTTATTGCTTTCTTAGAAGGGCTTTTGGGGTATTTCCAGCTCATAGTTTCCCTTAACTTATTAGCTCAGAATGTTAATTGTCTGAAAGGGTTATAAACATTTTTCTTATAAATTTAGGAATGTTGAGCACATAATTATGTTAACATCTATCATCCCCATCAATGAAACTCACAAAGAGCCTTCTATATGCAAAGTGCCGAAGAAGGTGTGGCCTCAAAGAAGACTCAATACTTTTATCTCCAGATACATACCCCCTCATATGTAAAATGTCCATCTTCTGAACTAAAATTGGTGATGTGATATTTGACCTTCAAGGACTATTCTCTCAGAATAATAAGAATGGTGCTATCCTTCCTATTCAAAGAAAATGTGAGTAATCCAACATCAGTGGCACAGGTCAGTGAGGGTTTTTTCCCTAGAAGTAGTGATAGTCTTTCCCTGATTTGTCTATTCCTGAACTGTCCAATAAGGCAGCTGCTATTCAAATGTGGCTATTGAGAACTTGAAATGAGGTTAGTTCAAGTAAGATGTCTTGTCAATATGAAATACAAACCAATTTCAAAGAGTCAGTATGAAAAAATGCAAATAATATTGACTACTGTTGAAATGAAAATATTTTGTATATATTGTTAAATAAAATATTATTTAAATCAATTTTGCCCATTTCTTTTTGCTTTTTTCAATGTGACTGCTAGAAAATTGTAAAGCTTATATGTGGCTCACAGTATATCTCTATTAAACAATGCTGGTCTAGTCTCTTTCTCCTGAATCCTGAATAGCATACAGTTACAGGTATACAACATCTGACTTCAGTTAAGGGTATCATATTTTAGAGTGATGCAGGATAAAATCAACAGGGTAATAAAGGGATTCACTATATGATCTCAAATCTATAACTAAACAAATTAACCATCCATATCATCCCATCAATCTGGGAGGTTGTGACAATGATTATAATTATAATAGTAGCAACAAAAAGCTGGTCCTGACAGTTCAGCTCCTATGGAATCTGGTCACTGGGGAAATCTCTATACCTGCAGCATCTGAACATTTACATTCTTACATGTGTGAAAGATGATGGTGATGATAACTGCCATCTATTCAAAGCCTAATATATATCAAGTTTTACAAAGATTTCCTCATAGAAATAATAATGCAAATATAATAACTCCTCTTCATATAAATCCTAGAAGCATATTAGTCAGAGTAGCCTAACCGCTGAAACAAATATTCCTCAAATTTCAGTGGCTTACCAAAATAATTTTTACTTCTTGCTTATGATGGGGGTGGCAAGAAAGTGGCAGGAGGCTCTACTCTAGACTTCTGCTGTACAGCTCTTACCTCTGTTTCTGGAGTCCTCTCCAGTGAGCCAGTGGATGAAGAAAATGAAAAGTAGAACACATGGGAGATTTTGAGAGACCAAGCCAGGAAGTGGTACTCTTTATTTCCATCCACATTCCATTGCCAGAACTCAGACATGGAGGCACCAATCTGTAAAGGAGGCAGAAAAAATGAAGTTTAGCCACACCCAGGAAGAAAAGAAGAATATGGATATTGGTGAGTATGAGCAGCCTCTGCAACAGGTACATATTATTATCTCTATTTAATAAATGGGATAATGAGTCTTAAGAAATATTAAAGTAAACTTTCCAAAGCCACAATTCGAGAAAATAACATTCAATCTCACATCTGTACGACCCCGAAGTCTCTGCTCATGCTCTTTCAGACAACACTGCACGGCTGGCAGGAGCCTTTAATTTCAGTAGCAGGATTAGGCAAATGATTGGGAGATGGCAAAAGTCAAAATTGTCTATCCTTGCCTGCCATTACAAAAAAGCAATGTTGGGAAAATCAGTTTGGACTAACTTTCACTTTTCATCATTAAAGACTATGTCCATAAGACTTGAAATCAACTAACAAAAAACATAGAACCAATAGTGTTATCATATTGCTGAAAGGCCAAATAGACAAATACATAAATACTCAGGATATTCCATAAATTATTAGAGCTAGGCAGATCATGATGAGAAAAAAAAAAAAGAATAGTGGTGTTTCAAATGCTTAAACAATCTCCTATGCATTCATAATAAAAAACAAAACAGGGCGGGCCGCGGTGGCTCAGCGGGCAGGAGTGCTTGCCTGCGATGCCGGAGGACCCCGGTTCGATTCCCGGCCCCAGCCCATGTAAAAAACAAACAAACAAACAAAATATAATAAAACAAGAAAATGTTTAAAGATGTTTCCCTTTCTTCCTTCCTTCCATCCTTCTTTCCTTCCCTTCCTCCCTCTCTCTTTAAAAAAAAAAAAAAAAAAAAAACAAAAAAGCCCCCCAAAATAAAAACAAAGCCAGAAACCTCAATAATCAGATTTATTATGCACTGCTATTGAGTAACAATTGTTGCTTGTCTTGGTGAGCCTAAACCACTGTAAGCTTCTGAAGTTTCTTCTGAATTATCAGAAAGAGATTATACTATATTTAATCCTAACATTAATTCTATTGAAAGAATTCTATTGAAAAATAATTCACGTAAGGTTAATAATTCATGCAGGCTACTTATGTTAAAGCAGCCATATTATTCAAATATTCAGACTCATTTCATTCCCTGATATCTTTTTTTTTTTTTTTTTTTGGCATGGGCAGGCACCAAGAATCGAACCCAGGTCTCGGACATGGCAGGCAAGAACTCCACCTGCTGAGCCACTGTGGTGGCCTGCCCAAACTGTCATCCTTTTTTTTTTTCTTTCTAGGTGCATGGTTGAGAATTGAACCCGGGTCTCCTGTATGGAAGGTGAGCATTCTACCACCGAACCACCCGTGCACCTTCCCTGATATTTTTAAAAAACAAGAATTAACTGCATCTGAGGGAAGGACAAAACATGGAGTGTTTAAGATAAAAATGGGAAGTTTCTTCATAGGCAGATGACTAGTGGACTAAAAGGAAACAGATAGGAGGGTTGTCCAGACAGTCTATGACTATGGTTGTGAAAATAGCAAATTCAAGAACATGTGCTATGCTTTTTCTCTATTTTTGTATTCATTATATCTCAAGAGCACTTCATCCACTTCCACAACAGCATTCTCAAATTTTATGAACGTGTTTTTAAAAAATAAAATTTTCTTTTTCAGTTCTATTACCATTCTCAAATTTTATTTATCTAACTTTAAGCTTTCTTGGGGAAATTTTTTTACTGCCATCATAATTTATGATATTTTATAAGCTTAACATGACTTAGAGACTATTTCCACAAATCTGAAAGAAAGAAAAAAAAAGATTACGTCTTAACCCCATCCTTATGGAGACATGACTTGAATTAAACATTTTCCTCTAAAACATACAACTCCTTAACTGTGCAAATGGCATTTTCAGATAAGCAGTTTTCCTCCTAGTTCTGTTAGGTAAGAGAATGTAGGAGGTTTGTATTAGGAGGTCACATACAGGACACATGTAGGAGGTTCCTAATACCTTACTCAGAGATAATCCTCAAACCCAAGACTGACTCAGCTCCAAAATAATGAAGGACTATACAAGACCATTGGAAGCTAATGACTTACTTGAGTTTGTATTATCATGTGCCAAGCACTATATTAGGCACCTTTAAATATCCTCATAACTGTCCTTTGATTTATATAACCCAGTCATCTATCTGTCAGCTGATGTCACATCCTTTCTTTGAGATAGGCTCCTGTGGGAAATCAGTTGTCCTAAATTCTGTGGCCTTCCATTCTCATGATCAAAATTGGCTCCCATATCTCCTAAACCTTTGTCTCACCTCTTTCAGCTGCTTTCTTATCTTTATTCTACACTGAGCTTTCCCTGATTTCACCCAAACCAGGTGGAAAATGCAATAGGGTTGTTTGTTATGTTGAAAAAAAAAAAAAAACCCGACAACTAAATATTGTAAATTAGATATCTATGATCTTTTATAGATCTTGGCTACTGTATTACCAGGTATTTTTCTTTCTTCACAGGACACAGCTTCCTATCTATGTTCAGTGGCCTTATCTCTAATTGTAACTTCCCTTAATTCTGTTCCTGGCTTCTCTCCTCACACATTTCTGCAGAACTGTTTAGCTCTCTCTTTGTACTGTAGTCTCCTTCTAGGCCACACCCTCAAGGCTTCACTTTTCATGCTCATAGAAGTTTATCAAGGCATTTTCCTAAATGATGATAGTTCTCTAAATGGAACTCTAGTACCAGTGGTTAATATTATTTTTGCCCCACCAGTTATATATATATATATATATATATATATACATTTCTCCATTTTAAAAATGAAGCACTTCAGCCTCAGAGCAAATAGGTTTCACAGCCCACATATCTTGAACATGCATGTCCTTTACTCTAAATTCCTGTGCCTTCTTACAACATATTTTTTAAATGTCTTCCATAGTATAAATAATTTTGTATTAATTTGACTTTTCAATTAAAATTGAAATGAGAAAATTGAGCCAGTAGATATGACAACTAAATCGATTAAAGTACCTATAAATTTGGAGGGAGAAGACTAAGGAAAAGGAAAAATAGAGTGTTATAGTAATTGAGAGACTAAAGACGTTTGTTTATTTGTTTTGAGAAAAAGCTTTGCCAGCAGGCTCTGTATATAGTGCAAATAATCATTGATCAATGGGAGACAGCATGGTACAGTGAAAAGAGCATTAGCCATCCTCTGTATATAACCTGGGGTATATGTCTTAAACTTTCTGGATTCTAGTTTCTTCATCTGTAAAATTAGACTATGTCAAAAAAAGGAGAGGGGGGAGATGGTGGCTTAAGGAGGTGTGAATTTAATTATTCCTCTAAGACAGCTAGTAAATAGTCAGGAAATGTGTGGGACAACTGTTTGGGGAACTTCCATTACTGGACACACATTATATACCAGTCTCACAGGTGGAATGGCCAAGATCACAGCACAGAACTGTAAATAAAGTCTCCCAAACTGTGGAGACTGGTGCCTCTCCCACACTGTCATGGCAGACTGTATGGGAAACTTTCCCTGTGGTAGAAAGCAGTCTCTACAAGGAGCAAAGCAAGGAGGCCTCATGCAAGCTCCACCTGCGGATTTATCTAACATATTTTGACTGCTGAAAACAGCTCTGAGCATAGACAAATCCAGAGCAAGCAAAAAAAGGAACCCTGAGGTCTCTCCCAGCAGAGAGGAGGTGAGGATAAGAAAAAAAAACAAAAAAAAAAACAGGCTTTTGGAGTTGCCTGAATTCAGAATACTGGAAAAGGGCTGTGCCCTAGAAAAGGGACACATAGAGCTGGGTACCAACTCCAGTTCTGAAAAGGATTCTTTTTTTAACTATATATTTTTTTTTTTGCAGCCCATTAAAAAAAAAAAGCCTCAGCATTGACGCAAGTTGGGGTTAAGGATGGAGGTAAGGTATGTCTGAGAGACACAGTAACTAGTCAAGTGAAGGAGATAATTCTCTAAAGGGCATATGAGCCAAAAAAAAAAAAAGAGGAGAGGGGCAGGCCACAGTACAAGTGGCAGCTACCATGGAGAACTCAGAGCCCAGAGGCTAGAAAACAGAAACAGCTCAAGCCAGCGTTCAAACTCAGTGTCTGTCTCAACAATGCCCTTGGCAGGGAAGAGTCTGCTGAGAATTAAAGGCACCACATCACTTTATACTGGTGGGGAGCTGTGGGCTGACAAGTGCCACCTCCTGGGCAGGATAGGAAAACTACAGAGTCAAGAGGTTTTTCAGGAAAGACTGTAAACCTGCTGGGACTCATCCTCAGGGAAACTTGATATTGATTACATCGTTTTCCTGAGACCTGGCCTGTCTTGTCAAGGAAAATCTGATTGGGGTCAATCACATCTGGGGAGACCCTCCTCAAATAAAGTTTCCATACAAGCAGAACAAGAACGAGAAAAACAAAAACAAGCACAATTCTGATCAGTTAAGCAGTAGCTATGCTAGAGGTCTAGAATAAGTTAAACTGAATGTCAAAGAACAAAGACAACCAACAAGAAAACCCAAAGTAAAAGGGTGAAAACGACCTCCAGAAGAAACTAGTCAACTAAATCAGATGCCAAGACATCAGCTAAAAATAAGGAGTCACACTAGGACAAATGAAGATACGGCCCAGTCAAAGGAACAAACTAACACTTTAGATGAGATACAGAAGTTGAAACAACTAATTAAAGATGTTCAAACAATTCTTCTAAATCAAATCATTGAGTTGAGGGAAGTTATGGCAAAAGAGATGAAGGATATAAAGAAGACATTGGTTGAACATAAAGAAGAACTTGAAAACACAGATGGCAGAATGAAATGAAAGACAAAACAGAAGAAATGAAAAAAAATGGATACATACACCAACAGACTTAAAGAGGCAGAAGAAAGGATTAATGACGTAGAGGACAGGACATCTGAAATCCTACACACACAAAAACAGCTAGGGAAAAAATGGAAAAATTATGAGGAGAGTCTCAGGGAACTGAATGACAACATGAAGCTCACAAATATACATATTATAGGTGTCAGAAGAGAAGGGAAAGAGGGAAGAAAGAATGATGAAGGATCTCTAATTTTATGAAAGACATAAAATGTCTTTATGAAAGACATAAAATAAGACATAAAAACATAAAGACAAAAATTAGAGATCCAAGAAGCACAGTTAACCCTAAACAGAATAGGTCTGCATAGACCTACTCCAAGACATTTACAAAGCTTTTTTCAAAGGTCAAAGTCAAAGAGAATTATGAAATCAGCAAAAGAAAAGCAATCCATCACATACAAGAGATGTTCAATAAGGCTACGTACATATTTCTTAGCTGAAACCGCGGGAGTAAGAAGGCAGTGGTATGATATATTTAAGATAATGAAAGAGAAAAACTGCCAACCAAGAATCTTTACCTGGAAAAACTGTCCTTCAAAAATAAGAATAGATAAAATATATTCAGACAAACAGACAATGAGAGAGTTTGTGAACAAGAGACCTGCACTATAAGAAATACTAAAGGGAGAACTAAAACCAAATAGGAAAATAAATGATGGTGATTAAATGTACAAATATAAGAAAGTTTTACATGAGGGAGAACAAATTAATAACATTGCAAGGTTTTGAAAAATGGAATGTTTATTAGTTAGGTTTCTCTAGAGAAACAGAATCAACAGGAAATATTCATAAATATAAAATGTATAAAAGTGTCTTACATAATCATGGGAACGTAGAGTTCAAAATCTGTAGGGTAGGCTGTGATGCTGACGATTCCAATGGAGCGTCTGGACAAATTCCACAGGAGAGGTTTGCTAACCAAAGCAGGAAGATAATCTGTCTCTTCTGAATCCTCCTTAAAAGGCTTCCAGTGATTAGATTAAGCATCACTCATAAAAGAGACACTTCCCTTGGCAGATTACAAATGGAATCAGCTGTGGATGTAGCTGACGTGACCATGATTTAATTGCATGAAATGTTCTCATAGCAACAGATAGGCCAGCATTTGTCCAACCAGACAAACAGCTGCCACCAATTGGACAAGTTCACATATGAAACTGACCATGACAGTACACTTCTTGTCAACTTGGCAGGTATATGCATCACCTTAAACTATACCTAATTTCTAAATAAAAAACAATAAAACACACATTTTTTTCTTTCACCTAACAATACTCAACTGTCCTGCATATAACTGGAAACATATTAAATCTCTCCAGAATAGGGTGCAAGTCCTTGGGTAATATTCATTCTTAAACTTGATATCTTACAACTTAAACAATATAACATGAGCAAAAAGCATTACAAACCTCATTTCTGTAACTGATTATGTGGCCATAGTTCATATTTATCACTACCTCCTTCCACTATTCATTCCATGTTCCCTTTACCCTCAGCAAGCACTTCAGCTGGCCATGGTTCTTTGCCTGGTGGGGTGACCCAAACCTTCATTTCTGAAGTTTCAGAGACATTAGTAGTCCTGTCTGGATTGGGTTGTTCCAGTTTTCCATTGATTTTTTTTTTTTTTTTTTTTTTAAAGGAAAGACAGAGAGAAGGAAGGAAGGGAGGAAGAAAGGGAAACATCTTTTAAACATTTTCTTGTTTTATTGTATTTTGTTTCTCCGTTTTTGTTACATGGGCTGGGGCCGGGAATCGAACCGAGGTCCTCCGGCATAGCAGGCAAGCACTTTGCCCGCTGAGCCACCGCGGCCCGCCCTCCATTGATTTTTAATCACACGGCATGGTAGTACTAAAAGACGCCCTAGGAGATCTCCTATATTCCAGGAAAACTCTTCTTTACCTCCATTGTGTAGTTGCAGTCCTATTTCCCCCAATAGTCAGTGTCAATCACCCCAGCCAGTAATGTAATCCCCTTCCTGGCTTGTTGAGCCAGGGGTAAGGGCAGCACAAAGGGATTAGGTGGCAGCTTAGATTCCAGTTCAATGGAATCATTGCTGTTTCTCCTGATGGAAGCAGTCTCACTTTTGGAACTAAAACCTGTAGACCAACAAAGTTCAGGGTCGCAGGGACAGGAAGCAAAAATTTTCCTAGTGGATCATAGGAGTAATAGTGAGTAGAGCCTCTCCCATTTCCACCCCTTGATTCCTGGACCCATGGATCCTGGCTATGGGGAAAAAAGCACCATACAGCAGACGCTGATTCAGACCATGCGCAGCTTCTGAGAACATTACACCAGCCCTTCAAGGTATTGCCACCTAGTTGGTACCATAGTTGAGTTTTCAAAAGGCCATTCCACCATAGTATCAATCCAGCTGCTTCTGGATGATAAGGAACATGGTAAGACCAGAGAATTCCAAGAGTATGTGCCCATTCCAGCACTTCATTTGCTGTGAATTGTGTTCCTTGATTAAAAGCAATGCTGTGTGGAATACCATGATGATGAATAAGGCATTCTGAAAGCCCATGGATGGTAGTTTTGGCAGAAACATTGCATGCAGAGAAAGCAAACCCATATCCAGAGTATGTGTCTATTCCAGTTAGAACAAATCACTGCCCCTTCCATGAAGGGAGTGGTCCAAAATAGTCAACCTCCCACCATGTAGCCAGCTGGTCACCTTGGGGAATGGTGCCATATCTGGGGCTGAGTGCGGGTCTCTGCTGCTGGCAAATTGGGCACTCAGCAGTGGCTGTAGCCAGGTCAGTCTTGGTGAGTGGAAGTCCATTTTGCTGAGCCCATGCATAATCTCTATCCCTATCACCATGGCCACTTTTCTCATGAGCCCATTGGGCAATGACAGGAGTTACTGGGGAAAGAGGCTGACTGGTATACACAGAACGGGTCATCTTATCCACTTGATTATTAAAACCTTTCTCTACTGAAATCACCTTCTGGTGTGAATTCACATGGGACACAAATATCTTCATGTTTTTAGCCCACTCAGAAAGGTCTATCCACATACCTCTTCCCCAGACCTCTTTGTCACCAATTTTCCAATCACGGTCTTTCCAAGTCCTTGACCATCCAGCCAAACCATTAGCAACAGCCCATGAGTCAGTATACAGACACACCTCTGGCCAGTTCTCCTTCCAAGCAAAATTAACAACCAGGTGCACTGCTCAAAGTTCAGCCCACTGGGAGGATTTCCCCTCACCACTGTCCTTCAAGGACGCCCCAGAAAGGGGTTGTAGTGCTGCAGCTGTCCACTTTTGGATGTACCTGCATATCATGCCGAACCATCTGTAAACCAGGCCCGAGTTTTCTCTTCCTCTGTCAATTCACTGTAAGGAACTCCCTAAGAGGCCATACCTCTGGTCTGGGAAAGAGAAGGTAAGTAATGTGGAAGGAGTGGAGGCCATGGGCATTTGGGCCACTTCCTCATGTAACTTACTTGTACCTTCAGAATCTGCTCTGGCCCAATCTCATGTATACCATTTCCATTTTATGATAAAGTGCTGCTGTATGCACGTTATGGCTTGGTGGGTCAGACAACACCCAGCTCTTGATTGGCAATTCAGGTCTCATAGTAACTTGGTGGCCCAAGGTTAGGTGTTCAGTCTCAAAGGCCCAGTTGCAGGCCAAAGGCTGTTTCTCAAGAGGAGAGTAGTTATCTGCAAACTCCAAAATCCTAAGGATGTGCATTGTGATTCTCCTATAGAGGCCTGCAAAAGGCTCCAAACAGCATCTCTATTTGCCACTGACACTTCCAGCACTATTGTATCTACTTGATCCTATGGTCCAAGTGTCAGGGCAGCTTGTACAGCAGCCTGGACCTGTCACAGAGCCTCCTCTTGTTCAGGTCCCCACTCAAAATTAGCAGCTTTTCTGGTCACTTGATAAATGAGTGACTGGAGTAGCACACCCAAATGAGGAATATGTTGTCACCAAAATCCAAAGAGACCAACTAGGCATTCTGCTTCTTTTTTGATCATAGGAGGGGCCAGATGCAGCAACTTAGCCTTCACTTGAGAAGGGATTTCTCCACATGCCCCACACCACTGGACACCTAGAAATTTCCCTGAAGTGGAAGGCCCCTGTATTTTTGTTAGATTTATCTCCCATCATCTGACATGCAAGTGCCTTACCAGTAAGGCTAGAGTAGTTGCTACCTCTTGCTCACTAGTCCAATCAATATGATATCATCAATATAATGGACCAGTGTGATGTCTTGTGGGAGGGAGAAACGATCAACGTCCCTGCGGACAAGATTATGACATAGGGCTGGGGAGTTGATATATGCCTGAGGTAAGACAGTTAAAATATATTGCTGACCTTGCCAGCTGAAAGCAAACTGTTTCTTGTGGTCCTTACTAACAGCTATTGAGAAAAAGCATTTGTCAGATCAATAGCTGCATACCAGGTGCCAGGGGATGTATTGATTTGCTCAAGCAGAGATACCACATCCGGAACAGCAGCTGCAATTGCAGTTACCACCTGGTTGAGTTTACAATAATCCACTGTCATCCTCCAAGACCCATCTGTCTTCTGCACAGGCCAAATAGGAGAGTGGAATGTGGATGTGGTGGGAATTACCACCCCTGCATCCTTCAAGTCCTTAAGAGTGGCAGTAATCTCTGTAATCCTTCCAGGAATCCAGTATTGCTTCTGATTTACTACTTTGCTAGGTAGGGGCAGTTCTAGTGGCTTCCACTTGGCCTTTCCCACCATAAAAGCCCTCACTATATGAGTTAGAGTCAGTGTGGGGATTCTGTCAGTTGCTCAGTATGTCTATTCCAATTATACATTCTGGAACTGGGGAAATAACTACAGAATGGGTCCAGGGGCCCACTGGAACCACTGTGAGACCTGAGCTAAAACTCCATCAATCACCTGGCCTTCATAAGCACCCACTCTAACTGGTAGACCAGACTGATGTTTTGGGGCCCCTGGAATTAATGTCACTTCTGAACCAGTGTCTAATAATCCCCCAAATATTTGATCATTTCCTTTTCCCCAATTGACAGTCACCCTGGTAAAAGGCTGTCAGTCTCCTTGGGGAAGGCTTGGAGGTAGATTAACAGTATAAATTTGTGGCAGTGTAACAAGGTTCTCCTACAAAAGAACCTGGTCTCCCCTTCATTCAAGGGGTTCTGGGTCTGTAAACTGTCTCAAGTCTGGAAATTGATTAAGGGGCCATGACTCTGTGTTTTTGTAATTCAGGTTAGACTTCTGTTCACTTAACCTAGAATGTTTTTGTTTATACAGGTCAAATGAGAATTTAGTAGACTGCCCATCTATTGTATTTCTAGGTACCCCATGATTTAATAGCCAACACCACAAATCTCTGGGTCAGATTATTTTGACTTCTGGCCTGAGTTTGCTGTCTATTTTAATAGCCACACCCACCCTGTCTTTGGTGATTAAGTGCTGTCACCTGGCTTCTGCCAACTCGGGATCCAGGCATCCCCACTGTGTTTAAGGATTCCAGCTCACTGACAGCAGTTCCCACAGTAATATCTGACCTACAGAGAAGTGCAACTACAAAGCTCTTCAGGGATGATGGCGCTAGTCTCACAAATTTATTTCTCACTGTTCTGGTAAAAGGTGCATCCTCCAGACATTCCTGGGGCCTAAGAGCAGCCTTTGCATGATAAATCCACTCTAGCATTCCAATCTCTCTAAGCTTCTGGATCCTCTCTCTACATTATACCAGGGCAGTTCTGGCATTTCAACCTCAGGTAATGTCGGCCACCTTTTGATCCATGTTTCAACCAACCATCCAAACAAACTGTTAATGGCTTTTCTCACCCCTCAAGCTATAACACTGAATGCAGAATCTCTGCTTAGTGGGTCCATACCAATAAATTCAGCCTGATCTAGCCTTTTATTCCTCCTACTGTTATCCCACACCCTTAAAATACATTGCCACACATAACCCCCTGATTTCTGTCTATATAAATTGGAACACTCATGCAGTTCTTTTGGAGCATAATATACCTCCTCATGTGTGATACTTTGTACCTCACCTTTAGGGGCCTGTTGGGACTTTAGTCTAGTTATAGGTCTGGAAGAAATGAGGGGTTGTGGGGGTGGGTTGTGAAAAGGATTAGAAATATCTTCCAACCATTTGCTCTAGGGCATTCATTTGCAGTTTCATCTGGTGAAACAGAATTAATCCCTCTAGGGCTAAGAACCACTCCTGGTACCAAGTTGTATTAGTTAGGGTTCTCTAGAGAAACTGAATCAACAGGAAATATTTGTAAATATAAGATTTATATAAATGCCTCACATAACTGTGCAAATGTAGAATCCAAAATCTGTAGGGCAGGCTGTGAAGGTGACGATCCAATGGAGGGTTTGGATGAACTCCACGGAGAGGCTTGCTGACCGAAGCAGAAAGAGAGCCTGTCTCTTCTGAATCCTCTTTAAAAGGCTTCCAGGGATTAGATTAAGCATCACTGATTAAAGAAGACACTCCCCTTGGCTGTTTATAAATGCAATCAGCTGTGGATGTAGCCAGTGTGATCATCCTTTAATTCTATGAAATGTCCTCATAGCAGCAGACAGGCTAGCACTTGCCCATCCAGACAAACAGGTACCACCACCTGGCCAAGTTGACACATGAACTGACCATGACAGGATGGTATATAGAAAAAACAGTCAGAGTAAACTAGGGTCTGTAGTTAGCAGTAACATTGTAATATGCTTCCATTAATTGTAACAAAGGCAATATACCAAAGCTAAATATCAATAAGAGGGGGAAATAAGGGAAGGGTATGGTATTCTCAGTGGTGGTAGTGGTGGTGTTTCTCCTTTTTGTTCTTTTATTCATTTTTTTTCCTCTTCCTCTTTTTTTGCAGAAGAAATGGAAATGTCTGCATACATATTTGACTGGGTAATGATTATAAGAATCATCCATGTCCACATCTTAGTAAATGTCTTATCATGACCTATAAGAACCTGCCTCGCTTTGAGACTTACTGCCAGGCAGAGATGAAAACATGAAGTTGTTTATTAACAGCATGACCCTTTGCACTTACTGTAGAAATCAGCCTAGCCCACACATGTGCAATTGCCCATTTCACAAGTTATCAAACAAACATCTAGTGATCATTTTTTTCGGTGTTAAAATGTACAGATCTAACTGGGAAAGCTAGCTACTCTCCAAGAAGGAAATGTTCTTTCATAAACGTATTTTTGATCAAGGAAGTTTCTCTTGAGACCTAGCCAGTCTCATGAGAAATACTTGGGCTCGGTCATGTAAATCAATTGGACCATACCTAAAGTATATTATACAAACTGCCCACAAACAGCTAGACTTTGGAATTCCTCTTGCCCCCAAGATAAGGATGCTTCACTTGAAATTTCCCAGTCAGATCCCAAGCGCTGTCCCTGGGATTACCCAGTTGTATTCTTCTGCTGTTGGTGCTGTCCTGTCTGGTGATGTAACTACTTTCTTTTCTTTCCTTCTTTCTGTTTTGTTATGCTATTAATAAAATTATATTAAGTTTACTATTGAAGTCCCTGTTGTCTGTTAATCCGAGCCTTTAAATTAAGTGGCCACAGATACCATGTTATCTTTCATGCAACAATATTGTGGTGGGTGAATGTAGCTATATGATTACACCAGGAGTCATTGATAGTTTACTTAGGTTGGATTGTATGTTTGTGAGTAAAATTTCTTAAAAAATAAACAGAAAAATACAAGTGTTTGAGAAAATGTGGAGAAAGAGATGTACTTGTTCACTGTTGGTAGGAAAGTAGAATGGTGCAGCCACTCTGGAAGGCAGTGTGCTAGTTCCACAAAAGTATAGGGTTGCCTTATGATTCTGCAACACCATTATTAGGTATATCCTTGGAAAAACAAAGCAGGGACACAAATGGATATTTCCACATTTGTGTTGATGGTGACAGTATTCATGGTTTGCAATGGATGGAAGTTTGGCCCAAGGGTACATAAATGGATGAATGGAAGGGGGAACTGTGGTGTGTAGATATAATGGAATATTGAGCAGCTGCAAGAAGGAGTGAAGTTGTGAAGCATGCGACTAGGTGAATAAACCTTGATAGCATTATGTTGAATGAAATGAGCTAGAAATGAAAAAGACAAATATTGTAAGGCTTCACTGATATTGATAACTATAATGTGCAAACCCTGATAACTGAATTCAAGAGCACAGGTTATCAGCCGTAGAGTTTGGGCAGAAATTGAGCAATCAATTAAGGAGTACAGAGTATTCAGTAAGGTTTACTGTAAAGATTCCTAAATTGCAATCTCTTACAGCAACCATATCTATTTCTTAGTTCTAACTGTATTTCTAACTTCTGAGATGCAGAACTCTTTGTATATAACCTGGTAAATCCCTGGAACTTTGGGAATCTGTGTGACTCCTGAGATTCAGTGTTAGAGTTCTGCATCTATGAAAATCAGCATTACATGATACAGCAACTGTTAAAGAAGGTGAAAAAGAGATCAGACTTCAATTAGAGATTCCATGAATGAAGCTGATCTCATTAAGACTAAGGTAAATCAGAATACAGGGTAAAAGGATGATATTGACTGTGTTTTATAATTTCAACTTCTTGACTTCCAGGAAGATGGCAGAAATGGATAGGCTGAGTTCACCCCTGTTCCAAAAAAACAACTAGAGAAGTGTCAGAAAATGATTAGGACAGCAGTTCTGGGGTACAAGTGACCTGAGATGGTCTTCTACACTATATAGGGAGGTCCTGGGTGAAAAAGTTGAGGAATTGAGATGCAGAAGACCTCATATGTACAGATATCTCCTGTTGGTTCTGTTTCTCTAGAGAACCCTGACTAATACAGCTTGGTACTGGGAATGGTTCTGGAGAAAGATAATCTTAAAAATAGGTGTTTACTATTGGTTTTCTACTCTGATTAGATTCAGACGATATATGGACAATATCATCCTTTGCCCTGTATTCTGATTTACCTTATTGTCATCCAGATCAGCTTCATTCATATCTCTACTAGAAGTCTGATCCATTTTTCAGCTTTTTAAACAGTTCCTGTATGGGGTGCTGCTGACTTTCATAGCTTCAAAACTCCAACTCTGAGTATCAGGTGTCACCTAAATACTTGAAGTTTCTGGGAATGACCAGGTTATATACAAACAACTTAATATCTCATAATCCTAAAATAACAATTACAACTCCTAAATATATGTGACTGCTGTAAGAGCTTACAATCTAGGACTCTTTACAATAGGCCCCAACCTGATAACCCATACTCTTGACTTCAATTCACAGAGTTTTTATATTGTAGCTAGCCTATATGAGTAAGGCATGATAATATTTGTCTTTTTGTTTCTGACATTTCATTCAACACACAGTCCTTTAGGTTCATTCACTAGTAGCATGCATTACAACTTCATTCCTACTTGTGGCTGCTCAGTAGTCCATTCACACATACACCACAGTGCCCCCTTCCATCCCTCAGTCATTGTACCCTTAGGCACCTCCATCCATTGTGAATTGAGTACACTACTGCTATAAATGCCAGTGTGCAAATGTCCATTTGTGTCCCAACACTCAGTTCCTCCAGGTATATATTGAGCAAGGGGGTTGCAGGATCATATGGCAACCCCACCCCTAGCCTCCTATGGAACCACCGCACTGACCTCCAAGGGGCTGCACCTCTCAGTATCCCTACTGACAGTGAACAGGTACATCTCTTTCTCCACATTTTCTCTAGCACTTGTTTCTCTGTGTTCATTTTTAAGCACTTTATTCACACATTATACAATCCAACCTAAGTGACTAGACATAGCTTTGTGACCTTAATCTGTATGAAGACATTTCCTTTTCTTTCACAAATAATCCATAACCCTCCCCCATGCCCCTCACTTGCTGACATTTAGTTTTGGCATAATGCCTTTATTATGTTCATTGGAAGCATATTACAATGTTACTGTTGACTGTAGACCCTAGTTTGCACTGATTGTACTTTTATCTGTACACCATTCATTTCAACATCTAGCGTCGACATTCATTTGTTCTCCCTCATGTAAAAAACGTTTTTATATATGTACATTTAATAACCATAATTGCCCACTCTAGGCATTCCTAAGTTATACCATCTCAGTCTTTATCCTCTATCTTTCCTTCTTGTTTCATACATGCCCCCAGCCCTTCTCCCACAATCATATTCACATTCAGCTTCATTCAGTGTACTTATATTATTGTGCTACAATCAAGGTTATTGTGCTATTTCTGAATTTTTACAATCAGCCCTGTTGCACACAATCTGTATTTCTTCAACACTGAATGCCCAACGTCTACCCTATTTTTATCTCCTGATAACCTGTGTTCTTAAACTCAACTATCAAAGTTCACTCATTAATGTTAGTTCATACTAGTGAGATCATACAGTATTTCTTCTTTTGTTTCTGGTTAATTTCACGCAGCATAATGCCCTCAAGATTCATCCACATTTTTACATGCTTCAAGACTTTATTTTCTCTTGCATAACATTTCATTGTATGTGATTGCCACAGCTTGTTTGGTCACTCATCCACTGATGGACATTTGGGCTGTCTCCATCTGTTGGTAATCATAAATAGGGCTACTATAAACATCAGTGTGCAAATGTCCGTTTGTGTCCTTGCCTTCAGTTCTTCTGAATACATACCTAGTAATGGGATTGTTGGATCATATGGCAATTCTCTACTTAACTTCTTTAGGAACTGCCAAACTGCCTTCCAGAGTGGTTATATCATTTTACATTCCCACCACCAGTGGATAAGTGTGTCTCTTTCTCCACATCCTCTCCAGCACTTGCTGTTTTCTGGGTTTTTTTGAAGACAGACATTCTAGTGGGTGCCTGATGATATCTCACTGTGGTTTTGATTTGCATTTCCCTAATGCCCAGTGAAGATGAGCATCTTTTCATGTGTCTTTTAACCATTTCTACTTCCTATTCTGAGAAGTGTCTATTCATGTCTTTTTCCCACTATTTAATTGGGTTGTTTGTCTTTTAGTTGTTGAGTTGAAGAATCTCTTTATTTATTCTGGATACTACACCTTTATCTGATACGTGGTTTCCAGATATTTTCTTCCATTGTGAGGGCTGACTTTTTGCTTTCCTGACAAAGTTCTTTGATGCACAAAAGTGTTTAATTTTGAGGAGATAGCATTTATCCATTTCTTTTTTCAATGCTCATGCTTTAGGTGTAAGGTCTATGAAACTGTCTCCTATTACAAGATTTATAAAATATTTCCCTATATTTTCTTCTAAAAGCTTTATGGTCTCAGCTCTAATGTCTATGTCTATGACCCATTTTGAGTTAATTTCTTTATAGGGTGTGAGATACAGATCATCTTTCATACTTTTGCATATGGATATCCAGTTCTTCAAACACCATTTATTGAAGAGGCTGCTCTGTCCCAGGTGGGGGATTGACCACCTTATAAAGAACAATTTTCTATAGATGAAAGGGTCTATTTCTGAACACTCAATTCGATTCCATTGGCCAGTATGCATATCTTTATGCCAGTACCATGCTGTTTTGACCACTGTAGCTTTGTAATATGCTTTAAAGTTAGGTAGTGTGAGACCTCCAACTACATTTTTTTCCCCAAGATATTTTTAGCCATCCAGGGCACCCTTCCCTTCCAAATAAATTTGGTTGTTAGTTTTTCTATTTCTGCAAGGTAAGTTGTTGGGATTTTAATTGGTATTGCATTGAATCTATAAATCAATTTGGGTAGAATTAACATCCTAACTATATTTAGTCTTCCAATCCATGAACATAGTATGCCCTTCCATTTATTTCAGTCTTCCAAGATTTATTTTATAAATTTCTTGTACTGTGTATAGATCTTTTGTATTCTTAGTTAAATTTATTCCTAACTAAATTTGGCTGTTATTGTAAATGGGATTTTTTCTTTATTTTCCCCTCAGATTGCTCATTACTAGTGCATAGAATCACTACTGATTTCTGGGCATTGATATTGTACTCTGCCACTTTGCTATACTTATTTATTAGCTCTAGTAACTTTGCTGTAGTTTTTTTTTGGCATTTTCAACATATAGTATCATGTCATCTGCAAACAGTGAGAGTTTTACTTCTTCCTTTCCCCATTTGGATGCCTTTTATTTATTTTTCTCAGACAATGAATTTTTGTTTTCTTTGTATGCAAGAGTTCAGTTCTCAACTTATCTTTTCCTCTCACATTTTACAATAAGCTTCAAGGAGCAACCAGGCTGCAATTTCCACATTTAATTTGGAAATTTCTTCAGCTAGGTTTCCCACATTGCCACCTTTAAATTCTAACTTCCATCTATCAGCAGTACACAATTCAGCCAAATCCCCTGCCAGTTTGCAATAACACATTCCTCATTTTTTTCTAAAGCCTCATCAGAGGTACCTTTAGAGTCCACATTTCTACTTAAAATCTCTTCAAAGCATTCTAGGCCTTCTCTATCAAGCTCCTCACAACTCTTCTAGAATCTTCCCCTTATCACTTTAAAAAGCTGTTCCAACATGTTTGGTATTTGCAAACTATAGCAGCACCCCACTTTTTTGGTACCAAAATCTGATTAGGTTGCTATTGCTGCCAGAAAGCAATATACCAGAAATGGAACAGCTTTTAAAACTAGAATTCAATAAGTTAAAAGTTTACAGGTCCAAGGCCATGAAAATGTCCAAATTAAGGCACCTTCAAGAGGCTACCTTCACTCCAGAAAGGCTGATGTCGTCTGGACCACCTCTGTCAGCTGGGAAGATGTGTTGCTTGTTCTACTGGTCCTGATTCCTGGTTCCAGAAGCTTCCAGCTTCTAATGCCAGTGGTTTACTCTGTAAGCATCTTTGGGCCTTTACTTTGCTCCTCTGGGACACAACTCTGGGTTCTGGCTTGCTTAGTATCTCATGGGAATTTACACAGTAATGTCTGCTGGGCTCCACCTGTGTCTAAGCATCTGTTCTCTCTGTCAGCACTCCAAGCATCTCCAAATATCCATGTCTCTGTCATCTCTGAAAAAAACTGTTTTCCAATCTTCTGCAAGTAAGGTTCCTTCAAACTGTTTCACTCCAGTGAACTAATCAAGACCTGCCTTGAATGGGCAGAGTCACATCTCCATTTAATCAGTCACACCCAGAATTGGTCATGCCACATCTCTGTGGAGATAATACAATCAAAATTTTCCACCCTACGATGTTGATTCGTGATTAAAGGAAATGGTTACCTCCAAATGTTGGATCAGGATTAAAACATGGCTTTTCTGGGATACGCAATAGTTTCAAACTGGTACAATACCACATTAATAAATTGAAAGGGTAAAACTGCACAATTATCTCAATTGACACAAAGAAGACATTTGACAAAATCTAGCATCCTGTCTTAATAAAAAAAAAAAACTTCAGAAGGTAGGAATCAAAGGAAACTTTGTCAACATGATAAAGGGCATACATGAAAAACCCACAGCTCAAATCATACTCATTGGTGAGAGACTGAAAGCTTTCTCTCTAAGAGCAGCAACCAGAGAAGAATGCTCCCTACCACCACTGTTATTCAACATTATAGTAGAAGTTCTACTTAGAGCAATCAGGCAAGTAACAGAAGTAAAAGGTATCCAGGTAGGAAAGTAATCCCACCAAAATCCCACCAAAAAAAAACACACAACAACACTACTAGACCTAATAAATAAGTTCAGCAAAGTACTGAGATATAAGATCAGCATGCAAACATCAGCAGTGTTTCCAAATACTAGTAATGAACAATATGAGGAGGAAATTAAGAAAAAAATTCCAATTTCAATAGCAATTAAAAGAATCAATTATCCAGGAATAAACTTAACCAAGGATTTAAAGGATCTGTACAAAGAAAACTATAAAGCATTGCTGAAATCAAAGAAGACCTAAATAAATGAAAGGACATTCCATGTTCTTGGGTTGGAAGACTAGATATCACTAAGATGTCAAATCTATGCAAATTGATTTACAGGGTCAATGTAATACCAATCAAAATTCCAGCAGTCTACCATTTCCTACAGAAATGGAAAAGCTAATTATCAAATTTATTTGAAAGGGAAAGGGGCTTCAAATAACCAGAAACATCTTAAAAGAAAAAAGAATGAGGTGGGAGGACTTGCACTTCCTGACTTTCAAGCATATGACAAAGCCGTAGTGTCAAAACAGCATGGTACTATCACAAAGATAGACATATCAATCAATGTACTCAAACTGAGGTTCAGAAATAGACCCTCAGGTTTACGGTCAATTGATTTTGACAACTCTCCCAAGTCTACTCAGCTGGGACAGAGTAGTCTCTTCCTAAATGTTGCTTGGAGAACTGGATATCCATAGCCAAAAGAATGAAAGAGGACCCCTATCATACTCCCTATACAAAAATTAACTCAAAATGGATCAAAGACCTAAATAAAATAACCATGGCCATACAACTCATAGAAGAAAATATAGGGAAGCATCTTCAAGATCTTTTGGTAGGCCATAGATGTGTGAATCTATTTCTGGACTTCCAATTCTATTCCATTCATCTATATCTATTCTTATGCATGTACCACACTGTTTTGGTTACTGTAGCTTTGTAATAAGTTTTAAAGTCAAGGACTGTGAGTTCTCCAAATTTGACCTTTTTCAAAATTGTTTTGGATATTTGGGTTCCTTGCAATTCTATATTAATATAATATAATATAATATAATACAATACAATGTAATGTAATGTAATGTAATGTAATATGAGGACCAGCCCTTTCATTTCTGAACACACACAAAAAGCTGCTGGAATTTTTATCAGTATTGTATTGACTCTGTAAATCACTTCAGGTAGTACTGACATCTTAACAATATTAAGTTTTCCATCCATGAACATAG
Organism: Tamandua tetradactyla; assembly: GCF_023851605.1. Lineage (NCBI taxonomy): Eukaryota > Metazoa > Chordata > Mammalia > Pilosa > Myrmecophagidae > Tamandua > Tamandua tetradactyla. Next base: position 135,143,987 of record NC_135331.1, read on the forward strand.
GATGTCTTGCCATTTATTTAGGTCTCTTAAAATTTCTTTCATCAGTATTTTTTAGTGTTCAGTATACAGGTCTTGCATCTCCTTGCTTAAATTTATTCCTAGATATTTTATTGTTTTAGATGTTTTTCTAATTGGAATTCTTTTCTTAATTTCTTCTTTGGATTGTTCATTGCTAGTCAATATAAACAAAACTGACTTTTGTGTACTGGCCTTGTATCCTACAACTTGGTTTAATTATTTTATTAGCTCCAGTAGCTGTCTTGTGGATTCCTTTGGATTTTCCATTTATAAGAACATGTTGTCTGTGAGTATAGATTGATTTACTTTTTTCTTTGAAATTTAGATGTTTTTTCCTTCCCTAAATTTCTCTAGCTACAACTTCTACTACAATGTTGAATAGCAGAGGTGAAAACAGGCATCTTTGTTTAATTCCTGATCTTAGGGGAAAGCCTTCAAGTCTTTCACCATTGAGTATCATGCTAGCTATGAGTTTGGTTTTGTTGTTGTTTTTTGTTTTTGACAAAAGGCCTTTATTATGCTTAGGAAATTCCCTTCTATTACTAGTTTTTTTGAGTATTTTAATCATGAAGAGATGTTGAATTTTGTGAAGTACCTCTTCTGAATCTATTCAGATGATTACATGATTTCAATAGGCAAAATCCTTTGTCCTATTAATGAAGTGTAAACGTCAATTGATTTTATGCTGAACCACCTTTCATTCCTGGCATAAATCCTACTGGGTCATGATGTATAATCCTTTTAATTTGTGGTTGGATTTGGTTTGCTAGTATTTTGTTCAGGAATTTTGCATCTATATTCCTAAGTTGAATAGAGAATTAGCAAGCTGAAGGTTCAGCTGAAGCATTAGCTCAGAGGCAATCCTCTGTGAAGATGGGATGTCATACTCTTAAGATGTGAGATATATGGTGGTATGTACATAATAGAAAGAATACATGGATCTAGAAAACCAAAGGATGGAAGCAGGAATGTTCCCATTAATCGTCATTCCCAATTACGCACTGGGGGACTTCATGCTTCCCCACAACTCTTGAGCTCTGCAGGGTTAGAGGTTCTGATCTCCAAAGGGCCCACATTCTCCAGGGATACACCAACTATCCCACTGAACTAGAAGCCTGGAGAAGTTGATCTCTTTGTGTCCAGGGACTACAAGGCAAGAACAGGAAGTCATACTGGCAGGGAAAATGACCTCAATCAGCAGCAGAAGTAAAGTTCTTGTTATATAATGGGGTAGGAAGGAATATGTGTGGAAGTCAGATGATATGCTACTTTGTCTAATTGTGATTATGAATGAACAGGCTTGGTACCCCCAAATCTGATAAATACATGGTTGCAAGAGGTTCAGATCTCTTAGGAATGAGAGTTTGAGCCATAAAATAAGGTAAACCACTGAGTCCAGCAGTGGTAACAGCTAAGAAAATTTCAAATGGATAGTGGATAAGGGAGATGAGTGTCTTAGTTCCCCAGGGCTGCTATAACAAATACTACACAATGGGTTGGCTCTAAGAACAGGAATTTATTGTTTGGGAGGCTAGAAGTGCAAAATCAAGGTCTTGACAGACTATGCTTCCTTCCAAAGTGTGTAGCATTCTAATGCTGGCTTTCTTCAATTCTTGGACTTCCTTGGCAATCTGTCTTCTTGGTCTCCTCTTGTAGCTTTCCTGATTCACTGCATCTGAATTTTTCTTCGTTTATAAAGAATCCAGACATGGATTTAGCCCACCCTGATTCACTTTGTCCTCATATAAATAGTATCTTCAAAGATCCTATTGAACGACCACCTGAATGAGTCCACTCTTAAATAATAATAGCATTTTCAAAGGTCTCTTTATAAATGTGTTCACACCCACAGAAACACAGATGAAGACTTGAACATGCCTTTCATAGGGGACATAATTGAATCATCAACGATGGGTCTAGGATCCCACTGTCACAGAGGATTGCCTCCAAGCTGACACTTCAGCTGCACTTTCAACTTGCTGTTTCAAATTTCTATTAGTCAGGTTGCTTCTGGATGGTATGGTATGTGTTCTAGTTTGCTAGATGCTGGAATGCAATATACCAGAAATGGAATGGCTTTTAAAAAGAGGAATTTAATAAGTTGCTAGTTTATAGTTCTAAGGCCAAGAAAATGTCCCAGTTAAAACCAGTCTATTGAAATGTCCAATCAAAGGCATCCAGGGAAAGATACCTTAGTTCAAGGAGGCCAATGAAGTTCAGGGTTTCTCTCCCAAGTGGAAAGGCACATGGCGAACAGGGTCAGGGTTTCTCTCTCATCTGGAAAGGCATGTGGTGTACACGGCATCATCTGCTAGCTTTCTCTCCTGGCCTCCCTTCACAAAGCTCCCAGGGAGGCATTTTCCTTCTTCATTTCCAAAGGCTGCTGGCTGGTGAACTCTGCTTCTCATGGCTATGTCATTCTGCTTTGCTCTCTCTGAATTGCTCTCATTCTCCAAAATGTTTTCTCTTTTATAGACTCCAGTAAACCAATCAAGACCCACCCAAATGGGTGGAGACATGTCATCACCTAATCCAGTTTAACAACCACTCTTGATTAAATCACATCTCCAGGGAGATGATCTAATTACAGTTTGAAACATACAATATTGAATGGGGATAATTCTGCCTTTATGAAATGGAATTTTGATTAAAACATTGCTTTTCTAGGGTCCATACATCCTTTCAAACCAGCACAGCATGTAATATGACCAGATAGTCCCATGATGTCTCTATTTCTATTGAAGAGCTCTATAAATTATCTATGCCTAAAAGCCACACAAGTCAGTGTGGCTCCCTTCTCCATTATATATTATTTTCAATCAAAACTCTTAGTTTTACTACAACAGAAAACTAAATTACTTATGTGGAAAAAGGGGAGTGTGCTGGTTTGAAACTATTATGTACCTCAGAAAAGCCATGCTCTTTTGATCCAATCTGTGGGTATAGACTTATTTAGGTGTGATCTTTTCATTAGTTTGTTTCCATGGAGATGTGGACCCATCCATTCGAGGTGGGTCTTAACTAGTTTTCTGGAGTCCTTAAAAGAGCTCATAGAGAGAGAGAGCTCACAGCTAACACAGATTTCAGAAGTTTGGAGGCAGACAGAAGCTGAGAGAAGAGCCCACTAGAACCAGGAGTTGAAAGCAATTAAACCCAGGAACAAAAGGCCAGCAGATGTTGCCATGTACCTTCTTATGGGACAGAGAAACCCAGGACATGATCAGCTTTTCTTGAGTGAAGGCATCCTCTTGTTGATGCCTAAATTTGGACATTTTCATTGCCTTGGAACTGTAAATTTGTAACCTAATAATTCCCCTTACTAAAAGCCAACCCATTTCTGGTATATTTCATTCTGACAACATTTAGCAAACCAAAATAGAGGTTTTATAATAAGGATGCAGGTATATTTTATAGACCCACAGGGCAAATCAGGCCTGTAGTTACTTCTAGAAACAGTTATTGGAATGGCATGTGGTCTCTTACTCCATCTCATCTCTATTTTTCTTTGAATGCATGGCTTCATCTCACTCCTCTCCACTCCTCTTTCTGACTCCTTTTCTTTAAACACTGACTTTCTCTGCTTCTCTTGTGGAAATGGTATGTAGAAAATACATATATACTTCATTTTAGAAAATTTGGTACAAATAGATATAGAACTAGGTACCTATTCTTGGTTTAATACAATTATGGAAAATAGAGACACCTTATTCAAAATGGATATTAGGGGCTCAGCCTTAACTCTGGGGCAGAAAAGTGGTCATTTCGAGTTGAATGAGTAGTGCTGAGGAAGCACAAATCCAGCAACCATCTCCCAGCCCTCACCTACCCTTACCCCTCTTTTTCTACAGTGCACAAATGTTTTTGTGTGCTTCCATTCCACAGCCTGGGGAAGATGTTAGGTCAAATGAAAAGGCCCAAGCATACTTTGAATCCAGAAATCAGTAACAAATAGCCTCAGATGCTTATCCGGACAGGAACTCTCAGTAGCAGGGCCCTTGCCCACTGGGTCATAAAAATACTCTACCCTTCATAGTACACATTTGTCTCTCTTCTCTGACACAAAGTGGAGTATGTGGAGCTGCCATCAACCAACCCTCATACAAGGAGTTGTCCTCCCCAGGACACGGGCCAATATGGGATCTCTTCCTCTGCTGTTTTGGATGCTTTATACTGTGCAATAAAGTGGTCATTTGCTGAAAGTTTCTATTGTGCTTGAGCCTGTGTACCCACAACACTGTACAGCAACTCACTTCACAAATAGTTGTACTCTACCACCCTTATTCATTTTTATAGTTATCTAGTCAGCTTTATCATATACTTTGCTATTATTTACCATAGTTCTCTTAGCAAGAGCCATTCCATTTCTTTTAATAGAATGTTTTATTTATTCATTCTCCATTCCTACTGCTTTTATAATTTGGCAAAATGATAGTTCAAAACAGGGATATTTTACTGCTTTTAAATTTGTATTTCTTTAACCTACTAGTGAGGACAAAATTTTTTTCATGTCTATAGACCATTAGTTTTTCTTCTTTATTGGTCTATTTTTTGTGTGCAGCATCCACCTTTCTTTTTAGATATTTATTTCTCTTCGGGTAAGTGCTCTCTAAACATTATGGCTATTAGTTCATTTACATAATATATGTTATAAATAAATTTTCCAATTTATTTGTCACCCACTTTTGAAAATTTTTGTTTTGTTTTACATAAGGAAAATATTTTATTTGAATGCAGTAAAAATTTTCAGCCTTTCCTTTATGGTTGCTACATTTAAAATTTTGTTTAGGAAGGCCTTCTCACTCCTAGAATTGATTTTATTCAACTACGTTTTCTTTCAGTCCTTTTTTCTTTTTTGGTCTCACCTGAAATGTAGTTTCATTGTATGACCTGAGGTCCAGATCTAATTTTTTTCCCAATTAGTTAAACAATTAACCCAGTACCATTTATTTAATCATATTTCCACTAATTTGAAATTTGAAAATATTTGTATCATATCCTAAATGCTTATATGCACTTCAAATTCCTGTTGCTTTTTGTTTGTGATATTTGTTCATTTAACCATTCATTTTGGAGGATATGTTCTTCCACATTTGGTATTAGGGAAAAACAGTTCTCCACTAAGTTTAAGAAGCATTCTTAACTTGTCTTGACTTGTAAAAATTATGTGCAAATGTTTTTAACAGTTTTTAAATTAAAACAGTATCACCTAATTGTTTTGAGTAAGTAATAAAATACATATTTACAAAATTACTTTAACCAGTGATGGGTCAAATGAAGAGTGGGGGGACCCTGTAATTTAGGTGAATTATCTTACTAATTTAAAAAGAAAAAAGAAGATAGAAAAAGAACTATTTGAGGAATTTCAGTTGGCTTTTGTAGGTTCCTTTCCAAGAGAATAATTTATCTACTTTTTTTCCTTTTAATTATTCAATCAAAATTCTTACTCCTTGCATTCAAAGCCCTTTATAAAATTGCAGTACTACTGGGAATGGGACAGGACAACTATCATACAAAGATCACTACTTAGTGAGAAGAAGAAAAACCACTTAGTTGAGAGGGGGTGATGGCAGAGGAGGGAAGGTTGAAGATTGTTCTATGTGTGTTGAGGTCCTCTCAAAAAAAGGGGTATGGACAATATCTACATTGTACAGGTGCATCAATGTCCATGATGAACAAACTTTGAAAAGACTTCAGTTTTTCTTCCTATTTTTAGGGCTAGAAACAATCTAAGGATTTTAGAGAAAATTCAGAAGACTCAAAAACCATGCCAAAGCTTTACATTAGCTTCTTCTACTAACAACTATCAATTATTATTTCCATGGTTTCCCTATGGAGGAAAACCCTACATACAATGAGCATTTTATAAGCACATAGCAAATATGAAATACGATATTATCAACAGTGCTTTCAAAAAGAGGAAATAGAATCATGGTGTGAAAAGAAATGAAATAAAATTGAGTTACTATGGTTAAAGATTTTAAATGAAGTCAGGAGGAGATTTCAGGTGCAATCTCAGTCAGATTTCACTAATTGCCAAAGTACGCATAGCCATAAGCAACAAATGTTTCTCAAAACCCTAAGGACATGATTTCTGGAAAGATGGTAGAATAGGATAGAATGAGATCACTCCTGCTCCATGAACAACTAGAAAAGTGACAGAAAAACAACTAGGACAGCAGTTCCAGGGTGCAAGTGGTCAGAGAGGGTCTTCTACACTATACAAGGAGATCCTGGATGAAAAATCAGAGAAATTGGAACAGAGAGATTGGGGTGAGTATGCTCAGTTATGACTTCACTTGGGGCAAGCAACAGCATGCAGGAAGGAGTAAATTCCAGAAAAGGAGGACACTCTTGCATTCCTGCCAACATCCACTGCTAGTTTGGGAGATCTTCCCTCTCAGCTTCACAGCCAGAAGCTCCTGTGCAGAGCCCAAAAGTCAGCAAACTCAGTTTGCCTTCACACAGAACTTCCAGTGAGTACACAGTACCTGAACCAGTCCCTGAAGCAGGTCACTGTGGATGCATGGTTTTGGGCCAGGACTGGGGGCCCTCCTTTTGGGAAGAGGGGGAGATTGAGGCAGTCTGACACTTGGCCTGCAAAAGAGACATGTTGGATCCCACTACCACTTCTTTTCTCACAGAGGTGCAGAGCCCTCAAGCATGTACAGGCAGAGATCAAGAAAGCAAGCCAATCCACACTGCACTGCCAGGCTTTTCCAGGTTGACTAAGAGCCAGGGCAGTTGAAATACTCAGGCTCACACTCCAAGGTCATTCTAAGCTGGAGCCTGGCAACCACAAGACCCATCAGGCCAACAAGCAGATTCTCTGCCAAGGTACACATTACCCACCCCTCAGCCCTGGGGTTGAGGGCTTTCAGCATATACTGAGACCAGTGGCCTTGGCTGGAATTGCACCAACTGGCTGCTGCAATCAGGGAGGTTAGGCCTGAGGGGAAGAGTTAGTTCAAGAGTGCTATCAGCTTGGAAGATGCAGAAACCAGCCTGGGAAAATGCCTATCTGTCTAGCTTTCAAGAGATTTTTCAATGAGAGTTGCATCTCCTGCATGAGATCTGGGCCCTGCTTTGGCAGGGAATTACAGACAAACCAAGGGCACAAAGAGGCTATTTCAGCTTGCTAAAGCTGCCAGAATGCTATATACCAAAAATGGAATGGCTTTTAGAAAGGGAATTTTTATGTTACAAGTTTACAGTCCTAAGGACATAGAAATGTCCAAACTAAGGCATCCAGAGAAAGATACCTTAAATCAAGAAAGGCCGAAGTCTGTCATATGGGAAGGCACATGGCTGGTGTCTGCTGGTCCTTCTTCTTGGTTCCATTGCTTCCAGCTTCTGATGCCAGTGGTTTCTTCTCTAAGGGTCTATGGGCCTTCACTTAGCTCCTCCAGTACACAACTCTAGGTTCTGGCTTGCTTAGCATCTCATGGGAAGGCACATAGCAACATCTGCTGGGCTCTGCCAATTCTAACACCTGTTCTCTCTGTTGGTACTTGAAGCATCTCCGAATATCCTTGTGTCTGTCAGCTCTGAAGTAAATGTTTTCCAAGTGTCTGCATCTGAGGTTTGTACAAAATGTTTCCCCTTTTAAAGGACCTGAGTAAACTAATCAGACACCATGAATGGGTGGAGTCACATCTCCATCTAAGCTAAAGGCCACACCCACAACTGGGCATGTCACATCTTCCAGGAAGTAATCCAATCAAAGATTCCCACTCTAAAAATAAGCCTGGCCCCAAAAGATTGGATCAGGATGAAAACATGGCTTTTCTGGGGTACATAATAGTTTCAAACCAGCACAGAGACCTTCAACACAAATCCAAGCAAACACAAAACCTTAGATGAATGATGGAAATCAATTTTCAATATAGTATTACCAACATGATCAAATGCCTCAAAGGCAAATGGCAAAAAATATGGAAAAATTAGAACTGACTCTCAGGGAAATGAAGGACAACATGAAGTGCACAAATATGATAATAATTGGTGCCCCACAAGGAGAAGAGAAAAGTAAAGGGCTAGGAAGATTATTTGAAGAAATAATGGGAAAAAAAACCCAACCCTTATAAAAGACATGAATATGAAAATCAAAGTAGCCCAACGAGAACCCCAAATAGCATAAATCCAAAACAGACCCACTCCAAGACACATAGTAATCAGACTTTCTAAAGTTGAAGAGAAGCAGAAAGTTATGAAAGCAGCAAGAGAAAAGCAATTCACCATATACAAGGAAAGCCACATAAGACTAAGTTCAGACTATTCAACAGGCACCATGGAGTCAAGAAGGCAGTGATATGATATATTTAAGACTCTGAAACAGAAATAATTTCAGCCAAGAATTTTCTATCCAGAATAGTTGTCCTACAAAAATGAGGAATAGATTAAAATTTTCACAAACAAATGCTGAGAGAATTTGTTAAGTAGAGACCTGTGCTACAAGAAATACTAAAGGAGATTCTTTGGCTAAAAAAAGAGAAGAGGGATGTCTGAAGGAGGGCATGGAATTGAAGCGTATCAGTAAGGGTATCTTAAAGGATAAAAAGAAAGAGAGGGAAAAGAATATATAGCTCTGACAAATAAAAACCAAAGGATAAGATGGTAGACTCAAGAACTGCCTTTGCCGTAATAACTTTGAATGTTAATAGACTCAACTCACCAATTAAAAGATATAGAGCAGCAGAATGGATTTAAAGATATGATCCATCTATATTATGCTCACAAGAGACTCATCTTAGACTCAAGGATACAAATAGATTGAAAGTGAAAGGATGGAAAAAGATGTTCCATGCAAGCTGTTATCAAAAGGAGGAGTAGCTATACTAATATTCGACAAAATAGACTTTAAATGTAAAGATGTCATAAGAAACAGGAAGGACACTAAATATTAATAAAAGGAACAATTCACCAAGAAGAAATAACAATCATAAATCTTTATGCTCCCAATCAAGGAGCTCCAAAATCCATGAGGCAAACATCAAGAGAGCAAAACTGAAGGGAGCAATAGATGTTTCAACAATAGTGGGAGACTTCAATATACCATGCTTCTTTATAGATAGACCAACCAGACAGAGGATCAATGAGGAAATAGAGAAAGTTAACAACATGATAAATGAATTAGATATAACACATATATAGATCATTACACCCCAAGACTCCAGGATATATATTCTTCTCTAGTGCTCATGGAACATTCTTCAGGATAGATCATATGCTGGGGTACAAAAAAGGTCTCAGTAAATTTTTTAAAAGCTGAAATTATTCAAAGTACATTCTCTGACCATAATGCAATGAAGCTGGAAATCAATAACAACCAAAGAACCAGAACTTTCGCAAATTTATGAACATTGAGTAACACTCTTAAACAGTAGGTCGAAGAAGAAATTGCAAAAGAAATTGGTAAATATCAGGAGATGAATGAAAATGAGACTACAACCTACCGCAAATTATGGGATGCAGCAAAGACAGTGCTGAGAGGGAAATTTATTGCCCTAAATGCCTATATTAAAAAAGAAAAAAGAACAGAAAACAAGGACTTACCTGCTTACCTGAAGGAACTAATGAAGGAACAGCATACTAACCCCAAAGCAAACTGAAGAAGAAAAATAACAAAGATTAAAGCAGAAATAAATGAATTGGAGAATGAAAAGAATCAATAAAACCAAAGTCGGTTCTTTGAGAAAATCAGTTAAATCAATGGGCCCCTGGCTAGGATGACAAAGAAAAAAAGAGAAAGGATACAAATAAACAAAATCAGAAATAAGAAGGCGATCATTACCAAGGACCCTGAAGACATTTTAGGAAATAATCCTAAGAGGATACTATGAATAACTATGCACCAACAAACTAAACAACTTAGATGAAATACAAATTCCTAGAAACACACGAGCAACCTACACTGACCTGAACAAAACAATCAAAAGTAAAGAGATTAATCTATCATCAAAAATTTCCCTACAGGGTAGGCAATGGTGGCTTAGTGGCAGAGTTCTCACCTGCCATGCCAGAGACCCAGGTTGGATTCCTGGAACCTGCCCATGCCAAAAAAAAAAAAAAAATCCCTACAAGGAAAAGCCCAGGGCCAGAAGCCTTCACAGGGGAATTTTCCCAAACATTCCCCAAAGAACTAATACCAGTCCTGCTCAAATTCTTCCAGAATTTTGAGGAGAAAGGAACACTACCTAATTCTTTTTATGAAGCTAAAATTGCTTCAATACCAAAACTGTGTAAAGATGCTACAAGAAAGGAAACTACACACCAATCTTCCTAATGAATACAAAAATGCAAAAATTCTCCTGAAAATACTTGCAAGTCAAATGCAACGACACATTAAAATAATTACACACCATAAACAACACAAGAAAATTAATCAATGTATTACAACACATTAACAAAGAAAAGGGAAAAATCACATGGTCATCCCAATTGATGCTGGAAAAGCATTTGACAAAATTCACCACCCTTTTCTGATAAAAACACTACAAAAGGTAAGAATTGAAAGAAACTTCCTCAATATGATAAAGGCCATATATGAAAAATAATTGCCATTATCATCCTTAATGGTGAGAGACTGAAAGTATTCCCCCCTAAGATAGGGAAAAAGACAAGAATGCCCACTGTCGCCATTGTTATTGAATATTGTGCTAAAAGTTATATCAAGAGCAAATTGGCTAGAAGAAGAACTAAAAGGCATCCAAATGAGAAAGGAAGTAGTAAATTTTTCATATTTGCAGATGACATGATCCTATATGTATTGGTTTGCAAGATGCTGGAATCTGATATTGCATAACTGGAATGGCTTTTGCAAAAGGGAAATTTAATAAGTTACAACTTCATAGTTCTAAGGAAGTGAAAGTGTCCAAATCAAGGCACCAACAAGTGGTTACTTTCACTCAAGAAAGGCTGATATTGTCCGGAACAACTCTGTCAGCTGGGAAGTCATGTGGCTGGCATTTGCTGGTCCCTTGCTCCTTGGGCTCCATTGCTTTCAGCCTCTGCCCATGCTTCTCTGGGTCTGGCTTTCATCTTTTGGCTTTTCTAGGCTCTCTCCAGGTTCCGGCTTGCTTAACATCTCATGGGAAGGCACATGCCAATGTCTGCTAGGCTCCAGGCATCTTCAAACATTCATGTCTCTGCTCTCTCAGTTGGCCCTGAAGTTTCTGTAGGCTCTCTCTCTGTCACCTCTGTCATTTCTGACATTTCTCCAAAATGTTTTCTCTTTTAAAGGATTCTAGTAAACTAATCAAGCCCCACCTGGAATGGATGGAATCACATATCCAATTAATCAAAAATTAACACCCATAATTGGGTGTGTCTCATCTCCATGGAGATAATCTAATCAAAAGATTCCAACCTACATTATTGGATCAAACTTAAAACAAACAGCTTCCTTCACAACATGGAATCAGGATTTTTCTGGGGTACATAATGCTTTCAAACTGGCACACTATATTGGGAAAATCCTGAGAAATCTATTAAAAAGTTACTTGAGCTAATGAACAAATTCAGCAAAGTGGTGGGATACAAAATTAATGTGCAAAAATCAGTAATGTTTCTATGAGTGTTGACCTAACAGGAAAAAATTAAGGGAAAAAATCCATTCAAAATAGCAACAAAAAGAATCAAGTATTTAGGAATAAACTTAACACAGATGTAAAGGACCTGTATAGAGAAAACTGCAAAATGTTGCTAAATAAATCAATGATCTAAATAGGTGGAAAGACATTCTGTGCTCATGAATAGAAAGGTTAGATGTAGTTAAGATGTCAATTCTACCTAAATTTGTCTCATTCTTATTACCACACCTATCCCTGCTCCCAGGACCTCTTCCTGGACTTTGACTGAATCTAAATCATTTTAACTTTCCCCCCTTCTAAGACCAAAACTCAATTAAGAAGATTTTTAGGCCTTGCGGAATATTGTAGAAGTTAGATTCCTAATTTTTCTTTGATGACTCAACCTTTATATGTCTTGCTTAAAGCTAAACAAATTGAGCCCCTTATTTGGGAAATAAAGCACAGTTTCCTCAGTACTTCTGTTCTGGGACACCCTCACTGTAAATTCCCCTTTTTCCTCTTTGTTCATGAATAAGAAGGGAATGCCTAAGGTGTCCTTACATAAAAACATGGAGACCATCATAGACCTCTAGGATAATATAGCCAGTAACCGGATGCTGTAGCCAGGGGATTTCCTCCTTGCATGAGGTCCATTGCTGCAGCAGCAAAGACTTTAGAATCAATTGATGAATTAATTATGGGATCTCCTTAACTAGTTATGACCCTTTTTCTGTTGAAGCCCTTCTTAATGCTCATTACACTCAACATCTATCAGATGATTAACTTCTTATGGAATTTTCTTTTATTTCCCCTCCCAATGTCTCCTTTGTTCATTACCGCAACCTTAATCCTGTTACTTTACTTTCTTCTATTCCTAACTAAATTCACAAATCCATAGCTTTAACTGACCAGTTGTTAACCCCTTGAGTAGACTTACATGAAATCCCAATTGATAATACATCTGGTATATAGGAGGCTCCTACCTTAAAGATAACTCAGGAATTTATCATTTTGCATATGCTAACACCTCTGTTTTAGTTTGTTAAAGCTGCTGGAATGCAATATACCAGAAATGGAATGTATTTCTTTGGGGGTGGGGGACGGTGCATGGTCTGGGAATCAAAACTGAGTTGCCCATATGAAAGGTAAGCATTCTACCACTGAACAACCCGTGCACCCTGGTGTGGCTTTTAAGAAGGGAATTTATTAAGTTGCACGTTTACAGTTGTAAGGCCATAAAAATGTCCAAATTAAGGTACCAACAAGAGGTTACCTTCACTCAAGAAAGGCTGATACCATCCAGAGTACCTCTGTCAGCTGGAAAGGCACATGGCTGGCATCTGCTAGCTTTCTCTCCTTATTTCATAAGGCTTCCCTGGGGGCATTTTCTTTCAGCATCTCCAAAGATCTCTGGCTGCATGGGCTTTGCCAACACTAACGCTTTTTCCAAAAATTGTTCCCTCTTAAAAGGTAAGAGTTGAGACAAATCTTCATGGAAACCACCTAATCAAAAGTTACCACCCACAATTGGGTGGGTCACATCTCCATGGAAACAATAAAAAAGATCTCACCCAGCAATTGAATGAGGATTAAAGAACATGGCTTTTCTGGGGTACACAGTTTCAAACCAGCACAATCTCTAACCATGGAATAATAGAAACAAATTCCTTACCTAAAGCCAAGTCAGCCCAGCAAGCTGAACTCTTTCCCCTCACAAGAGTCTGATACTTGCAGAAGGAAAAACAGCAAATATATATATGGATATTTGGTATGCCTTTGGGGTTGTTTATGGCTTGGGGATGTTAGAGAAACAGAGATTTTTAACCTCCAATGGAAGAAAATTAAAAAAAAAAAACAAATCTTATGTTATGGACTTGCTAGATGCTATACTATAAACAAAAGCTTTGGCTATAATTAAAATTCCTCATCATTCTCAGGCAAGTATGGAGGAAGGCACTGGCATCCACATGGCAGACACAGCTACAAAGAGTATAGTTATAAATTCTAATCCTATTCCTGTCTCTATAATGACTTTTGAACCAAATAACTCTATTGAAAACATTAAAAAAATTATTCCTTGAGGCTGAACAAAACAACCCTCCCCAGGAGACAGAAAAATGGAAAAATGCCAGCTGGTTTTATGAGCCTGCAATTATATCATGGTTTGGCCCTAATGGTAAACTAGTTCTCCTAAAACTGTCTCCAGGAACAGTTTTGGAAATTACTCATATTATGACTCAATGGAATACTGAAAAATTGGCAAGCTGAGGAAAACCATATTTCTGGACACCATCCCCTAAAATAGCTCTGAAAATATATCATAATTGTTTAATTTGTCCCAAGCATAATACAGAAAAATAGTTCCATAGATCTCAAGGACATTTTCCCTTACCAACTGGACCATTTGAAATTTGGCTATGGGATTTTATTTAATAATCCCCATCCCAGGACTATAGATATGGTTTAATAATGATTTGAATGTATTCCCATTAGGCTGAAACCTTTCCCTGCTATGGGGATCCAAGGCCCAGGATTTTCCTGCATTTTGAGAGCATTCCCTCCCATACTGAGAGCAAGTCATTGCGTGTAACTGCTTACCTGACCAGGAAAGACATTAAAGGCCATCATATCTCCTCAGGGGGAAAGAATATACAAATGGCATTGTAAACAAGACATTGAAACTCCCCTCCCTTGTCCACTATTAATAACAAACCTCCAAACTCCTATATCACAAGATCCTAATGAAACTCTATTCTCACACTGTGCTGGTTTGAAATGATTTAGGTACCCTAGAAAAACTATGTTTTAATCCTAATCCCATTTTGTAAAGGGAGCTGTTTCTTCTAATACCTATTCAGTACTGTATGCTTGAAACTGTAGTTAGATCATCTCCCTGGAGATGTGACTCAACCAAGAGCGGTTGTTAAACTGGATTAGGTGGAGACATGTCTCCACCCATTCGGGTGGGTCTTGATTAGTTTACTGGAATCCTATATAAGAGGAAACATTTTGGAGAATGAGAGAGAATCTGAGAGAGCAGAGAATGCCACAGCACCCTGGAGCAGACAATCCACCCAGTGACTTGAGGAGATGAAGAAGGAAATCGCATTCCGGGGAGCTGGAGAGGAAGCCAGCAGATGATGCTGTATTTGTCAGGTGCCCTTCCAGCTGGGAAGGAAACCCTGACTGTGTTTGCCACGTGCCTTTTCACTTGAGAGAGAAACCCTGAACTTCATCAGCCTTCTTGAACCAAAATATCTTTCCCTGGATGCCTTAGATTGGACATTTCTATAGAATTGTTTTAATTGGGACATTTTCTCCACCTTAGAACTGTAAATTAGCAACTTACTAAATTCCCCTATTTAAAAGCCATTCCATTTCTGCTATTTGCATTCCAGCAGCTAGCAAACTAGAACACATACCCTTGTCTTAAACATTTATAAGCCTTTGCAGTCTCTTGCTCCCTTTGCATAGCACTGACTTGCATTTCCCCACCAGCCACCATCAGGACCTAAACCTTTATAAGCCTTTGCAGTCCCTTGCTCCTTTTATATAGCACTGACTTCCATTTCCCAACCAGCCACCATCAGGAAAAATCCTCTCCTGTTTGTCAATCCTAATTAAATCTTAAATCTAACTCGGTGCCTGGTGTATTCTTTGCTCTTCAGACTGCCCTCCAAGAGCAGGGTTGTAACACCTGTAGACAAGAAACTGCTGCTACTTTCAGAAAGGTATTAGAAAAAATGTTTCCAAATTGGGGAATTCCCTCGGATCTTCACAATGACCAAGTAACCTACTTTACATGAAATATTGTGAGAGTAATACGCAAAATTTGCAACATTTTCATTGTGTGGAATAAGGAGTGGCAGAGTATACCTCTTCCCCCAAAACACCTAAAGAATAGGCAAAACCTGACTGAAGCAGCTGTTCTGGGGTTCAGGCGACCAGGGAAGTACCATGTAACATCCATGGAAGAGTGTGACAAAGAGACAGAGGAATTGTGGTGAGTGAGTCACTCAGCCATGGCTCCCAGCACCCATCCCCCCACCCTCAAGGCAGGCAGCTTCTGTTTGGCCGGGTTCCTGCCCACTGCTGTGGATGGAATAAGACAGAGAAGTCCTCCCACCCTGGGAACAGAGGAGGACACGGCACAGTTTTGAGCCAACAGTTGGGCAGTGAAATTGGACTTCTAGGTCCCCTAGCTTTGGCCCTTTCCAGACAGACATCTGCAGTGCCATTGTTTATACCCACCTCAGCAGCACAGCAGACAAAATGCTGAAAATACCTACCCCACAGTTGTACAGTGATGAGAAACAGGTTGGTGAATAATGCCATCTGCTGAAGAGGTGGGAAAGCACAGTCTTAGAAAACTGCTTTCCTGACCCTCTTCCCAGGGTCCTTTGGATCTGGTCTGTAATCCCACATGAGTCCCTGGCCCTGTTATGGCTGGGAACTACTAGCAAACAAAGTGCCAAAGAAGAGCTTTAATGCAAAACAAATCAATAACAAAATCTTAGATAAGAAAAACCATCTTCTGGAATAATCTTATCAAGATAATCTGATACCCAGATAGCAAAAAAATTACAAGTACTATGAAGAAACAAGAATATATGCCCCATAGGAACAAATTAAAAAGTTGGAGGAGATACAGAATTTGGAAAAACTACCCAAAGATGTTCAAATAAATCTCCTAGACAAATTCAAGGACATAAGTGAAAAAGGGATTAAAAAGATATTAAGAAGACACTGGGTGAGCATACGGAAGAATTTGAAAGCATGAAAAAAAACAGAGCTTATGAGAATGAAAGCACAGTAGATGAGATTTAAAATACACTAGAGACATAAAACAGCAGATTTGAATAGGGAGAAGAAAAGATCAGTGACTTATAAGTCAGGACATTTGAAATAAAAAAGACAAAAGAATAGAGAAAAATGGAAAAACTTGTGCAGGATCTCAGGGAACTGAGTGACACTGCAAATTACACAAAATATGCATTGCGGGTGTCCCCAAAGGAGAAGGTAAAGGAGATAGAAAGAATATTCAAGGAAATAATGGCTGAAATGTTCCCAATTCTTAAGAAAGATATAAGGATACCAGAGAAAGAAGCACAATGTACTCCAAACAGAATAAACCCTAATATAACCTCTCTGAGACACATACTAATCTGAATGTCAACTGCCACAGATAAAGAGAGAATTTGGAAAGCAGCTAGAAAAAAAATGATTTGCCTCATAAAAGTGAACTGCAATATGATTAAGTTCCAATTTCTCATCAGAAACCATGAAGGCAATAAGGCAGTGGTATATTTAAGGTACTAAAAGAGAAAAATTAAGCCGCAAATTCTTTATCTGGAAAAATTGTCCTTCAAAAATTAAGGATAGTTTGAAATATAGATAGATAAACAGAAACTGAGACAATTCATCAACAAGAGATCAGCCCTACCAAAAATACTAAAGGGATTTCCTGAAGGCTGAAAAGAAATGACAGGAGAGAGAAGTTTGAAAGATAGTGCATACATTAATATTATCAATAAGGGTAATAAAATCTTAAAAAGAGAGGCAAATGTAAGATATGACATATATAAGCCAAAGTATACAATAGTTGAAGTAAGTACTGCCTAACAAGTAACAATATTGAATTTTTAAAAAATATTCTTGTTGACAAAACTTCACACAAATACACTCCATACATGGTGTACAATAAATGGTCCACAATATCATCACATAATTGTATATTCATCACCATGATAATTTTTAATACATTTGTATCATTCCAGAAAAAAGAAATAAAAAGAAAAAAGGAAAAACTCATACATCCCAAACCCCTTACCCCTTCTCATTGACCACTAGTATTTCAATCTACCCAATCTTTTTTATCCCATATCCGCCCATTATTTATTTATTTTTATTCATAATTTTTTCTCATCTGTCCACACTCTGGATAAAAGGAATAACATTGAATACTAATGGATTAAACTCTTCAATCTAAAGGCACAGGTTGGCCAAATGGATTAACAAATATGATCCATCTATGTGCTGTCTACAAGAGACTCACCTTAGACCCAAGGATACAAATAGACTGAAAGTGAAAGGTTGGAAAAAGATATTCCACACAAACAGTAACCAAGAAAGAGCTGGGGTAGCTATACAAGTATTGAACAAAATAGACTCTAAATGCAAAAATGTTATGAGTCAAAGAAGGACATTATATATTAATAAAAGGGGAAATAGCACACAAGAAGAAATAATAATCATACATATCTATGCTCCTAGCCATAGTGCCCCAAATTACATGAGGCAAATACTGACAGAACTGAAGGGAGAACATACAGAATAAAAATAAATAACAGGGGGAACAAATGTTAAAATAAATGTAGTAGATTGAAATGCTGGTGATCAATGAAAGGGAGGGGTAAGGGGTACAGTATGTATGAATCTTTTTCCGTTGTCTTTTTATGAATTGATGCAAATGTTCTAAGAAATGATCATGATGATGAATATGCAACTATGTGATGATATTGTGATTTACTGATTATATATGTAGAACAGAATGATCATATGTTAAGAATGTTTTTGTTTGTTTGTTGTTATATTTTTTTTAAAATTAATTTAAAATTTTTAAATAAAAAAGATACAAGTTCAACACACAAAAATCAGTAGTTTCTATATATTAGTAATGAACAATCTGAGGAGGAAATCAAGAAAAAAATTCCATTTACAACAGCAATTAAAAGATCAATTATCCATGAATAGACTTAACCAAGGATGTAAAGGACCTACAAACTAACCAACTAATCCTTACAATAGCCCTTTGTTTAGGGGCTATAACCACACTATTCACCGCTATATGCGCCCTAACACAAAATGACATTAAAAAAATTGTAGCATTTTCAACATCAAGTCAATTAGGTCTGATAATAGTAACAATTGGACTCAACCAACCATACCTAGCCTTCCTGCACATTTGTACACACGCCTTCTTCAAAGCAATACTATTCCTATGTTCAGGATCCATCATCCACAGCCTAAACAATGAACAAGACATCCGAAAAATAGGAGGGCTATTTAATGCATTACCACTAACCACCTCCTCCCTCATCATCGGAAGCCTAGCACTTACAGGGATACCATTCCTTACAGGCTTCTACTCTAAAGATATTATCATCGAAACAGCAAACACCTCAAACACAAACGCCTGAGCACTCCTAATTACCCTAATTGCCACAACCCTAACAGCCGTATACAGTACTCGAATTATCTTCTTCTCCCTGCTAAGCCAGCCCCGATTTCAAACAACTATTTCCATTAACGAAAACAATCCATGTTTGCTCAACCCAATTAAACGTCTGGCAATAGGAAGCATCTTTGCAGGATTTATAATTACAAACAACATCCCACCTATATCAGTACAACAAATGACCATACCCTCATACATTAAACTCACAGCACTAGCAGTAACAATCACTGGATTCATCCTAGCAATAGAACTAAATAACACAACCCACAATCTACAATACAGCTATCCATCTCAACATCACTCCTTTTCTACCATACTAGGATATTTTCCAAATATCATCCACCGCCTATACCCTCACTCAGTCCTAAAAACAAGCCAAAACTTAGCAACCTCCGCACTTGATCTAATCTGACTAGAAAAAGTTGCTCCAAAAAGCCTCTCCAAAATAAGCATCTCAGCATCATTAACAATGTCCAATCAAAAAGGACTAATCAAACTATACTTCCTATCATTTATGTTATCCATTATACTAGCCCTAGCTACACTGACCTTTTACTACGAGTAATTTCAATAACAACAAAAATACTAATAAACAAAGCTCACCCAGCCAAAACCACCAACCACCAACCATGACTATATAAAGCAGCAACACCCGCATAATCCCCACGAACATATCAATCACCCAAATAACTGTAAACTGCCCAATCCTCTATATATTTTAACCCACAAAACACCCCATAGATATCCTCATAATTAACCAACCATAACATAACAATAACCTCTATAGTAATACCAAAAACTATTGCACCAAAAATTACCACATTCGATCCCCATACCTCAGGGTATTCCTCAGTAGCTATTGCAGTAGTATATCCAAACACTACCAACATCCCACCTAAATACACCAAAAACACTATCAAGCCTAAAAAAGACCCACCAAAACTTAAAACCAACCCACAACCTACACCACCACTAACCACCAACCCTAATCCTCCATAAATAGGAGACGGTTTAGATGAAAAACTCACAAAACCAATAACAAACAAAATACTCAGCAAAAGTACAAAATACATCATAATTCTTACATGGGACTACACCACGACCAATGACATGAAAAATCACCGTTGTACTTCAACTATAAGAACCAATGACCCACATGCGCAAAACTCATCCACTATTCAAAATCATCAACCAATCATTCATTGATCTCCCCACACCATCAAACATCTCAGCATGATGAAACTTCGGATCCCTACTAGGAGTCTGCCTAGTAATCCAAATCCTAACAGGCCTCTTTTTAGCAATACATTATACATCAGACACAATCACAGCATTTTCATCAGTCACTCATATCTGCCGAGATGTCAATTACGGATGACTAATTCGCTATATCCATGCAAACGGGGCCTCAATATTCTTCATATGCCTATACCTACATGTAGGTCGTGGCCTATACTATGGCTCCTACTTATACCTAGAAACTTGAAACATCGGAGTAATCCTCTTATTAGCCACTGTAGCAACCGCATTCATGGGCTATGTACTTCCATGAGGACAAATATCATTCTGAGGCGCCACCGTAATCACAAATCTACTATCAGCCATTCCATATATTGGAACAGATCTAGTAGAATGAATCTGAGGAGGATTCTCAGTGGATAAAGCCACCCTAACACGATTCTTCGCATTCCACTTCATTCTACCATTCATCATTACAGCTTTAGCAATAACACACCTACTATTTCTACACGAAACAGGATCTAACAATCCACTAGGACTCTCATCTGACATAGATAAAATCCCATTTCACCCCTACTATACCATCAAAGATATCCTAGGCTTACTAATCATAATCGTAACACTAGTAACCCTCGTTCTATTCTCACCAGACCTCCTAGGAGACCCTGACAACTATACACCAGCTAATCCACTCAGCACACCACCACACATCAAACCAGAATGATACTTCCTATTTGCCTACGCAATCCTACGATCAATCCCCAATAAACTAGGTGGAGTAGTAGCCTTAGTCTGCTCAATTCTAGTACTAATAATTATACCACTACTACATACAGCTAAACAACGAAGCATAATATTCCGACCACTAAGCCAATTACTATTTTGACTACTAGTAGCCAACCTATTAATTCTAACATGAATTGGCAGCCAACCCGTCGAACACCCTTTTATCATCATCGGCCAAGTAGCCTCGATCTCATACTTCTCAATCATCCTAATCCTAATACCATTAGCAGGCATCCTAGAAAACCACCTAATAAAACTATAGCCCTTGTAGTATAAATATTACACTGGTCTTGTAAGCCAAAAATGAAGTAATAACTTCCAAGGACACTCAGGGAAGAAAAACTCTATTCCACCATCAACTCCCAAAGCTGAAATTCTAATTAAACTATTCCCTGCTTTTATTAAATAAAAATTAACTCAAGTACTATCTTAGTATTAAAACTTAATGTACAATAATGATTTTCTGCTATGCTTTATCGTGCATACATTTATTTACCCCATGAATATTCTTAAGTACATACTATTATTAATATTACATAGCGCATTCCTTATTTCCTTATCCTTGTCAACACGCATATCACCACCATCATCTTTCCGTAATCACCAAGCTTCGAGAAACCAGCAACCCGCTTGAATCGTACCCCTCTCCTCGCTCCGGGCCCATCACTTGTGGGGGTTTCTAACCTGAAACTATAACTGGCATCTGGTTCTTTCTTCAGGGCCATTCAGCTATATATCGCCCACACGGTCCCCTTAAATAAGACATCTCGATGGATTAATGTCTAATCAGCCCATGATCACACATAACTGTGGTGTCATACATTTGGTATTTTTTATTTTTTAGGGGGGGGGGATTTGCATCGACTCAGCTATGGCCTACAGGAGGCCCCGTCACAGTCAATTCAATTGTAGCTGGACTTATATTGAACGTTGGTCACACTAGCATTCTTAAGTTAAAGGTATTATTCAGTCAATGGTAACAGGACATACATACATATCACAACCAGAACCACAAAAAAAAAAGAAAAACTTCATATATCCAAACCCCCCTACCCCCCAAACTCTCAGCGCAGCATCAACACAGTCCTACCAAACCCCAAAAATAGAACTAACACAACTACACAGAGTACAAAAATAAAAACTCAAAACTAATCTTTTTCAATTTATTGGTCGAATAAAATTTTTGCCAATACTGACATAGCACTCAAGCTTTTGGCACTTTTTAGTATAGAAAAAGCCTATGTCCTAACAACAGGACAACAAGCCGACACTTTTTCAATTTATTGGTCGAAAAAAATTTTTGCCAATACTGACATAGCACTCAAGCTTTTGGCACTTTTTAGTATAGAAAAAGCCTATGTCCTAACAACAGGACAACCAGCCGACATTTTTTCAATTTATTGGTCGAATAAAATTTTTGCCAATACTGACATAGCACTCAAGCTTTTGGCACTTTTTAGTATAGAAAAAGCCTATGTCCTAACAACAGGACAACAACAGTTCATGTCGCTTAATTTTAAAGCAAGGCACTGAAAATGCCTAGATGAGTACTACGCACTCCATAAACACAAAGCCTTGGTCCCGGCCTTTTTATTGATTTTTAGTAGAATTACACATGCAAGCCTCCACGGCCCAGTGAGGATGCCCTCTAGATCAAGACAGGATCAAAAGGAGCAGGTATCAAGCACGCAAAATACAGCAGCTCAAAACACCTTGCTAAACCACACCCCCACGGGACACAGCAGTGATAAAAATTAAGCAATTAACGAAAGTTTGACTAAGTCATACTAATATAGGGTTGGTAAATTTCGTGCCAGCAACCGCGGTCATACGATTAACCCAAATCAATAACCTTCGGCGTAAAGAGTGTTTAGGACATTATACATAAATAAAGTCAAATTGCTACTAAGCCGTAAAAAGCACCAGTATAAACAAGACCAACAACGAAAGTGACTTTAGCACATCCGAACACACGACAGCTAGGGCCCAAACTGGGATTAGATACCCCACTATGCCTAGTCGTAAACACAAATATTCCAACAACAAGAATATTCGCCAGAGTACTACTAGCAACAGCTAAAAACTCAAAGGACTTGGCGGTGCTTCATATCCACCTAGAGGAGCCTGTTCTATAATCGATAAACCCCGATAAACCTCACCACCTCTTGCTAATACAGCCTATATACCGCCATCTCTAGCAAACCCTAAAAAGGAGCCACAGTAAGCACAACTATAGCCATAAAAACGTTAGGTCAAGGTGTAGCCAATGAGGTGGGAAGAAATGGGCTACATTCCCTAATTATAGAGAACACGAAGGTCTTTGTGAAAGCGAAGTCTGAAGGAGGATTTAGCAGTAAGTCAAAAATAGAGTGCTTGACTGAACAAGGCCATGAAACACGCACACACCGCCCGTCACCCTCCTCAATCAAGCAATACTAAGGCTACTATCCATGTTAGCAAACACCTGATTTTAGAGGAGATAAGTCGTAACAAGGTAAGCATACTGGAAAGTGTGCTTGGAGTAACCAAAGTGTAGCTTAAACAAAAGCACCTGGCTTACACCCAGAAGATTTCACTTATTAGACCACTTTGAACCAAACCTAGCCCAAACACATTATAATAAAAATTCACTTAACACCTAAATTAAAACATTCACCAACAGTAAAAGTATCAGAGACAGAAATTATATCATAGGAGCTATAGAGATAGTACCGTAAGGGAAAGATGAAAGAATTATTAACAGTACAAGACAGCAAAGATCAGCCCTTTTACCTTTTGCATAATGAGTCAACTAGAATATAACTTGCAAAGAGAACTTAAGTAAGATACCCCGAATCCAGACGATCTACCTATAGACAGTCAAACAGGACTAATTCATCTATGTGGCAAAATAGTGAAATGATCAGTAGGTAGCGGTGAAAAGCCAATCGAGCCTGGTGATAGCTGGTTGTCCAGGAGACGAATATAAGTTCAACTTAAAACTTACCCTAAAAGAACAAATGACTAGTCTAAATGTAAGTTTTAGATATAATCAATAGGGGTACAGCCCTATTGATACAGGAAAACCTTAATTAGAGAGTTCCAACGATATACTTCCATAGTAGGCTTAAAAGCAGCCATCAATAAAGAAAGCGTTCAAGCTCAACAATAAGCTCTACAAATACCACTAAATACTAACAACTCCTAATATACTACTGGACCAATCTATCTTAATAGAAGAGATAATGTTGATATGAGTAACAAGAATACCTTTCTCCACGCACAAGTTTATATCAGACCGAATAACTCACTGATAGTTAACAACTAAACTAAGCTCACACACAAAATATTCTATAGTTGCACCAATTGTTAGCCCAACACAGGAGTGCGTAATGGAAAGATTAAAAGAAACAAAAGGAACTCGGCAAACACAAACCCCGCCTGTTTACCAAAAACATCACCTCTAGAATTACAATTATTAGAGGCACTGCCTGCCCAGTGACATGCGTTTAACGGCCGCGGTATTCTGACCGTGCAAAGGTAGCATAATCATTTGTTCCTTAATTAGGGACTAGTATGAAAGGCTTGACGAGGGTTTTACTGTCTCTTGTTTCCAATCAGTGAAATTGACCTTCCCGTGAAGAGGCGGGGATAATAATATAAGACGAGAAGACCCTGTGGAGCTTAAATTACTGGCCCAACTATATTCAATTAGCCCCTCAGGGCCAACATATAATAAACTGGGCTAAAAATTTCGGTTGGGGTGACCTCGGAGTAAAAAAAATCCTCCGAATGATTTATAGCCAGACCTAACAAGTCAAATTAGTAACTCATCATCAATTGATCCAAGAAATTGATCAACGGAACAAGTTACCCCAGGGATAACAGCGCAATCCTATTTTAGAGTTCATATCGACAATAGGGTTTACGACCTCGATGTTGGATCAGGACATCCAAATGGCGCAACAGCTATTACTGGTTCGTTTGTTCAACGATTAAAGTCCTACGTGATCTGAGTTCAGACCGGAGCAATCCAGGTCGGTTTCTATCTATGTGCTTACCTCTCCCAGTACGAAAGGACCAGAGAGACAGGGCCAACTTGAACCAAGAGCCTTAGGATAAAATAGATGAAATCATCTAAACCTAGTTAACCAAGCAAAAATCAGCCCGATACAAGGGTTTGTTAAGGTGGCAGAGCCCGGTAAATGCATAAAACTTAAACCTTTATTCCCAGAGGTTCAACTCCTCTTCTTAACATATGTTTATAATTAATATTGCATGCCTGATCGTTCCAATCCTTTTAGCAATAGCATTCCTAACACTAGTTGAACGAAAGACTTTAGGATACATGCAACTACGTAAAGGACCAAACATCGTAGGACCACACGGCTTGCTACAACCATTCGCAGATGCTGTAAAATTGTTCACTAAAGAGCCTCTCCGCCCACTAACATCCTCAAAACTACTATTTATAGTAGCACCCACACTAGCACTAACATTAGCACTGACCATGTGAGCCCCCCTTCCAATACCCTACTCACTTATTAACCTTAACCTAGGGGTACTATTCATCCTGGCAATTTCAAGCTTAGCCGTATACTCCATCTTATGATCAGGCTGAGCATCAAACTCAAAATACGCTTTAATTGGGGCCATTCGAGCAGTAGCGCAAACCGTATCATATGAAGTAACTCTGGCTATTATCCTATTATCCGTCCTACTAATATCAGGGTCATTTACATTAACCAACCTAATTACAACACAAGAACAAATATGACTAATTATCCCAGCATGACCCCTCGCAATGATATGATTTATCTCAACACTAGCCGAAACCAACCGAGCCCCATTTGATTTAACAGAAGGAGAATCAGAGCTAGTATCAGGATTCAACGTAGAATATGCAGCAGGACCCTTCGCCCTATTCTTTTTAGCTGAATACGCCAACATCATAATAATAAATGCTCTTACAACACTCCTATTCCTAGGAGCACACCACACCCCACTCGTACCAGAGGCTTACACAGCCAATTTTGTACTAAAAACACTAATACTAACAGCCACATTCCTATGAATCCGAGCATCATACCCACGATTCCGCTATGACCAACTAATGCATCTACTATGAAAAAACTTCTTACCCATTACACTAGCAATGCTAATATGACATGTATCGTTACCTATATCACTAGCAAACATCCCCCCTCAAACATAAGAAATATGTCCGACAAAGGAATTACTTTGATAGAGTAAAACATAGAGGTCACAGCCCTCTTATTTCTAGAAATATAGGAATCGAACCTACTCCTGAGAAATCAAACTTCTCCGTGCTTCCATTCTTACACCACATTCTACCAGTAAGGTCAGCTAATTAAGCTATCGGGCCCATACCCCGAAAATGTTGGTTTATATCCTTCCCATACTAAATTAACCCTTTAGTCCTAATAATAATTATAGTAACCCTACTATCGGGCACTATAATTACAATATGCAGCTCCCACTGACTCCTAATCTGAATAGGCCTAGAACTAAATATGTTCGCCATAATTCCCATCTTATTAATGAAAGCAAACCCCTGATCAACTGAGGCTGCCACAAAATACTTTCTAGTACAAACAACAGCATCAATACTCCTAATACTAGCAGTGTTAGTCAACCTAATCAATTCAAGCCAATGAACAATTATAAAAGCACACAACCAAATAGCACTATCAATCATAACCATCTCACTGGCTATAAAGTTAGGATTATCACCATTTCACTTTTGACTCCCAGAAGTTTGTCAAGGAGTACCACTCATTCAAGGAATAATCCTACTAACATGACAAAAACTAGCACCAATTACAATTTTATATCAAATCTCCCCTTACATAGATATCACTCTAATCCTTACTATAGCCATCCTCTCAATCATAATTGGAGGATGAGGTGGCCTCAACCAAACACAACTCCGCAAAATCATAGCTTATTCATCAATCGCACATATAGGATGAATAGCCGCAATCATCGTATTCAACCCAACCTTAACAATATTAAACCTCATTATATATCTAATTATAACAACTCCAATATTCATACTATTATCCTACTGCTCAGCAACTACAATCCTATCACTATCACACATATGAAATAATACCCCATTAATAACCACCCTACTAACTCTAGTACTAATATCCATAGGGGGCCTACCTCCACTGTCTGGGTTTCTACCAAAATGAATAATTATTCAAGAAATGACAAAAAACAATCTCCTAATAGTTCCCACACTTATAGCAATCCTAGCGCTGCTAAACTTATTCTTCTACATACGCTTAATCTACTCATCATCCCTAACAATATTCCCATCAAATAATAGCACAAAAATAAAATGACAACTCAAACCACAAACAATCATACCCGCTATACCTACCCTAATTACCCTATCCATCCTCATTATTCCAATATCACCAATACTCACGACACTCAGCTAGAGGCTTAGGTTAACCGAGACCAAGAGCCTTCAAAGCTCTAAGCAAGTATTAAATTACTTAGCCCCTGAATTAAGGACTGCAAGACCTCATCTCACATCACCTGAATGCAACTCAAGTACTTTAATTAAGCTAAGTCCTCACTAGACTGGTGGGCTTTAATCCCACGAAACTTTAGTTAACAGCTAAATACCCTAATCAACTGGCTTCAATCTATTAATAGCAACTTACTACTAAAAGCCCCGGTAAGCTTAACCTACTACTCTGAATTTGCAATTCAGCATGAATTGTTCACCACAGGACTATTGGTAAAAAGAGACGCCATGCCTCTGTGTTTAGATTTACAGTCTAATGCCTCAACTCAGCCATTTTACCTATGTTCATTTCACGTTGACTATTCTCAACAAATCATAAAGATATCGGCACCCTGTATCTACTATTTGGTGCTTGAGCCGGGATAGTTGGTACAGGCCTAAGCATCCTTATCCGCGCAGAGCTTGGGCAACCTGGCACCCTATTAGGAGACGATCAAATTTACAACGTTATTGTAACCGCACACGCATTTGTAATAATCTTCTTTATAGTCATACCCATTATAATTGGAGGGTTCGGCAACTGACTTGTTCCTCTAATAATTGGAGCTCCAGACATAGCCTTTCCACGTATAAACAATATAAGTTTTTGACTCCTACCACCATCATTTCTCCTCCTACTGGCATCTTCTATAGTAGAAGCAGGAGCAGGTACAGGTTGAACTGTCTATCCACCCCTAGCTGGAAACCTAGCCCATGCAGGAGCATCCGTAGATCTAACCATCTTCTCACTACACCTAGCAGGAGTCTCTTCAATCTTAGGCGCAATCAACTTCATCACTACCATTATCAATATAAAACCCCCAGCAATAAACCAATATCAAACCCCATTATTCGTATGATCAGTACTAGTAACGGCAGTACTTCTTTTACTATCACTCCCTGTCCTAGCTGCCGGTATTACTATACTCCTAACAGACCGTAACTTAAATACTACATTCTTTGACCCTGCTGGAGGTGGGGACCCAATCTTGTACCAGCATCTATTCTGATTCTTCGGCCACCCAGAAGTCTACATCCTAATTCTCCCAGGATTTGGGATAATCTCACATATCGTTACATACTACTCTGGAAAAAAAGAACCATTTGGGTATATAGGCATAGTATGAGCTATAATATCCATTGGATTCTTGGGCTTTATCGTTTGAGCACATCACATGTTTACAGTAGGGATAGACGTAGACACACGAGCATACTTCACATCAGCAACAATAATTATTGCAATCCCAACTGGAGTAAAAGTATTCAGCTGACTAGCCACCCTTCATGGAGGAAACATTAAATGATCACCAGCCATACTATGAGCCCTGGGTTTTATTTTCCTATTCACAGTAGGAGGGCTGACCGGCATCGTACTAGCAAACTCTTCACTTGACATTGTATTACATGATACGTACTATGTAGTAGCCCACTTTCATTACGTACTATCAATAGGCGCAGTATTTGCAATCATAGGAGGATTTGTTCACTGATTCCCACTATTCTCAGGCTACACATTAGATGACACCTGAGCAAAAGTACACTTTGTAATTATATTTGTAGGAGTAAACTTGACATTTTTCCCTCAACATTTTCTAGGTTTATCTGGTATGCCACGACGTTACTCTGACTACCCAGATGCATACACCATATGAAACACAGTATCATCAATAGGATCATTCATCTCACTAACAGCCGTAATCATTATGATCTTCATAATCTGAGAAGCCTTCGCCTCAAAACGCGAAGTATCAACAGTAGAATTAACAACAACTAACGCTGAATGACTACACGGCTGCCCTCCTCCATATCATACATTTGAAGAACCTGCCTTCGTAAAAAACTAATCAAGAAAGGAAGGAATCGAACCTCCTAAAGTAAGTTTCAAGCCAACTTCACATCCAATGTGGCTTTCTTTATACGAGGAGTTAATAAAAACATTATATAACTTCGTCAAAGTTAAATTATAGGCTTAAACCCTTTACTCCTCTATGGCCTACCCTCTACAGCTAGGATTCCAAGATGCCACATCCCCAATCATAGAAGAACTGCTCCATTTCCATGATCACACACTAATGATCGTTTTCCTAATCAGCACACTAGTTCTATATATTATTACTCTAATATTGACAACTAAACTTACACACACAAGCACCACAGACGCCCAAGAAGTAGAGACAGTGTGAACCATCTTACCAGCCATTATTCTCATCCTAATCGCACTGCCCTCACTACGAATCCTATACATAATAGACGAAATTGATAACCCACTATTAACTGTAAAAACAATAGGACACCAATGGTACTGAAGCTATGAATATACCGACTACGAAGATCTTGGATTCGACTCATACATAATCCCAACAACAGACCTAAAGCCAGGCGAACTACGACTGCTAGAAGTTGACAACCGAGTTGTTCTACCAATAGAACTCACAATCCGCATGTTAATTTCATCAGAAGACGTACTACACTCATGAGCAGTACCATCTCTTGGCCTAAAAACTGACGCCATCCCAGGACGCCTAAACCAAGCCACACTAATGGCAACACGACCTGGGCTCTTCTACGGGCAATGCTCAGAAATTTGTGGATCTAATCACAGCTTTATACCCATTGTCCTTGAACTAGTGCCACTAAAACACTTTGAGGCCTGAACTATATCACTAATCTAGATCATTAAAGAAGCTAAAATCAGCATTAACCTTTTAAGTTAAAGACTGGGACATAACCTCCCCTTAATGACATGCCACAACTAGATACATCAACATGACTAGTCACAATTACATCCATGATCTTAACACTATTTATCCTAATACAACTAAAATTCACAAAACACTACTTCCACCAGACACCAATACCAGACACACCAAACTCAACTAAACAACAAACTCCTTGAGAAACAAAATGAACGAAAATTTATTTGCCTCCTTCATCTCTCCAACGATAATAGGACTCCCTATTGTCATACTAATTATTATATTCCCAACCATCCTTTTCCCAGCCCCAAACCGCCTAATCAACAACCGTATAATTTCCATACAACAATGACTAACTAACTTAGTACTAAAACAAATAATAATGATTCATAACCCAAAAGGACGAACCTGAGCACTAATGTTAACATCACTTATTATATTTATCGGCTCAACAAACTTACTGGGCCTCCTACCACATTCATTTACCCCTACAACTCAGCTATCTATAAATCTAGGAATAGCCATCCCACTGTGGGCTGGAACAGTAATCATAGGATTCCGCCACAAGACCAAATCAACACTAGCACATTTCCTACCACAAGGAACTCCAATATCACTAATCCCAATACTAATTATCATCGAAACAATCAGCCTATTCATTCAACCAATTGCCCTAGCAGTACGATTAACCGCCAACATCACAGCAGGCCACCTACTAATGCACCTAATTGGAGGAGCTACATTAGCACTAATATCTATTAGCCCTACAACGGCACTAATTACATTTATTATTCTAGTCCTCTTAACCATACTTGAATTCGCAGTAGCCCTAATCCAAGCATACGTATTCACCCTCCTAGTAAGCCTATACCTACACGACAACACCTAATGACACACCAGACACACTCCTACCACATAGTTAACCCCAGCCCCTGACCACTAACAGGGGCCCTATCAGCACTACTAATAACCTCTGGACTTGCAATATGATTCAATTTTAACTCTATAAATCTCCTTGCGCTAGGACTACTAACAAATTTCCTAACAATATACCAATGATGACGAGACGTAATCCGAGAAAGCACCTTTCAAGGCCACCACACATCAACAGTGCAAAAAGGGTTACGTTATGGAATAATTCTCTTCATTATCTCAGAAGTATTCTTCTTCGCAGGATTTTTTTGAGCCTTTTACCATTCAAGCCTTGCCCCAACCCCCGAGCTAGGAGGATGTTGACCTCCAACTGGAATTCTAGCACTCAACCCACTAGAAGTACCACTACTTAATACAGCCGTTCTACTAGCCTCAGGAGTATCCATTACATGAGCCCACCACAGTCTTATAGAAGGAAATCGCACACACATGCTACAAGCATTATTTATTACTATTTCACTAGGAGTTTACTTTACCTTACTCCAGGCATCAGAATATTTTGAAGCTCCATTTACGATCTCCGACGGAGTATATGGATCAACATTCTTCATGGCCACAGGATTCCACGGACTGCATGTAATTATTGGCTCATCATTCCTAATTGTATGCTTCTTCCGCCAACTAAAATTCCATTTCACATCAAATCACCATTTTGGCTTTGAAGCTGCAGCCTGATATTGACATTTTGTAGATGTAGTCTGACTATTCCTCTATGTATCAATCTATTGATGAGGATCTTACCCTTTTAGTAAAAACAAGTACAGCTGACTTCCAATTAGCAAGTTCCAGACAAACCTGGAAAAGGGTAATTAATATAGTATTAACCCTACTAACTAACATTACCCTAGCCCTACTACTAGTAACTATCGCATTCTGATTGCCACAACTCAATAATTATTCTGAAAAATCAAGCCCATATGAGTGCGGATTCGACCCTATAGGATCAGCCCGACTTCCATTCTCAATAAAATTTTTCCTAATCGCAATTACCTTTTTACTTTTTGACCTAGAAATTGCCCTACTATTACCACTCCCCTGAGCAACACAAAACAACCAACTCGAACCAGTACTAATCACGGCCTTATTCTTAATCTCCTTACTAGGACTGGGCTTAGCTTACGAATGAATCCAAAAAGGACTAGAATGAACAGAATATGATAATTAGTTTAACTTAAAACAAATGATTTCGACTCATTAAATCATGATCCAATACATGATTATCATATGCCATCAATTTACATAAACATCCTACTAGCATTTACTATAGCCCTACTCGGACTTTTGATATACCGATCCCATCTAATATCATCGCTACTATGCCTAGAAGGCATAATATTATCATTATTCATCCTTAGCACAGCAACCATACTAAATACATCATTCACACTATCAAGTATAATACCAGTAATATTAATAGTATTCGCAGCATGCGAAGCTGCTGTAGGTCTAGCCCTACTGGTCACAGTATCGAACACCTATGGACTAGACTATGTACAAAACCTTAATCTCCTACAATGCTAAAACTTATTATCCCAACTATAATACTACTCCCACTGACTTGACTCTCAAAGAAAGAAACACTATGAATTAACTCAACCATTCACAGCCTATTAATCAGCTTAATTGGCCTTCATCTATTTTATCAACCATTCGACCTAAGCCTAAACTTCTCCACTACTTTCTTCGCAGACCCATTATCAACCCCATTACTAGCACTAACCATATGACTACTACCCTTAATACTTATAGCAAGCCAATCTCACCTCTCCAAAGAAACAATTACACGAAAAAAACTATATATCTCAATACTAATCATACTACAAATACTCCTAATTATAACCTTCACAGCCACAGAATTACTTCTATTCTATATCCTATTTGAAGCAACACTAATCCCAACCCTTATTATCATCACCCGATGAGGAAACCAAACAGAACGACTAAATGCAGGAATTTATTTTTTATTCTACACCCTTATAGGCTCGCTGCCCCTTTTAGTAGCATTAACATATATCCAAAATAACACAGGTTCACTAAATCTACTAACAATAAAATATCTAACCCAACTACTACCAATACAATGAGCATCAAACTTCCTATGACTAGCATGTATTATAGCATTCATGGTCAAAATACCACTATATGGCCTACACCTGTGACTCCCGAAAGCTCACGTTGAAGCACCAATTGCAGGATCCATAGTTCTAGCAGCTATCTTGCTAAAACTAGGAGGCTACGGAATACTGCGCATCACCGTAATACTAGACCCACTTACAGAATATATAGCCTACCCATTTATTATATTATCCCTATGAGGCATAATTATAACCAGCTCAATCTGCCTACGTCAAACAGATCTAAAATCCCTAATCGCCTACTCATCAGTAAGTCACATAGCACTAGTAATTATAGCTATCATAATCCAAACTCCACTAAGCTTCATCGGCGCGTCCGTACTAATAATCGCTCACGGACTAACATCTTCCATACTATTCTGTTTGGCCAACACAAACTACGAACGAATTCACAGTCGCACCATAATCCTAGCACGAGGCCTTCAAACAATCATCCCATTAATAGCTTCCTGATGACTATTAGCAAGTCTAACAAACCTAG
Source organism: Tamandua tetradactyla (assembly GCF_023851605.1). Lineage (NCBI taxonomy): Eukaryota > Metazoa > Chordata > Mammalia > Pilosa > Myrmecophagidae > Tamandua > Tamandua tetradactyla. The sequence continues at coordinate 135,177,599 of NC_135331.1, forward strand.
CCCTACCACCATCAATCAACCTGATCGGGGAGCTATTCGTAATAATCCCATCATTCGCATGATCAAACTTCACAATACTACTAATAGGCCTAAACGTAGTAATTACAGCTTTATATTCACTTTACATGCTAATCATAACCCAGCGAGGAAAACCAACATCACATGCCCACATAATCAAACCAACCTTCACACGAGAAAATAGCCTCATGCTAATACACCTCCTACCACTAATTCTGCTATCAATCCACCCAAAACTAATTCTCGGCCTATCATACTGCGGATATAGTTTACACAAAACACTAGATTGTGAATCTAGAGACAGAATATAAAAACTCTTATCCACCGAGAAAGATCAATGCAAGAACTGCTAACTCCTGCACCCATTCATAAAAAATGGCTTTCTTACTTTTATAGGATAAAAGTAATCCATTGGTCTTAGGAACCAAAAATTTGGTGCAACTCCAAATAAAAGTAATAAATGCATTCACACTATTTACCATAACAACTATTATAATCTTAATGCTCCCAATCATAACACCCATTCTAACAGACAACAAAACAATATATCCCTATCACGTAAAAACCTCAATTATATATGCCTTCACAACCAGCATAATCCCAACCACTATATTCTTAATATCAGACCAAGAAACCATTATCTCAAACTGACACTGAATCACAGTACAAACAATAAAACTCTCCATAAGCTTCAAGATAGACTACTTCTCACTAATATTTGTTCCAGTCGCACTTTTCGTAACATGGTCCATCATAGAATTCTCCATATGGTACATGCACTCAGACCCGTACATCAACCAATTTTTTAAATATTTACTACTGTTTCTTATCACAATAGTTATCCTAGTAACAGCCAATAACCTATTCCAACTATTTATCGGCTGAGAAGGAGTTGGCATTATATCATTCCTACTAATCGGATGATGATATGGACGAGCCGATGCCAACACCGCAGCACTACAAGCAGTTCTATATAACCGAATCGGAGACATTGGCCTAATCATAGCCCTAGCTTGATTTATACTCAACTCTAACTCATGAGACATACAACCAGTAGAAAGAAAATTGGAAAGCATTGCTAAAAGAAATCAAAGAAGAACTAAATAAATAGAGGACATTCTCTGTTCATGGATTGGAAAATTAAATATATTTAAAATGTCAATTCTACCCAAATTGATTTACAGATTCAGTGCCAAAAAAAAAAAAATCCCACATAAAACAGATACAGTGCAATCCCAATCAAAATTCCAATGGCCTACTTTGAGGAAATAGGAAAGCCAATCATCAAATTTATTTGGAAGGGTAAGGGGCCTCAAATAGCCAAAAAAAATCTTGAAAAAGAAGAAGGACGTAGGAGGTCTCATACTTCCTGACTTTAGAGCAAAATACAAAGCTACAGTGATCAAAACAGCATGGTATTGGCATAAAGATAGACATATTGATGAATGGAACAGAATTGAGAGTTCAGAAATAGACCAGCATATTTATCATCAAATGATTTTTGACTGGCAAGTCCACTCAACTGAGACAAAATAGTCTCTTCAACAAATGGTGCTGGGAGAATTGGAAATCCATATTTTAAAAAATGAAAGAGAACCAATATATCACTCCCTGCACAAAAATAAACTCCAACTGGATTGAAGACCTAAATATTAGTGACAGGACCACAAAACTCCTAGAAGAAAATGTCGGGAAGTATCTTCAAGATCAAGATATTGTGTAGAGTCCGGGTCAAGATGGCAGCTTAGCAATATGCATGATTTAGTTTGTCCTCCAGAACAGCTAATAAATAACCAGAAACAGTACAGAACAGCCATGTCAGTGACCAGACACACAGTGTACTCCAGTCTGGACCAGCTGGACCAGCTGTAAGCCCCCCCAGAACTCTGAGTTACCCAAGCTGCGGTGGCTGGCTCCCCTCCCCCACAGGCTGCCTCCCAGAGGGGAAAGGAAAGAGCAGGGCCTTTCCCAGCAGCAGGGGCTGAGCACAACCAAGCACCAATTGTGGAATTAATTAACAAATTCTGACAACTAAAAATAGGCCCCCAGCTCAGGTGAACCTGGTCAAAGAGGAGGTCGCTCATTTTTGCCCCAGTGCCAAGGGGGCAGGGCTGATAGAAAAAGAAACAGAGGTTTTTGTGACTGTGTTTCTACAAAGGCTTAACGGCCTTTGGATACAGTGGTAGGACTTCTCAGGCTGCAACTACCCCAGGCATAGGCAGAAACAAGCTCCTTTGAGGGCTTGTCTGGAGCCTGTGCCTTCCCCAGAGGAGGGGTGAAGCCCAACTCAGGTGGAATCTCTCTCTCAAGGAATTCAGACACCAGGGCTTGGTAATTTGAAGCCATTAAAACCAGCCTACAACCTCTCCTCTGTTTCACCATGTCCCCAGCAGGAAGAGTCTTCCAAAGTTAAAGGTACCACATCATCTTATGCTGGTGGGACCTGCAGGCAAACAAGCACTACATATTGGGCAGGATAAGAAAAACAGAGTCCAGAGACTTCACAGGAACATCTTTCAATCTGCTGGGTCTCAACCTCAGGGAAAACTGATGCAGGTGACTCTTTCCTCCTGATAGGAGGACAGTTTGGTCTGGGAAAATCTGGCTGGGGTCCATAATACCTAAGTAGATCCTCCTAAAGGTGGGGGGGGGGGTGAAGGCACCATACAGGCAGGGCAAGAAAAAAGAAAATAAGAACTGAAAAATTCTCCTCTATTAAACAAAACCTAAGCTAGAGGTCGAGAAAAAGCTGAACTGAATGTCAAAGAACAGATAGACAACAAATTCAGCCAGCAAGAAAACCCTAGGTAAAAGAAGTGAAAGCAATCTCCAGAATAAACTAATTAAGGTAATTAAATACCTAGATGCCAGCAAAAAAATAACAAATCACACTAGGAAAACCGAAGATATGGCCCAGTCAAAGGAACAAACCAACAATTCAAATGAGATACAGGAGTTGAAACAATTAATTCAGAATATATGAACATACATGGAAAACCTCATCAAAAACCAAATCAATGAATTGAGGGAGGATATAAAGAAGGCAAAGAATGAACAAAAAGAAGAAATCTCAAAAGCCTGAAAAAACAAATCACTGAACTTATGGGAATGAGAGGCACAGTAGAAGAGATGAAAAAAAAACAATGGAAACCTACAATGGTAGATTTCAAGAGGCAGAAGATAGGATTAGTGGACTGGGAGACAGGACATCAGAAATTGACAAGCAAAAGAAAATATAGTAGAATGGAATGATTTCTAAATGTTGTGTTAGTTATTTTTTTTTAATTAATAAAAAAAGAAAGAAAATATAGGGAAATGAATGGAAAAATATGAGCAGGAATTCAGGGAATTGAATGACAATATGAAGCACATGAATATACGTATTGTGGGTGTCCCAGAAGAAGAGAAGGGAAAAGGAGGAGAAAAACTAATGAAGGAAATAATCACTTAAAATTTCCCAACTCTCATGAAAGACTTAAAATTACAGATCCAAGAAGTGCAGTGTACCCCAAACAGAATAAATCCAGATAGATGTACTCCAAGACACTTACTAAGCAGAATGTCAGATATCAAAGAGAAAGAGAGAATTTTGAAAGCTGCAAGAGAAAAGTAATCCATCACATACAAGGGAAACCCAATAAGACTATGCATAGATTTCTCAGCAGAAACCATTGAGACAAGAAGCCAGTGGTATGATATCTTTAAGACAGTAAGAGAGAAAAAGTGCCAACCAAGAATTCAATATCCAGCAAAATTGTCCTTCAAAAATGAGGGGGAAATTAAAACATTTTCAGACAAAACATCACTGAGAAAATTTGTGACCAAGAGATCAGCTCTGCAAGAAATACTAAAGGGAGCACTAGAGACAGATATGAAAAGACAGAAGAGAGAGGTGTGGAGAAAAGTGTAGAAAGGAAGACTATGAGTAAAGGTAAAAAGAAGGAAAATTAGCTATGACATATAAAATCCAAAAGGCAAAATGGTAGAAGAAAGTACTACCTGTACAGTAATAATACTATATGTTATTGGATTAAACTCCCCAATCAAAAGACATAGACTGCAGAATGGATAAAAAACAGGACCCATCTACATGCTGTCTACAGGAAATACATCTTAGACCCAGGATAAACATAGGTTGAAAGTGAAAGGTTGGGAAAAGATATTTCATGCAAATAACAACCAGAAAAAAGCAGTAGTAGCTATACTAATATCCAACAAATTAGACTTCAAATGTAAAACAGTTAAAAGAGACAAAGAAGGATACTATGTATTAATAAAAGGAACAATTCAGCACGAAGACATACCAATCGTAAATATTCATGCACTGAACCAGAATGCTTCAAAATACATGGGGCAAGCACTGAAAAGAGAAATAGACACATCTACCATAATAGTTGGAGACTTCAATTCCCCACTCTCATCAATAGACAGAACATCTAGACAGAGGATCAATAAAGAAACAGAGAATTTGAATAATACAATAAATGAGCTAGACTTAACAGACATTTATAGAACATTACACCTCACAACAGCAGGATACACCTTTTTCTCAAGTGCTCATGGATCATTCTCAAGGATAGATCATATGCTGGGTCACAAAGCAAGTCTCAATAAATTTAAAGATTGAAATCATACAAAAACACTTTCTCAGCTAATAAAGGAATGAAGTTGGAAATCAATAATATGTAGAATGCCAGAAAATTCACAAATATGTGGAGGCTCAACAAGACACTCTTAGACAACCAGTGGGTAAAAGAAGAAAGTACAAGAGAAATCAGTAAATACCTCGAGGCAGATGAAAATGAAAACACAACATATCAAAACTTATGGGACACAGCAAAGTCAGTGCAAAGAGGGAAATTTATTACCCTAAATGCCTATACCAAAAAAAGAAGAAAGAGCCAAAATCGAGGAATTAACTGTCTACTTGGAATAAGTAGAGAAAAAACAGCAAACTAACCCCAAAGCAAGCAAAAGGAAAGAAATAACAAAGATTAGAGCAGAAATAACTGAAATTGAGAACATGAAAACAATTGAGAAAATCAACAAAACCAGAAGCTGGTTTTATGAGAAAATCAAAAGATTGATGGGCCCTTAACAAGATTGATAAAAAGAAGAAGAGAAAAGATGCAAATAAATAAGATCAAAAATGGAAGAGGAGACATAACCACTGACCCCACAGAAATAAAGGAAGAAATACAGGATACGATGAACAACTGTATGCTAATAAATACAACAATGTAGATGAAATGGACAACTTCCTAGAAAGGCATGAACAACAAACTTTGACTTGAGAAGAAATAGACGACCTCAACAAACCAATCACAAGTAAAGAAATTAAATCAGTCATTAACAAACTCCCCAAAAAGAAAAGTCCAGGACCAGATGGCTTCCCGTGTGAATTCTACCAAACATTCCAGAAAGAATTAGTACCAATCTTGCTCAAACTCTTTAAAAAAGTTGAAGAGGAGGGAAAGCTACCTAACTCATTCTACGAAGCCAACAACACCCTCATACCAAAACCCAGACAAAGATATTACAAAAAAAGAAAACTACAGACCAATCTCTCTAATGCATATAGATGCAAAAATCCTCAACAAAATTCTAGCAAATCAAATCTAGCAACACCTTAAAAGAAGTATACATCATGACCAAGTAGGATTCATCCCAGGTATGCAAGGATGGTTCAACATAAGAAAATCGATTAATGTAATAAACCATATCAACAAATCAAAGCAGAAAAACCACATGATCATCTCGATTGATGCAGAAAAGACATTTGACAAAATTCAACATCCTTTCTTGTTGAAAACACTTCAAAGGATAGGAATAGAGGGAACTTCCATGAAATGATAAAGGGAATATATGAAAAACCCACAGGTAATATCATCCTCAATGGGTAAAAACTGAAAACTTTCCCCCTAAGATCAGGAACAAGACAAGGATGTCCACTATCACCACTTTTATTCAACATTGTGTTGGAAGTTGTAGCCAGAGCAATTAGACAAGAAAAAGAAATACAAGGCATCAAAACTGGAAAGGAAGAAGGAAAACTCTTACTGTTTGCAGATGATATGATACTATATTTTGAAAACCCTGAAAAACTCACAGCAAAACTACTAGCGCTAATAAATGGGCACAGCAAATTGGCAGGTTACAAGATCAACATTCAAAAATCTGTAGTGTTTCTATACACTAGCAATGAACAATCTGAGGGGGAAATCAAGAAACGAATTCCATTTACAATTGCAACCAAAAGAATAAAATATTTGGGAATAAATGTAACTAAAGAGACAAAAGATGTATACAAAGAAACCTGCAAGGAGTTGTTAAAAGAAATCACAGAAGACCTAAACAGATGGAAGGGCATACCATGTTCATGGGTTGGAAGACTAAATAGAATTAAGATGTCAATTCTACCTAAACTGATTTATAGATTCAATGCAATGCCAATTAAAATGCCAAAAACTTACTTTTCAGAAATAGAAAAAACCAATAACCAAATTTATCTGTAAGGGCAGGGTGCCCCGAATAGCTAAAAGTATTCTGAGGGAAAAAAATGAAGTCGGAGGTCTCATGCTACATGACTTTAAGGCATATTATGAAGCCATGGTCAAACAGCATGGTATTGGCATAAAGATAGATATATTGACCAATGGAATTAAATAGAGTGTTCAGATATAGACCCTCTCATCTATGGACAATTGATCTTTGAAAAGGCAGTCAAGCCAACTCACCTGGGACAGAACAGTCTTTTTAATAAATGGTGCCTAGAGAACTGGATATCCATATGCAAAAGAATGAAAGAGGACCCATATTTCATACCCTATACAAAAGTTAACTCAGAATGGATCAAAGACTTAATCATAAGATCTAAGACTATAAAACTGTTAGAAAAAAATGTAGGGAAATATCTTATAAATCTTAAACTTGGAGGTGGTTTTATAGACCTTATACCCAAAGCAAGAGCACTGAAGAAAGAAAGAAAGAAATGGGAACTCCTCAAAATTAACACTTTTGCACATCAAAGAACTTCATCAAGAAGTAAAAAGATAGCCTACACAATGGGAGACAATATTTGGAAATGACATATCAGATAAAGGTCTAGTATCCAGAATTTATAAAGAGATTGTTCAACTCAACAACAAAAAAACAGCCAACCCAATTGCAAAATGGGCAAAAGTCTTGAACAGACACTTCTCAGAAGAGGAAATACAAATGGCCATAAGGCACATGAAGAGAGGCTCAACTTCCCTGGCCATTAGAGAAATGCAAATCAAAACCACAATGAGATATCATCTCACACCCACCAGAATGGCCATTATCAATAAAACAGAAAATGATAAGTGCTGTTGAGGTTGTGGAGAAAGAGGCACACTTATCCACTGTTGGTGGGAATGTCAAATGGTACAACCACTGTGGAAGGCAGTTTGGCAGTTCCTCAAAAAGCTAAATATAGAATTGCCATATGACCCAGCAATACCATTGCTAGGTATCTACTCAGAGGACACAAGGGCAAGGATACAAATGGACATTTGCACACCAATGTTTATAGCAGCATCATTTACAATTGCAAAGAGATGGAAACAGCCAAATGTCCCTTAACAGACGAGTGACTAAACAAACTGTGGTATATACATATGATGGAATATTATGCAGCTGTAAGACAGAATAAAGTTATGATGTATATAACAACATGGATGGACCTTAAGGACATTATGCTGAGTGAGATTAGCCAAAAACGAAAGGACAAATAATATATGGTCTCACTGATATGAACTGACATTAGTGAATAAACTTGGAATATTTCATTGGTAGCAGAGACCATCAGGAGATAGAAATAGGGTAAAATATTGGGTAATTGGAGCTGAAGGGATACAGACTGTGCAACAGGACTGAATATAAAAACTCAGAAATGGACAGCACAATACTACCTAACTGTACTACAAGTATGTTGAAACACTGAATGAAGCTGAATGTGAGAATGATAGAGGGAGGAGGGCTGGAGACTTAAATGAAATCAGAAAGCAAGATGGATGATAAAGATTGGGATGGTATAATCTAGGAATGCCTAGAGTGTATAATGATAGTGACTAAATGTACAGATTTTAAAAATGTGTTTGCATGAGGAAGAACAAAGGAATGTCATTACTGCAGGGTGCTGAAATAAATAGCAATTAATATTTTAAAAGTTCAACGTACGAGTGAGACTAAAGCAAAAAAATGTTTATTTGGTACAAAATTTATATTTTGACTAGTGCATTTCCTAATATAACTTATGTAGATAACTTGGTTGAACACCATAAGCACATGGAAACTTGGGCAGGACATGAGATTTTGTTGGTTTGTCCAGAGTGATGCCCCAATGAATCCCAGAGTAATTTGATCAGTGTGCTGGTTTGAAAGGAAGTATACCCCGTAGAAAATCCATGTTTTAATCAAAATATCATTTCATAAAGGTAGAATAATCTCTATTCAATACTGTATGTTTGAAACTGTAATCAGATCATCTCCCTGGATGATGTGATTTAGTCAAGAGTGGTTGTTAAACTGGATTAAGAGATGAAATGTCTTCACCCATTTGGGTGGGTCTTGATTGGTTTATTGGAGTCCTATAAAAGAGGAAATATTTTGGAGAATGAGAGATTCAGAGAGAGCAGAGTAGAACGACATAGCCACGAGAAGCTGAAGTCCACCAGCCAGCGGCCCTGGAGATGAGGAAAGGAAATGCCTCCCAGGGAGCTTCATGAAACAGGAAGACAGGAGAAGCTAGCAGATGACTCCATGGTTGCCATATACCCTTCCAGATGAGAGAGGAACCCTGAGCCTGTTCACCATGTGCCCTTCCAATGGAGAGAGAAATGTTGAATGTCGCTGGCCTTCTTGAAGGCCAGATGCCTTCTTTCCCCAGATGCCTTAAATTGGACATTTTATAGACTTGTCTAATTGGGACATCTCCTCAGCCTTAGAACTATAAACTAGTAACTCATTAAATTACCCCTTTTAAAAGCCATTCCATTTCTGGTATATTTCATTCTGGCAGCTAGCAAACTAGAACAACCAGTGAGAGGAAAAGTATTTGCAAAGTCCCCTTCGGGGAATGGTGAGAACGGGAGAAAATTCAACCTCCCCAAGTTGAATTCTTGATATTCTCACAAGCAGTGTGGACAACCAAAGCTATAGGCTGAGCCCCCAGTCTTGGGGTTTGTTCATATGAAACTTAACCCTACAAAGGATCGGTCAAGCCTACTTAAAATTAGGCCTAAGAGTCACCCCCAAGAGAGCCTCTTTTGTTGCTCAGATGTGGCCTCTCTCTCTAGCCAACACAACAAACAAACTCACCACCCTCCCCCTGTCTATGTGGGACATGACTCCTAGGGGTGTGGACCTTCCTGGAAATGTGGTACAGAAATCCTAGAATGAGCTGGACTCAGCATCAAGGGATTGGAAAACCCCTAGAACGAACTGGACCCAGCATCAAGGGATTGAGAAAACCTTCTCGACCAAAAGGGGGAAGAGTGAAATGAGACAGAGTGTCAATGGCTGAGAGATTCCAAACAGAGTCAAGTGGTTATCCTGGAGGTTATTCTTATGCATTAAGTACATATCACCTTGTTATTCAAGATGTAATGGGGGGCTGGAGGGAACTGCCTGAAAATGTAGAGCTGTGTTCCAGTAGCCATGTTTCTTGATGATGATTGTATAATGATATAGCTTTCACAATGTGACTGTGTGATTGTGAAAACCTTGTGTCTGATGCTCCTTTTATCTACCTTGCCAACAGATGAGTAGAACATATGGAATAAAAATAAATAATAAGGGGAACAAATGTTAAAATAAATTTAGTCTGAAATGCTAGTGATCAATGAAAAGGAGGGGTAAAGGGTATGGTATGTATAACTTTTTTTCTGTTTTCATTTTATTTCTTTTTCCGTTGTCTTTTTATTTCTTTTTCTGAATTGATGTAAATGTTCTAAGAAATGATCATGATGATGAATATGCAACTATGTGATTATATCGTGAATTACTGATTATATATGTAGAACAGAATGATGATATATTAAGAATGTTTGCGTTTCTTTCTTGACTTTTTTTAATTTAAAAATTAATAAAAAATATTTTTAAAAATACATTAGCAAGAAAGTGAAAGACAACGTACAGAATGGGCAAAAATGTTTGGAAAACATATATTTGATAAGGGTTTAAAATCTGGAATATATAAGAACTCCTACAACTCAACAATAAAAAGATAAATAACCAGTTAAAATCTGGGCCAAATATTAGAATACATATTTCTCCAAAGATGATATACAAATGGCTGATAATATATGAAAAGATGCTCAACATCATTAGCCATTATGGAACTGAAAATTAAAAATACAATGTGATTACAATTTGCACCCACTAGGATGACTATTATTTTTTCAAAAAACTGAAAATAACAAGCTGATGCAGATGTGGAGAAATAGGAATCTTCATACGTTGTTGCTAAGAATGTGAAGTGGTACAGCCACTGTGGAAAACAGTTTGCTGGTTCCTCAAACCATAAAAGATAGGGTTACTAAATGATCTGACAATTCCACTGCTAGGTATAAACCCAAAAAAATTGAAAGTAGGTACTCAGACAGATATTTGTACACCACATTCATTGCAGCATTATTCCCCATAGCCAAAAGATAGAAGTAAACCCAAATGTCTATCAACAGATAAATGGATAAACCAAATGTGGCATATACACAAAGTGGAATAGTATTCCATTGTAAAAGGAAGTGAAGTGCTGCAACATGGTACAACATGGATGAACCCTGAAGACATCATGTTGTGTGAAATAAGCCAGACACAAAAAGACAAATATTGTATGATTTCTCTTATATGAAACACTTAGAATAAGTAAATTCTTAGAGACAAAAAGCACAATAGTAGTTACCAGGGCTGGTGAGACAGGCAAATAGGGAGTTACTGCTAAATGAGTGTGAGTTTTGATTGGGGATGATGAAAATAATCTGGAAATAGATAGTGGTAAAAGTTACACAGTATTGTCCACGTATTTCATCAAAGACTTGCCTATTAAAATGGTTAAAATGAAGAAAAAAAGATCTTATGTAGACTGAGGTTTCTTAGACTTGACACCCAAAGTACAAGCAGTCAAAGAAAAAATAGATAAATGAAGCATCCTCGAAACTGAACACTTTTGAACATCAAAGGAATTTGTCAAAAATGGTGAAAAGGAAGCCTACTCAATGGGAGGAAATATTTGGAAACCACATATCTGATAAGCATTTAATATCTGGGACATATAAAGAAATCCTACAACTCAGCAATAAAAAGACATATAACCCGATTTTTAAAAAGAGCAGAAGACTGGAATAGACACTTTCCCTAAGAGGATATACTAAAGGCTAAAAAGCATATGAAAAGATGTTCAACATCATTAGCTATCAGGGAAATGTAAATTAAGACCACAATGAAATATTTCCCACCTAGTAGATTGGCCACTGTTAAACAAACAGAAAACTATAAGTGTTGGAGAGAATGTAGAGAAATAGAAACACTTGTTCACTGTTGGTGGGAATGTAATGTGTTACAGCTGCTGTGGAAGACAATTTAGCAGTTCCTCAGGAACATAAATACAGAACCACCTTATGACTGCAATCCCGCTACTTGGTATAATATTCAAAAGAATTGAAAGCAGGGACATGAACAGACATTGGTACACTGATGTTCATAGTGGCATTATTCACAATTGCCAAAAGATGGAAACAACCCAAGTGTCTATCAACAGATGAATGGATAAACAAAATGTGGTATATGCATATAATGGAACTTATTAAGCAGTAAGAAGGAATGAAGTACCGAAGCATGCGACAACATGGATGAATCTTGAGGATATTATGTTGCGTGAATTTTTTAGCTACAAAAGGACAAATATTGTATGATCTTATGAATATGAAATAATTATAATAAGTAAACTCACAAAGTTAAAATCTAGAATATAGGTTATCAGGAGATAGAATGAGGGCAGAGAATAGTGAACAGATGCTTAATGTGTGCAGAATTTTTACCCAGTTGAATTTAAATGTTTGGAAATGGATAAAGGTGATGGTAGCATGTTATGGTGGGTATAATTAACAGCAGTGAATTATGTGTTTGACTGTGGTTGAAAGGGCAAGTTTATGGTCATGTATGTCACCAGAAGGAAAACTAGGAGATAAAAAATGGGACTATATAACACAATGAACCTTGTTGTTAATAGCACAAGTATAAAAATGTTCTTTCATGAGTAGAACAAATGTACATCACTATTACATGGAGTCTAAAATAGAGTGGTGTTTTGGTTTGTTAAAGCCGTAGGAATGCAATATACCAGAGATGGGGCAGCATTTATAAAGGGAATTTATTACATTACAAATATATAGTTCTAAGGCCATAAACATGTCTAAACTAAGGCATCCAGAGAGACACCTTGACTCAAGAAAGGCCTGTCACATGGGAAGGCACATGGCTGGTGTCTGCTGATCCTTGTTCCTCATTCCATTGCATCCAGGTTCTGATGCCAGTGGTTTTCTCTCTAAGCATCTGTGGGCCTTCACTTAGCTCCTCCGGGAAACAACTCTGGGTTCTGGCTTGCTTAACATCTCATGGGAAGGCACATGACAAAGTCTGCTGGACTCTGCATCTTCAAAATGTCCATGTCTAGGTGTCTGCTCTCTCCGTCTGCACTCCAAGCATCTTCAAAAGCCTGTCTCTGTCAGCTCTAAAGCAAATGTTCTCTGAGCGTCTGCATCTTGTGTTGGCTCTGAGCTCTTTCCAAAGTGCTTCCCTTTTTCAAGGATCCAGTAAATTAATCAAGACATATCTTAAATGGGCAGAAGCACATCTCCATGCAATCAAAAGGATATACCCAAAATTGGGTGTGTCACATCTCCATGGGCTAATCCAATCAAAATGTCACCCCCACAACTGGGTGTGCCACATTTCCATGGAAACAATTCAGTCAACGTTTCCTTCCCATAATATTGAATCAGAATCAAAAGAAACATGGCTGCCCCCACAAGATTGGATCAGGAAAAAGGACATGGCTTTTCTGGGGTACAGAACAGCTTCAAAACAGCACAAGTGATATATGTGGGGAAACGCAACTAATGCAAACTTTGGACTATAGTTGACAGTAATATTTTAAAATTCTTTCACTAACCGTAACAAATGTACCACATCAATGCTAAGGATCAATGCTGGGGGTGTGGGATTTTTTTGTTTTTCTTTGGAGTAACAAATTTTTTTAAATTGTGGTGGTGAGCACACAACTCTGTGATTATATGAAACACTGTATACTTTGGATGGATTGTATGATATGTGAATATATCTGTATAAATCTGCTTAAAGAGTAAAACATTAAATAGCATTCAAAAAGACTCCCAGATCTACTATTACACAATCCTTATTATTTTTGTTACTTATAAAATTCTAATGTATGGAATGGATGGCATTAATACAATCCTAATTTTTACAGTAGAGACTCAGTAAATACCTTCTAAACTATATTTTATTCTTTACCTGCAAAACTCTCAGTTTCTCATCTGTAAAGTTAAGGTAATTCCTATACTTCTATCTCACAAGATTTTTTTCTGTTGAGCAAAAAAATGTAATAAGTTAAACAAATATGATGCATCCACAAAATAAACTATTGGGTGCACGTGTAGTTCAGCGGTTAGAATGCCCGCCTTTCATGTGGAGGCCCAGTTTTGATTCCCGGGCCATGCACCCAAAATATATATATTAAACATCTATTTTTTTAAAAAACAACAAACCCTAAGGATTTATTTTTAAAGCAATGAATCCTAAGGATATCTGGACACCACACACACACACAAACCACAAGATAAAGAAATCAGTTAACTATTTAACTTGAACATGTGAAACACTCAAATATTTACCAATCACAACTTATGCAATTTTTTCCTTAAAAACCCCTTCACGGAAGCGCCAAGATGGGACACTATTTGGATTGCAACCGAATCTAATTATAATTCTAAAACCCAGAATATATGCTTTTGTTGCTTTGCAGCTCAGCTTCTTTGTGGACAATGGGAGTCATGAACTGCTCAAGATCAAATGGCAAAAAGCAGTTGGTCCCAACGAAACTCTCTCACAAACCATAAAATGCAGCTGAGCTAAACTATTGGCGCAGTGAGGCCTCAAAAACCTGCCCCAGTACAGCCAGATAAAGCCAGAAAAGACAAGGCGGGGGCAAGCGCAGACCTGGGTCAGAGAAATATAAAAGCTACCCTACTCGACCGACCTCGCCTCTGAAGCGTCTCCAGAGGTGCGGGAGGTGCTGGACAGACACTTTGGGTGTGTGTGGAGATGCGAAACTCAACGACAGGCAGAGCGCAGGAGAAGCCCACTAAGATATTTGAGGGCTATCAGGTTCACACATAAAAACTATATTGACGCATTCAGCCCACACCTGCTAAAGGACAGGTTTCAAACTCCTCTATGAACTCGCACCCTCCAGCAGCGCTAGAGCCTCAAAGCCCCACCCAGCATGCTTAGCGCTCAAAGAAAATCCCTAGCGCTTTTTGGCCTTTTCGGCCGCCGTTGGCCTGGAGTTACTATAGAGACCGAACTACTCCCACTTCCATGGCCCTGCAACAAGCCCCTCCGTCGCGGGTATTTGTGGAACTGTTACCCTGGACGGACCGAAGCCGGGAGAATAAACATGACTCAGGCATGGAGGCGGTGCTCGGCCTCCGCCGCCCGCTCTCTTCAGTACCCGCCCAAGCTGCGACCCGCGAGGTGCACGTCAGCGGCACCGCGGAGGTGTCGGCTGACCCAGACCGGGCGCGGGTGGCTGTGCAGCTAGGCAGTACCAAGGAAGCGGCAACCGAGGCCAAGAAGAGTGTTTGCCGCCGCCTGGACTACATCACCCAGAGCCTCCAGCAGCAGGGCCTGCAGGTGAGAGTGCCTCCAGGGAGAAACTTCGAACCCTACCGCACAAGGGTGCGGTGAAGCGTGCGACCGCTACGCTTCCCTGGAGGAGGGGTGAGGGTTCCTCTTGAGCGTCAGGAATGCGGTGTATGCGCAGTATTCCAGGGCTCCAGGACCTGACCAGATGAACCTTTGGCTCATCCTTCTTCCAGACCACAACAGTTATTGACCTCTGTGAACTTGTATCGGATGAGTTTATTTGGAGATATTTGCTGCACTGATTTTATTTTTATCCTTGAAATGAAGTGGCAAACTTGAAATGTTAGATGTAACTGCGTGCCTCAGTAGCATTGTAGAAACCAGTCATTTTTTGTTGTTGTTTTTATTCTGCACCATGGAATTAGAAAGTGAAGCTCACGGCCTGCTTCCTCCCAACCATGTAAATCTTTGCATTGCATGGCTCTTCTTGGTTTTTTTTTTTTGCGAGGAGACCTTATTTGGGGGGTGGGGGGTAGATGCAAAAAATAGACTTGCATCTATTTTTGTTTTGTAAAGACATTCCAGACTTTTCTCAGACTTTTTTATTTTTAACTTTTAAGTTCAGGTAATATATAGAATAATAGTTTCTCAGAATAACTCAAACAGTACTTCAGTTCTATTTGACTATTATAACTAGCCCTTAAGTCATTTACATAAAATGTATACTGAGTTCACATGGCTCTAAGAGAAGTCTAATATGTAAAACAAAATAAAGGACTAAGTCCAATTTACAGTAATTACGTGAAGATTCAGTATTCAGGGCAAGGCATATGAAAGGCAGTGGTAATCGCCCAAATTATATCTGCTACTGGAAGAAAGCAGTCATGTATATGGTTTGTGCAGTAGATAATGCACAGGATGAGCTATAATGGGTCATCACAAATCTTTATTTGAAAACTTCAGAGTCCTGAGTTGTAAGGTTTACTTCTTCACTACCTGGCATAATGGCTCCTCAAGCGTTTGGGCTAAAGCCCAAATATCTTTGCTAATAGATGGAGCCCACCTCTCCATCTTCATTGCCTGTCAACTTGCTTCCCTCTTTGACAAACTGATTCCTAGTTTTTCCTTTAAGAACCAGCCCAAGCACACCTTTCTTAATATAACACTTATCTCCACAAAACCACTCTCCACTCCCCACTTAATTTCACTCTGTATTATAATTGTTGATTTACTGGTCTCGCCTCCATACTTTGAACCTCTGTTTGTATTCATGGGTTATGCACCATACGCATCACTTAATGTATACTCAGAAAGTAGTTTTCAAATAAGACAGTGAACAAAACACTAAATGAATGACCTGTTATTTCAGCTGTGTTGTAGATCATATGTGGTTTTACGAGCTTGTGTGAAGGTGTAACCACCATTTTTTGTATTTTCATGGAAAAATGTTTTAAAGTTCCAAGCAGTATTTCTCTAAGACTTAGTTTCACTAAATCAACCAACAAATGTTAACTGAGCATTCCCAATTGCTCATATTTAAAAGCACTTAACATGTAATTTTTTTTTCTGGCTTATATGCTCCCCCACTAAATTTTATTTCCAAGATGTGCCCATTCATCGTTGTATTAAAAAAAATAAATAAATGTACAGTGGATGTCTCAGCCATGTACCTGAACACTAGAAATATAGAATTTAGACATTGTGCTGGAGTCTTATAATTGAATCAGATTCATATACATAGTGAGTGTTATAGTGGTGAAAGTGTATATGTGATATGATACAGTGGAGTAAGAAGGGAAGTAATGTTCATTTTACTTGAGGTCAGTTCCACACTGGAATGCAGTGTGCAAAGGTTCAGGGCAGTATAAATAGTTCAGTATAGTTATAACAGTGGAGTACCTGTGGAAAATGAAGGTAAACCAAGAGAAAGAAGAAAGTTGGAGGCGGAATAAGAAGGGGAGACTTGTGTGTTCTACTAAGAAGCTTGGATATTATTGATGATCAAAACTGCTTACTATTGCTAGGCCTTTGAAAAATGTTATCTCATTTAATATTCACTCCTACCATATGTGATAGACATTTCAATTGTTATTTTACAGGTGAGAACTTCCAGGACCAAAGTGATTACTGGCAGGTAGCTTGCCCATGGTTACATAGCTGAGAAGTGATAAAATTTAGACTCTGACCAAAATCTTTGACCTCAGAGCCCATCCTCTTAACCACTACAGTATGTTACTGCTTTATTCTCTTGGCAATGGATATTTGAGGTTGCAGGGGAGAGATATAGCAGATGTTATTGTTACTCCACTCATAGCTGCTTGGCACTTCATATTTCTGTGCAACTTCCATCTGCCAACACTTGTGAATTCTTTGCTTAAAAGCTTTTTCCTGGCTGCCAGAGTCCACTCTGCCTGCACGAAAGGCCAGCCAGGGAACTGACACTCCTTCCTGTACCCCAGCTTCAAGTAATAGCTGAGGGGAAAAAGACCCCAGCTTCTTCATCCCTTGGGTAGGATAGTTCTGAGGCATGTATGCTACCCTTGTTCCTAGAATTTCTCAGCAGGATTAAGTTCCATTTCCTCACAGTGGTAATTTGTTTAACAACACACCCTTTAGTGGCTGCACTTCCCCTACCTGTCTCGCTTCCCGACTCCCCTACTGGTGTTTCTTGTGATCACCTTCAAACTTAACTAAGTCAAATCCTCCTTTCTGGATCTGAAACTAAAATAATGGACAGGAACCAGAGCTATATGAAACATATGAATCAGTTAAGATTTTCACTATTAAAGATAAAAACAGGGTGAATGTTCTTGGTACTAGATCTTTATACATGTTGTTAATGTTCCTTGAAAATCACTTCCTGAGCTTAGCATATTTTTAAGACTTATGAAAAATTATACTCTAAAAAAGATGTTTACATCTTTACCAGCAGTATATTCTTAGCACAGTGGGCATTATTTTCTTTTTAAAAACCTTGCCAGTTCATTAATCAAAAAATCATGGTGTTATTATTTATGTTTGTTTGATTTTCCTTTGAGGTTAAACTTTTTTATGTGAATTGCCAGGTCATACTAGTTTGCTTATTTTTTCTGTTGAGGAATTTATCTTTTCTTTATTGATATATGAGAACCTTAAAAATTAAGATTATCAATAACCTGGAGTCTGTTCTATATCGCAAACAATTTTTTCCCCATTTTATTTGCCATATAGCTTTGTTTACAATATTCAACATTTAAAAATTTTAAAGTTTTGCTTGGTTAAATTCATTAATCTTTAGGTGTGATTTCTACCTTTGGCCTAATGCTTATTGGGTCCTTCCAAAGTCTAAGGCTATATAACCATTTACTAATATTTCCTGGCATCTTTAGCAATCCTTTATAGTACTTAAATATTTTTTGTGTTAGAATTTATTTCGGTATAAGGAGAAGGGCTTTGTCTTCTCCCAGATAGGTAGGTGGCTATAACGAGACCATTTAGTGAATGGTCTTTTGTTCTTTTACTACTTGTGCAAGATCCTAACTCAAACCGCCTTTAAAATATAAAAATTATTGCTTTATATCTCAAAACAGTCAAGTTGCAATGTGGGTTTCAAGCATGATATGTCCAAGTCTCTGTTTTGATATAGTTCTATCAGCTTCACCTGCAGCTTCCTGCAAAATACCAAAATGGCTCACTATTCCCAACAGAAAGAGAATTTTTCTGTTCTATCTCCTGCAACCACGTTTTAAAAATCCTACTGTTCACTCTAAATGGACAACTTGAAATTGTCCTTGTGGCCACAGAAATGCCAAATAGTATTTGGCTTAGACTTGGATTTTCTGCCTTTTTTTAACCTAATCCTGTGGCAAATCCTGTGATACTCTTAAGTGACTTAGACCTATCTGGGCCTACCCTAAAGGGCATAGTTTCTGCACAGTGGGAGTGGGAGCAGAAGGCGTAACAGAGAAGTCCGTATTGCCTGTTGTGCCTATTACCTTAGAATGTCACTGGTATCATACTTGCAATCTTCATATATTCTTAGATCAGTTTCAGAACACTAGTTCATTTAATTCTTGTGATGTTTTTGCATGTGTCACACTGTTTAAATCACTGTAACTTTGTAAAACATTTGTACAGCAGGTTCTTCCCTCATTACTCTACTTAAAAGATTTCCTGTCTGCTAGGAATTACAGGGACATATAACACCATGGGAAAAGAATCAGCAAAATTCAGAATGTTTTTTATAAATAAAACCTATGTTGATGTTTTGCATTGTTTATGCATTACTTTCAGGGGAATTGCTAACTTACATTATTGTGTCCCAGTACACTTACTCAGAATTTTTTTTCTGAAAAGTTTAATGGTGTTCATCATATTTACCCTTGTTAAATTTATTCCTATGATAACATAATTTTTGTGAATATTAAGAATGCTGTCTCGCTTCCTGCATATGATTTAAATGGTTATTTCGTGCCTATTTTGGCTTTTAAAATCCTGCCCTTTATGTTTAGATATGACACAGTAGCTTAATTGGGAAACTTCAATGGATTAGGCTGGTATTTTTCAATATTTTTTTGTTTGCACCCCTTATGGCAGGGTTTCTCAGTCTCAGCACCATTGATACTTTGGAGGAAATAATTATTTGTTGTGAAAGACTTCTTATGCATTGTAGGATGTTTACAGAATTCCTGTCCTCTACCCATGGGATGACCAACTTGTCCCAGTTTACGTGGAACTGTCCTAGTTTTAAAACTGAAAGTCTCATATCTTGGGAACCTTCCAAGTTGGGCAATAAAGGACTACCTTGTCTACCTTTTACATGCCAGTAGTGCACTACCCACCCACCCCCACCCAATTGTGGCAATCAAAAATGGCTCTAAGATATTGACAAACGACTCTTGTGGGGCAAAATCAACTCCTGCGTTGAGAACCACTGCTTATAGATAAACAAAAAAACTTCTTATACTTCTGTGGGAACCCATCAGCCAAAGACTGCTAGGAATATATCTATAGTGAAATTATATTAGGTTTATTTAGCATGGTGCAGCAAAAGAGTACTTCAGAGGACCTTAGGAATGTGTCAGAAAGGGGGAGTAGGAAGAAGCCTTTTGTAGGGTTTGGGCTTGTACTGAGTGATCCTGAGGAAAGATCAGTGAAGCAGGAGCAATTTGGTGATCAACTATCTTTTCATTCATTTTGTTGTTGTTGTTGGAAGCCAGAGGATTAAAGTTGGGCTAGAATTGCCTTTGGTGAAGGAGCAGCAGTCAAGCAGAGAACGAATGCTAGTTATTTTTCTACTGGCAATTCAGTTAGTTTCTATTAGAAATTTGGGCTCTGTTAGACACTTTACTTAGGTTCTGTCTATGTCCTTTTGGAAACATTACTTATGTTCTGCTTAGAACTGCAGTCTAACTGCCAACAGGCCATTTTCATTTCCCCATTCCCTGTAAAATTATTTGGAATTTCACAGTTTATCTAATATGTACATTGGCAAGCAAGATAGTATTTTTTATATAGATTATTTACAAACAACCCAAGCTTCCTTTAAAAATCACTGAGCTAAACCAAATAAGTATTTTATTGCTTCTAAGATTATTTTCTTTTTTAGAGAGGAAAAAACTAGGGGTGCAAAGGCAATTCAATAGAGAAATGATAGTTTCTTAAACAAATGATGAGGTAACAATCAGATTTACG
This sequence comes from Tamandua tetradactyla, assembly GCF_023851605.1. Taxonomy (NCBI): domain Eukaryota; kingdom Metazoa; phylum Chordata; class Mammalia; order Pilosa; family Myrmecophagidae; genus Tamandua; species Tamandua tetradactyla. The sequence goes on from NC_135331.1 coordinate 135,198,197, forward strand.
TATATAAAAAATGAACTTGGGGGTGCATGAGTGGTTCAGTGGTAGAATGCTTGCCTTTCATGTGAGAGACCCAGGTTTGATTCCCCGACCGTGCACCCCCTCCCAAAAAAATGAACTTGGGGTGGGCCACGATGGCTCAGCAGGCATAGTTTTTGGCTGCCATGCTGGAGACCGGGTTCGATTCCTGGTGCCTGCCCATGTAAAAAAAAAAAAAAGAACTTGGACACATACCTCAACCTTATAGAAAATGTTTATTTTAAAATGGATCATGGACCTAAATGTAAAACTATAAACTTCTAGAAGAGAACAAAGTAAAGGAGAAAATCTACATGATTTTGGGTTTGACAGTGAGATTTTAGATACATTAACAAGAGCATATTCCATGAAGCAAAGAAAATGAAAAATTGAACTTTATCAAAATTAAACACTTTTGCTTTATGAAGACAGTATTAATAAAATGAAAAGACAAGACTGAAAGGAAATATTTGCAAATCACTTATCTGATAAAGGACTTGTATCAAGAATATATGAAGAACTCTTAATTAAACTATAAGAAAGCGAACAGCCCAATTTTTAAAATGCACAAGAGATCTGAACAAATACTTCATCAAAGATTATATACAGATGCCAAATAAAGAGGTAAAAAGATGTTCAACATCATTTGTCATTAAGGAAATGCAAATTAAAGTCACAATGAAATATTTCTACTCACATACTAGAATGGCCAAAATCCCCCCAAAATTGACACTTAGCAAATGCTGACAAGGATGCAGAAAAACAGTTATTCTCAATCGATGCTGGTGAGATTACAAAGTGGTACAGCTACTTTAGAAAATAGTTTTGAATTTCTTATAAAGTTAAGCTTAAACTTACTACTGTACCTGGCATTCTTACATGATTCACCCAAATGAATTAAATCTTATGCTCAAGTAAAAACCTGTAGGTGAATGTTTATAGAGATTTTGAATAAACCTCTAAAACTGGAATCAACCATGATGGCTTTAAACAGGAGAATGTATAAACAAACTGTGGTACATCCATTCAGTGGAATATTATTCATCAATAAAAAGGTATGAGCTACTGACTTGCTCAACAAAGTGGATGAATCTTAAATGCATATTGCTAAGTGAAGGAAGCCAGATCTAAAATACTGTGTATTTTATGATTCCATTGATATGACATCCCAGAAAGGGACCATAGGGACATAGAATATATCAGTGGTTACCAGGGGTTGTTGGAGTGGAGAGCAGTTGACTATAAAAGAGATACACAAGAAAAATTTTAAGGTAAAGAAAGTATTCTCTGTGGTACTGGGATGGTGAATAAATGACTATGCATTCGTAAAAACTCATAGAACCATAAATCACAAAATGTTAACTCTAATGTTTCAGTTTGTTAATGCTGCCAGAATGCAATATACCAGAAATGGACTGGCTTTTATAAAGGGGATTTATTAGGTTACAAATTTACAGTTCTAAGGGCATGAAAGTGTCCAAATTTAAGGCATCAATAAGATGATACCTGTACTCTGAAGAAAAGGCTGCCAGTATCTGGAGCACCTGTCAGCTAGGAAAGCATATGGCTGGCATCTCCTGGCCCTTTGCCCCAGGTTGCGTTGCTTTCAGCTTCTGATTCTATTGGCTCTGTTAGCTTCTGGCATCTTCTGGGGCATTTTTCTTCTTCTCCAAAATGTTTCCCTCTTAAAGGACTCAAGTAAGCTGAGTCCTTGAATGGGCAGGGTCACATCTTCATGGAAACAACCTAATCAAAAGGTCCCACCCAACAGTTAGGTCTGCCACCAGAAAACTGAATTAGAAGAATATGGCTTTTCTGGGGTACATAACTGTTTCAAACCAGCAATATATTTTAAGACCCCCAGAATAGAATTCAGACTACGACAAATGAACCAAACTGTGTTACAAATGTGTGACATAACTGCTGGGGATGGGAGGAGGAAAAGCCTACGTAACTTTGGAAAAAATATTTTGACAAACTATAAGGTTAAAGACAAAATGAAATGTACATAAACCCTATACTCTAATTGGTAAATTTGTTTCTCAAGGAGTTACTGGTTAACTATTCTGAAACTGCTTTGCATGTTTACTGGAAATGAATAAATAAGTAAATGGATGGTGAATTGTGGAAGCTAGGTTTCCCACTTTGGGAGAAGGAAGTTATGGATAAACAAGAAGGGAAGGCCAGAATGAACTTGACAGTTCTGAATTAGAATTGGAAACATCAATATGAACTCATGCTTAGCTTAGTATGTATACAGATGGGGAGACAGAGAAATAATTGTAGATATGTGTGTTAGTATACACACATTTATTACTTTGCTCTGTCCACTGAGAGGGCCTAGAAGGAAAGATATCCCAGTAACTATGAGGACTCTCAGCACCCAGATCTTGGTTTTAAATATTTTCCCTAATAAAAAAAACGAGGTCTTCTTGGAAAAATGGGTGATTCTAAATTGAGGCATGGAAATTACAATAAGAAATTGCTCAAAGAAAAAAAAGTTGGGGTATGTCAAATGGACACATAGGCACCAACCTAAAAGAAATCCCAGTGGCCAAAGCTGGAACTGTTTGAGCAACAAAATAAATAACATAGTATTTATTGATTGAGTTTGGCCTGGATTTGGTCACTGGCTTCAGTGTTTTAGAGTTTGGAAAAGGAAAATAGGGACTTTACATTGAGGAAACCTGACAAACCAAGTGATTGCAGTTAACATGATTAATACCATGTGGATATCATATAACTCCTGATTTGATATGATGAGAAGTTCCTTCACCTCTGTGGTATTCTTTCTCATAACCCAGAACCCCAGTCTAATCATGAAAAAAAATTCAAACAATTCAATTTGAGGGACATTCTACAAAATACGTGACTAGTATTCCTTCAAACTTTCAAGGTCATGAAAAAACAAGGGAAGACTGAGATACTATTACATGCCAGAGGACACTCAGGAAAAATGATGAATTAAAATGCAAAGTGGTATGCTGAATTGTATCCTGGAATATAAAAAGGACATTAATGGAAAAACTGGTGAAATACAAATAAAGTCAGAAATTTGTTAATGGTAATGAACCGATGTTGGTTTTTTAGTTGTGATAAATGTACCACAGTCATGTAAGATGATAACATTAGGGGAATCTGAAACTGGGGTTTATGGGAACTCTCTCTACTAACTTGGCAACTTTTCTATAAATATGAAGTTATTCCAAACCAAAAAATTTATTCTAAAAAAAAAAGTAGGTAACGCAAAATTACATCAAGTACAATTGCACTTATAAAATTTTCTGTACATAGTCTAGATATGACTATATGCATTGATAGATGACAGTAAAATGTTACTAAAAATTTAGGGTTTGGGGACATTATTACTTTCTGTGTTCTTTTCTCCAGTATTAGATTTTCTTTAGTTAGCATATATTTTTATAAAGACAGTGTTGTTAAAAACAAATAACAATGAAAGATACCTTTCTTTCTATTTACCTTTCCTAAAATTAATTCTCCTATAATTTTGCAATCAAAATATTTACATATCTTTGCCAAATGAAGTAGAGAAAAATTAACTAAAAACAGAGAATCTAAAATGGAAGAAAGACATGTCATTAAAAGAATATTGAATGACAGAAAAGTTTCATTATAGTCAAGTGAAATAATGATAGTTTGGTGATAATCAAGTAAATATATTAAAGAAAGTTTTATTTATCTGTATTATAAATTTTCTACAATGAGTAGGTATTGCCTTTATGATAAAAAATTATATTAATATTTTCATGGGAGTGACAGACATTGTTCGTTCTAGTTTGCTTGCTGCCAGAATGTGATATACCAGAAACAAACAGCTTATTTATTAAGTTGCAAGTTTACAGTTCTAAGGCCCATGAAAATGTCCCAATTAAAGCAAGGCTATAGAAATGTCCAATCTAAGGCATCAGGGAAAGATATCTTGGTTTAAGAAGACTGATGACTTTCAGGGTTTCTCTCAACTGGAAAGGCACAATGTGAACGTGTTGAAGACATCTGCTAGCTTTCTCTCCAGGCTTCCTGTTTTCATAAGCTTGCCTAGGGATGTTTTCTTTCTTCATCTCCAAAAATCTCTGACTGTGTGTGCTCAGTAGTTCTTGTGGCTCTCAAGCATTCTCCAAAATGTTTCCTCTTTTAAAGGATTCCAATATGCTAATCAAGACTCACCTGGAATGGGTGGAGTCACAACTCCACAGAAGCCATCTAAACAAAAGTTCCCACCCACAATTGGGTGGTTCATATCTCCATGCGAGCAATCAAAAAGCTACCAGCCAGCAATATTGAATGAGGATTAAAGGACATGGCTTTTCTGGGATCTACCACAGATTCAAACCAGCACAGACATCATAGCTATAATTGGAACTTGAATTCAAATTGTCAGGTTAAAACTTTTTAGAACTTTTCTAGATCACATAAACTACTCAGAATTAGCTTATATCTCAAAATTCAGATATAGTTATATCCCCTACTAAATAAAATAATTAAATCTTTACTGGGCATAATTATCATTATATATTTGTTTAGCATATATTTTGAAAGATATAAGGAATTATAATGTATAAATTCAGCCTATATCTGAGGATGACAGTAGGTGAAGAGTTCATTTCACTAAATTTAAAAATGCTTTGGAAAATAAATAAGAAATTTATCTTTTTCAGAATTATGAACTAAATTTGTCCAGAAAATAAAAAAGCACTAATAATAAAAAACCTGTGGTGCACCAGTGGCTCAGTGACAGAATTCTTGCCTGCTGTGCTGCAGACCAGGGTCCAATTCCCAGAGCCTGCCCATGTCAAAAAAAAACTGCCCCAGGTTCAATATTTCAGGAAACATTTATATCATAATAGAATATTATCTGCTTTTGCTGAGTGCCTTCTCCATGCCAAGCACTTTATATATAATTTCTCATTAAATCCTCAAATGTCATGTGGTGTATATGATATTAACCTGATTTTATAAATGTGGAAAGTAAGGTTCAAAAATATGAATAACTTACCTAAAATTGCACATCATGGGTAGTCAGTAAATATGTATTAAATTATTTGTAAGTTAAACACACCTTAAAAAAATCAAACAATTATAACTTGCAGAATGCTTTTATACAGATAATTTCTAATACATATTTTACCTTAAGCTTATACTCTCTGTACAAGTCAATGCAAAAATTGCTTCAAATGGAGTGACAATTACAAAATCTTCAGCAAATATTTTTAGCTTTTTAAATTTACTTTATGTCACTTCCAGGAAAGTTTTAAAACATCAGTCAAAACAGTTTTTTCTGCATGCTTTATATCTTTTGATTTTAATAAATTCAGGTCTCTAATTTACATTTTAGAGTAATTGCATTTACTAACCATACTTTTATATTTTCTGTTTCAGGCAGAAAATATAACTGTGACAAAGGATTTTAGAAGAGTTGAAAATGCTTATCACATGGAAGCAGAGGTATGTATCTATCTTAAATAATTGGAAACAGCATGACTTTGTGGGGACAATTTATTTTTATTTTTATTCTTAAAAGTGAAGTGTACAGGAGAAATGCTTTTCAAAGTATTGATAAAAGATTATTTTTCTCAAAGCTATTTTTGATGATACATACCTATGTAAGCTTTTAAAATAAATATAATGAGATTTATTTAAGAGAAATTATTTTGAAATGGAATAAAAATAGCAGGGGGGAAAATAGCAGTTAATTGCCACCTGACTAAAATTTTAGCAATATTATCTTCTAGTCAGCAGGAAACACTACAGAAGAAAAATTTCTTTTCCTCAGATAAAAGACAAATTAATAAAATTGTAGCATAAAGGATTGAAACACTTTTCTGTATTCCTTTGGTTCATAGTGCAATTATATTGACTTGTGGTAGGTTAAAGATTATTTAGAAATAAAAACTACTCAGCATTCATTAAAAAGAACAAAACTATTGAAGTCCACTCAATTAACGGTAATATTTAATCCTTATTGCCGCCTTTACTTTGTACTTATCCTTAAGATTTTATAATAATCAGGATTTTATGAACTTGGAGTATGGTCTAGTTGTGGTTTGGTAGGTTGTTATCAGTTATGGTATGTGCCTGGACTGTGTGCTTCCTGGCACAGGAAATAAATAAGATTCTCTAGTCAGAGACTCTTTGTCTTTAGAGCTCAAGAAAGGTCTTAGTCCTATTTTCAGGCAAATTTTCCTGATCTTGAGGGTTTGACCTTAGGCTCAGATTGCTTAGGCTCAGACTTTTCAAGGGTCACATAAGTAAAATGAAAATGGAAATTAGAATCCAGGATTCTTTCTTCTTGAGGTAGTAATTTATACTTTATTGCCCCTATAGTTATTTTAATAGTTTTATGATTTCTCCACTTAAAATTTAACTTCCTCAAGGAATTTTCAAATTACTCCCACCATCTGCCTCTCCTTGATTTAAAAGATAAGGACATTGAAGATTAGAAAGTTTTAAGTGACTTGTTTAAGGATAGGTGAGTGGTTGTATGTGTGGCAAGGGGAATTGGATTAAAATCCTGGCTTTTTGATTTCTACATTGGTATTCTTTCCACTTTATCACATTGTCTTCATGTCATAAAATCTAAATTTTAGAGGGATTTTAAAGGTCTAGAATATAATAAGCATTCAGTAAATGTGTACTGACTCGAAAAGGTAGTACAACCATTCAACTTTTTCCCTCCTTCATCTTGCATGCCTGCAATTTGTTGGGCATTTTCCATATATTATCTCATCTAATCTTTAACTCTACATTTTTTATTATGAAATATTTTATACATAGATTGGCTTGAATACATAAGACCTATTCTATTGTCAGACATCTAATCAATATTAAAATTTCTAACATTAAACTAAAATTGACTCACTGGTACCTATCCATTATTAGTAGTGTACCTCTCCAAGAAAAAAACAAAACAAGGTTAATACTTTCTGTCAAAGTATAAACTTCAAGTATATATTTGAAGTTGGTTATCATTTTGATGCCACTTTTTCTTCTTCAGGGTTATATATCCTGTTTCTTTGGCCATTTCTTGTATGACAAACAATTCTTTAATTAGCTAATTTCCTCCTAAAGCATCTAGAACTATAATGTCCTACTTGTGATATCTCACACTAGAGAAAAGTGCTTATCTTCTTTATTCTGAGACGTTTATTTCTAATAACACACCTAGACTTAATTAACTCATTTTGCATCACATTATTCCCATCTTTTGAGCTGACAGTCATAATCAGTAATTATAACTAATAAAACAAGTGCCTTTCTCACACACTGCTTTTAAATCATGTTCAAATTACATTTCTTCCATCTTGCTAATGCTGTTTCAAAATGAAGTAAGGGTCTTTAAAGTTTTTTCTGTAAACTTCTATCTTACGAGATTTGATTTATAATTCTAACCTGTTGGAATCTGTTTGGATCTTGATTTTATCAACTGGTGGTTATGTTTAGACATACCATCTTTACGTCACCTGCAGTGTACTTATCTATGTAATCAATGAAAATATTAAGTAGCATTAATAAGCTATGACTCTAGCTAATAGTGTTACTCTGAAGACCATATTTCAGTATATCCTAAAACTTGTCTAAATTACTAGATAAAATATGAATACCCTATAGTTGCAGTATTTCTCTGGTAAGTTATCAGTTACATGAAATTTAGTATATTATGTGGCTGAAGAGAGTGGCCACTGGGGAGAAAGAATTTCACAGTGCTTCAGAAGGTAGAGGTTAAATGAAGGTATAGAGTTGGTAAAACCTATTCTCAAGAATGAAAGCAGAGTTAGAAGTCAGACAGGTTTTCTGCTTATCTCAGCAAAATACTTAGGAATTAGAGTCTGAATATATGATGTCAAGAACCCTATAAGATCTTAATGTTAAATTCTCATGTTCTTATTATTATTCCCTATATGCATTACTGGAGAAGACCCTGTGTTCTTTTCTTCAGAGACAGCTGGGGGAAAAGGAAGCTAGGGACACTTATGAGGGAAGTAAAGAATAGGTTGTGGCAATACTAGAGAGGAAAGAAACAGCTCAAAAACTTTGAAGCCTAAGGCAAGAAAAGTGAGTAAAGTGAATCAGATTGGGCCTAAGTGATAGTTCCTTTCTTTCTTATAGAAGTCTTTCCTCAGTTCTTACTAACTTTTAAAACAATATGTTCTGAAACCTTGCCTAGAGTGGAAAGTTATCCATACCACAAGACTGTAGTTTGTCTAATTTTTATCCTTTTGTCTTTTTTGGAAATTGAAACTACAAGTATTTCAAAGAGGCTTTTGACCTATTTCTTCATGATACCTAAGAGGTTAGCAATAATAATTCAGAAATCTTATTTGCAGGATTTTTTAGTAAACTTGGATTTTATTTATCCAAGAGGCAAATTCATTTAAAGCACTTAAATCTCACTTATTTTGGATTTAATTTCTTGGTTAGTTCTGAAATTCTAAACTGAAGGTGATTCTCGTTGACTGATGAGATTCAAAGCATTTATATGATAAAACTTAAATGATACAGCTAGTACAAGGTAATGTGTACGTGTGTGTATATATATACATATATGTATATGAGTGTATACATTTTTACATGTATACATTTGTAATCATAATGGTTTACCTTGATGAAATATTTAATGAGGACTTTGAATATGCTATATAAAGTTATCCTCAATAGTTAAATGTATTAAAAGATTTTTATCCTGCATACCTCCCTCTAAAAATTATGATGCAACATCTGTTTCTCAATAAAGTGACTCTGCCTCATTAACTTGGATTTCTGTCTAGCTATGTATCAATTATATACCAGACTGCTAAATTATAAAGCAGACGTCCACAGCATTGATTGGCTTAGAAGTTTTTGAACTGTTAGGAAAGGCAGAATACAGTTTTTTCCCACCAGAGTAACGTCTTTTTGAATAGTTTTCACACTGATACTCTTAAACTAGTTTCCCCATGGGGAGAGGACAAAGAACTTTTAGTTCTGTTATCAATATTATGTCTACTTCTAAAAGCTATATCTGCTGCCTTTTTGATTATTATTAGTACTATTTTTTATTGATTAATATGATTTTATTGGTTAGGATAGTGATTACCCTTGTGGGATAATGATTAGGAGGCATGAAGGCCACCTGAGTTGCTGTTAATATTTTTTATCGTAGTTTGGCCACATGAGATAAGAGGATGCAGGACAGAGGAAATCTTGTTTGAACGGGTACTGAGCTGATCTCAACAAACAGTGTTTCTTAGTATTTCTAAAAAAACAGCAAGAAAATACTGTATTCAAGCCTGATATTGTGGAAGTAGATTTGCCTCAAATAACCTGGGAAAGGGCACATTCAAGAAAAAAGAACATCTTTCCTTTTTTGCTGGCATTTAGACATTTAATTTCCTTAATTAATTTATTCTGTAGATTCTTTTCACTTTTTTTTACCTAGGATTTTCTTGTTGGATGACTTTGTTGTCTGTCTGTTCTTTGACATTCAGTTCAGCTTATTCTAGACCTCTAGCTTAGGTTTTGTTTAACAGATCAGAATTTTTCAGTTCTTGTTTTCTTGTTTCTTACCTGCCTGTATGGTGCGTTTTTTTCCCCTTAGGAGGTCTACTTAGGTATTATAGACCCAGTCATATTTTCCCAGACCAAATTGGCTTCCTCTCAGGAGGAAAGAGTCACCTGCATAAGTTTTCCCAGAGGGTGAAACCCAGCAGATTGAAAGACTTTCCTATGAAGCCTCTAGGCTGTTTTTCCTATCCTGCCCAGTATGTGGTGCTTGTTTGCCTGCAGGTCCCACCAGCTTAAAGTGATACAGTACCTTTAAGTTCAGCAGACTCTCTCTGCTAGGGGTGTGGTTGAGACCAAGGAGAGGTTGTAGGCTGGCTTTAATCGCTTCAGTTTTCTAGTACCTGGGGTCTCAATTCCTTGAGGGAGGGATTCCATCTGAGCTGGGTCCCACCCTTCTCCTGGGGAAGGCACAGCCTCTAGACAAGCTCTCAGACAAGCTGAATTCCACCCTTGCCTGCAGCAGTTGGAGCCTGTGAAGCCTTGCAGTTGTATCCAAAGAATAGTCAAGCTGTAGAAACAGCCACAAAAAAAAAAAAAAAAAAAAATCCTTTTCAGAGCAGGACCCCTGTTCTTTGGGTTTGCCAGTCAAGAGCTTAACTTGGTACATTGCTTTGTGTATCTCCAGGTCCTGTGTGCCCCTTCCTCTCCTTCAGGGCCCAGACCCTTTCAAGTATTTTGTGCTGTCTGATTCAAAAAACCCTGTTTTCTATTTTTTTCTTTTTCCGTCAGCCCTGTCCCCTCTGTACCAGGACAAAAATCAACAACCTCAGCTTTTACTCCAGGTTCAGTTGAGCTGGGGGCCTATTTTTAGTAGTTAGAAATTGTTAATTAATTCCACAATTAGAGCTTGGTTGAGCTCAGCCCCTCGCTGCTAGTAAAGTCTCTTTCCTTTCCCCTCTGGGAACCAACTTGTGGGGGAGGGGCATCAGCCTCCTCTCCACAGCTTGGGGCACTCAAGGTTCTGGGTGGGCTCACAGCTGGTCCACCTTGTCCAGACTGGTGTACACTGTGTGTCGGGTCACTGATGTGACCACAGCAATTGTTCTGTACTGTTCTTGGCTATTTACTAGCTGCTCTGGAGGACGAACTAAAACCCACACCTCCCTAAGCTGCCATCTTGGTCCACTGGTGTCTTTCTTGCTGCCTGCTTAGGAATTTTCCCAAGCTTCCTTCCATATACTCTTTTCTTTAGCAAAGAAGAATACCAGGGATGCATTAAAAAGATTTAGCATGATATATATGTAAGTGGGTATAGTTAAAACAATTTTGTTGGAAGTATACCTAGGAGAAGAAACCAGTTTTTGAAGAGGACTACTTTTTTCTTTCTAAAGAAAAATTATCTAAAAATTGTCTAAATTTGTGTATGGTATATTTGTTCTTTATTCTTTCATTTTTAAAATTAGCTGATAGTTTTGAATTCAGTTAAGTTTACCTATTCTCTTTACCCTCTTCTTTCCTAAGACTGTGCTAGGGTTAAGAATCTGCAGTCAGCAGCAATACTTCAGAAAAATAAATACCATATTAGAGGGTAAACTTGATTAGCAAGGTTTTAAAAACTGGCCCCCAGTTGATTTTTGCTGTACCTTATAAAAGGTAAACTTTAAAGCTTTAGCTGTTCAGGGCTAACACAAAACACTCATGCCTGTAGCTGCTACTGCTTATTTGCTGTGATGATAGCAGGAAGGGACCCATTTAAAAAGATGAATTTAAAGAAAATTAAAATTTTGTGCAAAAATATTATTAAATACATGTTTTGTCAGATTATACCTGAAATATATAATCAACAATATAAAGTAACAATAAACACTTGAGTTCACAATTGCGTAGGCCACATCTCCATGGGAACAATAAAAGAACCCCCAGACAGCAATATTAAATGAGTATTATAGGAAATGGCTTTTCTGGGGTCCACCACAGATTCACACTGGCACACTGACCAACACACGTGTGGGGAAACAACCTGAGACTAGAAAAGGAACCAGCCAAAAAGATTAGAAGAAACAATGATTAGGCTGATACAAAGCTTAGAATAGTGCCTGTTCTCATCAGCCAGACCAGATTTCTGGGGGCATGAGGGTAGAGTACACCAAAGTGCTTGCCTCATTGGTGAAAAATAAGTAGCCCTAGACTGAGTACTAGAGTACTAGTCCAGTACTTCCTAACATATCTTAACCCCACACTTAAGTGTGTCCTAAAACAAAACTAAAGAGTACAGGAATATAAAAATATCCATAAGGAGTCCAGCTCCTGGCCATAAACTTCTGTGTGATCTTTTAGGCCAGACCATAGGCAATTACAGCCTATGCCTGGCCTGATTGGGGAAGCTGCCTTCCTCAGACAGATGTGGTGCACAGCCAACGCATTGCAGTCTCTGAAGGGAATTTCAGTCAAGGACTCAGGCCTCGCTAGCCAGTCAAGCACTTGTACATATCTGCATTCATTCCTGAGAGCCTTTGATGATACCTCCTCATCCGGAGAGGTGAGGGAGACCTTGAAGACACTTTTCTACACTTTGATGCAGTACTCCATACTCTTCTACATGTAGTCCACTTTCCTTCCCCCAGCCTCTGGATCCGTAAAACAATGGGAACTTTTTGTTCATGGTAGTACTCTTCTACATCTGGTCCACTCTCCTTCCCTCTAGCCTCTGGATCCATAAAACAACAGGAACCTTTTATTTGGGCTCCCTCAGTAATGAAATATCTCCCACATCTGTGCTGATCCATCTGACTCTTGTCCGGTGACACCATTCCATGGGGGAAAGGAAAACAGAGGAAGGACTGGCATTTCTGTGATTAAAGGCTTAATTGTTGCTTTCATTTTTTTTTCAAAATTTTTTTTATTAGAGAAGTTAGAGGTTTAGAGAAAGGAAACTTGATTAGATTATCTCCACGGAGATGTGACTCTACTAATTCCAGGTGGGTCTGGATTAATTTACTGGAATCCTTTAAAAAAGGACACATTTTGGGGAAAGCTTCAGAGCCACAAGAACCACAAGAGCCACTAGAAATATGAGAGCCAGTTCAGCCAGAGACTTTGGCAATAAGCCCCTGGGGGAGCTTCATGAAACAACAAGCCTGGAGAGGAGGCTAGCAGATGTTGCCCTGTTTGCCATGTGCCTTTCCAGCTGAGAGGGAAAGTCTGAATTTCATTAGCCTTTCTTAAGTGAGGGTAACCTCTTGTTGGTGCCTTAATTTGGATGTTACTATAGTTTTGCTTTAATTTGGACATTTTCACAGGCTTAGAATGGTAAACTTGCAACTTAATTCTTTTTAAAACGCCATTCTGGTTCTGGTATATTGCATTCCAGCAGCTTGCAAACTAGAACAGTGTGGCATAATTTTATTCTTGGCCTGGTGGCTTAGTCTCTTTCTCTCCCTCCCTCGCCATTTTGGCACGTCCGGTTCTTCTAAGCCTCTGAATTACAAGCCTCACCAGCGACTAGTGATGATGCAGCCTTGTCTCTCTAACCCTATTGGCCTTCTCCTTAGTCCTCCACCTACCCAACATCCTCTGCTACGGGTACACTCAGGAACAGCATCTCTATGGTCACAGTCACTCATCCGTCCTCCCTGTGTGATTGGCTACCCTCCCCTGGAGGCCACGCCCTAACTCCGCCTCTCCTCAAACTGTATATAATCCAGGGCTCGTCAAGCCTCGTGGTCTTTAGCTTCTGGCGGCCCTGGCATAAGCGTCTACCAACAATAAAGCTACCTCGCTTCATGCCTTAATTGACTCGGCCTCCAGTCCTTTAGACCCGCAGCGAGGTCTCCTGCGCGTGCCCCTTGGACCCAGACCCCCGGCTCGAGCCCCTTTTCTGCGTGCGGCAGTGTTGTCTAGCAAGCAGTGAGAAGCTGAGGAGTAGAGGGTCCCCGATAGCTTAGCGGTTGGGCCCAAACCGCAAGTGGCGCCCGAACAGGGACCCCTCTCTCCTCACCCGGCGAACTCCCACGGCACCCTAGGACCTCGTCCAAGGTAAGCGCCCTCGGCACTAGCCACCCAAATAAACTCCCAAGGAAGTCCTAGGCCCTGATCGGAGTGGCTAGTTGTCTCCCTAAATTTTGGTGAACATGGGTAGCAGAATTACTCGGCAGCAGGCACCACAGGTCCGTGCCCTAGTGGCGCTTTTAGACACTCATAATTGTAAAGTCTCTGTTAAGCAGCTGCAGGTTTATTGGGATCTCCTGCTTCCTTTTAACCCGTGGCTAGTGACTTGCCACCTGTGGAGTATAGACACTTACGATCAGCTAATTGCGAGAGTAATGGACAAAATGGAGCACAAGGGTAAGCGTTTCCCTCCGGGGTTGCTCCCCACTCTCCTTGCCATTTGCTCCTGCCTTCAGGGCTCCTTGCCGCCGACAGACGGCCACCCGGCCCGAGCGAGGGGCGCGGAGGCTGACGGCTCCGATTCTGAGTCGCTGCTCGATCAGCTTAATAATCGGCTAGAGGTAGATCCCCCGAGGGATACAAATGGCGGCCTTCCGGCTTCTTCCTCGAGTAAAGAGCAAAGCCACAGGAAGAACCTCTACCCCACCCTCCCGAAAGGGAGTGGCCAGGAGCCATCTCGTAACTCACTCCCTCCCAACCCACTTCCGCCTCCTCCGGAGTTAAAAAAGCGGAACGACACTCCCTCGAGCCCCCTCTCACAGGGGAGGAGCCTGGTCCGCCATCTTATGCCCCTCCTCCGCCTTTTTGTGAGACCTGTCCATCATTTTGTGACTCCAGGGCCACGGCCGCCGGCCCAGTCTGGCCTGGTAGCCCACCTGTTCAGTCCGCTGCAGCGGCATGGCCTACTGAGCCCCAGCGGCCCCTCCCGCCGCCCGTGGTTGGATGCTTCCCTATGAATCTCCAGCCGACGCAGCAGCGCCCACTTGCTTGGTATCCTCACAGTGCAGAGGCAATCAAGCAACTGCGCAAAGCGGTCAAGGAAGACGGGTTTGCAAGTCCATACGCAACCCACCTGCTAGAGGAAATGTCCACGCAGCTTAATACACCTCACGACTGGACAACTCTAGCCAGAGCTATTCTCACCCCAGGCCAGTATGTTGATTGGAAGGCGCACTTCAACTCAGAGGCCGAGCGGGCTGCTCGACAGATAGATTACCCAGGAGGGCTCCCGGGCCTCTGCATCCCTCTCGAGTCTTTCCTCGGGAGCGGTCGGTACTTCGACCCAGCGGTCTATGCCGCTGCCCCGTATGGGTTTTGGGTTCAGTTATGAGAAGTAGCCATGCGGGCCTTCCGTAATTGTTCAGCCTCCAGACCAGAACAAATTACCAAGTTAATTCAGAAAACAGACGAGGATTTTGCCTCCTTTGTCTCTAGGGTGCAAGAGGCTTGCAGAAACAAAATATATGATCATCAGGGGCAGGATGCACTGGCTAAGGAACTTATATTTGAGGGAGCCCGTCCCATCTTCAGACAAGCGCTGGCAGGCGTTAGAGAGAAGTCCATCTCTGATTGGGTACTTGCTTGTTCCAACATTAACCCTTCCGCAAGAGATCTTGCTGACTCCCTAGCACTCGCACTTAGAGCTACTAATGAATGTTACCGGTGCGGTGAGTCTGGACATTTTGCTCGGGAGTGTCCTAAGCAACCTGACCCGAGAGACACGGGGGCCAAGCCACCGGAAGGAAAACGCTGGCAAGAGCGAAAGCCCAAAACCCCTTGCCCAAAGTGTAACAATGGCTATCACTGGGCATGCAATTGCCATGCACCTAACCCACCTTTAAACTTCCAAAGGGGCAGGTCTCAGCCCCGTCCCCAAGAGACCCGGGGTGTCAGCAGGAACACCCCCAAACCATAATGTGGACCATTCCTATAACCCCGAACAAACCCACCCGTAAACTAAAAATCGGAACCGATTGGCTTCTAGGTACGGTGGACTCGGGAGCAGAAATTTCATGCCTTCCTGCAAAATGGAAGAATTTGTGCCCAACTACCTCAGGGCCCGCAGTAATCGGTGCCACGGGCTCTGCCCCCTCGGCGAGAGCCGCGATTCCCCTTACATGGGAGGATGAAGAAGGCCACCGAGGTGTCTTCAGGCCATTGTTTCTAAACACCATTGACCAGATCTTATGGGGGCGAGACATTCTAGCAGCCTCAGGGGCATATATTACCACGCAGCCCCCTCAAGAATGTTTCTCAACCACCATCGGCCAGGCCCTCTGGGGGCGAGCCATCCCCGCAGATGTAGGGACCGATACTACCTCGCAGCCCCCCCAATAGTTTGCGCCACTGCTCGCGTTACACCTCCAGCACCCACTCCTCTTCAATGGGACACAGAGGAGCCTATCTGGGTGGAGCAGTGGCCGCTTCCATCCCACAAGTTAACAATATTAGAGCAACTAGTGCAAGAGCAATTAGTCGCAGGACACATAGAGCCATCACGTAGTCCTTACAATTCTCCAGTTTTTATCATCAGTAAAAAGGGAGGTACCAAATTTAGACTTCTTCATGACCTCAGGGAAATTAACAAGCATATCCGACCTATGGGGTCCTCTCAGCCTGGCATGCCTCACCCTGCAGCTCTTGCTAAACATCTGCAGATAACCACCATAGATATAAAAGACTGTTTCTTTTCTATTCCGTTGCATGACAGGGACAAAGAAAAGTTTGCTTTCACAGTGCCAGTTACTAACCACATGGGGGCAGCACAGCGTTATCAATGGAAGGTCCTACCACAAGGCATGCGAAATAGCCCAGCCATTTGTCAGGCATATGTGAATGTTGCTGTGCAGCCTCTCCGCTCGCAAGCCACTATTCTCCATTATATGGACGATGTGCTTGTAGGAGCGGATACTCAGGAACAATTGCAGACTGTCTTGTCGTTGCTAATCGCTAATCTCCAAAGTTTGGGGCTAACTGTCTAGCCCAATAAAGTCCAAACCACTCCTCCCTACACGTTCTTGGGCTATACCATTGGTCAAAAGGTTGCACCTACTAAATTTTCATTTGAAATTCTGGAACGCCTACAATTGCATGAGTTACAACAGCTTTGCGGGCAAATAAATTGGGTCAGGTCGGCCCTCCCCATAACAACCCAACAGTTGGAACCACTGTTCTCATTGTTAAAAACTAGCAACAAGACAGTCGAGGCCATTAATCAACATATTAAGCTCACATGGCAGGCGAAACTAGCCTTACACCTTTTCAATGAATGTTTTGCCTCCAGTAACCTGGGTAGATATCAACCTAATCAGTCACTAATAGCCATGATCCTAGACACTTACCATTCACCATCGGGCGTTCTTTGGCAAGATGATCCCCTAATGTGGATTCATCAAGCCAAAAGTAAACTCCGTAAAATCTGCCCACAGGTAAAGCTGTGGATAACCTTAGCCCAAGACCTAATCAAAGCAGCAGTTCAGCTGGTAGGGAGGCCTCCAGATGTACTAATCTGGCCTATTGAGGACAAGCAGTTTACCTGGCTGCTACAATTTAATCCCGACATGCAGGCGCTAATGCTCGGCTTCCACGGGGAGGTCTCCAGCAAATACCCTCCTCACAAGCTCTGTCAGGCAGTCAGACACATCCCACTACGGCCAAGCTCGGGTCCTTTTCACCCTTTCCCAGCGTCGGCCCCTGTGCCGCGAGCCACTACTATTTTTACAGACGCCTCTAAAACCAAACTCGCGTTTGTAGCCTTCGTCCCTCACCGTAAAGAGCCTGTCTGCGTTGTGCAATCAAACCATCACTCATTAGCAACAATTGCCCCAAAAGATTGGAATATTAACCTGTTAGTTTTTCTCCTTTAATTGAAAGAATAATTAAAATAGCTGTGCGGGACAAAGTGATGCAGGCAGTCAGGGTAGCCGGACCCCAGCTGCTGGGCTGTATTCTGTTGGGACTTCATCTTAAAAGGATTTTAGCAGGTGCCGAACCTCCCAACGCTCACCAACCTGTAAAACAAACTTGGCAAATCCTGAATTCCAATGGTGATATCGTGGCTACCAAAACTGATAGTAAGCATCCCATGGGACAGTGGTGGCCCTCCCTCGAAGTTGATTTATGTCACTTAATTGCAGGGGCGGATGACTTTGACATTCCCTCTGTTGATCCAAACAAACCTGGGAAAAGTGTCTGCACGAGCAATACATGCGAGTGTACCCGATTCCCTGTTGGAAGTATCGGGTAGGGGCACTTGCATTGGCACGCCACCGACAGGCTTCCAGGGACTTTGTAGTAAACACTTACCTAATTCCTTCGCCAGGACTTAAATGGGCATGTAGCACGGGTCTAACACCCTGTGTCAGTACTAGTATTTTCAACAACTCAGTTTTGCATCCTAGTACAGGTTTTGCCGAGAGTTATCTACCAGTCAGCCGAAAAGGAGAGCGCGTTTGAGCCCCCCGTGATTGCATAAAATAAGTTCTTCTTTTAAGTCTTGTTTCTAGGAATCCAGTAACAACTTGCCCAGTGCAACACGTAGCCCCATCGCCGCCGCCATCGTCGCCGCTATAGCAGCCAGTGCGGTTGCCACCGTGACCCTCACTCAAGCCTCTGTCACTGCGGAAACCCTCCTCGACGTGACCCAAACGACCTCTCAAGCTTTGGAGACACAAAAAATGTCAACCATCTGTTGCATAGCGCTGTGTTCAATGTACAACAGCAAAGAGACTTAATTGCTCTAAATGTAAAAACTCCTTGTAAACTTGCCTCCTCTGTTTGCAATGGACGGTACCCCTTCACTAAAATCTGTGTTACTCCTATCCCGGCTAACCATTCTATGCCCCGTCTCACCTTGCGAGACTAAATCTTCACCGCATACCTAAAAACTTCTTGCTCTAGCAACCCTAAACCCTTTCTCTTATGCAGACAACCGGCAGCAAGCGCAGATATAGTTAGCTAGCATTGCTCGCCCTCGCAACTTATAGCACTACTCCTCAACATTTCTCGTTTCTAGGCTGCTCATTCTCTGTCGCCGGTCTCGAGCTGAGGCCCAGTTTTGGCTGCTGTTATGCTCAGCCTTCTCGCCCGGACTGTTCTATGGAGGAACGCAGACAAGCCCAGGTTTGACTCGCAGGCCTAGCCTCGCCTGAGGACTGATCACCCTCGAGCTGGGGACAGATGAGGACCGGTCTCTCCTGCTTCCCCTAGGCTATAACAGTCATCGCCTGCCCACATTCCTCACACTCCCCCACGGGGGCTGCATGTTACCAGAGTACGTGCATCTGGGTCCACCAGATGGGCACCGCTGGGTGCGACGCAAGAATCGCAGAAGAGGGTCACTCTAACAGACCTCCTCTGGCTCTTCTGGGGCACATGAGATTTGCATAAGGATTGGCTCAGCACATACCCTTCCCCTGAAACCCTGAGCCTTGCACACAAGGGGAATCTTATCACTGCCCCTCCCAGCAAAGGTTCATGCCCGCCACTTGTCACACAAGTGTGTTCTTTAAAAAAAGAAAAAGAGAGGAATTGTGGCATAATTTTATTCTTGGCCTGGTGGCTTAGTCTCTTTCTCTCCCTCCCTCGCCATTTTGGCACATCCGGTTCTTCTAGACCTCTGAATTACAAGCCTCACCGGCGACTAGTGATGATGCAGCCTTGTCTCTCTAACCCTATTGGCCTTCTCCTTAGTCCTCCACCTACCCAACATCCTCTGCTACGGGTACACTCAGGAACAGCATCTCTATGGTCACAGTCACTCATCCGTCCTCCCTGTGTGATTGGCTACCCTCCCCTGGAGGCCACACCCTAACTCCGCCTCTCCTCAAACTGTATATAATCCAGGGCTCGTCAAGCCTCGTGGTCTTTAGCTACTGGCGGCCCTGGCATAAGCGTCTACCAACAATAAAGCTACCTCGCTTCATGCCTTAATTGGCTCGGCCTCCAGTCCTTTAGACCCGCAGCGAGGTCTCCTGCGCGCGCCCCTTGGACCCAGACCCCCGGCTCGAGCCCCTTTTCTGCGTGCGGCAGTGTCGTCTAGCAAGCAGTGAGAAGCTGAGGAGTAGAGGTTCCCCGATAGTTTAGCGGTTGGCCCAAACCGCAGAACAGTATGGTTCATGTGTTACAATTCATAAAGGACCACTTTTTGTAATTGTATATTAATTATAGCCCATAGTTTATAATACGGTTCATTGTTTGTATTGTAAAGTCTTATGTTGTTGCTTTTCAAATTTTTTTCTAGTACTGTATATACAACCTGAAATTTCCCCATTAACCATAGTCACATATATTTTACAGTGCTGTTAATCACATTCACAATGGTGTATTAACATCACCACCATCTATTACCAAAACCTTTCAAACATCCACAACAGAAACTCTGTACCAATTAAGCATGAATTCCATATTCCTACTCCTTCCCCAGCCCCTGGTAACCTATATTATAGATTCTGACTTGGCAAGTTTGCTTATTCTGATTATTTCATATCATTGAGTTAATACTGATATTTATCCTTTTGTATCTGGCTTATTTCACTCAACACGATGTCTTCAAGGTTCGTCCATGTTGTCATATGTTAGAACTGCATTCTTTTTATAGCTGAATAACGTTCTATTATATGTATGTACCACATTTTATTGAGTCATTCATTAGTTGATGGACACCTGGATTGCTTCCATCTTTGGCGATTGTGAATAATGCCACTTTGAACATTGGTATGCAAATATCTCTTGGAGCCTCTGCTTTCACATCTTTTGGATATATACCTAGAAGTAAGATTGCTAGGTCATATGGCATATACTTAACGTTCTGAGGAACTTTCAAGCTGTCTTCCACAGTGGCTGCACCATTATACATTCCTATCAGCAGTAAATAAGTGTCTCTATTTGTATACATCTTCTCCAACATTTTAAATTTCTGTTTTTTTAATAGTAGCCATGCTAGTGGGTATGAAGTGGTATCTCATTGTGGTTTTGATTTGCATTTCCTTTAATAACTTACAATTTTGAGTGTTTTTTTCATGTGCTTTCTGGCCAGTTGTGTATCTTTGGAGAGATTTCTGTGCAAGTCTCTTTCTGTTTTTTTTTTTTAAACATTTTTTATTGTTAAATATAACATATATACAAAGAAAAAGCAATGATTTTCAAAATACACCTCAACAAGTAGATACAGAACAGATTTCAGAATTTGTTATGGGTTACCATTCCACATTTCAGATTTTTCCTTCTAGCTGCTCCAAAACACTGGAGGCTAGAAGATTTTTTTCTTTTCTTTTTTTTTTTTTTTTGTGAAAAATAACATAGATACAAAAAAGCAATAAAATACATCACAATTAGTTGTAAAACAGTTTTCAGAGTTTGGTATGGGTTACAATTCCACAATTTTAGGTTTTTACTTCTAGCGGCTTTAAGATCTAGAGACTAAAAAAAATATCAATATAATGATTCAGCAATCATACTCATTTGTTAAACCCTACCTTCTTTGTATAACTCCACCATCACTTTTGATCTTTCTCCCACTCTTTAAGGGTATTTGGGCTATGCCCATTCAAATTTTTCATGTTGGAAGGGGCTGTTGAAAAGTAACTATTTGATGTTCTATAGAGGCTGGCCCCTCTGCATTTCTGGACTTAGCTGACCCAGGACCCATTTGGAGGTTTTAGGTTTCTGGAAATTTACCCTAGCATGGAACCTTTGTAGAATCTTATATCTTGCTCTAGGTGTTCTTTAGGATTGGCTGGAATGGTTTTGGTTGGGGTTTGGCAGGTTATTATGGTAGATAGCAATGTCTAGCTGAAACTTGGATAAGAGTGACTTCCAGAGTAGCCTCCCAACTGTTTGAACTCTCTCAGCCACTTATACCTTATTTTTTATACTTCTTTCCCCCCTTTTGATCAGGATGGCATTGTTAATCCCATGGTGCCAGGGCCAGACTTATCCTTGGCCGTCATCTCCCACACCACCAAGGAGACTTTCACCCCTGGATGTCATGTCCCACTTAGTGGGGTGGACACTTGCAGAGGTGAGCTTAGAGAGAGAGAAAGGCCCCATCTGAGAAACAAAAGAGGTCCTCTGGAAGTAACTCTTAGGCATACCTATAGGTAGGCTAAGCTTCTCCACTACATATAAAAGGTTCACAAGAGCAAGCCTCAAGACCAAGGGTTGGCCTATTGATTTGGATATCCCTAATGTTTGATGTAATATCAGGGGTTTCCCCAGTGGTAAAGTTTAATAGTTCCATATTTTTTCTCCTATCCCTCAAAGGACTTTGCCAGTACTTTTTGGTTATCTGCTTAATATACTCTTAATAATGTAATGTATCCAGCCATTACATTAAGCTATACAGGATTAAAGGTCCTCATTCTTATTCTGGACTCTCTTTGTTTGGATTGTTTAAATGATCTATCTAGACAAGTTGACTTCGATTATGTGCCACAGAATATTTAGGTTCTGAACAAAATAAACCTTTCTTCCTTTGGTCTCAAGAAATATATGAGGTTGAGGTTCTACAATATAGACAATGGCTTCCTTATCTCTGTATTCTGAATTACCTTAAACCTGACCTGATCACTTTGCTCATTTTTTAAATGGGTGGTTTGTCTTTTTTTGTTGAGTTGCAGGATTTCTTATATATTCTTGATATTAAACCTTTACTAGATATGTAGACTCAAAATACTTTCTCTCATTGAGTAGACTGTCTTTTTTACTATCATGATAAAGTCCCATGATGCACAAAAGTTTTTAATTTTGATAAGGTCCCATTTATCTATTTTTTCTTTTATTGTTTGTGCATTGAGTTTAAAGTCAAAGCCATTACCTATCACAAGATCCTAAAGATGCTTCCCTACATTTTCTTCTAGGAGTTTTATAGTTCTGGTTCTTAAATTTAGGTCTATGATCCATTTAAATTGTATTTTTTTAATATGGTGTGAGATGGGGCCCACCTTTATTCTTTTGCTAGTGAACATCCAGTTTCATCAGAACCATTTGTCTAAGAGGCTATTTTCCCCCCATTGAGTGGACTTGTCACCCTTGTTGAAAATCAGTTGATTTTAAATGTGGTGATTTCCGGACTCTCAATTCAATTCAGTAGTCTATATGTCTATTTTTGTGCCAGTACTATGCTATTTGGATTAGTACGGCTTGTTATAACTTTTAAGAACAAGATGTGTAAGTCCCCCAACTTTGTTCTTCTTTCTCAGGATAGCTTTGGCTATCCTGGGCTCCTTACCCTTCCATTCATGTTTGATGATTGACTTTTCCATTTCTGCAAAGAAGGCTGTTAGAATTTTTATTGGGATTGCGTGGAATCTATAATTGCTTTGGGTAGGATACACATCTTAATATTTAGTATTCCAGTCCATGAACTTGGAATGTCCTTCCATTTATTTAGATCTTCCTTGATTTCTTTTAGCAGTGTACTGTAGTTTTATGTGTACAAGTCTTTTGCATCCTTGGTTAGATTTACTCCTAGATATTTCACTGTCTTAGTTGCTATTTTAAATGGAATTTTTTCCCTTGATTTCTTCTTCAGATTGCTCATGACTAGTATTTGGAAACACTGCTGTTTTAGGGGTGTTAATATTTTAATCTGCCACTTTGCTGAAATCATTTATTAGTTCCAGTAATGTTGTTGTGGATTTTTAAGGATTTTCTGTAATAGAGGATCATTTTCTCTTGTTTCAATCAGCTACTTTGACACCTGTCAGCTCAGTTTTCTCAGCTCAGCTCACCTCTTTTCAATCCAGCACTAGTACATAAAATTTCCAGTGTCTAACATCAAATTAAAGATTACTAAGTATGCAAAATAGAAGAAAAAAAAAGTTCATAATTAGTAAAAATAGGTGAGGAGCCAAGATGGCACCCTAGTGAGGTGTGGGATTTAGTTTGTTCTCCAGAACAACTAGTAAATAGCCAGGAACAGTACAAAACAACTGCTGGGGCTACATCAGTGACCAGGTACACAGCGTGCCCCAGTCTGGGCAAGCTGGACCAGCTGCAAGTCCACCCAGAACCTTGAGTTCCAAGCCGCGAAGGCCAGTGCCCCTCCCCCATAGGCTGGTTCCCAGAGGGGACAGGAAATAGCCCTTACTAGCAGCAAGGGGCTGAGCTCAACCAAGCTCCAACTGTGGAATTAATTAACAGATTCTGACTACTAAAAATAGGCCCCCAGCTCAGCTGAACCGTGAATAAAAGCTGAGGTTGCTGCGTTCTGCCCTGGTGCACAGGGGGCAAGGCTGATGGAAAAAGAAAGAAAAAATAGAGGTTTTTTGGATCGGACAGCACAAAATACTTGAAAGGGTCTGGGCCCTGAAGGAAAGGAAGGGGCACATAGGACCTGGAGATACACCAACTTAAGCTCTTGATTGGCAAACCCAAGGAATGGGGGTCCTGCTCTGAAAAGGATTTTTTTTTCTTTTTTTTTTGTGTGTGTGGCTATGTTTCTACATCTTGACTGCTCTTTGGCTACAGCTGCAGGGCTTCTCAGGCTCCAACTGCCCCAGGATGTGCAGAAATTAAGCTTGTTTGAGAGTTTGTCTGGAAGCTGTGCCTTCCTCAAGAGAGGGGTGGGGGCCAGCTTAGGTGGAATCCCCCCTCAAGGAATTCAGACCCCAGGGTCTGGAAAACTGAAGTGATTAAAGCCAGCCTACAACCTCTCCTTGCTCTCAATCATGCCCCCAGCAGGGAGAGTCTGCTGAACTTAAAAGTACCACATCACCTTATGCTGGTGGGATCTGCAGGCAGACAAGCACCACATACCAGGCAGGATAGGAAAAACACAGAATCCAGAGGCTTCATAGGAAATTCTTTCAATCTGCTGGGTCTAACCCTCAGGGAATACTGATGGAGGTGACTCTTTCCTCCTGAGAGAAGGCCAGTTCGGTCTAAGAAAATGTGACTGGGGTCTATAATACCCAAGTAGATCCTCCTAAAGGTGGGGGGTGGAAAGGCACCATACAGGAGGGACAAGAAACAAGAATACAAGAAGTGAAAAATTCTGATCTGTTAAATACAACTTCATCTGCAGGTCTAGAATAACCTGAACTGAATGTCAAACAACAGACAGACAACAAAGTTATCCACCAAGAAAATCCTAGGTAAAAAAAAGTGAACACAATCTCCAGAATAAACTAATTAAGGTAATTAAATACCTAGACGCCAGCAAAAAAATAACAAATCACACTAGGAAAACCGAAGATATGGCCCAGTCAAAGGAACAAACCAACAATTCAAATGAGATACAGGAGTTGAAACAATTAATTCAGAATATATGAACAGACATGGAAAACCTCATCAAAAACCAAATCAATGAATTGAGGTAGGATATAAAGAAGGCAAAGAATGAACAAAAAGAAGAAATCTCAAAAGTCTGAAAAAACAAATCACTGAACTTATGGGAATGAGAGGCACAGTAGAAGAGATGAAAAAAACAATGGAAACCTACAATGGTAGATTTCAAGAGGCAGAAGATAGGATTAGGACTGGAAGACAGGACATCAGAAATCGACAAGCAAAAGAAAATATAGGGAAATGAATGGGAAAATATGAGCAGGAATTCAGGGAACTGAATGACAATATGAAGCACATGAATATACGTATTGTGGGTATCCCAGAAGAAGAGAAGGGAAAAGGAGGAGAAAAACTAATGAAGGAAATAATCACTTAAAATTTCCCAACTCTCATGAAAGACTTAAAATTACAGATCCAAGAAGTGCAGTGTACCCCAAACAGAATAAGTCCAGATAGATGTACTCCAAGACACTTACTAAGCAGAATGTCAGATATCAAAGAGAAAGAGAGAATTTTGAAAGCTGCAAGAGAAAAGTAATCCATCACATACAAGGGAAACCCAATAAGACTATGCATAGATTTCTCAGCAGAAACCATTGAGACAAGAAGCCAGTGGTATGATATCTTTAAGACAGTAAAAGAGAAAAAGTGCCAACCAAGAATTCAATATCCAGCAAAATTGTCCTTCAAAAATGAGGGGGAAATTAAAACATTTTCAGACAAAAAAATCACAGGATTTGTGACCAAGATACTGGCCCTGAAAGAAATACTAAGGGGAGCACTAGAGACATACAGGAGAGAAGAATATGGAGAAGAGTTTAGAAATGAAGACTATCGGTAAAGGTAAAAGGAAAAATTAGCTATGACATATAAAATCCAAAAGGCAAAATGGTAGAAGAAAGTACTGCCCTTACAGTAATAACACTAAACATTAATGGATTAAACTCCCCAATCAAAAGACATAGACTGGCAGAATGGATTAAAAAACAGTACCCAGCTCCGCTGGCGGCACTTCCGCCGCCAGCCAACCAGCCCTCCTCTCCCTCTTTCTCCGCCGGCGGCGCTCCCGCCACCAGCCAGCCAGCCCTCCTCTCCCTCTTTCTCTGCCGGCAGCACTCCCGCCGCCAGCCAGCCAGCCCTCCTCTCCCTCTTTCTCCGCTGGCGGCGCTCCCGCCGCTGGCCAGCCAGCCCCTCCTCTTCCCCCTTCCCCGCCGGCGGGGCTCCTGCCGCCATCTTGCCCTTCTCTTTCCCCTTCTGCTCCGGCAGCGCTCCATCCGCCATCTTATCCTTCCCTTTCTCCTCCTGCTCCGGCGGCTCTCCAACCACCACCGTGCCCTCTTCCGCCTTCACCAGCTCCTCCGCCACCATCCTCGACAGCCTTGCCACCCTCACCTTCCCTCCTCCAGAACAGCTACTGGGGGAGTGGAGACGATACAGAGCAGCTCCCGGAGCCACGACGGAGATCAAAGGAACGGCGTACCCCATCCTGGAATGGCTGACTGTCTGGGAGAACCAGCTCCGGTGAGATCGCTGAGGGGCACGGGCTTTCCCGGGCGGGACGGCAAGCGGCCGGAGTCCCTCCCTTCCTCCTTCCCAGGCCAGCTGGCAGAATTGGGCAGGCGGTCCCCTCGGGCCGCAGCGGCTGGCGCCCCCACCACACGAGGCCCCCCGGACCAACTGAGAGAGTTGGTTCGGAAATCCCCAGACCGCGGAGAACGGTGACTGGGGGGGTTCCTTCCAAACACGTGACTCCCCGGTCCGGCTGGGAATGGTGCACTCTCCCAGGCTGCGGCGGCTCGCGCCCTCCTGCCACGCTTGGCACCCTGGGCCGACTAGGAAATTCGGTCAGGCACTCTCCCGGGCTGCGACGGCCGGCGACCCTCCCCGCGTTCAGACCTGCGGGCCGGCTGGCACTCTTCCAAGCCGCTTAGGCTGGTGAACCTCCCCCACGGCGACAGTTTTCCAAAGTTAAAGGACCCACAGCACCTTTTACTGATGGAACCCGCAGACAAACATGTGCCACGAGCGCCACCTACTGGGAAGGATAAGAAAAACAGAACCCAGAGATTTCACAGAAAAATCTTTCAACCTGTTGGGTCCAACACCCAGGGAAATCAGACTAAATGCCCAGACACCAGCAGAAGATAATGGATCACGCTCAGAAAATTGAAAATATGGCCCAGTCAAAGGAACAAACCAATAGTTCAAATGAGATACAGGAGCTGAAACAACTAATGCTGAATATACGAACAGAAATGGAAATCCTCTTCAAAAACGAAATCGATAAATTGAGGGAGGACATAAAGAAGACATGGGCTGAACAAAAAGAAGAAATAGAAAAACTGAAAAAACAAATCACAGAGCTTATGGAAGTGAAGGATAAAGTAGAAAAGATGGAAAAAACAATGGATACCTACAATGATAGATTTAAAGAGACAGAAGATAGAATTAGTGATTTGGAGGAGGAACATCTGAATTCCAAAAAGAAACAGAAACTATCAGGAAAAGAATAGAAAAATTTGAACAGGGTATCAGGGAACTCAAGGACAATATGAACCGCACAAATATACGTGTTGTGGGTGTCCCAGAAGGAGAAGAGAAGGGAAAAGGAGGAGAAAAACTAATGGAAGAAATTATCACTGAAAATTTCCCAACTGTTATGAAAGACCTAAAATTACAGATCCAAGAACTGCAGCACACCCCAAAGAGATTAGACCCAAATAGGCGTTCTCCAAGACACTTACTAGTTAGAATGTCAGAGGTCAAAGAGAAAGAGAGGATCTTGAAAGCAGAAAGAGAAAAACGATCCATGACATACAAGGGAAACCCAATAAGACTATGTGTAGATTTCTCAGCAGAAACCATGGAAGCTAGAAGACAGTGGGATGATATATTTAAATTACTAAAAGAGAAAAACTGCCAACCAAGACTCCTATATCCAGCAAAATTGTCCTTCAAAAATGAGGGAGAAATTAAAACATTCTCAGACAAAAAGTCACTGAGAGAATTTGTGACCAAGAGACCAGCTCTGCAAGAAATACTAAAGGGAGCACTAGAGTCAGATACGAAAAGACAGAAGAGAGAGGTATGGAGAAGAGTGTAGAAAGAAGGAAAGTCAGATATGATATATATAATACAAAAGGCAAAATGTTAGAGGAAAATATTATCCAAACAGTAATAACACTAAATGTTAATGGACTGAATTCCCCAATCAAAAGACATAGACTGGCAGAATGGATTAAAAAACAGGATCCTTCTATATGCTGTCTACAGGAAACACCTATCTTAGATAGACCCAAAGATAAACATAGGTTGAAAGTGAAAGGTTGGGAAAAGATATTTCATGCAAATAACAACCAGAAAAGAGCAGGAGTGGCTATACTAATATCCAACAAATTAGACTTCAAATGTAAAACAGTTAAAAGAGACAAAGAAGGACACTATATACTAATAAAAGGAACAATTAAACAAGAAGACATAACAATCATAAATATTTACGCACCGAACCAGAATGCCCCAAAATACCTGAGGAATACACTGCAAACACTGAAAAGGGAAATAGACACATATACCATAATAGTTGGAGACTTCAATTCACCACTCTCATCAATGGACAGAACATCTAGACAGAGGATCAATAAAGAAATAGAAAATCTGAATATTACTATAAATGAGCTAGACTTAACAGACATTTATAGGACATTGCATCCCACAACAGCAGGATACACCTTTTTCTCAAGTGCTCATGGATCATTCTCAAAGATAGACCATATGCTGGGTCACAAAGCAAGTCTCAACAAATTTAAAAAGATTGAAATCATACACAACACTTTCTCGGATCATAAAGGAATGAAGTTGGAAATCAATAATAGACGGAGTGCCAGAAAATTCACAAATACGTGGAGGCTCAACAACACACTCTTAAATAATGAGTGGGTCAAAGAAGAAATTGCAAGAGAAATTAGTAAATACCTCGAGGCGAATGAAAATGAAAACACAACATATCAAAACTTATGGGACGCAGCAAAGGCAGTGCTAAGAGGGAAATTTATTGCCCTAAATGCCTATATCAGAAAAGAAGAAAAGGCAAAAATGCAGGAATTAACTGTCCACTTGGAAGACCTGGAGAAAGAACAGCAAACTAATCCCAAAGCAAGCAAAAGGAAAGAAATAACAAAGATTAGAGCAGAAATAAATGAAATTGAAAACATGAAAACAATAGAGAAAATCAATAAGACCAGAAGTTGGTTCTATGAGAAAATCAATAAGATTGATGGGCCCTTATCAAGATTGACAAAAAGAAGAAGAGAGAGGATGCAAATAAATAAGATCAGAAATGGAAGAGGAGACATAACTACTGACCTCACAGAAATAAAGGAGGTAATAACAGGATACTATGAACAACTTTACGCTAATAAATACAACAATTTAGATGAAATGGACGGGTTCCTGGAAAGACGTGAACAACCAACTTTGACTCAAGAAGAAATAGATGACCTTAACAAACCAATCACAAGTACAGAAATTGAATTAGTCATTCAAAAGCTCCCTAAAAAGAAAAGTCCAGGACTAGACGGCTTCACATGTGAATTCTATCAAACATTCCAGAAAGAATTAGTACCAACTCTCCTCAAACTCTTCAAAAAAATCGAAGTGGAGGGAAAACTACCTAATTCATTCTATGAAGCCAACATCACCCTAATACCAAAACCAGGCAAAGATATTACAAAAAAAGAAAACTACAGAGCAATCTCTCTAATGAATACAGATGCAAAAATCCTCAATAAAATTCTAGCAAACCGTATCCAACAACACATTAAAAGAATTATACATCATGACCAAGTAGGATTCATCCCAGGTATGCAAGGATGGTTCAACATAAGAAAATCAATTAATGTAATACACCATATCAACAAATCAAAGCAGAAAAATCACATGATCATCTCAATTGATGCAGAGAAGGCATTTGACAAGATTCAACATCCTTTCCTGCTGAAAACACTTCAAAAGATAGGAATACAAGGGAACTTCCTTAAAATGATAGAGGGAATATATGAAAAACCCACAGCTAATATCATCCTCAATGGGGAAAAATTGAAAACTTTCCCCCTAAGATCAGGAACAAGACAAGGATGTCCACTATCACCACTGTTATTCAACATTGTGTTGGAGGTTCTAGCCAAAGCAATTAGACAAGAAAAAGAAATACAAGGCATCAAAATTGGAAAGGAAGATCACTGTTTGCAGACGATATGATACTATACGTCGAAAACCCGGAAAAATCCACAACAAAACTACTAGAGCTAATAAATGAGTACAGCAAAGTAGCAGGTTACAAGATCAACATTCAAAAATCTGTAGCATTTCTATACACTGGTAATGAACCAGCTGAGGGGGAAATCAAGAAACAAATCCCATTTACAATCTCAACTAAAAGAATAAAATACCTAGGAATAAATTTAACTAAAGAGACAAAAAACCTATATAAAGAAAAGTACAAAAAACTGCTAAAAGAAATCACAGAAGACCTAAATAGATGGAAGGGCATACCATGTTCATGGATTGGAAGACTAAATATAAATAAGATGTCAATCCTACCTAAATTGATCTACAGATTCAATGCAATACCAATCAAAAATCCCAACAACTTATTTTTCAGAAATAGAAAAACCAATAAGCAAATTTATCTGGAAGGGCAGGTGCCCCGAATTGCTAAAAACATCTTGAGGGAAAAAAAAACGAAGCTGGAGGTCTCGCGCTGCCTGACTTTAAGGCATATTATGAAGCCACAGTGGTCAAAACAGCATGGTATTGGCATAAAGATAGATATATCGACCAATGGAGTCGAATAGAGTGCTCAGATATAGACCCTCTCATCTGTGGACATTTGATCTTTGATAAGGCAGTCAAGCCAACTCACCTGGGACAGAACAGTCTCTTCAATAAATGGTGCCTAGAGAACTGGATATCCATATGCAAAAGAATGAAAGAAGACCCATATCTCACACCTTATACAAAAGTTAACTCAAAATGGATCAAAGATCTAAACATTAGGTCTAAGACCATAAAACAGTTAGAGGAAAATGTAGGGAGATATCTTATGAAACTTACAATTGGAGGCGGTTTTATGGACCTTAAACCTAAAGCAAGAGCACTGAAGAAGGAAATAAATGAATGGGAGCTCCTCAAAATTAAACACTTTTGTGCATCAAAGAACTTCATCAAGAAAGTAGAAAGACAGCCTACACAATGGGAGACAATATTTGGAAATGACATATCAGATAAAGGTCTAGTATCCAGAATTTATAAAGAGATTGTTCAACTCAACAACAAAAAGACAGCCAACCCAATTACAAAATGGGAAAAAGACTTGAACAGACACCTACCAGAAGAGGAAATACAAATGGCCAAGAGGCACATGAAGAGATGCTCAATGTCCCTGGCCATTAGAGAAATGCAAATCAAAACCACAATGAGATATCATCTCACACTCATACTGGATGGCCATTATCAGTAAAACAGAAAACAACAAGTACTGGAGAGGATGTGGAGAAAGAGGCACACTTATATGATATTGGTGGGAATGTAAAATGTTACAACCGCTGTGGAAGGCAATTTGGTGGTTCCTCAGGAAACTAAGTATAGAATTGGCATATGATCCAGCAATACCATTACTAGGTATCTACTCAGAAGACATGAGGGCAAGGACACA
This sequence comes from Tamandua tetradactyla, assembly GCF_023851605.1. Classification (NCBI taxonomy): domain Eukaryota; kingdom Metazoa; phylum Chordata; class Mammalia; order Pilosa; family Myrmecophagidae; genus Tamandua; species Tamandua tetradactyla. Next base: position 135,229,659 of record NC_135331.1, read on the forward strand.
AATGGACATTTGCACACCAGTGTTTATAGCAGCATTATTTACAATTGCCAAGAGATGGAAACAGTCCAAATGTCTATCAACAGACGAGTGGCTAAACAAGCTGTGGTATATACATACGATTGAATATTGTGCAGCTGTAAGACAGAATAAAGTTATGAAGTATGTAACAACATGGATGGACCTTGAGGACATCATGCTCAGTGAGATTAACCAGAAAGAAAAGGACAAATACTGTATGGTTTCACTGATCTGAACTAACATTACTAAATGAACTTGGAAAATTTCAGTTAAGAACAGAGACCATCAGGAGATAGAAATAAGGTAGATATTGGTTAATTGGTGCTGAAGGAATCCCATATTGTACAACAGGACTGACTGTAAAAATTCAGAAATGGATATAAGCATACTACCTAACTGCAATACAAAAATGTTAGCGCACTGAATGAAGCTGAATATGAGAATGATAGAGGGAGGAAGGCTAGGGGCATAAATGAAATCAGAAGGAAAGATAGACGATAAAGTAAAAATATTAATTCTAACCAACCTAAAACTGACTCAGATGTTAAAATTAGTCGACAAGAACGCTAAAACAGTTATAAATTATAACTGTATCTGTACAACGTGCTCAAAGGTTAGGTAGAGACATGGAAGATATATATATTTTAAAAGACCCAAATAAAGAAGAAAACTGTCAGATTGTTCTTAAAAAGATAGATGAGACTACTGCTTCTGGTCATGATAGAGTAATAAGACCGGGTTTACATTTCTACTTTTAACAGCTAAATGATGGGCAAAATATATGAAACTATGATTTTCAAGACAGTGAACAATAGACAATGAAGCATATTGATCCATGAGATAACAGGAAACAAATAAGGAAAATCCTATAATTGTCCCAGCTAACAACTTTGAAAGAATTCCAGGCAACTGCACAGGGAATAAGAACTTGGACAGAGTCTGCAGGCTCAATTAAGAAACAGTAATAAAAATTTAAATTAATTTTAAATACTGAAAGAGAGAAGAAATAAAAGTGAATCAGTGAGATTTGGGGCAACTTCAAGTGCCATTATATAATATATAATTGTAATTCCAATGGAGCAGACAATAGGAGGAAAAAAAAACATTTGAAATAGTACTGGCCAAAAAAATTTCCAAATTTGATGAGAACTATAAACCCACAGAACCAAGAAGTTCAACCTACCCTAATCACATGAAATACAAAAACTGTATGAATGCACATAATTAGATTTCTAATCCTAAACATTTCTGAATCTAATATCAGCTTCAAAATACTTAGAGCAGAAGTGAAAAACTACAAAGAGAAATGGTTGTCTATGGTTTTAGTTGAAGATTTTAAAGCCCCTTTCTCAATAGTTGATAAAACAGGTAGAGATAAAATATAAAGACTTGAACGAGACCATCAGACAGTTTGACCTGATTGAGATTTATAGAACACTCAGTCCACTCAGTCCAATAACAGTAGACTACACATGACTTTTAGTATGCACATTGAACATTTTCCAAGAGAACATATTCTCAGCCATTTGAAACTCCATAAATTTAAAAGTATTCAAGTCAGACAAATAAGTTCTTTGACCACAATGTAATTAAATTAGAAACCAGCAACAGATTTCAGGAAAATCCCCAAATATTTGGAAATTAAATAACATACTTCTCAATAATCCATGGGTCAAAGAAGAAATCAAGAGGGAAATTAGAAAATGTATACCTTTAAGGAAGATATAATACCAATTTTATACAGACTCTTCAAGAAAACTGATAAAGGATGCAGTACTTCCCCAACCCATTGTATGGGACAGCAGCTAAAACCATTTAAAAAAGAAAATACAGACCTGTATCCATCAGGAACATATGTTCAAAAATTCTAAACAAAATTTTAGCAAATTAGGTGCAACAATAATTAAAAGGGTAATTCATTATAATCAAGTGTGGTTTATCCCAGGAATGAAAGATTGGTTTAACATTAGAAAATCAGCCATTGTAATTTACCATATTAACAAACCAAGAAGACAAACTGTTTGATCATTTCAGTAGGTACAGAAAACATTTATCGAAATCCAACATTTATTCTTAATAAAAACTCATCACACTAGGAATAGAACTTCTTCCAACTGAAGGATGTCTATGAAATACAGTTAACATCATACTTAATAGTGAAATATAGAATCCTTTGTGCCTAAGATCAGAAACAAAACAAAGATATCCACTCTCGCCACTTTTACTCAGCAGTGTCATTGCAGTTCTAGCTAGTGTAGCCAGACCAGAAAAAGAAATAAAGATTGGAAAGGAAGAAGTACTCTGTCTTTATTCATGGATGGCATGACCATCTTTACTGATTTGAATAGTAACCCCCCCCAAAAAAAATTCATATCCACCTGTAACCTCAGAATATGACTTTATTAGTTTAGCAAGGTTACAGGATACAAAAGCAATATTCCAAAATCATTTGTACTTCTCTACACTAGCAATGAACATTTGGGAATTGGAAATAAAAAAATGATTCCTTTTACAGTAGCACCAAAAATATGAAATACCTAGGTAGAAATCTGACAAAAGATATGAAAGACCTGTAATTGAAAACTACAAAACATTGCTGAATGAAATTAAAGATCTAAATAAATGGAGAAACATACCTTGATTATGTTTCAGAAGACTTAATCTCAGTAAGATGTCATTTCTCCCTAATTCATCTATAAATAATACAGTCTCAATCAAGGTCTCAGCCATCTTTTTTTTGTAGAAATTAACAGTGATTTATAAAATACATATGGAAATATAAAGGATCTAGAATAGCTGGACAACTTTGAAAAAGAAGCAGCATTATTCTTAATAGCGCTGAACTGGAAGCAACCCTAATGTTTTTCAATTTGTGGTACTCCATTTTATGGAATACTACTCAGTAATAAAAAGGGGGAAAAAACCTATTATGTAACAAAATGGATGCGATTTAATGCATTATGCTAAATGAAAGAAGCCAGACTGAAAAGGCAACATACTATACGACATACTATATGATTCCATTTATATGGCATTTTAGAAAAGTCAGATAGTGAACAGATCAGTGGTTCCCAGGGTTTGGATGTTGGGGGAGTAGTCAACTATAAAGGGGCTGCTTGAGGGAATGTTGGCAGTGATGGAATAATTCTAAATACTTGTTAGGGTGGTTGCACAACTCTGTGCATTTATCAAAACTCAGAACTCAACACCAAAAAGAATATGGAGTATGTGTGGTGCATGTAAAGGAAAAAATAAATTGTAATTTGCCAGAGTTAGTATTTGTTGAAGCTAGATAATAGGTGCCTGGTTCCTTATACTTTTAACTCTACTTTTGTGAATATTTGGAGTTTTCCATAATGAGAAGTTTACAAAGCTAAAAATAGACTATGATGGTAAAAGAGTTCCAGAAAAGATCATAGAAACCCAAATATTGCATGCCCATGGTTAAAAGGACAAGATGATGAGGTAAAGCCAGTAGAAAACAGAAAAGATTGGTCAAAGGAATACTGTGAAAATAACATCTTGGAAGCCAAAAGAGAGGAATTTGACAAGTGGGGGAGGGTGGGCAGGAATGAAATTTTGGCAGTGTTAAACAACAAATGTTAACAATCATGAGATAGGATGAGACGATCATTGGTAACTCCACAAACTTTCTTGTAATATAAACTATAAAAACTGCTAATCAGGTTAAGGAAGGATTTATGGTAATGAAATGGGAGCAGAATAGAATGCTCTTTAATTATTCCTTGAAAGGAAACTCATGGAATAATAATTAGAAGCAGATGCTGGTTCAATTAAAAGAGAAAAATAGCATGCTTTGGAGTGTCCCATTATTTTGCAGTTTGAGGTGTGTTGTATTGAATCCTTGTTCCCTTGCCTGTTGCTCTGACTTCAGTATTGAAACCACATAGAATACTCATGTGACACTGGATAACATTTATGATTAAAGGCAGGTGTTGCAAACTGTTCTGCATTGTATAAGATGGCTCAGGAGGCCACCTCATTCCTTCTCTCCAATACCTATACTTTTTTGTTTTACATATTGGACTTTTGGTGTAAGGTTTTCTTTAAAGAAAGGGTTTAGTTTGCTTTCATAAAACGTTTGAAGACTGCGGTTTTAAAGTATCATTGAATATAACAACTACTTCAACATATTTAAAGGCAGAGGAGACACTGAAATAGATCTGCTTCAGCAAACAGATCTTAAAATAATAATTGGAAGAAGATATATACTTCAGAGACAGTGGTGAAGTTTTTATGAAATTACTGCTTATAAGGAAGCTAATGGAATAGGGATTAGACAAAGGAGTCATGAAAAATTAATCGGGGTTAGAATTAACAGAATAAAGTGAAAGGAAAATCCTCCATTCTCTTTCATAAAAATCCCTGACTAGTTTAAGAGGAATTTTTGAATATCCAGGTCAATAGTAGATAAGTTTCAAGTTCATAAGCAAAATCCTAATTTTAATAATGAAAATTTAGTTTGATGTTAAGTTATCAGATAGACTTTTTTTAATCTATTACATATTATAAAATGACCTCAGTGTAATATAGCTTGACTTTTTAAACTCACATTTAAAGAAAATTTTAAAACAGTATATCAACATGAAAATAATTTCAAGTATCATTTTCTTTACAGGTCTGCATTATATTTACTGAATTTGGAAAAATGCAAAATATTTGTAACTTTCTTGTTGAAAAGCTAGATAGTTCTGTTGTCATTAGTCCACCCCAGTTCTATCATACACCAGGTTCTGTTGAGAATCTTCGGTAAGTTGAGCACATCTTTAAATTTATCAATTCCATAAACAAAACTATTCAGTACTATGGCTCATTAATTTTCATATTAATAATCTCTGTATTTTAACTCCTAAGACGGCAAGCGTGTCTTGTTGCTGTTGAGAATGCATGGCGTAAAGCTCAAGAAGTCTGTAACCTTGTTGGCCAAACCCTCGGAAAACCTTTATTAATCAAAGAAGAAGAAACGAAAGAATGGGAGGGCCAAGTAGAAGATCACCAATTATTAAGACCTTCAAGTTCATTAACTGTACAACAAAAAATCAGAAGTGCAACAATACATGCTGCTTCAAAAGTATTTGTAACTTTTGAGGTAAAAGGGAAAGATAGGAAAAAAAAGCATCTCTGAAATCCCATCCAAAATATTGTCTTTGTATCTTTTTGTCCATTTTTATAATGTTTGCTTTTGTCTTGAATATATATATAGTTTATATATAGTATAGCATGTAAAATGTTTCTTCCAAAAATCTGTCAGTCTGTAAATATAGTCCCATAGGATACTTATGTTTTCTGTTTCTGGTTTCAAAAATTTACTCTGGGAACTTTTTTTAATTTGGGAAATAAATATACATTTACATTAGATACTGATAGTTCATACAAGTGATATGTAAGTCATTTTTATGTTTCTACTATAGGAAGAAATATTGACACTATTTAATTATCTTGATTCCTAACAAAGATTTTAATCTAACCTTTTCTCAGCCATGATTTTCTGTGAAACCCAGTTTTATATAAAACTAGGCTTTGACAAATGAAATTTTAAAAATTGTAAGGCAAAAATTTTATATATGAAAGGAAATTATTGTATCCCTTCAAAACTAATCATTTTCTACAACTCCTGATAAGTATAGGTACATAATTTTAAGTGCCTCCTGCCAGGTCTGGAATTTTATTTTACGCTATTTATAAGCTTATAAACCAGCCTGTTACTATTTTATGGATTTGGGCAGAAGACCTGAGACTACTGGATCAAGCACAAAAGGACTTTATTACTCATGGCACAGCAAGCAGTCTGAGCATCAGCACATTTGAATTGGTTCCCCTTGTCCCCAATTCCCACAGGGGCAACACTATATTGCCATACATTATATTGCTACATATGCAGTGGGCTTCTGTTGATGCTGAGGAATACTGAGCTGGGGGGATTCATTGCTTTTATCATGAACAGAAGCAAACCTGCTCTTTGTCCTGAAAGCAGACATTACCTCATCCCTCAAGGATGATTACCACAAACACGATCCTGAGAAATGACCCAAGTAAAGTGAGCAGTCAAAATCTTGCCTTTTCAACACACCTAGCATGATATGTAGGAGTGTATGAGATCCATAGAGAACTGTCTCTCCCAACACATCCAGCAATTTCTCTTATTAGATCTAGAGACCATTTTATTAAGGTGCAGACCAATGAGCTCATCCATAATAACTTGGCAACATCAATAGAAATAATGGTGAGTATTGCATCGCATTGATAAAAGTACAATGAGGTATCACCAAGGAGATTGTGATATCAGAAATAAAAGACATAATATATGTAGGGATCAGACTCCCTTCACCAGGGCTCCTTAGGTTATACCAGTGATGTTCAATATAAATATAATACAAGCCATATATGTAATTTAAAATTTTCTAGTAGATATATTTTAAAAAGGAAAAATTTAAGAAGAATCAAGTAAAATTAATTTTAATAACTTATTTAACCCAGCATATGCAAAATATTATTTCGGCATGTAATCAGCATTTCAAAAATCATTAATAGATATTTTACATTTTTTTTGTACTAAGTTTTCAAAATGCAGTATATATTTTACATTGTAGTATATCTCAATTCAGACACTAATTTTCACTGGAAATATTTGATCTGTATTAAAGTTTCCTTAACTGTTCAGTTGAAAAACATAGATTTACATATCTGAATTCTCCAAACTTGTTTAAAAGACTTCCAGTAACTGAATCAAGTTTCAGTTTTTTAATTTAAATTTAAATTTAATTTAATTTAATTTAAAATTCAGTTTCTCAGTTGCACTTGCCATATATCCAGGTATTCATTAGTGACTACCATGTTGGACAGCATGAAATAATAATCCTTAGGGCGGTGTGAGATTTAATAGCAAGTATATGTCATTGTTACTGCATTACATATATCTAAGGTGATCATAAGCACATCTGCTATCCAGCATAGGCTTTCAATTCCCACATGCAACTAGGGTTCTAGGACTTTTCCTTTGCTTTATCATGATGCTCATATACCAACATTTCTTTCTTACAACGTACTGTGTAATGGAGTTTCCATCTCTATTTGCTTTCCCAAGCAGCACTGTAACAATTTTACCTTTATCTGTGGGAGAGAGGGCAGAAACCTGTTGGAGTACAACACCCCTAAGTTCAAATCCTGTTTTTGCTACCAGAAGGTAAGCAATTTAAGAATCTTACTTGCTCTCAGCTGTGTTCCCAGCCCCAGCACAGTGCTAGGTCCATCACATTTACACTCAAATATTTGCTGAGAGATTTTACCAGTTGTGTAAAAGTGACAAGATAGTTCTTCTCTTGTAAGTGTCTCTTTCCTCATCAATGAAGTAAGGTCATAAAACCTACCTTAACGTTGATAAATATAAGACTATGAGAACAATACCTAGCACATAGCAGTCACTCAGTAAATGAATAGCTATTATATCAACTATATCCTTTGATTGTTGTCACCCCAATTAAAAGCTAGCTTTTCTACTTCCTCCTTCATTGAGATGAAGTAAAAATAATCATATTAAAAATCAAGCTTTCCTCTTTCCAGCCAGTGTGCTATGGACATCTCCCAGGACAGCTGGCACAAGTGCCACAAGACTAGGGGCAAGAGAAAACCCTACCACAAGAAGAGAAGTATGAGCTAGGACGCCTGGCTGCCAACACAAAGATTGGCCCCCATTGCATACACACAGTTCAGGTGCAAGGAGGCAATAAGAAGTACCATGTCCTGAGGCTGGATGTGGGGAACTTCTCCTGGGGTTCTGAGTATTGCACTTGCAAAACGATAATCATCAGTGTTGTCTACATGCATGCAGTTACAAGCTGGTCTGCACCAAGACCCTGTGAAGAATTGGATTGTGCTCATTGACAGTACACCATACTGGCAGTGGTGTGAGTCCCTATGCTCTACCTCTGGGGGGCCACCTGATTCCTGAGGAAGAAATTTTAAACAAAAAGCAATCAAAATTCAGAAGAAATATGATGATAGGAAAAGGAATGCCAAGATCATCAGTCTTCTTAAGGAGCAGTTCCAGCAGGGAGCTGGTGTTTTATCTGAGGAAAATCAAGGCCCAGAAAGGCAAATAATCCCTCCCTCTTATCCTAGCTTATGTAACAAAGGTGTTTATTGTTCTTTGTTCAAAAAGAAAAATCAAGTTTTTAAAAATTCAAGTTTTAAATATGCTGAATTTTTATATTTCAGAAGCAATTTAAATAAATTATAATTTAAATAAAATATTCTACCCATTTGAGTAGAAAAGGAGAATTGAAGCTGTGCATCATGGAAAAAGTTCACACTCAAAAGTTGAAGCATATGGGTGGATTTTTCTCAGCCATAACTTCATAATATATTTGATTCCACCATATTTGGTAAGATGAGCTTTCAATTTAGCATGAAATACCTAAAAACACAATTTTTAGTTAGCAAACACTTTTTAAAATTTAAAGATACTGCTTCAAAAAAAATCTGAAAAATGTGCATTCCTATACTCCTGTGAGTAGCTGAAGGAATGAAACCCTCAAAGATCGTTTTATTTATGTCATCATGTGTATTTAAGACTAAGGGTGTCAAAGTTAGTTGTGAGTTGATGGCAATGTAATTTCTGACATACGGCATATACTGGAATCTCACAATGAATTACTTAGGGAACCTGTGCCACAAAACCTGCCAGAATAAATCTATCTTAAATCTCACAGCATTTATTTCTACTGAACCCCCTTTTAAAAACAATCTTTACAGAAAGCAGCAAAATACAATTACTGATTTCTGAAAGATAACAGTTTTTTTTATTAGGATAACTGACATTGATCCATGTTCTAGTTTGCTAGCTGCCAGAATGCAATATATCGGAAATGGAATGGCTTTTAAAAAGGGGAATTTAATGAGTTGCTAGTTTACAGTTCTAAGGCTGAGAAAATGTCCCAATTAAAACAAGTCTATAGAAATGTCCAGTCAAAGGCATCCAGGGAAAGATACCTTGGTTCAATAAGGCCAATGAAGTTCAGGGTTTCTCTCTCAAGTGGAAGGGCACATGGCAAACAGAGTTTTTCTCTCATCTGAAAAGGCACATGGTGAACATGGTTAGGGTTCCTCTCTCATCCAGAAGGGCACATGGCAAACACGGCATCATCTGCTAGGTTATTCTCCTGGCTTCCTGTTTCATGAAGCTCCCCAGGAGACATTTTCCTTCTTCATCTCCAAAGGTCGCTCACTGGCTGGTGGACTCTGCTTCTAGTGGCTATGTCATTCTCTGCTCTCTCTGAATCTCTTTCTTTCTCCAAAATGCTTCCTCTTTTTTAGGACTCCAGTAAACCAATCAAGACCCACCCAGAAGGGTAGAGACATGTCATCACCTAATCCAGTTTAACAACCACTCTTGATTAAATCACATTTCCAGGGAGATGATCTGATTACAGTTTCAAACATACAGTATTGAATAGGGATTATTCTGCCTTTACAAAATGGGATTTAGATTAAAACATGGCTTTTCTAGGGGAGATACATCCTTTCAAACCAGCATAACCCACTATATCCGAAGCGCCTGTTTTTATAAAGAAATGCAATTAAAGTAAGATTTCTGTATATTACTGATAAAATGTAGATCCCATTTATTTACATGCTAAAGCTTATATTTTTTACAATAATAACTTATTTTTATCAGTATTCTTACTCAACAGTTAATCTGACATGAATGTAAGTAAATAAGACCTGGGAAAATAATTCGTAATTTAAGATGCTATACCTCATATCCTCTAATAACTGTTATGACTTTGTCAGAAATATAGGTCAAGGATGTAACAAGTCTATCACATTTATTAACACAATTTCAATAATGAGGAGTTATAGTCTTCAAAAATAAAAGCATGAATTTTGAGGTCAAAAGTGGTAGTTAATATGTTTTTATTGAAATTACAAAATGGCATGAAACTAAATGTTTTATAACTCATTCCAGGAGAAAAAGAACTATAAAAATTAATTTGTTTAATTAAAATAACATAAACATTGAACATTATATATGTTATATTTGCAGCCAGATAGCTTCCAATCATAACTTAATGTGGCCTGAGGCTTTAAAAAGTTCAGGTATCTTATAACACTGGAATCCATAGTTGTTAATCCAACTCAAGCAGTGGTAACAGGAATTTTTTAGAGGGATTATTTGTACTCTTTTAAAGTAGGTTTTTTGTTTTTTTGTGGGTTTTTTGGGCATGTACAGGCACTAGGAATCGAACCTGGGTCTCCGGCACAGCAGGCGAGAATTCTGCCACTGAGCCACTGTAACACCGCCCTATTTGTACCCTTTTATTAAAATAATGAAACTGTTTTATAACCTGCTTATCAGGAGTATATCTGTTTTCAGCCACTCTTGTGGAGCTCTGGTTTCAAACATCCCAACCAACAATGACTCCCAGACAGCCATGTCATTTGTGGATAATCACCAGTTCCACATCAAAATGAACAAATGCTGGCTTTGGACTGTGAATATGAGTTGGTTCTATTATAATAGTGAAGAAAAAAAAGACTAAAAAACATGATTTGCCACATAGGGTTTAGGATTTATCAGGGTTTATGCTCAGTAAAACTAGCAAGAGATAATATTAGTGAACCAAAAACTAAAATTAGTTTTCAAAATAAGAGATTAAAAAAACTCAGGTGACAGGAGAAAATGCTAAGCTAAATGATCCTAAAATAAGTCATCGATCCCTGAATTTAAGAAATCAAGGCACATATATACAAGCCCGTGGGCTTTTATTTATCTTGATTTTATATGACTATAGAGAAAGCAGAATTCCATGGGAAAGGCCAGACATTTTTTGAGAAGATTATCATGGATGAAGAGGCTTTCATGACTGATTTGGAAAAAAAAGTATTTTTTAAATCCTGTCAAGTTTTAATAATAATGAAAGAAACGAACATATGTGGTGTTATTCACACCATACAGTTATTTTTTTTCATACTCTGTCCAAAATATATCCCCTTTTCCAGTCAAGCTTAAAATAATATGGGACAAATGTTGGAATAGATGTTGTTACCTAACATTTCCTTCAGTTTTTCCTCAATCTTTCTTATATAAAAAAGTCAGGATCAAATTAGCAAGAAGGACAAAAGAAATTATTTTTATTTTCAGGGTTTGAAATGGATTTTGGACATTCTTACATTTGTAGAATTTATTAAACCATTCTGTTTACTAGATACCTATCATCAGTAATGTCCATGTAGCAGTACTTATTTTTACACCACTTTTTATTTTCAAGTGGGCCTGATGCCTTTAAATTCCTGGATTAAATTATACTGTTTGAAGGTTGTGAGTGTATAAAAAGATACAGATACATATTACCAAAATAAGAGAAAAGGATTAAATTCTCTGCCTTTTCCTTTACCATTATTAACACCATAGTTTAAAGGAAATTAAGATTAATTTTCTCAATTAAAGAGGCAGATGCCTCTTCTTTTTATATGAAGGTAATTATTCCCACTTTTAGTGTCCTGGTCTTTAATATTTTTATGCAAGAAAGACACAGACTTAGTAAAGATTAAGTGGACTGTCAGAAGGCTGATGAATCTTCCAGATGGTCAGAAAAGACCTTTTCTAATTTCTAATTTCTAATTCAATAGCTCTCCTTCTACATTTGCCTTGAGATAAAGCCAAAAAGTAATTTTTTTTTCAAAAATTAATTACACTGTTCTCCAAACTACTACTGACTTATTTTTCTACAGACTTGTTTTGAATCCTTATTTGCCCATCAGTGCTGACAGCAGTTTTTTAAGAAAGATTTTGAGGCATTCTTAAAGTGAATTCAATTTTTAAGTATTTAAATCACTAAAATCTTGTTAAAATTTGGTCTTAACATCAATAAGTAGATATTTTGTTATAATTTATTGAGCCACCCTCCCTCCCCCAAAGTAAAGATAAAGGAAGATTTAATTACAAAGCTACCACTACAAAAGTAAAATGTATACTGATCTTGATTAATTTTTCTTTCAAATATTAAAGTAGGGTAATTATATCATTGTTTCATGGGATTTCTATTCTGATGCTTCACTGTACAACATAAAGAGGTAAAATGTGCACCTTTTTTTTTCTTTTTAAAAATAGACTTTTCAACCTCTTTGGTTGCTCAGATGTGGCCTCTCTTTCTCTAAGCCCAACTCTGCAAGGAAAATCATTACCCTTCCCTCTACATGGGACATGACATGTAGGGGTGAAAGTCTCCTGGCAAAGTGGAACATGACTCCCAGGGATGAGCCCAGCTCTGGCTCTGTGGGAGTGACAACCCTTCATGACCCAAAGTGGGGAAAGAAATGTAACAAAATAAGGTATTAGTGGCTAAGAGAGTTCTAATTGAGTCGAGAAGCTATTCAGGAGGCTACTCTTGTGCAAACTTTAGCTAGATATTGCTGATTACCATAAGTAGCCAAACCCCAACTGCCAGAAAACAATATACCAGAAATGGAACAGCTCTTAAATAGGGAATTTATTATGCTACAGTTTTACAGTTCTAAGGCCATAACAGTATTCACACTAAAGCATTCAGGGAATGAAACCTTGATTCAATTAAGGGCCGGTGACATTTGAGGTTTCTCTGACAGCTGGGAGGGCACACAGTAGTGTTTGCTGGCTTTCCAGACTTCTCATTTCAGAAGGTTTCCCTGAGGGTGTTTTCCTTCTGCCATCTCTAAAGGTCTCTTGTCTGTGTCTGCTGTGAAGGTTTTTCCAAAGTGGATCCCACTTAAAGGACTTCAGTAAGTGACCCACCTTAAATAGGTGGAGACACATCTCCATGGAAACCACCTAATCAAAAGTTCCTACCTAAAAACATTGAATCAGGATTAAAGAAAATGGCTTTTCTGCGGTAGACAACAGTTTCAAACCAGTACACCAACCAAAACCATTCCTGATAACCCTAAAGAACACCTAGGGCTCTCAGATTCTACAAAAGTTTCACATATTAAGATTATTTTCCAGAAATCTACAACCTCCAGATAGCTTCCTAGGCCAGATAAGTCCTGAAACCCAGAGAGGCCAGCCTCTCCAAAAAGCAACACCTAGTTCCATCCTTACCCATATTATTGACACCTCTTTCCAACGTGAGAAAGTTAGAATGGGCAGAGCCCAGATACCCCTAACGACTTGGGAGAAGGATCAAAGGAGAAGGAAGATTTATAACAGAGAAGACAGGATTTAACAAATAAGTATGACTGCTGAATCATTACATTGATATTTCTTTTTGTCTCCAGTGTCTTGGAGCAGCTAGAAGGAAAAAACTAAAATTGTGGAACAGTAACCCATACCAAACTCTGGAAGGAAAAAACTAAAATTGGGGAACAGTAACCCATACCAAACTCTGGAAGGAAAAAACTAAAATTGTGGAACAGTAACCCATACCAAACTCTGAAATTTGTTCTATAGCAACTTGTTACAATGTACTTTGAAGTTTATTGCTTTTTTATATATTTATTTCACAATCAAAAATGTTTAAAAAAGAAAAATAGACTTTGTTTTACTGCAGTTTCAGATTTGCATATTTTATTTTATATTTTTTATTTGCCAAAAGCCACTAAAATGATCAATCATCTTCTGCTCCACAGTCCCAAAATATTAAACAATGTGTAAAGAACTCCTCTGAAGGATGATAGCTATTTTTCAAGGATGAAAGAAAATTAAAATGGTAAGACAAGATTTTAGTCCAGTACAGGCTTTTTATTCATTGAAGACTCTGAGCAGAATCACTGCTGTACTTGAAAGATGAAATACTGTGCTAATAGAGCTGCTAGCAGAACACAGAGCTGTCAAACCATCACTACAGTTACTTACAGTCATCTCCATGGTAAGTATTCCAAGATGCTTCTCTATGTAGTATATCAGGTAAAAAGAAGAAAAATTTAATCAGCTTTGATGTATAAATTCCTTTAGGAACACTGTATTGGAAACACTGGATATTTTTCCAATTATTACTACCTCAATGGGTCTGTTATTGACTAAGTTTATTTTTTGGCATTGGATTGAAATCTAATTAGAAACATTACCAGATCATTAAGTTTCTTCCCAGCTACAATTGCTCTTAAAATAAATGATAAAGAATAGACTCACTTCCCAATTCAAGTACCAAATTTTCCACAAACATTGGGTTCACATAACAGGTATCTTATATTTGTGGGCCCAGATAAAAGCTGACTTGATATATGTAATAAAAAAAGTTAAAGAGAAAGCTAGGCCAATAAATCCCAGAATTATCTGGGCAGAAAATAAAGTATTTGCAAAGTCCTCTCGAGGACTGGGGAAAAATGTGGAAATATTAAACTTCCTCACTGGGGAATTCCTGATTTTCTTGCAAGCACTGGGGACTGCCAATTTAATAGGCCAAGCCCTCGATCTAGGGCCTTGCCCTTATGGAAAGTATTCCTGCAAAGCAGAAACTAAGCATACTTTTAATATGACTAAGGATCACCCCCAGAGAAGTTCTTTTGTTGCTCAGATGTGGCCTCTCTCTCTAAGCCAACTCTGGCAGATAAACTCATTTCCCTCCCCCACTTTGTGGAACATGACTCCCAGGGGTAGAAATCTCCCTGGCAGTGTGGGACATGACTCCCACGGATGAGACTGGCCATGGTATTGTGGGATTGAGAAGGCCTTCTTGACTAAAGAGGGAAGAGAAATGAAACAAAGTTTCAGTAGCTGAGAGATTTCAAACAGAGTCCAGAGGTTATCCTGGAGTTTATTCTTATATATCATATAGATAACCCTTTTTAGTTTTTTAGTCTTATGTATCATATAGATAATCCTTTTTAGTTTTTTTAGCTAGAAGGAAATACCTGAAACTTGAACTGATCCCATAGCTTTGATTCTTTTTTTTTTTTTTTTTTTTTTTTCACTACAGGTTTTTTATTACTTTTGAAGGGAATATGGATGAGGGTAGTAACAGAACCCACTTGAAGCTAAGTAACAGAATTTTCAACCCCTCAGAAATCACCGTCAGCAGTTTCCGAAGTTATAGCACTTTGAAGTCAAGTTAAACTAAATGGAGAAGATGGTAATGTTGCCTACCCCTTGACACTGTGACCATTTTATTACATATTTTGCTATTTAAATACCCAGAAAAAAGTTGATGGTTTGCCATTAATTTAGGTTGGGGTACAATACATCTTCTCCCTTTCTGGAAATTTAAAAACAAAATTAGCTTCTGTAATGAAAGGAAACAAATCAAGAGCATTCCTATTGCTAGAAGGTTTAGCCAAAACTAGCCTCTAGGGCTTTTATGCTATGACCCCTATAGAAGAGTCACAAAAAACTTGTATAAATTATTTTATTTATTGTTGTAATTAGATCTTCACAATCAAAGTTGTCTTTTCACTGTGTTTTGTTAATGTGAAATTAAGTTGTAGTTATAAGCAAAAGTTGGTTGCATAGGGAACAATAATTGTATATTCAGTTTAACAGAAATAAAAGAATATTTGTCTTAAAATGCAAGATTTTGTTTGTTACATAGCCTCTTCGCCATGCACTTGTATTTAAAAAATTTAGAATTTTTTAAAAGTGAAAATATTTGTGCTAAAGTTGGAATGTATAAGTGCAACATCAATATCAGCTCCTTAAAGAAAAAGCAAAGTAATCTATGCTATGTTTCCCCTGCAAGAGGGAATTCAGATTTGCAGTTGACATGAAAATCATGTATAAGACTCCTGCAGGAGATTCTTCAGCATACCTTATCCAGCTCTTCTTCACAGTCCTAATATACACCTTTGAAGAGTCCTGGTAAGTATTGCTCCTTGGCAGCCTCACTTTCCCACATCATGGAAGTACAAGTTTGCACATATACATAACATGATGATAGAAAATAAGATATAGTAAATTAGATTTCTAAATTTCGGTTCTAAGTCTCCTTGTCGATACCAGTAGATAAGTATGCAGGCAGTAATACTACTCAAAGAGATGCAGACAGCAAAAAATATATTCAATGGTTTTGGAGGTAGTTGAGGGAAAACGAAAGCACTGATGAGTGTTACTACAATCAACAAAGATGTTAAGCTCCCAACAACTAAATTGATGATTCGATCCTTGGCAGACGTCTCTCCGAACAGAGGTCTGTTGTCCAAGCCACTGGTACCATAGGTCCTGGTAGAAAAGTCCTCCATTTCTGGGTTTCTTCACTCTCCCCAAACCACTCAAAGCCGGGCCAGCATTACCTCCCGTAATTCCGGGCCCACGACGCGAATGCCTCCAATTTACTAAGCACTCATTGCCGGAAACCCCTGGTCAAGTCGGGGAAATCCCAGCGGCGGGTGGGCGCTCAGGTCCGGGGGACAAGGCTGCTCCACCCAAGCCCCGCTCTCCACCTCATCTTGAGCAGGGCGCAGGCGGAGAGCCGGTGCTCTGACTGGACCGCGCGCTAGAAGTCCCTTCCTGGATCCCATAGCTTTGATTCTTGAAGATGATTGTATAACAATACAGCTTTCACAATGTGACCATGTGATTGTGAAAACCTTGTGATTGATACTCCCTTTAATCAGTGTACAGACAAATGAATAAAGAAAAAGAATAGAGGGGGGATAAAGGAAGAAGAAGAAGAAAGCTAAGAAGAGAAGATCCTTTCTTATGGGGGAATTAAAATTCCTAAGACCCATCAAAATCCTTAGTCTCTTTATTAAAAGTTAACAGATGGAAGTTGACTCTGAGAATGTTTACAAGTGTGTCAACCACACCCACTCCAAAATGAAAAATTGAGATAGTCTAATTACATTGGACTCTTTTGCTAAGTTGGGCTGCACTGAATCTGGTAACTGAGATAGTACTTGCTTTTGGTCAGTGTTCAGTAGATCCCTATGTTATCACTGAACTGTGCACACCTACCAAAAGAACTTCTGGTTTCAGACATGTAGTAGGATAGAAAATAAGCAATTTTTAAACCATCTTCAGAAATTCTTCACAGTAGTGTGATGAGTGGAAGAAGATGATGAATCATCTTCCTTTAACTTCTTTCCCAACATCAGGTTTGTTTCTTGATTGAATTTGCAGCTCTTGAGCTCAAGGGGGACTTTGAGGTCACCTCTGGGTCCACCTTCCACCTAATCCCAAACCTGTTCATTGACAGAAAACTGTAAAAAGTAATAGCGTGAAAAGTCAGTCTTGGAACTAGAGAGAAAGTATGCACTGAGAAAAGGAAAAGTATATATTGAAGAAAAGGAAAACTACTGACTTAAGCAAGCAAGCAAATAACAGTATAGCCTTGAGGCTATTAGCACATCCTTCCCTTTACTTGAAATATAAAGATTTTAATCTAGGTTCTCTCAGCAGATTCATTGCATGTACCTGCATAAAGTGTGTATCTGTGTTTCATAGGGTACCACAAGGAACCTCCTCAATGAAAGCAGAAATACAGAGACTTCTATTTGTATGATCTTTCTCACTTGCTGAGTCCAAGCCGAAAGGATGGGATTGTAAGGCATGAAAAGTGCAGAAGGATTCCACAACCCTAAATCTGAAAACCATTGGTGTGTCCCAAATTTAATTATTTAGGGGACGGGCCTTAAAAGATAATGTACTCCAGTAGCAATAAAAAGTGGTACATAACAGCTTGAAATAAAATCCAGATGGAACGGGACCCAATGGAGTATTTAAAAGACATATGAGTGAGTGCTCGCTTAGGCAGCACATATACTATAATTGGAGCGACACAGAGAAGATTAGCATGGCCCCTGCACAAGAATGACACGCAAATTCGTGAAGCGTTCATATTTTTTCAGTAAAGGCCATTATTCAAAATAAAAAGACATATGAACCCACTATAATGTGTGGAGTATTAAGTGGATCCTGATTAAACAAATAACAGGAGACACTTGGAAATGTGAATACTGACTAGCTGTTTGACATTATTTCTATATGTTTGATATTTCTCATAATACGTTTTTTTTTTTTTTTTTTTGAAACTGCACCTTTCCGTTACAGTACATTGTTCCTCACAAAAACACAGGGAAAGGAGTGAAAAAGCTGGGAGTGGGTCACGAGGAATGGCCATGCACAATCTGATGCTGGTATCCGGGAGACACTAGGGATGCGTTTTAGGGGTTTCATGGGAAAGGAGGGTTGCTGCACTGCAATGGAGAGAAACTGAAGTTAGTCGCTAGTTAGGATGAGAGTGAAAGGTCCAAGAAAGGGTATAAGGACATTCTGGGGAGTGGGAGTTTGGGGTGGCTGATGATTAGATCACAAGAGAATAGGAAGGAAGATACTGGATTTCTTTCTGCATCACAACAAGACATTATCAAGAACATACTGAAAGCCTACTATGTGCCCACCACGGTCCGAGGCATTTTGGAATATTTAGAAATCTCAGAACTTAGTTCAGGAATCAGCACAACAAGCCAAGGTAAACTGTCCGTGGGAAGAGGGTAGCTTTTTGTTAATTTTTGACAGAAAAGTCGATTTCCGCTAAAATCAGTAGTTTCGTTTGAAGACATTTTAAATATCCAAATGTAGTTCTAGGTTGTGTGTTTTCCACAAGATACCTAAGCAAACTGGAAGTTATAACAGAGGGAAGAAGCAAATTCGACCAGAAAAGAGAAGGGTGCATATGAAAATGCACAAACCAAATAAAAAATAACCTTGAGGAGGAAAGACAAACACTTGCGGGTCGGGAGAAGAGCAATAGATTTTAGGCGCTGCCGTGCCCCATCCCACTACTACCTCCACCAAGATTTGTCCAGTTTACTCCTCAAATCTGCTACCTGTCAAGCAGCTTGCGTGCGGGGGCCCCTCGAGCCACCCAGAATCACCGAACCACAGCCTTCAAGCAGCCGCCCCTGGCTCTGCCCCGGGGCCTCAATTCGCACGCAATAAGGATCTACCGCCGCTGCGAGAAAAACACGCTGGAGGGAGACGCAGAAGACCGAGAGCCAAAGGAGGGCGCTCCTTCGCGCTGCGGCCGGAGCCTCTCCTGGGAGGAGTGGAGGATCGAGGATCCCGGATCGACCCAGCGAAAGCCCAGGTAGTCCCGGACACTAACCCTCAGTACGCAGGGTCAGGTCTGGTGTCTGCGCCTCACCTAGGAGTCTCCCGGCACTGGCCCAGCGATGTGGTGACTGCGGGACCGAAAAACAAGGCTCACGCTCCAACCAGGACACTGCACAGTCGGAGGCACTGCCGTCCTCTCGCCCCGACCCATTCGGGGGCGTCCACACTGCTCCGAGCGTATGCCCGGCTAACGCCGCTGCTGTTGGATCCGAACCTTTCTGGCCTGCTGGCCGCTGGGCATCTCGGACTCTCCGGACCCCAGACGAAATCAGCCGTAGATCCCCACCCCAGTCATAGCTTCAGTTCGTGCCTTGATCACCCACTGATGTCAAGGGCACCTCTGCAGCTCTCACCCTCTTGCGCCGTTCCTATCGCTACTGCTCGATCTCAAGCCTTTGTCCCACTCGGAATCAAATCACCGCAAGTCCTTGCCAAGGCGCAAGTGATCTAGTTTGAACGCGTTCTTCCGAGGTTAAAACCTTGTGGTGGCTCCTGACGGTATGCAGTATCTACACCTACGCCGTGGCGTATTTTCAAACTGAAATGTGGCCCTTTCTCTCCCCAGTCTCATACCTCTCATGAGTTCCAGGTGAAATTTAACAGGCTGCTCTCTCTGGAATGTTCGTCATCCCCACTGCCTGCCTGGCTCCTCTAGCTAGTTTTTTCCACTTTTTTCAAGTTAAAAGCCCTGCTCTAATGCCACATTCTCCAGCAAGCTTTCCTTGATGGACACCAACTCCAGTTGTGTTAGATAGTCCTCTTGTGTCTTCACAACACCTTCACTTTTCTCTCCATTGTAGATCACTACTCCAGATATTCACTTATCCCGTTATCTCACTCCACCTCCAGCAGTTTATCACCAGCATACTTAGGCAGAGGCTAAGCAGGTGTTATGAATTATTCAATTGTTACAACCGCCCTATGAGGTAATTTCTACTATTATCCCCATCATACACAGGCTATGAGAGGATTTGTCTAATCTCACATGACCAGGATGCAGTGGAGCCAGGAGTGCAAACACTCCACCAATTTTAGCTTTTTGCCATATTTGCCATGTTATTCTGTGTATCCACCTATCAGTCTATTCATCAATCCATTTTCTGAACACGTCAGTGTAGGTTGTACATGTGCTTCTTGAACACTTAATATTGCCATGGACATTTCCCCAAAACAAGGATATTAACCTATGTAACCATCTTAATTGCAGTTATCAGGTTTAAGAAATTTAACATTGGGCTAGAAAGCTTACAGTCTATATTGCAATTTTTTCATATATCCCAGCAATATCTCTTTTAATATTTTCTCCTCTGTTGCTCAATCCCATCTAGGATCATATGTTACATTTAATTGCCATTGTCTCTTTAATTGTTCTTTCTTTTTTTAATTGTGGGAACATATATGCAACATAAACTTTCCCATTTCCACCACTCCCAAGCATACCATTCAGTGGGATCAATCACATTCACAACGCCATGGCACCCTCACCCCCTTCCTAAATCTTTCCCATCTCCCTGAATAGAAATCCTACAGCCCAGTTACCAAGGAAGAAGATTCTGAAGTGGAGATTTGTGTGCCAAAGGTTTACAGGGATTGCCCTGGGGAACAACACCTGAGAGGCAGCAAGAGAGGCAGGTGTGTGCCGAGGTGACATTGGGCAGTGATGCAGTGGCACCAAAGGTCTTAGCTGGTCCCTTGGGGAGCTCTGGAGTTGGGGTGACTGTTCAGAAATGTCCCCAAATGAAGCAAAGTGTCTGGGCCTTCCATCTCCTCTTTCCCAGTCAGTGGATATGAGCAGCCTCCAGTCAAAGCTGCTCTCAAGTGCACTTTTCTAACAGTCTTTTAACTAGTCTTCTCACATTCACTTAATTTTTAATGTAATATTTGGTACATATAGAACTAGATGTAATGTGTAAGCTGTAAAGCATTATAATAAAACAAGCACCTGGGACCTACCCACACCTTAAAACTAGAATTTCGTTGATACTATTGTACTTGTTTCTGCTCTTCCCCAGACTTCCCCTAGAGGTAAACACCGCGCTTAACTTTGTGTTTGAAATAATATTTGTAAAATTAGTTTTCCCATACATGTATGTATTTGTAAACAATACACTGTTCAGATTAGCAGAGATTGTTATTTTCACCATTTGGCAACATCTTCAGACTGGCAGCTCTGTTCTACCTTACCAAAAGTCCAAGTTTATTCTATATTATAATTTCCCAGAAGTTATTTTGCCAAATTCTGTGTATGAAGTCCAGTATTTTTTGCTTTATTTGAATCTTTAATGTTCTGTGATGGTTGTGAGTCTATGATTGCTCAGGTAATAATTCATGGAGAAGGTGACATTAGGTAGAGAAAGCCAAGGAAGAATCAGTGTTAAGGTCAGTGTGTAATTGAAGAGCATAATCCCACTTTCAGGTGACACGGGACAGGTGTGAGAACTACACCTGGGAGCAGATTCAAGAAGGAATGACCCTTACTGTTTTAAAACAGGACAGAATTTGAGACTAGGGATCGGATCTCTGCTCTCATCAGGGATGTAGATGGTTGGAAAAATCAAATGAAGTACATATCCTACTTATACCACATATGTAAGGAAATCAGAATTAGTTATCATTAGAATAAGTCTTTTATTCATTCATTTATTCATTCACTCACTTTTTTCAACACATTTTAAATTTATTTGAGCACGTGCTTACAGAAGTGAGTGAGAAGCAGCTCTTCCTGCACTCTTGGAACTTGAAGACAAACAGTAAAAAATGGGAATTAATTAATAAAAAGTGTACAAAGGCAGGTTTGTCTATCCTGAAGGAATAGTGTTTAAGCTAAGAATGAAAGAACCAGCCAGGCCAAGAAAGAAGGGAAGATCCTGTTCAAAGCTGAGCTGTATCAAGGGACAGAGAAAGGCCAGTGTGGCTGAAGCTGAGAGGCAAGAGGAGGAGAATGTCAAGAGATAAAGCTGTTGGAAGAGATTTGGGACTTTTAAGCAATGGATGATGGATGAAGGGTCTTAAGTATAGAAATAACATGATCAGAATTGGATTTACTGGTAGGCCACGGCAGCTCACCAGGCAGAATTTTCGCCTGCCATGCCAGACCCAGGTTTGATTCCCGGTGCCTACCAATGCAAAAAAAAAAACAAAAAACTGGATTTACTAGAAACACACGCACACTCCACACTGATAAGCAGGTCAGGAAATGAGCTGGGGTGGGACCATGTAAACAAGAAATCATGTCCATAGCAGGACTGTTCATAATAGCAAAACGCTGGAGACAACCACCATGTCTACCAGGAACAGAATCATTAGATTGTCATATGTTCACACAATGAAATCATAACAGCAGCAAAAATGAATTGCAGCTCTTGTAAAAACATGAATAAATCCTGGAAGTGTTACAATATTATTGTCAGATGAAGAGGCAACAAAGAGTATGCCACCAAAAATGCAGGAAAAAAGATAGAAATGTATGTAAGGCAGTTAAAAAAAATTGTGGGTTTTCTCAGCTCTATTAAAGTTGTAACTTCTGCTTTCTTATTTCACTCTAAATAAATATCCACTTTTGTACCTAATTTTCTTTTAGAAATTTTGTATTTTTTTTAAAAGACAGTCCCTCATCACCAAACTTGGTCTGATGTCTCCTATGTTTACTAAGCCTACAATAACTCAAAGATTAGAGTTAGCCCATCTTAAAAAACAACAAATCCTTCTCAGGTACAAATCCTTCTTTTGGCTGTTAGGGTTCCAGAAAGACCATCAGAAAACCTGTGGATCAACCAAAGTTAGCTTTATTAGATTTAATTGCAGTATAGGAGAAATACCATCGCAGCAGAGACTTTAGTTGTTTTCCAGAAACAGGAAGTTATGGGAGGATATTGCTAGGGTTTTAGGACCTGAGACAGGTGATTTTAAGGAGGCTCTTTCAAGGGAGATTGCTGTTGTTAAACAGAGGCAAAGATACAGTAGTTTTTGACTGATAGACACAGAGAGGCGATTCTCTTGAAGAAATATTGATGAACAAGTTGTTAATAAGTCTAGTTGGTTAAAAATTTTATCTTCCAGGTGCAGATATTTCCTGGAGCAAAGGGTTAAAGAGTTTTTGCATGGTCACAGCACAAAAACACAAAAGAATATGGTTTCAGTTCAAAAGTAAGTTCAATGCTTATTCCTTACTTCTTATTCTAGAATCTTGCAGGACCAATGGGCTGGAGAACACTTTAAACAAAGAATTGACATCAAAGACTTACCCTAAAGGGTAAATATAGTTAACGCTGGCTAACTTAAGCCAGGATGAAAGGTATTGTCAGGTTATTGTGGAATTCATAAATTAAGGAAAAGTTTAAGAATGACAAACTAAGAGACATCTTCTTGGGGCAACATTTCCCCAAGGATGGATGACTACCAACTATTTTCAATCTCTATCACTGTGCGTAAACTTCGAAGTGGTTTTTTTTTTTTTTTTTTAACTTTTTTTCTTTGTGAAATATAACATATTGTGCTGGTTTGAAAGGATGTATGTACCTTGGAAAAGCCATGTTTTAATCCTAATCCCATTTTGTAAAGGCAACCGTTTCTTCTAATTCTATTCAGTACTGTATGTTTGAAACTGTAATTAGATCATCTCCCTGGAGATGTGATTTGATCAAGAGTGGTTGTTAAACTGAATTAAGCGGAGGCGTGTCTCCACCCATTTGGGTGTGTCTTGATTGGTTTACTTGAATCCTATAAAAGAGGAAATATTTTGGAGAATGAGAGATTCAGAGAGAGCAGAGCAGAACGACATAGCCACGAGAAGCAGAGTCCACCAGCCAGCGACCTTTGGAGATGAAGAAGGAAAATGCCTCCCGGGGAGCTTCATGAAACAGGAAGCCAGGAGAAGAAGCTAGCATATGACGCCGTGCTCACCATATATCTTTCCAGATGAGAGAGGAATCCTAACGGTGTTCACCATGTGCCTTCCAGATGAGAAACTCTGACTGTGTTCGCTATGTGCCCTTCTACTTGAGAGACCCTGAACTTCATCAGCCTTCTTGAACCAAGATATCTTTCCCTGGATGCCTTTGACTGGACATTTCTATAGACTTGCTTTAATTGGGACAGTTTCTTGGCCTTAGAACTGTAAACTAGCAACTTATCAAATTCCCCTTTGTAAAAGCCATTCTGTTTCTGGTATATTGTATTCCAGCAGCTAGCAAACCAGAACACGTATTTACAAAAAAAGCAATAAATTTCAAAGTGCATTTTAACAAGTAGTTATTGAACAAATTCCAAAGTATGGTATGGGTTACAGTTCCACAATTTCAAATATTTCCTTCTAGCTGCTAAGACACTGGAGACTAAAAAGAAATATCAATATAATGACTTGGTAGTCATACTAATTTGTTAAAACCTATCTTCTCTGTTACAACTCCTCCTTCTCCTTTGATTCTTCTACCAATCTTAAGGGATATTTGGGCAATGATCATTCTAATTTCTTCAGGTTGAAAAGGGGGGATACATGATGGGGGATGCTCATAGAAAGACTGCTAACTCTGGGTTTCAGGGCTTATCTGGTCTAGGAACCTTCTGGAAATTTTAGGTTTCTGAAAAATAGTGAGTGAAACTTGTACAGACTCAATAGACCCCTGGTTGTTCTTTAGGGTCTATAAGAATGACGTTGTTTGGGGGTTGGCAAACCATGGCAATTAGCAATATCTAGCTGAAGCTTGCATAACAGTAGCCTCCAGAATGGCCTTTTGACTCTATTCGAACTCTCTCTTAGCCACTGATACCTTATCTTTTACATTTATTTTCCCTCTTGTAGTCAGGTAGGCATTGTTGATCCCACAGGGCCATGCTCATCCCTGGGAGTTATGTCCCATGTTGCCAGGGAGACTCATGATGCCTGTATATCATGTCCCATGTATGGGGCAGGGTAATGATTTTCCTTGCAGAGTCAGGCTTAGAGAAAGAGAGGCCATATCTGAGCAACAAAAGAGGTTCTCTGGAAGTAACTCTTAGGCATAATTATAGGAAGGCTTAGCCTTTCCACTACAGAAATAAGTTTTACAAGAGCAAGTCTCAAGATCAAGTGCTTGGCCTATTTTAATTTGGGAGCCCCTAGTGTATGAGAGAATATCAGGGATTTCCCAGGTGGGAAAGTTCAATAGTTTCATATTTTTTCTCCAGTCCCTCAAGGGACTTTGCCAACACTTTTTCATTATCTGCCCAACTATGCAGGAATGTATCTGGGTATTACAATAAGGTCTATAGAATTTCAAGACCTTGTTCCCAATTCTAAGCTCCATGTGTTTAGGTTGTTTAACTGAACTGACCAGTCAGGTTAGTTAAAAGTGTGTGCTACAGAAAAATTAGGTTTTGGATAAACTAAAGCTCTTTTCTTTGGTCTTATGCAGTAGGTGAAATTCTAAAGTACAGATGATATCATCCTTTACCCTGTATTCTGATTTACCTTTGTCCCAACCAGATCAGCTTTGTTCTTATCTCTAACTGAAACCTGATCTCTTTTCAACTTTTTTAACAGTTGCTATATGAGACTTAGGTGTCACACAGGTACCAAATAAACTTTGAGTTTTAAGGAGAGAATTTGATTGGCCTGGCTTGGATCCATACCTTGGCCAGGGATATGTGGGTGGACTTGACTGAACTTGAGTGAACTTCTTAGCATTGCCAGATTTTTCCTAGGTTTCCTCTGAAAACTTTTTTTGGTTTAAGCTTGTTCCATCTAATCAATAAGCCTTAGGTAATATTTGTCTGAAATTCAAATTTAAATGGGTATCTTGTATTTTTTATCTGCTAAATGTGGCAACCCTACTCCCATCATGACCCCCAAAGGGAGTGGGGTGATTCTTAAAGCAAAATTAGGGTGCAGGTAGGACAGAAAGGGAAAATGGATGCTAGCTAGGCAAAACCAACAGAAGTTGACACACATGTTGATGGAAGAAGCCAAGAGAAAATACTATAGAGTTTTTGAGGCTGAAATACTTTCCCTACTCTCATAACATGAATGTTGTTGGGTGTTTTTGTTTCTGTTGTTTATTTTGTTTTGCTTTTAGCCCTTCATAGTTATTTTGCTTTAATGTAAGAAGAAATACAATCAGTGAAGTTTCAAGAGGACACCTAACTCACCAATGACAATAAAAGATTCAAAAAGAAACACCTCTATACATTAAAAAAAAACTATAGATAAAATTTTCAATCTTTACAATGAAATGCCTTTCTGTGATTTCTATTAAAAGCACCACCTTTCCAAAAAGTAAACTATTTGCTCTGACTCAGACACCCAACCTTTCCCCCCCTTTATTCCTAAAAAGACCTTTATACTCTTTCATCTCATACACTCCAGTGGTACACCTTAATGGCAGCGTTCATCACATTGCACCGGACAGAGAACACTGTAAGTAAATATTTAGAGATTGAACTTCTCAAGGACTCTGAGTTTTGTCAAAGAAACTTCCCCTCCCTTGAATGGAATGTACAGATTCCTTTTTGATAATACAACTATCGTAAATCAAAGGGGCCTGATAGGTAGCCCTTCAGAAATATAAGTTGTCATAATTTTTAAGTTTTGAAAAGTTCATCCATTCTCCACTGATCTCCAATGACAGATTTGTCATAAATCAATTTTTCCAAATGTGAGTAGTTTATCCCTGGGCTTTCTATTTTGTCTCAATGGTCGGTTTATTTATGTGCAATTACCACACTATCTTAATTACTTTATTTTTATAAATAATTTCTTAATATGTGGTAAATCAGGTTCCCTCTGTTTGTTTTCCTCAGGAATGTTTTGGTTATTCTTGATCATGAGTTTTTAACTTTTCCTTAAGTTAGATAACCAACAACTTCATATTAATAATTAAACTAATAGCTGAAATTTCTTAAATTTTCACTATGTATCAGGCACTTAACTTGTGTTAAGCTCTTTTTACAGGTGTTATCTTACCTATACACATAAAGCACCTTTTTTTTTGGTATGCTGTGTGCCAGGGTCACATTTCATTATTTTTCCATATGAGTATCCCATTATCGCAGTACCATTTGTTGAATTTTTGTTTTGCTTGTTTGTTCTTTGTTTGTTTGGCTTGCTTGTTTGTTTTTTGGGAAGTACATGACCCAGTAATAGAACCTGGGTCTCCAGCACAGCAGGAGAGAATTCTGCCACTGAACTACCCTTGCACCCCCTCACATAAGCACTTTTAAGCATTTTCATTGCCAGAAGAAATTTCTAAAAATCATGAAATCTACGAATAAATAAATAAGACAAACAGATAATTATCATTTCCACTTAAGAAAATTATTCAGGAATGAATGTTATTTCAGGTTTTCAAACACATTTAAAAAAATGCTCAACCTTACTCATAAGAAAAGGAATTCAAAGTAAAATTACATTGAGAGCCTGTTGCTAGTAGTGAGGGAGTAAGACAGATTTCCCTCCTGTCATAAACAGTAAGAAAAGTGGACAAAATATATGAAACAACTATTTTCCCCATAGACAATACACAGCACAGGACTGTGATAAAAAAGGGAAATAAACAAGGTGGCCTTGCTATTGTTGCAAGATACTTATCCAGGTTTGGTCCAAACAATCTTTTCAAGGATGTTGGTACAGTGACCAGTCTTGGAAGATAGAAGTAGTGTCTTCCTCCTCAGAGCATAAGGCAGGTTTTGCTGTCCAGTAAAAATAATATTTCTATCTAGGGAAAAAGTCAGGCAGGTTTATAGCCCAATATAAAAGATCTGGGTTCTCTAGCTCATGGTTCTCTCCTATAACATAAGCCATTGCATATGGTATCACTCAGCTTTCTTTGTGTCACCTTATGAGAACTAGAGCTCAGGGAACTGGCATAAATGCTGACAGTCTGACTACTGCTGCTTCCATGAGTAAAAAGGTCCTTTATCTGTGCCCAGAAGTTTGTATTTTCTTCCAAAATACATGAAACTGTGACAGGTTAAGTTTTTGTTTGCAAGTAGGGTAAAATTTCAGAATCTTAACAGTTTCTTGACCACTATGACCTTGTTTTTGTAAGGAGGTGATATAAAGACTAGCTTAGGAAAGGGGAGCCCAAGAAAAGTTAAGCAATCATGCTTAGTTGAGGAGACAAAGTGGAGTTCAAGAAGACCATGGCAGCTAGGATTTGAGAGAGTACCTGAGAGGAGGGAGCTATGCATAGAATGAACTCCAGAAATCTGAATAAAGGTTCCTTCAAGTCATTGACTGACTATTATTCCAAGCATATGTAGGGTATAACTGAATGGTCCCAGACAATAACTACTCAGGAGTGAACAACTGCCAGGGAGCCATAAGATGAAAAATTCCTAGAGCATATAGGGCCAGGAATTGTTCAGATTACTTCCAGCAAAGATAGGAGACCTTATCAGATACATGGGACATCTACTAGATGAGCAATACCTCCCCTTAGAATTGAAAATATATTACCCCTAGAATAAAATGTGTTCTACACCTGTCCTAAAGAGCATAAAGATAGGATCAAAAGGATTGAACTAATACACAAGCTATTTTACTGTCTTCCCAAAAAATCTAAAACACTTTAAGGGAATATAACAAAATCTAGCATTACAATCCAACAAACTATAAATTCACAATGTATGTCAACTAATCTGAATTATTTGAGATACAAAAAAGCCAAAAGATGTGATTTATTAAACAGGAGAAAAATTAGTCAATAGAAATTCACACCGTAAACACTTAGAGAAAATACTAACAAAATCAAAGAGTTATGTTTATTAAGTCAAGCATGAAGAAAATATGGAATTTAAAAAACATTTACTTCACCGCACGTATGAAGTTCTGATACCTGCAGCAACACAGGTAAACCTTGAAGACAACATGTTGAGTGAAGCCAGATGCAAAAGGACATATAGTGTATGAGCTCACTCATATGAAATAATTAGAATAAGCAAATCATAGAATCAGAAACTAAAATACAGGTTATTAGGGGTCAGAGTGGGTGTAAGGAATGGGAAGTTCATGCTCAACTGGTACAGAATTTCTGTTTGTGGTGCTGGAAAAGTTTTGGTAATGGATGGTGGTGATGGTAGCACAATATTTTGAATGTAATTAACACAATTATATTTTTGATTGTGCTTAAAGGGAGAAATATATGTTACTAGAATAAATATTTTAAGAAAAACATGGGACTGTACAACATAAACAATGAAACCTACTGCAAACTATGGACTGTAGTTAATAGTAAAAATTATTAATAATCTTTCCTCAATTGTAACAAAGGTACATAGTAGTCCAAGGAGGGGGTTAGTAGAAAAACTATTTTCTGCATGATTTTTCTATAAACTCATGACTTCTCTTATAAACAAAAACTATAAAAACGTAATCACTTCATCCAAAAGAAAACTGGCAAAGATACAAAAGGAACAAAGTACAGTGTGGATAAACAGAAACAAATAGTAATATGATAGAGTCAAATCTAATTATATCATTAATCACATTAAATGTAAACAATATAAATAACTAAAATTAAAGGCAGAGATCATGATAATGGATAAGAAAGCAAAACACAACTATATGCTTTTTTCCTAGAAACAAACAAATATAAAGACAGAAATAGATTACAAGAAAATAAGGTAAAAGATATACCATGAAAACACTAAGATTAAAGAAACTGAAGTGACTTTGTTAACATAAGGCAAAACAGATTTCTCAGCAAAGAATATTACTTAATAAGAAGGTGCAATTCATAATGATAAATGCTTAATGCTTTTAAGAAAAGAAACAATTCAAAATATGTACACACCAAAGAAAAACATTTTCACACAACAATAACTGAGATAATCTGTGACCAAGAGACTGCTCTGCAAGAAATACTAAAGGGAGCACTAGACCAAGATAGGAAAAGGCAGGAGAGAGAGGTGTGGAGAAGACTGTAGAAATGAAGACTATCAGTAAAGGTAAAAAGAGAAAAAAAATAGATATGACATATAAAATCCAAAAAGCAAAATGGCAGAAGAAAGTACTGCCTTTACAGTAATAACACTAAATGTTAATGGATTAAACTCCCCATGCTGGTTTGAAACGATGTATTAAAAGCCATGTTTTAATCCTAATCCCATTTTGTAAATGCAGTCGTTTCTTCTAATCCCTATTCATACTGTATGTTTGAAACTGTAATTAGATCATCTTCCTGGAGATGTGATTTGATCAAGAGTGGTTGTTAAGATGGATTAGATGACAACATGTCTCCACCCCTTTGGGTGGGTTTTGATTATTTTCTGGAGTCCTATAAAAGAGGAAACATTTTGGAGAATGAAAGAGATTCAGAGAGAGTAGAGAATGCTGCAGCACCACAAAGCAGAGTCCACTAGCCAGTGCTTTGGAGATGAAGAAGGAAAACGCCTCCTGGGGAGTTTCATTAAACAGGAAGCCAGGAAAGAAAGCTAGCAAATGACACTGTGTTCACCATGTGCCTTTCCAGCTGAGAGAAAAGCCCTGACTATGTTCGCCCTGTGCCTTCTCACCTGAGAGAGAAACCCTGAACTTCATTGGCCTTCTTGAACCAAGGTATCTTTCCCTGGATGCCTTAGATTGGACATTTCTATAGACTTGTTTTAATTGGGACATTTTCTTGGCCTTAGGACTGCAAACTAGCAACTTATCAAATTCCCCTTTTTAAAAGCCATTCCACTTCTGATATACTGCATTCTGGTAGCTAGCAAACTAGAACGCTCCCCAATCAAAAGACACAGACTGGCAGAATGGATTAAAAAACAGGCTCCATCTATATGCTGTCTACAGGAGACTCATTTTAGACCCAAGGACAAATATAGGTTGAAAGTGAAAGGTTGGGAAAAAGAGATTTCATGCAAACAACAATCAGAAAAGAGGAGTAGCTATATTAATATCCAACAAATTAGACTTCAAATCTAAAACAATTAACAGAGACAAAGAAGGACACTAGGTATTAATAAAAGGAACAATTCAACAAGAAGACATAATCATCATAAATATTTACGCACAGAGCCAGAGTGCTCCAAAATACATGAGGCAACACTGAAAAGAGAAAGACACGTTTACCATAATAGTTGGAGCCTTCAATTCCCCACTCTCATCAATGGATAGAACATCTAGGCAGAGGATCAATAAAGAAACAGATAATTTAAATAATACAACAAATGAACTAAACTTAAGACATTTATAGAACATTACACCTCACAACAGCAGGATACACCTTTTTCTCAAGTGCTCATGGATCATTCTCAAGGATAGACCATATGCTGGGTCACAAAGCAAGTCTCAATAAATTTAAAAAGATTGAAATCCTAAAAAGTACTTTCTTGGATCATAAAGGAATGAAGTTGGAAATCAGTAACAGGTAGAGGGCCAGAAAATTCACAAATATATGGAGGCTAAACAACACATTCTTAAACAACCAGTGGGTCAAGGAAGAAATTACAAGAGAAATCAGTAAATATCTTGAGGCAAATGAAAATGAAAACACAACATACTAAAATTTCTGGGATGCAGCAAAGGCAGTGCTAAGAGGTAAATTTATTGCCTTAAATGCTGATATCAAAAAATAAGAGCAAAAATCAAGGAATTAACTGTTCACTTGGAAGAACTAGAGAAAGAACAGCAAACTCACCCCAAAGGAAGCAAAAGAATAGAAATAACAAAGATTAGAACAGAAATAAATGAAATTGAAAACAATCGAGAAAATCAACAAAACCAGAAGTTGACTCTTTGAGAAAATCAATAAAATTGATGGACACTTAGCAAGGTTGACAAAAAGAAGGAGAGGATACAAATAAATAAAATCAGAAAAGGAAGAGGAAATATAACCACTTACCCCACAGAAATAAAGGAGGTAATGAGAGGGTACTATGAGAAACTTTATGCTAATAAACTAGAGAATGGAGATGAAATGGACAACTTCCTAGAAAGGCATTGTTCTAGTTTGTTAAAGTTTCCAGAATGCAACATACCAGAGATGTATTGGGTTTTAATAAAGGGGAATTTATTTAGTTAAAACAGCCCAAGTGTCCATCAACAGATGAGTGGCTAAGCAAGTTGTAGTTTATACATACAATGGAATATCACACAGCTGTTAGAGAGAATAAAGTCACGAAGCATGTAACAACATGGGTGGATCTTGAGGACATTACACTGAGTGAAATAGAAACAAAAGGAGAAATACTGTATGGTCTCACTGATATGAACTAACATTAATGATTGAACTTGGAGAATTTCAGTTAAGAACAGAGGTTATCAGGAGAAAGAAATAAAGACTGGGTAATTGGAGGTGAAGGGATGAGATTGTCTAACAGGACTGACTGTAAAAATTCAGAAATGGATAGCACAATACTAAATGATTGTAGCATAATAATGTAAATCCACTGAATGAAGCTGAATGTAAGAATGATAGAGGAAGAAGAGCTGGGGGCACATATGAAACCAGAAGGAAAGAAAGATGATAAAGACTGAGATGGTATAATTTAGGAATGCCTAGAATGTACAATGATAGTGACTAAATGTACAAATTTAAAAATGCTTTTGCATGAGGAAGAACAAAGGACTGTCAATATTGCAGAATTTTGAAAAAAGATGGTCATTCATATTTTAAAACTTCAACTTCTGTGTCAGACTAAAGCAAGAAATGTTTATTTGGTGCAAAATTTATATTTTGACTAGTGCATTTCCTAATTTAACTCATATGGGCAGTTTAATTGAACACTACAAATATTTGGAACCTTGAACAGGGCATGAAGTTTTGTGGTTTGTCCAGATTAGTGTGATGCCCGGATAAATCCCAGAGTGATTTGAACAGGGAATTTATTTGCAAAGTCCCCCTGGAGGAATGGGGAGAAAGAGGAAAAATTCAATATCAGAATTCCAGATATTCTCACAGGCAATGGGGACAACTAAATCAAAAGGCTGAGCCCTCGATCTTAGGGTTTTCCCCTACAAAACTTATCCCTGCAATGGATAGGCTAAACTTACTTAGAATGAGGCCTGAGTCACCCCCCATAAAACTCTTTTGTTGTTCAGATGTGGCCTCTCTCTCTCTGGGCCAACACGGCAGGTGAACTCACTGCCCTCCCCCCTCTATGTGGGGCATGACTCCCAGGGATATAAATCTCCCTGGCAACGTGGGAGAGAAATCCTAGGATGAGCTGGGACTCAACATCAAGGGATTGAGAAAACTTTCTCAACCAAAATGGGGAAGAGAGAAATGAGACAAAATAAAGGGTCAATGGCTGAGAGATTTCAGAGTTGAGAGGTTCTCCTGGAGGTTATTCTTATGCATTATATAGATAACCCTTTCTTAGTTTATGGTGTATTAAAGTGGCTACAGGGAAGTACCTGAAACTGTAGAGCTGTGTTCCAGTAGCCATGTTTCTTGAAGATGATTATATAATGATATAGCTTTTGCAATGTGGCTCTGCTATTGCAAAAACCTTGTGTCTGATGCTCCTTTTATCTACGGTACAGACAGATGAGTAAAAACTATGGATAAGAAATAAATAATAGGGGGAACAAAGGTTTGAAATACTAGTGGTCAATGAGAGGGAGGGGTAAGGGTTATGGGGTTATGGAATGTATGAGTTTTTTTCTTATTTCTTTTGCTGCAGAGATGCAAATGTAAAAAAATGATCATGGTGATGAATACACAACTAGGTGATGGTATTGTGAGCCACTGATTGTAACGATGTCAAGAATTTTTAATGGTAATTATATTTATATGTTTGTTTGTTGTTTACGATAAAAACATTAGAAAAAATATATAAGTAGTTAAAAATTGACCTAACTGAAATATTCAAATATAGTTGGAGATTTGATCTCCTCTCTCCAGTAAGTCATTGAATAGACAAAATATTAAATTAACAACAATTATATAGAACATTTAAACAACATTATTAACAAATTGGACCTAACTGATATTTATAGAACACTCCCTCCACCAGTAGCAAAACACATTATTTTCAAGTGCAAATGAACTATTCACCAAGATGGACCATTTTCTGGCCATTTGAAAAACTCTCAATAAATTCAAAAGTATTGGAATAATGTAAAATATCTTCTATGACTTCAATATGATTCATCTAGGCATCAAAAACACAAAAATATTTAGAAAATCCTAAAATATTTGGAAGTTAAACAATACACTTTTAAATAACCCACAGGTAACAGAATAAATCACAATGTAAATTTAGAAAATATTTAAAAGTGAATAAACATTTGAAGAAACGGTCTATTCCATATATGTTATCAAATTTATGGGCAAAGAGTATTCTCTTAATATTGTTTAATATCTGAGGGGTCAGTAGTGTCCCTCTATCATTTCTATCATGGATAAGAAATAAATAATAGGGGGAACAAAGGTTTGAAATACTAGTGATCAATGAGAGGGAGGGGTAAGGGTTATGGAATGTATGAGTTTTTTTCTTATTTCTTTTTCTCATACACAGCCAATGCAATGCTTCAAATGAAATATACAGCTTTTGATGCTTATATTAAAAAGGAAGAAATTAATGTTCTAAGGTTCGATTTTAAGAAACTATAAAAGAATCATAAATTAAACACAAAGCAAGTTGAAAGATGGAAATAAAAAAGGTAAGAGCAGAAATTTATGAAAGAGGAAATAGAAAAACAGTAGAGAGAACCAATGAGATCAAAAGGTGGTCCTTTGAGCAGATCAATAAATTCTGTAATTTTCTCATCAGATCAATAATGGAAAATTGAGAGAAGAAACAAATTAGAAATATTAGAATATTAGACAATATTAGAAATGATAGAGGGACACTACTGACCCCTCAGATATTAAGCAATATTAAGAGAATACTCTTTGCCTATAAATTTGATAACATATATGGAATAGACCGTTTCTTCAAATGTGGAGACAAATGACCAAATCTCATTCAAGGATAGACAACTTGAATGGTTTTAAACCTATTAAATAGTTGAAATTGTACTTTAAAGTACTCAGGAAAAAATCTCCAGGCCAAAATGATTTCACTGATGAATTCTACCAAACATGTAAGGGAAAAGATATATATTTTTTGACATTTTCTAGCTGCTCCTTAGTGACTATAAGATGACAGCATTTACAATCCATATTTGTAATCATCACAATATATTACTAACCCAAAATATTTGAGTCATATTAAGTGTTCCAAAATAAAATTTAGTTTGTAATATTTATCAATTTAACCATTCCAAATTAAAACATTTATTCACTAACTCCTAGGTAACTAACTTCTAAATGAAAATTGAAAATTGTTCTCAAAATTTGAAAAAGATGGCTCCTAATTTGCCTTTCAAATGAGAGTTACGAAAAGGTTAGCCCAAAGGATAATTTCTTTTGAAGCTGTGCATGATGATTGATCTTAATTTAAAGCATAAGCCATTATCTGAGCTTTGGTATCATAATATCCAGCAAATTAAAATAATTCACATAATATTTTCATTTTTATAAAATAAATGCCTTGCTTTTTCACACTTGAGGCTATTGCGGACAGGCAATCCAAAAAAAGATTGAATGTTTCAGAGGCTACAAGTCTATTTATACAATAGGAATTCAAAATTTCTGTATTATGTTGAGCGGAACTGTTTTGCCTCAATTCCATTTCTATAGTCACTTGGTTGATGACATCTTTCATGCAAAAATTAATTCAAATTAACAATCCTAAACAATAGCAAAGCTTTCTGTGAAATATGACATATTTAGCATTACTCATATGATTTCCAGTGTATCAGCCATTGTCTGAATGCAATGATGGAACAATTCCCTTCTTATATGGTTATGGCATTTGGTCTAATAAGATAAATAAAATTTCATTGGCACCAAATAATACCAACAATTAAGTTACATAATCTAAATTTTATAGGTAGAATTGTCATTAAACCACAAACATCATATGGATCATATCATGTAACATCATATGGATCATTGTTTACTGAGTTTATATAATGCATTCAATTATGAACTGAGATTGGTAGAGGAAATGACTCAAGGACTAAGTGGCATTTATAACAATGTAATACATCAAGAGATTGGAAATGATGGCAATAATGTAAGCAAACATGTTACTCTGGCCTAATGACTCAAATATACCCCTTAATTTGTAAGACGCTCAAGCATGTTGTAGTGGCCATGAGAATGTTTCTCTCAGAACTACATCTATAAAGAATTTAATCAGGGCCCCAGAAGCTGCACTCTGAAACATATCACTGTATATGCTATGGATTCATACCTCCCTCAAGCTTTTCCCAACCAATATTGAATGCAGCAGGGATACCAAAGAAAAGTCTGAACCTGGAAGAGACGGGACTTTTACTCTTTCCATATTCCTGTGGGTGTGACCTCTTGAAGATGTTATTTTTTAGTTAAAATGTGGCCCAACAGAATTTGGGTGGGCCTTAATCTGGATTACTGGAGGCCTTGTAGAAAGAACCCAGAAATCACAGAAACAAGGAAGGAGGTAAAATTATCTATTTATGAAATCAAATTGGTTAAGAAAGGAGAAAAGCTTTTTAAAATCTAGACTGGTAAGTTTTTGTGTTTGTGTTTATGTTTGACTTGTGACTGAAGTTGTAGAATTGAAGCTATAAGAGCTCTGCCTTTATGAGAAAAGCCTATCTTGTGTAAGTATTAAATGCTTTTGTATCCTAAGGGTATTAATAAATTGAACTATAACATCTCAAAGTATTTATAAAGAAGCTCTTTTCTGATTAGTTTTAGAGTTAAATATATTTCTATAAAACTAGAAAATTTCCAAATTCTAGATTTGATAAGGAAACTGAACTTCTAATATTTTTAAGAGACATGAAAAACAATCATTACAGAAACAAAACAGGTAGCTTACAAATGTGAGAATCCAAGTTCATATAACAAAAGTGAATCTTTGAGCAAATCAGACTGATGAAATAATTCTGATTTTTAAAAAATGGCTATATGTCCTTTCTATATAAAAATGGAATATAATACAAGAATACATTTACTTTCATAAATGAAGATTTGGGTTTGCTTTCTCATTAAGAGGTGAGTTAATCTGAACCCCCTACACTTCTCATGCTGGTTTACTGATTAGATATGCTAATATTACTCTTGATGTAATATTTGTAAGTGAAAAATATGAAATGTTTAAATAAATTGAATCATAATTCTGACAGGTGTTTTTATAACAGTAATTATGTTTCATATGTCAGCTTGAACATAATTTCCAAGATTCTCAGGCAACTTAAAACTTGGGCTAGTATTGAGTTAATTAATGGAGAAATCATTAGATCCCTATTTAAGATGGAATACTGAAACATTGCTCACTCAGCTTAACTTTAAGCTTATTTACATTTGCTTCTTATATACACACTATGGAATGGCTATTTGGATCATTTTTTTTTACATGGGCAGGCACCGGGAATTGAACCCGGGTCCTCTGGCATGGCAGGTGAGCACTCTGCCTGCTGAACCACCATGGCCCCCTTTGGGTCATTTTTGCAACTTGAAGGTTGTCTGTGCAGAAAGTTGTGCTATGTGTATTTATGAGCTTTTGCTATTCCAAAAAAGTGCTTGTGTATGATTGTCAATTTTCAATTACCTTTCTTTCCGTTTTTTCAATTAGGTAGAAGTTAGTTACTTTGTTTAAAAGTTATAATTGATAAGAGGTAACTGAGACTGTACTAAGAACACTAGTGACAGGGAAATACAACTGAGCTTTCAGGGTAATGGTAATGAGCTTGTATTTCAGTGACACAGTAGTTTGGTCATAAAGTTTCATTTTGCTACAAAATAAGAAAAACTTGAGCATCTCTCAGTTGCAGAGTTAATAGTCTAAAAAGAAACAATAAAAAGTGTTTTGGAAATTTTCCTAGTTCTGAGGGAATTATTGAAAAGAAAGTATAAAAAGGGAGGAAGTGGAATGGAGAAAAGCTTGTGAAACCTTTGTCAAGTACCATATTTGGACCAAACTAAAATTTGGCTTTCTCTGTTAAAACAATAAACTTCTTAAAGACACTTAAAAGGTGAGACTGTTACCCTACTTTCTGCCCAGATAGCAGAAATACCATATCTTATCAGAATAATTTACTTTGCTTTGTTTTGATTTTATAATGTACTTGATGATTAAAACAAAAAGATAAAAAATTAACCAAAGAACAAAGGCTCCTCACTTGTGAAAGATGTTTCCTTAAAATTGTTTTCCCTTCTATTTCTAAAACATTTTATTACATGTTGATTAAATGGGAAATCAGATATTCTCAAGCACCCATGATACTACCTTTCATCAAGTAATTAAATAATCTCTGAAAACTCGTTAGCTTTTCCAAGACTGCATCCTACATTTAGAAAAAAATAAGAATTTCTGCATTCATTTTACACAAAGACTTCTTTGACATTTCCCAGAAGACCCTTGAAAATCACATTTTAGTATTTTTTATTAGTAGTAGACATTTTAACTCAACTAATGATTTATAATGATACATTATGTGTTGCAATCAATTAAAACTTTTTCTGAGGATTCAGATAATCTAGCATTTATTGTAACAATTAGACCAGGGCCACAAGCTATTTAGCTTCCCTGGAAGCCATAAATTAAATGGCTTATTTTATGTGGGGACTAAATAGCAATGCCAAGATTGAGCCACTTGTGCAAAGGACAGTATTCAAATGAATTGAATGGACCTCACAGATTGAATCTATTTCTTACTTTACTGATAAAGAAATGACTTCGTCGGGGTTCCTCTGCTTTATTAGCATGAATAAAAATAAAATTCCTGTTTCCCAACTAATGTAGATTGAGTTATATCTCAGGGAAAAAAACATGTTCTCAATTTGCAGGCTGTAGCTGTGAACCCACTGTAAATAGGACTTCTTGATGATGCTATTTTTAGTTAAGGTGTGGCTCAACTGAATGAGGGTGAGTGGTCTTAATTTAGATCACTGGAGGACCAGAAGACAAAGAAGGGAGAGAAAAAGAGAGCAAAATGCCATGCCACAGGAAAACCAAGGAACCTCAAGGCTTACTGACAGCCAGCACCAGAATGCTACAGATCTGGGGGAGGAAGCACTGCCTTGCCAACATCTAGATTTTGGACTTAAAGCCTCAATACCATGAATTCCTGTTGTTTAAGCCAATTCACTGTGTGAGATTTGTGATAGCAGCTCAGACAAACTAAGACATCTACTCTGAGTCCAGTTCCTTCTATTTCACTGTACTGTCGACACGTAGGCAGTACAAATAGGTAGAAAAGTACTTCACTGAATCCTTTCCACCATTCTTTTTCCATACAAAAAAACAAGAGATGTCAATACATGATAAATGTGTTAAGTGCAAAGAGATTACGAATATAAGAAACTGGGCTTGTGCTTTGGTCTTTAATCTTATTCTTCAATACTGGGGAAACTTAGCCGAGGGCCTAAAGTTGATGTTACTACAAAAGAGAAACCTGTATAATAGTTGCTGCTGAACATAAATTTTTCTTGGCTGATTCCTCTACGCATATACTAGGTTTTAGCAGCAGCCTACAGAAGAAGAAAAGACACCTGCAAATGTTTACCTGCTTTCATCAACTTATGAAATTTACTTTAAACAAAGTCCTTCTTTAGCAAGTTCTTTGGGAGAAATAATTAGCACATACAATCACAAATCACCTCCCCTATATGCTTACATTTGAATTTACTATAGCTTTATGTACTCCCATCAAACTATTCTTCATACTAAAACAGATTCTTTGGAAGTCAGCAAAAATTTATGCAAATCTGAACAAATTTCAAGGAAAACAACAATAGCTTTATAAATCACATCATCTGTTCAACTGGTTATTAATAAGCAAAACTTTCATCCTTCCTCTATTTAATTTTTCCCAGAAACTTCACTTCATATTTTTGAAGGTTACATGAAGTGTTTCTCTATAGAAAATATCTGAATATGCTTTATTTATCACCCAGAATAGTGACTTATGCAGTAAACCAATCAATGAATTTATTATGTGTAGTAAAAAGATAACTTTTTAACTTTCAGTCTTTGTGCAATTCAATTTGCATTAGGTTATCCCAAATCTTTTGACTAATTAACCTTTTGCTACACAGGCAGAGAAATGGAAACTCTAATGAAAAGCATTTACATGATAACCGCATCTACCCTACAACTGTTTTGGTAAAGAAAGTTCCATCAAATGCTAAATGTCTATTGAAATTATGTATGGAGAGCTCTATGTGCTAAAAAAAAAATTTAAAAGGCAGATAAATCATGAGGCGCTACAAAATAGCTTAGAAAAACAAGTTTTCTATTTATTTAAAAATAAGTTTGTAGTTACTACATTGCAGGGACAGGAATTCTTACACATACATTCTAGTTTGTATAAAAGGTTTCAAAGAATTATGAATCAAAACTAACATAGAAAGTGTCCACATAACAGTAAAGAAAGGTCCAATCAATATGTACAAAAAGAAAGGGCACTGCTATCCTGGTGTGTGACCGCCATTTATAACATGATACACCAGGTTTGGAAAAATCTCAATAAAGCTAAATAATTAATTTGTTTTTAAACTCTGTGTTACTTCTTACATACAACAGATCTGCTTGTGTTTAACATGTGTTTCCTGTACAAAATACGCATAATTTTAATTTGAAAATGTGTCAGTTTCAACATTTACCCCTCTAGGTCAGTTACTTTTTAAAAATTGAGCTACATTCTACATGTCTAAACATCATGTGACAGGATTTAACAGTTTTCTAAAAGATCTTTAATAAGACCCCTGTCATCTTGCAGTTTTAGTATTTTAATATGGTCCAAAAATGTAACTTCATATTTTGTCTCATTTTATAGTTTATCATTGTGATAAATCAACACACATAACCTTAAAATTAACCAGCATGTGTATACATATGCCTTATATGCATGTACCTATATATCATCTTGAACCTATTCTTAGTTCCTTAAATGTAGAAACTCATAGCCATCCACGATTATATATTTGGTTTGTGCCATATAAGGTTAATTTCCTGATGATTTTATCTGCATTAAGTATTTAAACACAGAGCTATCAAAACTAAAAATATTTATACCTCATAATATTTTCTATTCATTGCTTTACTGCTGTGTGTACAAGATTTATCTCTGGAGCGCTAAACTAACAGTCTTCTGGCTCAATCTAACTTCTTTCTGGGTACTGTACAAAATGACTTTTTTAGCTCATTAAAATTAAGTAATTTTCTTAGTATATGTAATAGCAATTTTAGTTCAAATCACTTGGAAATTTAAGGAACTGGGGAGAAGTGAAAAGAGGTAACAAGGAAAAGGTGTATAATCCCACTTTTAATAGGAAATTCACCTAAATATTAAAAAACACTAGTCAGCCTGTTATAAGGACTTTTGTAAGTATGAGCAGCACATAAAAGTATTTCACCTATTGAGGGACTTTGCAAATCATGTAAATATAAAGAGAACATAACAGTCCTTTGATCACTCAAAGGTCCTTTTGACCTACTCAAAAATGAATTTCAGGTAAACAAAAAAATTCAAAATATCAATGTTTTTATTAGATAAAAAACTAAAAATCAAAATTGCTTCCAGCTGACATTTGAGACAGATATATAGGTATGTATGAATGTATGTATGTATGTATGTATGTATGTATAAAATGGAATGTCAGAATTAAAGTAAATGCTGTTAATTGGAGGGACTAATTTATATTACAAATGTTATTAAAAATATGTAAATGTGGCTAACATCACACAAGCTAAAAATGTTATTTGAATACATTTGTTCAAATGTCTGACTAATCTAATACACCGCAGACAAAGAACAGTCCTAGATGTTAGCATACACACTGCATGAGTATCTTTTCATTAGTCAATGTGTATTATGCAACTGATCTCCAAATAATACTAAATTCAGCCAATCCCATGTCTCAAGCTCACAAATACTCTAGTTATTCTCATTACATGTAAGGAGGAAGACAGTTGTATTATAATGTGATAAAATAGTTTAAATTTGTAGTGAAGTTGTATAACAAAAACAATAGAAATAAAACCAACAAATCTTTAGTTCATAAATATATGTAGAAAATAGTCCCACACCACAATATCAGATTGCAAAGGATAAAGTTTTATGAAGCCATGTATCTATTGCTCAGGATTGTGGGACAGTAATTAGCCTGTACGGTTAAACCACTAATTTGCAATTATCATAATTTGTATAAAGAATTATGTGGAACATGAGAATGTCGGAGATGAGAAGGAGGGGAGAAGATTAGAGTTGGGTACTTAAAAAATTAATTACATAGATTGATTTACACTTTCCATGCATAACAAGTTATATAAATGAAATGTCAATAACCTTGAGTTTTTTTAATTGCTCACCTAAGATAACGTCAAACATTTCTTTTCTGATGTATGAAAGTAACATACATGGTGTCACTGTCTCAACTGAAGATATTTTTCCAAGAAGTAAGACAAAAGAAAACAAAAATATGGTGATGACTTAAATCGCAACTCAAAATCTGCAATTTATAGAAGCTAAATTATAAAAATATAAAACCTAAGTACATCTGTTAATACTAATACATTTTTGAATGTTTCAATTACAAAGAATCTGATCCAAATCATTTTTGCTTTACGAAGCAACTAGTGTCTAATAAAGTCCGCATAAGGTCATAATTATACAGTGTCTTTAAAACAGGAATAATACATTTACTTGTTGCAGGTAAGATGTTAAATACTCAATTCTTTACCCAAGGGTTAGAACCAATGAATACACCGTACTTGAGGTATGATATTTTAAGACTGTGCACTCTCTTCCTTTTTCTGTACACACCTTAAACTATATGCTTTTTTTTCTTTACAAGATTGGATTTGATATGATCTACTGTTTTTCTTACACAATGCAGATAATATCAGGAAATTACATATTTCAAAGAGACTGCCTTTAAAAGCAATGAATTACCTTAATGACTTAAATTTCAAACGTATACACTTTATTTTCAATTGTGTAACTGACTTGTTTTACTATACAACCAAGTCATCTATTTCTGCATTATGGAGAGTTTACCTACTGAATTTCAATTATACAGTTAAATATATCTGTTAGAAAAAAATAAATATACAAAAAACCTGAAAGTTTTGAAATTATTTTTCAACTGCAAAATCATTGTAATCCAGTCAAGATCTGGAAAATAGTTTACTTAATTTCACAGG
This sequence comes from Tamandua tetradactyla, assembly GCF_023851605.1. NCBI lineage: Eukaryota > Metazoa > Chordata > Mammalia > Pilosa > Myrmecophagidae > Tamandua > Tamandua tetradactyla. The sequence continues at coordinate 135,272,884 of NC_135331.1, forward strand.
AGGATTTCTGTACAAATTTAGTTACAAACAATCTAAAAAGCCCAAATACATCACTTTCCATTCTTCTTAAAGACAATTAAATGACAGCTAACATTTATCCTTACCAGCAATAAGTAAAGAAATCATTATGTAACATATTTTGTCAAGGTTCAATTTGAAGACTTTCTTTTTCTGTCAGGGTCAGACTGATATATATTTGCCCCATCCTCACTTTTTAAAAATGCAGAATCTGAAACTTTCGGTTACATTTTTGTACCATACCAGTCCTAAGAAAATCCTACTTTCTTAAAAGTTTTTTTTTTTTTTTAAGGACAATTTTAAACAATAGAAATGGTATTCATGTTTGTTTTTAAGGTATAAAATAACTAAATGTACCATAAACAAATAAATAACTGCTTTCCTTTTCCATAACAGTACATATAGCAATACATTCTCCTAAGTCATATAGTTATCATTTACAATAGACAACTTAATTTTACTAATGATGCAAAAAATAATAGAATACAAGGCACAATCATTAAATGGAATTTTTCTTTAGGGTGTATATTGACATACCAGCGTGATAAGGATACCTTAAAAAGTGCAGAAAAACACAATGTGCAATGAGACCACTGTATAAAACATGATTGCATAAAAAGTGATTTGGCCTATTTTTAACCTTTAATAATTGAAAATAACCAATTTCCCCTTAAAATTAAACTATAAAGTATGACATTTTAAAATTATTTTTATTCTAGCGCTATCTAAAAATCCTGAAAAAAGAATTTATACCTGGGTAATAGTATATAAGTATGTGTTTGTATATATATTTAATTATACCCATTTATCAATATATACACATACACACACAGACACATTTCTTTGTAAGTCATTTTAGCCTATCAGATATGTCTAAAGTTTAGAAATGACATTAATCCAGATCAACAAGTAAACATCAAATCCCATACCTTTTTCCTGTATTTTCCTTGAATCCTTTAACCACTTAAACATTTTACTTTAAAACATCTCTGTCAAAGGACCCACCAGTGCATTATTTTCTATTAGTACCAAAAAAAAAAGATACATCTCAGCATAACTCTTCAGAATAATATATAGCCTTTTTCCAATATCGAAAATTGTATGCTGTCCTGACAGTCAAAACAGGCTTTCCACTGCACTGATTCTCAGTCTTTGGCACAATAAACAGAGATTGAGTGATTGATATAAGAATCAAGGTCTGAAAAATTAGACAGTCAAATGTTTTCCAATGTGGATATGTTTCCTTTTTATCAGTACATTTTCTCTTAAGTTTGGCAGAAATGGAATAAAGCAAAAGCTTCCTCTAGATTCTTTGTAGATGAAAGTTCTACAATTAAAATTAAGTTTTTTAGGGTATCAAATGCTGGAAATTTTATATTTATCTTTACTGGAAACACAATTCTTAATTTACTGTTATTCTGTGTAACAGCTGTCTTCCTGTGGCACGACTTCTGTATCAACAGAAACGTACCTTGTGTGGTCAAAAAATAAACATTCATTTTAACATGAAATGCTCTATCACTAAGAACATTATGCTCCTTAAAAGTGTAGCAGAACTGTCTTTCCCATAAACAAATCAGGAATTCATTATAGGTCCTCAATTTCTTTTGTTTCAAACAGTGAACAAAATGAACGTTGAATGCATAACCTACCTAAGGGCAATAAATAGCAAACATTTAAAATATATATATATATGTATATATTTATATATATATTCATTTAAAGAAGTGAAGTATCTTGTTTGTTTTTTGCAAATCAAACCATAACATTCCCTAATCCACCATAGCAGCAAGGAAGCAGAAGCCTTAATTCTCCTTATTCCTTAACTGTACCTGCTTTATATATTTTAAAGTAAAATATTCTGATACAAGTTACCAACCAATTAAATTAGCTTTTGCTTTTTCAGTCAACTTTCGGACTCGGCCTCTACTAGAAGTTCCAAAAGTCAAAGACGTGTCTTCAAACAACAGCTGCCTCTGCTCCTCCTCAGAGTCATCTTCATTATAGAAAGCTGTCCTTCGACCTTGGTTTCTAGTTCTCATGTGGGGTTCAGAGCCTTTAAGTTCTTCAAACTCATCTTCCTCATCAATAGGGTCATCTGTCTTTTTTCGATTACTCCTCCTTAGTATTTTAACACTTGAAGGAATCATGAGATCTGAGTCTAGTTTTTGTGTTTTCATCTTCCTTTTGGGTCTTCTGCCTCCACGATTCTTTTTCTTTAACAAATCTTCCTTTACGATACTACTTTCAGAAAGAAAACTGCATGTTGAGGAAGGAACTACTTCATCTCTGATGAGATGCACATTATTTTGCTCTGAATTTTCTGGCTTTGTATACTGTAGTTTTTTGGGTTTTCTGCCCCTTTTCTTATGTATAACTTCACCACTACTGTTATTAACTTCTACCTTAGGTTTTCTTCCAGGTCCCCTCTTTACAAGTTTGGATGGCTGCCCTCCATGGCCATTTACTTGGATGCTTCCTGGTACAAGAGCGTTGTTCTTACAATCTCCTACAAGGAGATAACAACACACTTAATACATGGATTACTTTTTTGTTTGACCCTCAAATTAGCCAGTAAGGCTACTGCTATACTTCAGTGCAAAGACATAATCCTAATTTTTACTAAAATGAGAAAAGAAACTTAGAAAAAAATGAGTTTAATAATATTACTTTTTACTTAAAACTCACAGAGAAACAATCCAAACGATGTCATCAATGCCTTGTTTAACATGAGGGAAGTGACGCTTAGAACAAATAACTTGTCTAACTTAATACATAAAATGAGATAGAGCTGGAATTAGCCAAGATTTCTTAATCTTACCACCTTTACTATATATTTTAATATATGTACATTTTTCCATTACAGAAAATAACCTCTTTTATTTTGTGTAGAACTGAACAATTATAAAACATTTTACTCCTTATTGGATTTTTGTTTGCCTACCTTAGAAGAGCTCAATTATGGAAAATAACCTTAGTGTAAAATTTATGACCTTTTAATTTGGTAGTGTGAATAATTAGGTATATCATCTACCCTAAATCCCTCTAAATCATTTTACCTATGAGGGAAGGAGGAATAAGGGATAATCAAGGCTGGAATGATTTTTAACTCTTATCTGATCCCCTTCTGGATGTGGTATCTTTTCTGATATCGGAAAAGAGTTTATAGTCTAAATATTTCTTTGCAAATATAAATCAGGATCTCCTAATCTTCCTATGCAAGGGGTTTGAAAATACATCTGCTGGAATAATTTATATCAGCTACTCTATAAAAACTATCACACCTTTGACAGTTTTCATGTAAGTTACTGTTGGGTCAAGGGTTGTGCTATTGGAACTGTATGAAGAAGATAAAAAAAGATAACTCAATGTCAGCTGTTCTTCTCGGGCCTTTCAGAAACAGCCCTATCTTCTTATGTTACTAAATGGCAAATGACTGATTTAATAATCCTAAGAAATACTGATTACATGAATAAATCAAAACCACTATGTGAGCTTCGATAACTGTGATAAATACCCCACTGTAACAAATTCCATGATAAATACCACTAGACTTCATATAAACAAATAAAATGCTTGAGATCAAATTCCAAATCTGTAGGATCTGGTGATCATGCTGAACTGCCATCAGTTAAATATTTTCTACCCAACAACTACATTAAAATGCCTGAAGATCCTGTATATCTTTTATTTGCTTTTAAACTACTGACAAAGGCTCTGACTATCGAGTCTATGTATCCAGTAAAAGTTCTATAGATGGGCTTGAAGGATCCCAGGAACCCTTTGAAATCATAGAAAATTTTGTGTGGATACATCTTTACTGTTGAAGGAAAGGACTATAGCTTTGATCAATTTTACAAAGAAATACACAACCTAAAAAAGTTAAGAACTAATGTACTCAAATTAATCTTACCTCTTTGTGCTTATCAGATGTGGCTACTAGGAAATTTAAAATTACATATGTGGTTCACATCATATTTCTATTAGCACTACTCTCAACTATCACTGTTAATGAATTATTTAATAGTTATCATATTTCTATACCATATTGCAACTACTTTTGAATACTTCTAATACTCAAAAATTTAAATCACATTGGCTACTGGACTTCCCCATCATAATGCTAGAATTATATTTATAATTCACTATACATTTGTTTTCTCTAGGATTCAAGGACTGACAGAAGAAAGGCCAACATAATTCAAAATGTTGAATTCAGTTCAGAAAGATAGCTAATACAAAAACGTGATGGAATCATTTACATCATTTAATTTACTCAAACACATACTGTCTACTATATATTCCAAATATAGGTGATTAAAAGATGTGTACTTAAAGACAGAAGCTCAGAATTCACCGAAAAGTAAAGACATGCTGAAAAATAAAAAAGAACAGTTCTATCAACACTCTAAGTACCACAAAAACTAATTTAAAGGGTGTTCTGGGGACACAAAGAAGTGCTTGATTATGTTTAAAGAACTCAGAAGTGGAGATGATATTTGAAATATAATAGACCAATTAAACTAGGAGCAAAAAGGCATTAAAAAAAAAAGAAGGTAGACAAAAATAACAATTTTCAGGGACTTCTAAGTGGTTTAGGATGGCAAGGGACATACAAGGGAGAAAGAAGGTCAAGCTGGAAAGCAAGGGAAAAGCCAAGTAATGAAGAGTCTTGTATATTACAAAAAAAAAAAAATCTGATTTATATTTGATTCAAAGGCAGGAGAAGGGGCAGGCCATGGTGGCTCAGCAGGTAGAGTACTCCATGTCAGAGACCAGGATTCGATTCCCAGTGCCTGCCCATACAAAAAAAAGGGGGGGGGGGGGTTTGGGGAAGATTTTAGGTCTGTGTATATGATGAACATGTGTCAACAAGAAATGACCAGAAGGTAACTTGGCTGCAATGTGGAGAATGGACTGGGTGAGGAAGAGTTGAGAACAGAAGCAAGAGATCAATTAGGGAAATAAGATGACAGTCCAGATGGGAAATTACATGAACCCGAATTAAGACCAAGTAAGTGAGAACGAAGAGGAAGGAATGGATTTAAGAGATGTTAGGGAGGCAGAAATGGCAGAAAGTAAAGCCTACTGAATAATTAGGAGGCTGAGGAAAATGATAGCATGACTCCTAAGTTTATATAAGTAGGATTTCAATGCCTCTAATTAAGCCAAAATGAGATATTTCAGAAGAGAAATTAAATTGTGAATGAGATTTCTAGAGGAACGCTGAAGTGGAAATGCCTTATAAATATCTGGAAGTCATGATAACAAGACTTATTCTTGGGCTGCTGCTGCCAAGAAGCCAAAGTTCTTTTAACATGTCATATGGTATATTTTTTCACTTACTTTATCCATTTTCAGAAATAAAACCTCTAAAATAAAACCCATGGATCAAAGAGAGGCATAACTGTGAGGGTCAAAAGTTGCATACAATAATGGAGGCCTGAATGTAGATAATTCAAATGAATTATTATTAAGTAAAGTCAGCGTGTTATATTTTGTGACTTAATTACAACTTAAACACTTTTCTAGAAAGTGAAAATGCTACTACACTGGCTTACTAAGTCCAATTTAATTTCAACTTTGAGGATATACTTTTTTTAGGTTTTATAATAAGCAAGTTATTTAATTTGCTCCGTTAAAAGCCTTAAATCCTAGAATCTACTTTTACTTCCATATAGCATGCTTTTCTCATCTTTCTATATTTAATGACAATGCAGTTTGTTTTTGGTACAGAGCTGCAAATAAAAAAATGTCTAACTAAAATTATCAACTAATACAGAATATGTAATTCTTAAAATGAGCAACCAGAAATGTGTGTATAAATGGTAACTCCAATGAAAGGATCACTTTTAAGAGGGATCTATTGTATCTTGAAAGATACAAATAAGACTTTACCTTGCTCAATGACAGGTGATGACTTTGAAAGCATGGATGACTTTGAGAGTACAGATGACTTCATTTTACGTTTGACTGGCTTTTCCTTTTCCAGGTTTTCTTTTGTAGAATTATTCCTAATGCCATGACTAAAACTGGATTGACCAGGACTTGAAAGAGGATTCAAGACTTTCGAATGTTTCATGGAATTCTCCAGTACTATAAAACACACACAAAAAGAAAAAAAAGGTAAGAGGTATTGAACCTAAACATATGCATGGTTGGAATTGCTTCTAATCTAAAGTGCTTGAATGAGCCAAGAGGACAAAACCTGGAAGATGTGTAAAGCTTCCTTATGTAATATATTTTCAAAATAGGAAAGAGGCATACACAACTAAAAATTCTTAATGGTCTCAGCCCTTTAGCAGCTATCCTGGCACTTCAAGATTATGAAGGCAAGTCTTGGCAAACTGTTAACCAAGCATGGGTAGAGGATTTAAATTCAGGCAGTCTGCATCACAGTTGCCATTATTCGTCACTGCTATTCCTAAACCTCAATTTTCATGTTATTAAAAACAAAATTTCTTCTAAAAAAAAAAAAGGCAAAAACAATGATAAAAACAGAAATTAATAGCATATGCTGGAGTTTACCAAAACCCAGTACATTTCATCTGGCAAAGTAAAAGTGTAAGTAATTCACGTTTGTAACTTTACAAAAAAGCAAACAGAAAAGAATATCATACACACTTCAACTTAAAAACTGTAACTGATTCTTACTTGTTTTCCCTGGCATTACAGATGTATTAGCTTTCGAAATAAAAGTCTTTCCTGCTGAAGAAGTAGATGGTTGCTCAGTGATAACTGGATCTACAGCCACTCGGTTACTTCTGGTTCGAACCACAGAACTGGATTCTGTTTTACCATTTATCTGAGCAGTATTGTGCCTCAGTGGTATTGATCGTGTTGGTATAGAGAATGGAGAGGTAGAGATATCTGACTTCAGTTGAGGTTTTAAGATCCTTTTTTTCCTTTCAGGGCTACAAATAAAATAATACTTTTTACTCATTTTTATAGCTCTATGTAGATGAATAAAACACATCCATTTTATAATACTGTCAGACTAAATATTTGTACTATTATGAAATATGTTAAAATATGAGATTTGTAGTGGATTTCATATGGTTGTGAGCCTTTGAATAGTGAATATTTAGTGAAGGATTGCTGTAAATGCTAAAGTTATATGACAGAAAGCATGATGCCATCACTATCCTAAAAATGCTGTTTTAGCAGTTTGAATTTAAGCACTTACACTAGTATAGCTTTAGTTAAAAGATTAAAAATCCTCCACATCATAGGAACTTGCATGTCAAATATATCATTCTGCAATATAGGGAATAGTAAAGGAAGCATTAAAAAACACCAAGTTCTATAATTTAGATGTCCAAATTATAGATCAGGTGATGCTATTTAAAAGAGAAATACCTTGATGCAGCACTACTGGAAACGGAGCTGCTTCTGTTTCTTTTTTTTCTCCTTTTTGTTATTGTATTTCTTTTATGAAAACGAAGAGCAGATTTATAATCTGATAAAACTGAACTAATGTGCTCTTCAAAGAAAGCAGACAGGCGTAAACTCATGCTGTAAATCTATAAAAAGAAAAAAAACTGTGTTCAAACATTCCTGGAAGAAAAATGCCTGTATAGTAAATATTAACATATAATAAAATTACTTTTCTATCAAAATTATTTAAATTTAAAAATTGCTTTCCCATCTTTTCTAATAAAAGAGTGAAACTGAAACATTTTTACAATTAAATTATTTTGGGGGTTTAGATTAGGAATCTTCCAAGCTTTGAGATTCTTAAGGCTGAATTTACACGACAGAAACAAAACTCCTTCTTGTGAATGCTATCATACTGAAACTGTCCTTGAGGGTTTTGAACCTCTTCTCCATTGCTATCTAAAACTAGCAGCTACTGGAGGGAATTGCCTGAAAATGTAGTGCTGTGTTCCAGTAGCCATGTTTCCTGATGATGACTGAACAATGATATAGCTTTCACAATGAGACTCTGTGAATGTGAAAACCTTATGTCTGATGCTCCTTTTAGCTACTATATCAAAAGAAGAGAACATATGGAATAAAAATAAATAATAGGGGGAACAGATGTTAAAATAAATTCAGTTTGAAATAGTGGTAGGTGAAGGCAAGGGGTAAGGGGTATGGTACGTATAGTTTTTTTTTTTTCTATATCGTTTTATTTCTTTTTCTGTTGTCTTTTTATTTCTTTTTCTAAATCGATGCAAATGTACTAAGAAATGATGAATATGCAACTATGTGATGATATTAAGAATTACTGATTGTATATGCAGAATGGAATGATTTCTAAATGTTTTGTTAGTTAATTTTTTTTAACTAATAAAAAGAAAAAACTAGCAGCTACTCCTTCTCATTTCATGTCTAGACATCACCCTTTTGTGATGTCTTATTGATAAAAGAGAAGTAAATGATATTCATACTAGCACTTATTTTTATTCATCACTCACAAAAAAAATGCTTCTTTCCACATAATGTGGAAAATAATTGGAAGAAGTAAGCACAGGTAGCTCTAGTACATACCAGGAAAATTCTTAAATAATATCTACTCAATCATACTACTGCAAGAAAAGTAACCACTCCTAAAACTATGTTGAAGAATGACATCAGTGTTCTTTCACAGAAGAGACAAAACTGAAAGTTGTGAATTCTTTTCTGCACTAGAATACTAGTAAAAACATAAAGTCAATTTTGCTCTAGGTTTTAAATAAACATAACATTTAGCTATTAACATATTTTTCCAATATTACCACTTAATTTAAGTCTAAAAGCAAATAATTTAGTATATACCCTTGATCTTTTGCTTGGTGTATATGCTTTGGAATTACTAAAAATAAGTCTGACATCTTTACATAACTCCATTGGTGACTCATAGTTTCCAGCCTCTAAAGTTTCTCTAACAGTAGCAAAATCCATAGGAGTGTCAATGATGTCTCTGTAGTCCTAAGAGGCAAAAGAAGTGGTATTATTATTATTATCATTATTATTATTATTACTACAAAGTATTACTTGTCAGCACAGTAATTCACATGATTTCTATAGTGAATGCGAATCTACAACTATTAATAATCACTCCTGTTTCCTTCATCAATCTCCCTTTTTTCAAACAGGTTTTATTTAGTTCAGGCCCTCTACCTTCTACTGTAAGCAATATAGGACTGGAATCTAAGAATATAGAAAGAAGCACCTCCTTTTATCTGGCTGGAAAAGGGATCCTCTAAAGGATATGGCTGAGTTACATTGGGAAAAGAGGATTAAAAAGAGTAATGAAAAAGTTTCAACTCTACAGCTATAAAAATAACTTCAATATAAAAAACACAAAACTTTATACTTTCTATAGATTCTAAAAGTTTCTGACTTATTGAAGCATAATTATAATAATGGGAATATGGCAAATGTCCCATTTATATGGAGGCCTGAGTTCCAGTAACCTCAACTTCAGTACCATTGGGAATTTTGCAGTCATCAAGAGACATGAATGTAAACAGTTGTCACAAATTTTATATGCTTCATTACACAAGGGAGAAGTAGACTCACCCAAGGTCTCCACCTTATCAATTGTGTATAAAATGAGGAAAAGGATTAGAAGCAATAAAGACAGACAAGTGAAAGCATAGGAGCGAGAGAGAGAGAGAAGAAAAAGCATAAAATTATCAAAATATGGTGTCTTTTTAGCAGGGGCAAAGAGCACTATACCTATTCAACAGCTTCTAAAGTATATAACTCAATTATCTGAACTATAATAACTAGATTTTACATCAGTTATTTCAATTATGATAAATATATTTGACTGTAAAATAAAGATTCAATAAAAGGCAGGGTTATTAAAGAATTTGATATTTTTCTTTCCAAATACATGTATATATAATAAATGTTTGGCATTCTGCCTTTCAAGTTAGCCTAGGAGGCTATACACAAGTTGCAATCATACCACCTTTGTGAATAGGGACAGTTTTATTTCTTTCCAATCTGTATGCCTTTTATTTCTTTTTCTTGCCTCATTGTGCTTGCTAGAGAACTTTAGCTGTAGGTTTTTTGTAGACGTTCTTTATCAAGTTCTTTATCAACTCCCCCTCTATTCCTAGTTTCCCGAGAGTTCCAAAAATCAAGAATGGGTGTAGAATTCTGTCAAAGGTTTAATCTGTACAGATTGGTCATATGATTTTTCTTCTTTAACCTGTTAATATGACAGATTACATTGATCTGATTCTGGGGATACTGAACCAGACTTCTATCCTGGAATAACCCAATCATTTTTATAACTTACTGAATCATACTTGCTAGGATTTTAAGAATTTTTACAACTATATTCACAAGAGATACTGACATGTACTTTTTTTTTTTTTTTTTTTTTACCATCTTTGATTTTGATGTCAGATAATATTTCTATGGCTTCACAGGAGGAGTTGGAAAGTATTTCCTCCTCATCTAATTTCTGGAAGAGATTATAATAGAATTGATATTAATTCTTTAAACATTTGGAACAATTCTTCAGTGGAGTCATTTGGGTCTCAAATAGTGTTTCCTGAAGGTTTATAAGCTTAATTATAAAATCTTTAATAGTTATAAAGCTATTCAAATTATTTATTTCATAATAAGTGAGTTTGTGGTAGTTTGTACTTTGAGATTTGACCCATTTCATCTAGGTTATCAAATTCACAGGTAGAGGTGCTTGAGGTCCTTTATTATCTTTTGATATCTTCAGGGTTTGTAGTGATACATCCTATTCCATTCCTGATATTAAAAATTTGTCTTTTCTCTTTTTATCTTTGTGAACTTTAACAGATGTTTGTTAATTTTGTTGATCTTTTCAAAGAAACAGATTGTGACTTCATGGATTTTCTCATTTTTCTGATTTCAATGATCAATTTCTGTGCTTATCTTTCTCCTTTTTGGTTTATTTTGATCTTCCTTTGCTAGTTTCTTGATAGGGGATATTATTATTATTATATTATTTTCTCTATTTCTCATGCAGAATTTAGCTCTATAAATTTTCCTTTAGGCACTGCTTCTGCTGATCACATAAATTTTCATATGTTGCATGCATTTTCATTGAGTTCAGTGTAAATTTGTATTCCCAATAAGATTTTCTCTTTGGCCCACTGATTACTTATTAGGGTATGAGCTAGTTTCCAAGTGTTTGAAGGTTTTACTGTTATTTTCCTTTATTATTTACCTAGTTTGATTCCAGTATAATTGGAAGACACATACTATATGATTTTAGTTACTCTAAATTTATTAAGGTATTTTATGGCCCAGGATATAGTCTGTTTTGATGTATTCTCCACAGGCACGTGAAATGAATGTGTATTCTGCTGTTGTTAGGTATTCTATAAACGTCAATTAAATCTTGTCAGTTAATGGAGGTGCTGAGTATTTCTATTTCTTTGCCGATTTTCTGTCTAGTTGTTGAGAATGTTTAAGTCCCCAACTATAATTGTGGATTTGTCAATGTCTTCTTTCTGTTCTATCAATTTTTATGTCACATTTTCAAGGTCTGCTGGTTTGGGAGGTACACATTTAGGACTGTTCTGTCTTTTGGTGGATTGACACTTCTATTCTCATGTCTTTCTCTGTCTCTGTTATTTTCTTTGCTCTGAAATCCATTTTATCTGATATTAACATAGCCACTCTTGCTTTCCTTTCATTAATGTTTTCATAGTATATCTTTTTCTCATTCTTTTACTTTCAACCTTCTTATGTCACTAGATTTGAAGTGAGTCTCTTGCGGACAGCAAAAAGTTGGGTCATATTTTTAAATCCACTCTGTCAATCTCTTTTAATTAGTATATTTATTATTTGCATCTTCTCTTTTTTACATTGTCAGCCTAGCTAAGGAGCCATTGATTTTACTGATTTTTCTCGAAGAACCAACTTCTGTTTTGTTGAATCTCTCTATTGTTTTTATGATCCCAATTTCATTTATTTATGTGCTAATTTTGTTATTTCTTTCCTTATGCTTGCTTTGGGGTTAGTTTTCTGTTCTTTCTCTAGTTCCTCCACGTGAAGAATTAATTCCTCGATTTTTGCTTTCTTCTTTTTGAATATCGGTATTCATTCTATTATGTTCTGAGAAAGTGTTGTTTATAATTTTGATCTTTTTAACTTTATTGAGACTTTCTTTGTGACACAACAAATGGTGTCTATCCTGCAGAATGATCCATGAGCACTTGAGAATAATGCATATTCTGTTGTGGTGGAGTGCTTTTCTGTAAATGCCTATTAGGTCTAGTTCATTTAAAATTTATTCAAAACCTGTTTCCTTTTTGATCTTCTGTCTACATGTTTAAGCCATGGATGAGAGTGGTATATTTAAGTCTCCATCTATTACTGTAGAGATGACTACTCCCTTCAATGCTGTTAGTGTTTGCCTCATGTATTTTTGAGCACTCTGGCTCAGTGCATAAATATTTATGATTGCTGTGTCTTCCTGATGAATTGTCCCCTTTATGTTTTCCTGTGTCTATGCTAACTGTATTTCATTTGAAGTTTAATTTGTCAGATATTAGTACAGCTACCCCCACTCTTTTCTGGTTGTTGTTTGCATGAAATATCTTTTTCCAATCTTTCACTTTCATTGTTTTTGTCCTTGGCTCTAAAGCGAGTCTCTAGTAGACAGCACATAGGTAGGTTCTGTTTTTCAATCCATTCTGCCAGTCTATGCCTTTTTTTTTTGCATGGGCAGGCACCAGGAATTGAACAGTCTGTCTTTTGATTGAAGAATTTATCCATTAATATCTAATGCTACTACTGTAAAGGCACTACTTTTTTCTACCATTTTGTCTTCAGGATTTTATATGACATCTTATTTTTCGCTCTCATTTTACTCTTACTAATAATTTTCATTTCTACACTCTTCCAAACCTTTCTTTCCTGTCCTTTTTCTGTAGCATCCCCTTTAGTATTTCTAATATATACAGCCAGTCTCGGTTCATAAACTCTCTCAGTGTCTATTTGTCTGGAAATATTTTACACTCTCCCCCATTCATTTTTGTTTTGGGAAGGTGCATGGTCTGGGAAATATCTCCCTCATTTTTGAAGGACAGTTTTCTCACATATAGAATACTTCATTAGCAATTTTTCTCTTTCAGTATCTTAAATATATCATAACACTGTCTTCTCGTCATCATGGGTTCTGCTGAGAAATCTGCACAGTCTTCTCAAACTTCCCTTGAATGTGATGGATTGCTTTTCTCTTGCTGCTTTCAGAATTCTGTTGTCTTTAACAGCTAACAATCTGATTAGTAAACAACTTGGAGTATGTCTATTTGGATCTATTCTGTGTGGGGCATGCTGTTCCTTAGATCTGTAATTTTATGTCTTTCATAAGAGTTGGGAAATTTTCAGTGACTGTTCCCTCCATTACTCTTCCTGCCCCTTTTCCCTTCTTTTTCCCTTGTGGGACACCCAAAACACATATATTCATGCACTTGATGTTGACATTCAATTCCTGAAGACCCTGCTCATATTTTTCTATTTTTTTCCCTACCTATTCTTTTGCGTGTAGGATTTCAGGTGTCCAATGTCTTTCCTGTGAGGCCTTTTGATTCTGTTTTTTCTATCCTGCCAAGGAGCTGGCACTTGTCAACCCACAGCTCCCCACCAGCGTAAAGTGGTGCAGTGCCTTTAATTCTCAACAAACCATATCCCTATAAGGGGTCTGTCTGAGACAGAGGCTAAGGCAGAAGGTGGGCTTAACTGTTTGTTTTCCAGCCCCTGGTATCTAAATTCCCGAAATGAGAGCTACCACTTGTGCTGGTACCCCCACCCATTCTTGCATTTTCTTGAAGAAGACAGACCCATTAGGGAATTATCCCTCTGACTTGACTAGTCAGTCTCTCAGACATACTTTAATTCCTCTCTTCCCTGGGGTAGTTTTGAAACCTAAGATTGCCTGCAGCTTTATTTAACAGACTACCTACGAGTAAAAAACAAAACAAAAACCTTTTCAGAACTGGACCCTAGCCCTCCCAGAATCAACTGTGCTGGAGTTAGTGCCTGGTTCTATATGTCCCTTTGGGGGTGGCACAGCCCTTTTCCAGTATTCTCAAGCTTGGCCAACTCCAAGAATCTATTGTTCTTTTTCCCATTCATCGCACCTCCTCTCTGCCAGGGAGCTACCTCCAGGTTCCTTTCATGCTTGCTCTGGGTTTATCTGGGCTTGGTGCTTGTATTGAGCAGCCAAATTTCTTAATTCCATAACTAGAGTTTAGCTGAGTTACCCTTCCTTGCTCCTAGTAGAGACTGCTTCTTTTTTCCCACAGGAAAAAAACTCCAAAACAGCCTGCTGTGGAAGCTGGAAAGTGGCGTCAGCCTCCAGAGCTTGGGAGACTACTTTCACTTCCACACTGTGATCTCAGCCCTTCCACATGTAGCAGACTAGTGTATGATGCGTCTGGACATATGAGATCACAAACGGTTGTTTCAAATAGTTTCTGGATGTTTTCTAGCTGCTCTAGAAGCCAAACTAAATCCCAAATCTCCCTATGTTGCCATCTTGGCCTGCCTCCCCCTAACTGGTATTAATTAGACCATATATATTTAATGTATTTTTTTGCATATCTATTTAATATAATTATTGACATGTATTAAATGTGATTTTATTTTTTGTTTTCTGATTCGTCTTTTTTTTGTTTTCTTTCCCCAACCCTCTTGTATGTATTTAAAGTTTTTTAGATTCCATTTTCACTGATGTATATGGTACCTGTGGCTATATCTCTTTGTACAGCTTAAGTGGTTGTTCCAAGCTTCTTTTTTTTTTTTTCACATGGGCAGGCACTGGGAAGTGAACCCGGGTCCTTCGGCATGGCAGGCAAGCATTCTTACCTGCTGAGCCACCGTGGCCCGCCCTGTTCCAAGTATTTTACAATATGTACATGATTTGCCAGTCTACTGGTATTGACATTTTACAAGTTGAGGTGTAAAAACCTCCCCTTCCTTCTGTCCTTTTACCTTTCCTTATTTATAATAACCACCTTAAATATTTCCACTATATACCCTGAAAACCGTATTAGAAGATATTACAGTTTGGGCTTCAATTAAACATGATTTAGAAAACTCAAAAGAAGCCCATTGTATATACCCATATTCTTGCTTACCACGTTGTACCTTACTGAGGTCCTAAGACAACACCTTTTATCATTACCCTTCTGTTTGAACATCCTTTAGTCACTCTTTTATGTCAAATCAGCTAGTAACAAATTCTACCCCTGTGAATGTCTTGCTTTCTCCTTCATTCCTAAAAAATACTTTAACTTCATATAAAATTCTGGCCTGAAAGTTTTTCTTTCAGTACTTCAAAGATGTTACACCACTTTTCTCTTCCTTTTGATGAGAAATCCACAGGCATTTGAATTGTTTTTCCCCCTACAGGTAATGTATCATTTCTCTCTGGCTGCTTTCAAGATATTCTCTTTTTCAGTTGCCAGAAATTTGTTATGATACTGCAGCTGAAAGAAGATTTCTTTGGGTTTATCCTGTTTGGGGTATGCCTAACTTCTTGAATCTGCACGTTTATGTCTTGTGAAAACTGGAATTTTTCTGCTATTATTTCTTTGAATACTTTTTCAGCTCCATCTTCTTCCTCATTTTCTCTGTTATTCAGATGATATGAATGTTACATCTTTTATTATAATCCTAACATGACCCTAAGGATATGATTTTTTTTTCCAATTTATTTTTTTGTTCAGATTGAGCAATTTCTATTTTTTTTAATCTTCAAGTTCACAGATTCTTTCTTCTGTTCTCTCCACTGAAATTTTTATTTATTATTTTTTAAATGTTTTTTATTGTTAAGTGTAACATTTATACATGCAAAAAGAAAGAAAAAGCATTGATTTTCAAGGCACACTTCAATAAGTTGATACAGAACACATTTCAAGATTGGTTAAGGGTTACCATTCTACTATTTATAGATTTTTCTTTCTAGCTGCTCCAAAACACTGGAGGCTAGAAGAAACTTCTTTTTCTTTCCTTGTGAAAAATATATCAAAAAAGCAATAAATTTCAAAGCACATCACAACAATTAGTTGTAGAACAGATTTCAGAGTTTTGTATGGGTTACAATTCCACAATTGTAAGTTTTTATTTCAGGCTGCTCTAAGATATGAGACTAAAAGAAATAACAATATATTGATTCCACAATCATAAGCATTTGTTAAACCCTACCCTTCTCTGTATAACTCTACCATCACTTTTCACCTTTCTTCCACTCTTCATGGGTATTTGGGCTATGCCCATTCTAACTTTTTCATGTTGGAAGGTATTTTTGATAATATGGGGTAGGGGGATGGAACTAGTTGATATTCTGGAAAGCTCATCCCTTTTCACTACAGGACTTATCTTTTCCAGGGACTCATCTGGAATTTGTACGCTTCTGGAAAGTTACCCGAGTAAATGGAACCTTTGTAGAATCTTAAATATTGCCCTAGGTGTTCTTTAGGATTGGCTGGAATGGTTGTGGTTGTGGTTTGGCAAGTTATGGTAGGTAGCAATGCCTAAATGAAGCTTACCTAAGAGTGACCTCCAGAGTAGTCTCTCAACTCTATTTGCACTCTTTCAGCCACTAATACCTTATTTGTTACAACTCCTTTTTCCCCTTTTGGTCAGGATGGCACTGTTGATCCCATGGTGCCAGGGCCAGACTCATCCCTGGGAGTCATCTCCTATGTGGCCAGGGAGACTTTCACCCTGGATGTCACATCTCACGTAGGAGGAAGGGCAGTAATTTCACTTGCAGAGTTGGGCTTAGAGAGAAAGACCACTTCTGAGCAACAAAAGAAGTAACTCTTAGACAACTAGAAGTAACTCTTAGACAAACCTACAGGTAGGCAGAGCTTCTCTGCTACATACATAAGCTTCACAAGAGTAAGCCTCAAGATCAAGGGCTTGGCCTATTCATTTGGATGTCCTTAATGTTTGACACAGTATCAGGGGATTTTGTTATTATTTTTTTGGTGCTACTATTTCCATTTCCTTCTTCTTTTCATCTTCTACTCCTTTGCTGAGACTTTTTATTTTTTCATATGTTTAAAGTATATTCATAACTTTTCATTAAAGCAATTTTGATGGCTATTTAAAAAATATTTGTTAGATAATTCTAATGATTGTCTTTTCTCATTTAGTTTGAGGTCTTCCTGGCTCTTGGCATGACAAATGATTTCAATTGAAGCCTAGACATTTTGGGTGGCATTTTATGACTGTACCTCTTTTTAAAAATGTATTTCAGCAGGCCTCCTCTGAAGGGTGAAGGGAGGCACCACTTGTTATTGCCAGGTGGGGGTAGAAGTCCAAGTTCACTACTCTGCACCTACTGACACTGGGCAGGGGGTGGGGGGGTGAGGGGGCAGCGGTGGAGAGGAATTCCCTGTTACTGTAGAAAGGAGTACTGCTGGGAGTTTTGGCACTCTCGAGGCATCCACCGATATCACTCACTGTGAGGAGGAGTGTCTTATTACCAAACATCTATCTGGCCTTGACTGGCCCTTTGGGCAGGTGGTTCATTATAACTGAGCAGAGATTAAAGTCATGATTAGGGGAAGGGACAGCATTACTGTTAGATGTTTGTGTAACTGTAGGCTAGTCTCATGTACTTCACTGATATTTGGTGAGGAAAGGCTATACACTCAGACTTTGCTGGGGGACAGGGCAGAGCTGCTCAAGCAGAGTAGTTATTGGTGTAAGTATTTTTGTTTTGGTGGGCTTTCCCTTTCCTGGTCCTTTCACAGGAAAGCACTTTTCTTAGGCCATTATTTGTCTGTGCCCACTGCCAGCTTCTCCAGTAGCCAGAGTGGGATGTATACAGAAAAATGTAAACCCAGGGAATCATTACTGTGCCATTCCTCAGGTTCTGAGGTTCCTAACCTGTTTGTTTCTCTTCCCCATCTTTCAGAGTCCTCTTATGTCTATTTAAAATATAATGTCAGACTCCCAGGGTGTCTCTGGCAACATGGGAATGATATCCTGGGATAAACTGAGACTTACCATCAAGGGACTGAGAAAACCTTCTCAATTAAAATTGGAAGTCAGAAATGAGACAAAATAAAGTGTCAGTGGCTGAGAGATTTCAAACTGAGTCAAGAGGTTATCCTGGAGGTTATTCTTACACATTATACAGATATTCTCCTTTTCAGTTTATGGTATTTTGGAGTGGCTAGAGGGAGGTACCTGAAGCTGTAGAGCTGTGTTCCTGTGACCATGTTTCTTGAAGATGACTGTATAATGATACAGCTTTTGCAATGTCACAGTGTGATTGTGAGAACCTTGTGTCTGATGCTCCTTTTATCTACGGTATGGACAGATGAGTAAAAAATATGGATAAAAAATAAATAATAGAGGGAACAAAGGTTTAAATAAATTGAGTAGATTGAAATATTAGAGGTCAATGAGAGAGAGGGGTAAGGGGTATGGCTTGTATGGGTTTTTTTCTTTTTTCTTTCTTATTTCTTTTGCTGGAGAGATGCAAACGTTAAAAAAATTATCATGGTGATGAATACACAACTAAGTGATAATACTGTGAACCACTGATTGTACACCATGTATAGAATGTTTGTATGTCAAGTGTGTGTGTGTGTGTGTCAGAGAAAGCCCAGAATACAAATACCTGCAAGTACTGGATAAATTGCAACTTTTTAAATACACAGTTGAACTCCCAATAAACAAAAAGAAATCCATGGATTCCAAAAAATAAAAGAGAAAACTAAAAACCAGAATTAGCTCAGTTCTTCTAGGTATTTTTTTGCTTGAATTAGCCCAGTTTATTATTACATTTTTACATTGCTGGAATTAAAAATTTCCCCATATTTAAGAGTCACAATCCTTGTTTTTTAAAGGACACACAAGAAATCATTTTATTAAATTTATCTACTAATGAAACTTCTCTATTCTCATCATTGCAAGTTAAATTTATCAAAGCTTAAAAAAGATAGATAATGGCATATCCAGATTATACTCTCACACAGAACATTTAATTTTTATTTTCATATGAAACTATGAATACTATCTGAACTGAGTAACAACCAAATAATGAAAAAGAAATTACTTTAAGCTAACTTTAGATTGATATGACTACACAAAAATAAACACTTGGATTCATGCTTAAACTCTTTTAGCATGTATTCCATAAAGATCGTAAACTGGTATTACTTGAATAAATACAATAAAGGTACTTCATGTTCGTATATGGTATTTTACAGTTTAAAAAGCATTTTTATATATGCTTACTTCATTCCCATAACTGTGGAAAATGTTAAGTAAGAGTTATTATTCTTGTTTCCCAAATAATTGTTACAACAATAATAACAATTATACCAAATATAATAGGTTTGTGGAACTGTTGTGGGGAAAACAAATAGTAAGTAAATATTCCAATGAGAAGACAAAGAGACTTGCCTAAAGTCACACAACTGGCAAAACGCAGAGCTGGGACCCATATATCAATTTTTTATATTCTTAGGATATTTTCATTTTACCACAATATTCAACTTGGATGCTTATAGATAACCACATACCGTTGGATAATGAGAACATGCAAGAAATAATGAATATAAGGCAACCATAAAGAAGTCACTTACGTATCAACTATCATGTATAAAATATGTAACAAACAGATGATGAAACATTTTAAAAAATACTTACTGGATATTCAAGAAGGTCTACTGGCTGGCGGAAAGGCTCAGAATCTTCACACTGAAATATGAGATTTAACAACTCTTGACATTGCTTCTTCCATGCTTGAATGTCATAAGACTGAGCTCTATTACGTAATCTTCTTCTAGGTTGATGGTCCTGAAATAACAATTTTCAAATATATTAATAAAATATCACATACAATAAAATTTATATTTTAATGCATTCTTGGATTAAATACAATAAATCAATTAAAAGTAAATATTCACATATTTTTAAAAGCAATGCATTCTGAGTTAAAAACTGACTTGGAAGTATTACTTACTCTGTTTTAAAAAATACTAAGAACAAAAAAAATGCTTTCAATAGATTTTAATTCATATACAAGTAACTTCTGCTTAATAAATCACAGAAGTAAAACAAAAACTATCATTACCTTCCTTTTTCGGGTGGAAGTACCTGGCACATCAGCATCTTTCTCTTCTTCCTTTGAAGCAAGAATTTATCAACGTCATAAAACATTTTTTATTACATTATACTCTACAGTTGTTTAATTATCTCCTCCACACTTTGGAAAACCCAGAAAGTACTTGCTGGTGTACTTTAGTGACTTATAAAAAGTCTCCCTCTTTTAAGAAAGAATTTTATAATTATAACAAATAAGGTTTTCCAAAGTTAATTACAGCTTTAGACTAAATTAACTTTTGTAACAGTTTTTACCTGAAAATTATAGCATAAACATTTTTGTTATATATACAGAATAATCCCAATGAAGTAATGATAATGAAATATTAAATACCTCAGAGTCAGACAAAACTTTCTTTTTCATTGAATTGTAGAGTGGAATTATGTTATAACAAGTCTGATCTCTAAATAACAAGAAAGAAATGTTAGTGTATCAGAGTAGACTGATTTTTTTTCTTTAAAATCTAATACTAAAACTTGAAGCTCAACAGTTTCCATTACTTAACTCTTATACCCTAGGCACACACATTTGAGCCTGTGTACAAAATATATGATTCGTTTCGCTGGCTTCAACTGAGAAAGTTCAATTCATTCTGTAACTACATGAAATACATCAAGGAAGGAAAAGTGCTGCTGTCTTTTAATAACTTGTAGTTGTAACTCTTGCTATAGGACCAATTAATCTGAGAAAGCAAATTGGAACCTGAGGAAGAACAATCTTGAAAGTTAAATTCAGGTTCCTACTGTACTACTTAAGTACTAGCCTGTGAATGGCAAGGACAATATAGTATCAAGACAAAAGGACCTTGAATCGGATGGCAGATACTCATCTACTATTCAACCTTAACAAATTAACCTCTATAAACCACAGTTTCTTTAACTGTAAACTACAGATAATGACCTCTCTCTCTTCCATAATATTATCATGTGACTTAGAAGAGCTCATTAATGTAAAACAGTACATGTTTAATAAATGTTAACTATTACTAGTATTATTGTCCAACAGTTGGATTTAGAGAAGATATTTTCTGAAGCATAGATTTTAATGAGTGGATAAAAAATTAAAAAATTAACCACAGTAATGATTTCATAATTACATTTTACTTCTTCAGACAAATATGATTCCTATTTTGAACAGAAATGTGTTTATGTGGCAGCATGTACCAAAAAATGATTATACTTCACATTTTGACATTTACATTTTAATTATTTTGCATTTTTAAATATTGTGAGTAATTATTCCAATTATTATAATTAAATACAAAAATAGTAACTCACTTTATAAAATGTAGAAGAAGATCAGTGACAAATTTAGCAGATTTCACAATAGGGCTTCCAGGTTCATTAAATGTTCGTGTATTATGCTCTATATATCGAACTTCCCACATCAGGGAAGAAATCCGCCTTTAAACAAATAAAATACAGGAGCGTCTAAACTTCATTATAATTAGAAATACGTACACACCATTGAAAACTGAGGCATCCAACTTTTCAATTTCAGTCTCAAATCAATCATATAACCCAGATATATTATTTTAAAGCCATTATCAAAACACTATGACCCCATTTGTGTTAGGAGAGAAAAAAAGAGTAGCAACATTAACATATAAGTATCTGGATTGAGACACACTAGACTATCAACAGAGCCTTCCTTTTGGATAGAAGAATGTTTTGGGTGTAGGGTGATAGGAGAAAAGAAACAGAGGGTCTTTTAGTTGTGCTTTGAATGTATGCAATGCATGTGTAATAAGCATATCTGACTGTTATAAAAAAAAAGGAACCAACTTTAATCTAATAATAATACCAATTACCAATTAACAAGTAAAAATGTTACCAAATAATGCCAGTTACCAAATGACAAGTAAAAATGAAAAGATAACTGATAGTCTGCTGATGAAATATAAAAACATAAAAACATGATGAGCATGTTAGTTTGCCAAGAAAACTAACTAAATAATTATTTTTCTGAACACTGGACTGACAATGCTAAAACAAATTGTAGTCCTTTATTGTATTTCAAAGCTGTAAGTAAAGAAAAAGTTCTGAGAATAATGTCCAATATGGGGTCCCACTTGAAATAAGAAAATACTCAGAATATCTTACTTGTGAACAGAAATACAATGACATGGGATAAAAAAGTCCTAAGTATATGTAATTGTGGATATAGAAAAGAGGATCATAGAAAAGCTTCTGACAGTTTCAAATAGCATTTAAAAAGCTCATTCATATAATAGAAAACTATAAAATAAGGCATTAGATTACTAGCACCAGGGCAAACTGATAATAGCTTAACAGGAGACTGAACTACAAATATCAGAGAGCAAAACAAAAAAGTGTAAGAAGCCTGAAATCAAAAAGTTTAAGGAGGAAGAAGCTAAAAAAAAGCTTCAGAAATTAAAATAACACATGAAGGCATCATGGTGTTAAATTAGAACATAACCCAGGTACCTAACTATATTATCAGGTTGGAGAATGGAAAATCTCTAATTTATGTAAGTTTTTTTTATTAATTAAAGAAAAAAAAAGAAATTAACACAACATTTAGAAATCATTCCATTCTACATATGCAATCAGTAATTCTTAACATCATCACATAGATGCATGATCATCATTTCTTAGTACATTTGCATCGATTTAGGAAAAGAACTAGCAAAACAACAGAAAAAGATATAGAATGTTAATATAGAGAAAAAAATAAAAATAATAATAGTAAAAAAAAGGTTTTTTTTTTGTTTGTGTCTTTTTTTTTTTTTTACACTATATAAGTTTTATATTTCAAAAATTTTTTCCTAAATCTGTTACAATGTTAGGCTAATAGTAAAAAAGCCTATTTAATCCATAATGTATCTTGAAATGTAGTACACCTTAGCAATTATCATGTTGGGCAGTGTTTCTATGATAAGCATATTTATAACAACAGTGGGAGAAGCCAGTAGCTTATCTTTCTAGCTGTAGTCCAATAATTAGTGTATAGGAACAATTCTTTCTCTCCCTCTCATCCTCCCATGTCTTCTTCCATCTCTGAAGTGCCAAGTGTAACTCCTAAGGTATAGCAATTTAGGGGTTTAGGGACAAAGAGGGATATAGTTAAGAATTTCTTCATTTTTTCTCTGAAACTGGCAATGTGGGTGTTCAAACAGATTTAAAATATACTTCAAAAACAAAATGGGTGGAACATTTCATAGGTGATTTCCTCGTTTTTCTGCTTCTGACAAATGTTAATGAAGCACCAGCAGGTACACCTAACAAGATCAATCATCAGAACCTGAAGTTTTAATATCTTAGCTTTCTCTATCTCAGTGATTCTCAATCAGATTTTATTTTGCCCCAACCAGGAGGCAATTTTGGTTGTCATAACCAGGGTACTACAACTGGTTTCTAGTGGGTAGAGGCCAGGGAGATATTGTACAGGAAAGTTCCTCACAGAGAAGAATTATCTGGCCCTAAATGTCAGTTAATACTGCTGCTGAGAAAACAGGCTTTAATCAGTAAGATATGACAAATTATGTTTTCAGTGCTAGATTTACTAAGAACCAAATTGTAATTATAAAATAATAAAAAGAATCAAAGGGTTATTTTATGTTGAAAAATATGAGTACAAAACATATACTAAATCTTCCCTGAGTTAAAGTGAAGGATAATGGAAAGAAACCCCAGCAACATAAAACCAGTCACAAAAGTTTTAATGCAATACTATTTAAATTAAAACGTTGTGAACCTGTTAAGCAAAAATAATATAAGATGGAAACTACAAATATGGTTTCATTACTCCGTGAAAACTATATATTTAAATTCATTTTTTGACAAAACATTATAGACAATAAACCTACAAAGCCTAAGATTAAAAACTCAACATTTATCCAAATCGTTGATCAGAAGATACCAATTAATTGAAATTGTCTGCAAGCTAAAATTATACATCTATGAAAATATTCTGACCTAGTTCTAATTATATTTTTAATACATGAATGCTCACTTTTAGTAAAATATTCATAAGCCAAATGTCATTAAAATAAGAATAAAATACATTTTTTATATTACTCTTAAGAGAAATTCAAGAACAAATGTTTTAATGTATTATCTAGGAAAAAAATGTGTTGTCCTGTTTTATAAAATACAATTATGAAGGCAGTGAGCATCAAATTATATGAGCAAATTATAAAAAAATATGCTGAGGAACCATATTCCAATTGTGGTTTACAGATCAGAAGCATCAGCATCACTTATTAGAAATGTAGAATTTCAGGTTTCACTCCAAACCTACTGAATCAGATTTCTGTGTTTTAACAAGACCCCCAGGTTACTCATAAACACATTAAGGTTTGAGAGACATTGCTACAGAAAATCAGCAAATGAGTGAAAGGATCACTGAGCTTTTCTTTGGTGGTAGCTATATCAACTGGTTCTAACCTGTAAAACCTGTTTTCCAGTCTTTGTTTAATTGTACTCAGGTCCGTTGGATATGCCACTACAGTACAATACATAGGATAGGCTTGCAGATCCACTGGGGCCACAAATGCAGAAGCAATGTCTAAAATAAAATAAAAATTTAATTTTTGTACTGCTTAAAATTCAGAGAGAATTCTGCTAGAATTACAACTCAATAAGTTCTAATCCCTGTAACTATTAGTCTGCCACTATCTTTCAATAGAAAATTCACACAATATTGCTAACATAAAGACATGTCTCACTTTTATTATGAAAATACTTACACTGAAAAATTCTTGGGATATTTATTTATATTCATAAATTTATGAGCGATAATATATACATCTGAACTACCAAAAATATACTTGTACATTTCCGTAAATAATATGGTACCATTCCTCAATCTGTATATTATAATGCTTTTGACAAATACATTCTACCAACAACAGCATATAACACATTGCATTCCAATGTAACCTTTGAGAATATCACCTTACTCATTTTTACAGTATTATTCTGAAAAACATGTGACAAAAAGAGACTCAATGGCAACTAGGTACTGTTACTCCCATTTTTTTTCTTTGCTCATTTACATACAGAGTTAAAACTACTTCATATCTTAAAATACTGCTAAAATTACTAAAGACAATAATAAAGTGTTGTCACTATATAATTAAGAGTTGAGATAAAATTTTTATACAAGATGTTTCTCTGGGATCTTCAGCTCTTCTTACTCCTATCAACTCCTCCCTATAATCTTTGAAATGGATTCTTTACTGACACAGTGGGTTGCTCTAAACTATCACACTAGTCTAGTTAATTTGAAAGCCCAAATTTCAGACAAGTTTAGTGGTCATTTTTTCTTTTTTAACCGAGCAAAGCAGCTCACATAAAAGCTTCCCCTCCTCTTAGAAAGAATCTCTTGGTATATACGTATACAAAATTAAGGGGAAAACTGAAGTAGCTTCCCGTAATTATAATTCAGCTTTCAATCCTCTTCCTCTAATTTCCACCACATCAACATTAAATTATGTCAAAGGTTTACAAACTGGGTTGTAGCAGACCAAGATTTTTCAGAACTCCCTCTGGCATTTCTGGGAAGTCTGTACCATGAAATTCAGCTAAAATAACCCCATTTATTACTGTTTTAGATATGTGGGCCCTGTGCGACATGACCTCATTCAAAGGTTGTATTGAATATAACACCTTGTTATATTTCCTTTTACTTTTCTTCCTGCAGAATTTTTCGATATTCATGTGCTATTTACCTAGTGTCATCAATTGGTTTATTCCTGTAACAATTCTCTCACATTCTTCATCCCTGGGGTTGGAACCCCATTCTCCATCAAGGGGTTTATAGATTAATGACCTGCATTCCACTTCAGTTAAAGGAACACTGGTACCTAGTTCTTCAGGAAATACAGCTGAAATACACGGAAAATAGGATAAGTGAATAAAGTAATTATTAACTAATATTAACGTTAGCTGTAGAAAGTAGAATTAATATTGTCACAAAGCAAAAGTGTAATTTTGTAAAGATTTGGTAAATACATTTTTAGTTTTTCTTAAAGAAAATTGTATTTCAAGGGTCAATAAACTTTGTATTTTTAAAAAAGATATTAACTTTATAAATAATTCTCTAGATTATTATTATTACCTCTCCAAAATTATACCTGAAAACCTGCTCTACAATCAAGTTTTGGGTCAAGGAGAAAGGACTTATGTAAACTGATGCAACTTTCAAAGTTTTCTGAATCATAATTCAATCACTCTACTTACCTTGAACCTTTCAAAGTTTTCTGATCCATAATTTAATCACTGTATTTACACTGATAAATCATACAAAGTAAAAATGAGCTAAAGTTGTATCTTTCAGGAATATTTCAAGCAAAACCTCAGAAAAAAAATTTTTGAAAGGACGAGAGAATTATGAATACTGACACAGTTCTAGGCTTGCTACTATTAACTTTCTGCACACCTGAACTGTTGATATTTTAGCTAAGAGCATCTTTGTGGTGACACAAAATCTACAAATGTGACAAGCAACTTTTTCACTGAACTGCATCTAATCAGGGAAACAGCGGTAAATATGCCACAAATGGTGAACAACCGAAATTATTCTTCTTCAAACAGGGCTTCCAGTTGATTAAGAAGGCAGTATAAGTAGCTCCAGGTTCCCATTTTTTCACGGAATGTTTGAACAACTAGCAGAACCTGACAGAGCTATCTTGCTTAAAACTCTTGCTCAAAACATGGAAAAGCATCTTCAGAATCCTAAGTTAGACAATGGTTTCTCAGACTTGATACCAAAACCTTGAGTAATTATAAAAAACAACAGATAAATGGGACCTCATCAAATCAAAAACGTTTGCATAACAACTTCATCTTCAAAATTTAAAAAAGATAAACTACAGAAATGAGAGAAAACATCTGTAGACCACATATCTGACAAGGGTTATATCCAGAATATATAAAGAAATCCCACAACTCAGCAACAAAAAGACAAACAATCCAATTAAAAAATGAGAAGAAGACTTCAATAGACACTTCTCCAAAAAAGATACGCAAAAACCAATAAGCACATAAAAAATTCAACATCATTCTCCATTAGGGAAATGCAAATCAAACTACAATTATGTACCATTTCACACCCCATAGGATGGCTATTACTAAGAAAAAAAAGAAAGAAAATAACAATTTGGAGAGTATGCAAAGAAACAGGGACATATATGTTTACTATTTGTTGGTGGCACTGTAAAACAGGACAGCCACTATGGAAAACAGTCTGGCAGTTCCACAGGAGGCTAAGTATAAAAATTACCCCCTGATTCAGCAATACCATTTCTAGGTATATGCCAAAAGAATTGAAGGCAGGGACTTGAACAGGTATTTGCACACCAATGGTCACAGTAGTGTTATTCACAGCTGCCAAAATACTGAAGCAACCCAGGAATCCATTAACATATGAATGGATAAAAACATGTGGCCTATGTACAAAATGAAGTATGTCAGCCATTAAAAAAGAATGAAGAATGAAGTGAACATTGATGCACTTTGAAAACATGTTGAATGAAATAAGCCAGAGAAAAAAGGCCAAATATTGTATGATCTCACTGATATGAAGTAACTAGAATAAGCAAATTCATATAGTCCAAAAAAAGAGAATACAGGTTGCCAGGATAGGAGGTGAGGTTAGCGAATGCGCAGGTAATGCTTAATTGGCAGTTTCTGTTTGGGGTAATGGAAAATTTTTGGTAATGGATATAGTGGTGATGGCAATATAACATTGCAAATTTAATTTATACCACTGATTAATATATTTGAACACTGTTAACAAGAGAAAATTTCAGGTTGTATATATATATATATATATATATATACCACTAGAACAAAAATTTTTAAAAACCTAACAACATGGGAATGTACAAAACAATGAACCCTAATGTAAACTATGGACTATAGTTAATAGCATAATTATTATATTGTTTCATCAATTCTAACAAATGTGCCATAACTTATCCAAAGTGTTGATGATAGGTAAAACTGTATGTGTGGAGGCAGGGGGGTGGATGATTTGTCTGATTTTCTGTAAACCTACAATTTCTGTAACAGAAAGTTTTAAAAAAAAAATTCTTCCTCACAACCTGTAATTAAACTGTCTGTACTCAAATAGAACAAAAATAATAAAACAATACACACAGCACACACAGACACATATTTAGACAGGAAACACATAGTAAATTAATGTCACTAATTCATTCATTTCTAAAAATACCAAAGGTATTACAACACCAATTATTTCATCTCTCATATTCATAATGGTCCAATGTGATTTCAAATTAAAATTCAAGAGAAATGAGACAAGATAAAGTCTATAACATGGTTATACGTTTGTCAAGATATTTTATTGTTTAGACAGCTAAGTTAATGCTGAGATGATACATTACTGGTTTTAAATTTTAGAAGTGATAATTTTTATGAAATAAGAACCAGTCTTAGGCAATATCACGATAACCATTTTCTCACTTCTGAAGTTTACCAAGGTATTAATTTATACCACTTCAAAGGCTGTTCTAAGAATATGTGTTTTTTGAGACTTGAAGGAACTTACCAGATCACACAGACAGATGATGCAAGGATATGTATCTACGTGCAATTTAAAAGCCTGAAATCTTAACTATTGCATTATACTATTTTAAGTACTATACTAAAATTACAAAAATCTCTTTGCACACAAATATTCACATTCTAGTGGCAAATAATAACTAAGAAAACACTTTCATACTATACTGTAGTTAATTTTGATCTTCTTTGTTAGATTATAAATTCCAAATGCACAAAGATTATTATAGCCTACCTTGTCTGGGGCTGCAATTTCTCCAACTCTGAGGTAAACAGTAGGTGAGAAATAAATATATGCTGAATGAAACTTTTCTATTTGATTCTCATATCAGTCCTATGTAACATTAAGTTACCAAACCAGATTTCTTATTTAAGAAATTAATTATACAATGCAGACACACAAAAAATGTTATACCTACCATTATTAGGTATAAGCTCCATATCCCAAGGACTCATCTTTTCTGTATCTCCATTGTCCCAGCTTAAAGGGAGGAAAATCTTATATTAAAAAAAATCTTAATATTGTGTTTTAATTTTTTTTAAATGCATGTTTAAAAATTCACATAATAATAATAATTGCTTCAGTGTTTAAATAAATTGAGATCTTTGTCACTTTATTAATAGATTAGAAAAATTTTAAGGCAAACCAGGCTGAACAAAAATACAACAAATACTTCCTTACCAAACATTATAGCACTGAAACAAACTGTCAGGGTACTCAAGTTGAAGAGGTTCCTGACTTTCAATTGTCCCAAACCACCAAGCATCATCTATGACTGATCTGAAACGGTCACCTGGAAAAGAATAAAAGACATTGCATTATGCCGAAATGCCTTAGTACTTTCACTGCTTTTTCCCAAAGTATACCTTGAAAATACTGGGGGGGAAGACATAAAACATGTAATCTATAAATTAAAAAAAAGACCACAGAAATTGAGTTATTTAATAAAAACATTTGAAGAGTAAGTGAGTAGCCATATTCCATTTCTACTTCTTTTAAATTTTATTAGTATTCAGAAAATTCATTTTTACCTTACCATTTTACCAATCTAATTATCATTAGCACTATGCCTAAACTTTTTATTCAAATAAAAGAAAAAGACAATTTCTTAACTTTATCTTGACAAGTTTCCCCAAAAAACAATAAACAACTCATCCTAAAACAAAAACAAAGCAAATAAAGATGCAATCTGCCTTTTTTTTCATCCCAATTGCCCCTAAGTAACAATACTCACATAGATTCATTTCCCTTTCAGGTAAAAAAAAATTAGCAAACAAAACAATAAAAATGACTAATCATTGCAAAACTGATAGCACTGTGTCTATCCATTTTCTTATCCACTTATATTCAACTGTTATTCCACTAATACTTCCCCACCAGATACAAATACTATAGACTTTTCATTTTCTAAATCTTCTTAGCTTCTCTCTGCATCAAATGAAAACTGTAAATCACTTTCCTTTTTGCAATAGCTCCCTTCCTTAGATTTAACCATAATTAGTGGCCAGTAGAGGTTAGAATCTGAAAGCCTCAGGTCCCAATAACATGTATGTGTTGACTCTGTTTTAGTCAGGGGTTCTCTAGAGAAACAGAACCAATAGGAAATATCTGTATGAGATTTATAAAGGTGTCTCATGCAACTGTGGGGATGGAAGAGTCCAAAATGAGTACAGCAGGCTGTGAAACTGGCAACTTTGAAGAAAGTCTCGACGAACTCCAAAGAGGCTTGCTGGGTGAAGAAAAACTGAAAATTTTCTCTTCTTTAAAAGTCTTCAACTGAGCGGCTAAAATCCAACTGATTGGATCATCTTATTTTTGGAGAAACACCCTTGGTTGATCTTAGATGTAATCAACCCAGCTGCAATCAACTGACTAAGGATTTAATAAACCAGCCTCCTGCCTTATCAACAAGCCACAAAATATCCTTGCTCCAACGGTTAGGCCAGTGTTTGCCTGACCAGACAACTGGGCATCATTACCTGGCCATGCTGACACCAGAACCTAAACATCATAGCCATCCCCTGTCAACTTGGCAGCTATACATATTACCCTGAAACATGCTTAATTTCTAAACAGAACACAGTAATAGACATATGTATTGCCTAATTATACTCAACTGTCCTGCATAAATCCAAAACATACTATACATCTCTACAGAGTAGAGTGCAAGTCCTTAGGTAACAATCACTCTTAAACCTGGTATTGTATAACTTAAATATTGTAACATGAACAATATAACTTTGGTCATATCTAAGAGGAAAACAAGATACTTCCCTGACGTACAAATATAAACATGATCATAACAAAACAGGAAGAAAATCTTCATACCATCACAGACCTCATTTCTGGAACTGGTCACATGGCTGTAGTTCATATTTATTACTACCTTCTTCCACTACCCATTCCATGTTCCCTTTACCCACGGCAAGCACTTCTGCTGGCTGTGGTTTTGCTTGGTGGGGTGACACAAACTTTCATTCCTGAAGTTTCTGGGCCATTGGTAGTCCTGTCTAGACTGAGTTTTCTATCGACTTTAATCACAGAGCACTGGTAGTATTAAGAGATACCCTAGGGGATCCTCTACTTCAATAAAACTTTTCTTTACCTCCATTGTGTAGCTGCACTCCTATTTTCCCTTGATAGTGAGGCTAAATCACCCCAGTCAGTACCCAGTAATCACATTCCATGCCTGTTGATTCAGAGGCATGAAAAGCCCAAAGTGGCCAGGTGGGGGCAGTGTTAACCTCCAATTCAATGGACTCACTGCTGTGCTTGATGGTAGGAGCACTACTCCTTTTGAAACTAAAACCCGTAAACAAGTAATGCTTAAGGTCTAAGGAACAGGAAAGTAAAAATTTGTCTAGTGGATCACTGGGGTTGATAGTGAGTGCTGCCACTCCCATTTCTACAGTTTGATTCCTGGACCTGTGAATCCTGGTTATGGGAGAAACAATACAACAGAGTGAACACTGATTAAGCATTCATAGCCTCCTGGATAAAACTGCCCCAGACCTGCAAGGTATTGCCACCTAGTTGGCACAGTAATTCAGTCTTCAAAAGGCCATTCCACTGTTCTATCAACCCAGCTGCCTCTGGACGATGGAGAACATGGTAAGACAAGAAAATACTAGGAGCGTGTGCCCATTTCCATACTTCATTTGCTGGTATGTGGTTCCTTGATCAGAAGCAATGCTCTGTGAAACACCATGATGGTGGATAAGACAATTCTGCAAGTCCACGGATGATAGTTTTGGTGGAAACACTGCATGCAGGGATGGCAAAAACTGTATCCGGACTATGTTTCTATTCCAAATAGAACAAGTCACTGCCCTTTCCATGATAGAAGTGGTACAATGTAATCAACCTACCACTGGAGACCAGGTCAATCACCTCAGGGAATGGTGCCATACAGGGGAGTGAGTGTGGCTCTCTGCTGCTGGAAGATTGGGAGCTCAGCAATGGCTGTAGCCAGGCTGGCTTCGGGGAATGTAAGTCCATGTTGCTAAGTCCATGTATAAACGCCATCCCTAGTACCAAGCCCACTTTGTTCACAAGTCCACTGAGCAATGGCAGAAGTGGCTGAGGAAAGAGAATGACTTGTATCCACAGAACGGGTTATCTTATCCACTTGATTACTAAAACCTTCCTCTGCTGAAGTAACCCTCTGTGAGCATTCACATGGGACGCAAGTATCATGCTTTTTTGCCCATTTGGAAAGGTCTATCCACCTACCTCTTCCCCAGACCTTTTTGTCATCAATCTTCCAATTGTGCTCCTTCCAGGTCCCTGACCATCCAGCCAAACCATTAGCAACAACCTATGAGTCAATAAACAAACATACTTCTGGCCGGTTCTTCTTCCAAGCGAAATGAACAACCAACTGCATTGCTTAAAGTTCTGCCCACTGGGAGGATTTCCCCTCACCTCTGTCCTTTAGGGACATTCCAGAAAGGGGTTGTAGTGTTGCAGCTGTCCACTTTTAGGCAGTACCAGCAGATCGCCCAGAACCATCGGCAAACCATGCTTGAGTTTTCTCCTTCTCAGTCAACTGACTGTAAGAAACTTCCAAAGAACCCACAAGTGTGGTCTGGGAAAGAGAAAGGTAATGTGGCAAGAGTTGGGGCCGTGGGCAGTTGGGCCACTTCCTCACGTAACTTACTTGGCCTTCAGGAATTCATTAAGCCCTATCTTTTATATATCACTTTCATTTTATGGTGGACTATTACTGTACATGCCCAACTTCATGGCTTGGTGGGCTGGACAACACACAGCTCATGATAGGCAACTCGGGTCTTATGGTAATTTGAGCCTCTACTAAGAGCCCTTTCTAACCCCTTTCTACAATAGTGAATGCAGAATCTCTTTCTTGTTTAGTGGGCCCATATCGATAACTTCAGCTCGATCGAACTTTATATTCTTTCTAACATTATCCAAAACCCTTATTCCCATACATATTTCCTTGATTTCTGTCTATATAGACTGGAAAACTCATGTAGGTCTTTTGGAGTATAGCATACCTCCTCATGGGTCACACTTTGGTACCTCACCTTTCAGGGCCTATTGGGACTTTAGTCTAGTTATACATCTTGAAGAAAAGGGGGGCGATGGGATGAAAAGAATTAGAAGTGTCTTTCAAGCCAATTACCTCAGGACATTCCATTGCAATTTCATCTAGTGAAAAAAGATTAGTTCCTCTAGACAGAAGAATGAGGTCTGGTTCCCCAGGGGCGGTGGCTAAAGGTTTAGCGGGCACCGAAGGGTTAATCTCTTTAGATACAGAGTGGATGGCAGACTCCTTCTGGAAGACTGGAGACTCTTTCCCCAAGGCAGGCTGGAGATAGGGCAACTGTTTCCTCAGGACAGACCATTATAGGTCTATTAGCGAAGGTTCAGCAGATTCCAGGGTTTCAGTGTCCCCACTGCCATCACTATCTAGCCATATGTCTCCATCCCAAGTTTCAGGATCCCATTCTTTTCCAATCAAAGTCCTTAATTTAACAGCAGACACCATACAAGGTAGAGAGTTTAGTTTATGATGTAAATCTGCCACTCAAACAATGAGGTTCTGTGTCTGGTTTTCAGAGACGTCAAGTCTGCTACCACAAGAAGTTAAGATTTTCTTTCAGGGTACACATGGAAACTTTAACACCTTTCATACGGTGCTTAAATTGCAAATTTGAAGCCTTCAGTTCATCCCTTTCCTTCATAACTGTATCCTGCATATCTAACAACAACCAGCCAACATCATTATACTTCTTAATTTCACAAAACTCCATTATGGTATCAAACACACTCTCACCCAGAGCCTTGCCTTGTATAAGCGTACAATTAACAGTATCAAATGGTGATATTTTGCGAATTTCTATTGCCAACTCACCCCATGGACTGTCAGTGCCATCTTGATTATTGCAAACAGTCATTAGTGCCTTTGTGTCTATTCAGAGTAGAAAACCAATTGTAAAAACCCATTTTTAAGATTCTCTTTCTCGAACCCCATGCTCGGTACCAAGATGTATTAGTCAAAGTTCTCTAGAGAAACAGAACCAACAAGAGATATCTGTAAATATGAGATTTATAAAGGTGTCTCATGCAACTTGTGGGAATGGAAGAGTCCAAAATCCATAGGGCAGGCTGTGAAACTGTCAACTCCGAAGAAGGTCTCCACAGGTGAGGCTCACTGGCTGAAGAAAAAGTGAAAATTCTCATTTCTTCCTTAATAGTCTTTAACTGAACTGATCAAATCCAATTGATTGGTTCATCTTGTAAAGCAGGGGACATGCCTTTGGTTGATCTTAGATGTAATCAACCACAGCTGCAACCAACTGACTGATGATTTAATAAAGAGCCTCTAGCTTATCAACCAGTCAGGAAGTATCCTTGCAGCAACGGTAAGGCCAGTGCTCGCCACTTCAAACAACTGGGCATCATCACCTAGACAAGTTGACAGCAGAACCTAACCATCACAGACTCTGAACAAATTAATTAGCTATCCTGGGCTTAATTTTCCTTATCTTTAAAACAGAAATGGTTATAGCTACTTCATGGTAGTTTTTGAGGAGTAGTTTCTACTAAAGTATTCCTTACAAATTTCACCCATAATTAAAGAAAAATCTCCCACCTATCTCCAACAAGTTTTCTGAATCAATTTTATTTCAAATTCTTAAAAATACAATTTTTTATTTATACTTTTTAAATAAAAAATGGGTTTATAATGACATATATAGCACAAAATGAACTAAAAATTAGAAAAACAAAAAGGTGAAAAAATACAATGGTAAAAAAGAAAATTGGAGCCAGGGTATATATTTGAATCCACATTTAGATTCATGAATCTAATAGGAAATGGCAAAAGAGAAAAACATGATCTATTACTAGACTGAAATCTCGAATTGTTCCTCAAATGCGTAACTCTTAGTTACGTACTAAGCTTAGTTACACACTAAGCTTAACTAGAGAACAGCTACTGCATAATTTAATAACCAGCACCCTTGATAACACCATGACCTTAAAGTAAACACAATGATCAGTTTCTTATGATCCTAATACAGACTGAAATCATCGTGCTAAACAGAAATACTGGGTTTATATGCCTAACTACATTAAAAAGTAAGTCCACCATTCAGAGTAAGCCTTAAACATATCTGCAGGCAGGCTAAAATAAAAGATACTATTAATGAATCTTTAAATGGTAGTTTAGTGGGTAGATGCATATATCTTCATTTTGAAGATTTGCCCTTCCCGCACCCCCAAAATATAATTGTACAGCGTATGTGTATTATGATTTAATCTATATTCACTTGTTCTTTATCATGATTATGTAAGTTTTGTTTGCTAGTGAGCCAAACAGTATATAATTTCTTTCTTGGATGATTTTGTTTTCCTAAAATTAATAATTGCTTCTTTTTAATAGGCTTGGTTTTCTCTCAATTCATGATTAAGTCTTCCCACATTCTCTAGCACCTCAAGCTGTAGAATATTCTTTAATATAATTTCCCACAAGTCAAACTTGTTAGCCAATTTATTAGCTCCATTTTTTTTTTCCTGAAAACTTCCCTCTTGGAGCACTATGTCTTTTGGGATGTTGCTTTTTTGGCTTTATTGTATAGTTGCATCCTGAGACTTCTTTCGACTGTTTTCTGGAAATTCCTTTTGCCTCTTTTTTGTTCTGGATTTTTTGTTTTCTGGGGATTCCATGCCTTTCTCTTTTCTAGTTTACTCCCTCATTTGGTGAAACACATCTTTCAAAGCTTCCAGAAAAATATTATGTAGGATGTAAGTTTTCTGATTTCTCTAAATTTCCCTAATTTCTCTCTTTAAATCACATATGTAAATTTCTAAGTTTATCAAAACCAACCAAGGAAAGACAAATCATACTCCCAAGACTTCTAATAATACTAGAGAACAATTGAAGTAGTAGATCAACTCATATGCATTTTCAAACCACATGCTGTATATGCACCATATCACACTGCAAGATGACAAACAGGTGTCCTTTTTGAAATTTTTCAGAGAAATACTCAAATGAGTAGCACACATTCATCTATGCATAGATGAATATATCTCAACTACCTGGGAGCCATAAGGTTTTTAAACTTTCTTCAAGTCTGATTTTTCAAGTTAATTTTAATGACTGGCAATAGAGTTAATCAAACAATCAATCAAAGGAAAAAAGACAATTCAGCTTTAGCCCTGGTACAAATAAATATTTTGACTTGGAAGACTTCTTATTGCTTCTAATTTGAATTAGAACTAATGGAATTAATAAAAAAAAAATTCATATGTAAAAAAGTTTAAAGGAAAGCCTTAAAAAAAAAAACTTCTAAAACTTGAAATACCAAATGTCTGGTATTTCAGCATCCACTAAAGTATTTTTCACATTTTTAAACAAAGGTTAAAAAAATACCTCTGACACAGTATTAATTTGCTATTAATATTTCTACACATGGCAAGAAGATTTCTCTGATTATCTTTCTTTAAGTTACAAAAATCAATAAATTACTATTAAATTAAAAATGACATATCAAACACCTATAGCTTCTAAATAATTACCCACCTATATTCCACCGTCTATATTTTGCATCATCAAACTGTTGTCTCAAGACTAGGAAATCTATAACATCAGGCATATCATGGTATCTAAATACAAATAGAAACAAGTCGATTAGGCCAAATATCTAATAATACCTAAAAGACATTCCAATTTATCTAAAACCACTGCACAACACTAAGAAACCAATGCCTCTTTCAATAGTCCTTACTTCATGGTAAATGATCCGCCTGTCAGTTTACCAGTATCAGGATCCAGGAAAGCTAATTTAAGGCAGCAAAGGGTAGGCAATCCCACTTCATACTTTATGCCAACTATTTTCATCAGTTCTTGTTCCTGAGAAAGATACAAAAAGAAACCATCTTTACAGAATAAAACACAAAATAAACTACTAAATGTGATCAAAAAGAACATTTCTTGGTTTTAACCTTATATATGTAAAAATTCATTGAGCTGTATCTTACTTAACATATGTACACCTCATTGCAAGTAAGTTATAACTCAATTAAGAAGCAAAAAAAGAAAAAAAGAAGGAAAATTACAAAAATAAAAATTTTCCAACACAATTCCAAAGACCTTAGACATTAATATGATCTAATTTTCACTACAGCTACATTATGTCCCCAACTTAAAAAATGTATCAGGGATGTAAATTCAGTCAATCCTGGTTTCCTGACTGAAAAAAAAAAAACACACACACACACACAATTTTCCCCATAATCCATAACTGCATCTGCATGGATTACTAAAGAATAGTAAATTAATACCATACCCGTAGTTCCATTTTATGCCATGGCTGTTTTTTGGGATTGATACTATAAATTTTATTTTTCCGGGCCATTTCAACATATGCTTCATGTCCTTGTCGGAAATAATAAACCTAGAGTGTAAATAAAGTCATAATATAAGAACTCAATGCAAGTTACCTGCTACAACTACAAAGAGAAGCTCTTTTCCTTTGGGCTAAAAGAAATCCTAATATTTTGATTTTTTTTCTTCCTCTCCTCTGGTTCTCCTAATGTTATTTAATCATGAAGTGTTTTAAAATAACATGACTAACAACTATTTTTATAAATACATATATTTTTATTATTACTAATAGATAAAATATTAAGAAGTTAAGATGTGAAGCTATTTTCACTAACATTGTGGTTTCTAGTTTCACCATTTTATTCTCGGATTCAAAATAAGTTAATCTATATAGCATAAAATAAAGTGAACTGTAACTAGGCGTCATGATAAGTTTACTGTTCACTTACTTTTTTGGGCAAATGGTTTATACATTTACAGAAAACTTCACATGAAAAAGGCATTTTCATATATTTATCTTACTTGATCCTTGCATAAATTCCATCAAGAACCAAGTATATATTTATTTTTGTTTTAGGAAGATGAAATTTAAGTGATTGCTGGCTTCTGTGTTGTAGAACTAGTGCTCATATACAGGTAATCTGGTATCAAATGTTATTCCAACTACTGGAAATGTAGAGCTTGTAAAAAAAAATGCTATAAAGTTCATATAACATTTTGGGGTATCCACTACCCTAAATATTTTTATCCTATCCATTAATATCACTGTTCTAGCTGTCTACAACTTCAAAAAAGGAATAGTGCTGAATAAGGAGTTATTTAATTAAGCATCAGTATTTAAAAACAAAAGAAAACTACCCATACGAAAGGAAAGAATTTAACAAAGAATTACACAATATCTAGTCATCCTAAAATAATAAACATGATTTTATAATAAATATATATTTATAATTTCTGGATGCTACAGAATCTGTTAAGATCCACCACTTGATACAACATTGTGATCATGTTCTGTGTTCCTCATATATAATACACACCGAGGCAAGCAGTATCTCTAAATAAATTATTTTAGACTCCGCTGTTTTATACAGCTAATTAATATGCTTTGCTAAAGAAGCCTCTATTTAATTATTACTACTAATCTGTTGGACACCATATAATCCCATTGCTTAACATCTGGGCACAAAGTCAGGAGACATGAGTCCTCAATGAGTGCAAAATTTTGATCTAAGTTTTTACATTTTCCATCTCAAACTCATAAGTACACAGTCTAAAATGATGGTGCCAATCATTCTTAAATGAAGTATTTTTTATTCTAAAATAATCTTAAAAGATTTAATAAATTATGAACACTGTATTTAAATGAAACAAAAAAGTGCTAAATTTTATTTGCCTCTAAAATACTATATATGTAAGTCTTGTTTAAAAGTTATTTAAAAGAAAAATAAAAGATGTTTCAAAAGTTTGAAAGTACCTCATCACCCATCTGTGGCACAAACGGACATCTTCGGGGAATAGTATCTGTAATCCATGTCGAGGGCAACCATTCTTCTAACGTCAAACCATTTTCAGTCAGTTCTCCCACAGCCAATCTCTAAGAAAGTTTAGAGAATTGTAAAAAGTATTATCATTAAAGCTGTCTGTGCTTTAAAATAACTAGAGGTAGTTTTGTTTTTTTAAGGGATAGGGGACCTATGTCCAAAAATATATATTCTTTAATCATTAGAAAAACTATTCTGGGAATAAGTTTCAGCATTGTTGAGTCTCTTCAAATTCCCACATAAAAACAGAACTAGATAGCAAAACCAAAAACACATGGCAACATTTTCAATGAAACTAGGTGATAAGATATCCCCAACAAACTCCTAAATACAAGCTCTGTAGACTCTTTTCCTCTCAAAATACTATCAGCTTTATAAACATTTTGTATAACAAATCAAGACATACTTAAATTGTCTAAAATCCTAGTTATACATATACACTGTAAAAGTCTTTGAAACCTATTCTTGGTATTACTAAGTAGATGAACTTCACGCAATTGAAATGTTTCAGCTCAGTGTTAGGGCACTAAGAACTTTATACTGTCGGTCTGTTTTGTTTTTTAAAAGATAGTTATGAGTTAATACATGTACACTAACAGAAAATAATGCCATAAATGGGTATCAGAACATTATTTGCAGCTGACACTGCTATAGCTGTTACTCAACATTCATTTTTATCTCCTTCCTATCAACCAAAAACCTTAATTTTGCCCAATTAGAAATATACACAGCTAAAACACTGTAATTCCTATCCTCCCTTGAAACTAGGGGTAGTCAGGTGACATAATTCTGGCTAAAAGGATCCCATGAGGAACTCTGCTGGAGAGAAAGCTTTACTTTCCCTATATCTTTTCCCCTTTCTCTTATATTATCTTTCTATCTGGAACAAAGATGTGAGAAAGTGTATAAAGAGAGCAGGAACCTGGGACAATGATATTAGGGAGCTGTCCCACCTTCCTACTTCTCAAATTCATATTTTGCAAGGCATTTGGGCATTATTTTGTGCAGCCATATGCAATCTTTAACTGATAAAACTAAAGAGACATGGAATTAGATAATCAATTTTAGTATTATTGTTGATTATGTCATAATTGAGGTATTTCTAATCCCCTCCCCCAAATTTTAATTAACACCAATTAAATGAATTATTTGTTCTTTCTATTTAATCCTATTTAGTCCAACATTTTAAAATAAGGTGAAGACACTGAAGAGGTGCTAGTTTAATATGCAGATAACACGACATTGTATTGAACAGTGGTATTAAAAATTTCAGTTGTGCTATGAAGCATGAGATTGCCAGGATATAAGTTTCCACATTATAAACAGTCTTTAGAGTCTAGTAGTAGTTGCCCAGAATCATGAGATCCTGATTTATAGTAAGTTATAAAGCATGATGTGATTATCAAGTCATAACTTTTCATTTGGAATAATACAAAGAAATGTTTATATTGTCATTCCTGAACCCTAAATGTTTCTTTTTGCATATACTTCCTAGGTTTTTCTTGAGGTCCTGTCATATTTCCACCAAACCTTACAGCAGAAACTTGGTAATCACTTTCAGTTTAGGACATCTATAGACCGATAAGCATTCCTTTACTGTATCTCTAGCCATGTAGCTATATATGGGGAGAATGCTACAGGCAGGGGGAAGAGCCAGTGCAAAAGTCCCAAGGTGTGAGTGTTCTTTACTGTATTTGACTAAGAAACAGCAAAGAGGCTATGTGGCCAAGAGGGAATAGTACAAATGGGATGAGAGAGGTAAAAGAGGGTAAAGACCTTTGGCATTTACAGTTAAGTAAAATGGGCTCACCGGAAAATTTTAGGCAGCGAAGTGACCTGATCTGACTTACATTTTAAAAGGATATCTCTAAATGCAACAGTGCAGGAATGGCAAACTATAGCCAATAATCCAAGTCCGGCCTATCACCTGATTTTGTAAATCAAGTTTTATTGAACACAGCATATGGGCTTTAGGGCTACAAAGGCAGAACTGAGTGGTTGGCTTCTACAGAAAAAGTTTGCCATCTCTGCTTTAAAGAATAGACCCTAGGGTGGGCCACGGTGGCTCAGCAGGTAAGAATGCTTGCCTGTCATGCCTGAGGACCCGGGTTTGATTCCCGGTGCCTGCCCATGTAAAAAAAAGAATAGACCCTAGGGGAAAAAAGGTAGAAGCAGTAAGAGAGATAGAAGGCTACTGTAGTAATGTGAGAGTTCATGGTGGCTTGCACCAGAATGATGGCAGTAGAGATGATGAAAAATAGTCAATACTAAACATATTAGAAGATAGAGCCAAGATAATTTGCTAATAGACTGGATGCAGAATATGAGAGAAAAAGAGGAACTGAGGATAATTCCAGGGATTTTTATGTAAACACTGGAAACTATGAATTGTTATCACTGGGATGAGGATGGCTATGAGTGGAGCAGGTTTGAAGGAAAATTTTTTGAGTTGTTTTATATGTGTCAGATTTGAGATAAGTCAGATGATATTTTGTTTGTTATTTTACATACAATTACAGAGTAGCCATTTTATCATACATACTCAGTATGTCACCAAGTTAACTGTAAAACCAAGGAATTTCTACAATTTAATTTAGAGTAGCTTTGATTCTATCTTTTTTATATATTGAGTTTCCGAGTAAAACTTTGGTTGAAATGGTTTCTTTTGACTTAATAAAAAGAAAGGAGGAAGGAGAAGTATAAAAATTGCAATTCTACCCTCAATACAGACTATTAATTGCATGAGGTTAAGTATTTCCCTCCACAAGGAAACTATGTTGACTGGGATACCTAATAATACCCATAATTTTGGGGGAATTTAGCATCCTTGATTAAATGGAATTTTTTGTCACTCAGTATTTAAAATTAGCAATGAATTAAAATGCATAGAATATTCTTCAAAACTCCCAGTTTCACGATTTGAGATTTTTCTATTATACATATTTATCATTGGTATAGGTAACTAACTTTATCTTTCTACCCAAAAATATCCTTCTAGATCCACCTCAAATTTCATTTCTTTAAGAAGCCTCATCTGAAACTTGACTAAAATAAGATCTCCATTTGATTTCTGAATTATCTTCAAAATTCATCTAGCAAGTAAATATATTATTAGGTCATATGACATTTCTTCTATTTTCATCATGGGGCATTTAAGCATTGTGTTATTCAAACATTATTTTCAGACTAAGTACTATATTTTATACTTATTATTCACTGTTTTGCTTTATACACTATAAGCAGTCAATAAATATTTATTAATCTGGTTTCCAGAACTAACGGCATACAGGACATATGTAAAATACCACCTGAGAGGATTTTACTTCATCTCTGGAGAATTCTATCTTTTAAAAGTACTTTCTACGCCTACCTTTATGTTTTTTGCTCGATTTATTCAGAGAGTTAGTCATTCAGAAAATATTTTCATTTTCATACATGCAGTAAATAACAATCATTCAATTATCCCGCAGTTTTTTCCTAGCTCTACAACTCTATGCATGCAAAAGGGAATACTGTTGTGTTTATTTGATTTAACTAGATGACTAAGGAATAAGAACAATTTTCATATACTGGTTAGATCTACCAGTAAACCAACAACAAACCATATGAACAAAACTCAAATGAAAGAGATAGTCTCTTACATCAAAACCTTATAATATTTTAAAGTTGATTTCTTCCACATAAATTGAGTGGCAAATAGATCC
The DNA here is from genome assembly GCF_023851605.1 of Tamandua tetradactyla. NCBI lineage: Eukaryota > Metazoa > Chordata > Mammalia > Pilosa > Myrmecophagidae > Tamandua > Tamandua tetradactyla. The sequence continues at coordinate 135,315,616 of NC_135331.1, forward strand.
TGTCACAATACTTCAAATGCAACAATGAAATTAAACTACACCAACCGACAACAGATCCCCAAATGGTATCTGCATAGTATTAGCTTGTTGATGATTAACAAATCAAGGGGCACTCACTAGGTGAAACAAACTATATTCTTGGCATAACAGAATTATGCTTCCATAGTGATTATCACTATAAACCCCAGAAGTTCATCAAAACGTCTTGAATTGAAAAAGAATATTTATGTCAAAATATGGCTAAATTAGTTTTCTTTAACCAGTATGTCTATCACATAAAGTAATGAGTCAGCTTAGATTTATAATCAGTGATGGCAGAAAAGAAAATATGGCAAATATGTGGCATTCTCTTTGGTAAAGCAATCCCAAACCAAAGCAAAAGGAGGAGACATGAAAAGGAGACTGTAATCTAATTTAAAATAACCTGTAACTGTAAAGCTGAAATAGATAAGAACTCAATGGATGCAGATAAAATACTTAAAACAAGATGGATGCATTCTTAAAATGTTTCAAAGCGCTCTAGAAATAAGATTCTACAGTCTTACTCTGATAATTTTACAAATAACAACATATATTTACTTCTAAAAATGGCAGAGGTTTATAAAAACATCTCCCATTAGTGTAACCAAATAAACTTCCCACTTATACTCCTTAGGGAGCAGAAAACATGTCCTTCATATTTCACTTACTTCAGAGCAAGAATTAAATAGCTCTTATTTTCATTCCTAGGTCAAAGAATTTCTACTTCATAAGAGCTGATAGAACTTATTTCTAAAATATTTCTCTCTTCTCTGATTTCTCCCAAATTGTCCATAGATGTAAGATGTAGTAATCAAACCAAAACTACTACTGACCTAAGGACCAACTAATTATGGCTCAAGCACTTAGTCAATTAATGAAGGCTTTTTACAACAGTAGAATCCTACTTCTGATTCATATTTGCCTTGTGGTCAACAACTATACTGAAAAGGTAACACCAATTAAGGGACTACTAAACTGTGTATTTTGCAGCAGCATGTTCTTATGTTCTTTTAAATAATAAAAGATAAACATATTTAACAAATATATGCAAAAATACTCTTATATGTGAAACATTAAAATCTGAATAAGCTAAATATATCTTGGTATACTTTATTTTACTGGGTACTTCTGAGATTTTTCTATTAATACTTGCATATATCTCAGCAATTTTTATTCTCAACTGTACTTTTAAAATATTACCTCAAGTCATTTTCATAGGAAACAATGAATTTATTTAAAAAAATATAAACCTTTTGTTTTCTTTCTTTGGCCTTCTTTTTCTTTGGTGATATTGGTCCATCTTTTTCTTCATTTACTTTTTTCCTTTCCTTTTTCATCTGTTTTTGCTTCTGTTTTTCAGATTCTTCTTCTTCATCTGAACTACTTTCTGCCTTCTTGCTTTTATGTTTAGGAACTTTCTTTGGTGGCTGCAGATTAATTCCTGCATCTGCTGTCCAATCAGAGTAATCACTGGAGTACTCACTAGAAAATGAGAAGGGATTTACACACATGTTATAATTTTAAGATCTTGTTTTATAAATATAAAATGAAAGATCATATTAAAGAATGACAATTATTTATAGTTGGATGAAATAAAAATATTTTTTTAATTTTCAACTCTTAACCATTTCTTCAAAAATCTGTAGGCTCAACTTACTTTAATATCTCAAAAAATATGAATACAAATTTTAATTGAGACAAATGTAAGTTCATTCTATGGTTTAAGAAAAAAAAAACTGGGTTTCTGAGTCCAAAATGATGATTTAAGAAAAAAAAAAAAAGACTGGGTTTCAGAGTCCAAAATATCATGGGGCATACAAACGTAAGAGTTAGTAGCCATTTTCCTCAATTCTAACAACAGTAGCAAGAGCCCTGGATAGCACAGGATATTAAGGAGAAGTATAAGGATTCGTTTTGTGAAGGGTGTTGGCTCTTTCAGGGGTAACTCCCCCAGAGCACTAGAGCTCTCACACACCTAGATTTTGACTGTCATGGACTAGCAGTTCCCAAAGTGCTCCTACCCTGTGATAAGGTTGTATTTGCAAACTTAGCATGTACAGAAAAGGAAAAATAACATTTAGATAAAATTAATCTATCTATATATACACCTTAGGTGTATCTTATGCTTCAAAGTATGCCATGATTCAGAAAAGTACAGGCCTTACTATTTTAAGTATCACTACCAATCATGTTTGCCATTTCTTTTCAGCTTAAATTTTACAGAACTGATGTTGTTGCAAACTTAAGAATCCATTTGCTATTGTTATAATTTTAGTACATTTGATTTGATTTTGTATAGCTTTATAAATATAAATACCTTAAAGGAATCTAAATCACATTGCATAAAAAACAGCAAGAAATCTGCCTCCATTTACTGATGTATGACCCTATTCTTCACACTGAAGGTGCAGATTTTTCTGGAGTTTTATCTCTTCTCTCCCTGTCTACATGTTCTTTATAGGTATTTACCTAAATTTTCCCAAGAATAATCATCACAGATAAGAATAAAAAACTAAATGCTTTCTAGAATGAGTTCACGTTAAAATTTTACATGATTTTTGTGAACTTAAAAGGAAAATATTTTCTTAGCAGGTGCTCTTTCCAAACTACTTAATCATGGGATGGATTATGAGAGTAAACATCTGTAGAAGAATAGGCTGCCCTGAAACTCTGAGATTTATTTACTCTATCTCCAGCCCATGGCAGTTTCTGAAAACAGGAACTGCCAAATCCTCAGAGTCACCAATCTCTGGAATATTCAGCTAGAAGATCATCTGCTGCCAGCACAGATGCAACTACAAACCCCAGGGTCATGTTCTTTACAACTGCCTCCAACTGCTAAAGCTACCATTGCACTCTCAATACAGAAATCCCTTAGTTGACTGTGGTTTGACATACTCTATTCTCACTATTAAAGGACCAGACATAGCCATGGGAACTTGCATATTATCAGAAGTCAATATTGTGGAACTAAGAAAGCTCCTGATTTTAGAGCTGATAGAAGAAATTGTTACAGTTTCCACTTAAGTTTCCTTGGCTCTTCTATTTTAAGAGCCACTGCTGCAAAAGAATAAGTCTAGGGGATTAACTAAACTAATTACCATCTCCAAAGGCTACACTCTTTCTTGCTACCAAGATCTTGCAAATTCAGCCAAAGCTATCAGCCCATGAACCACCAAATAACCAGCTGAAATGATCTTCACTTGCATGGTCCACTGGGGCAGGAATACTAGGAGAACTAAAAACTGACTACCATTGCAAGAAGAAAATATTGTTAGTATTCCACAAATTCTACTACTTAAGATAGTTAAATTGACAATGCATCATCACTTTCATAATTTCATGCTTAAATACTTCTCAAAATAATGAAATTAGTTTGTGGCTCAGTATTTAAAATTAGAGCACTCAGAAGATATAATGTCAATTAAATTATCAAGGGAAGGCATCATTTTGCAGATCTCATTGCAGTAACCAACCTTTCTGTTTCTAGAGAAAACAAGTTAGAAAAGAAAACTAAACTTTGTGTAAAAACAAAAAATACCCAAAGAAGGATCAACTTTAAACTGAAAGAAACTTTGAAGTATGTTGCTGGTAAAAACAAACAAAAAAACCATCTACAATTTTACAAAGATTTTATACTATACAATGGAGAAATAAAAATTTATTCTCGTACCTAGAACTGCCATCACTGTGCCATGCTCTCTCTTCCTCTTCAGATGTACCACCACTGACAGCTACCACTTCACCTTCCTGAGATATTGAAGACATATTTAACAAAATAATATTCTACAATTACAAAGAAAAATCAGCAATATCTACTAACACCAACCATATTAGAGTATTTAAATTAAAACCTGATTTAAATAAGTTGCAAAACACACCTTTTATATTTTTATGCAAAAAGATGAGAATATTAAATGTACCCAAAGATATAGTACTAACAATGGATTCAGAGTACCTGTCAAATGGTAATAGATTTTGGATTTTTAGCTTCCTAATTCATGTTCTAGAATAGATGACATCAAATTCCACAGTGAATCAAATTTCATTATTTGAAATTAATCTTTCCTTCTTGAGCTTTTTTAAGAATTTAAGCTTTCTTTTCTAACCATGCTTTGAGAAGCTTAAATTGGACCTATTTATATTCTATTAATTACCATTAAATTAACTTTAGCATATAAAATAGGATATTCCACCGTTGGTCTTATTTTATCCATATGATAGAAGATTAAAAGTTATCTACGACTGTTTTTATTTTAGTAAATATTCACAAATGGGGGGTAGGTAAGAGGCAGCATTACTTCTAAATTCTAAATAAAAAATACAGAAGTACCATACTAAAGTCCAAGATACATGGATCAAAATACCAGGATTCTTTTCATTAACATATTATGCTGAAGGCAATATTTCTGTTGTCAATATACTTTTCTAAAAATTAATTCAATTGCTCTTAAAGGATATCAAAAACATAAAATAGTTTGGAAGACAAGGACTTCAGTAAATCTTTGCTTTATGTAACAGATGTATCCTGGAAATACATATTATAAGCTTCTAATAAACTGAATCACATAAAATATTTTATAAAAACAACATATAAAGGAATCACATTGTCTTTCAAAAGCAAAAAAACATTTTACATGTCAAGGAATCACACTGTCTTTCATAAGCGAAAAAACATTTTACACATCAAATAATTGGCTGTATATATTTTTATGCTTAGCGTTTGTATCCAAGACTTTTATATATCAGATTTATGTAATTGGTATATTTCATCCTTATGCCCAAATGAGTACTTCATATTAGGATACTCTGGGATGTAAAGGCATTAGGAGACTAACTTTTAAATTGTGATTAAAATCCTCTAGTTTAAGTTGATTTAATAATATTGTTCCATCTATAGAGAATATACTGAGGATTTTCATATATGACTGACATTCCACAACACAATATGGCTTCAAAGGTATGTAACAGTCAAATTCAAAGTTCACTGAATCTCTGACCTAACTGGGGCAAAGGGAGATGTTTTTAAGTTCTGAACAAGATTTACCTGTGCATGCAAACTGATTCCCTTGGGCAAAGGAAATGCATAATTTGGAAGGGAAAAAAGCATTTTTTAAAATAATTATGAGTGAAGAATATTAAAAAAAAATTACACTGAGAAAGTTATAAATTGGTACAGGGATTGAAAAATAGCCACAACTGTCAAATTACTATTAATTATTTGTTATAGTTATAGACTAGTTTCATGGTACCATTTAAAAAGCTTGGCGTTCGAGTAAAAGGAACCTGGGTTTAATCTTTCTTCTGCCACTTAATAGTCAGGCAAATACATAATTAAAACATCTTTAAATCTCAGATCCCCTACATACAGAATGAAAATAATTAATTCATATGTTTTTGTCTTGTGGATTCAAGATTGTGAGAATGTATGCCATTTCTGGAAAAATACACGTCAGAGAATAGAAGCTATCACTATCATTATAATACCTGGAAATGCCATCTTTCAGCTACATCTATAAATATGTCAGTGAATGCAAAGAATGAAGGTCATATTAAAAAAAAATAAGTAAAAATGGAAGCAGAAACTAATGAACATTCTTATGAAACTATAATCTTACATCTGAAGAACTAGTTGCATTTTCTATGTCTTCCGAGGGTCTTGGTGTCTCTTCCAATGCAGATCTTGTACGATAATTGTGTTGATTTGCCTGTTGCTTTTTTGCTTCTCCAAGATCTAGAAACTGCTCATGGGCATGATTCTGGAAAAAAGTAAATTAAATGTACATAAAGTTGCTTAAAGAAGATTCTTCAGTTTAACAATTATATATATATTTTAAATACAAAGAATTCACTCATATTTAATATACTACATAAATGGACTATTTTATAGTACCAGCTCAAATATTTCACTTTATCACACTAAGTTAAATCACAGGCTTATGATAATCTATTGAAATTCATCTGCCAAATGCTAAGTTATAAAAATGCTCTTTTCTGATTGACAGACTTAACAGATTCACAGTAACAGACTGAGCCAAACATTGAACTCTCCTACTCCCACACCTTATCTACAGCAATGATAAAACAAAGAGGACAATGGCTGTGGGACACAAGTAAAAGGCAGAGGCAAATTAGAAACCAAACTGGTAATCATAAAACTACTCTGCCAGTATAAGGCAAAAACAACGAATAGCTGCTTCTCCTGTTAGAAATGAATGAATGCAAAGTCTCTTGCAGCAATGAGAACATAACCAACAATAATCATAAAAAGTGAAACGTGCACACTTAACTGGAATATGGAACACAAGCTAGCAATCACCCAAAGACTAAACCAAAACCAAATCTGAAGGAAAAAAAAAATTCAGCTCTAAAGGGCTTACAGAGAGCCGAGTAGAAAAATAAAAGAAAACCCACATTTAGACATATAGTGAAACTCAAGACTGTGAAAAATAAAGGAAAACCCTAGATTAACTTCAAAGAAACAAGTCAGACTGACCTTGTTTATCATCAAAGAAAGAGAACTATTTTTAAGTTGTTAACAGACAATAACTTTGACCCTGTATTATATCCTCACTCCTGAAAGTGAAATAAGACATTTTCACATTTAAAGATACAAGATTTATTCCACAAAGGTTCTCTCTCTTAAAGAAAAACCGAAGGATTTTGTAATTTTGTAAAAGCTTTGGGAAATATTTAAAAGATAAAAAAAGAAAATAATGGTCACTCGTAAACTCACAAATTTTCTTCTCATGAATTTAATGTATCTTCTTTCATTTAACATAAACATTTTACTTACTCAAATCGACGTTATTAAAAACTGTTTATATCTCTAGAAATTTGTTGCCTTTTTAAGAGCTGTATTCACAATCTGATATTTCTTTAGGATGAATTCTAAGTTAAATTACATAAACATTTTCAATGCCCTGATAAAATAACGCACTGGAAGGGAAAGTTGACTGTCAACTAACATTTGTTCTTTACCTCTGCCACAAAAAATTAAAATTTTCTTTAGTCACATGATTAAGTTCTGGCCAATGAGATACATGCAGAATGCTGTATGGAAACTTCTAGGAACCTTCTAAGAGAGCATACATCCCCTTTGCATCTTCTTCTGACCTGTTCTCAATTCTGCAACTTTAAATGAGGATGCTGATGTGCTGAGCCATGAGGTCAAATCTATACATAGCAGGATCAGAAAAATGAAAGAGCTTGAGTCCTCAACACTGAGGGTATAACACTGGTCTGGGCACTACCTACCTAGGCTTTTGTAAGACAAAGAAATATAATTCTCCCTTGCTTAAATTATTGTTATTTTGGGGGCTTTTGTCTTTTCAGCTAAACCTAGTCCTAAATAATCAACTTTTAAGTGCTTTTTAACAGGTTTCTTTTCTGGTTTTATTTTGGTATCAATTAATGCTTCCATCTACAAAGTAAGTTAAGTCCCCCATTGTATTATTAGAACAAAAAGAAAAATACAATTCTGAGTAATGATAAATGGCATCTCATAATTTATATTTCTGTATTAATAATAGCCTGGGAGGAGATGCTTTCACAATTTTCTCTATTTTTGTAAAGTTTCAAACTTAAAAGGAGGTCATATCATACATTACTGTTCAAATGACTTCACATTTCTCTAAGATAATGAGTAAAAGATAACTCATTTTTTTAAAGATGAATAGCATTTTATGGGTATGTAGATATGACATTCCACCTTTCTACTACTGATGATCACTAATGTTATTCCCATTTTGCATTTAGACAATAAAAAACTACATTTACATTACATGCACACACACACAAATATATATATATACACACACACACATCAGTACTCAACTTTAAGAAAAACAGCCTTCAAAGAGCTACTATGGAAAGATAAACACATCCTTTAATGTTAATACATACTATCATTTTCCTTTCGTTATGCTATTGGCAATGCATACTCTCACCAGTTACACAAGTGTTTGTCTCCATATCTTTAGATTCTGAGTAAAATGCTTTCCAGCTACCATGAACCGCCCCCTTGCACCCGCCCCCCCCCCAATAAAAGATATTTCACAAAGAGATTCTCTTTTATTATACTAATAGGAATTCTAGCACTGTCAGGTGGGTCCTATTGAACCTAGTAAAGAAAAAGTTTAAAAAGTAACTTCAGTCTTTTGAAGAGAAGAGCCATAAAAGAGAAAAGAGAGTTCTAGAAAAGGAGGTGAATTCAGGAGGTCTAAGGAACTCCAATAAAATCAGGATTGAGCACAAAGCTGGGTCAGGCTACCAATTTTCTTGTCTTTGCTTAGATCATTGCTTATATGATGACCTGGACTTAAAAAGGAGTTCCATTTTTAAGTTTTCACAACTTTAGACTATAATGCTCTGAAGCGTCTATGATTAGAAAAAACAGCAATGAAAATGGATAATTTTCATGCCTTGACGTCAAAGGAAGTTAGTACATATCTCTCCCTGATTAGGGCACAGCCCTCTGAAATCCACTGGACCCAAAATTTTTTTCATAGAAGGATGACACAGAAACCAACAGGGCAGATGAGTGAGGACAATTTATCTCTCTTAAACGAGAAAACAAGAACAATTGTTTATAACAACAAAGCTGAACTGATTATCTAGAATAAAAAACAGATGCAAAGCAACAAAAAAGATTCTAAGGGAAAAAGAAACTGTTTTAGAATGTGCAACCAAATGGCAGAGCTACTTAAAGATCTTGCTTAGGTTTATAGTAAAATTTATTAGAGTTGCATATATGAATTGGCTTGTGGGGAAAAGGTATGCTAGAAGAAGGCAAACATAAAATAAAGAATTTACTAAGATCATCTAAAAGATAATTTGGATTTAGTTTACATTAATTTTACTTCATTAAATATATTATTTATACTAACATTTTAATTACAAAAAGAAATCTTAAAACAGTTATTGTACTTTATGAAACAAGTTCTGAACTTCAAAGTAGTTGCTAATTACCTTTGCAGCAATGGGTATTTTATTCTCTTTTGGAACAGTGAAGTGTTTTCTTTTCTCTTCTGATCTATAAATCTTTATTTCTTCTTCTCCTTTTGCAGTTCTCCATTCTTCTTGCCTACTGAAAGAGAATTCAAAACCATGCATGTGGACTTTTAGGAAGATGGCCGAATAGAGTAGCTTCAGGTCAGCTCTGCTCGACAGAAAAGTTAGATAAGGGGCAGGAGGACAACTGAAGTGATAATTTGGAAGCACGGCTGACCCGGGACAGCCTTCTACACCACATAGAGTGGTCCTATTTGCAGAGGCCAAGGAAAGGAGAGGCAGAAAGCTGTAGCCTGGGGCAGAGGCATAAGGCCCCTGAGGAAATGTATGGACAGGAGCAGGGAGCTAGGACATGGGCCAGGCTGCATTCCTTGGGTGTGCTACCCTCACCAGTGCAGCCCCATGACTGGCGACTCATCCCACACCCCACACACACCCTAACCCACTCCCATTCCCAGGGCTCAAGGCACCCCTATTACCCCACCAGCTCCCGGTGCACGTACCTGGCCCACACCCCCATCCCAAGTGCAGCCCAACCAACCTCTCCTGCACCCCTCCCAAGCTTTACATCCCCCTCCCTGCTCCCTGCAGGCTGTTGCCAGCACATAAAGGCTGCTGCGGGCACTCACCTCCATACCCAGGCTACCCCGGCACCCCTGCCCATAGTGTCGCACAGCCTGACCCCAACCTCCTGAGCTCAGCACATCAGTTTATAGCACTCCTAGACTCACCAATGTGCACAGGCCCCCACTCATGTCATTCAGCTCTGGGAACCTCAGTTTACAGCAGTCCTAGAACCATGCAGGCACATTACCCTCAGCCACACTTCCCAGCTGTGAAAGTGCTGACCTGTGCAGCAGGGTCATATCTGCCCCCAATCCATGAAGGCATCACACCAATGTGCTGCCACAGCTCAACATATGCATCACGAACGGCCTCGTGCCTTACACCAGCGCACACCAGGGTTACGCACCCCCAGACTGGTGCACCCACACAGCTACATCATCCCCAGCCGCTGGGCGCCCACGTTCACAAACATCAGTTTAGCATCCACTACTGGGCCTACACCTGCCCTGAAATAAATCACTGCACTGAGTGCCCCAGCTCATACTCTGATCCCTGCCGTACTTCCATCCCACAAATACAAGGCCTTAGACTACTGAAAGAAATCAACTTTCCAAGTAAATCAATCAAGATATTCACATGCCATGAGGACAGCAGATCACTAAGCATATCACAATGCAGACATATACAGCCCTGCCTAATGACCAAATTAAAACACCTGAGGAGACAGACATTGGAACAACTAATCAAAGATGTTCATACAACTCTACTTAATAAAATAAGTGGGATGGCAAATGACATAAAGGAGATCAAAAGACAGTAGAAGTGCATAAAGAGGAATTTGAAAGGATAAATAGAAAAATTGCAGATATCAAGGAGATTAATGACTTTGTTGACCAAATAAAAAACATACTAGAGGCACACAACACCAGATTCAAAGAGACAAAAGATAGAATAAGTGATATAGAGGACTGGATAACTGACTTCAAAGACTCAAAGCAGTAAATGGTAAAAAAAGATAGAAAAATTTGAACTGGATATGATAGACAAAACAAAGTGCACAAATACAAGCATCATTGGTGTCCCAGAAGGAGAAGAGAGGAGTAAAGAGATAGGAAGAGTAGATGAGGATGTAATAGGGTAAAACTTCCCAACCCTTATAAAGGACATAAATATACAAGTTAAAGAAGCCCAATGAACTTCAAACAGACTAAATCCAAACAGGCCTTCTCCAAGACACATACTAATCAGTCTGTCAAATGCTGAAAAGCAGCAGAAAATCCTGAAAGTGACAAGAAAAAAACAATCTACTACATACAAGGGAAACCAAATAAGACTGAGGTTCAGAACTCAACAAGTACCCTGGAGGCGAGAAGGCAGGAGTATGATATATTCAAGATCCTGAAAGAGAAAGACTTCCAGCCAAGAATTCTGTACCCAGCCAGACTGTCCTTCAAAACTGAGGGAGAGATTAAAGTTTTCACAAAAAAGTCATGAAAGAATCTGTCAACAAGAGACCAGCCCTACAAGAAATAGTAAAAGGAGTTCTGCTGGCTGAAAAAAAGACAGGAGAGGGAGGTCTGGAGGAGGGCACAGAATTGAAGAATACCACTAAGAGTAATTTAAAGAATACAAAGAGAAAGAGGGAAAAGAATCTATAGATCTGACAAATAAAATAAAAAAGATAAGATGGTGGATTCAAGAAACACCTTTTCAGTAATAACTTTGAATGGTAACAGACTAAACTTAACAATTAAAAGATTCAGATTGGCAGATTGGATTAAGGAACAATTCAACTATATGCTGCTTACAAGAGACTCATCTTAGACACAAGGATACAAATAGATTGAAAGTGAAAGGATGGGAAAAGATTTCCACACAAGCTGCAATCAAAAGAAAGCAGGAGTAGCTATACTAATATTGGACAAAATAGACTTTAATCATAAAGTTATCAATAAGAGACAAAGAAGGACAAAATATACTAATTAAAGGGTCAATTCACCAAGAAGATATAACAATCATAAATGCTTATGCTCGCAATGAAGGGACTCCAAAGTCCATGAGGCAAACTTCAAGGGAGCAAAACTGAAAGGAGCAACTGATGTTTCAACAATAATAGGAAACTTCAATACACCACTCTCTTCTATAGATAAAACAACCACACAGAAGAACAACAAGGAAATAGAGAAGTTAGATAACCATCAGCACTACCACAGAAATCATCAGCACTACCACAACAGCAGCGGTAAATAATGGGGGGGAGAGACAAGAGTTAAGAGGAGGTTTAGATTTCCTATTTGGCGAGGGTGTGTTTATTGGTTTTCTTTCTCTTGGGAACAATGAAATTATCTAAAATTGAGAATGTTGATGGACTGTGGACCTCGGCTCGATATACATAATGCTGGATGAATGCAGATGGCTGAAGTATTCACTGGCTGAGAAGCACATTGGCGAATGATGGTGATTACTTATGAACGAAGGTTGTCCTGCTACACAACGGAACAAAGTCATGAGGCATGCAACAATGTGAATGAACATGTGGGGACATTTGGTGAGACAAAATAAGCCAGAAAAAAAAAGAATAAGAATGGCATGGTCACCTTTAGAAAATGCTCATAAGAAAACAGGGGCCTAGATTGTAAGCTTTTAGAGCAGACACATTAAGTCCAGAGCTGTGACTATCATTTCTGGATTTTAAGAGGCTGTTTTATATATATAATCTGATATTTAGAGATAAGGACAAAACCAAACAGGTTGAGGTTAAAGTAATTCAGAACACAGTGCTAAGGAAGACAGTGTCTATATTTTAGAACCACACATACTCTTTGAAACCAATGGAAGAAAGGCTTATTTGATCTGGAACTGACATTTTCTGTAGGGCATAATCTAACTCAACCTACCTGTATAGCTCATTTGAACAAATGAAACAAAGGGAGCCCAGAATAAGAAAGAGGTCCTTTAATCCTGTACAGAATGTTGCAATGCTTGGATACATCCTAGAGTATATTAAGCAGATAGTCAAAATGTATTGGCAAAGTCCCCTGAGGGAGGGGAGAAAGACTACGGAACTATTAATCCTCTGATACTCCGTCAAACTTTAGGGACACCCAAATCAATAAACCATGCCCTCGGATCAGAACGCTTACTCTTGTGAAGCTTATGTAGGTAGCAGAGAAACTTAGATTACCCATAGGCATGCCTAAGAGGTACTTCTGGAGGACCTCTGTTGTTGCTCAAATGTGGCCTCAAGTCTCTCTAAGCCCAACTCTGCAAGTGAAATCATTGCCCTCCCGACGACATGGAACATGACATCCAGGGATGAAAGTCTTCCTGGCGACGTGGGAGAGGACTCCCAGGGATGAATCTAGACCTGGCACCGTGAGATCAACAATTACATCCTGACCAAATGGAGGAAAAGAAGTGTAATTAATAAAGTGTCAGTGGCAGAGAGAGTCAAACAGAGCCAAGAGGCTACTTTGGCAGTTGCTCTTATGTAAGCTTCAGTTAGATATTGCTACCTATCATAACCTGCCAAACCCCAGCCAGGATCATTCCAGCCAATCCTAAAGAATACCTAGGGCAGTATATAAGATTCCACAAGGGTTCCAGGCACTAGAGTAACTTGCCAGAAACCTACAACCTCCAGATGGGTCCCTGGTCCAGATAAACCCTGAAACCTAGTCCAGCCTCTCCAGAACATCAGATAGTTTCATCTTCCTAGCACGAATCAGTGACAGACCCTTCCAATAACAAAAATTTAGAATGGCCATAGCCCAAAGATCCCTAAAGAAAGGTATGGAAAGATTAAAGGTGATGGTGGATGTGCCACTTTGAAAGGACCCTACAAAAGTCATGTTTTAATTCTAATCCCATTTTGTAAAGGCAGCTGTTTCTTTTAATCCCTATTCAGCACTGTATGTTTGAATCTGCAATTAGATTATCTAATTGTGACTCAATCTGGACTGGCTGTTAAGCTGGATTAGGTGGAGATGTGCCTCCACCCGTTCAGGTGGGCCTTGATTAATTTACTGGAATCCTATAAAAAAGGAAACATTTCGGAGAAAGAGAGATTCAGAGAGAGCAGATAACGACAGCCACAAGAAGCAGAGTCCACCAATCAGCGACCTTTGGAGATGAAGAAGGAAAACGCCTCCTGGGGGAGCTTCATGAAACAGGAAGCCAGGAGAGAAAGCTAGCAGATGATGGTGTGTTCACCATGTGCCTTTTCAGATGAGAAAGAAACCCTGAACTTTATCAGCCTTCTTGATATAAGGTATCTTTCCCTGGATGCCTTAGATTGGACATTTCTGCAGACTTGTTTTAATTGGGACATGTTCTCGACCTTAAAACTGTAAACTAGAAATTTATTAAATTTCCCTTTTCAAAAGCCATTGTTTCTGGTATATGCATTCCAGCAGCTAGCAAACTAGAACAGGGGAGTTATACAGAGAAGATAGGATTTTACAAATGAATGCTACATCATTAAACTGATACCTCCTTTAGTCTCCAGCATTTTAGAGCAGCTAGAAGTAAAAAACCTAAAATTGTGGAACTGTAACCCATGTCAAACTCTGAAATATATTCTACAACTAATTGTGGTGCTGTGCTTTGAAATTTATGGCTTTTTCGTATATATGTTATTTTCCACAAAAAAAAAAAGGAGAAAAAGTCAATTGTGATGATAAAAAAAAATTGAAGCCTTCTAGCCTCCTGTATCTGGAGCAGCCAGAAGGAAAAATCTGAGAGGATTGTATGGTAGCCCATGACAAACTCCAGGATCTGTCCTGTAACTACTTGTTGAAGAGTGCTTTGAAAACCATTGCTTTTTTATTTCTTTGTTTTGTATATATATTACATTATACAATGAAAAAAGTTAAAAATGATAAGAAGCAGAAAAAAAATGGATGTTAATCTAGAATTTTTGCAACCGACTTCCCCCGCAAAATGAATGCTAGGTGTCAAGGAAGGAATGTTACTCTAATGGTTTCTTTCTAGATAGAAGCATGTGGTAATGATTTCTGAGTTTAAATTTATATGTTCTTGCCTCTGAACATGTGGTGACAAATTGCTTAAGCATAGAAAAGATAGATACTTAAGTATTTTTTTCTGTCTACTCAAATTTGTTGCCACTGTTTTGGCTATGCTCTTTAGCAAACCAAGTATGTAGTCCCGGTAATGTGGGTATTCCTAGGATAACTGCTCCAAGGCTAAAAAACTATTTTTTTTATTAGGGGGTGTAAGTTCAGTGCTGTGATAATCTTGTATGCCATATAAACTGATTTTAGCTTTGAGATCAAACTAATCAACTCCTGAAGCCCTGAAAGAACAACATTCTTTCCAGTGAGAGGCAGGTCAAGCTTGCAAAACTCTGATTTACCTGGGAATCAAGTTGAAACTGGGCCACAGAAGAAACTGTGGAACATTTTGTACTTTAATATCGTGGAACTGAACTCACACAAAAGAATTTGACTTTTTACTTTGATTCCTTACAGCTTAAGTTTTTGAACTGCAAGGGTACCTAAGTTTAGAACTTTAATTTTCCCCTGAAGATTTCATAATAGGAAGGGAGTTAATATTCAAACTTTCTATAATGTTGAAATTTTTACTACTGGAGTATATTAATTTTGTCATTTTACTTAACAACACCAGTCTTCAACAAGGCTGGTCATAATTCTGAATGGGAAATAAAATGAGCAAATTTAACCTTGTGAAAAGAGTGGCCTGGATTTTTTTTTTTTTTTCAGACTTTAAAAAAATTAAACTCTTGAGAAAAATAAAGAATCCTATGCAACCGGTAAGAAATAATACGGACAGATCATGTGGACCCTTCACCCAGTTCCCTCTAATGGTAATACCTTCCAAAACTTTAATACAATTTCACAACCAAAATGGTGACATTGGTACAATCCACCAATCTTATCTAGATTTTGTTTTACTACGTCATTTGTGTGAATATGTGTACATGTATATATTTAGTTCTATACAAGCTTATTCACATGTGTAAATTTGGATATCCAACACTCCAATCAAGTTATACATTTTCATAACCACCAGAATCCCTGGAGGTGCCCTTTTATTGCCATATCCACTATACTTTCCTCCCCCTATGACCTCCTCAGTCCCTAAACCCTAGCAACCACTAATCTGTTCTCCATTTCTATAATTTTGTCATTTCAAGAATGGAATAAAAAAAAAAAAACAGAATGGAATATACAGGATGTAACCTTTGAGACTGGTTTTATTCATGCACATAATTCCCTCAATAATCATCCAAGTTGTTATCAGGTTTGTTCACTTTTATATTGTTGAGTAGTATTTAGCATCATATGTATGCCTATATCATAGTTTAACTTCATTCACCCACTGAAGGACATCTGAGTTTTTTCCCAATTTAGGATATTATAAAGCTGCTAGACATTTATTCATGGTTTCTTTGTTACTATAAGTTTTCAATTCCTTAGGATAAAGGTCCAACAGTACAAATACTGGGTCATATGGTAATTGCATGTTTAGGTTTGTAAGAAAGTGCCAAACCATTTTCCAGAGTACCTATATCATTTTATATTACCATCAGTATCCTATGAGTACTCCAGCTTCTCAGCATCCCCCCTACCCCCAGCATTTGATTGTTGCCACTATTTTTTATTTTATCCATTCTAATAGGTATGCTGTGATGTCTCCTTGTGGTTCTAATTTGCATTTCCTTAATAGCTCATGATGATACACATCTTTTCACAGGCTGTTTGCATTTGTATAAACTCTTCAGTGAAAGTCTATTCATGTCTTTTTGTCCATCTTGTAACTGGATTATTTGATTTCTTTACTGGGTATTTCAGAGTTCTTTATATATTCTAGATACTAGTCCTTTGTCAGATATTTGGATTTAATTTTTTTAAATGTATAGTCTGACTCATTTAAGAAAGTTTTAGCAGCAAACCTTACTCACTGCAGGGCAGGGGAGGAAAGGGTCCCAGAAATATTCCCAAGTAAAAAGCACTAAGTACTGTGACAGAGCTCTAAGGAAGGCCCAAGTAGAGCTCTCCTTAAAGGGATGGCCACAGTTTTGCTTGACCATAGGTTTAATCACTAAATCCAATGATAAAGAGATAAAATATTTACAGGGACACATCTTTCACATTCCTAACATTTCCTTCCAAAGGATAGGTCTTCCACCACCAACTGGCAACCTACTCCTGACCGCTTTTCATTCCCTTTCTCATTCCACTCTAGGGAGGCGGAATGAACTAATCAAATTGGTCTGTTTGGGAAATCAACTGATGTGTTCTGGTAAAACCTGGTAAGCATTGCCCAGTTCAATGCCCTATGTGCAATATATATACATATTAGGAAACACACTTTCATGCACAAAAAAGTCACATTCTCCACAAATGTATCAGTAATTAAAAGTAAATTCTGATTTCCCATTTGTTTTGTGTTATTTTCCAATTCTTTCATTATTGATGTTGAAAAGATGGTGGACCTGCTATTTATCAGACTCACTTCAAACCTTAACATTAAAATTTAAAAAACGCAATAACCCAGCTAAAAATATTATGAAAGTTAATTTTTATTAAAGGATATCTGAGCATACACGTCATAAGAAAAAGCGAAAATTCAAATTTATACTTTAGGTGTATTTTTAATCCTAAATCCTTAAGGCAAATATTCTATGTACTGTCTAATCAAAAAGCACACCCTATACAAACAATAAGATTTTTAAAATATTTACCTTTTACTATTATCTATTGAATTTAAGAACTAGAAAATCCTAAATCAGTACAGGTTGGGTTCATTTGGGCCTTATTCATAAGTATTCATTACTAATGAATCAAAAGGATTTGTATATAAAATTGTATCAGAGCACAGACCTTGAGAATTGGATAACACCAAACCACTACTTTAAAAGGAATATATACTTTTTAATATGAAAACTTTTAAAAATACATAAAATATTTAAGTAATATATTTGCAAATAAATATCCAACAGCATATTTTCTTTATGCCTCTGAATGATACGGCATAAATGATTAGTAAAATCCACTAAAAAACGGAAATAAATAAAACAAACTTGTATGAAATGTGTTTTAAGACAGATAAATAGGACAAACAAGGACTTAAATATGCTACTCAATAAAAGCTCATATTTGCTCAATTTGAATTCATTTCCTCCCATTCACCTTAACATGTATTATTTACATGAATCATCTAGCGAAGGACATATCTGGAAATCTAACTGTTCTCCAGAATCATGAATAGTTTGATTTAAAAATATTATCTTCAGATAAATTTAAAATAAATTTTAGAGCTGAAAAGGTATTTTGAAGACTGGAATTCAGGTCTTCTGTATATTAAAAATTCACAACTCCCCTTACCTGGCTACACCGGCTGATAACTCAGGCACTACAACCCTTCGACTCCAAGCTACAAGATCCCGCTCTGTGGCTATTTCACTTCTTGGTGCATTACTGTGCATTTGCCGTACACCTTCAATTTGTCCACTACGTCTTAGTCCTACATTTGGTGGTGAATGAACCTCTGAGGTAGAACTTACAGAGCCTAAGTAAAAAAATTAATAAAGTAAATTCTATTAGAAACACTTCTCCATTAGTTTATAAAAGAAAAAAAAGCTATACTATCTTCCACATATAACTTCATATTGTGGCAAATAATTAAGTTACCAAACCAGAAACCAAATCAAAGCAAAGATTTAATGAAAACAAACATGGTTTTATGGTGACTGAAGTAAAACTACTGACTGTTAAATCCCAAAGATGTAAAACATACTACTTAACAAAAGCAATAAAAAAAAATGTTAAGTATTTTGGGGAAAACTACAAAAGAAGCAAAAACAGACAAACCCACAAACATTATTTGTAACACTTTATGATTCCTAAATTTGCTTTTTCTCTTGAAGCTTAACAGTACCCATCCATAATATCATCTTCAAGAATGTGGTTTTGAATATGTTTCATAAATTATAAATTTATTTAAAAATTTTTCCTAATTTATACATGTTTACTATAGGATTTCTGGGAGAATATACATATCAAAAAATTTTTCTAAGTTTGAAACTTTATGTTTTGAACAATTCCTAAATCATTAAAATCTTCAAGACAGGTAATTTGGGGAGTATAATATTCACTTTATGGATGCACGATAATTTGTTTAATTCCTTCTCTATTGCTGGAGGTTTAGGTAGCTTCAATTTTTCAGTATTTTACTTAAAATAGAATCACTGCTTACCTCTATTTAAACGGTTGGTATTACTGATACCTGTTTCACCAGAACGCCTCAAGTCTTGCTCTTGCTGAAGTCTTTGAATCATGCTATCCAGTGGGCTGATCTCCTGATTTGCTTGCTGACTTAAAACTTGGTTCAGTCCTATGTAATACCACACAAAATGCTACTTTAGTCACTATTCAAACCATTTTACTCATCAGCCTCGTTTTTATGAAATCAGAATTAAATATGAATTTTACTTAGGTAAAAGACAGAAAAACGAGCAACTACGAATGATCAGAATTTTAAAAAAAAGGAAAGGACGGTGCGACAGTGGCTCAGTGGCAGAATTCTCGCCTGCCATGCCGGAGACCCAGGTTCGATTCCCGGTGCCTGCTTATGCAAAAAAAAAAAAAAAGGGGGGGGGTGTGAAAGCAACCAAAATCTTAATTTATTAAAAAAATGACAACGGACATTTATTGATTCTTTACTGTGAATAAGGCAGTAAATTCACACAAAATGTTATGAATTATACATTATTATTAATTCTACTTCCTAGATGAGAAAACAAAACAACTGCTTGAAAGTTATATCACTATAGAAAGTGACAAAATTAGGATTTCAATGCAGGTTATGTTTCTTTTAAAAAGACAATTACCTGCATGCTCCAAAAAAAACAAAGAAAAAAAAATTTGACTGCTTTATTCATTCAACAAGTTCTTGAGTATTTACCATGTATTAGTAACTGTGTCAGATAGTAAGGTATATCCAGTAGTGAAAAAGAGATATTAAGGTCCCTGCCCCTCAGGGATCTTACATTCTGATGGGACAGTAAGCAATGCATGTACAGATAAATGCAAACTGTTAAGAACATTAAAGGAAAGAAGTGATGTTATAGAGAAAGTGAAGGAAAGGAAATAAGAACTACTTAGGGTAAGTCAGAAAAGCAAGCCTCTTTAAAAAAGCAGCATTTGAGCTGAGACTTAAAGAATGAAAAGAAATAGGCAGCCATGTGAAGAACTAGAAAAAAAGAACACTTCAGATGGAGGACAAGAGGCACAAAGGCTGAGTTTGGAAGGAACCCGATGTGTTTCAGCCCACCCTCCTTCTTTCTAGCATCAGTCATGTGAGACCACTTGATGGGTTCTGCCTTCCTAACCTTCATACTTTGGAGCTTCAACACAGCACACCCACTGCAAGGAAGCACAACCCCTATTTATCCTTCAAGCATCAACTAAAATGGAGCCTCTGTGACATTTCCTCTGTGAAATCTTTCCAAACTACTCTTGAACATATTAGCTACTATCCTCCTCCAGTCCTTAAAAAATTATATAAACATATATCTTAACATCCAGCCCAATGTAAAGGAAATACATTATTTCATTGTCCCGCAAAAGCCTAGACTATGTTATCTATCTTGGTATTCTCTAAATCTACTACAATACTAGGCATATAAAAATGTTTGATCCTGATGAATCAATTTAAAAAATGGGTAACTCGTAGCTGTTGGAAAAAGCAATGCCATGAGAGCAGAGCGATTAACATTGAGTTGATGGGTATATAAGAAAGAGAATTTGATTCATGTCAAAATTTTAAGATGAGTCTGAGGTGCGAAGAAAAGACACCAAGAATATTCTGAAATGAAGACCTAGTAGAAGAGTACAAGGGGAGGGAAATTACATGTATTAAAACAATCATTTCATTTTATAAAAGGAAACTAAAATTTATTGAGATAAAACAATTTGTCCAAGGTCACAAGTTAGAAAGTAGCGGGGTAAATGTTAAAATGTCTTTGGATGCTGTTGGGGAAAATGTCATATTTGACTTTTGTTTCATATTTGAATATTGATGAGTAATCTGGTATAGCTCAAGTTTACAACTGAAGAAACACATTTAAGGTGCATTGTCCAGTGTAAATATAACAGAACTGCATTTAAGCTAACTTATTATTACAATGGCCAACATCTAACTCCAAAGGATTTCTCAAAATAAATTGTTATAGATCTAGATTTGCAAATAGAAATATAGTTACTAATGGTCAAAGTTTTTTCAAAAAGTATTTTTCACTCGTTCTGTGTTTGTATGAATTATTGTATACACTAAGAAATAATGAAATAAATGAGGTCTACCCCAAACTCTGTGTACTAGAATACATGTGACTCACTCTGAGGCTATCATTATTCCTGTGGATAGATTCTCTCAGCCTGGTACTCATAATTTGCATCTATTTTATTTTCAAAACCAAGCCCACTTTCTACTCTAAGGATGGCATGGTACGGAAGAAAGAACACTAAACTAGGAGTTAAAAGAACTGGGTTAGATCCCTGCGACTCCACACCTTTTACTTTAAGACATATGTTAATTTTCATTTTCTTAATTTTTAGGATTGGGACACCACAGTTTGAAAGATTCAATGAGATATTATCCGTAAAATCCTTTTATAAATATAAATGTTAAAAAATAATGATAATATTAAGCAACAATGATATTTTAAGAAATGAGTCCTTTCCTTATCTCTGTGCCTGAAATCCCAATCTAGGTCCCTATTTTGAAAGCTGGACATGATTTGACTCTTGTCAGTTCTGCTCAAAGAAACTGAAGAAATTTCTCTAAATTTCAGTCCTACAATCAGGTCCTACAACCTGCTCGAGACTTCTCTGAAACTGAATGCCTGCCTAGATGACTTGAAGACTACCTTTTCCTTAGATTCTTTTGAGTTAACGCATGTCCATGTACTGAGTCACATTAGTTTACATACTCCAGAAATTGAATGTGTGGACTAGGGTCTGCTGCACTGTACTTCTCTTTACAATTAGCAGCAGGGACCATTCCTTTAAGCTCCTCCTCACCCTCCATCCTAAGTGGTCATGTTCCAAGAATGACCCTTCCCATTCAACATGTCTGTTTACATTATAATTGCATGCCCAATCCTTTAAGAAAAATATGAGGCAGGATCACTATAATGTAATGAGACTGACATCTCTGTGTTGCTTATAGATTCTAAATCCATCATTTAAAAGCCATAATACTACGTGCTATGTGTATCTTGTTATGTCTTAATGGTTTTTATCCATTAGGATGGAGTCCAGAAGTTAAAAATATTTTCATAAACATTTTTCTAGCCTAAAATGTAGCCAAAACATTTATAATTCCAAAACTAGTATAAGCTTACTTATAAGAGCCTCTCCATTATTCTCACTTAATAAATTAGTGCTATATTTCTTATCAAAAGGGGGAGGGAGCCTATAGACCTTGTCTCCATTTCCTCAGCTTCCGCATTGTCTTCAACTATCTGATTTTCACCCTCCGTTACACTTCACCAAAGCATTCACTACCCAATCAATTGCCACTTTTCACCTCTTATTTACTGCTTATAAACCTTTAACAGTGAGCATGATGTAAAATAATCTTCAACATAAGTTGGCCACCTAGTCCTATTCTGTCTCATATTAAATTATTATTTTCTCTAATAACATTTATCATAGTTTTTAACTATGTATGTTTGTAACCATATATATATATAAATCTAATTAATCCATTCCATGTAGGCAACCACCAGGTCTCTTAAATTCACTACCAAATATGTATGGCCTAGCAGTATCAAGGAAGAGCATATTTCCAATAAATTTTGCTGAATAAATAAATAAATAAAAATTACCGACTCATCTCAAAACCAAATAGAGGGACTACCCTATTAGCTCCCAGACTATAAATAAATACAGACTAAAGTTACTGCTTTAAATCTCCAATGTCCCTTTTTTAACTTGTAAATATTAAGCATTACTCAACTCAAAGAAGTTTAGAGAAGTACAAAGCAATAATTTGGCTTCTCATTTCCTCATACAATTAGAAACAAAGTTTTAGGAATTCTTTAAAATTTCACTAGGAAGACAAAATTGATTGTCTATGAAACTGAGCACCTACCTGAGGAAGTTACTCCCATCTGAGGGATGAGTTGTTCCTCCCTGCAATTTTCACGACCAGGAACTAATCTCTGATATCTTGATGGATGAGGATTACCATCAACATCAACCAAAAAAGGGGGAGGCATGAGATGAGGTGCTTGCTGAGTCTGTTCATCTAATACAAAATTGTTGGCATCACGGATAAGGGGCCGGTAATCACTATGAAAGAACATCTGATCTGCTATCTGTAAAAAGAAAGGCCAATAAAAGATTAGAGAAATAAAGATGTATCTTGGTAGATAAAAACCTGTAACATTTCTAATGAAGATATTTAAATACAAATCAACATTAAAAAGAATATTATTTTTAAATTAACTGTACAGAATACTTTATGCAAAATATTTAATATATGCTCTCTTAACCACATACAAATTTAGATTATATATCCACATAACACTTAAGATAGCTCAACAGATCATAAAAACTAAGCTACATGCTGTAAATATATACCACACTGAAAGGACTGAAGAGTTTATACTCCAAGTGGTTTTGCTATGTTTTAAAAAAATAATTTTAGAATTTACAAAATGTGCTTAATGAGCTAAAACTTTGACCAAAATGTAGTTTAGGACTGAACCTGTACTTTCTTTTCAATGATTTTCTATTTTATTTCTATTTTTGACATTTTTACATTAAACATTTCAATTTTTATGATCAGAAAAGTATCTGCTTAAAATTTTCTTGGAAACAAGGAAGACGATATGTACAAAAAGCAAATATTAAAAATAAAAGTTGAGCAGGCCACAGTGGCTCAGCAGGCAGAGTTCTCACCTGCCATGCCGGAGACCGGGTTTGATTCCCGGTACCTACCCATGCAAAAAAAAAAAAAACGATAATAAATAAATAAATATTATTTAATTTCAAATTAAATGGTAAAACCAAATCTAGGCAAAAATCATTTGGCAGTACTTCTACCTTCTTAATTACATAACACTAGCTACATCAGTAGGTCATATATTTTTGAGAATCACATGCAAGTTACACATTCATAAGCCAGATAAATGCATATTATCTATAAAAAAGTAAAACATTACTAATTTCAGAAAGCTCCTTTATGGACAACATCTTCCATTCCCAGCTTTACAGCCCAAATTAAAAACTTCAATCTAGATGGTTCTAGCAGGCTAATGTAAAAAGTTATTTCTTCTGCAATATACAGACTTGAAATGATAAGGTCTAATTACTATCAAATGTCTATTACAAGAAAGTATTATTTAACAACTGCTGTCTTCATTCTCCTTTCAGAAATGGAACCTCATCACTCCTAAAAAGTACAATCTGTAAACATCTATGGATTTAAATGAAAATAAGAAAAGAGAAGCTGAAGGATGCATATTCGTCATACTCTACCTTATCATATTTGCTACTGGAACCAAAGCCAAAAATTAAAAGATGTCCATGGGAATCTGTACATGCAAAATGCTGACCATCAGGAGAGCATTTGCAATCAAATACTGCACCATGTCCTTGGCCTTCAATCTGAAATATATTTAATCAAAAAAAAATGCCATTAACATGTAAAGAGCTGGTCACTATTGTTTCTAGAATTTATGATAAAAGATAAGCACATATCCTAATGAAATGAAGACTAAATATAACAAACACAAAACAGTAATAAAATGTGTGAATATTCAGAAGAAGTGCCAGATTAATAGCATGGAACAATAAAGTGCTCTATTTATCCACATACCAGACACAATTCAAGAAATTAAAGAACACCAACTCTCCCCCACCCAAAGAATTCTGCTTCACACCTTCAACCCAGATTTAAAATACAATTGCACCTTATATTCCACCTATCTCCATTTAATCACTGCCCTTTCTGCAAAAACTGACAACATGTAGCAAACTGATGATTTTTTTCATAACTCTTAGAAGTAGTAGCCAGAGATGCCCAGGAGATATTAAATTTTTTTTCTTTGAAAATAAATTCCCTGTTCTGACTTATCTTGTAAATGGAGAATTTCAAAGGTTAAAGAAAAGGGGTTTTTTACCTGATAACTGTTTTCTGTTTTCCAGTTCCATTAATCCAGAACGAATGGGTTTCTCCCTGCAACCTGTCAATCAAACAGAGGTGGCCAATCACCACTCTGACTTTTTTTGCTCTCAGTGCTTCTTCAGACTATGTTCCGGTTGAAAACTTCTTTAGCAGTGTTCTGAAAGAGGTAAAAATTCTACCCTATCTAAAGCACAACTAGGGACTGAATTTCAGAAAACAACTAAAATAGGGAGTTAACTCCCTAACAAATAACAACTAAGGATGATTTTCAACAAATGGAATTGGATTTCTGGATTAGCAGAATCGGAACATAAACACTTTTTTATCAGGTAAGAAACACCTCCTCTCTGTTCCGGTATCCACTGATCTAGAACAAATTGAGTATTATTAGCAATATCTGAGGAAATGCTTGGAAAAAGAGAAAAGTGGTAATTTTCTTTAGTATTAAAAACCTGGCATAGGTATGGATGCACAGAATCCACAAAATACAGAAATAAAGCTAAAATTTAGAAGAAGAAAAGTTGATTTTCAAGAAGATTTATTTGCATTTTGGTCAAAAGAGAAATATCACTCTAAAAAGGAAGGGCTCTACCTAAGAAGTAAATACAGTATCACAAACGGAAGAGCCTCAAAAAGAAAACTATCTTTTCCTTTGGATCATTAAAAAGAAGAAATACAAACATGTGTGCTTATTTAGTGCTGTTTTGGATGGAAAAGATATAAGAATAATGTTCTTAAAATTTAATATTAAGGAAAATTAGCAAATTCACCTAGGTCTAATATAAATAAGGATTTACCATAAAAGTAAGAAAATGAATCGTAAGTGCAACAGGATTATTTCTTCATTGTGAAGAAAGCTGGAGGATGACAAGATAGCAGAAGAAGGTAACCGATTTCAAGTCTACTTAAAAACTACTCAAAAATGAGAAAGAACAGGACTATTTCTTCAGAATAATAAAAAGTTTAGAAGCCATACAGCTTATCTGCCTTATAAAAATAAAGACATGTAGAACGTCAGGATTCAAGCCTCTATTTTTCTATGTTTTCTAGGCAAACAAAGATATTAGTTACATAAACCGTCATGAATAACTGCATGAACAAAATTTACCTCTAAATAGAACTTTTCATTAAAATCTCAAGATCAAAGAAGTGAAATTGCCTTGATCATGTGTTATCAGAAGACTTACTTATCGCAGTTCACTAAAAATTTCACAGCGGACAAGACAAAACAAAAAAACAACTTTATAAACCACTCTAATCAATACTTCTGGGACTGTAACATTACAAGTCTAAGTTCAAAATTCTAAGTATACAGTAGGAAAAGGAAGAAATTTGAAAGAAGTATGACTCAGCAATGCCAAAGGAAATTCGATCCATTTTCATAGGCAGGGGTATCCTTTGTGTGATGTTTCATCAACAATCTTACTCTACAATTTTTCTTTTTGTGGTAATCTACCCTAAACCCACGCTATAGTCTAGCACTGCCACATTTATGGTTATAGAAGATCTTTAAAAGAATATTCGGGAGAGTTGGAATTTATAAAGCTCTTTTAAAAATTAAAAAAAAGTAGCAATTGCATATTTTAAACTACTGTGACTCTTATGTAAGACATTCCATTGTGATTATGGTAGGATTATACCAATTTTCTTGGTGTTAGGTATCTAACTACAAAATGATTTTTTTAATGGAGAAAATGAAAGAACTCATCAATCACCTCAGAAAAAAGAAATGGCATTAATTGGATTAGACATTGTTCATTTAAAATGGCATTAAAAGTATCTGTTTTACTCAGGGACAAATTAGAAAAGGTACCTAAACCTTATTAAAAAAACAAAGTTTATCTTTCCTAATTGCTCCTCAGAAAATAAGTATCCATACCCTATAAACACAGAGGTTTTCCAAAGAGTTGATACAAAGTAGGAAAATATTTTATTTTCCCTATGTAACCAAAAACATCCCAGCTGTTTTTGTAACTTGTTTGGATTAACTGTCTCAACCAGAAAAGTTGAACAGTTCTTTCCAAAAAGTATTTCCTCTGTTTAAATGATATTCAAAGTATTTATGAGTTAAAATTTCTCAAAGGAAAAAATTAATACTGAAGGCACTACTAGAATATGTATGCTGAATAAACAGAGAGAAATAAGGCTTCTGCTGATCTTCAAAAACCAAAAGGAAAAAATTATCCTTTATCCATACAGATGTATGTGCCTATCAGAAAAGTAAATGTACTGCTTAACAAGAAATGAGTCAACACGAAATTTAATATTGTATATAGCTCATGACAGCATTTATTGTACACTGTAGTAAAATAACTATAAAACACAAAGAAATTGATATGTTATAATGACAAATTTTGAATGTAAGTGAATTTTAGATGACTTATTCCTCTAATAAAATTCAAGTATGCTTGCCATATATCATTTGGGATATAAGTAAACAAAGACCACATAATAAAACTCATTTACAGTAAATAAAAATAAGGAAGAGCTAGGATATGCCACAAGACAGTATTTTTCAGTAACTTCAAGGATTTCAAGAAGAATGGGAATAGGTCAAGAAAGAGAAAAATACATTCAATGATTATGATAAAGGTTGTTTTATTTTCTAAAGCAAGAGCTAAGAGCATCAGACAAGTTAAGAGAACAAGAGTCCTTCATTAGAAAATGAAACTAAATTCTAGAAATTTTAACATGAATTGTATAGAACAGACTGATAGAAATTTATACTAAACTTAAAAGAAATCACATCAGGCCTCTCTCTCTCTAAGCCCAATTCTGCAAGTAAAATTACTATTCTCCACTATGTAGGACATGACATCCAGGGGTGAAAGTCTCCCTAGCAATGTGGGAGATGACTCCCAGGGATTAGCCTGCCCTGGCACTGTGGGATCAACAATGCCTTCCTGACTAAAAAAGGGGAAAGAATTATAACAAATAAGGTACCAGTGGCTGAGAGAGCTCAGAGTCAAGGGGCTGCTCTGGAGGCTACTCTTACGCAAGCTTCAGCTAGATATCGTTATTTATCATGGGTTGCCAAACCCCAATCAAAATCATTCCTGTCAACCCTAAAGAGCACCTAGGGCTTTATTTGAGAGTATACAAAAGCTTCAGGCACTATGCTTTATCTTCCAGAAACATACAACCTCCAGATAGGTTCCTAGGCCAGATAAGTCCTGAAACCCAGAGAAGCCAGTCTCTGCAGAACAAGTAACTCCATTCCCCTATCCCATATTATAGAGAGAGCTCTTTCCAACATGAAAAATTTAGAAAGGGCGCAACCCAAATACTCTTCAAGATTGGGAGGAAGAACAAAGGAGAAAGTGGAGTTATAACAGAGAAGATAGGGTTAACAAATGAATATGAGTGCTGAATCATTATACTGATATTTCTTTTAGTCTCCAGTGTCTTGGGGCAGCCTGAAGGAAAATGTAAAATTGTGGAATTATAATCCTAACAAACTCTGAAATCTGGTCTATAAGTAATAGTTGCAGTGTGCTTTGACATTATTGCTTATTTTGTATAGTTATTTTTCATAATAAAAAACAAATTGCATCAATACAAAAATTTATGAGTCAAGAGCTTTGATAATGCTAGGACCATTACATTTAATGAAGAATTCATGTGCCTTTTTTGAGGTACAATTTCTAATACAATGTTTTGTGAAATGAAAAGATGAGTAATTAAGGAAGACAGAGACAAACCTCTCTCTGTGGAATGACAGGCATAACTCAAATGATCAGTAAGCTCTATAATCCTCCCATTTGATGTTCCAGAAGGCTTGTTTGAAGAACGAGACAAACGTGGAAATGAGGTATATTGAAATAACTAGCTGAAGACTAAAACTATTAGACTTAAATTACATCAATTATAAATACGAATACGGGAACTATGCACTCATAGAGGTCCTCGACATGAGGCAGGAAGGTTAAAAATATGGGATACCTTGAGCAGAATCATTGTCTTATGGAATCATTTCAAATCTGTGACCAGGGTCACTTTTTTGTCTTATTTTTTAAATATAAGGGAGCATTTTTCCTATAAATACCTCAAAAATGAAAATGTGGATCTTGAAATAACCTAATAATTTTACAAGATAGACTTATACACCAAGAATAAAAGAGCTGTAAAACTGAATTTCTGTTAAGAATTATCCTTACAATGTCTTTCTTTAAGTACAAAGAACCTTTAGATTAGAGTTTATCGACATGGGGAGAAATTAAGAATGTACACTAGATATCAAAGAACAGACACTGTCATACACACATTTAAAATATGCTTTGGCCTCCTTCAAATCGTTACTGTGGTTATTGTGCAAACAAAGAAAATATCTTAAAAGAAATGATCCACATTTTAATAATCTAGGTGTCATCTAAATACCTGAAAAATCATTACTGAATGAATGTTACTTTAAATGTTGAAAATTCTTTAACTCATGGCAACATTATCACATATGAATTAAGGATAGCTGTTTAAATAAATGAATTTGAAGAATTAGCTCCAAATATTCACTTTAAAAGCATATTACCAAAAAAAGTATATTACCAAAATAAGTAATTCATCTTCAAATTTAGTGGCATTTTGTTAACCCATACCCAATTGCTGAGGATAATAACACTATGGGTCAAGCCTTCCCTGAAATTTAATCTCTTCCTTTGATCTTTCTGACATATTAGCATGGTATCTTCCTTACACAATCTCTAGGGATCATTATCTCTTCTACAGTCTGCTAAATAAGAGTATTTTTCAAAATTCTGCTCTAAACATTCTTCATCTTCAAGAGGGGACAAATAACATTCTACGTGGAAGACCTCAATATCTGTTTCTCTCTATTTCCAAGTGTCAGCTGGCCATTTCTACATAGGTAATCCAACATTATCTCACACCAGACATATACAAAAAGGAATTAAAAATCCGTTCTCTGGTCTTTCACATTTCCATTAATAATATGATAGTCACTCAGGCTCAACACCCTCAAAGCACCTATTAAATCTTCCCTCCCTGTCACTCTCCAGTCCCCAATTCGTGTATCAGTTATGAAACACCAAATCTTATAGCTTTTTCTTCCTTCACAAATTTCCTTACATCACTGTAATTTTTCATTATGACTGTCATGATTAAAGCAGTCTCCACTCACCTATCCAATTTTACGCCTGAGATAGTCCACCCGGAAGTTTCTATACTGGTAAGTTATATTATTTATATAAATTATAAAGTGATTTATCTAAACTACCACCCTGTTCACTATGCTTTATGATGAGATACTCTGAGACCACAGACAATACAACTTCCATTTATACTTCTCATCTCATCTCCTATTATTTCCAAAATCTATTTCAGACAAACTTTCTAAATTTCTCTATGAATATATCTTAACATTTCTTACTTGTAAAAACATTTTTCTTATTTACAAAATTCATTCTCTTATTAATTCAATCTCTATTATTCTAGGCATTCTTTCTCCTCAACAAAACCTTCTCTGACCATCTATCGTGAAGTCATTTATCTTTAGTACTGTCATAGCAATTGCCTTTTCTCACTTATGTTACTATTTGAGACTATTTGCCAATATTTATCTTTCCTATATATTTTACCTCCACAATCTATTTATAAGCTGGCAGGGTTTGTTCCCATATTTTGTTTGCACAAAATAAGCACTCAAATATCTGCTAATCAAAGTGTTTTCACTTGCATGTATACATTTTGTATAATTTTACGTATTTTCTTTAAAACATCAAATTTCAAATAATCGTGATAAAGGATCACGAAGCATGTCAAGGATTTACTACAAAAAAAGTAATTTGCCAAGTACAAAATGGTATGAAAAGCAAGAGTGACTCATATTCATGGCAACAAAGTTAAGATATCTTTACCTAGATACAGATGAGAAAAAGAATTTAAAGAACCCCAGAAATCTGAAAGTGACAAAAACTAAAGTTTATGATCAGAAAACTGAAGGAAATTCCTTACCCACAGAAGTTAAAACAAGGACTAGAAATCTCAAGAGCATCCTTTTAACATACAGTGTGGATACATTATTTTGATAGATGATATATATAAATAGAAGAACTCCTGAAATTCTGATTTTTAAGAGATAATTATATGAGAAATACCTATTTTGAGCTTCTCTCTCTTCCTTAATAAATACATGCAGTGAAAATCATTTAAAACTAAAGTAGAGGTCACACTGAGAACATGTTAATTTCAGAAGTATGCATGTGCAAAAATTCTGAGTGGTGATTGGCAGTCTTTGCTTGTTTGGAACGTTGCAAGGAGAAATACATTGTTCTGGATTAGCGGACAATGGAACATTTAAAAAAATCTCTTAAGTAAAAGAAAGGTTAAGAGGACAATTATAAAAATAAATAAAAATTTGATTAAGTAAATAAGAATTGCTATTTGGAATTCACCCATAAAACAAAAGTGAAGCAAAATTCAAATTCAGTAAAACCCTTTTCTAACAAGAAACATATTGTAGTCTTCAAATAAAATAAAAAGCTAACAGGGAGCAATAAACTACAGCTTGAATAAGCATGACAAATAGAGATATGGAGATAGAAATAGTTAGACACAGCTATTGCTAAATATATACAGAAAAGTAAGAGGGTAAGAGAGACAAAGCAAAAGTGCCAGAGATGTGAAGAAAGACACTAACATTGGGTCTACAAATTCTACACCCCGAACATCTTTTATTTACTACATAATATTCAAATGGCCTAGTACTAAGAAATTCGAAAACTTCACTTCATAGCTTTATAAGTTAATATAATTTTCATTTAGTTAGAACTTAGTTGAACTGATAACTTTTATAAAATGACTTAATATATAGGGACAGTTAAGGTATAAGAAACTCCCAAATTGCTTGTATCTTTCAGGGAATTGGAATACTACAAAAGCCTTCAAGCTTCAATTTCAAGAATTTGCATGCATTTTGAAGTTATTTCTGGGAGTAATTTATCTGACCTTTATCATTTAATTGAAGTTTAGAACTTTTAAACTATAGCGTTTAGAACAACTCTCATCAAAACAAAGCTATAATGATGTTCACCTCCTGCCAATTACAAAGATAAAAAAACATGGGCTCACTAAGATACACCCGACTGGCTTGGAAAATTCTTAACATTCTCTACCTGCCTCAGTAAGATAGCCAAATATACTACAGTTTTGCCCTGAATATTCATTTTATGTAAGGACTGTTCAGCTGAAACACAAATCAACTGACAAATTTTAGGCAAATATAGCTAAGAAAAGCTTAAGGCTTCTAGGTCTTTGTAAAAAAAGAATAAAGTTGTCTTATGTTCACAATCTTCTTACCATATTCTCTTTAGCTTCATTTCCTGGTTCATAAAAAACAAAAATAAAACACCCAAGGTTCCCATCTTATTAACTACTCTTTTCCAACAAATGCTCTTAAAAATTTATTTTGAGATTATTTTACTTTTAGTAGAAGATGAGAGAATTAAGAGTGAGGTCTTAAAAAGAAGTGTTTACTCCAGGTCATGCCCAGTTTTAGTTTCTTTTAAAACATTATCTCACTTGCCATGTACTTCTTAAAAGTCACAAAGACAAACAGTGCACTGCTCCCCCACCCCTCAACTGCTTTTCTCCTTTAGATCCTCTACTAAGAGGAAAGCTAACAGTAAAAATAAGGAAAATAACCCCATCGGTTTTTCTGGACAATATCGCAGGTAGACTGAGAAGTCACTTCTAAGATTTTGAAATGAAATAAATTAGGGGATTAAGTTTAAAAGGAAAACCTCCCCTTATCCCAGTCCTCAATCTCAAACCTTTTAATTTGTTTGCAGATAGTCCTAAAATAAAATATAAGATATTTTTTAAAACTCTGTGTCTAGTCTTAATATACAGGGGGAAAAAAGAATTAGATATTTATCTGGTGAAAATCAGTGCAATATTAAAATATTAGTATCTCACAATATGATTAGCGATTTGATATTTATTAAAGTGTAATTAGCACATATTTAAAAATTCAACATTTCATTTGAAAGACTTTTGGATAATATGGAATTTTTGACTATTTCTAAAATGTCAAGACAGAATTTTTATTTCTGTAACAGGTAAGTAAGATGCAGGAAAGTAATTAATACAAAACAATGAATTAACTGTTATGTGACTTCCATTATCTTCTGCAAAGTTATTATAAGCTTCCAGTGGAAAATTCAGTTAATTATCACAAAAAAGCAAGGACCAATATTAAAGCAGGATAGCCAAAATATACTTTATAAAGATCTGTATTTTGTTAAATATCTGTATATAAAAATACTGTCCTTTTAGTTAGCACTTCTTATGCTCTAGTTGTAAAGGTAAATTTACTTATTTGTGTTATAAGCTTCAATTTTAAAATTCACACAAAATTCTATTGTTCTTAATACTATTTTATCTAAACTTCAACTTCTGGTCTAAAAATGGAGCATTCTAATAGAATTCTGTGACCTCAAATCCTCCAAGGTACTATGACTAAATGCTCCACATGACACTCAAAATATTCACTAAATTAACTTGTAATTACCAGCACAAATTAACAAAAAGAATTGAATTTGTACTTTATCAGCTTTCATGGCATTTTTGTGACTCAGAAACTTATTGATTAGCTATACAGAGCCATAAATGGAGCCAAAACCCAATATTCATGCTTCCATTCCTCCCTCAAACTGCTTTCCTTCATTTTCTTAAAGACCAATGCTGGATATTTTATCTTCCATCTGCCCACAGGAAAAACAGGCAATGAAATGAACAAAAGAGCAAAGATAAAAAAAAAAAAAGTAAAGCATTTTGATCACTTATAACATTAGGAAACAGGCAGAAAAGAAATTATCAAGCTAAAGAATAAGACCTCAAAAGATCTACTTGGAGGTCATACCATTATGAAAACATCTCCCCCCACAAATGAACTATTGGGTATAGTTGGAAGTTAGCTGTGCAGTGACATTGCTAAAACTAAAAATAAAAACCATGGCTCGATTTAGCATTAAGAAATTATTAGAAACAGACAGAAATACATATACATAAGCCCAAACATTTGTATGATAGCTTTGTGACTGAGGCAAAACTGGGCAAAGCATTTCATCTCTTTAATGTACAGTTTCTTCATTCATAAAATTAGGAATAAAATATACCCTAATATATTATAAGTTTTCATAAGACCCAAATGAAATAACATATGGAAGCTATTAAAAGCCATATAAAAAATAAAGGGTGAATCATTATATCGATATTTCTTTTAATCTCCATTATCTTAGAGTAAGTGGTTAGAAGTAAAAAACTACAATTGTGGAACTGTAACCCATATCAAACTGAAATTTGTTCTACTGTTGCAATGTGCTTTGAAATTTACAGCTATTTATATATATGTTATTTTTCACAAAAAAGAAAAAAAACTTTATTGTAATGATGCCTCCAGTGTTATGGAGCAGCTAGAAGGAAAAATCTAAGATGATGGAATGGTAGCCATGACAAACTCCGGGATCTGTTCTGTAAACACTTGTTGAAGAGTGCTTTAAAAATCAACCCTTCTTTCTTTCTTTCCTTGGTATAAATGTTACATTATACAATAAAAAAAGTTAAGAAAAAATAAAGAATGTATCTTTAATGAAATGAAGGTTGGTTTTCTGCTTTTGACAATGTGGGATTTATTGTTTTATCCTTCTTAGTTTCCATTTTGTTTTGATCACAATTTGAAGCTATGAAAACCATCCTATTCTACTTACTACAAATTTGTTTCTTGTGACCTTTAGAGGTTTTTCATCTCTCATCTATAGAATGAGCAGGAAAAATATCCTCAAACAATAAATAATTTATAGCAGTACTATAACTAATCCATTAGTTAATTTCAAAGAATATACAATAGCGTATGGTTAAGTTCTACTGGCTGCATCGCTAATTTGTAAGAGTCTTTAAAGAGCAAATCACTTCATCACCAAATACTCCAATTTTTATATTGACTAAAAACCTGGAATCTCAGTGTGACCAACTTACCTGATAAGGAAAAATTCATCTATGTATAGTTAAAGGGTGAAAGCAGTATTACAACTATTAGAGAATACTTTCCCTCTACATTCTACCAATATACTGATGCCATTTGAAAATATAAAATTACTAAAGTAACTAATATATAAATATTTTTTATATAGCCCACAAATTATCTCCTTTTGAAGGTATAAAGACAAATTGAGAAATGAAAATGACTATTTTCCTTATGCAAGAGATGTTCTAAAAATAAGCAAACAAGATACAGAAGGATAGTAAAAGAGAAACCAAAAAATTTTTCACTAGTATATTTGAGGATCTACTTTTTCAAAAATCTCTTCTATACATACATGAACAAAGGAAATCCATCTATCACTAACAATCATACCTCAAATAATTAACATGCATTTTTAGAAAATGAGAATTTACTTTTTACCTCATTTACATTAAGGCATAATCATAAAGGCAGCTAAAGTGAGTCCCTTCACTAATAAAAATTCCTTTTAACTTCTGCTTACTTACTAGGTAGGATTTTCTTATGATCATCAATCAAACATCATCACCTTCATGTAGTTTTTTTGCAAATAACCATTTCAAAGACTATTTCGTGAAAATATTTTTTGCAAATTGATTCTAACCACATAAACTATTAATTATATTGTTTTATAATTTATTATTGAATTTTTAAAAATCTCAGCATGCTGAAATAATAGAAACATTTTCTTCTTGCTTTCTTTGTGGAAAGGTATACATGGGTATACAGGAAGTAGATTTTTTAAAAACATGAGTATATAAACAACAGCAGTATATAATTCATTAATTCATACTGTGATTAGAGAGAAATGGGGACACAGCACAGTAGACTATATAAAAGCAGCCATGAAAGTTCATATGTGATATTAAACCACTACAATTCAAATACTCAGCAAAACATGGAGGGGAAGAGTTTAATAAAAATAAGTATCTAATATACTATAATGTGCTTAAAGGCAATAGTTACCTGATTCACTGGCTTTAATTTCCATACTTTGGAGTTTCTAATCTAATTTTACTGTAAAAATTAAAAGTAAATGAGGTATCACAATATACAGGCATTGTAATACATACAATTTTCTCTCAAATTTACCAACTTAATAAAGGTATGTAATAATTCTTTCTTTGAAAGAAATTTGAAGTCAAAATAGTATGTACCAATTCTTAAATGGATTTCCTTTGTGATGTGCAGAGTACCTGCATTTAAAAGTTCCCAAATCTATAACAGCCATAAAATGAAGAGACTAATAATTACCATATTGAAATAAGACCGAATTTTGACTCCTCTTGCCAAATCCCACACTATCACATTTCCATCATGACCAGCAGAAAAGAGAACTCTAGGATCGAATGGGTGTGGTTCAAGAACAAATACCTCATCTTCATGACCCTGAAATGTTTTGAAAGTTTCAAGAGTACAGGTATTAAAAAAACAAAAACAATAAAACACCAATATGGCAACTCTGGAACATTTCTAAAATTTTAGTTGCAAAATTACTAAAGAAGCAAAAATCTTCAAATTTATCTATATATAAATGATGATGAAACTGAACTAGTATCTCTGATCCATGGCTTTGCTATCATTTGCTAAAACTTGAGATTACTGATGCAGCCCTACATTCCAAAAACACGAGAAGGCTCTACAACCAATTTTCAATCCTAACTAGGTTGGAACTGCATTTTAAAATTATTCCCAATCTCTCCACAAAACAGTTACCTACCAAGCAAAGGAACTTTAGTTTAAAACTTTTTATTCCCCAATAAAAATATTTCATTCTACAGCTACCTTCAATAATACCAAATAAAATCTAGTTTTCTTTCTTTTTTCTTACCATCAGGACATGAATTAGTTGACCAGTGTAAGAATTCCAAACTTTCAGAGTCATGTTATTAACTGCAGTTATAACTGTACTGTCATGTCGATCCCAAGCTACCATAGTTACTTTCATTTTTGTAATTTTATCTTCTATTCCTTGAAGGTTTTGTCTGAAAATGATGGAGACAGTGTTTGTTTACACTGACATTATTTATTCAAATACTGGTATGATAAGAACTTAAACGTATTTCTCATAATTTACATTTAACTTGCATGAATACCTACCACTTAGAAGAAACAGAATAGTCAGAAACAACATGGAATGATGACAAAAGTCACTGCACTAAGTCAGGAAACCCAGAATTCAATTTTTGCTGGGCCATTAATAAGAAATGGCTTTCGGTAAATATTACTGCTATAATTCCAACACCATAACGCTCACTCTCCACCTTTTATTGTCACTGTCATGCCCTATTAACTGTTCTTCTCTCTTATTAACTGAGACTACTACATGTAAATACAACTGCAATATAATTTCTCCTATAAGAGAAAACCATTGGTGATACCACATCATCCTGAGGTTATAGGAACTGTAGTTATGCTCTGGTTTCTGGAAAAAAATGGTAAAACTGTCAACTACTCTTAACAATACTATCAAGAAAAATTAACACGACTAAACTAAAAAAACATTAATGCAGTAGGTCTTCTAATGTGTGGCACAAGTCATTTTTTTAAAAATCAGCACTGCTTATCTTGATTAATGTCTCTAGTTAGTATAGAAAAATAATTTTAACTTGATAAAATTATGATATGATTTTATAAGCCAAGAGTCACTTCAACCTCATAATACAGCACACTTCAAATGATCTATATTTATGTAATATTTTAAATTTGACCTCTTACCCTGCGGGACGAGTAGCCATATCCAACAAAATGCTCTTCCATTCTCTTCGTTTAAACTGCCAAATACGGGCTGTCCCATCACGACTTCCACTTACAAACCTATTGAGAAGATCACCCCCCCACCCCAAAATCATACATGCTTTACCAAAATACACTTTTCTCAGAGTTCTGTCTTAAAAAAATATACTAAAGACAGCATTCACCTTTAATTATACAATATTCTAATACAATAAACATTATTCTATCAGATATTCTATGTAAATCTAAGAACCTCTGAAACTTTAAGGGCTTTGAAAATTTTAGATACAAACTCCTAAGTTCATGACCAAGTCTCAAAAAGTACACTCAAAAGTGATTCAAGGCCACTATTTACAATCCTACAAATAGAGCTGTTATTTTCTAATGGAAAAAAAAATTGATTTTCCTCTCAGTATTAAATAACCTGATTCATTCTATCACAGATGCTTAGGAATAGCTTAATTTACTTTTAAAAAAATAACATGGGAAAATTTACACATTATCATAAATTTATAATTAAAAAACAGTTCTGTCTCAAATATCACATATACTATGATACATTTCCAATTTCCATCAAAGGCTCTGCTACCCTTTAATAAATATAGGAAATATACAGGGTGAATAAAAGGTCCCTAATATTAAAAATGACCAAATAAATCAACATATTACAAACAAGGCATTAAAAGATGTGTTTTTTTAAACTGAAACGTGAATACAGACATGCAAAGTCAATATTCCCGTTTCAGTTTAACTGGTCAGGATTTTTAAGTGATAAACTCTTACACAATTCTAAAGATATGTGAGCACTAGAATTATCTTTATTTCATAATTTAAAAATTGTATTTAAACTTGGCAAATAAAAATAATTATTTTACCTGTTACTAGTGTTGGAAAACTGGATACTGTCAACTTTATCCTAAACAGAGGAACAAAAAAGGGGATATTGAAAATAAACTGTTAGACTCGATATTAAATAGCACTCACTTAATTTTCAATAATACTTACAGTATGAAACTCCAGTTCTGATATTTTCTCTGGCTGACCTGATCCAAAAAAATAAACCCTAATAATATGGTCTGTGCTTCCTGTGGCCAGAAACATTCCACCTATAAGGAATAACAGCAAATATTTATGAGTAAACCACAATTTCAAAATCTCTGAAAATGAGACCATAACATCCAAACATTTACCACAATGTATATAATGAACAATCAATATTTTTCTGTAAAACCATTCATATTTTTTCTTAAACATATGATACTTCTAACATGAATTTAAGAAAAACTTTGCTAATGTAGCTTCGACTTGGATGACCATTTTAATATTTACAAAAGTAAAGCTTTGCTCAAAAAATAATATCTTTCAATAAATGCATGATCTTACCTTGTTAAAATGATCAGTCACCCTTACTAGAAAATTTCTTTTCACTGTTAAAATTCCTCTCTTGCTTCATTTCCCTCCATTCAAAGTCCTACCAAACTTTTATGCCCAACTCCTTCAGTAAACTGTCTTTACCAACTCCAATCAAATCAACCCTGTCTCCTCTAAACTCTCTCACTGCACTTTTTTTTGGAACATAAACCTCCATCTTGTGTTTCTGTTATTTCTATGTGAAATTTACTCAATCCTTGAAAGCAATATTCTCCCCTAGTGCTGAAAATAGTGCTTATATATGAAGCAAATATTTATGCACTTTTATTAATGATCTCCCTATTAAAACCTTTTTACAAAAATCAAATTATCTTTAAAAGAGTAGCCTAAGATCAGAGTACTCCAAATGCAAGTATAATGCCTGTATTTGTGTTATTACTAGAAGGGAAACTGTCTTCATGAAAGTAACACCAAGAATCTAGAAGTGAGAAACTGAAAAATGTTCAGATATTAATCCAGAAAAATAGATCACTTCACTAATACAGTTATCCAAAATTATGAAATAAATAGAAAAAATACAGGTGGAAATAAAGGTAGGACAGATATTGGGAATATTAAATAGTGAATCTATTCCTCATGTTTCATCTTACTTTCTCATCAATTCATTTCAAAACCCCAGATTATAATGTTAAAAAAAAAAAACAAGCAACACGTGCTAATAATCATTCAAAATTTTAATTGGCATATTAGCACTTAAAAAACATTTAAAAAGTAGATAAAAACAATTATTTACAGATATTAATCAAACTAATTTTACTTGGCCGTGGGATAGCTCTAAAAATCATAGAAACATAAACTAGATTTAAAATCTCTTTCTTCCAAGGAGACAATTCACAGATTTATTCTCCTCTTTCACAGACTCAATCCTGGAACTGTCATATTCTCTACTACTAGACTAT
This sequence comes from Tamandua tetradactyla, assembly GCF_023851605.1. Classification (NCBI taxonomy): domain Eukaryota; kingdom Metazoa; phylum Chordata; class Mammalia; order Pilosa; family Myrmecophagidae; genus Tamandua; species Tamandua tetradactyla. Next base: position 135,355,477 of record NC_135331.1, read on the forward strand.
TACAGTCATCTTACATAAAAATTTTAGCTGTGTAGTTATATAAGCTAAATTTTGGAAAAGTTCAAATCTGTGTATTAGCCCCTGGCATAAGCATTTACAAAGCTAAATACTTTCATAAATTGTGTATGTTGCGCTAGAAACTTTCTAAAACACATTTAAGTGCAAATTTAGGGAAAAAAAAATCTTACCAGCACTAAAAGAAGAACAGATCATCTGAACTCCAGGCCGGGGGCGCTCTGTAAATTTTGCAGGCCTTGGACTATAACACAAAAAGTAAACAACTAAAATAACTTAAAGGGAGAAGTAACACCACAAATCAACTGCTTCAAAAACTAATCACAAGACATCATAAGAGACAAAGAAGGACACTATATACTAATTAAAGGGCCAATTCACCAAGAAGATATAACAATCATAAATGCTTACGCTCCCAATCAAGGAATTCCAAAGTACATGAGACAGACATTGGCAAAAATGCAGGGAGCAATAGATGTTTCAACAATAATAGAAGGAGATTTCAATACACCACTCTCCTCTATAGACAGAATAACTAGACAGAAGATCAACAAGGAAACAGAAATTTAATAACTTGATAAATGAATTAGGCCTAACAGACAGATACAGGTCATTGCCCCCAAAGCATATGGTTATACATTCTTCTCTAGTGTTCATGGAACATTCTCCAAGATAGAACATATGCTGAGGTACAAAACAGGTCTTTATAAATTTAAAAACACTGAAATTATTCAAAGCACTTTCTCTGATCACAATGGGATGGAACTGGATATCGATAACCAAAGAATGAGAACATTCACAAATATATGGAGATGAAATAATACACTCTTAAACAACCAGTGAGTCAAAGAAGAAATTGCTAGAGAAATCAACAGCTATCTGGAAATGAATGAAAATAAGAATACAACTTATCAGAACTTATGGGATGTGGCAAAGGCTGTGTTGAGAGGTAAACTTATTGCCTTAAATGCCTACATTAAAAAACAAAGAACAGCAAAAATTGAGGACTTAACAGCAAACCTGAAGTAACTTCAGAAAGAACAGCAAGCTAACTACAAAGCAAATAGGAGAAGAGAAAAAACAAAGATTAAAGCAGAGATAAATGAATGGGAGAACAAAAGAACAACAGAATCAATAAAACCAAAAGTTGGTTCTTTAAGAAAATCAATAAACAACAAGATCACTAACAAGACTGGCAAAGAAAAAGAGAGAGAGGATGCAAATAAACAAAATCAGAAATGAGAATGGGTGTGTTACCACGGACCCTGAAGAAATAAAAGAAATCATAAGATGATATTATGAAAAGCTATACTCCAACAAACTAGACAAGTTAGATGAAATGGACAAATTTACTGGACACACACACACAAGCTACACTGACTCAGGAAGAAACAGAAGATCTCAACACACCAATCACAAGTAAAGAAATTCAATCAGTCATCAAAAATCTTCCTACAAAGAAAAGTCCAGGGCCAAATGGCTTTACAGGAGAATTTTATCAAACATTCCAGAAAGAACTAACCCCAATTCTGCTTAAAGTTTTCCAAAAAATTGAGGAAAAAGGAACACTATCTAACTCATTTTATGAAGCTAATATCATTTTAATACCAAAACTGGGTAAAGATGCTATAAGAAAGGAAAACTACAGGCCAATCTCCCTAATGAACATAGATGCAAATATTCTCAACAAAATATTAGCAAATCGAATATAGCAACACATTACAAGAATTATACACAATGACTAAGTGCAGTTTATACCAGAAGAGAAAGGATGGTTCAATTCAAGAAAATCAATTAATGTAATACATCACATTAACAAATCAAAAGCAATACTCACATGATCATCTTGATTGATGCTGAAAAAGCATTCAACAAAATTCAGCATCCTTTTCTGATAAAAACATTCCAAAAGATAGGAATCAAAGGTAACTACTTCAATATGATAAAGGGAATATATGAAAAACTGATAGCCAGCATCATACTCAATGGACAGAGACTGAAAGCCTTCCCTCTAAGATCAGGTACAAGATAAGGATGCCCACTGTCACCACTATTACTCAACATTGTGTTAGAATTTGTAGCTAGTGCATACAGGCAGGACAAAGAAATAAAAGGCATCCAAATTGGAAAAGAAGAAGTAAAATTCTCATTATTTGCAAATACTATGATTCTATACTTGGAAGATCCTGAGAAATCTACAGCAAAGTTACTTGAGCTAATAAACAAATTCAGCAAGGTGGTGGGATATAAAATTAATGTCCAAAAATCTGTAACATTTCTATACACAAGCAATGACCTAACTGAGGAGTCAGTTAAGGAAAAACTTCCATTCAAAATAGCAACTAAAAGAACCAAATACTTAGGAATGAACGTAACGAGGGATGTAAAGGATTTGTACGCAGAAAACTACATAGCATTGCTAAAAGAAACCAAAGGAGATCTAAATAAGTGGAAAGACATCCCCTGCTCATGGATAGGAAGGCTAAGTACAGTTAAGAGGTCAATTCTCTCCAAACTGATCTACAGATTCAACACAGTACCAATCAAAATTCCAACAACCTACTTTGAAGATTTGGAAAAGCTAAATACCAAATTCACCTGGAAGGGAAAGAGACCCCGAATAGCTAAAAGCATCCTAAAAAAGAAGAACAAAGTGAGAGGATTAACACTCCCTGACTTTAAAACCTATTATAAAGCCACAGTGGTCAAAATAGCATGGTACTGGCACAAAGACAGAAGCACTGACCAATGGAACCGAATTGAGAGTGCAGAAATAGACCACCAAATCTATGATCAACTTATTTTTCACAAGGCCCCAAGTCCTCTGAACTGGGACAAAATAGTCTTTTCATTAATTGGGCATGGAAAAACTGGATATCAATAACCAAAAGAATGAAAGAGGACCCCTATCTTACACCCTACACAAAAATTAACTCAAAGTGCATCAAACAGTTAAATGTAAGAACTAGTACCATAAAGCTTCTAGAAGAAAATGTAGGGAAACATCTTCAAGAACTAGTAATAGGAGGTAGCATCCTGAAGTTCACACCCAAAGCATAATCAACAAAAGAAAAAATAGATAAACAGAAACTCTTCAAAATCAAATGCTTCTGTACCTCAAAAGACTTTGTCAAAAAGGTGAAGAGGTAGCCAATTCAATGGGAGAAAATATTTGGAAATCACATATAAGACAAAGGTTTGATTTCCTGTATATTCAAAGAAATCATACAACTCAACAACAAAAGAACAATCCAATTATAAAATAATTGGATTATAAAAGAACAATCCAATTATTAAATAATCTTCATGCTAAAGATATGAATAGGCATTTTTCTGAAGAGCAAACACAGATGGCTCAAAAGCACATGAAGAAATCCTCATTTTCACTGGCTATAAAGGAAATGCAGATCAAGACTACAATGAGATACCACCTTTTATCTATAAGAATGGCTGCTATTAAAAGATCAGGAAACTATAAATGTTGGAGAGGATGTGGAGAAACTGGGACATTTATGTACAGCTGGTGGGAATGTACAATGGTGCAGCCACTATGGAAGACTATTCGGCGGTTCCTTAGGAAACTAAATATTGAGTTGCCCTATGACCCAGCAATAATACTTGGTATATACCCAGAAGAGCTAAAAGCAACGATGCAAACAGACATTTGAACACTGACGCTCACAGCAGCATTATCCACAATCTCCAAAAGATAGCTATGCCCATCAACAAACGAGTGGATCAACAAAATGTGGTATATTCATACGATGGAATATTACGCCGCAGTAAGACAAAATGACGTCCTGAAGCAAATGGCAAGATGGATGAGCCTTGAGGACATAATACTGAGCAAGCTTAGCCACATACAAAAGGACAGATACTGTATGTTTTCACTTTTATGACCAGCATAAAGGTATAATTAGAGCTTGTAATATAGAATATAGGGGACTTAAAGATACATCGAAATTAGAGATGGGTGAACCATTAGCTAATGAGGTTGAACTCCAATATAAAGGAATACACAAGAGCAAAGGTGATTCTCTAATGGGTCTAGAAATAATATTACCACATTGAAGATGAACAAGATTGAAAGGGGCTGTATAGACCTACATGCTCACACTAGAAATATAAATGAGTTCTTGTAAGAATTACTTCAAAGATATGACTGTAGCATAAAGAGTGCTTAAGTCCAGGGTACAAGGGGAAAATTGCTATTGCATGCTATGAGCTATGTTCAAATGGAAACCACAGCAACAATAAGAGTAAATAATGAGGTGAAGAACAAGAGCTAGGAGAAGGTTTAGATTTCCTATTTGGTGAGGGTGTGTATTTTGGTTTTCTCTCTCTTGGGAACAATGAAATTATCTAAAATTGAGAATGTTGATGGACTGTGGACTTTGGGCCCTCTATATGATGCACTGATGGAGTAGTAAAATGGAAAACAATGGTGTATACTTATGAACAAAGGCTGTGCAGCTACAAAAAGGAACAATGTCATGAGGCATGCAATGATGTGAATGAACATGTGGGACATTTAGTGAGAAAAGTAAGCCAGAAACAAAAGAGCAAGAATGGTATGGTCACCTTTAGAAAATACTTATAAGAAAACAGGGCCGTAGATTGTAAGCTTTTAGAGCAGACACATTAAGTCCAGAGTGGTAATCATTATTTCTGGATGCTGAGATGCTGTTTTATAGATATAACCTGATATTTAGAGAAAAGAACGAAGCTGAACAGGTTGGGGTTAAAGTAATTCAGAACATAGGGTAAGGAACACAGTGTCTATTTTAGAACCACACATTCTCTTTGAGACCAATACAAGAAAGGTTTATTTGATCTGGAACTGAAATTTTCTATAGTGCATAATCTAATTCAACCTATCTATATAGCTCATTTGAACAACTGAAACACAGAGCACAGAATGAGAATGAGTCCCTTTAATTCTGTATAGATTATTGTAATGCCTGGAAACATCCTAGAGTATATTAACCAGATAATCAAAAAGTATTGGCAAAGTTCCCTGAGGGAGGGGAGAAAGACTATGGAACTATTAAACCTTACCATCAGGGAATCCCCTGATACTGTTAAACTTTAGGGACACCTAATTCAATAGGCCATGCCCTAGATTATGAGGCTTAATCTTGTGAAGCTTATGTAGGTAGCATAAAAGCTTAGACTACTTATAGGCATGCCTAAGATTTACTTCTGGAGGACCTTTGATGTGGCCTCAGTCTCTCTAAGCCCAACTCTGCAAGTGAAATCATTGCCCTAGAAGCAAAAACCTAAAATTGTGAAACTGTAACCCATGTCAAAGTCTGAAATATGTTCTATAATTAATTGTGGTGCTATGCTTAGAAATTTATAGCTTTTTTTTTATGTTACTGTTCACAAGAAAAAGAAGGAAAAAAGTTGATTTTGATGATAAAAAAGGAAAAAAAAAAAAGGAATGAAGTACTGCTTTATGCTATAACATGGATGAAACCTGAAAACACTTTTTCTTTAAATCTTGCACAAATGCCCAGTATGGGTAAAAGGAGAGCTCCTCTTGGGCCCAGAACTCCTGCTCTCAAACTGTCCTCCCAGACCCGGGTACCAGGCATGCAAAGGCCTCAACCAAAAACTCATTCATCATAGAGTATCACTATCTTTAATTTCTAATAATAAAAGGAGAGTTTCTTTTAGAGGTAGTAAACAATAACTTCAAAATAAAAATTTTTTTAAAGAAAAGAAAGCAGCCCAAATAACCCAATTTAGAAATATTGGCAAATTATATTGATATTTCTGTTGGTCTTCAATGTCTTGGATCAGCTAGAAGAAAAAAGGAAAAATCATGGCACTGTAACCCATACCAAACTTTAAAATCTGTTCTATAACTACTTGTTAAAATGTACTTAGAAATATATTGCTTTTTTGTATATATGTTATATTTCACAATAAAAAAAGTTACAAAAAAAAAATAATCACAGAAGGGCAAAATTAAATCAGAAGTAACAGATGGCTCTAACATGTTAGAAATCATTAGGTGCCATGAGCAGCAGATTCTGAGGGAAATCTATAGATTTTGTAGGAGCTCCTGGTTACACATCTATCATACATGGAACAATCCCAAATTCACTGTCAGACCAGTGATGTAGTTATGATGACACTCACGTCTATTAAATTTAAAAGTTCTCAGTTTCCCAAGGAGCAGAAAAGCAATATACAAATGCATAAGGAGAGAAGAGAAGTCTTTCGTAATCATGAATACACACTAGCAAAACAGAAAATAAGTGCCACCTTTACGGCTTACACATACCAATAATAACTAGACTTCTTTAATATTAGACATTATTAATTAAGAAGCTCCCTTCTTCTTACCTTCTAATGTGACAAAATATGCCTTTTAAGACTGAATGAGGTAAGAGCATTGTAGTTATCCTAGTCAAAATTCACAGATTATCTGATGTTTACGTCAACTATAACACTCATTTAAAATACAGTGATCTATAAAAAACCAGTTACAACTGTATTTATATTAACGTACAATAGTACAACAGATTAATATTACTGGTACTATTGACATTAAATATTTAAAGTTACAATCAACTACATTAAGGAAAGAAATTACATTATAGATTTTAGTCATTGTACTGGCTCCAAAACATATAAGACAGTGACTGTTTTTAAAGATCTATTTAATAAATAATTCAATCCACTTTTTTTTTTCAGAACTTTAGGGGAGAAAATACAAAAACAATTTGAACCGTAAGTCTGAATGCACTGAACTTTCATAATCTGCAGCAATGTTGTTATGATGTAGGGGGAAAACAGTATAGGCAAAATATTTCTGATCGACTTGCTTTTCTGAACAATGAGAATACTCTTAATATGAAGCTTCAAATAACATGTCCTACTGACACAGAACACAACAGAAAGTATTTGCTAAAACTTTAAGAAATTAATAAATTTTTAAAAAATATTCACAGGCTCTGATATTATAACTGAATGTAACATAGTTTAGAGAAAACACAAATTTATTAAAATTCAAACTTACACATTCACAAGAAGATAAAAAGTTATAGTGTAAGTAAATTAATCTAAAATTATGAAGGCTACTAAATGCAATATTTTCATCAGTATCTTATAAATCACAGCACTACAGTTCTGTTCATTTTTGGCACAACTGCTCATATAAGTACCACCTGCAACTTACAACCAGAATATGAAAATATAATCACAGATTGCATTTTTACAGAGGTTTTTTTTTTTTTTTTTTTTTTTCGCATGGGCAGGCACTGGGAATTGAACCCGGGTCTCCAGCACAGCAGGTGAGAACTATGCCAGCTGAGCCATCGTAGCCCGCCCTTTTACAGACTTTTATATTATATTTTTAAAAGGAAAAACCCAAATAAATATGAAGTCAGAATTAATTTTTTAATGAGAATTTGAAGAAATATCTTAAAACAGGTTTTAGACTCAGACTCTATAGGTTCAAATCCCAGCTTTGTGCTTATCAGGTTTGCAACTTTGGGCAAGTTAACATTTCTGATCTTCAGTCTCCGCATTTGTAAATAAGTGTAACAACATAACCTATTCAGAATTAATGGGACAATTACTGATTCTAATCCATGCAAAGTGCTTAGAACAGTGTCTATCACATATCTATTACTCAATAAATATTATTAGTAGTATTTTAGCTAGGCTTAACTAGTTTTGGATTGTCCATCAAGGAATATTATTTAGTTTGTAGTTAAACGAGAGTCCTGTAACTATAATATAAAAACTCAGTGAACTGAAGTCAAGAGGCATGGGCTATCAAGTTGGGGCCTACTGTAAAGGTCCTAGATTATAAGCTTTTAGTGCGTCACATATATTCACTCAGGAGCTGCAACCTTTATTCCTAAATTCTGGGATACTAAGCTGTTTGTATATTAACATGGTTGTCCCTAGAAACTTCCGGTATTTATGTGACATCTGAGACTCAGAGTTAAAGCTCTGAAGCTCTGGAAGTCAGCTGTACCCTATACAGGAACTGCTTTAAAAAGTTGAAAAAGGGATCAGACTTCAACTATAGATATGAATGAAGCTGATCTGGCTAGGACTGGGGTAGAACAGAATACAGGGTAAAACTTCAACTTCTGCGTGAGAACAAAGGAAGAGATGTTTAGTTGGTGTAAAATTTATATTTTGGGTACTGCATATTCTAATTTAACTTGTACAGTCAGTTTTTGGGCATGAGATCTTTGTTAGTTTGTCCAGGTTGGTATTTTGCCCCAATATATCCCAGAGTAATTTGGGCAGTGAATAAGAAGTACTTGCAAAGTCACCATGGGGGGACTGAGGAGAAAGGAGGAAATATTCAACTTCCCCATTTGTAGAATTTCTGATACTCTCACAAGCAGTGGGGACAACAGGCTGAGTCCTCAATCTCGGGGTTCGCCCTATGAAACTTATTACTGCAAAGGGTAAGCTAAGCCTACTTAAAGTTACACCTAAAAGTCACCTCCAGAGAACCTCTTTTGTTGCTCAGATGTGGCCTGTCTCTCTAAGCCAAGTTAGCAGGTGAACTCACTGTCCTACACCATCCCTCCCCCCCAACATGTGACCTGACTCCCAGGGGTGTAAATCTCCTGGCAATGTAGAGCTGGACTGGGGTGCATTGGGAGGCAGCATAATGGGATTGAGAAAGCCTTCTTGACCAAAAGGGGGAAGAGAGAAATGAGACAAAATAAAATTTCAGTGGCTCAGAGATTACAAACAGAATAATCCTGACCGTTATTCTTTTGCATTATATAGATATGCCTTTTTAGCTTATGGTATTTTGTAATAGCAGGAGGGAAGTACCTGAAACTGATGAGCTGTGTTCCAGTAGGCTTGATTCTTGAAGATGATTATATAATGATACAGTTTTTACAATGTGACTGTGTGACTGTGAAAACCTTGTGTCTGATGCTCGTTTTACCCAGGGAGGGACAGATGAGTACAAAAATATGGATAAAAAAATAAATAAATAATAGAGGAGATAAGGGGTAAAATAAATTGGGTAAACTGAAATACTAGTGTCAAGAAGAGAGAGGGGTAAGGGGTAAAGGATGTATGAACTTTTTCTATTTTCTTTTATTTATTTTTCTGGAGTGATGCAAATGTTCTAAGATCATGGTGATGAACACACAACTATGTGATGATACTGTGAGCCACTGATTGTACCATGTATGGACTGTATGTGTATGATTTGTCAATAAAAATAAAAATTAATAGAGTCCTGACAGTGTACTTCCAGCATTCAAATCTGGCTCCTCCACCATCCGCTCTCTAGTGTGACCTGCCTAGTCCTCAATTTTCTCCCATTATCTGTCCTAGAGATAGTCATCTCTTCATTAGCAAGTTGTTATATGTATTAAATGAAATAATAAATTTAAAGTGCTAACAATTAGCTTAATAGACTAAATACTTAAAAAAAATTTCCAATCACTATCATTTGCATATTTCAGATTTCCTATCCTCTCCTTATACCTAATCCAAATATGCTTAGGATAACTTCTTCCTACCCAGAGACCTGGATTCAGCTTCCAAGTCACTCACACCATTCAGATTCCCCCTCTAAGAAGCGGTTATCTTCACTGGTGCGAACTGTTACCATGCACATGAACCCTGTGTAAAAGTAAATTTATCAAGACATTTGGGTTTCCAAAGCTGGTTTCATTTATGAATACAACTGATTATTTCATTTTAATGCAGATAATTGGGGTACTGAAGTCACTTCCTCAATAGATTACACAAAATCATTACAGCTCAATGCAATTTTTGCCTTTGCTCAAAGACTAAATGACATAAAAACAGTCAAAATTCACGTCCTGACATTTTTTTTTTGCCAGTATCAGCAATACATGGAAAGGAAAACAGTTGCCCCAAAGGCTATTTATAAGGAGAAGCATGGATTATCAATATTTTTACATCTGACTGGCTTAAAACTTTATATAGGACAACTGAATAACAAATAGAAAAGAATACTGCTTACAAACAACTAGAGGCAATTTAAATGTCAAAAAACGGAAAATCACCAAGCAAAATTTGGAACTCAGTAGAATATAATATAGCTATTAAAATTATTATATATGCACATGATACAACGGTAAAAAACAGGATTCAAAATTATATACACATTTCATGATTACATCTATATAATACACAATTCTAGGATGGGCCACGGTGGCTCAACAGGTAGAGTTCTCGCTTGTCATAGGAGACTGGGGTTTGATTCCCAGTGCCTGCCCTCTATGTACAAGTTCTGTTATAAAGAAAAAAAGTCACTTACATGGAATAATTCACTTCTCAAGATCCAGATAAATTAATTACTACTATCCCTAGCAACGCAATCTTCAAGAAGAACAAACAAAGTAAGAGTTTAATTCTGTAAAATCACTTCTGTTCCTATCTAATTTGGAGATTGCTAACTACTTTTTCTTCTCTAAGGCAAAAATAGTTAAAGACAGAGGTACCCCAAGGAGGTAAAAATACTCAAAGGAAAACAAACAATAATTTACAATTTGATATTGTTTTATCCTTCACATCAGTAATATATTTCAACTCTTATCTACCTCTGAAATACTCAGAATGCAAATCAAGAGGAATCAATTTGCTTTCCTCTAAGGAACGTCTTGATCACAATTTTCCTCAAAGTATAACTTACTATTTTACTCAAGCCTCTAATACCCTGCCGTAAGAAGCTACATAATGTCTCCAGTAATGTTTACGCACATGAAATTTAACATGCATGCCTACAACAGAAACAACTGTTTAAACCCTATTGTTTTAAAATAACCAAGATACACATAAAATTATTTTATTAAATAATTCAACTTGGGTTGATAATTTATAAACAGAAGTCAGAGATAGTTACTGGAATATACTTTCTAACCTGAATCAACTTTTTCCTGTTTCTACACTGAAAACAACAGAGATGGCCCAAATCAACACTGTGGAATTGATATACTACTTCCCCAATAATAGAATACCCACTACATTCAACTTAAGAGGTCTAAAAGTAAGCACAGAACCAAAAGGCAAGGGACAAAACTCATAGTCTTGGTCTTATTTTTTAAATCTGCTTTAGCACAGGAAATCATGAAATCTTTCTTGGTCTCAGTGTCCTTAACCAGAAGATAATAGCATCCAACTAATTTGTTTTGATAAATCAAGATGTTACCACAGGTGAAAGCACAAATATAAAACAATGCTGGGGAAAGTGGGATACATCTCTCTACCTTGAGAGTTTAATGATGATGTTTTCCTAAGTTTCTCCACATCAAAGATAAAATTTAAAGTCTGTAGATTTGATAACAGAATTAAACTCTTCTAAAGAACAGCCTTAAGAACTTTAAGTTTATATTCTCAACATCAGAAGAAATATTGAGACAAAACTATGCAAAATACAGAAAGAAATGATAATAAGACAGAGATATTCTGAAGAAAATAGAGTTAGGGCTAGGAAAAAAAGAAACAAGCATGTTAACATGAGAAATATTTCTTTGAAGCATGAAAACAGAAAGCGGAGGCATGAAAAAGGAAGCAGTCAAACATTACATTCGGTGAAAAGTCAAAAAGAATTTCTGTTAATTACTGAAGAAGAAAAAAGCAAACTTATTCTTTATTGTTAACTACTTCTGCAACCTCATCTATTAAATTAATCACATTTGTTCTGTGAAATAAAATAGCAACTGACTTTATTTTAAGGGTTCCAGCATCCCAGAGCCAAAAACAAATAGTGCCATCTGCCCCAGTAGAAGATAGGTATCTCTTTGAGCCACTGCACAATGGTGAGAACTGAAAAACAATCAAAGAGAAGAGAAAATCTTTACAATGTCATACAGTCCAAATAATAAAACCCACTTTTTACACAACAGCAATCAACAATAATAGTAAGAAAATACCAAGAAATGACCAAGTTCAACAGCTAACATATTATTTAAAGTCCACATACTTATAAAAAAAAAAAAGCAGAAATACTCCTTTCTTCATTTTTAGATGACCCATATGATGGATTACAAAAGTAGCTTCTTAAAAATTACTTTAACTTATAACTAAAGAGGATTTTATAGGGATTAAAGCACAATTACCTGTAGTGATGTTATAGAGGCACTATGGCCCTGAAGGACAGCCAAAGGTGCACACGTTCGAAGACACCAGACTCGGATCATTTTATCACAACTCCCTGCTGCTATCATGGTATTCTCATAGTTTACAGCCATGTCTGATATTTCAGCAGCATGTCCTCTTAAAGTAGCTAGTAATCGCCCATCATCTGTTGCCCAGATTTTCACAAGACAGTCATCAGAACCCTTAAAACAAGAATATTAATAGAATTAACTCTATAGATTTTAACTCATTCTTAACAAAGATTTTTTTTTTATAATTGTAGCTTTAATGTCCACTTCTTAACAATTATGTATCCTAGTAATGAATAGTATTAAAAATTTATTATGGTACCTTTTTTACTACGTAAGGCCCTTTTATTTTATTAAAGTATTCACTTATAAAAACATCTGTGTACCTGCCATTCAACAAGAGAAGTAGAATGTCGCCAACAACTACATTTCCCTATTATCCCTACTCATCCATCCAAGCTAACATTTATATGACATCTTCTGAAAGATTTTGAAATTCTGAAGTAATAAAACAAAATTAAAACTATAAAATAAATGTAATATACACTGGGGACCACTCTTATCTATATTATTTCATTATAGAAAACTGAAGGCAAGCTAATTTGGGGCTTATTCTCCCAGGAAACTAAAAACATAGTATGTAATGGGTTTCCCCTCCAGAGATTTTTACCTAAATACAGTACATGTAACATCACCCAAACCTAGCTACCAGAAAAGGATTGATCCTATTTATATAAAGTCAATAAAAAGACACAAATTACTTGTTCTCGCTGCTATGACAGCCTAAGTTCAGGAAGAAATTGTAAAGGATTCAGTTTCCTAAGAAGACCTATTTTCATAAATAAACATTTCAATCTCACAGATACAAAGCTGATATGAGAATTTACAGGCTTTATTTTCTTTTTTACTCTAAATGTACAAAAAAGTAGAGAGAATAGTGTCATTAACCCCCACATAGCCATTCCTCCTCCAAATCAAAAACTATCAAAATTTTGGCCAATTTCTATGCTTTAACATAAAGCTTACATAAAGTTAAAGTAAAACACTTTCATATACTAAAGTTATACTTCCAATTTAATTCTAAAGAAAACAATTATGTCTGTCATTAGAAAGTACTTAAGGAGCCTATAAAGGTAAATGATACAGGTATGGTTTTAAGCTTCAAACTGACAATACAGATATGACATATAAATGATCACAAGCACAGTATTAGCAGTACTGTTAAATGCTGTACCCCAAATTACTTAAAACATTCCCAATTAACTATAAAACTAGTTCTATTGATGAGCCTTTGGAGGAAATTAAATGGGTTATACCAATCAGTTAAAAAAACTTAGTGGGCCAGGCCATAGTGGTTCAGCAGACAGAGTTCTCACCTGCCATGCTGGAGACCCGGGTTCAATTCCTGGTGCCTGCCCATGTAAAAAAAGAAAAAAAAAAACACAACAAACAAAAACAACTAGTAATAAGTCAACTCTGGTAAGATATCCACATTAAAATCTGCTATTTCTACATTCAATTAGTCTCAGGTTTTCCCCCTATAAAATAAGGAAGTTAAATTAGATGATTTCTAAAGTATAAAGGTTTCCACATTCAAAATTTGGAAATTGATGCATGCATTCATTCATGTACACTGTGGTTACTATATAGGTGTCTAGTATGTGCCAACCACTGGAGATGGAAGGATGAGATGTAAAAACACAGTATTTCTATGTTTAGGAAGCAAAGAAGAGTATAAATATCTATGTCCTGAATGTTATAAACTGTTGATCAGTTGAGACCTAAACAAGGAAGCAATCTGTTTTTCCTGAAAGGTAGAAATTACAGTAGAGTCTAAAGAAGAACAAAGAAGCACAGGGATGCCTGGACAGAGTCTCATACCTGAAGCAGCAAGGCAGAGCAGTAGCTCAGAGCACAGATTCTAGGGTCAAACATCTCAGTTCATGACCTAGCACCACCACTTCCTAGATGCATGACCTTGGACAAGTTATATACATTTCCAATGCCTCAGCTTTCTCATCTGGACCTACCTCATAAGGTTGTTGCCAAGACTCAACAAGTCACTGAAGGGAAAGAGCTAAAACACAGTAGCTGGCACACAGTAAAAGCTTTATGTGAACTATCTACTATCACTGCTTTTGTTGATGGTAGATCTCTTATTATTAATTTTTAAGAGCAAATATTCCACATGGCAACTAAAAAGAAGTATGAACAAAGGCAGAGAGATGTGAAACAACAGGAGAAGTTGAAGGAACGACAAGAAGTCTGTAACCTAACTTGGAGTGTGATTCAGAGGCATGAAAATGTAGAACTGGTTAGAGAAATATTGTGAAGGATCCTATATGGTGCAATAAAGAATATGGGGCTAAGCTGGGATCACTAAAGGATCTTAAGCAGGTGAGTACAGGGATCTGATTTATGGGTTCTAAAGATCATCCTGGCATCGAGTCAATTACACAAGAGATTAGAAGACAAGTTTAAAGTTGTTAAAATAGTAAATCAGGAAGGGATAAGTGGTTAAAATGAGATTATAGCAGAAGAGAGAACTGAGAAAAGATGGTTTTCAGCAATTGTGTAGGGAATAAGAGATGGGAATTATATCACTGGTTATCATCTGTGGAAGTGAAGAAGGAGCTGTAGTAGACTACAATTTCTGTAGTCTACAATACCACCTGGCACATGAGAAGTGTCCTAAGTAGTTGTTAAAAAAAAATGGCTTTTAAGTATTCATTCAACTCCCATTTTGTCAATGACTCAATTCCACAAACTAAGTCAATTTATTACCTTCATATGATTATCTCACTTCCAAAAACTAAAGCAGTATTGGTCAGTATTTTTCACAGAAGTGTGTATTATTCAAATCAATCTTTCTTTTCTTTCATTAAGTTGCAGAGAGAGAAATTTTGATAGACCTTTTACAAATTTTCACCTCTTATTATGGAGATTCTCAGTTTGTCCATTCATCATTTTCCTGATATCCTTTAGTTCTTTTCCTTTATTTCTATGAAGATCATTTTAAAAGTCTTTTCTATTATGTCCATAGTCTGGTTTTTTAACTATTGTTTTCTGAACATATTCCCGTTTCTTTGGAAGGGGCATCATTTCCTGTCATCTTATAATCTTTTGTTGTACACTGTACATTTTAACACTGCAGTGTGTTAACTCTGGAATTTAGTCCCTGAGCTATGTGATCCTTAAGTTTGCCTTCAGCTAGTTCCAGGGGCTAACAAAAACGAACCACTGAAAAAATACTTTTCATATTTGCAAATTGGCTCTGTATGGAAGGTGCTCTCCTCTTCCTATCGTGATCAGCGTGAGGATCAAGTGCAAGGTCCTCTCCATTATTTTTGAGCCCGCTTCTTGTCTTGGGCATGGGCTGGTAGCCTTAGGAATTTTCCTGTTTATAAGAATTCAGTGCTCCTTTTACTACCTGTAAAACAGACTTCAGTTCTCCTGGGTGCTCTCTACTGTGTATCTTAAGTAAGATATAAATGATATCTTAATCCTTTGCTCCAGGCCACCTTGAATTTAATTGCTTCTTAAACTGCTTTAGATGTGAATTAGATGCTTTGGCCTGAATGGCAAGTTTTGGAAGGACAAGCTGAGATGAATATCCTGGTTCAGTCTTTCAGACTATCACTCAGTGGATTGGCACCAACATACAGGCACCCTTGTATGTGCATAGGGGTTATTCTGTACCCTATGGAACAGGGACAGGGACCCATAATGGGAGTAGCAGGCCAGCTCCACACAGTGCTGGGGAGGGGATGGGGAGAGGCTAGCAAAGCACCAGAAGATTCTCATACTGAAAATTGAGTTTTCTTGATTTGGCACTCACCTAGTTACTGCAACCCTCTAACTGTTTTCTGGAGTTTTGAGGAAGCTGACTCTGCCAATTTTGACTAGTTATTGAAAGAATCTGTGCAGGAATGAACTCTGGAACATCTTACACCACCATCTTGATCTCTAAAATAAGAGATTTTTATGTGGAAAGCCATTCTATGAATGGCTTCTAAGAAATCCAGGAACTGGACACAAAAGTGAAAATCCTTTCTGAAGGTCTCTTAAAAAAAAAAATTTTATATTGTGAAATACAACATATATATAAAAAACAGTGATAAATTTCAAAGTACAGTGTAATAAGTAGTTATAGAACAGAGTTTGGTTTGGTTACAGTTCCATGATTTGGATCTTTCCTTCTAGCTGCTTCAAGGTACTAGAGACTAAGAGAAATATCAATATAATGATTTAGCAGTCATACTCATTTGTTAAATTCTATCTTCTCAGTTGTAACTCCTCTTCTCCTTTAATTTTTCGGGAAGTCATTTTTAAGTCAAATTATAATATTAAGGTGATATTTTCTTCCAACCAAACATAAGATAGCAGTAAATAACTAGTTTCTCTCTTCAATAAGGTAAAATTAATAATTATTGTAAAATATTGCTTATTAATATGTCATTTATCTGCTTACATCAAATCTAGCTTAACCTGGAAAAATTACAACAAACAAGCAAGTTTGTGTATCTTTTAACTTATTTTAACCTCTAACAAAATGAGACACCAAATTTACAGTGAGAATTCTATTTGTTCTTGCTACTATTATATAGCTTTATATAATATAAAGTGAGGGATTTCAGATCTTGAGGTCATCAAACATTAGAACTAAATGCCAAAAGATCATGCACTTTGTTACACATACCAACAATTTCATTTTCTTAATCAGGTTAAAAAGTAGCCTTGTTCTTTAGGCAGAATTAAAAATTGCTTACAATTTAAATTTGGTCCAAATTTTTTTTAAGATGTGGCCACTGAAATCTATCAGACCTCTCTGTTTCATTTCCCCTATTAATTGCCTAAACTTTGATATCAATCACTTCAACACATTCTAAACCCCATATTCACCTATACCACCAAATTAACCAGCCTTGTATTAATCTAAGAATTACTTGCTCTGATCCAGCTCCCAAGTTACCAAATACCATTACAGAAAAGATAAGTATCCTAAATCTGCAGCATTGACAATCCATGAATCTTCTATTTATTTGGGAGGATAAGTCTAATAAGCAAATCTTTTTTCTCTCTGTTCAGTTTGCAAGCTGCTGGAAATATGATACACCAGAAAAGGAACAGCTTTTAATTTTTTTTTTTTTTTGTATGCTGTATGGCAGGGGTCACATTTCATTCTTTTTCCATGTGAGCATCCCGTTATTGCAGTACCATTTATTGAATTTTTGTTTGTTTGTTTTCTTTCTTTCTTTGCTTGTTTCTTTTCGTTTTGGGATGTGCATGGGCTGAGAATCGAACGTGATCTCCCACATGGCAGGTGAGAATTCTACCACTGAACTACCTACCCCTGCACCCCCCAGAACAGCTTTTAAAAGGGGGAATTTAATAAGTTCTAAGTTTACAGTTCTAAGGCTGTGAAAATGTCCAAATTAAAGCAAGGCTATATAGAAATGTCTGATCTAAGGCATCCAGAGAAAGATACCTTGGTACAAGCAGGTCAATGACGTTCAGGATTCTTCTCTCAACTGCAAAGGCACATGTCGAACATGTTGCTGTCTGCTAGCTTTATCTCCAAGCTTCTTGTTGCATGAATTTCCCCTGGGGGCATTTTCCTTCAGCTCCAAAGGTCTCTAGCTGTGTGCTCTTGTGGCTCTAAAGCCTTTTCCAAAATGGTTCGCTCTTAAAAGGCTCCAGTAAGCAACACTACCTTGAATGGGTGGGGAGACATCTCCCTGGAAACAATCAAAACACTCCCACCCAGCAATACTGAATGAGGACTAAAGGACATGGCTTTTTTGGGGTCCACAATAGATTTAAACAGGTATCCTATTCAGCACTTTTTCTCATTGCCAGGCTTTATTACTCGACTCTAGAGCCTAGCTAATTCCCTGACCAAGCGTCTCAGAAGATAAAAATAATTTCACAATGAAAATTAGAATCTGTTCACTGTGAATCTAACTCCCTTTCTTGAAAAGTCCAAAAAAACTGATACCTTTAAATATCCCATCTTCATCTACTCATCTATGTCTGTCCTCCTTAAGGACTTCTGTGTACCAATTAACTTCTTTCATATCTTTAAGTTTTCTCTCCTGATTTTTTTGCTCTTAATCCAGTTTTTCACAAATTTGTCTTCCTCTAAATCATCATACTGTGGCTCTCCTTTCCATTATTACAAAACTTATTTCCTGAATATGCATTACTTCCTCTTCACTATCTCCCTCTTCACAATCTCCAAAATGATTTTATTACAAAAAAATCATTTTATAATATTTACAAACTTACAGAAGCTTCAAGAACAGTACAAAGATCTCTCATATCTCTATGATCCAGATTCATGAACTACTAACATGGCATTTTCTCCCTCACCACCTTCCATCCTTTCCTCTTTCCATAATACACACACACACACACAAACCCATCTTACCATAAGGCTTTTTCTGAACCATCTGAAAGCAGTTTGCAGACACGATGTTTCATCACATCTAAATATCTAGTGTGTATTTCCCTAAAATAAGGATACCCAGTGTGGAATGCAAGATTTCTCTCCCCTGTGAAACCTTTTTTCAATTTTTAATTAATTAGTTTTTTATGAAGGTATACTGCAAGATTATATGATCTTCAGACCTCGTAATAACTGACAGTGTTGGCCTTTGTTGATGACATCCAATTGAATCAACAATTACTTGGTTGCCAAACCATCATTCCTTCTACAATTGTAAGTCAGCACTCTGTAGAGAAGAGTAACTTCCGCCTTCTAACTTATTTATTCATGCACTCATTTAAACTGATATGGGTTCATGAAGGTCTATTTTACTCAAAAGGTTATAACTCATTATTTTATTATTAATTTGGATGCTCATATTGGCCCACCTATGATCAACAGGAGCCCCTTCAAAGTGGCTTCTATGTGCTATTTTAATTGAGATGAATTTCACCATTCTCAGAAAGCTCAAAAAAAAAAAAAACCACACACACTAATGTGGCATGTGTCAAAGGGTGAAAGGAGCTAACAGAAAAGAACTCCTAATGCCAAAGATGAAACAATTTCAGCAGCAAGATGACGTACTGATTATAATCCAAACTGTAAAATATCCATGAGTCCTTACTGATATAATAAACGATTGAATAAATTAATAAATAGGAAAGAATTAAATCTGCCATGCAGAATTCCTAATAATCTATATAAATATTCCCCCCTCAAGGAGTATAATTCCCCACTCCTTACACAAAGCCTATGCATAGTGACTTCCTTCAAAAGGTGGAAAAATAACTTTACAGTGGGGGAAAAAAACCTGATAAACTATCACAACCAGTTGATTAAGATCAGTAGCATTCATAAATCATGATGATACTAAGTACTTTTGAGATGATGTGATGAAAATGACACTTTACACCTCTGGATTCTTTCTCCTGAAATCTCATAATCCCAGTTTAGTGAGAAAAATATCAAACACATTCCAACAAACTGCAATTCTACAAAAGAACCTGATCCCAGGTACTCAAAATTGTTAATGTCATAAAAAACGAGTGAAGTCTGAGAAACTGTCACAGCTAACAGGAGCCTAAAGAGGTATCACAACTAAACTTAATGCGGTAACCAAGATGGGATCCTGGAACAGAAAAAAGACACTAGGTAAAAACTAAAGAAATCTGAATAAACTGTAGATTTTAGTTAACAATGTATCAATACTGGCCAATTTATTTTAATAAATATATCATACTAATGTTTAAGGAAACTGGTTACAGAATATGTGGAAGCTCTTTACCTTAGTTTCTCCGTAAAAAAAGCACACAATTCACTGAATTTTTAGTATATTCAGAAGGTTTTGGAACTGTCACCATTACCTAATTTCATAACATTTTTATCAGCCTAAAACAAAAACAAAAACAAAAACAAAAAACCTCATACTCATTAACAGTCACTACCTCATTCTTCTTCTCCAACCCCCAGGTCAGGAACAACCACTAACCTAATTTCTGTCTCTATGGATTCGCCTATTTTGGACATGTGCATAATGTTCAAGGTTCATCCATAGATGAAGTATCAGGACTTCAATACTTTTTTACAGCTAAACATTCCATTCCATGGACAGACCATGTTTTGTTCATTTTGTTTATCCATTCATCACCTAATAGATATTTGGATTGTTTCCACTTTTTGGCTATTATGAATAATTCTGCTTATAAACATGTGTGTACAAGTTTATGTGGGCACTATCTTCCAGTTCTCTCAGGTAAATGGTTAGGAGTAGAACTGCTAGATCATAACTATGTTTAACTTCTTTTTTTCTTTTCAATTTTTATTAATAAATCAACATACAACACGAACATTCTTAACGTAAGAACATTCCATACTTGGTGTGCAACCAATGGCTCACTGCATCATCATATAATTGTATATTCATCACCATGATCATTTCTCAGAATATCACTCCAGAAAAAGAAATAAAAAGAAAAAAGAAAAAACTCATACATATGTTTAACTTTTGGAGGAGCTGTCAAACTTTCTTCCAAAGGGGTTGTATCATTTCATATGCCCACTGGCAATGAATGAAGCTTTCAATTTCTCCGTATCACTGCCAGTATTTATTATTATTTTTTTAACTATAGCTATCCTCCTGGCTATGAGCTGTATCTCTTTACTTTTGCTTTACATTTCACTGATAGCATAAATTTATGCTAAGCATCGTTTGATATGCTTACTGGCTTTTGTTTTATCTTCTTTGGAAAAATGTCTATACAAATCCTTTTTCTATGGGGTTATTTTCCTTTTTTCTGATCAAGAAAAAAAGAGGACACACTTAATGACAGTACTGAAAAAGACATCAGTACAGAACCTTAATCTGAACTGCCTCAATCTGATTAAAGATGTGTCCAAAATACCTACAGCAAATACTGTACTTCAGGGTGAAATGTTAAAAGCTTCCCCTTTAATATCTGAAACAAACAAGGATGGCACTACTACTCAGCACTGCACTAGAGGCTCTATGGTTTTTATCATTCAGTTGAAAATGTTAGGGCAGGCTACAGTAGCTCAGTGGCAGAGTTCTCGCCTGCCATGACGGAGACCACGGTTCGGTTCCCGGTGCCTGCCCATGTGAAAATAAATATATATGTATTTTCTAAATTTCACTGGAATTATCTTCTTTGATTTATGAAATATCTGAAATGTTATTTCTTAAATTCCAAATGTATGGCTATTTTCCAGTTATCATTACACTAAATGCTTAACTGCACAATGGTCATGGAACATTTTCTGAATGAGTTCAATCTTTTGAAGATTATTAGACTTGCTTTATGACCAAACATATAGTCAGTGTTTACCAATTTCCATATATGCTCAAAAATAATGTATATTCTGTAATACACATTGCAGAAAGTGGATACTGTGTTCTACATATATCCATTAGGCCAAATTTAATCATATTATTCAAATTTTCTATAATCTTTTTGTTGTTTGTTTCTACATTATGTATTTCTCTAAAATTTTATTTTCAGCTTTCCTGTATCTTTATGTATAGGTACGTTTCATGTAAATAACATCATTGTGCTTTTTTGAAATATTTGAAAACCATTTATCTGATAAAGAATTTGTATCCAGAATATATAAAGATCTCTTACAACTCAATACTAATAAGACAATTAATATCCAAGTAAAAATAAACAAAAGATTTGAATGGGCATTTCATGAAAGAAAACAGATGGCTTGCCAATCAGCACTAGAAAATATGAATTTAATCCAAAGTGAGAAACCACTTCACACCTATTAGAATGACTACAGTCAAAGACTGACAAGAGCTAGGCAAGGGATGTGGATAAATCAGAACCCTCTTTTCGCTGTTGGAAATTTAAAATTCCGCAGCTCGGTTGAGGAGCAGTTTGGCAGGTTTTTAAGGCTAAAAATAAATTTATTATATGACCCAACAATTCCACACCTAAGCACTTACCAAAGTGAAATGAAAACACGTCCATGCAAATACCTGAAGGTGAATTTTCTTAGCACCATTATTCATTAAGTCAAAACCCAGAAACAATCCAAATGTGCATCGATTGATGAATGGATAAACATGGAACAGCATATTCATACAATGGAAAAATTATTTGATAATAAAAAGGAATGAAGTACTGATTACAATGCTAAAAAACAGAAGAATCTAAAAAAAAACAATCCATGAAAGATGATATATTGTATGATGCCATTTATATGAAACGCCTAGAAATGACAAATTTACAGAGACAGAAAATAGAGTAACGGTCACTTATGTCTAGGACAAAAACAGAGATAGACTGTAAATGGAATCTTTTTTGGGATAATGAAAAGCTTCTAAAATTGGATCATGGTGATAACTGCTAAACTCTGAAAATTTACTAAAAATCATTTAATTGTATGCTTAAAACAAATTAACCTTAAAGTGTGGAAATTATTTCTCATTAAAGTTATTAAAAATTTCATTGTTCTCACAGGAAAAAGAACAAGAAGGAAATCTCAAGATTTTAACTGTACCTACTTCTGTCTCCCAAAACATCCCTATCCCAGAATATTTTTCCAAGTCCCTAAGGGATAATTCAAACTACCTACTGATCCTTTCTTCTTAAATTTACCACAGTTCCTGAAACAGAGGTCCAAGTATTCTTGGGTATCCATGACAGACAGTTTGAAGGGAATAAACTTTCAGATACTGTACTGCCATATTCACTCTCATAAATCTTTTCTGTACAAGGTCACATTTGTGGCCAACACTTCATGCTAATTCTATCACCCCTTTCACCCTTATACTATTTTGCACATATCTGGACTCTTACTATAGCATACTGCCCCCAAATTTAAAAACTTCTGAAGCCAAAGGAATAATGTGAAATCTTGGTATCCTTTAATTATGCCATCACCAAAATTCCAATTTGCCTCATTAAGAAATACATTTTCAGTAAAATATGTTTAACAATTATCTGCCTATTTATGTTTTTTAACCAATTATGTACTAATAGTAATTGTGATGGCTCAATTCAGAAAACTTTTTTGTTATGTTCTCATGCTCACAGGAAAGTTTTAAATTTCAATTACATGTAGGTATATATGTGTATATTTACATGTTTATAAAAATGCACATGCATACAGAGAAGAACTATGATATGGTAATTAATAAAATACTACAAACATAAAATGTATTTCAATGGGGAAAATTTTTGTGGGGGAAGTAAAATAGAGATGCAATTTCAAGGAGATAAAAGAACTATATATAAAATTTCCAAATGTCAAGGAAGAATTTGTTTGTACATTTCTCAAAAATGGTAAATGTGAGTAAAAATAATTGTTATTTATATTCCATGAGATACATTTAAAAATGATGTAACAGTTTTTAAATGTTAATATACAATACACTAGAAATTATATCCATCACCACTATTTAAAATTATAATGGAACACTGAAATGTCAATCTAAAAATTGGGTGAGGATATACATATATATAGTTATTACACAGTATTTAGGACAGAACATGGATAAATATGCATTGACAACTACCACAGCATACTCAAATTTATTTTGTTAGAAACTGAACTCATTTCACCTCATCATCAGCCCTCCAAACTCTCTTCTTCCACTTGTATTCTCTACTTTGATAAATGGTGCTAACATTTATAATTATCCTGACAGTACTAAAATCTCAGAATCACCCTAGATCTTCTCTGCCTTTCACTCTCCAACCTCTTCCCGGTCACCAAATACATAAAATGCAGTTAGTAATCAGATATCAGAGCCTTTAAATTTTACCCCACAGTACCACTTCTGTACACCCTAGTTTTAAGTCTCAGCAATTCGTGCCTGAAATACTTCAATAGCTTCCTAGTTGGTCTTCATGCCTCCAATTTCATGCTCCTCTACTGAATCCCCCCAGGTTACTTTCAGTCAGTGCACATGCTCCATTAAAATGTAAACTTCACAAGGACTGGAACCCTATCTTTCTGGTTCATCTTTGTATCTGCAGAGCCTAAAACAGAGGTTGTTCACTAAATATTTGCTAAACACATGAATGAAGAAATTAATCTCTCTCAAATACATACCTGACTGCATTATTTCTGCCATCCCCTTGCTTCTTTCCTTCCACTCTTTCACTTTCAGTAAATATTTATGAAGTGCTTCCTATAAGCAAGCACTGTTTAAATAAATGGCAAAGTAATTTGGGCATGTGTGTGTGTGTGTTTGTACGTATGTGTGAATTTAGCAATGAATCAGAGTCAAGATCCTTGCCCTCATGAAGCTTAGGAGGATAAAATAAAACCAAATTAAAAAAAAAAAAGAATGTCAGACAAATACACATATAAGAAATAGTGAGATAATGGTATATACAATAGTAAAGTTTGGAGAAGAAAGGTAGTCAGAGTAGTCTTTAAGAAAGTGGTATTTGATCTGAAACTTGCTAATAAAGGAACCAAATGTATGAATATCTTGGAAAAGATAAATCCAGGCAAAGAGAACAGGAATTACCAAGGTTCTCAGTTATAAATGGGTTAAGTTTTGAAGTACAAAAAATAAAATGCCAGTTTGACTTCAGCAGAGTGGAAGAGGGGGATTTTACTTAGAGACATTTGCATGCACCTCCCCTAATAGATTCCAAGTTTCTTGAAAGCAAGGACATTATTCCTTTTTAAATTCCTGACTGGTTGATTCAGTCATCATTTTTTATATGTCTATGAAAACTCTGCAAGGAACTACAGATCTAAAAACCAATGACAAAAACTCTTTGCTATTAAGAAGGTCACAACTTCACAGGCAGACTTCTAAACAAAATAACTAATAGCAAATACAATTTAATAGAAGTGTAAAGTTCATAGCAGTACCTGTGGTAGGGTGAACTATGTTCCCCGGAAAAAAACAGGTTCTTAATTTCATTCCTGTGGGGTAAACCCATTGTCAATAGGACCTTCTAAAGATGTTTTTAATTAAAAGAATGGCCAATTGAACCAGGATGGGTTTTAATCCTGTTACTGAGGCTTTATTTTTTAAAAAAGCCACAGGCCTAGGTCCAACTCTGCAAGTGAAATCATTGTTCTTCCCCTCTACGTGGGACAAGACATCCAGGGGTGAAAGTCTCCCTGACAGCGTGGGAGATGACTCCCGGGGACGAGTCTGACTCTGGCACTGTGGGATCAACAATGCCTTCCAGACCAAAAATGGGGAAAGAATTATAACAAATAAGGTACCAGTGGCTGAGAGAGTCGAGGGGCTTCTCTGGAGGCTACTCTTACGCAAGCTTCAGCTAGATATTGCTATTTATCATAGGTTGCCAAACCCCAATCAAAATCATTCCTGCCAACCCTAAAGAGCACCTACGGCTTTATCTGAGATTATACAAAAGTTTCAGGCACTATGCTTTATCTTCCAGAAACCTACAACCTCCAGATAGGTTCCTAGGCCAGATAAGTCCTGAAACCCAGAGAGGCCAGTGTCTGCAGAACAAGTACCGCTCAGACAGTTCAAATAGTCAAGAGGCTACTCTGGAGGTCACTCTTAGGCAAGCTTCAGTAAGACATTGCTACCTACCATAACTTGCCAAACTCCAACCAAAACCATTCCAGCCAAACCTAAAGAACACCTAGGGCATTTATATAAGACTCTACAAAGGTTCGGAAACCCTGAAATGCAAAGGCGTCAGCCTCCCCAGAACATCAAATGGTTCCATCCCCCTATTCCATATTATCAACCACGCCTTCCAACATGAAAAAGTTAGAATGGACATAGCCCAAGAGTGGAAGAAAGATCAAAGGAGATGGAGGAATTATACAGAGAAGGTAGGGTTTAAGAAATGAGTGTGATTGCTGAGTCATTATATTGATATTCCTTTTAGTCTCCAGTATCTTAGTATAGCTAGAAGTAAAAACCTAAAATTGTGGAAGTGTAACCCGTTCCAATTTGTTCTATATTTTCTATAGAAATTTCTATATCTTCTATAGAAATTTGTTCTATAACTAATTGTTGTGATGTGCTTTGAAATTTACTGGTTTTTAGTATATATATTATTTTTCACAAAAAAGAAAAAATATATTTCTTCTAGCCTCCAGTGTTTTGGAGCAGTAAGAATGAAAAATCTGAAATAGTGGAATGGCAACCCATAACAAACTCTGAAATCTGTCTGTATCCACTACTGAAGTGTACTTTAAAAATATTGCTTTTTTCTTTTTTTCCCTCTTCTTCGTATATGTTGTATTTAACAATAAAAACATTTAAAAACAAATAATAGGGGGATAAGAGGTACAATAAATTGGGTAGATTAAAATACTAGTGGTCAATGAGAGGGAGGGATAAGGGATATGGGATGTATAAGTTTTTTCTTTCTACGTCTTTTTCTGGAGTGATGCAAATGTTCTAAAAATGAACATGGTGATAAATATACAACTATGCAAAGATACTGTGAGCCACTGATTGTACACCACGTATGGACTGTATATGTGTGAAGATTTGTCAATAAAAAAAACAGCCGCAGGAAGAGGTTCAAAGTCTGTGGGAATCTAAAAGAAAAAGGAGAGGACATCTCCATACGACACAAAAGCGAAGGAACCCTAAAAATTGGAGGCCTGCCAGAATACTTCCAATGCCCATAGGAAGAAGAAGTATTCCAGACTCTGAAACTGTGAGCCAATAAATTCCTGTTGCTCAACCAACCCCACTGTGTATTTGTCACAGAATCTTGGGAATTAAAATATACTCTATATTCAGAAAACATCCTCTTTTTTCCTTATCAAGCTTTTTAAAAGATTAGTTTACGTTTTTCAATTTTTCAATTCCCAAATCTCAACCCTTGTCATGGTCAGGTTCATGTGTCAGCTTGGCCAGGTGGTGATACCTGTTTATCTGGCTGGGCAAGTGCTGGCTATGAGGACATTTCATAGAATTAGATCATGATTATGTCGGCTACATCATGGAAGCCTTTTCAGGAGGATTCAGAAGAAACAGGCTCTCTTCCTGCTTCGGCAGTGAGCCTCTCCTGTGTAGTTCATCCTGACCCTCCATCGGAATCGTCAGCTTCACAGCCTACCCTACAGATTTTGGACTCTGTATTCCCACGGTTACATGGGAATGAGACACTTTTATAAATTTTTTATTTATGAATATTTTCTGTTGATTTTGTTTCTCTAGAGAACTCTGATACATCCCTATTCCTATTAATAAAAAAAAAAAATTTTAGTAAATCCAAAAGACTTTTCAGTCTTACGTTTACTCTACATTTCTCTTTCATGAAATACTTATCCCTTGGCTTTTTAAGACACCATTTCCTTTTAGGTTTTTCTCTGATCTCTCTGGCTCCTCTTTCTCAGTCTCAATTACTAACACCTCTTTTTTGTCTGCTTTAAATGCTAAAGTTTCAACCTTCTCACATTACATGAGGTAATACAATCCATCTCTATACTGAATGATTCCCAACTGAATCTTCTAGCCTAAATCTCTCCTCAACTCCAAATGCCTAATAAAACATTTCCATTTGGCTATTCCAAAGGCAACTCAATCTCAATATACACCAACCCTTTCCAGCTTAGTAAATGACAAGACTTTCTAACTCATCACACAAGTTAAAAACATGACTCCCCATACTCTTTTCTCTTTTTACCTCCCTACATATTAAAATTAGTCTCTTAATCCTAGAGATTCTATTTTTAATCTGTTAATTCCATCCCTACTTCATCCATGACTCTATTTTAAGCCAGGATGATTTCTTTCATGGATTACTGCCAGAAACTTTCACTGACACCTTCATATACAGACTTAGTTTCAACCCAATGTCTACAATAATGCCAAAACGGATCTTTAAGAAGAGAAATTTTATTCACTTTTTTGTCTAAATCCATCATTAGCTCTCCACTGCTTTTAGGAAAACCCTACTCCTCAGCCCTAATGATTATCTCTCCACCTGTAACTCTAGCTGAGCTTAATAATGATCCAAATTTATTCTATGCCATACCCAACCATATACAATTGCCTGAGCATGTTATGTTCTCTAAAAGTTTGTAAATGTGTTTCCCTAAATCTGCAATAACAGGCTCAACTCAGTTGATGTCATCATTTCACTAGTTAGTTTCCTTACCATCTGCTACTACAATATTGGATTCTGTACCTCCTCTTATGATACATCAGTATTTTGTGCAACCTCTATCAATTTTCTTATCATACTATATCAGTATTGCCTGTTAGCTCTACCATTAGTGTACTCTCTAAGGAAAGAAACTACATTTCTATATCCTAAGTGCTTACAATAGTGCCTGGCTCATAAAAGACTATCAAGTTCCTAAAGGAATGTGCAAACTCATGTCTTTATTATAATATAATATTTATAGAAGAATTTTATGTTCCTGTGCCTTAATCTGAAAAGAAAGGATACACTTCACATTTCTGACAGGGGGAAAAAACTGCTTTTTAAATGGTACTCAGTGTGTACTTTTATATGAAGAACAAATGGCTTATGCCTGAAAGTATTCATTAATCCTGCTTTTCTTTGGTAAATATTATTTGAGACAATGATTCTGAAACCAAGTAAAAGGCTGAAACAGAGAGAATAAGGGAGCAAAATCTGACTTGGTAATAATACTAACTCCCTCTCTGGGTTCTTATTCTACTGGAAAACCATGTATTATTAAAATATTCTAGTGCAAAATACTGATAAATTTTCCTAATATAGAATTTCACTTACCAATAACAATGATTTCAGTTTGTATCTTGCATACACTTTTAAATAAGATTATACTTGGGTAAAAAATAAAATTTACTTAAATCTCCATCTATAAAATTAACAGCCGCAACAGGTAAAAACTTAACTGCCTACAGTATGCCTTGTCTTGTACAAAATACTATACATTTCATGTAATCTCACAAAAAAACCTGCAGTCTTGGAACTATTATTATCTACTGCCTACCCAATTTTTTTTTTTTTCACGGGCACCAGGAATCAAATCTGGGTCTCCAGCATGGCAGGTTACAATTCTGCCACTGAGCCACTGTTGCACTGACCCCCACCCTGTTTTTTTAAGAGATGAAAGAACTTAAACTTTAAGGGGTAAAGTATGTCTAAGTAACATAGGTAAGGAAGTGATAAAGTTATGAATGAATTAAGAACTCTAATTCCTATACCCATGCTTTTAACCTCTAGCTGTGCCTATTCAAAAAGGATTCAGGAGCATTAGTCCCTTGAAAAAAGCTTTCAAATTTATCTACACAAAAACCCTAGAAATAAACGTGCAAGACTTAAAATACCAAATATATGAAAAGGAAATATTGGATGGTCCAATACCCAACTGTTATTTCAATAAATGAAAAAACTGTACTCTCTCACAGGAATCTTTCCCTGGTCAAGCACAATCTACCATACTAAATTTATCCTATCAATTTTCAAGACTGGTTTTCAAAGCATTAGTCAGTGAATAATGTGCCCCTAGTGGAATGAAGGAACACCCAGGAGCTATGCCACTTTTATGAAGTATACAAATATTGAGTACATATGAACCTTACTGTCACTTGACGTGACAATCAAAAATACAAGGAAATTTTTAAAAATAGTGCTCTCATATCTTGCATTTCTTATCCAAGGTAACATTTTTAAACAGAAAATCACTAATAAAAATTACAAATGACACTATGAATTTGGTACAATTGGTAAATTATACCACATACTTAAAACATCAACATTTTTCTAGACTGTTGGTAAGACCATAAAAATTAACACAGTGCTTGCTGCATTTCCTTTTATCTGCCTTCAACTAAAGGAAATAACCAGTAAACAGCTTCTTCCTCAAACCCATTCCAAATTAAATGCTCTTAAAAGTAGGAATTAAATGTCCAGAGTAGGGACTGGGAAACATATTCTGTACGAGGCCATACGTAAATATTTTAGGTCATGTGGTTTCTGTTGCAACTATTTAACTCTGCCAGCCATATACGATATGCAAACAAAAGAGCATTGGAGGTGTTTCAATAAAATTTTATTTATAAAAATGGGCTGCAGGCCAAATTTGATCCACAGGCAGTAGTATGCTGGTTCAGAAAATTCTTCCAACTCTGTACCTATCATTCTATTAAACTCATGAGGTATCAACAAGCACATATTCTTTATGTTTTCCCTCAAAAACCTCTGGGATTCGTATGTCAAGAATGTTTGTATGTTTGTTTGTTGTTTACAATAAAAATATTTAAAAAAAAGAAGACTTCAGGGAGATAATGTGTCTAATTCAAATCCACACACACACACACAATGCTTCATAAAACAGGGCAAACAAATTCTTAATCCCCTCTCATTTTTAAAGAATCCCAAAAAGGTACTTAACTAACATCAAAAGTTAAGAAGTTTTATAATGCTTATAATCTCAGTGCAACAGTACAGCCTTAAACAAACCAAAATAAGGTACAACCATAATGCAATGTTTTTTTTCCCATTATTTCAGTTTATTACTGCTTTTGAAAGAATTGTCTCCAACATTAGCAATGGCTTACTCAGGATTTTCCGATCTATATCAGAATATTAGTATGCTGAATTTGAAATGTCTAAATACAATTTTCAATTACTATTCAAGATCAAATTACTATTGTAGGTATATTAAACACTTCAGCAAATACAGACTCTGAAAATAACAACCTCTGTCAGAAAGCTAAGAAAATTTCACTTATAATCTGTTTCATAAAGAACAATAAAGATAGAGGAGAAGGTAAAAAGGGAAGCATACTGATGGGGGAAACAAATGGGAAATGAACTGCAAATGTTTGAGGTAGCTTAGAGCCAGGGGAAAGAAAAGGTACAGAAAGGTGTTTTCCCACATTCTGCTGTTTAGCTGTTTTACACATAACTGGCTATATAGATAAGGAAAAAGAAACATGCATAAATAATCTCAGTTTATAAGTATATTCACTAAAAAGAGGACTCTGTAACTGACATGACTGTGTGAAATTCCCAGCTGTTCTCTTCAAATACAGAGATGGGAATTTCCATTTTAAGTTCCACTTCTTGTTTCCCTATTTCAAAGGAAATTAAGGACCTTATGAATAAATGCATACCTTCAGCCCACAGGGTAGTGTTAGATAACAAGTATAACCACATAAGTATAATAAGTATTAGTGGAATATAATAGTTAAGGTATCTAAAAATGAACTGAATATTTCCAGAGGTAATTTTTTCACTTAAAGTTTGAATAAGGTCTGCTTTTCTCCATTCAACAGGTTAAAAAAAAAACAGAAGCAAATAAATAAACCCAAAAAGCCCCTTTTAACACACAGTAAACATTTTGAAGAATGAGGTAGAAGGATAAAAGGTAACAAGCAAAGAATGTTAGATGTGCTCAGAATTTTTTCTATCACATTTTAAGAAAGATTTCCCTTACCCAATGTAAAAAGGTATATTTACTATTTTCCCATAATTTAACACACTTTGAAAATTTCCTTGGTTTAGAAGTAAAATCACTGAATGATATTTTGCTGGGAACTACACATATTCATTATGTAGGACCAGGATACAATAGTGACCATACGACAACATGTCTTTCAGGAACTTTCCAAATTTCATTAAAGTCCAACCTTCAGTAAACTCTTCTGTTATAATAAGTTAAATTATCTGAAATTCCAGTCTTCATTAAAAGAAAAAAAAAATAAACATGCTTTTTCCCCCCAATTTCAACCATAAGCAATGTTTCTTCAATTCCATGTATGGATGAATTAATACTTAAAAATTTACTTACAGTAAATATTCGTCTGCCAGTTCGATCAAAAGTTACACAGTACACAGATGACAAGTGTCCAAGAATTCTTTTATGCATTTTCATGTGTTGATATACAGCAGTTGGAACAAGTCGCTCAAGTCTGTATTTCCCATTCAGTTTTCTTGAAAACAAAGTATCCGCTACCAAGAAAAAGAAGGGTAAATAAATATAACCAGAAATTAATTTTCTTAAATTATCATTTTTAAGAATTCAAATATTCTAATTTATCCTGTGTTGGTAAAAATAAAAATGCTTCCTAACACATAAACTCCTAACTAAAAGTCTGCAAAGTAGTCAATAAAACGTGTAGTATTTCAACTTGTAAAATGTAGTTTCAAACATTATTTCACCTGAAATAGGTTGTCAGACACTATTATCCCCTTTTCACAAATAAGCAAATGCAATTAATTGACCTAAGTTCACAAAGCAAGCATAGAGGTAGGATGAAAACCCAGACTTCTTTATTCCCTGACTAGTACTCTTCAAGAGCATTTTATAGGATGTTATTTTTTAAAAAAGCCATCTATGACTTTTTCTTACAAAAGTAGTTAAAACTGGAATCCAGTGATATTTACTTTTCATCAACCAGCAATTCCTTAACATTCTAAATGTGACAGAGAATATTAAAAAAAAAAAAACTTCATGAAAAATGACAGGAATAATCCATCTGCATTATTAAAAAAAAATAAATTGGAGATAACTGTCCAAAATTTTGATAACAGCACCTTCCCTAAAACACATTAGCTTTTTTCTACTCATCCATTCTAATCATCTTTCAAGATCTGCCTAAAGATAAGGAATCATTTGCCCCAAAGCATAATCTGCTGATTATGGTATAAAATGTTATCTACCTGAACTATTACTGAACTTATTTTCTATACTGAGACTGATAGTTTATGGACAAAGAAGGTGTTCAATAAATACATGATGACTAATCTACAGGCACATTATTTACCTTGTAACTATCTTTACTTTATATAAGACATTTTTTTTTCACTGCTACTGCCATCTCTATCTACATTGGATAGAGAGCACTACAGTATCTCACTTGAATTTAGTCTTCCCAAAACTGAAATGTCACTCACATACACACAGGTAATTCTACTCTACAGGTATAGAGTTTAGCAATAATACCCTAAAAATAATGAAATATAAATATCTATGGTGTATTGTAAAGAATCTCAGTATTTATTATTTTTTTATTCATACAATAAGTTTTGGCCTCATACTATATTTGCAAGCAAAATAAAGCTCTTGGAGGATGGTGAGGATAGGTAAACCAATGCTTTGCAGGTTCTAAACAAATTAATACAGAAAAGAGTAATTACATTATGGTTATATGCGCTTCTACAGCTGTTATTTTATAATTTGCTAGAGCATTTCTCTTGCTATTAATATACAAATTTTATACAACAATCTATTTCAACACCTGAGAATATCTAAAACAAGATTTGACAGTTGTGAGTTAGTATAGATTCAAGCTGGTTATACAATAATTCAACAGTGACTCAATAAATTTCCATCATAGCTTAGCCCCTGACATATTTTTTCTTATATACAGAAATGGCCAGGTAAAAGATAAACACCAATGCTTTGGCTCCAAACTGATTTATAGCAAAAGTCACACAGAGCTATTGACATCAATCCCAGCCAAACAAGAACTCAAACCAACTTAACCAATAGCCAAGGATCTCTAACATCTCAGATCCACCTCTCCATCCCATAAGAAAACATGTGATGCTACATCATGCAAATGTTGATACTGTTACCATGGCCAAGATATACTTTAATCTATTTCATGCAAATTTTTCAAAATATGGGAAAATATTTTATACTATCCAGGTATGAAAATGATTGCTGAAAATATTTTCAATATCAAAACTGCCATTTCCAAAACATAATCAAGCATTTGTATAGATGTCCGAAATTTTTAGATGAATTTATTATAAACACAATTTAAAAATCAAAACTGGCATCTAAGATTTATACAAGATATTTATATAATATTAGATATATAATATCCTAAGTTTATATATATATATTAAACATAAGATATTTAATAAAATATTTTCTAAACAAAAAATACTTCCCCTAAAAATATTACTCTTCTCAAACATAATTTTTACTGATCTAAACTGGTATTAAATCTATTTTCACTTTGGAGTCAGCTGAAAAAAGATTACTACTTACAAAAGTCATATTAGTCTACTTTTCAAATACATTTTTTCAGAATCATAACTATGTCATTACATGAAATCTTATCTGTAGTACTTTATTAATGTTAGCTATCAATTAACTATTGATTATTCATACTATGACTGTGTCCTAATGGAGATATACAGGTATTTAGTAGAGCCCTAGCTCTTGACCAGTTTACAGACCTGTACAACAGCACTAAAAGATATAACATATATAGAGAGAATAGTATGTAGAGTTCCCAGGTAATAAGCTGGTGTTTCAATCTTTGTAGATACAGGACGGGTTAGAGAAGAAAATATAAGTGTGGTTCAATAGATGAAGTTCGACTCAGAAGGTTAAATCTGAGGAAGGCCTGACTAAATGGAATAGCTAGGTAAGTTTTAAAATTTAGGACTCCCTTTCAATGAATACATTTTCTTTTATTATACCATTGGCAGAATGTCTTTCTCCCTTACTAGAAATTTTAAGTACCTTAAGGACAGATAAACTTTCTTATTCATATTTCCCAGAATTGGTAGACAGCCTTTAAAATAAAAAAAGTATATAAATGAATCTTAGTTAATAAGATACACAAGATGGTACAATTTAATTTGTAGTTCAATGGTAGAAAGATAAATGACAATTACTTTTTAAAAAAATTGGTAACAGACTAATTGGATTTCTGAGTAAAAGGAAATATCCTATACATTATGGGAACTCCTTAAATTTTATTAAACTAGAACATCAATTTATAAAATGAACACGATTAAAACAATAAAAGATGTCATAAAGGAACAAAGTTCTTCACATGACATTATTATAGTTTAACCTTAAATCAAGTAGCATATATGGTTTTGGTTTAAAAGTCCATTCATTTTCACAAGTATGGTGACATGAAACAGTCAGAAATTAAGTATGCCAAGGCAAATCTCTATCTTTTTCACTTGGCAAGTTTCTTCTTATCCTCCAGGGTCAGCTCAAATGTCACCTCCCCTAGGAAGATTATAGTGAATTGCAAAAGTTTCATTAACTAGTTACTCTTCAATATCATTTCTCTGCTCAAAACTCTACGATGCTTTTCTTCAGAGTAAACACCAAACTTCGTACATATCAGCCTACCAAGGTCCTGAATGATGTTGTATCCCATTACCACTGACCTCACCTACTACTTCTCACCTTTACTTGGTGTTTCATCTGTCTGATATTCACTATTACTTCAACATGTCAGACATGCAACTTAGGTTGTTTTGGCTATTCCCTGCGCCTTGAATGTTCTCCCCACATATAGCTAATTATCTCACCCCTTCCAAATCTTTTCTCTGTTGTCTGTTACCTTTTCAATGAGGCCTAATCTGATCAGCCCACTGAAAATTATGTCACCTCCTACCACACGCATGACACCTGATCCCCCTTAAATAGATCTTTACTTTTTTCTTTTTCCATCACTTATCATTTATATATTCATTTATTTGCTTACTATACACATTGCTTATTCTGTTTCTCCCCCATTCCAACATAAGCTCCATGTGGACAGAATTTCTGGTCTGTTTTGTTCTTTGCTTAGTCTTAGAACTGACAACTGGTGATTGGCACTTAATAGATGATCTATATATTTGCTGAATTAATTAATAAGTTATGAATTAACAAAATAATTAGGTTTATAAATAAAACAAAAGTAGAGGATTTCTTTATCTAACAGATTATAGATTCAAAATATCTCTATATAAGTCTTCATTTCAACTAGCCTGATAAATTGATTTAACTTGGGGAGAGAAGTAAATATATTTACTCAACTTTCTGATACAAGACCAACAAACAAATAAAAAATTCCGGAAATTCACTGCTATCCATTTCAAATACCAATCCCTTTAAAATCTGAAGGAATAAAAGGAGCAAAAGAGTATCATTTATAATGACCACTCAAAATCAGTCTTAAAAACCCAGTCTATGTCCACAAGTCTACATAATTAACTATTAGAGAGAAACAAAAGACCTATGATTTCTTAAAGTTATGTACAACTTTGTCCATATGAAACCTATAGGTTACTATCCATTACTTCTCTTGGTGCTAGGATGATATACTAAATTCTCCAATGTTACTTATTCTTAGCTCATAGCTAGTTACCTCTTTAAATGGACTTACTTCTCTAATCACAACATTTAGAAAATAAGAACATAAATGAAGAAAAATCCATAATTCTGTCACTTAAAATCTTGCAAATACTTTCCTCATAAGCAATATTTAATAGCTATGCTGCATTTCTTAACATAAGAGACAAACTTTAAGTTTGACAGAACTGTGTTCAAACCTGACATTTGGAGACTTTAAGCAAGTTATCTAAGCTTTAACTTACCCAGTTACATTACTACAATCATTTTCCATAATGTACTTGACTTTGATATTATACTGTTCCTTGACATTACACTAATTTTTCAAATTTATACTCAATTCTGTCAATATTTTTCATTTCCTTTATGATTTCTTCTACTGCTTTAATATGAATAGTCCTTCTACCAAGCCAGAAGTATAATAAACACTTACAGTTTCTTTTACTTTTTAGTAATTTGTTTTTCACTTAACTCCTTTATGTATCTGGAGTTTTAGTATACACTTTGAGATGAATCTCTGAACAAATAACTATTTGTTTCAGCATTTCCATCTAATTCTTCCCTTCACCAAATTAAATTGTGGTTAAATTCTCTTACATACATTTCTGTACTAGACCACTGACAACCCTGGCAGTTGAGTTATATGCCACTACCAAAAGTTTCTATCAACTGATATTTTAATATTTATTCAAACTATTCTTCCTCATGAGTTTATTTTAAAATGTCTTATTCTTGACTATTTATTATCTCACCTAACTTAAGGGTAAATATTTAAAGGGTTTTATTTTAATCAATGTTGAAAATGTGAGCCGAATTTCATTCCCTTTTTTTTTTTTTTGTATGCTGTATGGCGGGGTCACATTTCATTTATTTTCCATGTGAGTATTACCATATTGCAGTACCATTTGCTGAATTTCTGTTTATTTAGTTTCTCATTTTTTTATTTGCTTGTTTATTTATTTGGGAGGTCCATGGGCCTGGAATTGAACCGCGGTCTCCTGCATGGCAGGCGAGAATTCTACCACTAAACTACCCTTGCACCTTACATTCCCTTTTAAACAACTGATATTTTTCTATTCGGGAACATGGTGCTTTCTTCCATTAGCTCTGCTCAAGTCTGCAATGCAAATTAATTTAGAAAACAATACACATAACAACAGTTACCTCAGTTTCTTCCACTATACATATCTTACTATGTGAGTCAAGTTCATGAGAAAAACATACAGGTAACTGTCATAAAAGACCATCTACAATATCCTTAGTAATTTTATTTTTAAGAAAGACATAAGAAAAATACGTAATAATCTCTGCAAACAGAAAGTATTGAAGCAGATACAATTAGCTTCCTCCAAAATATTTAGGTTTTATTCTCTTTCTGTAAAGTACTTTGTAAAATGGACAAGAACACATGATGAAACTACAATTAATTCTCCAAGGTTAAAATTAACCATGGTTAATTAAAAAAGACGTTTGAGAAAAATTAAAATTATATGAATCAACCAAAATGCAGGCTGATTTTCCTGTTGTTACTATGTCTATTAAGAACAATATTAAGATAGACAATGTCTACTGGGTGAGAAAACTGTTCCCCCTCAATACTCGGCACTGGAGGGTTCCAGAACTACGGCAATTCAAAAGCAAGGCTTGCTGGCATCATAATGAATGCAAAGAAAGTATGTGGCTATAGGTTCCATATCTGGAGACTCAATTGTGTGTGGGAAACGGTAAAAGAATTAGATGAGAAGGCATACAATCTGAGACTATTCCAGATACAGAAAAAGGAGTTATTAGGTAATAAACAAAAGAATATTTTTATCAGAATGCTATTTTAACTAACGTTTATTAAATTTATTTTCGTACCACATTTTGACTAATTTTATGTTCATTGTAATTCTGGCTAAAGAAAACACTTGGAAGGAAAGCTGTCAGGTTTGATTTTCTGAACATAAAATGCAAAAGAAATTATGATTTGTAACTAATAACTACCTAAAGAGTCCCTAAATTAAAGTACGAGAGTGTACTCTAAACAATCAGTAACTAGGTGTTTTTTAATTTCCACAATTTGTGTTAATAAAGGTTATCTAAATGTAAGATTAATAACCCATAACATGAAACAACAGTTTGTAAACTTATTAACTAAATTTATACTACAAAATTAGTGATAAACATATAGGCAAAAGCAAATAAAAATAAACTTGAAACTGATTTACTCCTCATAAATGCCATCCCCAGAAAATAACACTACATCCATGACGACAAGAGCAATTTCTACAGAAATGACATCCACAGTTCACTGAAGTTCAAACAGTTGTCAGTATACGGAGTTGGTGATGTCAGAATTTCATACGAAAAATGTTTAAGGCATAAAATTACATAGAATTTCATTTGTTTTAGAGAACTACAAAAGTAGTCTAATAAAAATAAAGATAAAAAATAAATAATGGGGGAAGAAGAGGGTATGAGATGTTTATGGGTGTTTTACTTTTATTCTTATTTTTACTGTTTTTGAAGTACTGAAAATGTTTTAAAATCGATGGTGATGAATGCACAACTATATGATGATACTGTGTACCACCAACTGTATATTCTGGATGATTACATGTTATGTGAATATATCTTAATAAAATTGCATTAAAAAAAGGTACTCTAAATGAAAATGATGAGTGTAAAGGGGGAGGTGTCATAAAAAAATAGCTAAATAAAATTCTCTAAAAGAGAGATTATGCTGAAGTTAGGAATCAAATACTTCTAATAAATGACTAAGAAGGAAGAGGAAAGCCAAGAGGCCAAGACGGCTTGGCGCTCAAGAGAGGGTCTTACTAAGCAGGACTTCAAGAATCTGATAATACACAAACTCTTATGATACAATTCATAATGTGGCTAAATACAATATATTATACAATGTGGCACAAAAAAAAAAGAAAAAAGATTACAGTATAGTATTATGAAGAAAATAATGGCTAACATTTACCGAGTGTTTTACAAAGTGTCAGGCACTACTGCATTAGGTACTTTACATATATTATAATTTAATCTTCACCCATCTTTGTGGTGGGTATTACTACTATTTCCATTTTTATAAGAAAACAAAAGCACAGTATTTTTAAGTCACTTTCCCAGAGTTCATGAAGCCCAGGTTTGAACTCAGGCAGTGTAATGCCAAAGAGCATACTTAACTACTACATGCTATCCATGGAAGCAGAAAAAAGACTGAAAAGAGGGCGGTGCGACAGAGGCTCAATGGCAGAATTCTCATGTGCCATGCTGGAGACCTGGGATTCCTGGTGCCTGCCCTTGCAAAAAAAATTAAAAAGAAAGAAAGAAAGACTGAAAGGAAATATACCAAAGTACCAGTAGACAATATGTCACGAAACAGACTGATTTTGGAGCTGTTCTGTATTCCTGAATTTTCATTGAGTGTATATTCATTCTAACTTAATTTTTAATTAAGTAATGTGTACTTCAATCTATCTCAACAAATTCATAAAAGCATATGAAAAAATCTAAAACATTAACTACATTGAAAGACTAATAAAAACAGACCCAGGGATAAAGATGCAAGGGATTTAAATTATTTACTCACAAAAAAAGAAACCCTAAAGACTAAATATATCAAACTATATGAATTTATAATACACTACAGAAAATGATCATTACCTATTTAATAATGGATTGAAAACGCTATGAAGAATTCACATTTAATTTGATTGGAAAGTCATAAAATACCACTATGGAACATGAATGCTTTGATTTTTATTTATAAAATCTTTCCCAGTAAGTTTTTAAAGTAAAAGGGAAATACATCAAAGATATATTGTGCTCACTTTTATATGGGAAGGAACAGTACTAGAAGAAACTCAATATTAATTCACCAGAGTCACAATGGAAAGGCTTATCACAATAATTATTCAGATATTCTCTAGGATATGACAACCAAATATTTATAATTTGAATGCCAGAGATAATCTCAAAATAATCCAATATAGGTTGCTTTTCTAAAACACTATCTGGTCTCTCATCCTGCACCAGAAACTAGGAGTCAACCAACGTAAGAAGAGGACAAATCACCCTAAGGGTAACTATAATGAGCAATAGTCCGAACTTCAGTTAAAGTAAAAGGGGTTACAACTTAAGAAGGATAATCTTATATTCAGCTTTCTGTCCACAAAAAAGTAGGGGATTAGGGTGCAAGGTTCAGTGGCAGAATTCTCGCCTGCCATGTGGGAGACCCAGGCTTGATTCCCAGCCATGCATTTCTCAAAAAACAAACAAGAAAAAAAACAAACAAAAACTTAATAAATGGTGCTGCAATAACAGAATGTTCACATGGAAGAAGAATGAAACGTGACCCCCACCATAAAGCATGCAAAAAAAAAAAAAAAAAGTAGGGGACGGGAGTGGGGCAACAGTGAGAATCATAATAAAGGAAAATAATCACCTTGGCAATATAACACCCATGAGAGCTTCTTCCCTCCTTATTTTTCTAATTTTTCTACAAAAACTAAAATAATTAGTATGCACAGTTTTTATCTTCTAAATCTCTACATATTCAATTTTTGTGTTTAGCCTTACCTCCTGTTTGAAAGACACCATATTTTTAAGATTTAGTAGAAATCACAAAGGTGAATAATGTATGAAAAGGAGAACCCAAGTACCAACTGAAATAAAATACAGAAAATGAAAAGATGATGATTCCAAGAGTTAGGCAAAAACAACAGTAACAATAAGAACAGAGTACACAAAAAGCACTAAAAAAGAAATAGACATTATAATTACTAGGAGTAGTATTTATTCTTCCTCCTTTCTTTCCCAGAAACCATACTGTTATTTCAAACAGTAAATACAAGGATATAATATTTTCAGTTTTAAATGCTTTTAAATTTTTTAAATATTTATTTTAATAAAAATCCATTTTTCCTCTCAACAACTTTTTTTAATTTATGTAGTTTTATCTTATGTTCAACATGTTAATAATTCAATTTTGAGGCAACAAACATTTATACAGCATCTCTATGAGCCATGTATGTTTAGGGGGTGTAACAGTTGAAAAGAAAACATATGGTACTTACCTTCTTGGAGAATGCAGTCTAGCAGGGAAGAAAGACATGAAGCAGGACTTTATAGCAATGGTAAGTGTTACACAAATAGAAAGAATAGGGAAATATTGAAATATACAGCTAAGGGTTCTAAACATATTGTGCATGTGTTGGGAGGAGGGGAATCTCAGGATAAAGGGGAGACTTCTCTGAAAAACTGACATTTAAACTAAGACCTAAAAAATGAACTACCAAAGAATGCTGGTTGGACGTGGGTATATTCTAGACTGAGAAAACAGCAGGTGCAATAACTTTAAAATGGAAAGAAGAAAGTATGCATGCAATATGAAGAGGTCTGATATGGCTAGGATGTGAAGAGGACAGGGTGTCAAGAAAAGAACTTGACAAAGTGAACAGGAGCAAACTGCTTTCTAATCTATGTTAAGTATTTGTACTATATCTCAACAACAAAAGGTTGAGAGTTTTTAGCATTTTTAGAGACAAGGATATAATTATAAGACCTGCTTTTGGATAACTCATCGAAGTTTTATCTTTCAACTGCAATGAGAATGAACTGGAAAGGATATAACTAAAGCAAAATATTCTACAAAAGAATGCTAAGGGTTCAAAAAATAAAATTTTATTTTAGAAAAAATGTAATCAGTTTGACATATGAGATTCCTAAAGCTTTCTCAAGGATTGAGCATTTCTTCTCAAATTTAGATAACTACTGATAATTATCTGGCAAAATAAAAACTTGAAAGAACTATGATTCACTGTCTTTATAGTCCATAAACTCAGGCAGATTTCAGATAGCTCCTATACTCAAATCAATAAATGGACAAAGCTGGGACAGCATTAACACATAAAGGGAAAATAATATGACAGAAAAGTTAAAGAAGTGCTTTACGAACATGATATAAAATTAAACGCACAAAATCTGAAGAAAAATAACTAAGGAATACAAATAAGTGAGCAATTACTTCTCTAAGTTTCAGTTTTAAAGTGGAATAAAGAGATATGTGGCAGAGCTGCTGTGTTGGTTTGAATCTTTTGTGTATCCCAGAAAGCCAAATTCTTTAATCCTCATTCAATATTGCTGGGTGATATCTTTTTGATTGTTTCCATGGAGATGTGATACATCAACTGTGGGTGGTAACTTTTGATGAGATGGTTTCCATGGAGAAGTGTCTCCACCCATTCAAGGTGGACTTGCTTACCGGATTCCTTTGAGAGGGAACCATTTTGGAAAAAGCTACAGAGCCACGAGAATCTCATTCAAGGTGGACTTGCTTGACGGATTCCTCTGAGAGGGAACCATTTTGGAAAAAGCTACAGAGCCACGAGAATCACCAGAACCAACAGAGCCAACGGAATGGACAGAGCCCCAGGAAAGAAGTCAAAGAGAAAGCTAGCAGGTCTAGTCATGTGCCTTTCCAGCTGAGACAGAAACCCTTAACATCATCAGCCTTCTTGAACCAAGGTATCTTTCCCTCGGTGCCTTAGATTGGACATTTTTATAGCCTTGCCTTAATTTGAACATTTTCACAGCCTTAGAACTTAAACTTGCAACTAAATAAATTACCCTTTTTAAAAGCTATTCCATTTCTGCTATATGGCATTCTTTCAAACTATAACACGGTTGGTTTATCTGAACACCAAAATTACATGAAATCTTGAATAGCGTGTGAGATCTTGGTTTGTACGTTAGTGTGGTGCCCCAGTATATCCCAGAGTAATTTGGGCAAAGAATAAAAGAGTATGTGCAAAGTTCCCTTGGGCAACTAGGGAGAAAGGAGGAAATATTCAACTTCCCCATCTGGGGAACTCCTAATATTCTTGAGAGAAGTGGGACACCAATTCAATAGGCTGGGCCCTTGCTCTTGGGGTTCACCTCTATGAAATTTATTACTGCAAAGGAGAAGCTAAGCCTACTTATAATTATGCCTAAGAGTCATACCCACAGAACCTCTTCTGTTTTCAGATGTGGCCTCTCTAAGCCAAATCAGCAGGTGAACTCACTGTCCTCCCCCCTATGTGGGACATGACTCCCAGGGATGTAAAACTCCCTGGCAATGTGGGACTGAACTCCAGGGATGAGCCAGGGGCCAGTATCATGGGACTGAGAAAACATTCTTGACCAAAAAGGGAAAGAGACAAAATAAGTTTCAGTGGCTGAGAGATTCCAAACAGAGTCAAGAGATTATCCTGGAGGTTACTCATTTTTTTTTTTAACTTTTTTATTGTATAGTATATATACAAAAAAGAAATAAAAAAGCAATAACTTTCAAAGCACTCTTCAAAAAGTACTTACAGGACAAATCCCAGAATTTGTCATGGACTACCATATGATCCTCTCATAAATTTTCTTCTAGCTGCTCCAGAATATAGGAGGCTACAAGGCTTAAACATTTTTTATCATCACAATT
Source organism: Tamandua tetradactyla (assembly GCF_023851605.1). NCBI lineage: Eukaryota > Metazoa > Chordata > Mammalia > Pilosa > Myrmecophagidae > Tamandua > Tamandua tetradactyla. The sequence goes on from NC_135331.1 coordinate 135,399,119, forward strand.
GACTTTTTTTCCTCTTTTTCTTTGTGAAAAATAACATATATACAAAAAAGCATAAATTCCAAAGCACAGCACCACAATTAGTTGAACATATTTCAGAGTTTGACATGGGTTACAATTCCATAATTTTAGGTCTTTACTTCTAGTTGCTCTAAGATATTGGAGACAAAAAGATATCAATTTAATGATTCAGCATTCATATTCATTTCCTAAATCCTATCTTCACTGTATAACTCCACCATCACCTTTGATCTTTCATATCTTTATAAATGAAGTGAATTATCTTAGATTTTCTTCGTAAGTCCTTTTGATTTTTTGTTTTGAATTTCTCACCCCTGACATCCAGGGGTGAAAGTCTTCCTGGTGACATGGAAAAAGAGTCCTGGGATGAATCTGGCCCTGGCACTGTGGGATCAACCATTCCATCCTGGCCAAAAGGGGGGAAAGAAGTATAACTAATGAGTATCAGTGGCACAGAGAGTTCAAACAGAGTCGAGAGGCTACTTTACGGGGTGCTTGGACTATGACCATTCTAAATCTTTCATACTGGAAGGGTCTGTCACTAATATGGGATAGGCAGATGGAATTATCTGATGTTCTGGAGAGGCTGGGCTCTCTAGGTTTCAGGACTTGTCAGGACCAGGGACCCATCTGAAGGCTGTAGGTTTCTGGAAAGTTACTGTAGTGTGTGGAATCTTACATATTGCCCTAGGTGCTCTTGAGGATTGGTTCTGGTTGTGGGTTTGGCAGCTTATGATAGGCAGTAAGGTCTAATTGAAACTTGTGTAAGAGCAACCTCCAAAGTAGCCTCTCGACTCTGAACTCTCTGTGCCACTGATACTCATTAGTTATACTTCTTTCCCCCCTTTTGGCCAGGATGGAATGGTTGATCCCACAGTGCCAGGGCCAGATTCATCCCAGGACTCTTTTTCCATGTCACCAGGAAGACTTTCACCCCTGGATGTCATGTCGCCTGTAGGGTTGGAGGGCGCAGAGTTGGGCTGAGAGAGAGTGAGGCCACATCTGAGCAACAAAAGAGATCTTCCAGAAGTAACTCTAAAGCACGCCTATAGGTAGTCTAAACTTCTCGGCTACCTACATAGGCTTCACACACATAAACCTCATAATCGAGGGCATGGCCTATTGATTTGCGTGTCCCGAAAGTTTGGCACAGTATCAGGGGATTCCCTGACGGTAAGGTTTAATAGTTCCATATTCTTTCTTATCTTGGAGGTTACTCTTATGTGTTATATAGATATCCCTTTTCAGTTTTTGATATATTGGAATGGTTGAAGGGAAATACCTGCAACTGCTGAGCTGTGTTTCAGTAGTCTTGATTCTTGAAGATAACTGTTTAACTATATAGATTTTACAATGTGACCGTGTGATTGTGAAAACCTTGTGTCTGATGCTCCTTTTATCCAGGGTATGGACAGATGGGTAAAAAAATTAGGGTAAAAATAAATAAACAATAGGAGGGTATGAAAGGTAAAAAATTGGGTAGACTGAAATACCAGTGGTCAGTGAGAATGAGGGGTATGGGATGTATGAGTTTTTTCTTTTATTTCTTTTTCTGAAATGATCATGGTGATGAATATAGAACTATGTGATGATATTGTGAGCCAACGATTGTACACTGTGTACAAACAGTATGTGTGTGAGGACTTCTCATTAAAAATAATTTAAAAAAAAGTAAATGTGACAAACTGTTTTATAAATGTGAAGGTATTATATACTACTGTCATCACCAACTGCCCCAAACAATCAAATCCTCATGTATTTTAAAGGTAAATCTGACTACATACTTTTTCTTTTAGTTTTTTTAAGGCTTTTGTGAAAGATCACTTTTTTCCCTGCTGCTTCCTTCAAGAGCTGAAAAAACTGCAGCTCTGCTTAGATATTTTTCAGCCTGATCATGGACTTCCCAGTTTCAAAGTCTAGGAAAATGTCCAAATTCTACCTTTAAAGGATCCCTAGAGAAATTCAAAACAAAAAATCAAAAGGACTTACGAAGAAAATCTAAGATAATTCACTTCATTTATAAAGATATGAAAATTCAGCTTCAAATCCAATAATCAGCCTGGAAAACGATATTTGCAATCTAGTGCATGATATTTGTAATCTAAAAGGGGAAATGGCTAGTGCTTCCTAAACACTACTGGAATTACTTGCCAGGTATATCACGGGGTCGGGGGGGGGGGGGAGATCCCTCACAATACCTACAATCTAAAAATAAACCTCACCTTATCGTTTATAAAAGAAAACTACAAAGGCAACAATTTAAACTCACCTTAAAAAACTGTTATTTTTCAAAGTTTCTCCCCTTTTTTTTGTCAACCATAATTTTGAAAAGGAATTTAAGCAGAAGAAAAAAATAAAAATATATGTCCATTTTAATATATTTGGCACTTTGTCATAAAGAACATTAGCTTTATTTCTCTTAAAAAAAAAAAAAACGTAAATACATCTTGGTAGTCTCTGAAATCTGCTTTTAAAGCCAAAAAAAAAAAAGAGGAAGGAAGGAGACTGGGTCAGGTAGGTGGGTGACAGAATAGGAAGAAGAAAGTTAAAAACAAAACAAAACATAAAATAAACTGTGCCAAAGAAAAATATGAAGATCATTCAGGAAAGAGATATAAAGAAGGCAAAAAATAATATGGCTAAGTCAGAAATAAATAAATGATTAAACACAAATTATAAAACTGTAAAACTAAAATTATGACTAGAAAATAATAGGCAGAAATAAATGTTTTCAGTAAGTTATGAGTAGATACCTAACTAGGGATAAAAAAATGACTATTAAGGCAGAGAATATAAGACTGTATAGAGAATACTGGGAAAGAATAAGTGAACAAGAAAGAAACTACAGATTATTATTATAATCTTATAATTTACTGAATTATATGTTAAATAATTAAGCTGTATTATTCATTATGTTATATATGTTAAAACATTTTAAATCTTTCTAATAATTATCTAAGAAATAATCATAATAAAGAAAAAATAACCCTGAGGGCCTAGAGGAAAAAAATCCTGATTAAATAAGTTTTATGAAATTACCAACTGAAGAATAAGTCAAATAAGATATTGGAAATATGGCAAAATAAAACACTGAAAGGTGAAGAGCCTTTTTTTAAAAAATGTACTCAAGATTTATTAGCAAAATAATTCATTAAGTGGTAATTACAGAAAGAAAAGGCAGAAAGTAACATTTATTGTTGACAATTTTATGCTGAAACTATTAACTAAATTTCATTTAAATCTCCAAACAACATAAGTTTAGTATTATTCCATTTTAGAGATGAGGAAGTTGAGGGGCTAAAAAAGTAAGTAATTCACTTAAGGCTACACAGCCAGACTAAAGGAGAATTAAGATTTGCACTTAGTTTTTTAAGTGACTCCTTGCTGCCTTTTTCATACTAGTTTTCTCAGAGAAGTCACAAAATTATAAATACAGAAGAGACCTAAGACTTCTTTTATTGAGTAGGCTTCTTAACATTCATTAGGTGTTCTGGTAGTAAAGTGAATTTAAAGGCAAGGCTGTTTTCCTTAATACTCACTATTTTTAAGAATCAGGTTCCCGGAGACTTTTTATCCTGACCCACTTAGACTGAACATTCTAACAGTAACCTTGCCACATAATTAACAAGTAAAACCACAAAGTTATGAAAATATCTAGGCAAACAAGATGGGAAAGAGAAGACAAAGAGGTAAGAAGTTTACTATGAAGTATAGTAAATATAAGGAAGAGCAAACAACAAAGCAATCAGCAAAAGATTGCTTCAATGTGTTACAATCTTTTTCACAAGTCAGAAAATCATTAAAAGCGTCTCCAAATTTAATTTTTTTAAGAACTATTTTAAAGGATTTTAGTCTCTTTTTTTCCTGATCTACCCTCATGCTCATTTATCACTGGAGGGACAGCTGTTTTACCATAGACAAAGAGTAAACATACCTGAAAAGAGGCATAATGTAGATAAGGAAGTGAGAGAAAGGAAAAGGCCAGAAATTTGCTGACATCTTGGAAGGTAAACGTTGCTATGCCAAGTACATACTATATATCTCTTCCACAGTAACTGAGTTAGAAGCTAGTAAAAACAATAGACTCCCTATAACCATGTCAGCAGTTTTACTGATTTGAACGTCAATGACTTGACCAATAAACAAACTTTTGGTTTTTACTTTTGAAATATAAAGGAGGCTCTTTCCAGACTGGAAAGCAGCTAGCTAACAGCTTTGGGTCTCCTGTGCTGAGACTAAACTCCCACTCAATTTTCATAATTTGCCACAAGGACAAGGAGTATAAAGTTGTCAGGATTTATAAACAGATAAAAAATAGGGTAAGAGAGGACTGAGACAAGCTCAAGAGTAAGTTCCTCAATTGTGTAGATATGGGTTTCAATGAACAGTGTAATGGATAACCCAGGTTACTCATAAACCTTAATTTCTTAGAAAATCAGTTTCTAGGCTTTTTTTCTCCTTGCCTCAAATATATCCTTAGGTCAAGTCTCTCCCTCCTTATTCCTACAAACTATCCCATCTTTTTTAACCTCTTACCCATCTCTAAACTTTTTCTAAGTTTCACCCCAATTCATCAATTATTCTGCCTTTACATTTAATACTTACTTATGCTAAGGAGTTGGGTCTATAAAAGTAATAAAACATAATCTCTGCCTCCTTGAGGACCTTACAGTATAGACAACAAAAGTAAATACATTATCACAACCATGTGATAAAAGCCATACTGGAGATAAGAATAACCACTTAATTCTGCCTAGTGATGTTTAAGCTGTAGGAAAGATAGATGTTCACAGAACAGTGAGAAAAAGGGACATTCCTCAGAGAAATAAAGCATGTACAGAGAGAAAAAGAAATGAGAGAAGAGCCTGGTTAATTCTAAGAACTGCCAAAAAGCTGTACAAAGCAAAGACAAGGGACAACATTGGAGAATTTTCTGGTTTGCACAACGGGGAGGGTGTTACTAACATTTAGTAGGTATAGGCCAAGATTACTGCTAAACATCCTATGATGTATAGAACAGCCACCTATAGAAAAGAATTATCTGGCCCAAAATGCAAAACTGCCCATGGTTGAGAACCCTGGTTTAGCACGAAATCCAGGGGTATAGGAACGAGACTAGAGGCAAGCAATCAGGTACCCTAAGTCCTTAGGAAAACAGAGGCCATGTATGTTCTGGTTTACCTTGTAACTCCTGATCCTAGCCCAGTACCTGGTATGAGACTCAATATTTACTTGGTAAATGAGTGAATGATATAGAAATCCAGGCAAGAAATAACAAAGACCTGAAATGTGGCTGTGCAATGGTAATGGAAAAGAGATTCAAGAGAGTAGAACAGGTTATACAAATCCTACTAAATAGACGTAAGAAATGGACAAATCTAAAATGTTTTTTTTTTTAATTTTAGAATAAAATATATATATATATTTTAGTAATTCAGAGTTCCCATTACTCTGGCTTCTGGCTTAGAATAAAAAGTTTTTTTCTAGAGGGTCAAAAGTTCAGTTTCAGAAATATTTAAGTTAGAGAAAATGTGAGATATCTAAAAATGGAGGTCCATCAGTTTGCATATAGTTTGAAAATATATAAGAAAGGAAAATCCAATTAAGCCATCACCCTGATCTTCAATAATCCTTTGAGTTACAGGAAGAAGTTTCTTCAATAAAAAATGAACAAACCTTAAATGTAACATAGTATACAGAACTGGATCCCAGAACAGGAATAGATAATTAGTGGACAAACATGGTGAAATCTGAATAAAGCCTAGTGTTTAGTTACTAGCAATATACCAACGTTGGTTTCCTAGTTTTGAGAAATGTATCAGGTAATACAAGATTGTAATTTCAAGGGGAATTGGATACAGGATATATGGGAATTCTGAATTACTTGTGTATCTTTTTTTTTTTGATTGTTTCTTTTTTTTTTTAATTAATTAACAGAAAAAAAGAAATTAACCCAACATTTAGAAATCATACCATTCTACTTATGCAATCAGTAATTCTTAACATCATCACATAGATGTATGATCATCGTTTCTTAGTACATTTGCATCGGTTTAGAAGAACTAGCAACACAACCGAAAAAGATATAGAATGTTAATATAGAGAGAAAAATAAAAGTAATAATAGTAAAAACAAAACAAAACAAAACAAAAACCTATAGCTCGGATGCAGCTTCATTCAGTGTTTTAACATGATCACTTTACAATTAGGTATTATTGTGCTGTCCATTTTTGAGTTTTTGTATCTAGTCCTGTTGCACAGTCTGTATCCCTTCAACTCCAATTACCCATTATCTTACCCTGTTTCTAACTCCTGCTGGACTCTGTTATCAATGACATATTCCAAGTTTATTCTCGAATGTCGATTCACATCATTGGGACCATACAGTATTTGTCTTTTAGTTTTTGGCTAGACTCACTCAGCATAATGTTCTCTAGGTCCATCCAACTTGTGTATCTTTTTAGCAAGTAATTTATTAGTCCAAAATAAAAAGTCAATTTAAAATAAACTTCTATCCCAAATGTGTCAAAAAATATTTAGATCTAAATTAAACATTTAAATCTATAGTTTTAGAAAAGTTAAGAAGCTTTTTTTCCTTACTTCACTGACACTTCGTGATACCACACTGACCATGGAAAGAATAAAGGAAACCTTTTAAGATAACCAGACTAAAAAAGGCAAAGAATCAGTAAAAGAATAAATAGGCCACTACTACAAATGTTCATATTAAAAAAAAAATTCTGACCCACTTTTTGATAGCTTGAAATAATAGTATCACTATGCAGGCAAACTATTTCACAAAGAAACCTGAAGAACTATTTTCTTGCCATTATCTAATCATTCACAACTTTATAGTAATGACAAGATAAACTATACCACCAGGATGAACTCTGACAAGATATGATACTAAACTATCACTATAATAAGTACAATCATTTTGATTAGTCCAATTTCAAGTGTCTTCAACAAATATATGTAAACACAAAAAAGAAAAAACTGCAAAACTGGTAGCCTAGGACAGGTATTTCTTAGTATAAAGAATGAAGATTTTTGTGAAAACTAAATGAAAAAGGAAAAAAATAAAACTTATTTTAAATTAAAATTGAAATAGAGTACTTCAGAAAGGATAAAAATTACCTGCTTGGTGATTAATTTCATTATGTGAATGAGCCAGATATACATACTTCTTTACTCTGACACAAAACCAAGATATTTTTCCCATATTTATATTCTCTTTATCCATGTCAGCAGTATTAGCGATATAACCATCAATGACCTGGCCTAAAATATTTTACCTGATTTAATACATATTCAGTATCCTTTTCCAAAAAAAAAAGACTAACTCCAATTTTATTGAGTAGTCAAGTGTTATTATTGGAAATAAATTTGTTATTTGCTTACTGGGAAATAAGGCATAACACAACAGGTTCTGATAGCCTGGAATGAATCCTAGCTATATGACTCACTAAAGTTATGTCCTTGGTCAAGTTACTAAAACACTCCATGCTTACTCCAAGTTTTCTTACCTGCATAATAAAAACTAATAGTTTCTACCTAGATCATTTAATGTTTTAAAAGAGAAAATAAATGGAAAATGCTAGAATAGTGCCTGACACAAAGTAAGAGCAAATATTAAGAATAAAGATGTCCTCTATAATTCTTATATTTTCATTGCCCACCACGGGCTGCCTGGCAATATGATGAAAGAACAAACATAACACAGTCCCCTTATTATATGGAAATGCAATTTACAAAGAGACTACAACCTTTTCCCCTAAAGTGGAAATCTCTTATATTTTACCCTCTCCTCTTTTCACGAAACCTATCCCACTTACTAGTATCATTTTCTAATTACTTAGTGTTTCAAATCCTTTCTTGTTCTTAATAGTTGTCCATTACAGTAAGATTATATATAGAAATCATTACTTAAAAAGAAATCGCAAACATGATTATCCATGATAACCAAACATGCAAATATCACACAGGATACTTCAGTACTGAATAGTATGGGCTTTGAAAACAATGAGAAACAATACAGAATGCATCAGAGATGAAAAGACGGAAAATATAGAAGAGGGGTAATAGACAGTATAAAGTAGGAAAGTAGCACTTGTTTAACTGAAGCTCCACAGAAGGCCAAGAGAGAATGGAGCACAAACAGTATTTTAAAAGATGATGGCTGAAAATTTTTCAATCAATAAAGGACCTCTCAAATTAAAGAAGCCTAATTTAAAAATCTCAAGAAAGCTAGACATATCATAGGCAAACTGTGGAAAATCAGAGAAAATCTTAAAAGCAACCAGAAATCACTTTCAAATCAGCGACAGTTAGGCAGAAGATTTAAACCTAAATACATCAATAATTATATATAAAAGACTAAATTCCCCAGATAAAACAAAAAGATTATCATATGGCATTTTTTTTTTGGCTGTCAAATGATCTTTTATTGAAATATTTTATCATATTTTATTTTTAAAAATCACTTCTAGTCTGTTTTCAAGAGATACCAAAAATAAAAGGATATAAAAAGGTTACAAGTAAAATGATAAAAAAAAAAGATATAATAAAAACACTAAACAAAACAGAGATGCAAAACTGTGACATTAAATGTAAGTATCAAAGACAGGAAAAAATCACAACGATTTAGATAGGCAGATTTTGGGAAAATAAAATTCCTGGCAAGGCAGGAGGGTAGAGTAGGAGAACAAAAGTTATGATAAAACTATAAACGTCTCTGAAAGTCAGAAGAATTTAGACTTGGTGGTGGGGAATTATGACACCATTAAAACATCTTAATCAACCTCTTTATACAAACTTGAGCACAAGAATAGGATACAATTAATTTACTGTGTGACACTCTAAGACCTAGTAGGGAAGGAAGCATGAAGACTAGTTTGAATGCTATGGTAATCCAGACAAGACAAGGGTGTGGACAAAGATGACAAGAGTAGAGGTGAAAGGGATAAATACAGGAGACATTTCAAGAAGACATATCTACATCAGTTTCCCTTCTTTGAAATTGTAAAGGCAAAAAATAAAAATGCACTGCAGTTCTTTAAAGACAAACTAATTCTGTTTTCCACCATTATAACTAATCTGAATTATGAAACTATTGCCCATTGAAATCAAATACATATTTTATTAAACCATTTTGTAAACATAAAATACCTGTTATAAAACCCATAATTACTCACTCATTAATATTACTTCTTTACTATATTACTAACATAAGAAAACATCTGATAGTTCAGCAAGCTTTTTCCTCACTGAATGCCAATGTACATAATATGAAGTTCTCTGATTTCATAGTAACTAAAAAGCATTTGCTTATTCTTAAAAGCCATTTACCAAGAGGATATCACAATTAGGCTATGAATTCTAAGAACTCACCAATGCTGGGAGGGCTGCCATAGTTAATTGGTGACTCGGGTGGTCTTCCACAATGCAATGCAGCCAGGGCAGATCCTTTCCATACAACATGCTTGCAGCCTATTAAACACACACATTTTTATGCATACAAAGATAGGACACAAAGATAAAAAGTGAGAAAAAGAATGTCTAAACCCTAATTGTAATTTTTCATACTTTTATTTGTGCGTAGCAAGGACTGTCTTCCAGCTCCTAGCAAAGTTTGTACTCCAGGAACACTTTGAGGAATTTCTTGTTCAAGAAGAGGTCCTAGTCGATGACATATTTGCAGCAAATGATCAGGTGCTAAATGTCTGTAATACTTCACCTATTACATGAAAGACAAATATAAAAATGTTTGCTAAAGAAAACAATAAAATTCTTTGTTATTGATATCTTCAAAACTTTTAAATTTGATAGTAAGTTAAAACACATTAATAAAAATACAATAATTTGGTCTGACTAGTCAACATTTCATTTTTCATAAGGGGAAATTTCACACTTATTTTGTGAAATCACTTGACTCAGAAGAAAACAGCTACCACAACTTATCAATTTAAGCCACTGCTTAGGGAAAAAAGAATCAATGTAACCTAAATATATCAAGTTATAAATACAACATACTGGTCAAAGTAAACGTAGATCAGTGAAAAGTATGTACAGCATTTTAATCTGAATTGCATGTTTCAGTCTAACATTTTAATTTCCAGAAACCGCGAACAGTAACATATCATTCAACTACAAACTAAATACCATAAATACTTTGTGCCTTTGGTTTTATAAAGAAAATCTTCAGAATAAGTTAAAAAAATTTTCCCAAAGTAGTACTTAAATATAATAGTTCAAAAGTTCTCAAAGTATGTTCTGAGAACCACTCTGAGGTCCCTGAGGTCAAAATTATATTAATACTAAGACCTTATTTGCCTTTTTCTGCTCCCATTTTCTCATGAGGATATGGTGGAATATTCCAGAGGCCACTCGATGTGGGTTATCATAACGGACTGAATGTAAAAGCAGATACGAGAGTCTAGCCGTCTTCTATTAAGTCAGACATTTTAAAAACTTACAAAATCATACAATGCCATTCTTATCACTAACTTTTTTTAATTTAGAAAATGTTATTAAAAATGTTACAGTAACACATACATTATTATTTAAATAAAAATTTAGAAAACATTTTCTCAGTTTTAATTTCTAATACAGCAAATACCAATGCATTATAATTCACACAAATAACAACTCTTTGGATCCTCAATAATCTTTATTAGTGTAAAGGGAGGGGGGCTGAAATTAAAAATTTTGAGAACTGTTACTCCAGTTCATTGAGTATTGGAATTTTAAAATGAAATTTCTTATGAAGCCAATTGAGAGGAACCTATCTTATTCTTTATCATAATATACTCTTGCCATGAAGACAACATGGAACCATATTGTCACATTTTGATAATTTAAAATAGTATAGAGCCTGATATATGGAAGGTAGTCAGTACGTATTGATAGAATGAATACTTTCAGGAAAAAAGGGTTCTTACAGAACCCTATTTTGGAGAGTCACAAAATTTCTTCTCCTAAGAATCCTGACTAAAACAAACACTGATATTAAAGCCTCTGAGAAAGCCTGAGATAAACTGTTGTTAACTGTTTAACCCACAACTTTCCCAAAATCATTTAGCCTCAGAACCCCATCCCCCTTATTACTATTTATCATCTTTACTCAGAAATTCTTTAGGAAACACTAGTATGATTAGCTAAATAAAACAGAAAAATATTAGGAGGAAATACGCCAAAATATGAATTATTAAAATGTATTTACACTTTAAACTATAATCTCCCCATAATAATTTACTTAAAAGAAAAATCTTAACTATTTATAAGAGCCATTCTACTTCTAAACCTGTATGATTATTTTAATGTGACTTCGTAAAGTGATCAAAATTCAACATTTTTCTTTAACAAAATGATATTAACTAACTTCAATTTTATGATTATTCTGCTATATGGTCTTCTGGTAAACTACATTTTCAGACTGTAAGCCTGAAAATCCCTTATGCACAGAATTGTACCTTTTTATAAAATATTATGAATCCACTTTTTCTGACTAAATCTTTCTTTGATGGTTTAACAGAACATTTCAATTTCTCAAAATCAATTTTCATTGTAAAGTTAGAAGAGGTATTTTCAGGTAGTAAGTCATCGGGCTCTCTCTGGCTTTTTAAATTTTATGTAAGCTGATTCCTCTGCTGGAAATACTTAACCCTGCTCACCTCCATACCTACTTCTCCTTCATGTCTCAGTCTATGACCCATGGAAGGCATTCCACAACCTATTCACACCATTCTTTGTCCCTTGTGGGATGCTACATTCCCCGTAGCAAATTATACTCCTTCCCAATGTCCCTTCATTCCCCAACTCTTTGTGGTATTTATCATACTGTTTCAATTGTTCTTAATCTATTTTGAAACCTACACTCCAGTAAAAATTTAATGATAGCTATGATCCTCTTCTCAAACAAATATGCATATAGGCCATACCACTGTACACCCTGTCTTGGAGGTTCATGGAACCCCCTACATAAGAATTCATGGGATTAGACCTCATTCAACTCTATATACTCTGTGCTAAAGTTGTACTTATAATTAAACACCTAATAAATTATTAGATAAACAAACATGAGAATAACTACCGACTTCCCCACTCCCCAAAAACCTCAAAACATTTTATTAGCACCTGTCTTGCAAATAAAAATAGATGCAATAAAAATTCCTATTTTTATATTTATATGGTGTAATTCTTAAATTACAGTTTTAAAATTTTTTTAAACCACTGAACATTTCTTCAAATAAAATTTTAGTTAAAATAAATCCAATCACAGGTCCTCAGGAAGTATATTTGAGTGACCATCAGAAAATAGAGATCTCAATGCTCGCCTCTCTACTTATTCCCTCCTAAGCAGTCCCTGAGGTACTTCCAGGAAAGAGCCTCAGGAAAGGGAAGGAGGCTAATATTGCCCTATATTATCCTCTTTCCCAGGAGATAAACTCTATGTTCTCTCCCTACCCATTTTCATAGCAGATGACCTAGCCTATTTCACAGAAAAAAAAAAAAAAGCTTTGTTTTCCTCCATCAATCTATTAACACATGTATCCTTGTACCTGCTTTCTCCTATTAACTTAATTGACCCTCTTAATATCTAAGATGCAATCCCTCTACGTATGCTTTAACTCCTGTCTTCCAACTTCACAAATTCTATAGATTAGTTCTCCACACTCCCACATGTTCACCAATTCCCTCTCAATTACCTCCTACCCATCTCCACCTACATTTAAAGCCATTTACTTTTCTTCCACCTTAGGAAAAAAAGAATTTGGCCTGGCTTGTTTTAGTCCCTCCCACCCCAACCCCCATCCTCATTTCCCATCTACCATCTTCCCTATCTCTTCCACTTCAGAAACAAGTTTCTTAATGAATAGTCCACAGTTAGTCTCATTTCATCTTGAACACTTGGTTAGTTCTAAAAGACAGTTTTTCAGATATTCTCACATTTATTTTCTCATAATTTTATAAGACTTAAAGGTTAATAGCTTCCACTCTCTATTACAGCCCTGAGTTCTGAAAGGAGAGCAATGCAATATAGTTCTTATTTTTATGATTTCTAGAATTTTAACAAAATACAAATAAAAAAATTCCTATTTATGATTTAATCACTCTATAAAGCCCATTAAGATCCCTGCCCCTAAAATTCTCAAAACTTCCAAGTTTATAATTATAGCTATTATTATAACAAAATGTGGATCCATTTATATCTGCAATTTAGAAAGCAAATTAACATTTTCTGAGAAATTTTTATATTGTTAATACCTTCCTCACATAGGAAAATCTATAGAGTACTTACTTTGTGACAAGTGTTCTTTTTATTTAATAAATATTCACAAGTATAAAAGCTCAAATATTCTCTCTATTATACAGGCAAGGAAAAGTGAAGTTCAAAGGTTATGTAGCTTGCCAAAGCATATAGGTAGGAAGTAGAAGAAACAGTACCCAAGTATAGCTCTTCCAATTCCAAGTTTACCATTATTTATTTGATATTAGTTTCCTAATTGTCCCCATTGATATACAAATTTGATCATTAAAAACTTTATAAAAAAGTAAATTAAAAAAGACTTTTTATAAAACACACATCCATTTTTCAAGTCAAACACTGTAAGCTGGTATCTACTCTCAGAATGACTCTAAGATGCCTACAATATCATTGTAAATAACAGCATAATCAGCAATTATTGAGTGTCAAAATTAATCATGGTGTTCTATTTACTCTTTAAATTGTGAATGAACAAGCTTGAAAGACTATCATATTCTGAATTTAATTAACTATTAAGAATTCATTTAATTTAGTTTGCATTATAAGTTAATATGAATTTCTCTTAAAGAAAAAACTAAACTTTTCAAAGTTTTATTTACCACAGTTCAACACATTTTGCTACAGCAAAAGCTAAAATAAAACCCTCTATTCAGAATTAAGGTTTCCATAAACCACACAGTACTGATCTCTATAAAAAATAATTCAAGACATGTTAAACTTTTTAAATAACACAGTTGAAGCTTTATTTCTAATCAAGTCAAATGTGCTAAACAAAATACGTGCAAGAAGAAATCTCCTTTAATATATAATTTTCTAGGTAAAATACAATGTAAAGCTCAAACCTATTTAAAAGCAGAAAATCCTTCAACTGTTTATTCTTAAAATGCCAATGTAAAATAATCTAAAGAGAACAACCAATTTTATTTTTAGTTATGTTTCAGTTTCAAACTCAGTATTTAAAGTAACTAAACTAGTATCTCACATACAATTGCAGTGAAGTTGTTTCAGATAATGCATGTTTTACCAAGTTTACTAGAATTTAGTATTTCCAGTCAAAAACTAAACCAGAGTCAAATGACATGAGTAAAGGTAATTATTTCTAGCATTTGCACTGTAACTTCTGCCAAAACAGGCTAAATGTTAGTTCTCTATAATGGGTCATGCCAGCACGACCACAGGCCATCTGGAGTTCAAGTTGCAGGAATTCTTTACATGCTGCTTCCTTTGCAAAAAGCACACTGCTATCATCAGTGCTGCCATCTTTAACAAAAAGTTTACATAATAACCTACAGCTTATACCACAAATCTCATACTTCTCACAATTTATAATAGTTTAATTAAGCAGAATCTGCACCAGAGTATGTTGCCACCTCAATTTTCTTATAATCAAAAATTTGTCATCCGACTATCTTTTCCCTTATCTGATCACAGCTCAAATAAAGCTGTGTAAGGAAAATTTAGTTAATGACCAAAGGTTCTTACACGTATATTTCACTGTTCAATATCACAGTACCCCTACATTCTCAAATTACAAATAGAAAAAAATAAGTATTATTAGTTCTCCCAATATGTTATAAAATACTTAGATTCTTCTACATGAGCTGGTCCATATGCTTAATACATATTTATTAATTATAAAGTAATTTATTAATTTTCACAAATTTCTCACAATTTCGCCAAAGTAACTTCTTGCAAACAAAACAGAAACTGAAAGCTAAAAATTTTAAATTTGATTCCTATTACATTATACCTTCCTCCCTTTTAGATATAAATACAAAAGCAATTTAAACATCCTAAAAAAATCAACTGTTCTTTTTCATAATCTACTCATTTTAATATCTGACTTTCCTAAAGTCAATTTAAAGGATAATAAAAAGGAATAGCTATTCTAAATGGATATTCTCCATACTTTCTATTAACTAAAGGCCACTTTCCTAATTGAGATCTTTCTATCAAATCCCAACTTTATATAAAGAACTTAGTAAAAAATAATTAAACTGTCTGATATTATTTCTCCAGGATAAGGTATACATGATAATTTGTAACATTCTGTAGTGACCATAGTAAATTAACACAAAATTTGAGAAATTGAAGAATACCACAATAAGTGAGACAGGGTGTTCCCAGATAAAAAAAACAATACTTACAATCTATCTTACAAAGAAATTCTGAATGGTTTAAACAACTGACATTCATAGGATTCATTTAATCTAAGACTCACTTAAAGATTAATTCAACCAAAATATATATATCTTTAAACAGGTTTGGCAAATTATTCTTCTTCTGACAATTTCCAAAAAGAAACTATTGTGATGGTTTTAAATTATACAAATCTCTGTAGAGAAGAAGCCAGATACAAAGCCAAGCTTCCTTCACAATATTCCAAACTGCCATCTGATCATTACCAAAAGAAAAATGCTTCATATACCATCTAATCTATTCAGGATATTTTACCCACCCAAACATTTAACATTAATGTTCCACAGAAAAATCCTGATTAGAATCATTATACAGATCAGCAAATTTTCTGTAAGCCCTTCTGTAATGCCTTAAAAATTATTTATTCTTGGTATTTACTTGCTTTTTCCTTTATATATTAAGCTTAACTTATTTCATCCCAGAATCTGTGAAGTAATCATTCTAATAATATCTTCTGCAGTTTTGAAGCAGCCCTTTTTTATATTGCAGCTGATATGTTCAAAAGTTAAACATACTGTTTCTGAAATAAAAATGTTTTTTAAAAAAACTTTTATACAACCTTATAAAGCTATAATTGGAACAATTTGTACTATAAGTACCCAAGTTGTGATAAAAGCAAAACCAAAACCAAACCATTACATAATACTTAGTTCATGCTGGTGAGTTCTAACTCACAGAACCTTAGGAAGTGCAAGCTATTATTTGTCCATTTGACAAACTGAGAAACAGACTCCAGGCAACATCACTACTATGCTGCCTCCTGACAATCATATAAAACACTGTGTGTTGGGGGGTGGGGTGCGGAGCACAATCCAATTTCCCCTTTATATTGATGCCACTTTGCAATAATTCAAGAGTATTAAGAATCTAACAACATATACTACTCCCTTCACACCTAACATATTTTACTCATCATTATAATAATTGTGGGGCATTATTAGTGGATATTCTGTTTTACCAACTACCAAGCAAAGCTTATTATTTCATTGAAAGTCTACTTAAAAAAAGGAAACGTTAAACCTTTAACATACTATACACATTTATGTATACAGCATTACATGGCCAAAAAAAATTATATTGTTTAAGTCTTGACAGTACCATATTATCTTACAAAATGGAAGCTCTGGTTCAAATACTTAATGTCATATGTTTTTCTAAACTACCTTAGCTTTCACAGTAAGTATATTCTAAATAAAAGTACATCTAAGCTATATACTTAAATAAATCCTATACATGGTTCCTATTTATCTCTGAATTTGAGACATCAAAGACTTATGAAAATTAGTAGGTAAACCATGGTGAAAAACATACTACAGAGAAAAGAGGGCAGTAAATTTTAAAAAAATCTTCATTTTTGTAAGGAAAAATGATGCTATCATGTAAGAATGGCACTATGAAAAGCATTTATTCAATTTTCAAATCTGTACAACAATTTATCTAGACAGACCTACTCAAAGAAACAAAGCTGTGCTTAGAGACACTATTTATAGCTAGTTTTAGTTAAAATCACAGACTTTCAGATAAAAAAAATTTCTATACATTTATTATACAAATGAGTTAACTGGGGCTCAGAAAACATCCATGACTTGCCCCAGATTACACACAAACTGTACATAGGAGTAAGACCATTAACCCACATCTCATGACTGCCAATTCTTTATAACAAAGTGAATTTGTATTAAGAAAAGCAAATGTCTCTCCTGAAAAAAGAATTACATTTTACTAGATTAGCAAAACATGAACCCAGTTTCAAAGTAAAATGTCTTATGAACTAGAAATATATTCAGTGTCCTTAATATGGTAAAAATGCTTAAACATTTTGTCTCAAGATCTCACAAAAACACGATTAAAATTAATTAAGGTGACAATTGCAAAGCAGAGACTTAATAAACAACTAGTTTCACTTATATAAACTAAGTCACAAACAAATAAATGACAAAAGCTTTCTCTTTGTCCAAAAATTAATTAAGTTGTTCTTATTCTAAAGTTTGCCTAAGAATTCTGATAAAGGCTTGGGAACTGCCCTTTTGCTTTAAAATCAACATATTCTAAAAAAATGAAATCAGAAACCTATGCCATTCATTAAGCCAAAGAAAAATACGACCTTCTATCAAATTCACTGCTAAAAACGTTTTAAATCTTGTTAGCTGGTAACTGTCAGTAATGTTTTACCAAAGGAAGAAATAACCCTCACATTATGTGTTTCCTTTCTCAATCACACTTGAAATAAATGCGTCAATGTTATTTTTAAATCTGTAAACTTTTAAAACTGCTCTCAAGACTCCATTTTCCTCTTCATCAAAATTCATTATGAACGTCTGTCAGTGGACTGCACATGCTGATCCATGCCTATTTTTTTTAAACTCACAAATACCACACACCATCCTAAATGGCTATAATTTGGGTTTTTCAAGGGATTTCAATCTGACATATAAACACTCTCATTTGAAAATACTGCTCAGTTTATCTATTAACTTAGCAACAAATCATTTACAGGTAGAAGTAGACACTACTGAAACCAAAAACAATTGCACTCACCAAAATAATCTTCAAACCAACGTTAAATTCAATAGGCAACAAAATAAAAACTTTTCTGAGTTCTAAAAATAAATTAAGACAACAGAGAATATAAGACCCTTCACATATATTCACCTGGACATAACATTTCAAGATCTACTACTAAATAATAAAATGTGCTCAGAAACCTTGCGCTCCAAAACATTTTTACAGCCAATTAAATCTCAATAAAACAATTAAATAGCATTAAACCAAGCCACACATTAAATACATATTTTGATGCATTTGAAAGCACCTCAAATGGCACCTGGCATACAGTAGAAACAGATTGAACAAACATGCTAAATGAATAGAAAATGAGTCAAAGAACTGTGAATTCTAATGAAAATTCTTAACTGTCTCATGAGTATGCCAACAAGAGATGAAAACATTCCAAACAAGAAAAACCACTTCCATCCAAAATAGGTGGATTTTGATAAACAACACAACTGATTAAGACACTGGTTACTGTATCTTAAGTCTGATAGACTATAAATTCATTTCATTCATATTTGAGATGAGAAACTTCTCTAAAAAGTTCAATAAAAGTCAAAATTGGCACTCTTTACTGGGAAAAAATGATACCCTACAAGGATCAGTCAGTCCCATAATTTGGCATATTTAAAATATGCAAATATACTTTAATATTGCTATTTATTATATTAATTATAAAGAACCTCAAGTAAGAGAACACAGCAATTTTCGGTAACTTAGGGTTTGTTTTTTAAGGGATGCAAAGATAACTTCTGCAAAATATACCTGTCCTAAAAATGGATTAAAATTATTTAAATGTTTTCAAATACCTAGGAAATCTTGGAAATCCACTGAAGACTATCAAATATTTACAAACCTACACATTAATTTCTAATGTTGCACTTATAGTCTTGCAGTTTACTTCAAACTTCACCTTGGCCAAGTACTGAATGAAACTAGCCTAAACCACTGCTTGAAAACTAACAAAGTGTAGAAATATACCGAAAATCTCCACTACATTCATTAAACCTAAGTTATCTTTGGTTCATCAACAACTTATATTAAAGCACAAGAGATTTATACACGTGCACTATATACAAAATGAAACAAAAGCCACCAAAATCATGCTATACCTTATGGAAGACATTCACTCTCAGCTGGCTGAAACTTGTAAAAGTGATATCAGTAATTCTATCTCAAAACTATCTGCAAATATGTTACAGAACGTCAGTGGACTTCATACATTTCAAAGGCTTGGTATGCCCTGATGGGATTGCTTTAACTGCCCAACACACATGTTCGTACAGTTAAATAGCAAACTTTATGTAAAATCTAGCTCCGGGATAACATTATCTTACATTTCAATTTACGATCCTTAAGCGATAGGTCCACTTTTTAAAGTCCATTTTTAGAAATTCCTACTTACTTCGAAAACCAACAAAATTAAGAAACAAGCCTTTTTCAAGCTATCAAATAATATATACTATCCAATACAAACAGAAAAACTTTTACTTGCCAATTTTTCATCCCACAACAAATATGAAAGGATAAAATCAACTCTTCGGTGGCCTCCAATAATTTCTATTTGGACAAGGGGTTTAGCACGAAAATTAGCATTTTCAAAAGCCTCTTAAACCTCTGGTTTTAGGGTGTTACTCAGGTTTTACACTTCTGTAAATTCGTCTTAGTACATGCAAAATGTGCCCTAGCCAACTATCATCACTAAATTCCTTAAACAACAAAAAACGTGGTCTGAATTTAAGGAAAGAAAAATAAACGGGAGAGGAAAAAATAAGAATAACGACTTGCCCTGGTTCCGCAGTTGCTGAATAGCCTGCTTGTGAAATGCTAATGCCACTTCGGAGCAGTTAGTCACCAGCTATTGTGTGGGGAAGGAGAAAGCCGAGCCGGCCGCGCGTGCAGAGCGAACGAACGAGCGCGCCCTCCCTCCTCCTCCTCCTCCTCCCGCCGCCGCCGCCGCCGCCGCCACCTCGCGCGCGCCCCCGCGCCCGCACGGACGCGCGCGCCGGCCCCTCCTCCTCCGGCCTTGCACTGCACAACACTCATGACGTATCTTTATTTCTAGCACATTAACAAAATATCACAAATAAATTGTCGGCAGCCCCTACGGCCCCGGGGTGCGAGTCCCTCAGGCCACTGCTCCCCGCAGCCCCTGCGCCGGCCTCCCAAACCTCCCCGTGGCCTTTGCAGCTTTCACGTTCTGGGGCCAAGTTTTTGTCTCTGTAAAAAATTGCGGGAAATTCAATTTTTATTCGACTCGGGGAAAAGTTTCTTTGCTCCGCGACGTGAATGTCTCACCAGGTTCTGGTAGGTCCTGGGATGCTCCTTCCCGGTCCAGTCGGTGCGCCGGGGCAGCAGCTGCGGGGAGAGCACGCCCCGTGAGCCCAGTCCCCGGCCCCGGCCCGCATGCTCCCCTCCCTCGCCCGTCCCGCGCCCCAGCGGGGACCCCAAACCCCGCGCCCCGCGCCCCGCCGGCGGCGGCAGCGGCGCAGCGGCCCAGAGACAGCCGCGCTGCGGCGGGATGCGGTGGGCCGCCGCCGCCCTTACCTCTTTCTCGGCCACCTCGCGGATCAGCACCTGCAACAACAAAGCGGGGAGAGTTGAGCCCCGCGCCCCGGGCCGCAGCCCCACTGCCGCCGCCCTCCCCCACGCCCGCGAGCGGCGAGCGCCGGCCCAGCCCGCGCCGCGCGCCGCCGTACCTGAGCCGCCTGCTGACAGGGTCCATCTTCCAGGAACCGGGCGATGAGGAAGTAGAGCTCTGCGCGGGAGAGAGGAACGGGGAGACACAGGGGCTGAGCAGCCGGACGGCGGGGGGGGCGGGGGACCGCGGGCGGAATCGCCTGGTGCCAGCGGCCCCGGCATCTCCTCGACTTACCCGATCGCAGCTCCGAGAGGCCTTTCCTCTCACAAGACATGTTTATGGGTCACTTCAGGGCCGCCGGCGGGGCACCCCGCCGCCGAGAGGAAGCGGGGATGGTGCCGCCGCCTGCCCTATAGCTGTCACTGTGTGTTCACGAGCCGAACCTCGGCTCCACCATTCAACCAACGGCGGCGGAGGAGGAGGAGGAGGAGGAGGAAACAACAACTCTCAGGCAGCGGCTACGGCCGCCGCCGCCTCCGCCGCGAATCCCTCCGCCGCAGAAAGGAGTCCACCGCCTTCGCGGCTTCGTGCTTGGCCGGGTCTGAGGCCTGTGCCCCCGCCCCCCCGGCGCAAAAAAGGAGTGCCTCCTGCCCCTCGCCCTCGACGCTCGGGCAACTGGATCGGCGCGACTCCCGCCCCTTCCTCCCCAGCCAAGGGTTCGATTTATTTATTTATTTCCAGTTGGAGAAGATGTCGGAGCCTCGGGTTGGCTGGAAGGCGCTTTCTCTGTGGAGGCCGACAGCGGGAGGGAGGGGGTTGGGACTGGCTCAGCGGAGGGATCTGACGCACACGGAGCCGCAGCACAGGCTCTATTCAGCGGCGCAGGCTAATGCTGAGATGGAAGTTAGTTTCTATGTAGCAGAAATAGGAAACAAATGAAGCAAAACTGCCCAAAGAGGGGAAATACCCCGAGGATGGGTCTCACTCTCACGCGCGCACACAGACACACGCAGAGAGCATTCTCACGCTGGGCAAACTCGGGATCGCGCTACCATCCCCGAGTTGAATGATAGTGTTTGGTTTCTGTCTCTTGCCATGTGCATGTGTATAAATGCTGCGGATTGGCATCTGTGTAAGTCTTACCCTGCGTTATTTCTGCAGCCTATGCAAGTGTTGTGTAATTTATTGGAGTGCTGTATATTGCAATAAAGGTTCGGGCGGTTTTTTTTGTTAAGCACTTGCATTTTGTAAGCCCGTTATTTGCTGAAGCTACCTCTGCATATTTTTTTATTACTGCTGTTTCCTTAATCGTACATTTTTTAAATGTTTTTTATTGATACTTGGGCAGAACGAACTCCTGGCTTGTACTTCATACTCTTTTTTTTCCTGATTACAAAAAAGGCCAGTAATGGCTAATTAGGGATCTGGGATTAAGGAACCTTAAAGCTCTTTTAAGTATTTACAAGATGGGATAGTGTAAATCTGAGGAAAAGCAAAGGACGCTAATATTTATCTCTAACTGATCTGGGGGTAATTTAATGACACATCGATAACCTACCAAAGGATATTGAAATACTACGTACAGTTTAGCCAAAGTGATTAGGATTAAATAATTTAAATTATCTGTGTATCTTGCAGTTGACTTCGTCATGCTAATTAATGGCTTCTAATTTGAGGTGTAAACCATTCTGTTTACATTTAATCACGGGAAGACTTCGTGAAAACTGAAGAAAAGAGAAAAAATAATCTTTTGTAAATTACTCTGTAATTACCGGTTTTATATGCTAAATCATACATCTGTGTTTTGCTGATGAGGATAAGGGCCTTGTTTTCTTAAAAACGAATATGGGTGAAATTAATGGAAACAATGGAAAAAGCCATTTGTTAGAAAACAAGGATACTAAATAATATTTATCTCGAAATGATTCAAGCACTTTCCAAAAAGACCTGAGAGTTCAGATGTTTTTGTTTTTGTTTTTAAATTGCATTTTCAAGTGAATTAGGTTAGTCCTTCTTTTGTTAATATTTGACAAAAGATTCTTCTTAAAACATAAGGATAATACACTGCACTTTATGGATCTGGTTTAAAAAGGTAATTTGTGTGGAAAAGACCCACAAGCTGTATTATGGTTTTCTAGGTTGTTTCCTCAAGCCTTGTACCTCCCAGCTCCTGACATTTCTAATGGGAAATACTTGGTGCAACTGGCTTGGGCTGCACTGCAAAACTGTAATGGTGTGGTGCCCTGTACTAAAGCATCCAGAAATCATAATACATTTGAGGAAGAAGGAAAAAAGCCTGACCCCTTTTAGAATAGTAGAATGTAAAAATTGTCTTTCGTAAGTCAATTTAATAAAATTAAAATGGAAGGTTACTATGACTTGACCATTCCTACCTAATTATCAAAATAACTGTTATTTATTGACATAGACTATGCTTCAAATACTGAAAATATTTGCATTTTTTAAGATATCAATTCCATTTTATTATAGGCAAGGTAGTCTGCTTCTAGATGGGTAGGTTTGAAAAGAAGGATGTTTTATTTGCCTTTTTAAAATTGTGTTTATTTCTACGGCAGATACTTTCCAGTTTACCGTAACTTTTTAAAAAGTATATCCTTCAAATAATTGTGATATTTTATGTTATCATGATGTTCTCTAAAATCAATAGATTTTAGGAACCAGAAATTATACTTGGAATTTTCTGCTCTTGAAATGGTTGAATTGGTCTGATTTTTACTAATAGATGTTTTATGCTTGAGAAGAAAAATAAATCAAATTATGATATGGAATATAAAATTACTCTGAGTAAAGTTTTCCAATGTATCTTATGGGTTTTGCAAACGTAGAAGACTAGCATGATGATCTCACGTATGTTTTTCATTTGGAAGCCACTAATCCATTTTCCTAAGTATGCTATTAGTACTTAGTTCCTAAATTTTTTTAAGGAAAATTTCCTAAATTTTCTGAATATGATGTTCCTCTCATTTTGACCAATATTGACAGTTTTTATAGTTTCTTTTTCAAATATCTAAATTAAAGCTATCTGTAACCCTGTCTTTGAAGTAATTAATAACTATCAATGTATTTTAGGAAAGTATAGATTACCTGCCAAAGATTAAAACATCTCTTACATTGTTTTTAATAATTGATGTTAAACTGAATTTTGCTGTCTTCAAATCTAACAGATATAACTATATAATCCATATAATTTTTAATTTCTTCAAGCCTAAAACACAGTTTTGAATTCTGACATCATCAGTTCGTTGCAGGGTTCATTAAGTCATTTATTGTGCATATGTATGAAGAAAGTGTATATGTATCAAATAGAAAGAAAATCTTATTTAGAAGTTCTATATTTTAGTTCCCATAGCAATGACACTTGCAATTCTTTTCTCAGCTAACTCTTTTGCATAAAAGGATAGTTCAAATTCTATCTATATCCCTTTCTGTTTGTGTATTTCAGGGAATTATTAACTTTTTCTTGACTTCAAAAATAAAATGTTAATTTAAAAAGATCTTCAAATTTTTCAAATAAAGAGCTCTAACAAAACATATTAAAAGTTTGGAAAGACAACAACTTATGGGAAGTTGTTGTTTTATATAATATGGTCTCTGGGAGAATTATAAACTTTCCTTGCAATTTAAAAGTTCCTGTAAAATTCACTTCTTTTTACTTGGCATCACATGAAACAAGAAAAACATTTAACAAAAACTTTTTGAATCTTAATCTTGATAAGCTCTTTTTCAAATAAAATAATCAAGTACTGCCATACAAGTCCTTTGTGGAACAAGGTGGAATACTGTATATAAATAAAAAGATTCTACCACACTTACGAAATTTGGTTTGCTCTGGTGTGGTGAATAATACATAACTCAAAAAAAATCTTTACAAATACCACTTTTGAATTATATGTTAAATCTTGTCTGTGTTTTGAAGTTATGCTTTTTTATAGGAAAACTTTATGAAATATGAAAAAGAAAAGTGGAAAACACTGTTCTTCAAAAAATACCATTTATACTCATCTACCCCACCAACAGAATACAGCTATAAAATGGGTCTTAGTACACCGCAAAGACTCCTTCTGACTCCCTCCCCAAAATTGTATCTTTTTGTTTATGTCTGTCTGACCTCATCGCTCTCAAAAATGTACATCCTTCCTTCTTCACAAAGCTTGAATATATATCAAATTTGAGGTGCATGAACACTATTTAACGGTTGCTAGAGAAAGAACAGGGATGACCAATTTTACTAAGCCATCCATTATTTAACTCTATTTATTGTCTTCCTTATATCTCACTGAAAAACCTTTTTACTTAAATTAAAGCATATTTCCTTGTAATCTGTAACAAAGGAAACTAGCTGGTCACCAACAATCATACGTCAATATTTAAATATTAGCAATTCACCACTCAGCTTTTTTTCTCCAAGTTAAATAACCCTAGTAGTTTAGATCTTAAATATATATAAAATTTGCGCAAGAAATACTCATCTTCATGGGTTTATTTATAGGTTTGTTTTTTTTAAAAATCCCTTCATGAGCTTAAAAGTACAATTACAAAGATTGAAAGGGAAAAGCCATTTCAGAACATATTCCCTTAAGATTTGGAGAGAGAGATAGTGCATGAAGTAGAAAAAGCTGTTCCAGATGGCAGAAGGAGAAGACTGTATGTAGTAGGCATATTCTATCATAGGAATGTGTTTTAGGAGTGGGTTGGGCTGAAGAGAGCAGTGGAAGAAGACAAGGTAGTCTCAGGGGTATAAAGGTGTGGAAGCTCTTTAAAGTTGCTGCTGGTGGTGTTTTAAATTAAATCTAATATTATCAATGTGATTTTTAGATAGAACTTGAGGATAGGAGTTATGTGGTCACTAGCATTTACATGTGCCTGAATTAATAAATTTCAAGAACCCCAAAGGAAAAATTATTTTAATTGTGGGCAGGGAAATGGGAGGTGTACCTGACAAGTTAGTGAGGAATCTTTGCAGAATAAAAACATTCAGATTCAAGGTAGACACTGTTGGTGAAGAAGGAAAACGGCTGTTTAAAAGAATAAGATCTGTCATCACAGTCCTGACAAGTGATGTGGGAGAATAAGGTCCAACTCAAAATTGAGAATTAAGCCAATTTAGATTTAAACTGACTTTGTCAAAAGTGGTCCTCCCATTTTCTAAATTCCCATAGGAAGGTCTGTCTAATTATACAACTTTGCAAATTGCCTTTGTTTTTCTTCTCTTATATGTATACTAGACAAAGATCCCTTATCCCTCTGTTGCTTTGTTCCCTTTGATGAGTATGCTCATGCATATTTGTTGAATTGATGATGAACTAGCTGGCCTGAACAAAGAATGAGTTCTATTATACAGTTCTAAAATTTAAGTTAGTGATATGACTTTCAACTGAGATTGTTCAAAATTTAAGAAAAATTTACACATTGATTTTGAGAGTACACCTACAAATCCTGTTGCACTCATAATTTTCAGTCTTACATTAAAGTGCATAGAAGTATACATGTAGATGGAATGTTATAATGGGTTTTGTGATGCTCATAGCATTACTATTTCCCTGTGACAGTTATCAGAAGTGACATCACTGGGCATTATTAGGGAACATCTTAAGAATATTGAGTTAGTGGTATCATAAGAAGGAAGAAATACGTTGCCTTTTTGTCCTACCATCCTTACATCTCTGGTTTGCATATGTTACACTTTACACTTGTTTTTGTCATTCGCTGTTTGGGGTTTTTTGTAAGTATATGTGTAAAATTTCCATCTTCCCTGGATCTTCCCACATTTTTACTTTCTTCTAAGTTTTTCTATAGATTTCCCTTCTCTTTCACCACTGAAACTTCAGAGTTTCCAATGGTAAATCAAATATAAATAGGATATGTAATTAATTTGAAAATCAGTTTCCTGTTTTATATTACCCATCTGGATGAACTGAAACACATTAAAATATTCTCTTATTTTCAGCTATCCTGGTTATTATACAAAAAAGACCAGAGAAATAATTTACCCAATTGAGATGCAAAGAAGGACAAAACGATTTTCCTTCCCTTTACTACTTTTCCTAGAAGGAAGGAAATTAAGTACTTAGCAGCAAATATTTTCTAAGTTTGTGGAGTGTTTATATGCATTTTTGTGGGTTACTAAATTTCTATTTCAACATTTCGGCCAAAGTTAGGTCTAAATGTGGCCTCTTCAGATAAATTTTTGCTAGGTTTAACGAATTTATGATTTTTTTAATAATTATTTTTAGAGTAATTAATCCATCTTCAGACTCTGGTTTGCAGAGTTTCCAGTATAATTGTGGGCGAGGAAGACTTATTGTCTCAAACTGCTCTGCGGTTAATAATGCTTAAGTCAATTGCTATGTTATTTTTAGGTTGGGAAACTCATTTCATTCTCAGATCCACATCCCATATGCCACAAAAAGAAAAATAAATAAATAAATAAGTGATCATGTTGAACAAATGATGGGAAATTTCTATTGACCCAATAATAAAGTATTTTCCCCTCTTACCCATTAACAGGCATTCTTCTGTTAGAATAGTAATTATGTAGGTCCTATCTTCTTTCAGTTAGCCAGTTTCTCATGTCACCTCTTCTTTTTCCTTTTTTATTACTAGAAAATGCCAATACAGTAGTAAATGGTTAATGTTTTTAAAAAAAAAAAAGTAAAAGACCTTCTGTCCCAAGGTCTGGTGACCTGTACTACTTCTGTAAAGCTGTATTTCTTTTTCCTGAGCAAAAGTATTTGAGTTGACATAGGAGCCCAAAGTTAACCTCTAACATCTGTCCCACTACCATGGTATCCTCATGGAAGTACTTTTATGTTCTTTCAGTGTGTCAGCGAGAACTTGATTTAAAGATTGCTTGCTTGCAGGTTGACCCTCATTGTGTACTTGTCTAACACATGGAGATGCATTCCGAACCAGAGGCAGAACCTAGATAGGAGAGCTAATGCAGGGTAGCAGTGACCCCGCAATGGCTACACCTGGAAACCAAAGGTTTCAGTGATACTCTGGCCAGACTCCAGGAATTATTAATTATTAAAACCTGACTTTATTTAGCAACAATAACTCAACTACTGAATAGACTGCAAAAGATGAATCAATTACTAGACAGGGCATTCAAATTTAAGTACAGAGAGTTTACTTTCCTCAAATAGGAACAATACTGCAATTATTACCTAGACTATGTTCTTGTGTCTTAACCTGATTGCTCTTAGTGTAAAATGTAGATATTTTACAAATACTAGCATGAATAAACTCCACCTAGTTATTTTTAGTACCTGCAAAATAACAAAATTTTGTGAAATGATCACTTGAGTGTGATACAGATTAATGTGAAAGCATTTTCTGACATGGAATGAGAACACGATTTCCTTATTTAAAAATATTAAGGACTACTTTTTAGCAGTTTCAGTTATGCAGTATTAACCGTGGAGAGGTTTAGATAAAAAAATCTTCTTCAGCCACAATTGGATTGAAAACTTTATGAACCAGAATCAAAAGTAGTAAATTTTATTATAATTCCGTAAAAAATGTATCATAAAATTTTGATATTATGTAGAATTTTTTTTTCTTTTAGCATTTTAAAATTACAAACTCATTGTCATTCTCTCTAAAGTTAATTTCTTTTTAGCTAAAATATTTGTGCTTCAACACATTAATATTTGGAATATAGAAAGTAAGTCACCTTAACTCTGGAGCAATTTTTAAAGCCTCTTTATTGTGGAAAAATATCAGACATTAATAAAAGTAAAAATAATAGAATTATAATTCTCTGTAAATCCAATACCCAGAGTCAAACGATTACCCATACTTTGACAATCTTATTTTACCTATCTTCTCCCAACCAGCCCTCTTTTTTTGCTTGAATATTTTAAATCTCAGATGTCACATCATAATGTCCATAAATAATTTGGTATGGAGTCCAGAAGCAAACTGCTAACTAGCTCTATTCATTTATTGATTGATTTATTCATTTATTTACTATCTCATATATTAAACATTTGTTGAGCATCTACCATATTCTAGACACTGTATTAAGCCCTGGAAATTGATTGGGTGAGCAAGGTCATTAAAACTTTTTCTAAGAAGTTCTCTTATGATTGGAAATGTAAACTGTTAACAAATAGGAGCTTATCACTGAATGCTTAAACCCCGTCATTGACTCTTCATAAGCTCCTGGATGATGCTTAGTATGGTATGTGAGATCCCTCATGATCCCCCACTATATACCATACCTCTCCAACTTTAACCATGGTACCACAAACATCCTAAACTCCTCCTAAATGGAAATATTTGGTGTTCTAAATATGCTTTTCTTTTATACACATGCTGATCCCTCTTTCTGGAAGCTTCATCTTCCAAAAAGAGAGACATCTCTCATGTATTTTTCAAGATGGCCCAACCATCCTTTCGTTGGGATGCGTTCTATGCCTCCTATCCCAGTAAACAAGCAGCTAAGTGTTTATCCTTATAAAGGACTCCAGTAAGAGGATAAGACCCACTGCGAATGAGTTGGGTCACATCTCAGTTGAAATAACCTAATCAAAGTTCCCACCCACAATAGGTCTGCACCTACAGGAATGGATTAAAAGAGCATGGCCATTTCCAGGGTACCTAACAGCTTCACACCACTGCAACTATATTCTCTTGATGATTGTTGCTTTATAAAAAGTCTTGACATAGTGTAAGTCCTTCAACTTTCTCATTCTATTTCAAAGTTAGTGTTGTTATTATAGATTGTCAGCAAGTCCATATGAATTTTAAAATCTATTGTCAATTTCTATTTTAAAAAGTCTCCTAGGATTTTTGACTAGGATTCCATTGAATTGCCAGATGAATTTAGGGAAAATTGATATCTAAATAACACTGACTTTTCCAATTCATGAACAAGGTATATCTTTCTATTTATTTAAGTCTTCTTTAATTTCTCTTAGCAGTGTTTTTGCAATTTTCAGGGTACAAGTCTTGTACATCTTTTGTCAGATTTATCCCAAGTATTTCATATTTTTTGAAATTTTTGTAAAAAATATTGTTATCCTGGGAAAAATTCATTTGAAATCTACTTTTCATTCAAACTACTAAATTTTTTTTTTAAGAATTCTTGTATCTATGTTTATGGAAAATGTTAATCTATACTTTGCTTCCTGTAAAGTCTCAGTCTAATTTTTGTATCTGAGTAAACTGGCCATGTAGAATGCATTAGGAAATAATCTCCCCTTTCTAATCTTCCAGCAGAGTTTTTGTAAAACTGTTATCTTCCTTAAATTTTTGGGTAGAATTCACCAATAAAATCATCTGGAATTGGAGCTTTCTCTGTGGAAAAGTTTTTAACTAAAAATTCAGTTTCTTTAATAGATATATGGCCATTAATCTGTTTTTCTTGGGTGAACTTTGTTAGTGTGTCTCTCAAAGAGTGTTCATTTCATCTAAGTTGTCAAATTTATTGGCATGAAGTTTTTCATAATATTTTTTTATCAGTCTGTGTTAGTTAGATTCAGTTGTCAACTTGGCCAGGTGAGCACACCTAGTTCTGTTGCTGCGGACACAAGCCAATGGTACGTGAATCTCATCTGTTGCTAATTACATCTGCAGTCGGCTAGGAGGCGTGTCTGCTGCAATGAGTGACGTTTGACTTAATTGGCTGGTGCTTAAATGAGAGAACATAATGTAACACAGCCAAGCAGCTTGGCATTCCTCATCTCAGCACTAGCAGCTCAGCCCAGGCCTTTGGAGTTGCAGAAAGAAGTCACCCCAGGGAAAGTTGTTGGAACCCAGGGGCCTGGAGAGAAGACCAGCAGAGACCATCTTGTGCCTTCCACGTAAGAAAGAACCTCAGTGGAAAGTTAGCTGCCTTTCCTCTGAAGAACCAACAAAATAAATCCCCTTTTATTAAAAGCCAATCCGTCTCTGGTGTGTTGCATTCCGGCAGCTAGCAAACTAGAACAAGTCTTTTAGTATATGGACAGCAGTGATTATAAACCTGAGAAATTTTGCTCCCAAAGGGCTATTTGGCAATGTATGGAGACATTTTGGTTGCTACAACTTGGGGAACACAGCTGTCATCAAGTGGATAGAGACCAGGGTTACCACTAACTATTTGACAATGCATAGAACAGCCACCCATAACAAAGAATTACCCAGCCTAAATATCTGTATTTCCAATTATGGGAAATGCTGAGGAAGAATCTATAGTTGATGTCACCTCTCTCATTCCCAATATTGGTAATTTGTATTTTCTCTCTTTTTATTTTGATGAATCTAGCTATATGTTTATAAATTTTATTGATCTTCCCCCATCTTTTCATTGCATTTTCTCTATTATTTTTTCTGTTTTTTAATTCATTAATTTCCACTCTGATCCTTTTTCTGATTACTTCGGGTTTAATTTGCACTTCTTTTCCTAGTTTCCTAAGGTAGTAGCAAAGGCAATTGATTTAAGACCTTTCTCCCTTTTCTAATATTTTCTTTTTTTTTATATTGGTTTTCAGTGTGTAATTAAGCACTGCCTTAGAGAAACCTCACAAATTTTGATACGTTGTATATTCATTTGTATTCAATTCAAAATCATTTTCAGCTTCCCTTTTGTTTTCTACCATGGGATATTTAACAGTGTGTTATTTAGTTTCCCATTGGAACTAAATTTCCTATATTTCTAATATAATTCCATTTTTTTCAGAAGCTATACCTAGTATGATATGAGTTCCTTTAAGTTTATTGAAACTTGTTTTATGGACCCAAATATGGTCATCCTGGTAAATGGCCCATGTGCACTTGGAAAAAAAAATTCTGTTTCATTATTTGGGTTGGAGAGTTTTATGTGTCAATTGGGTTAAGTTCGTAGTGTTATTCAAGTCTTCTATATACCTGTTTTCTTTCTGCACATTCTTTCAGTTTTTGAAAAAGGAGTATCAAAATCTGACTATAATTGTATATTTCTTATTGAAGATCTATCAGTTTTTGCTTCATGTATTTTATTTTATTTTTTAATAATAAATTTTAAATAATTAATGATTTTTAAACTACTTTAAAAATATATATAACAATAAACAAAAACATTCTTAACATATGATCGTTCCATTCTACATATGTAATCAGTAATTCACAATATCATCACATAGTTGCATATTCATCATTAGGATCATTTCTTAGAACATTTGCATCAATTCAGAAAAAGAAATAAAAAGACAACGGAAAAAGATTCATACATATACCACCCCTTACCCCTCCATTTCATCACTAGCATTTCAATCTACTAAATTTATTTTAACATTTGTTCCCCCTATTATTTATTTTTATTCCATATGTTTTACTTATCTGTTGATTAGGTAGATAAAAGGAGCATCAGACACAAGGTTTTCACAATCACACAATCACATTGTGAAAGCTATATCATTATAGCTTTCTTCCAGAAACATGGCTACTGGAACACAGCTCTATATTTTCAGGCAATTCCCTCCAGCCTCCCCATTACATCTTGACTAACAAGGTGATACCTATTTAATGCATAAGAATAACCTCCAGGATAACCTCTTGACTCTGTTTGCAATCTCTCAGCCATCGACACTTTATTTTGTCTCATTTCACTCTTGCCTCTTTTGGTGGAGAAGGTTTTCTCAATCCCTTGATGCTGAGTCTCAGCTCATTCTAAGATTTCTGTCCCATATTGCCAGGAAGGTCCACAACCCTGAGTCATGTCCCATATAGATAGGGGGAAGGCAGTGAGTTTGCTTGTTGTGTTGGCTGGAGAGAGAGGCCACATCTGAGCAACAAAAGAGGTTCTCTTGGAGGTGACTCTTAGGCCTAATTTTAGTAGGCTTGACTTATCCTTTGTGGGGTTAAGTTTCATATGAACAAACCCCAAGATGGGGCTCAGCCTATAGCTTTGATTATCTGCACTGCTTGTGAGAATATCAAGAATTCAACTTGGGGAAGTTGAATTTTCCCCCGTCTCATCATTCCCCAAAGGGGACTTTGCAAATACTTTTTTATTCACTGTTCAAATCCTTCTGGGATTTATTGAGGCACCACTCTGGACAAACCAACAAAATCTCCTGTCCTACTCAGGTTTCCATGTACTTATGGTGTTCAATTAAGCTGTCTACATAAGTCATATTAGGAAATGCACTAGTCAAAATATAAATTTTGTACCAAAAAAACATTTTTGTTTTAGTCTCACACATAAGGCAAAATTTTAAAATATTAATTACCATCTATTTTCAGCACCCTGCAGTAATGACATTCCTTTGTTCTTCTTCATGCAAAAACATTTTTAAAATTTGCACATTTAGTCACTATCATTATACACTCTAGGTATTCCTAGATTATACCGTTTCAGTCTTTATCATCTATCTTTCTTTCTGATTTCATTTGTGCCCCAGCCCTGCTCCCTCTATCATTCTCACATTCAGCTTCATTCAGAGTTTTAACATAATTGTATTACAGTTAGGTAGTATTGTGCTGTCCATTTCTGAGTGTTTACATTCAGTCCTGTGGCACAATCTGTGTCCCCTCAGCTCCAATTACCCAATATCTTACCCTATTTCTACCTCCTGATGGTCTCTGTTACTACTGAAACTCTCCAATTTTTTTTCGCTAATGTCAGTTCATATCAGTGAGACCATACAGTATTTGTCCTTTTGTTTCTGGCTAATCTCACTCAGCATAATGTCCTCAAGGTACATCCATGTTGTTACATACTTCATAAATTTATTCTGTCTTATGGCAGCATAATATTACATTGTATGTATATACCACAGTTTGTTTAGCCACTCATCTGTTGATGGACATTTTGGCTGTTTCCATCTCTTTGCAATTGTATGCTATAAACATTGGTGTGCAAATGTCTGTTTGTGTCCTTCCCCTCATGTCCTCTGAGTAGACACCTAGCAATGGTACTACTGGGTCATATGGCAATTCTATATTTAGCTTTCTGAGGAACCACCAAACTGCCTTCCACAGCAGCTGTACCATTTGATATTCCCACCAACAGTGGTTAAGTGTGCCTCTTTCTCCACATCCTCTCCAGCACTTGTCATTTCCTGTTTTATTGATAATGGCCATTCTGGTGGGTGTGAATTGATATCTCATTGTGGTTTTGATTTGCATTTCCCTAATAGCCAGGGAAGTTGAGCATCTCTTCATGTGCCTTTTGGCCATTTGTATTTCCTCTTCTGAGAAGTGTCTGTTCAAGTCTTTTGCCCATTTTGTAATTGGGTTGTCTGTCTTTTTGTTGTTGAGTTGAACAATCTCTTTATAAATTCTGGATACTAGACCTTTATCTGATATATCGTTTCCAAATATTGTTTCCTATTGTGTAGGCTGTCTTTTTACTTTCTTGATGAAATTCATTGATATGCAAAAGTGTTTAATTTGAGGAGTTCCCATTTATTTGTTTCTTTCTTTAGTGCTCTTGCTTTGGGTGTAAGGTCTAGGAAACCACCTCCTATTATAAGATTTATAAGATATTTCCCTATATTTTCTCTAACAGTTTTATGGTCTTAGATCTAATGTTTAGGTCTTTGATCCATTTTGAGTTAATTTTTGTATAGGGTGTGAGATATGGGTCCTCTTTCATTCTTTTGCATATGGATATCCAGTTCTCTAGGCACCATTTATTGAAAAGACTGTTCTGTCCCAGGTGAGTTGGCTTGACTGCCTTTTCAAAGATCAATTGTACATAGATGAGAGGGTCTATATCTGAACACTCTATTCTATTCCACTGGTCTATATGTCTATCTTTATGCCAGTACCATGCTGTTTTGACCACTGTAGCTTCCTAATATGTCTGAAAGTCATGTAGCGTGAGACCTCTGACTTCATTTTGTTTCTCAGGATACTTTTAGCTATTCGGGGCACCCTGCCCTTCCAGATAAATTTGGCTATTGGTTTTTCTATTTCTGAAAAGTAAGTTGTTGGGATTTTAATTGGTATTGCATTGAATCTGTAAATCAATTTAGGTAGAATTGACATCTTAACTATATTTAGTCTTCCAGTCCATGAACACAGTATGCCCTTCCATCTATTTAGGTCTTCTGTGATTTCTTTTAACAATTTCTTGTAGTTTTCTTTGTGTCGGTCTTTTGTCTCTTTAGTTAAATATATTCCTAAATATTTTATTCTTTTGGTTGCAATTGTAAATGGAATTTTTTTCTTGATTTCCCCCTCAGATTGTTCATTTACTTATATAGAAACACTGCATATTTTTGTGTGTTGATCTTGTAGCCTGCCACTTTGCTGTACTCATTTATTAGCTTTAGTAGTTTTGCTGTGGATTTTTCAGGGTTTTTAACATATAGTATCATATCATCTGCAAACAGTGATAGTTTTACTTCTTCCTTTCCAATTTTGATGCCTTGTATTTCTTTTTCTTGTCTAATTGCTCTAGCTAGAACTTCCAACACAACGTTGAATAACAATGGTGATAGTGGACATCCTTTTCTGTTCCTGATCTTAGGGGAAAGTTTTTGGTTTTTCTCCATTGAGGATGATGTTAGCTGTGGGCTTTTCATATATTCCCTTTATCATTTTGAGGAAATTCCCTTCTATTCCTATCCGTTGAAGTGTTTTAAACAGGAAAGGATGTTGAATTTTGTCAAATGCCTTTTCTGAATCAGTAAAGATGATCATGTGGTTTTTCTGCTTTGATTTGTTGATATGGTGTATTACATTAATTGATTTTCTTATGTTGAACCATCCTTGCATACCTGGGATGAATCCTACCTAGTCATGATATATACGTCTTTTAACGTGTTGCTGGATTGGATTTGCTAGAATTTTGTTGAGGATTTTTGCATCTGTATTCATTAGAGAGATTGGTCTGTACTTTTCTTTTTTTTGTAATATCTTTGTCTGGCTTTGGTATGAGGGTGATGTTGGCTTCGTAGAATGAGTTAGGTAACTTTCCCTCCTCTTCAATTTTTTCAAAGAGTTTGAGCAGGATTGGTACTAATTCTTTCTGAAATGTTTGGTAGAATTCACCTGTGAAGCCATCTGGTCCTGGACTTTTCTTTTTGGGGGAACTTCTTAATGACTGATTTAATTTCTTTACTTGTGATTGGTTTGTTGAGGTTGTCTGTTTCTTCTTGAGTCAAAGTTGGTTGTTCAAACCTGTCTAGAAAGTTGTCCTATCATCTACATTGTCGTGTTTATTAGCATAAAGTTGTTCATAGTATCTTGTCATTACTTCCTTTATTTCTGTGGGGTCTGTGGTTATGTCTCCTCTTCCATTTCTGATCTTATTTATTTGCAACCTCTCCCTTCTTCTTTCTGTCAATCTTGCTAAGGGTCCGTCAGTCTTATTGATTTTCTCATAGAACCAGCTTCTGGTTTTGTTGACTTTCTCAATTGTTTTCATGTTCTCAATTTCATTTATTTCTGCTCTAATCATCATTATTTCTTTCTTTTTGCTTTCTTTGGGGCTAGTTTGCTGTTCTTCTCTTCTTCTTCCAAGTGGACAGTTAATTCCTTGATTTTTGTTCTTTCTTCTTTTATGATATAGGCATTCAGGGCAGTAAATTTCCCTCTTACCACTGCCTTTGCTGCATCCCATAAGTTTTGATATGTTGTGTTTTCATTTTCATTCGCCTCAAGACATCTACTGATTGCTCTTGTAATTTCCTCCTTGACCCACTGGTTGTTTAAGACTGTGTTGTTGAACCTCCACATATTTGTGAATTTTCTGGCACTCTGCCTGTTATTGATTTCCAACTTCATTCCTTTATATCTGAGAAAATATTTTGTATGATTTCAACCTTTTTAAATTTATTGAGACTTGCTTTGTGACCCAGCATATGGTATATCCTTGAGAATGATCCATGAGCACTTGAGAAAAATGTGTATCCTGCTGTTGAGGGGTGTAATGTCTGTTAAGTCTAGCTCATTTATTGTATTATTCAAATTCTCTGTTTCTTTATTGATCCTCTGTCTAGATGTTCTGTCCATTGATGAGAGTGGTGAATTGAAGTCTCCAACTATTATGGTAGATGTGTCTATTTCTCTTTTCAGTGTTTGCCTCATGTATTTTGGAACATTCTGCCTCGGTGCATATTTATGATTGTTATGTCTTCTTGTTGAATTGTTCCTTTTATTAATACATAGTGTCCTTCTTTGTCTGTTTTAACAGTTTTACATTTGAAGGCTAATTTGTTGGATATTAGTATAGCTACTCCTGCTCTTTTCTGATATTGGCGTGGAATGTCTTTTCCCAACCTTGCACTTTCAACCTATGTTTATCCTTGGGTCTAAGATGTGTTTCCTGTAGACGGCATATAGATAGGTCCTGTTTTTTAATCCATTCTGCCAGTCTAAGTCTTTTGATTGGGGAGTTTAATCCATTAACATTTAGTGTTATTATTGTATGGGTAGTACTTTCTTCTACCATTTTACCTTTTGGATTTTATATGTCATATCTAATTTTTCTTCTTTTTACCTTTACTGATAGTCTTCATTTCTACAGTCTTCTCCACTCCTCTCTCTTCTGTTTTTTTGTATCTGCTCTAGTGCTCCCTTTAGTATTTCTTGCATAGCTGGTCTCTTGGTCACAAATTCTCTCAGTGATTTTTTTGTCTGAAAATGTTTTCATTTCCCCCTTATTTTCGAAGGACAATTTTGCTGGATATAGAATTCTTGGTTGGCAGTTTTTGTCTTTTAGTAATTTAAATATACCATCCCACTGTCTTCTCGCCTCCATGGTTTCTGCTGAGAAATCTATGCATAGTCTTATTGAGCTTCCCTTGTAGGTAATGGATTGTTTTTCTCTTGCTGCTTTCAAGATTCTCTCTTTCTCTTTGCCCTCTGACATTCTGATTAGTAAGTGTCTTGGAGTACATCTATTTGGATCTATTGTCTTTGGGTATGCTGCACTTCTTGGATCTATAATTTTAAGTCTTTCATAAGAGTAGGGAAATCTTCAGTGATAATTTCCTCCATTTGTTTTTCTCCTCCTTTTCCCCTCTCTTCTCCTTCTGGGACATCCCAACATGTATATTCATGTGCTTCATGTTGTCATTCTATTCCCTGAGTCCTGCTCATATTTTCCCATTCTTTTTCCTGTATTTTCTTTTGCTTTCAGATTTCAGCTTGCTTCATGTATTTTAAAGATCTCTTATTAAGTGGATAATTTATTAAGGTTTCATGTACTCTTGATGAATTAATTCCTTTATCATTAACAAATGACCATCCTTATCCCTGGGAATAGTTTTGCTCTGAAATCTACTTTGTTGTTATGATTATAACCATTGTAACATTCCTTACAATTAGTGTTGGTCTCATGTAATTTACCATCTTTTTACTTTTAATTTATTTGTGTCTTTATAATAGAATAGGATTTCCTTTAGGCAATATGTAATTTAGCCTTGCTTTTTTTTTTTTTTTTTTTACCCAATCTCATGATCTCTGCCTTTTAATTTGGATGTTTAGATCATTTTCATCTGGTATGATTATTGATATGGTTGGATGGTTGGAATTAAATCTACTGTCTTTCCTTTTTTTTTTTTTTCATAGGCAGGCACCAGGAATCAAACCCAGGTGTCCGGCATGGCAGGTGAGAACTCTGCTTGCTGAGCCACCATGGCCCACCAACCTTTTATTTTTTATTTGCTCCATATGTTCTTTGTCTTTTTCTCTCAATTTTAGGGTTAATTCAGTATAATTTTGTGATTTCAATTTTATCCCATTGTGGTTTATTAGCTACAACTTTTTGTTGAGTTGTTTTTTTGCTGCTTTGGTGTTTTTAGTATATATCTTTAACTTATCACAGTATATTTTCAGGTGGTATTATACCATTGCATGTATACTGAAAGTGTGTTACTACTGCAAAGGTGGGAATCTTGTGTAAAGAGTGTATAAGTTCGGGGTATATGGGGAAAACTGCTATTGCATGTTATGGATATATTTAACAGGAAAACATTAACAGTACCACAGCAACACCAAGTGTAAACAGTGGGGTGAGGGACAAGATTTAAGGGGAGGTTTATATTTTCTATTTCGTGAGGTTGTATTTATTGGTTAGCTTTGTCTTGAGAACAATGAAATTATCTAAAATTGAGAATGTTGATGGACTGTTGACTTTGGACATTATTTATAATGCCCAATGAATGGAGGTGGCTGGAGGATGCACTGGCTGAGAAATAGATCAGCAAATGATGGTGTATACATATGATTGAATAGGGTGCTGCTACAAGAAGGTACAAAGTTGTGAGGCATGCAACATTGTGAATGAATCTATGGGACATTGGTGATGCAAAATAAGCCAGAAACAATAGAGCAATTATTGTATGGTCTCATTTAGAAAATATTTACAAGTAAATACAAGGCCTAAATTGTAAGCTCTTATAGCAGTCACATCTAGTCCAGAATGGTAATTGTTATTTCTGGATTTTGAGAGGCTGTTTTATATATGTATAACCAGGTATTTAGAGATAAGAATGAAACCAATCAAGTTGGGATTAAAGTAATTCAGAATACAGGGTAAGGAAGATATTGTTTATATTTTAGAACCTCTCCTACTCTTTGAAACCAAAGGAAGAAAAATTTATTTTATCCAGAATCTAAATTTTCTATAGCACATAGTCTAACTGAACCTGTCTGGACTGATCACTTAAACAATCCAAACACAGGAGCCCAGATTAAGAATGAGGACCTTTAATCTTGTACAATTTAATGTAATGCCTGAGTACATCCCAGAGTATATTAAGCAGATAATCAAAAAGTATTGGCAAAGTCCCTTGAGGAATGGGAGAAAAACTATGAAACTATTAGGCTTTACCACTGGGGAAACCCATGATACTGTGTCAAACATTAGGGACACCCATATCAATAGGCCAAGGCTTTGAGCTTGAGGCTTGCTCTTGTGAAGTTTCAATATGTATGTCTTGAAGCTTAGCCTACCTATAGGTATGCCTAAAAATTACTTCTGGAGGACTCTTTTGTTGATCAGATGTGGCCTCTCTCCCTCTCTCTAAGCCAAATCTGCAAGTGAAACCATTGCCCTCTCCCACTACATGGGACATGACACCCAGGGATGAAAGTCTCCCTGGCGGCGTGGAAGATGACTCTCAGGAATGAGCCTGGCCCTGGCACTGTGGGATTAACAATGCCATCCTGACCAAAAGGGGGAAAAGAAGTATAACAAATAAAGTATCAGTGCCTGAGAGAGTTGAAATAGAGTCAAGAGGCTACTCTGGACATCACTCTTATGCATGTTTCAGTTAGACATCGCCACCTATCATAGCATATTATTATCAACCAAAAATATGATTATATTATTATAACCATAACTTGTTGCTAACAACCCAAACCATTCCTATCAATCCTAAAGAACACCTAGGGCTTTATATAAGATTCTACAAAGGTTCCATGCACTCAAATAACTTTCCAGAAACCTACAACCTCCAGATAGGTTCCTGGACCAGATAAATCCTGAAATGCAAAGGGGCCAGCCTCTCCAGAACATCAACTAGTTCCATCCCACTATCCCATATTATTGACAGCAACTTTCAACATGAAAATTTAGAATGGACATTCCCCAAATACTCCTAAAGAGTAGGAGAAAGATCAAAGATGTTGGTGGAGTTATACAGAGAAGATAGGGTTTAACAAATGAATATGTTTGCTAAATCATTATATTGATATTTCTGTTAGTCTCCAATATCTTAGAGCACCTAGAAGTAAAAATCTAGAATTATGAGATTGCAACCCATATCAAACTCTGAAATCTGTTCTATAACTAATTGTTGCAATGTGCTTTGAAATTTATTACTTTTTTGTAAGTATGTTATTTTCCAGAGAAAAAAAAGTTGATTGTGATAAAAAATGAACAGCTATATAATGATATTGTGAAACATTGATTGTACATTTTGGATGATTACATGTATGTGAATATATAATATATATCCGAGAAAAAAATTAATAATTTTTTAAAAGATCAAAGGAGAAGGTGGAGTTATAAAAGAGACTATAGGATTTAACAAATGACTATGACTTCTGAATCATTATAGTGCTATTTCTTTTGGTTTCCATTGTCTTGGGGCAGCCAGGAAGAAAAACCTGAAATTGTGGAACATAATCCATACTAAACTCTGAAATCTATTCTATAATTAATTTTTTTGGTGTGCTTTGAAATTAATTGCTTTTTTTTTATATATTATTCTTCACAATAAAAAAAATGTATGTTACAAAAATATACTTCCATTTCTTCCCTCATGGCTTTTATACTATTTTTGTACATTTTATTTATGATATTTTTATCACACATCTACATAGGCTATAAACTCCACAATACATTACCATTGTTTTTTCCTTTACTTTAAACAATTAACTTTGAAAGAGATTTAAATAATAAAAAATATTTTTATGAAATAAAGGCCTTTTTTATATGCATACATTTTAACTATTTCCAGTGTTCTTTAATGCTTTATATAGATGGATCCATATTTCCATCTGGTATCATTATACTTCTCCATGAACTCTTTCTCCTCATAGTACGTTCTTATAGCACAAGTGTTACGGTAATGAATTCTTCCAATTTACGCATCTGAAAAGTCTTTACTTTACCTTTGTTCTTAAAAGATCTTTTTGTTGGAAAAATAATTGTAGGTGGATCATTTTTTTCTTTAAGGATGTTGCAACACTGTCTTTTCAATTATATTCTCTCCAAAAAGAACTCTGCTGTCATTCTTTATTGCTCTGTATGTAATAAATCTTTTATGTGTGACTACTTTTAAAGTTTTTTCTTTATCATTGTTTCTAAGCAATTTG
The DNA here is from genome assembly GCF_023851605.1 of Tamandua tetradactyla. Lineage (NCBI taxonomy): Eukaryota > Metazoa > Chordata > Mammalia > Pilosa > Myrmecophagidae > Tamandua > Tamandua tetradactyla. The sequence goes on from NC_135331.1 coordinate 135,440,500, forward strand.
ATTCTGATGTGTCATCTATTTCTTTTTTCATATTTCTCCTGTTTAGGCTTTGTTGAACTTTTGCATTTGTGGGTTTCAAGTTTTCATTAAATTTGGAAATATTTTGGCCATTATTTCTTTAGATTACTTTTTGTCACCATTTCTCCTTTGGCAACTTCAATTAAACATAAACTAGGCTAACTGAAAGTGATTCTCTGCTCATTGATGCCCTTTTCATTTCTTCTTTTTTTTCTTCTTCAGTTTTCATTCTCTCTGTGCTTCATTCAGATAGTTTCTGTTGCTATGTCTTCAAGTTCACAAATCTTTTCTTCTGTAATCTCTAAACTCTTGTGAGTCACATCTGGCCATTTTAATTTTAGCTGTAGAAATTCACCTTGGGTCCTTTTGTAACTTTCATATGTCTAATAAGACATTCATCTAGCCTCTTGATCATGTGGAGTCAAGTTATAATAACTGTTTTAATGTTATTTTCTAGTAATCTATAATCGATGATATTTCTGGGTCAGTTTTGGTTGATTGACTTTTCTCCTTATTCTAGATTGCATTGTCTTGTTCCCTTGCATTCCTGGTGTTCTAGTTTGCTAGCTGCCAGAATGCAATATACCAGAAACAGAATGGCTTTTAAAAGGGAAATTTAATAAGTTTCTAGTTTACAGTTCTAAGGCTGAGAAAATGTCCCAATTAAACAAGTCTATAGAAATGTCCAATCAAAGGCATCCAGGGAAAGATACCTTGGTTCAAGAAGGTCAATGAAGTTCAGGGTTTCTCTCTCAAATGAGAAGGCATGTGGCTAACATAGTCAGGGCTTCTCTCTCAGATGGAAGGGCACATGGCAAACACAGTGTCATCTGCTAGCTTCTTCTCCTGGCTTCCTGTTTCATGAAGCTCCCTGGGATCCATTTTCCTTCTTCATCTCCAAAGGTCGCTGGCTGGTAGACTCTGCTTCTTGTGGCCATGTTGTTCTGCTCTATTCTCTCTGAGTCTCTTTCATTCTCCAAAATCTTTCCCCGTTTAAAGGACTCCAGAAACTTATCAAGACCCACCCAAATGGGTGGAGACATGTCGTCACCCAGTCCAGTTTAACAGCCACTCTTGACTAAATCACATCATCCAGGGAAATGATCTGACTACAGTTTCAAACGTACAGTATTGAATAGGGATTATTCTATTTATGAAATGGGATTTTGATTAAAACATGGCTTTTCTAGGGGACATACATCCTTTCAAACCAGCACACCTGGTGATTTTTAACTAGATATCAGACATAAATTTTACCTTTTTGGATATTGATATACATAAATCTTCTCAATATTTGTTTTAGGATGCAGTAAGTTAGTTGTAAACATTCAGATTTTTTTTTGATGTCTTGTTTTTAAACTTTGTTAGATGGAACAAAAGCGATATTTAGTCTAGGGCTAATTTTGCCACACATTTTCAATATTTTATTCTATGCCCCATGAATAATGAGGTTTTCCACCTAGTCATTGGTAGCAAAAACTATTCCTAGTCCTATATGAGCTCTAGTGATCATTCCTTCTAATTCTTTTGGTTAGTTCTTTTCCAGGTCTCAGTTTACTTACATGCATATACTGATGACTTCTCAACTCAAGACTCAAGGAGGAATCTCTATAGTATCAAGAAATCCCTTTTATACAGTTCTTTCTTCCATGACCTGAAAATTCTAACCTTGGCCTCCTTGGATTTCCCAACAATGTCTCCTGATTCAGGGAGACTGCAGGTCTCCTCCTGGATTTTTCCTCTCTACATTGTGGTCTAGGAACTGTTCCCAGACAATAAGATGCAATAATCTTGGTGCTCACCCCATTTGTTTTATGTTTCTTAAGGATCAATATACCAGAAATGGAATGACTTTTAAAGAGAGGAATTTAATAAATTGCTAGTTCTAGGGCCGAGAAAATGTCCCAATTAAAGCAAGTTTATAGAAATGTCCAAATCTAAGGCATCCAGGGAAAGATACCTTGGTTCAAGAAGGCCGATGACATTCAGCATTCCTCTCAGCTGGAAGGGCACATGGCAAACATGGCAGCATCTACTGGCTTTCTCTCCAGGCCTCTTATTTCATGAAGCTCCCCAGGAGGCATTTTCCTTCATTTCCAGAAGTTGCTGGTTGGTGGACTCTCTGCTTTGTGGCTGCAGCATTCTAAAGCTTTCTCCAAAATACTGCATCTTTTACAGGATTCTGGTAAACCAATTAAGACCCACCTGGAATGGGTGGAGACACATCTACACCTAATCAAATTTAATACCCAAACTTGACTGAGTCACATCTCCATGGAGATAATCTAATCAAGTTTCCAACCTACAGTACTGAATAGGGATTAGAAGAAACTGTTGCTCCCACAAGGTTGATTAAGATTAAAACATGGCTTTTCTAGAGTACATAAACCCTTTCAAACCAGCACAGACTTCTCTTAGGCCCGTCAGTTATGACAGACTGTCTAATACCTAAGGCTTTTTCATTCCTTTTGTATGCTAGTGTGTACAACTCTGGAGTTTGTTACAGGCATACAAAGCTCTTTCTTCTGTTCTTCTATCCTCCAGAAAGCATCATAATTACTGTTGGGTGAGAATAACATTATGGAAGTTATGTAGACTTCAGGGGCAAGGAAAATGCAGGGCTCACAACAAGCTCATAGCACATGTGACATTGCAAAACAGGTTCTTAACCTGGAATTAAGTGCACCAAGAACATTGGAAGGTCTGTGAACATCTTGAAATTGTGTGTTTGAGTATGGGTTTATATTTTCTGTGGGTGAATGTTTTATTTTGCTAAAGCTGCCGAATGCAATACACCTGAAATGGAATGGCTTTTTAAAAGGGGAATTTATTAAGTTGCACATTTACAGTTCTAAAACTATGAAGATGTCCAAACTAAGGCATCTGGGGAAAGATAACCTTCACTCAAGAAAGGCTGATGGGTCCAGAATACCTGTCAGCTGGAAAGTCACATGACGTAGTCTACTAGCTTTCTCTCCAGGCTTCTTCACTGGCTTCCCCAGGGACATTTTGGAGATGAATGACATTTTCTTTCATCTCCAAAAGTCTCTGACTGTGTGGGCTTTCCTCGCTCTAAACCTTTTTACAAAATGGTTCCCTCTTAAAGGGCTCCAGTAAGCGATACCATCTTGAATGGGTGGAGACATATCTCCATGGAAACCACCTAAGGCAAAAGTTACCACCCACAACTGGGTGAGTCCCATCTCCATGGAGACAATAAAAAAGACCCCACCCAACAATATTGAATGAGGCTTAAAGGACATGGCTTTTCTGGGAGTACATAATAGATTCAAAACGGCACAGTGGAATTCATAACATTTATTTTACATCCCTAAAATAATGAGTCATCCACATAGACCCTTTGCACAATAGAGCAACAGAACAACAAACCCATTATGAAGTTACTGTAGTAAGACACCTCCATAAAATCATACTCTGAGAGTGAATTAGAAATATAGATCACTTAGGCCTCAGAGTGGATTTTTTGGCTCAATCATTTCCTGACATAATCTGAAGTATAACAGATATTTTAACACTAAGATAATCTGCTTCTATTGCCTTAAAATATATAGCTCTCTTATATGTAGTTTTTATTTCTTCTCTCATATTCAAAGAGTAAAAGAAATGCATATTCAGCTAGTCTTTGTTTAAAGCTAAAATTATTTCCAGGAAATTGATATTTTAAAAAGACAAAGTTGCTTATCCATGTGGTCAACTTTTCAAGTAAAAGGAACCAGTTGTTAGTTTATCAGATGTTTATGCTAAAACAAGAAGTCAATTTGATAAGATTAAATGCACTATATATCAAGACTTGAATGATTCAAGAAAACATCACATTACTTTTTCTTACAGCAAACTATTTTCTCGCTATTTTCCTCTTTCCAGCCAAATAGCACTAGATCTCAGAATGTAGGCTAGTTATTTTAATAATTCTATAATTCATTATATCCTGATTTTTATAGAGGAGGTGTTATTATTTCTTTGTCATTTCTAACAAATTAGAACTTCTAAAACAGCTTATGTTTTAGACAGTCCACCTCCTCATTTTTAAATAATCCTTATTATTTTTGAAACCCAGAAATGTTTCTTTGTTGTAAAGAATGGTAACAATGAGGTCATCCTTTTAAAATCCCATCATTCATTCATATTCTTTGCTTTTTCATGCATGTCTCAGTATTAAGTCACACTCATTTCTCCCTTTGGTAGTTCCTCATTTTGATTTTTTTAAATCAGAGAATTAAGCAGATTATATAAAGAAAAGTAGTCCACCCATAACAACAGACTAAGTGATATATCAAAATAAAATATATTTCAATAGGGAGGCGCTTTCTTTTATTACTGAAGCATATTGCTGCATTATTAATATTTGGGGTTGTATCTGACTTGCCAATTGTCCAATAAATAAATAAAACTGGAGATTCTGAGTTTTTCTACCAAGTCTCTTTTTTTCAGTGAAAAATCATCCCATATATACATTCTTTCAAAAGTTATTACTTTCAATCATACTTAAGTTTCCCCATTGTACTCATTGTGTTGGGCAGAGTGTTTTCTTCCCTGAAAGGAAACTCTCATTTACCTACACAATATTGATATAAAATGTTGGCGTTCTAAAAGAAGCTAAATTTAATGCACTTCATCTTAACCTCAAAAGTAATATGTAAATATAGGAAATGCTTTAATATGTGCTCATATATAGAATCATAATAACAATGATAAAGATGATAGAGTCTGGTCATGCTTATATGGGCTTTCCTTAAGCAACTTTGGACAGTTGGTGGCACAGGTGGCTACAGCAACAAGCTGTATCTTTGCATGATATGGGGGCTATTTTAAGATGGATCCTTGTGGAAACTTAATCAGATCAAAGGAATTGAATCTGATCTGTTAGTATCAAGCTACAATACACTGCTTACTAGAGTCCTGATAATCAGTGAAGGTATTCAATTACTTTTTAAAAATTAAGCATCTTTATATAGTGAAACTTTGCTTTATAAAAGGACTTATGGACATTAACATATTCTGACACAATTATTCATAAAACCAAAAAATGGTAGTGCCAAGAAAGCTATGTATTCTTGATATAGAAGATAGATGCTAGATGGGCTATGGAATTCAACTGAACAAAAAATTTCAAAATAAAATGTCCTAACACAGCTCCAACTCTGAGCAAGAGATAACCTAATATTTTTAGTCAGGTCAATTGATACTTGAAGAAAAGCAAGAGACATAAGGACCAGTATATGGCTAGCTAAACTTACTATTTGCCTTTACTAATAATTCTGCTATATCAATTATCAGCAGCCACATAGCATAGAGCTTTCAGTTTTTATAGAGGCAAATCATTCAATCATTTTAAAAGTTAGAGATCTCATTTTAATCCCAATCAATTCCCAATCTCCATGAAAGCTTAAGAAGACCCCTCAAATTAACACTGACTCTCATTAAATCGTTACGAATTGTTTCTAGACTTGCTGGTGTAAATCTCTCACAAATTTTTTTTTTTTTAAATATGGACAGGCACCGAGGATTGAGGCCGGGTCCTCTGGCATGGCAGGCAAGCATTCTTGCCTGAGCCACCATGGCCCGTCCTCACAAAAGCAGTTTAAATCTTTATAAAAATGATATTTGGGCGGGCCACGGTGGCTCAGTAGACAGACTTCTCGCCTGCTATACCAGAGACCCAGGTTCGATTCCTGGTGCCTCCCCATGCAAAAAAAATAAAGAAAAGATAATTTTTAAAACATGGTAGCAAAAACTTACAGAATCTTTACAATGTGCATTATCTAATCATGTGTTGGAAGTGCTAGAGAATGAAAACAATACAATCATTTGTTAATTAACTCATTTGAACCTGAGTGTATTTGATCCACCCACATTTTTTCAGACTCTGATATTCGTAAAACATATCATTGAGTAACAACTAGCAATCTTTTAGAAGCACAGTAAAAATATATGAACTCCTCAATTATAAGGTGCCAGCAATTTTGAGATACCCCATCCATTTTACAAAAGCTTTCTAGGGAAAAAAACCTATATTACATTGACATAATTTATTTTAAATTAGCAATATAATACCATTTTTATCCATATACTTATACATTTTTTCTTTCAGCAGCAAATCAGAATTTCAGAGTATATCCTCTGTATGTCTGAAGTCTAAGAATTCTTCTGAATTAGTTAAGCTATTGTCAATTATGTACAGTACCATGGTGACTCACTGCATGTCATAGCCTATGCTCAAATCTTGACATGTTAGCATCTCTAGCCTTAACAGGAGATTTTCTAGGCATGCTGAAGAACACCAGGTATTTTAGTTTCATGGCTGCTAAAATGAATGCCATGCAGTTGGGTTGGCTCAGATTATGGGAATTTATTGGCTCATGGTTTTGACGGTGGGAGAAGTCCAAAATCACAGTATCATCAAAGTGATGTTTTCTCCCAGAAGACTGTGGCACTCTGTGGCTGGCTACTGGAAATCCTGAGTCCTTGGCTTTCCTGTAACATGGTATGCTGGTTTGAAAGGATGTATGTCCCTTAGAAAAGCCATGTTTTAATCAAAATCTCATTTTGTAATGGCAGAATAATCCCTATTCAATACTGTATGTTTGAATCTGTAATTAGATCATCTCCCTGGAGATGTGATTTAATCAAGAGTGGTTGTTAAGCTGGATTAGGTGACAACATGTCTCCACCCATTTGGGTGGGTCTTGATAAGTTTCTAGAGTCCTATAAAAGAGAGAACATTTTGGAGAATGAGGGAGATTCAGAGAGAGCAAAGCAGAACCACATAGCCTCAAGAAGCAGAGTCCACCAGCCAGTGACCTTTGGAGATGAAGAAGGAAAATGCCTCTGGGGGAGCGTCATGAAACAGGAAGCCAGATGAGAAAGCTAGCAGATGACACTGTGCTCGCCATGTATCCTTCCAGCCAAAGAAGAAGCCATGACTGTGTTTGCTATGTGCCTTCTCAGATGAGAGAGAAACCCTGAACTTCATCGACCTTCTTGAACCAAGGTGTCTTTCCCTGAATGGATGCCTTTGATTGATTTATACAGACTTGTTTTAATTGGGACATTTTCTCGGCATTAGAACTGTAAACTAGCAACTTATTAAATTCCCCTTTTTAAAAGCCATTCTGTTTCTGGTATATTGCATTCCGGCAGCTAGCAAGCTAGAACACATGGTAATGCACTTGGAAACTTCTTCTGGCTTCTCCTTTCTCATCTGGGTTCCTTTGACTTCCAGTTTCAGGCTGTTTCCTATGGATTTCTCCGTGTGTCTGATTCAATTGGGTCACACCTTAACTGGAGTAACCTCAACAAAAAGTCCTATTTACAATGAGTTCATATCCACACAAATGGATTAAGTTTAAGAACATGTTCTTCTAGGGTATATTGCTCCAAGCTACCACACCAGGATTCTGCTTGTACTTCCTATTTAGGTAAAATCATAATTTATGCCTCTATTTTTATAAAATAAAAATTACTTTCCTTAAAAACCAGCTGGAAGCTTTTGACAGATAGATATCCTGTGCTTTAGTGAGAGGCTTTCACTTCACATAAATGAGGTCCCAATTTAACTTAAAATTCAACGGCAAATAAATGAGTTGAACAGATACACAGCTAGGTTTGCACATGCACAGAATTGACAACTTGCTCATTTCTCAAACGCCTAGTAAACTTTTGAGACAATATCATGGTAAAATGTATTCAAACTTTAGACAGATTAAACATGAAAAAAGAGGCCCTAGAATAGAGAAAATATTATATGTTTCAACTTCTCAGTTTTCTATTTTGTACATCAGTCTGGGTTCTCAAACCTTTTATGTTTCTGTGACACTTTTGAATATCACAGCCATAGCAGCACATTTGAAATGGTTAAAGACTTGATGCAACACTAAAGTGAGCAATAATCACAGCAAAATCATTGAGCACTGTGTAATAATATATCACAGTGTTGTTAGGAGCAGAGACAATCATTAGTTCATTTTGTTCTTTCAATACAATGTTGCTCTGTTTTGACTATGCACTCTTTAAAACTCATTAGGTAATAGGCTTGCATTTTCCAATGATGCATGATTTTTTCTTTGATGTCATGTTAACATTACTTATGTCAGGTCACTTATTCCTTGTCTGTGCTTTCCTACTTGATCTACTCAGTTCCACATCCCATCTGACAGAAATCATCTTAACCATGTAAACCCCAATTATAGCAGGTATAAGATAGTGGCAGATATGTATCCAATTTAATTACACTCAGGCTAAAGAATAATTAAGCTGGCTCATATAATTCAAGGAAGTATAACAACAAAATCATAAGTATATCAGGGATATAACTGAGTCTCAGGAACCTTTGAAATCATGGATAGAGACCCAGGGCCAATGTTGATCACAGGGATGAAAAGGGAGCATTTTTTAGAAGAAAAGTGTTAGGCAGTATTTCCAGATGTTTCCTACATGGCAAAAATAAACTTTGCACAATGATTACAATTTGTGAATGCTTTATGGCATTCTAGGTAAGAAAATCTACTGTATAATTACTTTATGTTCTAATATGAAAGCATTGTAATAGTGGAAAATTGACACATTTTGAAATTTTGCCCTCCAATACTAACTTATAAAGGTAAACCTGATTCTAAACTTTATATGAAAAGGCAAAAGACCCAGAATACCAACACAATGAAGAACAGAGGGGACTGACATTGTTCAGCTTCAAGACTTACTGTAAAATCCACAGTAATCTAGATATTTTGTTGTTGTGAAGGAATAAACAAATAAATCAATAGAATACTAGAGTGCCTAGAAATAGACCCACATAAATAAAGTCAGCTGATCTTTGACAAAGGAACAAAGGAAATTCAATACAAAAGGATAGTCTTTTCAAGAAATGGTGCTTGAACTGGATATCTACATGAAAAATAAAGAAAATAATAAACAGACACACACCAGATTCCTTTCACAGAAACTAATTCAAAATGGATCATGGACTTAAATGTAAAACACAAAACTATAAAACTTCTAAAAGATCAAAGAGGAGAAAATCTAGGTGACCTTGGATTTTGAGATTACTTTTTAGATATAACACCAAAAAAGCACAATTCATGAAAAATAATTAAGTTGGGCTTCATTAAGATGAAAAACTTCTGTGCTGTGAAAGACATTGTTAAGAGAATAAAAAGACAAACTACAGATTTGGGGAAAAATTTGAAAAGCTACATATCCGATAAAGGGCTTGCTGTGCTGGTTTGAATCTGTAGTGGACCCCAGAAAAGCCATGTCCTTTAATCCTCATTCAGTATGGCTGGATGGGAGCATTTTGATTGTTCCCATGGAGATGTGACCCACCCAATTGTGGGTGGTAACTTTTGATCAGATAGTGTCCATGGAGTTGTAACTCCACCCATTAATCCTTTAAAAGAGGAAACATTTTGGAGAGAACCCCTTTTTAGAGCCACAGGAAAGCCACAGCAAGGCCGAGCAGAGCCATGAGGCTGAGAGAACCACAGAGTCAACCAGCCAGTGAACTTCAGAGATGAAGAAGGATGCCTCCATGGGAACTCCATGAAACGAGAAGCCAAGAGAGAAAGCTGAGAGACTTTGCCGTGTGCCCTTCCAGCTGGGAGAGAAACCCTACACTTTATCGACCTTTCTTTAGTGAAGGTAACCTTTTGTTGGTGCTTTGCCTTAATTTGGATATTTTATAGACTTGCTTTAATTGGGACATTTTCTCAGATTAAGAACTGTAAACTAGCAATTTATTAAATCCCCTCTTTTTAAAAGTCATTCAGTTTCTGGTATATTGCATTCTGGCAGCTAGCAAATTAGAACACTTGTATTCAAAATAAGCAAGGAACTCTTAAAACTCAACAATAACCCAATTAAAAAATGGGGAAAATTCCAAAAACAGACCTATCAAAACAGATTTACATATGGCAAATAAGGATATGAAAAGATGCCCAACATCCCTTGTCATTAGGAAAGTGCAAATTCAAGCAAGATACCACTTCATATCTATTGGAATGGCTAAAATCCAAAACACTGACAACAAATGCTGAGGAGGAGGTGAAACATAGGAACTCTCATTCATTGCTGATGGGAATGCAAAATGGAATAGCCACTTTGGAAGGCAGCCTGGTGGTTACTTACAAAGCTAAGCATAGTCTTATCATACAATCCAGTAGTGGTGTTCCTTGGTTTTTGTGCAAATGATTTGAAAACTTAAGTTCACATAGAAACTTTCTCATGAATGCTTATAGCAGCTTCATTCTTTATTGCCAAAACATGGAAGCAAACAGGATGCCCTCCACTAGAAGAAGGAGTAAACAAACTGTAGAACATCCATACAATGGAAGATTATTCAGCAATTAAAAGAAATGAACTGAGCCTGTCCCATCAAGATGGCAGAATGAGATGTTTTAGGGCTCCATCCTCCTACAGAAGTTTTGAATAATCAGTACGAATTGGCAGAAACATCTTTCTCAAAGCTCTGGAAAATAGTTAAAGGATTGCAGTAATCGGCAAGCATGGAGTCAAGAAAAAGGCCACTTAAAAGTGATAGAATGCTGTGATGCCTTGCCTGGTCCCTTCACACCCACCCCTACTAGCTCAGTATAGAGCCACCATATGCTCCTAGTTCTGGAGATTGTAGGGCAACCATCGTAAACATACTGGAAGTATGTATGTCTGGCTTAATCTGTTTGGTCATGGCTTCACAATCCCAGAACTTGCACTGCATGTAGAAGGCAGCTCCAGAACTCTCCTATAGAATGCTGTGGGAAAGCAATTAAGTCATTCATGTTGTCTGAGGCTAGAGATTGCAGGCTGGGAGACACATAGTACTTTGCCTGAAGCCTTGAGGAAACTGTTTGCTAGGGAAGAGAGGACATTTGAAGCCATGTAAATGGGGAAATTCCTAGGGCCATATGCACATGCCAAAGCACAGGTGCAGAAGGATCTGGCTTGGAGCTATTCTCTGAACTTATTTTATGAATAAGCTCTGAAGGACAGCACTTCCACTTCCACAGGTCAATCTGCAAAGACTAAGAAAGGTGCTTTCTTTCTTTCTTTTTCTTCTCCTTCTCCTTTTTTTTTTTTTTTTTTTTTTTGGTTGCTGTTGTTTTTATCTACCGGCAATCAAGGAAAACTGTCATAATGCTAGCTGGGTATAAACTTAAGGAGCCTTTGCCTCAGAGTCTAAATTCCAGCAACAACACATTAAAATATCAAAATGTCCAGGTTTTAACAAAAGGTTACAAAGCATACAAAGGAAAAGGAAGTTATGTACCAGGCAAAGGAGAATTCAAGCATTAAAAACCACCAGTGAGGAAGATCAGACCTGAAACAAAACAGATAAAAATTAAAAAAAAAAACTGATACTAAATATGCTCAAAAAGCCAAAGCAAAACAGAGACGAAGAACTAAAGGAAACCAGGTAAATGACAGATAAACACAAAGAGAATATCAGTAGAGAGATGGAAATTATTGAAAGGAACAAGCTGAAGACCACAGTAACAAAAATTAAAAATTCTCTACAGGGGTCAACAGAAAAAATTATCAGAGGACTTGAAGATTAAATAACTGAAATCATTCAGTCTGAGGAACAGAGAGAAGAAAAGTGAACAAAGCCTGAGGAATCTGTGGGCATCATCAAGCATGTCAATATGTGCATTATGGGTGTCCCAGAAGGAGAAGAAGAGAGTAAGGGACAGAGAGAATTTTCAAGGAAATGATGGCTGAAAACTACCCAAATTTAATGAAAGCCACACTCAAGATGATCAACAAACTCCAAGCAGGAAAATCCAAATAGACCCTTACCATGACATATTATAATCAAACTATCAAATGCCAAAGTTAAAGAAAAAATTCCAAAAGCCTCAAGAGAGCAGCAATAAGATAAAGTGCCAATTTTTCATCAGAAAACTTGGAGGCAAGAGGGAGTGGCATGACATTTAAAATGATGAAAGCAAAAAAACTGCCAATCAAGAAGCTTATAGCTGACAAAACTCTCTTTCAAAAATGAGGGAGAGATTATGACATTTCCAGATAAACAAAAGCTGAGAAAATTCGTGACCATTAGACCGGCCCTACAAGAGATGCTTAAAAGAGTTCTGCAGGTTAGAAGGAAAGGGCAATAGATAATGTATCAATGCTGCATGAAAAAATAAAGATTTCTGCTGAGGATAATAGCATGCATAAATATAAATGCTAGTGCTATTGTTTTTTGGTTTGTAATTCCACTTTTTTTACTTTCACAGGATCTGAAAGGCAAATGCATAAAATGTAATGATAAACCAGTGGTTTTGATCTCAGTGTATAAACATATAATTTATGACAGGAACAACATAAAGGTGGAGGGATATAACACTATGGGAACATAATTTTTGTATACTATTGAAATTAAGTTGGTATCAAAGCAAATGAGATTTAGATGTTATATTTAAGCCTCATTGTAATTACAAAGAAAACATTGGAGAATATATGAAAACTCATAGAAACCGAGATTAGAGTACAGGTTGCCAGGGATGGAAGACATGAAGAATGGGGAGATAATGCATAATGGGTGTAGGATGTCTGTTTGGGAGATGAGAAAGTTGTAGTAATAGAAGATGGTAAGCATACTGTTATATTGTGAATGTGACTAATCCAATTGAATGGTATACTTGGGAGAAGCAGAAAAGTTTATGTTTGTGCCAGTTTGAAAAGATGCGTGTACCCTAGAATAGCCATCTTTTAATCTTAATCCCATTTTGTAAAGGAAGCCATTCCTTCTAATCCTTATTCAGTACTGTATGTTTGAAACTGTAATTAGGTCATCTCCTTGGACATGCACTTTAATCAAGAGTGGTTGTTAAGATGGATTAAGTAGAAGCATGTCCCCACCTATTTGGGTGGGTCTTGATTAATTTCAGAAGTCCTATAAGAAAGGAAACATTTTGGAGAATGAAAGAGATTCAGAGAGAGCAGAGAATGCACAGCACCATGAAGCAGAGCGTTCACTCACTATCCAGCACTTTGGAGATGAAGAAGGAAAATGCCTTCTGGGGAGCTTCATAAAACAGGAAGCCAGGAGAGAAAGCTAGCAGATGACGCTGTGCTCACATGTGCCCTTCCAGCCAAGAGAGAACCGTGACCGTGTTCACCCTGTGCCTTCTCACTTGAGAGAGAAACCCTGAACTTCATCGGCCTTCTTGAACCAAGGTATCTTTCCTGGATGCCTTAGATTGGACATTTCTGTAGACTTGTTTTAATTGGGACATTTTCTCAGCCTTAGAACTGTAAACTAGCAACTTATTAAATTCCCCTTTTAAAAGCCATTCCATTTCTGGTATATTACATTCTGGCAGCTAGCAAACTAGAAAAATGTTGTACGTATATTTCCACTATTAAAAGAAAAAAAGGAAAAAACAACTAAAGAAACAATGACATTGTTAAATGCATTATATGGTCTTGGATGGGATCTAGCAAGGGAGGAGAAAAGGCTCAAAGGGATGTTGTTGGGACATATGAAAAAATTGGAATATAGACAGTAAGCTTTATATCAATGTTAAATTTCTTAAAACATGATAATTGTACTTAAGGTGGTTACATAAGAAATGTAGATGATAGTATTAAGTGTTCAAGGACCACAATGTATACACATTACACTCTAGCTGAGAGAGAAACCCTGAACATCATCAGCTTTTTTGATTCAAGGTATCTTTTCCTGGATGCCTTAACTTGGACATTTTCATAGCCTTGCCTTAATTTGGACATCTTCACAGCCTTAGAATTGTAAACCTGCAACTTTCTCAGATAGAAAGGCACATGGCGACCTCTGCTAGCTTCTCTCTAGGAATCTTCAGTGGCTTCCTGGGGCTTTGTCCATTCTGTTGACTCTATCAGCATTGGTGACTCTGTTGGTTCTGTGGCTCTGTAGCTTTTGTCAAAATGGTGCCCTCTTAAAGGGCTCCAGTAAACAACCCCACCTTGAAAGGGTGAAGACACATCTCCATGGAAATCATCTAATCAAAAGTTACCACCCACAATAGGATGGGTCACATCTCCATGGAAATAATCAAAAAGGTCCCACCCAGTAATGTTTAATGAGGATTAAAGGACATGGCTTTTCTGGGGTACATAATAGCTTCAAACTGACACAATGCAGAGCAGAGGGAATTTTAGGGCAGTAAAACTATTCTATATGATACTGTAATATTAGATTCATGACATTGTACATTTGTCAAAACCTATAGAAGTGTACAACACAAAGAATGAACCCTAATATAAAGTATGGACTTTAGGCAATAATAATTTATCAATATTGGCTCATCAGTTGTAACAAACGTACTACAATAATGCGATATGTTTATAATAGGGGAACTGTGTTCTTGATAGCAGCTCAGGAGGAGTATCTGGGAACTTTCTCTACTTATTGCTCAATTTTTCTGTAAACCTAAAACTGCTCTTAAAAATTAAAGTTCATTAATTTTAAAAATTAAATAAATTAAAATATTAAAAAGCCATTAGGAATGCAAATATTGCATAGATTTTAAAATATTTTGACTCTACCAGAATTCCTGTAGTCACCTGCTCTGTCTTTTACTGCTTTGAAAACCATTCAGATAAAGGGCTAAAAATATCCATTTTTCTTTTTATGTCCATAGCTTATGAATAGGAAGGAAGATGGAGGGGTACAAGGGTAGTTCAGTGGTAGAATTCTCACCTGCCATGTGGGAGACCCAAGTTTGATTCCTGGTCCATGCATTTCCCCAAAAACAAACAAGTAAAAGCAAACAAAAAAAAAATAAAGAAAAAATTCAGCAAACGGTGCTGCAATTACGGGATACTCACATGGAAAAACAATGAAATGTGACCCTGCCATATAGCATACAAAAAAAAAAAAAGAAGGAAGATAACAGAGCACATTTGTTTCTTATTTTTCCTAATCTTGTTCATGAATTTTTTAAAACAAGAGGAGCGAGGGTATGTTGCTTGAAGTGAAATAGGAAGAAAAATCAAACAACAAATGACAACAAAAAGAAACATGTTTTCAAGAAAAATAAATTGCTGATATGGAAGCAGAGAAGACAAGGAAAATTATTTTGAAATAACGTTTTAAAGTCAGATAAATTCAAATCATCAGAGCAAGGAAAACATGATCAAAGTTTGTAGATTTCCTTACACCCTGACCATAATGCTCACATTAACTCTATTATTATCCCTCTTTGCTAACAGGCTAGTGGCGAATTTAGCATTTGGACCCATGCCTTCTGGCAACAAATTAATGTTCTTTCTTTTATTCCATAAGCCCTTTACATTCTTCCTATTTGTTTTGGAATCAGAACTTCTACCTCCAGCACTTACTGGCTGAGTAACCTCAAGCAAATGTCTTTAATTACTGAACTTCATATTACTCATCTATGCAAGGAGAATAATGACATCTTTCCTGTCATTATTGAGTTATTGGAACATCAAATAAGACAGTACTTTGTATCAACATGTATAAATATATTGTTTTAATGAAAATTCATAAAGAAAACGATTGAGATTGTCCAGTCACTAGTTGTTATCTCTCAAGACTAATGGAAGCAATAGTGGGAAATCATTTTTCATTTGATTAGCCACATATTGGGCCATTGTGGAGTTCATATTGCATCCAGTTTAAGTCTCTTCACTCTAATGAGGATGCTATGAAGTGGAGAAGATTGGAGTTGATTAATACTATAATTAAAGTGAATAAATAAAACCATGAGAAAAGGTGGAAGGTATCAGCATTAATTAGTCTAGAGACAATAATAGTCTCCAAATACAAGAAACATTAGTATAAGAAAAAATGTGGACCAGCACCTATTCATCTTCTCTGAGAAATGACTTGAAAGTGACTGTGGAAGCATTGCACAGACATAAGAAAGAACTTACTGATAGGGTTGTTTGTTAAATATTGAAACAGGCTATTAAAAGATGTGGAGTCTCCTTTGTTGCTGACTTTTCTAAAGAAAAATGGACACAAATCAATTTTGAATGGCCAGGAAGCAAATATACTTGCAAGCAGGGAACGAGAAAAGTCAAATTTTAGAGATCTTCTTTCAGCCCTCAAGAATTCTACGATTAATGGTTTATTCCGCTTGTGAATCAGAAAAGAGGTAGGTAGCAAATTTTTCAAATTATCATTGTCTCAATATGCAGACTACAAAAATCTGTCACCATCCTGCAATCCTACAATATATGTAGGGTTTTTTTTCTTTTTTCTTTTCTTTCTTTTTCCTTTTTTTTTTTTTTTTTTTTTTGAGGAGGAAGAGAATAGGAAACTTACTTGCAGTGGTTGTGTTAATCTAACTCGTTTCATGGCAGTGTCACCACTAACCTGAACAAGTTCCCTCTCTTGAAGGTTAAATTGATTTCTTTCCATTTTCACATTCCCACTTCTATCTTCCCCTAATAGATGATTGCTCTAAAGTGTTTGATGCATCTACTTAAATTTATATGTATCTTTGGAAATACGTAGTGTCATTTATAACTTGTTCTTTTTCTTCTGTTTTCAAGCAGTATTGTTTTTAAGATCTATATTATTTTTAACTGTTGTGTAGTATTCAGTAGTGTGCCTCCCGTAACATTCTATATTCCTCTAGTGATAGACAAAGAGGTTGCTTCCAGTTTCCTCCTTCTTTAAACAATGTTGTGAAAAAGTATATCGCCTTACATCTTGCATGTTTCTTTTTGTAAGATCACTCTCCTTATTTCTTTAGGAGTGGGATTGTATAATCACATGATATATGTGCAATGTCTTTGCCTGATTATTCTAAAAAATGGCAGCACCCAAGTATTTAAAAAGTTATTTTTTCTCCATTAACACTCAGCGTTATCAAATGGTGAATCCTTTGCCCGATCTGATGGATGTAAAGTAGTATTTCATTGTTGATATTCTTCTCTATATACTGAGATAATATACTTGTTAGTCATATCTTTTTCCCATCTCTCTAGGGTTTTAAGTCTTTTTGCTTCCTGAAGTTCTCTCTATAGTGCAGACATTATTCTCTTGTCTATTCCTAATATCTATTCTATTCATCTATTAGTCTCTCACATTGACACTTGGATTGGGATTGGGTTGAATTTATAGTAATTTAGGATAGTTGATGTCTTTACACTGCTAAGTGACTCCATCTATACTCATAGGGTCGCTCTCCGTTATTCAGATCTTCTTTAATGTCTTTTGTTATGTTTTAAATTTTCTCCCTAGGGGATTTAAGTGTTAACGATACGTAATATGAAGTTATTTCTCTACAAATTGGTATCATTAACTAACTTAAAGTGTATGTTCAATATGTGCATTATCCCCATTATGTCCTTTATGTCTGTAGTGTTTATAAATATGTACATTATGCCCATTATGTCCTTTATGTCTGTTAAATTTGACCTGTGCAATGTCATACACAGCTCCATATGCAGATGGGTATTGATACATACTTTTGATTAAATGAATTCCCGAGTTTTCTCTTATAAAATACCTCATTTTGTATGAGGTATTTTTTTTTAACATGAACAGGCACCGGAAACAAATATCATTATTACTTGAAAGAATGACTGGCCGACAAACTATAATTATTCAGATTTGAGTATTTGGCAAACAATTCTTGAAAATTTAAAAAAAAAGAGCCTGTTACTTCAAGGGAAATGACTGACAATATTTGATGCCAATAAAAAACAGAGTTTTCAAATAGAAATCACAATTTTGGAAATTTTTATCAACCATCATGAGCTTGACAGCTTCCCAATACTTTAAGACTTTCTGATGGAATAAGAACAAATGTGATTTTAAAAATATGTTGTACATTGAAATGTGGTGTCAAAATTTGAAAAATCTGTATAAACCAAAGACCCAATATTTTCCAGTTGACAATACATGACATTAGAAAATCATCCATTTTTTAAAAATCCATTCAAGTTTCAAAATAGACCAAGGGATTTTAATGCACAGTGGAAAACATTAATTGATAGGGTTTTGGATTGCACGTTGAAATTAGTCTTCAAGGAATTGCCCCTTGTTGAGTTTTAGAGTAGTATCAAAAAAGAATATCCAAAATTATCTAAAAAGACTATAAACTGTTCTTCCATTTTCCAACTACATATCACTGTGAGGACCGCTTTTATTCACATATTTCAAACCAAAACAACATGTCCTAACACGTTGAATGCTGAGGAACATATGAGAAGCCAGCTGTCATCTATTAAACCAGACATTAAAGAGATTTGCAAAAATGAATAATGTTTGTCTTCTCAGTATGTTTTTCTGTTTTAGAAAATATAATTATTTTTCACTAATATGCTATTTGTATCAACATGTACTGAGTTTATTGTTATTTTTAATGAATCAATACATAAATATTTAAAATTTTTCTCTGTTTTAGTTTCTAATATTAAGTAAAAATAGATGTAGCTCACATATTCAAAAGCTCCTTAGAAGTTCTCAGCAGTTTTCAAAAGTATAAGGAGTTTCTGAGATGAGTAAGTTTGAGAACTACTGCTCTAAAAATAAGGTGATTGAAAGAAACAAGGTCCCTGCCCTCCCTGTAGTTGGGGGATATAGGTGAACAAATATATTAAAAGATAACTTCAGATTGTTTCAGAGCCCTAAAAGAAACTAGGAGATGTGATGCAGGCAACATAGAGGTGCTTTAAACATTATGTGCAGGGAAGTCTTTGAGGAAGTTACATTTTATTTGATACATGAAGAATGAGAAAAATTAAGCCACTAAAAAGCCAAGGGAAGAATATTTCAGACAGAGGGAGAAAAAATTCCATCAGTCTGAGGCAGGAAAGGGCTTGCATGTTTGAGAACCAGAGAAGAGGACAGTATGGCTGGAGCAGAGAAGTCATGAGAGAAAGCAAGTATATAGAGGAGGGTGGAGAAGTAGGCAAAGTCCCAAGGACTCTGGAAGCCACCATTTGGATTAAAATGTAAATTCAGTGAGAAGTCAAAGCTTGAAGTAAGGAAATCATAACAATCTGATTAAGATGCTGTTGTGTGAAGGATGGATTGATGAGCAGTGAGAGTGGAGACAAGGAAAGCAGTTAGACAGACAAGCACTGGCATCAAAACAGAGGAGAGGGGCTAGACTGAGCTGGTGGCCATGGCAATTGAGAAAAGGGGAAAGATTCCAGACATATTTTGGAAATAGGAATAGAGCCTACTGATAGAATGGTTGTGGGGAATGAAAACAGGGAGGAATCAGGGATGATTCCTTGGTTTTTGACCAAAACAACTAAGTGATTGAGAGTGCATTTGTTAGGATGGCCCATTACTACATCATCACCACATTGCCATACCATCAGCTTCCTTGTACCTCAATCTCTCCATCAAACTTGCCTGGAAAAATTCAAACCTTTGTTAACCCTAAATATCCATGACTCCTCATTTCTTCCTAAGCAGTGAAATGGGGCTGGGGAAAAATCACATGCCCAAGTTGACTGAACTCTCCTTATGACTCCAAACTTCAAAACCACAATGAGATATCACTTTATACCCAAAAACACAGAAAGTAAGTATGGGCAAGTATTTCAGTTTGGTAAAGCTGTGGGAATGCATTATACCAAAAATGAGTTGGTTTTTACAATGGGAGTTTATTAGCTTAAAAATTACAGTTCTAAGATCATGAAAATGCCCAAATTAAGGCATCAATAGGACAATACCACCTCTGAAGAAAGGCTGCCCAAATCCAGGACATCTCTGTCACATGAGAAGGCACATGGCCAACATCTGTTCTTCTCTCTGGTTTTGCTGCTTTTAGCTTCTGGCTTCAGTGGCTTCCTTTCTCAGCTCCTCCAGGGGTTTTTTTCCTCCTCTAAGTTCTCTCAGCTTTTTCTATTCTTTTTCCTCTTATAAAGGAGTCAAGTAAAAGGATCAAGACCCACCTTACATGGGATGGCTTACATCACAAATTGAAATAACATGATTAAAAGGTCCCACCCACAACAGGTCTAGACGCACAGGAATGTACTAAAAGAACATGGATGTTTCTCGGGTACATAACGCTACAAACCAGCACAGAAAGGATGCAGAAAAACGGGAATGCTCTCAGTGGTGGTAGGAATGTAAAGTGGTGCATCTGCTATGGAAAACATTTTGGCGGTTCCTCAAAAAGTTAAACATAGAATTGCCATATGACCAGGCAATTCATTTCTAGGTATATATCCGAAAGAAGTGAAAACAAAGACTTGAACAGAGATATCTGCACACCAACATTCATAGCAGCATTATTTACAGTAGCCAAAAGGGAAAGCAAACCAAGTGTCCATCAATAGATGCATGAATATACAGAATGTAAAATGTACATATGATGGAATATCACTCAGCCATGAAAAGGAATAAAATTCTGGTATATACTGCAACATGGATGAACCTTGAAGACATTGTGTGGAATGAAGTAAGCCAGATATAAAAAGTCAAATATTCTATGGTATCACTTAAATGAAAACCTAGAACAAACAAATACATACAGAAAGAAAGTAGATTGCAGGTTACTAGGGGATAGAGGTCAGTTGGAGTTATTGCTTGATGTTTCTGTTTGGGGTGATGAAAAATTTTTGGTAATGGATGGTGGTGATGGTAGCACAATATTGTGAATGTAATTAATATTACTGAATTGAACACTTGAAAGTGGTTATAATGGGTAATTTTTTGTATAAAAATGAAATTTGAAAAGTGAAAAAAAAAAGGCTGACAAGTACTGCTGAGAATGTTGAATAACTGGAAAATGCTCATATCTTGCTGGAGGGAATGTAAAATTGCACAATCACTGTGGAAAACAATTTGAAGTTCCTTCTAACATTAAACATACACTGTCCATACAACTTAGCAGTTTCATTCCTAGGTTTATATCTAAGTGAAATGAACACATAACCTCACAAAGACTTATAAAGGAACATGCATGACAGATTTATTAATAACATCTGCTAATCCAAAGGTCCATCACATTGTGAATGAAAAAACAGATTGTGGCTTATCCGTATTATGGACTACTATTCAAGAAGAAAGAAGAAAAACTACTTCTTTCTTATTGTTTTGTTACACATAAAAAATTATTCTAAACAGCATTATAATTAGTGAAAGAAGTCAGATAAAACAGACTACACGTTATCTTGTTTCATTATATAAAATTCTAGAAAAGTAATAAGTGCCAGCAAATTGGTCAGTGTTTCCAGTGTCGGGGGAATGGGAAGGAATTAACCGCAAAGAGAGCATGCTGGTGACTTGCAGGGGAGTAAATCTCCCTGGCAACTGGGGCAGAACTCCCGGGATGAGCTGGAACCTTATTGAGAAAGCCTTCTTGACCAAAAGGAAGAAGAGAGAAATGAGACAAAATAAAGTTTCAGTGGCTGGGAGATTTCAAACACAGTTGAGAGTTTATCCTGGAGGTTTTTCTTATGCATTATATAGATATCCCTTTTTAGTTTGTGGCGTATTGGAGTGGCTGGTATGAAGTACCTGAAACTGCTGAGCTGTGTTCCAGTAGACTTAATTCTTGAAAACGATTGTATAATGATATAGCTTTTACAATGTGATGGTGTGATTGTGAAAATCTTGTGTCTGATGCTCCTTTTATCCAGGTTATGGACAGAGGGGTAAACAAACGTGGATAAAAACAAATAATAGGGGAAATAAAGGGTAAAATAAATTGGATAGATGGAAATACTAGTTGCCAATGAGAGGAAGGGGTAAGGGGTATGGAATGTGTGAGTTTTAAATTTTATTTCTTTTTCTGGAGTGATGCAAATGTTCTAAAAAATAATCATGGTGATGAATACACACCTATGTGATGATATTGTGAGCCATTGATTGTACACCATGTATGGACTGTATGTGTGTGAAGATTTGTCAATAAAAGTGTTTAAAAAAAAGGGAGCATGCAGGAACTTTTCAGGACAATGATGGAAAGATATAAATCTTGATTGTGGTAGTGGTTACACTACTGTTATTCAGTTGTCAGAGCCCATCAGATTAGTGAATTTTATTTAAGTAAATTATATGTTAATAAAACTGACAAAGACGTTTAACAGAAAAAAGGAACCATGGGGAAAAAGAAAAGAAAAAAAGAGGAAACTTCCAGTAGCTCTGTATTTTTCACAGTAAAGTTGACTGCGTTAGTCACAGTAGCCACATGAGTGTGGGCAAGAGAAATATGAAACAAAGAAGAAAAGAATTTCTGAAATGTCCGTAGATGAGTGGCAAAAAGAATAAATGAGTTTTGGCAATAGAGAAGGGGTGACTAAGGAACTATTGATGATGAGGGGCTATTTTGAATAAAACTCGTATTATTTACATGATCTTTCAATAACTGGTCCTTTCTATCTCTCCATCTATTTTACCTCTCATGTTTTCTTCATTTTTACTACTCTTATTTTCTGACAGTTCTTTCTCAAGTTCCTTTGAGTACTCCTCACAGACTTTCCTAGGTCCTGCTTTTTCTTCACTCTTTACCCTTTCCCATCTTTAGGCTATTGTATTAGTTTCTTACTGTTGCTTTTGACCAATTTTCAGAATCGTGGTGGCTTAAAAATAACAGAAATGCATAGTGTCACAGTTCTGGAGACCAAAAGTCCAAAATCCAGGAGTCAGCAGGGTTGTTTCCTTCTGGAGGCTCTGAGGGAGAACTGGTTCCATGCCTTTCCTAGCTTTTGGCAGTTTCTGGTGTTCCCTGGCTTGGAGACATATTACTCCAAACTCTGCTTCCATCTTCATGTTGCCTTCTTCCTGTTTCTGCTTCCTTTCTGTCTGTGTCTACTAAGAACACTTGTCATTAGAGTAAGGGCCCATCCTGATAAGCCAGGATGATCTCTTCTCAAGATCTTTAACTTAGTCACATTTGCAAAGACATTTTTTCCAAATAGGGTTACATTCACAGGTTCCAGGTGGACATATCTTTTGGGGGTAGGACACCATTCAACTCAGTAGTCACCATTCACATCTACTATTCAATTATTGTACTAATGATGCTAAAGTCAGGAAAGTCTCAGAGTTTCTTTCTTTTCTCCTCATTGTGAAAGCCTTCATAAACAATGAGAAAAGCTACTTAAATTGTATTTGAGGTTGGGAAAGAAAAAGAGGCATTTATGGAGGAGGGAAAAGGTGGGTAAATATATTGATTGGCATTTCAAAACTATGTTCCTTCCAGACTTACTTAGTAGCCATCTCTGATTGTACCCTGTATATCTTAATCGCAGCAAAGAATACACTTGAAATTATTTGTTTAAAATCTGTTTTCTGAGCTAAGCTCTATTATCGTATTATTAACTGCTATTCATTTTTAGAATTCCCAAACCCAAATAGGGTACCTGTCACTTCGTAAGCATTCGATAAATATTTTTTGCCTGACTAACTGCTGTGTCTCTCAAATATTATGCTCTAATTAAGCTGGGCAATGTGCACTATAATACTTTATGTCCTTGACCTTTACTTTTTTGATCATTTGTTGGTTTATTTTGACTCTACTAAACAAATCAGTCATCCATCATTTAAATATCTGATTTTAATACTTCTCCTTCCTGTCATAAAAATACAGTAAGTGATTTGCTTTAAAAAGTCAAATATGTGCTGGAGACCCGGGTTCAAATCCGGTGCCTGCCTGTGCAAAAAAAAAAGTCAAGTATGAACAAGCATTCTGGTTTCCTCTCACTCAATTAATATGTGACAATAGTTTGTACATTGGTGTCATGGTCAGGTTCATGTGTCAATTTGGCCAAGTGGTGGTTGGGCAAGTGCTGGCTTGTCTGTTGCGATGAGGACATTTCATAGAATTGAATCATGATCATGTCAGCTGCCTCCACAGCTGATTCTATTTGTAATCAGCCAAAGGGGCATGTCTTCTGCAATGAGTAATGCTTAACCTAATCACTGAAAGCCTTTAAGGAGGATTCAGAAGAGACAGGCTCTTCCTATTTCGGCTGGTGAGCGTTTCCTGTGCAGTTCATCTAGACCCTCCATCATAATCGTTGGCTTCACAGCCTACTCTGTGGATTTTGGACTCTGCATTCCCACGGTCAAGTGAGACACTTTTATAAATTTTATATTTGCGAGTGTTCCCTGTTGATTCTGTTTCTCTAGAGAACCCTCACTAATACAATTGGTAAGGCAGTAGGCTAAAAACTGAGTTTCAAATGATCTTCCACTTAAAAGTGCAGAGCTATAGAATCCTCTCTCTCAACTCAACTCATCCTAATAGATGTACAACTGAAACCACTAATTTAAAATACTAAATAGTGTTGAACTCTGTCTACTCTATTAGTTTAAATGTATGCAATTTACCTTTAACATTATGTTCAGAAAATATTTAAGCTTCATGGTCTTCAACAATTTGAAGCAGTGAACTAGATAGCCATCCTTAAGCCATGTCTGACAGAAGTAATGGATTACTTAAAAAGAGGTATCCGAAACCTGCTGTTCGTACCAAAGCATACATGGAAATCACTGATATCAGTTCCTGTTCACACAGTTTTAGCCTTCAGGTAGGCCTTTGCCATTGGTTTGCTTTAACAAGGCAATAATCTAGCAGGAATGTGTATGGTGCACCAAATTCATTATCCTTTATGTTGCTATTGTTTTCTCTTCTTTGTTGAAAGGGTGTACTGAGCCAAGTTTTACCCATGACAGAGGAGTAACATGAATGCTCTTACTGTTCTTCACACTTTTTCTGAGTCAGCATCTTCTCTCTGGTTTCATCAGACAAGACAGAATTACATCGACTAAAGCTAATTGCATAAGGGTCCTCTATTTTAGGTTGTTCAAATGAAGGAACAGTGCACACCTAATAGTGTCACCCACTTTACATCTAAAAAGCTGAACATCTTTTTCATACACTGCTACAGCTTCTGGCCTTTAGAGAACTTGCTAAATCAATCTTTTTTTTTTTTTTAACATGGGCAGGCACTGGGAATTGAACCCAGGTCCTCAGGCATGGCAGACAAGCATTCTTGACTGCTGAGCCACTGTGGCCCGCCCTAGCTAAATCAATCTTGTAGAAAACTCTCTTTGCATACATTTGTACCTTCCAAATATGGTTATGGTTCTGCTTCTGTTTTGCAAATGCTCTTTTCACATCCAGTACACCTGGGTGGGATCATCAACTAGCAGGTGAAAGGTGGGAATATCAAACACCAGGCATGGACAGTAGCCATCTGGGTTGTTATTCAGTGATGTAAATGTGAACTTAAATATTCATCTTGATCAAGTCCATGCTGCATGGCTAATTACTCTGAACCACGTTAATATAGAGTGACAAGATGATAAGGACTTCAAGTAACTTCTGTTTCAAGGTAAACTCTTCAAAAAGAGTGTATTCCAGGTGGAAGTGTCCAGAAGAGGCATGTGTGCCATTGACTGTGCTTCTGGGGCAGGAGATGTAGGCTGAGTTATGGCAAAGCCTTTGTGTTTTTTTTTTGCATGGGCAGGTACTGAGAATTAAACCTAGGTCTCTGGCATGACAAATGAGAATTTTGCCACTGAGCCACCATTGCACCGCTGTGGGCAAAGCATTTTTAGGAATAGAAGGCAGTTGTTTCTTCAGAGCAGTGCATGAAAGACTGGTTTTTACTTCCCCTGTAAACATCTTCTTTTCACCATCACATCATTTGTGTAAAGAGATTGTTGACATGATCCAGAATGGGTTCATAAGGTGTATGCCAAATAAATAAATCTAGTAGTCTGTGTCACCAAACCCTTTCATCCTCAGCATTCACTTTCCTAGAAGATCTGCTAGTGAACCTTGTAGGGTTGACTTCAAAGCAGCTCTAGCTGCTACTGAGCTAGTTGGCTACTGAGCACCAATGCATCCTCACTCCATCTCCTGCCGCATCACCCATCTGGTCCCTGATCATTCCCCACCCCACCCTTCCCTTGGAGTCAGGCCGTGCCCCTGTATTTTTATTTTAGTTTCCTCTACCTGGAATGACCAGCCCTCTCAATTCCTTCCTACCCATCCCCCACCCCCAACCTACTAGGCAAATTCTTACTTTTATTTCCAACCCCAGCTCAAATGTCTCTCTAGAAAACTTCCCCAGCTTCCCTTAATCAGATATTTGTACCTCCCCTCTACTTTATACATCTGTTGGAAATTAACTCATGCCCCCACAAAAGATGTGTTAAGTCCTAACCTCTTGTCCAAACAGTGTTAACCCATCTATAGCTAGGACCTTTAAAGATGGTTTTACTAGTTAATGTGTGGGCTTAATTGTGCGTAGAATTCTCTAAGATCCTATTTAGATGAAGACAAATTGATTCAGGATGGGCCTTGATCCATATGCTGAAGTCTTTATAGGGAGCAGAAATCTAGACAAAAGACACAGAAAGCGGAACAGGAGAAGTAGAAACGAGAAGGAGAAGCCATGTGGTGGAGGCTGAGATGAAAACCAAGGAAGGCCAAGGTAGGTAGGTGGCAAGCCAGCACCAGAATAGAAGACTCCAGGAGAAAGCACAGCCTGTTGAGAGTTTTATCTAGAATTTCCAACCTCCAAAACCATGAGACAACAAATTCCCATTGTTTAAGCCAACCCGTTGTGTGGTATTTTTTTTTAACAGCCTTGGCAAACTAAGACAATATATCTGTACACCAAAATGATGTTTCCATGTCTGTTTTCCCTTCTTAGTTGATTCTGACCCTTCCATACTTGCCATAATAGTTGACATACCATTAGCCTTTAATAAATATTTGTTAAAAAGATTTATTTTCCTAACAACGTGATGTATACAGAATAGCTTTATACCTAAATAATTATTAGGTTTGTGAAGAGAATGAGTCTCAAATCCCTTACATGGAAACTAGTTAAAAACAAAAGGTGAATCAACTCCTACTAAGGTAGATGCCTAACTTCAAATCCTTAGAGAGAGCTGTTATTGGAATGTCTAAACATTGCTATAATATGATATAAATTGGTAGTAAAGCAACTGTTTTTATCAAGAAGGTATCCAAAGGGAAAATAATAGATCCATGTCTACAATTTCTTTTAAATTACAGGTTAGCTACATTAACTTGGGAATTAAATGTGAAGTCATGACAAGATTATGCAATATAACTTTTCATATGGCCTAATTCAGTCTTGAATGAAGAGAGTTCCTTAGTTAACTCAACTGGTTTTTCAAAGTGTTATAATTTTACTTACTTACTTCCAGGAATTAGAAGTAAATGTGATTACTGGGAATCTTCTAATCATGACAAAGAAATTTTGTTAGCATATAGAACAAATAATATGTGGCTGTGTATAATTCATAAGTATTTTAGATTAGTTAACTAATGGCTTAGCAGGAATTTAAGGAATTTAAGGTAAGCAAATACATACTTCCACTTGCACAGCTTTTACTAGCCTACTAGAAGAGAGGTGTGTATAGCACAGATTTGGGTCTGAAGTCAATGTATTCAATCTTCCCTAACAAAATGGAAATTTTAAAGCATGTGATCTCATTGACGAAAATGAATGCAAATCTTCTTAAAAAGAAGCATGTACAATATAGAAGCAAAACCAGTATCATCTATTCCCTCCAAGTTATGTAAAACACCCTGTTACAAATATCTGAAAATCATCTTAGGTCAAAAGAAATAAAAAGTGTGAGAAAGGCCATAGTTACTTGTATGTGAATTGTCTATGATTTGCTAGTCTTATGGTTTTGGGTGGGAGGGGAGTAGAAAGGAACTGGGAAGGATACCCTGGATTCTAGGTCCTTGAGCTAGACTAGTGCCACTTAAGGAAAATTTCAATTTTCTTCTCTTATAAAATAAGCCCTGTGTACCTGAAACTCCTTGCACAGAAACAGAGCCACTTCTGCACCTTGTACATTCAAAGAAGGCAAGATGATGGTCAAGAAGGATCTTTCTTCATTTCACTGTACTCAATGAAGAAAGTTCTAGAATATGTGATCTATTAACCTAGATCATTCCAGTTCTACTGAAAGATCTTACTACAAATTCCATTCCATTCTGCCCAAGCCCTTCCTAGAATTTACATCTAGAATTAGAACTGAACTGCTATGTGCTTGTATAAAAAATGCTGTCTTATAATTATATTGTTTTTTTTTCCATCCAATAGTCATCCATTCAACAAAATTTATTGAAGACCTTCTAAGGTATCACACTGCTTATTGTCCCCGCCTCATGAAATGTATAATCTAATGGGGAAAACATGAAAACTAAATTATAAAAAATGAACAAATAAATATAATTATGAATTGCAGTAAGTGCTATGAAGGAAACAATAGAGAATAAGAGAAAGGATGGAAAGTGACTTATTTTACTTTCAGGTAAAGTCTCCATGAGAAGTGATATAAATATATAAGTTAAAAACTGAAGAATGAAAAGGAGCTAATCATGGTGTGGATGTGTGTGTGTGCGCACGGGTGTGTGCATATGTGTGTGTTAGGTCTAAGAGAATATTCCAGATGGAGAAGAAATATGTAAAGCCCTAAGGTAGGAAGAAGCAAGGCAGTTGTGAGAGACTGAAAGAACCAAAGGGTAGTACAGACAAGAACTGAAACTGGAGAGGTAGAGGCATGATCATGCAGGACTTTATAAGCCAAGGTGATCAGTCTGTATTATATTCTATTGACATGGGAAGGCATTGAATAAGTTTTGCAGGTAATTAATGGAATCCTCTAATTGTTCTGTGTACTGAAAAATTAGAAAGTATGAAAGTACAAATGGAGCCAGATTAGGTCTGTCTTCTTCCCTGCAGTAATTATGTGCCTCCACCTAGGGCCTACTACAGGCACAGGGAAAATGCCAAATACATCCTTATTGAATGAATGAATGAATGTAATGTTTGCATTTTATGATGTGGTATACTCTTCTATTTTAATAATATTAAAAATCATAAATAAACTGTGGGTATTCAAAGAACTTTCATTATAAGATTAACAGCACCTGTTTTATTTTACATCCAGAATTGGACAAAAAATGAAAACCATAGTCAGCCAGGAAAAGAAGATAAAAAGCAGAGGGAAGAGCCTCTCTCAGAGGCTCTGAGGCTCGGAACCTTGGTGTTCATTTCCAAGATGACCAAGAAAAGAAGGAACAAGCATCATGCCAAAAACGGCCAAGGCTCGTACAGCGTATTCAGTGCAGCAACTTCGCTCACTGCATGCTCAAGGAGAAGGCCATTAAGAAGTTCATCATTCAAAGCATAGTAGAGGCCACAGCCATCAGGGACATCTTTTCTTTTTTTTTTTTATTTATTTATTCAACAGGATGCAAATTACTATAATTAGGGACATTTTTGAAGCAAATGTCTTCAAGGTCTACGTGCTTCCTAAGATGCATGTGGGACTACATTACTGCGTGAGTTGTGTGGTTCAAAGCAAGGTGGTCAGAAACCCATCTCGTGAAGCCTGGAAGGTCGTGACACCCCCACCCCGATTTAAACCTGTGGTTGAGGCCCCATGACCTCCATCAAAGTCCATGTAAGGAGCTGAGTCCGTAAAGACTGAAGAAAAACTATCTTTGGAAAGAAGATAAAATGGGAATTAAACTTAAAAAAATATATTAAAAAAGCAGAGGGAAGAGAGAGAACAATTTTTTTTCCCTCTTGCCCATGATCCTATTTCCTCTAACTCATCCCTCAGTAAATGTCTTTGCTTAATTTAAAGAACTTATTCTTGACTACAGAAACCATATGTTGTTTCTAAATGCTATACTTTTAGGAACAGCTTAAGGTTTTATAGTTGTATGTTTTTTGTTTTAAGGTTGCTTATGCTTGATCTTTTATAAAAAGTATCACCGTTATAATAAATAATCCAAGTAGGAGTATGAGCTTTTGAATTTTTTTTGAATATTTGACAGAGATAGTAAAATATCTCACCTTTGCCTATTCATTAAAGCCATGAAATTCCACCATTACTGCCACTAACTATGCATGTACAATATGGTCTGGACTTCCACTCCATGGCCACACAATTCTGAGCAATGGGTCGATTCAGCAAGTGCTTGATTCGTATATGGAGGTTCATAATGGTAACAATCTCAAACTATGTTTCATGTTGTATTTTACATTTCTACTTTGGATAGATTGGCCTAGTCTAAATTATAGAAACAAAGCCTAAAATAGTTCTTAAGATATTGCAGTCAAATTATTTGCCAATTATTTCTATTTAATTTGCTCTAGTAATAATAATAATAAATAATAATAATGAAGTCTTTCTTAGTGAAGGCTCTTGGACTTTTCATTTTCAGCTTCTCTTGGGGGAAATTTATATGACAAGAATTAAGTACATATCAAAGATATGGGCTGTTGGCTTCGCTGTGAAAATATCCAGTGTGGCAGTGGCTAAGAGAGGTGATAGGAGTAAACCCTGGCATCCTAGTGTCCCATGCTCAGACTCTGGGGATTTCTACTCCTTCAAACAGACATGCGTGGGTACCTAAAAATCTGACCAAGCGTGTTCTCAGAATCTAGCGTGTTGGGCTTAAGTCTGTGAGAATCACTATCCAAGTGGTATGCCTCTATTTAGAAAGGTGGCTCCTACAAGGAAAAATTCTCTAGGTATTTGGGTACAGGAAAGCTGTTAATTTTTTTTTAAAGCAAATACAGCTACTTAATTATATATTTAATGTATTTTCAAGACATTTAATCTATTTTTTGTTAAGATGCCATACCAAACGTTTCATTTTAGCTGCACAACCCTTTATAACTGGGAAGACCAGTACTTCTCTCCGTTTTTCAGTTGAGAAACTGAGAGTCAAGAGGTTTACACAAGTGATTAAAGATGAAACTGACAATAAAATCTCCTAATTCTTAAGTTATTTCTATTTTGTTAGCTGTCTTATTGCCTCTGGTACTTGTAACCCAGAGTTGATATATACCTTTTGCATGATAATAATGATGATATTGATAATTTCTAACATGTTTTGGGCGATTACTATGTGCAAACTCTGAGCTGAGCACTTTTCTACTTACAAAACCCTATTAGCCAGGTATTGCCACCCTCACCTGACTGATGATGAGAAATAGAGGCTTCGTGCTCTTAAACAAATACCTTGTAATGCCTGTTAGAGAGTGGGTAGCACTATCTGGAGTTTAGTTGGAGTATTCTGCTCTCCCTACTCCTTCTAGAAGAGGCAGCCCTGAAGCTTTGTCATCTTCACACTCATTTAAAAAATCTTATCTCTGGACAAACTTTATCTATGTGCCAGACTTTGTATTAGATTAGTAATGAGATAGTTCTATTTTACTGACAGTTGAAAAATGAAGCTCAAAGAAAATGAAGCTCAACTTGCCCAAGATGAGAATCTTAATTTGGGAGCCAGAGCTAGGTTTAACTTCTGACTCCACAATTTCTAGCATTGCTATCTTTGGTAAACTTTTAAACCTCTCTGAGCCTCTACCTCCATTTAAATAATGTTGATGTTATTGCCTAATAATAGGATCTTAATTGTCACAATTCTATTATAAGAATTAAAATAAGAACTCATGTTCAGTTCTTGCTACAGAGTAGTTGCCCAATGAAGGCAGCTATCATTATGACTTTGATTTGCAAGCCTCACACAGAAGAGCTGCTGCCCACTGCTCTCCAGGAAGCACAGAAACCACTTGGGATGTACTTCCCTCACTCTGTAAGGAAGACATGCCTCAGGAAGCCTATCTTCATCATAGAGGTACACTCAACCTAAGTTTCTTCCTGCCAACTAATCTGAAATTTCATTCTATCAGTGGATAGTAACTGCAAAATATGACCATTAATTGTGCAAATTTATGCATTCTTTTTCTTAATGATCAACACCTTTTGGAAGATTTTTTTTTTAATGGCAAAAAGTTGACTTGAATACTTTCCATTCCATTCCTACTTAGTAAGAGATGAATTAATCAGTGAGATGTATAGTGCAAACAGAATGATTGACAGGTATTTGGCTACTGTGTAATGGGGGAAATACACACACACACACACACATACAGATTTTTCTTGCCTGTTGCATAGGAATTTGAAAGAACATGTAAAAAAAAAGATTTCTAAGAATTTAAAAAAATTCCTCAGTGCTAAAAAATCCTCAGGTCCATGTTTTTACGTTTAGATTTTGAAATGTTAAGACCTTTGCTCTTTCTCTTGGAGAGAAAGAAATGTTTGTAAAAGTTGAGATGTCAGAAGCCATTCTCCATGCCTTCAAAGCCTGGGATCAAAACCCCCAGGATGGGGAGATAAGGAATAAACAAAAGTAGAAGCAGAATGAGATGTCTGGTAGAATTTTGAACAGGCGCTCTTGGTTTCTGAACAATCCCTTTGGCACTAATTCATTCCAAACAACTGGTCTGCTCCCTCCTTGCTTCTTTCCATGCCTATGTTTCTTGCTCACCTTAATTCCTCTTTCTTGCTCCTTTCTCTCTCCCAATGATTCTTTTAGGGCCCAACTTGTCTTTGATATCTGGCTCCAGCTTCTTGATTTGTTCTGCACCTGCAATCATCTAGAATCACCTTGGCTCCTTTTGGTTTCTGACTCCTATGCAGGGAAGACCATGACTGGGTGCTTAAATGCTTAATTGCCCCTCTTAACCATTTCTGGCTCCTCCCTGGCTATCACTACCAGTCCCAGGATAAAGGCAAGCTTATAATCAATAATATCCATTTGAGGCATTTGATCTATGAAAGAATCCTAATAAAAAACACTTTCTAATAAAACAAGATCCTAATTAGCTAAATTCTTTGTAGCATGACTTATGTACACTTGATGAGCAAATGAATAAAATACTGGTTTATTTGGTCAGTATTCTCTCTCCTGTTTTCTTATATTCTAGAACAAAAGAAAGATTCAGAGGATATTTTTTGTCCTGCAATTCAATCCAAATGCTAGACTGTTAATCAAGTGGATAAGCATTATCAAAACACCCTAAATTAACAGTTGAAATAATGTCTTACCATTTAGCTTTACTCAAAGCCTTATCATAGCACAAGTAAGCCTTATCATCTATTTCAAATTTAAAGAACTCCAACTAGTAATTATAAATTTCATCTGAATATTTAAAAAGACCTTTCCTTGAATAGTTGGTTAGCTTTAGTATTATTAATTAGTGAACTATCGTCCAACATTAATATTATATATTAGAGGGGACCTGTTCATTTATAATAGCTCAAGCATGCACAGTGATACTCATTTCTGTATTACTGATGCTGTAAACATTTTCACCAGGCATGGGAGACATGCTGGAGCACCCCAGCATTTGCTGCAACACTTTGTATCACAGATAGAGAATCATACTTTAACTCCTTGAAACAGATATGCTGTTTACTATGTATTTCATGTCATGCTAGACTTGTTTAAATTTGTGTAAGACATTATAATACTATTAATAATTTTTACCCTTATGTTACTCCTGCTAATTTTTTTAGCAGCTGTAATTAATTAATTAAATATAGTTTTCTTCTTTAAAAAAAAGATGAAACAGAACCCTAACGTAAATAGTACCTTCAAAATTGCAACACAAACCATCCACTCCCAGTTTTTAGAAATTTTACTATTCATTATTTGTTCAGTTGTATATTCACTAAGCATTTACTGAAAGTCTTCTGTGTACCAGGGATTACTAAGCAGGGTGTGCTGAGTGTATGGATAAATATAATAGGATTATTTTCTCAAAGATCTCATAGTTCTGATATAAGGTAAAGCAAAGATGCAAATAATAACAATATATTATGATACGGGTTAAAATGGAGTTATTTATAATTTGCGGTCCTGGGAGACTTCCTTTTGTCTGCAGAGCCCATGGAAAGCTTCAAAGAGAAGATACAATTTGGGTTGGCTTTGAAGAATGAGTAGGGATGCCACAGAGGCAGGGAATGTAGCAAGCATATTCCAGGAATGACTATCTATATACATGGAAGCTAGAATCATATGAAGAGAGACAATGAGGCATGTGAATTCATTGTAGATGTGGTAACAACAAGCAGTGTGATGTGACTGGAGTGTGGGGAATACATTAAAGAATGGAGAAGAAGAAATTTCAAGGGTCTGGGAGAAAACTTTTTCTGAGAAGGGTAAACTTAGCAGTGATTTGAAAAGTTTTGTGTAAAAGGATTGGCAAAAGGGTGAGTGGGATTGGAGCACTATCTGAGAGACACATTCAAGAGGTTTAGACACGCCACTGTTTGTGTAAGAGTCAAAAAATTCAATAAAAAAGAGAGATGGAAGATACAAACGGTGAAAGCAATAATTCAACATGGTAACCAAATTTGTTTTATATTCCTCCTTCCAGCACACAAGAAAAATTTCATTTCTACTTTTCTTGCTGTTAGGCAAAGTTATATGAGTAGTTCAGTCTAGTAAGTTGTGAACAAAATTGGCACATGCTACTTCTGAGGCAGTGTAAAGTCCCCATGTGATTTTCAAGTTTCTTTCTACTGGGGTCAACAAGGGAGCCTTATGTTGATGAGGGAACCCATAAGATCAAAACCACCTGAATTCATGAGTCAGCACAAGAAAGATAGTTGTCTTGGAGAGTTGCTCTGGATAAAGGATTGTGACGGGAGGATACATAAATTGCTTTAAACCATTGGATTTGGTTTTGTTGTTGTTGTTTATGGGAATGTAATATAGCCCTCCTGACCAAAATGAAAAAAACTTAAAGTAAATATTTATGAACATACAATATTTATGAGCATACAATTCAAACAGTGTAGATGATGAGTTCAAGGCCTGATGAATGGAGAAAAATGGGGCCACTTCTGAAACATGCAGGGAAGTTTAGGGAAGAACAACAACAACAACAAAATAAGAACATTTGGAAGCAGAAAAAGGGAAGTTGATAGAGTTTATTCATGATGGACTTTACATAACTATGATGTTAGAAATTAAGTCTTCTGCTGAGAAGGTGGGTGGCAAGATTGAGGCAAGTAAAATTTTAGAGCAGTTGCTGAGGGAACAGACACTATAGGAATGGGAAAGAGAGCCAATTAGGTAGAAAGAAAAGAACTGCAGAGCAGCAGTAGGTGCTCAGCTTGGTCTGAAGTCATGCACTTACAGTGGAGTCAGTCAACACGATTTTGTCATTTTCTTCAGTAGTGATTGCCAGCCTAGCAGAAGGAGCTGGGGGAAGAAAACACACAAATGACTGTGTTCATAGTAAGGTTTGACAAATAAATTATCATATGAAGCAGACTGTAAATAGTTAAGGAGGCTTGGGAAAATGCTGATAAAGTGATTGTCAATAGCACTCAAGCCAATATTGCAAGAAAGAGAAGGTAGAAAGAGGCTGAATAGGCCAAATGACTCTACAAGGAACCAGATGTTTTAATGGGGTTAGAAGGCAAGTTTAGCAGGAGTATGGGCATAGAAATGATTAAAAGACAGAGTTCATACTTCTAGAGAAAGTAGTATAATTTAGGGTTGAGTGGGTTGCTTGGATTTCAATAACAATTCTGCCCTTTACTAGCTGGGTTAAGTAGGTTAGTTACAGTTTTTTCTGTGCTTCAGTCTCCTGATAGGAAAATAATTTTAATCTACATCAAGGGTTTTTTTTTTTGATGACTGAATGAGTTAATACACATAAGTTCTTAGAACAATGCTTGGCATAATTAAGTACTCTATAAGTTATAACGATAAAATTTATGCAGCCATAAATTTTTAAGTATAATGGGATGAGAACAGTATATGGAAAGAGGGTTAAGGAATTGTAAGGTGAAGGATTTAGTGACTCATCAGTGTGGGCATTGCATATTCTCCAGATGCTGGGAAGAACCCAAGAAAAGAAAATCGTGAGCCAAGTTTGATGTCCTCAGTGAATGTAATGATGGCATGAGATGGGAGAGAGTGGCATAATATGGCATGAGATTCAAAACTGGTAATTTAGTAGTCTAAAAGGGGTTGCCCACCCTCACATCTTATTTTTGAGAGAGAGGGCATGAAAATTGAATAGGAAAAAGCCAAGAAATCTGGCGATATATCAATAGTGATTTACACAGTCTGTGCCAAGAAGCAAAGGTGGTTTCATGCCAGGAATTCTTTAATGATGTAATTTATTACACCAGTATATTAATGAATCAAAAACATATTAATAGATCCTGACAAGACATTTGGTTTAATTTGGTAGTTATTCCTACTAAAAATCTAATTAAAATAGTAATAGAAAGAAACCAGCTAAATATAAGAAAAAACTACTTATACAGAACGAAGAGGAAACATCATTCTATATATTAACTGAAGATACTCTATTTTAAGGTAATTTAGTAAAGTGCCTAGATACATAATACCTGTTTTAAAAGCAATGGTGTGGCTCTATACTAGCAATAACAGCTAGAATGAGAAATGGAAAAAAAAAGCAATACATTCACAATAGCATAAAAACTTTAAAATATTTTGAAATAAATCAAATAAGGAAGGTAGAGGACTTACAAGAACAGAAGCACAAAATCTTACTGAAAGGCTACAACAAGAGCAGGAGAAATAGAAAACCATAACCTGTTCTTGCACGAGAAAACAATGTCCTGAATATGTCAATTCTGCCCATATCATTATACACATTTAATGAAATTCCAATTAAAATCTCTAAGGTCTCAGAAAATTGAATTATTCTACATTTTATATGAAAATATACATGTTCAAGAGAAGTCATAAAGTGTAGGAACATGAAAAATAATGAGAGGAAATCCTTGCCAGAGTCTAAAATACTTTATAAAGAAAAAATCAAAATCGTTGGGTATTAGCATAGAGGGATGCTAAGAGATTAGTAGAACAGAACGAGAATTGCAGAATATATGGGAACTTAATATAAGACAGGGTGGTATTCCAATTCTATGTATTGGGGATATCTTTTAAAATGAGTTAGTAATTTTGAAGTCATCAAGTTATAAGTATTAAACCCTTCTACCTGGCAAAAGATACATGTGTTGGTTGGAATGCATTACAATTCGAGTAGTAAGAAATCCTTATCATACACTTTAAGGGAATTTATGGCCTCAAGATGTCTGGAGGCAGGGACGCTAAGAGTGAGGTTATTGTATTCACAAATTCCATTTCTCTGTGATTTTCTCATTTCTGTTCTTTTTTTATTTTTTATTTTTTAAATTGGCAGCTGCTGAGGTTGGTGTTAAAGTTGATATAGCTCTAGAAGTGACATTTACACTTGACAATGGCCAATAAAAAAGAGCTCATTTCTTTCAGTGACCCACTCTTAAGATGCGGAAAGAAACTTTCAGCAAGTTTCTTCTCCTTGACCCCAATGGGTTCCGTTTCTGAATCCCTGTGGCTGGCAAAATAAATTGATTAGTTTAGGCCTAGGTGTGTGCACATAATGGCATGCATAAAGTGGTGTTCACAAAAATAGGTTTTTCTCTGGGGCCTGGGGGAAGATTTTGTGTAATTTTTACACTCTTTCTTATATCAAATTGAATTTTTAGAAGTAAATATATATTATTACTATAATCATAAATATGATAAAGCCATTTTTATTATGGAAAAAGTTATTTCATAATACTAGAAAGCTGGGGAGAGTATGGACATATCTTTTTCTGTATTTATTGTTTCAATCTCCATCTTTGTCCTGGCAGCAAGCCCTTTTTTTTTGAAGTGTACAATATGGTTTATTGGGGGAATCTTACAGAGAAGTGGCAAATTGTGATCAATCTCTCCCAATCTGGACTGCAAAGAGTAGAGAAGATAATATTTCTTTTGTCTATATCTGAAAGTAATTCTATCTACTGCATTATATTGTCTGTCAACAGTCTTCTTCAGATTTGCTGGACATTACTGAAGATCCCAAGCTGCCATTTTTTATGGTTTTTTTTTTGGCATGGGCAGGCACCGGGAATCGAACCCGGGTCTCCGGCATGGTGGGCCAGAACTCTGCCACTGAGCTACGGTGGCCTGCCCCATTTTTTATGTTTTTAGTGCATACTTAGAATTTTGGAGAGAAAAATTATAGTTTTTGTTTCTTTGAAAAAGGCCATATGCTGAATTTTTTCACTATTACAGTACTTAGAGATCTGTATTTGAAAAGTACATTGTTTATCCAGTGTATGTAGTCTTGCTATTTTATTGAGATAAAGACAAATAATAGCAGCGTATTATGGGAGATAAAATAGGCTTGATAGTTAGAAACAAACTTGAATCTTGATTTTTACTAGCTATGTGATCTTGGAATCTTAACTCTTTAACCCTTTATCTATAGAGAAGATGATCAAAACTAAAGTATCTCATTTTACTATTATTGACTAGTATATAAAATCCTAGGTTTATGCCTATTACTAAGTAAATCCTTGATGAATCTTAATTCTACATATGTTCCTTCACTAGTGCTCTGCATCATTTTAATATGTTTTATATCCATTTCAAGTATGGTAGTTTAATAATTTTCACTAATAATAAGATGCAAAATTTATCTTTCAGTATGATTATATGGGCTCTGAAGTGACAATTGCAACTGAAAAGGTTGTCCATATCTTTGGTCTTCTCAACACAGTAACTATTTACATGTCACATTTAAATAATAAATGCTGTTCATAATACACCAACATTGTCTATGTAAAATCACTTGCATTTTTATAAAAAGTATCATCCTACTAATGCGTTTCATCCACCAATCGATAGATCACCAAAATATAGTGAATTTATTACATTATGTATAAAGATTTAATATTATATTTTTGGCTAACCAAACTGCATATATGAATCTTCTGTTTTCAGATGTTTTCCCACTTACAAATGACTGTTACCTTATCTTAACTGGAGCTGCGGTCAGATAAAAATAAGATTTCAGCTGATGGGGATGCTGATGATGTACTGCAAAGTTTTTTGGCGTGGAAACAAAAATATTTGATTCAAAGGCCCTATGATCTGGCATACCTTTTAATGTAAGCCCTTTATTTTGCACTGATATAGGGGTTATCAAATTATTTGTTATAGATAAACAATTACATAGAGTCACAAAATGTAATTCTGTAACGTGGAATATCTGTATGCTTTGTTCGATACATCTTCCATGGAGATGTCAATGATTATAATACTCCCATTTGTGAATATTTTAAATGTTGAAATAAAAATAAGAAATGTGAAAAAAATTACTTGTATTAGCTCTCAAGATTATATACACATTTTTTTATGCACAATGATAAGACATTTCTTTTTTGACTTATGGATCTCTGCTCATTTTTTAAAACTTTTTTATTGCATACTATAACATATATACAAAGCAAGGAAATAAAAAAAAGCAACAGTTTCCAAAGCATTCTTCCACAAATGGTTACAGGACAGATTCCAGAGTTTGTCATGGGCTACCATAGGATCTTTTTCTATTTTTCCTTCTAGGTGCTCCAGAATATAGGAGCCTAGGGGACTTAAATACTTTTTTATCATCACAATAGACTTTTTTTCCTTTTTTTTTTGTGAGCAATAGCATGTATACAAAAAGCTATAAATTTCAAAGCACAGCACCACAATTAGTTGTAGAACATATTTCAGAGTTTGACATGGGTTACAATTTCACAATTTTAGGCTTTTACTTCTAGCTGCTCTAAAATACTGGAGACTAAAAGAGATAATTTAATGATTCAGCATTCATATTCATTTGTTAAGTCCTATTTCTATATGTAATTCCACCATCACCTTTGATCTTTCCATACCTCTCTTTTGGGTTGTTTGGACTATGGAAATTCTAAAATTTTTATATTGGAAGGGTCTGTCATTAATATGGGGTAGGGAGATGGAACTATCTGATGTTCTGGATCATCTGAAACCTAGGCTGGGCTAGGTTTCCGGACTTATCTGGACCAGGGACCCGTCTGGGGGTTGTAGGTTTCTGGCAAGTTACTCTAGTACCTGGAACCCTTGTGGAATCTTATATACTGCCCTAGGTATTCTTTAGGATTGGCTGGAATGATCCTGGCTGGGGTTTGGCAGGTTATGATAGGTAGCAATGTCTAACTGAAGCTTACATAAGAGCAACCTCCAAAGTAGCCTCTCGGCTCTATTTGACTCTCTCTGCCACTGACACTTTATTAATTACACTTCTTTCCCCCCATTTGGTCAGGATGTAATTGTTGATCCCACGGTGCCAGGTCTAGATTCATCCCTGGGAGTCCTCTCCCACGTCGCCAGGAAGACTTTCATCCCTGGATGTCATGTCCCATGTCGTGGGGAGGGCAATGATTTCACTTGCAGAGTTGGGCTTAGAGAGACTGAAGCTACATCTGAGCAACAACAGAGGTCCTCCAGAAGTAACTCTTAGGCATGCTTATAGGTAGTCTAAGCTTCCAGGCTACCTACATAAACTTCACACGGGTAAGCCTCATGATCGAGGGCAAGGTCTATTGATTTGAGTGTCCCTAAGGTTTTGATACAGTATCATAGGATTTCCTGACTATGGTTTAATAGTTTCATAGTCTTTCTCCCCTCCCTCAGGGACTTTGCCAATACTTTTTGATTATCTGCTTAATATACTCTAGGATGTTTCCAGGCATTACAATAATCTATACAGGATTAAAGAACCTCTTTCTTATTCTGTGCTTCCTGTGCTTCAGTTATTCAAATGAGCTATACAGATAGGTTGAATTAGATTATGTACTACAGAAAATTTCATTTCCAGACCAAATAAAACTTTCTTCCATTGGTCTCAAAGAGTGTGTGTGGTACTAAAATAAAGACACTGTCTTCCTTACCCCTATGTTCTGAATTACTTTAACCCTACCTGTTCAGTTTCATTCTTATCTCTAAATATCAGGTTATATATATATAAGACAGCCTCACAAAATACAGAAATAATAATCACCACTCTGGACTTAATGTGTCTGCTCTAAAAGCTTACAATCTAGTCCCCTGTTTTCTTATAAGCACTTTCTAAAAGTGACCGTACCATTGTTGTTTTTTTCTTTCTGGCTTATTTTGTCGCACCAAATACCTTACATGTTCATTCACATCGTTGCATGCCTCACGACATTCTTCCTTTTTGTAGCAGCACAACCTTCATAAGTATACACCATTGTTCGCCAATCTACTTCTCCATCAGTGCATCCTTCAGCCACATGCATTCATCACACATCATGTAGAGGGCCCAGAATCCACAGTCCATCAGAATTCTCAATTTTAGATAATTTCATTGTTCCCAAGAGACAGAGAACCAAAAAACACACCCTCACCAAACAGGAAATCTAAACCTCCTCTTAGTTCTTGTCCCTCACCCCATTATTTACCTCTGCTGTTGCTGTGGTAGTGCTGATGGTTTCCTTCTGAACATAACTCATAGCATGCAATAGCAGTTTTCCCCCGTACCCCGGGCTTAAACATTATACAAGAATCATATCTTTGAAGTAATTCTTACGAGAACCCATTCATATTTCTATTGTGAGTCAGTGGGACACAGAGGTCTATATAATCCCTTTCAATGTTGCTCATCTTCAATGTGGTAATATTACTTATAGACTCACTAGAGAATCATCTTTGCTCCTATCTATTCCCATACATTGGAGGTCAACTTCATCAGCTAACGGTTCACCCATTTCTAGTTTCTATATATCTCTAAGTCCCCTATATTCTATATTATAGGCCTCTGATTTTACCTTTATGCTGGTCATAAAAGTGAAATTATACAGTGTCTATCCTTTTGTGTCTGGCTAGTTTTGCTCAGCTTTATGTCCTCAAGGCTCACCCATCTTGTCATGTGCTTCAGGATATGATTTTGTCTTTTTTTTTTTTTTTTTAACTTTAAAGATTTATTACTCTTAAAAGCAAATATGCAAGAGGTCCAGATCACAAATACTGATGACCTTACTACCAGGAAAGTATTATTTTTTTTTATTTATTTATTTTTTTTTTTATAGATCAGATGCAGCTTCATTCAGCGTTCCAACATAATTACATTACAGTTAGGCAGTATTGTGCTGACCATTTTTTT
This sequence comes from Tamandua tetradactyla, assembly GCF_023851605.1. NCBI lineage: Eukaryota > Metazoa > Chordata > Mammalia > Pilosa > Myrmecophagidae > Tamandua > Tamandua tetradactyla. The sequence goes on from NC_135331.1 coordinate 135,482,332, forward strand.
TTTTTAGACATCATACCATTCTACATATGCAATCAGTAATTCTTAACATCATCACATAGATGCATGATCATCGTTTCTTAGTACATTTGCATCGGTTTAGAAGAACTAGCAGTATAACAGAAAAAAATATAGAATGTTAATATAGAGAAAAAAAATAAAAGTAATAATAATAAGAACAAAACAAAACAAAACAAGAACCTATCGCTCGGATGCAGCTTCGTTCAGTATTTTAACATGATTACTTTACAATTAGGTATTATTGTGCTGTCCATTTTTGAGTTTTTGTATCTAGTCCTATTGCACAGTCTGTATTCCATCAGCTCCAATTACCCATTATCTTACCCTATTTCTAACTCCTGCTGAACTCTGTTACCAATGACATATTCCAAGTTTATTCTCGAGTGTCGATTCACATCATTGGGACCATACAGTATTTGTCTTTTAGTTTTTGGCTAGACTCACTCAGCATAATGTTCTCTAGGTCCATCCATGTTATTACATGCTTCATAAGTTTATCCTGCCTTAAAGCTGCATAATATTCCATCGTATGTATATACCACAGTTTGTTTAGCCACTCGTCTGTTGATGGACATTTTGGCTGTTTCCATCTCTTTGCAATTGTAAATAACGCTGCTATAAACATTGGTGTGCAAATGTCTGTTTGAGTTTTTGCCCTTAATTCCTTTGAGTAGATTCCCAGCAATGGTATTGCTGGGTCGTATGGCAATTCTATATTCAGCTTTTTGAGGAACCGCCAAACTGTTTTCCACAGTGGTTGCACCATTTGGCATTCCCACCAACAGTGGATAAGTGTGCCTCTTTGACCGCATCCTCTCCAGCACTTGTCATTTTCTGTTTTGTTGATAATGGCCATTCTGGTGGGTGTGAGATGATATGTCATTGTGGTTTTGATTTGCATTTCTCTAATGGCCAGGGACATTGAGCATCTCTTCATGTGCCTTTTGGCCATTTGTATTTCCTCCTCTGAGAGGTATCTATTCAAGTCTTTTTCCCATTTTGTAATTGGGTTGGCTATCTTTTTGTTGTTGAGTTGAACAATCTCATTATAAATTCTGGATACTAGACCTTTATCTGATATGTCGTTTCCAAATATTGATTCCCATTGTGTAGGCTGTCTTTCTACTTTCTTGATGAAGTTCTTTGATGCACAAAAGTGTTTAATTTTGAGGAGCTCCCATTTATTTATTTCCTTCTTCAGTGCTCTTGCTTTAGGTGTAAGGTCCATAAAACCGCTTCCAATTGTAAGATTCATAAGATATCTCCCTACATTTTCCTCTAACTGTTCTATGGTCTTAGACCTAATGTTTAGATCTTTGATCCATTTTGATTAACTTTTGTGTAGGGTGTGAGATATGGGTCTTCTTTCATTCTTTTGCATATGGATATCCAGTTCTCTAGGCACCATTTATTGAAGAGACTGTTCTGTCCCAGGTGAGTTGGCTTGACTGCCTTATCAAAGATCAAATGTCCATAGATGAGAGGGTCTATATCTGAGCACTCTATTCGATTCCATTGGTCGATATATCTATCTTTATGCCAATACCATGCTGTTTTGACCACTGTGGCTTCATAATATGCCTTAAAGTCAGGCAGTGCAAGACCTCCAGCTTCGTTTTTTTTCCTCAAGATATTTTTAGCAATTCGGGGCACCCTGCCCTTCCAGATAAATTTGCTTATTGGTTTTTCTATTTCTGAAAAATACGTTGTTGGGATTTTGATTGGTATTGCATTGAATCTGTAAATCAATTTAGGTAGAATTTACATCTTAACTATATTTAGTCTTCCAATCCATGAACACGGTATGCCCTTCCATCTGTTTAGGTCTTCTGTGATTTCTTTTAGCAGTTTTTTGTAGTTTTCTTTATATAGGTTTTTTGTCTCTTTAGTTAAATTTATTCCTAGGTATTTTATTCTTTTAGTTGCAATTGTAAATGGGATTCGTTTCTTGATTTCCCCCTCTGCTTGTTCATTGCTAGTGTATAGAAATGCTACAGATTTTTGAATGTTGATCTTGTAACCTGCTACTTTGCTGTACTCATTTATTAGCTCTAGTAGTTTTGTTGTGGATTTTTCCGGGTTTTCGACGTATATTATCATATCATCTGCAAACAGTGATAGTTTTACTTCTTCCTTTCCAATTTTGATGCCTTGTATTTCTTTTTCTTGTCTAATTGCTCTGGCTAGAACCTCCAACACAATGTTGAATAATAGTGGTGATGATTTTGTCTTACTGCTGCATAATATTACATCATATGTATATACCACATTTTGTTGATCCACTTATCTGTTGATATGCATTTGGTTTGTTTCCATATTTTGGCGATTGTGAATAATGCTGCTATGAACATCAGTGCACAAATGTCTGTTTGCACTTATGTACTGCTGGTGGGAATGTACAATGGTGCAGCCACTATGGAAGACTGTTTGGTGGTTCCTTAGGAAACTAAACGTCGAGTTGCCCTATGACCCAGCAATAGCACTCTTTGGTATATACCCAGAAGAGCTGAAAGCAATGACACAAACACAAAGCCTTTTTAAATGTAATTTTCTGTTAAAAATATTATGCTTGAGAGAAAATTTCCCTCTAATATTTGCAATGAGGTTACTTATATTTATTAAACATTAGTAGTTCAATTAATATTTATTTCACATCAAACTTGTCTGCTTAATTAGAACAAGGAATGAGTGATTGACAGCTTGAATTACATTTCTCAACCCTGAAACCTGTTTTATGTCCTCTTCTCCTGAGAGGAGGAAATACACTATTTCCTTTTGATCTGATGTGTCCAAGTGTGCTTGAACAAATCCCTTTGGAAGCCTGAGCATCTTAGCAGTGGGGACAGGGAAGAGGTATAGGGTGTCTCTGCACTCACTTCCAGGAATTGGTCATCGCCATCTTGTCGGTTGTTCCTATAGGACCTTCATACCCTAGGAAATGCCACCCCAAGCTGCCACACCTAAAGGTCTATTTTTAGCATAACCTGGGGGAACTGGAACTGGAGAACTTGAATAAACTTACTGACAAGGAAGTTGAAGAGAGCAAAGGCTTAAAAGAGAAAGATGAGATGCATTATCTTTCTTCCTGTGATTTTATTTGGCAGCTAGTGATCCAGTTAGCAAGGTCTAAGAGATAACAAAGGGATAAAGTACTAGTTAGTGAGAGGTGTTTGGGAGAAGGGAAGAGAGTTGGCAGTGGGAAGCGTTATAAGGAAACATCTTTATGTGGAGAGGAGGAAAAGCCATGGAATTCGGTTACTTAAATGTAGAAGGAAGTTGTGGAGGGAAAGGAGGTTATTTAGAGAAGTCAGGAAAGAAATGAAATCAAATCCTTTAAAAGTTTTGCATGTATGGTCTGCCAGTTTGAAGCTATTATGTACCCTAGAAAAGTCATGCCTTTTAATTCTCATTCATTATTGCTGGGTGGGATCTTTCTTTGGCAGTGGTTGGTGGTGCATAGTCTGGGAATGAAACCTGGGTCTCCCGCATGGAAGGTGAGCATTCTACCACTGAACAACTCATGTACCCTGGGTGGAACCTTCTTGATTGTTTCCATGAACATATGACCCACCTAATTGTGGGTGGTGACTTTTGATTAGATGGTTCCCATGGAGATATAGCTCCACATTTAAGGTGGGGTTGTTTATTGGAGCTCTTTAAGAGGGAAACATTTTGGAAAAAGCTTTAGAGCCACCAGAACCAACAGAGCAATCAGAACCAACAGAGCCAACAGAGCCATCAGAATGAACAGAGCCCTGAGGAAGCCATAGAAGAAGCCTGGAGAGAAAGCTAGCAGATATTATTATGTGCCCTCCCAGTTGAAAGAAAAACCCCGAGCATCACTGGCCTTCTTAAACCAAGGTATCTTCCCCTGGATGCCTTAATTTGGACATTTTTATAAACATGCCTTAATTTGGACATTTCCACAGGCTTAGAACTGTAAACTTGGAACTCATTAAATTCCCTTTTTTAAAAGGCATTCCAGTTCTGGTATATCACATTCCAGCAGCTTACGACCTAGAACATGTGGCTAAAATACTTAGAAACTACTTATAATGACTTTGTAGTCATGTGAATTCACTTTATAGTCATGTGAATTTAATAAATTACTTAAAACTTTCTGAAGCTCAGTTTTCTTTTTCATAAAATTTGGAAATTTAATACCTACTTCACAGAGTCATGAGGATTAAATGAGTCAATTGTATGTAAGACACTCAGTGTGGTGCTTAGAACATAGGAAACGCTTGAAAAAATGGCTATTGTTACCTTATTTTAATTTTCATATAGTGAATGAAATAGTTCTAGAGTTCATAAAAAGGGGGAAAAAAAACCCCAAACAAACAAAAACCAATATGGGCAGGAGGGACATTCTAGCTCTTCCTTTTCATACCTGTACACTCAGACACCAAGAGACAAATTACAGATGCATTCTTGGTAGCATAGTCCATCCATAACAAGGCAATTGTTAAAGAGTTTTTATAGTATATTACTCAAAATACTATAAGAGGAAAAATCTTCTGAACTCTCATGAACATGGGTTAAGTGTAGAATGAGCTTGAGGGCAGACCAAAGTAAATCAATGTGTTTCCTTTAGATGTTCTGTGCTAACTAAATGTAATAGCTCCCAGGGGCAAAATTAAACAAAATGTAGGTTAATGCATCAATATTAACTCAATCAAAGACTAAGAAAAAGCAATATAGTACATAGGAACCATAAGATGATGTTTAGCAAAGTTTAAACTTCAAACAAAAAAAATGCAAAATAAATATTAGTAATATAATTGTGTATTCTAAGAAAAAGCAAAAAAAAAAAAAATCAGAGGACATATTCTTGCATTGGTCAGGACTTCAGACTATGTGACTTCTAAGATTCCATTTACTCTCAGGAGGAAAAATTACAGTCACAGACAGAAGGAGTTTAGGGTGTTACAGGACTAGTTCCACAGGAAGTAATCTCTGAGGTGCAGATTTAGGTGCTGTGGTAGTTAGATTCAGTTGTCAACTTGGCCAGGTGACAGCACCTAGTTCTGTTGCTGTGGACATGAGCTAGTGGTACGTGAACCTCATCTGTTGTTCATTCCATCTCCAGTCAGCTAAGAGGGGTGCCTACTGTAATGAATGATGTTTGATTTAATTGGCTGGTGTTTAAATGAGAGAGTTCAACATAGCACAGCCCAAGCAGCTCAGCATACCTCATCTCAGCACTCATAGCTCAGCCCAGAACTTTGGAGATGCACAAAGAAATCACCCCAGGGAAAGCTGTTGGAACCCAGAGGCCTGGAGAGAAGGCCAGCAGAGATCACCCTGTGCCTTCCCATGTAAGAAAGAACCTCAGTTGAAAGTTAGCTGCCTTTCCTCTGAAGAGCTAATGAAATAAATCCCCTTTTATTAAAAGCCAATCTGTCTCTGGTGTGTTGCATTCCAGCAGCTTAGCAAAATAGAACAGGTGCAGAATGTTTGTTGGGCAATATTCTTGGGATCAACGTTTGTAGGGAAAGGAAGGAAACAGGATAGTGCTGAGAAGAAGGTGAACTGTGATACAGTAATAAGACTTTAGCGACTCTGGGGACTAGGATAGGGCAAGGAGGTACCTTTTAATTTGTGCATAGACCAGCCATTGGATGTGATAGGTCTAAGAGTAGAGGCTTAGACATAGACAAGCAGGCTCTCTAAATCTGGGGCAACTCCCGGAAAAAGCTGAGAGCTGATAGCTGTCAGAAGACAAAACTCCTAGCTGCTAAGAGAATAAGACCTTCAATCCTGGGGAATTTATGCAGTGTATCACAGCACATATAACAGAAGTTGTGGCAAATAGATGTCAACTTCCTAGATACTTGCTAGCTATGGATATAAAGTGGACTATTGATTGAGATAGAATGTACTTGATATCCATCCCCACGTGCACATCGCTATATCCCTTACTTTATTGCCACTCAATTTGCCTCTGAGGCAATGAAATAGCAGAATGAAGAGAATAAAGGGATAAATTCTTCACCTTTCAATGTCAGAAATTTGGCATAGACAAACTATTGGGAAGGAAGCAACAGATGTAAGAAGAGAAGTCTTCTCAATGTCTCCCAGACTGAAAAAAGATTCCCGGGGCTTTGATGAGGAGAAAAGGTAGAGAGAAAATAAAGAGAATTTAAAGGCCTGTGGATTCTTGGGGTGGAATCTTGAAAACTGGGAGCACAGGAGTGAAGAAAACACTGTCCCTGCTTTCAAGGAATTTACGGACAAGCAGAGGAGATACATTAAACAAATGAATGCAGATTGACTACTATATTTGAACATACAGGAAAGGGACAAAAACTGGCTAAGGAAGCTAGGAGTGGGTCCCTAAAAAGAAGAGATATTGGGAAATGCACCATAAACAGACATCTTCTAAATGAAGGTAGACAGAAAACATGTGAAAAGCATGAAGGAGAGAATGTGCCATGCTTATAAGTTGAGAGAAGTCCAAGATGATTCTTGAAATGCTGAAAAGGAAAGAATGGCAGTAAAGGTAAGCAAATCCATTAGGAGTTTGGTGCTGTAATTGGAAAGAGAAGAAATGGTGGTCAGAACTTGGAATGAACACTGGAGATGGATAAAAGAAAATGAATCAGAGAGATATTTAGGAGGTAACATTGATGAGATTTGGTGATTCCTTTTGGGAATGAGAAAGTTTGGAGCAAACATGAGAGATCTTGTAGGGCTTCCAGGAAACATTGAGGGCTCAATTGAGGATGGTAATAAAGAATTTTAAATTGTACGTTAGCGCTAATTATCTGGGAATCTAATGTGCATAATATCTATGTATTCATATAAACTCAAAATCAGGTTATTATTTAAGACTCTCTGTCTTTGGTCTTTCCATTCCTATGAAACTATTTAATGCACCTTCATAAACCTGAAGAGAAATAACCTCTAAAGTTTACTTAGGGACTCCAGACACATGCAGTAATTTCCTAGAGGGAAGGGATTTCCTAGAGGAATGTGAAAATAGTAGTTTTGGATCCCAAGGAAGTTTACTGTTCTGGCAGTTCAAGGGTATACTCACTGGTGAGCTGCACTTTATTATTTATTCATTCAAATTCCTTCATTGAGTATGCATTCTGTTGAAAGCACCATGCAAGGTCTTGTGATGCAACCAAGAATGAATAGCAAATAGAGGGTACCAACATCCCTTGCAGTTCTTTCAGTGGTGACTTGGCACCACCAGTCCTGAAGGATAGCCCCCTGTGCTGGTTTGAAAGGATGTATGTCCCCTAGAAAATCCATGCTAATCTAAATCCCATTTCATAAAGGCAGAATAATCCCTATTCAGTACTGTATATTTGAAACTGTAATCAGATCATCTTCCTGGAGATGTGATTTAATCAAAGTGGGTGTTAAGTTGGATTAGGTGACGACATGTCTCCACCCATTTGCGTGGGTCTTGATAAGTTTCTGGAGTCCTATAAAAGAGGAAACATTTTGGAGAATGAAGGAGAGATTCAGACAGCAGAGCAGAATGACACAGCCGTGAGAAACAGAGTCCACCAGCCAGCGAATTTAGCAACATTTGGAGATAAAGAAGGAAAATGCCTCCTGGGGAGTTTCATGAAACCGGAAGCCAGGAGAAGAAGCTAGCAGATGATGTCGTGTCAGTCATGTGCCCTTCCAGATGAGAGAGGAATCCTGACCGTGTTCACCATGTGCCTTTCCAGATGAGAGAGAAACTGTGACTGTGTTCGCCATGTGCCTTCTCACATGGCGAAGTTCATAGAGAAACCCTGAACTTCATCGGCCTTCTTGAACCAAGGTATCTTTCCCTGATGCCTTAGATCGGACATTTCTATAGACTTGTTGTAATTGGGACATTTTCTCGGCGTTACAACTGTAAACTAGCAACATATTAAATCCCCCCTTTTAAAAACCACTCTGTTTTTGGTATATTGCATTCTGGCAGCTAGCAAACTAGAACACCCCCAAACCATATAGCCTTTATCAGCACCATAGAGGAACTGAAAATATGAAACTCTTCAAAATAGAATGGAATCTGCCCGATATACCTTCCTTCCACTTACATCTTTTGGGAGGGCTCTTGATCTCCTCCCAGAGCAAATATTCCTGTTTCCTATGATTGAAAGTACTTACGTCAGTTCCTTCAAATCCCCTCTGCTCCGAGTCCCCAAATAGCACTACTTCTGGGATCTCTTTTACACTACTTCTTTTCTGTCCCTTGGTTTGATGATGCCATTAGCTAACATGGCCATTTCGCATCTGTTCTACCCACCTAAGACACCACTGGGTGTATCTCAATCAGAAACCACCCTTGTTTCTTCAGATCCTTTGACTCATGCCTCTTCCTGTCTTTTTCAGCAAGTACAATGGTAGCTCACTTATCCTAGACTAAAGCTCATGTTTGTGGGTGTGAAAACCCACAATATAATAACCCACAAATAAAGACTATTTATTCTTTTCCAATCTCTCCTTCCCTCAACACTAAAACCTCTGGTTCCAACTCTTCCCTCCTTTCACAGTTTTCACCCTTCTTCTCTTCTTATTGGAATAAGTATTCAAGGTATGCAGAGATTTGTGGCAATAAGATCTAGGCAGGAGTTGAGCAGCCTCTCCAGCAATTCACTGAAAATATCTTAGGTCATCGATTACTGAGATATGGAGAATTCTCTTAGAATAATAAAATATGGCAATTAGCTTGCACAAGCATTTGCTGGGTGTTTTAGTTAAGTTCTCTTGCTAGGACTTGGTTATTTGAATTTTCAAATTCTTCCTATGAATATAGAAACTAATAAGTAATTGATGGGCAGAGGTGGATTCACCAGGAAATTTATGAAGTTAAAAATTTAGGGCTCTTCATGTACCCCACATGCCTTCCAAGGACCTGTGAAGGGCCTTGATAATTTTGTATTATTTTCTGAAAGATTTCCCCCTCCCCCAAATCATACAAATTTCAAGGCCAACCAAACCTGCCTTTGGCCCCTGCTGATAGAATTTTGTAGGTAAGAAATAAACAATACATATAAAGTATTTAGAACCAGGTCTGGCAGCTACTGCTATCGCCATATTATCATCAGACTATTAAATTCTTTATCTATAGAAAGGATTGTAAAGTGCTTAATCAAAATTTTCAAATCAAACTTAAAAAGCTAGACAATTTAATGCAAAATATATCTTTTTTCTGTTTTTATAGGGTTTTGTAGTACTGGCTTAATATTTTCCAAATGTTTTCAAATTTATTTTTTAAATCATAAAGGGAACATGAGGTCAGTGCCTACCCATGCAAAAAAATAAAAAATAAAAAAAGGGAGCATGCGCATGAGTTTGTTATAAAGATCCAAACAATGCAAGAGCGTCTTAAGTTAAAAATAAAAGTCTCCTTTCCTTTTCTCCCCTCCCTCACCATTTCCCCACACCTCCAAATCCCCCCTCCCCCAAAGGGTAGCTATGATTTAATAGTGTGTTGTGTGTTCTTCTGAACCTTAAAATGCCCTTTACAGTTAAAAGTATGTATTTCTATCTTGGAAACAACACTAGAAAATTAATATTTTGTTTTTCTCAAGTGCCATGTCTGTTGAAGAGGAGCAACACTGCATGCAACTAAATGGAATATAGTTACATAGAATATCAGTAGTCTCTACTAATAACGGAAGCCCAGTATGTGAAGAAACCTCGGAGCCAACTGTGGAAGCTGGAGAGCTAGGACCGTTCTCTTAAATATTTTTCCAACTCATGAAAGTTCATTTTTCTAAGTGTTATCAGACTGTTTTCTAAATAACAATAGACATCTAGCCTTGATTTTAACATTTGTTGAAGATCACTGTTTCAGTCTGTTCTGCCCTGTGCAAGGGTGTGAAAGGCCACGGTAAGCAACTTTTAATAAGGAAAGGGAGATGGCACCTGCCAAGGGTCTCTTTTATTTTTCTGCTTAGACTAAATGCTATGTAGGTAGCTTCCTGTATTGAGGAAGAAATTACAAACAGTGTTGCTGTTGGATACAATGATCCATTCAATTAAAGAGTATACTAAGCATAAAGAAAAGCCAACAGATTAACTGAGAAAATCACTTAGAATATGTGTACATATATTGCACAAAATGTGTGTTGCAGGCATTGTATATACTTCTTGGTAAGTTTTTAGGTAGTTTTCGGCTGCCATTCTAAATACTGCCTCAGAACTATTGCCAGTGTGTGATGTAACATTGTGCCTGCAAAATATGTATTCATCTGAGAAAGAGTTAGATTACATCTTCTAAAACTTCACAGTCAAAAGATGGAAGTTAGTGTTTACATTATACAGTTTCTATTTGGGCTGATGGAAAGTTTTGGTTATGGATGGTAGTGATAATAGCACAACATTGTGAATGTAATTAACAGCACTAAATTTTAGATTTACTTGTGGTTAAATAGGGAACTTTTATATATGTTACTAGAACAAAAAATTTAAAAAAAAACACAAAACAGAGGACTGTAGAACACAGTGAACCTTAATGTAAACCATGGACTATAGTAAATAATACAATTATGAAAATGTTCTTTCATGAATTGTAACAAATGAACCACACGAATGCAAGGTGTTAATACTGGAATAGTATATGGGGATAAAAGGAGGAGGTTGGGTAAGAAGGTAAAAAGCCCAAAATGTTTATGGAGAACCTTGTGCCAGACCCTTCCCCAAAATAATTATTTTCCAGGCAGAACATAGATGATTATTCTTGTAGGTTAATTCTTATGATCATCTCATGAATAACTTTTAAAATGACCATCTTTTATGAACTTTTTAGTTCAATTTATTAAGTACAATAAAAAATTAAAGAATAGCCACAGTTCACAGTGAATCAGTTAAATGATTTACACAGAATTGTGCATATATCTATGCATTCATAAAATGTAATATATGTGTAGCTTAATGTAATAAATATGAATGAAAAGCTAGAATCACATATTCTTTTTTCTAATTTATGAATTTGATCTGTTTTATTTTCTTGCTATTACCTACATAAATAAACCAGTTATAATTTAAGTATTAAGTTGTATGGGAAATATATGTCAGGTCAGTTAACAAAGAGCCTAAGCTTTTAAATGTATTCTATGGAGGACATACTTTAATACTGTATAAAGCATTTTTTTTTTGCGTGGTCAGTCACTGGGAACCAAACCCGGGTCTCCACCATGGCAGACGAGAACTCTGCCACTGAGTCTCTGTTGCCCTGTATAAAGTGTTTTTATAAAACAGCTACAATTTTAAACATGTAAGGAAAGCTCTGATTTGAGGAATTAAAATTCCAGGCCATCTTAAGACACATTGCACAGATTTCCACAGTAAAGTCATGGTTGGCCTGTTTTCCCTTTGTATGTATTATAGCACAAAGTCTATATATTCTTGCTCAGTTATATACTTAATCGGTAACACACGCACAAACACACTCCCACACATACACAAAACTCTTTCCAAATTTATTCCTTTTTCTGCTCATTGGGTTTGTATTCCTAAACTGTAGCTAAAGTGCTACTTGGCAAATGCAGCTTCTGCTAGAGTTTGATTGCAAGCATTGAAAACAAGCTCTGCCTAATTAAACAAAAACCTGTTAGAAGGACACAGGTTAGCTCACAGAATGAATAGCCTTGGGAAGGGCAGATCTTAGAGCAGTTCCAGGGATCTAGGTAGGGGGAAACAGTGGAATGAAAGCACATTGGAATGAATTGGTGCTGGCCATTTTCCATATGAGGGTCATGGTTTCAGGACTGAGTCTCCCAAGGAGAGAGTCTGATCAGCCTAACTGGTTCGGGAAGCCACACTTGACTGGGCCTAGGCACCTTCAGTGGCATTACCACTAAAAAGGCTGGCAGGTGGGAAGGGCAAGATCCTCGTAGGCAAATTGAGCTGTGGTTACCAGAAAGGGGAGAAGATTCTAGGCAGGCAAAAACAATACATGTCTTCAGATTCTAAAGTTTAGGATGTTATCACTTAGATAATATTTATTTGTAATTACTCTCTATGACTTCGACCACAGGTAGAACATTCGTATGTGAGAAAATTGCAACCCGCAAGGCATTTATTAAGAAAATGAATTTATGAAACAATGATGTTTCTTATTTATTCTACTTCCCTTCTCCATCCCTTTTGTTACTTCTAAGCTTTCAATGAACATGCAAGGGAAATAGAGATAATCCCTTTGCACTTGAATAATTATAGATTACAACCGGGGAGACCTAGATTGTATTCTCAGTTCTGCCTCCAATGTGCTAAGAGATCATGGCTAGACCAACCCGTTTAGGGGTTAGTTTCTTCATTTGTAAAATAAAGGTGTTAGGATATAAAAAGTTCCAGCTGTAGCATTCTGTGGTTAGATGACAACAGGAAGAGTTCTCTGATATTAGTTCCTGCCACTCTTTCCCAGGATCACCGAATAGGGGAGCCATGCTTACAATTCCTGATTTATTAGTGTTGGAAGAATATCCAGCCCTTGCTGATGAATTGGGATGTGCTCATTCATTCATTCAATCCAATCAATCAATCATTCACTAAGTCTATCATGTGCCGAGCATTAGAGGACACAAGTCAGAGTTACTGCTGCACTCAGGAGCTCACAGATTAGTAAGAGAAAGAGACATATACAGATAGTGTAACCCAATGTGCCAAGTGCATTGACAGGGTATTCATAAGGGCTTACGGGAGTAAGAAAGAGGGTATTGCAGGAGAGGTTTGGATTCTAGGAGGTTCTGGGAGGACTTAAAAAATAAATACGTGTTTGGTTCATTCACTCAACAGGTATTAAGCATCTTCATGAAGACACTGTGTTAGACGGTGGAGAATGTAGCCATGAAAATGAAAGATAGACAGTCAAGGAGATGGGTCTGAGGGTGGAGGGAGGAAAGGAATGGAAAGAGGTTTTACACACAAAAAGTCAAGAAACAGCACACCTGCAGTTATCACTTCATAAAACAGAATTATATTAATGACTAACACTTAGTGCTTGCTCTTTACCAGGTAAAATTCTAATTGTTTTCCACGCAAATTTGTTTTGGGGACAACTGCAGTTTTTATTATTCACTGCCTACGTGTGTCCCCTCTACAAGACAAGTGAACGTAAAGGAACTCTTTCCACTACGGGACATTCTACTAACTTTGTCATCGCAGTGTTGTTAAAAACAGAACAACCCACTCAGCACTGGATCAAGCGTGGGGTTGCTTTGCTTTGTCAGCTGGATGACTAAATTGGAAAAATTTAGAAAACTTCTGAGAGAAGGAAAAATTGCCTTTACTTAAAAAGATACAAATATATATCATAAAACCAAAAAAAAAAAATTTCATCTCATCTATAGATGAGAGAAAAAATAGACAGTTCGCGCAATCTACCGAAAGTAACCAGTAAGAATGCAGCAAGTTTGGCATTTGAACCCAGATAACTCAGGCTCCAGAGTTCGGGCACCTGACTTCTATGAGATACCACATATTTGTACATATGTCATAGTTAAGCAAACAATCATCTAATTAAATTTAGAAGGGCCGATCTATTTTAGACCAATTCAAAATACTGAGCTAGTTTAAAAGAATTAATTTGTACTCATGGCTATAAATGTTTTTCTTAAAATATTACACCATCATTTCCTTTTTATAGCATCTTTTTGTTCCCCTAGAGCTAAATCTCCCCCCAAATTCAGTGCTGACAGAATCTTTGGTCGGAAATTAACTCTTGGCTAGAACTGGGAAAAAATGAATTTATTTGGGTTTGCTTGAGTTAGAAAATGGAAACTTCCTTTGAAAATTAAAAAATGTGGCTTATTTTATTTGTATAAAGAATATAATTCTAGTTCATAGTAATTCCTATGTGAGAAACAAGATCTCACAAATTTGAAGAATATCTGAAGGAAAAATAAACTAATGTGCTATTGTAGGAAAATCTTGCCAGGTTATTTTCTCAGATTCACGTTGTACCATTATCTTTAAAAGTTATAAAATTTGTTATTCTATCATAAGCCTTTTGTTTGTTTTATTAGAACCACTCATTTTTATAACTCTGAATTTATATGAATACATTATCTAGAGATACATAGTTATGCAACTAAATTTGTTTTTGATTGGTAACTGAAATAACTGAGGAATTAAAACTATTAAAAATTAAATAGCATGACATGCACAATCTCACAATGGAGACACACAGCACACATAAGTTTGAGGGATCATGGAAAAGATAATTGTAGAACTCTCTGTAGAATCACCGTAGAACTAGTTTCAATTAAATAATGAATGTTTTAAGTGTAAAGTCTGAACTTCTTAGAACACTTACTAGATTCACAAACCATAGAAATCTTACCTTCCTCTGAACTTCTATGACATTTACTCTCTCTTTAACCTAATCGGCCCATATTATATACCTCCTGAGTTATAAGTGACACTTGTATACATATTATTACCCTGCTGTAGTATTTGGTCCATCAAGACTGTGATAATCACTCATATTGCTCTGTATTATCTAGCACAGCCTAACACACAATGGCCTTCTATAAATATGTGTTAATGATATATTTGATCAATTAGACAGTGGATAATTAACACTAAAAGTTTAGTTTGGGGATATTATTCAAACAATTTGGTAGTCTACATTAAAATAAAAAAATATTTCAAAGTTCCAGTTCATATTAACTGTCTATAACACATGTAAATAGATTTGATTTGATCAAATGCATCAGGGAAGTCAAATTTGAAGCAAACAATTGTTTTAACTGTAAAAAAATAATGTTGACACATATAAACCATGTCTTTTATATATTTTTTTCTCAGCATCCTATTTATATCCAGGAGAAGGCCAATAAATGCCATATGATTTGAATTTATACCCATATGACTACAGATTTGCAAATGTACTATTTTATCGTTATTTCAACAATTTTTTCTAATATATTTTTACATTTATTTTGATAAATGTAAAATGATTTATCAAATGATAAGAAAAAATCAATGATCTTCAACTAATGTAATAAAGTAAAAAAATAATAATAATCTCATTTCTGTTAGGTATGTCACATTTTGAATATATCACTAGGCTCCACTCCACTCTTTCAGAATTTTCTCCTGTTTTTCAGAGAGTTGTATTAATGTGGCTGGTGGAACTAGAAGGGTAAGTGTTGTCAATCACACAATGCTTAAAATTTTCAAATCTCCTCTGGCATCTGAATTTAAAATTGAGACTTGAAATAATATTTTAATACTTATATCAAACCATTTCCATACTAATAGTTTCTCAAACTCACCTTTCACAAATAACAATGAAACCTTGGCATTAACAGTTTTCACCTTCTGGGACTTTGCCAAGCTATGAATATGTATGGCAGACAGGAACTTTGGATGCATTATATCAGGTAAACATAGTTCAGATGCTTGGTTTATATCATGATTCCCTTGAAAGTTTTGTAATATTATAATAAAATAAAAACTCATGCATGGTAAGACAATTGCACTTTTATGTAAGGCAGCTCTCTGTTCCAACCATTCCATTTGCATCAAATAAGAAATCCACGGTGAACACAGAACATGTACTAAGTTCCTGACCTTCCAGATACTGGGCTCACAGACAGGCAGCACCAGTCCTGAGCAACGGCAGTGATTACCTTGGCCTTCAAGTCATGCAGGGGCTCAAGGCTCAGATCTGGCTCCTCAACCCACCTAGTTACTGCTGAGAGAAAGACAATGATTCAAAACTCAAACTCGAAAACATTTTCAGGTATGGCAGTTTGTGACCTTAAGTCACAACATAGCCATAAATTAGGTTTCAGCCACACCAATCTAGGTTGTCCCGTGCTAGTGTTATCCAAAGTTCTTTGACAATGAAAGCCTGCTGAACTCTCAATGCTCATGTTTGCCTAGATGAAGGTACACAATAAAGAAATGACCTCACAAATGAATTGAATTCTGTAAGAAATGATAAAAATTTGGCCCCTGGCTTTTAAAAAAGTTGAACAGGTATTAATAAAAACAATAAATTCAAGACATTAAAGCATTTGAATTATGTTAAGAGTAAAATAAACCAAGATACATGACATTAAACTAAACTCTACATTTTATACTTTTATTAGAAAATGTGAACACATACACACACACAAAAAAAAACACCAACATTTTTAAACAGAAAAATGATTTTGTATTTACCACATATAAATTTAATGTTGGAAGTGATATTCTGGATTCATATCCTCAAATACATACATACATATATATATACACAGCATACAATATATATATATATATATGGTGGGAGGGTTCACAATTCATTCTTTTTCCATGTGACTATCCTGTTATGGCAGCACCATTTGTTGAATTTTTTTTGAGGGGGTGGGCAGGGAAAGTGCTCAGATAGGGAATCGAACTTGGGTCTCTCATATGGCGGGCGAGAATTCTACCATTGAACTATACTTGCACCCCTTCAAATATATATATATATTATATATATATAAATATATATATATTATATATATATATTATATATATATAAATATATATATATATTATATATATATATAAATATATATTATATATATAAATATATATATATATTATATATATATATAAATATATATATATATACATATTGGATATATATATCCAAGTTCGACTCCCTATCTGAGCACTTTCCCTGCCCACCCCCTCAAAAAAAATTCAACAAATGGTGCTGCCATAACAGGATAGTCACATGGAAAAAGAATGAATTGTGAACCCTCCCACCATATATATATATATTTTGTATGCTGTGTATATATATATGTATGTATTTGAGGATATGAATCCAATATGTATATATACATATTTTATATGAGCAGGCACTGGGAATCGAACCCAGGTCTCTGGCATGGCAGGCGAGAACTCTACCACTAAGTCATGGCTGCCAGCTCTCCATCGGATATATTTTTAGACTTTGTTTTTGCGGTAATGAAGTTTGAAAAGTGAAAACAATTTTACGCTATCTTTCAATAATCAAGCATCTTAAGTTATGCTAACACATTTCAAATTTGCATCTCCAGCTCAGACCTTTCTTTTAGAGCCCCTGATGCAAACATCCACATGCTTCTCGGGGGCTTCATCCGGGTTTCTCATGGGGATTTCCCATTCAGAATGTTCTAGTTCAGGCGCGTCACCCTGCTCACCTGCTCATTGTGGAGAAAATGCCCTCTCCCAGGGAACAGTGCCACCAGCTGCTCAAAACAGAAACCTTCCCGAATTCTGGATACTCTTCATCACCTCTGAAGTCCCCTCAGTCACCCTCTTACATCCAATCCATCCCCTACCCTGCTGAGCCCCTCGCCTGTTTTGTGGTCTGGCCTCTGGTCATCTCTTCTGCCTCCTCCCACATGCCCCCCTGCTCTGCCACTTCCCTCCTGTCCTCAGGTCACACTGAACTATGCTCTGTCCCCCACAAGGTGTAATTGTCTCCCATGCTGTTCCCTCAGCCTGGACACTTCACCCACTTGCTCGGTTCACTAATGCTCACTCCTTCACATCTCAATTTAGATGCTACTTTTTTTCAGGAAGCCTCTTCTGGCACCTGACGTCAACTTAGATGTCCTTCCTCTGTGCATCTGTCTTAAATGCCCATTTGCTTGTCTGTATTTCTACTGGATCATTAGCAAGGACCTCTATTATCCATCAAAGAACCTGGCACCTATTAGGTGCCCAAAACATAAATGAATGAATATATACTTCATTAGAATCCCTGAATCTATTTTTTCCATATTCTTGCAAAGACTGTTCTTTTTTCAATTTGAACATGAAAGAAAATTTTTTCCAAGTTAATTATCCTCACCTCACTTGGTTTTATGATTTAAGCTTCTCTGCTTCTCTCGCCTGACAAGATTATCTTTGGTATCCAATCCTCCCTCCAATGGACTGAATAGATATTCAGTGTTTTGCATCATACTATTAATTAATGAAAACATCAGTATTAGGACTGATGTCACTCCTGGAGAAGGTTCCTCCATGGTGCCTTCCTGCAGGCAGAAGGTAGTGCTCAGTCCTGGTCCACTGCTGCCACTTGGCTCCCTTTCCACAATATCTCATCTAAATCTGCTACTCTTGGCTCCAGACTTCTTCTACCTGACACCTAGTAATTGGCCTTGACTTGGCTTCTAGTGTGTGCCCTTGCCTCCTGGCCTGGAGCTGAGATGCACCTGCTGTTTGTCTGGTACTGATCCCGGCAAGCACAGGGCAAGGCACGGTACACAGCTGCCATCATCATTGCCTGTAGTCAGTGCTTTTACTTTCCAAAGTTACTTCCCATAAACTGCCCCATCTGATTCTCTCAGCAGCCAGGGAAAGGAAGACATTTATCATCCTCATATCCTCAAATTTGTAATGGGGTTGAAAATTTAATAAATTTGTTTCTCATAACTGATTTACTCTTTCTCACCTACTGGACAGTGGGTGTGTTTTTTTTTTCTTTTTTTCCTTTGATTTTAGTGTTTTTTTGTGGGTAGGTTTTAAATTTATAAATTCACAACATCTCAGTTTCTTGAAGTTTAAAAGCCACTTTTGGATGCCTCAATTTCTTTTGAGAAAATGCTCATTATTTAAGATTTTCTTCTTTTTCCTGTTATTCCACTCTAAGATATCATCATGATGTCATGTAGCAGGGATGGGAAGAGTGGTGGTAAGAAGGGATTTTGGATTCAGTTCTGTGTGTGTGTGTGTGTCTGTGTGTGTGTGTTCAAGTTCTCAGTGATCTTGGTGGGCCCTAACTGGTCTCTGCAGTTGAGTGACTGAATCATTTGCCTCTTTGCCTCAGCCCTGGACCTTGTCAGGCCGTTGGGCATTTCTGGATCTCTGCTTTCCCCACCGGGACACACAGGAGCTTCTGGAAAGCCAAGAGAGCAGGCCCTGACCTAGACTCCTCCCTTTACCAAGACAGAGGGACTTTGCTGTGCTCCCTCTGTGCAGTCCTGAGAGGAGAAATAGAATGAGTGGCCCAGCAGTGACACTTAAATGCTTTACTTACAGGATGAACTAATTTATCATAACAACCAAATTTACAGAGAAAAATGAACAACTTGCCCAATGTTACACAGTTGGTAAATTGTCTTGCCAGCTTTGTCTGACTATAGAATCCCAATTGAGAACTTTCATAAAACCTATCTTATAAAAAAATTCTAAGCAACGCTTTAAGAAAATGTAAAAAAAAGTGTAATCAGTACATTTTATATAGAAATGACAATCCTTGAAAATGTTTTTCCTTCTAGAAAATACTTCATAAATTTTACAGTGAACAATTCAGCCACAGATTTATCTAGATAGAAAGTTCACTCTGCAGGGATTTGCCTGAATGCCTTTTTTCTGTACTATTGCCACAGAGCTAAACAAAATCTTTCTTTGTTATATTTTCTATTTTATACACTTTTCTCTAGGTACTTTATGATTATAATTGTCAAAATATTTGGTGAATTCACTAAATAGAAAAAATCAGACACTTAGCATCACAACCGAAGTAGTCAATTGAACTGACTGAATTGGCATAAAGTAGAAAAATTCAAAATTTTTCTACTGTACTTATTAGTAAGGTAAATAGAAACAAAATGCATGTCTGTGCAAATTGCTTGCTTGAAAGAAAAGGTTTATATTCAATATAGACAGAATTCTTAGAATAAAAGGGACTTAAAATTGGAACTATTAAAAAGTCAACAATTTAAAATAATTGACTATAACAAAAATAATTTAAAAATCTCTGAAATAGAAAAAAATGGCATGAAAGAATGATTTTAAAATATGTTCTTAAACTTATGGCACAGATCTTGGTTTCTAATACCATTCTCCAGTAAAAGGAATCAGGTCTCCTTCAAAAAATGGCAAAATCTAAGGTTAGATTATACTTGTAACTCACAATTTACAATTATAAAGCCATGAAAATGTCCAACTCAAAGGTTAGGGCAGGGAACAAGCAAGATGATCCTGAAGAATTTTGTAGTGGTAGAGAGTAAGGGAGGACTTAAAACACACACACACACACACAATGATGAGGATATGTCAAAGGGACACAGGAGCCAACTGAAAGAGCTCTTAATAGCTAAAACTGGACCAATTTGAGCAACAAAATGAAATAATATAGGATTATAACCCAAATTATAAAATAAATATCCACGAGTCCATACTGATATAAATAAATGATTGAATAAATAAATACATAGGGCAGAATAGACAGATTTCTCATGCAGAATTCCAAATAATTTATGTAGGTATTCCATCCAAAAGGAGGTGGAGCATAACTCTTCACTTTGTAAGTGTGGGTTGTGTGTAGCGCCTTCCTTCCAAATGGTACAGTAAGGAAAGGGACAGGGAAAAATAATAAATTTATAGTGGAGAAACCAGACAAACACTATTTCAGCCAGTTGATCAAAGTCAACATCAACACTGGCAAGTCATGTTGATAATATATACCCTTGATATGATGTGATAAAATGGCACTTAACCTTATGGCCTTCCTCCCCAAAACACATAATCCCAGTGTAAATTGTGAGAAAGACATAAGACAAATCCTGATTGAGGGGCATTTTACAATGTAAATTGTAAAATTTTGCAACTGTGAAGGTCATTGTTTTGGTTTGCTAAAGCTGCTGAAAAGCAATATAACAGAAATGGGTTGGCTTTTATGATAGGGATTCATCAGTTTATAATTTAAAGCTTTAAGGCTGTGAGATGTCCAGCTCAAGCCATCAACAAGATGCTACCTAGCCTCTGAAGACAGGTTTTGCCAGCCTCTAGGCCTCCTCTGTCGTGTGGCAAGGCACATAGTGAGGTCTGCTGGTCTTTTTCTCCCCAGTTTCGTTGTTTTCATTTTCTACCTTCAGTGGCTTCCTCTCTCAGCCTCTTTGAATGTGCCCTGGTAAAAGCCCTGGACTTCTCTGGGGCTTTTATTCTGAGCTTCTCTGGGTCTTCCATGTCCTTATCCTCTTATAAATTAAGCAGATTGAGACCCACTTTGAAGGAGATGGGTCACATCTCAATCACAATAACCTAATAAAAAGCTCCACCTACAATCTGGCTGCATCCATAGGAATGGATTAAAGGAGTATGATCCTTTCTGGAGCATATATAGCCTCCAAACTATCACAGTCATCAAAAACAAGGAGCACCTAAGGAACTGTCAAAACCAAAGAGCCTACAGAGATATGACAACTAAATATAATGTGGCATCCTGAGTGGCATTCTGGAACAGAAAAAAGACATTTGGCAAGAACTAAGAAAATCTGCATTAACAGTGGACTTAATAATCATGTATTATCTTAGTTTCCAGGCTGCTATTGCAAATACACAATGGGTTGGATTAAAGAGTAGAATTTATTGACTCTCAGTTTTGACTGGGAGAAGTGAAAAAACTGAGGCATCAGCAAGGTGATGCTTTCTCCCCCAAATCTGTAACATTCTCATGCTGGCTGACCGTGATCCTTGGGGTTCCTTGGCTTGCATTCCTGCTTGCACCAGATAACAATGTCCTCTTCTTTTCTTCTAGGTTCTGTTGACTGCTGCCTTCCTGCTTTTATTTCCTCCCCATGGCTTTCTTTCCTCTGTGTAAGGCTTCTAGTAATAGGATTAAGACCTATCCTGATTCAGTTGGGCTACACCTTAACTAAAAATATCTTCCAAAGGTACTATTTGCAATGGATTCACTCACAGGAATGGGATTAAGACTAAGAACATATTTTTTTCTTGGGGTACATAATTAAACTTATCACGTCTCAATATTGGTTCATTAATTATGACAAATGTATCACTCTAATGTAAGATGCTAACAACGGGAAACTGGATGTGAACTCTCTGTTTACAAAATATTTTGACATTTTTTTCTAAAAATCTGAAACTGTTCTAAAATAAAAAGTTTATTTTAAAAAGAAGCCACATATGGATACCACATTGGACAGCACAATTCTAGATCTAGTTACTAATATTTAGGAAATACATAGGACAGAAAAGCATATTAAACTACACTATGAGGCTGCAATTAATAAAATGGCTATAGGACAAATGTTCCAGGTCCTTCAACCAATAAATTGCAAGAGGTTAAAAGGAGAGAGCTGCAGATTAAAAGAGAATTAAGAGACATATCAACCAATCACTGTAAGCATATCTTATTTGGTTGAAACAAACTGCAAAAAATAAAATAAAATAAGTCAAGGTTTAGAGGACATTTGGAAATTTGAACATGGATTTTGTTGATATTAGAGAATTACTGTTAATTTTACTTTGTATGTGATAATGCTATTGTGGTCATTTCTAAGTCCTTATCTTTGAGAGATACATATTGAAATATTTAATGATGGAGGCAAGAAATCAGTGGGTTGAAATACTTAAAGTGCTGGGAGAAAACAAGTGTCAACAAAGAATTTATCTGGTGAGATTTTCTTTCAAAAATGAAGGCGAGATTAATATATTCCCAGATAAATAAAAGCTGAGGAAGTTCATGACCACTAGGTCTCCCTTGAAAGCAATTTGAAGGGAGTTTTTCAGACTGAAAGGGAAGGACACTAGACAGTGGTGCAAAATGGCATAAAGAAACAAAGCCCTCTAGTAAAGGTAACCAGTTGGGTAATTAGAAATGCCAGTACTATTTTGTATTTTTGGGGTATGTAACTCTGCTTTTCACTTCTTATAGGTGCTAAAATGCAAATGCATAAAAGTAATGATAAATTCATGGTTTGGGACTTACCAAGTTATAATTTGTAAGAAGCACAAAAAGGTGGGGGTTAAAAAATTTTCCACAATAAAAAGCTAAATGAAATAAAACCTACACACAGAAAATAACTATCTAATAACCTCCACTATAAATAGTACTCTATTTCTAAATGGTAAAGTGTTTCCCACCTACAGATCACCAATTCTTAAAATAGTAGCTTGAGGATAGAAAGTGACATTTAAACTGTGTCTGCAGGAAACCAAAAACCTACTGGTTGATTTAATTAATCCTGACAAAGAACTAGTCAGATTAGAATAAGGAAAAAACAAAACTGTTCATTTTGCTGAGTTTACTGAGTTGTACATAGTGCCATGCATATAATAAGTGATTAAAATGGGCTTGTCAAACAAATCAGTGAATTTAATATATTTTTTTTTTGCGATTTAATGAAGATATGATTTGACTGTGATCAAACAGCAAATGTAAGAAGGGAACTCAGAAACAAAAATAAAGGTCACTATAGGGAAAATTGTGAGGAAGGCAGCATTTATTTTCCAGATGTTTATGTGCTAGGGACACTGCTGTGAACACACATAACCTAAGATGATGACAAGAACCAGATCACGAAATTATCATAATAATAATATTAGTTATCATGAGTTGTAAACTTCATATTTGTACTGAACAGGTATTTCAATGATTTACAGACTTTTTTTTTTAAGTCATGTCCCTGATATATAGAATCCTGTAAAATTTACAAAACACTTTCATTTTGCAGCATACCATGTTACCTAATTTTGTGAATCAGAAAATCGTAACATTATCTCTGCTTCCCAGATAGGAAATTGAGGCTCTGGAACACTATCTGGTGTTCTTATTGCCAGAAGTGGCGGAATGGGCTCTGGAACCCAGGGTGTTTTTGGCACCAAGTCCAGAGCTTTCTTTTACACTTTGCTGTCTCTCATAGAGAAGTACATAGTATATTCTTGTTGCTTCTACTTGGCTTATAGTGGGAAGAAAGTTGGTGTGAACAAATATCTCTAGTTTAGGGACTCAAATAACCTTCTCTTTTGCCAATCTCTAGCATTTAAATTGTGTGGGTAAACTGTCGCTTCCTTTTAATGACTGTATTTTGTAAATAGTCTATGTTCTAGTCAAAGTAACAGCTCCAATGATGTTGCATCTTGTGTGTTCAGTGATGCACAGCTGAAATCCAGAAATTAAGCTCTGTGAGGATGCTAAACACTGTTCTCAACATTATTATATCCTTTGATGTTGAAATACAATAACTATAACGTGAATTAATACAAAGCTCATCATTCTGGTCTAGTTATTTGGTGAATGGCTTTATTCTTTCATGATGCCTTCCTCAAGGAGGACTTCCATTTCTCCTTAATAGATTTAGACAATTTATCCATTTTGTCATGCCTTTGCTGATGCTTTAATCTATTTTCCAGATTATTTTTTTTGTGCACAGAAAACCATTCATAACAGCTTATGTATGATGGTTTTCACCATCAGTTAATGACCATTTTTATTCAAACTTTCTAAACAAGTCTATCCCTTGCTTTGTCTATATTTTAAATCTGTATTTTATAGATTTATATAAAATCTATATTTTAAAACTTCTCCCCTAAACATTTTTGCTTTTGTTTTTAATTAAAGCCTCCTCTTATGGTTTCTTCCTGAGTATCCCCTTACAGCTATACAGATACTTGTTTTGCACAGCAATCTGTATGATATAGATATGTATTGCAACAGGATTTAAGTGGATTTAATCATGATGCAGTTTAACATTTCAAATATGTCCATATTTCAAAGACCACAGAAGAACTTAACAGCTTGTGCTCTCTGTTTCAACAATATGAACAAACCAAATTGTCAGACTATACCAGTAGAAAACAAATGTATTGTTAAAATTGTTTCACCTATTCGTTGCAAGCAGCTTGATCACATTGGAGAATATGATCCAGAGGATTGCCAAAGTGTTTTCCCACTTTACCGCATGTGGAATACTCCAACCAGGAGAACCTGATATCACTTCACAAACACAAATTGAGGAAACTGGAAGAGATAGACTGAAAGAGATTTCTGGGTTGGAAAGAAAAAAGTGCCTGGTAGACCATGGCAGAGCAGAAGTGTATGTACCTGGGTAAGCACCAGAAACTTTGGTGAGGGTCAAGGATGGGGACTTGGTACTGAGGGACAGGGAAATTTGATATCCCTGGAGTATTTGCACTGGCGAACTAAGGACACCATGTATATATATTATCCAGTGACTCGTTTCCCTGATTCACCAAGTGTATTGCTGCTGTGACAAATTGCTACAAATTTAGTAGAATAAAACTATGCAAATGTATTATCTTATATGTCTGTAAATCAGAAGTCCTGTAAGGCTCTCAATGGATTAAAATCAATATGTTGGCAGGGCTGTATTCTTTTCTGGAGGCTCCAGGGAAGAATCCATTTCCTACTCATCTGGGTTGTTGGGAGAAAGTAGCAGTTGTGGATCGAGGTCCCCATTTCCTTGCTGGCTGTTACCAACTTCTAGGGGCTGCCATATTCCTTGACTCCATCTTCAAAGCCAGCAGAGCAGGTCAAGTTTCACTCATATGGAGCCTCTCTGATTCTTGGTTCCATCATCACGTCGTCCTCTCTGACCCCAGCTGAGAAAGAATCTCTGCTTTTAGGGACTTACATGATTAGATTGGGCCCACCTGGTCAGTCCAGGATAATTTCCCTATCTCATGGTCCATAACCTTATTTACAAGTCACAAAGTCCCTTTAACCCTATTAGATAACATACTCACAGGTTCTGGGATTAGGACCTGGGTTTTTTGGAGGCCATTATTTTACCTACCATATGACATCAAGAGAACTGTGATAGAGACTTGAGGTGGGGGCTCTTTCTGGCCTCCAGCTGGACCTACTACCATACTCCCCATACATTCTAACCCTACAACATTATGGTTTTGTTTCCGCTTACCTGATTTGAAAAGCATACCATCTGTTATTTCCTTCATTATTCATCAACAATAATATCCAGGAGTGTGTGAACTTGACTGAGAAATCAATTTTTGTGTTTACTGAAAATGTACATATTAATTTTTACTTAATGTGTTGTGTTGACAAATCATCTATCTTCCAGGGGTGGAGCCAAATATTTTCCCAAATTAAACATAGTCGTTAAGCATCACTGTAAAACAAATCATAATATATTTAGCAATGTTAGCCAATGTTGGTGTTTTGAATAAATGAAAATGCAAATAGATGGATTTCTTTAGAGGGCTTCCAGGGAATTCCTGCCTCCTTCTTGGTCTTTGACCTAGTTGGTCTCAGGAGACCAGAAGATTATCTTATCATGCACTTAGGTCTAAAAAACAAATGATCCCACACCATTTAAAAATATTTTCTTATTTTTTAAAGCTTTTTTATTGTATAGCATAACATATAAACAAAGCAAAAAAATAAAAAAGCAATAGTTTCCAAAGCACTCTTTGACAGGTAGTTACAGGACAGATCCCAGAGTTTGTCATAGGCTACCGCACAATCCTCTCAGATTTTTCCTTCTAATTAAAAATGATCATATTTCATTTTTAAAGGCAAGTTTTGAAGCAGAGGATAAATACTTTTTAAAAACTCTTTTTATTTATTTTAATTTTTTCTCGGGATGTATACTTTTGATGTAATTTTATTGAGGAATGACATTTAGTTTTTTTCCATTTTACAAATCAGAGGCAAAAGCAAATATGCCTCAAAGCTAATGAAACTTGAGTTTCAAGGTTTCTAATTTTATAATAGTAATATTGGTTTTTTTTCTTAAAGAGGATCTCAAAAATTACATATGCTTCAGACCCCGTAAAACCTGGATCCACTGCTAAATGAAGGAGTTTTCTCTCTATATTGCATAAATATTTAATACTCGCCATAAATATTTTCTTTACATTAATGTATATTTGGTCATATTATTTTGCTGATTTCTATGTCTTAGGTGTGATAGACTATTTTATTTGTTCACAATTCTTCATTCCTCTCCACCCTTTCCACATTTCCTTGCAGTGCAGTGTATTTCCTGGTCCCATTGACTTTAGGCTTGGTCATGTGCCTTGCTTTGGCCAATGGAGTGTGAGCAGAAAAGACGAAGGCTATGTTTCCTAGCAGAAAACGGCAATGCCCTTGTGTGGTTTGGCTCTGTCCTCCTTGACTTCTGCCCTTTGCTGTGAGTACTGCATGCCCTGAATAGTGGCTGCTGCTTCAGCCTGGGTCCCAGAATGAGAAAATACATAGAGCCCAGCCAAGTTAGGCATGAGCCGAGCCCAGCTGACCTGCAGCTCTCATGTCATTTAAGCAAGAAGCAAATGATTGTGGTTGCCCTGAGACTTGGGCATCATATGTTACTGTAGTAAAAGCCAGGGTAACCATCATTTGGCTTATTTTTCCATTTCAACAGAACGTATTTCTTTTAAACACACATATATGGGTGTTTTCCTGGGTTTGCAGTGCGTATATCACAGACACTTCAGTTGCATTTAACTAGACTGCTTTTTAGTGGTTGCCAAGGACTGGGTCATTAAATGCATATCTTCTCTTCCCTGGAGATAGTCCTTTGTAACCTTTTTTTTTTTATTTAAGTAAATTGGCAGGTATACATGAGGAAGGATCTTACATCACTGGGGATTTCAGATCCCAAGCCTGTGCTACGTGCTCACCATTTTCTGAAGATGAAAAATCCATGTCTGTCTGTTTTCCTGAAGTTAATTTATGAAATATATTCAATTTTTCTATCGAATTATTTTTAATTATGCTCCTATAGGATTCGTGCAAATTTCCCCTACATGTTTATCTGAAAACACATTACACAAAATGAGCCAGGTCCTCTGATAGACACTATTTACGTTTTAAAGCATCTATTTGGAAGTCTTTGGATCCTCTCCAGCATGGTCAAATTAATGTTATTTCAATTTTTGCATTTCCATGAACTTTCCCCAGTCAGTGATAAGAGATGTTATTTTTATATGTGTATTCACTAAATATATCATTTCCTTAAACACCCAAGATTACTAAGAAATCTATCCTTTCCCTAAAAGGTGGTGTGATGCCAAACTATGAACTTTTTTTTTAACTACGTGAGGTGTATCACTCTTGAGGCCCTGTAATATGTACCTGTTGAAAAACTGGTCCTTGGTTGAAGGAAGAGCTCTCTTTGAAAAGCAGCCTGGTATTCTCCTTATTTTACAATTGCTTTGATGGGCCTAACTGAATGGGCACTCTTGGCCCTGTTTCTCAACTGTTAAAAGTCTCAATTGTTAAAAAACGTTTCTGCTGCCTGACACACCAGCACTACAACAAGGGGGGAACAGGATTTGGAAAGGAATTTAAAGCTCAATAAAAAGCTCAAAGATATAAAAATATATAATCAATATGCTTGTATATTTAAAACTATCGTTATGTGTAATTCATGACTCTTAAAATGTAAAATGTACTGTAAATTCTTTAAAGATAGGTAGAATATAGCCCGCACATTGCCTATTGAATTAGTGTTTTTAAAAGTTATGCTCCTCCAAATTAGAAAAATGTATCAAAAGCCTTTAAAGTATTCATAATCTTTGACCCAGTAGTTCCACTTCTAGAGATCTATCATGAGGAAAAAATCTTAAATGTGGCCAAATAATTATACACAATGATATGCATTAGAATATTGCTTATAGTAATATAAATTTAAAACAAACAAATGTCCAAAATAGAGGAATGAGGAATGTTTTAAATGTAAATTATGGCACATCTAGATGATGGCGTTATATGCAACAATTATAATGATGTTTACAAAGAACTTTTAATGTGGGAAAGGTTTCGGAGAGCAAAAAGTGGTGCAAAAGTTATTCTATTTCAAAAATTGTTTATTTTAGTAAGATTTTACAATGGTTTATATAAATATAAATAAAAAAATAGTAATGAACATAGAGATAAGAAAACATGGAAAATAGGACCAAAAAATCTAAACAGAAAAATATGAAATTTGACTCAGAGTGAGTTTTGTCCATTCTGGGATCTTTAGCAGGTGA
The DNA here is from genome assembly GCF_023851605.1 of Tamandua tetradactyla. Lineage (NCBI taxonomy): Eukaryota > Metazoa > Chordata > Mammalia > Pilosa > Myrmecophagidae > Tamandua > Tamandua tetradactyla. The sequence goes on from NC_135331.1 coordinate 135,511,045, forward strand.
TGCCAACAAGATCAGCTACATAAGTATGTAAATGAAAAATGAAATTTCATTATAATCTCAACTAGCTCAATGTATATATAACTTGTGGAATGGTTAATTTCATGTATCACTTGGCTAGGTTATGGTATTAATTGCTTGGTCAGACTAGTATGGGCCTATTTGTTACTATGAAGTATTCCATATACAGATATAAATGATTAGTCAGTTGATTGCATCTATAACTTATGACATCTATAATCAACAATGGACATTGCCTTCAGCAATGAGAGAAGTCTCCTTCTCCAGTTAGTCAGATGCCTTACAGGGAGAACTAAAGATTTCACTAGTGAGAAAGAAGAGTTTCTATCTCTATCTCAGCCAGCCAGCTTTTCTGGAGAGTTCATGGTCACCTTCATGGGAGTTCCCAAATTGTGGCTTCTCCTGGGGAATTCAGCATTACCATGGAGTGCCAACTTGCAGTATGGCTACAGAATTTGTACTTGCCAATCCCAATGGTCACATGAGTCAATTTCTATATCTCTTAATATTTGCATATGTAGGTATGTATATTCCCTGTCAGTTCTGTTTTTGTGAGAGCCCTGACTAATACAACCTAGAAGGTAATATGCCAAAATTTCAGCAAAGGTTATTACTAGGTGGTGGTAGTAATTGTAGGTTTTTCTTTATACTTTTAAATATTTTCTGAAATTTTCACAATCGACTTATGAAATGATTAGGAAAATTTTTTTGAGTCATGCTTTTGTGCATCTTGGTGACTTTGGTAGAAATTTGTTAATTGCCTCAAAGGTGAAAAAGGAGAAGGTTTCAAATATGCAGCTCTAGTGACAGGTGGCATTAGCCACAGAAGGAAAAGAAAAACTCCAAGGAACAGAACTCAACATGGTGTGGCTAAAAGGCCACAGGCCTTATTATCTCTCTGCAAGTGAAGATGTGTGAAGTCCCTGGGTCCATGATGGAAAGGAGTACTGGGAGGAGCAGGCTTTCCTGGCCACAGTCTGATCACAGGGCTGCTTGCCATAAGTAAGGAACAGAGCGTTGGAGAGCCTAATGCAAGTAGAGAAGAAGGAGGGCTGAAACTCTAGAATTATCTCCTGGCAGACACAGTTAGTGTTTGCTTTTGTTGTTTCCCAAGAACCCAGTTTTACTCTCAATGCTGTACAGTTCCATTAATTCAGGCAAATTTTAGGGTAAGTCAAATGGGAAGTATGTAGTCTCAAATCATGGTTCTGAAAAAATTTGACAGCTTTATTAAGATATTTATATGTCATAAAATTCACAATTTAAGTGTATAATACAATTGGTCTTAATATATTTACCAAGTTGTGCAACCATCGCCATAGTCTAATTTTTTATCACCATAGAAAGAAATCTCATACCCAGAGAGAGCACTCCTCATTCTCCTCCACCCCTAGCCCTAGGTAACCAGTAATCTCCTTTTTTGTCTGTATATTGGCTTCTGATGGATAATCCATATATATGGAATCATACAATATGTTGCCTTTTATGACTGGTTTCTTTTTGAGGTTCATTCTTACTGTAGCATGCATCTGTACTTCATTCCTTTTTATAGCCAAATAATATTCCATTGCATAGATATACCACATTTTATCTATCCTTCACCAGTTATTGGACAGTTAGGTTGTTTTCACTTCTTGGCTAGATTTGTAAGTTGTTAATAGTTTTTCCTTCGTGGAGCTCATGTCTTAAAAGTTGTTCTTTATGAAGGTTTTATTTGGGTCACTAATTTATCCCATTTGTATTAATGAAAGACATTAAGTGACCTATTCAAAGTTTCCTAATAGCGCGAGATGATCAATTATCAATTATCCTTTTTTTCATACTAATTGTCATAATCTAAGACAAAGATCACAGAAACTTGACATTTTAGCTAGTTCATGCAACTTTAGTTTAAATGTCTCATTTCTATAACATTTTCTGATATAATGAAAATAGTGCAGAGATTCCCACCATTAACTCTGAGGCCACTGAGGGGTGTGGAGATGGGATCTGAGGTTGGGAGTTCCTGTTTCAAATTACGGAGCAGTGTAACAGGCACTTAGCTTTATTGTTTTCAATTACATAAAGTAACTAGGACTAATTTCCAAAGCATTAGCATAAAATGTCTCCAGGGCATTTGGTTTAATGAACAGTTAGAAGTGATCTACAATGAACATATTTGTTATTATATATAAATGGTTCTTCTAAGGAGCTTTAGAGTTTCCTTCCTAGGAAGGTAAAATCTGGTTTAGACTATTCATTTGTTTTTGTTGCACAGAACAGGAGCCTCACCAACATGTTCAATCCCAGTGATACTCAGTGGTCTCCAGAATAGTGAGCACAAGTCTCTCCCTGTTGGCCTTCCACACTGCTTATTCCGACCCCAGGAGGAGAAGGTGATCTGACTAGTCTAATTTCAGGACACTGAAGGGGCCACTTTTTCCAAAGGTGGAATTACCAAGTGGGGCTAAAGGATTTTAAGTCTTCCTTTGTTCAAAAGTGGAGAACAAAATGAGCTTGGTAAAATAAAGTAATGTCTCTGTCATATCAGCTCTGGGCTAGGTATTAGGGAATGCTTTCTATTGTTCTCTGTAGGCTGAATTCCATTCCCTCTGGAGACTCCTCATCACATTTTAGTAGTAAATTCTGAGATTTGGGTTTCAAGTTAGTCATTAATGGGGATTCATCTGGGGTTGGATCTCTGAATACTCCTGGCTGTCCAGGTCCAAACTCCATCTCAATAGTATCAAGTAGTACCTGAATCAATGATCATAGATTCTGCAAGTAAAATTCAAGAGTTTGCTGGATCTATGTGATTAGGTGGGTTTTGTTTTGTGTTGCAAAAAATCTGCAAGAATTCAGTAGTGTGCCAGGGCTTTGGCTCTTCCTGATTTACCTTGTTGGATTTTTTTTTTAAGCATTGAAACAATTTCGCCTTGAGTAAACACTGCTGAGATTTTAATTTAATCCAAGTACTCTAAGGAAGAGACTCTAACTATAGGGAGTCCTGTGGTTAAGAGATGGGTTCTAGAATAGACTGCCTTGATGTCAAGCCATGTACTTACTTTTCTGTGCCTCAGTTCCCTATCCATCAAACAGGGCATGAAAATGATGATGACTGCCTATTTGTAAATATGTGGATTGGTTTGCTTATCCCACATTCTACCCCTCTCCTAGGCTTCTTCTACCACAGAGGTAGGGAAGATAAAAATCTTCATTTTACAAACCTCTTCGCAACTAGGGTTTTGAATGTCATCTAAATTCTGTCGTTTAGATGGAATTGTTTGAATTTTGGAAGGCAGACATGACGAGTTCACTGTCTTACCTCACTTGGCTGTTTTTCTGCTGGTGAACATGGTTCTGGAGACATGAGGTTTCATTTGCAGTAGGACAGTGGTGGGAACTGCAATAGCATCTTGAATCTGGAATCCTATTCTAGGATGTGCTCTTGTATTTACTAGCTGTAGTAGAAGCCTTGTGTTCTAGTCTACCAAAACTGCCTGAGTGCAACACATCAGAGATGGATTGGCTTTTAACAGAAGGGGATTTATTTAGTTAAAAACGTATAGGTCTTCAGAAGAAAGGCAGCTAACTTTCAACTGAGGTTCTTTCTTACATGGGAAGGTACAGGATGATCTCTGCTGGCCTTCTCTCCAGGCCTCTGGATTCCAACAGCTTTCCCTGGAGTGATTCCCTTCTGCATCTCCAAAGGCCTGGGCTGAGCTGCGAGTGCTGATATAAAATATGCTGAACTGCTTGGGCTGTGCTGTGGTGAGCTCTCTCATTTAAGCACCAGCCAATTAAATCAAACATCATTCATTGCAGCAGGCACATCTCCTAGCTGACTGCAGATGTAATGAGCAACAGATGAGCTTCACATGCCATTGGCTCATGTCCACAGCAACAAAACTAGGCACCTTCACCTGGCCAAGTTGACAACTGAAACTAACTAATACACCTTGAAAGTAGCAGTTCTCCTAGTGGGTCAGTTCTACATTCTTTGGATATTACTTTTGGATGCCCAGTCTAGAATCTACTCCTCCAGTCCTTGCAGCAATTTTGTAAGTACTACTTCCTTGTTTTAATCCCAGCATCCTTAAAGTACCTAGAGTGGTTCATATATTCCGTGAGGAATTCTGACCAAATAATATCTCATGGGGTTATTGTGTGAAGGAAATAATATAGGGAAAGCACTAGTGATGGTATATACTTATGTACTAAGTAATTGTAAGCTTTCTTATTACCATGAATGATGACTAAGAAAGTGAAATGAATTCTTACAGGATCCTCCAAAGAGTTTCATTTTCAGAGATGAGTCTGGTTCATACATCTAGTTCTAACACTGTCTACCCAGCAGCAAATAAAATAGAGTTTTAACTACACGGTTAATTGGCCCACGTTCCCTTTCACATGCTAATTTAAGAACTCTAGCTGCCCTCTGCTGACCCCATTACTTTGATAACTGCCATTTCACCTGGCTCTGAGAGGGTAGAACCCAAAATTACTCTCTCTCTTTCACACTCTGACTCTGTGAGGACATTGTGGTTGAACTTGCAAATGCACCAGGAATAGAAGTATTTTATCTAAAACCCTCTCTTTTTAAATAAATTTATTTCACTTTGGAAGCCAGCTAAAGATGAATAACTGGCTATTCTAAAACAAATGTTAATATAAAAGAAGAAAATTTGAAACAAAATTGTATTTGGTCATTCTGTGAAACTTCCTTTATTCAAGACTTAAAAAGCCCGATTTCACATTCATTATTTCATCCTGAAATTCATTCAGTTAGCCTTTCTTTTAAATTACCTTTTTAATGCACAAGAATTAAGTGTTCTTTTGCTGTTCCTCCTACTGAACCCGTATTCTGAATTGGCTATGACCTTGTCATGCCCGAGAGGAATTTTCAATGGTGCAATGTTATTAATGAATTATTTTTGGGTTGTCAAATGCTGTTATTGATGATGATAATGATTATAGCAACGATGATATTCTTGATGAGAGTTTCACTTGCTATTTCTGGAAGTTACAATTCATTTTTCATATCAACACCCTTGCAGATCTTGACATACATCCTGTACCATCAAAGAAGGAGTTGGAGGCCACATAGAAGGGAGGGAAGAATACATTTTAAATCCAGGTAGTCACTGATGAGATGGCAACTTCAACTTTTAGGGTAAGACTTATTCCTAAATTCCTCAGTTTTCTCATCCATAGAATGAGAATAATAGTTCCCCTGAGGTTTATTGGATTAAGGATAGTAATGATATAAAATCCTTAGCACAAAGGGAATCTATGGAGCTGCTCCTTGTAATCACAGACAAGTGACTTTTGTTTTCTCACTAACACTTAAAATTTGTTTTTATTAGAGAAGTTGTGAGTTTATAGAACAATCATTCATAAAATACAGGCTCCCCATACACTACCCCATCACCAACACCAACAAAAATGTCGGGGTATTTTTCCCCTTATTCCCGACATTATTTTTTTTCATGCATGTCTTTATTTTATTACTCATCTACCCAAACTCTAGATAAAGGGAGTGTCCATCTCAAAGTTCTTACAATCACACGGTCACATGATAAAAGCTACATAGTTATATAATCATTATCAAAGATCAAGGCTATGGATTACAGTTCAACAATTTCAGGTATTTCTTTCTGGCTATTCCAATACACTAGAAACTAAAAAGAAACATCCATATAATGCGTCGTAATCATTTGCTAAGCCCAAATTTCTCAGTTACACCTCCTTCCTCTCATTTGATGTTTCTCTCCAACTTCAGGGAGATTGGGGCAACAACTATTTAACATCTTCATGATGGAAAGGGGCATTGACCTTATGGGGTAGAGAAATGAGACTGATTGATGTTCTTGGAAAGACTGGTCATTCTGGGTGTCAGGGCCTAGCTGGCATAGGGTCAATCTGGAGGCCTTAAGTTTCTGAAAAACTGAACTTACTAGGTAAAACTTTTATATGATCTTTTTTTTTGGGGGGGGGGTGGGTTCTGTTATTTTATCATGTCTTTCCAATATCTTTTTTTTTGATTTTTAAAAAAATTTATTTATTAATTTAAAAAATTAACAAACCAAATAAAACATCAACATATATAATCAGAAATTCACAATATCATCATTAGTTGCATATTCATAATTTCTTAGAACATTTGCATTAATTCAGAAAAAGAAATAAAAAGGCAATAGAAAAAGAAATAAAACAAACACAGAAAAGAAAAAAAAGGATTATACCTACCATACCCCTAACCCCTCGCTTTCATTGATCTTTTATACAATCTTAAACAGAGCCCTGAAAATCTTTAGGGTTTTTAGCAGTTGGTTGGAGCTTGGCATACTGTGGCAATTTGCAATATCTGACCAAAACTTGCATAAGAGTAACCTCCAAAATGACCTCTCAACTCTGTTTGAAATCTCTTAGCCACTGAAACTTTATTTAGCTCCGTTTCTTTTCCTCTTTTTTGTCAAGAAAGCATTCTCAATCCCACAATGCCATGGCTAGATCATCCCTGGGAGTCAAGTCCCATATTGCCGAGAAGACTTACACCCCTGGGAGTCATGTTCCATGCAGTGGGGAAGATTCACTAACAGTTCTTTGCAAAGGGGTAAGACAAATTTGTTGCAAGATCGAATGCATGCATGTAGATACTATTATGCCTGTTCTATTTTGTTCTAATTCTTTACAAAACGTCACCTCTCTTTGAACCAGAGTATTTGGCTAACACAGTATTCCCAAAATATGACAGATAACAAAAGATTACTATATTTTTCTTATGCCTCTCAATGTTTCTCAGAGAAAAATTGTCTATTTTTTATATATTAAAAAATATCAAAATAAAACAAATAAAAATGACTGCAGGCCTGAATGCCATAGAATTTCATTGCATTGTTGCATGAAAAAGTTTTTTTCTCCCAGTTAAGCACCTGTCTTATTTCATAGTCACCAGTGCATGGGAGATTATATCTGAAAACTTGGCTCCCTGAGACCAGAATCTAAACCTAACTCCACTGATAATTTTAATGATACAATGGGGGCGTATGGAAATTCTTCTAAAGAAGAAATGCAAGCTGTTCATAAGAGCATTAAATATCCTTACAGTTGTTCCTGGGAATGTTTTAGGCTCACACATGTGACTTGAATTATGTGTTGCAGGGCTTGAAAAAACCAAAGGCAGGATGCCCTTGGTGGGAATGATGCCACTGAAATTTTCTGCAATGATCATTCGGGTATCCTGAGGATTGTGGTTTCATCTTTTTATGCAAAACTGAACATTGAGAGTTCTGAGGGTTCTGTTAATTTGAGATTAGCAAAGCCAGGACCTCTGCTTTGTTTCAATGAGCCAACTGGGTCTTGGAAGTCGAGGAGGTAGATTTCTTTCTAAGCAGCCAATGCCTCTTGTCCCTGTAGAATGTAATCCACCCAATCCTGGGGAATAGGATCCTGACCCTTCCCACAACCTTCCTTGATTATCTGACTTTACCTTTAACCTTAAGTTGGTCTATTTTTTGTTGTTGTTGCTATTTTTATAACCAGGTTCACAGGTGTTCTGCCAGTTAAATAGCAAAAACAAGTGTGACTATTAACGGTTCTGCCTACTGGTATCAGCTCTGATATTTGTGACAATGGTACATCTCAGCTTCAATTCTGGAAGTGTCCTATAAATACTAAACTGATACTCTATTCCCCAAGGTTAGAGTATTTGGCACCAGAGTTCACAACATACAAGTTAGAAATAGATAATGAGTAAAATCCTCCTTTTGTGGAAAAAAAAGGTCTTTTATCCTTTTTGACATTCTCCAACTTTGTAAAAACAATTTTGTTGAGGTGTAATTTATATACTACAAAATATACTTGTTTTAAGTATGTAATTCAATGATTTTTTTTAATTACCAAATTTTGCAATCATCAAGTTTTAGGACATTTTTATGTGAATGGAATTTTCTTAATTTCATTTTCAAATTGTTCATTGCTGGGATATAGGAATCCAATTGACTTTTTAATATGGATCTTGTATCCTGTAAGCCTGCTAAATTTTTTTAAAAATTAGTTCTAATAGTTTTGTTGCAAGTTCCTTAGGGTTTTCTATATATATAGAATCCTATGGCCTGTGAATCAAGGTAACTTTGTTTTTGCCCAATTTTTAATCCAACACTAGATATAAAATCTAGTTCTCTCATGAGAAGAAGATGCTCATAACATCAAAGGCTTGGCCCATACCAGCCCTTGGAGGCTATCCATGGGGTAAGTGATGAAAACTAACTTGGTTTCGGAAAAGATCTTCACCTTTTTGGGTTATTTAACACAGTTAATCAGAGTGTTTCCTTTTAGGTTGGAAAAGAAAAGAAATGCAAGATTAGTAATTTAAATGCCTTTTGATGGCATTTGTGGATATAACCTATTTTTGCCATGTTCATTGCCATCATTTCTTATTCAACTGGACAATGAAATAATTATTCATCTTCTACAAAAACTCTCTTTTCCTTCAGAATTTCTCGGCAGCACTTGAAATTTTATTTTTTTATTTTTGTTTTTTTCATGGACAAGCACTGGAAATTGAACCTGTGTCTCTGGCATGGCAGGCGAGAACTGTGCCACTGAGCCATGTCACACTGCCCAGCAGCACTTGAATTTGATATCTTCCTTAATTCCTCCATAATCCATGACTAAGTCCTTACTAAATCCTGCTTGTTTTCTCTTATATTGCCACAAAGGCTTATCTCTTTAAATTGTTCCTCTCCCTTTCTCTCCTTCACTACCCAGAAAAACCGAAGACATTTTCAACATTGCTAAAGCTAGTTAATAATTCTTCCAGGTAAAATACCAACATACACATTTATGATTTACCATCTCAATCAATGTAAATTTCTCCTCTTGGCCTTACTTTCTAATCACATTCATTCATTCCAAAAATCACTTTTCCATCTGTGTTCTTGTAAGAAGATGCCTTATCTGGCTTTCTCTTTTGTTAACTCCATTCTCCTCTCAGGATCTTCATCACATTATGAATCTAGTTTGTCCTCCATGTACATCTTTTTCAGTCTGCTGAATTTTAAGTTTAATTCTTTTGAGTTTTAAGAACTTAATTCATTGTGACAAGTGCCATGGTGGTGGCATGGGCAAACTTCTGTGGAAACACAGAGAAAAGATCAGCCTGGGGAAATCAGCCTGGGAATCAGTCAGTAAAGGTTTTAGAAAAAGGGTGATATTTGAACGGGGCCTCGAAGGAGTTTTTTCCAGGAGGGAATCTAAGCAGAATAATCCCACAGACACTTTAGCTATTGGAGCAGGGTGGAAAACAAAAGTATGTCAAGGGTGAATATTCTGGGTTCTAGTCCTATCTTTGCTATTTTCTAGTGATGTGATTTTGGGCACATTATTTATCTGTGTTCCAATTTTCCCACCTTTAACATGGAAATGACACTAACACTATCCCTCACAAAAATTCTGTGAGTATCACATGAAATGATACATGTATAAACCCACCTGTAAATTTTAAAACATTTGATGAAAAATTTGAATATAGGCTGTATGAAAGTTTATATTCCCCATTTGGAAACTGATGGATAATATCTATGGTTAAAAGAAAATCAAGCCTGTTGTTGTGATGGGGACACATTATTTAAAATTATGGAACTACAATACCAGAGGATATGCTGGAAAGTGGATGCCTTTTGGGAGCAGGTTTGGTGGATAGGTGTTTAACAGACACCGGTACCATTGGACTTTTAAAACATATTATCAAAAAAAAAAAGTAAATGAAATTAAAAAGTAATATTGGAGAAACAGAGGGAAGAGAGTTTTTTGTGACCCCAAACCCTCCATTCCATGATACCCTTGAACAAGGGCAGAGACCCTACTTGTCTGGGCCTGACACCGCACCCAGACCCCCATCCCTAGCTTCAGGATGGGAGATTACCAAGGGTGTAGAGCAGTTTTTTTCTTAATGGGAGTTTTAGCATACCCTCAGAAGGTGATCTGCACTTTTGTAGAGGCAGTATTAATTGTTATAGTGCCCAGGAGTGGGGAGATGGGCGAGAGGATGCTGGAAAGGGTTAATGGCATTTCCTGGGGAAGAACCAGGGATGTAGGACATCCTGCAGTGTGTGAACAGTACCACACAATGCAGGATTGTCCTATTATCTCTCATGACTGTTTTTTTTGTGCATGGTCGGGAATTGAACCTGGGTATCCTGCATGGAAGGCGAGTATTCTACCACTGAATCACCCGTGCACCCGCTGATGACTTTTATATGTCCTGTCAGACATTCATGTAAATCACAAATTTAAAAATTCCATTAGTAAGTATCTGAACCTGGAATTTTTAACATATAAATACTGAATATTCTGAATAGTTTTTTTTTTTTTGGGGGGGGGTGTGGTCCAGGAAATAACCTGAATAGTTTTTGTACTGTTTTAAACATTGTGTTTAGTTTGAAACTTTAACAAGTATTGTGCACCATTTCAGAAAAAGCACATCAACAATGGCAATCCCATTTATTTTAGTTGAGTATCCAATTTATCATTGTAGCTGCTTACGTCACCATGGTTCCATACACACATATAAAATACTTATTTATACCATATCTCAAATATTCAAGGGTAAAGTATGTTGATAATCCATTGAATGTCATATTTTTTTAATCAAACTTACTTATTTTGTGCATCTTTTCATTTCACTATGTCTTCCTGTGAAGCAATGTCCAGATATCTCCATACTGAAATACATATAAGTTATTTTCCTTTAAAATTCTTTTTTTGTTTGGCAGAGCATCATATTGAGTTTTTGAAATTATACCTGTAGGTAGGTTATATTCTCTATGAGCTTTATTTCAGGATAGGAAAAGTGTGTTAAATATCTGTTATACAGAGGGAATGTGTCTGACAGAATTGAGATCTGCTGTTTTAAGGATACCTGGAAGTTCTTTGTTGGGCTTGGATCCCTCTTTACAGCATATAATGCCATTTACAATTTTCAGAGTGTTTTCCCCTCCCTTTCTCAGAGACAGAAGAGAGCCACTCAAGACCAACTTAAAATTTTCTTTTTTTTAAAAGTCCAAAGGTGTAAATGAAGTAATATCTTATGTCTACCAGGTTTGGCATTATAAAGCCTTTTCTGGGTAAAAATATAATTTTGTCTGGCTCAAAGTTCAAAATCCACTTTCCTATGAAACCAGCCAAGGGATGTTAGCCGCTTTTCTGCAGTCTTTTCACTGTGGCCTTTCTTGAGTGTCCCCTGGCCAGCTGCAGAGCTGGTCCTGCTTCTGGATCTGTAGGGCCTCCTGTGTTTCCACCCTGAGAGCTGGGACCCGCTGCACTCTGCATTCTGGCCTTCGCACCGCTAATTCACCAAACTAATTAGGCTAGTTAAGGGTCTATAAAGGCAGAAATCTGTTGGAGTTTAGTCTCATTCATTTCTTTCAGAAGAACTTGCAAGGAAGCTCCTGTCAGCTTTTGGAACGGGAACAGAATCTCAAAGGCTTGGCATGAGAAACAGCTTAAGGCGCCAACCTTCTAGGCCAAAGATTTTAGTCACAAAGAGTCCCAATTCAACTTCTTCCCTTGAGACAAACTTCAAAGTATACAGGCATCAAAACTCATATAATGAAAATAAGCCAAGGATAACACACTTAGCTAAGACTTGCTGGAAATATATTTCTCCTCTGCCTCCAGAAATGCTTTGCGGTGTTATTACTTTAAAGAGGGCAGACACCGATTTTCTGATGTCCACTAACTTTATTCTACTAGTGCCTTTAAATTTTTTTTACTTACTTGAAAAATTTTTATAAAGTTAGATAGCTTACAGTTAGTTAAATAGCCAGGCATTGTTCTAAGCACTTTAAAAATATTAATTCATTTAATCCTCATAACAATCTTATGAGGCAGGCACTTTTATTATTCTTATTTTATAGGTGAGGAAACATGCAAACACTGTTTTCATGAGGTGTGTGTGTTTTTAAAGAAAGTTTTCTTTTCTTTTCTTATTTCTATATAAGGCATAGGCCAATGCCCAATTAGGTTTAGAACCATATTTTGTTTTTAATGATTGAAATAAATCAGAAAATGACTATAATAGAGATCAGAGCAAAGCATAATAATCTCCAAACCCAATGTTTGGAGTTGTGAATTTTTTGTTTTAGGCGAAATATAAGCCACTCGAGGAATTCCATAGAAGGGTACAAACTAAAACCTATAGAGATTCATTTGGCCATTAGGCTCAATTTAGCAGAATAAAGCAGCATCAGAGGTTCTAATCTCTTGGATTTCTCTTGTTTTTATGAGCTCCTGGCGTTGCCTATTTTTTTTCCACGAGTGAATTGCTTACCTCCAGGCTCTTTAGGGGTGGCAAGGGAAGAATAGCATCCTCACAACCTGTGCAAGGGTGCTGCTCACACATCAATGCACAAATTCAAAGATCAAATGCCCAACTACAGTGATTATTGCAAAGGGTCATTCATACTTTTCGTCTGCACCTAAATAGTACCATTTATCTGGAAGCTTTTGTGATGATTTGATTAAAATTTAATGCATATTCAGCTGGAAGTTTATGAGATTACTAAAAGCTTGCAAAGTCTTGAAACTTGTGTCTGTTAAAATTTAGAAATTTCTATCAGAGCATTTTGAATTTTGCAAGAATCTTTTGGAGTTTTGCTTGTTAGATTTCTTCCCTTACAAAATTTTTTAGAATATTGAAGTTTTTACCACCACTATTTGTGAATTCTGAAGCATATGCCATTTAGATTTGGATTATTGTCAACTATTAATTAGTGGAGAGAGGTGTGGGACTACTCTCCTCTTTAAAGCATTTTTCCATGCCACTGAAATTTTACAGCAAGCCTGCTATTAACTGGAATGGTCAGAGGACACAGAGGTTTGGTTAGTTGGATAAAGGAAGAGTTAATGAGAAAGCCCATTTTTTTAGAACTCTTGGGCTTCTTTATAAATGAATCAGTCCACTTAATGGCCTTAGAAACAAAGTGTGTAGTACTAAACATCACTGCGTTTTTCAGGATGCAGAGTCTTGCTATGCCTCATGGCCCATTATTATTTTACAGAGCTATATTATACCTCACAAGAGACAGGAATCAACTTACATTGCTTCCTGAACCTACCTACTCTGGAATTCATTTCACTTATATTCCTGATATAAGCTTACTTCCCTTTCAGCAAGATGCAGCATAAAATAGTGGGTAACAGAATCGGCTCTGGAACAGTCTGCCAGGGCTTAAATTCCAGTTCCACCTTTTCCTGGCTACATGACCTTGGGCATATTACTTCTTTGATTCAAGTTTCCTCATCTCTCCAATAGCAAAATAGTAGAAATGTACTGCAACCTATCACGTTGTGAATATTTCACAGTGACACATGTAATAGTACAAAAGAAAGTGCCTGGCATAAAGGAAGAACTTTCCTAAAAAGTTTATGAGTTTAATTATTAATTGTCGTCTATAAGATAAGGAAACATTTTTCCCTCTTCTTTTTCAATTTTTCAAGTGAAAATGTTTAGGCATAATAACCAAAATAATTGATGAGGAACATCTGTATACCTACCACTAGATTCAATAGTTAATATTATGCTATCTCTATTTGTTGCATCTATCTAAATAGATATATGTATACATATGTGTGCATATCCACATTCATATAAATTTTTTGCTGAATCATCTAAAAGTAAGTTACAGCTATCAGAACACTACGTTCCTAAAAACATTGGCATGCATTTCCTGAGAATAACTTGATGGTCATCATTGCCCCTTATTAAAGTTAACAATAATTCTCTAGCATGTAATATCCAGACTTTATTCTAATTAAATGGAAATTTATTTTAGTTGAGGGATCCAGTTAGTTGCCAGATTCCTCTTTTTCAGACACCCTGTTCATCCTACCTGTCTCTTGTGGGAGAATCTAGGGTAGCTCTGTGTTTCCTGCTGAATAAAGTCTAAATGCTGATAACCACCACTCACGGCTTTCTAAGATTGGGTGGGTGTCAAGTACTTAGTTTACGGTGTCACATTCCCACACATGATTTTAGGTAACATTTCTTGAGATTTTACTGTGTGTCCTGCATGGTGCTGAGTGTTTTATGTTCACGGTCTCAGTTCCCATTGAGTCCCACCATGAACCCTCATTTCTAATCATGGTATCTCCTGGCTGTCTGCACAAACTGTGTACATCGATAGATGGAGATGTCATTTTGCCACATGGACATTTAGAGATTCCCCTGGTCCAGGTACCTTCATTGTGTCCCATCAAGTCAGCTGATGAGTCTTAGGGTCTCCTTCAAGAGGTGAAGGGATGGACAAGAACATGAGTTATGGAGCCCCTGAAGCCCACATTCCTCTTCACCCAAAAAGTATTTGTATTTGATTGCTTCAAAAAATTATCTTAGAAACCATCAAGTAACTCAAACCCAGCATCTTACAGAAGAAATGGAAGCAAGAAATGGTGAATTGATGTGGACAGGGAGTCAAAATTTGGTGTTGGGAAATGAACGTACTTCCTGGGTGTTTTGACTCCTCCATACCTACCTGCAGTCATTTCCAACGTTGTTCCTACATGTTACAGATGCTCCAGTTGCTCCCACTACTCTCTGATTTGCCAAGCATTTCCTTACAGAATCTGGAGTCCCTGTGCTTTCTCCGCCATGAAATCTTTCATAGCTCCTCAGTGCTTCCCTTCTATGGCCAGCTAGAGTCTTTTATTCTGAATTGCACACTTAATTTAGTAGCGTTGGAATGCTTTATCCTTTTTTATGTGTCTTAGTTTTGATACCTTCAAGGTCATTAGTACTTCGAAAGTCAGGAGAACAACCTGTACTTTTAATCTAGTCCACTTAAACATTTCAGTGCACATTCATAAGGTAATTGCTGTGTATCGGGCACTGTTTAGATGCCTTGGAAAATGTAAGGATGAGCAACTCCTTGTCTCAAGGGACTCAAATCCTTCTTGTAGAAGGGGACAAGAAACAATGTTGTATTCCCAGACAGAATGAATAAGGTACCAAATAAAGGTCAAGAAATGTGCTGTGATAATGCCAGGGGAAAAGTGATTCATTTTGACCAAAAATATCAGTGAAGTTTTCATTTGTTTCTATCCACCATGGGGCACATTGTAGATACTCAGTGACTTTTGAATAACTGAGGGTTTTACTCCATCCCCAATTTGATGATCAGGGTTCAAATTTGCTATATATATATTCTCCAGACTGAGAATGCCCAAAGGTCTATCTTGTCTGATAAAATAAAACCAAAATTACATCTCTTCATTGGATTGTGATAACTTCTATAGCATGGTTCTCAGAACACAGCTATGGAACAATTACTGATTTCATGCAGCTCCAGGGCTTCAAATATGCTGAATAAACCAGATTTTTTAATTAGAATAGCTATAGGTTTATAGAAAAATCAGCAGAAAGTACAAAGTTCCCATATGCACTTCCCCCTCAAAACCACTGTTTTCCCTATTATTAACTCTTTGTATTAATGTGGTACCATTGCTGATGAAATAGTATTTTTATGGTTTACATTAGTGATTACTGTTTGTGTTTTATAGTTCAATGATTTTTTACTTTAATTTTTATTATAGTAACATATACACACCTAAAATTTTCCATTTTTACCCACTTTCAAACATATAATTCAGAGGTATTAATTACCTCCACAATGTTGTGCCACCATCACAAATTGGATGGTGATCCATTGCCAAAATTTTCCATCACCTCAAACAGAAACTCTGTGCTATTTAAAAATTAACTTCCAGTTCCTGTTCCCTAGCTTCTCCATGGCCATGGTCACCTGCATTCCAGTTTCTCATAAGTGTGCATATTTTAATTATTTCCTATAAGTAAGATTGTAAAATATTTGTCCTTTTGCATCTGGCTTACTTCATTCAACATGAAGTCTTAAAGGTTCATCCATGTTGTTTGTATCAGAACTTCATTTATTTTTATGGATAAATAATTCCATTGTATATACCAGATTTTGCTTATCCATTCATCTGTTGATAGACACTTAGGTTGATTCCATATTTTGACAGTTGTGAATAATGCACTATGACATCAGTGTGCTCACTGCTACTAACATATGAACAGATGTTATTGAGGTTCAATATTTGGGGGTGGTAGATCATATGTTTAGGTGGGAAAGCACCAAGTTGTTTTACACAGTGATTGAACCATTTTACATTCCCACCAACAATGAATGGGTGTTCCTATTTCCCACCTCTTCTCCAACACTAGTATATTTCATTTTTTTTAATAGTAGCCATTGTAATGAATGTGAAATGGTATCTCGTTAGTGGTTTTGATTTGCATTTCCCTGATGGCTAATGATATTGAGAATCTTTTCATGTGCTTTCTGGACATTTTAATATCTTCTTTGGGGAAATGTTTATTTGTAGTTGCCCATTTTTTAATTGGGTTGTTTGTCTTTTTGCTGTTGAATTGTAGGATTTCCTTAAATATTCTGGATAGTAAACCCTTAACAGGTAAGTGGTTGCCAAATATTTTCTCCCATTCTATAAGTTGACATTTTGCTTTCATGTCTAAATGCTTTGATGTACAAGTGTTTTAAATTTTGATGAGGCCCCATTCATCTTTTTTTCTTTTATTGTTGTTCTTTGGGTAAAAGTCTAAGAAATCATTGATAACATAAGGTCCTAAAGATGCTTCACTACTTTTTCTTCTAGGAATTTTATGGTTCTGTCTCTTATATTTAGGTCTATGATCATTTTGCGTTGATTTTTGTATATGGTGTGAAATAGGGGTCCACCTTTATTCTTTGGCACATGGAGATGCAGTTTTCTAACACCATGTGTTGAAGAGACTATTTATTTTCAAGTAAGTGGTCAAAATCAGTTGGAAAAAAATCACTGGGAGATTTCCAGAGAAGATATGGAGTAGGGAGCTCTAGGACTCAGTCCTTCCACCAAAACAACTATTCAATAATTGGAATTGTCTGAAACAACTATTGAAATTCTGGAGGCCATAAGAACACTGAACAGCATTCAGAGAAGAATGGAAGGAAGAGGCTGATAAACTATAAAGAATAGTAAACAATAGTAAATTGCTCTCTCCCCAACAGCTACCAGTCCCATGCCCCATTCTCACAACAGGCTGTCTTGGGTCCAGTTCAGACTAGCTCACTGGTGATAAAAAGGACACAAAAATTATCTTCCCTAAGAACCTGGAAGGCATCACTGATCACAACTTTTGATTAGTGAATTCAGATTGCTCTGGAATATACTCTGAGGGCAGACGCCACCCCAGACAAAGCCATTGGCAACCATTGTTTCAACCCTCACTAGACAGTGGCAAAGGCAGTGGAGATTTAAAGACACAGCACTTCCTCAGGGTTGTAGAGGACAATTAGCTGAAGGGCTGCATTTGCTGGGAAGGCCAGGAAACTTTTGCACTGGGGAGCTGTCAGAGACACTTTTGGCATCCTTCCTGATTCCCTCCTCAGGGCACTTGGGAGCTGGTCTGTGTCCCCTTTGTGAGTCCCTGGCCCTGTTTTGGCTAGAAAAGACTGACTAAGGAATGCTTTCTCTGGGTGACCCTCCTCCCAGAATTTGCCCTCCAGACAAAATCAGCTAAAGATTAAGAAAGGAATGTAAAAAAAGCGATAGAACTGGACAGTCTGGGCCAAAGGTCTGCTGGTTTCAAACACCTGGGAGAGAGAGGCCTCTCTCCTGGGAAACACAGGGAACAACTAAATTCCTATAAACAGGGGAACTCCAAAACAACTAACAAGCACAAGCCCATGGCAAGACAGAGACCCAGAAAAATAGGGAAAACCCAGTACACTGCATTAACCTTGAATAGACCTTCCTGATAGAGGGCTGAAGCATAAGAAAATCACTGACTTATCACCAGTTGGATACAAAAACAAGAAACAGCCATCTCAGAAATAAATCCTAGAGTTAGCATTTTAAAATATTCAAACATACATACAGTGTGCAACAAAAGACTACAAGAAAACAAAGAAATACACTAGACAGTGGTACAAAGCAGCATAAAGAAATAAAGACCTGTCATAAAGATGACCATTAGGATAATTATAAATAACAGTATTATTGTTTGGCATGTAACTCCAATTTTTACTTCCTATCAGTGCTAAAATGCAAATGGATAAATATAAGGTTTGGGACATACTATGTACAAAGATTTAAGTAGTAATAAGTTCAAAAAATGAAAAACAAGAGCCAACTAAACCCAAAGGAACAGAATTAAATGAAACATAAAACAAAAAATAATAGAGAATCAACAAAATCAAAAGTTGGTTCTTTGAAAATATCAGTAAAATTTCAAAACCTTTAGGTAGCCTGAGAAAGGAAAAAGAGACTGTATATAAATAACAAAAAGCAGAAATGAAAAGGGGGACTTTACTACTGACCTCACTAAAATAGAAAGGACAACTAGAAGGTACTATGAACAAATAAATGCCAATAAATTAGATAACCTAGAGGAAATGGACAAATACTTAGAAGCAAACAAACTACCCATATTGACTCAAGAAAAAATAGAAGATCTCAAGAAACCAATTAATAGTTAAGAGATTGAATTAGTTATAAAAAAACCTTCTGACAGGGCCACATGGCTTCATGGGGGAATTCTACCAAACATTCCAAGAAGACTTAACCCTAATTCTGCTCAAACTATTCCAAAAAATTAAAGAGGAGGAAACATGACCTATCTCACACCTCAAGGCCAACATTACCCTCATACTAAAGGTAGATAACGATATCACAGGAGAAGAAAACTACAAACCAATATCTCTTATGAATATAGATGCAAAAGTCCTCAACAAAATACTAGCAAACCGAATCCAGCAACATATTAAAAGAATTATACCTCATGATGAAATGGGACTTATCCCTAGTATGCAAGGTTGGTTCAATATAAGAAATCAATTAATATAATACACCAATTATCAGAGTGAATGGAAAACCACAGGATCATCTCAATTGATGCAAAAAAGGCATCTGACAAAATACAGCACCCTTTTTATTTAAAATGTTCAGAACACTAGGAATAGAAGGAAACATGATAAAAGGCATTTTTGAAAAGCCCACAACTAACATTCTACTTAATAGTGAAAGACTGAAAGCTTTCCTTCTAAAATCAGGAATAAGACAAGGATGCCCATTCTCACCACTGTTATTCAATGTTTAACCGCATATTCTTGTCAGAGCAATTAAGCAAAATAAATAGTATCCAAAGTAAAAAGAAAAAGTAAAACTTTTCCTATTTGGAAATATGATCCCATATATGTAAAATCCTGAAAAGGCACATAACAAAGCTCCTAGAATTATAAATGAATTCAACAAATTGGTGCGGTAAAATATCAACAACCCCAAGTTAGTAGTGTTTCTATATACAAGCAATGAACAATCAAAAGAAGAAATCAAGAAAAAATTCCATTCACAACAGCAAATAAAACAAACATCTAGGAGTAAATCTAACCAAGGGTGAAAAGGACTTGTACACAGAAACTATAAAACATTACTAAAAGAAATTAAAGGAGACCTAAAACAATTGAAAGATATTCTGTACTGATGAACTGGAAGACGAAATATCATTAAGATATCAGTACCACCCAAAGCAATTTATAGATACAATCAATCACAATAAAAATTCCAATAACCTTTTTTTTTGGTAAAAATATAAAAGCCAATCATTTTTTGTAAAAAAAATTAGAAGTATATGGAAGGATAAGGGGCCCTGAATAGCTAAAGCCATCTTGAAAAAGAAGAATGAAGTTGGAGGACTCATTCTTCCTGATCTTAAAACTTATTACAAAGCCACAATAATCAAGAAAGTATGGCACTGGCACAAGGAAACACATAAAGACAAATGGAATTGAATTTAGTACTCAGAAATCAATCCACACATTTATGACTAACTGATATTTGACAAGGTGGCAAAGGTGACTCAATTGGAAAATAATAGTCTCTTCAACAAATGGTGCTGGGAAAACCAGATCTTCATTTGAAATAATAAATAAATAAAAAGAACCCTTCCTTTCCCATACCTCACACCATATACAAGAATCAACCACAATGGATCAAAGGTTTTAATATAAGAACTAGAACTATCAAACTCCTAGAAGAAAGCATAGAGAAGCATCTTCAGGACCTTGTGTTAGGGAATGGTTTCTTAGACATCACACTTAAAGCCCAAACAACAAAAGAAAAAATAGATAAATGGCACCTCATCTAAATTAAAATCTTTCATTCATGAAAGTAAAGGACTTTTCATGAAAGTAAAATGACAACTTACACAATGGAAGAAAATATTTGGAAACCACATATCTTATAAAGGATTAATATCCAGAATATATAAAGAAATCTTTCAACTTAAGAACAAAAAGACAAATAACCGAATTTAAAAATGGGCTTTAACAGATATCTCTTCAAAGAATATTTACAAATGGCTAGAATGCACATAAAAAGGTGCTCAGTTTCATTAGCCATCAGGAAAGTGCAAATCAAAACCACAGCGAGATACCATTTCACACCTATTAAAACGGTTGCTATTTAAAAATTGAAAATAAATGTTGAAGAGGTTGTAGAGCAATAGGAACACTCATTCATTGCTATTAGCAATTTAAAATGGTGCAGCCTCAGTGGTAGACTGTTTGGTGGTTCCTCAGAAAGAAAGGTATAGAACTCCATTTAATGATTGACAATTGCACTGCTATATATATACCCCAAAGAATTCAAAGCAGAGACTCAGATATCTGCACACCAATATTCAGAGCAGCATTATTCACAATTGCCAAAAGATAGAAGCAACTCAAAGTTCCATCAACTGATGAATGCATTAATAAAATATGGTATGTGCATTCAATGGAATATTATTCGGGTGTAAAAAGGAATGAATTCCTGTTATATTCCCCAATATGGATGAAACTGAATGACATTATGTTGAGGGAAATAAGCCAAACATCAAAGGACAAATATATGATCTCGATACTGGACAAAAGCAGTGGATTCTCTGCCCAATGCACACAACAGCTAATCTATGACACCAGGGTTTCAAAGAGAGAAAGAGTTTAATGCTACATGCAAAGCAGGAGAGAAGATGGCCTATCAGCCCATGAATCTGTCTGCCTGAAAATTCTAAGAAGTTCAGGAATTTTTACAGATTCAAACAAGAGGGTATGGAGTTTTTCCCATTACAATGGTAAGTATAAATAGGACTGAGACCAGGCTAGAATAGCCTTTACAATAGAAAGTATAAACAAGGGTGAAGTAACTAAGCAGGAGTGAATCTAGTTGAGTTTCAGTAATTTCAGGTATTAACTTCTGCCTATTCTACAACATAGAAAGAAAAACATCTATACAATGATTCGGTGATCACTGCTTAATTCTTAATTTCTTGGTTACAATCTCATTGACTTGAAACAATTATAATAAGCAAACTGATAGAGTCAGAATCTTGAATAAAGATTATCCGGGGATAGGCTGGGGAGAGAAAATGGGAGGTTAAGGCTTAAAATGTCCTATTTAAAATGATGAAAATGTCTTGGTAATGAACTGTGGTATTGGTAGCACAACACTGCGCATGCAATTCATAGCACTGAACTATGTATCTGAATATGCTTAAAGGGTTTATATTTGTATATATAGTAAGAGAATAAAATTAAAAAAAAACATGGACAACACTGCACAAGCAGTGAATCCTTTATTAAATCATGAATTTTAGTAGTACAATTATACAACTGTGTTATCAATTGTACCAAATTTTCCACACCAACTCAAGTTGTTGTTGGTCGGGTAGTATACAGGAATCCTGTATTATGTGCATGATCATTCTGTAAATACGCAACTTCTCTAATTAAAAACTTTTTAAAAACAAAAACCAGTTGGCCATAAATGTGAGGGCTGATGTTGGAACTCTCAATTTGATTACATTGGTTTGTGTTTGTCCTTGTGCAAGTGCCATGCTATTTTGACTACTGTGGCTCTTTAATAAGTTTAAGATCAGGAGATTGAGTCCTCCAACTTCATTCTTCTTTTTTCTGGGTGTTTTTTATGGCTATTTGGGGTTCTTTATCCTTGCATATGGATTCAATGATTGTTTTTTCCATTTCTCCAAAGGTAGTTGGAAATGTGGTAAATCTGTAAATAGCTCTGGGTAGAACTGACACCTTAACAATAATCAGTTTTCAAATTCATGAACACAGAATGTCTTTCCATTTAGATCTTTGACTTTTTCAGCCATGTTTTGTAGTTTCTCCATGTACAAGTCCTTGATTAAATTTATTCATATATATTTGTTTCTTTTAGTTGCTATTATAAGTAGGACTTTTTCTTGGTTTCCTCTTCCTATTGTTCATTACTAGTGTATATAAACATTCCTTTGTTGAGTTCATTTATTAGCTTTAGTAGCTACATTATGTGTTTTTCAGTATTATCTGTGTATAGGATCATGTCATTTGCAAATGGGGAGAGTTTTATTCCTTTCTTTCCCATATGGATGCCTTTTATTCCTCTTCCTTGCCTAATTGCTATGCTAGAACTTCCAGTACAATGTTGAATAAAGTGGTGACAGTGGGCATCCTTGTCTTGTTTCTAAACTTAGGTGAAAAGCTTTCTGTCTTTCCACTTTTGAGTATAATGTTAGCTGTGGGTTTTTCACATATACCCTTTGTCATGCTGAAAAAGGTTTTTTTACTCTCAGTTTCTGAGTGTTCTTATCAAGAAGGGGTGCTGGATTTTGTTAAATGTATTTTCTGTGTCATTTGAAAATCGTGCTTTTATTCATTCTATTAATATGGTGTATTGCATGAATTTACTTTCTTGTGTAGAACTACCCTTGAACACTTGGGATAAATCCCACTTGATTATATTGTATAACTCTTTTAATGTGCTGTTGGATTTAATTTGCTATTATTTGGTTGAAAAATTTTTCATCTGTATTCATTGGGGATATTGGTCTGTAGTATTTTTTTCTTTGGGTATCTTTAGCTTTGGTAGTAAGATGATGTTGACCTCAGAGAATGAGTTAGGGAGTGTTCCCTCCTTTTCAAATTTTGGAAGTGTTTCAGCAGTATCTTCTTGGGATGTTTGGAAAATTCCTCTGGGAAGCCATTTGGCCCTGGGCTTTCTTTATTGAGAGGTGTTTTTAAATTACTGTTTCAGCATTTTTACTTATTGCTCTGTTGAGATCTTCTTTCTTTTTTTAGTCAGTATAGGTAGTTTGTGTGTTTCTAAGAGTTTGCTCATTTCTTCTATATGATCTAATTTATTAGTGTACAGTTGTTCAGAGTTTCCTTTTATAATCCTTTTTATTTCACTGGGGTTGGTAGTAATGTCCCCCTTTCTGTCATATTTTCATTCTTTGTATCCTCTTTTTTTTTTCCTTTGTCAGTCTAGCTAAAGGGTTGTGATTATTATTGATTGTTTCAAAGAACCAACTTCTGGTTTTGTTGATTCTATCTTTTGCTTTTTTTTCTATTTCATTTGTCTCCAATCTAGACTTGGTTATTCCCTTCTTTCTGCTCACTTTGGGTTTAGTTTGCTCTTATTTTTTTAGTTCTACCAATTTTGAAGTTAGTTGTCTGGTTTGAAGTCTTTCTTCTTTAATGTAATCGGAGTTTTCATTTTTATCCACTTCAAGATTTTTTCTAGTTTAGGTTATGATTTCCTTTTTAAGCCATTGGTTGTTTAACTTCCACATAATTGTGAATTTTCCATTTCTCCCTCTGTCATTGATTTCTAGCTTCTTTTTTTTTTTCTTGTGGTCAGAGAATATACATTGCATGATTTCAATACATTTGAATTTATTGAGACTTAATAAATAAGTTTTTTTTCTTTGGAGAGGGGTGGGGTGCATAGCCTGCGAAATGAACCCAGGTCTCCTGCATAGAAGATGAGCATTCTATCACCAAACTACCCATGCACCCAGAGACTTGTTTTTTGGCTCAATGTATGGTCTACCCTGGAGAATGATTCATGTACACTCGAGAAGAGTGTGTATTCTGTTTTTGTTGGGTGAAGTGCTCTAATTAGTTTAGCGTATTCACATTTTCTATTTCCTTATTGATCTTCTGTCTAGGTGATCTATAATTGAAATTGGTTTATTGACATCTCTTGCTATTAATGTATTTCTCCCTTCAAATCTGTCAATAATAGTTTCATATATTTTCAGTCCATGCTATTAATTCCATATGTGTATATGCTTTCTTATGAATTGACCACTTTCTCGGTATATGTTTCTTGTAATAATTTTTGACTTTAAGTCTAATTTATCTGCCATTAGTGTAGCTACCCGAGTTTTTTTTTTATTATTATCCTTTTTTTTTTTTTTTTTTTGCATGGGCAGGCACCTGGAGTCAAACCTGGGTCTCCAGCATGGCAAGCACGAACTCTGCCTGCTGAACCACCATGGCCTGATTCACGTTTTTAAAATGCATTTTGCCAATCTTTGCCTTTTGACTTGAGAGTTTAGTTCATTTACATTTAAAGTAACTACTGATAATATATGTTTTCTTTCTGTCATTTTGTTACTTGATTTTGAAAGTGTCATACCTTTTCTGTCCCTCAATTCTTACCTTAATATCCACTTTCATATTCTTTGATTTTTTGTAGTGTACCATTTTAAGTTACTCCTCATTTCCTTCTGTTTGTATTTTTCAGATATACACTTTTTGTTTACTGTTCTAGTTTGCTAGCTGCCAGAACGTGATATACCAGAAATGAAATGGCTTTTTAAAAGGGAATTTATTAAATTGCAAGTTTACAGTTCTAAGGCTGTGAAAAATGTCCAAATTAAAGGAGGGCTGTAGAAATGTCCAATCTAAGGCATCCAGGGAAAGATACGTTGATTCAAGAAGGCTGATGATGTTCAGGGTTTCTCTCTCAGTTGGAGAGGCACTTGGTAAGCATGGTGATGTCTGCTAGCTTTCTGTCCAGGCTTCTTGTTTCATAAAGCTCCCACAAGGCATTTTCCTTCTTCATCGCCAAAGGTCTCAGGTTGCATGGGCTCTCTTGGTTCTCGTGATTCTCTCTCTCTCCAAAATGCTTCCTCTTTTAAAGGATTCCAGTAAACTAATCAAGACCCACCTGGAATGGGTGGAGTCACATCTCCCTCTAATCAAAGGTTAATACCCACATTTGGGGGTATCACATCTCTGTGGAGATAATCTAATCGAATTTCCAACAGACAGTGCTGAATAGGGATTAAAAGAAATGACTACCTGAACAAGATGGATCTGTATTAAAACATGGCTTTCTAGGGTACATAATCCTTTCACACTGACACAGTTACCATGGGGCTCAAACTTAACATCCTCAATCTATAACAATCACATTTGATTTGATACCAACTTACCTTCAATAGGATATAGTACACTATTCCTACACCCCTCAATTCTCCACCCCTACTTTTTGTTGAACTCATTACAAATCATATCTTCATACATTGTAATCTAAAAACCATATATTAGCATTACTTTTTATGCATTTGCATTTTAGAACCTGTAAGACATAAAAAAATGGAGTTTCAGATTTAAGAATGCAATGTGATAGTACTGGGATTTATTTCCCCAATGTTACCTACTGTAGTCTTTTAATTTTTGTGCCTCTTCGATCCATTGTCTGGTGTCCTTTACTTACAGTCTGAGGAACTTCATTTAGCATTGTATGTAGAGCAGATCTAGTGGTGATAAGCCCCATCAGCTTCTGTGTTTGGGAAAGTCTTAATCGCTCATGGATATAAAATTCTTGGTTGGTGATTATACTCTTTCAGCACTTTAAATATTTCATCCCACTGCCTTCTGAAAATCAATCAGCACTTATTGGGGTTCCCTTGTACATAGCATTTTGCTTTTCTCTTATGGCTTCCAGAACTCTCTCCTTGTCTTTGCCATTTGACAGTTTGACTACTCTGTGTTTGCATATGATTCTTTTGTGTTTATCCTGTTTGGGTTTGTTGGGATTCATGAATATGCATATTCATATTTTTTACTGTAATTGAGATGCATCACACTTTAAAAAGATACCTATGTCCTACAGAATATGTCCCATATTCTATTAGGACTGGTGAAACAGAAGTATTTCAGAGGGAATGTGACAGGTCTTCAGATTTTTGAATGGTTGCTGGGGGAAGCATCAGACTACTTCTATATGTATCTCATTCTAGTAGAACTGAAATCAATAGTTGAACTATAAGGAGATGGTCTTGGCTAAGTGTTTTCTAATTCTCAGAAATGGGTGATAACTTCTTCATGACTGGAAGTGTTTAAAACAGGCTGAGCAACTCTTTGCTGGTTCTTTTGTAAGGGTGAATCTGAGTCACATCAGTGAAGGACTAGGTGACCTCAGTACTTCTTTCAGTCTTCTGAATTAACCCCTTGGCTTCAAGGCACTTAATGAGCCTCATTATCCTGGGTTCTGGTATACTTCGCTCTAAAGAACTATTCTGTGTTTGCTTTTCAGGTATTTTGTAATCCAAAAAGAAAGGTTCTACAGGTCTTGGTATAATTTTTATAGAAAATTAAGATGGGTCTATATTAAAAGAAAATATGTGAGTATGCAGGCCGAACAAGTACTGCCACAGAGTCACTAGAATAATGGTACCATCACCCAGTGGAAAGATGTTTTTAACATTTGGTCTTGGTGTTTTAAAAGGTTTTGGCTTATATACAAACAGATAAAGATAGTTTAATTTTTGCATTAATTCCAAGGAATACTGGACAGAATTGTGGTTTATATTATTGGATTACACCATACAATGTCTAATTTGGAGATGTATTTAGCAATGGTAATGATAACCCTGAGCTTGGTTCTTCTCTGTCTAGCAAAGTATCCATCTAGCAAAATATCTGTTCAACAAATATTTATTGGGCCTTTTATGTCATACCCTACAGACACAAAGGAGAATAAGACAATATTCCTTGCTCTGAAGGAGCTAACATCTCACCTGCTCTGTGTCTTGACTGATGTTACTAATGTTTCCTGAACACTTATTTTGTACCAGTTAACACTTATAATACCCTATGATGTAGGTACTATTTTTATTCCCATTTACAGATGAGAACACTAGAGAAATTGAATAAACTTTCCATGATCACAGAGGAAATAGGTAACAAGGATAGGATCTGAACCCAGGTAGTTTGGTTTAGCTGCAAGCTTAACCATTTCACTATACTGCCTTCTCTAAGGAAAGCACAATTTTTCTTTTGCTGTGTTCAAGTGGAGACTCACTGACCCAAGGTTGACTGCTTGTGTCAAATATGTACAATAAATACTCCCCAGAGAATGCCTGTAAAGCCCATTTATGGTCATCCAATCTTAATTAAATTAATAATGGGAAATCTACTATATTTCAGGCACTGCTCTAGCTAGTTTCTCAGTAGCCATCTCATTTATCCTAACAACTTTATCAAACAGATATCAGTAGCTCTGTTTTTAAGATGAGAATACTGGGAGGTAGAGGTTAAATGACCTATTGGGTTTGCATAATTAGTGAGAAATAGTTCTGGGATCTAAACTCAGGCCTCCTGATTCTATGTACAGTTCTTTCCACAGCTTCATGAATCCCTTTTTATATGCATATATTTCAGGGGGTTTTAGTATCTTCACAATGTTGTGTAACCATCACCACTAATTCCAGACTATTTTATCACCCTAAAAAGGAACTCCATAGCCCCTGGTAACCACTGATTTACTTTCTGTCTCTATAGATTTATCTATTCTGGACACTTCAAATATATGGAATCATTATGTGGCCTTCCATGTCTGACTTCTTTCACTTAGTGTTATGTTTTCAAGATTCATCCACATTACAGTGTGGGTGAATACTTTGTTCCTTTCTATGACTGAAAAATATTCCATTGTAAGGATATACCATATTTTGTTTACTCATTCATCTGTTGAGGGACATGTGGGTTATTTTCACTTTTTTGGCTATGTTTGAATAATGCTGCTATGAGCTTCATGTACAAATTTTGTGTGAATGTGTTTTCAGTGTATCTAGGAATGGAATTGCTGGATCACATGCTGTTTAAACTTCTGAAGAATTAGCAAACTGTTTTCCAAAGTGGCTGTACTATTTTACATTCAAATCTGAAGTGTATGAGGATTCCAATTCCTCTATATCTTCACCAGCACTTCTCGTTATATCTTTTTATTATTGCCATCCTATTGGGTGGGAAATAATATCATATTATAGTTTTGATTTGCATTTCCCTAATGACTAATGCAGTTGAGAATCTTTTCATGTGCTCATTGGCTATATGCAAAGAAGCCTTCACCACAGATTTCTTTGAAGAAATGTCTGTTCAAATTTTCTGCCTGATTTAAAACTGGATTGTCTTTTTATTGTTGAGTCACAAGAGTTTGTATATTCTAGATACTAGACCCTGAACAGATATATGCTTTGGAAATATTTTCTCCCTTTCCATGGGTTGGCTCTTCACCTTCATGAAATGTCCTTTGAAGAAAAAAAGTTTTAAATTTTGATGCATTTTTTTCTTTGTTTATTTGTGCATTAAATGTTAATATTTAAGAAACCATTGCCTAATCCAAAATCATGAAGATTTATCTGAAAATATCATTTTTCAACTGGCCATTCAGAGATTTGCTGTTCTCCCATGAGGGAGAGCTGCATAATCCCAAAGATCTCTATTCAGTTTTAAGTGAGTCTGAGCCTTGTGGCACTGGAAAATTGGGCTTATTTTACTAGCAGTTAGAACATTATATTAAAATAAGAATTCATATGTTGTCTTCTAAATTAAACAAGATGATATATGTAAAGTGCTTTGTACAGTGAATTGAATAAATTTTAGCTATTTGTTATTATTATCTTAATCATTATGACTATTCTAGTATTTTAAATAAATGCTTTAAAAAATAAATAGGACAATAATTCAAGTTTATCTCTTATGACTCACTGAGAGGAAAACATTCAAAGAGACATGTTAGCAAATGTCGTAAATCTCTTCCTTCGTGGCTGAATTGGGTGAAGTGCTGGCCCAGCATCGATGGGCTCCACCTGAGTGCACCTCGGCCTGCTGCTCCTACAAACAACCAAGTTCCACTGAGCTGCCCACTCTGGATGAATCTGGGCCTTCGGAAAGTAGATCCTACCATGGCATACATAGAGGTGATCCTGGTGGATCAGGAGGTGACTCCCACAGCTTATTGCATTCATTACCCAGCTTGATAGGTGGGCATGGTAGATCTCATGCAGCACAATCCTAATGCCCCCCGCCCCGCCCCTTGGATGCAGCCCCTACCCCCATGGATGAACTAGGGCCCACACCTGGACATCTCCTCCAATGGATCAGTCCTTGGCAAATATGCCTGTGGGTTCTGGGGTCTATTACCTGCATCAAGGAAAAAGGAATGATGCCGCCTCCCAGTGGGCAGCCCCGCCCCCTTCCTCTGATCCTCTTTCCCCAGTAGCAGCAACCTCTGCTACCCCTTCCACCCAGCAGCAGTATAGTTTCCAGTACTTCCTTGCCATGATAGCAAAATACGATTACTACCCCCGGCACACAGTCCATCTCAGCAAGGTAACAGCAGCAGGCAGTAGCCGCAACTTCTTTAGATGCAAAGCAGCTTCACTCTGGTACCGCTGTCGTACAGTGCCCAGTAGCCTCTGCCACCTGGGCCCTACCCCCACCTCCACCGAGGAGTCCCCTGCTCTCCCCATCCCCATCCATAAGCCTTATACCTTCGTCACCATGATTGGTATGGGGGTGGCGGGCGTGCTACCCTGGGGATGTCTCATATCCTCCACTGCCTCCACTACAGAGGTAGACTTTTTTTTTTTAATACATATTATAAATATACACATAGAAAAAAAATTGAGATGGCTTTCCTAAGCCTGTTATGATGGAATTGTACCTCTAGCCAAGACATGAGCCCCTAGAATTAGGTGACAGGAAAAAAAACCTGTTTCATATCCTTGTTTCAGATTCCTTGATATGTAAGCATACATTCAAGATTTTATGAGTGAATACATACCTATTGTTTGGAGCAATGGATCATAACTTTTGATTCAGAAAATCTCACAGAACTCATATTTGGGGCTTGCATGGCCATTTGTTCCTCAAAGTTCACCTTTACTCAACCTAAGTCCATGAGGTGAACTTCAGGAGGAATTTTTGTTGTATTAGCTACAATTTTTTACTGTACAGTAGAGACTTGCTCAACTGCAGAGTGCAGTATTTCACTCAAAATCCTTCTAGATTTATAGGTTTATTATGATTTTCAAGCAGATTGGTGGTAGGTTTCTTGACCAGGAGGGAGGAGAAGAGACCAAAACTCGATCAAAGGAGCTTTATTGTGAAACTCTGTGCAGAAGGTCTGACACCTAAGATGGCAATAGCCCTGAGCAGGGGAATTTTACAGCTCATATAAGGATGGCTGGCAGTAGGGAGGTGGTAGATTTTCATTGCCTACCTTAGGAGCAAGAAATTGGCAGGCTAAACAGGGAGCATCAAGTTTGTAGCTGCAGGGGTTGTAACTGCTGAAGGGTGGGGGTTGGATAAGGGGAACTATTGCAGGAATGCAGCTGTCAGAGGGTGGATGCAAGGACAAGCATGGGATTGCTGCTTGAGCTGGGGTAGGTTTGGTTTGCCAGAGGGACAGAGGGAGTTTAGCCTAACAATTGGCAGACGTGTTTTGAAGGGGATGTTTTTAACGTGTATAAATTCACCCACTGGGTAGCACTGAGGCAGTGGATTTGGTATTCTCACACCTTCTATGTTGTTGGGGCATTAGTCTTTGGCTGTGTGTCCATCAGATTTTCATTTTGGGGGAATTGGTGTGGGTTCCTGGGTTATTCTGGGTGGCTGTCAACTTTATAATATTTTCTTACACTGTCAATGTGGCAATGATAATATCCATTACTTTAACAGACACATATATACATACACACTTATTTCTTTAGAAAGATAGTTGCTAATCAGTGAGAAGCATTGCATACTTCCAGTGCATGGAGGCCTATGCATACAGAACCTCCGATCTTCTGTGTGTTTGAGAAACAAAAATAACAGCATCAATGGTTATAATAAATAATAATGATTTTAAAACACACTAACCCCAAAAGAAAAAAGACAATATCATAATTCACAGAATCCAAATGACTACTGAACATATGAAAGGGAGCTCAATTTTACTAGTAATAAAATAAATGCAAATTAAAATAGTGAGGCATTATTTTTCTTTTATTATACTGACCAAAATAAGAGAACTGGCAAAGATTGAAAGAAATGGCATTTATATGCTATTGATGGGAGTGGAAATTGGTAACCTTTTTATAGTCGTCAAAATGTCAAATGTGCATTTCCTTTGCCTCAGATATTCCAATTCTAGGAAATTATTTAGATGAGTAGAAATATGTATGTAGGCAAAGCTATATGTACAAGAATGTTTACTGTAGTATCACTGGCAGCAGTTTAATATTAGAAATGACCTATACCCAAATATAATTTATTATATTCATATTTGAATAAATTCAAAATAAGACATGTAGTATGAGTCCTACTTTTGTTTAAAAAGTATCAGTGCATGTTTGTGTGTATGGTGTGTACAGTAATAGGGAAAATGGTACACAGTAATTACCTTTGAGATGTGACAATTTGCTTTAAATATATTATGCAATATCTGACTTTTAAAGATTACCTGTCATATTTGTAATTTTTTAAAAAGTAAATCTATGAAGACAAAAATCTCCATTTCTAAATGGGAAGATAGCCAGCAATGTACTTCAACTAAGTGCCAATTATGTGTTGAAAATACTTTTGTAAAGTGATCACAGGATACCAGATAGTTTTCTTTGGAGTAAAAGTGGTGTTCAGCATATCTAACACAAAAAGTTTCTTATGGATTAAGGTACATTTTATTTCAGAAATAGAAACCAAGGAAATGGTGAACACGGTCATTCTGTTTATATTATGGTTGATATCTGTAGTAGACTAATGCTAGACTTGGAACAATGACCTAAGTTTAAGTTCTGAGCCCCAAAATATAAGCTGGAGGAACATATTTTAGTTGATAATCACAACATAAAAGCATCTAAAGCCCTGAGGAATAAAAACTTCTTGCAGTGGTCCCTAAGCAATATAGATACTACTTTCCATCTTAGATGAAAACTTCATCTAAGGGGAATGCCCACAATTCTTCTTCTAAGGGGAATGTGCACAATTCAGCCTCTCTAGAGATGCTTATGCAGTTATACAGTTTGAAAACGCAAACAAACAAAAAAAACCCATCCTTTTAAAATTAACTCCTCGGTTCCTGGCACTCTATGCCCTTCCATAAACAGAAAGACTCTATGTTTAAAATCCAAAGACCAGGTCAAAGTCTGGGTCCTTTTCCTTCCTGTTGGACCCAAAATCACACACTTTCTTTACTTAGAGCTCCTTCCTATTAGCCTAGAAAGGGCTCTAATAATACCAACAAAAACTGCCTTCCCACATTGATGCAAGGCTGAAACGTGGTCCTGCTGGGTAAAGAGATTTTGAAGCTGTAAAGTTCTCAACAAATAGGAAATACTTTTATACCAATATGATTTAGTATTGCTTTAGGGTGCTACTGCTGCTGGAATGCAATATTCTAAAAATGGGTTGGCTTTTATAAGGGGGATTTATTATTAAATTACAAGCTTACAGTTGTCAGACCATAAAAATGTCCAAATTAAGGCATTCAGAGAAAGATACCTAGATTCAAGAAAGGTTGAATGACTTCCTGGACTTCTCTATCAGCTTGGCTGGTATCTGAGGTCCTTACTTCTGATTCATTGCTTTGTGCTTCTGATTTCAGCAGCTTCCTCTTTAAGCAACTGTGGGTCTCAGCTGCCCTGGGGCAAAATTCTGGGTTCTCCCTTGCTGAACATCTTCATGGGAAGCTGTCTTCATAGGAAGCGCTGCATCTTCCACATCTCCAAATCTCTGCATCTATATTAGCTCTGAGCCTTCTCCAAAATGTTTCCCCTTTTAAAGGACTCCAGTAAACTAAATAAGACGCACTTTGAATGATCAGAGTCACATCTCCATCTAAGTAAAAGTTCACACCCACAATTGGGTGTGCCACATCTCCATGGACATAATCTAATCAAAAGGCCACACCCACAATTGGGTATGTCAAATCTCCATGGAAACAATCCAATCAAGAGAGTCTACCCTACAATAATGAATCAGGATTATAGAACATGGTTGCTCCCACAAGACTGGATCAGGATTGAACATGGCTTTTCTGGTGTTCATAACAGTTTCAAACCAGACCAGCACTGTACTGAAAATGGGAGATTTTCAAGAATGAGCCCTGATTTATAGTTGTTTTATTAGTTCTGGTTTAGCAGTGCTCTATCCACTTCATAAATAATTTTTTTTACGTTACTGTTTGTTTCATTATATAGTGAGCACTGCTGGCTACCTCTGGTATAAAGTGTATTAGATGTCATTCTTCTACACTGGCACTCTTAGGTGATTAATTTATTAAGAGAATTATGTTTTTAAAACCAGAAGATTAGTAAACAAATTTGTTTGGCTTATTAGAGATAATATCAGGACACACACTATGGAAATTCTTTACATCTTCTGGAGCAATAAAGCAAAACAATCAGTACATACAGAAATGACACTAGGAGGCAGGTATTTTGCAGGCAAGAAAACCTTTTATTTTAAACCACAGTCAGCAGGTGGCTACAACTATCCATGTTTCATTAAAATCACATAAAACCTAGGTACAAAAGCACCACTGATTATTGCTCTAGAAAAACTGCATGAAAAATTCAAATATGCACAGTAAAAACACCACAGTATGCACAGGACTAAATTTTTAAAGCAAGTGCATGGAATGCTGAATCAATTTTATACACAGCTTCCAATATCAAATTGATACCTATTTTACTTGAGAATGATGGAAATTTCCAAAAAGCAGGACTATGAGAAGGTAAAATGTCCATTCTTACATATTTTTATATGCCAACTAGTAGAGTCCTAAAAAATTAGCATTTACAAAATACTTGGTAAAAATAGCTTTTAAAAGTTGTCCCAAGAGGTACATAAAATCAACCCCAATTTTTCATGATAATTCATTCTCCTTCGTTATCTACAGGTTCAATTTTCTGTACCTGTGAAAAAGAAGGGGAGAGAAAAAGATTCGGTTACTACTGAACAACTATAAGCCAAAGAAAAGTCCACCCCACCAACACACACACTTTTGAGCATTTTTTTTTTAGCAGCTCTACAACAAAACCTATTTCAACTCAGGGTGTAAAACCAACAAGGCAGGAATATATTATGCAAACACTTCTATCCATTTATTGTTTTCTGCTTTTCAAGCAACCATGGAAGCCTTACCTGCAAGCTCCCACTGTTCATAAAAACACCACGCTACTATCTGATTCTAGTCACTGCAAACATGCAGAATTTTCTACTGTACCCTTAACTCTCACTGTTTCAATCTGCCCCTTTACTGACAGTGTGCTGGGTAGGGTACCTCTGGAGGTTGAGACATTAACAGTTGAGCGAGAGATGTGGATCTGCAATAACATTACAGGCAATAAAAAGAAACATTATGAACAGGCTATCACCAGCTGAAGGATTGAGCAATTTCTTTTAAGACACTGATTCAATCAGTGGGAGGTATTTATGGAAAGTACCTCTTCAACTTTAGTTTCACCATTTTCAGATGGTGCAGTACCTTCCTTTCCAGCTTCCTGCTTTTCCTCCTTCTTCCCTCTAGCACCTTTGTTAATCTTTGTTCCAGGTTCTTTCTAACAGAGGAGCAAAGCACAGGGAAACAGAGTTATGTTATATAAAGAGTGATATTAAGCTAAAATCAACTTCCCTCTAAAGACAAGGTGAAACACAACCGTGGCCAGCATGACAGCCTTTGGGGAAAATAGAATGGCCATTTTGCTGGGCTTCAACTGAGTTACACCAAGACTCTATGAATATGCAACAGGCTGCTTAGAAAGTCCACCAGACTTTCCCTTCTGTGGAAAAGACAGTGATTTCCCTCATGTATTTGCTGTTTTCAGTAGACCTCCATTCCCAGTAAAGCGAGAAGTGGCTGTCAGGAAGAGAAGCACAGTAAGGCTTGGTGAATTTGGGGGCAGAAGCTGGGAAGAAGCCATAAAGGAGGAAGCCTTGCTGCTGCTTTCCAGTGAAACACCTCCACGGAGGCATGCAGCTTCAGTGACTAGAAAGCTGACAAAAAAATGCTCATAAATGAAGGTCTGAAGGGAGAAAAGTTCCCAACTGTGCGATCAAACCACAGTAGTAAGTTTTGTTTCAGAAATCACCTACTCAGGCCACTCACAAGAGAAAGAAAAAATATAGCAACAGGGTATCATGTCCCAACAAGGGACAATGTTCTGAAGGGCAGAGGGCAGAAAAACCATTCTGGGTAAGTTTCTTATTAATTCTGTGCTTCAGTTTCATCTTCAAAATGGGGTATTCATACCTACCTCAGTAGGGATGATGTGAGGTTAACTGAGAAAAGCAATCAGAATGTTGTCTGGCATAGTACAAGGGCAATACAAATGTTCACTAGTTTTAACTATTAGTAGCCAGCAGTCTGCCCTACTAAGCCCAGTTACAAGAAGTCAGAGGTGCTCTTTCCCAGTTCCTTGAGTTGTTGGCAGTCATGTCTTCATAGCCCTTCTTTACCTCCCTGGAGAGCCATGTGAACTTCATGTTCACTGGGCAGCTGCCAAATCCCCTTTGGATGCAAGGCTTCTTAGAGCAACATGCTCTGACTTCCTGTGCCTTGTTGACCAAATGGAAAACACATTCCCGTTAAAGCATAAAGCTGTGCTTTCTGCTTTTTGAGAATGCTTGTAATAGTGGTACCCAGTTTTCTGGTCAGTACATTTAGCCTGAATCATTAAATGTGAACTTTTCTTGGATGATAATCTGGATATGAACTTCTAATTTATTCACTATTTAAAAAGCCAAAGGGGGAGAGAGAAAGTACCTCTTACCTTAGCAGATGTTTTTCTTGGTTTAGGTTCAGGTTTTGGTGGAGCAGGTTTCTGTAAAGATAATTTAAATAACACAAAATATTTTGTCCTAATTTTTGTATGAGGTAACAGTCTAAAGACCTCTACATTTCATAACTATTTTCATCTTGGGTTCTCAAATGAACTGCAGGTGAGTATTAAAAAACAACTTCTTATTCCCTGGTCTAGAATAGCTATCCGGGAACAGGCCTAAGCTTCTATCTTCGAGGTCTCTGAACTTCCTTTTATCACAGCACAGCAGCAAGAGGAATGACTAAGGCTTCGGCTAAATGCCTCAATGAATTTGGTCATACTGGCCGTCCTAAGAGTCTAGAAATCACAGCACAATCACAGGCAAAGCCCATCCGGTAATGAAGACTGTTGCCTGTGATGTATTTAAAAATGATTTCTAAATCCTTCTACCTGTGATGCAGATTTCGAGTTCTGTCACCAAGCTTATTCCTATTTTCATCTCTTCTGATGCCAGCTCAAGGTGAGAAGAGACTTTCGCCCACCCAGGCCCTAGGTTCACTTGTTCTTATAGCTATTTATTAAGACTACTATTTGATGATAAAATGTCAAATGCTACCTCCCAAAGTTTAAGATTTTAACAGATCTTATTAGCTAAAGAGCCCAATAGGCTACCGTTTTTGTCCTGCCTCCTGTGCTTCTCCTCCCTGTTCCCATGACCCTTTTCACACAGAGCTTCCACTCCGGCCGGCTTCCACAGGAGCCCTGATACTGGACGGCACACGGGGACACTGGGGGTGAGACAACGTGAATAAACCACAGGTTTTCTATAGATATTTTAGGGCAAATATTTCTCTCACAGATCTAGAAAAAAAGTTTAAGTGTACATCTCTCCTGACACCAGAGAGAATGGTTTTTAAATAGAAAACACTGGCCAGGCTTTCCCCCCTGTGGAGAAAAATGCATGTTCCTCCCCAATACCTCTAGGTGATCCAGCTTCATATTGAATCTGGGCCTTTTCATCATGAGCATAAAATGAAATTGTAGACAGCTCAATTCAGGAAGACTGGCTGTTAGAAGTGACCTTTCAAAAAACATATATATGAGCTTGAAAAGTAAGAAATGTTTTTATTAATCTTCTTACTACCCTAAATCTACAGTCTGTTACCCAAATACAGCTCTTATAGCTCCTAAATTTTCAGGATTATAAAATTCTATTATTCCAGGCTTTGATATGGTATATTTACATGCACTTATTTTCTCAATTCACATTAAACGATTTCCTTTTATATTATTTCTGTAAGTCAGACCCTTCTACCTGACTCAGCATTCAAGTGTTTTGATGGGACCAGGAAATGGCAAGTTTTCAGTCTGTAATTCTGCTGGCTGCTGAAGAGGCTCTGCTTCAGCACCACGGGAAATGTTCTTTGTTAGGGAAAGTGCTTTCAATGATGGTTCCTGCTAATTGGGAAGGTCTTGTCTTAAATTTTGGCTTTTATTTGGCTTACAAAGTCTAGTTACTTAATTGGCTAGAGATTTAAAGAGTGTAATGTCTACAGTTAAACACAAAAGGAGTTAAAGCATAACTTGTGAACCATCGTCAAAGGAAGTACTATTGAAGAGAGTACACCATCTTTGAGAGTTTTGGGCAACTGCACGCACACACACACAAGACAGCACCCCAGCTCTTAACTCTTCTCTGTGATTCTGATAAACCTTATTTAGGTGGGTTCTCATGTCAACTACTGCCCTACCCATCTCAAACTCAACTGTACTTCTGAACTTGTGAGTAATAGTGATTTCTGCTTTGAATCCTTGTCCTGGTCCAGGCATAGGTGCAGTTGAGGGTGAAATTCATGCTCCCCTGCAAGCCAAAGTAGCCTGCAGCTCTTATAATATCTGAACTGAGGATATATGCTGTCAGCCAAAATGTTGGAGCCAGCAAGGAACAGAAGAAAGTGGTAAGGAAGAGCTAGGACATGTTCATCTCTGAGGCCTGGCCATACCTTCTATCCCAGCTTTAATTGCAACTCTTGTTTCTTCCTTAGGCCTAGCACACAAAGAGAGGCTACAAGTGGCAAAATGCAATCATTACTATTTCAAAGATTCCCTAGTACTAAAATGAGGTTGAAGTATACAGATCCAGAACATTTTCAGGACATTCGGACACTAGAATGATACCTGCTCTAAAGTATGACTTGGGGACAGAGGAAGAGAATTCCTGTCCACTTTAACACATCACAGGTAGAAGCTGAAGGCTAGGACTTTGGTTAATGCATGTCTTTTGCTTCAGAGATTTAGTACTTTAGACTTCTGGGCTTTAAATTCTTGGTAACAGGGCTGGGCAACTGTTGATTGCTGATAGTGATAAAGTATGCTGCTGGCCACAATAGCCAAATTTGCTGTAAAGTGTTGTGATCCCAGGTAATTTTCAAAAAAGAAAGAAAAGGAAAATACTCAAAGGGAAACATCACTTTAATTTTCCGTTTGCTGTGGGAACAGGTCCTTGTACAAATGCCAAAAGGTTTCTGAAGTACTTACCGCTGACAATCTCGCAGACCGTCTTGTGGGCTACAAAGGGAATGGAAAAACATTTTTTTGTGTGATTATTTTCAACCAAGTCAATTTTTTTTTAATTTCACTTTTAAAATCTTCCTTTGCTGAAGGAACACATGATTACCACCAACCTCTCCAAGTGAACACAGTGAAACATATTTTAAATCCCCTGACTACAATAACGTTCAAGAGAGAGTGTCTCTAAAGAGGCGTAGGCACATTTTTCAAAGAAATAGTGTCTCCTAAATAAGGGTGTGGTAGGTAAGCAAAGCTAAGGAAGATGAATTTGGCCTTTGGCCCAAACCATAATCTCTACTTTTGTGAGGGGTAATTCAGTGGTAGAATTCTCACCTGCTATGCGGGGAACCTGGGTTCAATTCCTAGCCCGTGCACTTCCCAAACAAACAAGCAAAACAAACAAAAAGTCAAACAAACAAACAAAAAACACAAAATTCAACAAATGGTGCTGCAATAAGGGGATTCTCACATGGAAAAATGATGAAATGTGACCCCCGCACAAAGGAAGAAGAAAAAAAAGAATTCATAGCAGGAGAATTCAAGTGGTACATAAGAATTAGTCTCCAGTCTGATTTTTGGAGCTATGAAAAATGGAACTAAACCTTTTAAGTTAATACATGAAGAGACATAATTGTGTAGACATCAAAATAGTGGGAGTTCCTAATTTTGTTACCATATGAGAAAAGGGAATGAGTAAAAGTCTTAGGTGATTAATAAGAAAGACTTCATTTTGCCTGAAACAAAATGACACTTTACTTACTATTAAAAGCTGATATTCAAAGATCGAAATGAAGAAAATGTTCACCAATCTTTTTTTTTAATTTGGCATTTTAGAAAATTTGGTGAGGAACTCTGTTCAGGTTTATATTTTTCAGGAAATTTTACTTCTTCAAGGGTGGTGCAAATTAACAACAAATGAGGTTACAAAAAAAAATTCAAAATAATAACTGGTTTTGACACTTCAGAACTAAACAGAACTGAAATTCTATTTACCATCCAGCAAAAGCTGGCTCCTCAAGGGATTTCATATTCTAATATACAACTGCCTTTCTTTAAAAGCGTTCCCAAGGGTGGGCTACGGTGGCTCAGCAGGCAAGAACGCTTGCCGGCCATGCCAGAGGACCTGGGTTCGATTCCCGGTGCCTGCCCATGTTAAAAAAAAGTGTTCCCAAGATATATACTCTGTACATTTTGTCTGTTTTATCACTGTCCTATCTCCTGTAGTGTGCCACGTAGTACACAATAGTCACTCATGAAATAATTTGCTGAATAAACAATATAAAGTTTTCCCTAATTCTTACTGCCTTTGCAGGCTTTGCCTCATTACAATAGCTTAAATGATTCAAGTAATTTCTCTTAAGGGGGATCAACAAAAATGGTTAGTAGTAGCCTTTATGATGTGAGGAATCATGGAATTCTCAAAGCTATGCTTTGCTCAGTCTAGGTCAGTTGGTCAGGCCAAGCTGGAAAAAATATTTCTTGCTATCGCTACACCTAAGAACTTTTCTTGCTGAAAATAGCCAGAGGAAGCTAAACTCATCTTTCTTTAAACTATAGAAGGAAAAAGAGGGCCAGAGCCTCCATGAATAATTTTAACCCTAGGGTTTTGAGGAAAGATCAGAATCTGACATAAGGCCAGCTAGCAGAATGTACCGAGAATAGGAGACCTTGCAGGTTAAGAGGCTGGCTGTGATAAATTGACTGCACAGGGTAAGCGGATGTACAATCCAAAACACAGCTCAATCCACAGTTCTGTGGATTAGTATTGCTGGAGTGCTTGCATCAGAGGCAGATTCTGCACACTAAACACTTCATATGTCTGCTGTGATTATCATGCAGATAGCTGCATTCACCATGAGGCACCCAGGAGGCACTGGAACCAAAACCCAAATTCTGCGATGCCTTTTCCAGGATGGTTCTTTTTAGAAGCTGCACTGCATTAACTGGGTGCCACTGAAGAAAAGGCAACATTGTCAATGAAACAAGTCCGCAATTAGGTAAACTGGGCTGCTTCAACATACTTTCCCAGTGCTGAGGTACGGAGAAGCACCTGTCAACTACCAAACACAACTCAGCACGAAGCTTCTGTGTGGCATCAAGAACTACCTCTACCATCATGTGAATACAGTGGTCAGAGAGTGCTCGAGACACCATCTAAGAGGCAGCCTCCATGCTAATGAGAGGGCCTGAACCTTATGTGAATCACTATCCCTTTCCCTTGGTGTCAGCCTAGCTGTACCATGTCTGCCTTACCTCACTGTTCACCCGTCTGCTTCACATCTGAATCCCCTACTGCACAGAACCATCTTCTTTTAGATTTCTGTAGCCCCAGTGTCTAGCAGGGGTCTTCGATAAATGATGAGGTGAAGAAATGCTGATCACCAGAAATGTTTGGCAACTGTGAGCTTGAGTGGGCCCCAAGGTTATTCAAATTTGGGTAGAACAGGGGCCAACTATGTTTACCATTATTCATATCTGCCTCTCCATCTACCAACTAGCCATCCTTCATAAAATCTCATTGAAGTAATAAAAAAAGTCTCATGGAGAAATCACCAACTCTGATGCTCTTGCTGCTTTCCTCTCTACAGGAACATCTGAACATACTGAATAGGTGGTAGAATAATGTAAGAGTGCCCTTTGGGGTTTCCAGAGAAATAGTCCAATCAAAGCACCACTCTGCAGGACCCGAAAGCTGTTCAGATCCAAAGGACTTACCATCTCTTTATAATTCAGGTCCAGCACAAGAGTTTCAAAATAAAAGGCCTAGGATATTAATGCAAAAACAAAGTTTGCCTCTCTAGGGTGTCTAAAACAACCAGTCTCTAAAAAGTACATCTTTTACTGTAAAATCATTTTATGACTTCCTGCCTAAAATTTACCAGCTCTTCTTTCTATGCCATAAAAAAGACTTTTCTTAAATTTTCCTTTCCAGTAACCATCATAAGAGATTTTCTTTTTCACTGCAAACAGTGGAAGCTGAGATGGGCCTTTCGCTCACAGTTAGCAGTACTGATTATGCATGCAAGCGTGTATACCTTCCTGGAAAGTTCCATCAGCTTTCACAGCCTTAAAAATCCATAAATGATTGGACCATCCACTGGATATGAAATAGACTAGACTGCTATTTTTTCCTGCTTTAACACTCTAAAATTTGAAGTAGTCATTTGAGACTCAGGCTGTTGGGTAGGAATACTAAGCAAAGGAAAAGACAGAAATAAAAATTTTTCTTGATTGTTGGTTAACTGGCAAAAAGCAACCAAAGGGTAGTTCTCAGGGAAGGAAGTAAAGCTTTTAGAATGACGGGTCACCAGGATTGTTACAGAGATCATTAATGTAATGTTTTGTCACTGGTATGTAAGTGTTGGGCATGGGAGAAGTATTTAGTGAGAATTTATTGATTAACTGATCAATAAAATTCTCGTGGAGGCTACTGTTAAAGTCACAGATTCTTCTACTGCCATGACCTGGTTGCAAAAGCAACACAGAAGTTTAATCTCATTATGACAAGGTTCACAGGATTATCTAGAGCCAAACAATAATTAGACTACGCTGAATACTGCTTGAAACATATGGGCCCATTGGAATTTATATGTAATTTTATTTTTATGAGATTTCTTATTGCTAGTGAGTCTGACCATGTACTTTTAAGTGTGAGTACTTGGCTCAAAAGGCAAGTTGCTTTTAATTCCCCCAAACAAATAAGAAGTTAAATAGAAATGACCTTCTTTGTAAAACTGAGAAGTAGAGAAAGAAGTACATTAGAACCGTGACTGGGGAATCAAGGAGACAGAGATATTTAAAATCTTAAACATTATCACAAAAGGGACATGGGAACAGGATTTTGAATCAGGAGATTCCGATATCTTTTCTGGTTTTACTGCTTACAAGTTTTACATTTGGGGCAAACCACAGATTTCTCTGAGAATCTTGCTTGC
Source organism: Tamandua tetradactyla (assembly GCF_023851605.1). Classification (NCBI taxonomy): domain Eukaryota; kingdom Metazoa; phylum Chordata; class Mammalia; order Pilosa; family Myrmecophagidae; genus Tamandua; species Tamandua tetradactyla. The sequence goes on from NC_135331.1 coordinate 135,553,495, forward strand.
TATAGTAAAAAATGGGGATAATAATATCTACCTATCTGCTATCAAAAAATAGCACTTCTCTGCTGTTTGTACTCTTGGACCATACATTCTAGGATATCTTCCGGCTATGAGCACTCAGTGTGCTGGGGGCATCTGTTAGTATGTTTTATAAAGAGAAGGAAGAACACAGTTTCACCTGATAAATCTGGATAGTTTCTTGAATGAGGTTTTACTGTGGTCACACAGAATGCTAATCAGTTTGCATATACCATTTCATTTAATTCCCTCAAAAACCATATCAGGAAGATATTCCCATTTTATGGATCATAAAACTAAGGCTCGGCAGGCTAATTTCTTGCTCAATATCACAATGAGTGGTAAGAGACACCTGACTCGAAGAGAGAAGCTCTTCCTTGTTTCTAGTTAAAGTTCTGAAAATCAACCAAATACAGGGAAACAAAAATAAATAAATAAGTAAATAGCACTTCTCTGATATTCTCTATTCCCCTTCCTTGTTTTATTTTTTTCATAGCAAATATCCAATTATTTTATTTAACTTCCTCTCTATCCCACCCCCCCTCCACTAAAGTGGAAGTTCCATGAAGGCAGGAATTTGTCTGTTTTTGTTCACTGTGAAATCCAAAGAGCCTAACACAGTGCCTGGCATGTCAGATGCTCAATACCTTTTTGCTGAGCAATCAAATTGTCCTGCCATTATTTTAGGGTTATTATAAAGATCAGATAAAACAATGGATGCAAAAGGCTTTACAAACTGACAAATGTAATGATGTAATACATTATTTTAATTATTCATTATCCAAGTCTCCTGAAATACTGACTACACGCTGTACAACGCCCTTCAAGTATCATGTCTGTGGCAGGGGATTTTCGAAGGAAGATCCCCCACATCCTTCCTTGTAATCTAGTCACTATAGTCAAGGCTGTGCATATTCAATGATGTAACTGGCAAATTCAGTCAATTTAGTAGGAAAAAAAATCAGCCAACACTGTCTGATAGTTTTTACCTTAAACCTCCAGCTAACTGACTGGCCCTTTCATTTTTCAAATAATTGTGTTAATGTCCTCAAGAAACATGAGTTTTAGTTTAATCTACACTGGCTTAAATGACAGATAAAGAGTTTTCTTGTCTAGAAAAGATATTTGTTAACAGTCCTGGGGTTAAAATAATATGTATAATATAGCTGTATAAGCAAATGCACACACACAGACACATATCCTTTACATATATTCTAACCAGCTTGATTTGCTTTTAGTGCAGAAGGATGGAAAAGACTGTTTTTTATATTTAAGATGCACTGCATGTGAAATGATTTTTAGGTTTTCTGACTGACAGATCGATTTAACTACCAGTTCCTAAGGATAAACCCAAATGCTTTCTTGTGCCCAAACTTAAAAACATTAAGGTAAGTTATGCTTAGCCAACTGTCCTACAAATTATATTTTGCTTTTTCCAAGAAAATCCAAGTATTCATCATTTGGGGTTGGTTCTAGCATTCATTTTGTTGAGGGTAGTATCACAAACTTCACCTCTTAAATTCTGACAGACCGTGAATAGTGAATGCTAGTAAAGTGAATACTGGAGTTCCAGTTAGTGGCAGTTTTGTTTTAAATTAATTCCTATAGAGTTCGTTAAAGGTTTTCCATTTGGCAGAGAGAATTTCCTTGTATAAATCTTGTCAGGGGAGTTTGGTATCAGGACAAAGTCCTTTGAATTATTAACTACAATATAAATCACTGAAAGAATCTGTAACTAGATATTGTTTTTGTCTCTCTCATCACCCCTTGTAGCTTAAAAGTTCAAAGGTAGGAGCCACAGGTTTTTCTACACACTGTAAAGCTCTGCACAAGAATGAATGGCTGTCATCACAATTACCATCTCATCTGCTACTTTTTAGTCCACCTCTTTGAGAAGTTCAAGAATATTACCAGGGAGGGTCAAATGTAAACGGCTCTTCCAAGCTCCTAGGTTTTTGGAAGTTTCTGTATTTTAATAAGGAGCGTCTTTGAATTATTGCCAAATCAGTTATGCCAAGCCCTGAGAGTTTTCCTGCTTAAAAAAGAACTTTAATATTTCAACATTTTGGGCATCCTTCCCTAGGTTTTGACTTCGGAAATGACTCCTCTTGGGCAAATATTCATAGCCTAAGAAGTAATTTATAGTTCACTCACTGAAACAGTAAATTTATGAAATCAACAGTCTTTCACTTTCTTGCTGTGAAAGACAGACTTTGTTCTCCTTGATGAATTTACCTATTATCTTGCTCTTTGCCCAGAAGGAATTCTCAGTATCCCTTTAATAGACAGTCACAGAGACTGACAGGGAGAAACATAAACACCACAGAATAAGTGGAAAATGCCTCATCAGTGTACTCAACTGAAATATACCCAGGCAAAGCAAGGCAAGACAGGCACACTTTTATCTTGGGCTTACGTAGTCTCAACAATCTTGCTTAGAATAGTATTCATTCAGATGCAGACAATCATAACAATATTAAGAATTTCCATTTAAATAATTTAATACAGGATTTCAAAGATATACTAACCTCCTGTTTAGTTACTTTGGATCCATCTTTGCCCTCTGAATTCTCTGGAGACTAGAAAGAAAATATTTTAGTGACTTGTATTTAAGCTGGAAAAAACATTTGCAGAAGATACCAAAAAAAAAAAAAAAAAGTTATTTCTATGCCCTGGACCACATAAGTCAGCAGATTTTTTTCAGGGAAGACGTAAATTTGTAAGAGAATATATGTTTTAGATACACGCACACTGCATTTCTCTGCAAAAATGCTCTCTTTTTAAAACAAGAGTGGCAAAAAGACTGATATTGAGCCCCTATTCTCAATATGCACTGGCACCAAACAATTTTCATTCATCTTTGATAATTCCACCACCGATTAAAGAATAGGGACCCGGCAGTCAGTGGTACTGGTGACCAGAATCCACCCAAGTGTCCCAGTCATTTTGTTCCTTTAAAGTAAGGGCAGGATGCTAGGAAAGCCCAGGTCAAACAGGAGTGAGATATTTTCCATCCACATTTCCCTAATTTTGGTTTCCAGCTCATTTCTTGATACAACTGGACAAATTTATCACGGATTATTATTTTTCTGTTCTCAACTTCAGCATCTCTAACTATACCCCAGGTACAGCATGATAGTAAGTGCCCTATCTCATACACCTGGAGCATTCCCAGGGTGGGGTGGGGTTGGCAGCATCCCTGGGCTGCTCCTGCCCACTCCTGTGACAGGTCAAACTTGATTCCTTTTTGGGCTGCATACAACTATGGAGAAAAATATATCACATATTGTTTTATATCACATCTCATGCCCCAATATATTTTTATTGGCTTACAGAATAATTAGATAAAACGAAGTTATTAAACTAACTTTAAAAATCAAACAACTTACATTTTAATACTATATAAAGTTGAAGGTTACTATCCAATCTCTACAGCAAGAATGGACAGAGGCTATGAATAGTGTTCCCATGAGAAAAATTACACACAGCAAACAGACATTGGTACAATGTTTAGTTTAAGAAGATAAAATAGCTATGAAGTAATGCTTCATATTGATAAATGAGAAAAAAAATAAAGGTCATAAACCCACTGTTGGTGGGGCTGGTGGCACTGTAAATTAATACAATCCTTCCAAAGAACAACATGGCAATGTGTAAAAGACACATAGAACTAACTGTATAGTGACCTAGTAATTTCGATTTTGGAATCAGGATTCAAAGAAACTCTTTGTAAAAACATGGTCTAAACTGTATTACTTATAATAAGGAATAACTGGAAACAACACATGTGATCTATAAATAATAGAGAAATGCTTAAACTATGCAGATATTAATGCAGTGGGATTAAAAGCAGTTGTTGGGCTATATGAATACATGGAAAAGTCCACATAAAACTGCTAAATTTATAAAACTACATAATAAAATATGTAAAACATAGATCATTAAATCTATAAAATTTCGGGGAAAGACAAGTTTTTCTTCCAGGCAAAGGACCTAATGAATTCTCTCTCCTACCATGGAACTGTCAGCTGCCCAGTCTATCAGCAGTTCATCTCTCTCCAGAACAACTCATGTCTATAGCGTTCTCTTCTGTTTTCTGTATCAACAAACTTCTTTTATTTCCTCCATGGAACCTTCTCTATCATGAAGAAAAGCAGAGCTTCTCTTTTCTGTTCCCCACACTCTTGCACCTTCAATCTACAAACCAGACCCTCTGTTGCCTAGGAGTGCTGGGTTCTCACTCAATTTCAAGACTTAGTATAAAACCACAGTAATCAAGATAGTGTAGTACTGATGTTAGTGAAAACAGACATATAGGTAGATAGAACACAAGGGTCCAGAAATAAACCTTTCCATTTACAGTGAAAAGAAAAGGGGAAAAAGTAGGGTCAGGAGGATGCATAGATGATCTCATGGTTCAACCTTGTAGTGAGCAGTGGAAGGAAGACATGAAAGGCAAACTGAGTTATATGAGATGCAGGCAATGTCAAAGGTTCTTGTCCTGCTCCCCATCTGGGATTTTGGGAGGAGAATGATGGGCAAAGGAGGCTGCACCAATCCAGCTGGAATCCAGAATTTAAGATAGTAGAAAAACATGATCAGAAAAAAATGTCTTGTTTATATTCTGAGGATCCCTCAGTTCCCAAGTTGCATGATACTGAATTGACAGGCAGCAAGGGGGTGGCGGATACACAAGGTGGCCAGATAGAGGGTTTGGCAGGGATTCTGGGGAGTCTTGAATACTACTGTGAGCTGATCTGAGGGCAAGTCAGCAGGCAGATAGCAGGGTGATCAATGAACCTGGATGGAACAGAGAAAGGGCCGATAAAGGCCCGAACTTTGAAACAGAAGAATTACTGTGAACATGGCAGATCCAGATAATCTTCAACTGGCAGGTAACTTCACTGGTGAATGGAGCTGAACAAGCACTACCTTCTATAGGCTAAGCCCAAAAGGTACAGTGGCCAGTCATTATCAGAAAAACATGTTGTTAGGTGCTGTTTTTGAGGGGTTGCGGGTGGGGAGCAGGGGGTTGGAATCAGAGGGGTACTACAGCAAAGGGACTGATGGGATCTGTGTTAATCCCAGATGGAGGATTACGAGTTTGTATCAGGCCCTAAGGAGTCTAAAGAGTAAGGACCATAGTAGATCCTAGTCTCTTTCACTAAATGGGAGAGCTGAGGCATCCTTGATGGCTGATGTAGTGTGTTGAGAAGCATCAAGACAGCCCCTTTTCTTTCCTGTTAGATTTCATGCTTATTATGACCGAGCTACCTTCAAAGATTTCTTGAAAAGGGAGTTAAGGGCCCCCCTCTGTATGCAAACTCTCCACTTCATTAGAAAAAGGGGCTGATTGACATTTCTGCTAATATCTTCTCCTTATTTCCATGTCCTTGCCCATGCTGTCTCCACCCTTAAGGAATGCCTGCATTCATCTTCATAAACTTTAGAGACCAGAGGCCATACTCATGTCCTAAGCATCTTTCTAATCTTCCATTCTAATACTAAGAAAGTGCCTTTTACATTTAGGGTTCAAACATCTGGAGAAGTGAATTTGAATAGCTCCCACTGGGAGCCCAGTCCACCTATGCTGCCATCCAGGCAAATTCCCATTTTCCATCTGGAAAAACTGACCACCAGTCTTCTCTCTGATAAAGTTACTTTCTATACAACTTGGAACTCTGCCCATATATTGTTATAGCCAAGAATTTCTGACCCTGTAGAGCTTATAAATCCAAGATGACAGTGAATTCCAAAGACATTACAAACTTCTCGTCCAGAGAGAGTAGTGAGCTCACATAGAAATCTCATCCTTACTTGCTCCTTGTAAAGAGAACGTGTAACAATGACCTGATCACTTTCTGAGATCACTTTTCCTTCTCCCTGAGAAATATTTTATGGTGAGGACCAACAGATAGTAAATTTTCAGTGTTTGGTTATTTGAAAATACCTTCATTTTATCTTCACTTTTGAGAGATAGTTTCTCCGGCTATGTGATTCCAAGTTAATTACTATGTTCTCTCAGCACCATGAAGATATTAGTCCATTGTTTTATTTTTCTCTTCTTGATGTTGAGAAATCATTTAATTTGGGTTTTCTCTCTGGTTTCATTTAAGACCTGTTTTATCTTTATTATTCTGTGGTTTTACTATGTTATGCGCTTGAATGTCTTTTATTGTTTAGTGTGGGATATTAAATCTAAGGATTTGTGTCTTTTACTCTCTGCCAATATATTCTTGAGTATTAATCCTCCCCTCTCCTTCCCCTTCAGAAACTGTTAACAAGCATGTATTAGACTGTCTCACTTTTTTGTTTCCTAGACTTGCTTTAATATTTTCCACCTTTACCTCCCAGCACTATATTCTAAGCAATTTCTCCAGATTGATTTCCCGATTCACTAATAATTTTTTAGTCTACATCTAATCTGAAGAAGTTTGACTCATCCACTGAGGTCTTTTCTTCTTTTTTTTCTGGAATCTCTCTCTGTTTTTGTTAACTGTGCTTATTCCTCAGTCACACTTTCATTACTCTCTTTTAATTCTTTGAACGTATTAAATATACTTATTTTACTTGAATTGAACAATTAGAGTTATCTGTTGTCTCTGGTTTCAAAATTCAATTTGCTATTTCTGTTTGTGTGTGTGTGTGTGATTCTTTTTTTTAATGTGAGCATGCATGCTCCTTAAACACTTATCTGTGAACTGAGGCTGCGATTAAGATGTGGTTCTTCAAAAATCTTTTTCTTCAAGGCATCTCTGGTATTACCAACTCCCAAAATTCTTGACTTATATTTGTTCAGGACACATAGGGTAATGTAGATTGTGGCTACACATCAGGGTCAAAGCAATCAGAGATTTTTTTTCCTCACACCCAGTGCCAAAGTTGACTTGGACAAGTTCCCTTACCTGTTTCCTCTGAGAGGTGATTCTAATTTTTTGTTGTTAACTTTTTGTGCATTTCAGGATGCTTTGTTTGGGGTACCCTGTCTATTCTCCCACTAGGTGCTGGAGCTAGGTATTGCCTGCTGTTTTGTCCATTACTCCCAAAAAAGAAAAAATATGAGAGGAGGGGGGACTGCCTGCACAGTCAAATTTCAAAACTTTAAAATAATAAAATGAAACAGGTAGCTAACACCTTTACAACGGCATGATACTTAAAAGAAACACACCAAAAAAACAAGGGCACTGAAATCATGAAAGTAGGAGGATGTGAAAAATATGTATATATACCAGGCTACCATAACTAAAAACTAAAAACAACCCAGATATCCATCATCGGGAGGGTAGTTAAATATACTGCGCTGTACTCATATAAAAACAATACATAGCAGTGAAAACAAAAGGACTACAGGTACACACATCATTATGGGTGAATCTCACAAACAATGCTGGATGAAAAAATCAAATTATGGCATGATTCTAAATAAAATTATAAAATGTATATAAGTGGTAAACCTATAAGGAAAGCAAATGAATAGTAAACACAAAATCAAGAAAGTGGTTACCTCTGGGGAGGGAGAGGGTGGGTGATTTGACTGGGAGAGATAAAGCCATTGGCTAATGTTATAACTCTTAAACTGGGTGGTGAACAGATTGATGGTCACATGTAGACACTATGTATGTATTATGGCATATTTTATACTAAAATATCTTAAATCTTATAAAGATATAGGAATGTTTTAAGCAAAAACAGTCTTGAAGGAAAAACATGTAGTTAATTTTTAAAAAAAATTAAAAATTCTGAAAATGAAAAGTAGGCTCATTGAAATAAAAAAATACAAACATAGATAAATTCTAGGCCAGAGACAGTAGAAGAATGGAATAATGAATTGTCAAAGGCTGCAGAGGAATTAGCCCAGAATGTAACAAAGAGCAATAAAGAAGTGGAAACTAAGAAAAAGAGGTTAGGAGATATGGTGGATAAGTTGAGAAGTTCCACATAGATCTAGCAGACATTCCAGACCAGAGAACACAAGTATTAGTAGAAAGGGAAAGACAGTGGCTGAGAATGTTCCCAAACTGAAGTCATGAGCCTTCAGAATGAAAACACACACTATGAAATAAACTAGAAAAACATATACAATGTTACATACTATAACAAAACTACAGTATATCAAGGAAAATGTGAAAAAATCTTAAAAGTTATCAGTTAAACGATGGATTATCTACAAAGAATTACTTCTCATTAGCAACCATAAATGTGAGAAAATACGGAGTACTTTCAAGGAGCCGAGGAAAAATAACTGTCAATCCAAAATCCTATACCAGCTAAGGATATCAATCAAAAGGGATAGCAGTGCGGGCTACAGTGGCTCAGCAGGCAAGAATGCTCGCCTGCTATGCCAGAGGACCCAGGTTCGATTCCCGGTGCCTGCCCATGTAAAAAACAAAAAAAAAAGGAAAGCAAAATAAAACCATTTCAGAATACAAATACTAATAAAGTTTATCAACAACAGACTCTTTCAACAGGGTTCTGCTCCTAAAGGAGCAAATTAAGCAATAAGAAAAATAAATCTAGATGGAAGGAATGGATATTATTTTGTGTGTTTAAAAAAGTTGCAAAAGAAATCCTAGTCCAGTGTTGTCCTAGAAATATAATACAAGGCATATATGGAATTTTAAATCTTCTGATAGCCACACTAAAAAGTAAAAAGAAACAGGTGAAATTAATTTTCACAACTTTTTTAACTGAATATATCTAAAATTTTATCACCTCAACATGCAATCAATATAAAAATGATTGAGATATTTAATAAACTTTTCCTGTACTAGATCTTCAAATTCCAATGTATATTTTACACCTACAGCACGTCTCCATTTAAACACCAAACTTCATCAGAAATACCTGATCTGTATTTTGATTTCATGAAATTTACTCAGGCTTCATGTTCACATACCCAGGTTGTTCCAAATATATTTAAAAATTTCCAATAACTCAATCTATTATCAGCTTTTAAAATTTAAATGGATTAAAATGAAATAAAATAAAAAATTCAGTTCCTCTGTTTTTCTGAGTGCCTAAAAGCCACATGCACTTAGTGGCCACCATGTTGGACAGCATAGTTCTTGACCATGCTGTGGCCAAAAATGGGAGGAGGTAACTAGATAAGAAGTTAAAGCATGCCACAGCCTTGGTTTTCTTTTAGAAGATGATACAGACAAAAAATAATTGACTTTGTTACAATAAAATTTAAAGATAACCGCCAAAAATATTATGCATTAATAACTTGCAAATCTGGAGGAACAGAATAAAGCAAATATTATCAATAAAAGGCAGGGTAGAAAAGAAAACAACAAGGGAAATGCATGATAAGTAGAAAATAAATAAGTTATTAGAAGAAGTTCAAGTATACCAGTAATCACAATATGCCTAAACAAATTATATCTATTCTTTAAAATGTCAAGTGACAGAAGGAAGAAACAGAACAATACATGTATTCATGTATTCAATTTTTAAGTAATTTAAAATACACACAAATCAATATTATGGATGTACATCTGCATAATAAAAGTATAAAACCATGGACTGGAAGGAAACATACCAAATCATGACAATGGTGACCTCTAGGGAGGCTGACAAGGAAAAGGCATCAAGGGGATGTTTCTAGGAAACTTTATCTGTAATATTATTATTATTTTTTTAAAAGATCTGAAGCAAATATGATAAAACGTCCACATCTATTATTCTCAGTAATGGTTAAATAGGCATTTATATTATTTTCTCTATTTAATTTTTTTCCAAATAAAAATGTTATCTATATGGAGGAAAAAACCCAACTAGAAGCAAACTTGCTCCATTAAGCCCAGTCTAACAGTGCCATGTCTATTCCTTATCAGAAATTCCATGACTAGGTTTACTCATAGAATTTTCTGTGTTTCTTAAATGGCCTATAAATCTGGTTCATATATCACCTCTTCCTTTTCTGTACGTGACACATAATTCATAATTGCTTCATTTGTGCAGATATGAAGGAACTGGAGCCAGGCAAGATAGGAAGCTGAGAGAACTACAAACACTAATTCAGAATTTCTCTCTCGAGCTACTATGGGAAAAGAAAAGGGCAGTGGGAGCATGGATTTCCTCAGTAGCTAAAAAAAGGCATTATCCCCATTCTTTTCTTACACAAAAATGCCTGGGCCTGGCACTTGCGGGATCCTAAAGTATAAGGAAGGGGACACGACTGTATTTTCCTTAAGACTGATTCAGAACCAGCAGCCCGTATCAGTTAAAAAAAAATTGGAATTTTTATTCTATAATATTCTATAAGGAATCATCCATAAAGGATGACGAATCAACAGGAAAAAGTGCCCAATTGCTGAGCTTCTCTTTAACAGTGGTCACAACCTTGCAGAGAAGCCCTGTGGTGAGTAATAAGCCTAATTCTCTCCCTCCAAACTCAGGTAGGTATGAATCAGACATGACGGGAAAATCCTCATGCCCTTTGACAGTTGCTTGGGAACAGCCTTAGACTGCACTGGTCTGTTGATTTGTCACTGCAAACAACAGATAGTTGATGGTGTGAGAGGAGGCTGAGAAGTATTAGGCTACTGTACCCTGGTGCTATGTTCCTCAGCTACACATGAGAAGCAAGCAGAGGGTTCAGCATTCTCAGCACTGAATGCTGGAATGTTCTTATATCTAAGTTCCAAAAAATCTTCACTGGTAAGTGACAAGGGCTAGTGGTTTGTAACTTTGGTGAATTAGCTGAGAGCTTAGAGTACTTACAAAAACAAATCCAGCCTCGGTTCCTAGGTTATCTAGGTTGATGTGGAAATGCCAGGAATAGACAAAAACAGCATAAATAAACCAACATCTGTCTTCAACTTTGTGAATTTGTTTGAGGTGATTTTACTCTAATTTGCGGGTCAATAAGGCTTATTTTTAAATTAATTTGCATGTTCTATTACAAACCCAAGACTGGAGAAAAAAAGCAATACGAAAGTGATCTGCTGGGGTGCAAGGGTAGTTCAGTGGTAGAATTCTCTCCTGCCTTGTGGGGGACCCAGGTTCGATTTCCAGCCCATGCACTTCCCAAACAAACAAATAAGCAAACAAACCAAGGAAAAAACAAACAAAAATTCAGCAAATGGTGCTGCAATAGGGAATACTCACATGGAAAAAGAATGAGATGTGACCCCTGCCATTCAACATACAAAAAAAAAAAAAAAAGTGAGCTGCTTAGCAAGACGAAAACCATTCTAGGGTAGAAAATCTGACCCATAAATCAAAGACTGAAATGTGCCAGTACCTAACTCAGTCACTCCTGCTAAAATTAATACGTAAGTCAACTACTTGATTAATATAAGGTTAATGTCCCCTGCAAATAATTTGGCCATGAAATTTTTACGAGTTTTTTCAAATAACAGATTGTTCTTGTAAATTCACACATTCATATGGCACAGGAAACAAAATTTTATCTAACACCGAAAGGACCATATGTATAACATTAGGATGTTTGTTTTCATCCATCCAGTGGGTGTATATCCTCACAGAGGATTCATAATCACATCCATGTTAAATTTCTTTGCCAACGCATCCATTGGCTGTTTTTATCAATGTCATCAAATGACTTCTATAAATCCAAATTGCACTGATTAAGGTTGCTACAGGCGCGTATGTCCTCCTCAAATAATGCTTTGTTGTTCAAAATAGTAACTAAGAACTCTGCTTTAAAAGATTTTGGATGAAAGGAAATAAATAGCAACTCTCTCTTATCTAAGGTATACTATCTTACAATGGATTCAGGTATAAAAAACAACTGAAAATAAAGAAAATGCCATATTTAAGTACGTTCAGTGAAATTTTATTAGATTAAATATATATTATTCAATACTATAAATTAATTATAATAATTTCAAATATTACACATCTCTTTAGTTAGATTCCTCTCTCACCTGAGTTGCCTTTATCATATGCTGTGGTTTTGAACAGATGGGCTCATGGAGAAAGCACCTGGTTGGGGTCAGAAGCCCTAATTCCTGACTGGCTCACACCTGACTTCCCTGGGATGGTTTGAAAGATTTCATTCACCTGCCTTACTTAGATGCTCATGTACTCTTATATCACACTGTTAGAGGGACACCAGGCACTGCGAAAGGAAATGGGAAGGGGCTCTGAGGAATAATAATAATAAACGTAAGTATTGCACTTTGTGTGAGGCAATGATTTAAGTGGGTTGCAGATAGTACTCACTTAATCCTCCTCACAACCCTAAGAGGCTGGTAAAATAGTTTCATGTTCATTTTAAAATGAGGAATTGAGGCCAGAGAGGTTAAGTAACTTGCCTAAGGTTACCCAGCTGGTAAGTGACAGAGCTGGGACTGGGACCCAAGTAGGCTGGCTCAGAGTTCATACTTTTAACCAGTAGTACACTACTCTAAATGGTTTGTGTTAGCTTTCCTTATTTCAAAACTGGGTACAGATCTGGGATGCCAGAAGATCAAAGGGATTCTAGTTTGGGAAACGCTGTAGTCTGCAGCCTCAGCAGAGAATAGATAATATGTAATGGAGTGGTTCCTAGCCTTACTCACTTAGCCTATCGTAATGAAAACAAAGTATTTCCCCTTAAAAATATTGTATGTTGAGTTACATATAATTTTACTATTCTAAGTTTTTAAATGGCCACATACACAGATTTACATATTTTTATCTCACTATTAAACTGAAGACAAAACTCTTAAATCATTTCTTTTTTACAGCACTTTATATTTTTTAAAGTGCTTTCAATTTTAATGTTGGTTTTGCCTCAACAGTGTTGAGACAGATAATGACAGTCTTAATTTTCCTATTTTACAGAGTCCACAGTAGTCCCAAGTCTTTCATTCTTACATCAGGATTCTTAAAGGGATGCCATCAGATTGTTACTTTATTTCCCAATTTTTCCCCAGATATGAATTAAGTTCTAGTAGATGGTAAACAAAGTTATGATCATCCTTAAATTTTTTCCCCTGTCAGCTGGCTCTAATGTGATCTACATGTGACTACTAAATGGTGAATAACAAGATTAAAAAGTACACTTAAGGAAGAGTTAAAGTAAGCAATGAGAAGTAACCAAAAAGAATATAGTTTTAAAAAATTATTATATGGAATAGATGTGGAACTTCAGAAGGAGTCTTTAAAGTCTCACATTTTGATTGCCTCAAGTACTGTAGTATATTTATCTTCCCTTAACCCACCACCCCCATATCCCACTCACACAGAAAGTAGAATTAAACTAATTCTGTCCAATATTGTAAAGAAACCCATGGCTTATACTACAAAAAAAGAAAAATATAAAGAAAAGGAAAAAGAAAAACGAACACGAATACCTTTCAGGGTAGAGGTGGTATTTATCTTTTGTATGGAGTCAAAATTAAATCGATATATTTTAAAATAATATTATTTTGCACCTTTTAAAAATAACTTGTAAGTAAACATTAATCAACTGATAATCTAGGGCAATGAAACAAAATCTGGTCAGTCCTAGCTCTAACAGATTTTCCAAGTTATTAAGCTTTTAATTCTTACTTGAGGAATTTCAAAAGCAAAAGCTCCTGCTCCTTTTCTAAATCCAATGTGTAAGGAATGGTGGCTTGGTGGCTCAGTATTTACATTACAATCTCTTCATATGATGTCTACTATGGAAGCATATTTACATGTTTCTGCTGATAGTAGAATATCCCTATTATTTTCAACATAATAAATTCATGAAGACAATATATCTTGGAAATAGCAAATTCAGCAGTTCATGATGGAATCTGAGAAAATACGAAGTCTTAGACTTTCACTACTCAAAGAAATCAATACTTGGGAGAGGAAATTGTGTATGTGACTCGTCAGTCCACTAGTCACTGAAGGTTTTCTACGAATGGGCCTCTCCTGTGAGTAGAGGCCTGGACCCTGAGGCTAGCCTTAGGGCATGGCCACAAATAATAATGATTTGTTGGGTAACTTTCTATGGCTGGTACCTAGAGGCAATGGTATCAGCCTACATTTTAAAAAAGACAGCTTTTTAAACAAATGAACATTCAACATGTATTTAAATGACTTCTGAGTCTTTGTTTAATGCATTCATTAAATGCATCTGTTTAAAAATGTGAGATTATTACAATAAGCATTTTGAGGAGATATTATAGAGTAATGGTTCAGAGCGAAATTCTTGAGTAAAAGAGGCTTGGGTGAGAATCCTGGTTCTATCATTTCCTAGTTGGGTGGCTCAGAGGAAATTCCTTAGTCGACAACAATCTTCTCATTTGTGCATGAAAAAGACTAAAAGACTCAGAGTGGTTACAGTACAGGCTCTGGACTCACAGACTGTCAGGGCTGAAATCCCAATTCTACTATTCCTTCTCACTGGGACCTTGGGTAATCTTTCTGTGTCTCAATTTCCTCATCTGTTAAGCGGGAATGAGAAGAGGTGGTTAGGAGTATAAAGTATATTAAAGCAGAGTGCTCAGAATACTGTATGTCTCTTAAAAAGCCTCTAAATGTTAACTGGTATCTGTCGATATCCTCTGTGAGAAGACAAGAGCCTCATAGAACTGCTGTGAGAAGTAAATGAAATAATAAATATGGAACACATAGCTCAGGTCTGGTACACCCAGCTACCGTATCAATATATGGTAGCTATTTAAAGTTTAATGTTAATAAATCTATTTATATGTTAAATCACTGATACAAATTTCTCTTAAAATATTCAAGTTCAGAACGAATTTTAAAATTTAAAACAGTTGTCTTTATTTCCCTATTTCTGGAAATGTCTATCATTAATTTCAAGTGTGAGCTAATATGCATTTGCCTTAGGCATATCTAAATGGCCCTGTTCACAAAATATAAATATATTGGGCTCAATAAATACCTTGACCAGGAACCAGTTCAACTGAATTATTATAAGAAGACAGTGAAATATTCAATAAATAAGCAGACACTGAAAAAGAAATTTAACATTGTCATTTGGTTTGTTATCTTCAACACTGATTTTTAAATTACTCAAGAGACTAACATCATATTTCAACATACTAGATACTGTGAAAGTAGACAACTTAAATGGTGTTTATTTCAGTCACCATTTCCAAATTGTACCCTGCAGGAAAACGGAATATATTTAACTCTGGTGTAAACAAAAGCAGTGTTTTAGAGGGGAAAACAGGAAAAGAAAATCATTTGATAACTGATTTGCTGTAGGAATTTTAATGTTATATGGGCATAATTTTAAACATTTTTTTCCCTGAGAAAAATCATCTATGTAAAAATGTACCATATGAAAGTTTATGCTCTTTCCAAAAGACTGTATTTGTTGTTTGGTTGTTGAAAGTCTCCACCTAAATTGGAGTTAATTAGATATCCAGGGTGAAACACACTTGCTCCCTATACACAGCACATGCCATTTTGTCCTCCTACAAAATGGAAACTTGATGCTTATTACAAGCTTATTATTTCACTGGTAGTCTCTTGATAATTAAAAACATCATCACTCTGATGATATGTCAATATCCACTGACTGCTATGTTATGCCAGGCACTATGCTAAGAACTTTCTATTCACCATCTCATGCAATTCTCACAACAACCCAATGAGGTAGAGCATATTACATCAGTTTTGCAGATGAGGAAACTGGGTCTTAGAGAATTAGGAGCTTAGAAATTTAGGAAGAGGTTGAGTAAATTGCCATAGATCATACAGCTGGAAAGTATCAGAACTATATTGGACTACTCCCAACAATTGTATGAAATAATTAAACTTACCATTTTCTTCCCTTGAAAACAATTCATTTATCCACTTGTTCACCTAGTACTTACACTACCTATGCTTGGTGCTATGGGATAAAAGAAAGATGGAATATGGGAGCCATCAAAGAATTCATGGTCAAGTCAAATTAGAGGGATTAAAAAAAAAGTTAATTAAAAAACAGGGAGCCAATCAAATAACTTGTGCCAATTTGGAAACATGGTGTCAGACAACATCCTTTAAAACACAAGACTGTGGTTAAAAGAAAGGTAATGGAATCAAGAAGCATTGGATCTCTATCACCAGGGAAGGGTAATTAGAAGACATAACCTAATCTTAAGTGCTCTAACAAGCTTTGAATTTAACTTTCTCATACTTCAAAGAAAGCAAGCTTCAGAGCAAGACCACTGACAGATCAACTTTAGTAACAAACTAGCACTGATCCTATTATGAATAAAAATAATATAAAAGTTATAACCCTCAAGCCTTTTAACTAAACAACAACTGTTTCTCAGTTTTTTTTCTTTAGGCATGCAGTCTGGCTGGAACTTTGAATTATAATTCATAGCTTTTCTACTGAGTGGTTCATTATCATTTTTTATCATGAATTCTAAATATTTGCATATGTGTCTTACCTATCCTGTCATACTGAAAGATCCTTATAATCAAGGACATTTACTTATTCACTCCAAACAATGATGAACTAAACTAATTCTTCACTTAATTTTCCAAGGTGATGGTGCCTTGCATAAAGGTGATGCTCAATATATGCTGCTTAACATACAGTGAATGAACGAAAAAAATGTATAACCCTGGCATTTTGGAGCCTTTACCCAAGTATAGGTTCCTTCTAATATAAAACTCAAACTCAGGAAGCATTTATGGATGACATACTACATGTCAGCCATCAGTGCCTTTCATATGCACAGACTAGAAGACTCAATATGGTTAAGAGGGCAATTTTCCCTCAAATGATGTATAGATTCAATGTAATATCAAAATAAAAAACACCAAAATCACAGCAGGTTTTTAGAAATGTATAAGCTGATTCTAAAATTTATATTGAAATAAAAAGGCATTAGAATAGCCAAGACTATTCTCAAAAAGAAGATCAAAGATGGAGAAATGAACCTATCCAATTTCAAATTTTACTATAAAACCACAGTAATCAAGATAGTGTGTACTGGTGTTAAGGATATGTGTAGAGATCAACAGAACACAAAAGTCCAAACACAAACCTTTACAGTTTTGGTTAACTGATTTTGACAAAGGAAACTAACTCAGTGGAAATCGAAAGGATCATCTTTTCAACAAATGGAGCTGGGATAACCAGATATCTTCAAGCAAAAATATAAATTTAAGCCCTTATCTTACACCATATACACAATTAACTCACAGATCGAAATGTAAGAGCTAGAATTATAAAACTAGAAGAAAACATAGGAGAAAATATCTGTCTGACTTTGGTTTAAGCAAAGATGTACCAGATGTGACACCAAAAGCATGATTCAGAAAAGAAAAAAATTGATAGATTTCACCAAAATTCAAAATGTTTGCTCTTCAAAACACACCATTAAGGAAAAAAATAAAAATAAAAAACGAGCCACAGTTCCTGGTGCCTGCCCACATAAAAACAAACACAAAAAAAATGAGCCACAATTATATATCTGATAAAGGACTTATATCCAAATATAAAAAGAACTCTTCCAACTGAGTTAAAACACAAACAACCAATTAAAATATTGGAAAAATACTTGAATACACATTTCACCTAAGATATGTTATGCTAGGAGGCAGGTGAAAAATGCTTGTTGTTTGTTATTATGGAACTACATATTAAAATACACCAAAACGTTTAGTTAGTTAGTTTATTGTTAGTTTAACAATACCAAAAAAAAAAAAAGTTTATTGTTAGTAAAAAGACTAACAATACCAGAAAGAGTGAGGATGTAGATAAACTGGGACGTTCATACATTGATAATACAGCCATTTTAGAAAAAGTTAATATTTTAAATTGCTGTTTAGAAAAACAGCAATTTCTTAAAACATTAAACATAGATTTTCATATGACCCACAATTTCACTTCTAGGAATTTCATTTCTAGGAATCCCCTCAAGAAAAATGAAAACATATGTCTATGCAAAGACATATGCAAATATTCATGGCCACATTATTTATAATAACCTAAAACTGGAACAATATAAATATTCATCAACTTGAGAAATGATAAACCATGTACCTATGGTATATCCATAGGATGGAATACTTATTGGGCAATCTAAAGATGAAGTATTGATAAAAGCTACCACATGGATGGACCTTTTCTGGGGCTGGGGTGGGAGAGGAGATTGGCTGCAAAAAATATGAGGGAACTTTTCTGGGTGATGGAAATATTTTAAAATGGGATTATGGTAATGGCTGCACAACTCTATAAATTTATTTAAAACATTGAATTGTATGCTTTGAACGGCTGAATGGATTTTATGGCAGATAAATCACATCTCAATAAAGCTTATACTACCATCTCACTGTGTAAGAGTGCTGGAGTGTTCATATCACTCAGCACTGGGCAGTGATAATTTCAATCTTTACGAATCAGATGGGTTAAAAAAAATGGCCTCATTATCTTCAAGAACACACTTAGAAATTTTTAGTAAAGCTAAACACTTTTCACATGAATTGTCTATTTGGGCTGTTTACTTTTCTATAAGGATATATGTTTTTTCCCTAAGAATGTGTGAGACTTCTCTATCTTTTTAAAACAGCAATCCTTTTTCAGTGATGTATGGGACATACACAAGTATTTTCTTCCCAGGTTTTCATAAGCCTTTATATTTTGTTAATAGTCTTTTCTTTGCGTTGCTGAAAATATTCATTTTTTATGTAATTTAATTATATTTTTATTTATAGTTTCAGCGTTTGGTGTTATAAAATGTGCTAATATTCTTTCAAAAGACTAATAAAAAACCTTGAGCAGTGTTAGTTATGCATCCCATGGCAGGTCTAAGACTGCTGAGTCTTTCCATTTTAAGGAAATGGATAAAACCGAATTTCATATTTCCAAGCTAGATGCAGATAGCCTTTACTTCCTTAAACTTTTGTCTTAAGTGTAAAAGAGTTACTAATATTTACATCCCCATTCATGGGAAATTAACTTACTAGGGAATTTCTGATGTGATACACTAGACATTTCCAATAGTTCTGGTGATGAAGAGCTGGAAAAATAAAAAGGATGTGAAAATGTGTTTGCTGCTGCTACACAGGCCTGTGATTCTAGGCCTCAATGGCTGGTACGCTTTGGAGAGTGTCTGATTGTCACAGAACACTGTGACTGCTGCAGGCATTTGTGAATGTCTGGCCAGAACAGTCTAGAACTCATCACTCATTGTCCCTCCACAACCAGCGACTGTGAATGTTACCACTTGCCATGCTATTCTACTTCCTTTTAATGGGTGGTGACCTACCACCTATCAGGCAATAAATACAGGAATGTCAATTTGATCTAAATCTCACAAATTCAGAAAAAGATTAATACATACTGAAGGACTTGTCACAGTTGAAGACTGTACTGCTTCAAAATACACTGCAACTGCTTTAAAAATCATTTGGTTTAACATCGCTATGATTATCACACATAAAGATATAGTTAAAATTCACAGAGATACAATTAGGAAATGTCATAAGAGTATTTTCTATTAATGAAGATGATATTACGGACTTGAAATTATATAACCGAGGCCTGGTCATGTAAAGATACAATCAGAATCCCAAACATTTACTCATTTCTCAATCAAAGATTAATGCATTTTAATCATGCTCATTCAACCATCCAACAAGAAAAAAAAAGATACAATCAGAAGAGGCATTCAAAAACCTGACAATAGCAACAGAAAATGACTTGGTTTCTCTCCTATATACTGAGTCTACACATACTTTCAGGACACCCAATTTGAACCTTCAGTCCTTCTTTTCCCTACACGTTTTAGAATCTATACTACCTACCCTGGAACATATAGAGAGCCTTAATGTTATTCAATTGTTTCGTGTCTGCTAGTTTTAATTTCTATCAGATTAAATATAACTCAATGAGAGCAGTTAATTAAATATAAGCTGCATGAAAGCAAGCTGTATATCCCAACAGCATTAAAATAGGGCAAAGATTCCAAAAGTTTTTATTGATTTTATCAGTACTGCATCCTGTAAAACAACCTGTTCAGTCACTAATTAAATAACATTTTTTAATTTTTGAGAACAAGTGGAAAAAGGAGCTAAAATGGCAATATATATACATGCATGTACATCACTATGTATATAATGGGGCACTTTTAAAGCTTATTAAAATGTAGACTGAAGAATTTTTCTTTAGTCAAGAAAAACATTGTGTAGAATGTACATGTTTTAGCAGTTGCCCCAGCATTACAGATCTCGAAGAGATATGTGCAATCCACATCATCTCCAGTTTTTCCTTTGCATTTATCAGGCTTTATCTGATGACAGTGGTTTCAAATGTAAGTTCCAGTGAACTAAAGGATTCCATAAGCAGCTCTAAGGTTTGTTTACAAGATAGAAGGCCTTGGCAAATTGTTTAATCAGGCTGCTTCTGCCCAGGTAGCAATCCAGGTATAAATGAAAACTTTCCCTATTAATCAAGGCTTTCCATTTCTGAGGAACACGCCCATGTCCTAATGGATGACCTGCATACAAGTCTGCTCAGGACACCTAGCCAGCTAATTCATGGGGGATCCCTGCCTTCCAGAAAAAATGAAATCATAGTCACAAGCCAGTTCTACCGCTCATCTTCCCTTCTGTCTCCTTGAGAGAGACTGGTGGACAGAGATGGAGAAGTAAAAGTATTGGCTTCACCAACTCTGGCCTTGGAACAAAAACAAATAAGGTTTCCACCAACTCGGGATCCATCAGATATAAAAAGCGTGTATTCAGCCTACTGTTCACCTAAACTTTTGTTGCTAATTCCCACTTAAGGTAATGGCACCAACTCACTTTGTAGCCTATTTCTTGGTGATTAAGTCTTTTAATTCTATAAGGATGTCCCATCCCTATCCCTCCTCTAATAACCTGCAGATAAAATGCTGAAAATGGTGGCACTATTTTAATATTCTCACTCAAGTATACCAGAGCTAGAAAAACAATACTTACATAAAAATTCAGTACAGATACTTTTAAATATTAGTACTCAATATGTTGTACAACTTCTTAGGCTAGGGGTTCTCTGGATTTCCTAAATTCCTCTTGATCCACCAACTACTAAATGAAAAGAATAAGTAAGTATAGTCCCTATTTGAATGATGGAAATGTTTTGGTAATGGATGGTGGTGATAGTAGCACAACATTGTGAATGTAATTAACATGACACACATATCTGAATGGGATTAAATGGGCAAATGTTAGATTGTATATATGGTAACAATAAAAATTTCAAAAATATCAGAAACAGTGAACCCTAAGTTAAACCATGGACTCTAGTTAATAGAACAACTGTAAGTGCTTTCACCTGTTGTAACAAATGTTCCACACCAATATAAGTGGTATATAGGAATCCTTTATTTTACTCATGGTTGCTCCGTAAATCCACTTCTCTAATAAAGAACAAACAAACAAACCAGACGGTGAGAGTAAGGATTTTGAGACCTACAGCATGTGATTAAATCTATACTACCAAATACTGGTTGGTGAGATGTTGTTCATGTCACTAAACCCCAGTTTGGCAGCAATAACTTTTCTCTCAAGGTGTTCTGAGATAATGTATGTCAAACCCTTCACAGTACAAGGAAACTGTAAGATTTTTGAAAATTATTTTAGTTACAATTTTTAGAAAGTGAAATGGGAGACAATTTTCTACTAAATTCTTAATAACGACAGCTAAGTAGGCAAACGCTACTGTATTTTTAAGACAAATATCTTTTTACTAATGTGTACACACACACGCACACAATCCACAGTGTTCAACTGACAAAGCAGTGTATTATTTGCAATTTTGCTTCAAATTTAATACTCGGGCTGGCTGACACTGTTGGAAACACTGGGGAAGGTGGTGGGAGGGTGTAAAGCATTTTCTTAAGAACCAGCCGCTACAAATCGCTTTTCTTTGGGGGGACAGTCTTCCCTTCTCTCTCCAGGTCGATGACAAGTAAGAACTGGAGCCGGAGGGAGATGAGCGTCTGGGTGCGCGACTCGCGGGCCCGCGCGGAAGGGCACACAGCGCGCAGGGAGCGGAAGCGAGCCCAAAATGACCCCAGTTCCCTCCACGCACAGAGAGGGACGGGTAGGCGCGCACCCCGCCTTCCTCGACTAGATTATGGCTCGAGCCGCCGAACAGGACCTGGCAATCCCCGCCAGTGGACCCGCCACGGTGGGCGCCGCAGGCGCCGTCCCGTCTTCCACGTTGCCAACTCCCGCGCTCCCGCTACAAACTGCCGGCAGGTCCCGGCCGCCCGGGCCCCGCCCGCGTCGTCCCCAGCCTTGATTGACACTGGAGTTGGTACATACGGGTCTGCCGCGGAGGCGAACAGGAGGGTAAGCGCTATTTTAAACATGGCTTTCCATCTCCCTCAGCCAGCGCCGCGCAACCAGCCGTGGGCATGGCCCACATGCGAATGACCCTAACAACTGCCCGACCTTTTTTTTTTCTTTCTTTCTTTCTTCGATCTCTATGTTTTTACTTATTTTCTTCCCCTTGCTGCTTTCGCTCCACACTAATCACAACCTAGCAGTTTGCAAGGAGGAAACTCCCCTTTTGGAAGGGGGAATGGAAAGCCGCTTTTGCTTCTTCTCGTCCGAGGGGTGGAAACCATACCAGCGCGAATGTGTTCAAAAATAGAGGAAGCCGCGTCGCTGGAAAGAAAGTAACATTTCGAGCTCGATGAGGAAGGAGAGAGGGAAGGGAGGGTGGAATGCCTGCAACAGGCATCTGAAAAGAAGCGTGGAGAAGGGGAGCGGTTCGCAATCGACGAGTTACTACCACGCGCATTCCGCGCAGTCCATTGCAATGACAGGATTTGCTGTAAGCAAGATTGGAAGGCCTTTGAGATCTTTCTTGGCAAGACTTACCTTTCTCTTCGGCATAATGACTGTTTGTGCAGCAAAAAGTAAAGCAACGGGCTGGAACTGCTGCTACCGCCGCTGGATGCTGCCACAGCCGCTGCAACTGCTCACGCGCAGGGGACCGCGTACCGCGACCTCCCGGACCTGCACCTCCGCGGCTCCCTCCTGGGCCCTCCACTCTCTCGCTTTCCGGCTCCTCCAATGAGGACCCTCGCCAACCAGCCGCGAGGCCCCATTGGCTGCGACAACGTTCTAAATTCCACGAGGGCACGCCCACCTCCCCACGCACTGTACGCTCTGTTGTAGTTTCCACTTCACCGAAAAATCTGCCTGGTGACTGAGCATGCCCAGTCCAATTAGTAACCCCTAGGCCACACAGCCTTGGAGTTTCATTGTTTTGGTACTACCTTTCTGTATTTTAGTGGTAAGAAAAGTGTAGGCCTGCGTAGGGAGGAAGAGTTGAGAATGGACATGTCAACTGTATAATGTAAGTATATACACAGCAGGCACTTTGTTTCTTACCCATAAAGCTTTGAAACAAGTGTCACGAGATGGAGGTTTGTAAGGGTTGGGAAATATTCTGGTCCGGAAATGTGACAATTTCAAAGGTCTTGTTTCCACCTGTGGATATATAGTGACATCGTCCCCCAAATTGCTTAGCTCTAATTTTCTAAAGTCTGTAATATCTTGTCACTAATTCAGTTAACTTCAAGCTGCGGGTAAAGATAAATAGGGTTTGTTATGGAAATTAGGAAAAGAATGAACAAGGTCAAATTTTATTTTATATTTCAATGTTTATTTAAAGAATGCTACATTTTATGCCTAATTTGTGTTTCTCAAAGTTCTTCAAGGCATTAAACAAGTTTTGCAAAAAGACTTTTCAGTTTATGAGGCTAGTTTTACCTGATAACAAAACCAGTCAGAGTCCTCAAAAGAGAGCTATGCCACCATCAAGTACCAAAAAGAGAGAAAAAAAGGACTAAAATTTTAGTCGTTAAAAGCTAACAATATGTAAAAAGAAAAAGGAAAATACATCATAACTGTGTGAGGTTTATCCTGGGAATGCAGTTGGTTTAAAATTTGAAGATAAATCAATTTATATTGCTATAGTAATACGTTAAAGAAGAAAAGTAACATGATTGTTTTGATAGATGAAGGGAAAGCATTGAGAAATTGGGTAAATAAATTGTGGTATATCTATACAAGGGAATACTACTCAACAATAAAAAGGAACAGAATGTTAATACATGCAACAGGCGTATGAATGTAAAAAAAAAAATGCTATGTGAAAAATATAAAAGACCATACTGAATAATTTCATTTATGTGAAATTACAGAGAAGATAAAACTAGGCAAAGTTAGTTTTAGATTCATCTTAGAAAACAAAGTTTACATCATGGGAAAATTATTGAAACCTTACATTACAATATAGCCAAGTTCACTTTGGCCACAGAGGCTGTGAATATTTATTAAACAATATTAATAATCAATTATTAATTTTTTTAATTTAAATTTTGTTTTTATTGATATATATTCACATACCATGTAATCATCTAAAGTGTACAGTCAGTGGTTCATAATATCATATAGCTGTGCATTTATCATCTCAACTTCTTTTTTCTTTTTTGTGAAAAATAACATATATACAAAAAAGCAATGAATTTCAAAGTATATTGCAACCGTTAGTTGTAGAATAGATTTCAGAGTTTGGTATGGGTTACAATTCCAGAATTTTAGATTTTTATTTCTAGTTACTCTCAGATACTGGAGACTAAAAGAAATACCACTATATTGATTCAGCAGTCATACTCGTTTGTTAAACCCTACCTTCTCTGTATAATTCCACCATCACCTTTGATCTCTCTCTCTTTAGGGGTGTTTGGGCTATGTCCATTCTAGCTTTTTCATGTTGAATAGGCTGTCGATAACCTGGGATAGGGGAATGGAAATAGTTGCTGTTCTGGAGAGTATAGCCCCTCTGCATTTCAGGACTTACCTAGTCCAGGGACCCATTTGGAGGTTGTAGGTTTCTGGAAAGTTACCGTAGTGCATGGAACCTTTGTAGGATCTTAAATAATGCCCTAGGTGTTCTTCAGGATTGGCGGGAATGGTTTTGGTTGGGGTTTGGCAAGCTATGATAGGTAGCAATGTCTAAATGGAGCATAAGATAAGCAATTATTTTTAATGGTTAACTTTTACTTTATTAATTTTCAGAGTAATGAATTGACATCCTAGCAATCTCTAGAGGAAATGGAGCATCGTAGTGAACTTGTGAGTTTTTCTGTATTTGGTGTGCTTCAATTTATTGCCATCATTTTTATTTTGATGCTGATATTGCCCGTCTTTAATGAGTGCGTTTTCAAATTGGTACCTGTGTCCTTTTCTGTGTGTGCCTTTTTTGTGTGTGTTGTATTTGTATGTGTATGTGTATATGTGAAATAGGCATATATTTTTCTACCATCCGAGGTGGACTTTTCTTTCCCTCATCAATTTAATTTATTTATTCATTTTAATGGAGAAGTTGTAGGTTTACAGAAAGAAAATACAGTTCTCATATAGCTGTTCCCATTTTTAACATTTTGCATTAGTGTAGTACCTTTGCAACAATTGATGAGAGAATATTGTTATAATCGTACTGATAATTATAGTCCATAGTTTACATTAGGGCTCACTGGGTTGTAGAGTACTCTTTTTGTTTTGTTTTTAAATTTTCATTCAAGTTTTAAAGAGATTGTCCCAGCATCTCTGTCAAGAAAGAAAGGCATTGAGGGAAACCAGGAAGGATAAGAGTCGGTGGTGGTTTGTAAGGTGGCTTTTGAAAAATTTAGGTTTTTTAAATTATAGTAATATGTATAACGTGAAATTTGCCATTTTGACTATCCTTTCATTTTAATGTAATTTTATTGAGATATATTCACACACCACAGAGTCCATCCAAAGTATACAATCAGTGGTTCACAGCATCATCAAATAGTTGTGCATTCATTAACATGATCGTTTTTAGAACATTTGCATTACCTCAGAAAAAGAAATAAAAAGAAAAAAGAAAACCCCAAACATCCCATACCCCTTACCCACACTCTTATTGACTACTAATATTGGACTGTACTCAATTTTAAGACTTCCAATAGGGGTAGGTTAACTATGACAGTGAGATATTGTCAGAGTCAGATATATAGCAGTGGAACAGAACAAAACTTATAGCGTAGATCCACACAAATATGGGCAACTGACTTTTTTTTTCTTTTTTTTTTTTTTTTTTACAATATAGTTATACAATCATTATCAAAGACCAGGGCTGCTAGATTACAGCTAAAGAACTTCAGGATTTTCCTTCTGGCTATCCTAAAATACTAAAAATAAATATCTATGTAGCAAGTCAATAGTCACAGTCATTTGTTAAATCTTAATTTCTCAGTTATACCTCCTCCCTCTCATTTGAATCTTTCAATCTTCAGGGATATCTAGGCAGTGACCATTTTAACTTCTTTGTGCTGAAAAGTGATGTTGACCTTATGGGATAGAGAATGAGACTGATTGATGTTCTTGGAGAGGTTGGTACCACTGGGTTTCAGAGCCTACCTGGCATAGAATCAATCTGGAGGTCTTAGGTTTCTGAGAAAATAAACTTACTAAGAAAAACTTTTATAGAGACTTAGAGCCCAGGGTACTCCCTAGAGTTTTCAGGAATGCTGTTGGTTAGGGCTTGGCACATTGTGGTAGTTTGGAATATCTGGCTAAAGCTTGCATAAGAGTAACCTCCAGAATGATCTCTCGACTCTATTTGAAATCTCTCAGCCACTGAAACTTTATTTTGTTCCATTTCTTTTTCCCCGTTTGGTTAAAAGACATTCTCAGTCCCATGATGCCAGGGCCAGGCTCTTTCCTGGGAGTCGTCCCACCTATGGAAGGTGGGTAGTGAGTTTATTTGCAGAGTTGTCTCAAAGAGAGAGATCACGTCTGAGCAACAAAAGAGGCTCTCTGGTGGTGACTCTTAGGCATAGTTGTAAGTAGGCCTTATTCCTCCTTCATGGGAATAAGTTTTATAATGACTAGCCTCAAGGGGGGAGGGGGGCTTTGCTTATTAAATCAGAAGTCTCTGATGCTTGAGAGAGTATCAGGAATTCTCCAGGTAAGGAAATGTAATAGTTTCACATTTTTCCTCAAAACCTCATGGGGACTTTGCAAATACTTTTTTATTTTCTGCCCACAGTACTCTGGAATGCAGAGGTTACATTAACCTGTACAGAATAATGAGATCTCATTCCTTATTCTAGGTTCCGTGTAACTAGGTTGTTTAAGCTGACCAGACAAGTTAAATTCAGTAGTGTGCTACAGAAAATTTAAATTTTGGACCAAATCATCTTCTGTTCCTTTGGTCTTACACAAAATTTGAAGTTTAAAAATATAGATAATATTATCCTTTACCCTGTATTCTGATTTACCATGATCCTAACCAGGTTCATTTCATTCATATCTCTAATTGGAGTCTGATTGCCTTTTTTTTTTTTTTTAACTTTTTTTCTAATTGTGAAATATAACAAGCAGTATAACAAGCAGTACATTTCCAAGTACATTTTAACAAGTGGTTATAGAACAGATTTTAAAGTTTGGTATGGGTTACTGTTATATGATTTTTCATTCTTCTAGCTGCTCCAAGACACTGGAGACTAACAGATATATCAGTATAATGATTCAGCATTCATACTCATTTGTTAAATATTATTTTGTTTGTTATACTCCTCCTTCTCTTTAAATAACATGTATACATAAAAGCAATACATTTTAAAGTACATCACAGCAATTAGTTTTAGAACAGATTTCAGAGTTTGATATGGGTTGCAATTCCATAATTTTAGATTTTATTTCTAGCTGCTCTAAAGTACTGGAGGTGAAAAGAAATATCAGTATAATGATTCAGCAATCATATTCATTTGTTAAATCTGACCTTCTTTGTATAACTGCACCATCACTTCTGATCTTTCTCCCACTCTTTAGGGGAGTTGGGCTATGCCCATTCTAACTTTTTCATGTTGGAAGGGCTGTCGATAATTGGGGTATGGGGTTGGAACTAGTTGATGTTCTGGAAGGGCTGACTCCTCTGCATTTCAAAATCCGTCTGGTCCAGGGACCCATCTGGAGGTTGTACGTTTTGGAGAGTTACCCTAGTACATGAAACCTTTGTAGAAGCTTATATAATGCTCTAAGTATTCTTTAGGATTGGCAGGAATGGTTTTGTTTCGGGTTTGGCAAGCTTTGATAGGTAGTGATGTCTAACTGAGGCATGTGTAAGAGTGACCTCCAATATAGCTTTCCAATTCTATTTGAGCTCTCTCAGCCACTGATACCTTATTTTTTACACTTCTCTTCCCCCTTTTGGTCAGATGTCATCATTAATCCCATAGTACCAGGGCCAGGCTTATCCTTGGGGGTCGTCTCCCATGCCATCAGGGAGACTTGCATTCCTGGATGTATCACACATGGGGAGGAGGCCAATGATTTCACTTGGCAAGTTGGACTTAGAGAGAGAAAGGCCACATCTGAGCAACCAAAGAGGTGCTCTGGAGGTGACTCTTAGGGTTTCCAATAGGTAGGCTAAGCTTTGGAGTCTGATCTCTTTTTCAACTTCTTTAACAGTTGCTGTGTAGAGTGATGCTGACTTCCAGAGCGGCAGATCTCTAACTCTAAGTCTTAGGTGTCACACAGATACCCAGTGTTCCAGGAACTATCAGGTTATACACGAAGAGCACAGCATCTCAAAATTTAGAAATAACTTTTAAAACTCAGGCATAGATGTGACTGCTGTAACACTTTACAATTCAGGAACCTTTCACTGAGCCTTATTTGAACATTTTGTACTCCTTAATCATCAATTGTCCAATCTCTGTCCACTTCTGCCCTCTGCTAACCTATGCACTCAAATTCAGTTCTCAGAGTTTGCTCGTTATAGTTAATTTATATTAGTGATACCATACATTATTTGTTCTTTTGTTTCTGGTTTTTTTCACTCAACATAATGCATTTTGACCATTTTTGAGTGTTCAGTTAAGTGATGTTAATTACATTACAATCCTACGGTACCATCACCACCACCCAGTTACCAAAACTTTTTCATTATCTGAAAGAGTAACTGTCCCATTAAATAATAAGTCCCTATTCTTTGCATCTCCAGTCTCTGATAACCTCTAATCTACCTTCTGTCTCTGTGAACTTACTTAATCTAGATATTTCCTATAAGTGAAATCATACAATATGTATCCTCTGTCTCTGGCTATTTCACTTAGCATTGTATTTTCAAGGTTCATTCATGTTGTAGCATGTATCAGAACTTCATTCCTTTTTATGGCTAAATAATATTCCATTGTAGGTGTACTTGTTTATCCATTCATCTGTTGATGGACATGGGTTGTTTCCACCTTTTGGCTATTATGAATAATGCTGCTATGAACATTTATGCACGAGTTTCTGTTTGTGTTCCTGCTTTCAGTTCTTTGGGATATATACATTAGAGTGAAGTTGTCAAGTCTTATAGTTTCTGTGTCCTTTTAACATGATTCCAATTGTCTTTGATAGATTTCTTGCTTTCGGGATTATAATATACTCAAATGAACAACTGAAAAAAAGAAAACCAAAACTTCATTTTAGAGATTAATAATTTGCTATTAAAAATAATACTTATAATGAAGATGTTTTGGATGAGAGTTAATTTGCAAAGTGGTTAATGATAAAAAAAAATGCCAGTGAAGATATTTTAAAATATGCGTGGAAAGGATGCAGAGTAGCACTTGAATTCTAGGTTGAATTGCTGTTTTTTTCTATGGAGAAGAAAATATGTCAAAAAAAGATGGGGCTAAGGTGAAATTGTTCCCTGAAGTGATGAAAAGTGACTTACAAAGTTGGCTTCTGTAGTTGAAAATTTTCAAGGCTGTACGTGCTCAATCAACAACAGCAACAAAATTAGAAATGTTTTTACTGCACATAAAATGTCTGCAGTGGTAATGAAACTTGCTAGTTGAATAAAAAAATTGATCCTGGGGACCTTGAGCCATTTGAGTTTCTTAGTTCATTTACAAGTGATAAAAATAAGAGCTTTAGTTATAAAATAAATAGCATCAAGTATCTTTCCTTTGAAGTTGATTGCACCTGACTGAGCAGGACACAAGGAAATGGAGCACTCTCCCCTGTACTTTCAGTAGCCTTCAAGGTCTGGGAAAATCATCATAGACCTCCATGGGTAGCCATGGAGGTAAGAAGTACAAGCAAAGAGAATGACTTGGTGGATAGATAGAATTCCAGGCTAGGAGGAAAAGACACCTCAGTACAAATGAACATGTCACATGCAGGACAGCAAAGAGGTCAATCTAGTAAGAAGCAAAGACTCATTTGTTTATCAGAATATTCCACCGAGCATTTCTCCTACCACTTACTTATTTCTGCTTTGAAATATCAACCTCAGAGACAATAAAGACTTCTGTACAAGATTTGTATACTATCTTGGATACTATCTTGGCCAAGACAGACAGTGAATAAATTAAGGAAGCTACTGTCTGAGAAAGAAAGGAGGAAAAAGTAGTGAACAAACTTCCAAATCTAGCTCCTTGCTTCTTTCTCACTCAAAACTCTTGCAACCCTAGACCTATTCCAGCATTTTTCAGACAGCAGGGCAAAACCAGCTGTGGTTTCATGGCTAGCATTAAAGGAAAGGAAGGAGGGAGGAAGGGAGGGGAAAGGTAAGGAAAAGGGAGGGAATAGAAAATATCAGAGCATCTCTCATCATAAAAATAAGCAATGTTTCATACTTACACACACAAATGCTCACAAACATTATACATATAAACTGTGTGTTCTGGGTTGTAATGCGAAATGTATTTTTTTTAAGGATAGGTTTTGGTGAAAAAAAAAAAGAATCTTGTGGATCTCTGAGGCTCTATCAGTTTCTTTCCCTAGAAGAAAAGTGCTTAGTCTTCAGATCTTGATTTTGAGAGGAAAGGATCACTTGCAAATCACCTCCCTTTCAACCTGTCCTTCCTTCCCTCTTTCAGGTAGGCAAAAGCAGCCTCCCTTAGGTTCTTGTTCTTAGTAAAGGCAATTGCTAAAGAAGTCAGATCTAGAGTCGACATATTGTTGCTTCAGATAGCTCTAATTCTGGTAACTGTTCCTCAGTAAATAAGCCAAAGAATGCCAAAATTGAAGGAATTCAGGAGTGTAACAAAATGACATCAAAAGCAACACCCGAGGTTTGTATTTTTATTTTAACTTTTGAAGAGATGATGTTTCCTTCTTACAGTGCAGCTAGGACAGTCCAAAGTCCACCTGTCCCAAATCATTTGAGCTGTCTGATAATAATACAGACTGTGATTCCACCCCCAATCTTCCACCCCCCAGGAATTAGAATCTTATATGGTTGGGACAGGGAAACTGCATTTCGAATAATCGCTCTTGATTTTCACACTAGAATTTGAGAATTCCAGGCTAAACCCTAGCTCTCAACAAATATTTGCTGAATATATGAATGCTGGTACTCAGATTCTAATGATGTATATATCTATAAAAGTCTGTAGATGTTTCAAAATTGCTCCTTCTATTTCCAAATCAAGACCGTAATTCTGTGGGGATAAACTCCCTTTATAGACTTCTATACCCATTTCTCCTAATGTCCAGTTTTGCCTGGTACTACCTTCTTATTTCAAATTTTCTTCCTCCTCTTTGGTAGCAGGGACACTGAAGTGTGATAAAAAACTGCAGATCCTAGAAAGGAATCTTTTCCCAACTTCCCAGGCAGCTCCAGGCAGCTCCTTCTTTGAACCCCGATAAGATTAAATTCCCTGGCCCCATATCTTCAAAGGGAACCTAACCTGAGGCAAAGCCCTACTTACCATACCCTTTCAAAGCTTTATTATTCCACCAATCATATAAGCATACCCTGTAACTTCAGTAACAGCAAGGTGGGGTAAGGGCATTCTGTGATCTTCCAACAGGAACCTACTTTTTGTTTTCCCAGGCTTCAGACAAATTTAATCTCTATATGGATTCTTTGCCCCAAGTATGTTTTACAGTTTTCCCCTTTCAGTCCTTTTCAGGCTCAAAATCTGCTATTTCCCTCAACTTTTTACTGCTACTGCTGCTTAAACTCATGAGAGTGGAATTAATTTGCTCTTTGAAGCTCCCAGATGACTATTTGGGAATGAATTAGGCATGCTCAGTGGCTAGAACCAGGAACAGGGCTGCACGTACTTAGCCATCCTGTTCTACTAGAATTGTTAGCATGTCTGGTGCCAAGAGCCAACCAGACTCAAGACAGAGAAAGTTAAGGAGGGAAATCCCCAAGGCTCATGGCCAGGACACAACAGAGTAAGGACACATCCCATTCCCCTAGGGAAAAACCACAAGCTCCAAGGTGCCAAAGACAGTTAGAGGTTGTTGCAGAGCTCTAGGCTGGGTTCTACATTCTTATAGACTACTGTTATTGCCAGTACGTTCTCAAAGAAGACCACACTCCTGCCCTCTAAACTGAGGATCTTGGCTACCTGTTTCTTCAACATTTTCCTCAAGCCTCAAAATCCTTGGAAGTTTATAATAAACAACCACTAGCACCACCACCATCACTTTTAACCTACCTCGAATCACAACGATCCTACCTCTCAGGGCAGATAATGCTATTTTCCTATTTCAAATGAAAGCAAAATATTTCAGGTTTAGGGAAATTACAATCAAATGGATCATTCTGGAAAAAAAATATATAGCAATTGGAGATGATGTTCACATTAGCTTGGTTGATAACTATTGTAATTCTCAAGCACGAGGTAAGAATTAATAGAGGCTATGAATTAAGTCTTGCTAGGTCAGAATGGATTTTAGCAACAAGGCAATACATTTTTTCCAGCAGTGGAAAACTATCCTGAAAATGTGTCATAATCTTCTAAGCTACTTTTAAGCATAGAGTTTTAGGGTTTATTTTTTTAAAACATGAAACTGTGCTCTTTTGCCAGCACAATCCCTTGGGCTCCAGTAGTTCCCGTAGGTACCTGTCAGATACTCTGAGTACTACCCACTGAGTACTTACTCACATTCCTACTCCTGTTTTCCAGAATCTTCGGCAAATGAGTTTTTTTTTCCTGAATAACCTTTTTTAACCTGTTTATATGTCCTCCCAAAAGTTTTAACCAATTTTAAATAAAGTCTTAGTAAAAAACCTTGAATTTGCACTCATAAGCCCAAACCCATGAGCTACAATTATATTACCTAACCTCTTTGAACTCTGGTTTCCTTATCATAAACTGGAGATATTAATTGTAAACTGGAGTGTCTGTACCCAAGGCAGACACTGCTAGTTACCTACCCAATATTTATACCAACCTTCTTTCTTACTAACAGAATTCTGATTTTGGCAAAAGGCCTGACCAAAACAAAACAAAAACTTTAGTTACTGGTTTGCATGCAGATGAAGGTCACTGTAAGATGTACTCAGAAGTCATGAGATGGAGGTTCCACCAAAGCTCGTTAAAAAGACGGCAGACCCAGCCAGCAGCTGCCTTTTGCCTTTGGTCTTGCCCTTCTTTCATCCTGGAAGTTAGTAGCAATGCCTGGAAGTCAAACAGCCACGTTATGTCCGTTAGAATAAGAGCTACAACTTGAGGCTGAAAGAGCAGAAAGGCAGTGTTCTAGTTTGCCAGCTGCTGGAATGCAATTTACCAGAAATGGAATGGCTTTTTAAAAAGGGGAATTTAATAAGTTGCAAGTTAACAGCTTTTAAGTGGTGGAAATGTCCCAATTAAAGCAAGTCTATAGAAATGTCCAATCTAAGGCATCCAGGAAAAGGCACCTTGATTTAAGAAGGTCAATAAAGTTCAGGGTTTCTCTCTCATCTGGAAAGGCACATGGCGAACACAGGGTTTCTCTCTCGACTGGAAGGGTGCATAGTGAACATGGCATCATCTGCTAGCTTCCTCTCCAGCTCCCTGGGGGTGCGTTTTCCTTCTTCATCTCCAAAAGTTGCTAGCTGGTGGACTTCCTGCTTTGTGGTGCTGATGTGTTCTCTGCTCTCTCAGAATCTCAGGCTTTTTCCAAAATGTTCCTTCTTTTATAGGATTCCAGTAAAGTAATTAAGACCCACCTGGAATGGTAGGAGACATGTCTCCACCTAATCCAGTTTAACACCCACTCTTGAGTGAGTCACATCTCCATGGAGAAAATCTAATTAAAGTTTCTAACCTATAGTACTGAATAGGGATTAGAAGAAACCATTGCTCTGACAAGATTGTTTAGGATTAAAACATTGCTTTTTTAGGGTACATAAATCCTTTCAAACCAGTACAGGCACAAGGAGCCTGGTCCCCATACTGGCCCTGGATTGCCCACTCCAGACCACTTATTATATATGGAAAATAAACACTACATTTGGTCAAGCAATTGCTGGTGGTTGTTCATGACATACAATGGAATACAAAATATAAAATACACTACCTTGCAGAATTGTTGTGAAGATTGAAGCTTATAAACTATGTGAATGCACATATTCCTGGTACATAGTACTTAAGATATTTTGGTTAAAGAAAATTTATCATATTTCCTCTTAGAGTATAAAAAAGAACATGGAAAAATTTTTAATTTTCCTGGATACCTAAGAGCCTGATTAAGAACGTTAGTGTAAATCTTTAAAAATTTTTTTTTTTAGTCTGTGAGTATATAAAGTATAAACAAGTATTATACAGTTGCTATAGAATATAGGGTCCTACACTCTGGCCTACTGCTGTATTTTACTGCTGTATTTTAAGGGATGAACACATTGGATTATTGCTCTGTTTGTTATAATGTACCTCCCTGTACTATAGATGCTGAAATCTGAAAACCGTATCCAGAAATCCATTGCAGTCTGGATGTGATTTGGATTTGGCCAGACATACTAGCATGAGATTTGCAAAGTGGAGGTGAAGGAAAACCACATTGATGCTACATCTGCTGTATCTGCTGCTTCCGTTTTTTCTGTGACAGCACCAGCAGAGATCCCAGTCATCAGCTTTGTGGGTGTTGGGAAGCAAGTCTCCCAGCACTTACTCAGTAGTTATAGATTATAGCTGGTGAGATGTGTCCTGGAACTGACAGCAATAGTGGTTTCATGATTTAAAGCAGTTTTTATTTTCAAGTAGCCCAGATCCTAGTGAATTTCTGATTGCAGAAGAGCAACAGCTCCTTTGGTGACTGGTTCTGGGGAGAATTCTTTGCAAATTCTATCTAGAGTCTGATTTTTAGTCCTCCAGACTATCCTGTAAATCACTTAATTCTTTTTTTTTAATTTTTATTAATAAATCAATCAATATACAACACAACATTCTTAACATATGAACTTCCATATTTGGTATGCAGTCAGTGGCTCACAATATCATCACATAGTTGTATATTCATTGCCATGATCATTTCTTGGAACGTTTCCATCACTCCAGAAAAAGAAATAAAAAGAAAAAAGAACAAACGCATACATGCCATACCCCTTACCCCTCAATCTCATTGACCACTAGTATTTCCTTCTACCCACTTTATTTTAACCTTTGTTCCCCCTGTTACTTATTTTTCTAATCCATATTTTTTATTCATCTGTCCATACTGTGGATAAAAGGAGCATCAGAACAAGGTTTCACAATCACACAGTCACTTGTGAAAGCTATCTCATTATGCAATCATCTTAAAGAAACATGGCTACTGGAGCACAGCCCTATAGTTTCAGGCCCTTTCCTTTAGCCTCTCTAATACACCTTATACTAAAAAGGGGTTATCTGTATAATGTGTAAGAATAACCTCCACGATAACCTCTTGACTATTTGAAATTTCTCAGCCACTGACTCTTTGTTTTGTCTTATTTCTCTCTTCCCCCTTTCAGTTGAGAAGGTTTTCTCAGTCCCTTGATGCTGAGTCCCAACTCATTCTAGGATTTCCTTCCCACATTGCCAGGGAGGTTTACACCCCTGGGAGTCATGTCCCACATAGAGAGGGAGAGGGCAGTGAGTTTGCTTGCCATGTTGACTGAGAGATAGGCCCCATCTGAGCAACAAAAGAAGTTCTCTAAGGGTGACCCTTAGGCCTAATTTTAAGTAGGCTTAGCCTATACTTTGCGGGGATATGTTTCATTTGAAAAAAAACCCCAAGATTGAGGGTTTGGCCTATTGATTTTGTTGTCCTCACTACTCGTGAGAATATCAGTCCATCTCCATATGGGGAAGTTGAATTTTCCCTCTTTCTCACCATTCCCCCAAAGGGGACTTTGCAAATACTTTTTTATTCACTGTTAAATTCACTCTGAGATTTATCAGGGCATCACTCTGGACAAATCTGCAAAACCCCATGCCCTACTCAAGGTTCCATGTACTTATGGTGTTCAGTTAAACTGTCCATATAAGTTATATTAGGAGATGCACTAGTCAAAATATAAATTTTGTACCAAATAAAGATTTTTTGCTGTAGTCTTACACATAAGTTAAAGTTTTAAAATACGAATTGCCGTCTATTTTCAATACCCTGCAATACTGACATACCTTTGTTCTTTCTCATACAAAAAAATTTTCTAATTTGTACATTTAATCACTATCCTTGTATACTCTAGCCATTCCTAGATTATACCATCTCAGACTTTACAATCTATCTTTCCTTCTGATTTCATTTTTTGCCCCCAGCCCTCCTCCCTCTATCATTCTCACATTCAACTTCATTCAGTATACTAACATTATTCTATTACAGTCAGGTAGTGTTGTGCTATCCATTTCTGAATTTTTACAATCACCCCTGTTGCACAATCGGTATCCTTCAGCTCCAATTACCCAATATCTATCCTATTTCTATCTCCTGATGATCTCTGTTCTTAACTGAAATTCTCTAAGTTCATTTAATAATATTAGTTCTTATCAACGAGACCATACAGCATTTGTCCTTTTCTTTCTGGCTAATCTTACTGAGCATAATGTCCTCAAGGTCCATCCATGTTGTTACATGTTCCATAACTTTATTCTGTCTTACAGCTGCATAATATTCCATTGTGTGTAAATGCCACAGCTTGTTTAGCCGTTCATCTGTTGCTGGACATTTTGGCAGGTTCTATCTCTTGGATAATTGTAAATAATGCTGCTATAAACATTGGTGTGCAAATGTCCATTTGTGTCCTTGCCCTCATGTCCTCTGAGTAGATAGCTAGCAATGCTGGATGATGTGGCAATTCTATACTTAGCTTCCTAAGGAACCACCAAACTGCTTGTCACTTTATTCTTGACAGTATATTTTTCTGCTTAAATTAGATAGATAGTCCTCTACTTTTCTTCACTGCCCTCTATTACACCTTGTTCCTGAGATTTTTTCTTTGTTTTAGGACCATGGGCCCACTGATGGGTTCTCATCTTTTCTTTGACTCAAGCTAGGAGAAATCTCAAATCTCTTTTTCTTCTCTAGCCATTTACCTTATTTTCTATAGATTGGATTGGCTACTTTGTTTCACCCTGTTTATTTGATTAGGTTTGGCCATGAGCATCAAAAACCCCAATAACAGAACCTTAAGAAGATAGAAATTAATTTTTTCCCTCATATTAAGAACACAGGGGACTTCTGGGAAGATGGCCTACTACAGCAACCTGAGATTAGCCCTGCTCCACGGAAAAGTTAGAGAAGGGACAGGAGGGCAACTGAGGCAGCAATTCGGGAGTACGGCTGACCTGGGAGAGCCTTCTGCACCACATGTGGCAGTGCAAGTTGCAGAAGCCGAGGAGCTGAGAGGCAGAGGGTTGCAGCCTGGCATGGAGGTGTGGTGTGATGGAGCCCGTGGGAGTGCACAGATGGGTACACGGGATTAGGAAGTAAGCCAGGCCACGTTCCTTGGGCTCACTACACTCACCAGCACAGCCCAGTGACTGGCGACTCACCCCATACCCCACACACCTGAACCCCATCACCCGCTCCTATTCCCTGCACTCCAGGTACCCCCACCTCACCAGCCCCTAGTGCACGTACCTGTCCCACACCCCCAACCCAAGTGCAGTTCAACCCACCTCCCCTCCACCCTCCCAAGCACTACCTCCCCCTCCTTGTTCCTTGCAGGCTGTTACCAGTGCATAAAGGTTGTGGGCACTAACCTCCAAACCTAGGCTACTCCCGCTCCACTCCCCATAGTGTCGCACAGCCTCACCCCACCTTCCTTGAGCTCAGCACATCCATTTAAGGCAATCCCAGGCTCACGCATGCCAACAGGCCTCCAATTACATCATTTAGCTCTGGGAACTGCATGTTACAGCAGTCCTAGAACCAGGTATGCACACAGCCCTCAGCCTCACTTCTCAGCTCTGAGAAAGTGCTGACCTGTATAGCCGGGTCACATTTGCCCCAATCCACAAAGGTGTAATGCCGTCCTGCTGCCAGAGCTCTGTGCAAGCACACACTGTGCCTTAGACCAGTGCACACCAAGGTTACGTTCCCCAGACTGGTGTACCTGCACAGCTACATCCTCCCTGGCCACTGGGCACCCACATTCACAAGCACCAGCATAACATCCCCAACCTGCTCCCATACCTGCCATGAAACAAATCAGTGTACTGAGTGTTCCACCCAGTGCCCTGCTCCCTGCTATACAACCATCCCACAAGCACAAAGCCTTAGACTACTGCAGGAAATCAACACCCAAAGAAAATCAATCAAGATATCTACATGCAATGAAGACAGCAGAAGATCTCTTATCATATCACAATTCAGACAGATATAGCCCTGCCTAATGACCAAATTAAAACACCTGAGAAGACACAGACTTTGTAACAGCTAATCAAAGATGTTCATACAACTCTACTTAATAAAATGAGTGGGATAGCAAATGACATAAAGGAGATCAAGAAGACATTAGAAGAGCACAGAGAGTTTGAAAGAATAAATAGAAGAAGAATAGAAATCACAGAGATTAAAGACTCTGTTGACCAAATAAAAAACATACTAGAGACACAGAATACCAGATCTGAAGAGACAGAAGAAAGAATAAGTGATATAGAGGACAGGGTACTTGACTTTGAAGACTCCAAACAGCAAATGGCAAAAAAAGATGGAAAAAATTGAATGATAACTCAGGGAAATGATGGACAAAACAAAGTGCAGAAATATAAGAATTATTGGTGTTCCAGAAGGAGAAGAGAGGAGTAAAGGGCTAGGAAGTGTAGTTGAGGATAAAATGGGGGAAAACTTCACAACCCTCATGAAGGACATAAATATACAAGTCAAAGAAACCCAAAGAACTCCAAACAGAATAAATCAAAATCGACCTTCCCCAAGACACATACTAATCAGTCTGTCAAATGTTAAAGAGAAGCAGAAAATCCTGAAAGTGTCAAGAGAAAAACAATCTACTGCATACAAGGGAAATCAAATAAGACTGAATTCAGACTATCAACTAGCACCCTGGAGGTGAGAAGGCAGTGTATGATATATTCAAGATCCTGAAAGAAAAAGACTTCCAACCAAGAATTCTGTACCCAGCCAAATTGTCCTTTAAAATTGAGGAAGAGATTAAAACTTTAATAAACAAAGAAGTCCTGAAAGAATTTGTCAAGAAGAGTCTGGCCCTACAAGAAATACTAAAAGGAGTTCTGCCATCAGAAAAAAAAGACAGGAGAGAGAGAGAGAGGAGGAGGGCACAGAATTGAGAGTACCAGTAAGGGTAACTTAATGGATCCAAAGAGAACGAGGGAAAAGAATATATAGATCCGACAAATAAAATAAAAAACATAAGATGGTTGATTCAAGAAACACCTTTTCAGTAATAACATTGAATGTTAATGGACTAAACTTACCAATTAAAAGATGCAGTTGGCAGAATGGATTAAACATAATCCAGCTACATGCTGCTTACAAGAGACTCATCTTAGACACAAGGATAAATTAGATTGAAAGTGAAAGGATGGAAAAAGATCTTCTGTGGAAATTGTAACCAAAAGAAAGCAGGAATAGCTATACTGGTATCAGACAAAATAGACTTTAAAAGTAAAGTCATTATAAGAGACAATGAAGGACACTATATACTAATTAAAGGGTCAGTTCACCAAGAAGATATAACAATCATAAATATTTATGCTCCCAATCAAGGATTCCAAGGTACATGAGACAGACATTGGCAAAACAGATGTTTCAACAATAATAGTAGGAGATTTCAATACACGACTGTCCTCTATAGAGAG
This sequence comes from Tamandua tetradactyla, assembly GCF_023851605.1. Classification (NCBI taxonomy): domain Eukaryota; kingdom Metazoa; phylum Chordata; class Mammalia; order Pilosa; family Myrmecophagidae; genus Tamandua; species Tamandua tetradactyla. Next base: position 135,593,463 of record NC_135331.1, read on the forward strand.
AATAACCAGACAGAAGATCAACAAGGAAATAGAGAAATTAAGTAGCTTGATAAATGAATTAGGCCTAACAGACAGGTATAAGTCATTGCACCCAAAGCACATGGTTATACATTCTTCTCTAGTGTTCATGGAACATTCTCCAGGATAGAGAATATGCAGGGGTATAAAACAGGTCTTTATAGATTTAAAGCATTGAAATTATTCAAAGCACTTTCTCTAATCACTGTGGGATGAAACTGGATATCAATAACCAAAGAATGAGAATGTTCACAAATATATGGAGATGAAATAACACACTCTTAAATAACCGGTGGGTCAAAGAAGAAATTGCTAGAGAAATCAACAGCTATCTGGAGATGAATGAAAATGAGAATACAACTTATCAGAACTTATGGGATGCGGCAAAGGCTGTATTGAGAGGGAAACTTATTGCCTTAAATGCCTATATTAAAAAACAAGAAAGAGCAAAAATGGAGGATTTAACAGCAAACCTGGAGTAACTTGAGAAAGAACAGCAAGCTAACCCCAAAGCAAATAGGAGAAGAGAAATAACAAAGATTAAAGCAGAGATAAATGAATGGGAAAACAAAAGAACAATAGAAAAAATTAATAAAGCCAAAAGTTGGTTCTTTGAGAAAACCAATAAAATTGATGGATCACTAACAAGACTGACAAAGAAAAAAAGAGAGAGGATGCATATAAACAAAATCAGAAATGAGAAGGGTTGTGTTACCACAGACTCTAAAGAAATAAAAGAAATCATAAGAGGATACGATGAACAACTATACGCCAACAAACTAGACAACTTAGATGAAACGGACAAATTTCCTGGAGGCACACAAATAAGCTACACTGACTCAGAAAGAAATAGAAGATCTCAACACACCAATCACAAGTAAAGAAATTCAATCAATCATCAAAAATCTTCCTACAAAGAAAAGCCCAAGGCCAAATGGCTTCACAGGGGAATTTTATAAAACATTCCAGAAAGAACTAACCCCAATCCTGCTAAAAGTTTTCCAAAAAATTGAGGAAAAAGGAACTCTACGTAACTCATTTTATGAAGCGAATATCATTTTAATACCAAAACTGGGTAAAGATGCTATAAGAAAGGAAAACTACAGGCCAATCTCCCTAATGAACATAGATACAAAAATTCTCAATAAAATATTGGCAAATCGAATCCAACACATTAAAACAATTATATACTATGACCAAGGCGGGTTTATACCAGTAATGCAAGGATGGTTCAATGCAAGAAAATCAATTAATGTAATACAGCACATTAACAAATCAAAAGCGAAAAATCACATGATTATCTTGATTGATGCTGAAACACATTCGACAAAATTCAACATCCTTTTCTGTTAAAAACACCCCAAAACACAGGTTTCAAAGGGTAACTACCTCAATATAATCATGAATGGATAAAGGGAATATATGAACAACAGATAGCCAGCATCGTACTCAATGGAGAGAGACTGAAAGCCTTCCCCCAAAAATCAGGTACAAGACAAGGATGCCCACTGTCACCACTATTATTCAACATTGTGCTAGAAGTTCTAATTAGAGCAAACAGACAGGACAAAGAAATAAAAGGCATCCAAATTGGAAAGGAAGAAGTAAAACTGTCATTATTTGCAGATGATATGATAATACTTGGAAGATCCTGAGAAATCTACAGCAAAGTTACTTGAGCTAATAAATTCAGCAAGGTGGCGGGATATAAAATTAATGTACAAAAATCAGTAACATTTCTATACACAAGCAATGAACTAGCTGAAGAGTCAGTTAAGGAAAAAATTCCATCCAAAATAGCAACGAAAAGAATCAGATACTTAGGAATGAACTTAACTAGGCATGTAAAGGACTTGTACACAGAAAACTATATAGCATTGCTAAAAGAAATTGAAGGAGATCTAAATAGGTGGAAACACATTCCCTACTTATGGATACAAAGGCTAAATGTAGTTAAGATATCAGTTCTCCCCCAAATTGATCTACAGATTCAACACAGTACCAATCAAATTCCAACAACCTACTTTGAAGATTTGAAAAAGCTAACTACCAAATTCATCTGGAAGGGAAAGAGACACCAAATAGCTGAAAACATCTTAAAAAAGAAGAAAGTGGGAAAATTAACACTCCCTGACTTTAAAACCTATTATAAAGCCACAGTGGTCAAAACAGCATGGCACTGGCACAAGACAGAAGCATTGGCCAATGGAATCGAATTGAGAATGCAGAAATAGACCACCAAATTTATGGTCAACTGATTTTTGACAAATCCCCCAAATCCTCTGAACTGGAGCAAAATAGTCTTTTCAATAATTGGGCCTGGAAGAACTGGATAACAATAGCCAAAAGAATGAAGGAGGACCCCTATCTTACACCCTACTTAAAAATTAACTCAAAGCACATCAAACAGGTAAATTTAAGAACTAGCCCATAAAGCTTCTAGAAGAAGCTGTAGGGAAACATCTTCAAGACTTGGTAATAGCAGTTAGCTTTCTAAACTTTACTCCCAATTTCAAGCAACAAAAGAAAAAATAGATAAATGGAAACTCCTCAAAATCAAATGCTTCTGCACCTCAAAAGACTGTGTCAAAAAGGTAAAGAGGCAGCCAACTCAATGGGAAAAAATATTTAGGAGTCACATATCAGACAAAGGTTTGATTTCCTGTACATACAAAGAAATCACATAGCTCAACAACAAAAGAACAAACGATCCAGTTATAAAATGGGCTAAAGATATGCATAGGCATTTTTCTCACCAGCAAATACTGATGGCTCAAAAGCACATGAAGAGATGCTCATTTTCACTGGCTGTAAGGGAAATGCAGATCGAGACTACGATGAGATACCACCTCACACCTATAAGAATGGCTGCTATTAAACAAATAGGAAACTATACATGTTGGAGAGGATATGAAGAAACTGGAACACTTAAGCACTGCTGGTGGGAATGTACAATGGTGCAGCCACTATGGAAGACTGTTTGGTTATTCTTTAGGAAACTAAATATCAAGCTGCCCTATGACCCAGAAATAGCCCTACTTGGTATATACCCAGAAGAGCTGAAAGCAGTGACACAAACAGACATTTTCACCCTGATGTTCATAGCAGCATTATTCACAATTGCTAAAAGATGGAAAGAAACCAAATGCCCATCAACAGACAAGTGGACCAGCAAAGTGTGGTTTATACATACAATGAAATATTATGTAGCAATAAGATCAAATAATGTCCTGAAGCACATCACAAGATGTATGAGCCTTGAAGACATAATGCTGAGTAAAATTATCCAGACAAAAAAGGACAGATACTGTATGATTCCACTTTTATGACCAGTATAAAGGCATAATCAGAGACTAATAATACAGAATATAGGGGTCTTAGAGGTACATAGAAGCTAGAAATGGATGAACCATTAGCTAATGAAGTTGAACCCCAAGGTAAGGGAATAGATAGGAGCTAAGGTGATTCTCTAGTGGGTCTGTAAGTAATATTACCATATTGAAAATGAACAAGATTGAAAGGGGTTGTATAGACCTACATGCTCACGCTAGAAATATGAATGAGTTCTTGTAAGAATTACTTCAAAGATACGATTCCTGTATAAAGAGTGTTTAAGTCCAGGGTACGGGGGGAAAACTGCTATTGCATGCTATGAGCTATGTTCAAAGAGAAAACATTAGCACTACCATAGCAAAGGCAGAGGTAAATAATGGAGTGAGGGACAAGAGTTAAGAGGAGGTTTAGATCTCCTATTTGGTGAGGGTGTGTTTATTAGTTTTCTTTCTCTTGGGAGCAACGAAATTATCTAAAATTGAGATTGTTGATGGGCTGTGGACATTGGGCCCTCTACATGATGCCTGATAAATGTAGGTGGCTGAAGGATGCATGCACGGAGAAGTAGACTGGCGAACAATAGTATATACTTATGAATGAAGGCTGTGCTGCTACAAAAGGGAACACTGTTGTGAGGCATGCAACGATGTGAGTGAACATGTGGGATATTTGGTGAGGCAAAATAAGCCAGAAACAGAAAAACAACAATGATATGGTCACTTTTAGAAAATGCTTGTAAGAAAACAGGGGCCTAGATTGTAAGCTTTTAGAGCAGACACATTAAGTCTGCAGTGGTGATTATTATTTCTGTATTTTGAGAGACTGTTATATATATATAACCTGATATTTAGAGTTAAGAGCAAAGCCGAACAGGTAGGGGTTAACATAATTCAGAACATAGGGGTAAGGAACATAGTATCTATATTTTAGAACCACACATACTCTCTGAGACCAATGGAAGAAAGGTTTATTTGATCTGGAGCTGAAATTTGCTGTAGTGCATAATCTAATTCATCCTATCTGTATAGCTCATTTGAACAACTGAAACACAGCACAGAATGAGAAAGAGGTCCTTTAATCCTGTGTAGATTATTGTAATATCTGGAAGCATCCTAGAGTATATTAACCAGATAATCAAAAGTATTGGCAAAGTCCCCTGAGGGAGGGGAGAAAGACTATGGAAGTATTAAACCTTGCCATCCGTGAATCCCCTGATACTGCGTCAAACTTTAGGGATACCCAAATCAATAGGTCATGCCCTCGATGATGAGGCTTACTCATGTGAATCTTATGTAGGTAGCATAGAAGGTTAGACTACCTATAGGCATGCCTAAGAGTTACTTCTGGAAGACCTCTGCTGTTGCTCAGATGTCGCCTAAGTCTCTCTAAGCCCAACTCTGCACATGAAATCATTGCCCTCCCCGCTACGTGGGACATGACATCTAGGGGTGGAAGTCTCCCTGGCAACGTGGGAGATGACTCCCAGGGATGAATCTAGTCCTGGCACCATGGGATCAACAATTCCATCCTGACCAAAAGGGGGAAAAGAAGTGTAATTAATAAAGTGTCAGTGGCAGAGAGAGTTCAAATAGAGTCAAGAGGCTACTCTGGAGGTTGCTCTTATGCAAACTTCAGGTCGACCTTGCTACCTATCATAACTTGCCAACCCTCAACCAGTACCATTCCAGCCAATCCTAAAGAACACCTAGGGCAATTTATAAGATTCCACAAGGGTTCCAGGCACTAGAGTAACTTGCCAGAAACCTACAACCTCCAGATGGGTCCCTGGTCCAGATAAGTCCTGAAACCTAGCCCAGCCTCTCTGGGACATCAGATAGTTCTATCTCCCTACCCCATATTAGTGACAGACGCTTCTGATATTAAAAATTTAGAATTGCCATAGCCCAAACAACCCCAGTGAGAGGTATGAAAAGATCAAAGGTGATGGTAGAATTATACCATATACTTAACAAATGAATGTGAATGCTGAATCATTAAATTGATCTCATTGAGTCTCCAGTATTTTAGAACAGCTAGAAGTAAAAACCTAAAATTGTGAAATTGTAATGCATGTCAAACCCTGAAATATGTTCTACAACTAATTGTGGTGCTATGCTTGGGTATTTATAGCTTTTTTGTATATATATATATTGTTCATAAAAAAAGAAGGAAAAAAAGTTGATTGGGAGGATAAAAATGTATTTAAGCCCACTAGCCTCCTATATTCTGGAGCAGCTAGAAGGAAAACTGTGAGAGGATCCTATGGTAGCTCATGACAAACTCTGTGATCTATCCTGTATTTGCGTTTTGAAGATTGCTTTGAAAACTTTTCTTTTTTAATTTCTTTGCTTTGTATATATGTTATACTATACAATAAAAAAAGTTTGAAAAAATAAAAGAAAGAACACAGGTCTGGTATGGTAGCAACATGACCAACTGGAACCCATCTCCTGACTTATTGCTCTGTCACCTTTATCATGCAGTTTTGTCCACATAGACCAAGGTGCTTGGTATTACTCTTGTCATCATGTGTGCATTTTGGCCAGCAGGAAAGATAAAAGAGAAAGAAATGCCTTCCCTTTAATGCATCTCCAAGAAACTGCCTTTACTTCTTCTGCTCACATCCCATAGTAGAATTTAGCCTTTGATGCATCTCCAAGAAACTGCATTTACTTCTACTCGCATCCCATGGTAGAATTTAGTCACATCAAATGTAAAAGAAGCTGGAAAGTATGTTCTTTATTCTGAGCTGTGATGTGCCCAGCTAACATTTAAATGTTCTGTTTTGAAAATATTAGGGAATAACCAGTTGTGGTAGGCAGAATAATGGTCCCCCCAAAAGTTGTCTAGGTCCTAATTTTTAGAATATTCCTGTGACCATGTTACCTTTCATGGATAAAAGAACTTTGCAGATGTGATTAAGGTAAGAACCTTGAGATGTGAAGATTATCTTCAGTTACTGCATGGGCCCAAATTAGTCACATGGCTTCTTAAAAGCTTGTAAAGTACCTTTCCCAGCTGTGGTTAGAAAGGAAAAAATGGAAGGAAATTCAGAGAAATCCCATGTGAAAAGACCTCAGTTGACTTTTGCAGGTTCTGAGGATGGAGGAAAGGGGATTTGAGTCATGGAAGTGTGCTGGCTTCTAGAAGGTGGAAAAAAGCAAGGAAACAGATTCTTCCCTGGAGTCTTCAGAAAGGCGTGCAGCCCTGCCAACACCTTGATCTTAGCCTACCGAGACCTGCAAGGCACTTCTGATCTGCAAAATTGTCAGATAATAAATTTTTGTTGTTTTAAGCCACTAAATTTGTGGTCATTTGTAACAGCAGCAATAAAAAACTAATACACTAACAGCTTCAGCCACAGTGCCTGCTTTGGCCACCCAAATATCTTTACACACTTAGAACATATTCACCCTCTGTCCAAGGGAGAAACCCCTCGAATCCATTCATGCCTGCAAAGTCCAGGGGCTCTAGATGATGTGCAGTCCTCTTGATTGTGGCCAAGTTATCTGATCCCCAACACCTAATATACTGCAGTGGGGTACAAAAGACTGATTTCTCTAACATTAAATTCCTTGACTGACTCATTTGGCAGCTTGAATGACAATTTTCTTCTTCAGAAGTATCTGTCATCTCTGTTTTCCTACATGTCCCTTGGCTTTGCTTTCTAGGAGGTTCTTCCTTGCCCTGCATCCTCCAGGGCCCATCTGAAGGGGGCATTGAAGAATTTATCCTATTGGAGAACTGCCAAATATTGATATCTCACTTCTTCCTGGTATGGGTTTGAGGGCCCCAATTGTTTTGGAAGTTTCAAAACTTATGATATCCTTACTTGCTCCAAACACTTAGTTGGCTTAAAATTTATTTTCTTTCAGGCAGTTCCATTTGCAAATAGCAATAGCCAGATCTTGTCCAGATGTAAATTTTAAGCCTTAAGACTGTGTTCTTTTAGGTTCTGTGCTCTGTGTTTCCCCTGTTGCTCCCTCTCAACAAAAAATGATGACCTCAAGGGCACACAAAACAAGAGACCTGAGTAGGAAAAAACTACTTTATTCTTATCTTCTGTGCTGGACTGACTCCCATCACCTGGTAGACAATTCTTGATAGAGGTTACTCAAAAGAGTTTGGGGTCACAGTATTATCTCCAGTTATGACAATCAATGGTATGACAAAGCCCACCGAAGTGTATGTTTTCAAAATGGCAAAACTCCACAATGTCAGATTTTTAGTCAAATTAGTTTGCAGGCTGCAGGCAGATATATTTCTCTTAGCTGAATTACATTCCTTTCTTTCTCTAGTTTCACACCATCCAGTTCTGAGTTTGTCTTTTTCTTACAGGATTTTGCTGAGAGCAGCAAGAAATATCCCATATATACTTACATCTTGAATCTTCTCTACCTTTTCTCCTGCCTGTCAAAGTTTCCATAGCCACTTTACTACCAAATATTTATCTCAGAATAAAAAGGATCAGCAGTTTTCTAGTTTATATATCTTTCACTGCGTAACCACTTTGTCTTTAAGTGACATGTTCAATTTCTGTTGCTTGCAGTACTAGACTTATAGGCACCTAATTGCATTTTAGGTTTGGTTGAAATTGTCAGAAACTCCAAAGTAGCAGTGACTTAACCAGGGTAGATATGTATTTCTAGCTCAGGTAAAAGTCAGCCGGGCCTGATACAGCAGATTTCAGGCTTCATCCCTTTTGACATGTAGATTCTATTTTGTGACCCATGATGGCTGCTCCACCTTCAGCTATCATATCCAGGCCAGCAGATATGAAAAAGGAGAAAAGAGAAGGAGAAAGGCTCAGTGTTTCCCTTTCAAAACATTGTCCAAAATTTGCACATATTAGTGAGAAATTATTTTTTGGCTTAGCCACACCAAGCTCCAAAGGAGATTGAGAAATGCAGCCTTTATTTTCAGTGTCCGTATACTTAGATAACATTTGGGGCTTCTCTTAGTGAGGAAGAAGCATATGGCTAGCTGCAGTCTCTGCCATAATGCTTTGGTTGCTGGACATCATTTAAGTCACTGCAGGAAGTTCTCTGAGTAGAACTTGGTAGAGTTGTGTTGTTGTAGGTGATGCTGCATTTCTGAGCTTGATTGTTGAGGGGTGAATCTTGCCATTCAAGTGTAGAGGGAGCTTGTAGTGATGAAAGCAAGCAAAGAACTGGAAGAGAAATGGCAAAGCCAGTCTTCTATTATTTAGCATTTTGGGTACCTTTACTGCTCTATATTGGCTCTCAGGTAGGCAAATGGAAACATAGAGGTGTTGGGTTATGCTTGTCAGCTTCCTGGAGGCTAGGTTGCCTTTGCTTTAATTGTCTACCTTATAAAATCTTGATAGTGTGCTTCCTAGGTTACAAAGTTCTGCAAAACTGAGGTAGCAGTCAGGGTTACCTTCACTGTGACCAGTGGTCACACAAATGCATCCCTTTGGCTGTAAGGAGGATCAGATGTCAAGATGGTTCCTAAATCCCAGATCCAGCCTAATAATAGATATAATAAAACAAGGTGTTTTGCTTTCCTTAAGTGAGGGAAAGGCCTTGAACATTTTAAGTTTTGAGTCACTTTTTATATTTTGGGACCCTACACAAATTGGGGACTTCACTGTCCTCTATTTCCCAAAAGGTAAGGAAAAGTAGCTCAGGGAGCTTTACTTATGCTTTTGGCCTTGAAGAGAAGCTTTACTAAATGATTAGTGGGTTCCAGAGAAGTATTTTAAAGCTTTCCAACGAATGAGATTATAAATAAATCAAGCTTCTTACACAGCAAAGTGATTGTATTTTTTTTCTTTTCGGATTTTTTTTTTCACACCTTGTTTTCACCTAACTCATCATTATTATTTTTTTTTAACTTGGTATGCAAGATCCCCTCACTTCAGGGATATTCACTTATCAGAACTTGTAACTCAAAAAAGTTACAAGCTGTGCCCAGCTCCCAGCTTCCATAACCTGTACTTCCCCAGGGTCACCATGCAGGAACATCAGATACCAGAACTCCTCTCTAGATCTTTGATCTAGCCTGGTATTTGACACTGATTTAATTAACCTCTGCTTCCTGGGCCAGAGAGAAAGGGCTTTAATTAACGTCACATCTGCTCTTGACTCTAAAAGGAAACTATGAGAAATTTCAGTTCAAAGGTAAGGATCAATTAACTTCACATAAAAAAGCCTTAAAGTTCTTTAGCTCCACAATTGCAGAATCAGGATCGGCCTCATTGTTTGTGGCCCATTTCTAAAAATTTCATTTTGGCAACTTTTCCTGTACTGAGACCTCCTTCAGAGTAAATTGCCTAGCATGTCCCTATCTTTAGATTGGAGAATTAATCCTCATCTCAAATGCTCACATGCTCCTCCTTTCTTAGAGATTTAAATCAAGTATTTAAAACCCTTGGGTGGGCAACGATGGCTCAGTGGCAGAGTTCTCGCCTGCCATGCCAGAGACCCAGGTTCGAGTCCTGGTGCCTGCCCATGTACAAAAAAAAAAAGGAAAGAAAAAGAAAACCCTTGTATCCTAATGATTTTTCCCTCTATCAAAATGGCAAAATTAAAGTAAATAGCATCCTCCTCTGGTTAGCATATAGAATGTTGTGATGGACAATCACTCCCACCCTTAACTAGTAAAAAAGTTGGATAAATTCAGGAAATCAGTTAAAAAAAAAAAAGACACCAAAGAGCTTTTGGATGTAAAGACAGGACAGGTGCTAGAAATTTGTATAAATATATAATGATCATGTAATACAATTTTTAAAAATTATTACAAAGTGTTCCTTTTCCAGCAAAGTAAAACTATTGAAATGTTAAAATAATTTCTTAAAAACTGTTTTTGGTGAACTTAAGTTTTGACTTTTTTGCTTGATACAGGACTATAACTTTAAATTTAGCTGCTAGATATGTATTCAGTATTGTTCACATTTTTCTTTTCAACACTTGATATAACTAATGATGGGTGGTATAATTTTTGTAGATTTAAATAACAAAATATAAGCTAGTTTTATTTACTTCTCAAACCTCAACTCATGTGCTGAAGATCAAGCATAAATAGCCACGAGGAGGCCAACAGCAGCCTGTAGGCATGGCCAAGCCACCTCTCATGATATGATTTCAGGATTGAGCAACTGAGCAAGAAAACATCCTCTAATCATAGTCATCTGTTTGCCAAGGTTTTGTAGAGCTGATCTTGATTTCGTGTATCTTCTTTGAATTCAACAACACTTCTTGTTTAAAACCTAAAATGTCTCCATGCACTTCTCCCAAAAAACAAGTAAACGAACAAACAAAATTCAACAAATGTTGCTGAAATAATGGGATACTTACATGGAAAAAGAATGAAGTGTGACCCCTGCCATCCAGCACACAAAAATAAGTAAATAAATACCTAGAAAAATCACAAAACTCAACAAGAGAAATTAAATACTAAGGCATAGGATTTTGTTAAGGAGGGTTGAACTTGGAGGACCACAGCCATTATACTAGTTAAGATTTTTTACCCTCCCTGCAGCAAAAAAAAAATTTTGCCTTGTTGGAGCTGATATTACCTCATTGAGAATGCATAATGCCATTGAATTTAAACTACTGATAGAAGATATTTATAAAATTAATATTTTGAATATATGCAGGAAAGCTGTATTTCCTTGCAAATTTTCTTGCATTTGATTTTATTATGTATAGAGATAACTCTATGCTGCTTCCACCCCCTACCCTCAGAAAACCTCATCCCTAATTTAATTAGAGAAGTCAATAATCTGAAGCTCACTTAATAGAAATTCATTTTGTAGCACACTTCTTCCTGGGACTTCAAGTATCATCTCATGGAGTAGTGTCCAGCCTGAGATCTTTAAATAATCAGGAAGCTAGTAATGGGGGTATGGTGAGCTATTTTCAATATTTCAGCATGCCTAGAGGCATCTTGATTTTTTTTTTCCCCTTATGTGCTCTGTTATAAAGGTCTTTGTGCTGGTCTGAATCTGTGGTGGACCCTAGAAAAGCCGTGCTCTTTGATCCTCATTCAGTATTGCTGGGTGGGAGTGTTTTGATTGTTTCCATGAAGATGTGACCCACCCAATTGTGGGTGGTAACTTTTGATTAGATGATTTCCATGGAGGTGTGTCTCCACCCACTGAAGGTAGAGTTGCTTGCTGGAATCCTTTAAAAGAGGAAACATTTTGGAGAGAGCCCCTTTTTTGGTAGAGCCACGTGAAAGCCAGCAGACGCCGCCATGTTTGCCATGTGCCCTTCCGGCTGAGAGAGAAATGTTGAACGAAGTTGACCTTCTTGAACCAAGGTATCTTTCCCCGGATGCCTTAAATTGGACATATCTAAAGACTTGTTTTAATTGGGACATTTTCTTGGCCTTAGAACTGTACACTAGCAACTTATTAAATTCCCCTTTCTATTAAAAGCCAATCTGTCTCTGGTGTGTTGCATTCCGGCAGCTAGCAAAATTTGAACATCAAATTGCTGCTTAAATGCCTTCTTGCCCAATACCTACTCTGTCCTCTGCTGTAACCCTTTCTCCCTAGCTTCCCTCATTTGTGTCACCAGCATTCTTAATTCCCCATAGAGATTTGTCAGATTTTTAACAGAACAACAAATAAAACAATTACTGCTCAATAGGTGGCTTTTTCTAGACATGATATTTTGAAGCACAGTGGCTATGGTGAAAAATTATTAATAGAAGACCTTAGTAGTGAAAGTATTTCAACTACTTATCTGGTGTAACATTCTACAGAGGTCTAAGGAGGTCAAATCCATTTTCCAAGGTCATGCAGCTGGTTAATGACAGAGGCAGGATTAAGTCCCAAATTTCTGACTGGTAACTGCCATTCTTTTCACTACATTAATGCTGTTCTCAGCATTGACAGCATTAAACACTTGTGCTGTAAGTGGCATGAAGGCCAGTCTCTGTAGATAGATAGTGGCTGCCTTCCTTCACACCCTAAGGCTTGGGAGAGCTGCTTCTGCCTGCCTATTTGTAAGCCAGGATGTTGTCTTTGGGCACAGCAGAAAATTGGGAGGCAAAATGCTGGTGCAGCACTTTTGACAGACTCTGTCAAACTTGTGTGGTCTGTGACTGCTGTGATAATTGTGATTCACAGTGGTGTCCAAAGATATTGCAAGTTCCCAGGTGTGCTCTGAAGTATCAAAGAATAAATTAAGATGAGTTTTATCATTTACTATATATGATAGCATATCATTTTCTGTATATGATATGGAAACTCTCAGTCAAACACAATTTGGTTAATTGGACTTTAAAATAAGATTCCTGGAACACAATTTAATAGAAGACTCAAAGTCTACAGTCATATTACCAACCAGTGTTAGTTTATACTTGTTGTAATGTTTTACTTTTGCCTTATCAAGCTTTTGCTGATTTTTATGGTATGGCTTTTATTTATTTAATATTAATTTTTTTTTATTACTGAAGTTGTGGGTTTACAAAATAGTGATGCATAAATTACTGGATTACCATGTACCACCCCACTGTTAACACCTTGAATTGATATGGAACATTTGTTACAATTGATGACAGCACATTTTTATAGTTATACTATTAATTAAAGTTCATAGTTTAATTTAGGGTTCCCTATTTGTGTAGTGTAGTTGCATGGTTTTAAAAAAATTTTTATTCTGTTACCGTATAGACCATCTAACTCTCATTTATTTATTCATTTTTTCATTTATTTTTTACTTTGCTGAATTACTCAACCCTTGAGTTCTTTAAAAGACAACTAATAAATTATGTGTTCATTCAATGAATTTATTGAGCACCTACTGTGTGCCAGACATGCACTAGATATTGGCTAAATATTGGTGAAAAAAAATCTGAATATAACACTTGTGGGCTACTATAGACCAAATAAATATAAAAATTACAACTCTGATGAGTGCTGTTGATGAGAGGGTATGGTGGTATGGCAGTTGATTAAAGGCAGCTTTTATGAAATGGAAGATAGCAGGAAAGACTTCTTTGAGGAAAGACTGATTAAACAGAAGTCTGAAGAAAGTCTGTGGCAAGAGGGAGGTCCAATGAATTGAAGGAAGGCCAGGGTTGCTGGAGTGTAGATAGGGTTGGAAGTTGTCACATGAGATGAGGCCAGACTTGGGACTAGGTCATGAATGATTTGTAGGTGTGATCTGTAGGTGATTTGTAGGTGTGAAAATAAAGGCATTTGGCTTTATTCTGAGAGTAGCTGAATGCATTGACGGAGAGAGGCATAATCAGGTTTACATTTTGGAAAATCATTTTGACTGCATTGTAGAGAACAGAGCAGAGAGGCAAGAATGAGTTAATAGGTCCCATTAGGAGATTGTTTTAGGAAAACATGTGATAGGTCATGAAGATTTAGACCATACATTCACACCAGGTGTGATAGAACCCTAAAAAGGGCAAACATTAGTTCATGGGAAGAGAAAAATCTAAAATATTATAATGGTTTGTGTGCCGGTCTGAATCTGTGGTGGATCCCAGAAAAGCCATGCACTTTGATCCTCATTCAAATATTGCTGGGTGGGAGCATTTTGATTGTTTCTATGAAGATGTGATCCACCCAATTGTGGGTGGTAACTTTTGATTAGATGATTTCCATGGAGGTGTATTTCCACCCACTGAAGGCGGAGTTGCTTGCTGGAATCCTTTAAAAGAGGAAACATTTTGGAGAGAGTCCCTTTTGGTAGAGCCATGTGGAAGCCAGCAGACGCTGCAACGTTCACCCTGTGTCCTTCCAGATGAGAGAGAAACGTTGAACGTTGTTGGCCTTCTTGAACCAAGATATCTTTCCCTGGATTGGGACATTTTCTCAGCCTTAGAACTGTAAACTAGCAACTCATTAAATTCCCCTTGTTAAAAGCCATTCCGTTTCTGGTATATTGCATTCTGGCAGCTAGCAAACTAGAACAGTTTGTGACCCGCCAAAGCTTAACTCTGTGCAATTAATTCTTATTCCTTAGTATTTAATTTCTCTCCTGGGATTTTCTTGGGAATTTCTTCTCATCATTGACACCAATTTTTATTGTAGATACCCAAAATATGCTACATTTTGTGCTACAAAACATGATGAGTTGATGGCTGTGACTGGAAGACTTTCCCTCAATTGATTGCTTGATCTTGAAGTCATATTGCAGGAGGTTGCTTGTGTGTGCCTGGTGGTTGCTGTTAGCCATCTTATATGTGAGATTTCTGTTTGAACCTTCTGCTTTATGCTTTTATTATTATTATTATTATCATTTTCTTCTTTTTTTTCTGCTTTATGTTTTAACCTCAGGCTTTCATGTCTGAATTGGGCTTTCATAATTAAATAAAAATAGTTTTGATTTTGTTAATTAATTCCACAAAGGTTAATCAACCCATCATTATTTCTGTCAGATGCTGAAAAGGAAAAATGTCAACAACACCTAAATGGATATCTAAAAGCTGGTTAAGTTCTTTCATATCAAGCAAAGTTGAAAATTAAATTCCCTAAAAATAAATTTTAAGAAATTCATTTAGATTTTTCCATAGTTTTACTTTTGATAAAAAGAACACCTTTAAGTGATTTTTTTAAATTTAGTAACATTAAATTATTATTATGTGTTTATAGAAATTATTTATTTGCAGATAATTTGATGCATTGCAATTGATATAAGCATATAAAAGTTATTCAACAAACACAGTTATAGAGTTAAGCTAAATATTGACAGCTCTCTATTTTTTTTTTTTAACATGGGCGGGCACTGGGAATCGAACCCAGGTCCTTGGGCATGGCAGGCAAGCATTCTTACCTGCTGAGCCACCGTGGCCTGCCCTCTCTATTTTTAATTTGCTCTTTTGACTTGAAAATTTTACTTGGATACTCTTAATCCTGCATTGAATAAAAATAGTTAGCTTTATACTTATAACCTTATATCTGTATAAAGCACAGATATTATAAATATATATATATGTATACACACACACACACACACACACACACACACACACATTACATTGACATATATACAGTTATTTGTGGTGTTAAAATTTCATTGGGTGGGCCATGATGGCTCAGCAGGCAGAGTTCTCGCCTGCCATACCAGAGACCTGGGTTCAATTCCCAGTGTCTGCCCATGTGGAAAAAAAAAAAATTCATGGATTGGGCAGTTAGGGTTTTGCTGATTTTTATGCAAAATAAAAATCAGCAAAAAATCTCTGGTCTTTAGAGAGTGGTAACGGAGAAAGGCTTGAAAATATATGTTTAGGCTAAAGTAAGCATATAGAAATGTAGAAAAGTAGACCAATTATAGATATGTTTGGGAGGTAAAGCACTGGTAATATCTATCTATCTATCTGTCTATCTATCTATCTATCTATCTATCTATCTATCTATCTATCTATCTATCTATCATCTATCTATCTATCTATCTATCTATCTATCTATCTATCTATCTATCTATCTATCTATCTATCTATCTATCTATCGAGAGAGGATGAGAGAGATGTGAAAGATGACTTCGAGGCCTGGCTTACAGAACAATGTAGATGATTCTGTCAACCACTGAGATGGAGAAAACAAGAAGAGAACCAGCAGTTTGTTTGTTACTTGCTTGTTTATTTTGTGATATCTATTTTTAGTATGCATGTGACTGTATGTTGTGTGCAGCGAGAGAAAAGTGACTTATATACAAAAGATCTTCAATAAGATTAACACCTGATTTCTCATTAGAAACCATGGAGGTCAGAAGGCAGCAAAGTGACATATTCAAAATGCTGAAAGAAAAATAAAACAACCAGCTAAAAATTCTGGATCTGGCAAAACTGTTCTTCCAAATGTAGGTGATATTAAAATATTCCCAGATTAACAAAAACTGAGAGAGGTCATCACCAATAGTTCTGTGCTACAGTAAATACATCCTGAGGAAAAATTCATACTAATCCTTCCTAAATTCTTTCCAAAAAACAGAAGAGAAGAGAATAAATCCTAGCCCATTCTTGAGGCTACTGTTATCCTGATACTTAATCTAAATAGAGACATCACAAAACACTTCAGGCCAATGTCCCTTATGAATATAGATGTAAAAATCTTCAACATAATACCAGCAAACTGAGTCTGGCAGCACATGAAATGGATTATACAACCTGGCCAAGTGGAATTTATCCCAGGACTTCAAGGTTGGCTCAACATACAAAAATGAATCAATATAATACACTATATTAATAGAATCAAGGAAAAAAGAAACAGCCCATGATCATCTCAATAGATGCAGAAAACTCTTTTGACAAAATCCAGTACCTTTTCATGATAAAAACTTTCAACAAACAAGGAATAGAACGGCACCTTCTCAACAGGATAAAGAGCATCTACAAAAACCTCACGTCTAACGTTGTACTCAGTGGTGGAAAGACTGAAAGCTTTTCTTCCAAGATTAGGAAAAATGCAAGGATGTCCACCCTTGCCACTTCTATTCCATAGAAATAAAAGGAATCCAGATTGGAAAGGAAGGACTAAAACTTTCTATATCCATAGATAACATATTCTGTATAGAAAGCTCTAAATACACAAAATAGCTACCAGAGCTAATAAACTAGTTCAACAGGGTTACAGGATATACTGATATGCAAAAATCAATACTATTGGCAATGAACAATCAGAAAATGAAGTAAGGAATACAATTCCACTTACAATAGTATCAAAAAGAATAAAATACATAGGAATAAATTTAACAAAATTAAGCTCAAATTAAGCTGTAGTATCCAAAATATAAAAAGACTCTTACAACTCAATAATAAAGATATTAATAACTCAATTTTAAAAATGGACAAAAGATTTGAATTGAAATTTTTCTGAATAAGTTATACAGATGGCCAATAAGCACATAAAATGATGCTCAAAATCATTAAACATTAGGGAAATGAAATCAAAACCACAATGAGAAGCCACTTCACACCCAATAGGATGGCTATAAACAAAACAATGGAAAATAACAAGTGTTGGCAATGATGTGGACAAAACTGAAGCCCTCACACATTGTTGGAGGGAATGAAAAATGGTGGAGTACCTTTGGAAACAGTTTGACAGTTTCTCAAGAAGTTAAACATAAAGCATATGACTGAGCACTCCTAGGTATATAACCAAAATAGTGAAAATATATGTTCATATAAAAACTTGTACATGAATGTCCTTGACAGTGTTATTAATAATAAGTCTGGAAAAGTGGAAGAAATCCAAATATCCATCAACTGATGGATGGGTAAACAAAATATGTTATATCCATGTAATAGGAAATTATTTAGCCATAAAAAGTAATGAAGTACTGATACATTCTACAACATGGATGAACTTTGAAAACATTTTGCTAAGTGAAAAGAGTAAGACACAAAAGGCCACAACTGTGTGATTCCATTTATTGGAAATGTTCAGAATAGACAAAACCATAGAGACAGAAAGTAAGTTAGTGGTTCCCAGGAGTTGGGGGAAGGGGAAATGGGGAGTGGCTACCAACAAGGTGGGGTGTCTCTTGGGAGTGATGGAAATGTTTCCGAATTAGATAGTGGTGATGTTTATACAATCTTGCATATATACTAAAACCCCCTGAATTTTACACTTTGAAATTGTGTATTTTACAGCATGTGAGTCACATCTAAATTTAAAAAATGTATAGGAGGCAGGAAAAGAGAGAGATAGAGATGCAACATTTCTGGCTTCGAAGACAGAGGAAGGGAATCGTGAACCTTTTCTAAAGACTGGAAAAGGAAAGGAAATGGATTCTTCTCTTGTGCTTCCAGAAAGAAAAGCAGCCCTGCTGATAACCTTGATTTTAACCCAGTAAGACCCATGTCAGACTTCTAACCTACAGAACTGTAAGATAATAAATCTAATTTATTTTAAACTACTAAGTTTGTGGTTATTTGTTATGGTGGTAATAGAAAATAATGCAGGAATTTGCTACTACATCCAAGTGGAAATACCTAGTATGCAGTTCAATGTATGTGTCCAGGGTTCAGAAGAGAGAATTGGGCTGGAAACCTAATGATTTCCAGGCTCTATTCTAACTGAATTGTATATTTATGTTTGAGTATTCATGCATTTAATACTCATACGCCTTTGTGGCTAGTTATTACTTATTATTTTTAAGTTTATGTGAGGAAGTGAGGGTAGAGGGAGGTTTAATAATTTGTCTGAGGTCATAGTACTAGTATGTGCTGGGGCCATTATGACTCAGATATGGGAAGTCTAGCCTCAGTGTTAATTGATCACAAAATTTCTGTGGATTATTTTCATGTAGATGGCAAATGAAGCTCTCTGGGAAATGCCTTTTGAATTTAGCAACATGGAGTACATTGGTCACATTTGCAAAGGTGGAATGCAGAAGCCAGAGTGAATAAGAGTTGAGGAAGTAGAAACTGCGAGCACAGACAAATGTTTTCCAAAGTATGACTGGGATGGAAAGATAGCACAGTATTTATTGCGGTATGGAATTTGAGAGAGTTTTAAAATGGAACTCTTGAGAATGTTTACAAACTGTTGGGAAATTTTGATGGAGGGAGTGAAATTATAGAAGTGAGAGAGTAGGTATCTATGAGAATTCTGGAAGGAAGAGTGAGAAGGGATCCATCACACTAGAGAGGAATTGGCCTTACATATGAAAAGGGATAGTTCCTTGATTTTAATGGAATGAGAAGGAAGGGGATAGGTGTGGGTAGGTTGGGAAGGTGTTGGTCTTGGGAAGATGAGAAAGTTTCCAATGGCTTTTGCGTTCTCTTCTCTGCTAGGAGGTAGGAGTCAGAGTGAGGGAGTGGGGATAGGAGGTGAAGTTGGTGATGGTAGCTGTGGCAGTGGCAGTGGAGCATAAGAAGTCTGAGGAGAGTGGAGAAGATTTGAAATAATCATTCTGGAGAGTGGGAGAATAAGTTAACCAGAGGATCACAGTGGTATTTGTCTGAGTTTCAAGGGCCCATTTAAGGACTGATATGGTTCACTAATATCACCTTAAATCATACTTCTTTGGAAATGTTCTATCACTGATTTCTCTTCTCTGTTTATCTGGACTAGGATGTTCAGCTTTGTTCATATTGTGAATGCCCTAAATTGGTGTCTGTGTGCAGATACCTTTATTTTCATGCTATACTTTTGTCTAGAAATAAACTGCAACCATACTTAAACAAATGAGAATATTTTAGGTTCTTTCTGTAATCATATCCAATTGAAGTTGAATTTTTTTACCCAATACTGATATTTTTAAAGGTATTATTGAATTGTTTTCCATCACATAGTAAATTGTCATCTAGATATATTATTATGAAGACTGCAGTTCTTCTTCTGTAACCAAAAATAGTCTGAAAAAAGCAGAAAAGGGAAGAAAGGATAGTGATTTTTTTGTAAAAATATTATTTTTCATGAAAATTTTCTCTCTTGACTTGTAAGGAATATCTTTTATTTTAACGAACTTTTCATTAGAAAAATTAGTTGTGGGTTTACAGACCAATTATGAATAAAACAGGATTCCCATTCACCACCCTGCCACAAACACTTTGCATTGATGTGGAACATTTATTACAATTGACGATAGCACTTTTTTGTAATTGTACTAATTTTTTTAAAATAGGAGTTATGTTTGTTACAATTGATAGAATCATTAAAGTATTGTCCGTTGTTTACAATAGGTGTATTTTTTCCACATACCACCTGTGCTGGTTTGAAAAGATTTATGTACCCTAGAAAAGCCATGTTTTAATCCTGGTCCAATCTTGAGGGAGCAACTGTTTCTTTAATCCCTATTCAGTACTATATGGTGGAAGCTTGATTTAGATATCTCTGCAGAGATGTGACTCACCCAGTTGTGCTTGCTAACCTTGAGAACTCTGCCTGCTGAGCCACCGTACCGTGGCCTGCAAATTTTTTTTTTTTTTTTGCATGGACAGGCACTGGGAATAGAACCCAGGTCTCCGGCATGGCAGATGAGAACTCTGCCTGCTAACCTTGAATTAGAGGGAGATGTGACTCCACCCATTCCAGGTGGGTCTTGATTAATTTACTGGAATCCTTTAAAAGAGGAAATATTTTGGAGAAAGCTTCAGAATGATGAGAGCTAGGAAGCAGAGAGCTCATGCTGCTAGAGACCTTTGGAGATAAAGAAGGAATACATCCCCAACGGAGCTTCACAAAGCAAGAAGCCTGGAGAGAAAGCTAACAGATGTTGCCATGCTTGCTGTATGCGTTTCCAGTTGAGAAAGAAACCCTGAAGTTCATCGGCTTTTCTTGAGTGAAGATGACCTCTTGTTGGTGCCTTAATTTGTACGTTTTTATAGGCTTGCTTTAATTGGACATTTTCATGGCCTTAGAAGTGTAAACTAGCAACTTTATAAATTCTTCTTTTTTAAAAAGCCACTCCATTTCTGACCTTAGTGATGTACATTTATTATGGTGCATGAAAGAGGATTCTTTTACTTGTACTATAAATTATAGTCCATCATCTACAAGAGGATTCACTGTATTATACACTTCTATGCTTTATCTTTTAATTTTTATTCTAGTAACATATACAACGTAAAGTTTCCCCTTTAACCACATTCACATATGTAATTCAGTGCAGTTAATTATACTCACAATAATGTGCAACTATCACCAGCATCCATTTCCAAAGCTTTACAATCAACCTAAATAGAAATTCTGTACAAATTAAGCATCAACTCCCTATTCTCCAACCCTAATATATCCCTGGTAATCTATATTCTAGATTCTAACTCTATGAATTTGCTTATAATTAGTTCATATAACTGAGACCATACAATATTTGTCCTTTTGTATTGGCTTATTTCACTCAATATAATGTTCTCAAGGTTCATCCATGTTATTGTATGCATCAGGACTTCACAGATTTTTATGGCTAAATAATATTCCATTCTGTGTATATGCCACATTTTATGTATTCATTCATCAGTTTATGGATACTTGGATTGCTTCCGTCTTTTGGCAGTTGTGAACAATGCTGCCATGAACATCATGTCAGAATATCTGTGTGAGTCCCTGCTTTCAGTTCTTCTGTATTTATACCTAGCAGGGAGATTGCTGAGTCATACGGTAATTCTATATTTAGCTTCTTGAGGAACTGCCAAACTGTATTCCAAAGTGTCTGCACCATTTCGCATTCCCACCAGCAATGAAAGAGAGCTCCTGTTTTTCCACATCCTTTCCAACACTTGTAGTTTTCTGTTTTTGTTAATAGTAGCCATTCTAGTGGATGTGACATAGTATCTCATTGTGGTTTTGATTTGCATTTCCCTAATATCTAGTAATGTTGAGTGTCTTTTCATGTACATTTTAGCCATTTGTATTTCCTCCTTGTAGAAGTATCTATTCAAGTTTTTTGCCCATTTTTTTTTTAAATTGGGTTGTTTGTCTTTTTAAGGTTGACAAAGGATTTCTTTATAGTGTCTGGATATCAAGCCCTTATCGGATATATGGTTACCAAATATTTTCTCCCATTGACTAGGTTGTCTTTTCACTTTCATGACAAAGTCTTTTGATGCCTTAAAGTTTAATTTTAAGAAGATCCCATTTATCTATTTTTTCTTTTGTTGCCTATGCTTTAGGTTGTTGTGATAGTTTGAAGCTGCTGTGTACCCAAGAAAAGCTAAGTTCTTGTAATCCATTTAATCTTGTGGAGGCAGACCTGTTGTTGGATGGGACTTCTTGATTAGGTTGTTTCCATGGAGATGTGACCCCACCCATTTAAGGTGGGTCTTAATCAATTCTTGGAACCCTTTATGAGAGAGAACTCAGAGCTGACACACAGAGAAGAGAGATGAAACCGAGACACAGATGTTTGGAGATGCAGAAAGAAAACACCCCAGGGAAAGCCGGAAAGACCCACAGACACTGAGTACACTTTTTGGAATCAGAAGCTGGGAGAGAAGGACAACAAATGTCACTATGTGCCTTCCCATGTAACAGAGAAATTCTGGACTTGATCGGTCTTTCTTGAATGAGGGTGTGCTCTTGTTGGTACCTTATTTGGACATTTTTATGGCCTTAGAACTGTAAATTTGTAACCTAATAAATCCCCTTTGTGAAGGCCAATCCATTTCTGGTACATTGCATTCAGGCAGCATTAGCAAACCAAAACAGTGGTCAAGTCTAAGAAACGATTGCCTAACACAAGATCCTAAAGATGCTTCCCCACATTTTCTTCAAGGAGTTTTATAGTCCTGGTTCTTCTATTTGGGTCTTTAATCCATTTTTAATTAGTTTTTGTATATGGTGTGAGGTAGTTGTCCGCTTTTATTTATTTGGATGCATTTGTTATTGAGACTGTTCTGACCTAGTTGTGTGGACTTGGCAGCCTTGTCAGAAATCAAATGGCCATAGATGTGAGGGTCTATTTTTGAACTCTCAATTCAATTCCATTGATCAGTATATCTATTCTTATGCCAGTATCATGCTATTTTGACCACTGTAGCTCTGTAATATGCTTTAAAATAGGATGTTGAGTCCTCTGACTTCACTGTTCTTTATCAAGATATTTTTGACTTTTTGTGGCCCCTTACCCTCTCAAATAAATTTGATAATTGGATTTTCCATTTCTGTAAAGTAGGCTGTTGAAATTTTGATTCGAATTGCATTGAATCTGTAAATCATTTTGGATAGAATTGACATGTTAATGATATTTGGCTTTCTAACCCATGAACATAGAATGTCCTTCCATTTATTTAGGTCTTTTAAAATTTCTTTTAGCAATGTTTTGTAGTTTTCTATGACGAAGTCCTTTGCATCTTTGGTTAAATTTATTCCTAGATATTTAGTTCCTTTAGTTACTATTGTAAACAAACTTTTTTCTTGGTATCCTCCCAGATTTCTTAATATGAGTATCGAGAAACACTGCTGATTTTTACATGCTTATCTTGTATGCTACCACTTTGCTGAATTCATTTATTAGCTCTAATACCTATGTTGTAGATTGTTCAGGACTTTCAATATACAGGATCATGCGATCTGCAAATGGTAAAAGTTATACTTCTTCCTTTGTAATTTGTTGCCTTTTATTATTATTTTTTTCTTGCCTAATGGCTTTGGCTAGAACTTCCAGTACAATACTGAATAACAGTGCTGACAATGGGCATTAGTCTTTCACTGTTATGATATTAGTGGTGGGTTTTTTGTTTGTTTGTTTGTCACACTGCCCTAGCGGTGGGTTTTTCTCATATGCCCTTTATCATGTTGAAGAAGTTTCTTTCTATTCCTGTTTTTCTAAATATTTTTTTCAAGAAAGGATACTGCATTTTCTTCAGATGCCTCCTTTTCAATGGAGATGATGATGTGGTCTTCTTCCCTTCTTTTTTATTTATGTGGTATATTACATTAATTAATTTTCTTACTTGATCATGGTGTATATTTCTTTTAATGTACTGCTGGATTCGATTTGCAAATATTTTGTGGAGGATTTCTGCATCTATATTATAAGTGAAATTGGCTTGTAATTTTCTTTTCTTTTCTTGCAGTATCTTTATCTTGCTTCGGTATTATGGTGATGTTAGCCTCGGAGAATAAGTTAAGTAGTTGTTTTAGTTTGTAAAGGCTGCCATAGTGCAATATACCAGAAGCAGAATGGTTTTTAAAGGGGGAAATTTATAAGGTTCCAAGTTTACAGTTCTAAGGCCATGCAAATGTCCAAACTAAGGTATCCAGGGAAAGATACCTTGATTCAAGAAAGGCCGATGAGTCCAGAACACTTCTGTCAGCTGGAAGGGCATGTGGTGATGTCTGCTAGCTTTCTCTCCACATTTCATAAAGCTTCCCTTGGGGAATTTTCCTTTTGATTCCAAAGGCCTCTGGTTGTGTGAGCTCTGTCTGTTCTAAGCTTTTTTCCAAAATGGCTTCCTCTTAAAGAGCTTCAGTAAGCAACCCCACTTTGAATGGGTGGAGACACATCTCCATGGAAACCATCTAATCAAAAGTTACCATCCACAATTGGGTGGGTCACATCTCTATGGAAACCTACTCAGCAATATTGAATGAGGATTAAAGGACATGGCTTTTCTGGGGTACATAATAGCTTCAAAATGGCCAGTCCGCCATTTGGACTCCCAAAAGATATGTCCTTTCCAAATGCAAAATACATTCATTCCCAGTGGCAGAATGCTCACCTTTCATGCAGGAGACCTGGGTTTGATTTCTGGACAACACCCCCCCCCCCAAACAAAAATACATTCATTCCATCACAATATCACAAAGCTATAAACCATTTCAGTAAAAAATACAAATACAATACAAAGTCAGAAACAGTAAAAAATCTCACCAAAGTCAGCTAAGGCAAAATTATCCTCTGGCTCTGGACCTGTAAAACTCAGGACATGTTATCTGTTGCCAATGTACAAAGGATGAGCAGTCATAGAATAGATGGTCCTGTTTCCATAGGGAGAAACTGGAAGGAACACAGGGGTCACAGGACCCAAACAGTTCTGGAAACCTGCAGGGAAAACTCCATTAGATTTCAAAGGCTGAGGGTCATTTATCCTCGGGGCATTAGAAAGTGGCAGTCCCACCCTTTCCAAAGACCTACACAGCAGCCCTGCCCTCTCCAAATGCTGGCATGGAGTTTGCAACCTTGCAGGATATTGGGGAGATCACCTTTTTCTTGGCTCCACTTTTTCCAAGCATCAGGGCAGCACCTGGGCTCTCTACCATCTCCAGGGCACATGCTCAACACCCCCAGAACAAATGGGGTGGCAGCCATGCTCTCCTCAATCCCCAAGGAATGTGCTCTATCCTCTCCAATGCCTGGGGCACAGCTCTTCCAGAACAAAGGGGTAGAAAGCCCACCCTCTGCCTTCAGGGCACACTCTCTTTCTCCAAGTGCTTGGGTGGGTCCTTTCTCCTGGCCTGAGGTTTCTTGACTTTAAATCTTAGCTTCCATGGCTCTGCGTCTGAAGTTATTTTTACTCCAATTTGTCCTTCTTCTGTCCTTTTAGTCCAGATTGGCAATGGTTCCATTTATACAGATTCTACAACACTCACGTTGGTTTTCATTGCAGTACACTGGGATCATAACCATTGGACCATAAGACTTTCCACAAATCCTTCCTGGTAACTCCATCTCCAATCCTGGCCTTTTCTGAAGTGGCTGACTGATCCTTGTTTGTTTAAATCTTCTCATTGGGCACTATTCTCTGGGGTGTCCCTTTCAGGAATCCCAGAATTTTCCAGAACATCAATTTCTGGTTTCGTTTGACCCAAGAGTTCAGTTCTTAGATTATTTCTTTCCTGTCATATTTCATTATAAGCTGCAAAGAGAAACCAGGCCACACTTTCCACATTTAATTTGGAAATCTCCTCAGCTAAGTATCCTATGTTGTTGCCTTTAAATTCTAACTTTCACCCAATAGCAGTACACAAATTTTGTAAAATTCTGTGCCACTTAAAACAAGTGTTGCCTTCCTTCCAGTTTGCAATGACACATTCCTCATTTCTGTCTAAAGCCTCATCAGAGATATCTTTAAAGCCCACATTTCTACCAACTGTCTCTTCAAAGCACTGTAGGCCTTCTCTATCAAGCTGCTCATAATTCTTCCAAAATCTTCCCCTTTTCCATTTAAAAAGCTGTTCCAGTATGTTTGGTATTTGGAAACCAGAGTAGCACCCTACTTCTCTGGTACCAAAATATGTTTTAGTTTGTAAAATCTTCTGGAATGCAATATACCAGAAATGGAATGGCTTCTTAAAATGGGGAATTTATTAAGTTGCAAGTTTACAGCTCTAAGGCCATACAAATGTCCAAACTAAGGCATCCAGGGAAAGATACATTGATTCAAAAAAAGGCTGATGGATTCAGAACACCTCTGTCAGCTGGAAGGGGACATGGCAACATCTGCTAGCTTTCTTTCCTCATTTCCAAAGTCTTCTCCAGGGGCATTTTCCTTCTGCATCTTCGAACTAGCACAGTAATATTCCCTCCTGTTCAATTTTTTGGAAGAGTTTGGGCAGGATTGGTATTAATTCTTCTTGGAGCGATTGGTAGAATTCATCTGTGTCTGATCCTAGGCTTTTCTTTGTTGAGTTGTTTTTGATGACTGATTTAATCTCTTTACTTAATTTGGTCTTTACTGATTGAGGTCTTCTATTTCGTCTCAATTCAGGGTAGGTTGTTTGTGTATTTCTATGTGCCGATTTCATCTAGTCTGTCTAATTTGTTGGCATATAGTTGCTCATAGTATCCTTTTATGATCTTTTTTATTCTGTGTGGTCTGTAGTAATGTTTCTGCTCTCATTTCTAATTTCATTCATTTGTATTTTCTCTTTTTTTTTCTTTGCCAGTCTAGTTAAGGGTTTGTCAATTTTATTTATCTCCTCAAAGAACCAACTTTTGGTTTTATTGATCCTCTGTATTGTTTTTTTTTATTCTTAGCTTCATTGATTTATACTCTAATCTTTTGTTATTATTTCTTTCCTTCTACTTGCTTTGGATTAGTTTGCTGTTCTTTTCTTAGTTCCTCCAGGTATGAAGTTAGGTCTTTGATTTTAACTCTTTCATTCTTTTTAATTTAAATATGTAGGACTATTTTTCCCCCTCAGCACTGCCTTTGCTGCATCCCATAAGTTTTGACATGCTATGTTCTCACTTTCATTCACTTTGAGATATTTACTGATTTCCCTTACAATTTTTTCTTTGATCTATTGATTGTTTAAGAGCATGCTTTTATTACTTCCATATATGTATGGATTTTCCAGTTCTCTGCGTGCTATTGATTCCAGCTTCATTTCATTATGTTCAGAGAAGATCCTTTTATAATTTCAATATTTTAAAATGTATTGAGACTTGTTCTGTGACCCAACAAGTGCTCTCTCCTGGAGAATGACCCATGTGCACTTAAGAAGAATGTATATCCTTCTATTTTGGGGTGCAATGTTCTGTATATGCCTATTAGGTCTAGTTCATTTCTTAATATATAGTGCCCTTTCTTGTCTCTTATAACAGCTTTTGACTTAAAATCTATTTTGTCGGATACTGGTATAGTTACCCCAGCTCTTTTTGGGTTACTATTTGCATGGAATATGTTTTTGCATCCTTTTACTTTCAACTTATTTGTTTCTTTGGGTCTAAGGTGAGTCTCCTGTAAACAACATATATTTGAGTCATGCTTTTTTATCCATTCTGCCACTCTGTGTCTTTTGATTGGGGAGTTTAATTCATTAACATACAGTGCTATTAGTCTAAAGGCAGTACTTACTTCGGCCATTTTGTCCGTTAGTTTTTAGATATTTTCTTTTCGTCCTCTTTTCCTTTATTGCAACCTGCTTATCTGTATAGTTGATCTTTTGTGATGTATCTAACTAATCCTTTCTCATTCCTGTTTCTGTATATTTTTAAAATATTTTCTTTGTAGTTACCCTGATATATAGATATATCACACATCCTATATTTATAACCTACTAATTTGAAAACATACCAGCCTAGCTTCAACAGCATACATGTTCTCTGCTCCCATGTCCCCCTGTTTCTCCTCTTTATGTTGTTTTTGTCCCACTTTACCACTTTATATTTTGCCTGCCCATTATTATGATATACCTTTTTATTATTCAATTGTTTTCTCTATCTTATTGGAATTAGAGCTTAGAGTTGTATATTGAGGACATTGAGTTTTGCATGTGCCCTTTAGTTACCCTTACTGATAATCTTCATTTCTTCACACTACTTCAAGCCACTCTCTCTTGTTTTTACCTTTCAATCCAAAGAATTCCCTTCAATAGTTTTTTTTTTTTTTTTTTTTACAGCAGAGGGCAATGACGCTAGGCCGTGACTTTTGTGTACCTCAGCATGCGACAGATCTAAACGGTAGGCTGCAGAAAGCAAGTGAGGCTCTGTTTCAATCACCACCGAGCAGAGCGGGCAGGCGCCACCCCCACACATCGCTCCTTCTACGGGGCAGCCACATACACGCTGCCTTACGTTCAGTTACTGTCACAGCTAACTACGCTGAGCTATTCTGAGTACTCTGTGAAGCAGTTTCACTATCCTCTTTTTAGAAATCAGGTGATGAGATAGACAACTCAAATGCAGAAATCAAGAAGTGTGTGCTGCTTGCTGCTGCCCTACTGCCACATGACTCCACCACGCTGCTGGGGAGGCCATTCTAAGAGGACAAACACTCGGCTCGGGCAAGAAGAGCTTGCGGGATCTAGGGCCAAGGGCCATGCTGAGCGGGCTCTGGCCGCAGCTTTACCCAGTCACACTCGGGCCCTGCACACCTGGAGTGTGTCTCTGAGCATCAGGACAGGGGTCTGCCTGGCATTCTTGACCTACATCACCACTGCGAGTCCCAGGTCCAGCACCCATCCCCCTTCCCAAGACCAAGAGCTCCTTGAGGCTCTTGAAGACTGTCCACGCCAGCATCCACACAGTTCTACACAGGACGAATGAGCAGGCACACTGCTTGCTTTAAGACTTCGGGCGAGCCTTCTGCCAGCTTAGGTTTCATGCGCTGAGTTTCCATCATCTTTGGTATTCGCCAGTCTGGTTATAATCTGGCGTGCTGTGGGTCTATTGGAGTTTATACTATTTCGAGTTCAGTGAGCATCTTGGACATGTATATTCATGTCTTTTGTTAAATTTGAGAGGTTTCCAGTCATTATTTCTTCTTTCACTTTTCTTTTCTCTCTGTCCCTTTCTCTCTTCTCCTTCTGGCACTCCTGTTCAATGGTGTCCCACGGGGTCCTCAGGCTTTGTTCCCTGTTCTTCACTCATTCTTTTCTCTGCTGCTCAGATGGGGTGACTTCAGTTGTCATAGCCTTAAATTCACTCAAGTTCTGCCAGCTCCAGTCTGCTGGTGAACCCCTCTAGGGAATTTTTAATTCCTATTACTGTGGTCCTAAGCTCTTTCGGGTTCCTTTTCATAGTTTCCTTCTCTCTGTTGATCTTTGTGTTCATCTATCATTTTCCCGATTTCTTTTAGTTCTTTGTCCATGTTTTCCTTTTGCTCTTTAAACATATTTAGGACATTTTAAAAAAAGTCTTCGGTATGTCCTAAGCCTGGTCCTCCTCTCATTGTTTTCTACTGCTTTAATCTTCTTCTCCTGGACCATGGCTTCCTGTTTCTTTGTACATTTTGTAATCTTTTGTTGAAACCTGGACATTTTGATATTTTGATGTATAACTGCTGAAATTTAAACTCTGAGGCGTGTTCTACAGGCTTGTATTGGCTAGTCGGGTGCTGAGTTTTCTTCCTGGGGCACAGGCTGGTATGGAGCGACTTCCACACACCACCTCAGTAAGGGCTCAGAGGCTGTCCAACTTCCAAGTCATACCTTCCCCCATCCCGTGACAGAGGGAGTGTCCCACTCAGAAGGCTGGGGAGCACCACTACAGCTGCTGGCTCTGCCACAAGCAACTGTTCAGTTGCAGCTGTGCCTGCTGGGCTTGCGGGTGACAGCACAGCACTTTACCCCTCTGCTGAACTATGCTTCATCAGCCTCCTGCTGGCCGCCATCTTGGGTCTGGTGCTGCTGCTTCCCCAGAATCACAATAGTTTTTTTAGGGCAGGTTTCTTATGGATGAACTCTCTCAGTTTCTGTTTATCTGTTAATATTTTTAAGTCTCCCTCACTTTTAAAGGACAGTTTTGCCAGATAAAGGATTTTTGGCTGCTAGCTTTTCTCTTTCAGTGCCTTAAATATACACCACTGCCTTCTTGCATTGATGGTTTCTGATAAGAAATCAACACTTCATCTTATTGAGGATCCCTTTTATGTGATGAATTGCTTCTCTCTTGCTGCTTTCAGATTCCTCTCTATCTTTGGCATTTGACATTATGATTAGTATGTGTATTGGAGTTGATCTATTATGATTTATTCTGTTTGGAATTTGTTACAGTAGATCTATTATGATTTATTCTGTTTGGAATTTGTTGCACTTCTTGGACATGTATACTTATGTCTTTCATAAAAGTTGAGAAAATCTCAGCCATTATTTCCTCATATATACTCTGTGCCCCTTTTCCCTCCTCTTCTCCTTCTGGGATACCCATGACATATATACTTGCATACTTCATGCTGTTACTCAAATCCCTGGGACACTGCTGAATTTTTTCTATTCTTCTTTCTATCTGTTCTTTTGACCATATGATTTAAATTGTCCTGTGTTCTAGTTTGCTGGGTTTTTCTTCTCTCTGTTCCAACCTGGTTTTTTATGCCTGTAGTGTATTTTTAATCTCTTCTATTGTGCCTTTCATCCCCATACTTTCTGTTATGTTTCTTTTTTAAAAAATGTTTTAAATTATTTAAATTTTAAAAAATACTTAAAAAAATGCCTGCATGGGTAGGCACCGGGAATCGAATTAAAAATTTTTTTTAAATGTTTTGAATTATTTAAATTTTAAAAATGTTTTTAAAAGTGCCTGCATGGGCAGGCACTGGGAATCGAACCCGGTCTCTGGCATGGCAGGCGAGAACTCTGCCGCTGAGTCACTGTTGCCCGCCCCTGATTATCGTGATTAGTTAACTCTGAAGGTCAGTTTCTTCCTCTTGTCTAGGGTTTTAGTGATTGGCTCTGTGTTAAGACTTTTCTTTGACACATGGTCCAAATTATTCTAGACCTTTAGAATAGCCAGTGTTTGATCAAATTTTCTCAGCTCTTTTTAAACTGACTCTTGTTGTCCTGGATATATGGTACAATTTGTAGGATTGCATTTTTTGCAAAATTGTTTTATCTCCAGGAAAAAATTTCCTTTCCTCTGTTCCTTCTCTGGGAATCTTGATTTGTTCTGTTTTTTATTGTGCAGAATTTTCTCCTCAGCTCCTATGATTTGTTTAAATTCTCTTCCTCATTTAGTGTCCCATTTTCCTTATTCTTTTAAGTTCTGGGACCCTTTTACTTTACAGCAATTCAGTTTAACCACCCCCAGCCCCATCCTTTCCTGTTACCTCTGTGAGCCTTTTTTGCCTATGGTTTCTTCCTCTATAATATGTCTGTCATGCCCTGGGAAGCCAGTTGGGGCCAATCCAGAAAGGTGGGTCCCTCCAGGAAAGTCTGTTTTGCATTTAGGTGGTCCAGTCAGTGGAAACTGGATTGAGTGAGTACAGGACTTTTCAGCCATTTTTACTGTGGCCTCTTCCCCTATCCCACACCCTGAGTACCCTTTTTTGTGCAACACTCTTCATTGGCTTGAGTTCTGCTCTCTATCTCTTGTAGACTTGGTCCCTGTGCCTGGATATGCATGGGGTTCTGTTGCTGCTGTCCCTGGTGGAAGATGGGGTGATCTGGGTCGCTGCCTCTGAGCAGCTTCCCAAGCTGCACAGGACTGAGTGTGGAAGAGGGAGTGGACCATCAGGTCTGGGATGGAAGAGTTTCCTACCTGATATTTTCATTTTTCTTTGATTCAGCATTAGTGGATTCCTTTTCAAGTCTCTACTGTACTCCAGAGTTCTAAGCAAGTGAAATTTGTCCTTTTACCCACCTAATCTCTGAGGAGGTTTTTTCCAGGGGATGTCTTATGACACATTGTTGATGACATCACTTTTCCTGCCAAACTTCTTCACTCCCTCTTTTAGTCCACAAATATGTGTGTGGTTGCAATTAAGCTTCTCTCAGGCCCTGTTCCATTCTATAGACTGACTAAAAAAATGTGACCATATATTTACAAATGAAAATCTCACAGTACATAAGACATAGCAACCAGGAAAGCATCTCAAGGAAATCACCTAGCAAAAATCAGGAAGTTAAAAACAAAGCAACCCAGTAACCAAAACATAACCCAGGCATATAACTGAGCCAAGGAAAGAAGAAACACTACACAGAGTGAAGATGCTTAATATCAGATCCAATTCAGCAGTGGCACAAGGCTTGTACTTGCTCACTCATATTTAAAGATTGCCTACTTTGTGCATAAGCTTTGCTAGGAGATAGAGTTTCAAAATTGAGTAAGACAGTGTCCCTGTCATTGATGAAACAATGATACTTTTTAAAAAACATTCAGCAGTACATTGTAATAAACATTAGGGTAAGGCATCTGTGAAGTACTACGGAATTAGAGAAAAGTTGAAGAGTTTAATTTGACATATTTTATGAACATTCAAGGGGAATTAATCAGCTGGAATTTGGATTTCCAGGCCAGAGGCTAGAGTAGACAATCTGAACAGTTCTATAGGTATAGGAACAAAAGAGGGTGTAGGTAATAGTTGAAGCCATGGGTTTGTAGAATGTCGTGAAGAGTTTAATCAAGATGAGAACAGGTGACTGCAGAGCTCTGGGGAGCACTGACATTTAAAGGGGAAAACAGAGAAGAGGAAGACAGAAGTAGATAAAGGTAAATCAGGAGATAGAAATGTCAGTAATGGACAAGAGCACCAAGAAGTATCTAATGCTGCACAGCACTCCAATGCATGAAAATTAAATTTGGAAATGAAGAAATCATTGATGATATTCACCATACCTGCTTAGAACAGTGGTAGGAAGAAGCCAATTTACCATTGGTTGAGAAGACATAAAAGTTGAGGAATGAGAGAGAGTGAATGTAAATATTTTCATGGTATTAAAAGAAAAATCTGGTATCTTTTGTAATTGAATGTCTTAGTAAGATACCAACTTGTAAGCAGCTGTTCTGTTAATCATTCTAGGCCCTATTTCAAGTCTTTGAGCCTTTTCCCATCATTTAAGAGCTGTAGTCAAACCCTGAAAATGCAGGAGAGTATGAAATGAACGGACAGTTCCAAGCAGTTATCAAATGCCAGGTCCTTTGTATACATGGTCATGTCCTAATTCCACAAGTACCATTTTATGAAGTTATTTTTAGAAATAAAAATATATTTTTAGGAATTCTAAAAGAGAGGTGTAATTTAAGTAGTATTGCCTACTAAGCTGAACTGTTAACACTTTGCTTTGATGTCATAGTCTTGGGAAGACCTTTCACTTCTCTTGCTTATGGGTCTTCAGGTTTTGAAAAGCCTTAGGCCTTTGGCTGTCTGTGATCTACTTGAATACTGCTTTTAGGATAGCTCTTAAGAGTGTATCCCACCTTCCCTTACAATCTGCATTACAAGAGAACCTCACATCACAGCCACTTGCTGTTTGTGCTCACTCTCATCACTTAGCTGATTCTTTTCCTATCAGTCTCATGGGAGTCCTCAAATTACAGTTTCCTACAACCTCTATTCTTTTTCTTTCTTTCTGGTGATAAACTGAAAAGATCTTGTTGCGTCTGTTGAAAAACTGTGTCTAATTTGTAATGATTTTTTCCAACTGGAAAAATATTCTCTGAGCAACTAATTTAAATCATTTACTTAATGCTCATGTTCCTGTTTCATATCAGGTTGTACCATATAAAACTGTTGTTTTATAGGACAAAAAATAATTGAAGGTCAGGAATTTCATGTAGGCTTTGGTAATCACTTGAACTTCATGGAGGAAGAAATAGGAATATTGTCTCTTTGTGCTTCTCTTTGATTTAATGTTTTTGCAATTTCTGTTTATTTTTAGTTATATTTAAAATTTTGTCATTTACATGTTAGTAAGTTCAGTCTATTATTTTAATACCTAGAGGATTTGTTAATTTTTAGAAAACAGGACCCAAAAATGGTATAGCATAAATGAGTGACCATTTCAAGACTTTATTCTTTGAGAGGCCACATTTCCAAGAAGTTAAATTTTTATGGTGCATATTTGAAATTATCAAGAGCTTGTCTTTATAGTCCACATGTGAACAACTCCTTTAATCAGCTGTCTGTGTTGCTGAAAAATGTACCTAATACACATTCAGGTGTGGGGCTAAATCTCAAGCTATTTTCAATTTCTCTAACAACATATTAACAAAAAAACACATTAACTTTGAATATCACAAGCTGTGAGGTCATGTTGACAAAAATATTAAGATTAAATATCACATGCTGAATGCCTATGTTTTTATTTGGTTTAATAAGTCATTTAAATACTATCTTATTTCCTATAGGCTTAGCCTCTTAAGATCAAGAGAGTCTATTCTATGTTACATTCTAAAATCAAACCATTGGATTTTAAAATTTCACCAAACACTCTTAGATTGTAACACAACTTCATATGATTCTGGAGTAGAATAAAATAACTTCAAGCTGAAAAGTCATTGCATTCCCAGCAATATTGAATGAGGATTAAAGAACATGGCTTTTCTGGGATACACAAAAGATTCCAACCAGCAAACTTTCTAATCAATCTGTATGCCTTTTGTTTCATTGCAGTGCTTAGGACTTCTGGTACTATGTTGAATAACACTGGTGAGGGTGGATATGTTTGCCTTGTTCCTGGTCTTGGGTGGAGGGCATTTGGTCTTTCATCATTGGGTGTGATGTTAGATATAGGATTTTTGTAGTTGTTCTTTGTCAAGTTGCAGTAACTTCCCTCTATTCTAAACCTCATGAGAATTTTTGTCATGAATGGATGTTGGATTTTGTTGAGTGACTTTTGTGCATCAAATGATATGATCATATGATTTTCTTCTTTAGCATATTGATATAGTATATTACATTAATTGATTTTCAAATGTTGAACCAGCCTTGCGTACTTCTCTGAATCCCGCTTGGTCATGATGTATAATTATTTTATACTTGTGTCATATTTAAAATTCTTTTATGTTGGTGGATTCGATTTGCTAATATTTTCTTGGGGATTTTTGTGTCTAAGTTCACTAAAAATATTAATCTATCAAAAAAAAAGTAATTGCATTAAAATCCCATCCAATTATGTTTGAAGAGCCTATAAAACAGCTTCCACCTAAGGGTTAATGTCAGTATTCCTTTAAAAAAATCTCAGTTACGAAGACCTGGGTTCGATTCCCAGTGCCTGCCCATGCAAAAATCAAAAACAAAATTAAAAAAAACAAAAACAAAAAAACTCATTTAACTTCAACTGTCTGTCCTAACACTGATCTCTGGTTCCATTGTAAACATATTTAATTCCCTTCCAACCGACCATCCTTCAGATTTTTTAGGAAAACTGTATCCTTCTAAGGTCAGCTTCATTGTTTGTTGTTGCATAGTGATACTTCTTGGGTACAAACAATAGTCTTTCATTCCCATTTTGTAAGTGGTAAGTTCTACTTTGCCATGTATTAGTGATATCTGTGAACTAAAATATCTCAAATGTGATATTGGTATGTGATGTTAAAAAATTGAAGTATACACTAACATCAAATAATATATAAAATAATTTGTATACTCATCAATTTGTGTAATCACTAATATCTTTAGTATTGAATCTAGAAGGAAAGAAATGAAAAGATTGAAATAACTGCCAAAAATCTCATGGTAGAGGCATTTAAGAAATATTCTCTTAATAAGAAATTCAGGGATATATAAATTATTCTAGTTTGCTAGCTGCTGGAATGCAGTACACCAGAAAAATAAAGGCTTTTAAAGGGAGAATTTATTAAGTTGCAAGTTTGCAGTTCAAAGGCTATGAAAATGTCCCAATTAAAGCAAGTCCATAAAAATGTCCAAATTAAGGCACAACAAGAGGTTACTTTCACTCAAGAAAGGCTGATGAAGTTCAGGGTTTCTCTCTCAACTGGAAAGGCATATGTTGAACATGGTGACAACTGTGCCCTTTCTCTCCAGGCTTCTTGTCTCATGCAGCTCCCCCACAGGGCATTTTTCCTTCTTCATCTCCAAAGGTCTCTGGCTGCATGGGCTTTCATGGTACTCATGGCCCTATAGCATTTTCTAAATTGGTTCCTTTTTAAAGGATTCCAGTAAACTAATCAAGACCCATCTGGAATGGGTGGAGTCACAACTCTCTCTAATCCAAGTTTAATACTCACAATTGGGTATGTCACATTTCTGTGAAGATCATCTAATTAAGTTTCCAACCTACAGTACTGAGTAAGGATTAAAATAAATGGCTACCTCTATAAGATGGATCAGGATTAAAACCTGGCTTTTCTAGGGCACATAATCCTTAAACCAGCACGTTCTACCCTCTGGACCCTAAAATAGACATGTTTCTCCCATATACAAAATATGTTCATTCTATGACAACATCAGAAAGCTTTAAAACATTTCAGTAACAATACAAATGCAATACAAAGTCAGAAACAGAACAAAATCTCATCAAAGTCAGCTACAGGCATGGTCTATCCTAAGGCAAAATTCTCCTCTGGGTCTGACCCCATAAAAACTCAGAACAAGTTTTCTGCTGCCAACATACAAAGAAGGGACAGTCATGGGGCACAAATTCCCATTCTATAGGGAGAAATTGGAAGGTAAACAGGGGTCACCAGACCCAAGCAGTCTGGAAGACTGCAAGGCAAATTCCATTAGATTTTAAAATCTGAGTCATTTATCTTCGGGGCTTTTGAAAGTGTCAGTCCCACCCTTTCCAAGGGCCTACACTGTGGGCTGACTCTCACTGAATACAACACTGGGAAGACCACTTTTTCCTCCGCTCCACCCTCTCCAGTTGTCAGGGTTGAACCTGGGCTCTCTGTCATTTCTGGGGCACACGCTCAGTTCCTCCATGTGGTGGCTGCCAGTCTCTCCCCAGTCCCCAAGAAATGTGCTCCACCCCCTCCAAGGCCCAAGGCAGTACAATTCTTCCATTAAAATGAAGTGGAAGGCCCATCCTCTGCCTTTGGGGCAAACTCACCCTCCCCATGTGTTTGGGTGGGTCACTCTCCTGGCCTGAGGTCCCTTGACTTCAGACTTTAGCTTCCATAATTCTGCCTTTGAAGTTATTTTTCCTCCAATTCGCCTCTTTTCTGTCCCTTTAGTCGAGACTAGTAGCAGTTGCATTTATTCAGATCCTACTGCACTCTTGTTGGCTTTCTATGCAGTAGTCTCAAATCATGCCCATCAGACAAAAGGAGTTTCCACAAACCCCTCCTAAATAATTATATCTCCAATCCTGGCTTTCTC
Source organism: Tamandua tetradactyla (assembly GCF_023851605.1). NCBI lineage: Eukaryota > Metazoa > Chordata > Mammalia > Pilosa > Myrmecophagidae > Tamandua > Tamandua tetradactyla. Next base: position 135,630,636 of record NC_135331.1, read on the forward strand.
TGGAATGGCTGATTGGTTCCACATTTGGCCATATCCTCACATGGGGCACTAATCTCTGGGATCTCCCTTCCTGGAAGCCCAGAATTTTCAAGAACATTAATTTCTGCTTTCTTTGTATCCAAGAGTTCAGTTCTGTTGCATTTTGCTATAAGCTTCCAAGAGAAATCAGGCCGTACTTTCCACATTTAATTTGGAAATCTCTTCTGCTAAATATCCAAGTTCATGGCTTTTAAGATCTGCCTTCCAGCCAGAGTTACTAGTCAACTTTGCCAGATTATCTGACATTTTAAAACAAGGGTCACCTTCCTTCCAGTTTACAATAACACACACCTTATTTCTGTTTAGGGCCTCACCAGAGGTATCTTCAGAGTCCACATGTCTACTAGCAGTCTTTTCAAAGTATTCTAAGCATTCTCTTTCAAGCACCTTGCAACTCTTGCAGAATCTTCCCCTTCTCCATTTAAAAAGCCATTCCAAGGTGTTTGGTTTGATGGTTTGAAAGGATGTATGCATCATAGAAAAGCCATGTTTTAATCAAAATCCTATTTCGTAAAGGTACCCATTTCTTCTAATCCCTATTCAGTACTGTATGCTTGAAAATGTAATCAGATCATCTTCCTGGAGATGTGATTTAATCAAAAGTTGTTAAACTGGATTAGATGATGACATGCCTCCACCCATTCGGGTGGGTCTTTATTTTTGTTTACTGGAATCCTATAAAAGAGGAAACATTTTGGAGAATGGGGGAGATTTGGAAAGAGCAGAACAGAATGACACAGCCACGAGGAGCAGAGAGTCTACCAGCCAGCGACCTTTGGAGATGAAGAAGGAAAATGCCTTCCAGGGAGCTTCATGAATAGTAAGCCAGGAGAGAAAGCTAGTGGATGATGCTGTGTTTGCCACGTGCCTTTCTGGATGAGAGAGAAACCTTGACTGTGATCACCATGTGCCTTCTCACTTGAGAGAAACCCTGAACTACATTGGCCTTCTTGAACCAAGGTATCTTTCCCTGGATGCCTTAAACTGGACATTTCTATGGACTTCTTGTAATTGGGACATTTTCTCGGCCTTAGAACTATAAACTAGCCACTTACTAAATTCCCCTTTTTAAAAGCCATTCCATTTCTGATATATTGCATTCTGGCAGCTAGCAAACTAGAACATCTGGTATTTGCAAACTACAGCAGCACTCCACTTTTCCAATACCAAATCTGTTCTAGTTTTGTAAGTAACTGGACTAACTGAGGGCTGATGGGCTCCAAGCTCCAAGCTATCACAGAAAGTATGGCTTGTCTATAGTTTTGTATCAGAATTGGAAATCCTTGGTGAACCACCAATATTGGGGGAGGGAGAAACCTTGGAAATGATCACGGTTATTTGAAGCATGTCAAGGAGGAAACAAGGTGAAATAAGAGATTCCAAAGGTATAAAAGAGGAAAGGAGGACATGCCTTGACTTTCACACTGATCTTTTTCTAGAGTGATCTAGTCAGATAGTTTGAAAGCTGGAAATGACTTTGAGAACCTCTGCTTCTACAACCTTATTTTTAGATAACAAAATTGAGCCTCAGGGAAACTATTTGGTTACAGAACTGAGAAACTCCTGTTCTCAGGCTTGGGGACAAATTTATATTACTTAACATCACCTAATAAGTTCTCATTAGTTATTACTAAGGTATAGTTATAATAAAATGATGCTGTGATCCATATATATTGATAAAAATGAGCAGCAACATCATTACCATTATTTTTACTATGCATATGACAAGAAAACTCTAATATCCACCCTAAAAGATTTTAACAATCCCCTAAGACCCTGAAGAGCAGATTCTAAACCAAATTTCTAAACTAGCTTACTTCCTCACCCAGTTTCTGGCTCCAACTCTTAAGTATTTTTTGGTAGGAAATTATTATTGACCTTTTCAAAGGGGGTGTATTGATAGAGTATGCTTTTTTTTTTAACCACTTCATTGACTGTAGCCCAGGACTGGTGACCCTTTTTTGCAAGCAAGAGGCCATGATGGGAAGAGAGTGCCAGAAAACTGAATCCTTGGATTTCCCTAATCCCCGCTCTGTATTGGTGTTTGTGGTCAGCAGGGATCCTACCTCTTGATAGCGCTCCTGCTGTCAGTGGTGTCCTCCTCTCAAGGACTAATTCAGTTAGTGGTAGCTCCTGTCAGTTCCTGGTGACAGGGTCTTCCAGGGGCTGCTGCAGTTGTCAGCCACTGTCCCCAAGGTGAAGCAGCTCTGCCACAGCTCCTTCAGCAGTACAGCTCCTTCAGCAGTAAGGCAGCTCCTTCAGCAGTAAGGCAGTTCTCTACTATTTTTTAAAAGGTATTCCATGTTGCTGTCCCTTGCTGTGTTTTCCAACCTATGGTCTTCAGATCCCTGGAAAGTCAATGAATTACTGCCAAGAAGATGTGAGTAAATATCTACAAGATACAATTATCTACTATAAACTAAATAAATGATATTAACTGATATTTATTATGCTATGTGTCCCATACTATGCCAAATCTTTGTAGGCATTATCTCATTTAATCCTCTCAAAAAAATAGATTTTAAAATTTGGGGGAATTTATTGTAGCCATTTGTTATTTTGTCTTTTATTACATGTCTATACTGAAAGAACCTCAACTATGATATGATTGGTATGTGATATAGCATTTTTAAGAGCTTTTTCAAGAATCGTATTCAAAGAGGTCTCTAAATAGAAAAAAACAGCTCTGTACGTGAATGAAATGTCACATTTGTACCTGATTTTTAGCCTTAATCTCTATACCCCACCACTGATTGTCCCCTTGACTCAAATGAGAACTGAGGCATCTTTTAATTAAGGCCTTGAGTTACATCGAAATCATCAATCTTGATGCATATAAAATGAAATAAACATAATAACATGAAGTTACCTTAATGGCTGGTTATTTCATTCATTTGTTTATTCACACATATAATAAATTTTTATTGGTTCCTACTAGGTATGAGTTAGGAACTAGAAATACAGCCTGAGAAAAGAAATGGTCCTTGCCAGCTGTGAGCTAATGTGGTACCTAATTAGTCATTTCATCTATTAAATCCTTTATTTTTCTGGGTTTTTTTAAAAAATATTGATATTCTAGATACCCTCAAAAGGAATTTACTTAGCAAATGCAAAACCTAAGAAATATGGACAAGTTCAAATTTCTTTCTAAAGAATCATAGGTTCTGCCGGGCCTCAGTCTCTGAACCTTTGCTCCCATAGGACGTTAGATACCGTGGCCGTTAGCTAGACCTTAGAATCCAGACTGGCACCTGACTACATGGGTTCTCTGCTTCTGTACAAAGTGGGACATTAGAGGAAAAATATGAAGGAACATTTTCTTCTACTTTGACTATAAGGAAAACTATGATTAAAGTTTTGAGGGAAATATTATTTCAAGTATTCAGTTTAGAATCAAGAAACAGGTTAGTTGGAGGAATTTAAGGAACTTTTATCTTACTACCTGGGAATCAGCATCAAATCAGCTTGGCTGATATTCCCAGTAATATTATCTGCATCTATCAGTTAGGTTTGGCTACTGACCCTGGGTGTGAAGTTCATTGTGCATAAATGGTCAGGTACAGTGTGCTTATAAAACTGGAGACCTTCCTTGCCTTGGGGGATACTTCTTTCCCAAAGTCTGCATTTCTATACCTAATGTCTTGGCAATTCTGAAGCTCCACTCCATCAGGGAGATTTGCCTGTTGCCATGTGCTCAAAGCACTTCTCCTGAACCTTTATAAATAGGCTCTGCCTTCCTGCTAGGATCCCTGATTATGTAGTAGTGAATCCTCTGTCATTTGGCTTATACCTGCCATCTGGATGTTGCTTTGTCTTATAATAACCATGTTTTTTTTCCATCTACCAGCTAAGTCAAGAGGCTCAACAGGACTCAGGTAATAACCATTTTCATGTACTCAACAAATGTTTATTGAGTGCCAGATATTATTCTAGAATCTGTAAATATAAGAGTGAACAATATATTTTTAAAAACAAAACCTGGAGATTCCAATTTCAGGCCCTAATTCTATGTTCTCTTGTTCCACTGCTGTAGAAAAGAATCCTTCCCTTACAAAATACAGAGTTTTATATTTGTAAAAAGGGCATACAACCAAGGGTGAGCTCCTCAGGATAGCATAAACCTAAATGTCAAAATGAGTTGGAGGTTTACAAAGATGAAAAGAACAATGGACACAACTTTTAGTTTGTTTCAAAGAGAGGAACAAGGAGAGAGTCAAGTAGGCAGTAGCCTGTTGTTGAAAGATGACTCAGGAGAAACCATGCTGTGTTTCAACCTCAGTTTTACGACTGTCTTCTTACTGAGGAGAATTAGGGTAGGGAGAGTGGGTGAGGAGAGACACATTAGCAAGAGAAAATTACTCTAAATAGTCTCCCAATTCAGATAAATTGTATCCCAGTGTTTTATGAAAAATATTCAAATAAAATTGCTGCCCCCAACTGTAAAGAATGATAACCATAGAGAATGACTGAGATGCCAGAAAACTGGAGAAGGATAAATAATATCCCTATTTTTAAAAAGTGGAAATAGGGATATTTTGCAGAGTTAACACCAGCTAATTGACGTTGAATTTTAGAGTGGGTTTGGAAGGTTCTGTGCCAGGAGTGGGCAAACTGTGTCTCACAGGTCAAGTTGGGCCCATCGTTTATTTATTGTTATTGTTATTATTATTATTTTGGGTGCATGGTCCTGGAATCAAACCTGGGTATCCTGCATGGAAGGTGAGCATTCTACCACTGAATCACCTGTGTACCCTCCCATCAATTATTTTTGTAAATAAAGTTTTTATTGAAATATAGCTATTCACTTACATATTGTCTATGGCTACTGTGGCAGTACAACAGTAGTATATATATATTCCAAAAAACAGTAATTTTTATGAAAGGAGTATGCCCAGAATGGGTAAAGATCTCTAAAGAGTGGCAATTTACTAACCTGAAAAAGGTGAGACACAGGCTGAGTATTGAATAATGAGCAAGAATTAGTTTGATGATGAAGGAAGATGTCCCAAGCAGAGAAATCTGCATCAGCAGTGGCAGAAGGCACAAGGCAGCATGTTTAATGGGAGAACAAACCCCAAAGTGATGTCCTCATAAAGTGCAAAGTGTGAAGTAGAAGGAGATATGGGTTGAGGCCAGGTGCAGGGAAGGATTTTTTTTTCCAAGTTACTGGGCTTAGGCCTTATTATAGAATTGAAAGGAGACCCACTGAATTATTTTCATTGCTGGATTGAAATTGTCAGATTTGCAAATTAAATTGGCCTTTTGGCTATAATGTGAGTCAGAACAGAAAATGTAGAGCTCAATTCAGGGGTTTTTGATAGAATATAATCAATACCTGAATTAGGGTAGTGGGGGTATGGGTTATGAGGAGAAATAGATTTGAGAAACTTAAGATATAAGATAGGCAGAATTTAGGGACTGATTAGATTTGATGAGAGTATGATTAAATCTAGAATAACTCATCTATTTCTTGCATGTACCTAAATAAATTATGTTACAGTAGCTGATAAGGGGAAATCAGAAGGAGAACAAGATTGGACTTGGAAGGGATGGTGAATTCAGTTCTGAACACCCTGATATGAGGAACCTGTAATTCATTTAATAGGAGATTTCCAGCTGGCAGTTATATATATGATCCTGATGTTTAGTGGGAAGATGGGGCTAGAAAGCCATTGGTATATAGTTAGCAATTTCAAAAATAAGTAGACAAAGATCTAATTTTAAGAGCCAGTACCATAAAACTCTTAGAAGTAAATATAGGAAAACATCTTTAAGACCTATTAATAGAAGGTAGCTACTTAGGCCTTATACCCAAAGTATAAGCGATGAAAGCAAAAATAGATCAATGAGAACTCTTCAAAATCAAAGTCCTTCTGTGCCTCACAGGACTTTGTCAAAGAGGTGAAGAGGCAGCCAACCAATGGGAGAAAATATTTGGAAACCAGATATCTGATAAGGGTTTGATATCTAATATATATATATAGAAATCATACAAAGAACAAAAAAAACACTTATAAAATGGGCAGAAGATTTGAATAGAGAAAATACAAAAAAACTAAAAAGCATATGAAAAGATGTTCATCTTCAGTACTTCTAAGGAAAATGTAAATCAAAGCAACGATGAGAAATCATTTCACACCTAAAAGAATGGCTGCCATTAAACAGGGAACTATAAATGTTGGAGAGGATGTGAAGAAATTGGAAGATTTATTCACTGCCGGTGGGAATATATAATGGTACAGGTGCTGTAGAAGACAGTTTGGTGATTCCTCAGAAAATGGAAGATTGAATTGTCTATGGTCAAGCAATACCGTTACTTCATGTATACCCAGAAGAGCTGAAAGCAATGTCATGAACAGATATTTGCACACTGATGTCATTAGTAGCATTATTTACAATTGCCAAAAGGTGGAAACAGTCCAAGTGCCCATCAAAAGATGAGTGGATAGCCAAAATGTGGTATGTATATATATATATATACAAATATATGATGAAATATTATGCAGCAATAAGAAGACATGCGGGCCTGAATCATGGATGAAGCTTGAGGACATAATGCTGAGTGAAATAAACCAGCGATAAATGTTTTTTTTTTATTAATTAAAGAAAAAAAAGAAATTAACACAACATTTAGAAATCATTCCATTCTACATATGCAATCAGTAATTCTTAACATCATCACATAGATGCATGATCATCATTTCTTAGTACATTGCATAGATTTAGGAAAAGAACTAGCAAAACAACAGAAAAAGATATAGAATCTTAATATAGAGAAAAAATAAAAATAATAATAATAGTAAAAAAAAAGACACAAACAAACAGACAAACCAAAAAAAACCTATAGCTCAGATGCAGCTTCATTCAGTGTTTTAACATGATTAGTTTACAATTAGGTATTATTGTGCTGTCCATTTTTGAGTTTTTGTATCTAGTCCTGTTGCATAGTCTGTATCCCTTCAGTTCCAATTACCCATTATCTTACCCTGTTTCTAAGTCCTGTTGGTCTCTGTTACCAATGACATATTCCAAGTTTATTCTCGAATGCCCATTCACATCAGTGGGACCATAGAGTATTTGTCCTTTAGTTTTTGGCTAGACTCACTCAGCATAATGTTCTCTAGGTCCATCCATGTTATTACATGCTTCATAAGTTTATTCTGTCTTAAAGCTGCATAATATTCCATCGTATGTATATACCACAGTTTGTTTAGCCACTCTTCTGTTGATGGACATTTTGGCTGTTTCCATCTCTTTGCAATTGTAAATAACGCTGCTATAAACATTGGTGTGCAAATGTCCGTTTGTGTCTTTACCCTTAAGTCCTTTGAGTAGATTCCCAGCAATGGTATTGCTGGGTCGTATGGCAATTCTATATTCAGCTTTTTGAGGAACCGCCAAACTGCCTTCCACAGTGGTTGCACCATTTGACATTCCCACCAACAGTGGATAAGTGTGCCTCTTTCTCCGCATCCTCTCCAGCACTTGTCATTTTCTGTTTTGTTGATAATGGCCATTCTGGTGGGTGTGAGATGATATCTCATTGTGGTTTTGATTTGCATTTCTCTAATGGCCAGGGACATTGAGCATCTCTTCATGTGCCTTTTGGCCATTTGTATTTCCTCTTCTGGTAGGTGTCTGTTCAAGTCTTTTTCCCATTTTGTAATTGGGTTGGCTGTCTTTTTGTTGTTGAGTTGGACAATCTCTTTTTAAATTCTGGATACTAGACCTTTATCTGATATGTCGTTTCCAAATATTGTCTCCCATTGTGTAGGCTGTCTTTCTACTTTCTTTTTGAAGTTCTTTGATGCACAAAAGTGTTTAATTTTGAGGAGCTCCCATTTATTTATTTCTTTCTTCAGTGCTCTTGCTTTAGGTTTAAGGTCCATAAAACTGCCTCCAATTGTAAGTTTCATAAGATATCTCCCTACATTTTCCTCTAACTGTTTTATGGTCTTAGACCTAATGTTTAGATCTTTGATCCATTTTGAGTTAACTTTTGTATAGGGTGTGAGATACGGGTCTTCCTTCATTCTTTTGCATATGGATATCCAGTTCTCTAGGCACCATTTATTGAAGAGACTGTTCTGTCCCAGGTGAGTTGGCTTGACTGCCTTTTCAAAGATCAAATGTCCATACATGAGAGGGTCTATGTCTGAGCACTCTATTCGATTCCATTGGTCAATATATCTATCTTTATGCCAATACCATGCTGTTTTGACCACTGTGGCTTCATAATATGCCTTAAAGTCAGGCAGCGTGAGACCTCCAGCTTTGTTTTTTTTCCTCAAGATGGTTTTAGCAATTCGGGGCACCCTGCCCTTCCAGATAAATTTGCTTATTGGTTTTTCTATTTCTGAAAAATAAGTGGTTGGGATTTTGATTGGTATTGCATTGAATCTGTAAATCAATTTAGGTAGGATTGACATCTTAACTATATTTAGTCTTCCAATCCATGAACACGGTATGCCCTTCCATCTATTTAGGTCTTCTGTGGTTTCTTTTAACAGTTTTTTGTAGTTTTCTTTATATAGGTGTTTTGTCTCTTTAGTTAAATTTATTCCTAGGTATTTTATCCTTTTAGTTGCAATTGTAAATGGGATTCGTTTCTTGATTTCCCCCTCAGCTTGTTCATTACTAGTGTATAGAAATGCTACAGATTTTTGAATGTTGATCTTGTAACCTGCTACTTTGCTGTACTCATTTATTAGCTCTAGTAGTTTTGTTGTGGTTTTTTCCGGGATTTTGACGTATAGTATCATATCGTCTGCAAACAGTGATAGTTTTACTTCTTCCTTTCCAATTTTGATGCCTTGTATTTCTTTTTCTTGTCTAATTTCTCTGGCTAGAACCTCCAACACAATGTTGAATAATAGTGGTGATAGTGGACATCCTTGTCTTGTTCCTGATCTTAGGGGGAAAGTTTTCAGTTTTTCCCCATTGAGGATGATATTAGCTGTGGGTTTTTCATATATTCCCTCTATCATTTTAAGGAAGTTCCCTTGTATTCGTATCTTTTGAAGTGTTTTCAACAGGAAAGGATGTTGAATCTTGTCAAATGCCTTCTCTGCATCAATTGAGATGATCATGTGATTTTTCTGCTTTGATTTGTTGATATGGTGTATTACATTAATTGATTTTCTTATGTTGAACCATCCTTGCATACCTGGGATGAATCCTACTTGGTCATGATGTATAATTCTTTTAATGTGTTGTTGGATATGATTTGCTAGAATTTTGTTGAGGATTTTGGCATCTATATTCATTAGAGAGATTGGTCTGTAGTTTTCTTTTTTTGTAATATCTTTGCCTGGTTTTGGTATGAGGGTGATGTTGGCTTCATAGAATGAATTAGGTAGCTTTCCCTCCGCTTCAATTTTTTTGAAGAGTTTGAGGAGAGTTGGTACTAATTCTTTCTGGAATGTTTGATAGAATTCACATGTGAAGCCGTCTGGTCCTGGACTTTTCTTTTTAGGAAGCTTTTGAATGACTGATTCAATTTCTTTACTTGTGATTGGTTTGTTGAGGTCATCTATTTCTTCTTGAGTCAAAGTTGGTTGTTCATGCCTTTCCAGGAACCCGTTCATTTCATTTAAATTGTTGTATTTATTAACGTAAAGTTGTTCACAGTATCCTGTTATTACCTCCTTTATTTCTGTGAGGTCAGTGGTTATGTCTCCTCTTCCATTTCTGATCTTATTTATTTGCATCCTCTCTCTTCTTCTTTTTGTCAATCTTGCTAAGGGCCCATCAATCTTATTGATTTTCTCATAGAACCAACTTCTGGTCTTATTGATTTTCTCTATTGTTTTCATGTTTTCAATTTCATTTATTTCTGCTCTGATCTTTGTTATTTCTTTCCTTTTGCTTGCTTTGGGGTTAGTTTGCTGTTCTTTCTCCAGTTCTTCCAAGTGGACAGTTAATTCCTGCATTTTTGCCTTTTCTTCTTTTCTGATATAGGTATTTAGGGCAATAAATTTCCCTCTTAGCACTGCCTTTGCTGCGTCTCATATGTTTTGATATGTTGTGTTTTCATTTTCATTTGCCTCGAGGTATTTACTAATTTCTCTTGCAATTTCTTCTTTGACCCACTCGTTATTTAAGAGTGTGTTGTTGAGCCTCCACGTATTTGTGAATTTTCTGGCACTCCGCCTATTATTGATTTCCAACTTCATTCCTTTATGATCCAAGAAAGTGTTGTGTATGATTTCAATCTTTTGAAATTTGTTAAGACTTGCTTTGTGACCCATGGATCATATCTTTGAGAATGATCCATGAGCACTTGAGAAAATGGTGTATCCTGCTGTTGTGGGATGTAATGTCCTATAAATGTCTGTTAAGTCTAGCTCATTTTTAGTAATATTCAGATTCTCTATTTCTTTATTGATCCTCTGTCTAGATGTTCTGTCCATTGATGAGAGTGGTGAATTGAAGTCTCCAACTATTATGGTATATGTGTCTATTTCCCTTTTCAGTGTTTGCAGTGTATTCCTCACGTATTTAGGGGCATTCCAGTTCAGTGCATAAATATTTATGATTGTTATGTCTTCTTGTTTAATTGTTCCTTTTATTAGTAGATAGTGTCCTTCTTTGTCTCTTTTAACTGTTTTACATTTGAAGTCTAATTTGTTGGATATTAGTATAGCCACTCCTGCTCTTTTCTGGTTGTTATTTGCATGAAATATCTTTTCCCAACCTTTCACTTTCAACCTATGTTTATCTTTGGGTCTAAGATGTGTTTCCTGTAGACAGCATATAGAAGGATCCTGTTTTTAATCCATTCTGCCAGTCTGTGTCTTTTGATTGGGGAATTCAGTCCATTAACACTTAGTGTTATTACTGTTTGGATAATATTTTCCTCTACCATTTTGCCTTTTGTATTATATATATCATATCTGACTTTCCTTCTTTCTACACTTTTCTCCATGTCTCTCTCTTCTGTCTTTTTGTATCTGACTCTAGTGCTTCTTTTAGTATTTCTTGCAGAGCTGGTCTCTTGGTCACAAATTCTCTTAGTGACTTTTTGTCTGAGAATGTTTTAATTTCTCCCTCATTTTTGAAGGACAATTTTGCTGGATATAGGAGTCTTGGCTGGCAGTTTTTCTCTTTTAGTAACTTAAATATATCATCCCACTGTCTTCTAGCTTCCATGGTTTCTGCTGAGAAATCTACACATAGTCTTATTGGGTTTCCCTTGTATGTGACGGATTGTTTTTCTCTCGCTGCCTTCAAGATCCTCTCTTTCTCTTTGACCTCTGACATTCTAACTAGTAAGTGTCTTGGGGAACGCCTATTTGTGTCTAATCTCTTTGGGGTGCGCTGCACTTCTTGGATCTGTAATTTTAGGTCTTTCATAAGAGTTGGGAAATTTTCAGTGATAATTTCTTCCATTAGTTTTTCTCCTCCTTTTTCCTTCTCTTCTCCTTCTGGGACACCCACAACACGTATATTTGTGTGGTTCCTATTGTCCTTGAGTTCCCTGATACCCTGTTCAAATTTTTCCATTCTTTTCCCGATAGTTTCTGTTTCTTTTTGGACTTCAAATGTTCCATCCTCCAATTCACTAATTCTATCTTCTGTCTCTTTAAATCTATCATTGTAGGTATCCATTGTTTTTTCCATCTTTTCTAGTTTATCCTTCACTTCCATAAGCTTTGTGATTTGTTTTTTCAGTTTTTCTATTTCTTCTTTTTGTTCAGCCCATGTCTTCTTCATGTCCTCCCTCAATTTATCGATTTGGCTTTTGAAGAGGTTTTCCATTTCTGTTCGTATATTCAGCATTAGTTGTCTCAGCTCCTGTATCTCATTTGAGCTATTGGTTTGTTCCTTTGACTGGGCCATATTTTCAATTTTCTGAGCGTGATCCGTTATCTTCTGCTGGTGTCTGGGCATTTAGTCAGATTTCCTTGGGTGTTGCACCCAACAGGTTGAAAGATGTTTCTGTGAAATCTCTGGGTTCTATTTTTCTTATCCTGCTAGTAGGTGGCGCTCGTGGCACACGTGTGTCTGCGGGACCCACCAGTAAAAGGTGCTGTGTGTCCTTTAACTTTGGAAAACTCTCGCCGTGGGGTTGGTTTGCCAGCCAAAGCGGCTTGGAAGAGTGCCAGCCGTCCCAGGGATCTGAACGCGGGGAGGGTCGCTGGCCACCACAGCCCGGGAGAGCGCCCGTCCGAATTTTCTAGTCGGCCCGGGGTGCCAAGCATGGCGGGAGGGCGCCAGCCGCCGCAGCCCGGGAGAGTGCACCGTTTCCAACCAGACCGGGGATTCACGTGTTTGGAAGGGACCCCCCTGGTCACCATTCTCCGCGGTCTGGGGATTTCCGATCCAATTCTCTCAGTTGGTCCGGGGGGCCTCGCGTGGTGGGGGCGCCAGCTGCCACGGCTTGAGGGGACTGCCTGCCCCATTCTGCCAGCTGGCGCGGGAAGGAGGAAGGGAGGGAGACCGGCCGCTTGCCGTCCTGCCCGGGAGAGCCCGCGCCCCTCGGCGATCTCACCGGAGCTGGTTCTCCCAGACAGTCAGCCATTCCAGGATGGGGTACGCTGTCTTTTTTATCTCTGTCGTGGCTCTGGGAGCTGTTCTGTATCGTTTCTACTCCCCTAGTAGCTGTTCTGGAGGAGGAAAGGTGAAGGTGGCAAGGCTGTCGAGGACGGTGGCGGAGGAGCCGGTGAAGGCGGAAGAGGTCACAGTGGTGGTTGGAGAGCCGCTGGAGTAGGAGGAGAAAGGGACGGATAAGATGGCGGATGGAGTTCCGCCGGAGCAGAAGGGGAAAGAGAAGGGCAAGATGGCGGCCGGAGTACCGCCAGTGGAGAAAGAGGAAGAGGAGGGCTAGATGGCGGCGGAAGCGCCAATGGAGAAGGGGGAAGAGGAGGGCTAGATGGCGGCGGGAGCGCCGGCGGAGAAAAAGGAAGAGGAGGGCTAGATGGCGGCGGGAGCACTGGCGGAGAAGGGGGAAGAGGAAGGCTAGATGGCGGCAGGAGCGCTGGCGGAGAAAGAGGAAGAGGAGGGCTAGATGGCGGCGGGAGTGCCGGCCGAGAAGGGGGAAGAGGTAGGCTAGATAGCGGCGGGAGCGCGGGCGGAGAAAGAGGAATAAAAGGGCTGGATGGCGGCGGGAGCGCCGCCGGCGGAGAAGGGGGTAAAAGAAGGCTAGATGGCGGCGGGAGCGCCAGCAGAGAAAGAGGAAGAGGAGGGCTGGATGGCTGCGGGAGCCCTGCCAGCGGAGATAGAGGAAGAGGAGGGCTAGATGGTGGTGGGAGCGCCGGCGGAGAAGGGGGAAGAGGAGGGCTGGATGGCGGCGGGAGCGCTGGCGGAGAAGGGGGATGAGGAGGGCTGGATGGCGGCGGGAGCGCCACTGGCGGAGAAAGAGGAAGAGGAGGGCTGGATGGCGGTGGGAGCGCCAGCAGAGAAGGGGGAAGAGGAGGGCCAGACGGCGGCAGGAGGGCGGGGGGAGAAAGAGCTTTCTTTGTGATTTTATTTATACCCCTAGCCCTCCTCCCTCTATCATTCTCACGTTCAGCTTCATTCAGTGTTTTAACATAATTGTATTACAGTTAGGTAGTATTGTGCTGACCATTTCTGAGTTTTTATATTCAGTCCTGTTGCACAATCTGTTTCCCTTCAGTTCCAGTTACCAAATATCTTACCCTGTTTCTATCTCCTGATGGTCTCTCTTACCAACGAAATATTCCAAGTTTATTCACTAATGTCAGTTCATATTAGTGAGACCATACAGTATTTGTCCTTTTGTTTTTGGCTAATCTCACTCAGCATAATGTTTTTAAGGTCCATCCGTGTTGTTATATACTTCATAACTTTATTCTGTCTTAAAGCTGCATAATATTCCATCATATGTATATGCCATAGTTTGTTTAGCCACCTGTCTGTTGATGGACATTGTGGCTGTTTCCATCTCTTGGTAATTGTAAATAATGCTGCTATAGACATTGGTATGCAAATGTCCATTTGTGTCCTTGCCTTCATGTCCTTTGAGTAGAGATAGCATATAGATGTGTCCTGTTTTTAAATCCATTCTGCCAGTCTATGTCTTTTGATTGGGGAGTTTAATCCATTAACATTTAGTGTTATTACTGCATGGGAAGTACTTTCTTCTACCATTTTGCCTTTTGGATTTTAAATGTCATATCTAATTTTCCTTCTTTTTACCTTTACTCATAGTCTTCCTTTCTACACTCTTCTCCACACCTCGTCTTTTCACATCTGTCTGTAGTGCTCCCTTTATTATTTCTTGCAGAGCTGGTCTCTTGGTCACAAATTCTCTCAGTGACTTTTTGTCTGAAAATGTTTTAAATTCTCCCTCATTTTTGAAGGACAATTTTGTTGGATATAGAATTCTTGGTTGGCAGTTTTTCTTTTTTAATAATTTGAATGTGTCATCCCACTGTCTTCTTGCCTCCGTAGTTTCTGCTGAGAAATCTATGCAGTCTTATTGGGCTTCCCTTGTATGTGATGGATTGCTTTTCTCTTGCTGCTTTCAAGATTCTCTCTTTCTCTTTGACCTCTTACATTCTGATTAGTAAATGTCTTGGAGTACGTCTATTTGAATCTATTCTCTTTGGGGTACGCTGCACTTCTTGGATCTGTAATTTTGAGTCTTTCATAAGAGTTGGGAAATTTTCAGTGATAATGTCCTCCATTAGTTTTTCTCCTCCTTTTCCCTTCTCTTGTCCTTTGGGACACCCACAACAACGTATATTCATGTGCTTCAATTGTCATTCAATTCCCTGAGTCCCTGCTCATATTTTTCCATTATTTTGTTTTTCTTGTCAGATTTCAGATGTTCCATCCTCCAGTTCACTAATCCTATGTTCTGCCCCTCGAAATCTACCATTGTAGGTTTCCATTGTTTTTTTTTTTCATCTCTTCTACCATGCCTTTCATTCCCATAAGTTCTGTGATTTGTTTTTTCACACTTTCCATTTCTTCTTTTTGTTCATTCCTTGCCTTCTTTATATCCTCCCTCAATTCATTCATTTGGTTTTTGATGAGGTTTTCCATGTTTGTTCATATATTCTGAGTTAATTGTTTCAGCTCCTGTATCTCATTGGAGTTGTTGGTTTGTTCCTTTGACTGGGCCATATCTTCAATTTTCCTAGTGTGGTTTGTTATTTTTTGCCTGGCTTCTAGGCATTTAATTACCTTAATTTATTTATTCTGGAGATTGCTTTCACTTCTTTTACCTAGGGTTTTCTTGCTGGATGAATTTGTTGTCTATCTGTTCTTTGACATTCAGTTCAGCTTTTTCTGGACCTCTAGCTTAAGTTTTGTTTAACAGAGGAGAATTTTTCAGTTCTTGTTTTCTTGTTTCTTGCCCTGCTTGTATGGTGCCTTCCCCTGCCCCACCCTTAGGAGGGTCTACTTAGGTATTATAGACCCCAGCCGGATTTTCCCAGACCAAACTGGCCTCCTATCAGGAGGAAAGAGTCACCTGCATCAGTTTTCCCTGAGGGTGAGACCCAGCAGGTTGAAAGACTTTCCTGTGAAGTCTCTGGACTCTGTTTTTCTTATCCTTCCCAGTATGTGGTGCTTATCTGCCTGCAGGTCCCACCAGCATAAGATGATGTGCTACCTTTAACTTAGGCAGACTCTCCCTGATGGGGGCATGGTGGAGACAGAGGAGAGGTTGTAGGCTGGTTTTAATGGCTTCAAATTACCAAGCCCTGGGATCTGAATTCCTTGAAGGAGGGATTCCACCTGAGTTGGGATTCACCCCTCCCCTGGGGAAGGCACGGGCTCCAGACAAGCCCTCAAACGAGCTTGTTTCTGCTTATGCCTGTGGCAGTCACAGCCTGAGAAGCACTGCTGCTGTATCCAAAGGCAGTCAAGCCTCTGTAGAAACACAGCCACAGAAACCTTTGTTTCTTTTTCTATTTCCTTTTTTCATCAGCCCTGCCCCCTTGGCACTGGGGCAAAAATGAGTGACCTCCGCTTTGACCAGGTTCACCTGAGCTGGGGGCCTACTTTTAGTAGTTAGCATTTGTTAATTAATTCCACAATTGGTATTTGGTTGGGCTCAGCCCCTGCTGCTGGTAAAGTCTCTTTCCTTTCCCTTCTGGGAAGCAGCCTGTGGGAGAGGGGCGCCGGCTCCCACAGCTTGGGGAACTCACGGTTCTGGGGGGACTTGCAGCTGGTCCAGCTGGTCCAGACTGGGGTACACTGTGTGTCCAGTTACTGACATGGCCCCAGGAGCTGTTCTGCCGTGTTTCTGGTTATTTAATAGTTGTTCTGGAGAATGAACTGGTACGTCTAGCCAAGCTGCCATCTTGGTTGACCTCCTCACATTCCTCTGTATGCTCTTCTACTGTCTTCTTGATGTCCTTTATGTCATTAGCCATCCCACTTATTTTATTATGTAGAGTTATATGGACATTTTTGATTAGTTGTTCCAGCATCTGTGTCTCCTCTGGTGTTTTAATTTGGTCATTAGATTGGGCTATATCTGTCTGCATTGTGATATGCTTAGTGATTTTCTGTTGTTTTCGTCACATGTAAATATCTCAATTGATTTGCTTTGGGAGTTGATTTCCTTCAGTAGTCTAAAGCAAACACAGTTGTGGTGTGGATGTGGAGCAGGATGCAGGGTATGGAGTGGGACATGACAGGGCAGTGATGCATTGCAGCGCAGGTATAAGCACCGGTTGGGAATGTTACACTGGTGCTTGTGAAAGCATGTGCCCAGTCAGTAGGCTGCCTTGTCATCTTTTTGACAAAGTTCTTTGGTGCAGAAAAGTATTCAATTTTGAGGGGGTCCCATTTATTTTTTTCTTTCATTGCTTGTGCTTTGGGTGTCAAGTCTAAATGACCTCTGCCTACCACAAGATCTTGAAGATGCTTTCCTGTATTTTATTCTAGGAGTCTAATGATCCTGTCTCTTATAGTTAGGTTTTTTATCTATTTTGAGTGTAACTTTTGCTTTCTCATCCTAAGTGCACATTCCTTTGGTTCCTTAGAAGACTAATTGTCTACTCAAATTTAGGACCCTTTACAAGTCCCTGACAAATCATACTGGCATATTTTGGCAGCTAAACTTGACTATCTAGAATCCTGGCCTGTAGCCTATCTTTCACCTTTCAGCACTGCAAACTCCTAACTTTTCAGTTTATAAGCCTATAGCCAGGATGGTTATCTGGATATTCTTGAATACAACCTTGTGATCCTGCCAGGCTGCTCCCCACATGTGCAACATCATGCTTCTAGGCTCTCCTGAAAACAAAAGCAAAACAAAATCAAAGGCAGCATAGGCCAAAGTGACCTTCTCAGCAGTCTTATACCCTGGCTGAACATTAGGATCACTTTGAGAACTTTTTAAAACATGCTGGGCCCCATCTCAGACCAATTAAATCAAAATCTCTAAAATGATGCCTGGGCATCTTATTTTTTACACTCTGCCCCTTCTCTGCATTCCAGGGAATTCTAATATGCAGCCACTTGAGAACTACTGTTAGGTTGATATCTTTTTGTATGGTAAGTCAGTACTTTCTCAACACGTCTGGAAAAACCTAACTGACTGCTTTTGTTTTAACCTTTATAATTATATTTTCCTGAAAGGCCAAGTTCTCTTATTGGTTATATACAGGTCATGGCAATTATGGGAAGATTTATTCTGTAATTAAGAAGAAAATGAAACTTAATTTCTGTAGGAAATTACATTGTACCATGTTGTAAATTACACTTTTCATTAGGACATCATGAAAGAAAAATTTGGCATTGGCTAGAATAATATGTTTAATTTTTTAATTACATAAGTAAAAGATAATTAGCTGAATAAGTAATAATTTGGCCAATTGCAGTGATTAAATGATTGCTTCATAATGTAAATTACTTTCCACTATAGTCAATGATCTCAAATATTTACCAAACATCTAGTGGCATTTTAAGTATTAGATCATTTTGTATAAAGGGTCTATGACGGACTCCCTGTAACCAATTTCTCAGTTGTACCAAGGAAGAGACCAGGAAACCAGTCATTGAGGGCTGCAAGAGTTTGTCAGAATTTCTGAGTCTCAATTAGGCAGGTTGGGATCATGATTCCAGTGGGGATAGGAAAGAAAAGTTTGCTGGTGCTTGGGGCTCATTGTTGATGTGCTTGGTATTGATTTTGTGTTTAGGAGAACTCCCTGAGTCTCGGTTTTCTCACATGTGAAGTAGGGATGATAATATCTACCTTGCAAGATTATTGTCAAGATATGGATAATAATAAAGCTCTTAGTGTAGTAATACCAGACGTATAGTAAGCGCTCAAGAAATAATAGTAATTATTACTGTTTTATTATTTTCTTTGCACTACAGCTTTCTTATATAGCTCCTGGTCTTTATTTTGCTGAACATGAAATGAACTTATGGGGCATTGCAGAGTTGGGTAAGTCAATGAATTCTGAATGACAGTTCCCAAGTGCTGCAAGATAGAACCGAAGGTGGGAATAAGGCTGTGTTTACTGCTATGGCTCCCTCCTCCATTGTGGAGGGCTTAGGAACTGGGACAAGCCTGAGTCTGTAGGAAGATTTTGTCCTACAGCATTGAGGGACAACCTTTATTCTATAAAGCTAACTTTTCAGACCCAAACCTGGAAAGTACTACTATCAGATGTAACAGTGGAATTGAAACCAATTTAATTAGCATTCCTACTTAGATTTGACGTCTGTTTTCTGCTGGATGCTAGGGTAAAGTATTTTTGTTTTTTATTTTGAAAAGTTGCCAATCTCTGACTTCAACCTTTCTCTGACATTACATTCGCTAACTATAATTCAGCCAGATGCTTGTATCCAAGCAGAGAAAAGTGAGGTAACTTATTGACGAATCACAGGATTTAAAACTGGAAAGTCTCATCTAGGTTTGTGCTTTTTAAAATGGGTTCTCAAACTTCTGCATTCCACTGAGGTGACTCAGGGGTTAACATAGGGGCAGTGGAGATGCAAATGTGGGATCAGATAGATAGGGCTCCATGTAACATCTTCCATTTCCTTACTTCATTTAACATGTTTCACTTTGATCTATTTTACATAAGTGTTCTAGTACTTATTCTAGTACCAGAATATTTATTTATCCCTACAATTTTATAAAGGGAGCTTGGAGTGGTAACATAATTTGGCTGAAGTTATACATTTAAAAAATATTATATTCCATATTGGAGACCCAGGTTCAATTCCCAGACCATGCACCCACCCACCCCGAAAAAAAAAAGTATAAATAGTAGTTTTCTGATTCTCAGTCCAGACACATGGTCTCCTATATCACATTGCCTCTTAAAATGTAAGTAAAAGGGAATAGAACCAGTTGATACATTTCCCAGGCCACAGCTTTAAACACATTGCAAGAAAACGTCTTCAAGCAAAGTGAAAGAAAAACAACAAAATCTCAGTATCTTATTAGAGGAGCTATAACCCTGTGCTGCTTTGAAAGCATTATGTACCCTAGAAAAGCTGTGCTTTAATCCTGATCCTCTTGTGGAGGCAGCCCTTTCTTTTAATCCCTATTCAGTACTGTAGATTGGAATCGTGATTAGATTATCCCCACAGATATATGACTCAACCAGTTGTGGGTATTAACCTTTGATTAAAGGGAGTTGTGACTCCACCCTTTCCAGGTGCATCTTGATTAGTTTACTGGAATTTTTTAAAAGAGGAAGCATTTTGGAGAAAGCAAGAGAGCCACAAGAACCACGAGAGCCCATACAGCCAGAGACCTTTGGAAATGAAGAAGGAAAACACTCCTGGGGGAGCTTCATAAAACAAGAAGCCTGAAGGGAAAGCTAGCAGATGTCACCATGTTCACTCATGTGTCTCTCCAGTTGACGAAGAAACCCTGAACTTCATCAGCCTTTCTTGACTGACAGTAATCTCTTGTTGGTGCCTTAACTTGAACATTTTCATAGACTTGCTTTAATTGAGACATTTTCACAGCCTTAGAATTGTAAACTTGCAACTTAATAAATTCCTCCTTGTGCTGGTTTAAAAGGATGTATGTCCCCTAGAAAAGCCATGTTTTAATCAAAATCTCATTTCGTAAAGGCAGAATAATCCCTATTCAATACTGTATGTTTGAAACTGTACTCAGATCATCTCCCTGGAGATGTGATTTAATCAAGAGTGTTTGTTAAACTAGATTAGATGACGACATGTCTCCACCCACTTGGGTGGGTCTTGATAAGTTTCTGGAGTCCTATAAAAGAGGAGACATTTTGGAGAATGAAAGATTCGGAGAGAGCAGAGGATGGTGTAGCACCACGAAGCAGAGTCCACCAGTCAGCAAACGTTGGAGATGAAGAAGGAAAATGCCTTCCAGGGAGCTTCATGAACAGGAAGCCAGGAGAGAAAGCTAGCGGATGATGCTGTATTCGCCACATGCCTTTCTGGATGAGAGTGAAACCTTGACTGTGATCACCATGTGCCTTCTCACTTGAGAGAAACCCTGAACTACATTTGCCTTCTTGAACCAAGGTATCTTTCCCTGGATGACTTAAATTGGACATTTCTATAGACTTCTTGTAATTGGGACATTTTCTTGGCCTTAGAACTATAAACTAGCAACTTAGTAAATTCCCCTTTTTAGAAGTCATTCTGTTTCTGGTATATTGCATTCTGGCAGCTAGCAAACTACAACACTCCTTTTAAAAGCCATTCAGTTTCTGGTATATCACATTCCAGCATCTAGCAAACTAGAACTAAACCCTAATGGTAACAATATAAGAAAGAGAATGACATAGAAAGGCCAAATTCTTTCTTCATTTCTCTCTAACATTAGAAACTTTCTTTCGTACTGTCAATTGATTAAGTGACACAACTTAGGATAAGGCATCTTGGGAACCATACAAAGGTTTATATGTCATCACTAGAAATGGAAAAAGGACCCTGTAATTCATAAGTTTCATGGCAGATCCTTGGGATAATGTTCCAGAGAAATTCAAGTCAGTATGTTTCTCACTACAAAAGCTTAGGAGTTCTTATTTATGGCATCACTCTTATCTGATACTCAGTTGTAGCATTAATGGGCAATGAATGTCTGCCATTCATTGATATTTAATGGAAGCCTGTGGTCCCATCAACCATACCCTATGCCTTCCTTTTTTTCTTGACCTGTCTATGATCATGAACTTTAATTATATTTTACCCTGGTAGTCTCACTTCAACATGTCACATAGTTCCTCCCTAGGAAACTTGATTTCTGGCTTATCGATTAAGCCAGGTAAAGTCCCTCTTATTTCAGCACCCACCACCATAATCTCATTCACCCCATAAAACCACCTTTAATAAACAACCTAAATAAAACAGTGTTTTTTCTTCACACTCCCAGTTCCAAGCAAACTACTGTCCATAGATCCTCCTTTATAAAAATGTTAGTGCTGCCGAGTAGAAGAAATTTCTTATATTTGTAGATTATGTAAACTGAATGGGTGTTGAATGAAAAACATATAGGCCAAACATCTGCACAAGTAGAGAGAAAAATAGTCAATGTCTTAGTTTCCTAGGGCTGCTGTGATAAAACACCATAAACTTGGTGACTTAAAACAACAGAAATTTATTGCCTCATGGTTCTGGAGTCTAGAAGTCCCAAATCAGGGTGTTGATGGGACCATGCTGCCTCTGACTTCTACGAGGTACTGGCGGTGGCTTGCCAGCAATCTGTGGCCATAGCTCAATCTCTGCTTCTATCATGAGACTGTCTTTTCTCTTTCTCTCTGTCTGTGTCCCAAATTTCTGTTCCTTGTAAGGACACCAGTGGAATAGTGGCCTCATCTAAACTAATAACATGTTTAAAGATGTTATTTCCAAATAGGATCACATTCATGAAATTGGGGCTCAGAATTTGACATATCCTTTTGGGCTCAAAATTCAATTTATTAACAGTCAATTTAGACAAATAAAGAAAATTCAACCATTTGTATCAGGAGTGAAACAAAGAGTCCCCAGATCACTATGACTGTGCAAGTATATAGACACAGACTTAGTCCAGGGTAGGACTGTGGGTAGAAGCTAAACACTTAGTAGTTACCCTCTTTTGGGCCAAGTTACCAGTTCATCTGTATTTGGCAAACTTGCAGATGACTATTGCTAAACCTCCATCTGGATTCCTTCTTAATTAAATACTATTTAAAATTATTCTAATTGAGAATGTGAGGTTTTTTAAAAAAGATAAAGACAAAAGGCAATCATATTGTTCGTGAGAAATATTCAATGTAATATGCTTTTGGTTGTTTAACATTGCAGTTTAACTAAATTGACCTTGTTTATCAGACCAGTTGATTAGAGACATATTACGCTGATTTAACAAAGGGATGAAAGAACCATTAAAACATACAATTTATGCAAACCATGTAGCTACCTTTCTGTAGTTAAATGTAATTGTAGTTTCCCAGCAAAGAATGTGAATTAAAATGAAAAAAACAAAGACTTGGGAAAATAGCATCAGACAGATAGAAAATATCTCAATGTGCAAGAAAAAAAAAAGCCTGTTTTTTTATAAAGAATTGGAAATCTTTCCAATTCACACTTTTTTTTTTAAAATCTCTAATTATGGATGGGAGAGGAAGTGTTTGTTGGGATAACATTTGCCATTAATAAAGGTGGATTGACTGGGTACTTTTGAATGGATCTGATTTAAATTCCCTGACAAATAGGTGGTGATTTACTGCTATACTACCAAGAAATATGCTTTCTATTAGGACATAGGGTCATACTTGGAAGCTCTTTGAACTTTTGCGTATTTTTTTAATTTTTTGCACTGGGAATCAAACCCAGGTCTCTGGCATGGCAGGTGAGAACTCTGCCTGCTAAGTCACCATGGTCTGCCCTATTTGTTTATTTTTATTTATCTCCTGTCAGATATATTTATTTTTAGGAAATATTGGTAATGTATTTAGTGGAGAGCTCTAGAAAATGACTCTAGAGATAAACAATTCAAATAAATTTTAAAATTTCTAACAAATCCCTGTATAAAACAGAACTCAGGAGTGCAGGATGGTTATTTCTGAAACAAATCTGGAACTAATTTTAAACCTATCTCTATTAGTGAGGGCCTGTATGGTATAGCTATTTCTTTTCTGCTATCGTACTGGTGATGATTTGGGTAGGGAGGGAGAAGGAAAGGTCCCCAAGAATAGGATAAGGGGGAAGAAAAAGGCTACATACACACACTAAAACAAGTATTTATGACATATTCACATTTCTGTCAAGTATAAAATGATAGATCAGAAATGGCTGGTCTATGAAATACTATCAAATATTTTTTCAACATCTATTCATATGTAATCAATATGTGATCTTAATAAATGGATCAGAGCTCTCTGGGGGATGAGCTGAGGCCTCTATTTCAACTGTATTGCAGTTCATTTTCTCTGCCTACCCCAATCCCAGTTCTCTCTTACAGGTGTTGCCCCCGAAGAGTCCCCCCCAATAAACATTTGGCATGCATATTTCTGCCTCACTGGGGAACTAGACTTAACACAGAAGCATAGCTACATTTTATTTGCTTTAGTTAAAACTTCTGTCTCTGCATTTTTAAGTGAGATGGGTCTTTTTCTTTTTGATATTATATCAAGCTTTGGAATTAAAATTAATCTGATTTCATAATATGAATTGGGAAATTTTTGCCTCTTTTTTCCTGGTCTAGAAACATATATAAATAAAATTGAAATAATCTTGTTGTTCTAGTTTGCTAGCTGCCGGAATGCAACACACTAGAGATGGATTGGCTTTCAATAAAAGGGAATTTATTCAGTTAACATATAGTTCTTCAGAGGAAAGGCAGCTTACTTTCTTTCTTACGTGGGAAGGCACAGAGTGATCTCTGCTGGCCTTCTCTCCAGGCCTCTGGGTTGCAACAACTTTCTCTGGGGTGATTCCTTTCCGCATCTCCAGAGGTGTGGGCTGAGCTGAGCTGTGAGTGCTGAGATGAGGTATGCTGAGCTGCTTGGGCTGTGCTATGTTGAGCTCTCTCATTTAAACACCAGCCAATTAAGTCAAACATCATTCATTGCAGCAGGCACGCCTCCTAGCCGACTGCAGATGTAATCAGCAACAGATGAGGTTCACATACCATTGGCTCATGCCCACAGCAACAGAACTAGGTGCCTTCACCTGGCCAAGTTGACAACTGAATCTGACTTCCACACTTGTCTTAAAAATTATATCCTTCTGGTCTTTGTGCCTTTTTTCAATGATAGATCATTAATCTGCAGCCTAATGTTTTCTACACTGGTTGGCAATTTAACTAATTTATATTTTGTTAGGAAATCATTCATTTACTCTGGGTTTTCAAATTTGTAGTCATAGAGTGGCAAGCAATGATCTCTTATAATTCTTTTAATCATGACTGTATCTGTCGTTTTGTCTCATTACTTTAATCTTGCATATATTTGCAAATGCCTCTTCTCTGTGTGTTTGCCATGTGCTTGCTCTCCTTTCATCATGTTCACAGAGAGTTTATCTGCCTTATTGGTCTTAATAAAAACTCAGCTTTTGGATTTATGTATTCTTTCAGCTTGTTTTTGTTTTCTAGCTTATTAATTTTGGCTTTTATTTTAATTAACCCCCCTTAGTTTCTTTTGGCTTCTTTTATGTTTCTTTTATAATTTCTGGTTATAAGTTCTAATTTTCTTTGTTTTTTTCTTCAGTGGTAAAGACATTTAAGGCAATAAATTCACTCAGTGAAGTTTTTACTTTCCCATTGCATTGCTTTCTAAATAGCCTATAATTTCACTTTTAATTTGCTTTTTGAGTCATGGATTTGCTTTCCAAAAGTTAAAACTTTCATAAATTATTTTAAATTTTATTAGAGTATTATCAAGGAAGATAACTTGGAAAAAATATTTTTCTTTTATGCAATTTCAATTTGTTAAAGCTTTTCTTTTTGGCCAAATGCACGGTTGGTTGTGTAAATGTTTCATTAATCTATGGAAGAAAATGTATATTCTCTATTAGAGGGATTTAAGATTGTACAAAAATTTATCAAATGAAATTTATTGATTTGTCTATTAGATATATTCAATTCTGAAAGAATTCTATTTAAATCTTCTCTAATCATATTTTAATTAAGTTCTTCTTGCATTTCTGATAATTTTTTTAATACTTTTAGCTGCCATACTATTTGACACATATGGGCTTAAGATTTCATTGTCCATAAATTGGGCTTTTTTTTTAATGTGTGGCTGATTTTTAAGTTTTGAGACTGATGATGGAGAAGGACTACATCACTAAATATTAAATGTGCTTGTTCTTAAAAGCCATTTGTCATCTCACCCTTTGAAATTCTTCACTGTCTGTTCTCTGAAGATAACTATTTCTATTATGTTGTTTTAGCCTCTCCCTTTATTTTCCTTACATGTCACTTTCTTTTTGCTCAGTGTTGCTCCACACCCCCAAAATCTATGCTCTTCAGATGGGTAACCACTTTCTCTTTCCTGACTCCTTCGCAGCCATGCCCTGGGCACCTTCCTTTTTCTCATTTGTATTGTGCTCATGTGCTTTTTCTGCATACCAGTGCCCAATAGTCATCATCATGTATTGAGTCTTTACTCATTATATAATGTCCTTCTTTATTCTTAAGTGCTTTTAACCTTAAATCCACGTTGTCTGATATTAATATTGTCACTCTTGCTTTCTTTTCATTGGCATTTGCTTGGTATTTTTGCCTATGCCTTTATTTTTAACGTTTCTGTAACATTTTGTTTTAAGTTGTTTACAGATGGGTTTTGTATTTGAACCCAGTCTGACAGTCTTTGGCTTTTAATGGAAGAAAACGTCCCATTCACATTTAATGTAGTGATAGATATCCTTCACTTTCTCCTTTCCATCTTACTTTATGTTTACTTTTTTTATAATATTTTTTCTTATGTTTACTTTTTCTTGTGGATGTTCTACGTTACTTTTCCAATATGTCAGTTCTATTAATTAATTAGTTAATTAATTACATTAATTGTTATCTTCTCTTTTCCTATGCTATTATTTTTTCATGTAGGATACTTACCTTTTTTACCTGGAAATCTGTAGTAAATTTCTTTTATTTTGGGGGTTGAGGAATTTACCTGGCTATGCCCACATGCATGTCCTTTTCTCATCAACCCTATCTAGTGTTCAGTAATTCTTTTCAGCCTATGGACTTATTAGGTCTTTCTTTAGGTCATAGAGATATTCTTCTATTAGCAGTTTAATAACTTATTTCTCTTTCAGGAATTCTTAGTATAAATTATGCCTACTAAATCTATTCACACATTTTATCTTTTCCCTCATGATTTCTATCGTGATTTCACATGCCTGTGCTTTTAGCTATTTCTTCTATAGTTTTCTAGGCTTTTTTTCCCCCGCCTCTATAATGACCATCCTGTTCTTCAGTTCATGTACTGAATCGTTTCATAGGGAAAAATAGTTTGTTTTAGCTCTAGAAATGTTTATGTGCATCATTTGAATCTTCTTGTATACTTTTCTTTCTTTTACAGCAGTTCTGTTTCATCAGGAATATTGCTTTTGTCCTGACTAATATTCTTCTCTCTAGCTATTACGTTCTTAGCTAGGTTTTTATATCATTTACTTGTTCTGGGCTGGTTGATGGAGCACACCAAGGTGTTGCAGTCTGACAAGTAATGTATGGTAAAGCAGTCTACCGTTGGGCTGCCAATACAGTGGAAGGCAGATGTGCTACCAAAAGAAACCTCCAGGGTCCCAATCTTTTCTTACTCTTCCAGCCTTAAGAAGGAGAAGAACTCAGCACAACCATTCAGCACTTTTTTAGCATTTTTAGGGTTAGGAGATGTTCTAGTTTTCTAGCTGCTGGAATGCAACACACCGGTGATGGATTGGCTTTTAATAAAAGGCGGTTTATTTTATTAGTTCTTCAGAGGAAAGGCAGCTAACTTTCCACTGAGGTTCTTTCTTACATGGGAAGGCACAGGATGGTCTCTGGCGGCCTTCTCTCCAGGCCTCTGGGTTCCGACAACTTTCCCCAGGGTGATTTCTTTCTGCATCTCCAAAGGCCTGGGCTGAGCTGCGAGCACTGAGATGAGGTATGCTGAGCTGCTTGGGCTGTGCTATGTTGTGCTCTCTCATTTAAGCACCAGCCAATTAAATCAAACGTCATTCATTGCAGCAGGCATGCCTCCTAGCCGACTGCAGATGTAATGAGCAACAGATGAGGTTCATGTACCATTGGCTCATTTCCACAGCAACAGAACTAGGTGTCTTCACCTGGCCAAGTTGACAACTGAATCTAACTACCACAGTAGATCAGGTACATTAATGTGGGGGCACATAATAGTTTTTTTCCTATGGTAAACAGAACCCTGCGGACCAACCTTCTTCCAAATCTTTTGCTTTCTTATCCTTTCCCTGTGTTTTCTGATGCAAGTCTCAGACTCTTGCCCGGGTCCCTCCCCTAGGATGCCCTAATGTCCACAGCTATCCTTACACCAAGGCATCATTGATTTAAGCAGAAATTTGGCTCAGAATAGGCATGCAGCCTGGAGTTGGGAGTAGAAGGGTAGGTAGATGCCATCTTCCTAGATTTCAGTCTTAGTATATCAGACATTAATTTTGGCAGAGTAAAACACGGAAATGTGTCTATTCTAATCCCCCCACCCCCACCTTTTTTTAACCCTGTGGCTTAGTGATTTTATTCTACTTTTGTATGAATTCCTCTGCAGTATATGCTAATGATGTTTTATTTGCTTGAACTATCAGTGACCTCAGAGAAAACTGATTCTGATATCCTGTTATTGCCACTGGTAATGGTGTAACTACTTTAAATGAAAATAATCATTTTTTGGCAGTTGGCCTACAGCACTTAATTAGTTTATATCAAATAACCTTAAACCTGGTCATTACCTCAGGTAATAGTTTGAAAGCAGTTCATCTTGGAAATTTCTCTAAGAAGTTAAATTGCTTAAAAATACTCATGACATATGCCAAAGGTAGTTAGTTAGTTTGATGGCTAGATAGATAGATAGATAGATAGATAGATAGATAGATAGATAATTGAGATAAATATGTTATGGGTGCCAGATTTAGCCCCCTTAAAGCCAGGGCATCCAGCTAAATTTTAACTTCAGATGAAGAGTGAAATTTTTAGTATAAGTATATCCTGTGCAATATTTGGGACATACTTATACTAAAATATTATTTTTCATTTATCTGAAATTCAAATTTAACTGGATATCTGGTATTTTATCTGGCTACCCTAAAATTTGTATTATATATGACAAATATATACATATTTCTGCAAGTTTGGGTGTGTGTGTGTGTGCATGTATGAGAGAGAAAGAAAGAGAAAGGTTGGTATTTGTTCTTGCTTTGAAATTTTTCAAGGCTAAAATCATTGTGGACATGCTTTATGACAGGAATTCTAAATTATGCTTGAGGTGAACTGAATGAAGTGTGAATTTCTCTTTCTTGATCACTGAAGTATCTTTATCACTTATCAACGTGCTTGGAACATGCTGTTTTCCGTGAATATTTTCTTAATGAATGAATAAGTGAGCTTTTTCTGAATCCTGAACCCCACATGGTACTTCAGATTTAAGCACTATATATTTTCTGCTAAGATATGAAAATTTAAACTTTCTGAAACACCTATACATCTTCTTTATCTGTTTTGGTCATTGATGTTTCATTGTAAGGAGAATTTGTCTACTACAAGTTTTCAAAATGCTGTTCTGTATGATAGAACTTGCTAATTTTGTGTGTATTGTGTGTGTATGTGTATACAGACCATTTTTCTCCTGAGAAAGCTTTGGTTTACCTACAGGTCTACATCTGTTTGAGATCAAATGTGTGCTGGTTAGACTCCTTAATTTGCAATAAGAAGATATAAAGTTCTACCCTGTTTTCATTGATTATCCAAGTCTATTTGTCAGTAATATATGATATATGCAGTCCAGGTTCTTATATATGATACTCACAGCTGTTTGAATCATATCACAACTATTATTATAAGAAATTGACTAGGGATAAGCAGTTTACTTATTCTTCTAGGTATTAGAAACTCTCTCCTTAGAACAAGTGAGATCATCATTACTCTTGAACCTCATTTTTCTGAACTCCTCAATTTTCCTTTCTTGAATTATATGTTGGTGATAGGTCAAAGGCCAACATCAAGGAAAAAAGTGAGGGAAACTAATGAATATTTTAATTGTTTTCTTTATTGTAAAATC
Source organism: Tamandua tetradactyla (assembly GCF_023851605.1). NCBI lineage: Eukaryota > Metazoa > Chordata > Mammalia > Pilosa > Myrmecophagidae > Tamandua > Tamandua tetradactyla. Next base: position 135,659,825 of record NC_135331.1, read on the forward strand.
AGTTAGTCTTTATTTCTGATATACATAAAGGGCCTATTAATTCATTTATTGGAAGTCAATTTTAAGCTTAATTATTTTAAAGACGATCCAATTCTGTTGAGTTTTGACAGAGTTATGTAACACTACCAGAACAATCAAGATACGGAACAGTTCCACTACTACAAAAAATTCCCTCCTGCAGCAATTTTGTTGTGATCCCCTTCCCATAACTCCACCCCAGACGACTACTGATCTGATTTCTCTCGTTATGGGTTGATTTGCATTTCCTTGAGTTATGTATAAAATAGACTCATAGCATGTGCTTTTTTTTGTTTGCTTCTTTCACTCAGAATAACTATTTTGAGATTCATCAAAGTTGTTGCATGTATCAATAGTCCATTTGTTTTTATTGTGGAGTAATTTTTCATCACATGGATATACCACAATTTGCTTATCCATTTGCCTGTTGATGGATGATAGATTTGTTTCCAGTTTGGGCCTATTAAAAATAAAGTTGCTATGAAAAAAAATTAAAAATAAAAAAATAAATAAATTTGCTACGAACATTCATGTGTAAATCTTTGTATGGATGTATACTTTCTTTTTTCTTGAGAAAACTGTCCAGGAGTGGAATGTCTGGAACATATGGTAGGCGCAGCTTTTAAAGAAACTGCCAAACAATTTCCAAAGTGGTTGTATCATTTTATATTCCCACCAGAAGTTGCTCTAAATCCTCACTTCAACTTGATATAGACAGTCTTTTAAATTCTAATCATTCTAATAAGTGTGTAATGATACCACATTGTGGTTTTAATTGGCATTTCTCTAATGGCTAATGACATTGAGCATTAAAAAATTTTGATCTATAGGCTTATTTGCCATCTTCTTTGGTGAAGTGTTTGTTCAAATCTTTTGTAGTTCCTCCTGCTATTTTTTATTGAGTTGTTGTTTATACTGTTGAGTTTTTAGAGTTCTTTGTACATACGGAATACAAGTGTTTTATCAAGTTTATGATTTGCAAATATTTTCTCTAAGTCTGTGGCTTGTCTCTTCACTTTTCTTATAACAGTTTCTTTTGAAGACCAGAAATTTCAGTTTTGATGAAGCACAATTTATTTATTTGTTCTTTGGATCACCTTTTTGTGTTATATCTAAGAAATTTTTGTCTAATGTTAGGTCACAAAGATTTTCTTCTGTGCTTTCTTCTAGAAATTTTATAGTTTTAGGTTTCATGGAGAGGTAAATTTTGATTAATTTTGAGTTAATTTTTGTGTATGGTATGAGAAGAGATCAAAATTATTTTCTTTAAATATGGATATCCACTTGTTCCAGAAATATTTGTTGAAAAAACTATCATTTCTTAATGAATTGCCTTATTACCTTCATTGAATGTCATTTATCCATGTATGTATGGGTGCATTTCTGAATTCTTTATTCTGTTCCAGCAATCTATTTTGACACAAATACCACATGGTTTTGTTTATTGTAGCTTTATAAGAATTGAAATCAGGTAGTTATGGTTCTTCAACTGTGCTTACCTTTGCCACAGTTTGTTTTGGCTATTCTTTATTCATTGCATTTCCATATACATTTTAGGATCAGTTTTCAATTTCTACAGAAAATCCTGTTGGAATTCTTTACTGAGATTATATTGAATCTACAGATCAATTTGTGAAATGAATGTTAATTGTTGATGATGACTAGCCTGATAGTGCTATTAAAACATCTGAGAATCAATGCTATTGTTGATTTACTACTTGTTAAATGACTCCACATGCCTGAAGCCAACAAAGAAATTTGTACCTATACTGTCTTGCAGTATAAATAGTATGCTACTAAACATTTTTTTTTAGTTTACAAAAGAATATTTATTTCCCTAGTATACTCAGGTGTTTTAGAAATTCGTATTTTGAATTATTCCTGTGGAATGGAGGTATGACACTTGCTGAAACATAAGGGAATGATAATTCCCAAGTGAGAACAATGACACAGGAAAATATTTAGAGTTGGCAGAGTGAAATTGAAAAAAAGAGAATGGCAAGAAGGTTGACCTAGGAAAATGTAAAATTAAGATTTAATGTAGAAAAGACTTTTTAAAGTCTTTGACAATGAAACAAAAAATGGAAGTACGGGCAAAGCCAAGTTGGAAGAAGAAAAGGTATGTGTCCTGGGAAGGGATAATTGTGGTTTTGATACATGTCTATAGTTTTTAAAGGTTGTGTCAGAGGTGGATGGTTGTCTCACAATATTGGTTTCCTCCTCTATTATCCTTCCATGATAATAAAATTTTAGCTGGGAAATGGCCCCCTAGCTAAAGACTGCATTTCCAAGGCTCTCTTAGATCTACGTGAGACTATTTGATTAAGAAATGATTAAGAAAGTTATGTGTGCAACTTCAGGGTCATATGGTTAAAGGGAAGTCCTTCCCTTCTTCTCCATCCTGCTTGGATTATAGAGGTGATGGTGAGCCATCATGTACCATGGAGATGAGAGAGGTCACTTATGCACTGGAACAAGATAAAAGGAGCCTGGAGGCCTGACCTCTTGGAACCACAGTACCAGCTGTGGACTGCTTACTCCCAGATTATAATATGGAGAAAAATAAATTTCTAACATGTTTGAGCTACTGTTAACTTTTGGGTCTCTGTTGTAGCTGCCAAATTAATATAAGGAAGGATAACCGCTCACTTGGAGGTTGATAAAAAAGGTTCTGTTTAAAGTTCTGGCTTTAATTTAAACTTGAAATATTTGTCCATGGTCCTCATAGAATCACAAACATTATAAAGATGATATCATGAGTTTAGTGAATATTTCTGAGAGTTGGATGATTAATAATATTCTCATTTTGTAGCTAGGAGATATATTTCCAAGGAAATGTGAAATTAATAAAATATGACCTTTAAGTCACAAATATTATGTAAGTTGTTTTATTGCCCCTAACTTTGCTTTCCTAACCTGTAAAATATGTACCTCCTGACCTTATTGTGAGAATTAAATTAGATAATATCTGAAGTTCTAAGTCATAGGTACAAAATTAAAGATATTTCCCTGCCCTCTCATTCTAATCAAGATATAAGGACTATCCTCATTGTAATAAAGTATAATTTATTACTTGAAAAGGTTTGCTATGCATTGGATGTAGCAGTGGTAGAACTGCCATTTAATGGATGATACACATTCTGTCACAAATTTGGGTGCGGTTTTGGTTTGCTAAATGCTGCCAGAATGTAATATACCAGAAATGGAATGGCTTCTAAAAGGGAATTGATTAAATTACAAGTTTACAGTTCTAAGGCCATAAAAATGTCCAAACTAAGGCATCCAGATAAAGATACCTTGACTCAAAAAGGCCGATGTCTGTCATATGGTAAGGCATGTGGCTGGCATCTGCTGGTCCTTGTTCCCAGTTCCGCTGCCTCTAGCTTCTGATTCCAGTGGTTTCCTCTCTCAGCATCTGTGGGCCTTCACTTAGAATTCTTTGTCACCTCTGTGACACAACTCTGGGTGCTTGCTTGTTTAGCATCTCATGGGAAAATTCATGGCTATGTCTACTGGGCTGTGCACCTCTAAATATCCATGTCTAGGCATCTGCTTTCTCTGTCAGCACTGCAAGCATTTCGCTGTCTGTGTCTCTATTGGGTCTGAAACAACTGAGGTTTCTCCAAAATGTTTCCCCTTTTAAAGGACTCCAGTAAACTAATCAAGACCCACCTTGAATGGGTGCAGTCACATCTCCATCTAATCAAAAGGCTACACACACAATTGGGTGTGCCACATCTCCATGAAAACAGTCCAATCAGAATTTCCATCCCACAATATTAATCAGGATTAAAAGAAACATGATTGGATCAGGAAAAAAGGACATGGCTTTTTTGGGGTACATAACAGCTTCAAACCAGCACAGGAAGGCTCTAGCTAATAGACATATTTAAATGAAGATAGTTTGGGTTCTAATAATGGAATGAGATTTTAAGTCTTTTAGTTCTGTTTATGCTTTACTCCCAATATTAGTAGTTCCAAACCCAAGTGTTACAGGGGTCAAGCAGGAAATACAAATGAGGCTGGCTTTGTAGGAATAATCATATGTATGCTGCAAGCAATGGAGGAGGCCACTGCCACTTAGTGCCTGCGAATTTCTGTCATTAAGAACGAGCCTTCCTGTTGCAAGCTCCTGTAAATTTTCAAGGGAAGTGCAAGTTTGAATTTTTATATGGAATCTTCTGATTTTTAACTGTTGGTTCAGTTTTTTAAAAAACAAAACAGTGTTCAGATTGAATAAAACATGTCTGTGGCCGCCAGCTTGCTGCCTCAGCTCTACACGTGACCCACTTTTACAGAGACTCACTCTTTTCTGCTGCTGCAGATGCTTCATGAGAAGTACATTAATAGATGTGCTTAACTTAAGCATCTTCACTTATCCATGTGATTTTATGTGCTTAGAACCATTGCCTGCTTCAAATAAAGCCCTGAGATTTTAATAAGAGTTTGATTATAATAAATTAAACTCAAGGAAGATAACTTCAATGCTGCACTAGTCTGTATCTGGAGCTAATTCTGTGGGGGCTTCCTCCCCTCACTTTGAAGGAAATTATGATGTAATCAATATTTCTATGTTTATTTTCTGTGTGAAACCAAATAAATGCTGAGTGCATTTTTTAAAAATCAGCAAATCAATTATTTTTCTTTATTAGAATAGCCAGGAGTGAGCTTGTTAAAGATGGATTTGGTTTGTCGTAGCTTGCTCTGTTGGCAGTGTCTAAATGAATTAAATGAGTTACGGGTTAAAGAAATCTTACAGGCAACTTTAATCTCCTGTCAGAAAGAATAGCTAACTGAGTCAAACATCAGTAATTTTTTTCCCTGGCTTATCTTATCTTATTACAGTCCTAATATATTCTTAAGGCTGGGAATTTGGGTGCCCAGTTTTCTGTGTTAGTAATTTGGTAGTTATTAAAAGTCACCCAGATAAAAATGCTATCTCTCCTCTGAAACTTGTGAAAGACCCATTCTTTAGCATTCAGTTCTGGCAGAATACAACCACAGTTATATTTTCTGTTTTGCTAAGTCTAGCAAGCTCTCAAATTTCCATTTTGATATTCTTTTTTCTGGTACATGGTATGTATAGTATTAGCCTTTGAAGCAGTTGGAATGATGGTTTTTCTCTTTATGTTTCATATAAAATTCTCTAAAAATATCTGATGACTGAGAAAAATGTCAGAGAATGATCTAGAAATGAGTTCAGATTTTTCTTGGCTAGGAGGGCTTTTGAACTGTTGGGAATTTTTGTTACTACTGTTCCATTCAATTCCTCTTTTAAAGACCGACTAGCAGAATAAGCACCATAATTCTGTTAAAAAAACAAAACAAAACAAAACCTTCTGCCTGTTATCAAAAACTTGTGGTTAGCAAGTGTCAGGTGTTTAGTTGGTCAAGGCAATAATGCTGAAGAAAGAGAAATCACTAACTCGAGTCTGTGAGGACCAAAAGTGATATAAAAGAAAGCTAAAATATTCAGTTTCCTTTCTGGATACCTTTGGTTTTTGAGTACAGTAAGGTGGCCCTCAGAAAATACAACTATACTTGGATAAATAGCCAGCTGAGCACAAATATAAAGGTTAGACACTGAAACTTTCTGGAAAGGATCAAAGCCTTATAAGGAGGGCCCGTCTACTGACCCCTTAAATGTTTCAGGTAGGAACTTGTAACAGACTCCTGGTTACTGAATATTCTTTATTCCTCCACTTGAACGCTCCACTCTCCTTGGGTGTTTTCTACGTTGATACCCATGGTGGTTAAGTTTTTGTATCAACTTGGCCAGGTTATGGTGCCCAAATGTTTTGTCAAATAAGCACTGGTCTCATTGTTACTGTGAGAATATTTTGTGGATTTTGTCTATAGCTGATTACATCTACAATCAACTGAGGAGAGTTCCTTCAATAAATAGGTAATCTCACCCATCAGTTGAAGACCTTAAATGGAGAATTGATGATTTCAGAAGTCAGGAGGGAGAATTTCCATCTCTACTTCAGCCAGCTAACTTCTGGGAATTCACTGAAAGTCTTCATGAGAGTTCCCAGCTTGCCGCCTGTTCTATGGAATTTGGACTTACCCATCCTCACAGTCATGTGAGGTCATTCTTATAAAAGTCTCATAATATTTACATTATAAATATATATATGTATTTCCTGTCAGCTCTGTTCCCCTAGAGAACCCCCTCTAATGCAATACAATACCTATTTCTTAGCACCAGAGTTGTAGACTTCTATATTTGGTAGACATGAAATTTCCAAACATATTCCAAAGACAATGCTATACCAGCTAAGGGATTGCTGAAGAGGATAGAGATGTCTGAGAGAAAAATGGAGTCAAACCAAGGGAAACAGGCAGTTCTGTCTAGAAGAGAGAAACACTAAAGGCCACCATTGCCATGGAAAAGACCTTCTTATTTATCAGCTGGGAACTCCAGCTTGCTTGTCTGCACCCTGCCCAGTCACCAAGAAGTGAAGCCTCATGATGGACAAGCTGTACCCGACAACCTAAACCCTGCAGTCAAATTTGCCGTCCATGGGAGAGAAAACCCGTATCAGCATCAGATAATTAACTGACTTTTACATTCATAAACATGAGTGGACAACAGGTTATCATATTTTGTGGAAAATGAACTAAATAAAAGGGATATAACAATAAGAACAACAAGCAAACAAAACTGACCCCAAAAGAAGCAGGAAAAATTGAAGGATAAAGAAGAACTTAAAAAAATTCTAATATTTTCATAGGAATATTGCAAAGAAAAATCCATAGGAAGGAAAGAATAATTAGAAAACAAGAAAAAATTTTTAGAGTGACAAATGTAACTGCCTTTGAGGATGCAGTCTAATAGTTAAACTACGGAGCAAGCAAAGCAAGAGAAAATTAACATGGGATCCAGAAAACAGAAGCCTCAAGCAAGGAAAGCAGTGAAGATCCTAGGAAGATGCAATGCAATAAGGATAAAGAGTAATCAGATAGACAGATCAGGAAGATGAATGGATGGAGGGCTCTAGAAGGAATTTAGTCAGAAAAATGGCAGGAGAGAAAAGAGAATAGATGGTATGAGATGTATGAAAAAGAAGCATGAAATAATAAATGAAGAAAAGAGAAGAAAGGAAGAATAGTATGAAAAGGTGCAAAAAGAAAGATGGATTAAAAAGTTATTATGTGAATTTTAAAAAGTAAAAGAGCTTAAGACCCAGTTTTAAGCAATTAATGTAATGTAAGAAAAAAATCTATTGGCCCTTGATTTTAGGATCATTATTATAATTGACTTAGAAGTCATGACATTGAAAGAAAAGGTAATCCCATCATGATGCTTGATCTGGTGCTATAAACTATTTATATGCATAGAAAATTGTACATACCTTTGCAGATTTTCACCGTTTAGATTCAAGCCATGGATGAAGCATAGAAGGCTTGATTGAATTTCAGGAAAAAGCATAAATAACATAAAAGGAAAAATTAAAGTGTACCTAACTAAAGTTTGGAGGTAGTAGTCAGGAAGGTGGAAGGATGGAAGGAAGAGATAAAAGTGTGACTATCTATCTTACAAAATCTGGAATCAAGAAATACTGTCAAAGTTGATTGAATTAAGAAAATCATTAGAAGAGCTAAAGATGATATTACAGATATCAAACTTTGGTAAGAAGAGAGGAAAAAGAAAGGTAATAAAGTGAGGGGCAATATCAATTATCTAAATCTCTATCTTTCATATCAGTGAAGCAAGAAATAGAGGTATAAACATATTTTGTAGCACCATGAAGTTAATCACCAAAAAATTAAAAAGACAAATGATTAACAAAGGAGAGGGCTTGTAGGGGGGGGAGCAATGAGGCTAGAAATAGTTGTTTTTCCTGTACTGTTTAATTTGTTACCATATCCATGCATTACTATCATTAACAAAAAGAAAATTCCCCAGGAGGCAGAGTAAGAAAGAGATGTAAAAGGTGAAAAAGGATTAAGGAATCTGAAAGACCAATGCAAGCCTCACAGTTCTAGAGGGAGACAATAGAGAAAATAGATGGCTTTATAATAATTCTTATAATTTGCAAAACACTAGAGCACAGGTAAGAAATTACACCCTGTAGACCAAATCTCCTCTGCTATCTGATTTTTTAGAGAAAGTTTTATTGGAGCACTGCCATGTCAATTTGTTTACATATTGTCTGTGGCTGCTTTTGTGCTACTACAGAGCTGAATAGTTGCAACAGAGACTAGAATGGTCCACAAAAGTACTTACTGTTTGGCCCTTTATAGAAAATGTTTGCCATCCCCTGCACTAGGAAAACATAAATGAAATAAAAAAATTCTTTCTGCCTAAGAAAAAGATAGGAAAACAAACAAACAAGCAATAACAACTAAAAAATAAAAAGAGGAAATAATACTAAAAGGAAAATATAAAACAAGATTGCAGGAATAAACCCAAGCATATTAATGATAATAAATATGCATGAGTTAAATCCCTCTATATTAGGTTAGAAAAAAAATCCTGAGACATTGTTCATAAGAGGCTCATCCAGAGCAACGTGCCCTAGAAACATGTAAAATATTGATGTGGAAAAAAAATGTACCAACAAAATGTGATCTCTAAAAACAATGCCAAAAAATTAAACAATAATTAAGGGATACATTTAAAACAACACTTGGATATTTTATAAGATCCTCTCTAAAAAGCTGTTTGAGAAAATAAAATAAAATATAGATTATTGATAAATGAGAATGAGAGAGCTGCATATACAATGAATTAGATATGGTTCTTAGAGAAGAGTTATATAGCTCTAGATGAAGTTAAATAACAGCAAATTTTTTTTTTAGAAATTAAGCCCCCAAATAAGAAAAAGAACAGTAAACCAAAAAGGAAAAGAATGTAAGGATTTAAAGATATAAAGTTAGATTACTGTACAAAAAAGTCACCCCAGTTAGTTTCATCATAAGACAAATACTATTTTTTTTAAACTTCATGAAAAACTACAAAAGTAGGCAAGCTTGGTAAATAAAAAAATAGAGAAGCCATAAATCAACACTAGCAGTGAGAAAGGAACAAAATTATAGAACAAAAGGGACTGTTAAAAAATATGTGATTGCCATCTTTGTGCCAATAATTTGATTAAATTGATGTAATTAATGATTTTGTGGAGAGAGCTCAATAAATTATACAGGTCTAAATTTTTTTTTTATAATTTAAGACTTTTTATTTGTATACCTGTATATATACAGAATTGAAATCATATTAGTTACTTCTATTGTTTTGCATTCTTTCATTTCATTTTTAAAGAATTTTTAATTAATCAATAGTCCTCAGAAATATCATGTTTAATGAAATAACAATATTGCTTATCATCAATAAATTATGTATATTTCCTAATCATTCCTTTATTTTTTTGCCATGAATAAATTATGTATATTTCTTGGCCATTCCTCTATTAGAAGGCACTAAGATTGTTCTCAATGTTTTAACATAAAATATGCTGAAATAACTATCTTTTTGCATATGTTTTCCATATTGTTTGTAGTATTTAATATTTTGTATGGCTCTCTACTAACTTTTTTTTTTTTTTTGCATGGGCAGGCACCAGAAATCAAACCCGAGTCTCCAGCATGGCAGGTGAGAACTCTGCCTACTGAGCCACCATGGCCCACCCTACTAACTCTTTTTTTATATTCACAATATTATCAGTGTAATACTATTACATATGCTATATATACATATGCATAGATACACCTTACTGGTTTCCTTTTTTTGTTTGTTTTTAACTTCTTTATTGTATAGTATAACATATATACAAAACAAAGAAATAAAACAGCAATAGTTTACAAAGTACTCTTCAACAAGTAGTTATAGGACAGTTCCCAGAGTTTGTCATGGACTGCCATATATACAGGTCTAATTCTATAGGGAGTTGCACATTGCCAAAATTGAATTGAGTAAAAAAAAAAAAAACTGAATAAATAATCAGCCATAAAAGAAATTTAAAAGACAATTAAAAATTGAACTTTATAAAGGCCTGTATAGTTCAGTGGTAGAATGCTCACCTTCTACCAGACCTAAAAAAAAAAAAAAAAAAGGCCTGTATAGTTTTATGGGTGAATTCTAGAAAAGCCAAAGATTAGACAGTCCCCATAAGTTATGAACTATTTCAGAGAATAGAAAATGATGACAAATTTCCCCCCTTATTCTACAAGGTGAGCATAATCTTCATGCCCTAACTATACAAGAGTAGCAGAAAAGAAAAACTACAGTCCAAACCCAGTTATGAACATAGATACAAAATTCCTGTATAGCAAATAAAATTCTGATGAATGTTAAAAGAAAGACATATCATGTCTAAGTATAACTTAGCTCAGTAATTCAAGGATGGCTCGTAATTTAAAAATGTGTTCATTCATTTGTCCCTAGGACCATTTGACATCCATTCCCTATTTGAAAGTTCAGAAAAAGCAACAATAAACATAATTCCTAAGCTAGGTAGAAGGACCATTTCTCACCTTGTTAAGTATATGAATGGGAAATTACGATATATGTCATATTTAATGGTGTAACATTAGAATCATTCCTACTAAAGTTAGAAATAAGATTTGGATGCCCCTATCATTTTTGCATTCAACATTTTTCTTTTTCTGGAGAGCCAAGATAATGCAATGAGAAAATAAAAGGAATAAAAAGTATAAATATTAGAAAGGAAGAAACAATGTTGGCTTTTTTTATTTTTGCAGGTAATATAACTTTCTTTTTAAAAAAATGAAGCCTTTTGCTTCAGTCTTGAGCTCTAGCTGACAGCCAAGGGCTGCTCTCCTGCATCTTCAGCATCTGAAGCTACCATCGAGGTTGCTTGTGTTTCTCAGGGCTCATCTGTGCCATGCGACCGCCCCACACTCCGCCGTCAGAAGCTGCCATTATGGTGAAGCTTGCGAAGGCCAGTAAAAATCAAAGTGACCCCAAGAAAATGGCTCCTCCCCCAATGGAGGTGGCAGAAGACAGTGATGAGGAGGAAATGCCAGAAGATGAAGAAGATAGTGGAGAAGAGGTTGTCGTTCCTCAGGAAAAAAGGCAAGAAAGCCATCACAACTGCAGCAAAGAAGGAGGCGGTTTTTCCAACAAAAGAGGTTGCAGTTACATGTGCCAAAAAAGCAGCCATCACTCCTGGCAAAAAAGCAGCAGCCATACTGGCCAAGAAGACGGCTACGCCTGCCAAAGCAATAGCAACATCTGGCAAGAAGGGAGCCACGCCTTGGCAAGGCAGTGGTAGTGGCAACCCCTGTTAAGAAGAGAGCTGTGGTCCCAGCCAAGTGGGCAAAGAATGGTAAGAATGCCAAGAAGGATGACAGTGATGAGGAAGACAGCAAGGAAGAGGATGAGGATGAAGATGAATTTGAGCCAGCAGTGATGAAAGCAGCAGCTACTGCTTCTGCCTCAGAGACTGAGGATGAGGCTGATGATGAAGATGACAACAAGGATGATGAAAAAGATGACTCTGAAGAAGAAGCTTTGGAAACTACACTAGCCAAAAGAAAGCTCCTATGAAAAGCTGTTCCTGTGAGGGCCAAGAGCATGGCTAAAGTTGAAGAGGATGATGAGGAGGAGGAAGAAAATGATGACAATGGAGGAAGATGATGAGGAGGATGATTAGGAGAAGGATGGTGACAAGGAAGAGGAGGTGGAGGAAGAAGAAGAGGAAGAGCCTGTTAAAGAAGCACCTGGAAATTGAAAGAAGAAAATGTCCAAGCAGAAATCCGCTCCTGAAGCCAAGAAACAGAAAGTAGAGGCATTAGAAATTACAGCTTTCAATCTTTTTGTTGGAAACCTGAATTTCAACAGATCTGCTCTTGAATTTAAAACAGGGATCAGTGACCTTTTTGCTAAAAATGATTTGGCTGTCCTGGATGTCAGAATGGTGTGCCTAGAAAGTTTGGCTATGTGGATTTTGAATGTGCTCAAGACTTGGAAAAAGCTTTGGAGCTCACGGTTTTAAAAGTCTTAGGCAGTGAAATTAAATTAGAGAAACCAAAGGGAAAAGACAGTAAGAAAGATTGAAATGCCAGAACACTTTTGCCAAAAATCTGCTTTACAAAGTCACTCAGGATGAGATGAGTTAAAAGAAGTGTTTGAAGATGCTGTGGAGATCAGATCAGTCAGCATGGATGGGAAGAGTAAAGGGATTGCTTATGTTGAATTTAAGACAGAAGCTGTTGCAGAGAAAATATTGGAAGAAAAGCAGGGAAAAGAGATCGATGGGTGATCCATTTCTCTGTACTACGCAGGAGAGAAAGGGCAAAGCCAAGATTATAGAGATGGAAAGAATAGCACTTAGAGTAATGAATCGAAAACTTTGGTTTTAAACAACCTTCCTACATTGCAATAGCAGAAACTCTTCAGAAAATAGAGAGGGCAACTTCTATCAAGGTGCCCCAGAACCAAAATGGCAAATCTAAAGGGTGTGCATTTGTAGAATTTGCTTTATTTGGAGATACTAAAGAATTCCTGTAATAAATAAATTCCTGTAATAAAAAAGAAATTGAGGGCAGAGCAATCAGGCTGGAGTTGCAAGGGCCCAGGGGATCATCTAATGCAAGAAGCCAGCTACTGAAAACTCTTTTTGTCAAGGGTCTGAGGACACCACCGAAGAGACATTGAAGGAGTCATTTGATGACTCCATTCATGCCAGAATAGTCATTGACCAGGAAACAGGATCCTCCAAAGAGTCTGGTTTTGTAGACTTCAACAGTGAGGAAGATGCTAAAGTTACCAAGGAGGCCATGGAAGATGGTGAAATTGATGGAAACAAAGTTAAGTTGGACTGGGCCAAACCTAAGGGTGAAGGCTTTTGGGGGATTGTGGTGGAGGCAGAGGAGGATTTGGAGACCGAGGTGGTGGCAGAGGAGGCCGAGGAGGATTTGGTGGTGGTGGAGGCTGGGGAAGCTTTGAAGGACCCATAGGCTTCAGAAGAGGCAGAGGAGCAGGATACCAGAAGCCATAAGTAAAAGAGACACAATTTGAATAGTTTCTTCTGTCCCTGTCTGTCTGTCCCTCTTCCATTTGAAAGAAAGGACTCTGGGGTTTTTACTCCATTACCTGATCAATGACAGAGCCTTCTGGGGACCTTCCAAGACAGTCAACAGTCCTGTGGTCTACTTGAAAATAACATTTAAATAAGATTTCAAGGGAGATATCCTGTTGATTTTGACTGGATATTCATATAAACTTTTTAAAGGGATGAGTGATAGAGCTACACTTATCTGTAAGTTTCGAGTTTATATTAAGTTTGTGCAAAACCATTTTTTTCTTACGAATAGTTTGTGTGTTGGGGGGTTGTAAAAAAAGGTAGAATGTTGTATCATCATTTTTGCTTCAGTGACTTTGGGACAAATTAAAAGTCCTACACTCGGGAAAAAAAATGAAGATGATTAATTGAAAATAACAATAACATGAATAAGAGAGTTCAGTAAGATGACTAGATGTAAGTATATATCTTGAAGTACTATGTACGGATTATGTATACTTTAAACAAGTTTGAAAAAAATGGGGAATATTTATAATTTAGGGGTGGAGAAACATAAACCTGGATGTCATTTTAAAACAATATGACTACATTTAATTATGAACTTCAATGCAGAATAGACCATATAAACAAATTTAAAAAACGGGGAATATAATAGGCAAAGGATATTGTACAGATTATATAGCATTCTTATGAGCCAACTGAAAAAGATAATATAAACAGACAATTCATAGAAAAAAATTTCAATGAATGGACAATATATGTAAAATGCTTAACTTTACTAGTAATCAAGGAAGTTTACATGCAAATGTTAAAATATTGTTTTTGATTCAGAGTGATTAATACAAAAACAAACAAAGAAAACAAAATAAACCAAGGCTGATAGTATTCATTATTGGTGAAGGAGTGGGCTAATAGGATTTTTTTCATATATTATTGATGGATTTATTAATTGGCACAAAACTAAGTTGAGAAAATTTGATAGTATCTTTTTCTTTTTTAAAATCCATTTTCTTCCTGACCCAGCAATTTTACTTTCAAGTGTCCACCCTGGAGAAATATCCACACATGTTCTCAAAGAAGAAGATGCAAACATGTTCATTCTGCTGCTTTAAATGTCCATCAATGAGGGAAAATAAATGATAGTACAATCAGGGTAAGAAATATCAGCTTAAAATAGAATAGAAACTAGCAACAAAAATGATGAGTTTAAGAACACAAAAAAATTTTGAAGGATCCTCATCAAATTGTTAATTATTGCTATTCCTGAAGAGGGTACAGATTATCGGAGCTTGGAGGTGGTAAAGAAGGATTTATACTTTTTGGCTCTGTAATTTTTTGTTGTTGTTGAATGCATTAACAATTATATATATATATATATTTCTTGAATTACTGATATTAAAATGGAAAAACATACTTGCTTGTCAAAAAATAACCATAATTTAAAAACTTAGAATCACCCTAAATTCTGGGTAAGAGAGATGTTAAAAAATGAAAAATCCTGAGAGATGTTATTCTTACTCCTTAAGCATTTTAAATGTTCTCATTGTTTTCTGTCATGAATAAATGTTGAGGAGGTACATACAGTTTGGGAGTTAGGGAGCATTAAGGAGACTTCCATCTCCTAGAGAGTATCAATTAAGGATAAAACCAAAGTGAAGGGCCCTTCCTCTACAGATTATAAATTTAATTCTGATGTGTAAGTATAAAATAACACCTCCAGTTTGTTATCTTCATGCGTTCAGATCAATCACTTTTAATATTCAAAAGCAACAGTTTCAAATCAGCATACCCACCTACTAAAACAGTAATTTCAAATTAGAGGTTTATGAGACACTGAATTGGCCTCCCAAGGGCCAATAGAAGAGGTTTTTATAAATAGTTTAACTGGCATGTAAAGACTTTACCAGCCTGTGAGTATAACTTTAATTGTCCTTTTTTTAAATTCAAAAGTAATACAGTCTCATTATAAAATGTTCAAACAAGTTTCTGTTCTAATATTTCATAGTCACCATTCTTATTCTTGACCTTTCTAATCTCAGCACAAATTTATCACAATATAATTTAGCCATAACTTGTAAATACAAAAACCAGATAAGATATTATTAGGTGATTTCTTGAGGAATCACTCTTTTTTTAATCTTAAAAATATGCTGTCCTGCGTGTAGAAAGATGATTCATAATGAGCATATCATACATTTTGAGTTGTTGTTTAATGCGGTGTGGGATTTGCACTAAATCATCTTCATTGTCTTACATAGTTTCTTCTGGGATCAGGACACACACATTCAAGGTAGTTGCCTAAAAATGTGATTTAGTCAATGTCTGTGGAACAGAGTATTTCTTTGGGGAATATGACCCGATACAGAAATCAACTCCTGAAATCTAGTTTCATTAGCACCAGGCTCAGAACAGCTGAGCCCAACTAATATGGAAAACTGTTATGTTTTATCCCCACATTATAATAGAAATACTGCACACATTAGAAAATACAAATAGTCTAGAAAGGATAAAGCATAAAAACTTGTCCACAATCTAACCAAAGCAATCTCTGTTAACACCCCCATGTAGTTTGTTCATGCCTTTTTTTGTGCATATTTTGACAGGTCAAGGTCACATTATTCTTACAGTTTTGTACCTTGCTTTACAAAATGTATCCAGAGGCAATTGCATCTTCTCTTTCTCAATATTTTAAAAAGTCATATAGGAATTGATTTTATGTACTATTTTTAAAGTGTGGGAGGGGCCCTGAGGCTCAGCTTGGCTAGTCTCAGGGAGGTGGACCTCTGAGAGTGGGTGGTCCTCCCTGTGGCCTGCTGGGACTGCGGGGACACCAGCTTTCTGGAGTGGCAGTGCGCCGGAGAAGGGGGCCTCTGGTGGGTTTATGAGGCATTTTCATTTCTTCTTGCTGAACCCGAGTAAGGACAGATGTCTAGAACTGAGTAATGAAGAGGGAAGACACTCTTGTCATAGGAGTTTGAGGAGGTGCTAGCCATATTATTTTGAATAATAGAAGCTCCCTGTGTCTGAAGCTGGTAAAGGAGGACACACCTATCCATTATATTTTACATCTCAGTGCCTCTGAAGTTAACGATGTGCCTAATAAATATGGAAATTAAACTAGCAATCTATCAATTAGTATAAATAGCAGTCTGTCAATTAGTATAAACGTTTCCAGAACGTTAAAAAAATGCTACTCCTTCTAATACGTTTGGATCACTCCTATGGATTTAAGTGTTGCCTTCATGCTGATGGTGTGATATTTTCAACAGACTGCTGGTTACCACTCTCTACTGCCCCTCGTTCTTCTCAAGGTATTCTTTGCCTGCCATTTCCCCATGTCTCAGTTAATGTACCTGACTGCTATATATTATGGGTTGAATTGTGTCCCCCAAAAGTTATGTTGAAGTCCTAACCCCTAGTACTTGTGAATGTGACCTTCTTTGGAGATAGGGTCTTTGCAAATGTAATCAAGTTAATGTGAGGTCATACTGAATGAGGGTGGACCCTAATCCAATATCACTAGTGTCCTTATAAGAAGAGGAGAAGAGACAGATACAGACATACAAGAGAGAAAACCACGTGAAGACTAAGGCAGAGAATGAGGTTAAAGAGCTACAAGCTACAGAATGCCAAAGATTGCCAAGGATTGCCGAAGATTGCCGGCCACCACTAGAAGCTAGTCAGAGACAAAGGATTCCTTCCTTTAAAGAGAGCACAACCCTGCCCACACTTTTATTTCAGTAGCCATCCAAGCTGTGAGAGAATAAATTTCTGTTGTTTGAAGCCACCAAGTTTGTGGTAATTTTTTTATAGCAACCCTAGGAAATTAGTATATTACTTCACCACATACAAGACTCTGTGAAATTATAACCTATCCTCTTGGTTTCAACTTCTTCCTCCTTCCCATTTATTACCTGCCTGTTACTAAGTCCAGTTGAATTTATCTCCTAAGGTGTTTTTATGTTTGTTGCCACCTTATATCCTAATGTCACTTACTGCCAGACAGCACTACTTTATTCTCTCATTCCTAGAATACTGCAATAGCTTAAAGCTCTTCATTAGGGTTTTTCCCTTCTAAACATTTCTCCCTGGCGGGCTGCAGTGGCTCAGCAGGCAGAGTTCTTGCCTGGCCTGCCAGAGACCCGGGTTCTATTCCTGGCTGCCTACCCATGCAAAAAAAAAAAAAAAAAAAAAACACAAACGAACAACACGTCTCTCTATGCAGCCAGAGGGGGCCTTTCTGGACCATAAATATGATGCTGTCACTCACTCTGTACAAAACCCTTTGGTTCAATAGAAGCCCAGCCCAATTTTCAATACAATCTTCTCCTGGCCCCACACTCCAGCCACGTGGAGAGCTCGCTGCTTCTTGAACGTGGCATTCATATGCATGCCTCCTTGCTCTTTCCTCAGACTGGGATGCCCTTTCCCTTCTTGTTCTCTCAAGTTAATTCCTACTCACTTCAAGGCCCAAATTAAATTTTGATTCTTGTATAATGATTTTCCTAGTCCTCCAAGTTTGAATTAATTATTTCCACTTTTATGCTCCCTTGGCACTTTTTAAAAAATTGTATTTCCTCAATCTAAGCATTTCTGTCATTCTGATTTCTACAATATTGTGTTGCAAAGGCATCTATCTCCACCATTAGATTGTGAGCCGGCACTGTGTCCTGTTCATCTTTCTCCTCGTTCCCTAACACAGGCTCATGTCCATCATGCAGCCCAAGGGGAAACAACCACTACTGTTGGCAGTTTTACTTCATGTAATACATTCTCAGTGCCCACAGGAAAAATATCTGAATTGCAAGTGGAATGCCAAAACACCAAAAATGTACTTTACATGTTAATGCCATTAATTTATTTTTATTTCTCTAAAACTTTATTTCAGGGTTATTCACCTCATTGTTAATAAAGTGTACAATTAATGCTCTGGGCCAGTTTCACTAGGCCTGCCCACTGCCAGCAATTTCGAGAAAACCCATTTCCTGGCACCCAAAAGTTGTTACTTTTTCAAAATATTCTGAACTCCTAATATTTGCAAAAGTATTACATGCACCATTTTCCTATCAATATTTAAATCTGAATTTACATTACTAATCATCAGATGTTAAAAATGAAGGCATTTTAACAAATTATGACATGCAAATACAAATACCACTAGTTAATATTAGACCGGATATTTTGCAAACACATTCCATGTTACCTTGCAATCTGAAACATTACATTTCGTATTTGTTTAAGTGTATTTTAGATAACTGAAACTTCACAGAATTTAAGAACAAATAAAATTTTAGAAATTTAGGTCTGTACATTAGTTCCAACTACCTTATTTTACGATCTATAAGACTTGTGTCATATTCAGCACCAAAAAAGATCTACAAACCTTAACTAGTCTTATTCACCCCATGTGAGAGCTTTTTGTTGTTGTTGTTTTAAGGTGAAAGTCTCAGAACGCTTTATAAATCCTACTTCCAGATCCTGAAGTGTAATACTCTTTTTAGCCAGGCAAGCTATGTAAAAACTTAGATTGTACCTGCTTATTTTCATTGAGCAGATTAAAAAAAAAAGCCACTTACACCTTACAACTTGGGCTGTCAGTCTTTAAGTTGAATTTATAACACTGAGCATCTAAAGTAACCAAATAATGCCCTGCCCCTATGTTACCTTTTCACTTTAAATTTAAAAAGGCAGCCAGGAAAAAGGTTTCATTTGTCCTTTAGATAAGGTGCTAAGAAAAATTGCAACAACAAACTACCCTCATACAAAGCCCCAATAACATCTCAATGTTGATTAGCAAAGGCAACCTAGAACTTATTCAGGAACAAATCTAGAGCTATGTCCACAACTCCCAAATGTACTGTGTTTTCTATATTAGGAGACTGTTCAACACTAGCATCTCTGTTCACAGAGTTCATTACAATAGTTTCCAGTTACTGCTGGGCTGGATTTAAGACAGCATTCCAATTTCTAGAACTGGCGTTACTGTCCTTTTTACTCTTCCTTCAAGATTTACAAATTTTAGAAAAAAGATATATATTGCCATTTTCAAACAGGTTTTGTGCGCATCACATTTTAACATCACGTTCCCCAAGCTGGGAACTTTTTGCAAAAAAACCGCAGGTCCTTTCAGTCATCATTTAAAGCACTAAAAATTTTTATGTATTTAGAAACAATTAAAATTGGACAATAGTTCTTCTGTTTTCTTCTGCCAGAAGCACATAATCCATTAAATCACATTTAAAAAACTAAACTTCATGCATACAAATAGCCAGAGAGGTATAAAGTTTTAGAGAGCCCTTAAAATCATTCAACTACATTTAGCATTGGCTAAACCACAGTAGGAAGCATGCTAGCAAATTGAGCAAAAAGACTTTCCAAAGAACACAATAGTTTTCTAGGTTCCATGTCAGTCACATAAAAATTTAGGCAACATGTAATTCTTTAAAATCGTCCCAAGACATCCCATTCCCCCAACCTTACCCACATCACTGCCCACCCCAACCTACACCGAGCCTTTATACCTCACAGAAGTGTCTTAATGCTCCCCATTACTAATGACAGCTGCTCCAGGTTCTGCTGCTGTTGTAGTCTTGGCATTTTCTTAGTAGGACTTAGAATTTGGCACTTTCTTTGTAGGATTTAGAATATGCTCAGCAGTTGCATTTGAATGCACAAGTCCTATTTCTTCATCCAAAGTGTCATCATTTGAAGAGGGGCGCCTGTCATCATTTGAAGAGGGGTGCCAAGCATAAGTTCTTCTATGCTCTTCATCCATTTTAACCAGGTACCATTTTCCTTCAAAAAGTGAATCTGTTAAACCCTGGGGAATATAGTTGACCAAGTGATGAGTGTCTTCTTTGACCTTCATATTTTCAGCAAAGACTGCTGGTGCCACACAAGTTCTTGATTCAAGCCTGGATTAAAACTTGCCTTTTAATCACACACAACTTTAAGTACACACACAAATTGGCTATTGTTTTATTAAGAGCAGATCCTGGTGTAGCATCTTGTGTAACTTGATGGGACTACAGGATGACAACCAAACCAGAACCATAAGATAACATTCCAGTCTTCTTGCTTGCCAACTGCTGAGGTGAGTATTGTGTGAGAACAAAAGCAAGAGAACCAGATACTGAAGATGTGTGCATATTTTCATTTTGATTTGATACAGGCAAATATGCCTTTGTTTTCTGATTAGAGAGGTCAAAACTAGCCTTCAAAAATGCCTTTTCCGCATCTCTATCGAAGTAGGTATCTTCTAATTTAACATCCCTAAAGGCTTCTAGGCCACTATAGATACTACTTTTATCTATGCTCTGGTCACGAAGGACGTCATTCAGCAACGTCTGAGCGAAAGATTTCTGAACCCATTACAATATGATGAGGGAAAGATCACGAAGCCAACATCATTCAAGGTAAAATATTATTTCCCTCCTTCTGCCACTAGGCAGGGATCTTTTTGCAGTGGACAGAATAGCAGCAGTCTAATGCACTGAGGTAGCACTCTGTGAAGAGTTTTCCATCTACTACAGAATATTTGGAGAGCATTTCAGACTTGTAAAAGTCATGGACATTCCATGTGGGAGATCCCGGTTCGATTCCTGGACCATGCACCCCCCACCAAAAAAAAATAAGAAGCCATAGACATGCTCCGTGTTTATCCCACAAAGCCCTCAGTAAAAAATGAAAGGAGCATTTGGCCCAATTAGCAGAGCAACGACTCCAGATCCATCTGTTAGGCTGGCATTTCCTGTGGCATATACAGCAATATCTACTGCAACTACCAGGGCATATCGCCCTGTGTGAAGGTAAGAAACTGCAAGCTCTATCACTCTCTCTCCTTCAGGCACCAAACGCAGCTTGGCAGTGGCTGAGGAGAGGGAGTGATCTGTGAAATGAGGGTACCCCATTAATCATTTATTAATACATTGCTTCTCTTTCTGATACTCAACTCTATTCTGTTTTATTCTTTCTTCAGAAGCCTTATCTCTCATTCCAATAATATTAGCTCCTAAGTGCTCTTCCTCTAAAATTTTGTTTTTTATAAAGAAAAAAAATCTACTTCTGGATCTTAGCTGCCCTCTCATTCCATTTCATTTTGAATGGTCTTTATGCTCCAGAGAATCATCGGCAATTTGAGTCCAATGAAAATAAGTAATGATTTTGACAGTGTAGAATCTGCTTACAGCTGTCTTAAAGAACTATATAAGAGGTGAGCTAGAGTTGTAAGTGATTTTTAAATTGCCCATGAAAATAGAAGGCCTTGATGGAAAGAACCAGATTACTTCGAGTAGATAATGGGGAAGAAAGCTTTCATCGTTTAGGATAGTTATCCTATGAGATCATGATTTGTAGTTAATGTATTGGTTGTACACAAAGTAAATGAAATTTTTTCTCTTTCTTAATTGATTTAGAGGGCAAAATTCAGGAAATTGGCAGCATTTTAATTCAATATACACATCCAGGTTTTAAAAATTAAACCCAACAAATATTTTTAAAAACCTATTAAATATACAGATATCATTCATCGTACTGAAAGAATACGGTGATTATAGGGATTTAAGGAGGGAATAAAGAACAAATGAGAAAAGTTATGTAGGAGCCATTTGTAAACCATATAAGAATATTTATTTATATGATAGTTATAATAATAATTATAATCATTAAATAGACATTCTGCCTTCCAAGAACTCAGAAGCTAAGAAGTGATATAGATAGCTAAAGAATTAATACTAGGAAAGACTGGAATAAATATACACACAGAATTTTATGAAAATCATCACGGAGAACAAAGTTAATTCTTTTAAGAAAAATCTGGAAGGGCTTCTTAGAGGAGGTAAAGTGTAGACTTTTATAGAAATCACAGGAAAAATGTATGCTGGTGCTCTCAGTGTTTTTCTTAACTATTTGTTTTCATATTATTTCATCAATATCGGTTTTAAATAAATCAATACCCAATAGAGAGATACAAATAATTACTTTTCTAAGTTAATTTTATAAAACTGCCAAATGGTGTGTCTTTGGACTGTTCGTTCCCAGAAGAGGAAGTCAGATGGTTTTGAGAGTGTATATTTGTATTCACTCTGAAAATATATTTCTAGCCAACGACTACATCTCTGCTTGTTGAAAGACCCCAGTCATGTTTCTGTCCATAGGCTTAAACAAAAAGTTTGATCAGAAAGACTTTACAGACCTGCACTTCCCTTTATGTTCTGTGCCTGGATTATAGTGGAAAACACATCAACCATCACCTCCTCAACATTGGAGACAGGTCAAATATACTTTCTGCATTGGCTTACCAAAAATTGCTTTGGAGGACTAGAGGACACAGAGGTTAAAGAGGGAGGTTCTAGATGAATCAACTTCTTCCAAAAAAGTGAATTAATAAAAATATATATGTATAGTTGATAATGTATGTATATTGTGCCATTTTTATATGTATGCACATTTCGCAAAAGCTGATCTCTTTTATTGCAATATATTATATATTCATATACCATATAATCATCCAAACTGCAATCAGTAGTTCACAGTATCATTATATAGCCATGCATTTATTATCACAATAAATTTTTAAACATTCATTACTCCATAAAAAAATTAAAATAATAAAAATAAAAGTAAAAAAAGAACAACCAGAACATCCATTACCCCTCCATACCCCCCTATTCTTTATTTATTTTTTGTCTTATTTTAAAATTAGTCATTGGTCCATATCCTGGATAAAGGGAATGTCAGTCACAAGTTTTCACAATCCCATGGTCATACCTTAAAAGCTCTATAGTTACACAATCATCTTCAAGAATCAAGGCTACTGGATTACAGTTCAACAGTTTCAGGTATTTCCCTCTTGCTGCTCTAATACACCAAAAAAACTGCAAAGGGATATCCATATAATGCACATGAATAACCTCCAGAATGACCTCTTGACTCTTTGAAATCTCTCAGCCACTGAAACTTTATTTTGTTTCATTTCTCTTCTCCCTTTTGGTCAAGAAGTCTTTCTCAATCCCATGATGCCAGGGCCAGGTTCATCCCCAGGAGTCATGTCCCACTTTGCCAGGGAGATTTACACCCCTGGGAGTCATGTCCCACGTATTGGGGAGAGTAGTGAGTTCACCTGCAGAATTGGTTTAGAAAGTGAGGCCACATCTTTGCAACAAGAGAGGTTCTCTGGGTGTGACTCTTAAGCATAATCATAAGCAGGCTTAGCTTCTCTTCTGCAGGAATAAGTTTCATAAAAGCAAGCCCCAAAATTGAGGGCTTGGTCCATCAAATTGGCAGTCCCCAATGACTGTGAGAATATCAGGAATTCCCCAGGTTGGGAAGTTTAACATTTCCAACTTTCCCCCCAGTCCCTCAAGGGGAGTTTGCAAATACTTTTTAACCTTCTGCTGAGATTGCTCCAGGATGTATTGGAGCATCACACCAACTTGTACAAACCAACAAGATCTCATTCCTTATTCAAAGTTCCATGTGGTTATAATGTTCAAAAAAGCTAACCATACAAGTTAGAATAGATAGTGTGTTACAGAAAATATAAATTTTCACCAAATAAACATCTCTTCCTTTGGCCTAACACAGAAGTTGAAATTTTAAAATATAGTCGATATCATCCTTTACCATATATTCTGATTTATCCTAGTTCTAACTAAATCATCTTTATTCATATCTGTAATTGAAGTCTGATCACTTTTTTGGTGATTTTAGCAGTTGCTATATAGGGTAATGCTGACTTTCATAGCTGCAGAACTCTAGCTCTGAGTCTCAGGTGTCACATAAACACCCAAAATTCCAGGGACTGACCATGTTATAACAAATAGCTGAGCATCTCAGAATTTATGTATAACAGTTACAACTCTGGAATAAATGTGACTGCTGTAAGAGCTTACAATCCTTTACCATAGGTCTTCACCTTATAACCTATGCAAAGCTGAACTCTTCACTAGGGGAGCACTTCAACCTATTATGGGACATTAATTCTTAAATGTTATATGCTGTTTTTGGTCCACCAAAGGGTGAGAAGATAGGAATATCAGTCTATGATAATAGCTAACATGTACTGAGTACTTATTATGTTCTAAGCACTTTCTATATAATTTATTTAATTCTCATCACTGCCTAAGAGATAAGTATTATTGTCATTCCCTTTTCACAAAGTTATTGACCTGTGATTTGAACCCATAATAAAAGGCTCCAGAGCCTGTGTTCTTAATCACGATGCTTGGTTTCCTCTCTGGTGGTGATTATTCCTAGAGCTCTATTTTTCCGTAGTGCCTAAATTGTTCTCTGGATGTTACTTAGTTACTTGCAGAAGCTTGGCTTTCTGTCTGGGTTATTACTATACTATTTCAAAGCAAAATAGATGCATTCTGTCAAATGAATTTCCATAAAGTGAATCAAATTTTTATTTGAGTATCATTATTAAAATCAGAACTGTATTTCTAACATGCATTTATATATTTCTCAGTAAGTAATGATGAAGTTTTGAGGAGTGAGTTAAGACGGTAGCTAGTCTAGGTTAATTTGGAACAGGAAATATCATTTTTCCAAGTTACTATCTTGTAATGATAGTATGTTTTTACTTTGTACACTCTGTTGATTCTAGAATGTCTTCTTTGTCTCCAATTGCTTACCCTCACTATTCCTGTTGGGTTATGGTTTATATACCATAAATATGCAAATATGGCTGTACCCCTGCTCTCACCTTCAAATTTACAGGTCTCAGAATTTTGTTACCCATCTCCCAGCATTGCCCTGAGTGTCAGACTCAATTGAACAACTATTCAGTTGCTACAACAAATTTAAGCTAGAATCGCCACCATATTTATTCATTCATCTAATAAATTTGTTATGAGAATGGTGGTAGATTGATTAATTGTTGTCAATTCTTCACTCCCCTGTAGTGGTATTACAAATTCACACCCTTGACAATGGCTCAGAATGGTAGGAGTGTACTTACCTGCCCCTTGACTTTGGACTTGGCCATAGGACTTGCTTTAGTCAATGGAACATTAGTAGATGTGATGTAAGCAGAGGCTTGGCATGTGCTTCTACTTCTGCCATGAGAAAAACCTGCTTTGGGTAGTGTCTGATCCTAGGAGGAAGAAAGACATATGAAGCAGACCAGAACCAAAACTGTAGCTTGGCACCAAGCCCAGCAAAGCTTAGCCTAAATCAGCTGAAACTCAGCCAAACCACAGATATGTGAATGAGAAATAAACACTTGTTTTCAGACACTTGTTTTTAACATTGTTTGTTACATAGCATGAACTCTCTGATTCAAGAAGAACTATGTGCCAGTACTGTGCTAGACACCAGATAGCTTCTCATCTTAAAACTGCTTAGGTTTTTGGTTTCATATGATGAAAAGTGTTTTATTCTCTAAGTATAGAATTAAATTTATGTATAATAGGGATAACTGTGGAAGCTATTGGCAGAATTTGGTAATATAGAAATAATACAGAAAGACAGGCTAGTTGGCCAATGAAGCAGGGCCTCATAGATGCCCTTCAATTTTTTAGAACCCCAGATCCACTCTTTCAGGGCACCCAAGAATTAACCACGTATGGTAACCCAAATGACATATAACAACGCAACTCAGAAGAAACTAATGCTTAAATAAAAGAACTATTTCTTCTTTAATTATAAGAGATACTCCCTTCTAATGGCCCCTAGAAAAGATGTATGTCCACTTTCCTGGGCACCCCTACCTGGAACCAGGTACTAGGGAAGTAGAATCGTCATATATATCAGCTAAGATTAGGTTTGGTTGTACAAATCAGAAAACTCCCAAATACAGTGGCTTAAACAAGATAGAAATATATTTTACTTCCACATTAAAGAAGTCTGAGAGTACACAGTCCAGCACTGGTGTGCTGGTTGGGATCATCAGGAACCTACCCTTCTATTTCTCTGTTCCATTATCTTCAGCAGGTATCTTCCATATTCAAGTTGTTTGAAGGCCTAAGATGTCTGCTAACACTCCAGACATTACCTCCATATTGCAGGAAGCAGGAAGGAGGGAGCAAGACAAATCTTACTGGATTTCACTTATGTCACATTAATTAGAATTTATTATTATAATTGCTTTCTAAAGTGTCTGAAAAATTTAATCTTTAACTGCATGTACTGCTGTCTTGAATAAAACTAGCGTTTTGCTATTAAGAAGAAAGAGGAAATGGATGTTGGAGAAAACAGTTAGCCGTCTCTGTTCACCATCTCTCTTTCTAGTTTATTTCATTATTTCTGAAATCAGATGCATTTATACTAATATTGATGTGTGTGTTATTTTTTCCTGAAAATCCATTATTAAATAGGTTATTAAATTGATAGAATATCTTAGTGATTTTTTAAAAATGTGGTATTCAGAGCACAAGAAGTTTTTGAGGATGTGGTAGTCTTGTGAACTATCCCTGCCCACAGAAGGAATAACATTTTCAGGATTAAAATAGTTGAGTTTGCCAGAACTCAGTGTGCCTATTCCTTGAGAGATAAACTCTCCACAGTTTTGCTTTGGGGGCTTCACTTTTCTAGAATTCTGTCATCTCACCTCCACAGAAGGCTTTTTGTCATGGAAACGAGTGCGGCCCCTTTGATTATGTTCACCCTCTGCTCTGGTCTAGCCTTTCTGTGATCACTCTCTAGCACCTTGATTGAACATGTATGCTTCCAAAGTTTTCCAGCCAGGAAATGTTTTAAAACATCTCTTACAGATAGTTACTGTTCTAGTTTGCTAGCTGCCGGAATGCAATATATCAGAAACGGAACGGCTTTTAACAAGGGGAATTTAATGAGTTGCTAGCTTACAGTTCCAAGGTTGAGAAAATGCACCAATTACAAGTCTATAGAAATGTCCAATTAAAGACATCTGGAGAAAGATACCCTGGTTCAAGAAGGCCAACGACCTTCAGCGTTTCTCTCTCAGCTGGAAGGACATATGGGGAACATGGCGGCATCTGCTGGCTTTCACATGGTTCTACCAAAAAAGGACTCTCTCCAAAATGTTTCCTCTTTTAAAGGATTCCAGCAAGCAACTTCACATTCAGTGGATGGAGACATACCTCCATGGAAATCATCTAATCAAAAGTTACCACCCACAATTGGGTGGGTCATAGCTTCATGGAAACTATCAAAATGCTCCCACCCAGCAATATTGAATGAGGATCAAAGTGCATGGCTTTTCTGGGGTCCACCACAGATTCAGACCAGTACAGCTACTTTCATCCTATGTGATAATTTTAACTAGTTTAACTACCAAGTGTCACCTCATTTCCTACTTCTGGGGCTGTCTCTTTCAAGTACTACTATTACAGGGCACATTCCTTAACCCAAAGAGAAGTCGTCAGTGGATATAATTTGGAAAAAAAAGTCACAGTTTTAATTTCTGAAGCTGCACAATTCACAAAACCATAGCTTTGGGTATAGAAGGAAAAGATGAAGATATGCTTTAAAGTTTGTGTTTCAGAGATTCACTTGTGAAATACACTGTTCTGTGTTATCCTTGGAAGATTTATATGTCGAAATTTGGTGAATTTTTCTTCATTTCTCTTATTAGCAAATGTTTTTATATATAAGCTTTAGATATAACATTTACGTAATTTGTGATTCCTTAAAGTGACTATTGGTAAAAATAAAGCTACTGTATTTCACTAAAAAGACATCTTTGGTTTTAAGACAAACCTGATTTCAACCATGTAAAATGTGAAAAAATATGCATCTTACAATTGCTGAAATATGATAATTTAGCAGAATTCTTAATGGCAATTACCACTGTAAAGTATAAACTTAGATTATAAAGCCTCTGGGTAGAGGACTATGTAAAATTAGGGGGCTTAAGTTTGAAATTTAAAATATTAGAGACTTTCAATTCTAGAAAAAATAAAGTATGTTCATGTTTGATGTACAAAGCTTAGGTACAGCAAAGGAATACCAGGAAGACTCATAGCAAGAGAGACATAGCTCAATCTTTACACTTATCAGAGACTTTAAGACGTTAATAGCTGAAAGTAAAAATAGATATCCTTTTTTAAAATTGTTTTTTTAAAAAAGCAGCTTTGTTGAGATATTCAAATATGATACAATCCAACCCTTTAAAGTACACAATTCAATGTTTTTTATTGTATTCACAGATAATGCAGTCATCACCCCAGCCAGGTTTAGAACATTTCATCACCTAGAAAAGAAATCGTTTATGCTTTAGCTATCACCCTCCTATCCCCCAATTCTTCCTCCTCCCCTTGCCCCACTATAGGCTTCAACAACCCCAAATCTACTGTTGATCTCTAAAGATTTCTTTATTCTGGACTTTTATATGAATAAAATCATAAAATGCTGGCTTTTGTGACTGGCTTCTTTTGCTTAGCATAATGTTTTCACAGTTCACCCCAGTCATAGCCTGTATCAGTATTTCACTCCTTTTTATGTTTAATATTCCATTTGATAGTTATTTCACATTTTAATCCATTTTTCACATTGTGGACATTTGGGTTGTTTCCATATGCTGCTATAACGATTCATATATAAGTTTTGGGGCAGGCATATATTTTTATTTCTCTTAGATATTTCTCTAGGAGTAGAATTGCAGGGTCATAAGGTAAACTCCATGTTTAATAGCTTGAGGAATTGTCAAACTGTTTTCCAAAGTAGCTGCTCCATTTAAAATTCCAACCAGCAGTGTATGAGCATTCTGATTTCTCCACATCCTCGCCAACACTTGTTACTATGTGACTTTTTAACACTGGGCACTCTAGTGGGAGTAAAGTGGTATCTCATTATGCCTTTGATTTGCACATCCTTGATAACTCATGATGTTGGGTATTTTTCATGTGCTTTTTGTCCATTTGAATATCTCCCTTGGAGAAATGTCTATTCAGATTCCTTACCCAATTTTTAATTGGGTTATTTGTCATTTTATTATTGAGTTGTAAAAATTCTTTATTTTAGATACAAGTCCCTTATCAGATATATGATTTGCAAATGTTTTCTCCTGTTCTGTGGGTTGTTATTTCACTTTTTAGATGGTGTCTTTTGAAGCAAAATTTTAATTTTGACGAAGCCCAGTTTGTCTATTTTTAATTTTGTTGCTAATGGTCTTTGTATGTTATCTAAGACCCCTTTGCCAAATCCAAGATCATGAAGATTTACTCCTATGTTTTCTTGTAAAAGTTTTATAGTTTTACCTCTTATATTTACTTCTTTGATTAATTTTTAGTTAATTTCTATATATAGTATAAGGTATACACTTATACTATAAAAGAAAGGCCTTCATTCTTTTGCATGTGGATATCCATTTATCCCATTGCCCTTTGTTAAAGACTCTTTTTCCCCCTTGAATGAACTTGGCACTCTTTGTGAAAAAAAATCAGTTGACCATAGATGTATATGGGTTTATCTGTGGATTCTCAATCCTGTTCCATTGATCTATATGTCTATCCAGATGTCGGTACCACCCATCTTAATTACCCTTGGTTTCTATTACGTTTTGAAATCAATAAGTTGAGTCTTCCTACTTTGTTCTTTTTTAGGATTGTTTTGGCTATTCAGGGTTCCTTGTAATTACATATTATTTTTAGAATCATCTAGTCAATTTCTCCTAAGAAGTCAGCTGGGATTCTGATGGGGATTGAGGTGAATCTATGGATCAGTTTGGGGATTGTTTCGGTTTGCTAAAGCTGCTGGAATGCAATATACCAGCAATGGATTGGCTTTTATAAAGGGGATTTTTTAGGTTGCAAATTTACAGTTCAAAGGCCATGAAAATGTCTGAATTAAGGCATTGAAGGAGAGATACCCTCTCTGAGGTAAGCCGTCAGGGTTCCTCTGTCACATGGGGAGGCACATGATAATGTTCGCTGGTCCTTCTCTCCTGGATTCTGGTTTCAAAATGGTTCTCTCAGCTCCAGTGGATCCTTCTGGCTTCTCCTGGGGTGTTTTCTTTCTCTCTGTATCCTTCCTTCCCTTGGTTTCTCTCTCTTCTCTCTGTATCTGTCTTTCATCCTCTCATAAAGGATTCCAGCAAGGGATTAAGACCCACCTTGGTCTTGGGGATGGAAACAATCTAACCAAAAGGTCCCATCCACAACAGGTCTGCCCCCACAAAGAGGGATTAAGAGAACATGATTTTTATGAGGTACATAACAGCTTCAGACCAGCACAGAGATCTTAACAATTTAAGTCAGCTTAATAATGTTGTCTTCTGATCCATGAACATGGAATGTTTCCCCATTTATATTTAGATCTTTAATGTTTTTCAACAAGGTTTATAGTATTCAGAGTATAAATTACTTTTGTTAAACTTTTTCCTAAGTATTGTGCTCTTTTTGATACTAGTTTTTTAGGGGCTTCCTCATGATTTTCTATATGTAAGAACATGCCACCTGTGTACGGGGATAGTTTTACTTTTTTCTTTTCAATCTGGATGCCTTTTCTTTTTCCTTTTCTTGCCTAATTTCCCTGGCTAGAATCTCTAGCACAATGTTGAATAGATGTGGTGAGAGTAGACATCCTTGTCTTGTTCCTGATCTTTGAGGGAAAGCATCCATTAAGTATGATGTTAGCTGTGGATTTTTCATAGATGTCTTCTACCTAGTTGAGGAAGTTCCCTTCTATTCCTAGTTTGTTAAGTGTTTTTATCTTGAAATGATGTTGAACTTTGTTAAATGCTTTTTCTGTCTCGAGATGGAAAACAAGCATTCTTAATGGCAGTGAGTTAACTAACATATTGGCATGCCCTCACCAAGCCCTGAGAACTATTAAAGAAAAGCAAATCAGGCTTCTATCTATTAGAGTACTTAAGCTTCCCAGGTTCACCCTTTAATTTTTCATAGAAGAGGTGGTTTTATCAGTGCATCTGGTAAAAGTGCCTGCTAAAGGCAATGTGGGTTTCTGTAGCTGCTGAAGGCTATTATATTGTTTTTCAATTGTAGTGTATCTTAACAGAAAATCCATGCTATTGCCAAAACTCAATCACCTCAAAACTCCTGTTAACTCTCTATGATCGTTCAACAAGTATTTATTGGTTGTTTATTCTGTCACAGGCACTCTATAAGGAACAGGGGATAAAATTATAAGAGATGCTCCTTACCCTCGAGTGAGCAGTCTTACAAATGAGACAGTTTGAAATGTGTTGTTGTAGCACTTAGCAGTTTTTATATTTTGTAGTGAGTCCAAATAATAGCCCAGTGGAGGGCCACCAATCAACTCTGCTCTAGGAGCTTAGGGAGAAGAGATACTGCAGCTGGGTCCTGAGAATGAAAAGGAAGGAATTTAGCCAGACCACAGTGTGAGGGGGTGGTGGAGGCATTTCAGGCAGCGTGAAGAGCCTGGGTACATGTTTGTTTCACCTACTAGACCTTCTGGACTAGAGACCTGAAACTTAGTCATACCCACTATACAGCCCATTGTAGGACAGTGCTTAACAAGTGTTTTTACAGTAAAAATAAGATGTGTGATATGGCCTAAAGAATTTTGAGGGTGGTCGGAAAATAGGTCAGTTGTTCTCAAGCTTTGGAAGCATATGAATCACTTGGGGAATTTATTCTTAGGCACCAATCCAGAGTTTCTGCTTCAGTAGGTCTAGAGTGGGAACTAGGAATCTGCATTTTCAATAAGCTCCCTCCACTCAGCTCTGATACAGTTGAACCATCAGGTAGAAAGGAATTTATGGATATTTTGTGGATATCGGTTCATATCACCCCCTCGCAGCTCACCATATATCTTGAGGTGCATCCCATGTCAGCCATCAAAGAACTTTTTAATCAAAATTTATATGTTCTCCTCAGACCTGTAGGTTAATTTTCTGGCAAAAACACTGAAAGAAAAATAAATCTGCCTCCTGAGACTTAACAGATCTTGATTTTAAATATTAATATGTTTCTTCAAGTGCTGTAAAACTGAAAAAAGTGCTACCAAAAAAAAAAAAAAAAAAAAACCTCCAGGATTAATCATTTCTCTAAAAATGCTACCAGTGGCACAATACTTACCTTGAAAGATGAAATCTTCCACCTAAGGCATTTATTCTATGTTTTGTAATCATGGATGAGAATTATTGCCATCTCTGCCCTTTTTAGCCAGTGAATGAAACTCTTCTAAACTTTTCCAACATGCCTTTAAAACTCACCTGCGGGCGGGCCGCGGTGGCTCAGCGGGCAAAGTGCTTGCCTGCTATGCCGGAGGACCTCGGTTCGATTCCCGGCCCCAGCCCATGTAACAAAAACGGAGAAACAGAATACAATAAAACAAGAAAATGTTTAAAGATGTTTCCCTTTCTTCCTTCCTTCCTTCTCTCTGTCTTTAAAAAAAAAAAAAAAAAAAAAAAAAACTCACCTGCACTAGTGTAACTCCGTTTGTATTTCTTACTTACTTTTTATTTTCTTGAGTATTCTAGCTGTTAACATTAAATTTAATTTTTAGATGTCAGCCCTTGTCAAAGCAAGCCTTAATCCTTTTCACATTAACCTATCACCAGCTCAAAGCTGCTTTATAACATCAAATGTAATCACATATCCAACCCTGTGGGCATGGAGTGTGATTATATACTCAAATTAGAACTTCCTTGTAATACTACTAGCTGTAGACTAAAATTGTTTGTGGGATAGGTCAGGACTGAATACCATCTAAAGTGTTCGGTTACAAAAATAAAAGTGGCTTTGTTATAAGGTGGTCCCACTGCAGCTGTATTTAGAAAGAATGATGGTTATCATCCTGTCTTACATTTTTATTTTATAGATAATGAATTAAGTCTAAAAGAGATTAAAATATCATGACCAAATACAGTTAATAGCAGAGGTGCTGAAACTGGAATCAGACAGAAAACCATAAAATCTATAACCTAACATTTTGTCAGTGGGGTTAAATGTCACTTCCTTCTCTCTCATGAGTGAAATGCAATTTTTTAAAAAACTCACTGTTGTTCTTTTTTCCTTCCATGTAGACAGTTTATTTTGGGGATGTAAAAGGATCAACTCTGTCTAGAAATTTTGGCATTGTTAGATTTTTTTCTCTGATGCTTTCAGATCAGATATGCTACAAATTTAAGAAAGAAAAAAAGGTCAGTGAAATAGGGCATTTGTCATTGGCCAAGTTCTGTGCGGAAGCAACTGGTGGTAAGGTATAAGTGACATTTTATTATTATGCTGGGATATTTAATTCATGACAGTAATATAATAATAAAGAATTCTTTCTGTTTATGTGGAAGATCAGCAAATGGTGATAGATGCCACTGCTATTTTATTTTATGGATCATAATGCAATTTAATTATAATTTTGGAAGGAGATTATATGTTAATTGAATGAAATGACAAATATACTTTTAAACAATATGAATAGATATAACAAAAACAAAATTCAATAAAAGGAATCTGCACAGGTTAAATGTCTGCCTTGAAAAGCCAGTAATTAATGAGAAGGATGAAAAAAGAAAATATTCTTTTATGTAGCACATAATATTTAGACTATGTATAACATTCTATTCTTGGCATTGGGATTAAAAGAATGCCATACTTTTTCCCTAGAAGATCTCACAGCCAAGGGGATAAGAAAATTACAACAATGTTAACAATAAATGGTACAAGAAAATTAAGTTCAAAGTTCTATGAGACCTGAAGGGGAGAGTAAAATTTTGTTTTAGAAGTTGGGAATGGCTTCAAGGAGGGGATGATGTTGGAAACGAGAACAAATGAAATTTTAATGTGAACATGGAAAAATACATTTTATGAGGTGTGTCTAAAATAATTATTCCTATGAAATAAACTTTCTACTTCCCATTTTCTCTAGTTGGGACGATAATGCCACTGAGTTCCTTTTTATTCATACTTACTGTTTTGTCAATCTTTCTCTTGAAACTGTCATATATATTTCATGATGATTTTCCTACATCACTTATTTGGACAGAATCCTTATTGAAAACAAGGTCCATGGTTACATTTTCATCAAGAACCGTTTCTGTGAAAACCACTGTGCCAGTTTGAAACTGTTATGCACCCCAGAAAAGCCATGTTTTAACCTGATCCAATCTTGTGAAGGCAGTTTCTTTTAATCATCATTTGATATTGTAGGGTGAAAACTTTTGATGAGATTATCTCCATGAAGATGTGGCGTGCCCAATTCTGGGTGTGGCCTTTTGATTAGATGGAGATGTGATTCCACCCAGTCAAGGTAGGTCTTGATTAGTTTACTAGAGTCCTTTAAATAGGGAGACATTTTGGAGAAACCTCAGATGCAGGTGCTTGGACAACAGTTGCTTCAGAGCTTAGACAGATATGGATATTTGGTGATGCTTGGAGTGCTGACAGAGATGGAGATGATGCCTAGACATGGACAGAGCCCAGCAGACCTTGCCGTGTGCCTTTCCATGAAATGCTCAGCAAGCCAGAACCCAGAACTGTGTCCCAGAGATGCTATGTGAAGATCTACAGACACTTAGAGAGGAAACCACTGGCATCAGAAGCTAAAAGCAACAGAATTGGGAATCA
Source organism: Tamandua tetradactyla (assembly GCF_023851605.1). Classification (NCBI taxonomy): domain Eukaryota; kingdom Metazoa; phylum Chordata; class Mammalia; order Pilosa; family Myrmecophagidae; genus Tamandua; species Tamandua tetradactyla. The sequence continues at coordinate 135,694,308 of NC_135331.1, forward strand.
GATGATACCAGCCATGTGTCCTCCCAACTAGCAGAGGTGTTCCGGATGGTATCAGCCTTTCCTGAGTGAAGGTAATCTCTTATTGGTGCTTAATTTGGATATTTTCATGGCCTTAGAAATGTAAACTTGCAAGTTAATAAATTTTCTTTTAAAAATTGTGTCATTTCTGGTATATTGCATTCTGGCAGCTTAGCAAACCAATAAAACCACGTTATATTCTTGTATATAATTCACATTGTTCCCTTTTTGCCCCCTCCCTTTTCTCTTGTATTTTATTCCTTCTTTCATTATACTTCAGTACACAGGTATCAAGAACTAGGAACAGCAATATACACATATGTTTATTTTTTATCTTTCTGTACACACTCTTTTATTTACAAAGATTATACTGATTATAAATACTTTTACTTCATTCCACCTGACAAGAAACTGGGGTTAAAGCATTTTCCAAGACACAGAAGTAACTTGTAATGAAAATCCTTATCTCCAAGATCAGTGGTCGTTAGATTCAATTGCTTAACATTTAATATGTTGCCAAAGTGTTTGTTGCAGAACCTACACTGGAGGTTTTAAGAAAATGGTTCATGGTTTGAACTCAGAAGGAAGGAGTTAAGGGGAAGAAAATCTTAAAGGATTCGATTGATCTGAAGGGATTTGGAAACTAGGCAGAAGATCTGAAGATGAAAAGAAAGATTTGATTCTGTGCTGAATTACAAGTTTTTAAGGAAATGAAAGTGTAATTTTGTTCAGCTATAGATAAGGATCCACAGCCTAAATTGGGAAAGTTCTTATAACAATTATCTTTTAAAATCATCGTTGAAAAGTATTTCTAGAACTATGTCAATTGTGAACAACCACTTAAGGGTTCATGTTTAATATGAAGAATGCGACAAAGAATAGCAGTAGCAAACAGTGCATATCAAACATCCGTTGCAAAAGACAAAATCTGAGAGTCGTGTCTTTACATTTTACCTTTTCTTATCAGTTCTGGGTAAAAGGGACAGGGTGTGTCTTGCTTACTGTGGCTGTGATTACAAAACTGTCTGTGTTTTGAGCCACATTTTAAGCAGGCCGAAAGAGTAACATTTTGGTACCAAGAACCATTGCTAGACTTTACTCTGACTCTGTCATTGGTAATACCCTTAACCCAAGTTAAATAAACTTGGTATGTGTATATATATATATATATATATATATATATATATATATAGGGCAACTGGTGTGATTACTATCCAATGGCTAGAGTTTGCCCAACTGCAAAAAAAGAGCATGTTCTTTCCTAGGTTAGCAAATAAATACCAGGATTAACTGGTTTCCGAATGAATACCTGCTTTCCTACAGGGTTATACTCATAGAAAGTTAGTTGTCCTTTGATAAAAATGATGAATTGGACACAGACGTTCACCTATAGGTACTCCAGAACTTTTTCTTGAACAACAGTTCTAACAAAGGCATAAACTGCCAAGAACAAAGAGAACAAGAAAGAAGAAAATAGTGGACTCTGAATGGTAGATGAACACGTGGTAACTGATTTAGCAGATCCAGGAGAGCAGATTTGCATTGCAGAATCTCCAAAGGTTCTTATAATTCTAGGGAAGGTGGGAAACTGATGGGGCTAAAGACAGGATTAGTTGACAGTCTATGAAGCATCTATTTACCCCCACTTCTTTCTTGAAACTACCCAAAATGACAGCCTAGGTTTCTACTTGATTTATTTTGTTTTAAGAAATAAGCCCAAACAACCAAAACAAAACTAAAAATATGGTTTTTACATACTTTCTGTTAGAATCTTTTCCTGGGTATTTTTAATTTATTTTTTAGTATTGTAAAGGTATATTCTTAAATTTTCATTTTCTAGTTGTTTGTTGCTGGTATACAAAAATACCATTGACTTTTGATTATTGATCTTTTAGTTGGTAACTTTGCTAAAATATATAATTAATTATAATAATTTGGGTGGATTCTTTTGGGTTTTCATTTTGTAGATAATCATGTTACCACTCAATAATAGCAATTTACTTTCTTTCCAATCTTCATAGCTTTATTATTTTTTTTTTCTTATATTATTGCACTGGCTATTACAATGTTGAATAGAAATAGTATCGTTTGTAATGTTTGCATAATGTTTTGTACATTCCTTTTTACAGGTTAAAGAAATTACATTTTATTTCTTGTTCATTGAAAATTTGTATCAAAATGCTTATTAAATTTTACCAACTATTCATTCTACATTGATTGAAATTATTCCATAATTTTCATCCTATATACATTAATGTGATAGATTACTTAGTAGATTTTATAATGTTAAATCCAATTGCATCCCTAAAATATATCGAACTTGGTGGTGATAATGAACCTTTCTATATGTTGCTGAATTCAATTTGCACTCTTTCTGTACTAGAATTTGTTTTTGCATCTGTATTCATTAAGAAAATAAGTTTGCTTTTTTCTTTCTTTTACTCTCTTTGCTTTTGACAACCAAAGGAATTACATATATAAACTGAATCAGAAAGGCCTTTTTATTCTACTAATTGAAAGTTTAGGTTTCAAATTACATCTTCTTTGAATGTTTGGTTGAATACCCCTGCAAAAGCATCTAGCCTGCTGTTTTCTTTGAGGGAAAATTTTGAACTACTAATTCCAGTTTGTTTGTTTTTCTTAATTCTTCAGCTTTTGCAATGAGGGTCTTAATTCTAATTTTTGATGATTATAGAACCTTTCTGATTTTTATTTCTTGGCCATTTTGAAATTTGTAACTTTTAAAAGGATTTTCTTTTCATTTCAATCAATATTTCAAGTGTGCGTACATTAAAGTTGTTTTTATTTCCTTATTATTTCTATTTAGTTAGGCCCTCTTTTCCATTCCTAATATTATTCTGTGCTGTCTTGTTTCATTAATCAATGTTTTTAAAAATTTTTATTGATATATATTATATATTCACATACCATGTAATCATCCAAAGTGTACAATCAGTGATTCACAATATCATCATATAACTGTGCATTTAGCATCACAATCTATTTTTTTCTTTTTTGTAAAAAATAACATATATACAAAAAAGCAATAAATTTCAAAGCACATTTCAACAATTAGTTGTAGAACAGATTCAGAGTTTGGTATGGGTTACAATTCCACAATTTTAGGCTTTACTTCTAGCTGCTATAAGATACTGGAGACTAAAAGAAATATCAGTATAATGGCTCATTTGTTAAACCCTACCTTCTCTGTACAACTCCACCATCATCTTTGATCTTTTTCCTAATGTCTAGGGTATTTGGACTATGCCCAATCTAACTTTTTCATGTTGGATGGGGCTGTCAATAATATGAGATAAGGGGATGGAACCAGTTGGCATTCTGCAGAGGCTGGCCTCTTGACATTTCAGGACTTGTCTGGTCTAAGGACACATCTGGAGGTTGTAGGTTTCTTTTCGTTTTAGTTCTGTCATTTTATGTTTATATATTTCAAAGCTTAGTTATTGATGCAAATGAGATTATAATTTTATATCTTTCTGGAAATTGGACTGTTTATCAATATATACAGACTTTAACTCTAGTAATAGTTTGCCTTAAAACCTATTTTATTATAACCAGATTATCTTCCTTTTGGTTAGACTTGAGTACTAAATATTTTCCCATTTTCCTTCCTTTATTTAATTTTCAAAATGCATTATAAAAATTTCTAGTATATAGAAAAGTAGAAGAATATATAGTGAGTACTCCTATATCTGCAAATTAGATTCAGCAACTATTGAAAGTTTGCCATATTGTTTCAGCTATGACAGTGTGTATGTATGTGTATATATAGAGTGTGTAGGTGTGTTTGTGCTGAATTATTTTTAATTATAGGTATCATGGCACAGTCCTTCAGCTTGTTACTTCAAAATGTAGACATTCTCCTACATTTTAACACAATACTGTTGTCAAATTTGTGAAATTAAAAATAATCCACAAATATTTTTTAAAATAACAAATCCATATTCAAATTTCCCTTATTGTCTTTTTGCTATTTTTTTCAAACTAGCCTCCAATTGAGGACCATGCATTACGTTTTGTTTTTGTTTTTTTATTTTTTATATTATTATTTCTATTTATTTATTTTTTGGGGTATGCATGCTCTGGGAATCAAACCTGGGTCTCCTACATGGAAGGCAAGCATTCAACCACTGAACCTTTCATTTGTTTGTTTTCAATTTTTTTAATGCTGTTTGGCAGGGTCATATTTCATTATTTTTCCATGTGAGTATCCCATTATTGCAGCACCATTTGTTGAATTTTTGTTGTTTATTGTTTGCTTTTTGTTTGTTTATTGGGAAGTACCTGGACCAGGAATCAAACCCAGGTCTCCCACATGGTAGGCGGAAATTCTAACACTGAGCCACTGTCGCACCACCTGCCTCCCCCCATCATTTGTCTCCTCCCCTATTTGTTTTTACTATCTTCTCAGTCTCTTTTAACTTAGAACAATTTCCCATCTCTCTGCCTTTTTTACTTTTTCCCACATAATACAGATTTCTGTTAGGGAACAGATGTCACAGGGAATGTGACAGATTCTTAATTTCCAGTTGTTTATTCTGATGCTATTAAATTGTGCTCTGCACTCTCTATTTTCTGTAAACTGTAAGTTAGATCTAAAGACTACGTCATGGATGATGCTCTATAATTCTTCTTGCATCTCACTAGGAGGTACACAATGTCAGGCTTACTGTTTTCAGTTATGCTCAGGTTGACCACCAGGTTGAGATGGTGATGGTCTCTTCATTTTAAACCTCTGTTTTTTCCTTTGCAATGAGCAAATAATACGGGATGGGATACTCTAATACATGAGCAAGTCCAGTTCCTCATCAGCCTTTCAACTAACCTTTCATTTGTATCCAAAGGATCATAAAACCATTTATAATTTTCCTCTCCATTTCTTGTGTTCTTAAGTTTCCCGTATGTCTTTCATAGACAGCATACAGCTGGATTGTATGTTTTCTATCCAGTTCAACGTCTGCTTCATAATAAACAGACTCTGAAGCCAAACTCCATAGGTTAGAATCCTGGCTCTGTGCTGATTAGCTATGTGATCTTAGCCAGTTATTTACCTCTCAGTCATCCATTTTCCTCATCTATAAAATGAAGATAATAGTGGTAATACTTCATAGGATTGTTGAAAAGATTAAATAAATTAATGCATATAAAATACAGCAGTGTCTGGTTTATGGTTAAGTTCTGAAAAATTTTTGCTATTATTAACTGATGAGTTAAAACTGTTTACATTGGTTGTGATTATGCACATACACACATACTGGTATGTATGTATTTATTTATAATATCTTTTGTGAGCTTTATCTTTTCCCCAGTTTTTCTGTTTCTTTTATATTTCATTTTTTTGCCTTCTTTTGGAGTGATTGACTTTTTACCTTCCCTTGTTCCAAGATTCTTCTTCTATAGTTTGTATGTGATACTTTGTTTTAGTGATTACTCTAAAATTTTTAACATATGTATTCAATTTTTAATGCAGTTTTATTGAGATATATTAGCATGCCATACAAACCATCTAAAGTATACAATCACTGGCTCACAGTATCATCACATAGCTGTGCATATAACCCTGTGATCAATTTTAGGACATTTTCATAACTCCTGAAAAGAAATAAAAGTAAAAATGAAATCCAAATCTTCCTAAACCCTTTACCCCTCCTACTATGACCCATAGTATTGGTGTAGTGCATTTGTTACTGTGGATGAAAGAGTATTAAAATATTACTGTTACTGTTAACTATAGTCTATAGTTTAAATAGGTACATTTTTTCTTCATAACTCCCTCTACTATTAACTTTCTATTAGTGTCATACATTTAACATATGTATTTAATTTTAAAAACTTAAAGTTGAACAATATTTTAGCCTCCCCCAAACAATATAATTAATTTATAATATTTTTAATTTGATCCTGCAGTGCCCAACTCAAATTATATATTATTTTTGTACAGATTTCAGTTCTATCCTAATTTTTAACCCCTCAATATGACATTTTTATGATGTCCTACATTATGATGTTATAATTTTACCTATAAATTTATTAATTTCCTTGTAAAATCCTTTTCTTATATTTTAAGACTTCTATTTGGAATCATTTTCTTTTTATTTTTTGAATTATATTCTTGAAAAATTCCTATAATGCAGATTTGCTGTTAGTGAAACTTTCTCAGTTTTTGTTTATTTGAAAATGTGTCTATTTTACCCTCTTTTTGTATAATATTTAGCTTGGTCTTTTCTCAGCATTTTGAAGATATTATGTTCAGTTTTATGGTATCACCATTTTTGTATGTAAAAAACAATTGACTTTTGGCAATTTCATATGGTTCAGCCTAATATATTCTCTGGCTTTAAGATATTTTTATGGTCTGTAGTGGTCTGCTTTTTCACTATATTGTGTCTAAGTGTAGATTTCTTTTTATTTCTATGGCTTGGAATAATTTTCTGAATCTGAGGATTTGGTGTCTTTTATCAGTTCTGTAAAATATGTCATTATTATCTCTTCATCCATTGATTTTCCACTTTTCACTCTATTCTGTTATTTTAATATGCTGGTTAGACAGACATATGCTGAACACTCTTACTTAACCACTATATCACTTAACTTCTCTTTTATATTTTCTATCCTTCGGTTTCTCTATAATGGATCCTTGGCAATTTCTATAGTTCCATCTTGAGGTTCATAATTTTCAACTGTCTCTAGTATGCTGTTTTAGAAGATATTTTTATTAGAGAATTGTGGGTTTACAGAAAAATCATCCAGGAAATACAGAGTTCCCATTTATATCCCCCATTATTAATACCTTCCATTAATGTGGTACCTTTATAACAACTGATGGAAGAATATTGTTACAGTTGTTTAATCTACTATTTGATTTGTTGAGTTTATTTCGTTTATTACCTTTTTCATTTTCATTCTTTTACAAATATGTCTATTTGTATAGTCTCTTCTTCCTTTGTCATGCTTTAATTTGCCTCTTTATTTCTTTAGAAATATTACTCATTTCATATTCTACATCTGATTTTCCAATATCCATAGTTTTTGAAGATTTGCTTCTGCACTTCTTATTTATGCTGGTTCCTGTTCATGATTGCTTATGTCCTTGTATGTTAATCATTTTTCATTGTAATTTTGTAATTCTTGGAACTTGAGGAAATTCTTTGAGGCGTGTATTTAAAGTGCATTTCTCAAAAAAGATAGTACCTTGGGCAATACTATAATGGAATCACTTTAAACTCAATTTTCAGCTTGGGTTTTTTTTTTTTTTTTTTCAGGCCCTATAGGTGGCATAAATTTTAGTGGCAAACCTATGTTAATAAGGCTTGTGATCAAAAGAAGACTTCAAGGGAGAGTGTTTTCTTTATTTCTACTCCACCCAGAAAGAAGGTTGCACAGATATCCTTCCTTCTGTGGACCAGATTTGTTTTCTTGTTTCTCCATTGTGGATATCACTCTTCAGTAGTCCTGGCTTTAGGCAGGTGTCTCTGATCCTTCTGTATTCTGCTTTGGCCCCTAGTTTTGGCTCTGTTCCCCAAACACATGGCCAATTAAAACCCAAGCTCAAGACTACTATAATTGGCAGATACCTTGAGGGATAGTGCCAGCTCCAGTGCTCAGCTAACCCTCATAGAATCACATTTTTTTTTTTATTGTCTCCTCTATTTCCATTTCTTTACCTCCAGCTCAGTTATGCTCTGAGAAAGATTTTTTTTTAATATTTTATTTTGTATTTTTTTCTTGTTCTGAAGGGATTTCTCTGCACATGCTGTCTGTCATACCTCTCAAAACTGAAGGCTCAATTTAGGACACTTTCTGTTGTAACTTACAGACTATCCAGGTATGTTTGCCGAAAACAACAGAAAGAAAACTAGAAATTCCAAAAGTAGGGTAACTTTCCTGTTTAGTTTGATTTAGCAGGAAAATTATATCATCAAAGCCTTAGATCTTTTTTTTTCAGCCTTTTCACTCTGCCTTTCATGACATAAACTTCAATCCAAAGCTATCTTCCTGACATGTTCATAAAATAGCTACCAGCTATTCGCAGAGCTGCATGTTTACGTAGAGAATCCTTTCCCTAACTGTCAAATGAATTTCCTGAACTTTGCCTTATGGGCATCTACTGAATAAAATCTTTCAAGCAGAGAAATGCCATACACTGACTTACCAAGCTTAAGATACTTGAAACACTTAAACCTGTCCCTCTTTTAATGACAAATTACTTCCTGAAATCCCTGTTGCTAAATGAAGTCATTAAGCAATGAAACAAGTTTACATAATCTTCAAAATCCAACAATTTAAAAGCAAATAATATGTTTATACATAAAATATGATGTGAAAAGTGTTTATTTATTATTCTTTCTTCATTCTGTACCATTTTCAACATCAATTTTTCAACCTTTTGGGACTCAGATAAACCTGTACTCAAATGATATTTATAGTAAACATTATAATACTTTTAGGATAAAGTTAAAATTAAGCAAATGGGTACTTTGCTTAATTAATTAAACATATCAAAATCATGCATATATACAACAGACCAAGAGTTGCCAAAGTTGCAAAATTTTTATCCCTCTCGTTTGGCATACAAAAAGTCAAGCTTTTGGGTTTATCCAAACATTGCATGTACTTCAAATTGCATTCATATGAAATTATCAGATAGAAAATGTTGAGTAAATTGATGAACATGTTTTTAAGACCATTATGACAAAAATATTATTTCTATTTTTTTATTTAGCACATTGAAGGGGTGAAAAAAAACCATATAGGAAAAAACCATTGCCAGGAAATGGTATAACTTTTCAAGCATCATTATAGCAAAAGCAGACCATTTTATAGGAGATAGGTCTGTAGTATGGCAAAGAAGAAAGGCTTATTCTGATTAACTAAGACTAATCAGGGCTTGCTTGGAGATAGCAATAATATCAGTCTCCCTAAACCTCATGGCCAGTACACCACAGAAGGAGAGGAAGAGAAGGGATATCAATGAGACAATAATGCCTTCTTCAAGATTAAATTTATGTAGCTTTACTGCACTAAATAAATTTAATCTGCAGTGAGATGCCACCCAACTGATGATGGGAAATTTAATTTCAGTCAACAGAGGGATTCCCATCCTCTCTCCAGGTGATCATACACTCCAGAAAACCAAAGGACGAGCTGTTTAGTCAGTGATGGTCACCAGTATTGACACTCATCCATCTGCTCCCTAGTGATGCTATCAAGCATTGTCTTCCAATAGCCATCAAATACTCAGTTCTGGGTAGACCCTGAAATAAACCCCTTTGTCATTCATTTCACTGACTCTTGTCCTTGCTTCTCCTCAACAAAACATGATACATATGCCCACCCTCTTTGTCTAGCTCCTGGTCTTCTTCCCATTTTGTTCCGGCTCTTCTTGTTTCATGTCCCAAAAGCTTAACTTCTGGTTTTCTACTCCAATCCTAGCCTTTTTTTTTTTTATAGAACCTTTATTGAGCTATGATTCACATACCATACTATTCACCCATTTAAAGATTTCAGTATATTCATACAGTTGTGCAACCATCATGACAATCAATTTTTAAACATTTCACACCCTTAAAAGAAACCCCCTATCGGTTAGCAGTCACTCCTCATTTTCCCCTAACCCCCTTCCCTTTCTGCCCTAGATTACCACTGATCTACTTCATCTCTATAGATATCCCTATTCTGAACATTTCATATGAATGAAATCCTACAATGTGTGATATTTTTATGATGGCCTCTTTCACTTAGCATTATGTTTTCATGGTTCATCCATGTTGAAGTATGTATATGTACTTCATTTGTGTTTATCACTGAATAATATTCTATTTATGTGTATATCACATTTTATATACTTCATTTGTTTTTATCACTGAATCATATTCTATTGTATGTATATATCACATTTGGACTGTTTCCACTTTTTCGCTATTATGAATAATGCTGCTATAAATATTCATGGGCAAGTCTTTGTGTCGACACATGTTTTCATTACTCCTGGGAATATCTGGCCATTTGATCTATGTGCTTACATAAATTTCTGCAATTTTCTCCTCAAAGCTCTGTAAAGACTAAGCTGGAACTTATTCCTCTTGACAGTTTCACTCTTGGCTATTACCTCTGATAGCAACAGCTCACCCTGCCCCCAACATACACAGTCCCTGGAATCCAAACCCTGGGAACTGCATCTCTTGGCTGGTAACATACCTGGGTGTGCCTTTATCCCCCAGTTCATAAAACAATAGTTTCCTTGCTAGCTCCCATTGTCTGTCATCTCATCTTTGCAGGGCTGTAAGATGAAACTGAGGGAACATTTTCCTTGAGTGGCACTCTTAACTGTGAAGTATGGGAACAGGATGGCGCCAAGGAAAAGAAAAAAGGGGTGGGGGTTCGTAAGCACAAATATGTAATCTAGATTTTATGGTAGAGGTCACAAACTGGCTAACTCTACAAGTGTTGTGTTTGGCTCATGCAGTATGGGCTTATACTGTATTTTTTAACAGCTTTGTTGGGTATAATTTATATACCATAAAGTTCACTCTATTAAGTGAACAGTTTGTTGATTTTTAAATATAGAGTTGTACAGTCAGTATCACAATCAACCTTTAGAACATTCTCATCACCCAAAAAGATTCCTTGTGCCTGTCTGCAGTAAATTCCCACTCGTAAGCTAGTCCTAGGCAACCACTGATCTGCTTTCTGTATCTACAGATTTGCCTTTTCTGGATATTTTATATAAGTGGAGGCATTCAATATGCAGTCTTTTGCATCTGGCTTCTTTCAGTTAGCATGATGATTTGAGGCTCATCCATTTCAGTAAGCAATTCATTTTTATGGCGGAATACTACTCCATTATATGGATATGTCACATTTTGTTTATCTGTTCACCAGTTGATGGGCATTTGGGTTTTTCCAGCTTGGCATTACTATGAATAAGGCTGCTATAGATATTTGCATAAATACTTTTGTGTAGACATATGTTTTTACTTCTCTTTGTTGCATTCCTAGCAGTAGAATTGCTGGGTTGTATATTAAGTTTATATTTAACTTTCAAAGAAATTGCCAAACTGTTTACCAAAATGGCAGTGCTGGTTTATATTTCCACCATCAATGTTATGAGAATTCCATTTTCTTCATATCTTCACCAACACTTGTTATCGTTTGTCTTTTGGATTATAGCCATTCTTTTTGGATATGAAATAGTATGTATTTTATTTAAAAGTTATAAATTATTTGACTACATTTAAAATTTGGGAGAAAATTTGTGTATCTGGTCTCCTTGGAAGCATCCAGATGTTCTAGCAACACTGGATATCAGTCCTACAAGGCAACAATTGGCTGGAGCTATGTAATTGTCTTTCCCTTCAGACTAGACATGCTTTCTCCACTTTACTAGAGTCATATTTTATAAGCCTGACACCAAGGCTAAGTGTCAGTTCCTATTTTTCACTGTACTTATGCTGTTGTTTTTCTGGAGATTTGGAATGTATTGTGTTTCCATGTCTCTATCAAAAATGAAAAGTGAGACAGAGACAGCAATATAGTTAAGAAAAGTAGGAGAGGGCAGAGTCTCTGTGTCATTAGAGTCTACTCTTACATGTTTAATATGCAAGGTATGTCCTGTCTAAAGAATGCAATTTAAGACATCATTATGAAAGAAACCACAGAAAGATAATGCATGATAGAAATTTTAATGAACTGAGAAAAACAACCAGAATTTCAATGGAGTTCAATTTTGAAAGCAAATGAAATAAGTAATGCTACCATGAAAAGTAGTTATCTATTAATGAAAAAATATAAGGGGAGTTATAAATAATTTTTTAAATACATGTTTTGATTCTCTTATTTTCCGGAAAATTGTTTTTTTGGCAAGGAATAATTTACCACCCTTCTTAAGCTAAAATCAGTTTTCAGAATGGGAAATTATGAAAATTCCCTAACTGCAGAGTTTGATGAACCAATCTCAAATAATGTTCTCTAATGTCAATTTTTAAAAAATAAGCTAATGTTCTTCAATTTGTTTTTCACAATTAGTACTGATAGAATGAATGAAGAGTTATAAAACAAAATCATATAGTGCTACAATATAATAATAAAGCTAAATATGATGCTGTTGGAAAATTAAATTAATTCAAATATCTTGGGAATAATTATTCTAAATGTAAAACCAAACTATGTTTAGAAGTACCTACATTTGAGAACATCTGTTCTCCATTATGAAATGAAATACAACTAAACATTGTTCTCAATTAAGGGCTTCAAAGCTGAATTCTGTATTGTGCCTTCCAAAATGAAAACAAGGCCTAGTATATCTTGGGCAGAAAAAAAGATGTTAGTTTTCTAATTCCAAATCAAAATAATTGGAGTTAGAAATTTTCAATTAGTTTTTTAATTTTGAGTTTAATATATAACCTAAAATATCAAATCTATTTATGTTATGTTAAATTTATAATTTAGTTCTAGTTTAGTGAAAATATATTATTTTTTAGTCTATGTCTAGAGGTAAAGTGTCCTTATAATTTGGCTGCTGCACACACTTAATGTTACATGCCTGAACCTTTGAAGCATTTGATTTTTAACCCCTGCGTAAAGGGAAAGTGTAAGGCATCTTTTGTATTTCTTCACGATCCCCAGCTCAGATCATCAGGATGGAGAACGCATGGCAACACTGAGAAAACAACACTCAGAAACAGGGAATCTCCATTTGTCATTTGCTGCGAAGTACAGTTAGCAGGGACTAGCAGGAGGTGGGTGTTTAGCCAATGGAGAAGGGAGGCCAAACATTTAGTCAGCATCCTCGAAACCCAGGATGAAAATGCCTGAGCTGGTAGGTAACTGCGAAAAAAGTCATCACTTTTATTTGTTTCCTTACTTGTTTGTTATTAGTAGCTCATGGCTCTGGAAGCTCAGCACAGGCGTCTCACTCACCATCCTTCCCGCAACAGCCTCTCTCCCAGGCCAGGAAACCTCAAACTCTGCTTCTGAAGAGAGCAATACCTACTTTTGACAGAGTGGTAAAAATGTTTCCTGTATTCCATGTGGCTAATTACATATTAGTTTATAATGGAGCATTCCCTGCTTCTGACCCCTGCAGCAACTGATCTGTGCTCTGAAATATCTACTTTGATTACCTCTTTTATCTTAGCACGAAGAGAAGCTAGAACTGGCATTTATTGGTCATAAAGTTATTCATTCTGCTTTACATTCAACTAGTGTTCAACTTCATAACCTCCTGTGGCAGTGAGTTTCACAGGTTGGCTAAATGTGGTATAAAGTAATGGTTTCACTTGCTCTAAATTTATCAGCCATTAATTCCACCAGATGACATTTCCTTCTTCATTGACATGATGGAACATTCAGTTCTTTGGCTGAGAGAACAAACAAAACCCTCTGTCAGGCTCTCAGATGCTTAAAATCACCACTTGCCATTTTCTCTTTAGATATATTACCGTGATTTGATTGACTTGAAGAAAATCTTAAATTATTCCTTCTAGCTTGCCATCATTGTTTTCAGATTTTACTTTCCTAATCATCTCAAATGTTATGTTTCTTATTAGGTGGGCTCATGAGGTGGACTCATGAAGCGACATATGTCACGTTTGGTAAGATTAACATTAATTTGTGTGAATGGCGCACTGAGGGATCCTAAATATATATTGTCATTTGATGATAACTCACAATAAATTGTCCATGGCCATCACTTCATCCAGCGAGTAGGTGACAGGACACATAACATGGTTTTAGTGCAATTGCATTGGTTCTATGCCTGCAACCGTGCCCTCCCTCCAATTCTTAAATTCAGTCTCTGCTTTATGAAACTCCTCCATTGGGGTGCAATTTCTTTGATCCCTATTCTGACTTAAATTTCTTCAAGTAGAGGTGTTATTTAAGCTCCTGTCAGCCATTTTCATTTGAACATAAATGGTGATGATGTATGATGACTCTTTTCCTTCAAACCAGTTGTTTTCAAATTCTGTTCTGCTGTCTCCTTGGGTTCCAACCAGGTGTCCTTAGGGATCATGGCAGGATAAGAATTCAGATGGACTGGGTTCCAGTCAGAACAACTTTGCTATTACCTACTAGATGTTGAGCTTTTGTGTCAATTTAATGTGAAAAAAGGTTTCAAATCTTTTTTTTTTTTCTGGTATATCTCTGTTTTAAGCTCTCAGGGTAGCATGAGGCCTAGCATGGATCTCCAGTACCTTTATGCCAGTACCCTTAGTGAACTCTCTCACGTTCCACATTTTCCCACTTAGCCCTTGCTCCTGATTTGGGCTTTCTTCCCAGCAAAGGCCTTTTCTGCCCTCCCAGACTATATCCAGATCTACTCTCCTGCCTCCTCTCCCAATGCTCATGCTGGCCCCACTAAAATAGAAAAAAAAAATAAGAATAGAAAGAAAAGCAATGAATAGCGATGTACATACTTCAGCTATTTCCTCCTTTCCTAAATTATAGTATTTGTAGAAAATTATTTAACTTTAGGAGCTTTAGAATAGATTCCTCTGCAAATGGAAAGTATGTTATGTTATATTATAAAATTAAATACTTTCAGAGACCTAGAGAGTTGAAGTTGTATAAAAGCATATTAATTAATCTAAAATCACTGGAAAACAAGAAAAAAATTAAGTACCTAGGAACATTGAAAAACTGGACATAATTTGTAACAAATTAGAAATAATCAAAATAGACAGTGAATAGATTGATTATCAGATTGGTGGAGGGAGCTGATATTTTTAGTTTTGAAGGACTAGAAAAAAGACATATATAAAGATATAGTGATTTGACTCTACAAAATTGAAAACTTCTAAACTGTAAAAAAATTTTAAAACTTAAAAAGTTGTCGATGAACTGGGAAAAGAGGTACATAAAATTTGACTAAGGATTGATTTTGTAAAGTATATAGAGGGTTTATCAAGTACAGTTCTTGATTATAAACAACAGAAATCAACTTTAGCCAAGGACAAAGACATGGAGAAGGAGAAGGAATTTGTTGGAATTAAATCATATGATGTTACTTGCAAAACTAAAGGAAAGACTGAAAAAATCAGGTCTTGGTAAAACTGAGAACCATCGTTACGGAACTATGGGTTGCAGAAACTCTAATGGCTGGGAAGTCTTCAGGAAGCTGTGGGCATCAAGATGTAGTTTTCTATTCTTGTTTCATTCTTCTTAAAACTCCAGGAGTGTCTAATTGGCCAGGGGTGGGTCATGCTTGATGCCCCCTCAATGCAGCATGCAGAAGGGATAGTTCACAAAGAAAAATCCAAGTGCTAAAGGGAAAGGACTGGGGCAGGCAAAAGGAACCAATATCCACCATGGGACTCAATCACATTTTTGGAAGAACAGTGAAAAAAACTCAGTATGCAGTACAAAGTAATATAGGAGAGGAAAATATTCAAATCCCATAAAGAATAAAATTATATTAGAAATGATAGTGGGAAAATTATATTAGAAATGATAGTGGGCAAGAAGATTACTTCTCAAATTTTCTTTATAATTTCTGCTACAAGTGTTTAAGATTTGTATTTTTTCTGTCTTTTGTAACATAATACAAAAGTTTAAATGTTTTGTTTATTTTTGTTTTGATAAATATTAATTTTTATTATTAAAGCAAGATGACAAGTGAGAGAAAAATTTAAAGGAACAAATGTCATATTTCCCTCAACTTACCATAAAATTTTCAATCATGCATGCTGTTGACATGAATATTTTAAGAAGATTAGAATCATAGTGTAATGCCATTTTCTTACCTTTTTACTTGCTAGCCTATCACCACACTCAATGGAACATTATACAACTATTAAAAATGATTATTAGACAATATTTATGATAGGCTAGAAATAAAAAAGTATTTAGTTTTTGTAACACTGTTGTGAACATCTTCATACAGACAGTTTTTTCTACTTTTAGATTATTTCCTTAGGAATAAGAAAATGATACCAAAAAGTAGGAACATTTTGAGGGTTTCTGATAAAAATTATTTTATTGCTTTCCAAAATGTGTCTGTCCATTTACACTGCCACCTTTGGAATAAATGCACCAGTTAAACACAACCTTACCCCAGGCAGGGGGTGTTATTCTTGTAATGTCTTTCCTTGACAAATTTATGTTATATGTGTTATCACAATAAAAATGGCAGAAATGAATAGTTTGCTTAAAAGCCTCAGAAAATTTTACATATATATATATATATATATATATAATCAGAATAATTACATATGTGACAAAATGGCATTGCCTCTAATTTTAAGGGATCTCAAACAGTGGAGAAAATATATGAAAATATTTATTAAATGAGGAAATAACTTGAAATTAGGAAAAGAACTGAGAACTAAGGTACTGACAATCTTTGAAATCATCTTAAACAAATTCTTAAGACATGGGGTTCCTGTCTTCCAAGAATGTTCTATCTAGTTCAGAACTGAGATATAACCACATGAAATAAACAATGCAAGCTGATAAACTATTCAGGGCTGAATCAAGAGGTTTTTTTTACCACTCTAAACAGGCAGAGGAAGTACTCAGTCTTGACAGAATTTGTTTGGAAGGCTTCATTAGGGAAGGAAGAAAGAGAAAAATAAGGCAGTATTTGTCAAAATGTGATGTGAGAAACATCTGCAATTAGTTTGAACCATTGGGTAACTGGTTTGAAAATGCGAAACCAGCATTTTAACAAGATTTCCCAGGTGATTTTTGTGCAAGGAAAGGTTTGAGAGCCATTTCCAGGCAGCCGGGAGTCAGTGGTAGGAACCAGCTGAATTGCAGCAGTAAGGGGCATGATGCAGTCCAGAACAGTCCATAGAAGTCGACCCTTCAAATAACACAATGTGGGACTAACAGGATAAGATTCCTCAGCAAAAGAATCGAAGCAGAATAAAGTTTCCCACATAAGGAGGAGAATATAATGATGACATTTAACCTTATGTCACCACGGATTGGAAACAGCTGTGCCAGGGAAAGGAATCGAGGGTTCTGTGAAACTGTGAGTCAAGCTGGTCCTTTTAATGATGGCTTCTAGACTTAAATAGGGTATCTTTTAAAACTTCCCAAGGTAAAACCCTTAATTCAAATGATTCATCATTAGAGAAAAAATGCAGATGATTTTGTAACTAGACTAAAATTTCCCATTGCTTTTGCCTTGGAGATTACTTTCTTTTTCATATTCAAACTCAGTTTATCAAGTTGTACTATTACATCTGAATATCTTATAGGAATTATTCAATTATAGTCTCATTGTGACAGTTCAACTGAAAAAATAATAATATATAAATTTGAATCTGTCATTTTGACAGTCAGGTCTATATGGGATTTCCTTTGAATAAAACTCCTGGGTCCACTGTTCTATTCTAGGGAGGCTTTCCCATACCCTCCCATTAATCCCAGATCTCAGGAACTTGGTTCATTCTCTCCTTTCTCTCCTGCTGCTTTGGCTCTCAAGACAATGTAGAAGTAGGACACAGTCTTGTTGCTTTTCTATCTCTTCTTTGACCCAGAATTAAAGGATCATATACCCCTTTTATTTTAGAGTTTTGCTACAAAATATTCTGTGAGAGAAGGGAACAAAGACAATAGACAATGGGGTGTTGAAAGATTGAAGAAATCTCCTGAAGCTCATGATAAATATCATTTTGCTGTTCTGTACAGCATTTGGGACTGGTCTTTTTTTCTGGCTTCTTCATGAACTTACTTTTTTTATATTCTGATGAAGTCTCTGTATGGTATTTTCTGTATTTTTTATTTTTTATTTTTGTATGCTGTATGGTGGGTGTGCTGGTTTGAAAGGAAGTATGCCCCCTAGAAAAGCCATGTTTTAATCAAAATTCCATTTCATAAAGGTAGAATAATCCCTATTCAATACTATATGTTTGAAACTATAATCAGATCATCTCCCTGGATGATGTGATTTAGCCAAGAGTGGTTGTTAAACTGGATTAGGTGACGACATGTCTCCACCCATTTGGGTGGGTCTTGATTGCTTTATTGGAGTCCTATAAAAGTGGAAATGTTTTGGAAAATGAGATTCAGAGAGAGCAGAGAATGCTGCAGCACCATGAAGCAGAGATTCCACAAGCCAGCAACCTTTGGAGATGAAGAAGAAAAATGCTTCCCGGGATGCTTCATGAAACTGGAAGCCAGGAGAGAAAACTAGCAGATGACGCCATGTTCACCACGTGCCCTTCCAGATGAGAGAGAAGCCCTGACTGTGTTCACCATGTGCCCTTCCACTTGAGAGGGAAACCCTGAACTTCAATGGCCTTCTTGAACCAAGGTATCTTTTCTACAGACTTGTTTTAATTGGACATTTTCTCAGGCTTAAAATTGTAAACTAGCAACTTTCCCTTGATAAAAACCACTCCATTTCTGGTATACTGCATTCCAGCAGCTAGCAAACGAGAACAGTGGGGGTCACATTTCATTCTTTTTCCATGTGACCATCCTGTTATTGCAGCACCACTTCTTGAATTTGTTTTTTTTTGGAAGTACATGGGCCGCAAATCAAACCCAGGTCTCCTGCATGACGAGTGAAAATTCTACCACTGAACTACACTTAGCTTCTTTTTTTTTTTTTTTGAAGGGGGAATGTATTAAGTTGCAAGATCATAGCTCCAAGGCCATGAAAATGTCTCAATTAAAGCAAGGCTATAGAAATGTCCAAATTAAGGCACCAAGAGGCCACCCTCACCCAAGAAAGGCCAATGAAGCTCAAGTTTTCTCTCTCAACTGGAAAGGCACATGGCAAACATGATGATGTCCGTTAGCCTTCTCCCCAGGCCTCCCATCCCATGAAGCTCCCCCGGGGGCACCTTCCCTCTCATGCCCCCAGGCTCCAGTGGTTCATATGGCTCTGACCCCTCTGTATTTTTAAAAACTTTGGGGCATAGGGCTCACATCAGTGTTCCCTCTCCCCTTCTTCAAAAGTAGCATTCATACGTATATAGAACCATCTTTCTAACTTGATGTCCTATAGATTCAGGGGTGAGATAAAAGGTGAGAATTTTTAGGGCATTAAAGTGCCTCTAATTTGTACTGCTGGGCAGCCTTCTCACCCAGTCTCCTGTGTTCTTTATTTACCTTGGAAAGTGTGACTTAGGTCAACCATAGAGATTTTGATCAGGCCCCCTATCCTTTTTAGAACTATGGGAATTCCTAATTTCCTTGGAGCTCATGAGGGACATTTTCATTTTGATCAGAGGAAAAACATTTTTGTTCTCTCCTCAGCTGATTTTGAGTCCTTCTCTGTGCCTTTCCATTGGTCCAGTCTCATCTTCTTTCATCATCCTGCCTCCAAGCATCACCTTGTTCCTGAAATGCTGACTGACCCTTTAACAGTTTTCAGGCTTCCTCCTTTAATCACACAAACAGCTCCCAAAACTCTATTCTGAGACTCTAGAGAAGACAGATGGCAAGTAGCCCCACAGTTCTCCTCACCTAGAATTCCTACAACTCCCTCTTCAATTACCACCTTGCTGAGTGCATTTACCACTCTATTTGTACCCAATGAAAATAGTCTTATTTCATACAACATGGATTTGATTGTATGGCAGGCATATCAATGTTTCTGTTGTCATTCATTAATTGAAAGCCCCAGATCTATTTCCCTGGAGCACCTGCCTAATGCTCCATAAAAGGGGAGCAAGCAGTGAATAGTCTTGTGAGAAAAATGTTTTGTGTGCTATATATATCATGTTTTCCTAATGCTCTACATATAATTATTAAGAATAGTTTGGTATTTGTATTTGCTTCACAGATGTCCTTAAATTCCCAAAGGAATTGTGCTTCTAATAAATACTACAAATATGGGGTGGGGGTGGGGGCAAAAGGTGTTCTAGAACAAAATTAGGAAAGAAAGTACAGAAGCATATTTTCCCCATTGCAGAGCACACCTTCTTAAATGAAACCAAATGCTTCTATAAAGGTTTAGCAGTATGGAGCCCCAAAATTTAAAAATTTGGGGAGTACATTTTTCTACTCATGGTATTTAGAAGTTAATTTAGAAATATACAATCAATATAGATTCAAAATACAATCAGTAGAAAATTTGTATATGCATATTTGGGGAAAATAACCTAATTTAAAATTTTTAAATGTCTTTAAGATCCATATAATTTTGGAGAGTTTGATCAAAATATCAAATATTTATATTGTTAATTGTTACCTTAATTTAATATTTATATTATTAATTGTTACCTTAATTGAGACTATTTTGAAACCTTAAAATTTTCACTCTAGTGAACTAAATGTTTTTTACTACCAATCCAGTTTTCATTTTTCATAGATAGATAAATAATTAAAATATGGAAACAATTACATTTTCAATATCTATAAATAATATATTTTACTATAAACCAGATATCATAATCACAGTATAAACCAAAAGCCTCTAAATTCATTTATTAGAGCTCTGTTGGTACATTAAAAGTCCTGTCAAACAGGAACCTACCTAGATTGATTTTATCTACTAATTTCTTGAACGAAGGCACATAATATTTTTTTTCTTTATCTTATGCTTTTGGAGCTCATAATATTTTAAAGGAAACCTCAAGGAGAAAAAAAAAGAGAGAGAAGAAAAGAAAAGCAGTTTCACTACTAAAATGGCAAGGTAAAATAGCCCCATGCAAATAAAATTATTTGATGATAAAACATTTTCCACCCTGAAGATGCTCCCTGAAAAAAATACATTTCTATGATGATAAAAATTCTGGAAAACCGCATAATATTATTCTTATTTTCCGATTGTACATTACCATATTAAAAGCTCAGAGAAGTTCTAAAATTAAACATTTTTTCCTGTGTTTAACCCAGGTGTTTCCCACAACTTATTTGACTAAAGAATCTTTTTTCTTCCCCATAAAACCTATTAGCAGTATGGAGGAAAATGCTTAGCCTCTAAAGAATGAGACAGCTTCAGCTATGTCTCAGCATTTGAAAGTTGTTTTTAGATTTAGAGTCTTTATTATATCCTCAGCCACCCTTCTTTATTCTGCATTTCCATATTTACTTTTGGATAAAAGTGTAGCTGTACACTGCATGAATGGTGTCACCGAGACACTCCTTACTGTAAATGTCAAGTTGATTAAACATTCATTTGAAGGAATGGTATAGCACGTCTGACAATACACATTTCACTTAGCTTGGGGGTTAGAAATGACTGCATAAATCCCAGGGGGCAGATCTATGATCCTCCAGGCTAAAATAAAAACTGTTTAGCTATTATGCCTCCACTATATGTGAGCTATAGGCCCATCTCACACGACGAGAGGAACAAATGGCTCAGTTGCAAACTGCTTTTAAAGTACTAGAATAAGAGCAGTGAAGACAGGTAAATGAGAACATTTCTATGCACATGCAACGTTAATATTGCATCAAGACTGAGTCTGTGTGGACTGCATTTAGAGATACACATAATAGCTGCAGAAGAGACTACATAAAATACAAGATGAATCATTGTTACTACACAAAAGCCTCTGAAATTATGCAGGGAAAATCTAAGTGGTAAAGTCTTGGGTAATAACCAGGAAATGACTGATTTTCCACCAGAAACATTCTGTTAATTACTTCAAGGCTCTACAGGCAATTTTAACACCTTGTAAGGCTGTCATCATGATCCATTTACAATAACGACAATTTCTCTCTGAATATTTGACAATGCATACATTAACTCCTTTCTTATTATATATATTTGCCACAATTATGACTGAATATTTGAATGCATGGCTATCTTTTACTAAATTGTAAGCTCCTTGAGGGTGGTGGTGATATTTAAATCTATTTGGTATGCCCTTTTGAACCTGGCCCAGATTTAGTATAATTTTCATACATGTTTGTGGAATTAAATTAAAGTGCATAACTGGTCCTGTTCTGTTTGTGTTCAACATTTTCTGGAGAAAGAACTCTATTTGTACACCACTATCATTGAAGAAATTTCGAAGGCTAAATTCTTTTCTCATTTGAAAAAGTGATGGTTTTCACAAACACATATGTGGTGCTGTTAATTTGGTCTATTCCTTAAAGAAGGTAACGTCTCATAAACATGCAGGCTTGTCTATGTGAAAGTGGAAAAACAAAACACATGAAGAGAAGAGATGGCACATTTATTAAATATTAAATTTAGAATGTTTTTTTGCATTTCTGTCCACCAGAACCCAAAGTCAAAGTGAAGTTCTTTCTTACCACTTGGATCTTATCCTCTTATCATGCTTGACTCTTCATTTAACTGTTCAGTGAGTGCACAGTGAAGATCTTCCCTGTGTTAAGACTTGCTGCTGCAGTTGCAAGGCTTCTACTCTCTCGGCCTACCACAGAACATGCACTTCAGAAATGTTTGTTGAATGAATGAAGGAAAAATAACAAGACCTTCCATTTATGTAGCTTGCTCAATATTAAAACATGGTGTCACACACATTATTTACTTTCATTTAATCAATCCATTTGCATTTGGCATTATTGTGTTAGACAGAATTTTCCAGGCAATAAGTGTTAATCATTCAAAGCAAATTAGTCATGGCTCCTGTGCTGAAAGGACATAAAATTCACTAGGGAAAATATTATAGCCAAAGGGAATTATACTTTTTGAGAAAAGTGTCAAAAATGTGTAATACATTAACAAAGATTAGAAATAAGTTATTGTGAATAGATCTCTTAAATTCTCACAACCACCCTGTGAAGTTGGCAGATTTTCCTGTTGGCAGACCAGGGTACCCCGAGGTTGAATGACTTGCCTGGGGTCATGTATCTAAAAAAAGAGGCAGCTGAAACTGGAACTGGGACCTTTTCTCTTGTAGTACAGTGTTTGCTCTGCTCCCCAATGCTGAACAAATGTGGCAGCAGCTCTCTTTGTTTCAGACAAAATTTTTTATAAGGCTGGAGGTGAGGTTAGATTTGAAAGAGTTTTGAGATACAAAGTGCGAGAATGTTCATAGAGGAAATAATGGCAATGAAAAACAAAAAAAAGGTATGACTTGGAATGAAAGGATAAAGCAAGAGACTCTGAGAAAGTGCTTTCCTTGATTATTGTGGAGCATGGAGGAAATCATTACGGTTAAAGGTCAGGGGTGGCCTGGAGGCTGATACATACAGTATGGAGACTCCTGCTTACTAGAATGCGTGCCCTGAGTGGGTATGGGTGAGTGTGTGAAAGAGAGAGAGGATGAGAGAGAGTAAAATAATAGCAATAGCAAAGAAATACCATTTTATCTGCACTACGCTTGGTATTTATGTTTGTGCAGAGACCTTTCTATAACAGATATTCTTCCTGCCTTCTGACCTCCACTCAAACCCTATTCAAAGTACAATATGGTAAAAAAAAAAAAAAAAAAAAAAAAAAAAAGGAACTGTTAAATATATGAACTTGAGACTCCTGACAAAGTTTGTAAAAACTTACCATGAGTGTGTTCAGCTGCCCGTCAGTACTTTGGAGATTCCTGTGTCAGAAAGACCTTCCTGTAAAGCAGAAAGCATTTACCCTTCACTCCTATAGATGGTTTAATAAAATATGGAATATTTTGTGCATAAAATTGTGCAGACAGTAAATATTATAAAAATATTAGTGTTGTTAAATTTATTCTTCCTTCTTTCCCCTAGCCACCTCTACACTAAATAAAGAATCTAATAAATATGGCAGCTTTAATATGCATTTTTCAATTTTTTTTATATCTTAGGCCTGAGATATAGACAGTTTACCTAATTTAATTAACATTGATGTTGGGTGGTGTGACAGTGGCTCAGTGGCAGAATTCTCTCCTGCCATGCTGGAGACACAGGTACAATTCCCGGTGCCTACCCATATGAAAAAAAAATTAACATCGATGTTGTGTTATTGTTTATGCTGAGTAAATTTGGTTTTGCTTTGGTTCTAGGAATTACAATAGCATTCAACTTTTAAAATATCTAAGTATTTTATTTTGTATTATATGTACATCAAACTATTGCAGTGTGTATTACAAGGTTATTATATATGTATTAACTTACAGAAAATAAAAAAATACTAAATAAAACTCTTTTTATGAATAGCATATACATAGGACACTAGAAATGTGGGTTCTTATGCTGAAAGTATTTAAAACTTTGTCATGCATCACAATTTGAGACCAAAAGAAACAGAAAACAAAGCCAAAATGAAACCAAGTTGTATAAATTGAAGCTTATATTTTATAGAAGGTACTGTGAAAACTACTGAACTTATGGGAAGTTGAATGTCTTACACATATTTTAATACCTACCCAGAAAGTGATTTTTTTGGTCTGAGGATGTGAACTGAGCTTTTTGAGGGATTTCTAGCCCATTTGTGAAAATTAGCCATGTGTTATGTGCAAATAAAATCTATCTAAATTCAAAGAAAACCAAAGTCCAAACACTGCTAATTATATATTAAACCAAAAAATATATATTGAGTTCTGCTAAATCCATAAAAAATGAATTGGAAATCTGAATAAAATTCATTGAATTATAAAAATGTTTAACACAACTTAATATTTTTAAAATGCATTTGGTTATTAAACTTTTTCTGCTGGGACCCATTTACCAGTTCCAGGGTGGATCAGTGCACTGATTGAGACTCCTCAATCATTGATTGACTGATTTACCAAGATCAAACCAAAAATTCTCTCATGATGAAAAAATGCTTATGGCACTGATGTAGTCAAATTTCTTGACTGTCAAGATCCAGGAACTTATGAGATGAAGCAATGAGATAATGTAAAACAAACAAAAACCAGAATGAGGGTGGTTTTATAATTGGTTGGACTGTTCAGTAAAGTCATCAGAGGCCCAGGCACTTTCCATCCTTCCATTTTACCATTACTGGATGCTCGTTTTCTTCCTTAGATTTGTAAACTTACAGTCACAAGATGGCTGCTTCACTTCCAGAAATCAAGTTTTTACCTAATGTGCCTAAAACAGCAAAGGAGGGAAGGAAGCAAAACAGTTCTCTAGTCATATGCATGCTCTTGAGGAAGAAGAAAATCTTTCCCAGAAGCTCCAAGTGAACTTACCTTATGATTTATTAACCAAAACTGGGTCACATGACCATCCCAAGAACAATTAATGGGAAAGGGGAGCAGGGTTAACATGATATATTTAAACTAATCATGATCCATCTCCTGGAGCTTGGCACATTGTCCCCTATTCCCACCCCCCAAAAAATCAAGATTCTGTTAGCAAGGAGGAAGAGGGAAACATTTGGCCGTGTGGTATGCCAACAACCAGTGTCTGCCACATTCATTGCCAAGAAGAGTCACCAAAAGTGCTTAGACTCAAGCACTTTTGGACGTAAGAATGGTCCTTCTGAAGGTAAGGGCAAAGAAGGGCCCTTATTTGTTTACTATCTTGCTCAGAAACTCTCAAGGCCTCCTGAATGGGCCCATACTTGCATTTGAAGACTTAAGGGAACCAATAAAATGTAGGAAAGAAAGATCTGTCTATAAATTAAAGAAAAGAAATAAAGCAGACATATCTACTAAAAATAAACAGAGGACAGTGTGACACTGGCTCAGCAGGCAGAATTCTTACCTGCTATGCCAGAGACCTGGGTTCAATTCCCCATGCCTGCCCATGCAAAAAAAAAAAAAAAGAAAAGAAATAAAAAGCGAACAGAGAGCTCCTCTCTGTGGGTATATGCCCTTACACAAGGGCATGCACATATATACTTGACTTCTATAGGAAGCCCATAATTTTATTTGAGATGTTTTTACTGTTAAAAATCAAGAGGTAGAGGATGACAAAACGAGGTTCATCAAAAATGAGGCAAAAGAATTCTGCAAGGGGCTGTAGTGATAACTTCAACAAACCAGAGTGCTTTTCTCTGCAAAACTAATACTTGGTATTAATCCGTATTTTGAGAATAATGGGGAACGCAACACTTGGCCAAATATAATGTTGATAATTGTAGAGATGCATGAACTTCAGTTGTCATCTTCAGAATATAAGAAACATAAGATATAAAAAGCACACACCAAACTAGAGTAATAAATACTACATACAATATAAAGGGAATGAAAATCTTATATATTAAACTCCAGAATTGTTACTGAGGACTGGATAAACTACCTTGCTCCCTGCATGATCTTCTTCCATTTTGGAAGTCACCCCTGGTACTCTCTACTTTCAGAAAGTCCCATTGAATGAGCTGCTGAAAATGGTCCTAATTAGGAATTTAGTTGATCTAAGTTACAGGGCCCAGTAAAAATATAATGTCAGGAGTCCCTTAGATAACCACCAGGTTCAGTGATTCTTTACAAATATGACTCAACAGATAGTTGTATTCATAGCTCTGAATCATTTAGTGAAAGGAAACAAAGCAAAATTAGTAAGAGAAAAAGTACATGTGGGTGAAGTCTGGAAGAAACCAAGCACAGCTTCCACGATTCCTCTCTCAATGGAATCACTCAGAATGTGCTTAATTCCTCCAGTAACAAGATGTAACAACACGTGTGAAATATTGATTATCAGGGAAGCTTATTACACAGTGCCCAAGATTTTTATTGAGATTGGTCACTTATGTACCCTCTGACTAGCACGTACCAAAGTTCAGAAGGAAAGCAGGTATTCCAGATAAACCACATTGTTTGTACAGTTTAGGCACAGTAAATTACCCTTGTCAATTAGGGAATGGTGGGAACACTTCAAAAATCCAAATTCCCAGATGCCAACCAAGGGCCAACCTTACAAATAGGACTTTCTAAGGAAAGCAGCCTCAGGCCTGCTATGTTAACTCTTTTCTGCACAGAGACAAAAGGAGAGGGCCTATTCCATAAAGGATGGTTGGTAGGCTGACAATAAAAAGTCACAAAAAGAAATCTAAAGGAATCATAGGTAAAGGACCCAAGCTGGGTTCTTTTAAACATGAAATTTGCTTACCATTTTATCCCAATATGCAGCACTTTGCCTAGCACTTATTTTGTTGAATAAATAAGTAAATGTAGCTTTCCTTTCCTCTCCTGCCCCTTTTATCCTACAGAAACTGTTCGTGCTGATACTGACAGAGGACTAGTATAATAACAGCTAAGTATGAGAGAACACACAGTGGGCTTGTACAGCTCTCTAGAGGCAATTCCTAGACAGAACTTCCTGTCCTGGGCTGGGCAATGGCATCATCCTGGAGTTAGTGTGGATATATATGCACACTGAGTGTCCCAAATGAAAAACACTCATCTCATGCTCCATTGAATGCCAGGTACTTATATTCTAATGTCTGCCAAAAAAGTCTATCTTGTTATTTTATGCTTATGCTTATTATCCTGTGTTCCATTTGGAGGTAACTAGGACTCAAGCAATAAACCTTTTTAAGTGATGATACATGAAAACTTTCCTGCTATATGCCTGGACTCTCCTAGAAAACAAGGTATAACTTCAGCTACCCCTAAGGTGACTAGTGTTTATAAAAAAAAAAAAAAAAAAGCTTTTTTACTTGTTTTAAGGTCAAGTTCAAAACCTTTGTGTTTGTTGTAGTTATGTTTGTTGTTTTGTCAAAGGCCTTTGACTGAAGCAGACCCACCAATTCGCTCTTCCATTTGCTTCTTCCCTCGGCTAACTGCTTGGTGATGGCAAAGTCTGCCACCAGAGCTTCATGCATATCTCTGCTACCTGCAGCTACTGTAATTTGACAGCGGAAAGTGGTCCCCAGAGTCTTTGGGTACAAGGAGCTTCCAATTCTTCATGTCCTTTTCAGTCAAAGCAGGAAATATTTTGTTTGATGCCAATTTTATTTATTCCCTTTCTGCAAAATATAGGTGAAATATAGGTGTTGCAAAAAAAATTTGCAATAGCAGCAGTGGTTCATTTGGTGTAAAAAGCCTCCGGAACTTTCTGTACTTGGTTAATTCAGGCTCTTATTTACACTTCTAAATTCTCCATTTCTCTTTGTGTCCACAACATTGTTTGTAAAAATAACAAAGGCTCCCCTATATCTTGCTTTCTTATCTTACAATAAATAAGCAAAGGTCTTTATTTCTAGTTTTCTTGAACCAGTAACCTTGCTAAGCAGCAAATATGAGCAGACAGACACACTGGTCTGCAATATTTTGTGCTTATGTGAAGGTAAGGAGCTGCCCTGAAAAATATGAAAACTGGGTGTTTGGTGACATAGTCACCTATTCACCTTCTTTCCGTTTCTCTCCCCCACTCCCTTCCCTAGAGAAAATGACTGAACCATTCCCCATGGAATAGTGATGCTGATAGAAACACATTCATTGTGTTTTCCCTATTTGTTCTCACCATGATGCTTTTTATACCGACTCCACATTAAGTAAAATATGATCTAATTTAAGTAGCTTTATATGTTCACCTGATATACCTTGACTATTTGAAGAGTTTCTTAAGTGTTGCTTTTATTTTCCATCCTCCAAACCACTTCTGATATCACTTTCTACACAAAAATTTTAGTGGTTTCTCACTGTCCTCACTGTAGGCCCAGTGCCTTACTCTGACATTCATAGCTGTCTCCAGTCAAGCACCAACCCCCTTTACATTTACTTATACATTATTTATTATTTTTATCCTTATCTAACACTTGATTAACTCATTTATTGATGTATTCATTCATATTTTAGCAAACTTTTGGATTGTCTATTTTGTTTCAAGTATTGGGCCAGGAGGATATAAAGTAGAAAGAAGGGAAAAGAAAAGAAAAAACATGCTTCTTTTCCCCCAAAAAGGCTTACCATCAAGTTGGGGAGAAAATTATAGTGGAATTTAATCAATTTAATAAGTGCTATGATGGAGGTATACACATGATACCACGCATTAAAGAATTAATAGATAGCTTAATTCACTGGGTCCACAAATATTTGTCAATCACCTACGATAATGAAAGCAACAGAGGAACACATGAAAGATCTAAATCAAAGAGGGGAATTGTGGAAAGTTCTCAGAGGAGATAATGCTTCATTCAGTCATTGAGGACTGACTGAGCATCCAGGCCCTCTGCCAGCTGCTGTCAATATGCTCCTGGTAAAATGCATGCCAACCATCTTTCTGCTAGCTGCATTTCCTCATCTAGAATACGTTTTTATTTTAAAATACCCCCAACATTGAGAATTAGTCCAAAATGTACCTCTTCATCTGCTGTGATTTCCCCAGGCCAGAAGGAATCTGCCACTCTCCTGATTTCCTGTAGCATGACATGCTTTCCTCATGGCACTGCTTTTGTTATAAATGAATACCCAAAGTGATGCATTCTTCTCTCCAGAAAGAAACCCTGTGAACAATTTGGCGTGTATCACCCAGAGCTTTCTCTTGGAGTTTACACACACACATGCATATATATGCACACACACACTTATGATGGAGGTTAATATTTTTTTCATAAGTAGAGTCATACTTTACACCTTGTTTTATAATTACTTATGAAGATTATACTTGAACAGTTCACGTAAGTATATACAATGCGTACTTTTTAATGGTTAGTTAGTTGTCCTTTGAAGAACATTTATTTTCCAACCTTCCATTGTTAAAAATAATGTACATTTAAATATATCTTCATGTACATTTGTGACTATTTCTATAGATAACTTTCTAGATGGGAAATTCCTGTATCAAAGAGGGTGCACATTTAAAATATTGGTAGATATTGCCAAATTGTCCTCCGACAGGCTCTCCCAGTTTAAATTCCCACAAAGTCTCTTCCTCAAATGCTCATCTAATGGTACTTTGCACATTTTTTATCTCCTCTACTTGATGAGAACTTATTCTCCTTGGGGCAGGTACCATGCATTTCAGATCTTAGCATTCTGGCCCTCCTGGCACAGAGCAGTGCATGACACATAATATAGATCTGATAAATATTTGTGGAGACAAAATGAAATATACATATTTAAAATACCAGGTTTCTCCTGGAGACAAGGAAGGAGCCATTTGGTCTTTGTGGAAGATTCTGATGTGGTCCCTGTAGATTGGAATGATATATCTAGTCCCTAACTAGGTGCTTGGTTTATATTAATAGCACACTCTAGCTAGATGCATTCTTATAATGAGGACCATAATAAGATGTTATGAGCACTTAAGAGAGG
This sequence comes from Tamandua tetradactyla, assembly GCF_023851605.1. Taxonomy (NCBI): domain Eukaryota; kingdom Metazoa; phylum Chordata; class Mammalia; order Pilosa; family Myrmecophagidae; genus Tamandua; species Tamandua tetradactyla. The sequence goes on from NC_135331.1 coordinate 135,724,337, forward strand.
TTCTGAGAGTATAGTCCCTGGACTGGAGTTTGGAGTAGTAATAAAGAGGACTGCAGTTCCAGGGTCTTCTCTCGGCACTGTAGGAATGAGGCCTGAAATCCCAAGTGTACAAGAGGAACATGAGGTCACTGTAACCCACCTATCATTCCAGGAACCCTGTCATTAAATAATACCTGACAACTAATTGCCTTTAAGTACAAATTTGGGCACTTTAAGTTAGAAGGTCTGGGTTTTAACCCGAGTTCCAGGATCTTGGGCACTCTGTTTACTCTTTCTGAATGTCTGTTTGCTCTTTTGTAAAATGGATAGGACACTCATACAGGGTTAGTGTAGGAAGTAAGAACCATAAGGTGAAAGGAAACAGCACATGCCAGATACATGGTATGGGACTCAGTAAATGCAGGTGAGATCTGCATCAAAAAATGTAGCCTTGGAGGAGGGGCCAAGATGGGGGCTTAGTAATGTGCACATTTTAGACCGTCCTCCAGAACAACTACTAAAAAACCAGAAACAGTACAGAAAAGCACCCGGAGCCACGATAGTGACCGGACACACAGCGTACCCCAGTCTGGACCAGCTGGACCGGCTGCGAGTCTCTGGAACAGTGAGTTCTCCAAGCCGTGGCGGCCGGCACCCAGCACCCCTCCCCCACAGGCGGCTTCCCAGAGGGAAAGGAAAGAGACTCTAAGAGTAGCAGGAACTGAGTCCAACCAAACACCAATTGTGGCATTAATAAACAAATTCTGACTACTAAAAATAGGCCCCCAGCTCAGGCGAAACTGGTCAAGGTGGAGGTCGCCTATTGGGCTAACTGAAAAAGAGGAAAGGGGATGAAACAGAGGCTTTTGTGGCTGTTTCTACAGGGGCTTGGCTGCCTCTGGATTCAGCGGCGGGATTACACAGGCTGAAACTGCCCCAGGCATACGCAGAAACGGACTACTTTCAGGGCTGTCTCCCACCTGAGCCTTCCCCAGGGGAGGGGTGAAATGCAACTCAGGTGGAATCCCTCTCTCAAGGAATTCAGACCCCAGGGCTTGGCAATTTGAAGCCATTAAAACCAGCCTACAACCTTTCCTTTGTCTCCATCACGCCCGCAGCAGGGAGAGCCTTCCAAAGTTAAAGGAGCCACAACATCTTTTGCTTGTGGGACCCGCAGACAGACAAGTGCCACATACTGGGCAGGATAAGAAAAACAGAGCCCAGAGACTTCACAGGAAAGTCTTTCAACCTGCTGGGTCTCACCTTCAGGGAAAGCTGACGCAGGTGACTCCTTCCCCCCAAAAGGAGGCCAGTTTAGTCCGGGAAAACCCAGCTGGAGTCTGTAATACCTATGTAGACCCTCCTAAGGGTGGGGAGGGAAAAGGCACCTTAAAAGCAGGACAAGAAACAAGAAAACAAGAACTGAAAAATTACCCTCTGTTAAACAAAACTTAAGCTAGAGGCCCAGAAAAAGCTGAACTGAAGGTCAATGAACATATAGACAGCAAACTCATCTAGCAAGAAAACCCTAGGTAAGATAAGTGAAAGCAATCTCCAGAATAAACTAATTAAGGTAATTAAATGTCCAGACACCAGCAAAAAATAAAAAATCACACCAGGAAAATTGAAGATATGGCCCAGTCAAAGGAACAAACCAATAGTTCAAATGAGATACAGGAGCTGAAACAATTAATTCTGAATATACGAACACAAATGGAAAACCTCATCAAAAATCAAATCAATAAATTGAGGGAGGACATGAAGAAGGCAAGGAATGAACAAAAAGAAGAAATGGAATGTCTGAAAAAACAAATCACAGAACTTCTGGTAATGAAAGATACAGTAGAAGAGAGGAAAAACCAATGGAAACCTACAATGGTAGATTTCAAAAGACAGAGGTTAGAATTAGTGAACTGGAGGATGGAACATCTGAAATCCAAAAAGAAACAGAAACTATAGGGAAAAGAATGGAAAAATATGAGCAGGGGCTCAGGGAATTGAATGATAATATGAAGTGCACAAATATACGTGTTGTGGGTGTCCCAGAAGGAGAAGAGAAGGGAAAAGGAGGAGAAAAACTAATGGAAGAAATTATCACTGAAAATTTCCCAACTCTTACGAAAGACCTAAAATTACAGATCCAAGAAGTGCAACATACCCCAAAGAGAATAGATCCAAATAGACGTTCTCCAAGACACTTACTAGTAAGAATGTCAGAGGTCAAAGAGAAAGAGAGGATCTTGAAAGCAGCAAGAGAAAAGCAATCCAGCACATACAAGGGAAACCCAATAAGACTATGTGTATATTTCTCAGCAGAAACCACGGAGGCAAGAAGACAGTGGGATGATATATTTAAATTACTAAAAGAGAAAAACTGCCAACCAAGAATTCTATATCCAGCAAAATTGTCCTTCAAAAATGAGGGAGAAATTAAAACATTTTCAGACAAAAAGTCACTGAGAGAATTTGTGACCAAGAGACCAGCTCTGTAAGAAATACTAAAGGGAGCACTAGAGTCAGAAACGAAAAGACAGAAAAGAGAGGTGTGGAGAGGAGTGTAGAAAGAAGGAAAATTAGATATGACATATAAAATCCAAAAGGCAAAATAGTAGAAGAAAGTACTGCCCATACAGTAATAACACTAAATGTTAATGCATTAAACTCCCCAATCAAAAGGCATAGACTGACAGAAAAGATTAAAAAACAGGACCCATCTATATGCTCTCTATAGGAAACACATCTTAGACCCAAAGATAAACATAGGTTGAAAGTGAAAGGTTAGGAAAAGATATTTCATGCAAATAACAACCAGAAAAGAGCAGGAGTAGCTATACTAATATCCAACAAATTAGACTTCAAATGTAAAACAGTTCAAAGAGACAAAGAAGAATACTATCTACTAATAAAAGGAACAATTCAACACGAAGACATAACAATCATAAATATTTATGCACTGAACCAGAATGCCCCAAAATACATGAGGCATACACTGTAAATACTGAAAAGGGAAATAGACACATCTACCAAAATAGTTGGAGACTTCAATTCCCCACTCTCATCAATGGAAAGAACATCTAGACAGAGGATCAATAAAGAAACAAAGAATTTGAATATTACAATAAATGAGCTAGACTTAACAGACATTTATAGGACATTACACCCCACAACAGCAGGATACACCTTTTTCTCAAGTGCTCATGGATCATTCTCAAAGACAGACCATATGCTGGGTCACAAAGCAAGTCTCAACAAATTTAAAAAGATTGAAATCATACACAACACTTTCTCAGATCATAAAGGAATGAAGGTGGAAATCAACAATAGGCAGAGTGCCAGAAAATTCACAAATACGTGGAGGCTCAACAACACACTCTTAAACAACCAGTGGGTCAAGGAAGAAATTACAAGAGAAATTAGTAAATATCTCGAGGCGAATGAAAATGAAAACACAACATATCAAAACTTATGGGGCGCAGCAAAGGCAGTGCTAAAAGGGAAATTTATTGCCCTAAATGCCTATATCAAAAAAGAAGAAAGGGCAAAAATTCGGGAATTAACTGTCCACTTGGAAGAACTGGAGAAAGAACAGCAAACTAACCCCAAAGCAAGCAAAAGGAAAGAAATAACAAAGATTAGAGCATAAATAAATGAAATTGAGAACATAAAAACAATAGAGAAAATCAATAAGACCAGAAGTTGGTTCTATGAGAAAATCAATAAGATTGATGGGCCCTTGGCAAGATTGACAAAAAGAAGAAGAGAGAGGACACAAATAAATAAGATCAGAAATGGAAGAGGAGACATAATCACTGACCTCACAGAAATAAAGGAGGTAATAACAGGATACAATGAACAACTTTATGCTAATAAATACAACAATGTAGATGAAATGGACAAGTTCCTAGAAAGGCATGAACAACCAACTTTGACTCAAGAAGAAACAAATGACCTCAACAAACCAATCACAAGTAAAGAAATTGAATCAGTCATTCAAAAGCTTCCCAAAAAGAAAAGTCCAGGACCAGACAGCTTCACATGTGAATTCTACCAAACATTCCAGAAAGAATTAGTACCAACCCTGCTGACACTCTTCAAAAATTGAAGTGGAGGGAAAGCTATCTAATTCATTCTATGAGCCAACATCACCCTCATACCAAAACCAGGCAAAGATATTACAAAAAAAGAAAACTACAGACCAATCTCTCTAATGAATATAGATGCAAAAATCCTCAACAAAATTCTAGCAAATCAAATCCAGCAACACATTAAAAGAATTATACATCATGACCAAGTAGGATTCATCCCAGGTATGCAAGGATGGTTCAACATAAGAAGATCAATTAATGTAATACACCATATCAACAAATCAGAGCAGAAAAATCACATGATCATCTCAATTGATGCAGAGAAGGCATTTGACAAGATTCAACATCCTTTCCTGTTGAAAACACTTCAAAGGATAGGAATACAAGGGAACTTCCTTAAAATGATAGAGGGAATATATGAAAAACCCACAGCTAATATCATCCTCAATGGGGAAAAATTGAAAACTTTCCCCCTAAGATCAGGAACAAGACAAGGATGTCCACTATCACCACTGTTATTCAACATCGTGTTGGAAGTTCTAGTCAGAGCAATTGGGCAAGAAAAAGAAATACAAGGCATCAAAATTGGAAAGGAAGAAGTAAAACTATCACTGTTTGCAGATGATATGATACTATACATCGAAAACCCTGAAAAATCCACAGAAAAACTACTAGAGCTAATAACTGAGTACAGCAAAGTAGCAGGTTACAAGATCAATATTCAAAAATCTGTAGTGTTTCTATACACTAGCAATGAACAAGCTGAGGGGGAAATCAAGAAACAAATTCCGTTTACAATTGCAACTAAAAGAATAAAATACCTAGGAATAAATTTAACTAAAGAGACAAAAGACCTATACAAAGAAAACTACAAGAAACTGTTAAAAGAAATCACAGAAGACCTAAATAGATGGAAGGGCATACCATGTTCATGGATTGAGAGACTAAATATAGTTAAGATGTCAATTCTACCTAAATTGATTTACAGATTCAATGCAATACCAATCAAAACCCCAACACCTTACTTTTCAGAAATAGAAAAACCAATAAGCAAATTTATCTGGAAGGGCAGGGTGCCCCGAATTGCTAAAAGTATCTTGAAGAAGAAAAATGAAGCTAGAGGTCTCACACTGCCTGACCTTAAGGCATATTATGAAGCCACAGTGGTCAGAACAGCATGGTACTGGCATAAAGATAGATATATCGACCAATGGAATCGAATAGAGTGCTCAGATATAGACCCTCTCATCTATGGACATTTGATCTTTGATAAGGCAGTCAAGCCAGCTCACCTGGGACAGAACAGTCTGTTCAATAAATGGTGCCTAGAGAACTGGATATCCATATGCAAAAGAATCAAAGAGGACCCATATCTCACACCCTATACGAAAGTTAACTCAAAATGGATCAAAGATCTAAACATTAGGTCTAAGACCATAAAACGGTTAGAGGAAAATGTAGGGAGATATCTTAGGAATCTTATAATTGGAGGCAGTTTTATGGACCTTACACCTAAAGCAAGAGCACTGAAGAAAGAAAGAAAGAAATGGGAGCTCCTCAAAATTAAACACTTTTGTGCATCAAAGAACTTCATCAAGAAAGTAGAAAGACAGCCTACACAATGGGAGACGATATTTGGAAACAACATATCAGATAAATGTCTACTATCCAGAATTTATAAAGAGATTGTTCAACTCAACAACAAAAAGGCAGCCAACCCAATTACAAAATGGGAAAAAGACTTGAACAGACACTTCTCAGAAGAGGAAATACAAATAGCCAAAAGGCACATGAAGAGATGCTCAATGTCCCTGGCCATTAGAGAAATGCAAATCAAAACCACAATGAGATATCATCTCACACCCACCAGAATGGCCAATATCAACAAAACAGAAAATGACAAGTGCTGGAGAGGATGTGAAGAAAGAGGCACAGTTATTCACTATTGGTGGGAATGTCAAATGGTGCAACCACTGTGGAAGGCAGTTTGGTGGTTCCTCAAAAAGCTGAATATAGAATTGCCATATGACTCAGCAATACCATTGCTAGGTATCTACTCAGAGGACTTAAGGGCAAAGACCCAAACGGACATTTGCACACCAATGTTTATGGCAGCATTATTTACAATTGCAAGGAGATGGAAACAGCCAAAATGTCCATCAACAGAGGAGTGGCTAAACAAACTGTGGTATATACATACGATGGAATATTATGCAGCTCTAAGACAGAATAAACTTATGAAGTATGTAACAACATGGATGGAACTAGAGAACATTACACTGAGTGAGACTAGCCAAAAACTAAAGGACAAATACTGTATGGTCTCACTGATATGAACCGACATTAGTGAATAAACTTGGAATATGTCATTGGTAACAGAGACCTCAGGAGATAGAAATAGGGTAAGATAGTGGGTAACTGGAACTGAAGGGATACAGACTGTGCAACAGGACTGGATACAAAAACTCAGAAATGGACAGCACAATACTACCTAAGTGTAATGTAACTATGTTAAAACACTGAATGAAGCTGCATGTGAGAATGATAGAGGGAGGAGGGATGGGAACATAAATGAAATCAGAAAGAAAGATAGATGTTAAAGATCGAGATGGTATAATCTAGGAATGCCTAGAATGTATAATAATAGTGAAATGTACAATGTACAAATTTTAAAAATGTTTTGGCATGAGGAAGAACAAAGGAATGTCATTATTGCAGGGTGCTGAAAATAGATAATACTTTAAAATGTCACCTTTGTGTGAGACTAAAGCAAAAAATGTTTATTTGTTACAAAATTTAGATTTTGACTAGAGCATTTCCTAATATAACTCATGTAGATAGTTTGATTGAATGTCATAAGTACTTGTAATCTCAGGTAGCACATGAGATTTTGTTGGTTTGTCCAGAGTGATCCCCCAATGAATCCCAGAATGATTTGATCAGTGACTGGAAAAGTATTTGCAAGCCCCCTTCGGGGAATGGTGAGAGTGGGGAGAAATTCAACTTCCCCAAGTTGAATTCTTTTTTTTTTTTTTTTAAAGGAAAGACAGAGAGAAGGAAGGAAGGATAGAAGGAAGGAAGGAAGGAAGAAAGGGAAACATCTTTAAACATTTTCTTGTTTTATTGTATTTTGTTTTTCTGTTTTTGTTACATGGGCTGGGGCCGGGAATCGAACCGAGGTCCTCCGGCATAGCAGGCAAGCACTTTGCCCGCTGAGCCACCGCGGCCCGCCAAGTTGAATTCTTAATATTCTCACAAGCAGTGTGGACAACCAAAGCTATAGGCTGAGCCCCCCGTCTTGGGGTTTGTACACATGAAACTTAACCCCACAAAGGATAGGTCAAGTCTACTTAAAATTTAGGCCTAAGAGTCACCCCCAAGAGAGCCTCTTTTGTTGCTCAGATGTGGCCTCTCTCTCCAGCCAATACGATGAGCACTCTCACCACCCTCCCCCTCTCTGCATGGGACATGACTCCGAGGGGTGTGGACTTTCCTGGCAACGTGGGACAAAGATCCTGGAATGAGCTGAGACTCAGCATCAAAGGACTGAGAAAAACCCTAGAATGAACTGAGAATTAACATCAAGGGATTGAGAGAACCTTCTCGACCAAAAGGGGGAAGAATAAAATGAGACAAAGTGTCAATGGCTGAGAGATTCCAAACAGAGTCGAGAGGTTATCATGGAGGTTATTCTTACGCATTAAGTAGATATCACCTTGTTGTTCAAGATGTGGTGGAGAAGCTGGAGGGAATTGCCTGAAAATGTAATGCTGTGTTCCAGTAGCCATGTTTCTTGATGATGATTGAACAATGACATAGCTTTCACAATGAGACTCTGTGAATGTGAAAACCTTATGTCTGATGCTCCTTTTAGCTACTATATCAACAGAAGAGTAGAACATATGGAATAAAAATAAATAATAGGGGGAACAAATGTTAAAATAAATTCAGTTTGAAATAATGGTAAATGAAAGCGAGGGATAAGGGGTATGGTACGTATAGGTTTTTTTTCTCTATTATCATTTTATTTCTTTTTCTGTTTTTTTTATTTCTTTTTCTAAATCGATGCAAATGTACTAAGAAATGATGAATATGCAACTATGTGATGATATTAAGAATTACTTATTGTATATGTAAAATAGAATGATATCTAAATTTTTTGTTTGTTAATTTTTTTTAATTAATAAAAAAAAGTTTTTAAAAAAAAATGTAGCCTGATAGCATTGAGTAGGGCACGGAAATAGGACTGCCTCGTCTGATTTTGCACAGAGCATACTTAGGAATATCATTATTGAAAACCTACTTTTAGAGGATTATTTGTTCATTTTATGCATGAATTTTAAAGCTCCCTTTTCAGAAAATAAGTTTGGAAATCTAGGTAGGTGATTATTTTTATTCTCTGTTTTTATAGTGGTTATTTTCTCCTTTAACATTAAGAACGAACTTTGTTCCTTGACTCAGTATCCCATATGGAAGAATTACCATATGACACAGCAAGTCCACTTCTTAGTATGTAACCAAGAGAGCTGAAAACAGGGACTAGAACAGATATTTGTACACCAATAGTCATAGCATTATTTACAAGCCAAAGCTGGCAACAACTCAGTGTCCATCAACAGATGAAAAGATAAACAAACTCAGATAATCACAAACAGTGTAATATTACGCAGCCACTGAAAAGAATGAAGGTTTGGAATGTGCTATAACGTGGATGAACCTTAAAGACCTCACATTGAGTAAAATAAATCAGGCACAGAAGGATAAATATTGTATGATTTCATGTATATGAGATATCTAGAATAAGCAAATTCACAGAGACAGAAAGTATATAACAGGTTATCAAGGGTGGAGTAGGGGCAGGAGGATCAAGGAGTTACTCTGTAATGAGCACAGGGTTTCTGTTTGGGGTGATGGAACTGTTTTATTAATAGATGGCAGTACTGGTAACACAACACTGTGATTATAATTAATATCACTGAACTGTACACATGACACTGGTCAGAATGGAAAATTTCATGCTGTTAGATTAAACCATTCCCCTACATCTTTTAGATATTGGCAGATTGGGGGCATCCAAAGCAAAGGCTAATTGAATATCAGCAGAACATTAATAAAATTTATCACGATATCTTCTTTTGCTGTCTCACCTTTGTTCATGTTATTCCTCTGTTGTTCCTTCTCACTTCTACCAGTCTAAGTCCCCTTCCTCACTGGACATCTAGTGCAAAGCCTTACACAAGCCCCACAGTATTCTCCCTGTAAGGAGCTCTTCCGTGGACTTCTTCACACTACAGTTCCCTGTTGACCTGTCCATCTACCTCCTCCCCACGGACTGTAAACATTCCAAAGGTGTCTTTTTCATGTCTGAATCCACATGGCCTGAGTTTTACACAACGCCTTGTACTAAATAGTTTTCCAGTAATAGTTTTTAAAGAATGAATAAATTTAAAAAAGGAAAAATGTGGGTGTGGTAATTGTGGGTGGATTTGTGGCTAGTAAAAGGACTCTCTCGAAAACAATTGAAGATTTCGAGGCCCAGGTCCTTCATAGGGTAATTCTCCAAAATTAAAGCATGACTTTTTAGCAAATAGAGACTAAGATTTTATTCAATTCATTAATTACTGAAAGAACCAGCAAAATAGTAAAGCTCATTCTAAGAGGATTTGGGGAGATGGGTTTATGTAGTTCTTTAAGAAAAGAAAATTAGAATAAGATTGCTGTTTGGTTATGTTTTCATTAACTGTGATATTTGTTGTTGTTGTTTTTCCCAACAGTATTGAAATAATTTACTGGGCACAAAAATACACATAAATGGAATTTCACAGAGTCCAAGTTCTTAATTAACACTAAAAAAGCAAAGCCAAACAATGATATGTTTTCCTAAAAAATTAAGTAATCCATGGGTAAGCCTGATAAACAATGACTTAGCATAACATTGAAAGGTCATGCAGTCATCCTCTTTGCCTTAATTACAGATTTTGGATAGTTTTTCTTAACAGTCTCAAGTTTTCAGTTCTTCTTACTCTATGCTTTCTTTCTGGGGCATTTCCTGCATATCCGTGGCTTTCCAATGATTCTCAAATTTATAACTTCAGTCTAGGCCTTTCTTCTCAGTTTCAAACTTGCAAATTAAACTCTACCGACAAGCCTTGTGACTCTGGGCAGATTATGTAACTTCTCTGTACCTCAGTTTCCTTATCTACAACGTAGAATTAATAATAGAATCTATCATGTAGGGTTACTGTAAAAAGTAAACCAAATCTCATGTGCAGAGTGCTTTGAGTAGTACCTGACACAAAGCATGATATAAGCGTCTGCTATTACTATCAATCCTCAACATCTTTACTTGGATGTCTCGATGTTACCCAAACACTGCATGTCTGAAATTAAACTCCTCTCATTCTCTCCCTAAACTTGCTCCACCTCCAGTATTCCCTGTCACAGTCAAGGCCACCACTATTCATACAGTTATAAAAATGAGAAACTAAGGGTTTCTGTTATACCTTTATACCTCATCTCCTCTCCATGTTTATGCTGTTAGTCCTGTCTATTTCATTCCCAAATACCTCTTGGATCCATCAATTTTTACCCATCTCTATTGACCATATCTGGATCCAAACTATTTTCATCCCTTGCCTGAATTACCACCATAGCCTCCTGAGTGGTCCCCCCATAAACACTCTTGCCTTTCTCTTTTTTTTCTGTCCTCAAGTCGCAAAACTTTCTTATCACCCACACACAAAAAAATTAGCCTTAATGATTATTTAGTGTTTAGACCTGATATTCTAAGGATTCAGTGGTAAACAACATGGTAAACTAGTCCAATAACTTCATTTAAAAAATGAGAGTTGAAGTTCAGAGAGGCTGAGCATCCTGTCAGAAGTCACACAGCTAGGTAACATCTTGTAAATACCTTGTGCTGATTTTTAAGGTCCCCACAGTCTTTGAGTTGGCTACATCACCAGAGTGATGTGATTGTGGAGAAGGCAGTTGAAGGCCAGTGGCATCTGAGCTTCTGAACTCTGCTATTCCTGGGGCTCATAACCAACCATCATGGCAGAGACAGGTCTCAGTTCCCTTCTAAATATACTTGGGCTGTGATTATTTGGTCTTCTGCAAAGTGACACATCGCAGTGATCCCATACTACAGCTGCTCTGTCACAGAAGTCATAATAGTCTGGCTTTTGTAGACAACTCAGGTTGCAGGTTCTTTCAACTGACAAAATGCTGGTGGTGGAAAAGGGACCTATTAGTGGGCAATCCATTGCCTTGATGATTCTCCATAGCTCCTCAACATGGCGGTGGTGTGTGGTGGTGGGAAATCACCTGGTAACTGCTGTGCACATCTCTTCCCAACTCCACCTTCAGGGGCGCCAGGTTGATGGCATGAAATCAGCCAGGGCAGGAGCATTTACACCACGGAAGATGACAAATACTACATATTAGGGCCCCTTTCCCCCCAAAAGCCAGTTATTAAAGACTTACAGGCCTATCACTAGCTAAGGGTGACTATGTCAGTATGTCTGAGATTTTGGCCCTCAGAGAGCAGAACAGAACATGTACTCTTAATCCTGTACAAATAGCATTCACTGCTGTATGAAAGAAATACTATAGTGCTTCAAGTTTTCAGACTTTCTGATTTTTCTGGAAAAAGTAAATCATTGTCAGTGGAAGCCCAGAATCTCATCTATTTCCACATCCCCAAAGATTTCACTCCCTGTAAATTAATCCCTTCTTTTCCAGCATTCTTTTCAGCATATACCCAATTCCCAAGCATCTTTTTCTTTTGATTTGAATGAAGACCCTCCCTTGACCTTCAGCGCCAAGATTTTTCAAATTTGCTTATGTCCTCCACTCCACTTCGACTTCCACTCACTCCTCACCACACCACCTAAAGTGGCTCTAAGGTCACAGTTGGTAGAGGAACCAAATCGACTGGCATCTCAACCCTTACTTTGATACAATGGCATTCCCTCATCCGTAACCTCTTGGCAATCTATGACACCACTCTCCCTGGTCTGCCTTGGCACATCTTTCTCCCACATTTGAGGTTCTTCCTCCTGTCCTTATATATGTTTATGTAAACACATAGGAAATCCGCCCAAATGTCAATGTTATATACTTCTGGGGAATCAAGTAGTACTGGGGTGTGACTGAGGATACCAACCTTTAAACTTATACATTGTTTCAATGTTCTATTAAAATGTACTAATGTATTACTTATACAATTAAAAGAAAAATTGAGTGATCCCCAAAGTTTCATTTTGCTCTTTAAAACAACCCTCACACACACACACACACACACACACACACACAATGACAACCCTTATAGTTGACTATGGACATTGGCCCAAAGGACTTTAGCTGTTACCAGCATGCTGTCATTTCCTAGTACTGATTTAGTCTATTCAACGCCAACGAGCTCCAGATCTGATACCCAGCAGTCTCTCAGCTGCTTCCACCCAGATTTCCCACACACCTCAAACTCAGTACATCACACCACCACTCCTCTGTACTCCTGCCCTCTTGGGGCAGGGCACCATCAGCACCAAACACCCAAGACATCCTACGCTTTTTCTTGAACTCTACCCCTGGTCAGTCATGTGGCTTCTATGTCCAAACTCCCTTCAAGTCTAGTCCTTCCTCTTGATCTTCAGCACCACTTCTTTAATTCAGGCCCTCATCATTCACCTAAGTTATAGCAAATATCTAATTGCTCTTCCTTAGCCTATCTCTCTTCCCCTCCAACCTATCCCCCAAACTATAACCATAAAAACCTTACTAAAGTAAAAATTGAAACACATCACCCTTCCAACTAACCCTTCCCAAATCCAAGCCCACTTATTAAAATCTGCAGTCAGTCATCACAGCATTGAGGATAAAGTTCTATCATGATTTAAGGGCATTTGTGATCTTCCCCCACTACCAGCTCCCATATTCCAGTCATGCTAAATGATCTGAAGTTCCCCAGAATATATCCTGTTTTCATTCTGTTTGTCAAAGGTCATCTTTTCTAAGTGGCTTTCTTGGAATGGCCCCCTTCTCCCTAAAGGCTGGGCCTGGATGCCCCTTCTCTATTTTCTTTCTAAGACATCAACCTAATCGTAGCACTCACCACCCTACCATAAAATAGTCAGTTTACTACATACCTCTAAAGGCAAAATGCCTCATTTCTGTACCTGTGCTATCTGATGTTCAGGGAGACTGAATAAGAATAATACAATCTCAGTCTTGACCATAGAATTAATTCTGCTTATTTCCCCATCCCTTCATCTTATGTCTATTATTCTCTATAACCACTTTACTAAGTGATTGTCTACTCTCTTGAACATTTTCATGTGATGGGGAAAATACTTCTTAAACATCAACACCAAAGAGCCCTCATGCTAGGCATTATATACGGAATTCCACTGGATGGAACTCACAAACTATTCCTTGATACAATATCAGACAAGAAGACTGAGGTCCCACTGTGGCAATGGTAGGGAATTGTTGACTTCCTGATTAGCACAAGTCTCAGAAACAACCAGGAGATGGGACGTCTGCCAGATATGGGTTTGGGAAGATAAGCCCTTCCCCAGATGAAAAAGAGACAAGCTGGCCTAAGTTTAATATCTAGTAGTTAACCGACACCCAGGTGGGCATATTCAACCACATGGGGAAGAAAAGTCCATTAAAATTAAAATCTTAAGCAAAGATACGATTTTATCAATGTTAATAAAAATATTTAACCTTCAAAAAAACAGCTTTTTTTGTTTATTCTTTTTTTTATTAATTCAAGAAAAAAAGAAATTAACACAACATTTAGAAATCATTCCATTCTACATATGCAATCAGTAATTCTTAACATCATCACATAGATGCATGATCATCATTTCTTAGTACAAAAAAACAGCTTTTTAAAAACAAAGTTAGAACATTTCATATACTTAACATGGATGTGATTTCTTCACAACTCCTTTTTTGGGGGGGTACATGATTCGGGAATTGAACCTGGGTCTCCCAACATGGAAGGTGAGCATTCTACTACTGAACCACCCATGCACCTCTCACAGCTCCTTTTGCCCTAGCACGTGCCTTCAATTTTTAAGCTTCAGAATCATCATGTTGTTAAAAAGGGAAGCCTAATGGTACCCTAATTCCAGAAGTGTCCAAGAGCAAGGAAATATTAAAATATATTATTTTATTGAGGGAGGTAAGTTCCTTGGAGGTGAACTGTCCACAAACAAAAGGAAGGAACTTGTTAGAAGTTGAATTTGTTAGTAGAAGATACTACTACTACTACCAAATTCTCCACCCAACCAGTATTCAGATTCCAGGATTCCCTTATTATTCCAAGGTTCAAAAATGGGTCACGTTTTCTAGTAAAGGACCACAGAGACCTAACAGGATTTTTTTTGGCTATCAACCAAGAGTTTTAGGTCTTCTTGCAGCCAAGGCATCCAGTGAAAACATAATTTACTTTTGAGATTCCTCTGCAGGATTAAAAAGTCTTTTTCGCATCACGTTGCCATGCTCCCTGCTCTTGGTTCTCTTTGCCACATACTCATTCTTTAAGTATTTTCTCATCTCCCAATCAAGATCGTTGCAATGAGCAAAAAATTTCAGAATGTTGTGCTGACTGATGGCCACACTGGGAGGGCTGAAGCGCTGTTCACTGATGAAGACTCCTGACCTCACAGCCAGCTTCCCGGGGAACCCAGATCCCTGCCAGCTCCACACGGGGCAAAGACTCTGGTGCCCTCCCTCTTGCCTTTCTCTTAACCTTTCTCAACATGGAGTGATTTTTTTAAGAATGAAGATCTTACTATGCCACTCCCCTACATAAAGCCTTTTACTATGCCACCCCCCAACATAAAACCTTCCAGATCTAGCCAATGCTTTCCTAACAGAGCCAACTTCTAGACCGGCACTTGTGCCACACCACTTCCCTCAGTATCTGTGCTCCAGCCAAACCAGCCTTCATTTGTGTACTGACCACACTGTGCTTCATCACTAGGCCTGTGCTTTTGCTTGCCCTTTGCCTGCAGGGCCCTCCCCACGTTCACTTTGTTGACCTCCGGTCATCCTTCGGCTCTCAGCTCACACAGCTCCTCATCCCAGAAGCCTCCCTTGAATCCTCCTCACAACAGGTTCGGTTCACCACCTGCCTCCCTCTATGTGTGCCCCCAAATATTTTTCAGCTACTATAATTATACATTTAGGGGTATGATTTTATAATCATTGTCCATTTTCCTCTCTAAACTGCAAGCTCCTTGAGGGTAAGGACAATAGTGGTTTTTCTTATTACTGTGTCCCTCATGCCTTACAAAAGGTTTGGCATGAATATACATTTAATACATTTTTGACAATTGAATGAAAAAACCTAGAGGACATACTTTAGTAGAATCCTGCAGGATGATTTGCCCTGTTCAACATATTTATTAGTGATTTGGATGACATAAAAAAGATACATTCATCAAGATTATTGAGCTGGAAAAAAAATGGGAAAGGTAAACAGATCAGAATTCAAAAAAAAAAAAAAAATCTTAAAAGCCTAAAATGGCAGGCAAAGTAAATGGCAAAATTTAATCAGAATACATATAAAACCATGTACCTAATTTTTAAAACAAAGTTTCCTGTCTCAATACAGTATCAGAAAGACTACTTATAGCAACAATGCTTTTGGAAACAGCTAGATGTGCCCCAGTGAGTTAACAATGTGAGGGGACTGCAAAGTAACTGCTATGAACTTAGGCTACACTAAGAAGTTTGCTGTCCTTCTGGCCTCCCTTGTGTCCAGTGTGATCAAAGTACAGATCATATTAAGCTAGAGGAAGAGAAGAAGCATTGGGACACTGTGCAGATGGCACAGTTGAAAGAACACAGGATATTTCATTGGAAGTAGACATGAGCTAACAGATTTTTTCCAACTCTGTAATAGCCAATGTTTATTAAGTGCTACTATGGTCTGTTAACTGCTTGTTCAAGACTAGTATAATGTGGATATTATTACCCCATTTTATTGGCAAATGAAATGGAGGCACATTGTAAATGCGCACAGCCAGGAATGGTGGAGGCAGGATTTGACCTAGGAAGCCTGACTTTACAGCCTGTTCTTAGGCCCACTGTGGCACCTGAAACCAGGCCTGGCCAAGCACACCATTATTATAGGCCCACCATGTGGACAAGATATTAAATGTTTTATGTGCAGCTTGAGATTCAAAACCAAGACACATGAGTAAAAGAAAGAAGAGGATTTTAGGAAGAATTTTTCTAACATGAGAAACATAAAATGCTTCTTCAAAGATAGTCAAAGTTCTAGATCAAGCAGACATGTAAGAACTGAGGCTCATCAGACCTTTCAGAAATGCTGTGGGGAGCAACCCTGTTTTCAGGAGAGGAGTATGTACTAAGTGACCACTAACTTCCCCTCCAACTCTAAGCTGCCAGGGTTCAATGAACTAGAGTTGGTGAATCCATATGTGGTTGAATCTGGCTGATAGAATGGATTGTTCTTCAGCAAAAAGTCACTCAGAGCTTCTCCTTCTTGGGACCAACTATAATTACTAGTCTCACAGGTTTGGTTGTACGAGTTTTTTGGCCAATGAAATGTTTGTGGATATGGCTCAGTAGAGGCCTTCAGTCTGATTGCTTGGTTTATCTGGGTGCTTGAGCCTCATGATCCCACCGTAAGATATTCCTGGTAGCTACTGCCCCTTTAGCTAGGCCCTGGAATCAACACATGTGAAGCAGCCCTGAACCCAACCAGCAACCTAAACCCAAGCCCCGTTTGTCTCAGATCAGCAGAGCTACAACTGATCCACAAACTCATGATTGTGATAAAAAATACTTGTTATTATAAGCCATTGAGTTTTGGGGTGGTTTATTACACAGAATTATTGAGACAGAAGGTGACTAATATCTGGTTCTCCTGAGACCCTTTATATTAATTAGGCCCTTTACCAGCAGTGATTCTCTCTACTATCTCATGCCTTGGGCTTCCTTCTTGTGTATGTATATAGGGGCAGAGAGGGCTGGTGAATAAGTGACTGTCAACTGATAGCTTTGAGTCTAAGGGCCTTCAAAGGGATACTGGTTTCTGCCCTGATATTTCCTTGAAACAGTTTACAGAAGAAGAGGCTCTGCTCTCACGCCTCAGTGTGCCCTTCCCTTTGGCGTCTGATATTATTCTTTCTCTGTTCTTACTAAGGTAAAAATAACACATGGCAAGCCTACCAGAGTAAGGAAAATGCACCTTTCTTTTAGGACCTGCAGTGCTTTGGGGTCCAAGTTTTGAGTCCATGTTGTATTGTTTACTCTAAGGAATTTATTGTGGAGGGTGTTAACGAACAGGTAAATCTAGTTCCACTGCCATTCCATCTCCTGGACAAGCAGAAACAAGTATGAATTCCAATACTGGCTTCTGAGAGCCAGAGCCTGGGCATAAAGGTAGAGGGGAAGGGATTAGACCATGAATTGGGTAGAAAGACAAAAAGCCAGACTCAAAACTGGAAGAAGGAGCCCACAGAGATTAGT
The DNA here is from genome assembly GCF_023851605.1 of Tamandua tetradactyla. Taxonomy (NCBI): domain Eukaryota; kingdom Metazoa; phylum Chordata; class Mammalia; order Pilosa; family Myrmecophagidae; genus Tamandua; species Tamandua tetradactyla. The sequence goes on from NC_135331.1 coordinate 135,741,919, forward strand.
CAAGTTAGTCACTGGTGCTTCCTCTCAGTTGACTGTGGAGTTTACATAGAGGGAATGAACCTTTTCAGACATTTCTTAAATCGCTCATGCCACCATTTTTGGTAATCCTTTCATTTCTGGGTTCCACGTGGTACAGGAAAGAAGAAGGGGAAGAAAGGGTGAATCTGAATGACAAGCCAAGAAACACTTCATTTATATTAAGAGAAAGCTGCAGGAATCCAGCCTGATTTCCAGCACTTCCTGTCTCTGGCTTTTTTTTCCTGAGGTCCCAGAGTACTCAGATACTTCAACTAAAGAGAAAAGAAGGTACTTACATGACTAAAGAGAGATGTAAGTTATTGGGCTTCTTGGGAGAGAGTTATTGGGGAGAGCAATCTTTATACACACAGAAGAAATTAAAGAGAAGGGGAGATATAACGTGCCAGACGCCATGCCACGTAATATACCTATAATACCTTATTCTGTTTTTACCATAGTCCTTCATTAACCTCTCCACTATAGAAATAAGAAAACTGAAGTCATGAAAAGCCCAGTAACTTACTCAGGATCCCCATAGCTAGTTAGTTGAAAGTGGAAGAAAGAATGAATATTCTTCAGACCCAAACCCGTACACTGTTGTTCAAATGTTAAATGATCTGATAAGAGAGGCAAAAAAAAAAAAAAAAGGCCCTTTACTCTAAAATGACTCCCTCATGACTTATCTTGATGCCTAGTAAATTCCATGCTTGTCAAAAACCAGGACATGTATAGCCTGGCAGGCACATGGTGCTGTGCCTAGAGATGCTCCATCACAGGAGAATCATGGCACATTGTTCAAGAACAGTGGCTTCACTCAAAAACTTGAGAGAAATAGTTACATCTAAACAGACACTAATGTCTTCTAAAATGCAAATCCAAACTGTGCTTTAAAACTAAAACATGAGAAATTTCATGCTTACTTTGTGCTACAATCTTAGAACCCTCAGAATATGAAATATCTCTGTTGGAAAGGTTTGAGAAGCTCTAGCTTAAGCTATCCTGTCCCTAGGAAGCTTTTGGTAAAACGAAAACATGTTGACTGGCAACAGTGAGGGAGCATTTAAATTCATTCTCAAATATGAACACTTAAGAAAAGTTAATTTATTAGCTTAGATATCACCTAGCACTGAGAAAATATGTAAGTTAATGAGCCTCAGACGCATAAGTGTGATTGAATTCTGGGAGCATAGAAATCATCCCATTTGATGATTATATTATATGAAGTGCCTCAATGGGATATCAAAATATTGAATGTGAGGGGTGGGGATATTGAAGAGGCCATTATTTCCTCTATCAACCACCTATTCTCTATTCCACACTCTTCTTAGAGAACCTTCCCATGCTCCCTTCTCAGAGAGGATGTTTGCAGAGACTCTGATAAATGGGATGCACACCATGTGACATCCTCTTTCCTCCGGTCACAGCTGCTTTTCCCATAGCTGGTTACTAGACCCAAGATAGTTGTGTTTGTAATGTATTTGTGAACATGAAGATACTCAGAAATTCTTTTATTCAGGAATATGGAAATTGGAGTTAATTTAACTTTAACGTCTGGTGGACTTGGGAACTGAAAGATGGTGTAAAGCTGGAGAAAATAGCGTCCACTTGCATGCTAAAGCAGCAAAAGCTAGTGTGCTTAAAAGGAAAAGATAAAACCAGATGTGCAGAGAGAAGCAGTTGAGACCTTGAGTCTCTGGAGAGAGAATAATGACTTCAGTTTCTGCATGCTGGTCCCTCGGGTAGCCTGGCTGTTTGGTGAACTACCTCTTGCAGTTTCCCGATAAATTCCCCTCTTTGCTTGAGCCGGCTTGAGCAGGTTCCATTTCTTGCAATTCAAGTTCTCTGACAAAGACAGGGTATTACCACAAATAACATTAGTAAGTGATGAAAGATCAGTTTTACCTATGTGTAGGGTAACCATGTAACTTATCATCCTAACCAAGATATTTGAGGACTATTAATAATTATTACTTACACAACAGGAAAACCAGGATGTATGACCATTCTTCCTAGGTGGGAAGAAGGGAATTAGATGCTAACTACTTATATTTCCCCTGCACTATTAACTGCTTAAATCTGTGCTCTCATCTGATTGTAGCAACAATCCTATGAAGCTTGTCCTTTCTAAGATCAGGAACGAGGGCTAGAGAGATTAAATAATTTACCAAAGGCCTGCAGGAAACTGGTGGAATCATCAGGAAAGTAACCCAGGGCTATCTCCCCACAACTTCTGTTCTTTTCTCACCAGGTTCTCTTCTTCCTCAAGCGTTTTGCCTAGGACTCAAGCTGATGGGGTTATAGTACTAGCACCAGCAATCTGGGGCTGAGAGCAGTAATCTTTGAGAAGAGTAACACATGCAAACACACTAATCTCTCAGCAAACCCACGCCCATCCTATTGACATAAGGACAGTGTCTCTCCTCATTCCCGTTTGAAATGACGTTCAGCTGAAAAAGCACAATGCTACAAAAACTCCACCAGCAAAGAAGGAAACTGAAGCGATTTTGAGACAATTTAGGAAAAGCCCAATTTTCACCTGAGCAGTACAGGACACAAAAGATCAGGGGTCTGAATCTCTCAGATAATTGATTGTTTTCCTGGTCTAGCAGGTTTGACTCTCAGGCTTTCTTTTCTGCGCATGTATTGTTCTCACTCCGTAGTGAATACCCATCAATTTCTAGGTAAGAGCTCTGTGTGGTGAGAGAAAGAGGTGATGGGGGAGTAGAACATGATATTCTGATTAAGACTGAGGTGAAAAATTCTCTTCATTAAAATTCTAACGTGATCCTGGCCTTCTTTCTACTGAAATACCAAATACAACAGAAAAATAATGAGAGTTCCACAGTTGTGTATCCTTTTCCTTATCAGGCACTTCTAGGCCCCAGGACTAATCCATTCACAATCAAGCAATTACCTGATGATTGGGGCTTCTGGGATTTGCTCACTGTCGTAGAGGATGTGCCAGGTTTTTTGTGAGTCATAAAAAGGGATCAGTTACTGCCAACTGCACCCACCTGTTATCCTTGGTAAGGCGTATATGCCAGGGTAGTGATTACATCTTAATGCAAGGAGACATGACCTGGAAAGGCAGAGACCTCTCCTACCACATTGATCTGGCAAGTGGAAGAGCACTGGGTTGATAAACAGGGCTTTTTATTCTAATAAAGAGTCCAAATTGTTTTTCCCTAACACTGCTTTTAGAAATCCCTTGGTGAGGCTGCCCATGCTAAGTGTGTGTTTCCCATGTAATCACAGATTTTGTGAGAAGGTGAAAGAATAATGGAAGCTGTCTGCGTTTCCTAGGGTTGCCTAACCAAGTCCCACAGACAAATTTATTGTCTCACAGTTGTGGAGGCTAGAAGTCCGAAATCAAGGGGTCAGCAGGGCCACGTTCCTCTGGAATCGTTCTGTGCTCGTTTGAAACTGTTCTGTACCCCAGAAAAGCCATGTTCTTTTAATCCTAATCCAATCTTCTGGGGCAATCCCATTGTGGGTTGGTGTGTTTTGATTAAATTATTTCCATGGGGTTGTGGCCCCACCCATTCAAGGTGGGTCTTAATTAGTTTATAGGAGTCCTTAATGGAGTGCCTGGAGAGAGAAAGAACTCAGAGCGGACACGGAGAGCAGATAGATGAAACCAGACAGACATTTGGAGATGCAGAAGTAAAGCCCCCAGGGGAAGCCAGAAGGATCCGCAGGAGCTGAGAGAGCCATTTTGAAACCAACGAGGGCCAGCAGATATCACCATGTGCCTTCCCGTGTGACCAGGGAACCTGGATGCTGCCTTTTCTCCAGGAAGGAGAGGCAGGTTAGAAAGGGGAGGAGGGCAAGGGAAGTGACCCTAAGACCCATAACAAAAAGTGACCGTAAGACACCCCCCAACCACCAACCTAGCCCTCCTCCCTGAAAAGTACAGCTCATCAATCCCTTATTAGCATAGCAAAAGGGGGAAGGGCCCTTCCTTATGTTTATAATGCAAGGATCCCAATGTCACCTTCTTCTCCTTTAGAGAATGCCTGAACTCATCTTTGAGCCTGTATCTTCACTATGTATTAAAGTTTTGAGTGATACACACTGGCTAAGCTTTGTATACTTTCGCTGTCTACACTGATAGTCCTTGAGTTCTTTCCTGCAGCTGAATTTCCTGCTGCTGGGTCAAGAACCTTCACGGTGTCAGCACAGGGTCTGTTCATCTCAGAGAATTCCCGTGGCTCTCCAGCATTCCCAGGGTTCCTTGGCATCGAGCTTATTAAACTATTTGGCTGTATGCAATGACTATTCCTTGAATACTCTCCTGTGACTGGGTCAAAGACCCTCAAAGCACCAGCCCTTGGTTGAGGTCTCGATTTCTCTGAGAACTCCCAGGGCTGTCTGGCTTCAAAGGTATCTTGTTGGTGCTTGAATTTGGACGTTTTCACAGCCTTAGAATTGTACACTTGCAACTTAATAAAACCCCTTTATAAAAGTCAATCCTTTTTCTGGTATTGCATTCTGGCAACATTAACAAATCAAAACACCTTCCCTTCCTCTTTCTAGCTTTTGGTGATTTGCTGACAATCCGTGGTTTTCCTTGGCTTGCAGCTGTCTAACTCCAGAGTGTACCTCCACCTTCATGTGGAATTCTTCCCAGCGTCTATCTCTGTGTCCAAGTTCCCTACTCTTATAAGGACACCAGTCATATTGGATTAGAACTCTCCATTACCCAGTTTGACCTTAACTAATCATATCCTCAAATATCCTGTTCTAAATAAGGTCACATTCGAGGGACTGGGGAGACTTGAACGTATTTATGGGAGAGATAGAATTCAACCCAAACCAGAGTATTTGGAAGGAAGTTGTATTATGGACAAAAAACAAAACAAACAAAAAAACTATAATAACTACTTGGTACTGTGCATTCCATGGTCCAAGATCCAACCTCATAAACTGCAATTCTGATCCTTATGGCTGAGAGCATGTAAAAAACTTTGCTGACATTTCATTAGTTATTTGGAAGCCAAAAAAACACCTTTGAGACCAAGAACTTTATTCAACCTTATAAAGTGGAAATATGAATTTTTTACTGATACGATAATTTGAGAGGGGAAAAAAACCTCTTTAAAGGAAAGAAGGAGCATAAAACGTGATTGATTTTTGAAGAAGTTTATGGACTGTTTATTGTAGCCCTCTTGGTGTCATGTCACAGCTATCCAACCTTTTCCTGGGTTTTCTCATGTACACAGAATGCTATCACAGCAGTTAAGGGACCTCACAATTTCTCTTTTGGATGATTTAAATCCTTGAGAATTACTGAAGTGCTTATATTCTTGTTCTTCCCTGTCCCTGTTCTACTCCCAACCAAGAGAGAGAAATACTAATTTTAAAAACTACTTGAATGCACACCCCCAATACATTTATGCACACAAAATATCTCTTAGTGGCCTGCACTTAGAAATTTAGCACTCTATAGCCCTGTTTAATGCTATATACTCTGCCAGCATCATTCATTCTAGCTGCATTAAAAAAAAATCAAATTAGGATTAGAGTAGCATAAAACAGCAATTGAACTTTACACTAACCTGGGAAAGTAATCTTATCTCATGATACACGATTTCTCTTTATTACAACCGTATTAATATTTTTACTTTTTCCCTTTGTTAACCCACTTTTCTTAGTTATCTAAAATGGGCCTTGTGGTAGTTAGATTTAGTCATCAACTTGGCCAAGTGAAGGCACCTAGTTCTGTTGCTGTGGGCATGAGCCAATTGTATGTGAACCTCATCTGTTGCTGATTACATCTGCAGTTGGCTAGGAGGCATGCCTGCTGCAATGAATGATGTTTGACTTCATTGGCTGGTGCTTAAATGAGAAAGCACAACATAGCATGGCCCAAGCAGCTCAGCATACCTCATCTCAGCACTCGCAGCTCAGCCCAGGCCTTTGGAGATGCAGAAAGAAATCACCCTGGGGAAAGTTGTTGGAACCCAGAGGCCTGGAGAAAAGGCCAGCAGACACCATCCTGTGCCTTCCCACGTAAGAAAGAACCTCAGTTGAAAGTAGGCTGCCTTTCCTCTGAAGAACTGATGAAATAAATCCCCTTTTATTAAAAGCCAATTCACCTCTAGTGTGTTGCATTCTGGCAGCTAGCAAACTAGAACAGGCCTCAAATAAAAACTAACTTTTTATTTAAAGGTGCATAATGGTATTGAGAACTTTGAATTAATTTTATTTTCTTGGAGGTCGCAGTTCTGAATCTTATTGTTTTCCTGGAAGACAGAGGCAAACAGCATTTTCCTTTTTTCTAGTTTTCCACTGTAGTGTAAACTTGGACTTTTAAATTGAATAAAAATGATATCAACAAAGATGACTTTTCTCCAGAAACCAGAATTTTACTTATGAATTACAGTGATACATTTTTATAGTGTTGTCAATTGACCTTATGGAGCTGCATTTTGTTTCAAAATAGTGCACAGTGATTTTCTAAGTGTATGGAGCTGCTGCATTTTCTAGATCTTAAAGACATTCTTTTCATTCTCCATTTACACACAATTCCTCAATTTAAAGTCAGAACTGAACTGATTGTTTTATTGGGTAAAAGGGTGAAGGGAATAACTGGAGGGAAAATACAATGATAAATATTTGATATAGCTATGTTAGAAATTAAAAACAGGCTCAAGTTGAGGTTGAGTAGCTTTTACAGAGCTCCTTTAAGTTTTATAATAACATTTGGCCTGTTAATTTGCTGCGTCTACTTATACTATGGTCTTTTTTCAGCTATTAACTGTTGGTTCGCAACTCAGTTTTTTTTTCTTTTTTTAAAGCAATGTGTATATTTATATTTGTTTGGTGGTGGTTTGTATTGGTTTTACTCTTTTTTTCTTTTTTGTGGAATATAGCATATATACAAAAAAGCAATAAATTTCAAAACCCACAGCAACAATAAGTTGTAGAACAGATTTCAGAGTTTGATATGTGCTACAATTCCACAATTTTGAGTTTTTCTGGTCTAAGATACTACAGACTAAAAGAAATATCAATATAATGATTCAGCAATCATACTTATTTCTTAAAGCCTACCTTCTCTGTATAACTCCACCATCACCTTTGATTTTTCTCCCACTCTTTAGAAGTATTTGAGTTATGGTCATTCTAACTTTTTCATGTTGGAAAAGGCTATCAATAATATGGAATAGGGAGATGGAACTGGTTGACATTCTGGAGAGGTTGGTCCCTCTTCATTTCAGGACTTATCTGGTCCAGGAACCCATCTGGAGGTTGTAGATTTCTGGAAAGTTACCCTAGTGCATGGAACCTTTGTACAATCTTATATAGTGCCCTAATGTTCTTCAGAATTAGCAGGGGTGGTTTGGGTTGGGGTTTGGCAAGCTATGATTGATAGCAATGTCTAACTGAAGCTTGCATAAGAGTGACTTCCAGAGTAGCTTCTCAACTCTATTTGAACCGATACCTTCTTTGTTACACTTCTTTTCCCCTTTTTGGTCAGGATGACATTGTTGATTCAATGGTGCCAGGGCCAGGCTCATCCCTTGGAGTCATCTCCCACACTGCCAGGGAGACTTTCACCTCCGGATGTCATGTCCTACATAGCGGGGGAGGGCAGTGGTTTCACTTGCAGAGTTGCACTTAGAAAGAGAGCCACGTCTAAGCAACAAAAGAGGTCCTCCAGAAGTAACTCTTTGGTATACTATAGGTGGGCTAAACTTCTCCACTACATACATAAGCTTCACAGGAGCAAGCCTCAAGATCAAGGGCTTGACCAATTCATTTGGGAATCCCTAATGTTTGACATAGTATCTGGGGTTTCCCCAGTGGTAAAGTTTAATAATTCCATCTTTTTTCTTCTATCCCTTAAGGGACTTTGCCAATACTTTTTGATTATCTGCTTAATATACTCTGGGATGTGTCCAGGCATTACATTAAGCTATACAGGATTAAAGATGCTCATTCTTATTCCAGGCTGTCTGTGTTTGGATAGTTTAAATGATCTATCTAGACAGTTTGAGTTAGATTATGTAGCAACTCAGTTTTGCTCTGGTATTTTTAGCCATGCAGGCTCAGTTATCTTAATTACTTTTTTCAAAAAATTATAACTAAAAAAATGCCTTAAAAATGTTTTGAAAAACAAAAGTTTTCAAACAAATTAGCTGACATTTCAGTCCTATTTAAAGCCTGGCATTAAATATGAATCTCTATTAAAATCAGAGAATGCAGTCAGCTCTCCAAGCATGGCCCACCTCTGCAGGTGAGGTTTGGCAAAGGCCCTACAGGTTCCTTAGTCCAAAAGTCCACAGGTCCTGAGCAGACACTTTCTTCCTTGGTAGCAGCTGGTTAGCACCACATTGAACATCACACAGAGGCCTGAATCCAACCTTCTCCTACCGCTCTGACACATTGTCTATTGTGGTAATTGGGCCCCAGGGAACCAGACATCAAGGCTGTTATTCATTGACATACTGCTCCATAAAACACCTCTTCCATCTTGCGGGGCCCAGGCCTGGGGCTTTTTGTTGTTGTACGTGTTTAACTTCCCCTGGCTAGAAATTGTTAAGAAAAGCCAAGGTGCCCGTAGCTGCAAGCTCCAGGCTCCCAGGTTTCGAAGAGCAAATGTTTGGCAGCAGAACTTTATTTTCTGTCCCATTGGCTTCCATTATTATCACTTTTTTTTTAATGCACATGTCTCAACATATCCTAAATAAATATTCTAGTATTTTTCTTAGTATACAGTCAAAGGTTATGTAATTTATAATACATATAGTACCAGTCTCCATATTTTCTTTGGCATGAGTTCATACTTGTCAGACCTTAGTATTTTTTTTTTTTAAACATCAGCTTCTTCCTTTGCTCCAACCCTTCTCCCCCTCCAAGTCTGGATTAGGCATCCTCCTGGTGTGCTTTCAAAGTACTTTCCTCCCACTCCTGTTATAGTAATTATCACATTGCATTTTGGTAGGGTGTTTACCCACAATGAATTTGAGGTTGCTTCCTCACCTTCTCATTATTATTATGATTATTATTATTCTATACCCAACATTTATTGAGCTGGGGTTTTTCTATCCTGGCTGTACACTTCATTATCCTGAGGAATTTTTTAAAACTTAAGCTGCTAGGCCAGATTTTGAATGGGGATGGACTGCCATTTTGTTTGTTTTGTTTTTATTTTTTAGAAAAGTTGAACAGTTTTTTATACATTATTGGAGAGGGAGAAATTTGGGGGAAGCGACTGTCTCTCATCCTGGATCTACATGTCTGCTTCCTTCCTCCTCAGTGATTCAGTTCCAGCCTAATGGGCTATAAATTCTTAAAGGCAGAATAGGGAGGGTGCTTGGGGTTCAGAGTTAAGGAAACTCAGGGAACCAAAAACATCATTATTCTAAGTCAGAGAAGGGATTTTCAGCCAGAAGGAGGTGATGTTTCTGAGAAAGAAGCTGTTCTAGTTTGCTAGCTACCAGCATGCAATATACCAGAAATGGAATAGCTTTTTAAAGGGGGAATTTAATGTTACAAGTTTATAATTCTAAGGCCATGCAAATGTCCCACTTAAAGCAAGTCTATAAAAATGTCCAAATTAAGGCACCAACAAGAGATCACCTTCACTCAAGAAAGGCCGATGAAGTCCAGGGTTTCTCTCTCAATTGGAAAGGCACATGGCAAAAATGTCAAGGTCTGCTAGTTTCCTCTCCAGGCCTCTTGCTTCATGAAGCTCCCTGTGGGGGAAGAATTCCTTCTTCCTCTCCAAAGACCTCTGTTTGCATGGGCTCTGGCTTCCATCATTCTCATGACTCTGCCCTGTTGCTCTCCCATCCTTCTGAAGCTTTCTCCAAAACACTTCCTCTTTTAAAGGATTCCAATAAGCTAATCAAGACCCACCTGGAATGGGTGGAGTCACATCTAATGAAAGGTTAATACCCACGATTGGGTGAGTCACATCTCCATGGAGATAATCTAATCACGTTTCCAACCTACATTATTCAATAGGGATTAAAAGAAATGGTTGCTCCCACAAGATTGATTAGGATTAAAACATGGCTTTTCTAGGGTACATAAATACTTTCAAACTGGCACAGAAGCTAAAATCAAAATTTAAACTTCAAAGGAGAAATGCCATTTGTGTTCTGAGACAAAGAGTTCTAGATGCCTCCAGTAAACTTGGCTAGGAACTTGGGTATGGGAAGACAGAGTATGGATTCAGCTCAGGGGAGAGGATAAAGTGTCACTCTAGAGACATTAACAGGCAGGAGTTTTCCATCCGAGGGAAGACGCTATGGATGACTTTGGGTAATGACTTAACAAGGTGAACTCAGAGCTTCAAAGAAGTGATATGAATTTCAGGCTCTGTCCTTCTATACCCAGGAGGAGGAGGGTCACGTACACAGGTTGATTGGCCTGAGAGCTGGAAGGTGCTTCCTAATGTTACAGACTAAGAAACTGAGGTCTGAAGAGAACAGCTACTTCCTCTAACAGTAGGAATTATATGATGGAAACAAGCAAACAATAAATAGGCTGGAATTTTTAAAAATCTCTATTTCACATATTTGACAGCATCTTTCCAGGTTCATAAGCTATTTTGTGTCCCACATACAATATAGTCCAGTATACAAATGTGATTGTATACTGTGGAGAGCCAGGGTCTTAATCCAGACCCTCAGCGCATACAATAGAATACCACTTGCAGAGAGTAAAACACACTGCTTACCTGAGGACATTTGGAAAAGTACATCAGTCCTAAAACTATTCAAATAGCTTTTCAGACTAGCTAGTTCAAACAGCTATTCTGTCTTGACTGCTAAGGCTCAGTAGAGAAAAATTCATTTAAAAAGCAAAACAAATCTATTTTAAACCTGATATTTTAACTACACACTTTTGAGACAATATTTACCTGATGCAAAAGACAATTCACAGTAGAATCATTCACTCATAAAAGATGCTCAGAATGGTTAAAACATATCAGTATGGTTTTATAAAGGATGTCTAAAATAGCAAGTTTAAAATTCATTGAAGGATTGGGCAATCTTTTTCTCTGTGGGTAAGCAGTTCCCCAGTGCTGGTGGGCACTGGCAAGGAGATGCCTTCCCCCAGGAGAGTGTTAATTTGAAATATAGTTTGGGTTCAGAGGTCAAACAGGTGTTGGGGAACACTTTCTTTAATCAGAGGTCCCGCAGAAGCGAGAAGAATAAGAGAAGGTCTATGGTGATGGTTATTACCTACCTGCTGGACTTCAGCCTGGAGCAGAGTGACTCAGTTGATGCCGGAAAGAAGTGGAATTTAACCTGCTTCTCGATAACCAAAAATCAAGGAATTCAAATATTATGAAGACTGAGACTTTCTTACATAAATCACCAAGCTGTAAGTCTCTCAGCATTTACAAATGAAAAATTCTTTCACCTATTATATGTTTTAAACACAGCACACTCAAATTGTGGGCAAGGGGAAGACACAATTCACCCTGCCTTAGTCTCTCCTGGGCGTTGAAGGCTAACCCCTGCCTTGACCTCTACAGATCAGTATTTTGCCCCTGGATGCCTCTGCAGAACATAACAACACCCCCACCCCCACCCCCACTCCCACTCCCAAGATCCTATCCCTGGAACCTGTGAGTATGATTCATTACATGGCAAAGAGACTTTGCAGATATGATGCGTTAAGGACTTCGAGATGGGAAGATAATCTTGGATTACCAGGTTGACCCAGTGTAATTACAAGGGGTCCTTATAAAGGGAGGAGAGTGAGAAGGAGATAGGACAATGGAAGCAAAGGTCAGAGAGATACATGGTCATGAAAAATGCAGGTGACCTTTAGAAGCCGAAAAAAGCAAGGAAACAGATTCTCTCCCCTAAATCCTCCAGAAGGAACACAGCCCTGCCAATGCCTTGATTTTAGCCCCACATGATTCATTTTCTGACTCCAGTTCTGACCTCCAGACTGTAAGATAATACATTTGTATTGTTTTAAGTCATTACATTTGTGGTAATTTGTTACAGCAGCAATAAGAAACTAATTCAATGCCTCACCACATATCTGTGAATTGAGGGAGACAGCATTCTTCTCAGCAAGGCTAGTAGTTGGTGCTTCAGAGGGTCCAGATCTAAAGGCATTAAGGGATTCAGTGCTGATCATGGAGGCAGCATTCAAAGAACAGGATGCAGCCAATTCTCCCTGAGCTGCAATGACCTTGGCTTGCACTCTGTAGGACACTTCTGAACCCATGGGTCTCGAGAGTTGCACAGGTATGTCTGCATTCTCAATTTCCTCACATTCCACTTCTAACTCCAGGCCTCAGTAGCATCATCCAAAGGACATTGCATGTTGTGTGCAACTTCTTCTCTGTCACAGAGGACCTGAGAAACTTTGGCACCAAAATATGGGTTCCATGGGTTCCATGTCAGCATTGGTGATATTTGCCATGGTGCATTCTGAACCTGGTAACAGACCACATAATCCACACAGATTGTCACTGGATCCTTGGTAAGTAGCTCCTCAGAGCATACAATAAAATAGTTCTCATGTCTACTTGGATAAACTGTTATTCATGACAGAATAAAAAACAAGCCAGGTTCTTTGGCTCTTCTTTAAAAACTTTGGCTCAATCTAAAGACGATGGTTCTTTTGTACTGTGTGGGGATATTTATGCATATCCATATTGATATGGGAAAAGTTATGACTGTGAATATGAATAAAGTAACTGCCAAATTCCACCTGCAAGATTCCCAGCCTACTGATCTCTCCTTGAAGGAGTCAGGAGAAACCAGACTTTCAGGTCTTCCCCATGACACTTTTGAGTCAGCTATCAGAACCCACATCACCATTCTCACTTTTCCAGAGCTGTACCCACAAAGAACACATTGGTATTTTTAAAAAGCTCCCTGGGTGATTCTAATGCTCATTTAAGGTTGCAAACTATCATTCCAGGCACTTTCTATGCTGAGAGTTTTATGATAATTATATCATTTAATCCTCAAAATCTCTATGAATTAAGAACCACTAATATCCCCTTTCCACTGAAGAGGAAATCAAGGCATGGAAAGGTCATGTAATTTGCCCAAGGCGCCCCAACAAGGAAGGGACAAAGCCAGAATTCAAACCCAGACCCTAGAACCTAAAATATCCAGCTTTCCCACTGTCTTGTGTGAATCCTAAGCCCATGTCAGAATGTCTGCTACTTTTGTTGAGTGAGTAAATAAAGGAATGGATGAATGACTACACCTATTTGTGAAATATTAAATATTAAAATATTACTGATAGATGTGGCCCCAGTATTTTTTTACTTTACAAAGTGCTTTCTCAAACTGTTTTGTTTACACATTTATTTGTAAAACTTCTTTTCTGAATTTTAATTTTCTATTATAATTATTAAAACATAAAGCCAGAATTTAAAAATACATGAAAAATGATCGTTTTTGGGTGTTCCTATATTCTAAGTTCCAAAGTCATGATTTATTTTAAACATCTGAGTATTTTTTATATTAAGAATTTCATTTTTAGATAGCCCAGAGTCAACCTGAAATGATCAAAATAAATAATTTTATTTGATTTACTTTAAAAATACTGATTTTCCTAAAAAAGATTTCACTTCCATAAAGTAACATATATATTTCATTCTCAGATTCTTTAAAATTGTAACAATGTCACCCACCTGATCACTTAAGGATAAAAGAAAAGGAATCAGTGTCTCATTCTCTGTAAATCTTAAACTTCCTTTAATATTAGTGAAAGTAAGGAGGTCTGAAGGGTGACTAATTCTTTTAAATTTAGAGCAATTTGCTACATGGTGCCATTGAAGTTAAATATAAAGTGTTTTTTTTTCCTTTTAAAATAAAAGGAACCTAAAAGATGCAAAATCCTAGTTTTGCTACAAACTGCTAGTGCACTAAATAAGAATGGAACATGGAGGAAAAGTAGAAGGATAATTGCAAATTGCTTTTTATATTGTGGTTGAAGGTACTTTCCTGTTCAATAATTTTAATATAGTACTCCCTTAGCTACTCCCTCAATCAGTTTGAACATAATTCAAGCATTATACATTGTTCCCTTGGGTTTACACCTTCATGATTTCAAATTGTAGCTAGTATTCTGCTAAGACCTAGATTAGTCTGCCATAGTTAAAAATTAAGCTCTTGAAGCAAGTAGAAATTCATGCTTTCCTGCTTAAAATAAATAAATAAATAAATTATTTTTGCAGTTAACCTATCAATGTTTTAATTTTTAAATTCAGAAAGTCAATAGTAGAATTATCAACCACTCAGAGAGATAAAGTTCAAATTAATTTTGTGGTATTTTCCTCTCCAAATCCTTGTAGAATGTAGGCTTCTGAGGTGCCAATATGTCAATACAAAGCATTCTCATCTTCCTTTTGGGATGATGTTCACTGCATAGCTAAAATGTCAAACATATAAACGCACTACCATCTTGCAGCTGTCTGTACATGTTAATGTGATTCATAAAATACCGATTCATTTAAAAGTCTTAGTTAATTCACTATAATTATCTTTCATTATATATTTCCTCAATCAATGGACAACTGCTCTTGGGGTGGAATGGAAATATGTAATAATTTTTCATATTAAAAAGAGGTCCTTATAATTGAAAATTAGAGCAGGTTCTTAACTAGAGAAAAAATAGCCAATAGCCTTGGTTGCCTCTTCTGATAGAGTAAATAAAGACAGCAGTAAATGCCTCCTCAGCTAGTAGTCAGAAGATCTTGTACTTCTCTTAGTTCATAGTGACAACCCTGGGCAAATAACTGTAAATGTCTCAAGGCCCAAATACAACATCCCTGAAAATAAGAGCACCATCTGTTGAAACAGGACATTTGCCTAAGAGTTTATCCTATAGACAGAAACTATCATGTAAGTCAAGCAATTTTGTCATTATGTATCGCCAAATAAATTTGAAAATCTATATTAAAACCCTTTTACATTAGCAGAGTGACTAGTAGCTGCGGCTCCCTCATAGAAGGAATGAGTATGTCCCAATAACTCATTGCAAGGGTCTACACTCTTCCCAGGGGCATAGTGATTATATCTGTATGTTTAGTACAAGCAAGATTCCTTCAGTCATTCCCACTTGAGATCTCACTGCATATCTAGGGGCACTGGCAGGGAACAAGATACAGAAGGGTTTTACAAGATGATTGAATGAATATATGTGAACTGTGTTGTTGATCAGTCAATCATGGACCATCAACAGCACTGGCTGGAGCCCAGCCCAGCCCTGTTAAATAACCCTATGAATGTAAGAGGCAGAGGAGAGCTGGTATATATATTTTTTATAAACAATCTCTTTCTTGGAACCATTAATAACATTTATTCAGAATTTACCAACTGTTCCAATGCTTTGCTATCATAGTTTAATTTAAATCTCTCAACAACCTTTAGGAGATTGCAGATGAAGAAACTGACATTCTGAGAGTTTGGTTGGCCTTGGAGTCACCCTGGTGGGAAGTGGTAGATTCAGGTTCAGAACTCAAAATCCTTTAACCTAAAAGCCTGTCTTTTAACACATATCAAGCCTTAGGCGAAGATGTGAAATGGGCAAAGTTAATCTCCTCTCATTTATTTCCTGCCACCACTAGCCTATTTAGGACTTGCTTAAGCTTCAGGGCACCCAGCCACCACTTTTGTATAGGGGAAGCCAGTATAGTTTATTGGTTAAAAGCAAAGGTTTTGCCTTAAAAAGGAATGAAATACTGATACCTACTACAACAACCTCAAAAATGTTATACTAAGTGAAGGAAGCCGGACACAAAAGGCCACATATTGTAAGATTCCATTTTTATGAAATATCCAGAATATAAATGTCTAGAGATTTAGAAAACAGATTAATGGTTGTTAGGGAACCGGGGGAGGTGGAAATGGGGAGAGACCGCTTAATGGGTATAGGGTTTCCTTTTGGGGTGATGAAAATGTTTGGGAACTATATAGACATGACAGTCATACAACTTGTGGATGTACTGACTGTCACTAAATTGCTCATTTTAAAATGATTAATTTTTGCTATGCAAATTTTACCTGAATTTTCTTTTTAAAGCAAAAATTTTGGAGTCACACACAGCTGAATTCAAATCTTGGTTCTGTTACTTTACAGCACTGTTGTCTCGGGCAATTCACTTAAAGTATCAAAACTTGACCTATAAGGTTCTTATGATGAAATGAAACAATACTTTCATTCAGTCAATGAATTTTAATTGAGAACCCATGGTGCCTGTTTGAAGCTATTCTGTACCCCAGAAAAACCATGTTTTAATCCTGATCCAATCTTGTGGGGGCAGCCATTTCTTTAATCCCAAGAAATTTAGGGTGGAAACTTTTTACATTTTTTTTTTTTTTTTTTTACATGGGTAGGCACTGGGAATCAAACCCGGGTCCTTGGGCATGGCAGGCAAGTGTTCTCGCCTGTTGAGCCACCGTGGCCCACCCTAGGGTGGAAACTTCTGATTAGATTATTTCCACAGAGCTGTGGCATGCCCAATTGTGGGTGTAACCTTTTGATTAGATGGAGATGTGACTCCATCCATTCAAGGTGGGTTTTGTTTAGTTTACTGGTTTAAAAGGGGAAACATTTTGAAAAGACTTCAGAGCAGATGTAGACACTTGGAGAACAATTAGAGCCCAGAAGACATAGCTATGCGCCTTCCCATGAGAAGCTAAGCAAGCCAGAACCCAGAGTTGTGTCCCGGAGGAGCTAAGTGAAGGCCCACAGATGCACAGAGAGGAAAACACTGGCATCTGAAGCTGGAAGCAATGGAACAGGGAACAAGGACCAGCAGATGCCAGCCACGTGCTTTCCCAGCTGACAGAGGTGTTCCAGACAACATCAGCTTTTCCTGAGTGAAGGTAACCTCTTGTTGGGGCCTTAATTATGACATTTTCACAGTCTTAGAATTATAAACTTGCATATAATTCTATATATACAGGCTTTTTTATGAACTATTCTAGTATATTGATTTCTGACAGCTTTACAAACTAATACACCATTCTCTGCCAGCAATCCGGGTACAGGGGTGAGCAACCCAGAATCCTGTCCTCCCAGAGCTCATATTTTAGTTTGGGAGGAAGATAAAATGTAAAACAAATATATAGCATAATTTCAGCAATGGTACATGCTATGAAGAAGCATAAATCATGGTAAGGAGAATGAGAATGATAGAAGAGCAAGGCTGCTATTGTAAGTAAGGTTGTAATATATATTAGTGCAGACTCCTTTTGTTTTTAATTTCCTTAAAATATTTTTATTGACAAATTATCACCTATATGGTCCATACATGCTATATAATCTATGGCTCATAATATCATAACTTAGTTGTGCATTCATTACCATGATCATGTTTAGAACATTTGCATCACTCCAGAAAAATAAATAAAAGGAAATAAGAAAAAACTCATACATACCATACTCTCTACCCATCCCTCTCATTGGAGTGTCAGACTCTTAACATAGGACCTGGCAGACAGAAGAGCTCAGTAACTGTTATCTACTGCTGTCTTTATACTGTCCTTGGTGCTTCAGCTCCTGCAGAAGGTATACAATACATTCCTATGGCCCTTCCCTTAGGTGATGATCAACCCTGCTTACAATTGGTCCTGAGTTTGCCTCGCATTTCAGTGAGGGAATGTCGAGTGAGTTCAATGAAGTACTCATAGCTGGAAGAATTGAATTTCTCTATATTAAGGTAACATAAAGGCCCTTCTGTTCTTCCTTAACTAGGGAATCTATCAGGGTCATTCCAGTGTACCCCAACAGGTATTTCTAGATTTGAATCTCAGAGATCATACATTGGGGTCTCGATTTCTTCCTTTCAAAAAATTTTGGACATCTTATGTAAATTGCCACACCAGAACTCTACAAAGTTTGAGCCCTCATGGAGCTCCAGAATTTGTTTTATTTTCCCCCCAGGAAAGTATTTATTGCTATTCATTTGCATAATGGAGGGAGCATCAATTACTCACTTTTCTCAGAAGAAGATTTTGTACAGGATAACTTTCTGTGTGCCAATGTAGAAAAGGAGCTTTTCTCACTTAAAAAATAATAAAATAAAATTTGTCCCACTCCACAAAACTGCTCACAACAATGAAATCTCAGTCTTATGAACTTTGCAATAGTTTCTTAGACATGATTGGTTCTAACAGATGGCTGGCGCCTTCATTTATTAGCTTTGGGAACTTAAGAAGTTATTTGACAATGAACTATATGCTTTCCTCATTCTGTGAAACATAAAAATGGAAGAAACTAACTCAAACTTGCTTAGAGCAAAAGAGATAATAGATAGGAGATTTCTGGGACAGCTCACTGAATTAAACAAAGAATGAAAAACAAAACAAAATAAGTCTTGGGAGGACCAGGGCAGAAACTAGCCCTCTAGGGTGACTGGATACAGGGGATGGATGGCTGGCAGAATTCTATTTCTGTGCCTTACATCTCTGTTCCTGTCTGTATTTTCAGACTTCTTTACAAGGTGGGTGCATGACCTTCTAACTCTTAAAGATAATACTTTTACAGAACTTAATCAGAGAAGTAAGAAAGGTGTTTCCTGCCAATCCCAGCAAAAAAAATAATAATAATAAAAAAATTCTAGTGTAGGGCACTGAAGAACCTAGTTTGTATTGCTGTTTGTCTCCCTGGCCAATCACTGTGTCAGATTAATAGGTTACTCTGATTGGCTCATCCTGAGTCACATGAACTCTCTCGTGTTCAGAAGCAGGAAACCATAATTATTAATGGTGAGGGTAGAGTCAGGGTAGGGTAGTTCTCCAAAGAAAGGGAAGCCTGTTTCCACAGAGGGAATAGGGTGACAGTGTTAATAAGTCCGTTCACCCTCAAAGGTTTCTTGTGAGAATTGAGCTTGAGCAAATTCAGTGTAGGCATGTCTTGTACTGGGATTAGGCTCTAACCTCTGAATGTTTGGGGAAACCCTTTAGAAAGTCTTCATGTTAGAGCCCAGGCTACTGGACACAACCACTTTGACGTTCAGCGCTGAAATGATTACTAATTCTTCAGTAGAGAATGTGAAGAAAAATTGACAGGTGTATAGGGATCATTGTGCTGGTTTGAAACTGTTGCATACCCCAGAAAAGCCATGTTCTTTAATTCTGATTCAATATTGTTGGGTCGCATCTTGTTGATTAAGTTGTTTCCATGGAGATAAGACCCACCCAATTTTGGATGGGATCTTTTGATTAGACAGTTTCCGTGAAGATGTGTCTCCACCCATTCAAGGTGGGTTGCTTACTGGAGTCCTTTAAGAGGAAACTATTTTGGAAAAAGCTTCCAAGACACTTTTGGAGATGAAGAAAGAAATTTCTGTGGGGGAAGCTGTTTGAAACCAGAAGCCAAAGGACCAGCAGACACCAGCCTTGTGCCTTCCCAGCTGACAGAGGTATTCCAGACACATCGGCCTTTCTTGAGTCAAGGTATCTTTCCCTGGATGCCTTAGTTTGGACATTTTTATGGCCTTAGAACTGTAAGCTTGTAACTTAGTAAATCCCCTTTATAATAAAAGCCAACCCATTTCTGGTATATTACATTTCTGACAGCATTTAATAAACTAAAACAGTCATGGTGTATGAACAAGGACTTATCTTCAAACACCAGGATCACCTTGTACACAGTGAGACACTCAAAATATGGGTGGTAAATGGGAACTGAGACCACCCAAGGAAGAACAGATTCCTCTATACTTGACAAAACCCATTTCAGTTATAATCTCTGAAGGAGTGCTTACTCATTCATTAAAAAGGAAATTCCAAATTAGAATGAGTATGTGAACACACACATATAAATGCAAAGATAAAGAAAAATATATACTTATACGTTTTCACTTTTTTCCCTCCATGAGCTAGTAATCTAAAAAGTACACAATGGCATATTACTGTTTGCACAAACCCCAAGCACATCTCTGAAATTTATGAGGTCTACCCTAAATGTCAGTTGAATCAGAACCTGAATTTCTCTCCATCTTGAAGGATGGCTTTTACTCAATCCTTTCTGCCCCTTGCAGCTCTCTCTAGGAATGTTAGGACTGTTTCAAAGATAATCAAAAGAGCTCTCATAATTCTGAGTGTCATAAAAAATAAGAGAAGGATTTTTTAACATTTCTATTCATGACTTGGCAGCTCCCCAACACACTCTGTTGTTATTTTTCTGCAGCTGAGGATTTTCTCACTTAAATTTTCAGTTATTACTAGGAGTATCTTCCAGATCTCATGCACATATATATTACTCACTTGAATGGAAATAAAAGCACACCAAATATTCCGTTCTATGAGAGGGAAAGCACGCAAATATTTTGAATAGAAAACTTGCATTTCTTGTTTGTGTTGAATTAAGATTCTGAGAGCTTCAGAACAGTGTGTGTTATAATATAACCAACCTTTGCACCCCTAGAAATGCACCTGTGAACATATCACCTGCTCTTAATTCCTGTGTTTAGTCTGGAGGCTTTGAAGAGGAATTAAAACTGGTATTTACAAGAAAATATTATACATTTAATATAGGAGAGACTCTTGTCAAGAATTTGTAGACTCAACTAGAATTGCTAGAAAAATGTGGGAATTTGTCCATGAGAAAATCTTTACCCATATGTTTTTTCCAGAGCCATTTATTTATCATTATCTTCATGTGCTTTTACATATTTGGATTGTCTGGCTGGATATTTTCAGGAGAATGTAGGATGAAATAAACTGGCCTCCTTTTTTTTTTTTTTTCACCATTTCATGCAAGGTGAGAATTCTGAATATGGCATATTCCACTTAATTACTTTTCCAGCTTCTCCTGTCTCATACCTGAATCAAGATTTTTCACAAGTTTAATTAAAACTTTCAGAGTATGTTGGAAGGGAAAAATAGAATTGAGACATATTTAACTCTTCCTAAAATTATAGGAAAGAAAATTGATGCTTTAAAACTCTTTCAGGAACTGTGCTAGATCCAGCACACTGTAACCAGCATTAGGTTATGAATGACCTTGGCAGGAAAAGACTTAGTGTGAGGATAGGGATGGGAGCTGGCTTGCCCTGGGTTAAGCATGAACAGGGCATGAGGAAGAGGGCATCCTAAGGGTAACTCCCTGTTTCACCCAGCTTGTCTTTGTAAAGGGGAGGTGGTATGTGGTCTATGATTTACTTTAAAATATTACAGCAGACAGTATGTGTATAAATATATACTTCAGTTGTTTTAATCCAGACTCTGGGCAAGGCTGTGAAACATCCTCCAAAGGTGTTCAGTGGTACCATTTAAACAAAAGGCTCAACTCGAGGGGCAGCAAAAGTGCCTTAGCTCTCTTTACCTCTGACTAAAACCAGAGGTTTTGATAATTAAGATAACAAATGCCAGAAGTGGGTTTTCTTTTGTGAAATTCCAGGTACTGTAGATGTTTGGATTGGCAAGAAATGTTTTAGAGGCATGTGTGAATGAAATATAAGAATCTGGCAAAACACCCTAGGCTTGATGGCTGTGCAGTCTCATGTCCTCAATAATGAATGGAATAAGGTCCTGGAGGAGGAAGGAAGCTGGAAGAGATTGGATCCAGAATGGAAATCATAGCATGCACCCTGACAAGAAGAGAATGCCTGATGGATAGTATACCTTAGGACTTTTAGGTCATCAGGTAACACCGTTGATGGTTTCCAACTCTGTTTTTACTAATTGGAATTTCCAGTGATCTGTAGTTGACTCCACCATGGTCTTCTCTTACCCTCTCTCCCCAATCCAAGTGAGAGCCTGATTTCTGGATATTCAGACCTTTTTCTTCCTTCAAACTATTATAGCCTTTTCTTTGAAGTAGACCTAGAGGGACTCTTAAGATTATCAGTAAACTTTGTCCTTTTGACAAATTATTAAGGTTGATATAGAGTAGGGCTTAGAAATGATCCCTATTTATAATTGCTAATAGTACATATAAATATGTATATTGCAAATTTTTATTGGCATACAAATGCCTTCAGAGTACTGCTGTTTGGTAAATATGAACTTTTATATTAGCAGATTTTTCTTTCATAAAATGATAATATAACTAATGTTGGGAGTGAAAGAGGAAGGCTTACCAAAAAGAGGTCAGTTACTGTGTAAAGACCAAGTTGACAGTAAGGTCATTCAGTTAAGATAGATTGTGATATAATTAATGGTAAGGATGGCATTTCTCTGGGAACTTGATGCTAAAATTTTGCTTACTTCTTGTACCCACCATTTAGCCACAAGCTTACTTTCACTAAACACATTCCAATCATAGATGGGTGAAAAAATATGCCCTGGAAGGTGAATGAATGATTTAATTTTTTCTCACCTTTACAAATGTTTAAAGATATTGTAAAGACCAATATTTTGTTGCATGAAGCAACACTGCTGAAAGGAATCAGTAGTAAAGTCTAAACAATAAAATGGAGTTATCAAGCTACTATGTAAACTATATAAAAATTGATGTTCTTTCTCTTGGAGATACACATTTTTTAAGGAGAAAGGACAGTCAAGAAATGCATTTCCCTTAAGGTTGTATGTATGTTACCAGAAGACATTTTTCTTTTTTTATTAAACTTAGGACTCTACAACAAAGTGAACTATATTGTAAATGATGAACTATAGTTAATAGTCCAGTTATAAAAACATTCTTTCATGAATTGTAACAAATGTACCACACTAATGCAAGGTGTAATAGTATGGTATATAGGAACTCTATATTTTATGAATTATTTTTCTGTAAACTTACAACTTCTCTAATTAAAAAAAAGAAATGGATTTCCCTATAGTCTAACGACATAACTATGATTGCTAGTAATAACTCCCAGTCTAATCACACTCAATAAGCAAAACACAAGGTGCTGGAGGCTTAAGAAGAGTCACAGAGGTTAGAGGAGAGGAAATCAGTAAAATGATCTCTATGAATGCTCTTATTTGGATGTAATAAGTTCTTTCAATGCTCAGAACAAAAGCTGAGACTGAAGTTAGGCAGGACAAGAACCAGAAAAACGAGAGCTGAAAAATTCTGGTCACAGTTAAGCAGAAGCTATGCTAGAGGTCTAGAATAAGTTGAACTTGAATGCCAAAAAACAGATAGAGAACAAAGCCAACCAACAAGAAAACCTTAGATAAAAGAGTGATAATGATCTCTAATATTAGAATATTAGAAATATTGCAACAGACAGGACAGCACTTGCCCAATCAGACAAACAGGTACCACCACCTGGCCAAGTTGACATATGAACCTGACCATGATCTAATAATCTAATAGCTTGATATGGCCTAGTCAAAGAAACAAACACTTTAAATGAGATACAGGAGTTGAAACAACTAATTTAAAATGTTCAAAAAGCATTTGAAATCAATTTAAAAAATCAAATCAATCAGTTGAGGGAAGATACAACCAAAGAGATGATGTTCACCAAAGACATTGGGTTAACATAAAGAAGAACTTGAAAGATTGAAAAAATAAATGCCAGAACTTATGAAAATGAAAGGCACAACAGAAGAGATAAAAACACAATGGAGAATTACAACAGCAGATTTGAAGAGGCAGAAAAAAGGATTAGTGAACTAGAGGACAGAACATCTGAAATCCTATATTCAAAAGAACAGATGGGGAAGTGGAAAATATGAGCAGGGCCTCAGGGAATTGAATGCCAATATTAAGCACATAAATATATGTGTTGAGTATCCTTAGAAGGAGAAGAGAATGTGGCAGAATAATCACTGAAAATTTCCCATGGCTCATGAAAGACATAAAATTACAGGTGCAAGAAACACAGTATACATCAAACAGAATAATCTGCATTGACTTATTCCAAAAATCTTACTAATCAGGTTGTTAAACATCAAAGATAAAGAAAGAATTCTGAAAGCAGCAAAAGAAAAGCAATCCTTTACATACAAGGGAAGCTCAATAAGACTATGTGCAGACTTTGCAACACAAACTGTGGAGGTGTGTCTTAGTTTGCAAGCTGCTGGAATGTGATATACCAGAAATGGAATGGTTTTTTGTATTAGTTAGGGTTCTCTAGAGAACAGAATCAGCAGGGAACACTTGCATATATAAAATTTATAAAAGTGTCTCACATGGCCGTGGGAATGCAGAGTCCAAAATCCGCAGGGCAGGCTGCAAAGCTGACGATTCAGATGGAGGGTCTGGACGAACTCCACAGGAGAGGCTTGTCAGCTGAAGCAGGAAGAGAGTCTCTCTCTTCTGAATCCTCCTTAAAAGGCTTCCAATGATTGGACTGAGCATCACTCATTGCAGAAGACACTCCCCTCAGCTTATTACAAATGGAATCAGCTGTGGATGCAGCTGACGTGATCATGATCTAATTCTATGAACTGCCCTCATTGCAACAGACAGGCCAGCACTTGCCCAACCAGACAAACAGGTACCACCACCTGGCCAAGTTGGCACATGAACCTGACCATGACACTTTTATAAAGGGAATTTAATAAGTTACAAGTTCACAGTTCTAAGCCTATGGAAATGTCCAAACTAAGGTATCCAGGAAAAGATAACCTTAATTCAAGAAAGGTCAATGCATCTGGAAAACCTCTATCAGCTGGGAAGCCATGCTGGTCCCTTGCTCCTGGGCTCCATTGCCTTCAGCCTCTGTTCCTGTGGGGGTTCCTCACTTTTTTTTCACTGTATACTAAACAAAGTTGAACTTGAGTATGGTTGAAAGGGGTAGGCAAGGGGCATGTATGACACTAGAATTATGGATAGAAGATAAAACCGAGACTTATAACTTAGTGATGCCTAGAGTGGACAATGATGGTGATTAAAAGTACAAATATAAGAATGTTTTTACATGAAGGAGAACAAATGCATATCAACAGTGCAAAGTGCTAAAAATGGGATGGTATACAGAAAATGCAAACTAGGGTTATAACTGTAACATTGTAATATGCTTCCATTAAGTGTAACAAAGGCAATAAGCCAAAGCTAAATGTCAAAAAGAGAGGGATATAAGGGAGGGAAATTGGATTCTTGGTGGTGGTGGTGTTGTTGCTCCTTTTTATTTTATTTTACTGCACTTTAATTTTTTATTCTTAATTTTTTTTCTCTTCCTCTTTCTTTGTAGGAGAAATGGACATATCGTCATATAGATTGTGGTAGTGAATATGTAACTATGTGATTACACTGGGAATAATTGATTGTTTACTTAGGAGAGATGGTGTGGTGTATGAATAAAACTATTTAAAAATAAACAGAAAGATACAAGTGCTGGAGAAAATATCCACACTGGTAGGGAAGTAGAATAATGGTGCAGCCTCTCTGGAGGGCAATGTGGTGATGCCACAGGAGGCTCAGTATAAGGTTGCCATATGGTTGCTACAACTCTGTTATTAGGCATATACTTGAAAGAACTCAAAGCAGACCCATGAATGGACATTTGCACACTGGTGTATGTGGTGGTAGTATTTATGACTTGCGATGGATGGAGGAGGCCTAAGGGTACATCAACTGATCGATGGAATGGTGATCTTTGGGGTATGCATACAATGGAGTATTGAATGGCTGCAAGAAGCAATGAAGTTTGGAGGCATGCCACTAGGTGAATGAACTTGAAGACAGGTAAACTCACTGCCCTCCCTGCTTCATGGGACTTGACTCCCTAAGATGTAAATCTCCCTGGCAATGTGGGACCTGACTTCTAGAAGATGAAGTCCCTGGCCCTGGCATCATGGGACTGAGGAAGGCTTCTTGAACAAAAGTGGGAAGGAAAATGGAACAAAATAAAGTTTCAGTAGCTGAGAGATTTCAAATAGAGTTGAGAGGTCATTCTGGAGGTTATTCTTATGTATTATATATATATCCTCTTCTCTTATGTATTAAAGTAATTAGAGGGAAATGCCTGAAACCACTGAACTGTAAATCCAGTAACCCTTGATTCTTGAAGATGATTCTGTAGCTATGTAGCTTTTACAGTATAGCCATATGATTGTGAAAATCTTGTGACTGATGTTCCCTTTATCTAGTGTATGGACAGTGTAAGAAAATAAAAAGAAAAAATAAATAAATAATGGGGGGTTATAGGGATATGGGATGTTTTGTGTATTCTTTTTTACTTCTACTATTATTTTTTTCTAATTTTTATTGTTTATGAAGTAAGGAAATGTTCAAAATTTGATTGTAATGATGAATGCAAAACTGTATGATTTTTTGCATATAAATCATATGCATTTATGATTTATAATCATAAATGTGATCAGGTGAACCATTTCACATGTGGTGAACATTTCTGTGAACCATTGGTGATATACTTTGGATGATTATATATTAAGTTAATAGAGCTCAATAAAATTGCTTTTTTTTTTTTTTTTTTACATGGGCAGGCACCGGGAATCAAACCTGGCACACTCTTACCTGCTGTGCCACCGTGGCCCGCCCAAAATTGCATTTCTTAAGAAAGGAAATAAGATAGAACCTTTTAAGACACAACAGAAGTGCAAATGCTATAGAGGAAATGCTGAATAGATTTGACTACCTAAAACATTTCAAAGTTTGCATGGAAACATTTTAAATCTATATGGAAAACAATACCTAAACAAAGGCAGAAGATAGACAATAGACAAGAGAAAGTATTTGTATCATATATACAGATTAATAATAGTAAACATACACTGTCTACTATGTACTGGGCACTGTTCAAGGAACCTGGTATATATTAACTCATTTAATTCTCACAATTTTTAGGTACTATGATTAAGAATCTCATGATATGGCAGGTACCATTATCCCATCTTACAAATAAGGAAATTGAAACAGAGAGTTCATAACAGCAAATACGTGGACAAGCAGAAATTCAGGTCCAAACAGTGTGGCTCTGGGACTCATGTTTTCAATAATCATGATATAGTGCCCCTCCTAAAGTCAGGGCTGACCCAGTAAACCAATGGTTAGTTTACGACTATCCAAAAGCAAAGCACGAGGAACACCAATAAAGAAAATTAAAAAGCAAGGAAGGGAGGGAGGAGGAAGGAATGAAATGAGATAAACCAAAAAAAAAAGAAAAGGAGGAAAAATAGGACAAAACAACAAGAAAGAATGTTCCCAATCATTTAAAACAAAACAAAACAAAAAATAATAACAATTATAAATATTATCTTATTTGTGGGATATATTTAGAGAGAGACAATTGTATGAAAGATAGTCAACAAAAGCTTAATGGTGGTTACTTCTGGTGATTTTTTTTTAAACATCTCTCAGTATCTTTTTTCTATTGTTTGAATACATTGTCCTGTTAAAAGAAAACTTTAAGTGATAATGCTGTATGCAGTGTTAGCAAGAATGTGAGGTGATGATAAGGAGGATAGTTCCCCTCCTATATGCTGCAGGTGAGAATAAAAATTGCAATTTCTCAAGATCAATTCTGTGATATTTAATGAAAAGACCTAGGATTTTTGTAAGCCATTTGACCCAGAAATTCCATGTTTTTTTTATTGCATCAATTTAAGATGTATCTTTATTCACCAAAACATGAATTTTATTTTTTGCTCATTTATAACCCTGCTAGAGTACAATGAGAACTTGTATTCAAAATACAACCAAATTCATACAGTAGCAGATAATATTTGCTACTCACTCTCCCAACAGTCCATTTTCTCTTCTTCATGGGCTCTCAGTTGGACTACATATCCCAGTCTCCCTGCAGTTAGATCACAAACAGAGTTCTAGCACTAGACTGTGAGCAGAACTGATGAATACCGTTGTTGGGACAAGGTTTTAAAGAAGTAGATGTACCTCCTTTATGCTCTCATTTCTGTTTCACAAACTGGAGTCCAATGATGAGGATGAGTCCATGGTGAAGGCAAGTCAATAAGAGCCTGGGTCTCTGAATCACTGTGTGGAGAAGATCCATGCACCAATCTTTTAAAAAAATTTTTTGTTTTATGATCATTCCATTCTACATATATAATCAGTAATTCATAATATCATCACATAGTTGCATATTCATCATCGGGATCATTTCTTAGAACATTTGCATCAATTCAGTAAAAGAAATAAAAAGACAACAGAAAAAAAATTCATACAAACCATACCCCTTACCCCTCCCTTTCATTGATCACTAGTATTTCAATCTAAATTTATTTTAACATTTGTTCCCCCTATTATTTATTTTTATTCCATATGTTTTACTTGTCTGTTGACAAGGTAGATAAAAGGAGCATCAGACACAAGTTTTTCACAATCACACAGTCACATTGTGAAAGCTAAACCATTATAGCTTACTTCAAGAAACATGGCTACTGGAACACAGCTCTACACTTTCAGGCAGTTCCCTCCAGCCTCTCCATTACATCTGGACTAACAATGTGATACCTATTTAATGCGTAAGAATAAACTCCACGATAACCTCCCGACTCTGTTTGGAATCTCTCAGCCATTGACACTTTATTTTGTCTCATTTCACTCTTCTCCCTTTTGGTTGAGAAGATTTTCTCAATTCCTTGATGCTGAGTCTCAGCTTATCCTAAGATTTCTGTCCCAAGTTGCCACGAAGGTCCATACCCCTGGAAGTCATGTCCCACGTAGACAAGGGAAGGGTGGTGAGTTTGCTTGTTGTGTTGGCTGGAGAGAGAAGCCCCATCTGAGCAACAAAAGAGGTTCTCTTGGGGGTGACTTTTAGGCCTAATTTTAAGTAGGCTTGACCTATCCTTTGTGGGGTTGTTTCATGTAAACAAAGCCCAAGACTGGGGGCTCAGCCTATTGCTTTGGTTGTCCCCACTGCTTGTGAGAATATCAAGAATTCAACTTGGGGAAGTTGAATTTTCCCCCTTTCTCACCATTCCCCCAACCATGCGCCAATCTTGGAACACTTGCCTTGCACTGTCAAGTGAGCAAGAAATAAACTTCTCTTTTGTTTGAGTTATTATGCATTTTTGGATCAATTTATCTCTACAGCTAATCTACAATTCAAATACAAGTTTTGAACTGACACAGAATTGACTTGGCCACATATTTAAACTTTGTGACAAGTCCAATCAAACATGCTTTCTTTCTCATCAGCACAGTTGCCGTCTTTAATGGTGGTTTCAGACCAGGCATGTTAACACAGAGGAACTCTGTCCATGCAAAGCCATTTCTCTTGGCATGTACTCAGCTACCTGCTACAGCTTGTAACGGTGAAGTTGCAAACACTGTCCAGAATTCCTGTGGTTACTCAAATTCTTTCTTTTCAGTAGACTGCTCTCATTCAGCCAACTGATGATTTTACTGTTTCTTTTGTATCTTCTCCTCCATCATTGTTTGTAACTTGAATTTCCCTAATTTCCACTTTGCCCTTGAAGAGAGTGGATTCAAGTGAATTCCTAGAAGAAAACAAGTATGTTTCTTTGCTTCTTATTTTTCTGCTTTGAACCTCTCACCCATCTGTAGCTTCCTTAATTTTCTTTTGCATTGTGACTTCAATTTGCCATTCCACTTTGTTCACTGCAGACACAATGAAGATGTCCTAAATGCCAGTGTCAATGGTGACCATACTCTGAGGCCCACCACCTATGCAGGGGATAGTATTTCAGTTGCTGTCATTAGCCTTTCTTTCTCACATTATACGCCTGGATGTGGACAGCAGGTAGTTGTCCAGATATTGTGAAACTTTCTATCTGGTGGAATTAGTGGAACTACACGTGATCAGAATAGCTGAAACTCCATTCACTGTTTCACTAACTGGAGAAATAGGTGTGGCATACAAGGAGAAAAATCTTGAACATGTTCAGATTTTATCAGCACCATAGTATACGTCTCATTGGGGAGATGCTTATATTCAGTTCTTAGCCATTGAAGTCTTTTAGGAGTTCCTGAGCAATATATATGTCCCATTATAATGAAACTACTGAAGTGATACTAAAGAAGATTTAATAACACAGAAAATGTTTATGAGAAATCTTTTAATTTAATAGACAAAAAGCAGGCTAGAAAAGTTTATGTGATCTGATCCCATTTTTCTAAAGAAAATTATATATTTTAATTCATTCAGCAAATAAATATTAAGCACCTAATATATATGTGCCAGGCATTGTAGATATTGGTATTCATTTGTCTGGATATGTAAAAAAGTGACCTATAGCACACATTTTTATTTTCTTATTTTATGTTTTCCTATTGATTTATGATGAATATGTATTACTTGTATAGTAAAATATCACTATTAAATTGAATTTTTTAATTATAAGAAAAGGCTAACATCTTAAAAAGTTTATGTAAAAAAAAAAAAGAACTGATGACATGCATATAAGTTATTTTGGCCTTGTGTTCCACAGTGAGTCACCAAATATACCCTGAACTGTTAAGTTTTTTTTTTCTTTTTCACTGTTAGAATGAACAGATGCATTTTTACATCATATGGATCTCATGGAAGCATGCCAACCATTTTCTTAGCAACCAAACTCCTGTCTTCTGCACTGTGCATGATTAACTAAAACAGTCTGTTGACGGCTTAAAATAAACCTGCCTTTTTCCATTTAGCATTTTATCAAATGAATGTAATTTCATTTGCTGATGAATTTAGTTCAGCTTCAAGGGAATTTTTCTCTTCTTCATGGGGAGGCTGAAGAATCAGAACTGTCATGCCAAAGAAAGAAAAGCAAGCCTAGGGAGAAAAAACAGTCTGATGTTTATATGGGTAAAGTAAAAGTATCTTTGTCAATTTCGCCCCTACCCTCCTGTTTTTTACAGTGCAGGATGTTAATTTAAATTTAAATTCTATTTCTGCTTTTGCATTATGCTGTTTAGATTGGTTGATTAAAAAGCATTAATTAATTTAAGTGATTGCTCCGACGATTACTATTGTTATTATGTATGAGCTCTTGTCTTATTTTTATTTCTAGCACTTGAATATGCCCTAAAATTTTATTAATCTCATTTCACAGGGTATTGGGCCATTGCCAGGGTTCAGAAATAAAGGGACAGGGCAGTATACAATCTGGCAAGGGGGGTGGAATGTACAATAATCAGCCATGAGAACAGTCAGTATTTTCTTAGAGCAGGCAACTGCAACTTGGAATAAATTGTTGTTCTGTTTGATGAATATAAAGTATAGCTCTGTGTCTAAATGTATATGTAGACATTTTGTGTGCGAGAATTATAGGAATATTTGCTAAATAAAGAAACTATAATGTGTCTTTAAAGACTAACAGCTTAAAAACAAAGCCATCTATGCAGTTAAAGCATTGTGTATCTACAGAATCAATAAACAGAAAAGGATTTGACTGAACATAATATAGTCCAAGCAGATTCCCCATTATCTTTCATTTGTATCCTCATTTGGAAATAGGCAGTGAAAACTAGCACTAATGGCAAGTTGCAACACTATTTAAATTCTCACTTTATTTCCCCTAGAGCAAATTCCTAAACGTTAACCATCATGAAGCAATCAAGTTGACACTTTGCGCAGAGTTTTACATTTTTCCCTAGGGAATAAAGACATAACAAATATAAAGCATATTCCTGATAAATCCCTGCCCTCTGATTATTGCTCTGTTTGTATTTTGAAAAATAATCTTGGTGTTGTCTTTAGAAATAGAAATAACTGATATAAAATTGATAGACATTTTACATTAAACATTGAAGATAGCTGCTCCCAGTTTTAATATTCTCTTGCTGTAAATTTGAGTTCTTCATTACTGAGCCAAGTCTTGGTACTGGGCAGCCACTTTGGAAAATGACATTATCTCTTGCAGTGTCAAATGAAGTGTTTGAAAGAGTTAGTATATTTTCAAAACACCCAACTTAATTTCCAAGTAAAGAAAATCTGACTTGAATGTCACTGTTGTATTTAAAGCTAATCCTGCTGATTTCGTGGGAAAACTTGGTAACTAGCACCCTCCTCTGCCCCTTGTATGCCGAAAAGATCCCTGAAACAGTGATAGGAGCTTCCTCTGGGTCCCATTGCTCAGAGGGGCAGGAGCCTTAGAGCTTTATGAACTGCAATCTAATGTCTGAAGGAAACAGGAGATGAAATCCTGGAGATATTCCCGGGCCTGGAACTTGCACGACCATAAACAGCTAACTTCATTTTCTCAGATGAGATAAGGATCAAGGTCGGTCATGGCCAGATTGTCTGTAGAAGGGAGTCTCATCCACAAAAGTCATCCCATCACATTTTTTTTTATTAGAAATTTTTAAAACCTTGCATTTGATGTGTTGGTGTCAATATACTTGGTGTAATATTCTATTCCTAGTATACTTGATAGACTACTCTATTGAATCATCATTTACTTTATTCCAAAAGCTCTTACACTTCTTAGCAGCTTTTTTATTCTTCATGCAAAATTATGTTTTTACTTTTAATTTTAATAAAATTAAAAACCACATCAATAAGCATTTATTGAGGGCATGACATTAGTTCATTCCTATGGTAAGTCTTTTCGGTGAATTAACTTGTTTAATTCTTATACTGACATAAGGAAGTAGACAATGTTCTAAGTCTTTCTGAAGCTTTATAGATTAATGGGAAGAGAACATACCACACTCATGGGAGGAATAGATTTATTAGCCAAGTTAATTAGCCAGAGATTCAGAAACCTCTCTGAGGCCATGACCATCGTGGTCAGTATTGGCAAAGTTATCCTTGGAGTCCACTCTTTGAGGAGGTCCATGAAAGCCATGTCCATGAGGAAGTAAGGAGAGTCAGCATCCAAATGTCCCTAATAATACCTCTGCCTCCAGTTTTTGAGCCTTCCCAAATAATCATATCTTTACAAGTAGTAACTACTCTTAGCAATTATAGTCAATCCTAGAATACTACATTTTTGTAATGAGAGGAGTCCTTTGAAACTAAGGGATGTAAACTCCTTGGTAAATTACATACTGAGATTAAAACATTGTCTAATTTCAATTTAGCCACTAGGGGCAACTAAAATTTGTTATTTGAGGAAATTGGGAGTCTAATTCCCAGTATAATGATGAGGAGCTAAAGTACAGTGATTTGAAAGTATAGCACTGGAAGTTGTTAGGATAATTTGGGAGTAGTCCTTTCTAGATTCAATGGGTGGACTAGATAAGAATGTCTTTGGCTTAAAACCATTTGATACGATTTGGTTCGTACTGGTAATATCATGGAGAAAGGGCTTTATCATAAGATAGACTAGATCTCCATTGAAAATACCCATATGAGTCTGAAAGAGAAAGGGCAATTCTTTTTTAGATCTACAATGGTATGATTGCCTGAAGAAAAAAAGAGTGTGGTTGTCTTGTACTTGGGTAGATATAGATTAGATAGATACAGATAGGCACATATCCATCCATATATATATACATACATATTCATGCATGTATAATACACATACACACACAAATACAAACATGGAAGCTTCTTGGTGCCAAACAGAGTGACAAGAAAGAGTACTTTGGTGATGAGAAAAAACACTCTTTCAGTACAGGGTCTAAGATGCATTGCTTAACTCAGTAACCACTAGCCAGCTGTGGCTATTTAAATTTAAATATAATTTAATTTAATCACTTAAATTTAAAATTCACCTTCTCAGTTGAATTATTCATATTTCCAGTGCTCAATAGCTGCATGTGGCTAGTAGTGACCATATTGGACAACACAAATATATAAAATTGTTCCATCATTTCAGAAAGTTCTTACGGACAGAGCCGATCAAGAAGTTAGTAGCATATTTTAAAAGTGTATTTAATTTGAGCTCTTTAATCTTATCCTTTCAATAAAGTCTTCCCTGAACCAATTTCTGTTGTAGATTACTAAAAAAGTAGGCTATTTTATTATGCTATCCACATAGAGATTCAATTTTTAATTAGAAGTTGATGAAGTTCTTTCATTTACTACAGTATTATTTGTACCACATTTCCAACTGTATTAAGAAGTCAAATTAGCTTACAGAAGATAATAAAAGACAGGGAATATACTCAACAGTCCAGAAAAAAATATATATATAAGGTGTTTGTATGTGTGTGTGCATGTATGTGTTGACTGAAAACCAAAATTAAGTACACATTCTAAAGTGAAATGCTAGCCATAACTATGCATATCTATGCAGCATTGCTAAGAAGACCAGTGGGTGGTTTTAGAAAAAAGAGGGTGGGTCACTTGTAACCCACATAGGGAATCATTAAGAGGATTCTTTGAAGGTATTCATAGTAGCAAAGAGTAATGTGATGCCCCCTTACCACCAAGCCAAATTAGAAGGAGGTCCAAAAGAAATCGTATATCAATGCTTCACCAGAAAGATGTCTCTGGACAGAAATGAACTTACAGGGGACTTATTAGAGGAATGCCTTTTGGGTCACCACCTGTGAAAGAGAAGGAGCTGAGCAGAGGGAGAAGGTGGTCTACAGGGCAGTCTGAATAAATGTCCTGTCTATCCATGAGGAGCTCTGTATGCAAAATGGCCTTTCAGAGTTGCCGCAAGGCATGGTAAGGGAGGCTAGGCCCTTATACTCCTGCATCTACAGTCATTGGATGCAAGCTGCCCTGGAAGGAGGCTCAGCCTTGAATGAGACAACTCTCTTCACCTGGGATACCAATAACTGAGGAATGAGTGTCTGTCTTGAAGGAGGTACTGGGGTATACATCACAGCATCCACTACAGTTCATCTTTTGTACCATTTGGCTCTATTCATATGTATTCTGAGAAAAGCTCCTCCAGGATGTCCTTATAGTAGGAGAAAGTGAAGACACTAAAGTACAAGCGCAAGAAAGTGAAAATTTCTAACAAGACATAAAAGAAATAAATTCATCCCATGAGAACAACCCGAGCTGTTCCCTGGACTCAGATTGAGAAGAGTTAGAAAAAAATCAACCAATGCATATTCATTTTACCAGAGTTGACACTGCATCCTAGACCTGAAGTTTGTTTTTCTGAATGTTTTTCTTCTTATTTATAGATTTTTTAATTGTTAGTGATAGAAGAGGAAGTGGGAAAATTAGAGAGAAACCAGAAATTTTGCCCACACTGTCTTTAGTTGCCCTATGTAATGGCAGTGATAGTAAGGCAAAGGGAGAAGAGGACTAATGTTATTTGCCTCTAGTGGGGTCTGTTCTCCAGGTAGACGCTCAAGGAAAGAAAGACCAGGTGCCAAGACTCGACAGTTAAACTAAGCGAAACTGAGAAGCACTGAAGAAGCTACCAGATTTTCTGTCATGCCACACTGTTTAATTATCTGCAGATCACCTATCAGTATCTGATTTTTAAAATTATTTACTATTGGTTACTCCCATTAGAATATAAAATTACAGGAAAGAGATTTTATTTTTCTTGCTCAGTGTTCTCTCTTCAATGCTTAGTATGGTCTCTAGCACATAATTGTGGATCAATAAATCTTTAACGAATTATTAAATCTATCAATCATGAATTGAAGAGGCTTTACCTGATCATGCTAGGCTAAACATTTATTTAATGTACATTTAGCACCCTAGGCTTTTAGGCAAAACTTTTTGTTCCTGTACATCTATTCAAGATGTTATCTGTCTGGAGTAACTTAACTATGTTGTCCTTGAAATAGCATGTATTAACAACAATGACAAAACATCAGCAAAACCCAGAAATAATAGAATTGATTTAGAATTTCAGACTATATGCTCATACACTGTAGTTGGGCAATGAGTGAGTTCCTGATTTAGAAAGGAAGGGAAAATATCACCATATTATTGGGAACTTGTTTAAATTTGAACTTCTAATCATTCATGATAATGTATACTGTAGCGCGAAACCAGGAAACGTTAATGCAGAAATAGAACGAACCTGATCGAGGCTCTGAAGTTTCAGGATGTAGGTTTTATTAATCTATGGCCATAGGGCTCAACCAAGTAGTCTCTGAAAGTCTGAGCCCTGAGTAGGGGCTATTATAAGATTTTATAGACAAAATGGCCCATTTGGAACAGGATTTTTCACAATATAGTTATTGGCGATGCTCGAGGGAGATGATTGGCTGCATGCTGGCGATCAGACCCAGAAGGATTGCAAAGCTGAGTTTACAAAAGAGGATGAGTGGTTATGGGGGAGGGGACTCCTTGGGAAGCCTCTTATCTTTGCTTACGTGCACTTTCAACTGTCCTTGGGGCTGGGAGATTTTCCAAAGAGGGGGTAGCTTGAGTAAACAAGGAGGGGTGTTTGCTGCCAGGGGCCTGCGTGCTACATTCCCCCCTTTGGTGCTTGCCCATGCTGGCGGGCAATAGCATTACCTGTATCTCGTCCTCTTGTTGCAGGTGTTTCTATTTCCAGACGGTCTGGACCTGAGCCACTGTTTTTCTTTCTACCAGCGCTTTAATAGAGCACCTTAAACTGTCAATCAGGATTGGAAGGAGGCATTTAGGGAAAAAAAAACACAAATAGGACAAAGAAGGGGCACCTTAGCACAGCCCTTTTCTTTAGCTGCCCTTTTACCTGTGGTTAAGGTCAAAAGGGGAAATAAATCTTGGCCTTGATGAGTGGGAAGTTGCTGTTTGGCCAGGTTTTTGTCTGTTATCTGGGTTCTGACCTGAGCTGGGTGTGGGAAACAAGGTAGCCATGGGGGCAGGACACCCTCCTCAGAAAGGCTGAGGGTCTGTGTCCCACTTCTGTTGGCCCCAAGCTTTCTCCTGATGGCCCCTTTGTGACTGTGCCTGTCTCAGGTTGTCCCTTCCCTGAGGACTCTTACCCATCTTTGGTTTACCAGCCATCCTCCGGAACCAAGCAAGGTGATGTGAGGTGTCAAGTGAGGGAGGGGCAATGCCCCCCGAGAGGATCCGATCTGTCTTCTCGACAGCCTATGACCCCTGGCCTCCACATCCAGCACCTGCCTTGGGATTCCCTCACCTGCTGGCAGGGCCCTGGCTCTGGTCAAATGTTTTGGGGACCCAGGTTTCTTCTCCAGCGAGGGCCCAGCTCATAGCTTTGGGCATAAGACAAACTGCATGGCACCAACTCCTAGGAGGTACAACTGGTAGCACAGCCAAGAGCTACCCCCTGATCTTTTACACATTGCACTACCAGGAGGCCTGCACCGGGACAGGTGTCAGATTTGGAAGGGGGTAAAACTGTACATGTGTTGAAGGTCAGGTGGACTTGGGAACTATTTTCCTTTCTAAAGGTTATGGTGATAGTTTTGCTGCCCCAGAGTAGCAAAAACAGCACAACTGAACCTGGCGAGGTGGGATTATAGCATTCAGGGACCCTCCCTTCAGGGTGCACACAGAGTATTGGGTGTCTTTAAGGTGACAGACCTGGAGTGAACAAGAGCACGAATATTGGTTGTAGAAGACCACCATGGCTTCTACTCTGTCTCCGATGTAGGTGGTATTAAGCCATGCCTCGTGTGGGTCATCCCTGCTGGAGGAGCCTGTGAAGATGCTAATTAGGAGCATCAGAGTAAGGAGCATAGTGCTGGCTATGGAAAGTGCCATCGCTGGGGACATGCACTCTAGGCAGTGGCTGTGTGTAGATCAGTCAGCTTCCAGGGTGGCCTAAGCAGGGCTATGACGGTCACTCAGGCCTTAGTCATGGACTAGTCAGTTGATCTTGGCTGTGATGGAGATGGGTGAGGCAGTCTTCGGAAGGTAAGGCACGTTGGGTGCTCAGGATTAGGGGTGCACTCCCAGGGATCATCTACAGTGGCCCATTTGACCCGAGAGTGGTGAATCCATAGGATGATCTCCATGACTCTGACAGCTGTTGGGATACTAAAGCAACATGGTAAGGACCTCTCCATTGAGGCTAGAGGGAGCCTTTTTTTCAGTCTTTTACCCATACCAAGTCCTCTGGCTCAAACTCATGTAAGTGAGGGTAGATGCTAACGGGTTCAGGCACTGCTTCCAGCACCTTCCCTTTTAGTTCACCTAAAACTTTTCCTAACTTTGACCATAATTTCCTTTTCCACAAAGCTTCAGCAATTTACTACATATGTTCAGGCTTTGTTTTACATTTTTCTTATTCTTTAACAGCCATTTATTTTATTTTAGGACAAAACTACATTTTTTTTACTTTTAGTAAAAACACATCCTTTGTATACTTAAGTCATTACTTCAAGCAAACATTTCATCATATGCAATTACCATAAAAATAGAATTTGTCAGAATAATGTTAAATACTTGAAATGCTTTAGTTAATGCATTTTTGAAACATTAATATACAATTTTAAATAAGAATTAATGGCACATATCAAGACTTTTTCAAAATCAACAGATTTTTTTTTTACTTAAAAGTAAAGAAAAAACAATAAGGATAAAACTTGCAAGCAAGGAATTTTTCAATATTAAACAGATTCCCCAATTTAAAAATATGAAACATAAAACCAAAGGGGATCAGCAGTCAGAGTTCTCACCTGCCATGCTGGAGACCTGGATTCGATTCCTGGTGCCTGCCCATGCAAAAAAAAAAGAGAGAGAGAGAGAGAGAGAAACCTAAAAAGGGAGCCACAAACTTGGAGTGAAAAATAATGGGGTTTGGCCCTAATCCCTTTGTCTGGAAGAAAGGGACTAAATGAGGGTACAGAGGTGCCAAGGGAGCTGGATGCCTGTCTTCTGCCTTGCCAGGACTAGGAGCATTATTCACTTTATGATTGTAATGTGGTTTACATTTTTCTTTATTCATTCTCTTTATTTCATTATTTGACAAACATTAATACTTCTTCAGTTGACCCCAGCTTCCAGCAGAGCTTGGAACATGCCTCTGTGGGGAATCCTGCTACTGGTATTGAGGAAACATTTCCCATTATATCTTTTGGTCTTTCCTTCCCCTGTATTCCAGTTTCCCATGTCTGCCAGCTCTGCCATTTTATTTAAGACATTGTTAAGTAGATTGCCTGTTTCTCCTAATAATAAAGTCATTATCGAGTGTTTATATGCTGGAGGTATTGCCTTAATGATAGCATTTCTTTGTGACTCATTCACAGGGAGGAGGTGGTATATGTCAGCTTCTCCTAATACAATTGCCGACTTCATAACTTCCTTTTTCAATCTCTGCATAGCATCTCGTAAAGTGTACCAGGGTCGATCATTTTGTGGTCACATAGCGTCAGTAGGGTTTTGTTTATTGCACCCTTGTGCAGCCAAAGCCAGCCGGTCAGAATGTTCTCCGGTCTGTCGACTAAACTCCTAAAAGCATCTGTATAAAAGAATTGGTGCTAATACCTACAAGTTTCATGCAATCAGCATAGTCCAGCACCACTCCTCCAGCCCCTGCATCAGCAATTCTGACTATCCAGGTAATTAATGGCTCACCAGTTTTCTGAGTAAAACACCAAAGAGTGTCATTTCTTGTTTTTTTATAGTGGTTTTGAAAGTAATCTGATTGCCCTGTTTCTCTTCTTTTTGCCTTTGTATTGGGCAAGCTCTTATTTCTGGAGGATATTTACTCTTTTCTTCCTGACAAACTTTCTCATTTAAAATATTCACATCTTTCTCATCATCTGCCTCATCCCACACATCACCATCCCACTATCAAGGTCCCAACTAGCAGTGGCAGTGGCTAGTACCATATGTACTTTCTTTTTGTTCACTTCACATTGTCTCTTCTTATACCTATATTGGGCCACTGCAGCTTTCTCAGCTACTGACCAATAATTACAAACTTGATTTTCCAAACTGAAGTTTTGATTCTGCAGCATTGACAGTTTTCTCTGTAGTTCTGACAATTCCTTTTCATAATTCGTTTTTTCAGAGATGGCTTGATCTCTCTCGCCACACATTTTTCTAAATACCATTAACAAAGCCCATCCTCTTCTACACACTCCAATCATTTCTTTCTCTTTTTGTAATGGGATGTTTTCTAGACACAGAGTAATTTGAATAGGCTCTCCCTGTTTCATTCTATTCCCCCAATCTTCATAGGGTCCTGTGCATTTTGCCCATTCCTTTGCAAGTAAGGAGTAAGGTAAATCATCCCATCCTGGGATTTCTTGGTTCTTTACTTTGAGATTAGTGAATTATCTCTTAATCTATGTCCAAAGTTTATGGATGACTATTAATCTATCTCAAGTAAATCTTGAAGAGTGGTTACTGACTTAAAAATTCCCAAATGTCTTATAGCATTAGAAAGTAAAAACCAGGGGGACAAAACATTCAAATCCAAAACATTCCACATACAAAAAGGACAAGAAACCAGCAAATTCAAATCTATCAAGAATGGTCCTAATAAAGCATTACAATATTCAGAAGAACACAGTCCATATTTTCTGCACAAATTTTCTAAAGCTTGTCTTACTGACTTACACCACTATGAAGCTATGCTGAGATGCAAATCCTGCTCACAACACCAATTTTGTCACCTGAAAAGCAACGTGGTATTTGCAGCCACTTAATTTATAGTTCAGATTCATGAACAACATAGAGTTCAGTGATATAAAAACAGATTTTATTAGGAAAGTAATTAAAGGAAATAATTAAAAGATAGTAATTAAAAGTCTTCAGTGGGTAATGGTGGGGAGCAGTGGCAGAGTTCTCGCCTGCCATGCTGGAGACCAGGGTTCGATTCCCAGTGCCTGCCTATGAAAAAAAAAAAAAAAAAAAAAAAAAGAGTCTTCAAAAATAAAGCACAGTTACATCACCAAATAAGATGGTACCAATGCCTGAAGAGAAGTGCTGGAGAGTTCCAGAAGTAGCATTCCAACTCTCATTAGTAAAAGTCCACAGCAATCTTGGGGACAGCATTCAGAGTCTCCTTTGTTAAGATCCATAGCAGAGCAGAAGATTCTGATGAGGTGCTCTCCCTCTCTCATAAGATTCTTCTCTCCCTTCTTCTTCTTCATAAGATTCTCCTCTCTCTTTCTCTACCTGCTTGCATGCAGTTTTTAAAATGATATCTTCACACAATAGTGGCCAAATTCCAATTAGCTTATGTGACTGGGCCCAGTTGGGTTCTCTGGTGTTCTAGTTTGCTAGCTGCTGGAATGCCATTTACCAGAAACGGAACGGCTTTTCACAAGGGGAATTTAATGAGTTGCTGGTTTACAGTTCTAAGGCTGGGAAAATGTCCCAATTAAAAGAAGTCTATAGGAATGTCCAATCTAAGGCATCTAGGGAAAGATACCTTGATTCAAGAAGGCTGATGAAGTTCAGGGTTTCTCTCTCAAGTGAGAAGGCACATGGTGAACACAGTCAGGACTTCTCTCTTGGCTGGAAGGGCACATGGCGAATACAGTGTCACCTGCTAGCTTTCTCTCCTGGCTTCTGGTTTCATGAAGCTCCCCGGGAGGCATTTTCCTTCATCTCCAAAGATCACTGACTGGTGGACTCTCTGCTTCATGGTACTGCAACATTCTTTGCTCTCTCTGAATCTCTCATTCTCCAAAATATTTCCTCTTTTATAGGAGTCCCAATAAACCAATCAAGACCCACCCAAATGGGTGGAGACATGTCATCCCT
Source organism: Tamandua tetradactyla (assembly GCF_023851605.1). NCBI lineage: Eukaryota > Metazoa > Chordata > Mammalia > Pilosa > Myrmecophagidae > Tamandua > Tamandua tetradactyla. The sequence goes on from NC_135331.1 coordinate 135,783,200, forward strand.
TAATCCAGTTTAACAATGACTCTTGACTAAATCCCATCATTCAGGGAGATGATCTGATTACAGTTGCAAACATACAGTATTGAATAGGGATTATTCTACCTTTATGAAATGGGATTTATATTAAAACATGGCTTTTCTTAGGGGGCATACATCCTTTCAAACCAGCAGATCTGGGAACTGGCTAGGGACTGAGAGGAGCTTCCTCGAGACCTAGATATCTTTATCCAAGTACACCCCCTCCCAGGAGGATAGCCAGTTCTCCCAGCTGGAGTGCACATTTCAACTGTTTCTTACCAAGGTCATGCAATGGCAATATCAGTTGTACAGAACAGACTCTACAAATTTATCTTTTCCTTACTAGATTATAATTTCCTTAAGGCAGAAATAATGGCATATTAATCTTTGTTTTCTTATTAGTGTTTAAGCAGTACCTTGCATATAGTAGGTACACAGTTTTCCAAATGCATACATGAATGAAATGATGCATATATATAATTCCTCATACTTTTTACTATATACCATTTACATACACTATCATACAATGAAATTAAAGCATGGTTGTATAACAGGGTAGTCTTAACATTTCCTTGGTAGACTATGTAATTGTTATTGTGTGTAGCAAAATTTTGTATCAACACTGTTACAGGCCTGTTTGCTCAATGAGATAAATTTTAAAACCCCTACACAGATGTTCTCCTCTTACTCTGAAATATGAAAAATTTTAATTGATAAGACAGAGTATGATAAGTTATAATACAAAGAATTTTTTTATCCTCCCCAAATGTGATTCACTCTAATTCACATGGTGTCCTAGGTCAGCCGGGGGTCAGTGTGACTCCCCAGTCATTGGCAAAAGCTTTCTTAAAGTTGGACATCATGCACTGCAATGGTGTCTTACTGACTTCTCCTCCTATATTGGTGGTGCCATCAATTAGAGGGAAGGCTTACAGACAAACAACAGAGGGTTTCAGACAAGAAATCTCTTTGCTCAGTCTGGCCTGGCTGGTTCACCAGTCACAAGAATCACAAGATCTGAACTCAGTCGTGGCCTGGTATTCAGCTCCTGTGGCCCAGAACTTCCTTTTACTCACACAAACACATGTGTGCATTCATACACCCAGACCACCCTTCCTGGAACTGAACCTGAAGACTTCTGTTTCCCCTGGCCCTCCAACTAGAGACTGGTGCTCGGAGAGTCTCTGGGAGGTGATCAAGCTCCCCTTCCACTTAGGCCGCCGGTCTTTCAAGAGTGGACTGATACCGAACGCACTGGGGTGCTTACCAGTCAGACAGATGGTGCTCCCTGGTGCCTGGCTCCAGAAACTGTCCTGGGTCCATTGCTGCTCCAGTGGTGATGAGTGCCCCACCCAGAGAGGTTAGGGGTCTGAAAGACGGGGAAAGCCCTGGTGCCGGCACTGGACCCTGTTGGGTCTCTAGTCTGGGCAACCCCACCACTGTAGCAAGGGTTGTCTCACTGTAGCTGGTGAGAATATCACCAGCCTCTCGATCCCTTATGAGCCCCCAGAAATGTAGCACAAAACCAGGAATGAGGCTCTGCAAGAGCCTCCAGGAATGTTATGTGAAAACAAAATGAACTGGGATCAAAGCTCTGAAGTGTCAGGAAGTAGGTTTTATTAGTCTATGGCCATAGGCCTCAGCCAAGTAGCCTCTGAAAGTCTGAGCCCTGAGCAGGGGTGGATACAAGATTTTATAAATAAAATGGCTCGTTTAGGACAGGGTTTTTCCCAATATGATAACTGGTGATGCTCAGGGGAGATGATTGGCTGCTTGATGGCAATCAGACCCAGGAGGATTGCAAAGCTGAGTTTAAAGAAGCAGATGAGTGGTTATGGGGGCAGAGGCTTCTATGGAGGCCTCTTATCTTTACGTACGTGCTCTTTCAACTGTCCTTGGGGCTGGGAGACTTTCCAAAGAGGGTATAGCTTGTGTAAACAAGGAGGGGTGCTTGCTGCCAGGGGCCTGCGTGCTACAATACTATGAAACTTTCAAATAATAAAGCATGTAAAAAGTGAACTGTTTTTTTCATCACCCAAGATTATAATTCTTGCAACACTTGGAGTCTACTAGTAACCCAAGGACCAGCTATTCATTCATGCTTTCATGAGAAGTATAATTCCCTCACAGAGAACAGCAGCAAATGACTGCAGACAATAATATAATCTACCAAAAAGTTCTTTTGCTAATGTCTAAATAAACAACTCTCCCTCTCTTCTGTATGTCATATTATAATATAGCTGGTTCCTAGGTAATATTTTTATCTATGACTAGAAAAAGAAATCTCATTAAAAAAAATGCATGCTGGGGCAGTGCAACGGTGGCTCAGTGGCAGAATTCTCACCTGCAATGCCAGAGACCTGGGTTTGATTCCTGGTGCCTGCCCATGGAAAAAAAAAAGTATACGGGGGGGTGGGGTGCACAGGTGATTCAATGGTAGAATGCTTGCCTGCCATGTGGGAGACCCTGGTTTGATTCCTGGCCCATGCATGCACAAGTTCCACCCAGCTCCAAATGTATGATTTCTTCAAAATTATAAACAATAGTCCACAAGGTTTCTGGAGCCTGTTAGTCTCAATTTAAGCTCAGCTGTATTGGTTGCTCTCCTAATGTAATTTGAATCTATAACATGAATACAAAGCAGAAAAATTTGTTCATAGCTCTGTTTACTGTAATCTCAGAGAACCTCACCTCAAGTAAGAAATCTGTCACAATGATTTGGGCATTTTAAATAGAAAGGATTAAGGTGTTATCTGCAGCCATGGGAACAAAACAAGAGCAATTGCCACTAGGAACCTTTAAGATGATGATCACCTTTTCCTCTTAACTGCTAGGGTATTTCAGAGAAAGGTGTCTGGCAGTCACTTTATTCTGTGTATCTAAATGTAGCGTGAGACTTCACTTTCAGAAGAAGCTTGTATTAATCAGCATAGTACCCAGAAGTAATTCCCAAGAGACAGTTATTTTTATCCCCATTTTGTACGAGAGTCAGTGAGCATGGAGAGGTTAAGCATCTGGCTGAGGGTCACACAGCTCTTAAACGCCAGAGCTTGGGTTTGAATGTCAGTCTTCCTGATTCAGATTTACACATGGATTTGGTGAGCATACTCCTAGACATATCAATAAGAAGCATTTGTCAGGTGATACTAGAGCATTTGTCAAATCCTTTGCTAAAGGCATTGCCCATATTAGCTCATTTGTCCTTAAAATAACCCTGTGTAATAGGATTTATTTCTTGACTTTGTATGAGGAAGGAAATGGAATCTTAGAGAGACTAAGTAACTTGGGTAGTTTACATTGCTAATAAGTGTTGGGACCAGAATCTGAAGCCAACTCTAACTCTGAATTAGCCACTGTTCACAATGATTTACTGATCTCTACTTATCACAGCTTTTCCTTGATGCTTAGCATCGACCTCTAAAACCAGTGCTACCCCTGAAGTGGAGAGAGGCAGTCAGCTGAATTTATATCAGAATAGCAAGTAAAAAGAAAACAAAGTCATTTCTTCACTTCCACTGAATCACTTGAGGAATATGTTTGGAGTTGGATGTGGTGTAGGTTTAGGGTAGAAATGAGAATATTAAAATGGGAATTAGAAAAGAAGATCACTAATCATGAAATAAAAATGAATTCTTGTTCCAGAAGCTCAGCTACTAATTTTGCTTTTCAGGTCTCATTTTTGTCTTAAGCATGCTTATTTTGACTCTAATCCAGTTGGAACAAGCTTATAATTAAAGTGGCATTTACTAAGTTGGATGTTTTTCATACTGATTAGATAGGAATGTCTAGGACAGAGAAAGGACCTTGGGTTCTGTGCACATCCAATGTCTTGATCAAGAGATAGAAACAGTCAATGTCTTGTGAGTCACAGCGTTTGTAAATGGTGAGCCAAGGTAGAGCCAGAGAGCTAAGTTTACTGGGCGATGTTCATTGCCAGGAGGCTCTCTGTTCATTATAGTTTAATCAGTTGACCATTAGAAGAAACAGAGAAAGAAAATGAATAACAGTTTATTGGGATGACTGAGTATATCACAATTGCATGCAATTCAAGCACATCTAGTACTAAAATGTTTATTTTAACTGAATATTCGTAGTGCTTTAGAACTGATCTCTTTTTAAAGAACTGTTACCTCCTTCCCACCCACCCAAAATCTGCTAAGACGTAAAAGTGAGGCCCTAGCAAGGTTAACTCTAACAGGAGTTGGAATATTATTTCTTACTGTAACCAAGAAGTTAGGATTTAATTGATGATTGTGATTACTGTATCATTATATAGATATTCCTTTTACTTTTTGATATATTACAGTAGACAGAGGGAAATACCTGAAATCTTTGAACTGTAGTCCAGCTGTCTTGATCTCTGACAATGATTTTATAGCTTTTATATTGTGTCCTTGTCACTGACCTTTACTTATGCCCATTTTATCCCATTTTCTTTTTTACTTTAGAGTCTTATCATCACCAAAGACAGCCCCTCATGTTTATTAATGAAGGAACTTGGGTAGGCCCAGAACTAACCCACACAAATTCCAAAGTTATTTTAATAACTTAAGCTAGATATAACCAAAATGTGCTGTCTGACATGCTCAGTAGCTTAGACATTTATCTGTAAGTGACCTATACCTTATTATAATACTAAAAATCATGCCCATCATCATATTTGATACTCTAAAACTATCAGAATTACTGCAGTTTGGGGAAACAGGTTTTTAGGCCAGTAGTCCATCTGATCTCCTGCTTTGAGCCCAGCAATAAACTTTCTTTCTTTGAAACCTGGTGTCTCAGGAATTGATCATTTGAGTGCATTCGGCAGAGAATCCACTGCCTTTGTCCAGTATCATTACCATTTCAGCCAGAGGTATGTACCAGGCTGTGTAGCTTATGTCCGAATTACCGCACAATACTTAGAAATACTTCCCCTTAAAGAATCATTCCTAATCCTTACATTTCTAGAATGGTACCCAGAATTTAAAATATTATCCCCATGTTTTGCTATTTATTTTAATTGAGTCTCCTAGATATTGACTAGCTGGAAAAACCAGCAGAAAAACAGAGTTCTCTACTAGACAAACAGTTCTTCAGAACTCCAGCTAAAGCAGAATGGAGGCAACTATTTATTGTTGCTCAACCAGTTGGCACCATGGTTTGAGCTCAAGGAAAATGGTTTTCTGGCCATTATGACCTACCTAGAAAGTGTGCCTCAGGACAACTGGTTTTCTAGGATAAACTTATGAAACACTTATTCTACTCATCCTGCTCTGCCTGCTGCCACTGAAGAGAATATAAAGAATTCTGGGCTTAATTTTAAAGAAAGGGTAAATATTCACCCTCATTTATCACTCTAGATTAGAATATCAAGCAAAGAACTAAAGACTCTTCTCTAATCCTTATTCCTCTCTTTATTTAAATCTTGGAGCCTAATTGTAAAACTGGGTATCCTTTACTTATGGTCAGTCTACAGATGATTGTATCTCTAAGAACCTCCTCCTCTGTAATATGCCACTACTTATTCTTAATATGCCTGTATACATTCTTATATGAAGAATGATCCCAATCATGGAGTCTTATAAGTATTTAGAAGAGAATTTATAACTGGAGGATGAGACGGGGGAGCGAGGAAATGGACATTCTCTTCTGCCACAAACAAATCAATCTGTGATTTGCGTATTGAGACATCCCCAGAGAGGTTTAGTCAATTAAGAATTGGAAGAATTTTATCCTTAATTAGGATGAAAAAGACTCAGGGATGGTAGATGGAGAGATGCTGATGAGTTCCAGAAGCACCCTCAGTGCTCCGGAAGAGTTGAGTAGTCAATGCGATGTAGTGTGGAATATTTCATTACCAAACACTTTAATCATGCCCAGAGTTTCCCTGGCATGGCTCGTCATGAGCCCTCATCTCAGGGGCCTGTTTCTTCTGGTGTGGTTTTGGGTACTTTCGTTGGGTGAATGGCCCAGCTTTCCCGCAGTGGCACTAACGAGGGCATATTGAATACATCACCTTCCAGAGCTTGCACTGTACTTTGTCAACAGTATGGCTTTTATAACTACTGATCATAGACAAGGAAAAATTCCCTTCCCCTAGCTCAGTCAGGCATCCTGCTGCTGTCCAAGTTTCCCCCTGTGCAGCTGAGTGGCTTTATACATCCTTTTTGTTTGGAACAGCCTCCTCTATCCTCTGTACCTAAATCCTTCCTGTTCTTGGACTGGGAGCTTGAACTTCACCTCCTTCAGGCCAGAATCTACATGTTAGTATCAAGTATCTTTTTGTTTTTAAGTTTAATTCTGAATTCCTTGCTTATATGGTTTTGTAATTCCCCAGATACTGAACGCAATACTAACAAAAAGTCTTTAGTTAAAATTGAGTAATGGTGAAGCACATTTGAGATACTTGTTTTGCAATTTAGGAAAGCACATATCTAATGGAAAACAGAAAAGTATGATTCGACGTCTAGATTTTTTTTTAATGGTAAACACCCTAAATAAAGGAGTGCACTTAGGAAGTATAAAACACTGTTTTATTATAAATAGAAAACTAAAAAGAAGGTTGGCTGTATGTGTGGGAGAGAATGTAGGAGCATGAGAATTAAGATTTCTGCAAAATGACCCAAGAAAAAGAAATGATAATCTGGATAGATTAGGAAAAAAAACCATAACTCTTTTTGGTAAACTAGAAAAATAAACAATAACCTGAAATATTCAGTTTCTGTGCAATATCAACAAACCTTATCCTATTATTGGCTATTCTCTCTGCCAATTTTCTAAAATGGTCTAAAAATATTGCTAACATTTTTAACTTCATTTCCCTTGCTACAGTTATTTCACATATTACTCTTTAGCCATTTTATTATGTTCTTGCCTATGGGGGATAATTCTACCTAAATATTAACATTAGCCATTTGAACACACTATTTCATGAACATTTTTATCCCTGTTTTTTGAAAGCCATCATTGTTTTTTATTTTTTATTCGAAAAGTTGTAGGTTTACAGAAAAATCCTGCATAAAATACACAGTTCCCATGTACTACCCTATTATTAACGCCTTGCATCAGTGTGGTACATTTGCTGCAACTGATGAAAGCATTTTTTATAATTGTACTATTAACTATAGTCCATCCATGGCTTCCTCCAGGTTCACTGTGTAAGTTGTACAGTTCTTAGGATATTTTTGTAAAAATGTTATTTTAGAAACATATACATATATAATCTAAAGTTTCCAATTTTTAACTATATTCAAATATAATTTCAGTGCTATTAATTACTTTCACAGCGTTGTGCTACCATCACCATCACCCACTACCTAAATTTTTCCATCATCCAAAATAGAAACTCTATAAAACTTCAGCAATAACTCCCTATTCTCTGCACCTCACAGGCTCTGATAACCTATAGTCTAGTTTCTGACTCTGTGCATTGTTTATTACAATTATTTCATATCAGTGAAGGCATACAATATCTGTTCTTTTGTGTATGGCTTATTTCACTCAACATGTCTTCAAGGTGCATCCCTTTTGTCACATTTATCAGAACATCATTCCTCTATATAGCTTAACAATATCCATGAGTGTGTATACCACGTTTTGTTTATCCGTTCATCAATGGATGAACATGTGGGTTGATTCTATCTTTTGGTAATTATGAATAATATTGCTGTGAACATCGGTGTCTAAATATCTGTTCAAGTACCTGCTTTCAATTCTCTTGGGTATATACCTACAAGTGGGTCTAGCAGGTCATATGGTAATTTGACTTTCTGAGCAAGGAACTGTCAAACAGTCTTTCACAGTGTCTGCTCCATTTTACATTCCCACCAGCAATGAATGAGTGTTCCTATTTCTCCCCATTCACTCCATTTGTAATTTTCCATTTTTTAAAATCTATCCATTCTAGTGAGTGTGAACTGGTCATCTCATTGTGTTTTGCATTTCTCTAATGGCTTATGATGTGAGCATTTTTTCATATGCTTTTTGGCCACTTGTATATCTTCTTTGGAGAAATGTCTATTTAAGTCTTTTGCCCATTTTTAAATTGGGTCGTTGGTCTTTTCATTTCAGTCTGTAGAACTCCCTTTAGTATTGCTTGTTAAGAAGGTCTAATGATAACAAACTCCCACAGCTTTCGTTTATCTGGAAATGTCTTAATCTCTTCCCCAATTTTGAAAGAAATTCTTGCCGGATATAAAATTCTTGGTTGGAAATTGTTTTGTCTTAGTATTTTAAGTATTTCAACCCACTGCAGAACTGAAATACTGTGAAAAATAGTCACTTAATCTAACTGGGACTCCTTTGTACACAGCATGTTACTTTCTTGCGCAGCTTTCAGAACTCTGTCCATGTCCTTTGCAGTCAACAGTTTGATAAATATGTGACAGGACTTATTTTTCTTCAGGTTTATCCCATGCAGTGTTTCTGGATGTGAATATTTACATTGTCTGTTAAGTTTGAGAAGTTTTCCCTCATGATGTCATCGAATGTTCCTTCTGCCCCCTTTTCTCTATCTTCTCCTATTGGGACTCCCATAATGCATATATTGGTATGCTTGATGGTGTCCCAGAGGTCTCTTGGGTTGTTTTCTCTTTTTATAGTTCTTTTTCTGCTGCTTAGTCTGACTCAATTCAATTGTTTTGTCTTTAAGTTTGCTGCGTCTTTCTTCTGCCAGCTCCAATCTGCTGCTGAAACCCTCCTGGGAATTATTCATTTCAGTTATTGTCATCTTTAACTCCAGTATTTCTGTTTAGACACTGCCTATTGAGATTCTCATTCACAATATTGTTCATTCACTATCTTCCTGCTATCCTTCAGTTCTTTCTCTATAGCTTCCTTTATATCTTTGAGCATATCTTTACCTAGTCTGCCCACAGTCTGATCTTCTTTGTTGATGTTTTCCTGCATTTTTATTCTCTTCCTTTGGACACTGTTTTAGTTTCTTAGGCTGCTGAAAGCAGACACCTTGAAATGGGATGGCTTAACAATAAGAATTTATCAGTCTACACTTTTGAAGCTGAACAAAATGTCCAAGTCAAGCCATCATCAAGATGATACTTTCTTCCCAAAGAGTGGCTCCCAGCGATTTTTGATTCCTCTGCCACATGCAAGGCACATACAACATCTGCTGGTCTCTGCCTTCACTTCCAGGTTTCATTGCTTTCAGTTTCTTGCTTCTGTGCCATGCTTTCACTGTCTCTCCCTCATTCTCATTCTCGCTCTCTTGCTCTCCTTCTGTTTTCTTCCCTTTTATAAAGGACTCCAGTAAGAGAATTAAGAACCATCCTGATTGATGTCCGTCACACCCTGTATTAGTCAGGATTCTCTAGAGAAACAGAACCAACAGGAGAGATCTAGAAATATGAGATTTATAAAATTGTATCGCAACTGTGGGAATGGAAGAGTCCAAATCCATAGGGTAGGGACTTACAAAAGGATCACCACTGGGCTCCTCACTGCCCTGGAGTGGAGGTGTTTGGTTTGCTAAAGCTGCTAGAATGCAATATACCAGAAATGGGTTGGCTTTTGCAAAGGAAATTTATTAGCTTACAAATCTGCAGTTCTAAGGCTGTGAAAATGTCTTAAGTAAGGCATCAAGAGGAAGATACTCTCTCTGAAGAAAGGCTGCTGTCATTTGGGGTTCCTACATCAGCTAACAAGGCACATGGCTGGCGTCTGCTTGTACTTTGATCCCAGGTTTCATTGCTTTCAGCTTCCAGTGGCCTCTTCTCTGAGCTTCTGTGGGTACTCTCTTAGCATCTTTGGGACTTTTCTCTCTTTACTCCCTCTGGGCTATTTCTGTCTTTTATCTTCTCAGAAAGGACACCAGTAAAAGGATTACAAGCCACTTTGAATGGACTGGGTCATATCTTAATTGAAATAACCAAAAAGGTCCCACCTGCAATAGTTCTGTACCCATAGAAATGGATTTAAAGAGCACAGCCATCTCTGGGGAATGTAAGAGCTTCCAAACCAACACAGGGGCTGAGGGAGGGGCCAGCAAATGTGCTAGGAGCCTCTCTTATGGCTCTTTGAAACTGTCCTTTCTTGATTCAGCAATGCTTAGTAGAATGCAGCCTTTTAACTTCTTTTGGTAGTTTTGTGGAAGGGTACTGTCTTTAAGGCTCCTGTACCACTGCTTTTGGGCAGTTTGGAACAATAGCCCCCGCTTAGAACTGGACACCCCTAGAGTCTGAAGTACCTGATCAAAAGCAGTGATCTGTTATTGGATTGCGCACCCCGGATCTTGGGGAATTGGGTATGTTTATCCACCCTAGCACCAGCAGGCTATGCGAGAGGCTGGAACTGATGCCTCACTGCTCTCTGCAGTGAGGCTGGGAGACAGATGATAGTAACCATTTCCTGGAGAGTTGCAATTTACCAGTATTTACTATGATTTACCCGTCTCTTCTTCCTGCTCTTTCCTGGGTGCCTCACAGTGTTCTGCTAGACTCCAGAGTTTAAAAATAGTTGACTCAGGCAGTTCTTGCTTGTTTAATTATTGTTCTGGTGGAGAGACTGATTCCTGGAGTTTCCTACTCCACTATTTTCCAGGAAGCTATCTTATTCTGTGTGCTCATTTGAAAGTGTTGTGTACCAAGATGTCTTTTAATCTTGGTTCAGTATTGTAGGGTGGAAACTTTTGATCAGATTATCTCATGGAAGATGTGGTATGCCTGGTTATGGGTGTGGCCTTTTAATTAGATGGAGATGTGGCTCTATCTATTCAGGGTGAGTCTTAATTAGTTTACTGGAGTCCTTTAAAAGGGAAAATAGCTTGGAGAAACCTCAGATGCAGATGCTTGGAGAATAGTTGCTTCAGAACTGACAGAGATATGGATATTTGGAGATGCTTGGAGTGCCAATAGAGAGAGCAGATGCCTAGACACAGGCAGAGCCCAGCAGACATGCCCATGTGCCTTCCCAGCTGGGAGAGAAACCTTAAACTTAATCAGCCCTTTCTTTGGAATTAAGGTATTTTTCTCTAGATGCCTTAGTTTGGACATTTTCACAGCCTTAGAACTGTACAGTTGCAACTTAATAAATCTCCTTTTTAAAAGCCATTCCATTTCTGGTATATTGCATTCCAGTAGCTATTACAAACTAAAACAGTAACCTCTTGTTGGTGCCTTAATTTGGACATTTTCACAGCCTTAGAACTGAAAACTTGTAATTATTAAATTCCCTTTTTAAAGGCCATTTTATTTCTGGTATATTGCATTCCAGCAGCTTAACAAATTAATATATTCTGTTTTTTGAGTTGACATTTTTCATGTTCTTTTTAATGTAGTTTTCAGTAAAAAAAAAAAGGTTACATGCATACAGTGGTACTTGCATGAAATGGAATTTTCAAAGACGTTTTGTTTCTTTGATCTATAGCTACAATTTCAAAATAGGAATGTTATACCTAGGAAAACATGCAGTGTGAGAACAGGACAAATTTTAGCACTGTGGGTATGTTCAAATCTCCCAAAATATTTCTATTATTTTCTTTCCTTTTTTTTCAGTTTGACAAGGATATATTTATGTATTCAAAATTTCCTCCTGTTTATTGAGATTGGTTTTTTTTTTCTCACTGTTCCTTTGTGTCAGCTCAACTAAATATATGATTTCAGTATGTTTTCTGGTAGGACTCTTGAGAGATGACCACATCAAACAGGCTTATTTAGTCATTTGAAGAGAACTGCAGGAAGCAAGCAAAACTGTTAGCAGAAGCCTTGAGAAAAATCTTTAAACCATGTCACACATACACACACACCATAAAAAGAAACTGCATTTTGCACCCTCCACTGAGATATCGATGGTAGGTAGTAGAATGTTGGGGAGCCAGGGCACTTCTCATTCTCATCTCTGGATCAATGCAGCAGCTTGGAGGTGAGAGAATGTCTGGAGCTGCCCTGCTGCAGTCAAAGGAACAAGACTCACCGTCCCTCTCCAACCCCCTCTACCCCCCTCTCCACCCCCCATCCCCAGCCTCAAGCTGTTCTTGCAGTTTGGAAACTACAAAGCTAGCCCCAAATAAGAATTTTTAAAAATCTGAAGGGAACAGCCCCTTTAGTGCATGTGTTTTCTGGTCATTAGATCTAAAGACAAGCTCAGCTGCTGTTTCAAAAACATAGCAGATAGCTGCAGGCTTAGCTCTTCCCCTGATGGCTGTTCACATTGATTTGCTTCATAGATTGATTACTTTTGGCATTTGCACCCTCCTGAACAACAAGGGAAAAAATCCAGTGGCTGGGCCAAATACACAAATGATGAATGATTGTGGAAGACGCATTTGGTGTCACACTGACTTGCAAGGCACACCAGAAGTAATAGCTGGATTAGAGTCTTAAAATTAGGGCTATCTTATTAATGGGGAAATTGGGACAATGGAAGTCTGAGAAGGAGATTAAAAACCTATTTGAAATGAATTGGGTTTCAAGATGTACCTTGGGGTGACAGCAACCACTGGGCTATGACTCTGCTCTGGTCCTGTGTTGGAACACTTACTCAAGTGGACTTTGGCACTATGTCTCAGCTTGCAGCAAGGGAACTCTAATAAGCAACAGCACAAAATCTCATCTGTCTTTATTGTGGGAATTTTAAGCACGTTGTCTAATAAATCTCACACTGTCTTCTTCATGAAGATATCCAGGAGAAATTCTTCACAAACTTTGCAGAAAGGAAAAGTTATGCTCTCCAGAGAAATGGTTATTTTTCTCCTTGATGGACATAGAATCTTGTGACTGCCAGGATTTCCTTCCTGCTTTGGCTCCAAAAAGCACAGAATTAAGTTTTCTATTAGGATGGGAACTCCCATACACATTGATATTCAATACTTGTACTCCTGCCTTTATTTTGCTATTCTCTTATTTTCCATCTAGTTTGATCTCTTTTTCTCCTTTTATATTGTATGCATGATTTGCAATGAGGCATAGTATAAATGAAAGTTATCTTTTTTTCATGTGATTGTCACTTAAATTTTAGCGATGGGGGTTTTGGTTATGAAAGAAAATATCTTCACTTTTTAAGATATGGATACTGGAGTATATCTGGGGTTAAAATGACATGGGGTTGAAATTTACTTTAAATACTACAACAGTAAAAGGGACAGCAAAAACAACAATGGAAAAATTTGAAAATTGTTGAATCAAGGTGTCTCGTTTACTATTCTTCAAAATTTGAATTTAAATATTTCAAAAAGTTTATGCTCTGTACCCATTGTTTTGGTTTGCTAAAGCTTCTTTGAGGAAAGGTTGCTGGCATCCGAGGTTCCTCTGTCACATGGGAAAGCACATGGCAATGCCTGCTGGCCTTTTTCTACTGGATCTGGTTTCAAAAAGGCTTTCTCAGCTCATATAGGTACTTCTTGCTCTTCCTAGGGTATTTTTTCTCTAAGCTTTCTGGGCTTTTACGGTCTTTTTTCCTCTTCACTAAGGACTCCAGTAAAGGATTAAGACGCACCTTGAGTGGGCTGGGTCACATCTCAATTGAAGTAGCCTCACCAAAAGGTCCCACCCACAATAAGTGTGCCCCAACAAGAACGGATTAAAAGAACATTATTTTTTCTGGGGTACAGAACAGATTTAAACCAGCACACCCACCAAGCAACAAACTCCTCCTTTCCATCACCTGGTAACCTCTACTCTACTTTCTATCTTATGAATTTGCTTTTAGATATTTCATATATAGAGTTTTTAATTGGAAAATACTCTCCATCTGGGTCAAATCTGATATAGTGGGGCCAAGCTGTTTGTTAGCTTGACAGAGAAGTTTCCATCAGAAAACTTTTGGCTTACTATGTGTTGCATATATTCTTCTGAAATTGGTTTGGTTGGGTTTTTTTTCTTCGGTTTTTAATGTTTTTTCCTCTCCCTGCCTCTTCAGTTGAAGCTTCATGTCATATCCAAGAAAGAATGAAGAAGACAAAACTGAAATCCATGGCTATATAAGGTACCCAAAACAGTGCTAGAAATACTGTTTTCCACCTTGATTATGCAAATAAGTGCTCTTGAGCTTCCCTTTCTTCTCTCCACCCAGTTAAAATCCAGACCTGGGAGTTTAAAATGTAGAGAAACACATCGGAATGGTCCACGACAGAACTGCTACACAATTAGCAAAGTTTAACACAGATGCCGTCCTTGTGCACTTCAGATATCATTAACTAGAGTTTGGTTACTTTCTCTGTGTCCCATTAAGTTCTAGCAATAGTTTGTGCATACCTTCATAAGCTTACATTTGAGATAAGTACTGGAATTTAAATATGTGTTAGGAGAGAATGCGTCTACGTTAAAATGTACGTGTAAAAATCTTTCATAGGTGCTTAAGCTGCCTACTAAGGGAAATGGTGATGCTAGCAAAACTGGCCACACAGCTTTAGAAAGTATTGTCTAGCAGCTGATGCAAATGGAGGAGGAACAAAGCATCTGATTTCTCATCATCTCACACTGATAAAATGGCCAAATAAATGCACTTTGTTTATGGCCAAAAAAATCACAGAGGATTTCATCTTTCCAAGTGTTTTCATGCAATTCTCAAGGCTTTTCTTGAGAAATCTGAAGTTTTATTTCTTAGCACGTGCTGGATCAACAAGCAACCACAAGGATCATTTATCAAAATTGTCTGGAAGGATTTTGACTGTGCAAAATTCTGACAAAGCAACCCTTCGGCTACTGAAAATAAAGTGTTCTGATTGTTTTCAGCATTATCTACTAACTTTTATTTTCTACCTCCACATTCTACATTCTATATGTACTTTTAAATAGAACCTGAAAGTGCTATCTTTATTATGCTCTCCAAATGGTAAAATTGCATTTAAAAAGTGCTGGGCAAATTATTGCTTAGTAAGCTTTGAGGAAATATTAGATTGAATCATAGCAACTTGCATTTTTACACATCAAAAATGGTCAAATATTGAAAATTTTATGTGTGTCAACTTATGGTTCTTACTCATGTACACTAAGTATTCTGTTTGTCATTTTGCTTTTTATGTTCCTAGATCAACCCCAGGCAGTTTCTGTCAGTCATGGCCCGATGGGCAGATGCTGATTTCCTGTGTGTCATCAACAGTCTGGAGCTGTGAGGCCAGAGCTGCAGGAGCCCAGACGTGCATCTGTCATGCTGTCAGGTGGGAGGTAATGGAGTTCCCTGAAAATTTCAGGGAACTCTTCAGTGTCCACACTTCTTAACTTCCTTCCCTCTCTTTGTGTTTGAGAAAACTTGAAGAGCCACATAGAACACCAAGGCTATTAATCTCCAAGGAGATTAACTACTTTACATTTTAAATTTCTGCCATCATAGACCATGATTCTCACACTGTTATAAATGTATGTGTTAAGACATGAAGTAAATGTGGTCAGTCCTACTCAATGATGCATGATTTAAATCATCATTTTTTTTTGCATTAAAGGAAATATAACATGGATTAAATGCAAAAATCACTGAATTTTTCAGATAAAATAAGACATTTCAAAGATATGTTCTGCTTTTAGAGCTATTGCCAGCCTCAGAACCACGGGATGGGAGTTCACCTTCCTCTGCCATTAAAGGGACTTTAGTGTGAAATTTGAGACCTCGACTGTAGGAAATGCATAGATGCAACAACAAACCCTGCTGAACACTTTGAAAGCTTTTGGAATCAGTCAGGGTGTATATAATGATGATGATGATGGTAACAATAGAAAGTTGCTTACAAGCTTTTATGTATTAAGTTCTTACAATGAGCCAGGCAAAGGATTGGTGCACAAGTATTAGGCAACAAACTATTTCCCATAGTTTCAAATTCAGCCACTGCCTGTTTTTGTAAATAAAGTTTAATTGGAACATGGCCACACCATACTAAATCATTTATGCATTGTTTATGAAAAGCTGTTGAAGCTTTTATGCTTCAACAGTATACCTGAGTAGCTGTAACAGAGACTTTATGATCCCCAAAACTTAAACTTATTTACTATCTGGCTCTTTACAGAAAAAGTTTAATTCTTTTAACAAGCTTATGGGAGAGATTCTGTTATTAACTTCATTCTACTGATGAAAAAACTAAGGCACAGAAAGATTTTGTAACTTATCCAGGGCCATAGAACAAATCAGTGGTAGGGTAGGAATTTGAATCTATCAGTCTGGTTTAAGACCCTTGTATCTTTAACACCACAAGTATACAGATCCACCAGATAAGAGGAAATATATTCAAAGTCACCTTAAAAAGATAATCCTAAACTGGTAGTTCCCTAGTAGGTGGTGGTAATATATCCATAACTAAAGAAAGAAGATGCCACATGTTTTAGTTTGTTAAAGTGGCTGGAATGCAATATACCAGAAACCGAATACCTTTTAAAGAGGGGAATTTATCAAGTTGCAAGTTTACAATTCTAAGGCCATGAAAATTTCCAAACTAAGGTATCCAGGGAAAGATACCTTGATTCAAGAAAAGCTGATGTGTCCAGAAAATCTCTGTCACCTGCAAAATCACATGAATATCTGCTAGCTTTCTCTTTTCATTTCATAAGTCTTCCCCGGGATTATCTTCATTCTGCATCTCCAAAGGTCTCAGGCTGTGTGAGCTCTGAAGGCACTTTCCAAAACAGTTCCCTCTTAAAGAGCTGCATGTTGAATGGGTGGAGACACATCTCCATGGAAACCATCTAATCAAAAGTTACTACCCACAGTTGGGTGTGTCACATCTCCATGGAAACAATAAAAAAGATCCCACCCAAGATTATTGAATGAGGATTAAAGAGCACGGCTTTTCTGGGGTACACAACAATTTCAAACCGGCACACCACATCGTGGGAGTGGTCAGCAAGAAACCTGAAACATTAGAAATAAGAGCATCTGAGAAAATTCGCAGAGCCCAACCCTCTTAATGTCTGCCCCCTTGTCCCGGGGGAAGTTAGAAGACTTTTGAGACACCTGAACAGAGCCCTGTTGAAACCACTTGCAGCAGCCAAAGCTATTGCTTCCTGAATATGGCACGTGTATCCCCAATTCCATTGTTTGCATTCCCTCAATTTATCCTCTCTTATTCTAATATCCTCCCGTGACTCACAACAAAAGAGGCAAGGAATTCAAACCTTGTCTGGAAAGATGCTAAGAATGGCGGGGAATATCAGATTTGCACTGGCGACCCATAATAATGGTATTCTGTTTTTTTTGGTTGCATGGTCCAGGAATTGAACCGAGATCTCCCGCATGGAAGGCGAGAATTCTACCACTGAACTAACTTGCATCCTTTTAATTTAGTATTAGAGGTTCCTAGAAAGCAAAGGCTATGCATACTTTGTATAATTTTTAAGATCTTACAATGCATATGTGAATACATAATAAAAACAAAAACTGATCTTCTATCCAGGTTTCTATTAACTGGGGTACTCTGTTAATTGGCACTCCTATACTTCTATAGCGATGTATCTTAGGAACTGTTGAGGTTGCTTCTTAATTATCAAAAAGCTGCATTCATCATAATTTCAGTATTCAACATGTTTTGCTCTGTCAGCTTCTTTTTAAAATGTATGATACATATAGAATAGTATTTTCTTTCCAACTGGAAACAGGTTACTTAGAAATTGTTGACGATTTTCTTTCTTTGATGATGAAGATATCAACTTACCTTTGGAACCGGCTTCTTTCTGGGTGGAAAAATCCTAGAATAGGCCTTAGTTATGTATATGAAAAGGAAATAGTCATCAATTGTGCTAAAAGGAGGAGATAACTTGGCCTTTGTAGGATCTGGCTTCTGTGGGTTGTTGGAGTCTCATATCCCTCTCCAATCTGTCGATATCCACCTCAGACTCCTCCAATTTCAGGTTCAGAGTTGCCAAAATGGGCCTGATGGACCTTAGAAACCCTGGCAGAGGCCAGATAGCCAAAAGGATGATTAAATCCCAAGTTACAACTTACCATAAGGGAGGGGAGATTGAACTGGTGATGACTGCAGTTCAATCCAGGACCTTACTCGGTTTAGTGGACTAATTCTGTACTGAGTGCATAGCTGATTCCAGAATTTCTTTGGACTAGCATCCTCGGACTGTGGGTGTGTCCTGGGTGGAAATGGCTGCAGTGTGATTGGCAAATGCTGATTTCTAAAGGACTTGTGGGATCATCTACGGCTGAACCCGTGGAGAAAGGGCATCTCTCAATGCTCACCAAGGAGCTCTGTATAGAAAAGGAACAATGATAGTGAACACGGCACACCAATGTGTCCACTTGATTTTTGGTCAGCGAGTGGGGGAGTAGGGAGTGTCAGGTGGTGGAGGTGACAGAAGGTGGTCACAAAAGCCCCTGTCAAAGATGTACACAGACCTTGACAACCTCTGACCTGGAGAATTGAGAATGTCTACTCATGTTTCTATAAATTATATACTTCTCTCACTCCTACTGTACTACAAATACTTCTGCGTATATAAACTCACCAGGCCCTGAGTACTATTCACCAATGACAATCTCCCCTGCTCCCTTTTTTCCAGAAACAAACAAACACACAAGAACAGATACCATGTACTTTTAAAGTGTTGGAGCCAGAGCCTATGGTAGCTTTGAGGGGCTTTAGAAATCTAAAGTTTACATTATATAGAACATGAGGATAACTGTTTTTTTAAACACCTATATGGTGTGTGTGTAAATATTTGGTAGACAAGAAATCTTAATGAAATATTCGAGAGATCTTAAGCAGATAACCTTATTCATTTACAAGCCAGCAATTCATATCCATATTATAGAAATCTATGTTTAGTGGAGGGCCTAAGAGTCTTTTCTATTTTATTTCTAATTATGTGATAGTCTGTCAGAATGAATATATAACCTACAACTTTAACAGAATAATTATATCAACAGTCTTTGGCGCTGGCTATTCCTCCCTCTTTAGGCATTGCTGCCTAAAGTGTCCATTTAAATAAAAATAGCTTTTCTCTTTCCCAATGTCCAAAAAGAAAAAATTATTTAAATTTTAGTAATTTCTCTAGGAGTTCAGAAATACAATCACCTTTTAGTAACAACACACAAGCAGATGCTTACGATCAGAATCAGTCTTTTTCTCTTACCTGTAAAAATCTTTATAAAAAGATAGCTTTCCTAGATAAAAAGATCCCATGAAGGTTACTGTCACTGGGAAGGTGGAAGTAAGTTCAAGTGTTTGGAGTAGCATCCTTGCTCAGAGAAACCCTGTCTTATTGCTACCAGTTTGTTCCTGGGACCCAGCAGAGTGCTAACACATAGATGACCCTCACATCTGTTAAATTGTTCCATTTTGAACATGATCGCATCCAGACAGATTTTGTCTTAGTCAGAACTCATTCTGGAGCAAGTGAAAGAAAAACCAGACTCATACTGGCTTAAGCAAAGAGTGAGTTTTTGGCTCATGGAATTGAAATAGTCAAGACCAGAACTAACTCTCTTTCTCCCCCACCCTTACCATCCCCACATCCCCATATTCCCAGCTGTATTCCTCTGTAATTTCCTCTGCAACATTATCTCCATGTGAATCCTTCTGGAGCTCCTAATGAGATAAATTTTTCTTTTCCCAACTGTTCCATAAAAGTTCTAGGATTTAGGTTCAATGGGCCAATGTACAGCATTGTACCCTCCCTGAACCAATCACAGTGACTAGAGGAATTTGAGTCTTTGATTGGCTGGTCTGGATCACAGCCCAGCCTCTGAGCTGTCAGTCCCACGTGTATAGGAATGGAGAAAATAAGACTTTTTTTTACTAGAAGAAAGGCAGATGGATACCAGGCAAACAAAAACAACCGATTCCACTATAAATGTTGAAACAGGCCTTCCCTTCCCCCTTTACAACATGCAAACAAATGTCTATGCCTTTTCCAAATCCAAGAATTGTTATAATCATTATCCTGTTTCCAAAGGAAGGAGTTGTATACATAGTGACTGTATAGAAAAAGGAAACACAACAGAACTGAGAATCATAGCTAAGTCGATTTTATGTGCACGTCAAGCTGTCTCTTAAAATTGCAAAGTCCTTTAAAGTTCAAGCCTGTGATACTTTGGCCCATCTTACATATTTTAACACCTTATTGTTTGTTTTTGATGTCTGCATTAGTAACGTTAATCTAGAAAGGACCATCTGGAAAAAAACACATTTTTTTCTGTCTCTTGTGGTTCTTTTATGGATAAGCGAAAATATTAATCATTTAAGCAAAAATGATTTTAGTGGAGCTGCAGCAATGTTTTGAATGAGGAACCACAGTGTTATCTACTTCTATTTCCATTAAAACAGAAGTAGATTAGTTAGTATTCATGAGGACAGTATGGAGATCATTGCTAGAAACGTATTTAAGAATTTGCCCAAATATTAGTCTACAGATACTGTGCTTTGTTATTAAACTTTGACATAGCATAAGGAAACAAATCCTCAGTAAATACTTTCAAACGATAATTCATAAGATGATAAAATTTCTTAAAATATTTTTAGATCAAGAAAACCACAGAGACACAATATGAACCTTAAAAAGGAATTTTTAAAAAATAATTCTTGGAAATAATAGATTGGCATAATTAAATCAGGTGAGTTCTGGTAATTACTGCAAAATAAAACACCTGCATTCCATAAATAATAAAGCACTTAAGAATGCCATAAAGCACAGAGAGATGAAGGAAAATGTGTGTCATGGTCAGGTTCATGTGTCAACTTGGCCAGGTGGTGGTACCTGTTTGTCTGGTTGAGCAAGTGTTAGCCTGTCTTTTGCTATGAGAGCATCTCATAGAATTAAATCATGATCACATCAGCTACATCCGCAGCTGATTCCATCTGTAATCAGCTAAGGGGAGTGTCTTCTTTAATGAGTGATGCTTAATCTAATCACTGGAAGTTTTTTAAGGAGGATTTAGGAAAAACAAGCTCTCTTCCAGCTCCGGCCGGCAAGCCTCTCCTGTAGAGTTCATCCAGACCCTCCATCGAAATCATCAGCTTCACAGCCTGCCCTACAGATTTTGGACTCTATGTTCCCATGGTTACATGAGACACTTTTATAAACTTTATATTTACAAATATTTCCTGTTGATTCTGGTTCTCTAGAGAACCCTAACTAATACAGTCTGTGAATTTGAATTCTCATCCAATTTAAAGTCACAAAAATACTCTTGGCTTTCCTGGCAGAAATGAACAAATAAGTACATCAGCCCTACAGGCTGTAGCAGTATAGTAGATATTTACCCACTATGGATAAATAATTAAAGGACCTGATTATCAAATATAAAACAATGTAAAGAAGCACTCTTCAAACTGGGATACATGTACATCAGGGTACATGGAGACTTTTGCAAGGATACCTGGATTGGGGAGACTAAGGGAATTGTTTCCCAGATCCTTGCCCTCCATATGTACTTGTTCCTAAAACACACTCCCTGCCTTATAGGTTCTCCTCCACCTTTCTCCTATTTTACTAAAGAAAAACAAAGTTCTCACTCCTCTTGGATCTAACCATAATGCAATTTTTCCAGGGTGGTATAACAAAAGATGTCTTTAGAATAGTAAATATTTCCAGAACAAGGGAAAAAGATCATCGGTAAGAAATATTGAAGGCCTAGGGCTTTATTTCACCCAAATGACAAACATGAAAATAATAGTTTTCATCATAGGTTTTTATCCATATATCACGGACTTAGAATATTTAGTTGTGGTAATCATGCCTGGAAGTTTCAAATCTACTACAAAGTATGTTCTCTCTGTGTGTTTATGATGCTTAATGTGAGAATGAACTTGGTGAGTTGTATTATTTACCTATGTCTTGGCCTGCATTTCAGTTGCATATTTTGCATGGTTTCAAGGAAGAAGAGATCAAAATGTACATGTTTACTTGCAATATTGTCAAATCTTTCTGAAAGATTATTGTATGATAGAAATCCATGTTTATTTTTCACCTGGGCATAAGTTTACTGCTCACTGTCAATCATCAGCCATTCTGTTTATGCAGGTACTTAATGTTGCTATGCTGTAGATAATGCACTTGGCAATCATTAAGTCACTTTTTGCAAGCCCTACAATTACTACAGACTCAACATCTTCTCTTTGTTTGTTTGTTTGTTTTAACACCTTTTCTTTGTTTTGCTATCAATTCCCAACAGTGTAAGAAAACAATTTCATCTTCAAAGTGGTACTTCTATTTAGGTACATGACAAAGTATTCTCAAAATGCAATCTAGGATGTAATACCCTGAACTTTAGAAAATGATTGTTATTTAATTAGGATTAGTTTCTTCCTCTCATATATTGACATTTCAATCCTGTCAAATGTACAATCATATACTTAATAATTTTCAACCAAGAAATGAAATTACTAAACAAACCATATGTAATAATTCTCAAGTGCCTGTCTTTAGAGCCAACTGTCATGCCTTTTTAAGGCCTTTCAAGTCAGCTTAAAATATTGAAGTTTGGCATAAAAGAGTTTTTTGTTCACGTATGAAGAAAATAATTCTTGTAATTTCCAGTTTTATGGGGTTGTTTCTACTAGGTTTTGCCTAAATCCAGCTCCACAAATAAGATGCCTCTATAAGAAAGTATGACAGGTAACTAGCAGTCCATTGGAGAGTCTTGATTTAACTTTTTTGTTATAGTTATCAGAAACTGAAATACAGAAAGGCTCTTCTTTTGCCTGGTAAAATCCTGGATTACAGACTCTGCATCCCATCCAGTTTAACATTTGTCTGGATGTTTTAATTTTGTAACCAAGTAGTATCATCAATCCTTCCATTCAAGTCAGCTGGAATGGATTTGGCAGCCTTCTACTTTGTACCAACTTCTGAGAGGTATGTGCAGTGGAGAGAGCTGTCACTTTAACATGGAGTTAATCTGAAAGATGGCCAGAAGTAACCTGTTCTGTCTTTCTCTGGCCCTTTTCAGACTCAACATAACTAACACTTTCCTATCAAAGATAGCATGGAGGTTGCTTCCTGACAAAACAAAATGTTGTTGGGCACGCGTGATTTAGAGACAGCTAACTCCTTGTAGTTTCATGTGATGGCAAGAAGTACTTGATGATGCTGCTGCCTCAGCTGACCGCTTAATTTTCCAATAAGCTGTGGCATTGCCTGAAAGATGATGAAGCCCAGTAGACCAGTATGCAAAAGCAGTGGCAAACATGGGAAATTTTAATTAGATGTATGTCAAATATATGCAAAAAAAATAGGAGTTGAGCAGTCCTCCATAAATAAACCACCCTAATACTTATTGGGTTAAAATTACTATTTAATTATCTGGGAATTCAAGTAGCACTCAGAAGGGAAACCTCATTTCTGCAACGTGCTAGTGGCTGGAGAACCCATTATAGCTTTGCTCATATGCCTGGCACCTCAGCTGATATGCTCTCTTTCCCTTCATAGACTCTTATACCCAGGGCCCTCTTTTTCACTATATGGCCTCTTTCTCCAGCATGAAAATTGGACTTCTTTACATATCTGTGTTTCCCTTATGAATGAAAACAAAACCTATACAACCTTTGAAGTTCTGGGCTCAGAGATCACAGAATATCACTTCTGCTATACTCTGGTTATCAAAACCAATCACAAGGCCAGTCCACATTCAAGTTGTGAGGAGATAAATCCAACCTTTTGTCGGGAGAGGTGGAACAAATGTGCAGGCATGAAAGGAATTGGTATTGTCATAATTGTAAGCAATCTACCACAGTCTGTCCTCTTGCCACAAAATTTTGCACCCCTTCCAGGCAAGCTAACTCAACTCATTCAAAGGTTGCCAAAGCCTCATTCTTTTATGACATCTGGTTGTAAGCCCAATATCTCTTGATCTGCATTAGGATCAAGATGTATAGGTGGCTTTATGAATGCAGATCCTTTTGAAACAGAGAACTATGAAGCTAAAGATAAGCTATCTGCACCTCCATGCCTAATATACGATGCACAACAGGAATAGGATAGTCACAATAAAATATTCCCATTACAAACGGGGAGAAACTGACATCCATAGCAGTCACTGGACAACAGCAATTCTGAAACAGAGCAAAGACCATGTTATTAGTGCCCCCTACTCTGGAAGCAGGGACTGCTCCTTGATTAGGGTGCAGTTCTGCTACCTGGAAATGGTTTCCTAACACACTGCTCTTCATAGCTCCTGGTTCCGCCTTCTGGCCTCTGGACTCCACCCTCTGAGTTATCTTTCCTTTTTCATAAGAAAGATCCCATGTTTGCAGCTGTGTAGCTTTATCAGAATACCTTTTGCATAAAGAAAGTTGTGGGCCCAGAAGCCTTTTTTCATTTTTCACTGTCTCTGTCCTTTTTAGTACAAGCTGATATAATACCCTTAAAATATCGATGAGTTTCCTATGTCTCAAATTCAGATACAAAATCTAAAATGTAACACATTATAAATATAAAAGTCACACACGCAAACCTCTTCAAGAGAAGCTCTTCTCTATTTCAGGCTTTGAGTTAAAGTGACTGGGACAAAACCCTTAAAATTCTTAAAAGTTCTTTTGTCTAGTTGAGGGATCGGTGGTGCACTGCCTTAAATCTTTCAAGTATCTTATACCTACACTCTTGATTTGATCTTTACCCTAGAGCCAGGTTTTATTGATGTGTCCTGGAAATGTTCTTTCCCCTGGATCCCTTTTTAACCTGAGAATATCTGGGAATGAGAAAAAGTTCTATTTTTCAAACCAGCAAGTCCTGCTGGAAGGCAGAATGATTCTTTCTTTAGTTGATTTCATTCTTGAAACATTTTATCATTATCTTGTATAGGTACAAAAAGCCAATTGGCACATTCAACATTCTGCCTGGAAACCCGCTTAACCAGATACACAAATTCATTAAGTACATTTCTATTGTTGCATTCCTGCAGAAATAGTGTCAAACGGTTCCCTTTGCTTAATATAGAGCACTCTCTAGCCTCCAATAATGATTTCCTTATTGTTCTTCAAACCTCAATGAATATTTCCCTTGTTGCTCTTTCAGTTTTTACCTGTAGTCCAACCATGAACCCAACCAATATGCTTGAAGATTTTATTAAGATACCTGACTTCCAGGTACCAATTTCTGTAAAAATTTTCTATTGCCTGATAAGAAACCATTGATTTTCAACAAATCAAAACAGAAAAATCACATGATCATCTCAATTGCTGCAGAGAAGGCATTTGACAAGATTCAACATCCTTTCCTGTTGAAAACACTTCAAAGGATAGGAATACAAGGGAACTTCCTTAAAATGATAGAGGGAATATATGAAAAACCCATAGCTAATATCATCCTCAATGGGGAAAAATTGAAAACTTTCCCCCTAAGATCAGGAACAAGACAAGGATGTCCATTATCACCACTATTATTCAACATCGTGTTGGAGGTTCTAGCCAGAGCAATTAGACAAGAAAAAGAAATACAAGGCATCAAAATTGGAAAGGAAGAAGTAAAACTATCACTGTTTGCAGACGATATGATACTATACGTCGAAAACCCGGAAAAATCCACAACAAAACTACTAGAGCTAATAAATGAGTACAGCAAAGTAGCAGGTTACAAGATCAATATTCAAAAATCTGTAGCGTTTCTATACACTAGCAATGAAGAAGCTGAGGGGGAAATCAAGAAACGAATTCCAGTTCCGGAGAAGATGGCGCTTAGTAAGACGCGCGGGTCTTAGTTCCTCCTCCAGAACAGCTACTTGGGGAGTAGAAATGATACAGAACAGCTCCCAGAGCCACAACAGAGATCAAGAAGACAGCGTACCCCATTCTGGAAGGGCTGACTGGCTGGGAGAACCCGCTCCGGTGAGAACACCGAGGGGCGCGGGCTTCCCCAGGCCGGGGCGGCAAGTGGCCGGAGTCCCTCCCTTCCTCCTTCCCAGGCCAGCTGGGAGAATTGGACAGGCAGTCCCCTCAAGCCGCAGCAGCTAGCGCCCCCCCCCCATGCGCGGACCCCCGGACAAACTGGGAGAATTGGATCGGAGATCCCCAGGTCGCAGAGAACGGTGACCGGGGTCCCTTCCAAACACGTGACTTCCCGGTCCGGCTGGGAACGGTGCACTCTCCCGGGCTGTGCTGGCTGGTGCCCTCCCGCCATGCTTGGTGCCCCGGGCCGGCTAGGAGATTTGGACGGGCGCTCTCCCAGGCTGCGGCAGCCGGCGACCCTCCCCACGTTCGGATACCCGGGCCAGCTGGCACTCTTCCAAGCCGCTTCGGCTGGCAAACCTCCCCGACGGCAAGAGTTTTCCAAAGTTAAAGGACCCACAGCACCTTTTACTGGTGGGACCCGCAGACAAACGAGTGTCACGAGCGCCACCTACTGGGCAGGATAAGAAAAACAGAACCCAGAGATTTCACAGAAAAATCTTTCAACCTGTTGGGTCCAACACCCAGGGAAATCTGACTAAATGCCAAGACGCCAGCAGAAGATAACGGACCACGCTCAGAAAATTGAAAATATGGCCCAGTCAAAGGAACAAACCAATAATTCAAATGAGATACAGGAGCTGAGAAAACTAATGCTGAATATACGAACAGAAATGGAAAACCTCTTCAAAAACGAAATCGATAAATTGAGGGAGGACATGAAGAAGACATGGGCTGAACAAAAAGAAGAAATAGAAAAACTGAAAAAACAAATCACAGAACTTATGGAAGTGAAGGATAAAGTAGAAAAGATGGAAAAAGCAATGGATACCTACAATGATAGATTTAAAGAGACAGAAGATAGAATTAGTGATTTGGAGGATGGAACATCTGAATTCCAAAAAGAAACAGAAACTATCAGGAAAAGGATGGAAAAATTTGAACAGGGTATCAGGGAACTCAAGGACAATATGAACCGCACAAATATACATGTTGTGGGTGTCCCAGAAGGAGAAGAGAAGAGAAAAGGAGGAGAAAACTAATGGAAGAAATTATCACTGAAAATTTCCCAACTCTTATGAAAGACCTAAAATTACAGATCCAAGAAGTGCAGCGCACCCCAAAGAGAATAGACCCAATTAGGCATTCTCCAAGACACTTACTAGTTAGAATGTCAGAGGTCAAAGAGAAAGAGAGGATCTTGAAAGCAGCAAGAGAAAAACAATCCATCACATACAAGGGAAACCTAATAAGACTATGTGTAGATTTATCAGCAGAAACCATGGAAGCTAGAAGACAGTGGGATGACATATTTAAATTATTAAAAGAGAAAAACTGCCAACCAAGACTTCTATATCCAGCAAAATTGTCCTTCAAAAATGAGGGAGAAATTAAAACATTCTCAGACAAAAAGTCACTGAGAGAATTTGTGATCAAGAGACTAGCTCTGCAAGAAATACTAAATGGAGCACTAGAGTCAGATACGAAAAGACAGAAGAGTGAGGTATGGAGAAGAGTGTAGAAAGAAGGAAAATCAGATATGATGTACATAATACAAAAGACAAAATGGTAGAGGAAAATATTATCCAAACAGTAATAACACTAAATGTTAATGGACTGAATTCCCCAATCAAAAGACATAGACTGGCAGAACGGATTAAAAAACAGGATCCTTCTATATGCTGTCTACAGGAAACACATCTTAGACCCAAAGATAAACATAGGTTGAAAGTGAAAGGTTGGGAAAAGATATTTCATGCAAATAACAACCAGAAAAGAGCAGGAGTGGCTATACTAATATCCAACAAGTTAGACTTCAAATGTAAAAAAGTTAAAAGAGACAAAGAAGGACACTATATACTAATAAAAGGAACAATCAAACAAGAAGACATAACAATCATAAATATTTATGCACCGAACCAGAATGCCCCTAAATACGTGAGGAATACACTGCAAACACTGAAAAGGGAAATAGACACATATACCATAATAGTTGGAGACTTCAATTCACCACTCTCATCAATGGACAGAACATCTAGACAGAGGATCAATAAAGAAATAGAGAATCTGAATATTACTATAAATGAGCTAGACTTAACAGACATTTATAGGACATTACATCCCACAACAGCAGGATACACCTTGTTCTCAAGTGCTCATGGATCATTCTCAAAGATAGACCATATGCTGGGTCACAAAGCAAGTCTTAACAAATTTAAAAAGATTGAAATCATACACAACACTTTCTTGGATCATAAAGGAATGAAGTTGGAAATCAATAATAGATGGAGTGCCAGAAAATTCACAAATACATGGAGGCTCAACAACACACTCTTAAACAACGAGAGGGTCAAAGAAGAAATTGCAAGAGAAATTAGTAAATACCTCGAGGCGAATGAAAATGAAAACACAACATATCAAAACATATGAGACGCAGCAAAGGCAGTGCTAAGAGGGAAATTTATTGCCCTAAATGCCTATATCAGAAAAGAAGAAAAGGCAAAAATGCAGGAATTAACTGTCCACTTGGAAGAACTGGAGAAAGAACAGCAAACTAATCCCAAAGGAAGCAAAAGGAAAGAAATAACAAAGATTAGAGCAGAAATAAATGAAATTGAGAACATGAAAACAATAGAGAAAATCAATAAGACCAGAAGTTGGTTCTACGAGAAAATCAGTAAGATTGATGGGCCCTTAGCAAGATTGACAAAAAGAAGAAGAGAGAGGATGCAAATAAATAAGATCAGAAATGGAAGAGGAGACATAACTACTGACCTCACAGAAATAAAGGCGGTAATAACAGGATACTATGAACAACTTTACGCTAATAAATACAACAATTTAGATGAAATGGACGGCTTCCTGGAAAGACATGAACAACCAACTTTGACTCAAGAAGAAATAGATGACCTCAACAACCAATCACAAGTAAAGAAATTGAATTAGTCATTCAAAAGCTCCCTAAAAAGAAAAGTCCAGGACCAGACGGCTTCACATGTGAATTCTATCAAACATTCCAGAAAGAATTAGTACCAACTCTCCTCAAACTCTTCAAAAAAATTGAAGTGGAGGGAAAACTACCTAATTCATTCTATGAAGCCAACATCACCCTCATACCAAAACCAGGCAAAGATATTACAAAAAAAGAAAACTACAGACCAATCTCTCTAATGAATATAGATGCAAAAATCCTCAATAAAATTCTAGCAAATCATATCCAACAACACATTAAAAGAATTATACATCATGACCAAGTAGGATTCATCCCAGGTATGCAAGGATGGTTCAACATAAGAAAATCAATTAATGTAATGCACCACATCAACAAATCAAAGCAGAAAAATCACATGATCATCTCAATTGACGCAGAGAAGGCATTCGACAAGATTCAACATCCTTTCCTGTTGAAAACACTTCAAAAGATAGGAATACAAGGGAACTTCCTTAAAATGATAGAGGGAATATATGAAAAACCCACAGCTAATATCATCCTCAATGGGGAAAAATTGAAAACTTTCCCCCTAAGATCAGGAACAAGACAAGGATGTCCACTATCACCACTATTATTCAACATTGTGTTGGAGGTTCTAGCCAGAGCAATTAGACAAGAAAAAGAAATACAAGGCATCAAAATTGGAAAGGAAGAAGTAAAACTATCACTGTTTGCAGATGATATGATACTATACGTCGAAATCCCGGAAAAAACCACAACAAAACTACTAGAGCTAATAAATGAGTACAGCAAAGTAGCAGGTTACAAGATCAACATTCAAAAATCTGTAGCATTTCTATACACTAGTAATGAACAAGCTGAGGGGGAAATCAAGAAACGAATCCCATTTACAATTGCAACTAAAAGAATAAAATACCTAGAAATAAATTTAACTAAAGAGACAAAAAACCTATACAAAGAAAACTACAAAAAACTATTAAAAGAAATCACAGAAGACCTAAATAGATGGAAGGGCATACCGTGTTCATGGATTGGAAGACTAAATATAGTTAAGATGTCAATCCTACCTAAATTGATTTACAGATTCAATGCAATACCAATCAAAATCCCAACAACTTATTTTTCAGAAATAGAAAAACCAATAAGCAAATTTATCTGGAAGGGCAGGGTGCCCCGAATTGCTAAAAACATCTTGAGGAAAAAAAACGGAGCTGGAGGTCTCGCGCTGCCTGACTTGAAGGCATATTATGAAGCCACAGTGGTCAAAACAGCATGGTATTGGCATAAAGATAGATATATCGACCAATGGAATCGAATAGAGTGCTCAGATATAGATCCTCTCATCTATGGACATTTGATCTTTGATAAGGCAGTCAAGCCAATTCACCTGGGACAGAACAGTCTCTTCAATAAATGGTGCCTAGAGTACTGGATATCCATATGCAAAAGAATGAAAGAAGACCAGTATCTCACACCCTATACAAAAGTTAACTCAAAATGGATCAAAGATCTAAACATTAGGTCTAAGACCATAAAACAGTTAGAGGAAAATGTAGGGAGATATCTTATGAAACTTACAATTGGAGGCGGCTTTATGGACCTTAAACCTAAAGCAAGAGCACTGAAGAAGGAAATAAATAAATGGGAGCTCCTCAAAATTAAACACTTTTGTGCATCAAAGAACTTCATCAAGAAAGTAGAAAGACAGCCTATACAATGGGAGACAATATTTGGAAATGACATATCAGATAAAGGTCTAGTATCCAGAATTTATAAAGAGATTGTCCAACTCAACAACAAAAAGACAGCCAACCCAATTACAAAATGGGAAAAAGACTTGAACAGACACCTATCAGAAGAGGAAATACAAATGGTCAAAAGGCACATGAAGGGCGGGCCGCGGTGGCTCAGCGGGCAAAGTGCTTGCCTGCTATGCCGGAGGACCTCGGTTCGATTCCCGGCCCCAGCCCATGTAACAAAAACGGAGAAACAGAATACAATAAAACAAGAAAATGTTTAAAAAAATGTTTCCCTTTCTTCCTTCCTTCCTTCCTTCTATCCTTCCTTCCTTCTCTCTGTCTTTCCTTTAAAAAAAAAAAAAAAAAAAAAAGGCACATGAAGAGATACTCAATGTACCTGGCCATTAGAGAAAAGCAAATCAAAACCACAATGAGATATCATCTCACACCCACCAGAATGGCCATTATCAACAAAACAGAAAATGACAAGTGCTGGAGAGAATGCGGGGAAAGAGGCACACTTATCCACTGTTGGTGGGAATATCAAATGGTGCAAGCACTATGGAAGGCAGTTTGGTGGTTCCTCAAAAAGCTGAATATAGAATTGCCATATGACCCAGCAATACCATTGCTAGGTATCTACTCAAAGGACTTTAGGGCAAAGACACAAACGGACATTTGCACACCAATGTTTATAGCAGCATTATTTACAATTGCAAAGAGATGGAAACAGCCAAAATGTCCATCAACAGAAGAGTGGCTAAACAAACTGTGGTATATACATACGATGGAATATTATGCAGCTTTAAGACAGGATAAACTTATGAAGCATGTAATAACATGGATGGACCTAGAGAACATTATGCTGAGTGAGACTAGCCAAAAACTAAAGGACAAATACTGTATGGTCCCACTGATGTGAACTGACATTAGAGAATAAACTTGGAATATGTCATTGGTAATAGAGACCATCAGGAGTTAGAAACAGGGTAAGATAATGGGTAATTGGAGCTGAAGGGATACAGACTGTGCAACAGGACTAGATATAAAAACTCAAAATGGACAGCACAATACTACCGAACTCTTATGTAATTATGTTAAAACACTGAATGAAGCTGCATCTGAGCTATAGTTTTTTTGTTTGCTTGTTTTTTTATATATATTTTTTGTATTTTTATTTTTATTTTTTTCTCTATATTAACATTCTATATCTTTTTCTGTTGTCTTGCTATTTCTTTTTCTAAATCGATGCAAATGTACTAAGAAATGATGATCAGACATCTATGTGATGATATTAAGAATTACTGATTGCATATGTAGAATTGAATGATTTCTAAATGTTGTGTTAGTTAATTTTTTTTAATTAATAAAAAAAAAAAAAAGAAACCACGCCCAAAGTGAATGCCTTAAAACAATGATATGTATTTATCATGATGCTTTGGGTTAGCTGAGATTGACTGAGTGGATCTTCTGCTCCTTGGGGTGTTGACTGTGGCCATTTGTGGAGCTTCTTTCACCTGAGAGGTCAGGTGAAGCATTCACAATGACTTCACAGAACCTCAGCTGGGTGGTTGGAATGGCTGGGGGCTGACTGGACCCCTCCCTGTCTCCCTTCATAGTTTCTCAGCCTCCAAAATATTTCCTCTGTGTGTGGCCTTTCTCACAGACTAAATACATTTTTTTCATGGCGACTTGTTTTTCCTATGAGAAAAAGCAGAAGCTATGTGGCCACTACAGGCTTGGACTCAAAAGTCTAGAATGTCACTTCTGCTGCATTTTATTGGTCAAAGCAACCCCAAGTCTAAACCAGATTCAAGGTGTGATAAAGAGACCCCATCTCTTGATAGGAAAAGTGTCATGTGAATATGGGGATGTAAGAAATTATGGGCTTGAATGGTAGCCCTCAAAAGGATATATTCTTGTCCCCGTCCACTGAACCGATGAATGGTACCTTTTTTTGGAAAAAAAGGCTTTTGCAGATTGAGCTGGTTAAGGATCTTGTAATGAAAAGATCATTGTGGTTAGCTAGGTGAGCCCTAAATCCAATTACAAGTATCTTATAAGAGATACACAGAGGGGAGACACACAGACAGAAGAGGAGAAGACCATGTAGAGACTAAGATGGGAGTGATGTAGTCTCAAGCCAAGGAATGCCAACAATCACCAAAAGCTGGAAGAGGTAAGAAATGAAATCCCCCCCCTACAGTCTTTACCTTTAAAGACCCTGCAGAAACCTCATTTTCATACTCCAGAACTGTTAGAGAATAAATTACTGTTGTTTTAAACCACCAAGTTTGTGGTAATTTGTTATGGCCAAAGGAAACTAATATAGTGTCCATGTTTGACATCAATCTACTTCATTGTGCCTACAACATTTTTAATATTCAGATAATCAACACTGAGGTTTTTAAGAAAATTTTATTTTTGAAAAGTTTTTAAATTGAATGATTTATATATGAACAAATAGAAAGAAAACAAAGTGTTAGTTAATAAATGAATATTTCAAAAAAACATAAAATTTTGTCCCAGAGTATAAATTTTCTAGTGAGCATATAAATAACTGTCTAATACAGTGCTTTCTGTGATGATGGCAATTTTCTATGGCTGCACTGTCCAATGCTGTAGCCATCAGCTACACATGGCTATTGAGCACTTCAAATGTGGCATATATGACTAAGGAATTGAATTTTAAATTTTATTTAATTTAAACTTAACATGTGGCTAGTTGCAACCATACTGGATGGTGTAGGACTAATAAATCCTTTTGCAAATTTGGTTGTGTACATTCTTTGTTTTCAGCAGAATTGAAGGAAAACTTATTTGTGTTGTTCACAGATACATTTGAATTGGTCATGATCCCAGTAAGAAACAAATGGCATACTCATAGTAGGATAGTAAGACAAGGTGAGTTTAATAAATGGACAACTTATAAATGTAAGCAGGATGTAGGGAAACTCCAAAGAATAGTTGTAATACCCAGGTGGTAGAAAGAGAAAGGTAGCTATCATTTTCAGCCTTAAGGGATAAGTAGAGAAAGCATTTACTAAACCAAGAAGGCAGTCAGTCTAGAGAAATTGACCTTGAAAGGCATTGTAATCTCACAGAGAAGGAGCTGGGTGGGGGGAAGTAGCTTTTTTTCTCCTCCTGTGATCTCCTGTGATGGGCTCCTCATTTGTCAAATCCAACTGGAAGCAAAAAGGCAAAAGAGCATGTTGATGTAGTCCATACAGGTCAGCCTTTCAGCAGAAAGTAGGGTAGAAAAGGACAGTATAAATCTAGATGATCATTAGAAGTTACCCAGCATTAGAAAATTAAAAATATAAAATTGTTATAAAGATTACTATCTTTTGGCATTCAACTCAAATGGAATTCAAAGAATTGAGTGACACCGTGGTAACAAAACTCTTTCTATTCCACTTACTTATTAAAACAAACATGATTTCTTGGTGTGAGCCCCATGCCTGCCTTATTTGAGCAATAAGTAATTCATCTAAAGGTACATGAACTGAGTGGAAGAGAATACCCCATCCATCTCAGAAGGATTTGCAAAAAATATTATTAAAACTAGCGCATGTTTAATTATTTACTATATTTAAATAAATGATTAATTATAATAATTGTAATTATAATTTAATCCAAGGGAAATTTTCAACAGTAAAAGCTTATAGTTGAAGGAATTTTTAAACTTAATTAAATATATTCGGAGAGACTTTATAGAGTGATAAATAAAGGACTTTCATGCCTGAAGATATATTTTAGTAAGATTAAATATATAACAGAAGGATGAGTTCAAGGGGGAAAATAAGTAATGTAAAATTTCTGACTGAGTTTTTTCATGTATATTGTCATGGTAGAATAAATATCAGTGAAAATACAGGGTAGAAAACTCCAGAAGTCCACAAAAACTTAAACTCCATAAAAACAACAAAAAGAAACTGGCAAAAACTTTCAGAATCAATCTATTTGGAACTTTAGAATCTAATCAAAAGCTTATAGCAACCAGAGGAATGTTTAATTGAGAAGAAACAGCTGAATCTTGGCAAATAACATAGCAATTCCACTCCTAAGGACATACCGAAGAGAACTGTAAAAATATGTTCATACAAACATTTGTACACAAATGTTCATAGCAGTATTATTCATGATAGCTAAAAAAGTAGAAAAAAACAAATGTCCATTAACTGATGAATGGATAAACAAAATATGTTATATTTATACAATGAAATATTATTTGGACATAAAAAGGAATTAAGTACTGATACATGCCAGAACATGGACAAACCTTGAAAACATTATGCTAAATGTAAAAGCCATCCACAAAAAGTGACATATTGTATGATTCCATTTATGAGAGATGTCCTGTATAGGCAAATCTTTAAAGACAAAAAAAAAATTGGTGGTTTCCTAGGGCTGAGGAATTTGTTGGGGAAATAGAGAACGACTGCTAATGAGTACAGGATTTCTTTTGGGGATGATGAAAATATTTTGGATTAGAAACTAGGGATGGTTGTGAACATTGTGAATATACTAAGAGCCATTGAACTGTTCACTTAAAATGGTGAACTTTCTGTTATGTGGATTTTACTTTAGTGGTATTTAGATTGCATTAAATACATTAATAATGTGGATAATTTTTTTAAATTTTAAAGTCAGTATTTTCAAAATTCCTGAAAGCACATTCTTTGCAACAATTTAAACTAGAATGAACAAAATTACTTTAAAAATTTGTGAGAGGGTAAATTGAATCAAATGAGACCACTCTTTGACCTACAAAAATGACAGTTGCATATGACTCAATCTAGTAACTTTTCAAATTCTTTTAGAAGGTACATGAGCAGATAAGCTTGAAGACCAATGATATAAGGATCTGAGAAAGAGAGTAAATTAGCACCAGCCCAAGGAACGAAATTAAGGTATATGGGAATGGGGAGTTAGCTTCAGATGAGTGAGCCTTTTCAAGGGAGTGAATGGAAGCATGAAGAGTTGCGATGCTAGGCAGCTTGAGAGCTCAATTCTAGGGCTAGACAGCCTGGGCTCTACCACCTACCCTGGGACTTCAGGCAAGGTCATTAACTTCTGTGCCTCAGCTTCCTGAGCTGTAACCGCCTCTGATTGTTTAGAGGATTAAATGATTTAATGAATATAAAAAGCTTAAAAGTGTGTTATGTAAGCTGGTGCTGTGTCAGTCAACCATTGTCACCTTAACCCTGCACAACAACCAACCACAAAACCCAAAAGGCACAAAAACAATAAGGATTTATTTCTCTCTTCTGTACCTGTGGATTGGTCAGACTTGCTGGGGGCTACAGGCTGGGTCTAGGTCTGCTCCAAGAGTCCCTTACCTCCTTGGACCAATAGCTAAGGAAGGTATGCTCTTCTCCAAGCAAAAAGAAGAAACCCAGGGAGACAGTAATCTCCTTCTTTGAAGTAAAGATTTTTCTTAAATTTTAAAATTTTCTTTTGTTATATATGTTTTTTGAATTCTTGTGTTTTAATTGGAATTTCAATAGAGAATATTTTACTACGCTTAAAAAATTCCTTGATTGTAACCAAATTCATGCAACACTGGTATAATCCGTTCTTTGAAACAGTTTGCTTCTTTTCTGCAACATGAACCTGGGACAACATGATTAAAGGGAAATGGAGAAATACATTTTTCCTTGGATTCTGAATTCATTTTGAATGTAATTTCCTCCCCTTCTTTTGACAAACCTGCTTGTATACTGTCTGAGCAATTTTGTAGTAGATACTGAAGAGAAATTGTTGGGGAAACACATGACATGAGTTGAGAGATTTATCTCGCTGCTGGGCACTTGAGGAAGGATTCAGGGGAATTTATATTATGTTTCCGTATGTTTTATTATCAGAAACCAGTGAAGTTCTAATTTCACCTTCTTCTGTTTTCTGTGGGTAAACAAAATAAGATTGTCTTGATAAAGAGACAATGGGGGAAGTTGATGTATTACACTTTTGCAGATAACTCAAATTTATGAGCCTGGGGGAACAATTTACCCATCCTTTCCTCCTTAACAGTCTATTTAGCTTGTGAGATTCTGATAATAAAATAAATGAAATCAACCTTTTTTCCCCATCTGGTACTGCTATAAATTGTGTACAAAGTTATCTTATATCCCTGGTTAGGCTGAAAACACTTACTGAGATCAAGTCTTGGTTACTATTGTGCAA
The DNA here is from genome assembly GCF_023851605.1 of Tamandua tetradactyla. Lineage (NCBI taxonomy): Eukaryota > Metazoa > Chordata > Mammalia > Pilosa > Myrmecophagidae > Tamandua > Tamandua tetradactyla. The sequence goes on from NC_135331.1 coordinate 135,819,843, forward strand.
GACAGTAAGTCTTTCTGACCAAAGAAGAGAGTATATCTTTTTCAGAAGTGCTTAATGTGGCTTTCAAACACTAAAGGGAAGCCAATTCTAATTTACAATGACTTAGTGAGGAACAATACATTTGGTTTTGTTGACGGCTGTTCCTGTTAATTGGTAGTTATCTTTCTTGGGGCAAGGGAGCCATAGCCCCAGGGACAGGAAATCTAATGCCTCAGAAAGTCTTGGCTTCTGCTCTTCCCTCTGAAATTTGAATAGAAATGATCATGCCCCTTTCACCACAGTTTCAACCTGTCAATTTTAAGGGATGTATGTATTATGCAGCCACTCATGATGCTTCCTTAAAATCGTTAATGACATGAGCAAATGCTGATGAATAAGTGAATCCTATCATTCAAAAGTGAGAGAAAAAAAAAAAGAATATGAAACTGTATAGATAGTATAATCCCCAATCAGATAGAAATAGAATTAGTTATTTGGAAGGAAATACATCTAAATATTAAAAGGGGGTTGCATGATTATCCACACCCTCTCCCACCCCAGCCTTGCATCTTCCTATATTTATGAACTGTTTATAGTGAGTAAGTGTTACAAGGGAAATTTCTAGGCTTCTAAAATTTCTACACTCTGTCATCTCTTTTTTCCTCACTCTTTTTAGTGATCTCAACCAGTGTCATAATTTCAACCACTGAGTCTAACTACGTGAACACCTCAGTCCTAAGTTGCCAGCCCTTGCCTTGACCTTCAGCTCCAGTCCTGCAATACTGACTACCTGCAAGGTATCTCCATATAAGTGTCTTGTCAGCATACTCAATATAAACAAAAACCCTTATGAATTATCCTCTTAAGTCTGCTTATCCTCTGATGTCTCTGCTCTGTTAATGATGCCACTTTCTCTTGGTCATTAAGGAGAAAAATCTCACAGTTATCTTTAACATCCCCCATTATCTTTTACATACAATTAGTTGTATCAGATTCTATCTCAATAATGTAGCTCACCTGTAATTGCTTCTTTCTATTCCCCAGACAGTATCCTAGTTTATACCTCTCACTTAGACAATATCATTGTACTTACTAAGCACTTTATGTTTATGCCTTCATCCTCACACTGCCCCTATGAAGTAGGTTCTATTCTATTCGTATCACTCCTATTTTACAGTAACTTGCTCAAGAATTTATAAGGAGAGCTGGGATTTGAATCCAGTCTAATGCCAGAGACTGGGTATAACCTGCCATACTTCTTCTGGCCATAAAAAGGAATTAAGTACTGATACATACAAGAACATGGACAAACCTTGAAAACATTATGCTAAATGTAAAAGCCATCCACAAAAGGCAACATATTGTATGATTCCATTTATTAGAGAGGTCTTGTATAGGCAAATCTTTAAAGACAAAAAGAAAATTGGTGGTTTCCTAGGGTTGAAGGATTGGTTGGGGAAATAGAGAACTTCTTTTGGAACAGTTGATGACAACAGTGGCGTCTCATTGAATTCTCACTACAACGCTATGAAGGAAGTCATATAATCCCCATTTTGGAGATAGGGAACCCAAGACTCAGAAAGGTTAAGAACATAACAAAAACACCTCATGAGTTACGGTCTGTCAGCTACCTACCTCCATCAAATTCATCTTAATGCACTGCTTTGTTTTTCCTTTAGAAAAGGAAACCTCTTCCCTGCCCAGGGAATAAAGCCCAGATTATTTTATTGGGCATTCAGGGTCTCCCATCTGATGCCTACTCACTTTCAGCTTTATTTGCCATTTTTCACTCCAGCTGGACAGGTCACTTGGACATCCTCAGCCAAGCTTTCTGCTCATGGGAGCTCAAACTATTGTTTTCTGGACTATCACCCATCTCTGCTGTCATTTTTATAATTCTCTCTTGCAAGGGTACGTTTGGAATTTTCTGTGAATGGGAGCCATAGATTAAATCTATCTATAGACTGTTAAGACTTCCCTGCCATTACACAGACCCCAGAAAGAGAGAAATCATATTTAGTTTTTCCAAAGTGCAAAAACTAGGTCTGACAGAGCTATCTTATTGCTTCTTCTCCTGCAATGGTGCCCCATAGTGAACATAATCAGTTTCACAATATATAAAAAGTAATAAAACAACAAAAAAAGGATTGTTAGCGAGCAGAGTAGAAGCAAGAGGCAGATCAAGTGTCCTTCAACAATTAACCCTAAGAATGATGATTTGGATAGTCCTAGCCTAGAGACTTCTAGTGCTCAGATGGTCCCTTCATCTTGGTCTACTGCTATGGGATAAAGTGGTTTAAATTTCTTCCTTATCTGTCTATCCCTCCTCCCCCCACCCCCTGATCCTTTCATCAAAGAAAGTATTACTGAGAGGTTTGATGTGAATGACCGATTAAAAACAGAGCTGCTTTGCTTGAAGTGGGGAGGGGAGGCTGAAGCCCTTGTCATTTAGTCCCTCCTTACCACATGCTACTCTCTATCCCTAAGAAATTCTGCATAGGCCAGTTTGCAAGGATGTGTGTACAGTGAGTATGTGTGGGTGTGTGTGTGTGTGTGGACATGCACACCTGCTTAGAAGGGGGGTAGAGAGGAAAGTGACACCATTGTTCATAAAAAATGTAAAATACCCCTCCCTCTCTTCCTTCTTTTTTTTCTAAACCACTTACTTTTATATTCTGGACTCCCTGGGACTTGGATTGAATTGTAATCCAACAAATACTGTTTAGTGCTTACTGAGGTCTGCTTTTATCCAGTGAAAGTTCAGAGACATATATGGCATAGAACCCACAGAACCTGCTTCCAAGAAATCATATAATCTGATTGTGAGACCAAAAATGTCACCTTCCTGAGGGTGACTCCAAAATTCTAGATCTTCTGAATTCAGCTGCCTGAACGTCAGCTCTGATACTTTAAGTGCTGTCGACTTCCTGGACAATCTCTGCTTGGTTGTACCACTCTCAGTCCAACCCAACATATCTCAACTTGAAATTTTATACTCTTTCTCAGAAAACTCAGGAACCCTTGCAACTACACCACTAGAGTTGTCAGATCAAAGAATAAAACCACGAAGAGTTTTCTGTGGAAGACGGGGGATCATTAAAGTGACAAAAATAATAAAAACAATTGGGGGATAGCTGAAAGTTACCATTAAACACTGAACCCATCATTTATGAGTGGCAGTAGATGTATCCTGGAGTGAAGTTAGACTGGTTTCAGTTCCCTGCTACCTCTTATCTGTGAGCATGTCTCTACATTGCTATGATGGCAATATCTTAAAAACAAATATTTTATATATAAATAGCCTTTGATGGCAAATCAACAACTTCATCTGGTGTTCAGCCAAAGAAGGAGCAATTTGTTCCAAAAACAGAGGAAAAAAATGGCTATGATTGATGTTCTAAAAGAAGGTATTATATACCCAAAACAATATTTATTATTATTTCTGGTTGATAACTGGGATATTCAAGGGTAACTTTGAATCTTATCCACTGACTTTAAAAATGCATAAATTGTGACTTCATTTATTTGACTTTGGTATGAAGACACACCAAGAGGTTGCAAGGTAGCATACTGTTGCTCAGTATAAGGGGGAACTCCCAATAAGAGAGCTGTCCAAAATCAAAGTGGCAGTCTAAAAGCGCAGTCTACTTCTCTTCTGAGATCAGACATGGGTTTGGACGAATTACTGCATTCAGAGGGAGGTTGAATTGAATGGCCTCCAAAGTTCCTTCCGACTAAGTATTTTATGAATATTTTGAACATGTTTATTTGGAGTCAGGAAGGTGAGAAACAAAAATTAGAGGAGATTTTAGCACAGGGGCCTTCATGATGGGGAAGATTATTGAGGCTGGCCTTGAAGAGTTTCTAGCTTTAAAAGATGGGGCTAGAAAAAGGCGTCATTCTGGTGGGAAAACCATTATAATTAAAGGTGTGGAAGAGGCTGGGCAGGTATAGGGGAATGGAGAGAGTGACTAATGCTGATGGAGGAAAAAGAAATACTATAGGAAGAGTCTCAGAGAGAGAAGGAGTTGAATTGTGTTTGAGGCAGTGGTGAGCTTAGCAAAAACCTGACAGCTGTTCATACATTATCTGATAAACCTGACAGTTGCCTAAGGACATGTGAACTTTGGAGCAGCTCTGGAACGAAAAGAGGTGGAAAAGCTGTGTGCTCTGTTAAAGCATCTTCCCCAGTGCTGAAGAACTAGGGTTTTCCTGCATGCAAGGGTGAGGCTACCAATCAGAACTCCCAGTAGATCTAAGGCAAAGATCTCTTCCGTTTTAGGTGTCTCTCCTCCTTGTCTATATTGAGATGAAGGGCAGTGGGGAAAATCTGTAAACATTCTATTAAAGGCAGGACATGACATGTTATGATTTTTCATTTCACAGATATGGTACAAAATCATCTATTAAGGAATTGGAACTAGAAGCAAGCCAGACATGATCTTATTTCAAAAGGATCTTTAAGTGACTGTCCATGTTATAAATCTACCATTATAATCTCTCCAGAATGTTTTGCACCAATGTCTGTTTGGAGTGATAGTGCATCCTCTGGACTGCAATTGGCTAGTCTCTAACATCACCAGTGCTACCTGAGACTTAGGAACAGGGCTGTGCATTTTATGGCAGGAAGCCAAGGATATATCATGAAAAATCAAGGAAATGCTGTGATAGTTCTAAGTGGTTTGTATTTTCTATATTTTGGCATCATTGAGTATAAATCTACATTTTCATTTTATTTCTTAAATCTATATAATGAAAAGGAAAAAAAAGAGCTAAGAATACATTCAGAAAACTGAAAGAAATTATGTTTCAACCATTTTGTACTTTTGTAATACAGAAAGCTCAAATCCAGAAATATTAATCTAGAGCACGTGAAGTCCCAGACACTCTTGTACTGCCTCTAGTAGTCCAGGTGTGAGGATAAAGCTGGTTGTGTGCAGAACCTGTGTCCAGAGTCTTAGTAGGGCTCTGTCCAACTATAGATCTGGTTGGTTTTCCATGTGGCTGACTTCAGTCTCCAGTCCCTCCAGAGGTCGAGCTAATATCAAGTGGCTCTGAGTCTCGGCTCTAAATCACAGTGTTAGACTACCCAGTGTGTCCAATTCTCCCAGGGAAATAAAGACACTCTTATCAGGCATGACATCTCAAGGGCTTTGTGATCACCTCCCAGGAGTTGAGGGCAAAAAGCAGACCTCTGCTTGGGTAAGATGAATTCTTTACTACCAACTGAGGCAATAGCTTCTGTTCTTCATTTTGTCCCTTTTTCTCCTCCATCTCAATTCCTGCTCTTTCTGTTCTTTCCTCCTTCCTTTCCCAAACTTTTAAGGTAAAAACAATGCATGAAAGGCCTGAAAGGCAATCTTCTCAACATTGATGGGCCCTAAGAAATCGGAACAAGGTCAGCAGTATCTCTTCATCCTTGGCCTGACGAATTCCACAGAGCATACTGGGAAACTTTCATGGTGTCAGATCCCTGAAGAATGTTATTTGCAAGGACAGTTTCCTCTTCAACTTGGAAGAACACAATAAATACAAGTAACCACAGAAATCAAAGTCTAAAAGTCTGATTTCCATGGTGACATGGGGACTACCTCTGTTCACTATGCATGGAGCATACTGAAGGTTTATTCTTGGGCCATACATCCTCAAATGATAACATTTCTAAAAAATATCAAATTACCCCAAAGAAAATGATTCTGGGATATAGGCAAGCTCCCTCAGCATCTGAGAACAGTTCCTTTTAAATTCCCCCTCCTTCTCTTTCAGGCTGCTTTTGGCCTTTTTTTGAGATTCCTTTCTTGACAAGCCTTTTCCCTAATGAATGCTTAGCCAAAGAAAGCCTTCTAGGAAAATGGGGAAATGTTTTATCCCTAGAGGGTTCACCATCTCAAGTCATAGCTCATCTTCAGTCTTCCCAAATCATCTTTAGAGATTTCTATAAGGGTTCCCTATCTTAAATTAAAAAAAAAATTCTTTAGAAAAAATAAATTGGACCCAGCTTTGACCTTATCTTACATTATGATGCCAAAGGGCTTTATTTGCAAATACAACATTTTCATAAGTATTTGTCTAACTAAATCATAAGGTACAAAAATAAAAGATGGTAGAACTGATAAAAACAATCATTGGCTGCAAAAGGTGACCTTTCCAAATGTGCTCATACCCACCCACACCTACTTTTTTTTTTTTTTTTTTTTTGCATTTTAGTTGTTTATTTCTTTTTTTTTATTAATTAAAAAAAGAATTAACAAAACAATTAGAAATCATTCCAATCTACATGTACAATCAGTAATTCTTAATAACATCACATAGTTGCGTATTCATCATTTCTTAGTACATTTGCATCGATTTAGAAAAAGAAATAAAAAGACAACAGAATAAGAATTAAAACAATAATAGAAAGAAAAAAAAACAAAAAAAACAAAAACAAAAAACCTATACCTCACATGCAGCTTCATTCAGTGTTTTAACATAATTGCATTACAATTGGGTAGTATTGTGCTGTCCATTTCTGAGTTTTTATATCCAGTCCCGTTGTACAGTCTGTATCCCTTCATCTCCAATTATCCCTTCTCTTTTTTTTTTTTTTTTTTAATTAACGGAAAAAAAGAAATTAACCCAACATTTAGAGATCATACCATTCTACACATGCAATCATTAATTCTTAACATCATCACATAGATGCATGATCATCATTTCTTAGTACATTTGCATTGGTTTAGAAGAACTAGCAACATAATCGAAAAAGATATAGAATGTTAATATAGAAAAAAAAATAAAAGTAATAATAGTAAAATCAAAACAAAACAAAACAAAACAAAAACCTATAGCTCAGATGCAGCTTCATTCAGTGTTTTAACATGATTACTTTACAATTAGGTATTATTGTGCTGTCCATTTTTGAGTTTTTGTATCTAGTCCTGTTGCACAGTCTGTATCCCTTCAGCTTCAATTACCCATTGTCTTACCCTGTTTCTAACTCCTGCTGAACTCTGTTACCAATGACATATTTCAAGTTTATTCTCGAATGTCCGTTCACATCAGTGGGACCATACAGTATTTGTCCTTTAGTTTTTGGCTGGATTCACTCAGCATAATATTCTCTAGGTCCATCCATGTTATTACATGGTTCATAAGTTTATCTTGTCTTAAAGCTGCATAATATTCCATCGTATGTATATACCACAGTTTGTTTAGCCACTCTTCTGTTGATGGAGATTTTGGCTGTTTCCATCTCTTTGCAATTGTAAATAATGCTGCTATAAACATTGGTGTGCAAATGTCCGTTTGTGTCTTTGCCCTTAAGTCCTTTGAGTAGATACCTAGCAATGGTATTGCTGGGTCGTATGGCAATTCTATATTCAGCTTTTTGAGGAACCGCCAAACTGCCTTCCACAGTGGTTGCACCCTTTGACATTCCCACCAACAGTGGATAAGTGTGCCTCTTTCTCCGCATCCTCTCCAGCACTTGTCATTTTCTGTTTTGTTGATAATGGCCATTCTGGTGGGTGTGAGATGATATCTCATTGTGGTTTTGATTTGCATTTCTCTAATGGCCAGGGACATTGAGCATCTCTTCATGTGCCTCTTGGCCATCCGTATTTCCTCTTCTGAGAGGTGTCTGTTCAAGTCTTTTTCCCATTTTGTAATTGGGTTGGCTGTCTTTTTGTTGTTGAGATGAACAATCTCTTTATAAATTCTGGATACTAGACCTTTATCTGATATGTCATTTCCAAATATTGTCTCCCATTGTGAAGGCTGTCTTTCTACTTTCTTGATGAAGTTCTTTGATGCACAAAAGTGTTTAATTTTGAGGAGTTCCCATTTATTAATTTCCTTCTTCAGTGCTCTTGCTTTAGGTTTAAGGTCCATAAAACCGCCTCCAGTTGTAAGATCCATAAGATATCTCCCAACATTTTCCTCTAACTGTTTTATGGTCTTAGACCTAATGTTTAGATCTTTGATCCATTTTGAGTTAACTTTTGTATAGGGTGTGAGAGATGGGTCTTCTTTCATTCTTTTGCATATGGATATCCAGTTCTCTAGGCACCATTTATTGAAGAGACTGCTCTGTCCCAGGTGAGTTGGCTTGACTGCCTTATCAAAGATCAAATGTCCATAGATGAGAGGATCTATATCTGAGCACTCTATTCGATTCCATTGGTCGATATATCTATCTTTATGCCAATACCATGCTGTTTTGACCACTGTGGCTTCATAATATGCCTTCAAGTCAGGCAGCGCGAGACCTCCAGCTTCGTTTTTTTTCCTCAAGATGTTTTCAGCAATTCGGGGCACCCTGCCCTTCCAGATAAATTTGCTTATTGGTTTTTCTATTTCTGAAAAATAAGTTGTTGGGATTTTGATTGGTATTGCATTGAATCTGTAAATCAATTTAGGTAGGATTGACATCTTAACTATATTTAGTCTTCCAATCCATGAACACGGTATGCCCTTCCATCTATTTAGGTCTTCTGTGATTTCTTTTAGCAGTTTTTTGTAGTTTTCTTTATATAGGTTTTTTGTCTCTTTAGTTAAATTTATTCCTAGGTATTTTATTCTTTTAGTTGCAATTGTAAATGGGATTCGTTTCTTGATTTCCCCCTCAGCTTGTTCATTACTAGTGTATAGAAATGCTACAGATTTTTGAATGTTGATCTTGTAACCTGCTACTTTGCTGTACTCATTTATTAGCTCTAGTAGTTTTGTTGTGGATTTTTCCAGGTTTATCATATCATCTGCAAACAGTGATAGTTTTACTTCTTCCTTTCCAATTTTGATGCCTTGTATTTCTTTTTCTTGTCTAATTGCTCTGGCTAGAACCTCCAACACAATGTTGAATAATAGTGGTGATAGTGGACATCCTTGTCTTGTTCCTGATCTTAGGGGGAAAGTTTTCAATTTTTCCCCATTGAGGATGATATTAGCTGTGGGTTTTTCATATATTCCCTCTATCATTTTAAGGAAGTTCCCTTGTATTCCTATCTTTTGAAGTGTTTTCAACAGGAAAGGATGTTGAATCTTGTCGAATGCCTTCTCTGCATCAATTGAGATGATCATGTGATTTTTCTGCTTTGATTTGTTGATATGGTGTATTACATTAATTGATTTTCTTATGTTGAACCATCCTTGCATACCTGGGATGAATCCTACTTGGTCATGATGTATAATTCTTTTAATGTGTTGTTGGATACGATTTGCTAGAATTTTATTGAGGATTTTTGCATCTGTATTCATTAGAGAGATTGGTCTGTAGTTTTCTTTTTTTGTAATATCTTTGCCTGGTTTGGGTATGAGGGTGATGTTGGCTTCATAGAATGAATTAGGTAGTTTTCCCTCCACTTCGATTTTTTTGAAGAGTTTGAAGAGAATTGGTACTAATTCTTTCTGGAACGTTTGGTAGAATTCACATGTGAAGCCATCTGGTCCTGGACTTTTCTTTTTAGGAAGCTTTTGAATGACTAATTCAATTTCTTTACTTGTGATTGGTTTGTTGAGGTCATCTATGTCTTCTTGAGTCAAAGTTGGTTGTTCATGTCTTTCCAGGAACCCGTCCATTTCCTCTAAATTGTTGTATTTATTAGCGTAAAGTTGTTCATAGTATCCTGTTATTACCTCCTTTATTTCTGTGAGGTCAGTAGTTATGTCTCCTCTTCCATTTCTGATCTTATTTATTTGCATCCTCTCTCTTCTTCTTTTTGTCAATCTTGCTAAGGGCCCATCAATCTTATTGATTTTCTCATAGAACAAACTTCTGGCCTTATTGATTTTCTCTATTGTTTTCATGTTTTCAATTTCATTTATTTGTGCTCTAATCTTTGTTATTTCTTTCCTTTTGCTTGCTTTGGGGTTAGCTTGCTGTTCTTTCTCCAGTTCTTCCAAATGGATAGTTAATTCCTGAATTTTTGCCTTTTCTTCTTTTCTGATATAGGCATTTAGAGCAATAAATTTCCCTCTTAGCACTGCCTTTGCTGCGTCCCATAAGTTTTGATATGTTGTGTTTTCATTTTCATTCGCCTCGAGGTATTTGCTAATTTCTCTTGCAATTTCTTCTTTGACCCAGTCGTTGTTTAGGAGTGTGTTGTTGAGCCTCCACGTATTTGTGAATTTTCTGGCACTCTGCCTATTATTGATTTCCAACATCATTCCTTTGTGGTCCGAGAAAGTGTTGTGTAAGATTTCAATCTTTTTAAATTTGTTAAGACTTGCTTTGTGACCCAGCATATGGTCTATCTTTGAGAATGATCCATGAGCACTTGAGAAAAAGGTGTATCCTGCTGTTGTGGGATGTAATGTCCTATAAATGTCTATTAAGTCTAGTTCATTTATAGTAATATTCAGATTCTCTATTTCTTTGTTGATCCTCTGTCTAGATGTTCTGTCCCTTGATGAGAGTGGTGAGTTGAAGTCTCCAACTATTATGGTATATGAGTCTATTTCCCTTTTCAGTGTTTGCAGTATATTCCTCACGTATTTTGGGGCATTCTGATTCGGTGCGTAAATATTTATGATTGTTATGTCTTCTTGTTTAATTGTTCCTTTTATTAGTATATAGTGTCCTTCTTTGTCTCTTTTAACTGTTTTACATTTGAAGTCTAATTTGTTGGATATTAGTATAGCCACTCCTGCTCTTTTCTGGTTGTTATTTGCATGAAATATCTTTTCCCAACCTTTCACTTTCAACCTATGTTTATCTTTGGGTCTAAGATGTGTTTCCTGTAGACTGCATATAGAAGGATCCTGTTTTTTAATCCATTCTGCCAATCTATGTCTTTTGATTGGGGAATTCAGTCCATTGACATTTAGTGTTATTACTGTTTGGATAATATTTTCCTCTAACATTTTGCCTTTTGTATTATATATATCATATCTGATTTTCCTTCTTTCTACACTCTTTTCCATATCTCTCTCTTCTGTCTTTTTGTATCTGACTCTAGTGCTCCCTTTAGTATTTCTTGCAGAGCTGGTCTCTTGGTCACAAATTCTTTCAGTGACTTTTTGTCTGAGAATGTTTTAATTTCTCCCTCATTTTTGAAGGATAATTTTGCTGGATATAGGAGTCTTGGTTGGCAGTTTTTCTCTTTTAGTATTTTAAATATATCATCCCACTGTCTTCTAGCTTCCATGGTTTCTGCTGAGAAATCTACACAAAGTCTTATTGGGTTTCCCTTGTATGTAATGGATTGTTTTTCTCTTGCTGCTTTCAAGATCTTCTCTTTCTCTTTGACCTCTGACATTCTAACTAGTAAGTGTCTTGGAGAACGCCTATTTGGGTCTAATCTCTTTGGGGTGCGCTGCACTTCTTGGATCTGTAATTTTAGGTCTTTCATAAGAGTTGGGAAATTTTCAGTGATAATTTCTTCCATTAGTTTTTCTCCTCCTTTTCCCTTCTCTTCTCCTTCTGGGACACCCACAACACGTATATTTGTGTGGTTCATATTGTCCTTGAGTTCCCTGATACCCTGTTCAAATTTTTCCATTCTTTTCCCTATAGTTTCTGTTTCTTTTTGGAATTCAGATGTTCCATCCTCCAAATCACTAATTCTATCTTCTGTCTCTTTAAATCTATCATTGTAGCTATCCATTATTTTTTCTATGTTTGCTACTTTATCCTTCACTTCCATAAGTTCTGCGATTTGTTTTTTCAGTTTTTCTATTTCTTCTTTATGTTCAGCCCATGTCCTCTTCATGTCCTCCCTCAATTTATCGATTTCATTTTTGAAGAGGTTTTCCATTTCTGTTCGTATATTCAGCATTAGTTGTCTCAGCTCTTGTGTCTCATTTGAGCTATTGGTTTGTTCCTTTGACTGAGCCATATTCTCAATCTTTTGAGCGTGGACAGTTATCTTCTGCTGCTGGCGTCTGGGCATTTATTCAGATTTCTCTTGGTGTTGGACCCAGCAAGGTTGTAATATTTTTCTGTGAAATCTCTGGGATCTGTTTTTCTTATCCTGCCCAGTAGGTGGCGCTCGTGGCACACATTTGTCTGCGGGTCCCACCAGTAAAAGGTGCTGTGGGACCTTAAACTTTGGAAAACTCTCGCCGTCCTGGGGGTTTGCTAGCCGAAACGGCTTGAGCCGGCCGGGGTCCGAACGCAGGGAGGGTTGCTGGTCGCCGCAGCCAGGGAAAGAGCCCGTCCGAATTTCCTAGTCGGCCCTGGGCAACAAGCGTGGCGGGAGGGCGCCAGCGGCAGCGGCCCGCCCGAGAGAGTGCACGTTCCCCGGGAGTCGCGGGGTCACCGTTCTCCGTGACCTGGGGGTTTCTGATCCAATTCTCTCAGTTGGTCCGGGGGCTGCGCGTGGTGTGGGCGCCAGTCGCCTTGGTTTCAGGGGACCACCTCTCCAATTCTCCCAGCCGGCCTGGGAAGGGGAAAGGGAGTAACTCCGGCCGCTTGCCACCCCGCCCGGTAAGGCCCGCGCGCCTCGGCGATCTCACCCGAGCTGCTTCTCTCAGCCAGCCAGCCATTCCAGGATGGGGTATGCTGTCTTTTTTATCTCTGTTGTGGCTTTGGGCGCTTTCTGTATCGTTTCTACTCCTCTAGTAGGTGTCCTGGAGAAGAAACTAAGATCCGCGTGTCTTACTAAGCCGCCATCTTCCAGTCACACCTACTTTTTTATCTTGGATCCAAAAATGCCTTGACTTATTGTTTTGCTTTCAGTATACTTATCTCAGAATTGTGCAATAAAACAGATAGGGAAAGTAAAAAGCATTAAAATTTTTTTTATTGTGAAATATAACATATACAAAAAAGCAATAAATTTCAAAGTACATTTTTCTTTTTTCTTTTTCTTTTCGAAGTACATTTTAACAGCTAGTTATATAAAATAGATTTCAAAGTATGGTATGTGTTACAGTTCCATAATGTCAGGTTTTTCCCTCTGGCTGCTCCAAGACACTGGAGACTAAAAAGAAATATAAATATTATGATTCAGTAGTCACACCTGTTTGTCAAATCCTAACTTCTCTGTTATAACTCCTCTTTCTCCCAATCTTTAGGGATATTTGGGTTATGCACAATCTAACTTTTTTCATGTTGAAAAGGGGGGTTGACAATATGGGATGGGGGATGAAACTGGTTGATGTTCTTAGAGAGAGTGGCACCTCTGGGTTTCAGGACTTATCTGGCCTAGGAACGATCTGAACGTATTAGGTTTCTGAAAAGTAAACTTGGTGCATGCAGCTTTGGTAGGATCTCATATAGAGCCCTGGGTGTTCTTTAGTGTTAGCAGGATATTGGTTGCAGTTTGGCAAACCTTGGCAGTTAGCAATATCTAGCTGAAGACTGCATAAGAGTAGCTTCCAGAATAGCCTCTTGATTCTTTTTGAACACTCAGCCACTGATAACTTATCTTGTTACATTTTGTTTCCCCCTTTTGGTTAGGAAGGCATTGTCAATCCCATGGTGCCAGGGCCAGGCTCATTTCTGGGAGTCATGTCCCCTATGCCAGGGAGACTCACACCCTTAGCTATTATGTCCCATGTAGGTGGGAAAATAAAGATTTTCCTTGTGACGTTGGGTTAAGAGGGAGAGAAGTGACATCTGAGCAACAAAAGAGTTTCTCTGGAAGTAACTCAGGCATAATTATAGGTAGGCTTTTACAGAAATAAATTTCATAAGAGCAAGCCTCAAGATCTGGGGTTTGGCCTATTAACTTGGGAATCTGGAGTGTTTGAGAGAGTTTCAGGGGTTTCCTGGGTGGGAAAGTTTAATAGTTTCTTATTTTTTCTCCCTTCCCTCAAGGGACTTTACCAATACTCTTTAATTATCTGCTCATCATACTCTGGGATATATCCAGGTATTAAGCTATACTGAATTGTAAGCCCTAATTCTGGGCTCCATGTTTTTGGGTTGTTTAAATGAACTATCCAGACAGGATGAGTTAGATTGTGTGCTACAGAAAATTTTGGTTTCAGACAAAATAGAGCTCTCTTCCTTTGGTCTCATATAGTAGGTGAACTTCTAAAATATAGACACTGTCATCCTTTACCCTGTATTCAGATCTACCTTAGTCCCAACCAGATCAGGTTCATTCTTATCTCTAATTGAAGCCTGATTTCTTTTTAGGTTTATTTAACAGTTGTGTGTAGCAATGCTGACTTTTAGACCTGCAGAACTCCAGCTCTGGGTCTTAGGTCTCACACAGGTACTCAAAGTTCCAGGGAAATACCAGGTTATACACATATAGCACAGCATCTCAGAATCTAGAAATAATATGTAAAGCTCAGGAATAAATGTAACTGCTTTAAGAGCTTACAATCTAGGCCCCAGTTTTCTGAGGAGTGTTTTCTGAAAGAGACCACACAATATTTCTCCTTTAGTTTCTGGCTTATTTTGCACAACATAATATCCTCAAGTTTCATTCACCTCATTGCATGCCTTATTACTTCATTCCTTTCTGTAGTTGCACAACATTCCTTCATATATATATATACACCACAGTTTACCTTTCTGCTTCTCAGTCATTGCATCCTTCAGCCACCTCCATCCATTGGGCATCATGAATAATATCCAAAATAAACAAGCCATGTCTCACAGTATCCTCACTTAGTTGTACAATCATCTATCACTCTCAATTTTAGACAATTTTCATTGCTCCAATGAGAAAAAATAACAGATAAACACACCCTCACCAAAGAGAAAATCCCAAACTCCCCTTAACTCTTGTCCCTCCCCCTAAATTATTTACCCCAAGTATTGCTGCTGTGGTATTGGTGATGTCATGCTGTTAAATATAGGCCATAGCATGTGATAGTAGTTTTCCCCCATATCCCTCTATTATTGACTCTTTGTACAAGATTCATATCTTTGAAGTGGTTCATGGAAAAACTAAGCATTTTTAATACTTAAAAACCATTAATGAACTACCATTCCTTCTGTCCATTCCTATTCATTTAAGCTCAACCTCATTAGGTAAACATTCACCTATCTCTAGCTTCTATGTATCTCTAGGTCCCCTAAATTCTACATTATAAGACTCTGAGTTTACCTTTACCAGGGTCATAATAGCGAAATCGTACAGAATCTATTCTTTTGTGTTTGGCTTACTTCACTCAGCATTATGTCCTCAAGATTCATCCATGTTGTCATATGCTTCAGGACCTCATTTCATCTTACTGCTACATAATATTCCATTGTATGTATATACCACATTTTGTTTAGCTACTTGTCTGTTGATGGGTACTTGGATTGTTTCCATCTTTTGGCAATTGTGAATAATACCGCTATGAACATTGGTATGCAAATGTATGTTATGAACATTGGTATGCAAATGTATGTTTGTGTCACTGCTTTCAGCTCTTTTGGGTATATACCAAGTACTGGTATTGCTAGGTAATAAAACTAAATAAAAATTTAGTTTTCTGAGGAACTGAGAAACTGTCTTCCACAACAGCTGTACCACTATACGTTCCCACAAGCAGTGCATAAGTGTTCCAATTTTTCCACATCCTCTTCAACATTTGTAGTTGCCTCTTTGTTTAATAGCAGCCATTCTTATAGGTGTGAGATGATATCTCACTGTAGTTTGGATTTGAATTTCCCACATAGGTAATGAAAGTGAACATCTAACATCTCTTCATGTGATTTTCAGCCATTTGTATTTGCTCTTTGGAAAAATGTCTATTCAGATATTTTGTTCATTTTATAATTGGGTTTTTTGTTCTTTTGTTGTTAAGCTATATGATTTCTATATATATAGGAATATATACATACTGGATATCAAACCCTTATCCGATATGTGGTTTCCAAATATTTTCTCCCATCAAGTTGGCTGCCTCTTTACTTTTTTGACAAAGTTCTTTGAGGTACAGAAGCACTTGATTTTGAGAAGTTTCTATTTATCTATTTTTTCTTTCATTGCTTATGCTTTGGGTATAAAGTTTAAGAAGCTACCTCTTATTATTAGGTCTTGAAGATGTTTCCCTATATTTTCTCCCAGGAGTTTTATGGTACTGGCTCTTATATTTAGGTCTTTGCTCCATTTTGAGTTAATTTTTGTATAGGGCATAAGGTAGGTGTCCTTTTTCATTCTTTTAGCTATTGCTATCCCGTTCTCCTGGGCCCATTTATTGAAAAGACTATTCTGTCCCAGTTCAGTAGATTTGGGGGCCTTGTTGAAGGTCAATTTACCATAGATTTGGTGCTCTATTTTTTCACTCTTAATTAGATTCCATTGATCAATATATCTATCTATGTGCCAGTACCATGCTATTCTGACCACTGTGGCTTTATAATAAGGTTTAAAATCAGAAAGTGTTAGTCCTCCCACTTCGTTCTTCTCTTTTAGAATATTTTTGGCTATCTGAATCTCTTTCCCTTCTAAAATAAATTTGATAACTAGCATTTCTAAGTTTTCAAAATAGGTCATTGGAATTTTGATTGGGATTGCTTAGAATCTGTAGATTAATTTGGGTAGAATTGACATCTTAACAACATTTAATCTTCCTATCCATGAGCATGGAATATCTTTCCATTTATTTAAATCTTCTTTGATTTCTTTTAGCAATGTTTTGTAGTTTTCTGTATACAGGTTCTTTACATCCCTGCTTAAGTTTATTCCTAAGTACTTAATTCTTTTAGTGGCAGTTTTGAAAAGAATTTTTTCCTTAAGTGTATCCTCAATTAGATTCTCACTTCTGTATAGAAACATTACTGATACATTAATCTTGTATCCTGCCACTTTGCTGAATTTGTCTATTAGCTCAAGTATCTTTGTCATAGATTTCTCAGGATTTTCCAAGTTTAGTGTTACATCATCTGAAAATAATGAAAGGAAAACTTCCTTTCTGATTTGGATGTCTTTTATTTCTTTTTCTTGCCTTATTTCTCTAGCTAGAGCTTCACACAATGTTGACTGATAGTGGTGACCGTGGGCATCCTTATCTCATTCCCAATCTTTATCTGTTTTTTTTTTATTAGAGGGGTGTTAGCTTCATAAATTGAGTTAGGCAGTGTTCCTTTTTTCTCAATTTTTTGGAAGAGTTTGAGCATGATTGGTTAGCTCTTTTTGGAATATTTGGTAAAATTCCCTTGTGAAGTTACCTGGCCATGGGCTTTTCTTTGTAGGGAGATTTTTGATGACTGATTAAATTTATTTACTTGTGATTGGCTTATTGAAATTTTCTATTTCTTCTCGAGTCATTGTAAGTTGTTTGTATGTTTCTAGGAATTTGTCATTTCATCTAAGTTATCTACTTTGTTGGTGTATAGTTGTTCATAGTACCCTGTTGTGATGAGTGGGGCATGACCCTGGATGCCATGGAAGCTGCCCTGGTTCTCGAGAAGAGCCTGAACCAGGCCCTTTTGGAACTGCATGCCCTGGGTTCTGCCAACTCGGACCCTCATCTCTGTGACTTCCTGGAGAACCATTTCCTAGATGAGGAGGTGAAACTCATCAAGAAGATGGGCGACCACCTGACCAACCTCTGCAGGCTGGCCAGCCCGCAGGCCGGGCTGGGTGAGTATCTCTTTGAAAGGCTCACCCTCAAGCATGACAACTAGGAGCCTCCAGAGCCCAGAGGCCTTTATGGGGCGCCCCTCTGCATTCCCCTGGCATCCAGGCTTCTGCCTGAGCCCCTCCCTCCAGCCAGGAGGCTCTCTTTAACCAGCTGCCCTGCCACCCTCTAACAAGCCTTGAACCAAGTGTGAACAATAAAGCTTTTTGCAGCAAAAAAGCTCAGTGTCCCCCCTCTCATTTCTGATTTTATTTGCATCCTCTCTCTTTTTTCCTTTGTTAGCCTAGCCAGGAATCCATTGATTTTATTGATTTTCCCAAAAGAACCAACTTTTGATATTACTGATTCTTTCTATTGTTTTTTTTTTGTTGTTGTTGTTCTTTAATTTATTTATTTCTGCTTTAGTCTTTGTTATTTCTCTTCTTCTATTTGCTTTTGGGTTAGTTTACTGTTCTTTCTCTGGTTCCTCCAGGTGAGCCATTAAATTCTCAATTTTTGCTCTTTCTTCATTTTTAATATAGGCATTTAGGGCAATAAATTTCCCTCTCAGCCCTGGCTTTGCTACATCCCTTAAATGATCCAATATCATTTTCATTCATCTCCAAATATTTCTCAATTTCTATCTCCATTTATTTGTGAAAGTGCTGGTTCTTTGGTGGTTATTGATTTCCAGCTTCATTCTATTCTGCCAGAGAAAGTGCTTTGAATAATTTTAATTTTTGAAAAATTTTTAAGACCTGTTTTGTGTCCCAGCATATGATCTACCCTGGATAATGTTCCATAAGCATGAAAGAAGAATGTATATCCTGGTGTTTTGGGATGTTATGATCTATATATGTCTGTTGGTTTTAATTCATTTATCACATTGTTTAGGTTCTCTATTTCCTTATTGATTCTCAGTCTGGTTGTTCTATCTATAGAGAAGAGTAGTGTATTGAAGTCTCTTACTATTATTGTTGAAACGTCTATTGCTTCTTTCAGTTTTGTCAATGTTTGCCTCATGTATTTTGGATATCCTTGTTTGGGAGCATAAACATTTATGATTGTTATTTCTTCTTGGTGAATTGTCCTGTTTATGTAATGTCCTTCCTTGTCTCTTATGACATCTTTATGTTTAAAGTCTATTTTGATTGATATTAGTTAGCTACTTCTGCTTTCTTTTGATTACAGCTTGCATGGAATATCTTTTTCCTTCCTTTCACTTTCCATCTATTTGCATCCTTGGTCTAAGATGAGTACATATACACAGATCATATTTTTTAATCCATTCTGCCAATCTGTATCTTTTAAATTGGTGAATTTAGTCCATTAACATTCAAAGTTATTGTTGTAAAGGCAGTTCTTGAGTCTACTATCTTGTCCTTTGGTTTTATTTGTCAGATCTATATAGTTCTTTTTTTCTTTAAGCCTTTAAGTTACTCTTACTGATACTCTTCAATTCTGTGCCCTCTTCCAGATCTCTCTCTCTCTCTCTCTCTTTTGTTTTTTTCAGCCAACAAGATGCCCTTTAGTATTTCATGTAGGGCAGGTCTGTTGTTAACAAATGCTCTCAGTATTTGTCTGTGAAAATTTTAATCTTTCCCTCACTTTGGAAAGACAACTTTGCTGGAAAAAAGAATTCTTGGCTGGAAGTCTTTCTTCTTCTGAATATTAAAAATATCATACCCTGCCTTCTTACCTCCATGGTGGCTGTTGAGTAATCCAAACTTAGTTTTATGTAGCTTCCTTGTATGCAGTGAATCACTTTTCTGTTTAAGCTTTTAGGACTTTCTGCTTCTCTTTAGAATATGAGAGTCTGATTAGTATTTGTTTTGGAGTGGGTCTATTTGGGGTTCGTTGGGATTCTTTCATTTGCATATTTATATCTTTTATAAGGGTTGGGCAGTTTTCCCCCATTATATCCTTTACTAATCTTCCTAGCCCTTTGCTCTTCTTTTCTCCTTCTAGGACACTGATGATCCTTATATCTGTGCACTTCATGTTGTCCATTGTTTCCCTGAGATCCAATTCCAATTTTTCCATCTTTTTTGGTATTTATTCTTTTGTGCATTCAAATTCACTTGTCCTGTCCTCTTGTTTGCTTATTCTTTCTTCTACCTCTTCAAATATGTTGTGTCTCTAGTATATTTTTAATCTGAGCTATGGTATCTTTCATCTCTGTGAGATCCACTAGTTTCCCATTTATTGTTTCAAATTCTTCTCTATACTCTTAGAGTTTTCTTGATATCCTTAATGTTGTTAGCCACTGAATTTATTTAGAAGATTTACATGAATGTCCTTGATTAGTTATTCCAAATTCTGTGTCTCTTCCAGTGTTTTAATTTGGTCATTTGGATGAGCCATATCTGTCTGCTATCTTCATGTACTTTACGATTTTCTGTAGGCTTTGAGGCATTTGATTATCTTGATAAGATTATTTTGAAATTTGATTTCTCTCACTCATCTAAGGTTTTGTATTTGCTTGTGTTTGCACTGAAGGTCTTCTTTTGCTCTTGGTTTGTCAGTAATAATTCCCCAACAACAAGGCCTGGATCTCGTGCAGGAGTTGCAACTCTACTTGAAGACCTATTGAAAGCTAGGCAGATAGGCATTTTGCCACACTGCACTTTCTGCACCTTCCCAACAGATGGTGCTATTGGGCCACCTCTTCTCCTCAGACCCACTCTCTCTAGCTGCTGCAGCCAGCTGAACAGGATGGAGAGCCAGTGCAATTCCAGCCAAGGCTGCTGGTCTTGGCGTGTGCTGAAAGCTGCCAACTCTGGAGCTGGGGAATGGGCAGTGTGCACCTTGGTGGAGAATCCACTTGTGGGCCTGATGGATTTGATGTTCTCCAGGCTCCCACTTGAAACCTAGGGCTGTGAGACTAAGTATTTCAACTGCTCCTGCCCTCACCCAAACCAGAAGTGACTGGTGATGTGGTAACAACTCAGCTTGCTTCCTTGGCTATGCCTCTTCACCTGTGCAAATCTGAGGGCTCCAGGACTCCATGGGAAAGGGAAGTGGTAATGGGACCCAATGAATCTCCTTTACTAGCCAATTGTCAGACCATCTCTACCCTGCATCTCCCCCTCCTCCAAAAAGGAGGGTTCCCCAGTCTCTGCCCCAAACCAGGCACCCATAGTGGACTGTCTCAGGGGTCAGGGTGCACTGGCTGGAAGGTCTCAGTATGCAGGCAGACTCTGTTGGTTTCCAGGTTCCTCATGGGGAGCTCCCAGCTGGGAAGCTGAGATGGAAGATCTCCCAACCTAGCTGTGGGGGCTGGCCCCATTCCCTCACAACCCACTCTTTCCTGTGCACTGCCACCTGCCCCAGGTGGAGTCATAACTAAGCATACACACCCAATTCTCTACATCCTAATTTCTTCACTTTTTCATCCAGACCTCCCTGTACGGTGTAGAAGACCCTCTCTGGTCACTCACACCATGGAACCGCAGTCCCAGTCATTTTTTTGTCACTTCTTTAGTTGTCCCATGGAGAAGGAGTGAACTCAGCCTATCCTATTTTGCCATCTTCCCCATCAATAAACAGCATTATTTAAAAGTAATTTTTATTTGTATCTAATGTGGTCATGTATTACTTATTATGTTGAACTCTAATTTGAAATACTTCACATCCTATATTTTTAAAACTAACTTAGGGTTTTCTTATGCATTTTCAAAAGTCACTGTTATATTTCCTTATTGTCATTAACATTGATTATGCTACCAAACTAGTGTTCTGCTTTATTTAATCTAATTACATGTTTTATATATTGTACTTGCACTCTAGGGTAATTTTAACATGAGGGAACAATTTTATAAATGGAAACACACACACACATAAATGAATGGTGTGTAACTTGCCATACAGAAGATTTAAAAGCAAGAACTCCTGCTTTAAAGTGTTTCAAGGCTATGTAAAATTATAAGGAAAATAGATGCTTTTAAAATGTCAAGAGCAAATTATTTCTCTTTTCTGGTTTGATTTTTGGTTTGTTTGATGTATACATGAAACCTCTTCTCCTTAAAGATGAGTTCATTTTTGCACAAGAGAAGATATGAACATTTATTGCATGGTTATTTACAATCATTAAAAATTTGGAGACAGGTAAGTGTCAGACAATAGGGGGCAAATTGCATAATTATGGAGTGTCCCCATGATGTGGTCTATAAAGCCAGGTTGTAAAATATTATTTAATGACTATAGAAAAATGTTTACTATATGTTAAGTGAAAAAATCAGATTATAAAATAGTATACATATAAATAGTATTTGATCATATAAAATAGTATACATATAAATAGTATATATATAAAATAGTATTTGCTCATTTTTTAAAGTTAAAAATATGTAAAATGTACACTAAAGACACTGGAAGGTTATTTATGTCAATATACTAGTGATTCCCTCTGTATGAATTAGACATGATTTGGAGGATCATACAGTATTCAATCTTGAAGGGGTTTTGAGATCATTTAATTCAAGTTCTCATCTAATCTTGGAATCTCTCTTACCTTATCTTTCACAGATGATACCTGAATACTTTTGGTGATGATTGCTCACTAATTCAGATAATTCACTCCATTTACAGAAGGATCCAAATATTTGGGAGTTCTTTCCTAAATGGAAGCTGTGTCTGCCTCCCCATAGCTTCCACTAGGTGGTCTTATCTCTGCTGTTGGGGAAAATGTGGAATAACTCCAGTTCCTACATATGATTGCTCTTCAACTATTTAAAGAATTTCCAGTTAGTTCTTAAATCTTTTCTTCAGTTTAACATCCCTAGTTCATTCAGTCTTTCTTTGTGGTCTCCTGACTCCTACCACATACTGGCCATATTTTTCTGCAGGCCCTTCAGCTGTCAGCCCCTGGATGACTCTTGTGCTTTGGGTCTTCCAGAATAGGCCCCATGTTCCAGGTATGGTTAGGGTGGCCAGAATCCAATGGGCTTATTTGCTCCCTTGACCTCTATGCAGCAAGAGCTGAGGTTCATACTAACACTAAGTCAACTAAAATGCTTTCACAGAATTTCCACATGAGAAACTATTAAGGTCCATCTGCCCTAAACTGGATTTATTCTGTTAATTTTTCAAATCCAAAGCAGGCTTTATCACAGCTATAATACTTTGTGATTCAGCTTCCAGCCTTTATATTAATCCTTACTAAGTTATGTATTATTTGTTTTACCCTATATCCAAGTCTATCAAAGTCATTTTGAATGTTAACTCTGCCCAACAATGTTACCTTTTTTTTTTGTTTGCAGTTTTGTCCTCCCCATATTGCTAACTAAGCCTTCTCTACCTCTACCCATCTCTGAAAAGCATTTTGTAAAGGATGAGGAGTAGAAGTTGCCTTGGTTTCAAGTTCTACAAGTCCCTCATGTCACAAATACTTTTTTTTACAGAGAGCAGTATCATACATTATTTCATTGGATGCCCCTTCTTTCACTCATTTACTAAAACTCTAGGATAAGCAAGATACGCATGACTGAGGAAAGAGAGAAGTCACCTCTACCTACAGGCATAGTTAGTGGCTAGGGAGGAACTTGGCCCTGAATTTCCTGTATTTGAGTTCAGTGATATTCTTACCACCAGCACATTAAAAAGTCTATAAAGGCAAAAGCTAAAGAGATTCTTCTGGGAGAAAGAAGGTATAGTAAAAGTATGAAGTGCCTGGTATTAGTATTTACATACCATTGACAAACTAGGTGGGAGTCTATAAACACAGTACCAGGTTGGATGGCTGCCTGTTACAGTCACCCCTGCAGATGTCATCCATTTCTAACCTATTTACTTAGAACATGGCTCCCAAAAAAATTCAGAATGGAGAGCCAAGCTCTTGGGAGAACTGGCGAGGCTGTGGACGTCAGAGGTTCCAGCTGTTGTGAGTGTCCTCCCTGGAGCTCAGTTTCCACATTTACAAGGTGAGGGAGTTTAACTCAACCTTTCAGGTCTTCCTCAGTTCAATAGTCTTGATATGATGATAAGTTGGTATATTGTCATGGGGCAGTTTACAAATTTTCCTTGTTATACTTTTCAAAAAAATACATGGAACACAGATTTACTATTTCCAGAATCTCTCTCTTGCTCAGCAATCCTTTCATTTATCTCAAAATTGAATCCCTGCTTTCTCCACTCTCCTGACGGATTTCCTTATTCCCCACTCCACACACATTCTGCAGCAGAGCATGCACCCTACTGTCCTGGGAAGACCACTATAGTCTAAGCTGATGGCTAAAAACAGAAATGGCAAAGTCTCTTGGGCATAGATTCACATTCTACCCATTTACGAGTTTTACTACTTACTACCAGGTGACCCAGTCCATCGCTTAATTTCTTAGAACCTCAGTTTATTCATATATAAAATGGGAGTGATAACTCTCATAGGACTGTTGTTAGGATATGTGAAATAAAGTATAAAGTATTAGAGACATCGATACATTGAAAATACGCAAATAGATGTTAGCAAAATTTAAAAAAAATTTCCTAATCTTTTTCTATTTTTAACTATCTCTGCATCTTCACATTCTGTCACAAAAGAAGAGTATATATTCTTTTTCTGAGGCTATTCCAGCTCCATTTGTATCAGTTACTGGCTTAAACAATAAATACAGATTATAGGTTCATGTGTCTGACCAGAGGAAGAGCAGGCTTCAGCAGCTTAACGATGCCATGAGGAATTTAATTGTATTCTCTTCTCTTCCCCTGTTGATATCAATTTCTGCTTTCAGCTAAAGCCGCTTATGATTACAAGATGGCTGTAGCACCTCCAGGGCCACATGCTTTCTTGTTCACATTTAAGAAGAAAACCAAGGTTACATCAGAACTTCTCAAAGAAGAGCAAAAGAGTTGCTTTTTCAAAAGCCTCATATATCTTAATTAGATGGCCAAATAACTATGGTTAGGTGATAGATTCATACTACCTTTTTTAGGCTTGCACCCCAGAGCTCCATATCTATTTCTAGAAACAGGATGGAATCAACTTTCCCTGGTACATATTGGTAGCACTGCCCAATTGCACAGTTCCAGAAGGCACCATTAACATGGATTTCAATTCTGGGACTGCACTTTATGTCTTTCACGTAAAATGCAATAGGAGCCATGCTTCCTGAAGTTATTCTTAGCTGGTGGCCCTGGCTTAGTAGGTACAAATACTTGAAATTTAGGACAGTTATCATGAGATGGGAACTGGATATTGGTTAGATCATCACAAGGTCCACTTCACCACGTGCCTTTGAGTCCATCTCCTCCTTACTATGGGACTTTTCTGTGCTAAAAGCTCCCTTTTATTGGATCCTCTTGCTTATGCTCATTCTTCCCCACTCAAAAGAAAAAACAAAGATAAAATAAAAATCAGTCTCCCCAAACTTGCTACACCATTAAGCTATATTAGCTTCCCTTACTACAATTATTGAAAGCATAGCCTACCTACATGCCATGACTTTTGGTTCTTGCTTCTACTTCAACCATTCTACTGAATCTGCTCCCTTGAAGAGGCATTTCTCAACAGACTGGTACAAATATCATTGGCCAGTTTCAACTGCTTTGATCATCACCATATCCTCCTCCGTGAACCTCTCACCTCCGTTTGTATGCATTTATTCAACTAATATTTACTGAAAACGTATTTCACAGCAAGCACTAGGATAGATGCTGAGAATGCAAATATTAAAAAAATTCACCTCTTGCCCTTGAGGAGTATATAGGCTAGTGGGAGGGAGCCAGTGGAATAGCAGGTGAGAGCCATAAGAAGTCATGTGAGAGAAGGAAGCATCTAAATCTGTTGAGAATCAGGAAAGCTTCACAACAAGGCAATGCTTGGTTTACTTTTTTTTTTTTTTTTTTATGGGCAGGCTCTGGGAATTGTAAAGGTCTCCAGCATGGCAGGTGAGAATTCTGCCACTGAGCCACCATTGCACTGCCCTTGGTTTACTTTCAATGAAAAGTAAGGATTTGTCCATTGGAAAGTGACAAAGGAACAGGTAACAGCATAGTGCAATCAAGGAACTACAAGTGGCTTGATATGGTTGTGGGTGTGCAGAGTCTGGGAGGAGGAGCATGAGACAAAGGTGTTCAAAAAGATTGAGGCCAGCTCAATCCAAGGTTTGGACAATGCAATGTGGATCATGGGCAACCACTGTAGAATTCTGAGCCAAGGAGTGACATGAATAGATTTAAATTTTGGAAAGATCACTCTGGTGAAGTGGTGAAGATAAACTAGGTAGGCAGTTGACCAGAAGCTACAGGCCCAGTAAGGAGTATGCTAAATAGCTCAGTAAATATGATACAATTTCTGAACTACAACTATGATGATGGGTGTGAAGATGATGTGCTGGTTTGAAACTGTTATGTACTCCAGAAAGCCATGTTCCTTTTCCTAATCCAATCTTGTGGGGGCCGAATTATTGTTTAGGGTGGGGCCTTTTGATTAGGTGGCTTCTATGGAGATGTATCTCCACACATTTAAGGTGGCTCTTAATCCATTTGCTGGAGTCCTTTAAGAGGGAACCATTTTGGAAAAAGCTCAGAGCTGACACAGATAGAGACATATTTGGAGATGCAGAAATAAAACACCCCTGGGAATGCAGTTTGAAACCAGAAGCAGGGAGAGAAAGCCAGCAGATGTCGCCATGTGTCCTCCCAGTTCACAGAGGTGTTCCAAATGCCATCAGCCAAGGTCCTTTATCTGGATGTCTTAGTTAGGACATTTTAATGGCCTTAAAACAGTAAACTTGTAAGTTAATAAATTTCCTTTATAAAAGCCAACCCATTTCTGGTATTTTGCATTCCAGCAGCATTAGCAAACTAAAACAATGATAGAATAAATGCAAGAGATTTTTAAGAAATACAAATCTACAGTATTTAGTGTGGAATGAGAGGAAGGGCCAGTAAAAAATGTTAAAACCAAAAGAGAAGAGAAATTCAAGGTGGCTTAATATTATCAAATAGAGCAGAGAGGTCAATCAAGAAAAGGGCACAGAATTTTTCTAGTTCTCTTCTTACTTCTCTGGCAAGTTCCTACTCATTCTTGGACTCCTGGTCCTGATCCTCAACAGAGGTGCTCCCCAGTGATGTAGCTGGGGCAGACTTCCCTACACTCTCCCCTTAAAAATGCCATCTAATCTCAAGACTTCAGAAATCACAGCTTAAGTCATGAACCCTTGATCTACATATTTTACTTTTTTCTTCAAGTTATAATGCCACTCTAAATTGCTTCTTCAGCATCTCTAATTGGATGTTCATCTATGTATCTCTAACTAAAAGAAATCATCCTTTCCCTAAACTTATTCTTTCTCCTATGTTTAGTAAACTGTTGATGATGATGTTGTCCTTCTCACAGGGCACTTTGTTGTCCCCTTTGAATTTTTATCAATTCATTCATTTACTAACCAAATACCTATTGAGCACCTAACATCTGCCTTCATCAATTCTATGCGCCAGGAACATAGTGATGGCCTAAATAAATTTCTTGCCTGTACAAAGCTTCACCTTAGTGAAGGACTACGTATTGTATTATATCAGATAAATAAGGTGCAATGATTAAAAATAAAACAGGATAGGGAGTATAAAAGTGGCAGAGTGCTTGCTTTCTACATCCAATCAATTGATAAGTTCTTTCATTCCTCTTTTAATGTCTGTGGCATTTATCCTCACCCCTGTATTTCCACCACTATCAAAGTTTCAGTTTTCAATACCCCTCATTTGACAAGTGACAATAATGCCTCAGTTTAACATGATTCATTTAAAAAAAACCCAAAAAACATATTGAGCCTTTACCATATGTTGGGCACTAGGACTTGAGACAAATTCCAAAGCAAACTCTAAAAAGCTGGTAATTCAGAAAAAGTGATGGGAGTTATAAAAACATTTAAAAATTCCTATTATTTAGAAATTGGAGGCTTAATTACTTATTCAAGGGTGTGTTTAATGAGGTCCTATGACTATTCTAACAGAATATGGTTTCAGTGCATTGGTAGAGTTCAGTGCTCTTTTGTTTATCTGCTGTTGAACGTAATCATTCCTTTTTATTAGGTCTGAATGATAAAGCTAAAGACTTCATTGTATTAAGAAAAACAACAACAAAATCACATTTTTTCTAAACAGGGACCTAGATTGTAAACTCTTACAGCAGTCACATTTAGTTTGGAGTGGTAATTATTATTTTTGGAGTTTGAGAGGATGTTTTATATATGTAAAACCTGGTATTTAGAGATAAGAATGAAGCCAATCAGGTCGGGATTGAGGTAATTCAGAACACAGGGGTAAGGAAGACATTGTCTATATTGTAGAAACTCACCTACTTTTTGAGGCCAAGGGAAGAAAGGTTTATTTTGTCTGGAACCTAAATTATCTGTAGCACATAATCTAACTCAACCTGTCTGGATAGCTCACTTAAACAACTGAAACACAGGGAGCCAGGATAAGAATGAGGGCCTATAATCCTGTATAGGTTAATGTAATGCCTGGATACATCCTAGAATATATTAAAAAAAAAAAAAAAAAAGACAATCAAAAAGTATTGGCAAAGTCCCTTGAGGGATGGGAGAAAAAATATGGAACTATTAAACTTTACCACTGGGGAAACTCCTGATACTATGTCAAACATTAGGTACACCCAAATCAATAGGGCAAGCCCTTGATCTTGAGACTTGCTATTGTAAAGCTTATGTGTGTAGCAGAGAAGCTTAGCCTACCTATAGGTACGTGTAAGAGTTACTTCTGGAGGACCTCTTTCATTGCTCAGATGTGGCCTTACTCTCTCTAAGCCCAACTCTGCAAGTAAAATCACTGCCTGCCCCCCTATGTAGGACATGATATCCAGGGGTGAAAGTCTCCCTGGCAGTGTGAGATCAACAATGCCATCTTGACCGAAAGGGGGAAAAGATGTGTAAGAAATAAGGTATCAGTGGCTAAGAGAGTTCAAGTAGAGTCGAGAGGCTACTTTGGAGGTCACTCTTACACCAGCTTCAGTTAGACATTGCTACCTATTATAACTTACCAACCCCCAACCAAAACCATTCCAACCCATCCTAAAGAACACCTAGGGCAATATATAAGATTCTACAAAGGTTCTATGGCACTAGGATAACTTTCCAGAAACCTATAACCTTCAGATAGGTCCATGGACCAAATAAGTCCTGAAACCTAGAAAGGCCAGCCTCTACAGAACATCAGCTAGTTCCATCCAACGACCCCATCTTATTGACAGCCCCTTCCAACATGAAGAAGTTAGAATGGACATAGCCCTAATACCCCTAAAAGTAGGAGAAAGATCAAAGATTATGGTGGAGTTACACAGAGAAGGTAGGGTTTAAGAAATGAGTATGATTGCTGAATCAATATATTGATATTTCTTTCAGTCTCCAGTATCTTAGAGCAGCTAGAAATAAAAACCTACCATAGGAAAATTGAAACCCATACCAAACTCTGAAATCTGTTACACAACTAATTGTGCTATGTTTTGAAATTTATTGCCTTTTTGTATATATGTTATTTTTAACGAAAAAGAAAAAAATCGACTGCGATAAAAAAAAAACAAAAAACTTATTTCTTCTAGCCTCCAATGTTACGGAGCAACTAGAAGGAAAAATCTGAGATGATGGTATGGTAGCCCATGACAAACTCTGGGATCTGTCCTGTAATTACTTGTCGAAGAATGCTTTGAAAACTATTGCTTTTTTAATTCTTTGCTTTGTATATATGTTATGTTATACAATTTAAAAAATTTAAAAAATAAACAGAAAGATTGAAAAAATCACATATATTCTGAAAAGTATGTTATAGAAATCCGAAAGATGAGTTGTTTAGAAACTCTGTGGGAGTTATCGCAGAATTATAAAAGGATCAGTTTTTGTACATTCTGGTAATAAAAGCATTACAGTTCCAAAGTTTGTTAAAAAAAAAAAAGAAAAGAAAAGAAAGAAAGAGTGATGGAATAAACAGTCAAACCACACTGGAATACAAGATAAAATTGATAAAAGAAATTGTATTCAGTGAGCTATGTAAATTTACAGGATGGGAAGATCACTTCTAAAGGGATTCAGCTGAGTTAGTGGTATTCAAAATGCTGCTTGAAGGATGGGCTGGACTTTTATGTTTGTGTTTGGGAAGGACAGTTGGGGAGAAGAATGCATGCCAGGTGGAAGGAATTATGAGAGAGCACAAAAGTCCAGATGATAGCTTGTGGCGCCGTTTGCTTGGGTCTTAGATTACTTGTAGAGGAAATTGAGACTAGGTTGGCAGTCTGGAGCTATTCTGTGAAGAGTCTTGAAAGCTGGTCTGAGAATTTATATTTAAATTAGATAACTATCTAATATTACACTTCATTGTCTAATATTTAAATATTAGACAACAAAAATATATTCTTTTATTACCCATCCTTGGTTGATGACCTTTTTATTTGTAGCTTGTTTATTTATAAAACACTCATGAGACTACTACTCACTAATAACCTAAATATTGGAAATTTAGTAAGAAATTGTAAGGCACATGTACTGGAAGAGTACCTTATGATAGGAAAACTAAGCAAACCCTGGTAAATGGTGGTTTGGATATACGTACATCTGAAAAATTATGTTTCTGAGTTCCGTAATAGTTTCCATTATTTTGGAATTAGATAAAGCCTGAAATGAACAAGTCACAAATTTCTACTTCTGTTAATTTTAGATGAAAAAAGAAAGAATATTTTTCCTGTGGTGTTTATCAAAATTCTATGAATTGACAGTCTATGAAACACAAGAAAACTGATGAACAAAGTTTAGTAAAATATTTCCAGACCTTTATGAATGTCTGAAGGAAAATACCATAAACATGTATTGTGTTATACATGTTTAACACAAATGTGTTAATAATGATCTATTTCTAGAATGAGACACTAGTTTCCAAAGAAGAACTAATTTTTTTCCAAAACAAAAAAGACTGAATAGTTTAATTTAAAATTTGCACCAATTTAATAAAGGAAATTCCCATTTGGAGGATTTTCAAAAGCAAATAAACCAGTTTCCAAATATAGAACATACATGTTGTATTCATGACTTGTCATAAAAAAACAGCATTCTGGCTTACCCTCTGAATTTTTCTGTACATGGACAATTTCCTCAAAGTAAGGACTGGTAATGAGTATTAGCTTTCTACTATATGAGTAGATTTGAAACCCAATATGATTTCAAAATTGGCCAACTTTACCAAGGAAATACAAAGAAAGGTTTCCATGGTTTCAGAGAATCAATAGTGCCCTCTAAAGGAAATCCATGTGAGGTACATTAAATATCCAAGTTTAATTCAGTATTTATTCTGCCAAAATTCCACTTAATTGTGATTCATAATATGGATTGAATTCAAAGTTATAAAAAGAATTCAGGCCAGCACTAGTCATAAGTGTCATGAGTAGCTGCCAGCACCAATTCTGGGCTGGCTTGAGGAGCAAAAACACCATTCTTCAGCCCTCATTGCTTCTGCTCACTGTGAACTTCTGACACCATCTTTGTGGAAAGTTCCTAGAAAGGGCAGAGACAATGGTTCCTGGGTAGGGGGTTGGACATCCTGGATTCTGAGAGGCAGGAAGCTCAGAGATAGGTCCAAGTAAGTGTCTAGGAAAGTTACTATATTGAAAAAAAAATGTGTAGAATTAAATACTAAGAAAGAAAAGGAATGAAGGAAACAACTATTTGTCCAGAACCAACTCTGAAAACCTGTATCTTGGGAAGACAGCCAAATCAGTCAGATTAGAAAATGATGGGCAGTGTAGTCTGGCTGAAAGACATGAGAATTAAAAGGAAAACTGGTATGACACATTTATGGATTTTTATTTGTCCATCTAATTCCATGGCTTAGTCTTACATTTTCCCCTCTATCTATTTTGTATGATGTGCAGAGACATAACCACCAATTGCCTGATAACATTACAAGAAATGTTGGGGAAAACCTTATATTGCTATTATTGATTAGAAGCAGGAAAAGTCTTGAAGATTAATATCTGCCTTAGAGACATAAAAGGTCAATAAGTATAGATGGTCATTAATCCCAAATGTGGATTGCTGCAGCAGTTTTATTATTGTCATAATGAGATGGCTGAAAATGAAGTTAAAATATTTCATTTCTTCTATTACCAAAACTATATTACAGAGCACTGAGTTCATTTTTAAGACTTTCTCTTCAGAGTTCAGATTCAGTTTTATCAAAAAAGATCATGGGTTGGCACTTGGCCCATAACACCTGCAGCGTGCTCAACAGCTTTCACTGCACGTGCAAATATATTACTTTACCCAAGCCTCACAATAACCTTGAAAGGGAGGCAAAGCTACTATTATAGTAGCAGAGCAAGGAAAAAAATCTCATGGAGAATGAGTAGCATTATGTGGGAAAATTAATTTTCGAATACCCATTTTTCTACTTATTGATTGGAATGTTGAAATACTTGAAGATATATTAGGTTAAAATATTAATGGAAATTTAAAATTTGTTATGATGATTCTGCTGCAGTCAGCAAAGCTGTTCCCCAGCTTCTGGGACAATTAGGGTTAAATAGCACATTTCAGCAGAGATAACTGTGGTTAGCAGAGCAAGGTGATAGCATTGCACCATCTTAATGAGATGTGACACATTATTCTGAAAAAATTCTGAAAATTATGGCAGAGGCATTTTTAATAGGTTCCTCAAAATAAGACCAAAACTAAAAGGTGTGCCATCACAGCAGTAGGATTTCAAGAGTAGCTTCTGGAAGCTGTTGACTCAGTCTACTACGATGTCGATTCACAGGCTTTCCAGGATACATTTTGAACTTCATAGCCTAGAGTTAAAAGGACCTTTAAATGTTTATTTAGATGATCATTCCAAATGACTCTTAGCAAATACAGATCCCAGAAAGTATAGATTGCTTTAAATTTCTAGAGCAGGAGATTATACAAAAGACCTCCTTCCTACAATTCATTCTTTCTACCTAAAAAGCTATTTTAAAGAATGTGCCAAAGACATACTTTAAAGGAGTCTATCACCTTCACAGCATGGTACATGCTGGGCAGGAATTCTAGAGCTCATTTGTCTGGCTGCCCTGACTCCAGTGTATGGTGGGAAACGCACAGCCTTCTCCCAGCATTTTCCGAATTCAGGAAAAATGGCTCTCAGTGTACTTTGCTGTTGACAGTGGCTTCTGGATCAAGAGCAAGAACATACTCTCAGTACAATTTAGTGTCAGAAGCAGTCTGCCTTCAGAGCCTTGGTCATCAGTCACAGTCTGTGGCGGGCAGAATGGAACACCTCTGTTCCTGCTGAGCCATCTCAACACTCATGGGTTCTCAACCAGGAAGTACAGGGAAGTTAAGTCCTTCAACCAAAGAGGGATGGAAGCCAAGGGAGAAACACTTCTCCCCTTTGTCCTGTGTGGATACAATTTTAAGACACATGCTGTATAATTCTCAGAATGTCCCTGTGGGGTCAAGGACAATTTGCCAACAATGTTGATCAACTTAATAGTGCATACACGTGCTGGATTTCTCTCCTTTCTCTTTTTTTACGTTTGCTGGTTCCTCACTCTTGCTTCCAGGGATCACTTCCCAAATAAACTACCTGTACACAAGCTTTCATCTCAGGCTAACCTTTCCCCTTCCCAGAAGCATAAGGTAATTCAGGAGTGCTCCTAGAGAGCAGATACTAAGGGTGGGATCTGGAGCCCAATTCACAATTTAGTTGGCAAGAACCCCAGTGTAGTGGGACAAACTTCAGGTAATTGAAAGATGACTGGGAACATTATTGCCAAAGGACTGCTTATAGGAACACTTAATACATTTAACTATAAAATTAAGACTGAAGTAAATACTGGTTAAGTATCAGCACAGAATGTAAATGTTTAAATTCTGATACTATAGAAATGAGCAAACTAATAAAACTTGGAAAAGAGGGGGAAAAGATTAGAAGCTACAGGAAGAACATTACCTCATCTGTGGTAGTTTAGATTAATGGATATGATTCAAAGCTGACAAACCAAGCAGTAGAAATATGATCGTATTTAACAATATAAAGGTAAGGAATAAGAAAGATAACATTATCAAACAAAAAGTTTTGTTGGAGGAAAACTGATTAGGAAAAGAATCACGCTACTTTTTAGTTGTTGGATAGATACTATTCAAATAGAGGACTAAGGAACAAACACCAAATTTATCTGAATATCAACAAATGTAAAGTTATTTATTTTACACATTAAAAGACAGATTTTCAGATGGGATCAAAAAACAGTTCCCAACTCTGTGCTTTACGTAACAGACACATCTACAACAAAGTGAACCTGAAAGGTTAAAAAAAATACCAGGCAAATGCCTCCTTTCCCCCAACCCCAAGGTAAAAAGGATCAGGATCTTAATCTTAGAAAAGATAGAATTCAGACCAAAAAAGCATTAAAACACAGATACAAATAAGGACTTCTTAAAGCTAAAAAGCACAATTCACAGGGAGGGTATGACTATGAATTTCTTTTATGCACCAATAACACTCCTGTAAATTTTATAAAGTAGAAATTACATAGAACTTAGAGGGAGAAATGGGCAGACACACACTCTACTAATATAATCAGTCAGATTAGTAGACCTAAACAATCATAAAATCCAACCTATAGCCACAAAGAAAGCATTTGAAAAAAAAAGGTGAACAACCATTGATAAAAATATTGAAGTAAAATGGGAAAAGATTTTTTAGATTTATATTTACTAAACATGATAAAATAAATCTATCTCAGCTCCCAAATTAGACTCATTCTTAAGGGGAAACAATAGAAGCATCCCCACTAAAATTTTGTACAGACAATTTGTCCACTATCGCATTATTATATAAAACGCTGCTAAATTCAGTTCTTGGACCATGCAGCCCCCTCCCCCTCCCCCCCCCCCCCCCCCCCCCCGCCAAATAGAAAACTCTGGTAAGGTAGGAGCCACTGTAATTAGCCAGGAGAAAAACGAGATAAAAGTATCATTATCAATATGATTATATACTTGGAAAACTCAAAAGAACAGCTTTAGATATACAAATCGTAATCAGAAAAAAACATATGATAAAAGAAAAGGCCACGTTTACAACAAAAGATAAAAAATCTGGGAATAATATTAAAAAAAAAGAAATGTGTAGGATATACCAAAAATAACGAAAATCAACAGAAAAAACTTTTAAATCATTACTGGAGGATATAGAAACATCAAACAAATAAAATGACACACTCTATTTTTAGATAAGTAGACCAAACACAATAAAGCATCAATTTAATATCAATTTAATTTTAATAAAAATACCAAAAATAAATTTTATAACTAAACTAAATTATTTTAAAGTTTATAAAGGCAAAAAACCCAAACACATACATGGAAAACTCTGAAAAACATGAAATGAGTAAATGAGGTGAAGGGTCTAATGCCTCTAGCTAGTAAAATATATTTTATAGTTTTTAAAACAGTGTGATATTAGGGTGGTGCAACAGTGGCTCAGCAGAATTTTCACCTGCCATGCCAGAGACCCGGGTTTAATTCCCGGTGCCTGCCAATGCAAAAATAAAAAAAAATGGTAAAACAGTGTGATATTGGCACATGAATCAACAAACTCATAAACTAGAAATTCAAGAAACAGATACATTTATTAACTTAGTATGTAACAAAGGCGTAATTTCAAATCAAAGTCAAAGATGGACTTTGTTTAACAATCAGCATTAGGACAATAGGATAGGCATTTGGAAAAAAATAAAGTTGGAACCATATCTCACAGCATATATGAGAATAACTATCATAGAAAAGGAAACTACAAAAATTGTTATATGAAAATAAGGGTTAATCATTTTATAACCCTAGAGTGAGAGAGGTCTTTCTAATCATGATTCAAAAGAAATGACTAATAAATTTTACATAAAAGTACAGAATACATGGTGAAAAACAAACCTCACAATAAACAAAATCAAAAAGCAAGGGACAATTACATTGGGGAAAAAATTTCCAAGTCATGTCACAGATAAAGGGTTAATTTCTCTAATATATAAATCAATCCTAGAAATAAAGTCAATAAATAACAATAGAAAAAGGGAGAAAGTATATGAACAGATGTTCAGAGGTACAAATGGCTCTGTATTAGTTTCCTGGCTACTATGACAAATACCACACAATGAGTTGGCACAAACAAGGGAAATTCATTGACTCACAGTTTCAGAGGCTGGAAGATTTGCTTCTTCCAGGAATTGGTGCGCTGTGGCTGGCTGCTGGCAATTCTTGGAATTCTTTGACTTTCCTGTCACATAGCAATGTCCTCTCTTTTCTATTCCAGATTCCCACTGACTTCTGGCTTCTCCCTGCAATTCTTTCTCTATAAGTCCTTCAGTAATAGAATTAATACTCATCCTGATTCAACTGATCACCCTTAACTAAAAATAACACCTTCAAAAGGACCTATTTATAGTGGGTTTATAGCCTCAGGAATGGAATTAAGAACATTTTTTGGGGGGGGGGGGTACACAATTCAACCTATCACAGGCTCTTAAACTCAATCTTAATAAGGGAAATGCAAATGAAAACTACATTGAGATGTCTATTAGATGGGCAAAACCAGTACTTACACTGTTGATTATTGTATCAACTAGTTAAAACCATTGACAACAATTTGGTAGTATTTGTTAAAATAACAAGTGATACACCTTTGATCTATCAATTCCACTTCTTGGAACTTGTCTTACAGATATACCCACACATATATGAAACTGCATGTACAAAGTCATTTAATGAAGGCTTGCTTGCAATAGCAAAAGACTGAAGCATCCCAAATGCCCATCAACTGGTAAATTAACTCTGATATATCTGTAATAGAATACCATGAAGTTATAAAAAAAATGGAAGAGACTTTTATGTAATGATATAAAATCATTGAGAAATATATTAAGGAAAAAAATCAAGGTAAACAACAGTGTATAGCATATGCTAACTTTTGCATACAAAATGGGAAGAATGAAATTTATATTGCTTGTGTTTGTACAAATTCTGGAAGGTTCTCCAGAAACCAATATACAGCCAATAAAGAGGTAAATTATACGCATGCATGCATGTGTAACTGATTCAATTAGGGACAGGGATGGGAGCAAGAATTCACTGTATACATATTTTATAACACTGATTTTTGAACCATGGAATATATACTTAGCCAAAATATTTAATTTTGGGCAGGCAACAGTGGTTCAGTGGCAGAGTTTTCACCTGCCATGCTGGAGACCCAAGTTCGGTTCCCAGTGCCTGCCCATGTAAAACAAAACAAAACAAAATATTTCATTTTAAAAATGATGCAACATCTCCTAATATAACTTATATGGACAGTTTAATTGAACACTGTAAGTACATGGAACCTTGAGTAGGGCATGAGATTTTGTAGGTTTGTCCAGAGTGATGCCCCGATAAATCCCAGAGTGATTTGAACAGTGAATAAAGAAGTATTTGCCAAGTCCCCTTGGGGGAATTTTTTTTTTTATAACTTCATGGTATTCTATTACAGATATATCAGAGTTAATTTTCCAGTTGATGGGCATTTGGGATGCTTCAGTCTTATGCTATTGCAAGCAAGCCTTTATTGAATGACTTTGTACATGCAGTTTCATATGTGTGCGGGGAGGAAAGAGGGAAAATTCAACTTCCCTATTTGAAGAAGGCCTGATATTCTCACAAGCAGTGAGGACAACAAAATCAATAGGCTGAACCCTTAATCTTGGGGTTTGTTCACATGAAACTTATCCCTGCAAAGGATAGGCTAAGCTTACTTACAATTAGGCCTCAGAGTCAACCCAGAGACCCTCTTTTGTTGCTCAGCTGTGGCCTCTGTCTCAGCCAACATGGCAAGCAAATTCACTGCCCTCCCTGTCTCTACATGGGACATGACTCCCAGGGGTGTAAAACCTCCCTGGCAACGTGGGGCAGAAATCCTAGAATGAGCTGGGACTCAGCATCAAGAGATTGAGAAAACCTTCTCAAGTGAAAGGGGGAGAGAGAGAAATGAGACAAAATAAAGTGTCACTGACTGAGAAATTCTAAATAGAGTTGAGAGGTTATTCTGGAGGCTATTCTTATGCGTTATATAGGTAACACCTTTTTAGTTTAAGGCGTATTAGAGCGGCTAGAAGGAAGTGCCTAAAACTGTAGAGCTGTGTACCAGTAGCCATGTTTCTTTAAAATGATTGTATAATGATAAAGCTTTCACAAAGTGACTGTGTGATTGTGAAAACCTTGTTCTGATGCTCCTTTTATCTACAGTATGGACAGATGAGTAAAAAGTATGGATTAAAAATAAACAAATAATGGGGGAACAAATGTTAAATTGGGCAGAGGGAAACACTAGTGGTCATTGAGAGGGAGGGTAAGGGGGATGGTAGGTATGAGTTTGCTCTTTTTTCTTTTTATTTCTTTTTCTGGAATGATGTAAGTGTTCTAAGAAATTATCATGGTGATGAATATACAACTATGTGATGATATTGTGAGCCACTGATTGCACACCAAGTATGGAATGTTCATACATTAAGAATGTTCATGTTGTATGTTGATTAGCTTTATTAATAAAATTTTTTTTAAATGATACAACAAAAAGACACAGTACAGATGCAGAAAAAGACATCAGCTTAATAGAATACACAGTCCAGAAACAAACATAATATAATGAAAGTGGCATATAAACAAGTGGTAGACCTAGAGATGAATTTTATGTTCTTTCGCCTATCTGTATTGTCTATTTCCTCAATGAACTTTTTCTTCTGTAGCAATAAACAATTGAAAATGTCTTTAATACTTTCGGAAACTTTAGCCGAGACAAACAATTGAGGATTAAAGTCTTTTGAAAATGAGAGAATTCCTCTTCTTTCTAAAAATATTCAAGAACTGATAATCTCTCCTTTTTTTTTTTAAAAAAAAAAAAGGATTTATTTCTTACCTCAAAGAATTTGAAGAGAGGAAAGCACAGAGAAACACCTGAAGACTTCATTAATTGTACAGTTCAGGTGTTCATAACAGTCAGAATTAAAAGTGAGAAATGATATTTAGGGTAACTCCAGTTTTCCAAAGGGGAAGCTGTTTGACATGACCATTTCTTTGCTCTTACTGACTTGTTCCTGTTCACAGTTTTTACACACTGAGTGACATTGTGCAGACCCATGGTTACAAATTTTACATGTGTGACTGAATACCAAATTGGTATCACTGATGGAGATCTTCATTCTGTCTGCTGGATATGTCATTATGGTCATTCCACAGCAAATTCAACATGTTTAAAATAGAAGTACTCATTCCATCCCCCACCTTCCCAAATTGCTTTTCTCAGAATCACTATCTCAGTTAGCATGACTGTCACCCACCTCAGCTGCTGAGGGCCTCTTTCTCCCCTTTCCACATCCATTTGATTACCAAGTGCTATCAATTCTTTCTCATAAATAACTCTATAATTCATCCACAGTATATACCCACTGACTCTTTCATTATTTCTTATTTGTAATTCCTGAATTGTTCAATTAATCTGCCGCATTAGCACAGCAGTGATTTCTAAAATGAAAATCTTATATCATTTTGCCATCAAAATCTTATGTCATGTTACCATCTTTTTATAACATCTAGTAAATTTTATCATATATAATAGAAGCTTAATAAACACTTGTTCAATGGATAAATGAATAGATGACTGTATGATGGACACTGAGTAGATCCAGACAGTTATTTCAGACTATTAGTAGCCATAAAACAAGTGTTAGACGAATGCCATCTGGTTGAAGCCATTTAGCAGTTCACTAACCTCTGAAACAACTGTCCGTATCACATCAAAGTATTAAGGATGAGTTCTGTTCTTCCTTTAAGCTTCTGGATTAATTTTTTCAAAATAATGCTAAGTTTCCTCTAAGAACCCTTGTTAAGATAACATATAAAACAAAATCTGATGCCAAAATTATATAATTTCTTAATTTTGTTCTCTAAGATAAAACACTATTTACAAACAACAAATTCAAGCGGTAGCATATACTGAACCTATAACTCTAGAAACCTTGTAATATATCTGTTGGGCATATTTTTTATATAGAAAATAGCAATGACCAAGTTTCAGACTTGCATTTCAAGATCAGGGAAAATGATCGCATTGTATATGAAATTTTGGAATTAAATACACCAATAAATAGCAAATCATAACAATCACAACAGGATTTCTTGGAGACCACAGGCACAATGGAGATGTTATTTTCTAGTGGCGATTTAAAATTCAGAATTTTTTCAGCTTTAAATTCATATACATTGAGCAGCACAAAGGTATGCTATTCCTAAAATAAAAATGACTAATATTCATCCATTAAATTGTTATTCAAAGCACATTCTTTGTAAGTATACCTAAACATATTTCTACAAGGCTTCAAAGATATACAGCACTCATCCTGCTATAAATTTAAATGTAATCCTGACTTGTATTTTTATGAATTAATAAAAATGTAACTTGAGCAATCAGGTTTTTGCAATTAATCAAGAGAATTGTAGCTTTAAAAGAGTATCCTAGCAACCCCTCACTAGCTAAGGAAAGACCCAAATGACAATGTACACTGATTTAATGATGCTGCTGGTCTCGATCAAACTTCTCAGTTAATCAAAAAGATACTTAAAAACAGAAACAGAAATTAAACCACAGCTGAAAGAGTTCAGTTGGTGAATGGGAGTAAGGGAAGAATTTCATTACTAAAATGAGAACTCTCCACTCCGGAACATGTTTATTTATGAGCAGAAAAGCATGAAAATTGGTATATTATGATTCCAAGGGGGTGTCAGAACCAATATATTAATTACTCTAAGATATTGTTAGTCCCAAAGCCAAAATTACATTAGGCTAATAGCAGCTTTACAGATATATTCATACTTGTAGCCCCATGACATTTTTATTGGCTCTTCCCAAAGTACATTTGCTAGTGGTGATGCATTTGATGGGATCTGAGCCCTGGAAAAATATGTTTTCTTTAGTCCACATTTGGAGATTCCTATTTTCATCACCACCACCTCTTCCAGCCATCCATTCTCCATCCCATCATCCCTACCACTCTTTTACATGGCCTAATACTTGGTACCATATAAACAGATTAAACAGAAACAGGTCTGCCCTAGGTTAATTTTTTTTTCCGAAATAGACATAAATTAAGGAAGCTAGAGAAAGACATAAGAAGATTTTGCATAGCAAGCAAAATCCAGACTCATGAAAACATTACCTACTCCTTTGGATGTATAAAGGAATCCTTGTATATATATATTTAAAACTGCTAAGGAGTGGACACAGTAGAAATTAACAGAGGTGAATAGCTGTCTTTTTTAAAAACTATTTCCTATATATATAGGTTAATTTCCTTTACATAATTTTAATATTTCTTAAATCTTAAGCACAAAACAACCTCCTGAACTATTAAATACATGTACACATATACACACACATTTTCTCAGACTTTCGAAAGGTTGAAATTTCTAATTTACTCCTCATTTAAGCAATTTTAAGAAACTGTTACAACAAAATGCTGCTCACAAAGGACATGAAATTTGCACCACATTGAATAGTTTTTCTTGAGCAAATGCTTTAAGGATAATGTTTTGAAAGTTTTTCTGAAAGCTTGGGGATTACAGGCTCTGATGGAGTGATGACATATGAATTACCCAATCTTTTGGGGGATGGTTGTTCCATTAGCATTCCCCTTTCTTGAACAGTTCTAATCCTCTGACTTATTAACCATAGAGTACTGACAGCCACAAACCATAACTAATGGTAGCTATTAAAAAAAAAAAAGACCTTTCTGCTCCAGTGTGCAGTGTGAGGAGGCAAAGGTGAACCCAAAACTATACCTGCACACTGTGACCTCAAATCCTAAATGACTGATTTGAATATGCACACCCTACAGGTATGCATTTCTGTGTATAAAGGTACACCCCCACCTCCTCACTAGTGTTACTTTATAGTAGTGGTTCTCAAACTTAATCTGCCTCAGAATATATATTTATCCACATTATATAAGTGAATTTAACAAGCCAGGGCTTGTTAATGTACAGATTCCTGGGCCAACTTCCCAGAAATAGGTTTGGGGTGGTGCCTGAAAAATTGCATTTCTAACAAGTTTCCAAGAGACGCTACAGTTACAGCTTTGGGAGTGGGGGTTCACTTTGAGAATTGCTGCCTGGAGTCTAAAGCAAAATTGTCTATTTAAATAATGCTGGATCTGTTCTTCAAGAGGAAAACGGGTATTGTCCAGGGAAAAGCTACCATTTCCTGTCTAGGACTAGTAAGTACATGACATTTATTACAAAACTAGACTTCAGAGTCATGGTGCCCATTATTCTATGTTGTGGATACCATTGATAATGTTTGAAGCAATAACATTAACAGATTTTCCTGACCTACATTCTTTGGTTCAATTGATTCTGTTCTCTGCTGAAAAGTATTTCAGACAAAGAGCATGCACATTTGCATTGGTTATTTGAAGGGGTGCCTCTGTTAAGTGCTTAAGGAGAGTAAATCTTACAGATGTCACACAGATTAGTACAAATATTGAAGTTAAATTTAAGATTTGGAGTGAAGTCCTAATGCAAGAAAAAAAAAACTTCAATAAACCTTTTTTGCTAGGTGTATTCTGAAGTTTTCAGTATCCACGATTGCTGCCTGGGTATGGTAACTCTTGGGTTAATAGGAAATCTGAAATCCATAATATACTATTACAAATTATGTGAAAAGTATCCTAACCAGGGTCAAGATCAACTGGGACAGGAATTTTGAAATTTGATATTCAGGTCAGTTAAAGAGAGAAGAAAGGCTGTCCCTTTGGCCTTGCTATTCAGGGAACCCCCTTCCCCTGCAGCTCTACTGGCCCAGAGGCTTCATCCTGAATTCTAATGAACTGCCTCAAACCCACAGTGTGGGTTCCTGATTTGTATCTATTACTCCTTCATGAAAGTGGCCAGTGAAGCAAAACTTTGTGTAAAAGTTTGTAAAAGTGACTGCTTCTCTCACAGGCTACTCATTCACAACAGCAGCCCTTAAAGCACTTTCTATGGAAAAGATTGTAATCTTTGCCTGGGTCTATAAAAAGCAAAGTCCACCTCAATCAAACATGGCAAATTATGGGATAAGCTAATACACATTTAGCTTTTAAAATTCTATACTGACAAGCTTCTGTTGTAAAAAAATGCTTAGGGTGTTAATACACAAATTAAAAAAAAAATGCTGAATAGGTAATGCTCTATGGCTTCTCTCCTATTACTCTATTCTCTCAAAAATACATCCTGTCATTTAACCACAACAAACTTACATGATCAGCCCCATTTTACTTCTGAGGAGTCTTAAGAAAGTTAAATTATTTGACCAAGGTTGTAATTTTTAAGTGGCAAACTCCAATCCATCACATTGCCAGTGTTCGTTGCAGTCCACCCTGACTGCCCATTTCTAATTTTTGTTTTGTTTTTAGATTGAGATAGAATGTGTTCACTTATATAGGTGGATATATATTCACAAATGTACATTTAGTATGGGAAAATACGTATCTAGATCTCAGCCTTTTCTATGGATTCTAAAGTTTAGTCTAAACATCTTTCATACTCATTTTACCTACTAAAATAGCTCACCCTTCCATAACCAATGATTTCATAGTGCAACCTAGAGGACTGTAATCATATTTTATTTGTTACAGACAATAGGGTTGTTGATTAAGTAACTAACCCTTACTTATTCCATGAAGAGTCTCTTAAAACTAAATTTTAGTGATTGGAAAATACAGTAAAAGTGTCTTTTTGAATGCCCCAAATTTCTTCATCAGAGGACCACACTTTTCCAATTCCACAGAAATCCTGTTTATTCCATGGAGAGAGTAGGGAGTCCATCCTTCTCTTGCATAATGCCACCAGCACTATAGGTGGGCACATAACACATACTGGGCCAGTTGGACTTCCCCCAGTACCATAGGAAAGACTTTCTTTTTCTTTGAGATTGCCAGCTGATGGGATATTGTGGATTTAAGGCTGCCATTGCAATATTGTTACCAAATGTAAGGTTCATCTGAAAATAAGGCCTGGCAGGGCTAAGAATCCAACAGAATAAGTTCTAATGATATCATTTGAACCACCAGAGCCAATCATTCTTCCTGGAGCTTTCCAGATTTGTGCCAAAAATAATTTCTTTATTTTGCTTAAGCTAGCTCTATTCAAGTTTCTGTTACAATTTAGAGTGCTCATATAAATACTTTCTAAAATATTTTGTCTGAACTTCTTGAATTGAGATTATTGAATGCAATCTATTACCTAGTCATAATGTCACCTATATATTACAATATATTGTAATTTCAACTGTAAAATGGTAGCAAAAAAAAATCTACTTGGAAAAAGCTTTGTGAAGAATAAAATAAGCTAAAGTACATTACAATTACCAAGTACCATGGTTGGCATTCAACAAATATCACTTTTCTCCTATTCTAATTATCTTTTTTAAACAACAGC
This sequence comes from Tamandua tetradactyla, assembly GCF_023851605.1. Lineage (NCBI taxonomy): Eukaryota > Metazoa > Chordata > Mammalia > Pilosa > Myrmecophagidae > Tamandua > Tamandua tetradactyla. The sequence goes on from NC_135331.1 coordinate 135,863,729, forward strand.
AGCTAAAATGAGCGCTTACAGTTCTGATCATTTTTCATGTATTATATTAGCCCTGTCTCATAGAGAAGGAAACAGAGGTAAGAGAGGTTTTGCAATATATCCAAGGATATACATGGATATTGTGGGAAAACTGGAATACAAACCGTTACATTACACAATCATGAAATCATATACTTTCTGGATTTGTTTTCTCTTTGCTCTGAAACCCTCAACTCTCTCCTCTCCTGATAGTACTGAACCTGTCTTCAGAAGAGCTTTCCAAAGTTTAGTTTTTGTACTCTTCTGTGGATTAGGAAATAAGCTCATCAAGCTTACTGCATATTTAATGCTGAATAAAGTAAGGAAAGTTCTAAGTACAGACTTAAGAGGTATAATGTATTTAGAACAGATGTTTTGTGATAGCTAATTAGTTTTAGAAAGTTTTTCTACTTGTATCTCGTGCAAAGTATAGTGTCAGTGTACTATATAGATGTACCTATACTCTAAATTTTTTTTATTCCCTGAAAGAAAGTCATAATTTGCTATGATGATAACTGCCCATGTTTACTGGGTACTTATAATATGCCAGATACTCTGCTGAGCATTAACCCTAACTATGTGATTTATTTCTTATAACAACCTTAAGAAATATTATAAGACCCAGTAACAACTTTGAAGCTGTAGTCCAAGGATACATAGGGAGTGGGTGGAAAGACTGGTATGGGACCACGTGAAGTTCACCTCTACTATGCATTTCATCAACCTTTTGATGCCACCTCCATACGGACAGTGGCCAGCTCTGTCTTCCTCACCCGCTCTCCTGGCACCCACTGCAATGCAAGGCATCCCACACCCAGGAAGCACTCAATACTTAAGGAATAAATAAACATGCTTTAATAAAATGAGTGCCCTTTCAAATAATATAAAACAGGCATTTAATGTGTGTTAGGTAAAAAGCTATAAAAGGCAGGTCCTTTGACAATTTATTTATCTTCTTTAATCCTAAAATTCTATATTGCCACTATATATGCCACTCCTTCAATGGTGAGATTTCCATGTTTTTCCCAACTAACACCCAAATAGGGATACAGAAGTTTAATATGTCTGAAAATGAGATGGGGAGAAGCATTAAATAAAAAAAGAAAATAGCAAGTCAGCCATGAAATAAGTTTGTTTTTATTTCATAATTCAACTTAATCCTCCTTACCTCCATCTTTTTATTGATTATTATTATGAGAAATGTATGCCACAAGGATGACAGGATTAATAAAAACTGTAATTATCTGATGTGACTAGCATACTTTCTGACCTTCTTTAGGGCAAATTAAACCAAAATTCTACTTCAACTAAAAATACTGGACAGGCAAAAAAAAAAAAAAAGGTAAATAATGAAATTAAATAAAATAAACAAAACAAAACAGAAATTTAACCCTGTGATTCCTGTTTCCATTAACCATTTTTCAAGTAACCTAAGGTGTCATTCAAATAAAGAGCCATAATATATTTTAAATTTTTATTAATAAGAATTCTGAGTACATATAAATTTAACGTGATGTTTAGGAAAACAGTGATTCATTCTCTAAGGTTTTGTTTATAAAAAAAAAACTATACATATTAATCTCTAATTTTAATGCTTAACACCATAATGCTTCTAAGTCTATAACTTAATTTTAGGTTTAATTTTAATAATTTTGTCTTATTGCTTCTAATTAAAGAGATCAGAAATCATCAGGTTGAAAAAAGCAAGGGATTATTTTAAATGACCTGACTATAAACCTTCACTTTTTAAAAAGTTTAAAAAAAAATCCTTTAAAACAGAATAAGCTAAAAATCAGAATACTTTTGGCAGAAAAATTAGCAACTATGAACAAAATTAATAGTACATAATAATTACATTTTTATCAATAACTGCATTACAATCAATATCATGTTTTACATACATTAGAATGATTTGTAAATTACTAAATGCTTATTGATATCAGACATAAAAATTTCTTTATTAAGAAAACTTATTTAATATAGTTCAGCACTTTGGAAGGATTCTGTTCTCAATAAATGACAGGAACACAATTTTAGAAGATAGGTTATAACATTTTTTAATTAGAGACCCTACCAGGTAAGTCTTACCAAATAGTTATGAAATGGTGTTCAATAATAAGCATTTATAAAAATTTAAGATAAAACAGAACTCCAGTCTCCTTATCAGAACATATGCTTGGCATCAGAAACCAAACTATAAGCAAATATGCAGTAAAAAAAAAAAAATCCTGAAAATAGAAGCTCACTTTAAAATAAGTGCCCATCTAAATTTTTCATTCTTCCCCTGACATACTATTTACACCTCTCTTCATTTTACCTGTGCTTTTTTCGGTGGTGTGTTACTGCTTTTCAAAGACTAATAATACACAACATAATCCAAAGTCATCAACCCTTTTATAGCTGAAGTGAACTACAAAGAGCCAAAAAAAGATCAATGTATTATGATAAAAAACCATCCAACCTACTAGCAAAGCAGAAACCCCTATCTGTAAACAACTTTTATCCAAGATTGCTTTAAAATTAGTCCTTTAGTCCAACAGTATTACACTATTGTCCCCTTGGTTTGAGAGAAAGTTTGAATCTTAAAACATACATATTTAAACTTCCAAATTATATTACTCTGGAAACATAATTGAGTTGAAAATCTTTCTATACTGGGATGAAATTTTGTCTATTTCTTATACTTCGCATAAAATTTCATACCTACTCATTTAGATATAGTGTAGGAGAACAAGAAGAAAATTACTAATTACACTGTACCCAAGCCTCCTGGAGCCATAACTCAGGAATTGTCCATGCAAACAGACAAATGTCTTCTGAATTCAACCAAATAAGCTACCACAGTTGTAGGTCACTGATTTAATGAGACTTGTGATTAAGAAATAAGTAGAATTTAAATGTGAGTACCTTCAAAGTTACAGGAAATTTCAATGTTGTCACTGCTCCTACTTAAGAGTACCCTGACTTACCAGACAAGACAGGGACTCCTACATACCTAGCCACAAAGAATAGGGCTTCTAAGTAGCACTAGTTCTCTACCACTTGGGAGCTGCACTTCCCAAGACAGTCTACCACCCTTAATTTCTGTTAAGTCTTTACTTAGCTCAGTAAGGATATGTCCCCAAAATATAAATAAGGATAAAACTAGGAAATGAATATGACCTCTAATGGAGTAAAGCTTCCCACAGAGATGGCTTAAGAGGTAAAAACATATTTGAAAGCAAAAGTTAAATCCAACTAACATACCATTCTATTTCTGGTTTCATTCAAAGAAGCCTCCTTATTAATTCTTGGCAAACTAGCTATGTGGTATGGATATGATCTGCCTTTTTAAATCTGCACTGTAGTCAGCTAGTAAAAATCATTCCTTAATAAGGATATAGTAACATTAAAAAGTTTAAATGTTTATAATAAATACTGTATTAAAATACTTTAATATTTACAATTGAAAAAAATATATAATCTTGTCAGTCATCTGAGTGCTACTTCTTCAATTTCATCTTCCACAGAATCAACTGCTTTTACTGCTTGTCTATTGTTTGCAGATTTTAATCGATGTTTATTTGAATTAAAACTTCTTCCTTCACTAAGGAAAAAGTCCTCATCTTCACCTTGTTCTTTACCCCTGCTGTTTTTATCTCCAGGGAAAAAATTTAGAGGGTCAAAGTCTCCTCTGCTGGCAGCCAGTGAATTTGGGTCACTGCTTTTAGAGGAAATGGTGCTGCTGCCACTGGTACCAAATAGCTGTTCCATCAGATTAGCTTTTTTCTCTTTTCTTATAATTGAATCTACATTGTCTTTACTAAGTTTCTCCAAATTATTTCTTTGGAAATCCAAAAGGCCACTTTTTTGGGTAAAGGGATTTGATTTCCCAGATGTTTTTGCAAATGAAGGCACATAGCTACCAAATGCAAACTCACTTGGAGAGGCTGGGCTTCTAATATCTCTTGGATTCTGACCCTCTCCTTTTGTAGTTAAAAAACCGATGTCTTGCAATTGATGCCCATTAAATAATCTCTCTGTGGATTCAGAGAACATGTATGTTTTAAGGCTTTTCTCTGGGGAGCCCAGTTTTAATGGCAAATCAGGTAGCAATGGAAGAGGAGGGCATCTGAGATTCTGAGAATCTTGGAATTCTCTATTGATTTCATTCAGTTTGGCAAGTAGCATTTCTCTCTTCAGTCTTTCTTCTTCCTCTTCTTCCAATTTATCAATATTTTGAGTTTGGTACATTTCCATTTGGTATCTTCCAGTTTCCAACTCTGGTTTTTCTTGTCTTTCCAGTAAAAATGTATTTTCTTTTTGCTTTTTAACAAGGTCTTCTTTTTCCCATTCTGTACAAAATCAAATATTAAAATGGGATTTTATAGCAGTCAATGTTTTTAAATAGGAAAAGTCGAACTACTTTTATAAACAGATTTTATCTAGTTTGGACATTGTAAGTACTATGGGGTTGAACACCACAAATTTCATTTTTATTCCTGTTATTCTGGGATTATAATAGGACATATTTAATGTATATTACATCTATATTTCTACATTTATTTAAAAAATTGTTCTTCAAGATAGGATCAAGGAAGAAAGTTCTCTATTTTAATACCTAAAATAGAGCTGTACACTGAGTGGTGGGTGGTAGGGTAGATGGACCCTTAAAAAATAAATTAAATTTCTGGATATCATGTCCTGAGAAGGAAACAATATCACTTATGTATTATTCTGATAGAAAATGTATAACCTGAACCTAATTAAGAGAAAACTTCAGATGATTCTCAAATGAGGAACATTCACTGTAATATGGACAGTACACTAGATAAACGTGCATCAAAGTTAAATTTGTTAAAGTTGATAACTATATTGGAGTTACAGAACAGAGTACCTTGTTTTAGGGAAATATATATGAAAATATTTAAGAATATGGGGTATGAGAGGTATAACTTACTCTTTCTTCCCCCTTTATTAGACCAATTTTTTGTGGGTTTACAAAACAATCATGACAAAATACAGGATTTCCATATATCACTCAATTATTAATACCTTGAATGGGTGTGGAATATTTGGTACAATTGATGATAGCATATTTTTATAATTGTACTAGTAACTAAGGTCCATGGTTTAACTTAGGGTTCACTGCTTATGTAGTATAGCCCCATGGACTTAAATTTTTTTTTTCATTCGTTACTATATATACAATCTAACATTTCCCCTTTTAATTACATTTAGGTATATATTTCAGTGCAGTTAATTACATTCACAATGTTGTGTTACCATCTATTACCAAAACAGTTCCATCATTCCAAATAGGAACCTTGGACATTTAAGCCTTAATTTCCCATTCCCTATCCCCACCCCATTCCCTGGTAAACTATATTCTGTATTCTGACTGTATGAGTTTGCTTATTCTAATTATTTCAAATCAGTAAGAGCATACAATATTTGTCCCTTTGTGTCTTGCTTATTTCATTCAATATAATGTCTTCAAGGTTCATCCACAACTTATTCTTAAATAGTTTTGGGCTATTCTTGACATTTTTCTATAATTTTAAAATTATTTCCTTATGAGAAATTTTAAATATTAATATAAGCAAGAATACTACAAATTTGGTAACTTTAATAAAGGATATATATTCCCATTGATATGAAAGATCATCCCATCTAGATTCCAGGAAAAAAAAAACCAGTCGAATGAAAGAAAAACAAAACAAAACATGGTAGTCCTCTGTTTATTGCTCCTTTTCCAATTACTTGGAATTAACCATAATGCCTAATTTTCTATTCTACAGTTTATCATGTGAAAGCATATCACATTAGGCATTAGTTAACAGTGATATAAACATAACTTCAATTTCAACAGTTATATTGTTAAAATATATACATACTAATTTAAGCAACAATTAGATCATGATTTTATGTTCCATTAACACCAGCTCAAGAAAAAAAAAAACAGCTACTTAGAATTAATAGGACAAATTCAATAGATTTAAGACTGGGATCATCTTCCCTTATACCTTCAAGACATTTTATCCTGTTGGAAATGAATTTATTCCTGAATTTATTTCCAGTATCTCAAACTAAGTGACTTGGTTCACCAAACTTGCAAAGTAATGGTTGAACATGTTACAAAATTAACTGTACATACTACAGCTAAAGAAAAATCTTAGGAATATATTCAGAACTACATAAGTTCTTTGTTGGCCAAGTCAATAAAGACAGTTATCTTCCAGAAATTTCTTCATCAAGCTTTTATTTAACATAAAAGAATGTTTTATCCCCCTTCACCTGAATTCCACTCTATCTAAATTTTCTAAATATTCTTATTCCTTAACCCCCTATAGCAACTAACTTACAATCTTTAATTTTCTCTTTCCTTAATAATTTCATTCAAATTTTTGTGATTCCTATTATACTATCCCCTATCACTCTATCAATCTTTTCTTCTTTTGTATAACCAGTTAATAAGGTCAAAGAAAATATGAGGAAAAGCCAACCCTTTTCCAGGGATGCCAACTCATCACTTGCTTAAACAAACTTTTTCTTACCATTCTCCAGATTCTCAACCTCCTGTTTTACAAGACGGAATCCTTGATCTTTTATGAATTTTTCTTCTCTTTCCAAAATTGGGTTTAGAATTTCTGCTTCTTCATGATCATCTCTCTCTTGGGATTTCAGATTCTATTATACATTTTTAAAATGCAAATTCACATGTAGGAAAGGGGAAAAAGCTATTTAAATATCATAAACTTATTTTCCGATGTATCATTACCAACTAAGTTAGAAATTAAAGCAAATTTTCAGTCTAGTAAGTCAGTAAATCACAAGTCATCATCCTTTGAAAGACGCTTCAAAAACACATAGGATGATTTCTTACTTTAACTAAAATTTTAAAGAAGTATTTGTAAGACAGATCAGAACAAATATAATGAAAGTAAAGTTAATGCCTGTCATAAAATCCTGAAAAGACAAATTTAAAAAGTATCATTCCTTTGTACATTTTTTTAACAAAATCTGTTTAATTCCATTAACCAGGAAAGGCTATTAGCCAACTATGGTGGCCAAGTTAGATGGGTTGAACGGTAACAACAGCCATGAATCTTTCAAGTTTGTATTAGGCCCAAAGCCTCCAACTGATAAATTTTACAATATTTAAATCAAATAAAAGTGTTATTGATGTAAATATGTGTGTGCACACACATGTATGTTTAATTTTTCTTAATAAAAGTAAAATAATAGTAAGCTATTATTAGGAAAGATGTGATTGTACTCTAGTATCCATTTTCCCCTTCTTCCTTTAAGTAATAGAGTCCCCTGAAGGAAAGCATAGGACTGCTCAGCTGGATACTACATTTGCTAATTCCCTTGCAGCCAAACAGGACCAATGGGATGTGAATGGAAGTACGTATGTAATTCCTAACTACATTTACAAAAATGAAAGCTACTTGCCTTCCCTTTCCTTATTCCCCCTTTCCACAAAAGTGGTGAATCACTCTTAACCATACAGAGCAGGACTACAGAGCAATAAGACAGAGGGTGACTACCATGGAACAAAGCTGTCTACCTATCCTGGACTTCCTACTGACCTTCAGTCTAGTTTGAGAGAAAGAAACTTGTACCTTGCTTGAGCCATTGTATTCTGAGTCTCTTTGCAATAGCAATTTAGCCTGTACCTTAATTCAAATAGTCACCATTTTCTGAGGTCCTTTAAGTAGCAGGTTCAATCTCAAACTTTATAAACCCGATTAATCCCTTACCACATCCTAAAAGGTAACCCACTCCCCTACCCCCCATTTTATAGATGAGGAAATTGAGGCTCCAAGAAGTCACAAAACTAAAATGCTAGAACCAGCATTTCTGGTTTATTTAATCTAATTAAAAGGCGGTATGACTCCAAGGTGCAACTCTTCACTATATCAAATTGTTGCTCTTCCAGCTAAGTCATATAATATTAGGATGAAAACTTTTCATCCTTTTAAAGTTAAGACTGACTTTTCAATTTTTATCCCGCACTTTACCATGTTCCAAGAGACAAATTGAAATGATCCAGTCTTGATAGCACAAATATAGGGAGAAACATTTAGCAGACTCAGCTAACCTGTCTTAATTGTAAAATAAAAACAAAATAAACAAATAAAAAACTAGAGTACAGAGAGGAACAAAATCTTTTCTGTTTTACAGCACAAGAAGAGATTTTAGCATCACTAGGAAACACAAGGCACAAAAAATAAGACATATTATGAAATATGCTAGAACCCTTGCATTTTATTGTCTTCGGAGTTTAAACTTAAACTCTAAAGATAAAATCCACTTAGAGAAAAGGAACACATGATTTAGTACGTAAGCCCTTTTAAATAAAGGACCAACATGGATCTCCTAAAATCCACTCTAATTTGAACAGTATACTCAGATTCAGCTAAATTGTAAAATTCTTCTACACAGGAGGCTAAAGAAGTTAGGTGTAGTCAAATTCTAACAAATCATTTGAAAACTACTATAATTTGCTATTAAACATAAAAGCTATGAAGATTTTTCAGGACTATCTGTGAACATAAAAGATAAGAAACTTAGAAGGTAAATTCTGCTCCTCTCTTACCTCCAACTCCAAAGGTATAATCAAAGTTTCTGAAATATGAACTAAAAGACTCAATTCAAAGAAATTTAATAAAACTCATAGAAGATATTTCTTTTACTTTAAAAGGCTAGTTATACATTCACACAGATGTAGTACTAGCTGCATAGCTGAAATCTCAAAAAGGTTAATGTCAAGTTTTTTAACTTCAAACCTAGAATTTGGTACCTAATCATAATGCTAAACTCACCAAAGTAAGTTGTTCAGGTTCTTTCCGTTTGTTTTCATAACACATAACAGTTTGTGGCATTATAGGAAATCCTCCCAGCTCGAAGTCTTCACTGGTTTGTACTCCTTTCGTACACTGGTCTATAAAATCACTCTGGCATGCAGCTACCATGAAAATTATAAAAGAACTTATCTAATTACTTTGAATAATGCTAAGAAATATGGAATTCAACTGGTAGATATTTAGCATCTAAAGGAGATAATGCATATTGTGCTCTGTTCAATGAATGCTCACTATTACTACTTTAATTTCTAGGATTTATTGACAATTTTGTGATTTGGGGATAATTCTGACTGTAAATTCTATTAAACTACAAGGCTGCTTTAAAATCTTTACAATTCACACGAGAGGGAAGTTATATTTTTGCTAAAAATAAAGACATGAATAACATTATCAAAGTATTTATGAGTGAAATGAAATATGTGGGATTTGCTTTAAAACATTTTTTTAAAGTAGGCAAAATAGATAAAATAAATTGGAAAAATGTAAAATTGTTAAAGCTTCATTATACATACATAAAGGTTAATTATACTATTCTATTTTGGGGTATGTTTACAATTTTTCACAAAAGTTAAAAAAAATTTAAATAAGAAAACATCAAAGATATACATGACATAATTTTAATGACCTGTCCTCAGGAGAAAAAACTGATAAAGTATGAAAGGATTTCTGAAAATCAACTATAAGTAAATTTACATGGTACAAAAATATATTTAATTTACATTTAGTTCAATAAGGTTCTTTTTCTTTCCTTCTACTTCAGAGTCAATTATTATAAATAACTACAATTCTTTACCTTCAATAGTAGCTACTTACCATTTTTTTTTGGTGTAAGGTCTTTTTCTTTCTTTGAAGACTTTGGCAAACGATTAGAATATATGTTTTTTATATCAAGTTCTCTCTCCTTTTCCTGAAAATAAACCCAATACAATTAACTAAGGATGAAGGTTCTCAGTTTAAAATAAAACAAAACCCTCACCAGGTCAACTTGTACTTTCCTTCCCAAATTGAAATATACCTGGCTCAGATTCCCTTCATAACTACCAAACTACAAAAGGAATTCCTCTCATACACTTAGGTTGGGATAAAGCAATAAGTCTCCCTGAAATGTTCAATATGTCCTGGTAGAAAATAAAAGCAAATAAGGCAAAGTCCATTTTCTATCCACTCTTACTTGATAGAGATGGTATTGTCTTGACTGTCTTTCAGGCTTAGCCACAGGGACAAAGAATTTAGGTGGCATCTCTTAAACATTCAATTTTATGCAAAATTTCAACCCATGAATGATCTCTACACAGAGTTAAGAACACCTGCTCTAACATAAATAATTTGAATGCCTTCCCTAAACACAGAGGACGTTATTTGAAATAACGTTAAAAATAAACTACCATGGGGTCATCTGGGAAAGAATATTAGATTGTTAACCACACAAAGCAGAAAAATTCTATTTGCCCTAATTTTCTTCCGGATTTAAACCTTTATTTCATTTACTTCATTCCTAATATTACCAAGAATATTTCACTTTTGGCATATGTTATAGTGGTCTATAACAAACTTTTTCCTTCTAAATGCCAAAGATAATATTAGAATTTTGTAAATTATAGCATACCAACTTACAAGTATGAACAGTAACAGTTACTGCTTTAAAATACTGGGAAAAATAAAATAATTTAATAAAAGCACTTACCTTTAATTTGTGATATAGTTGTTGTAGCTCCTTTTGAAGGACTTTATTTTCATCATGAGCTTCACATGCCCTCTTCCTCTCAGCAAGCAACTGTCGTTGGAAACTGTTTGTACTCAATTCAAGGTTTTTTGATAGCTCCTATGACGTATTTATAAACAGATTTTTAAAACAGTACTTAGAAATAATACAGTAGTAAAACACTGCAATTAGCAGTGTCAAAATGATGTTTGTAGTGATACTATACAAGGCATGCAAATCAGGCTGAACTTAATGTTTGTGAACATAAAATAAGCTGGGGAATTGATTTACCACCAATTTAATAAGGTACCTAATCTATTATTCCTTTCCTTGTTTTTCACAATGATTTGTAAATACATTCGTAAGCATTTCCCTGAAGCATAAATGGATAGTGATTTAAATTGAGAAAAAAGACAGCCAAAGGACACAAAGAGAAACAAGTCTTTAGGAAATCTGTGCTTGGGCAAGTAATTAGATACTAAGTCAACTAAAATTACACAGCATTATTCAAGGCACAAAGAGTACCTCTTAAAGTCTTTCTAGATAAAAACAATAGCCATTTTCCTTATCTTCAAAAAGTTCCAGGACATTTATGAAAGAATATAAATTAACATATTTTCTTTTGAAATAACTTAAATTTCAATATACCATTCCTAATTTCTGGATAAAAAAACTTTATATAGAAAAAAATGTTATTACAAATGTAATAAAGTACGACAAAATGAAAATAAATAAAAATAACAAATAAAAAGCAGTTATAATCCCCTTATCTTGTGACAATCACTACCAATATTTTGGTATATATAGTTTGAAACGTTTATATATTTATACTTTAACACCACAATTTTTAAATGAGATTATACTCTATTTTGTATATGTAAAATAATTTATTTAAGCAAATTTTGCTATTAAACATTACGGTGATTCCAGATTTTCCTATGGTCAACAACACTGTAGTCTACACGACCTTGAGTGTACCTTTTATTTCTGAACAGGGTAAATGTTTAGAATATCTGCAAAATTTTAAGGCTTTTCAAAGGCATTCCAAAAATGCCTCTGGAAAGCTTGAAACAATTTTCATTCTCTTCAAAAGTCTAAAATCCTGGGAAAAGTTAGAAAAGGAACAGGAGGGCAACTGAAGCGGTGATTCGGGAATGCAGCTGACCAGGGAGAGCCTTCTGCACCACATGTGGCAGCCCTGGTTGCCGAAGCCAAGGAACTAAGAGGCAGAAAGCCTGAGCCCCACAAAAGTCCACAGGAGTGCACAGATGGGAGCGAGGGATTAGGAAGAAAGCCAGGCCACATTTGTTGGGCGCACTACCCTTATCAGTATAGCCCCGTGACCGGTGACTCAACCCAAACCCCATGCACCTGAATCCCGTCACCTGCTTCCTTTCCCGGTGCTCCAGGCGCCCCCACCCCACCAGCCCTCAGTGCATGAACCTGCCGCACACTCCCAACCCAAGTGCAGCCCAACCCACATCCTCTGCAACCCTACTGAGCACTGCCATCCCCTCTCTGTTTCCACCAGGCTGTTGCCAGTGCATAAACACTGTGGGCACTAACCTCCATACCTAGGCTACCCCCACCCCCACCCATAGTGTCCCACAGCCTCACCCCACCCTCCCTGAGCTCAGCCCAACTGTTTATGGCACTCCCAGGCCTGTGCATGCGTATGGGCCCCCAATTATGTCATTCAGCTCTGGGAACTACACTTTACACCATCCTGTAACCACGCATGTGCACACCCCTCAGCCTCACTTCCTAAGTCTGAGAGAGTGCTGACCTGAGCATCTGGGTCACTTCTGCCCCCACACCACGAAGGCATAATGCCAACCTGCTGCCACAGCTCTATGCATGTGCACAAAGCGCCGTGTACCTTAGAACAGTGCGCACATGGGTTAAGGCCCCCCAGACCAGTACACCTCCACAGCTACATCCTCCCTGGCCGCTGAGCACCCACGTTAACAAGCATCAGTGTAACATCCCCAACCTGCACCTATACCTGCCCTGAAACAAATCACCGTATGTGTCCTACTCCGTGTTGTACAACCATTCCGTGAACAAAAGGCCTTAGATTACTGAAAGAAATCAATTCCTAAAGTAAACCAATCAAGATATTTACATGCCATGAAGACAAAAGAAGGTCACGAAGCATATCACAAAGCAGACAGATATAGCCCTGCCTAATGACCAAATTAAAACACCAGAGGAGATACAGACAGTGGAAGAACTAATCAAAGATGTTCATACAACTGTACTTAATTAAAAAAGTGGGGAAGCAAATGACATAAAGGAGATCAAGAAAACAGTAGAAGAGTATAAAGAGGAATTTGAAAGAATAAATAGAAAAATAACAGACATTAGAGATTAAAGATTCTGTTGACCAAATAAAAAACATACTAGAGGCACACAACGCTGGATTTGAAGACACAGAAGAAAGACTAAGTGATATAGAGGACAGGATTAATTGACATCAAAGATTCAAAACAGCAAATGGCAGAAAAGATGGAAAAAATGGAATTGGAACTCCCAGATATGATAAACAAAACAAAGTGTACAAATATAAGAATCATTGGTGGCCCAGAAGGAGAAGAGAGGAATAAAGGGCTAGGAAGAGTAGCTGAGAATATAATGGGGGAAAACTTTCCAACCCTCATAAAGGACATAAACATACAAATCAAAGAAGCCCAATGAACTATAAACAGAATAAATCCAAATAGGCCTGCCCCAAGGCACATACTAATCAGTCTGTCAAATGTTGAAGAGAAGCAGAAAATCATGAAAGTGGAAAGAAAGAAACAATCTACCACATACAAGGGAAACCAAATAAGACTGGGTTCAGACTACACAACTAGCAGATCCTGAAATAGAAAGACTTCCAACCAAGAATTCTGTACCTAGCCAAAGTGTCCTTCAAAATTGAGGGAGGGATTAAAGTTTTCACTGACAAAGAAGTCCTGAAAGAATTTTTCAATAAGAGACCAGCCCTACAAGAAATACTAAAAGGAATTCTGTCAGCTGAAAAAAAAAAGACAGGAGAGGGAGGTCTGGAGGAGGGCACAGAATTGAAGAGTACCACTAAGGGTAATTTAAAGAATACAAAGAGAAAGAGGGAAAAGAATACATAGATCTGAAAAATAAAATTAAAAAGATAAGATGATGGAATCAAGAAACGTCTTTTCAGTAACAACTCTGAATGTTAATGGACTAAATTTACGAATTAAAACATACAGATTTGCAGAATGGATTAAGAAACATAATCCAGCTATATATTGCTTACAAGAGACTCATCTTATACACAAGGATACAAATAGCCTGAAAGTAAAAGGATGGAAATAAATTTCCCACGCAAGTTGTAACCAAAAGAAAGCAGGAGTAGAGTAAGCTATACTAATATCGGACAAAATACTTAAAATGTAAAAATATCGTAAGAGAAAAATAAAGACACTATATGCTAATTAAAGCATCAATTCGCCAAGAAGATACAACAATCATAAATGTTTATGCTCCCAATCAAGGAGCTCCAAAGTACATGAGACAGACATTGGCAAAACTGAACGATGCGACAGATGTTTCAAAAATAATTGCAGGATACTTCAATACACCACTCTCCTCTATAGACAGAACAAACAGACAGGAGATCAACAAGGAAATAGAGATGTTAAATGACTTGATGAATGAATTAGACCTAACAGACATATATAGGTCATTGTACCCCAAAGCTCAAGGATATACATTCTTCTCTAGTGCTCATGGAACATTTTCCAGGATAGATCATGTTCTGGGGCACAAAAGAGGTCTTTATGAATTTAAAAATACTGAAATTATTCAAAGCACTTTCTCTGATCACAATGGGATGAAGCTAGATGTCAATACACCAGAGAACAAGAACATTAACAAATATATGGTGATTAAATAACACCTCTTAAACAACCAGTGGGTCAAGAAGAAACTGCTAGAGAAATCAGTAGGTATCTGGTGATGAATGAAAATGAGAATACAAACTCATAAGAACTTATGGGACGCAGCAAAGGCTGTGCTGAGAAGGAAATTTATTACCCTAAATTCCTATATCAAAAAACAAGAAAGAGCAAAAATCAAGGACTTAACAGCATACCTGGAGGAACTTGAGAAAGAACAGCAAACTAACCCCAAAGCAAACAGAACAAGAGAAATAACAAAGACTAAAGCAGAGATAAATGAATGGGAGAACAAAAGAACAATAGAAAGAATCAATAAAATCAAAAGTTGGTTCTTTGAGAAAATCAATAAAATTGATGGGCCATTACCAAGACTAACAAACAAAAAAAGAGAGAGAATACAAATAAACAAAATCAGAAATGAGAAGGGGTGCATTACCACAGACCCTGAAGAAATAAAAGAAATCATAAGAGGATACTATGAACAACTATACACCAACAAACTAGAGAACTTAGATGAAATGGACAAATTCCTGGAGGTGCAAAAACAAGCTACACTGACTTAAGAAGAAATAGAAGACCTCAACAAACCAATCACAAGTATAGACATTCACTCAGTCATCAAAAACCTTCCTTCAAAGAAGAGCCCAGGGCCAGATGGCTTCACAGGGGAATTTTATGAAACATTCCATAAAGAACTAACACCAACCCTGCTTAAACTTTTCCACAAAATTGAGGAAAAAAGAACTCTACCTAACTAATTTTAAGAAGCTAATGTCATTTTAATGCCAAAACCAGGTAAAGATGCTATAGGAAAGGAAAACTACAGACCAATCTCCCTAATGAACATAGATGCAAAAATCCTCAGTAAAATATTAGCAAATCGAATCCAACAGCACGTTAAAAGAATTATACACCAAGACCAAGTGGAGTTTATACCAGGAATGCAAGTGTGGTTCGACACAAGAAAATCAATTAATGTAATACAGCACATGAACAAATCGAAAGGGAAAAATCACATGATCATCTCGACTGATGCCAAAAAAGCATTCGACAAAATTCAGTATCCTTTTCACATAAAAACATTCCAAAAGATAGGAATCATAGGTAACTACCTCAGATATGATAAAGGGAATATATGAAAAACCAATAGCCAGCATCGTATTCAATGGAGAGAGACTGAAAGCTTTGTCACCTCTATTATTCAACGTGGTGCTAGATGTTATAGCCAGAGCAACCAGGCAGGACAAAGAAATAAAAGGCATCCAAATTGGAAAGGAAGAAGTAAAACTCTCTTTATTTGCAGATGATATGATACTATACTTGGAAGACCCTGAGAAATCTACAGCAAAGTTACTTGAGCTAACAACAATTCAGCAAGGTAGCAGGATATAAAATTAATGTGCAGAAATCAGTAACATTTCTGCATGTAAGTAAATTCTTCCATGCTGTGAGTCTCCCCACTGGTGGTAACACAAACCCTCTCTACTAGGAATAAGGGAAGGAGAGCTTATCCAACTTCTAACTGCTAATTTGATTAACAAATTTGAACTGCTGAATACAAGCTCTGAGTACAGATAAAATTACAAGGCAAACACAGAAGAAACTGGGAGGTCTCTCCCCAGCAGCAAGGAGATGGAGCTGGTGAAAAAAGAGCAGAGGCTTTCAGAGTTGGCTGAGCTTAGGAAAAGGGCTATGCCCTAAGAAAAGTGGCCCATAGAGCTGGGTACCAACTCTGACTCACAATTGGTGAACTGGGAGGATTGGGGACCAGCTCTGAAAAGGATTTTTTTCCCTTTTCTTTCTTTCTTTTCTTTTTTATGGGGGTGGGGGTGGGAGGATCTATTAAAGAAAAGCAGTAGGCATTCTGTGTTTTCAGTACTGCCCCAGGAAAGGGAAGAATTAAGGATTGATAGAGACAAAGAAGCTAATCAGGTGAACAAGATAGTTCCCTAAAGAGCATATCTTCCCCAAGAAAAGGGAGGCAGAGCCTAGCACAAGTAGAGACTCTCACTCAGAGAATTTAGACCCCTGGGGCTGAATATCATCATCAATTTCAACCTACCAAAAGTAGAGACCTGCGCTATCTCAAACATCTTTCCAGCAGGGGGCAAAGGGGGGCTGCTGGACAGAACTGTAACTTTTCCAGCAGAGAACAGAAGGCTAAAGACTGGCTGCCCTCCTCAGAAAAAGAGGGGGGTAGGGCAAGGCCTAACACACGCTGTGAATGTTATTTAGATAATTCAGACCCTAGGAGCTGGAGGACAGAAACAGTTTAAGCCTGCTTTCAGTCCCAGCCTCTGTCTCAACCATGCCCCTGGCAGGGACAGGGATCTGCTGAGAATAAAGGTTCACTACCAATTTCCACCACTGGGGAGCAGCAGGCTGACAAGTGCCATTTCTGGGACAGAACAGGAAAAGCACAAAATTAAGCATCATGGAAAGACTGACACCCTACTAGGTATCATCCACAGGGAAACTTCATACTGATTGTACCCTCTTTATGAGTCCTGGGCCTTCCTGGTCTGGGAAAATCTGATTGGGATTTGATCCTATTTGGGGAGATCTTCATCCCAGAGCCAGACCTCCAGGTAAAAGTTGCTAGAGGTAAAGAAAGGAGTGTTCAAAACATATAGAGGCAAAAAAAAAAAAAAAAAAAAAGCAAAGTAAAATAAGCATTGCATAAGGAGGAAGAGGGAAGAAAAATGAACATTCCATAAGGAGGAAGAGGGAAGAGAGAGCTTTATTCTGGGGGTGAAACTGTCGCACACAGACAAAAAGGGAAATCTAAAAAACAAAAAAAAATAAAAAAAAAACCCAACACTTCTATATAAGGCAGGGCAAAAACCAGAAAAATAAGAGCTGAAGAATACCAATCAATTAAACAGACTCTATGCTAGAGGTCTAGAATAAACTAAAGAGAATATCAAAGAACAGAAAGAAAACAAAGCTAAACAACAAGAAAACCCTACACAAAAGAGAGAAAACAACCTCTAGAATAAATTAAGCACGAAAAACAGATGCCTAGACACCAGCAAAAAAGTCATGAGTCTAGGAAACATGAAGATATGGCTCAAAGGAAGAAACCAACACTGTAAATGAGCACAGGAGTTGAAACAACTAGTTAAAAAATGTTCAAATAAATCTTCTAAATCAGTTCAGTGAGTTGAAGGGAAATGT
Source organism: Tamandua tetradactyla (assembly GCF_023851605.1). NCBI lineage: Eukaryota > Metazoa > Chordata > Mammalia > Pilosa > Myrmecophagidae > Tamandua > Tamandua tetradactyla. The sequence continues at coordinate 135,881,404 of NC_135331.1, forward strand.
GGCAAAAGAGATGAAGGATATAAAAAAGACACTGGGTGACCATACAGAAGAACTCAAAAGCTTACAAAAACAAATAGCAAAAAATAAAAAGAGGCAGATTTTGTAAGAATGAAAGGCACAATAAAAGATATGGAAAACACAATGGGGGCATACAAGAGCAGATTTTAAAAGGCAGAAGAAAGGATTAGTGAACTAGAGGACAGGATATCTGAAATCCTACACATAAAATAACAAATAGGGAAAAGAATGGGAAAAATATGAGCAGGTCCTCAGGGAATTGAATAACAACATGAAGTGCACAAATATATGTTGTTATGGTTGTCCCAGAAGTAGAAGAGAAGGGAAAAGGGGAAAAAGGGAACAGAAAGAATCATGGAGGAAATAATCACAGGAAATTTCTCAATCCTTATGAAAGACATAGACTTAGAGCTACAAGAAGCACATTGTACTCCAAACAAAACAGATCCAAGTAGGCTACTCCAAAACACATACTAACCAAATTATCAAATGCCAAAGACAAAGAGAGAATTTTGAAACCAGCAAGAGAAAAGCGACTGATTGCATACAAATGAAGATCAATAAGATTAAGTGCTGATTTCACAGCAGAAACCATGGAGGTAAGAGACAGAGCTATGATATAATAAAGACAATGGAAGAGAAAATGCCAACCGAGAATAATATATCCAGCAAAAGTGTCTTTCAAAAGTGAGGGAGATCGTACAGCACCTGTTAAAAGCACTGAAAAAGTGATCAGACTTCAATTAGAGATACGAATGAAGATGATCTTGTTAGGACTAAGGCAAAGCAGAATAAAGGGTAAGGAGTAATATTGAATAAATATTAAAACTTCAACTTCTGTGTGAGGCCAAAGAAAGATATGTGTATTTGATGAAAAATTTATATTTTTGGTAGCACAATATCTAATTTAACTTGTATAATCAGCTTATTCAAATTACCATAATCACATAGACTCTTGAATAGGGAGTGAGTTTGTTAGTTTGTTTAGGTTAGTGTGATGCCCCAATATACCCCAGAGTAATCTGGACAGAAGACAAAAAAGTATTTGCAAAGTTCCCTTAAAGAACTGAAAAAAAAAGTGGCAATATGCAACTTCCCCACCTGGGGAAGATATGAAACTTCTACAAGCATTGGGGACTGCCAAGTTGATGGGACAGGACTTTGATCTTGGGGCTTGCCCTCATGAAACTTATTCCTGCAAAGATAAATTTAAGCCTACTTATGATTATGCCTAAGAGTCACCTCTTTTGCCTAAGAGAACCTCTTTTTTTGCACCGTTGTGGCTTCTTTCTCTAAGCCAACTCTGAAGGTGACACTCCCAGCAGTTTAATCTCCCTGGAAATGTGGGACATGACTCCTAGAGATGAGCCTGGCTCTAGCATCATGGGATTTAGAAAGATTCTTGACCAAAAGGGGGAAGAGAAATGAAACAAAATAAAGCTTCAATGGCTGAGGGATTTCAGAGCTGAGAGTTCATTCTACAGGCTATTCTAAAAAAAAAAAACAGTAACATTTCTATACACAAGCAATGACCTAACTGAGGAGTCAGTTAAGGAATAAATTCCATACAAAATAGCAACTAAAAGAATCAGGTGCTTAGGAATGAATTTAACAAGGGATATAAAGGACTTGCACATAGAAAATGACATGACATTGTTAAAAGAAATCAAAGGAAATTTTAAATAAGTGGAAAGATGTTCCCTGCTCATGGACAGGAAATCTAAATATAGTTAAGATGTCAATTCTCCCCAAATTGATATACAGATTCAACACAGTACAAATCAAAATTTCAACAACCTACTTTGAAGATTCGGAAGCGTTAATTACCAAATAGATCCCAAATAGCTAAAAGCATCCTAGAAAAGAAGAACAAAGTAGAAAGATTCATACTCCCTAACTTTAAAACTTATTATAAAGCCATAGTGGTCAAAACAGCATGGTAACTGCCACAAAGATAGAAGCATTGATCAATGGAATTGAATTGAGAGTGCAGAAATAAACCACCAAATCTATGGTCAACTGATTTTTGACAAGGCCCCCAAATCCTCTGAACAGCAACAAAATAGTCTTTTCAATAATTGGGCATGGAAGAACTGGATAACAATAGCCAAAAGAACGAAAGAGGACCCCTATCTTAAACCCTATGCAAAAATTAACTCATAGTGGGTCAAACACCTAAATAGATGAAATAGCACCATAAATTTTCTAGAATAAAATGTAGGGAAACATCTTCAAGAAGCAGTAATAGGAGGTACCTTCCTAGACTTTACACCCAGAGCACAAGCAACAAAAGAAAAAATAGATAAATGGGAACTCCTCAAAATCAAATCCTGTGCACTTCAAAAGACTTTGTCAAAAGGTGAAGAGGCAGCCAACCCAATGGGAAAAAAATTTGGAAATCACATATCAGATAAAGGTTTGATATACTGTATATACAAAGAAATCATATAACTCAACAACAAAAGACCAAGCAACCCAATTATAAAATGGGCTAAAGATATGAATAGGCATTTTTCTGAAGAGCAAATACAGATGGCTCAAAAGCACATGAAGATGTGTTCATTTTCACTGGCTATAAGGGAAATGCAGATGAAGACAACAATGAGATATCACCTCACACCTACAGAATGGCTATTATTAAACAAATAGGAAACTATAAATGTTGGAGAGGATGTGGAGAAACTGGGACACTTATGCACTGCTAGTGGGAATGTATCATGGTGCAGCCACTATGGAAGACTGTTTGGCGGTTCCTTAGGAAACTAAATATTGAGTTGCCCTATGACCTAACAATAGCCCTACTTGGTATATACCCAGAAGAGCTGAAAGCAACAACACAAACAGACATTTGCATACCGATGTTCAGAGAACCATTATTGACAATTGCCAAAAGATGGAAACAAACCAAATGCCCATCAACAAACGAGTGGATCAACAAAATGTGGTATATACATGCTGTGGTAGCTAGATTCAGTTGTCAACTTGGCCAGGTGAAGGCACATAGTTCTGTTGCTGTGGACATGAGCCAATGGTACATGAACCTTATCTGTTGCTAGATCTGCAGTCGATTAGGAGGCGTGCCTGCTGCAATGAATGACGTTTAACTTCATTGGCTGGTGCTTAAACGAGAGAGCGCAACATAGCACAGCCCAAGCAGCTCGGCATTCCTCATCTCAGTACTCGCAGCTCAGCCCAGGCCTTTGGAGATGCAGAAAGAAGTCACCCTGGGGAAAGCTGTTGGAACCCAGGGGCCTGAAGAGAAGGCCAGCAGAGACCATCCTGCGCCTTCCCATGTAAGAAAGAACCTCAGTTGAAAGTTAGCTACCTTTCCTCTGAAGAACTAACAAAATAAATCCCCTTTTATTAAAAGCCAATCCATCTCTGGTGTGTTGCATTCCGGCAGCTAGCAAACTAGAACACATGTGATGGATTATTATGCAGCAGTAAGACAAAATGATGTCCTGAAGCACAGGAAAAGATGGATGAGCCTTGAGGACACATTGCTGAGTGAAGTTAACCAGACACAAAAGGATAGATACCGTATGATTCCACTTTTATGATGAGCATAAAGGTATAATCAGAGGCTTAAAATAAAAATATAGGGGACTTACAGATACACAGCAGCTAGAGATGGGTGAACCTTTAGCTAATGAGGTTGAACTCCACTGTAAGGGAATAGATAGGATTGAAGGTGGTTCTCTAGTGGTTCTGCAAGCAATATTACCATATTGAAGATGAACAAGATTGAAAGGGGTTGTATAGACCTATGTGTCCCACTGATTAACACAAGAAATATGAATTCTTGCAAGAATTACTTAAAAGACATCACTCATGTATAAAGAGTGCTTAAGTCCCGGGTACAGGGGGAAAACTGTTATTGCCTGCTATGAGCTGTGTTCAAAAGGAAACTACCAGCACTACCACAGAAACAGCCAAGCTAAATAATGGTGGGAGGGACAAGAGTTAAGAGGAAGTTTAGATTTCCTACTTGGTGAAGGTGTGTTTATTGGTTTTCCTTCTCTTGGGAAGGATGAAATTATCTAAAATTAAGAAGGATGATGGACTGTGGACTTTGGGTCCATGATGAACAATGAATGCACGTGGCTGAATGATGCACTGATGGAGAAGTAGATTGGCAAACAATGGTGTATACTTATGAATGAAGATTGTGCTGCTACAAAAAGGAACAAAGTAATGAGGCATGCAATGATGTAAATGAATATGTGGGACATTTGGTGAGATAAAATAAGACAGAAACAAAAGAACAAAAATGGTATGGTCATCTATAGCAAATGCTTCTAAGAAAACAGGGGACTATATTGCAAGCTTTTAGAGCAGATACATTAAGTCTGGAGTGGTGATTATTATTTCTGGATTTTGAGAGGCTGTTTTTATATATAATCTGATATTTAGAGATAAGAATGAAGCCGAACAGGTTGGGGTTAAAGTAATTCAGAACATAGGGGTAAAGAAGACAGTGTCTATATTTTAGAACCATATATACCCTTAGAAACCATTAGAAGAAAGGTTTATTTTGTCTGGAACTGAAATTTTATGCAGTACATAATCTAATTCAGCCTATCTGTATAGCTCATTTGAACAACTGAAATACAGGGAGCCCTGAATAAGAAAGTCGTTTCTTAATTCTGTATAGATTATAATGCCTGGATACATCCTACAGTATATTAAGCAGATAATCAAAAAGTACTGGCAAAGGTCCCCTGAGGGAGGGGAGAAAAATCCAGAATGATTAAACCTTGCCATCAGGGAATCCCCTGATACTGTGTCAAACTTTAGGGACACCCAAATCAATAGGCCATGAAGTTGATCATTATTAGGCTTATTCTTATGAGGCTTATGTAGGCAGCAGAGAAGCTTCAGTAGACCCTGCTAACTATCAAAACCTGCCAACCCTGAACCAGGACCATTCCAGCCAATCCTAAAAAACACTTAGGGCAAATATAAAAGATTCCACATAGGTTCCACGCACTAGAGTAACTTTCCAGAGACCTACAACCTCCAGATGGGTCTCTGGTCCAGACATGTTCTGAAACCCAGCTCAGCCTCTACAGAGCATCAGATAGTTTCATCGCCCTACCCTATACTAGTGACAGATGCTTCCAATATGAAAAATTTAGAATTGCCATAGCCCAAATACCCCTAAAGAGAGGGATGGAAAAATCAAAGATGATGGTGGAGTTATACAAAGACAGGATTTAACAAATGAATATGAATGCTGAATCATTAAATTGATATCTCTTCTAGTCTTCAATATTTCAGAGCAGCTAGAAGTAAAAACCTAAAATTGTGAAATTGTAGCCCATGTCAATCTCTGAAATATGTTCTACAACTTATGCTTTGAAATTTGTAGCTTTTTTGTATATATGTTATTTTTTTACAAAAAAAGAAGGAAAAAAGTCGATTGTGATGATAAAAAAATATTTAAAACCTCTAGCTTCCTATATTCTGGAGCAGTTGGAAATAAAAATATGAGAGGATCATATGGTAGCCCATGACAAACTCTGGGATCTGTCCTGTAACTACTTGGTGAAGAGTGCTTTGAAAACTATTGCTTGTTTATTTCTTTGCTTTGTATATATGTTACACTATACAATAAAGTAAGTTTAAAAAAATAATAAAAAATAAGAAAGTCTAGTACCCCTTAACTTTTCAGAAACCTACAACCTCCAAATAGGTCCCTGGACCAGATAAGTCTTGAAACCTAGAGAGTTCAGCCTCTCCCGAAGATCAGTTAGTTCCATCTCCCTACCCCAAATTATTGACAGCCCTTTCCAACATGAAATTTTTAGAATGGCCTCTGACTTCAGACCATGAGATTCTTAATGCATACCATTAAGAATATAAATGAAAATTAAAATAACAATTAGAAAATAAACATTATCTACCAAGTTAGCAAATGTTAAAAATAAATAATACCAAGTACTGGCAATCATGGACAAATAACTAGGTAAAAAAAAAAAAACACAAAAAACCTGTCTATCTATCTATCATTACTCACCTGTTTCGAAAGCAATTTGATGGCATACATCAAGAGACTTAAAAAGGATTTATACCCTGATAACTTATCAATGGTAAGCGTGTAATAGGCAGTTATTGCAAGGTATTTTTTAATTCTATGAACAGCAAGTAGGCAAATAAAATACCTACAAATACAACACTTTGTTTCAAATGTACAGTTTATAAAATACAAATTCAATTTTAACATCCTTACACTTGGCCTAATAATTCCATTTCCTAATTAATGAGGGAAATGTTATAAATACATTCTTTACAGCATTATCTCAAAATTATGATTATGAAGCCAACACAAGTATTAAAAAAAAAAAGAGAGCATCAACATTTATGCATCATGTGGAACTGAGCTAAGGTATACTGGGTCATACAAAAATAGAAATGTTAGATAAAATAAAGTGATAACAGGAACAGAAATAACCAATTCTAAAAGAAAGGCAGAGATTCTTGTGCTAGAAATGGAAGTGAGAAATGCAAATCGCTGTGGACCAATAACAGCCCACAAGAACATGACCTAAATATAAATTAAACTCCAGAGGCTGAAAGCTAGGGGTCTAGCCCTACCAGGGAACTGTGATATGTCTTGGGCTTAGGTGAAATCACAGTGGGTAATTAAATCCTTAGAGTCCTTTAAGAGGTAAACATTTTGGAAAAAGCTTAGAGCTGACACAGAGACATTTAGAGATGCAGAAAGAAAACATCCCCAGGGAAGATTTTGAAACCAGAAGCCGAAGGACCAGCAGTTGCCAGCCACATGCCCTCCCAGAGAAACTTTTCTTGAATCCAAGGTATCTCTCTCTGGATGCCCTAGCTTGGACATTTTTATGGCCTTAGAACTGTAAACTTGTAACTCAATAAATTCCCTTTATAAAAACCAACACATTTCTGGTATATTGCATTTCTGACAGTATTAAACTAAAACAATTCTTATCTGAGAGAAGAGGACTAAAACACTCCAGCTATGATATGTCAAGGACTAGAAAAGAGGACTGCCTTCTTTCCTGAGTTCTAGGTATAAGAAAAAGTTCCTGTGAGCAATAAAAACTCCAGCTCTATGTCATTTACAGGCATGACATCTAAATTTATATTACCAATGTGGAATGAGGAAATTAACTAAAAAACTGATCTATTACTACTGAAATCCCCAAGGAGAAATCAAGTAACACTTTGGCCAAGGGATAAAAATTAACATCACCAGAGAAACAAGTGCTAGAGAAAAATGTGGAAAAAGAAATGTACCTATTTACTGTTGGTAGGGAAGCTGAGAGGTGCAGCACCTCTGGAGGGCAGTGTAGTGGTTCCAAAGGAGGCTAGGGGTGAGTTGCCGTATGATCTTGCAACCCCATTGTTAGGTATATATCTGGAGGAACTGAGAGTGGGGACATGAACGAACATTTGCACACTGGTGTTTATGGCAGCAGTGCTCATGATTCGCAATGGAAGGAAGTGGCCTAGCTGCCAGAATGTAATATATCAGAAACGGAATGGCTGTTAAAAAGGGGAATTTAATAAGGTGCTACTTTACAGTTCTAAGGCCAAGAAAATGTCCCAATTAAAACAAGTCTATAGAAATGTCCAATCAAAGGCATCCAGGGAAAGATACCTCAGTTTAAGAAGGCCAATGAAGTTCAGGATTTCTCTCTCAGGTGAGAAGGCACATGGCAAACAAGGTCAGGGTTTCTCTCTCACCTGGAAAAGCATGTGGTGAACACTGTGTCATCTGCTCGCTTTCTCTCCTGGTTTCCCTTCACGAAGCTCCCCAGAAGGCATTTTCCTTCTTCATTTCCAGAGGTCACTGGCTGGTAGACTCTGCTTCTCGTGGCTGTGATTCTGCTCTGCTCTCTCTGAATCTCCTTCATTCTCCAAAATGTTTCTTCTTTTATAAGACTCCAGAAACTTATCAAGATCCACCCAAATGGGTGGAGCCATGTCATCACCTAATCCAGTTTAACAACCCCTCTTGATTAAATCACATCTCCAGGGAGATGATCTGATTACAGTTTCAAACATCCAGTATTGAATAGGGATTATTCTGTCTTTATGAAATGTAATTTAGATTAAAACATGGCTTTTCTAGGGGACGTACATCCTTTCAAACCAGCACATGGCCTGAGGAATGGAAGGGGGAACTACAGTGTTTACATACAATAGACAACTGAGCAGTTGCAAGAAAGAATGAAGTTATGAAGCATACAACTAGATGAATGAATTTTAAGGACAGTAGATTGAATGAAATGTCAGAAACAAAAAGACAAATGTTATCATGCCTCACTCATAAGACTAACTATAATAATACAAACTCAGAGAATTGAAGTCAAGAGCATGGGTTATTAGGTTTGGGCCTATTGTAAAGTTTCCTAAATTGTAAGCTCTTACAGCAGTCACATATATTTGGGAGCTGTAACTGATATTTCTAAATTCAGAAGTACTGAGTTATTTGTTTATAACCTGTTCATTCCCTGAAACTTCAGGTATTTATAAGTCACCTGAAACTCAGAATTAAGAGTATTGAAACTATGAAAATCAGCATTACCCCATTCAGCAAAAGTAAAAAAGCTGAAAAAGTGATCAGACTTCATCTAGGGATATTAATGAAGCTGACTTGGTTAGACTAACATAAATTAGAAAAATGGGTAAAGGATGATATGGCCCTTATTTTCAAACTTCTGGGCATGACTAAAGGAAGAGATGTTTATTTGGTGCTACATTTATATTTTGGTTAGCACATTATCTAATTTAACTTGTAGGATCAGTTTACTTGAACACCACAACTACATGGAATGTTGAATAGGGTAAGAGATCTTTTGTACAGGCTAATGTGATACCCTGATATATTCCAGAGTAATTTGGGCAGAAAATAAAAATATGTTTGCAAATTCCCCTTGGGGGACTGGGGAGAAAGAAGGAAATATTCAAATTCCCCATCTGGGGAATTCCTATATTCTTGCAAGCAGGTAGGACAAACAATTCAACAGTCTGAGCCTCCAGTCTTGGGATCTGCCCCTATGCAGCTTATTCCTGCAAAAGAGAAACTAAGCCTACTGATAATTATGCCTAAGAGTCACCCCCAGAGAACTTCTTTTGTTGCTCAGATGTGGCCTCTTTCTCTAAGCGAACTTGGCAGGGAACTCACTGCCCTCCCCTACTACATGGGGCATGACTCCCAGGGGTATAAATCTCTCTGGCAACGTGGGACCTGACTCCTAGGGATGAGTCAGAACCTGACATCATGGGAATAAGAAAGCCTTCTTGACAAAAAAGGGAAGGAGAGAAATGAGACAAATCAAGTCTCAGTGGCTGAGAGATTTCAAACAGAGTCGAGAGGTTATTCTTACATATTGTATAGACATCACTTTTTAGTTTATGGTGCATTAGAGTGGCTACAGGGAAGTACCTGAAACTGTAGAACTGTGTTCCAAAAGCCTTGATTCTTGAAGAAGACTGCATAACTATACAGCTTTTATAATGTGACTCTGATTGTGAAAACCTTATGTCTCATATTCCTTTTATCCAGCGTATGGACAGTTAGGTTAAAAAAAATATGGATAAAAAATAAACAATAGGGGGAGATAATGGGTAAATATTGGGTAGATTGAAATATTGTGGGTCAATGAGAGGGAGGGGTAAGAGGTATGGGATTCATAGTTTTGTTTTGTTTTTTTCTTTTCATTTCTTTTTCTGGGATGATCCATATGTTCTAAAAATGATCATGGTGAAGAATACGTAACTCCATGATGAAAAAAAAAGAATCAACATCACTAATGAAGGTTAAATGAACATAAAATTATCTCCAAATTCAATATGTGGAGAAGAAAATATTTTCTATTCAGTACTCTGGCCAAGGATGAATCAATCACAATGAAACATCAGAAATATGCAAAATTAATAATGTTTTATTAAATGAAAATGTATTCTTCAAAACTGTGAATCCAAAAGGCAATGAAAATATGAAAATGCTCAAGATTTAAAAAGGCTAAGGAAACATGGACAGAGGAGAAGATTGTGGAAAGATAGCAGAGTAGGAATTTCAGAAATCAGTCTCTCTACCAAAACAGCTTTAAAACAATCAGGAACCATCTGAACGAACTATTTTGAAAATCTGGAGTCTAGTGGAACACTATGCAACTTCCAGGGGCAAGTGGGGAGAAACAGACTGGTAAATTATGATAAATACTGGTGAACTGTACTCTCCTGGCAGCAGCAACCATAGCCCATCCCCCAGTCTTGTAGCAGGCAGCAATAGGTTCCTCAACCGTGGCTCCTGCTATAGCTTGCTGGTGCCAGGGTGGGATATAAAAGACCAACTTCCCCAAGATCTGGGATTTGCTCACTGATTTTGATCAGCTACTTTAGTTAGCTGAGGGGCTTGGCCCTTCTCTGTGGACAGATACTGTTCCAAGGCAACTCAGGCCAAAGCAGCAGAAGAGACTTTAAGATAACACGTTTCCTCAAAACTATGAAAAGGGCTGCATTAACTGGGCAAGTGCCAAAGCAAGGAAACACAGCATCAAAAGCCTGACACACTTTCTGGCCCTTCTCTCACAACCTTCCCAGTGCAGTGTGGAGTTGGCCTGCACTTTCATTGGGTTCTCTAGCCTTCTTCTGCCTGGGAAACCCTGAACTAGGAAACTCTTCTCCAGTCACCTCCTCTCTCCTGTAATTTGCATTACAGGCAAAAGCAGCTTGAGACCACTAAAAAACATAAGAAACTATTAGAACAACAACCTAGGGCAAAGGCTTACCTGCTTTAAGTTTACAATAGTAGGAGAAAATCTATTTCATAGAGAGTAGAGGGGGACATTCAAATTCCTGTAAATCTGGGGGTGGGGTGGGGGATTCTAAGGCCACTAAGAGTCTCAAGTCTGGGATAAGATACAGTTCAGAAAAGAGAGGAAGGACTCTGCACTTCTCATTCATCTCAGGCTGACCTTTTTGATAAGAGGGCTCCTGGTGGTTTGAAAGGATGTGTGTACCCTAGAAAAGCCATGTTTTAATCCTAATCCCATTTTGTAAAGGCAGCTGTTTCTTCTAATCCCTATTCACTACTGTATGTCTTAAACTTTAATAAGATTATCTCCCTGAAGATAAGACTCAAGAGTGGTTGTTAAAGTGGATTAGGTGGAGACGTGTCTCTACCCATTTGGGTGGGTCTTGATTAATTTATTGGAATCCCATAAAAGAGGAAACATTTTGGAGAATGGGGGAGATTCAGAGAGAGCAGAGAACACTACAGCACTACGAAGCAGAGAGTCCACCAGCTAGCAAGTTTTGGAGATGAAGAAGGAAAATGCCTCCTGGGGAGCTCCAGCTAGCAGACGACACCGTGTTCACCATGTACCCTTCCAGCCAAGAGAGAAACCCTGACCATGTTTGCCATGTGCCTTTCCACTTGAGAGAGAAACCATGAACTTCATCAGCCTTCTTAAACCAAAGTATCCTTCCCTGGATGCCTTAGATTGGCCATTTCTATAGACTTGTTTTAATTGGGACATTTCTAGCAACTTATTAAATTCCTCATTTTAAAAGCCATTCTGTTTCTGATATATTGCATTCTGGCAGCTAGCAAACTAGAACAGGACTGAACTCTGAAGGAAAGCAAAGGCCAGTGCAAAGCCAATTTGTAAAGACTGTGAAAGGTGGTTCTGCATTTGTTTGTTGTTTTTGTTGGTGCCTGGCACTCAAGGAAATCTCTATCAATATACCAGCTGTATATAAAGTGAAAAAAACAGCGATGGGACTAAATCCTAGAGTTAACATGTTAAAGCATTAAAATGTACAGTGTGCAACAAAAGATTACAAGACAACAAAACAACAGATGAGGGCCCATCAAAGAAAGAGGATAAAAATCCAGAAAACATCAATGAAGAAGACCAGACTGGATATACCAAAGACTTTAAAAATATGTTCAAGCAGACAAGTAAAACATATGGATTAAAAATAAATAAATAATAGGGGGAACAAATGTTAAAATAAATTTAGTAGATTGAAATGCTAGTGATCAATGAAAGGGAGGGTAAGGGGTATGGTATGGCATGTATGAATTTTTTCCTGTTTATTTTTTTGAATTGATGAAAATGTTCTAAGAAATGATTATGATGATGAATATACAACTATGAGACATTGTGAGTTATTGATTATACATCAAGAATGGAATGATCATATGGTAAGAATGTTTGTGTTTGTTGTTATATTGAATAAAAAAAAAACATGTTCAAGAACGAGAAGGAAAATACAGAGAAAGAACTACATGATATCAGGAAAACAATGAATGAAGAATATGAGAATCTCGATAAGGAGAAAGAAAATTTTAAAAGGAACCAATGAGAATATTTTAGTTTCCTAGGCTGTTCAGGCAAAATACCACAAAATGGGTCAGGTTTATTCGCTCATGGTCTGAAGCTGAGAAAAAGTCCAACCTAAGGTGTCAACAAGGTGATGCTTTCTTCCTGAAAACTGTGGCGTTATGGGCTGGCTGCTGGTGATTCTCTGTACTTAGCTTGCAACATGGCAAAGCACATGGCAGCCTCTTCTAGTCTCTCCCGTCTCTTTCAGGTTCCATTGTTATTCAGCTTCTCGCTTCCTGTGGCTTTCTCTCACCCTGTATGAATGTCATTCCGCTTATAAAGGACTACAGTATTAGGCTTAAGACCCATGCTGATTGAGTTTAGCCATACCTTAACTGAAATAACCTCATCAAAATGTCCTACTTACAATGGGCTCATACCTTCAGAATGGATTAGATTTAAGAAGATGTTTTTCTGGGGTACATACAGATTCAAACCACCACAGAGAACTACTGAAGACTACAATAACTGAAATGAATAATTCTCTATAGGGTTTTGTTCTAGTTTGCTAGCTGCCAGAATGTACGATACCAGAAATGGAATAGCTTTAAAAAGGGGAATTAAATAAATTGCTAGTTTACAGTTCTAAGGCTAAGAAAATGTCCCAATTAAAGCAAGTCTATAGAAATGTTCAATCTAAGGCATCCAGAGAAATATACCTGGAATGGGTAAAGACACATCTCCACCTAATCTAGCTTAATACCCACACTTGATGGAGTTACATTTCCATGGAGATAATCTAATTAAAGTCTCCAACATACAGTACTGAATAGGGATTAGAAGAAATGGCTGCCTTTACAAAATGGGATTAGGATTAAAACATGGCTTTTCTAGGGTACATAAATCCTTTCAAACCAGCACAGGTTTCAGTAGTAAACTGGTGCTGGCAGAAGGAAGAATCAACAAAGTCAAGACAAGACCACTGAAATGAGTTAGGTTAAGGAACAGAAAGTAAACAAACAAAAAAATTAGAAAAAGTAGAAAATAGCCTAAAAGACCAGAACAATGGGACACCATCAAGTGCAACTGATGGGAATTCCAGAAGAAGAAGAAAGAATGTGGCAGAAGGAATTACCAAAGAGAAGAGAGAACAGGGCAGAAGAAATAATCAAAGAAAACTTTCTGAACTTAGCAAAAGATGTGAATATGCACATCCAAGAAGCCCACCAAATACCAAACAGGACAAATGTTAAGAAAAGTATGCCCAGACACACAGTAGTCAAATTGCCAAATACAAAGTACTAGGAGAAAGTTCTAAAAACTTCATGAGAAAAGCAAGGGAATCTCAATAAGATTAAGTACTGATTTCTCATCAGAAACCATATAGACAAGAAGGCAAGTGGATGAGAAAAAACAATTTCCAATCAAGAATTTTAAATCCAGTAATACTATCTTTCAAAAATGAGGGAGTAATTAGAACATTTCCAGATAAACAAATGCTGAGGGAGTTTGATCACCACTAGACCTGCCCTACAGGCAATGCTAAAGGAAGTACTTCAGACTGAAAGGAAGGGACATTATTTGGTGAATCAAAGCAACAGAAAGAAATAAAGACCTCAAGTAAAGGTAATCAAATGTGTAACTGTAAATGCCAGTACTACTATATTGTATTTTTTGGTAGGTAACTCCACTTTTTACTTCTTACTGGTTCAAAAATGCAAATGCATAAATAGTAATGATAAATCCATAATTTGGAAAATACAATGTATAAAGACAATTTATAACAAGAACAAGAAATAAGTGGGAGGGTAGAGGGGTACAGGAACATGGTAAGTGTATGCTTCTTAAGTTGTTATCAAATCAAACATGAATGTTATAGATTTAGGGTGTTTAATTGTATCCCTATGGTAATCACGAAAAAAATAAGAAAAACATATATGGAAAGAAATAAGAGGGGACCCAAAATGGCACAATACTAAAAAAAAAAAGTTAATATGAAAGTAGGCATTAACAAAATAATCAAGGGACAAAAAAGATTTGAGACCTACAAATATGATGTAGCAAAATGGCAGAAGAAAGTCCTGTACTATTCAGTAGATACTTTAAATGTAAATGGATTAAACTCCCCAGTCAAAAGGCAGAGATTGGCAGAATGCATTAAAAAATATAGCCCAAATATAAGCTGCATACAAAAGACTTACCAAAAGCTCAAAGACACAGTTAGAATGAAAGTGAAAAGATGAAAAAAAATTTACCGAGCAAGTAGTAACTAAAGAGCTGGGGTAACTAAAATATTATCAGATAATATGGACTTTAAGACAAAACAAGAGGGACAAAAAGGTCAACATACACTGCTAAAGGGGTCAATTCAACAAGAAATCTTAACAGTTATAAATATATATGCACCTAATGGCAGAGTCCCTAAATATAGGAAGCAAATATTGACAGATTTGAAGGGAAAAATAGATGATTCTACATTAATAGTAGGGGATGTTTAATAATGGATAGAACATCTAGACAGAATATCAACAAGGAAATAGAAGATTTGATTGATACTCTAAACCAACTAGACCAAATAACCATGTTTTGGTTTGCTAAAACTGCTGGAATGCAATATACCAGAAATGGAATGGCTTTTAAAAAACGAATTTATTAAGTTACAAGTTCACATTCTAAGGGCATAAAAATGTACAAACTAAGGCATCCAGAAAAAGATACCTTGACTCAGGAAATGCCAATGTATGTGACATGGGGAGGCATGTGGCTGTTATCTGCTGGTCCTTGTTCCGGTTCTACTGCTTCTAGCTTCTGATGCCAGTGGTTTCTTCTCTAAGTATCTGTGAGCCTTCACTTAGCTGCTCCAGGACTCAACTCTGGGTTCTGGCTTGCTTAGCATCTCACAGAAAGGCACATGGCAATGTCTTCAGGTTTCTGCATCTCCAAACCTTCATGTCTAGGCATCTGGACTCTCTATCAGCATTTCAAGCATCTCCAAATGTCTGCATCTCTGTTGGCTCTGAAGCAACTGTGTTTTCTCCAAAATGTCTCCCCTTATAAAGGACTAGAGTAAACTAATCAAGACCCAACTTGAATAGGCAGAGCCACATCTCAGCTAATCAAAAGGCCATACCCACAATTGGGTGTGCCACATCTCCATGGAGTAATCTAATCAAAGGACACACCCACAATTAAGTGGGTGAATTTCTATGAAAAAAATCTAATCAAAGGTTTCCACTCTACAATGTTGAATCAGGATTAAAGAACATGGGGTACAAAACACTTTCAAACTAACACAGACATACACAGAACACTTCACACAAAAGCAACAGAATAAACATCTTTCTCTAGTGCACATGAATCATTCTACAGGATAGATCATATGTAAAGTTACAAACAAGTCTCAACAAATTTAAAAATATTGAAATCATACAATGGGTCTTCTCCAGCCACAATGGAATGAAGTTACTAATCATAACAGAGGGAAAAATGGAAAATTCAGAAATTAAACAATGCACTCTTAAATAACCAATGGGTCAAAGAAGAAATCACAAGGAAAATTAGGAAACATCTTGAGGTAAATGAAAATGAGAAAAAAAAAAAATCCCAAAGTTATGGGATGCAGCAAAGGCAGTGTAGAGAGGGAAATATAGAGCTCTAAATCTTTATACTAATTAAAATAAAAGATCTCAAATCAGACATCTAACCTCAAAACTGGAGGATCTAGATAGGGAAGAGTAAATGAAAACCAAAGCAAGCAGAAGGAAGGAAATAACAAAGATTAGAGCGGAGAAAAATGAAATCAAGAATTAAGGAAAAAAAACACAGAGAATCAACAAAAATAAAAGTTGGTTCTTTGAAAAGAACAAAAAAATCAACAAACCCTACCTAGACTGACAAAGAAAAAAGAGGAAACATATAACTAAAATCAGAAATGAAAGGTGGAGAGATTACTATTAACCGCACAAAAATAAAATGGATTAAAATATAAACAACTATATGCCAACAAATTAGATAACCTAGACGAAGCGGACAAATTTCTTAAAGCACACAAACTACCTACACTGACTCAAGAAGAAATAAAAGATCTCAACAGATCAATAGCAAGAGATTGAATCAGCAACTAAAAACCTCCTTACAAATAAAAGCCCAAGACTAGATGACTTTGCTGGTGAATTTTACTAACCGTTCCAAGAAGTAACACCAGTCCTGCTCAAACTCTTCCAAAAAAAATGAAGAGGATGGTACACTTCTCATTAAAAATAGAATTTAACTTTAGTTACTCCAAAGAAAACTATTATTCAGCAGCATTCTTTAGAAACTTCATATTAACGAATAGCCAAAAAATGACTTTTAAAAAATATTTTACTGAGCCAGGGACTTCTACTTCTAGGGATACCTGTGTATATATGCAAAGCTCAATGCCATGCATCTTTTATACTACCCCAAAACAAGAAACCAATATTAGTAAGGGAAGAGGTCAATATATTATATCTACAAACTGGAATAATGTGCAGCCTTTAAAAAGAAGGCAGATTTTATGTGTGAGAATATACATATATACATACATAGAAATATACTCATTAATACACCTATACAATGATATGTAGAGTGCCAAAATATGCTTCTCAATGGGGTAAGAAAGATACCAAGCACCTCTTTTGTGGTTAGAGGGTTAAAAAAAAGAGGACACACACACACACACACACATATATATATATACACACACACATGTGTGTGTGTATGCATGCTCCGAAAATTTCTTAACAGTGGTAGCTTCCTGGAAGGGGTCTATGAGTATAACATAGAAGGGCAAGTGTATTACTTTAATTTTTCGGTGCTTGTATTACTTTTTTCTTTTAATTTTTTTGTGTCCCCCTACATATATGCATTTATATATACACAGAGAGGCAGATATGCGATATGTATAAGATAAGGAAGTTTGTTCACAACAGTTTTTTTTTTTGGTGGGGGTGCATGGGCCAACAATCAACCCAGGTCTCTGGCATGGCAGGCGAGAACTACCTGTGTACCCCAACTTTTTAATAGAAAAATTATTATTTTAAGTATTAAAACTCACTTTAATGATTATTCTATCTAAATGGGCAGTTTCTAAGGACCTTGCAAAATTTATTTTCTGAAATGGTTTTAAATTTTATCCTTCAATCACAGATCTCCTAAATTTCACTGTGAATCTTTTCCCTCAAGAAATGGTAATGTGTGTGTGTAAAATAAATAAAATCTAGCCAACTGTTTGGATTATACATTAATTATAATGTATAATTTTAATTTACACATTATAAAATTTTACTCATAAAATTTAATTATAAATTTCATTAAAATTTAATTATAAATTTAAATTTTAAATTAAAATTTAATTATAAATTTAATTTATACATTAATTTTAATGTATAATTTTTAATTATACATTAAAAATTAGTAGGATCTAAATGAATGAGATTTTACTTTATAAGCAGTTCCCTTTGTCAACACTAGGACTCTTTCATCTCTCCAATATTGAATAATAGGCCTGAGAGAGGACTTAACATTTTGGGAAACAAATATGGTCTACTGTGCTAAGAACACTTTGGGTACATAAAAGGCTTAAAAGTATGAATTAAGATTCACCAGATTCAGAACTGAAAGGGGCCTCAAAAGTTTTTCAATTGAATTTCTCAGGTGAAGCAACTGAAACCTGGTAGGTAAGAGAGCTGCACAGAGTTAAGAGAGCTGCTCAGAGCTGATCTCCTAGTTTGAGATTATTATTCTGTCCTATTTGTTAGAAATAAAACAGATTACGTAGGTGAGGCAAAGGCAGGGCTTCTGGATATGTGCTTCTGAAGGGTGAAAAGGCAGAAAACCTTTTAGAGCAGGTACCTTTTAGCCACTAAAAGTAAGGTATTGGAAAAGTTCAAGTAAAGGGGACTTATCACCACTAATTAATTTCCAGTCACATTACTCGGTCCAATATGAGAAAGCTTAATTCTAGTTCTGAATAAACTAAGGCTAAAGGGAAGATAATGCTGAATTAATGCTTACTTTTGAAAATGGCTTACAGTGGGGTGGGGGGTCAATATCATATTTATCAATGAGAAACACTTAAATACCTACTTGAGGGCAGCTCTATAATCAAGGGAATTGGAATGCCAATTTCTTACAGGAAAATCTGTCAAGAGAAAAAGAAGTCTATCCAAACTTCCTCTGACAGCTCCAAGATACTGAGGCTACTCAAATCATTTCCCCAAATCTTGAGAATTTCTAAAGTGGCAAGAGAAACTTTTGTTAATATTTTCATTGTTTTTCAGATAAGGTAATTCTCTCTGTGCCAATTCAATATTAAAATAAGAGTTGGATTTTTTATGCACTGCATATATATATATATTACAGTTTACTGGAGTTCTTTTAATAATCTGTGTATGCTATTACATTTATTGCCTTTCCATAAAACTTAGGAGATAATTTTCCATTTAATGATTACAGATTCTAATAATGATAACAATTCGTATTTGCTTTATGGCATACTGTTGATTGATATGATTAACCTGCTACTGCATCCTTGGCAGGACAGCAACCCTAACTATAAGTCTTTCAAGTCTTTTTTTATGAGAGTTTGGGATAAAACTGGTATCTAATCTTCAGTCCCTTAGAGGCCAGTCCCAGGCTCAGCAAGCAATAGTGCAATTTGCTAGTCACTATAAGAAACTGCATACTGGGGAATCGCTAATGAAATTGCTAACTAAGGAACTGGTTATATTAAATCAGTGATTTTCAAAGAGTGGCATGGGGATCCAAAAAGGACCCTGAGACACTTTGGGGATCTGCAATATTTTACAATAATACAATAAGACATATTATTTGTCGTTTTCACTCTTATTGTCTCATGAGTGTAGAGTGGAGTTTTCTGAAGGTTCTATAATATATTGTATAAGGAAATGTGTCAACATATGAAAAATCTACAAAACTTGATAAGCCAATACTTTCCAAATGACCAATGCATGATGTTACAAAACCATGCATGGGTAACATATATTTCAAAGGACAAAAAAGACCAGTGGATTTTATTTCACTAGAGAACAAAAAGTTCATTGATATGGTTTCAGATTCCGCATTGGAATTAACCTTTAAGAAATACCACTTAAATCTTGGTGTATCAAAGAAGAATATACAGTTAGCTGAAAAGAATATTAAAATTTTCTCCCATTTTCTAACTACTGTACACAATAGTGCGAGGCTGAATTTTGTTCATATTTATTAACCAAAACAATATACTGAAACAGATTGAACATGGAAACACGTTTTCTATTAAGCCAGACATTAAAAGAAATTTCTGAATATATAAAACAATGTCACTTCTGTTCTGATTGTTTTTTTTTTTTTGCTTTGGAAAATACAGTTATTTTCATAAAAAGATTTTATTTATGATAAGGTATAGTGACTTTTGGCTTCTAATATATTAATAAGTATTTTTTAAGATTCTCAAATTTAATTTACAATGTGGGGAATACCAATAGATATATCCACAGAAACAGAATCTGTTGGAGGGGCGGGGGATCCTCAAGAATTCCTAAGATTATTAAGATGCCTTAAGATTTAAAAGTTTGAAAACTGCTACATTATATAACTCAGAATGTTCTTTTGCTGTAAAAGCTGGTTTGTTCATATGTTGCAATTTAGTTAAATATTAATTCTTAATAATATGCATAATTATAAATATTAAATAAATATATTTAAATGGAGCTGCTATTTTTATAGGACTGTATTCAATAAATTTATTGAAGTAAAAGCCAAACTAAAGGTATAACCACCGCCCCCCCCCAAATAAGGAAGTAAATATGTGGTCTGATTTAGATGACTGCCTCTTTGTGCAGAGCACTTAACCATATCAAGTAGTTCTCAATTACCATTATAAGGCCCGGGACCAGAGGAGACCATATTGCACAAAGTAGGTTGATTTCTAAAAGGGGAAAGACAACTGTCACAGGTGGTTGTCTCCACTTACACATTTGGTTGTTGTTTCCCTAACTACGTATTCTTTTCTAACCTACAGCAATCCTAAATTAGTGAGATTCTGTGTATTCTGTCTCTTTCATCAACTAGCAAAATGAGCCCCCACCCAATTTACAGACTGATGTTAAGACAACTGGGAGGAAGTTTTCACAGCTCAACTAGTTATAGGTAGCCTTGAAGGATTTTCTTCTTCATAAGAAAGAAATGTAAATAACAAAGGAAATAAGTGTTGTGGCCTGAAATCTTTTCTGAAATGTGACAAGCTATAAACAAATCTGCCTAGCACAAGTTCCATCTTAAGAACAGGCTCTTAAAACAAAACAAAAAGCTGCTTCAAAAGAAAATACACCAGCACCATTCAAATAGCCATCCTCAGGAAAAAATAGCACAGAACTAGAACACAGCACCACTTGGATTCCACTGCAAATTTCGAGTGATATCCATGATTTTCCTGAGTTTTAGTTAATTTGAAAAATGGTTAATTTACAAAAGCACAATCAAGTTCCTAGATCACTCCCTTAACCAATCAGTGGTGGTGATTATAATCTACTGAGATAGAAGAAAAAAGAAGAACATAATATTGGATGAAGTAAAATTTGATCTCTGAATGAGGGAAAAAGCAAATGCTTAATTTCACACTAAATAAGAATTTCAATAGTAAATATCTCAAATTCTGGTTTGGTTATCAAGATTATGAAAGATATAATTATTATAATGGGTCAAAAGTCAAAGGCTTTTACCCTAGAATGAGCTGAGAATTAAAATTAACATCAAGTGAGAGAACCTTCTCGACCAAAAGGGGGAAGAGTGAAATGAGACTAAGTGTCAATGGCTGAGAGATTCCAAACAGAGTCGAGAGGTTACCCTGGAGGTTATTCTTACACATTAAGTAGATATCACCTTGTTGTTCAAGATGTAGTGGAGAGGCTGGAGGGAACTGCCTGAAAATGCAGAGCTGTGTTCCAGTAGCCATGTTTCTTGATGATGATTGAACAATGATATAGCTTTCACAATGTGACTCTGTGAATGTGAAAACCTCGTGTGTGATGCTCCTTTTATCTACCATATCAACAAAGGAGTAGAACATATGGAATAAAAATAAATAATAGGGGGAATAAATGTTAAAATAAATTTAGTTTGAAATGCTAGTGGTAAATGAAAGCAAGGGGTAAGGGGTATGGTATGTATAACTTTTTTTCTCTATTATCGTTTTATTTCTTTTTCTTCTGTCTTTTTATTTCTTTTTCTAAATCGATGCAAATGTTCTAAGAAATGATGAATATGCAACTATGTGATGATATTAAGAATTACTGATTATATATGTAAATGATATCTTATTGTTTTGTTTGTTGTTATTTTTTTAATTAATAAAAAAAAGTCAAAGGCTTTTAGAAATATGAAAAGGTAAACTGAAAAAGTAGAGAACAATTATTCTCAGGTGGGTTGCAGAGGCTATTCCATTCAGAAAAGAACTAGTATGGTGTGACAGCTGAAGTGAGATTATTGATTTGAGAGGAAAAGGTTCATAACATATTAAATGGTGACTCCAACATAATTTCAATCACAGCAGAAATGAAGCAGCTTGGATCTCCTACCAAACTTTGAGCCATAGTGTTGTCAATACCAACAGTCCTACCGATGAGAATATATTTCTAAAACCAAGTCACACCTTCATATGCATAAAACATTCATAACCCCTTTTTAAAATAATCGTTACAAGAAAGATAAGCTTGGAAATTAGAAAATAAAAGTTTGAAAGCAATTTCTAAGCCAGATAGAATTTAGACTGTTTACAATTGCTCCAAAGAAAATGAAATACTTAGGTATCAATCTAACAAAACACGTACAGATCTATATTCCAAAATTTACAAAATTTTCTATATACAAAATGATGATAAAAGAAACCAAAGATGACCTAAATAAATGGAGAGATTTACTGTATTCAAGATTTGAAAGATTCCCCATATAAAGATGCCAATTCTCTATAAATTGATTTGATGGACTTCCTATCAAAATCCCAGCAAGGTTTTTGTAGACACAGACAATCTTATTCTAAAATCTATATGGAAAGGCATAGGACCTAGAGTTCAAAATCAGCTAAAATTTTGGAAACAAAGAATACAATGGGAGGAATCATACCACCGGATGTTAAGGCTTATTATAAAGGCTTTTATGAAGAGAGGATCACCTTAGCAAAGTGATAGACACATAAACAATGGAACAAAGAAAGAGAATCCAGAAAAAGACTCACGAAAATGTATGTGATTTTTCATAAGATGCAAAGGGAATTCAATGGAGGAAGGATAGCTGGAGAAACTGGACATCCATAGGTTAAAAAAAAAAAGAAGAATCTTTACCTAAACCTCATATTTTTTATGAAAGTTAAAAGTTAACTCAAAATGAATCATGGACTTAAATGAAAACATAAAACTTCTGGGAGGAAAAAAAACACATTGGAGAAAATCTCTGTAGCCTAGCGGTAAGCAAAGAATTTAGCACCAAACCACAATCCATAAAAGGGAAACTTAATAAATTGGATGATATCAAAATTAAAAATGTTTTCTCTGTGAAAGACTCTGTGACATATTTCAATGGGCTTGTCTTTAAAATATAAACTAACTAAAAAACCACAGTAAAAGCACAAGCAATCCAATTATAAAACGGGCAAAAGACATGAACAGACTAATCTGTCTGTTCTACAGACGGAAAATAAGAACATGACAAGGTGCTCAACATCACTAGCTATTATTAAAATGCAAATTAAAACCACAATAAGATAGTGCTACACACCAATCAAATGGCTAAAACAAAAACTAGTGATAATACCAAATATCAAGGATGAGAAGAAACTGATTATCCGTATATTTCTGGTGGGAATACAAAATGGTACATCTACTCTGGAAAAAAAAATGGCAGTTTCCTACAAAACCAAACACGCTTAAATACTACCCAGCAATTCCACTCTTAGGCATACATCCCAGACAAATGAAAATTTATATTCACACAAAAATCTGTACATGATTGGTCACAGAAGCTTCACTAGTGAACAAAATCAACCAAATGTCCTTCAACAAGATGGATCATAACAAACTGTGGTACATCCATACCATGCAGTACTACTCAGGAATAAAAACGAACAAACTACTGGTTCATAAAGGAGCTCAAGGAAAGGAGTTTTAATTTGCCAATCTCAAAAGGTTAAATACTCTATGATTCCATTTATATGACATTTTTAAAATGACAAAATTATAGAGCTAGAGAACATATTAGTGGTTAATAGGGGCTAGAGAAGGGAAAAGCAGGGACATAGCTGTGATAATATAAGGTTTAACACAAGGGATCCTTGTGATGGAACTGTTCTGTATCTTGGGTGGTGGTCACATGAATCACACAGGTGTAAAACTGCATAGAATTAAATACACATACACACACAAGTGAGTGCAAGGAAAACTGGTAAAATCTGAGTAAGACTGACAGACTGTTAATATCAATTTCCTGGTTGTGACACTGTATTATAGTTATGCAATATATTACCATTGGGGAAAACTGAGTGAAAGGTATATGGGATCTTTCCCTATTATTTTCTTAGAATCACATGTGAATTGACAATTATCTTAAAACAAAAAGTTAAAAAAATATTTTTAATGAAATGTGAAAATAAAAAGACTTGAAAACACTTTAACTTCCAAACAAATGCCAAACTGTCAACTTCCAAACAAATGCCAAACTGTCATTAACAAGTATTTCATAGGCTTATAACTGATTATTATGTTCCCAACAAAGCAGCTGTATAATTTACTTCCACCTACAACTCAGAATCTACACAGATTTATTCCTTTTTCCCTCCCTTTCTTTCTACCTGCTCCCTACTCCACCAATCCTCCTCCTAATGGGCTGTAACAGACAACTGCAGAATATGTGTGAAAATATTTGTGTATATGTGTTACAGTTCCACATTACACACACACATAGACATATATTTACCATAATTATTAATTAGCATCTAGTTCTCTGTTTCTAATTTTAAAAGATATTGTATGGCACATTATAAACTGCTCTTTAAAAATAATGAAAATGTCACTTATTTGTTGTTCATGATGATTACTGCTTCCAATTCCCACCCCAGTTCCACTCGGATACACGGTCCTTAAAAAAATGCCTCCAAAAATGTTTGTTTTCAAGCTTGAGTTGATCATTACTGAGGTCATAGGATATCTTCCATGCAATGAACTGAAGATTGCAAACTCTGGAGAACAAATTATGCACTTTTTGTGGCCACTGACGGGCACTGTATTTAATAAGCAACAGTCCTGGGCCTGGCATTGATATTTTGGGCATGGGATACCATACAGATTAAGAAGTGCTATAACATACCATGTCTTAAGACAATTTAATTACGGAGAAGCTTAGACTACCTATAGACATGCCTAAGAGTTACTTTCGGAGGACCTCTTTGTTGCTAAGATGTGGCCTCTCTCTAAGCCCAGCTAGAGTCGAGAGGTTACTCTGGGGGTTGTTCTCATGCAAGCTTCAGGTAGACTTTGCTGCCTATCATAACCTGCCAACCCCCAAAAGGGACCATTTCAGGCAATTCTAAAGAAAACCTAGGGCAATATGTAAGATTCCACATAGGTTCCATGCACTAGAGTTAACTTTCCAGAAACCTACAACCTCCAAATGGGTCCCTGGTCCAGGTAAGTTCTGAAACCTAGCCCAGCCTCTCCAGAGCGTCAGATAGTTCCATCTTCCTACCCCATACTAGTGACAGACTCTTCCAATATGAAAAATTTAGAATCGCCATAGCCCAAACACCCCTAAAGAGAAGGATGGAAAGATCAAAGGTGATGGTGGAGTTATACTGAGAAGATAGGATTTAACAAATGAATACGAATGCTGAATCATTAAATTGATATCTCTTTTAGTCTCCAGTATTTTAGAGCAGCTAAGAGTAAAAACCTAATATTGTGAAATTATAACCCATGTCAAACTCAGAAATATGTTCTACAACTAATTGTGGTGCTGTGCTTTGAAATTTATAGCTTTTTTGTACATAAGGTATTTTCACAAAAAAAAAAAAAGAAGGAAAAAGGTCAATTGTCATCACAAATTAAAGTATTAAAAAATATTTAAGCCCTCTAGCCGCCTATATTCTGGAGCAGCTAGAAGGAAAAATATGAGGGGATTATATGGTAGCCCACGACAAATTCTGGGATCTGTCCTGTAACTATTTGTCGAAGAGTACTTTGAAAACTATTGCTTTTTTATTTCTTTGCTTTATATATATGTTATACTATACAATAAAAAAGTTAAAAAAGAAAAACGATTAATACACTGCAGAAAACCGAGATTTATTTATAGTTCTGAGCTTCCCTTGTTCAGAGAGCTCTCACAGCAGGCATTATTCCTATACTTTTTTCTCTACTTTTGTTTTCAAAACTACTTGTCAATTCTAAGCATTAGAAGCTGATTAGGGATTCTGTTTGACATACATAGCAGGTGGCATCTACTATGAATTCTCTATGAAACAGTCGGGGTAGTGGTCTTTACCTTTCTCCATCTCAAAAACTACATATATTTTTAAAAAACCTATTATATTTTCAAACTAGTCATTCACCCATTCCTCATAAGGGTTCTTATTTTGGGGACTGGGACACACTCCGCCCCCCAAATACATCATAACTAATTTAGTCATTCACAATCATGCAAAGAAATAAAAAAAAGAAAGAAAAAAAACAACATCATGTGGCGTTTTTCACAGAATGGCCCCCAAATAGACACTATGGCAATTATAGTATCATTTTCATTCAATTTTAGAGAAAAAAATCAAATAATCAAATAGAATATTTTCCAAAAATGCCTAAGATCCATTAAGTTAAGCATTCATACATCAACACGTGGCCCATTAATATACACAAACCCTTGCATCTTACTCTTAAATATACACCTTAAATTTCTCAGTTACAGAGATAATACTAAAAATAACCTTAATTTCCAAGCAAATGCCAACTGCAATAAGGAGCTTAAACAGAGCACATTAAATGCCCAATAAGAAACAATAGATGACAGTGCAATTACAAGTTGTAGAACTATTACCTTAATTCTTTTCTCAGTGTCATCTAATTTTAACTCTGCTGAGACTAGTTTCTTTGCCAAATCATCTCGTTCAGGTAGGTGTCTAGCTTCAGAGATCTTTTTCAGTTTCTGTAAGGAAAATTTTGTCCTAAATAGTTCACCTTCTGTATCTTTCACCCTTTTCTCAGTTGCCCGTTCTTTCTCTTGAGATTTTCTTAAGCGTTCTTTGAGTGCTGTAATCTCATTATTATGTCGAGCAATAAGTTGTGAGATTTCATTTTCTGTATCTTCAAACTTATTCAAGGCTTTCTCCTGTCTGTACTGAAGCCTTTTCAAAGTTTTATTTTCTTTTAGCAGCTCAACTAACTTGACCTGGAGTTCAGTGACTTCATTCTGCAACTCATTGATTTTTAGCAGTCTTGCAGAAAGAACCGGTTTTGTAACAAGATCAGTGTCTTTCCGAAGTGGCTCCCTATTGAGGCTCTGGGAACGATATCCCACTTGGATTCTCCTTCTGTTTGGTAGACCTTTAGGGCTTGGTTTCCTAGGGGCTAAAAAAGAAACAGTAATAACGCAAAGAGAAATCTGTACCAAATGTAGTATTTATTCATCATAACACAAGTGGATTCTTAGCATTCTTTAGTCATTTTCCTCCTCAGGAAAGAATTTTACAGTATTTAGTCAAATAACAGCTTTTATTCAAAGTTCTTTTTTATAATGTTTCTATTAAGAAAGGTTTGCTACCTTTTAAAGAAGGTCAAGAGTTCCACTCCAACAAAAATGATAACCAAATAGTTTATATGGAATTATTATACATTGCTTTAAAGAAGCAATTAGGTTTAACCATTTTTAACTTTATATAGAAGATGGCTAGCCAGAATTCAAACATGGGGGCATTAATAAAAACTTAATTAAACTGAATTTAATGAATTCAATTTAAGGTATTTGGCTAAGATATTTAGGATGATTATTTGAAATGTGGAAATGTGTTTTTTGTTCATTGCAACTCATTCTGTATTTGGGTTAACAAGATGACAACATACTATATAGTGAGACGATATGAGTTTAGCACTCAGATTTGCCACTTAATAACTTTTTGGGCAAATCAAGTAAGTCTTTCTATGGCTGTTTTCCCTGCCTCCAAAATGGGGAAAACAGCACCTACATAACTAGGTCATCGTGAGGGTTAAGTAAAGTATGTATGTAAAAACAGGAAGTGCTGGAAAAACATTTTCTGTTAGTAATAATAGCTTACATCCATTTATCAGTGAATGAAAATGGACTTTAGTGGTATAGATAAAATTCTAAATGCCTTCTCAGGAGATTGCTTTTGTGACTATTCATTCAAATTAAAAGTGTTTGACATAAGTGGAGAACAAGACAGATAGAAAAAAAATCACAACCTAATAATATAAGAATATAAATCTTTAAAATATATATGTTAAATCACATTTCTAAAATTATGAACAATATTATTTTTACTAAAAGTTCATTAATTTTAAATTTCTATATATAGAGCACCTGCCCTTTAAAAGAGGCATCTGGAAGTCTACCACAACTAGAAAAATCTTCAAGGTGAGTGCCTTTTTTCAAGGAGGAAATGCATTCCAGAATAAAGAATATGAAGAAAAAGTAGGGGATAAAATTTTCCCAGCTATGGATATTCTGATTCCATTATGTAAAACATGCATTAAAAAAAATTTACAATTTCATATTATAAAGTCCCTTTAAAGGATGGAAGACTTTACAAAAGCTGTTTTGAATGTGCATTCAGTTAAGATTCCATGCTTGAATACATAAAAGGAACTGGTAATAAAAAGAAATTAGAGAATACCTAATCACAACTTTGAAACTACATGGTCCAAGACAACAGCCACTAGCCACATGTGGCTATTAAGAAATTTGAAAAGTAGCTACTCCAAATTGAGATGTGCTGCAAGTATAAAATACACACTGGAATTCAAACATTTAGTATAAAAAAAAAAGAATGCAGAGAAGATAAAATAGCTCACAAAGTTTTATATTGACTATTATAGAAATGATAATATTTTGAATATGTTGAGTTAAATTTATTATTAAAATTAATTTCACCTATTTTTTCTTAAAATGTCATTATTAGAAAACTGAAATTATATGTGTGGCTTGCATTTGTGACTTGCATTATATTTCCATCGGATAGCAATGATTGTAGATTGTAATCTTAAAATCTGGAGAGTCCATCATTCCAATTTTCTTTCCTGACATTCTGAGTTAACAAAGTTTTGGTATACACACACACATATATACATACTGTTTTGGAATATTTATTCAGCTCTTGGACTGACTTAAACTCTACACATAAAAGTGATTATTCATAAAGAAGAATGTTAATTGTTTCAAATCTCCGATTTTTATGTATAAGATTGCACTGCTCAGAAAATAAAATTCCATATAAATAGCAACTAATTTTATTTCAAAAAGTTAAAGCCTACATAAGACTCAAGATCACAATTTTCCATTACTATTTTAGTTCAACAATTTAATCAGATGCAAAAGGGCTTCCACAACCAATTTTTTAATATTTTAAAAATCTGAACTTTTATTTTTAGCATATTCTATTAGTATGACTAAAAACTGATCATTAATAATACACTTAGGGGTGCATGGGTAGTTCAGTGGTAGAATTTTCGCCTGCCATGTGGGAGACCCAGGTTCGATTCCAAGCCCAAGTACCCCCCAAAAATAGTGCACTTACCCAAAACTCAAAAATATTTCCCATCTTTTGATTAATTTTCATTTAAAAAATTATCAAGATAAAATATGGTGCTAACAGAATTGAGAAAAAGAAAGATGACTGACTGTCATGCATCTTCCTCTCCCCCAAGAGTAGGTGGAAAATACTGCTTTCCTTCCTTCAGGTGTTAAAAGTTAAAAGTAAAATTTAACTTATTTTAAAAATGTATAGTAAAAAACTGCATCTACCACAAAATCAAGATATATTTCTTTTACTTTCAAAATGGAATGGATTAAATGTGTAATATGCAAATATATAATCAAATTATCATTATATTTTATACATATTCTATAGATTTTATTAATTTTATCAATAAATAAAATATGCATAAAATTAGAAAGGAGGGGGAAAGAAGCTTATACTATTGAACATATCAGTATGCAAATTCAAGCATTCAAGATACAGTTTTAATCACACTTGTTCTTTCCCTAGTTTAATCTACACTGTGACTACAACTTAAACCTAGAGAAATTTACTATTTAAGGAAAGGTACCAATTTGGTCCTGTCACTTGGTTGAAGGCAAATTACCACAAATTTTAATTCAGGAAACAGTACAAATAAGACTGAAGACAATAAAAGAAATCTTTCTGGGTGATGCTACAATTATTTTTCACAGATTATTCTCAATTATCTTATGAACTAAGGTAAGGCTTAAGAAGTTCTGACTCTAATTGGATAGTCTCCTAAATTGCTTCTGGGAAAAGAGGGAAAATTAAAATATTCCTACGAATAATACCCTAGGTATATAAATTATTTCTTGGGAATAAATAGGGATTTTCTAAGGTTCAACCCTTAAAGTCTGTCTGTCTATTTTCAATTGTAGAGCAAATTTTAATATCAGATCATGTTCTCAACAACAAAATTAGAAAAGGAGGCATTCACTAAGAGAGATTTTGAGCAAGAGACCAAAAAACCTGTAGCATTGTACTTTTAAAAGAAAAGGCACCTACTTGTTAATTAGGTATATGGACACATACCTGGGGAGATAGATGGGGATAGAGAGGCATGAAAATGTATACATATTCATTGTAGGTTTTTAATGAGCAAGTATTACTTTTCAAGGTAAAAAAATTATAAAGACAAATCTAATTATGTTTTTGCTTAAATCTTTTCAATGGCTAACTACTCCCCATGAAAGACAGTAGTCAGTATACTAGCATGGGATGCAAGGTATTTCATGGCCTAGCCCTGCTTTCCTTTTCAGCCCCCAATTTTACCTCCTCCCTACTTGCAATTTAAATTCCCATCATTCTTAAGCCCCTGCCATTATAACTATGCTGCATTTATTAATGCATACTATAATAACCTCAATTACCTTATTTTTCTATGGCTATTTTTTGTGGCCCTTACATGTTTATTTACTAAGAACATGGGAGTTTTCTTGCCATTTCTTTTTTTCTGTATTAGAGAAATTGTAGATTTACAAAACAATCATGCATAAAATACAGGATTTCCATATCCCACCCTATTATTAACACTTTGTCTTGGTATGAAACACTGTCATTATTGGGGTTTCCTTGACCAGTGAGGAAGAGATTTATAGAACACCACACAGTCAAATGTGTATTAATACCTAATTCCAGACCAGGAACATATTAATGATAAAAATTATTTCCAATGATTAAACGCTTCCATCATAACAGGGCTTGGTAGGAAATAAATTAGATTAGATATCCCAAGTCTCAAATTCCACTCCTATGTTTAATTTGGGCTTTTGCATTTTACAATAAGTACTATATTACCTAGGGAAAGTAATTTTACTCAGTCATAAAAATGTCCCTTAACCACTTCATATCAATCACGTCACCCTTTTTTTAAAATGAAGATACAGAAAGGTACAAATGTTTTGTGACTTTGTCTTTACAGTATCTCAGAAATCCCAGGACAAGCATTATTTAGAAAGAGAGAAAACAAAATGAGAAGCTTTAACAGTGTTGCTTTCTTATGTATACACTATGACTTCAAATATAATACAGGCTATAACATAGCACCATAAACAGTATTTAAATAAATTTATAAACAATACACCCGATTCATTTCCAAGTATGTAACAGTTTATTAATAGAATTTCATTCATACAAGCTTTTCTTAAGCCCTCAAAATGAGTCTTCTAAGACCATGATACTCTTCAAAAGAATACTTACCTTGATGATGTACTTGGCTATCTAAAATCTGTCCTTTAGGATTTTTTCCCTTAACAGTTGTAGGTGAAGAGGGATTGGCCAATGAAGACCGGCCAGAAGATTGTGGTGTAGTTCTAAAATCAGATGACTCATAATAATGGTGTTTGCCTGAATTTTTTTCTTCATCAGTATCTGGACTTATTGCTCTTTCCCCCATCGTTCTGAAAAAATGTCTCTATTCACATAATTTCACATTTTTTTCTCCAGAAGAGTCCATGACAACACTGAAGCATATTTTTATAGTCTTCAGATTCTGGTGATTTGCAATTTGTTTTCTCCACATATCCAGCAGTCCAACATTCACTTTGGCAACCACAAGATATACTTCTTCTCCTACAATTAAGGAAGGGGGAAGAAGACTCACCATATAGCAAAATCATATATTGCTTTCATTTTAAAAGAGAGGCTGCACTTTAATATATATGTATTTTTACATAGTTATTTACAGTAATGGAGAAATGACAGATTTTATCATAGTGTTGTTAAATAAAATACCATGTAAAGTGCCTGACATATAAATGTTTCTCAATAAATGATAAATATTAATTGAATTTGACTTCTTTGAATCTTAAGATTTATAATAATGCTGATTTTCACCAGGTCAATAATGATCAAAACTCTAGTTGCTTTTTTTTTAATTGGAGGGATAATAAAGGACAAACCCATTAATAAGAATAAAGAAAAATAACTAAAATTGACTGATAAAAATGTCAAACTAAAGCATGTTAAAAATCAATCAAATTAAAAGTATTTGACAAAAACTCCTGGCAAACATGACTGAAAAATGGCTATCATACTTAACATGCAAATACATCACTCATACCACACCCATAAGAAAAATGAAGGGTCACAAGTTAACTGGACAAATGCATGATGAGATCCAACCAAAGCAGGTGATTCAAATGATAGGTACACAAAAACATTCAACCTCAGATACTTTTTTGAACCTATCATATATCATCAGATTTTTCAAAATAGCACAAAATGCTGCAAAAGGTGCTTTCAGAAACAGATTCATAAAATCTTTTTGGAGAAAAGTTGTAAAATATATGAATGTTTTATGCTTTTAGCCTTTGATCCAATAATTAGCATCCTAGCGACCAAGAAAATAACACAAAAAAGGGGAAAAGTTAGGCACAACTATGTTTAATGCACTGCAAATAAAAAACAGAACAGTGGAAGCACCTTAAACATTGAGTTATTGAGAAACAATTAACAATAGTATTTTAAGTCCATACAGCATAGTATCATGCAGCCACTGGAGATATTTACAAAAAGTTGGTGTTAACAAGGAAAAATGCCTATGATAATGAAAAGACATACCCATAAATCTATTCATTGCAGCACTACTATGGTAGTAAAAGATGAGAAACAATCAAAGTGCCCATCAATAAGGAACTGGCTGCATAAACTATAAAGATCCACACAAAGTACTTTGAAGCTGTTAAACAAGAACTGCCTCTATCTATTGCTCTGCAGGCTAGAGTGACCTTAAAAAAAAATGTTGCTAAGGATAGGCTGTCTAATAGACTCTCACTGAGGATGCAAATGCTTTATAATTTGTACTCTCCAATATGGAGCAATTTGAAAACTTTTGCGTATCAAAGGACTTTATCAAGAAAGCAAAAAAGACAAACCTACAGAAGAGGAGAAAATATTTGGAAACCATATATTTGATAAGGGTTTAACATCCAGCACATATAAAGAAAACAACAAAAGAGAAACAACTCAACTTAAAAATGGGTAAAATCCCCTATGTGGGACATGACTCCCAGGTGTAAATTTCCCTGGCAACATGGGACTTGACTTCTAGGATGAGCTTGGACCTGGTATCATGAGATTGAGAAAGTCTTCTTATCAAAATGGGGAAAAAAGAAATTAGAAAAAATAAATTTTTGATGGTTGACAGATTTCAGAGTTGAGAGGTTATCCTGGAGGTTATTCTCATGCATCACATAAATATCCCTTTTTAGTTTATGAGGTACTGGAATGGCTAGAGGGAAGTATCTGAAACTGCTGAGCTGTGTTCCAGTAGTCTTGATTCCTGAAGACAACTGTGTAACTAGATATTTTACAATGTGATTGTGTGATTGTGAAAACCTTGCATCTGATGCTCCTTTTATCCAGGATATGGACAGATGGGTAAAAGAATAAGGACAAAAATAAATAAATAAGGGTGGGGAGATAAGGGGTAAAAAAAAAAATTGAGTAGATTGCAATATTAGTGGTCAAGAGAGGGAAGAGTAAGGGGTATGGGATGTATGAGTTTGTTTTTTTCTTTTTATTTCTTTTTCTGGAGTGATGGAAATGTCCTAAAAATGATCAAGGTGATGAATTCACAATTACGTGATGATATTGTGTGCCGCTGGTTACATACTTTGGATGGACTGTATGCATGTGAAGATATCTCAATAAAAATATTTTTTTAAATGGGTAAAAGACTTGAATAGACATTCTCCAAAGAAGATATACAAATGGCTAATACTCCCATGAAAAGAGGACCAACAGCATTAGCCATCAGGAAAATGCAAATAAAAACCACAATGAGAATATTTCACACCATCTAGAATGGCTATTACTTAAAAAACAGAAAATAACAAGTGTTGGAGAGGATGTGGAGAAATGCAAACCCTTGTACATTGTTGATGGGAATGGAAAATGGAAAAGTCGCTGTGGAAAAGTTTGGCTGTTCTCCAGATAAGTGCAGAATTACCATACGGCTCAGTAATTCCATTTCTAGGTATATACTCAAAATAAATGAAAGCGGAGGCTCAAACAGATATTCGCATACTGATGTTCACAGTAGCATTCACAATTGCAAACAGGTGGATACAACACAAGTGCCCATCAAAAGATGAACAGATGAGCAAAATGTGGTATATAAATACAATGTAATATTAATCAACCATAAAAATAACGAAGTATTGCTACATGCTACAATATGGATGAACCTTACAGACATCATGCTGAGTAAAATATAAAAGGACATAACTTTTATGATCTCACTAATATGAAATGAACAGAATATGCAAATTCATAAAATCAAAAACCAGAATACAGGTTACCAGGGTCCACATGAGAGTGGGGAATGGGGAGTTAATGTTTAATCAGCCAGTGAGGAGGATATTGAGTTTCTGCTTGGATGATGGAAAACTTTTGACAATGGATGAAGAAAATGATGGAGGCACAACTTTGTGAATGTAATAAATATCTCTGAATTGTATATTTGAAAGTGGGTAAAATGGGAAATTCTATGTTATATATAAGTTACCAGGTGGGTGGGGGGTGGGGGGAGCCATAGAACAATACAATACAAAAATTAAAATTAAAAAAAAAATTCAGTTCATTATATGGTATAAACAAAGATAATTTGTTAACTAACATGCATGTATTAGAATTAACTTCCTATGACATATTCCATTCACAACTGTCAATTTTCGTGGCAAAGAGGAAGAATTCACAAAAACAAATTCACTTGTCACTAACTGCATATGGCCAACCACACAAACACACACTAATCCCTGCCCGCACGTCAACAAAATAACATATTCACATAGTGAAAAAGAAAAAAAGGAAATATCCTCTAACTCATCTTCCAACTCATGCTCCCTGGAAACAAACATTTTTTAATTGTCTTTTACTTTTATGCTTATATTACTAATTGAATTGCTAACTGAATTAGACTATGAAGCATTAGGATTTAACTCATACTTCATTTTAGATGGTTGTAACATTCTACTGCATGCTACTTGTGCAGGGTTTTTTTTTTCCCTTAAAATTTCTAATTTCTTTTTATTGAGAGGGAAAAACATGTTTCTTCTATCACTAATATATACAGGCTTTTTACTTGTTCTAGCTATATCCTGCAATTCATTTTATTCTTCCTCTTAAAGACACTTTTCTTGGAAATCAATGATTTTCTATTTCAATTTAAACCAACTGCTTTCTGGACCTGTTGCACCACTATCATTCTGGAATTGCTTTTATTGGACTCCTTAGTGTCACCCTTTCTTGTAGCACATATCATGATAATTACTGGTTTCTACCATAATTTTGCTGGTCCATATCCTTACACAAAGTCTTCAGAAAGAGTATATAGGTTGGGAGGTAAATACTCTAGGGTCCTTGCATGCCTGAGAGGTCTTTAATTTGTCTTCACACTTGATAGTTTTCAAAGGTTCTAAATTCTAGCTGTGTTGGTTTGCTAAATCTGCCAGAATACAATATACCAGAAATGGAATGGTGTATACAAAGGGAATTTATTAAGTTGCAGGTTTAAAGTTTTAAGGCTATAAAAATGTCCAAACTAAGGCATCCTGGGACAGATACCTTGACTCAAGGAAGGTAATGGGTCTGGAACACCTCTGTCAGGTAGAAAGGCACAGGGCTGGCATCTGCTAGGGTCTTTGGCTTCTCATTTCAAACAGCTTCTCCGGGACATTTTCATTCTTTCATCTCCAAATGTCTTCAGCTGTATCAGCTCTGTGGCTTTATCCAAAATGGTTTCCTCATAAAGAAATTTAGTAAGTGACCCATCTTGAATGCACAGAGACACATCTCCATGGAAACCACTTAATCAAAAGGTCCCACCCACAAATGGGTGGGTCACATCTACATAGAAACAACTTAATCAAAAAGATCCCACCCAGCAATATTGAAATGGGATAAAAAAACATGACTTTTCTGGGGTACACAATCATCTCAAACTGGCACATTCCACCCTCTGGGCCTCCAAAGGCATGTTCTTTCCAAAAGCAAAATACATTCATTCCATTAAAATACCACAAAGCCTTAATCATTTCAGTACAGCACAAATACAAGTCAAAAACAGTACAAAATCTCATCAAAGTCAGCTAAGGCATGGTCTATCCTAAGATAAAATTCTCCTCTGGCTGTTGACCTATGAAACTCAGAAGAGGTTAACTTACTGCCAACAAACAAATGAGGGACAGTGATAGTAAAAATGTTTCCATTTCCACGGGAAGAAACTGGAAGGAACACGGGTCACCAGACCCAAACAGTTGCAAAAAACCTGCAGGGCAAATTCCACTGAATTTCAAGGTCTGAGAGTCATTTATCCTCAGGGCTTTAGAAAGTGGCAGTCCCACCCTTTCCAAGGGCCCATATAGTGACCCAGTTCTCTCCCAAAGGCTGGGATGAGAGTTGTAACACTGGGATGCATTGGGAGGACCACCTTCTCTCTGCCCTAACCTCTCCAAGCTTCAGGGCAGCATCTGGGACTTCTGCCATCTCTGGGGCACATGCTCAACCCCTCTAGAACAACAAGATGGCAGCCAGGCTTCCCCCGATTCCCGGTTTATGCACTTCACCCTCTCCAAGGCCTGAGGTGGTAAAATTCTTCCTGAGCATAGTGGTGGAAGGCCCAGTCTCTGCTTCTGGGACAAACTCTCCCCCTTCAAGTGCAGGGATGGGTCTGCTCACCTGGCCTAAGGTTTCCTGGCTTCAGACCTTAACACCCATGCCTTTGAAGTTATTTTTCCTTCAATCTGTTCCTTTTCTGTGCCTGTTAGTCCAGACTGGCAGTGGTTCCATTTTTACAGATCCCACAACACTTGTTGGTTTTCTATGTAGTATGCAGGGATCATAACCATCAGACAATAGGATTTCCCACAAATGATTTCTGGGTAAGTCCATCTCCAATTCTTGCTTGTCCTGTAATGTCTGACTGCTTCCATGTTTGGTTAAATCCCCACATGGGGCCCAATTCACTGGGTATCTCTTTCTGGAAGCCCAAAGGCCAACAATTTCTGGTTTCGTTGGACCCAAGAGCTCAGTCCTCAGCTTATATCTCTCCTATCACATTTCACTATGACCTGCAAGGAGAAGACAGGCTGCATTTTCCACATATAGTTTGGAAACTTCAGCTAAGTACCACAGCTCACAACTTTTAAATTCTAATTTGCATGCAAAATCAGGACACAATTTGGCTAAATTCTCTGCCACTTTAAAACAAGGATCACCTTCCTTTCAGTTTTCAATAACACATGCATCATTTCTGTCTAAAACCTCATCAGAAATACCTTCAGAGCCCACATATCTACCAACAGCCTCTTCAAAGCTTTTTAGGCCTTCTCTACAAAGCTCTGCAAAACTCTTTCAGAATTTTCCCCTTAACCATTTAAAAATCCATTCCAACATGTTTGGTATTTGCAAACTGTAGCAGCACCCCGCTTCTCTGGTACCAAAAATCTGTGCTGGATTGCTAAACTGCTGGAATGCAATGTACCAAAAATGGAATGATTTTTTTAAAGGGAATTTATTAAGCTGCAAGTTTACAGTTCTAAGGCTACAAAATGTTGAAACTAAGGCATCCAGGGAAAGATACTGTTATAGTTTGCTAGCTGCCAGAATGCAATATAACAGAAACAGAATGGCTTTTAAAAAGGGGAATTTAATAAGTTTCTAATTTACAGTTCTAAGGCCAAAAAAATGTCCCAATTAAAACGAGTCTATGGATATGTCCAATCAAAGGCATTCAGGGAAAGACACCCTGGTTCAAGAAGGCCGATGAAGTTCAGGGTTTCTCTCTCAAGTGAGAAGGTACATGGCGAAAACAGTCAAGTCTTCTCTCTCGGCTGGAAGGGCATATGGCAAGCACAGTATCATGTGCTAGCTTTATCTCCTGGCTTTCTGTTTCATGAAGCTCCCCGGAGGCATTTTCCTTCTTCATCTCCAAAGCACTGGCTGATGGACTCTGCTCCATGGTGCTGCAGCATTCTCTGCTCTCTCTGAATCTCTTTCATTCTCCAAAATGTTTCCTCTTTTATAGGACTTCAGAAACTTATCAAGACCACCCAAATAGGTAGAGACGTGTTGTCACCTAATCCAGCTTAACAACCCCTCTTGATTAAATCACATCTCCAAGGAGATGATCTGATTACAGTTTCAAACATACAGTATTGAACAGGGATTATTCTGCCTTTATGAAATGGGATTTTGATTAAAACATGGCTTTTGTAGGGGACATACATCCTTTCAAACCAGCACAGATACCATGACTCAAGGAAAGCCAATGGGTTCAGAATACCTCTGTCAGCTGGGTAGGCACATGGCTGGCATCTGCTGGGGTCTTTGCTTTCTTGTTTCAAAAGCTTCCCCAAGGACATTTTCTTTCTTAATCTCTGAACGTTTCTGGCTGTCAGTTCTGTGGCTTTTTTCAAAATGGTTCCCTTACAGGACTTTAGTAAGTGACCCACCATGAATGGGTGACAACGCATTTCCATGTAAACAACTTAATCAAAAAGATCCCACCCAGCAGTATTGAAACAGGGTTAAAGAATACGACTTTTCTGGGGTACACACCATTTCAAATTGGCACACTAGGTTAAGTCATTTTCCCTCAGAACTTCACTGTCTTCTAATACTTAGTGCTGCTGGTAAAATAGCTATTGTTCTAGTTTGCTAGCTGCTGGTATGCAACACACCAGAGACAGACCGGCTTTTAATTAAAGGGGAATTATTTCATTAGTTCTTCAGAGGAAAGGCAGCTAACTTTTGACTGAGGTTCTTTTGGTCAGGAAGGCATTGTTGATTCCATGGTGCCAGGGCCAGGCTCATCCCTGGGAGTCATGTCCCATGCTGCCAGGGTCGAGTGGATTTTTTTATACAGTGTGAGGTAGAGGTCTACCTTCATTCTTTTGCATGTGGATATCCAGTTTTCTCAGCACTATTTGTTCAAGAGCCTATTCTTTAACCACTGAATGGACTGAGAACTCTTATAAAAATCAACTGGCCATCAATGTGTAGGTTTATTTATTAATTCTATTCAATTCCAGTGGTCTATATGTTTGTCCTTGTGCCTATACCACACTGTTTGGTAATAAGTTTTTAGTAAGTTTGAAATCAGGAAGTGTGAGTCTTCCAACTTGTTGTTTTCAAGATAATTTGGCTATTCACTGCCTCTTGCTTTTTCATGTGAATTTGATGATTAACTTTCCTGTTTCTGCACAGAAAACCATTGGAATTTTGATGGAGATAGTATTAAATCTGTAAATTGCTTTGGGTATTATTGACATCTTACCGATACTATGTCTTCCAATCCATGAACAAGGTATGTCTTTACATTTATTTAGGTCTTCTTTAATTATTTACAGCAGTACTCTGTAGTTTTCCATGTACTATTCCTTTACATCCTTGGGAATTTATTCCTAGATATTCTATTATTTTATTTGCTAATGTAAATGGAACTGTTCCCCTGATTACCTTTCTGAACTGCTCATTGCTGGTAAATGGAATAACTACTGTTTTTTGTGTGTTAATCTAGAGAATATTTTCTTGTCATCTTTACCAAAGTTCTGATTATTCAGGCTCTTTTCTGAAGACAAGAAATATTTGTAACCTAAATATACTAAAATATCTCATGTTACAATTCTTAATGACATTTAATGAATAAGTATTCCTTAGGAAATGAGTAATCCAAATTCTAAACTTTCTTTGCGAATGGGAACATAGACACGTAGGAAAGTTCACTTAAAAATATTAGTCCTCAATCCCTGTAGAAGCACTGCTGCTTGGCTGACACTGCTGTCAGAAAAATACCTCAAACAATAATCAAGCAAGTTAAAGAAAAGATATGAAAAATGAGACCCAAAAGAAATGAAGAGCTGCTCCTGCCAGACAGCGGACACACCTCATACTTCACTGAGACCCACTGCCTCCCGCAGACCCGCTGTAAGGATGGTGGAGGCGTGGTATATGGACGAGTCCTCCAAGGACCAGAGGAAGCCCTACCAACTAGGGCCCAGCCACCTGGCTGACCCGAAGCAGCTACGTCAACTCAGGGTCATTTACTGGAAGCTGGATGCCAACAAATATGAGAATCATCCAGAATTAGAAAAGACCCAAAAAGACAGAAACTACTTGTGGATGGACATAATAACCATAAGCAAAGATAAATTACCAAATTATGAAGGAAAGATTAAAATATTTTCTGAAGAACATATACATTTGGATGATGAAGTTCGATACATTTTGGAAGGAAGTGGTTATTTAAATGTAAAGGATAAAGAGGACAAGTGGATCCAGATTTTTATGGAAAAGGGAAACATGGTAACACTTACTGCTGGAATTTATCACCGCTTCACCTGGATGAAAAGAACTATGTGTAGGCGATGTGGCTGTTTTCTGGAGATCCAGTGTGGACAGCATACAACCGGCCAGTTGAACATCTTGATGCTCGAGTACAATATGTGAAGTTTTTGACTCAGACAGCATAGTGATGCTCCCTGGAAACTAATACATTACTTGTGACAGTTCTAAACATGATAACTGAGCAGAAAATAAGTCACTTTCTTTTTGCCTTTATCTTGTAGAATCGAGGCTAGACTGTCTTTTCCTATGTAAGATTACTTGGTCAGAGTATTTTTTAATGAAAATAACAATAAAACTAATTTTTGCTTTCATTTTCTTGTACTAATTAAAAAAAACAGTGGTTCTCTAGCCCTGCATTAGTCCATGCATTCAACCTTAACCCAAATGAAAGTTTAATCTCTCAAAATGTAACTACTTAGCATATTTTACCTGGATATGATTCTTAAGACTTTAAACCAGATATCAGTCAGTGCTACGCCTGCTTTATAAATTTATAAAATTTATAAAATTTCCCCTAAATTTTATACTTGGGTCAGGCAATGGAATTGGGGAAAGCCCCTCCTATTATGGCTACACTCTTAGTAGAGTGTAGTTTACACCACTTTCCTATTCAGAAAAAAACAATTGACTCAACTGAATGCTTTTGGCTTGCATTTATTTAATATTCAGGTGTATATGGTATTTTTGCCTGGTTTGTTAAAAATCACTCTTGTTTAGCTTCTTCTTATGATAATGTAATTATATAATTTAATTATACAATTTATACAATACATGTTACATGTATGACATACATAATATAAATGTATATATAACATTTTTAATGCATACAAATATTAGTATTTTTCCAATTTAGGATTTCTAGGTTAAATGTGCTTTACTATATATCTCTTTCACAATCAAACCTTTGAATTGTAACAAGAAAACTAGTGCATTGTTTTTCTACTTAACAGTTCTGTGATACAATTATGCTTACTTCGTTATCATCATAGGAAAAAACCCACAAATCTTCATTTAAAAATTAATCTTTCATCACCTCCACATTAATCTTCCCATTGAACAGAGAAAACTCAAGTTTTAGACATTGAAGTAACCTCTTTCTGAATTTTAGAAATAAAATGTACGCAGGCAGCATGATAATTACATTAATATCCCAGGACTTTCTTCTGTCAAATACTATTTATCTCAATAATTTGATTAAGAGTATATCTACTAATTTTTGGTTTTTTAAAAATAGCTTCATTTATAAATGGTTATTATAAATGAAACTTGTTCATTTCTAAGAATTAATTAAAAAGAGGTAGAAAAAAGAGACAGATATAGATGAGTTAAATCAACTATTAAACAATAACTTTTTCTTATAACTATTATTTCTCTTTATAAAAATTTTAAAAAATAAAAAATAAAGTTCTATAGCTTTATAAACTCACAACAATTTAACACTGGAAGGGATCTAGGGAATCATCTAGTAGTTCAACTTCTTTCTAATCAGATGAACACTGCCTCATCTTTGAAGCCACCTCCATCTACATCTATCCCATGATCTCTGGCTCTCTCCTGCTAAAATGGAAGTATTTCTTCTTGTCTTCTTTCCTGTGCCAGCTTGAATCTGTTGTGCACCCCAGAAAAGCCATGTTCTTTAATCCTCATTCAATATTACTGGGCGGGAGCATTTTTATTGTTTCCATGGAGATGTGGCCCACATCAATTGTGGGAGGTAACTTTTGATTAGATGGTTTCCATGAGATGTGCCTCCACCCATTCAATGTGGGGTTGCTTACAGGAGTCCTTTAAGAAAGAACCATTTTGGAAAAAGCTTTACCGGCACCAGAGCCAAGGGAGCCCACACTGCCAGAAATCTCTGGAGATGAAAAAGGAAAAAGCCCCCAGGGGAGCTTCAGAAAACAAGAAGCCTGAAGAGAAAGCTAGCAGATGACACCATGCTCACCATGTGCCTTTCCAGTTGCAAGAGAAACCCTGAACAGCATCAGCCTTCTTAAACCAAGGCATCTTTCCCTGGATGCCTTACATTGGACATTTCTATAGTCTTGCTTTAATTTGGACATTTTCATAGCCTTAGAACATATAAACTTGCAACTTAATAAATTCTCTTTTTTAAAAGCTGTTCCATTTCTGGTATATCACATTCCAGCAGCCTGCAAACGAGAACATTTCCCATACCCTCTTTCCAACTCAAAAGACTGTGCTCCTGCAACTGTGCCCTCTCTACAGGTTTATTCCTATTAATATACACAAAGACTTCCCTAAAGCTTTTTTTTTTTTACTCCATCTCCTATTGCATATAGAACACAGTTTCTCTACTCCACTTTTCCAATAAACGTTTTTTGAAGAATAACCTGGAATGCTATCTCCACTTCCCTTCCAACCATATCATTTTTAACCCACAACAGCCAGACTTTGATTCTCCCATTCCACTCAAATAATTTTTGTCAAGATTAACAAAGGCCTTCATCTTGCCAACAGTCAATTCTCAGTACTATTCATACTTGACATCACAGCATCATTTGACAGAACCAACCATTTCCTCTATCCTAAAACATCCTCTTTCTTACTTAGATTCCATATCCATCTACTTCAACTTTGTTGAATCTGCCTCCTCTACCTGATCTCTAAATGTTGGGAGACACAAGGCACCACACCTTGGCCAACTCTTTTTCATCTACACTCCCTCCACAGGTGATCTCATTTAGTCTTCATTTAATCTGAATATCAGATTCATATATCTACCTTACTAGTTGACAACTCCATTTTAACACCAAAAAATCATCTCACACTTATATCCAAAACTGAAATCATGATCCACCACCTTGTCACCTCTACTCTTTCCCTTCTACCTGATCTCAATAAATGGTACCTCTTTCTACTAAATTACTCATGCCCCAAATCTAGGAACCATCTTAGATTCCTTCTTTCCCCCAATTTCACCTCTAAACCAGCTGTAAAACTAGGTAGTTTTAGCTCCAAAATATATCCCAAATATGAATATTTCTTACCATTTCCACTGCTACCACCTTACTTAAAGCTATCACTTGGATTTATGGAACAGCCTCCTGATAATCTC
Organism: Tamandua tetradactyla; assembly: GCF_023851605.1. Lineage (NCBI taxonomy): Eukaryota > Metazoa > Chordata > Mammalia > Pilosa > Myrmecophagidae > Tamandua > Tamandua tetradactyla. The sequence continues at coordinate 135,924,962 of NC_135331.1, forward strand.
TGCTTTCATTCTTCCTTCTCTACAGTTGGTTCTTCACACAGCAGCCAGAGAGAGTTACTTAAAGCAGAGATCAGAGAACACCCTTCAATGGCTTCCCACACACATAAGTATCCTTAACTAGGTCTGCAAATTCTGAAAGGAAATAATTCCTCTGCCTACCTCTCCATCTTTATCTCATGCAACTCTTTCCCATATATGCTGGTTTGGTCAAAATGGCCTTCTTTCGTGTCTCCAACATGCCAAGCGCACTTCCAACTCACAGTCTTTATACTTGCTGCACTCTCTATCTAAAAGGCCCTTCCCCTAGAACTTCACAAAGGTTGCCCCTTCTCTTCATCCCATTCACAGCACAAAAGTGAGTTTCTCAAAGATGCCCCCTCAACAATCCTATTAAAATAAGCCCATTCTCAGGGCATAGCCCAAATACCGCTAAAAGGTGGGAGAGGGATCAAAGGAGATGGTGGAGTTATAGAGAGAAGGCAGGGTTTAGCAAAAGAGTAGGGTTGCTGCATCATTATATTGATATTTCTTTTAATTTTCAGTATCTTAGAACAGCTAGAAGTAAAAACCTAAAATTGTGGACCTGTAATCCATACCAAACTTTGAAATCTACTCTACAACTGTTGTGCTGTGCTTTGAAGTTTATTGCTTTTTTTTTAACATATATGTTATTTTTCACAAAAAAGTCAATTGTGATGATAAAATAATATATATTCCTTCTAGCCTCAAAAGTTCTGGAGTAGCTAGAAGGAAAAATCTGAGATGATGGTATGGTAGCCCATGACAAACTCTGGGATCTGTTCTATAACTACCTATTGAAGAATGCTTTGAAAATTATTGCTCTTTTTCTTTCTTTGCTTTGTATATATATATAATACAATTTTAAAAAGTTAAAAAAGAGCCCATTCTCTATTGTTGTTTTATTTTCACCACAGATCTTGTTACTATTGAAAATAATCTTACATTTATTGTCTTTCTCCTCCTACTAGAATATAAGACTTCTAAGAACAGAGACCTGTCTGTCTATTTTACCACACTAATTGCAACACCTTTCATTAAATACTGGTGGAGCAAACGATTATTCTATTATACTATTCCAAATAGAATAATTTCACTCTTTAAACTTCCATTTAGAAGGCAATGTTAAATCTTTCCTCTTTCAAAATAATTGCTTAAGACTTAATTAAATCTCTAAAATTCCTAAGAGTAGGGAAAGTGAGCAAATCTAAAAGTTATGCTCAGGATCATTATATCATAAGCTGGAATGTTTTCTGAGTTAACTCTACAACTTAAATTATCTAATGGGTCTTCAAATGAAAAAAGTTTCACCTGCAGTTGGATCAATAATTTCTATTTGACTACTATAAACTATTCGTAGTATTAATAAGTAGTAAGTAAAATTACTGTCTTTCTTAAAAGAAAAATGTTATCTAGATTATCGGATGGAACACTGAAGATCTATAATCCATATTTGTTCTCCAACTAATTTATTTTTAACATAATTTTACTGAGATATAGCCACATACCATAGAATCCATCCAAAGTACATGGCTCAGAGTATCATCACATACTCTGTACATTCATCACCACAATCAATTTTAGAACATTTTCATTACTCCAAAAAATAGAAATAAAAAGAAAACAGAAAACTCAAAACATATCATACCCTGATTGCCCCCTATTATTTTTAAACTGTTTTATTCACACACCATACAATCCATCCTAAGTGTACAATCAATGGCTCCTGATATAATCATAGTAATGCATTCACTACTACACTCAACATGAGAACATTCTCATTTCATCCAAAGAAAAAAATTCCATACTTCTTGTATCCCCCTTATTGACATTTAGCTTTGGTATAGTGTCTTTGTTACAATTAATGCAAGAATATTACAAGGTTACCATTAATTATAAACCTTAATTTACATTAACTGCATTTTTCCCATATACCATCCTATTATTAACACCTTGTAATAGTGACATACGTTTGTTCTAGTACATGTGAGAACTTTCTTATATTTATACAATTAACCACCTTCATTGTTCACTCTAGGTTTCACTAAGTTACACAGTTCCAGTTTTTATCCTCTAGCATTCCCTCTGGTGAAGCACACAACTCTAGCTTTCCTCTTTCAACCATACTCACCTTTAGCTTTGTTAATTACACTTAGAATATTGCACTACCATCACACAGTATTATGTTATCTGTTTCCAAATCTTTACAAATCAACCTTACTGAACTTCTCCAACTAATTTAAACAAATTCTTTGTGACTGAGGATGAATCAGTTAAATTTTCCTGGCTATAAATTAGGTCCCTCAATGATAAAGAATTAGCTAGTTAAAAGCAAAGAAGAAAAATTTTAAGTTTAGTCCTATTTAAATTTCTAAGAACTGCTTATTTTCTAAAAATGACAAAGAATGCTACTATGGAGATGTCAGAAAACTTTCAAATCTAATGCTTGCCATTTGTCATGTAAAATTACGTCCCTTAAAAAAAAAGTCTCAAGCTGTATAAGATGCACATAACAGATCAGAAAAATGATTAGCTAAAAGATTTTTCAGTACCAGAATAGTTTCTGTATAAGTCCAGTTTCAAATGAATCAGAAAGTAAATAGAGATTATTAGTTCAGTGTAGATATAATGATCATCTTCAATTCATGTGAATTTAAGAAAAGCTCTTAGTTTTAAGAGAAAAACATCTAAAATCAAGGAACTATTAACTTCTTAATGTTTCCCACTGCTCAGGTTTTTTGTATAAAACTTTGCTCCCTGATTATCACTGCTGTTGGGAAAGAGCCCAAATACTAGGCAAGTAGGCAAGTAAAATGAAAATAAACTAAAAGAGAAAAATACGAATAAGATCTTTCCCTCCCAAAAGGATGATAAATAACTACAGATGAGATAAAGGTAAAAAACATACAGCTGCATTAGAACTGCAAGTACTTCCTTCCAATAAAGGAAAAACTTAAGAAACAAATAGAACAAAGTAGTTTTTCCACTTCTCAATTTAAGTGTTCCAGGATATCCCTCAACATTTCCTTATACTACTATATTTTTTTGTACAACACCTACTTTTGTTTAAAAATCAAACCATGTTTAGATTTTTAAAGTATGGTTTCTGTCATGGTCAGGTTCATGTGTAAACTTGAACCTGTTTGGTTGGGCAAGTGCTGGCCTGTCTGTTGCTATGAGGACATTTCATAGAATTAAAATCATGATCACGTCGGCTGCATTCACAACTGATTCCATTTGTGATCAGCTAAGGAGAGTGTCTTTTGCAATGAGTGATGCTTAATCTAATCACTGGAAGCCTTTTAAGGAGGATTCAGAGGAGACAGTCTCTCTTCCTGCTTTGGCTGGCGAGCCTCTTCTGTGGTGTTCGTTCAGACCGCCCATTGGAATCGTCAGCTTCACAGCCTGTCCAACAGATTTTGGGCTCTACATTCCCATGGTTACGTGGGACACTTCCATAAATTTTATATTTACAAATATTTCCTGTTGATTCTGTTTATCTGGAGAACCCTAACTAATACAGTTTCCTAGACCCTCAATCAAATCACATAAATCAGCTTTTTTAACACAGTATTTTAAAGTACTAGGTTAAATTAAAGCATCTTAACAACTACAGTATATATCCCTAGGGTTTATTTTGATGTCAGTCAAATAACATCACAGGATGTTCATTCACCATTCATTCATTTATAAGCCATTTATTGAATACCTTTTAAATGGACTATGGATAGAGCTGGAGACAGAAAAAGAATAATACTCAACTGATCCCCTACTTTTAAGAAGCTCCCAGCCCAAAATAAAGTTTCAGTGGCTGAGAGATTTCAAACAGAGTGGAGAGGTTAACCTGGAGGTTTCTCTTATGCATTATATAGGTATCCCTTTTCAGTTTATAGTGTATTGGAGTGGATGGACGGATGCACCTGAAACTGTTGAGCTGTGTTTCAGTAGCCTTGATTCTTGAAGATGACTATGTAACAATATAGCTTTTACAATGTGACTGTGTGATTGTGAAAACCTTGTGCCTGATGCTCCTTATATCCAAGGTATGGACAGATGAGTAAACAAATATGGATAAAAAATATATAAATACAGCAGTACAATGGTGGCTCAGTGGCAGAATTTACACCTGCCATGCCGGAGACCAGGGTTCGATTCCAGGAGCCTGTCCATGTAGGATATTATTCCTAAAGACTGGGAGAAAGATCAAAGGTGATGGAATTATACAGAGAAGGTAGGGTTTAACAAATGAGTATGACTGTTGAATCATTACATTGATATTTCTTTTATATATATAAATATATATATATATATATTAGGAGGAATAAGGGGTAAAATAAATTGGGTAGATTGAAATACTAGTGGTCAATGAGGGAGGGGGCAAGGGGTATGGAATATATACGTTTTTACCTTTTTCTTTTTATTTCTTTTTCTGGAGGATGCAAATATTCTAAAAATGATCATGGTAATAAATACACAACCATGTGATGATATTGTGAGCCACTGATTGTATAAGATGTATGGACTGTATGTGTATGAAGATTTCTAAATAAAAATATTTTTTAAAAAAACTGGAAGTGATAGGGAATGCAAGGGTAGTTCAGCAATAGAATTTTCACCTGCCATGTGGGAGACATGGGTTCGATTCCTGGCCCATGGACTTCCCAAAAACAAACAAGCAAAACAAAGGAAAAAACAAACAAACAAACAACAAAAATTCAACATATGGTGCTGCACTAATGGGATACTCACATGGAAAAAGAATGAAATGTGACTCCCTCCATACAGCATACAAAAAAAAAAAATCACATTGATAGACATTGCTATCTACCATAACTTGTCAACCCCCAACCCCAACCAAAGCCATTCCAGCCAATCCAATCCTAAAGAACAGGTAGTGTGATATATAAGATTCTACAAAGGTTCCATGTACTAGGGTAATTTTCCAGAAACCTACAACCTCCAGATGGGTCCCTGGACCATATAAGTCCTGAAACCTAGAGGGGTTAGCCTCTCCAGGACATCAGCTAGTTCCAGCCCCCTATCCCATGTTATCAACAGCCCCTTTCAACCTGAAAAAGTTAGAATGGGCATAGCCCAAATATTCCTAAAGACTGGGAGAAAGATCAAAGGTGAAAGTGGAGTTATACAGAGAAGGAAGGATTTAACAAATGAGTATGATTGTTGAATCATTACATTGATATTTCTTTTAGTCTTCAGTATTTTTAGAGCAGCTAGAAATAAAAACCTAAAATTGTAGACATGTAACCCATACCAAACTCTGAAATCTTTCTACAACTAATTGTGGTGCTATGCTTTGAAATTTATTGCTTTTTTGTATATATGTTATTTTTCAGAAAAAAAAGTCGATTGTGATGATAAAATATATATATATTCCTTCTAGCCTCCTATATACAGAAGGAGCAGAAAGAAGGAAAAATCTGAGATGATCAACTGGCAAACTCTGAGGTCTGTTTTGTAACTAATTGTTGAAGAGTGCTTTGAAATCATTGCTTTTTTTCATTCTTTGGTTTGTATATATGTTACATTATACAATAAAAAAAAATTTTTAAATCACACTGAGATACCATTTCACATTCACTAGGATGGTGTGATGGTCAGGTTCATGTATCAACTTGGCCAGATGATGGTGCCTGGTTGGTCAGGCAAGTGCTGGACTATCTGTTGCTCTGAGGACATTTCATGGACTTAAATCATGACCAATGTTGGCTGCATCCACAGCTGATTGCATTTGCAATTAGCTAAGGGGTGTCCCTTCTGCAATGAATGATGCTTAATCCAATCACTGGAAGGCTTTTAAGGAGGATTCAGGAGAGACAGTCCCTCTTCCTTTTGTTGAGAACCTTCACTAAAGCTGCCAGCTAACAGCCTGCCCTACATATCTTGGACTCTTACATCCCCATGGTTGCATGAGACTCTTTTATAAATTTATATTTACAGATATCTCCTGCTGATTCTGTTTCTCTAGAGAACCCTAGATAATATAGATGGCTATTAAAAAAAAAAAAGAAAACAACAACCTCAGCGAGGATGCAGAGAAATAGGAATACTTAAACACTGTTGGTGGGATTGTAAAATGGTACAGCCACTGTGAAAATCCACTTGGTGGTTGCTCAGAAAGTTGAACATAGAATAACCATACGACCTGACAATCCTACTTCCTGATATATATTCAAAAGAACTGAAAGCAGAGACATGGACAGATATTTGAACTCTAATGTTCATGGGAGCATTATTCACAACAGCCAAAAGAGGAAGCAACACAAATGTCCATCAACAGATGAGCACATAAACAAATATACGCACAATGGATATTATTTAACCATAAAAAGGAATGAAGTCCTCCCAAGAAAACAGGCCAAGCCCTCGGTTTTGAGGCTTGTCCTTACCAAATTTACTTCTGCAGCAGACAAGCTAAGAGTACCGATAACGAGGTCTAAGGGTTGCTTCCAGGAAGACTCTTTGTTGTTCAGATGTGACCTCTCTTTAAGTTTAACTCAGCAAGGAAAATCATTACCCTCTCCACTACATGGGATGTAACATTCAAGGGTGAAAATCTCCCTGAGAACGTGGGGTGTGACTCCCAGGGATGAGTATTGTCCTGGCACCATGAGATCGACAATGCCTTCCGGACTAAAAGTGGGAAAAGAAATGTAATAAAATAAGGCAACAGTGGCTAGGACAGATCAAATAGAGTCAAGAGAGTATTCTGGAACTATTCTTATGTAACTTTCAGTTAGCTGGTACTAATTGCCAGGGTTTGCTAAACCCCAACCAATATCACTCCTGTTGACTCTTAAGAACACCTAGGGCTCGAACTGAGATTTTATAAAGGTTTCATGCACTAAGTTTGCTTTCTTGTTCTATAATTCCTGGAAGGTTCCAAGGTCAAATAAATTCTGAAACCCAGAAGTACCAGCCTCTTTAAGATTAACGATTGATTACATCCCCCTAATCTTTAGTGTTGACACGCCTTCTCAACATGAAAAAGTCAGAAGGGCATTGCCCAAAGATTCCTATAGATTGGAAGAGGGATCAGAGGAAAAGGAGGAGGCATAATAGAGAAAACAGAATTTGAAAAATGAGTATGACTGCTGAATCACTATATTAATATTTCTTCCAGTATCCATGACAAACTCTGAGATCTGTTCTATAACTACTTGAAGTATGCTTTGAAAATTATTGCTATTTTCTTTCTTTGCTTTGTAATAATGTTACATTTTACAATGAAGCTTTTTTAAAAAAAGGAATGAAGTCCTGATACATATGAAAACATATTGAGTAAAATAAACCGGAAACAAAAAGGCAAAAAAAGAAAAAGAAAAAGAAGCTCCCAGACAAGAATGGACAGATTATGCAACAAAATATGATTAATATTGATAAAACTAAGTAGAAGAAGCTAAATAAGATCAGAAGTGGATGAAAGGGAGTTTGAGAAAGCTTCCAGAGGAGATAATGCCTAAATTGGTTGTTAGAGAATTAGCAGAAATTAAGCACAAGTATTTGCTTGTGCTTTTGAGGGTCTAAGGTTTGATATGCTTGTTTATTTTCGGAGAAGTAGTAGGTAAGATTAGTAAATGAGAGTAGCTGTTGAGGAAAAAGTCTTTCAGTAAGAAGCAGCAGCAAAGGTAAAAGGTATGAAATGGCATATTGTCAAACTGCAAATAGTTTATAACTGTGTTGTTTAGTACAGTGGCTATCAAGCACTTGAAATGAAGCTAGTTAGAAACGAGAGATACTATAAGTGTAAAATACATGCGGGATTTTAAAAACAGTACATATACAAAGAACATAAAATTATCTTTTTAATAACCTTTTTCATATTGATTACTTGTTGAAATAAAACAGGTTATACTGGGTAAAATAAAATAGATTATAAAATTAGTTTCACCTTTTTTTTTATGTGACTACTGGAAAATTTTTAATTATGTATATGACTCACATTATGTTTCAATTGGACAACTTTGGTTTATAATGATTGCAGTGGTTGGAAGTAGCAATAACACAATGAAATGTGAGATTGTGTCAGCTGGAAGAGACCAATAAAAGAAGCATCTTTATGGCACAGTGAAAAGGTCAATGGCATCAGGGAATCCCCTAATACTGAGTCAACCATCAGGGACACCCAAATCAACAAGTCAAGCCCTTGATCTTGAGCTTGCTCTTATGAACTTATGTAGGTAGTGGAGACGCTTAGCTTACCTACAGGTATGCCTAAGAGTTACTTCTGGAGGACCTCTTTTGTTGCTCAGATGTGGCCTCCCTCTTTATAAGCCCAACTCTGTAAGTGAAATCATTGCCCACCCCCTACATGGAACATGACATCCAGGGTGAAGGTTTCCCTGGTGAGTCATGAGATATGACTCCCAGGGTATGAATCCGGCCCTGGCACCGTGGGATCAACAATTTCATCCTGACCAAAAGGGAGAAAAAAAGTGTAACTAATAAAGTATCAGTGGCTGAGAGAGTTCAAATAGGGTCAAGAGGATACTCTGGAGGTCACTCTCATGCAAACTTCAGTTAGACATTGCTACGTATCATAACTTGCCAAACCCCAACCAAAACTATTCTAGGTGCCCTAAAGAACACCTAGGACAATATATAAGATTCTTCAAAGGTTTTATGCACTAGGGTAACTTTCCAGAAACCTACAACCTCCAGATGGGTCCATGGACCAGGTAAGCTCTGAAACCTAGAGAGGTCAGCCTCTCCAGAACATCAGCTAGTTCTATCTCCCTACCTCATATTATTGAGATGCTCTTCCAATGTGAAAAAGTTAGAACGGCCATATTCCAAATACTACTAAAGAGTGGGACAGAAAGATAAAGGGTGATGGTGGAGTTATACAGAGAAGGTAGGGTTTAACAAACTAATATGACTGCTGAATCACTGGATTGAGGTTTCTTTTTGTCTCCAGTATCTTACAGCAGCTAGAAGTAAAAACCTAAAATTGTGGAACCGTAACCTGAACTAAACTCTAAAATCTGTTCTACAACTAATTGTTGTATTGTGCTTTGAAATTTATTGCTTTTTTGTATATGTGTTATTTTTCAGAGAAAAGAAAACAGTCGATTATGATGATAAAAAAAATATTTATTCTTTCTAGCCTCCTATGTTTCAGAGCAACTAGAAGGAAAAATCTGAGAGGATGGTATGGTAGCCCACCAACAGACTCTGGGATCTGTTGAAGAGTGCTCTGAAAATCATCACTTCTTTTCTTTCTTTGCTTTACATATATACTATAATATACAATTTAAAAAGTTAAAAAATAAAAAAAAAGATCGTCGGAAACAAACAGGGCCTTCAGCAAGATTAAAATAATCAGATCTTACATTTATAAAGGTTCATCTCCTATACAAGAATTGGAGAGCAATAAGGCCAGAGTAGGATCAGTTTGTCTTAGTACCAGATGAAAGGTGACATATTTAAACTAAGGTAGTGTAATTAGAGATATAAAATGTAGAATTGATTCCAGAAATGTTTGTCAAGTAAAATAAACTGGACTTGGTGACAGAGTATGTGTGGGATGTAATAGGAAAAAAAGAACCTGGATGAATTCCAAAGTTTGGGGTGGTACAAATGGGTGACTTGGTACAATTCAACAGGATAGTTTTGGTGGGGAAAGCTGATAGGTTCAATATTAGACAGAGTTTTGTATGCTTGTATAAAATCTGTATGGAAATACCAAACATTAGCAAGATAAATTTTGAGCTAACTCAAGAACTCTAGGACAGAGATTTAAAAATTGGGAACGCGTTAATAAAATATAGATAATAGAAGCAAAGGGAGAGGATAAACTCAGCCAAGCAAAGAACACAGACTGAAAAGAGAAGGCTGAAGACTGAATTATAAGAAAAAAAAAAAATATTTAAATGATGAGCAGAGAAAGAGGATCTTACAAAGGATATTAGGAATGGCTTCCAGGGAAGATGGTGGAATATGGAGCTATAGGACACACTGCTCCTAAAAACAGCTAGCGGACAGGGAGAAACTGTGAATTAATGGTTCTGGGGCTCCAGAAACCAGGGAGCATTATACAGCATCCAGGAAAGAGAAGGACAGGAAGACTAAGAAGATGCAGCAAAAACAGTGAGTGAATCACTCCTGCAGTGATGGCTGGCACCCAGCCCCCAGATACAGTCAGTAGCTGGCTGCTATGGAAGGGGAGAGGCATGAAAGTCTCCCTCCTGGGAACAGGGCAGGGACATGTTCAAGTGCTGACTGTGGCTTCTAATCAGTGAGTTTTGACTGCTGGATACCAGCTCTGCATTGCAGTTTTAACCTACACAGAAGAGGGATCCGCACAGCCATCATTTCAATATTACCTGGTGGAGGCTGAAAAACTGCACTCCTCCTTAGGGTACCAGGGAAAGGTTTGTCAAAAAGCACCAATTGCTGGGCACACTAGGAAAGCGCAGCTTCAGGGAGGGGGAGGAAAAAAAGGCTTTTTTGGTGTCTTTCCTGACTCTCTTGCCAAGGCTTTTTGGAACTGCTCTCCATGGATCCCTGGCCCTGTACTGAACTATTCTCAACATCTAGAATAAGTTGAGCCAAATGATGAAGAAGAGCCTTTAATGCTGAGCCAACCTACAATAAAACCCTAAGCAACAGTCAGAAATTGACTTTCAGAGTAAACATATCAAGGTAATCAGATGCCTAAACATCAGCAACAAATTACAAGCCATACTAAGAAACAGGGCCCACACTAAAGAATTAAAAAGTCAGAGGAGCACAGATTTTAGAAAACCTAATCAAAGATATTCAAACAAATCTCCTAACCCAATTCAAGGAGATAGAAGAAAATACAGTTAAAGAGATAAAGGATATTAAGGAAACACTGGGTGAGCATAAAGAAAAATTTGAAAGCAGGCAAAGAAAAAATAACAGAATTTATGGGAATGAAGGTATAATAGACATGAGATTAAAAATAGAGGCATACACCAGCAGATTTGAACAGGCAAAGGAAATACCAGCAAGCTAGATGGTAGGGCACCAAAGCTTTACAGTCAGAATAACAGAGAGAGAAGATAATGGAAAACATTGAGCAGAGTCTCAGGGATTTGAGACAATGCACACAACCATGTGTGTCATGGATATCCCAGAAGAACAAGAGAAGGGAAAAGGGAAGAGAGAATATTTGAGCAAATAATGGTAGAAAATTTCTCAACTCTTATGAAAGTCATAAATATATATGTCCAAGAAGCACAAGATACTCCAAACAGAATAAATCTAAATAGACCTACTCCAAGAGAGATACTAATCAGAATGTCAAATGCCAAAGATCAAGAGAGAATTCTGAAAGCAGCCAAAGTGATCCCTCACATTCAAGGGAAGCTCAATAAGACTAAGTACTAATTTTTCACCAGAAACCATGGAGGCAGTGTTATTACATATTTAAGATACTAAAAGAGAAAAACTGTCAGCAAGAATTATTTATACAGCAAAACTAACCTTCAAAAATGAGGGACAGTTTAGAATATTCACAGATAAACTAAAACTGAAAAAATTCATTAACAAGAGACCTGCTCCACAAGAAATACTAAGAGGAGTTCTACAGGCTGAAAAGAAAACACAGGAGAAAGAGGCTTGGAGGAGAGTATAGAAATAAAGAGTATTAGTAAAGGTAATTAAAAGGGAAGTGGAGAGACAAAAAATACAATATGACATGAAATCCAAAGGACAAAATGGTTGAACTACTGCCTCTTTACTAATAACAAGGAATGTTAATGAATTAAACACCCCAATCAAAAGATATAGATTGGCAAAATGGATTAAAAAAATTGATCCATCTATATGCTTTCTTCAAGAGATTAACTTTAGACTCAAGGACACATATAGGTTGAAAGTAAAAGGCTGGAAAAAGATACTCCAGGCAAACAGTAACCCTCTCCCCAACAACAAAAAAAAATGACCTGGGATACCTATATAGGTATCAGACAAGATAGAATTTTATTGCAAAACTGTTATAAAAGTCAAAGAATAACATCATTTATTTTTTTTAAAAAAAGGGGCAATCCACCAAGGAGAAAATAGCAATCATAAATATTGATGTGCCAAACCATGGGGCCACAAAATAAATGAGGCAAATACTCACAAAAATAAAGGGAGAAACAGATATCTCTACAACAATAAGTGGAGACTTCAATCACTATACCCATCAACAGACAGAACATCTAGAGAGAGGATCATTAAGGGAAAAGATAACTTGAATAACATAATAAATAAACTAGACTTAACAGACATATACAGAACGTTGTATCCTAAAATAGCAGATATCCATTCTTCTTAAGGGTGCATGGATCATTCTCCAGAAAAGATCATTTGTTTGGTCACAGAATAAATCTAAAAAGACTGAAATTCTACAAAGCACTTTCTCTGATCATAATGGGATGAAGCTAGAACTCAACAGATAGAGAATTGGAAAATTCACAAATATATGGAGCATAAAAACACTTGTAAACAATCAGTGGGTAAAAGAATAAACTGCAAGAAAAATCAGTAAATATCTCAAAATGAATGAAAACAAGAACACAACATATCAAAACTTATGGGATACAGTGAAGGCAATGCTGAGTGGGAAATATGATAGCCCTAAACATCTACCTTAAAAAAAGAAGAGCTAAAATCAAGACCTAACTGCACACCTAGGGGAACCAGGAAAAGAACAGCAAACTAGTCTCAAAGCAAGCAGAAGGAAATAACAAAAATTAGAGCAGAAATACATGAAATTGAGAACAAAAAAAAAAATTAATAACAGCGTGAATCAACAAAACCAAAAGTTGGTTCTTTGGGAAAATCAATAAAATTGACAAATCATTAACTAGACTGACAATGAAAAAAACAGAGAAGATTTAAACAAATAAAATAAAAAGAGAGGGGAAACATTACTACTGATCCACACAATTAAAAAGATCATCAGGGGATACTATGAACAACTATATGCCAACAAATTAGACAACTTAGATGAAATAGACAATTTCCTAGAAACCCTTGAGCAACCTACACTTACTCTGAAAGAAATAGAAGACCTCAACAAACCAATCACAAGTAAAGAGATTGAATCAACCATCAAAAGCCTACCAACAAAGAAATGCCCAGGACCAGATGGCTTCACAGGGGAATTCTACCAAACATTACAAGACTTAATTCCAATTCTGTTCAAATCCTTCCAAACTGAAGAGGAGGGAACACTCCCTAATGCATTCTATGAGACCAGCATCACCCTCACACCAAAGCCAAATAAAGATAACACAAGAAAAGAAAATTGCAGACCAATCTCTCTGATGAATATAGAGAAAATTCCCAACCAAAGAGTAGAAAATTGAATGCAACAGTACATTGAAAGAATTATACACTATTCTCAAGCAGGTTTTATCCCAGGAATTCAAGGGTGGTTCAACAAGAAAATCAATTGATAAAATACACCACATTAACAAATTGAAGGGAAAAAAACAACTCATCATCTTGACACAGAAGAGCCATTTGACACCAGCATTGTTTCTTGATAACAACACTTCAAAAGACAGAAATAGAAGGAAATTTCCTCAACATGATAAAAGTCATATATGAAAAACCCAGAGCTAACATCATATCAATGGTGAAAGACTGAAAGTTTTCCTCTAAGATCAGGGACGAGACAAGGACACCCACTGTCACCACTGTTATCCAACATGTCTATGAAGTTCTAGCTAGAGCAGTTAGGCATCCAAATTGGAAAAGAAGAAATAAAACTTTTATTATTTGCAGACGACAGGATCCTATATTTAGAGTCCAAAAAAAACTACAACAATACTTCTAGAGCTGATAAACATTTCAGCAAAGCGGTGAAATACAAGATCAGAAAAACAAGATCAATGTAAAAATTAAGAGTTTCTATACACTAGTAATGAGCAATCTAAGGAGGAAATTAAGAAAAAAATTCAATTTACAATAGCAACTAAACTAATCAAATATCTAAGGATAAATTTAACCAAGGAAATAAACTATTTGTACATAGAAATCTACAAAATATTGCTAAATCAAATTAGACCTAAATAAATGGAAGGACATTCCATCTTCATGGATTGGAAGACTAAACATTAAGATGTCAATTCTACCCAAATTGATTTATAGGTTCAAAGCAATCCCAATCAAAATTCCAACAACCTACTTTGCAGTAATGGAAAAGCCAATTATCAAATTTATCTGGAAGAGTAAGGGGTCCTAAATTGTCAAAAACATCTTGAAAAAGAAGAATGAAGTTGGAGAACTCACACCAACTTTATGGCATATTACAAAGCTATTGTGGTCAAAACATACTAATGGCAAAAAGATGAACATATTGATGAATGGAACTAAACTAAAAGTTTAGAAATAGACCCTCACATCTATAATCAATTGATTTTTGATAAATCTGTCAGTTGGGACAGAACAGTCTCTTCAACAAATGGTGCTGGGAGCACTGGATATCTATATCTAAAAGAATGAAAGAGGACCCCTATCTCACACCTTATACAAAAAATCATTCCAAATGGATCAAAGACCTAAATATAAGTGCTAGGATCATAAAACTCCAAGAAGAAAATGTAGGGAAGCATCTTCAAGATCTTGCAGTAGGCAATGGTTTCTTAGACTTTACACCCAAAGCATAAGCAATGACAGAAAAAAGATAAATGGTATTTCAAAATTGGATACTTTTGTGCTTCAAAGGACTTTTATGGTGATAAACGACAACTCTATGACTATACTGAGAACCACTGATTGTGCACTTTGGATGGATTATATGGTGTGTGAATTAAACTGCTTTAAAACATGTATATATGCACATACATGCACAGAAATAAAGGCCTATGATTATATGTTAAAAAAAAAAAAAAAAGAATGACTGGCAGGAGAGTAGGAGAATAACCAAGAGGGTAGCATCTGTATTGCAATGGGCTTATACTGTGTCTTATGGAATTATGGTCCCACAAGACAAAAATAAAAATCTCTTTTCCAAGGTCACTGTTGGGAACTGAGTCATGTCTCTCACAAATGGCATGTTCAGGTCCCAATCCCTGGTCCTGTAGGTATGAACCCATTTGTAAACAGGACATCTGAACATGTTATTAGTTAAGGTGTGCCCAAACTGTGCTTATAACATCCTTATAAGAAAGGTAATTGGAAAGGAAAAAGGGAAGCCAAGGGAAGAAGCAAGAAACTGGAAGTCAACAGAACCCAACAGAGAAAGGAGAAGATGCAACCATGTGCAGGAACCCCAAAGACTGCCTAAAACCAGAAGATAAGGACCTCTGAAGGAAGTAAGCCTTCTAGTTTCAGAAATCATGAACCAATAAATTCCTGTTGTTAAGTCAACCCAAGGTTATGGTATTTATTTTAGCAACTAGAAAACTAAAACAGTCACCAATTACTTTTTGATATTTGAAATACTTTATCAACTTAGAGAATCAAAATAAACTCTTATTTCCTATTACATGTTTGGGTAAACATACATGTCAACAAGTAGTCAAATCCCAAAGAGAAATATTTAAACTAGTAATATAAAATTCAAATGTGAAACTACAACTGGGAGAATTATAGATTACAATGATAACCATGTTTCCTTAAGAAAGGAGAAAAATGTTTTTCAGTTTTACGTTTTTCCAGACTGCATGTAGAGACCTCTTATCTTAAAAAAAAACCCACTTAAGTGATAACTTTTGATCTCAGAGAGATATTCGAGCCAGAGTTCTTATTCTGAAGATAAACGATGGCACAAGCATATGCATGTGTCTAAACAGACCTCCCTAGAGAGAGAAGCCAAAACTTTCTACAGATTTTCAGAGGTCCAAGACTCCAAAAATTTAAAAAGAAAACACCAGTTAATTTAATTTTATCTCCATTCAGAACACTTAAACGCAGCCAAATGCCTACCTCACACAATCCAAATCCTAAAAACAAATTCACTTTAACAAAACCATCCTTTTCCCCCCATTTATCTCCCCTAGTACATATATGAACATCTCGAAACTAATCCCCATAACAATAAATTTACTATTCCAGTTCCCGAAAGGAAAGAAAAACGACGCTAGGTTAAGTAATGAGTAATCTGTCCAAGACCATAAAGTGAACAAAGGAGAAATTTAAAGTAAGGTGATCCGGACTAGGAAAAAAAAATGGGGGAGGGGGTGGGGGAATTTAAACTAAGGTAGATTCTTCACTATATTAAACACTGTCCTTTGGCCCTCCCAAGGTAAAACACCAAGTATTCAAGCACCAACTCCAACTCACCTATGCCAAGGAGACTCATTTTTTTTGCAGATCATCTTTCTTCTTCTCATCCTAACCCTAATGGTCTGTAAAAAATTCTCAGCCTGGACACATGTGCCTTTCCACTCTAATCACAATCTTAATTGCCTGCTATTATTCCAGAGCTAAAAACCTCAGCCCCCTTCCCCTTCTTAGCCCTGTCCCTCTTCTCCCAACTCCAGTAGCCAAAGTCCTCTACTAATAATTCTAATAATTTCGAATCCCTTCTATAATCCACCTGCCCTGCGTTCCCTTATTTCACTTCGCGGGTCCAAGAAACCACCAACCCTTTCCTGGTTCCTCCTAACTTCCCAATCCTCCACCTGTCGGTCAGCCTCCCCTCCCGTGGGCCCTCCCACTGTTTCCGGGATCTTGACTTACTTTCCTAAGACTCTCTTCTCCCTCTGCTCCTTCTTCTAGACCCCGACCCCAGATCCACCCCACCCCAATCCTAATCCTTTGATCCTCCTCATCCTCCCAGCTTTAATACCCAATTTGCACGGCCCACCATCCACGAACATCCTATAGCCATCTTCCCCACGCTCCAGTCCCAGCCTCCCCTCGAACCCTCAACTTCCCTACGGTCTCCACGCCCACTCCAAATCCCACCCCGAACCCGACCCGGCCCCTTACCAGAGCCTACCCGACGTCCCGCCTCCTTCCAGTCCCTTCCCAGGCGGAACTCACAGCCAGGGTCTTGATGTCTGACAGTCAAAGTGAGAGTGATTGACTCCAGCGGAGGCTGCCGAGCCGGGGCCTAGGGTGCCGGGTGCGGGAAGTTTGAGCGCAGAGCTAGAGCAGAGGCGGGGGCGGCGGCTTCAGCTCCAAGGTAACAGAGGCGGAGGTCCAGACTGCACTGCGGGGGACCGCAGCCAGTGACGCCTCACCTCCGGCTCCGATTGGCCCCAGTCACCAGATGGCTCTTTCTATTGGCTTCTGTAGAACAAGGAGGCGGGACAACGAGTGAGGGTGGACGCGGCCATTGGTCGCCCGCTCTAGCTGTAGCGACGGCCTGGAGTAGGGGAGTCGCCCGAGCGTTCCGGGCTCCTTCTAGCTGTGCCGAACGCTGCGCGGTAGCGGAGAAATTCGGTCTTTGTGCGGAGGAGGGAGAAGGACACGGGCGGTGGGGAAAGGGGGCTCATGAGATGAACTGTAGAATTTCGCCGTTCCTTAATTGAAACAAAGCTCTCTTTTTTTTTTTTGTTTAGGATCCCTTTTGGAAATAACTTGGTTTCATATTATAAAATACAAATAACTCGTTGCTTCTCGTTCTCATCGCTGAAACTTCTGGGTTCGAGGCGCTAACGCTCTTACCTCGCAGCCCTGGCCTTCATGAATCACGACTGCGACGTGAGTTTGGCTTAAAGGTGATTTTTAGGTTTTGGAACGGGTGTTGAATGGCCAGTGTTTGGATGGAATGGTATAGTTGGAACGCATTTGTACGCTGTTTTTTTTAAGGAAGCATTCCGTGGTACATGCCAGTACGAAACGAATTGAGATCCATTGTAAAAAAATAAGATACATTTAAAAACTGATCTGCATTAATTGACATTAATTGCAGGGAGGCGAGAAGGTAAAAAGAAAAATCCTCTCACTGATGAGGGTTATTTCAAGAGTCTCTGAACCTTCTCATCACCAAAATGATTTAACACCGTTCTCCGCTGTTCTCATTATTGCCAATTTCTCAAGAACAGAGTTTTACATCCATTCTGCAAAGAATCAGATTTTTACAGACAAATGCATTCCAACCAATCTTCTGAACATGAAATATGAAGTTCCTGTTTGACCTTTTTTCCCCAACTTTGCACTGTTGCTAATATTTTCATTTTGTCCTGTCAGTATATTTTACTTCAAGTTACAAATTCATCCACTAAACAATATTGTAATTAAATGGAATTTTCTGTATGCACAATGTTTTCGTGTTAGTGAAAATAAATTAAGATGAGTAACCCCTAGAACTGCACTGAAATAATTTTTCACCAATTTGTTCATCTGTCTCTGCACGTAAGATTTTTCATTAAAATCCCATTTAATGAAAAATGTGCTCACTGGTTAACTCCATTAGAGAAAGCACTATGTAGTTTAATAAACACATCGGTAGATTACTTTTTAGAGGAAGATGATAGAAAGAGTCAAGAAACGTGTATATATGAGGAAAAACAAGCATTTCTCCAGAGTCAAATTGGGATTGCTGGCACTCAAGGACAGTTGAAGATGAAATTAATGTTTATTTAGCACTCAAAATGTGCCAGCTATTGTTATCCGTTGTTTATACTTGAGGAAACAGATTCAGAGAGGTTAAAATATTTATCGCAAGATGCTAAAGTAGTAAGTAGTAATGCAAGATTCAAGCCTAGGTCTGCTAATTTCCAAATTTCACCATTTCAGATTTAATGGCTTTAATGTGTTTCACTTTCAGATTAATACCCTTGTTGATATGCAAGAAACTAATTAAAAGGTCAAGAGTCTCCAAAACACTTTCTAATCGTATCTAATGTATTTTCAAGATTCTTGCAGTGTGTAATTGTATTCACCCTATCATATTAAGAGCAGTGATTATCAATTTATTTGACCTTGAAAATAAAACCAGAAGTAAAAACTAGTTTACTGAATAATTTTTAAAGGATTAGCCCAAAATATGAGGTCACAATTTCAAGTGTTTATATAGTTTTACATGGTTTTGTTAGAATCATTTTTGATAGGACTAGCATTTTCTAAGATTTTATAGCATTTGCCATTTCATTTCACTAGGTACTATATATTTTGTGAAATCTTTTTTCAAGAAAAAGGAAACAAAACTAACAAAACCACTTTTTTATCTTTCTGCCACTTAAATTATATTTGTTAAATTATAATTATGTTAAATTAAATTATGTTAAATTATATTTAACAAGAAATATGCTTCTTGTTTTTAAAGATTATATTTATGAAATACATTCCACTAATGATTATTTGGCACTTCAGAGTTTCATTTTTAATATTCCTATACTCTAATCTCCAGATTTGTTATCTTGCTAACTAAATATCCATATTCTGCAAGATTTGGTTTCCTTATTTAATAGTATCTAGTGGTGGTGCAGGCAATAATTAACTAAAATCTTCCTACAAATGTTTCCCCTCTAAAGAGGAGATTAGAGCAAAGAGTTTGCATGATTTGCTAGACGTTTCATAAAAATTAATAGAATAGTTAAACTTCACACCTGCAGACAGTTCAGAAATTACAATTGCCATAATTTAAAAGGGAAATGCATACTACAAGTAATGATATCTTGGGCGGCACAAGTATGATCATCCTTAGCTCAGTTGTCCTTTTAATCCCATCCCCTCAAAAACAGCACTGTCGCAATTTTATATCTTTTCTAGGAATGTGATAAATAACAAAAAAACTAACAATTGTAGTATAACTTCTTGGTATGCATATTGCTAGAAACTTTTAAATGTGTTAATAGATTCCTGGTAAATAATTGGTTGCCAGGATATAACATTATGTTTTTTCGTATGCTGTATGGCAGGGTTACATTTCATTATTTTTTCATGTAAATATCTCATTATTGCAGCACCATTTGTTGAATTTTTATTTGTTTGTTTTGCTTGCTTGTTTGTTTTTGGGGAAGTGTATAGGCCAGAAATTGAACCCGGGTCTCCCGCATGGCAGGCAAGAATTCTACCACTGAACTACCCTTGCATCCCCAACATTAAATTTTAAACAGTGTCGAATAGGCCTGATGTCTAAAAGAAATTAAATGTATTAGGAAAACTTGAGCTGGGTGTAAACAGCAGTAAAATTGAAAACACAAAAATATTCTACTCTTATGAAAGCAAATTTAGCCTAATCTGATTGTGGTGTTGTTTGCCTTTGCAGACCAGAAATCTGGCAACCTTTGATTAGTGCTCTCTTTAGCTAGAGAGTATATCTATTTTGATCACTTGATGAAATTTACAAATTAATAATTATGTTGGAGAAAGGAATGAAACAATTGTGATGTTTACTGGTATTTTTCTTGTTTCATAATTGGTGTGTGTTTCACGGAGCTTATTTGAATTGGGGAAGTTTTATTTTTATTTTACATAAAAAGAACAAAATGAAAAGTTTGTTTAAGCTAGTTTTTAATGCACGTTTTCAGATTTTGTTACTCCGCAATTACATCTTTAAGTATATTGACCCAAAGATCAAATTTCAGTGATAGAAACCATAGTAGTTTTGTTTGCAGTTACATTGTTAGATTTGAAAGGGAATAGGTCAGTGTAACTTTTTTTTTGGACAGTTGCCTATTTTCCACTGGAAATAATCTATAGGAGGTTCTGTTAAAATCAGTAACAACATTTTTAGTTGACAATAAATATGCTAGGTAAAGAATAAAAGTGTTTTTATTAGTTTGGTGTTTTAGCATATTAAAATAGTTCATTTTCTAGTGCAAATGGGAAATGGTATAGCAGAATTCCCAGTATCTCCATTTGCTAAAGCTGCCAGAATGCAGTATACCAGAAATAGATTGGGATTTATTAACTTAAAATTTAGTTTAAGGCCATGAAAATTTTCAAATTAATGTATCAAGAGGAAGATTCCTTCTCTGAGGAAAGGCTGCTGGCATGCAGGGTTCCTCTGTCACACATGAAGACACATGGCGATGTCTGCTGATCCTTCTCTCCTGGATTTTGGTTTCAGTGGCTTTCTCTCTCAGCTCCTGTGGGTCCTTGCTTGTTATTCCCAGGACATTTCTCTTTAAGCTCTCTTGCTTTTACTGTCTTTTTTTTTTTTTTTTTTTTACACAAGGACTCCAGGAAAGAATTAAGACCCATTTTCAATGGTCTGGGTCACACCTCAATTGAAATAGCCTAACCGAAAGTTCCTACCCACAATAAGTTTGCGACCACAAGAATGTATTAAAAGAACATAGTCTTTTCTGGGGTGAATTTCCAGATTCAAACACTGGAAATGGAAATGTCTCAGTTAGAAAGCTGCATTCATTCAGTAAATACATATCAAGTACTTTATTAGTTACCCTTGAGGAATACAGAGATGAAAAAAGAGTCCCTGTCCTCCAGCAGCTCAGTGACTTAAAAGATTAGTCAAACCCTGATTCCACGGACTGTGTAGTGAGGATGATTATAAAGGTATATATAGGGTGCTAAGAGGACTTAGGAGATTTTAACTCAGCCTGAGGGCTCAGGCATGCTTTTCCAGCCTGGTGGCCCAGAAAGTAACATTTGAGTTGGAGTTTATGTTACATAAGCACTAAACAGAAGAGAAGTGGGAAATATATAGAAAATAGAAAATATCAGTATATACGCAGGCACTGGAGATGTTGGACAAATTTGATAAGATGAGATAAAGGAAGACATGGTGAGGAGTTCTCTGGGAGAAGTAGTGGACAGAGATGTGGCTGGGAAGGACACAAGGCCAAATGCTTAACTATCTTTTTAAAAAATTTACATTTAATCCCCAAAGCAATAAGGAGTGACAAATGAATTTTAGAATGTAGGACTGACATGATTTCATCTGCGCTCTTCATTTTACAAAGATTACAGTAGTGGCACCATGCAGGGTAAGACTTGAAATAGAAGGATCAGCTAGAAATTTAAAACTGAAAGAGACCAATAATAGCCAAAAAAATAAGAAAGTCCTGAGTAACTTCTATTCCTGGCCCTGAACTCAGAGTTTTACATTACTCATTTTAATCCTTACTATAACCCATTTTAATCCTAACTATAACTCTATAATATAGTATTATTATTATTATTATTTGTTTATTACAGGAGAAGACTGGGCTTAAATAGGCTGAGTACTTTGCCCATGGTTATAATCAGGATATAAAAGACTAGGAATTTAAACTGTTGTCTGATTCCTGGAACTGAGCTTTTAACCATGTACTTTTCAAACTCTGGTTTTGACTCATTTATGAATCATGAAATCAACTCATGGTATATAACCACCTTTTTAAAATTATATGTTGAGTAAAATAGAAAATATCAGAGTGTATTGTGTACAGTAGGAATAAGTGTTATTTTATGAAATTTTGTTTCAGTTATTTTTATACTTGTCATAATCTGATTTTTATATGGCTCAAAATGTTTAAAGTTTGAAAATGACTGCACTATGTCATAGAAAGAATCATAGAAGAGAAAGAAAATGGATAGGTGTTATCTATATGAGATGTTATATTGGTTTGCTAAATGTTGCTAGAATGCAATATACCAGAAATGGAATGGCTTTTAAAAAGGGAATTTGTTAAGTTACAAGTTTACAGTTCTAAGGCATCCAGGGAAAGATACCTCTCCTGAAGAAAAGCTGATGGATCTGGAACACCTCTGTCAACTGAGAAGACACATGACTGGTGTCTGCTAATCCTTTGTCTTCTGGTTTCAAACAGTTTCCCAGAGGTGTTTTCTTACTGCATGCTGTGAAGCAACTACTGTTCTTCAAGTGTCTGAGCGTCTCCAAAATGTTTACCCTTTCATTGGACTCCAGTAAACTAGTCAAGACCTACCTGGAATGGACGGAGTCCACCTCAGTCTACTCAAAAGGTTGCACCCACAACTGGGTGTGTCACATCTCCATGGGAGCAATCTAATCAAAGTTTCCACCCTAAAATACTAAATCAGAATTAGAAGAACAAGCTTCTTCTAATGTACATAACAATTTCAAACTAGCACATTCCACCCTTTGTACACCCAAAAGACATGTTCTTCCCATATATAAAATATATTCATTCCATCACAATTTCTCAAAAGCCCCCACCATTTCAGTAACAATGCAAATGCAATACAAAATTAGAAATGGTACAAAATCTTTTCAAAGTCAGTTACAGTATGGTCTGTCCTCAGGCAGTATTACCTTCTGGCTGTAGTCCTGTGAAATTCAAAAAAAGTTATCTGCTTCCAATTATCAAAGGAGTGACAGTCATAGGATACATGTTCCCATTGCCATAGGGAGAAATTGAAAGGTAAACAGGAGTCACTGGACCAAAACAGTTCTGAAAACCTGCAGGGCAAACTCCTTTGGATTTCAAATTCTGAGAATCATTTATAGAATTGTGTTTTCATCCTCTGGATTCCAGAGCATGGTAATCCCATCCTCTCTAAGGGCTTCTGATGTGGCCCTGTTCTCTACAAATGCTGGGGTGAGGATTGCAACAGTGACGTTCATTGGGAAGCCCACCTTATTCCCAGCTCCACCCTCTCCAAACATCGGGGCAGCAACTCGGCTTTCTGCCATTTGGGGGCACATGCTCAACCCCCTCAGAACAGTGGGATAATTGCCAGGCCACCCCCAATCCCTGAGGAATTTGCTTTACCCTCTCCAAGACCTGAGGCAGCAAACACTCCCTTCCAGGCAAATTCACCCCTTCCACATGGATGGGTAAGTCAGCTGTCCTTTCTGTCTCCTGGCCTGAGATTTCTTGGCTTTGACCTTAGCTTCCATGATTCTGCCTTTGAAGTCATTCTTCCTTCAGTCTGTTCCATTTCTGTCCCTGCAGTGGGTCCAAATATATAGATCTCACCAAAAATTTGTTGATTTTCCATGTAGCTCACAGGGATCAAAACTATCAGACAATATGACTTTCCACAAAACACTAGATTTCTCCATTTCCAATCCTCACTTTTCCTGAAATGGCAGACTGGTTCTATGTTTTGTTAAATCCTCATGAGGAGCACTATTCTCTGGGGTCTCATTTTCTGGAAGCCCAGAATTTCCCAGACCATCAATTTTTTATTTCTTTGTATGCAAGAGTTTAGTTCTCAACTTATCCCTTTCCTGTTGCATTTCACTATGAGTTGCAAGAAGAAGCCAGGCTGCAGTTTCCACATTTAGTTTGGAAATCTCTTCTGCTGAATATCCAAGTTCATCACTCTCAAATTCTGCCTTCCATCCAGTACACAGCACTTACTTTTGCCAGATTTTCTGTCACTTGAAAACACTTGACAAAACAGTCACCTTCCTTCCAGTTTGCAACAACACGTTCATCATTTCTGTCTAAAACATCATCAGAGGTATATATAGAGTTAACATTTCTACCAACAATCTGTTCAAGGAATTTAGACCTTCTCTATCAAATTCCTCACAATTCTTCCAAAATCTTCCCCTTACCCATTTAAAAGCTGTTCTAATGTGGTCCAGCTGCTGCACCCCATTTCTCTGATACCAAAATCTGTATGGTGTGCGAAATGCTGCTGGAATGCAATATATCAGAAATGGAGCGTATTAAGTTTCAAGTTTACAGTTCTAAGGCTATAAAAATATCCAAACTAAGGCACCTAAGGAAAGATACCTTAATTCAAGAAAGGCTGATGGGTCTGGAACACATCTATCAACCAGGAAGACACATGGCTGGCATTTGCTGGTCCTTTGGCTTCTAGTTTTGAATGGCTTCCCCAGGAGCATTTTCTTTCTACATCTCTAAGCATCTCTGTCTGTGCCAGCTCTGAAATTATTACTGTTTCCCCTGTTAAAGGACTCCCATAAACTAGTCAAGACCCACTTTGAATGGGTAAAGTCCAATCTCCATCTCCATGCACTCTAATCTCCATCTACTCAAAAGGTCACACCCACAACTGGTTGTGTCACATCTCCATGGAAACAATCCAATCAAAGTTTCTACCTTAAAATACTGAATTAGGATTAGAAGAACAAGGCTTTTCTGGGGTACACAGCAATTTCAAACCAGCATAAATGGCATTTACAAAAGTGGGTCACTGTATGTAGAAGAGTGATGAGAGAGGAAGGAGCCTAGATTGATTCCCAAATTCCTAGCTAAGACACCTACCACCCGTCACCAATATAGAAGTACAAGTGTGAAGTAAAAACAGTTGTAAGTAGTTTTGGGACTATGGTTGAATTATCTATGGGGCATCCAGATGAATATGCTGCTGACAGTTTCTTATGAAGTTAACATGCATTTCTCATATGACCCAGTAATTTCACTCCTAGATATTTACACAGGAGAAATAAAACATAATAAAAATATTTCTAGCATGTGTATTCATATTAGGCAAAATAAGAAACAACCCAAATATCTGTCAACATGAGAACACATGAAAGAGAAGAGTATGCCTTACAACATGATGCTAGTCAACAATAGAATTTACTACTGATACACAGATCTATATGAATGAATTTCAAAGACATGGTGTCGAGCTAAAGAAGCTAGACACGAAAGGATATATTCTGTATAGTTCTATTGATAAATAGTTAAAAAACAGGCAAGACTATCCTATAGTGGTAACTATCAGAACTGTTATTGACTTGAGGATGGGGAAGGGGATTGACTGGAAATGAATATAAAGGATTTTTGGTATGATGGAAATATTCTATATCTTGACTGAGATGGTAGTTTAAAAGTTGTTTCCTTTATCAAGATGAATCAAAATATTCACTTAAGAGCTTTTCGCTGTATGTAAACTTTACCCAGATTTGAAAAATGGTTTAGGAAAAAAAGATAATATCTTGCCTTATATGACTGAAAAATCTAGAAGTAGATCTAGCTCCAAAAATTAAGTCCCAGTGCTTGATGTCATTAAAATTTTGCCATCTCTTGATCAATTGGTTGTACTTTACTCTGTGTTGGACTTATTTCAGGCAGACTTTCCCTGCCAGCTATGGCCACCAAAGCTCTATACATCAATTCTACTTACCTAGCAACCCCATTGAAAAGAGAATATCTCTTTCTGAGTGGTCTCACAGAAATTCTGGCTTTGACTCTGACCACCCATACCTGAACGTGAACCAGTTACTGTGGACAGGTGGTTGCTTGGGGTGGGAGAGTAGGAAGGGGTATAATCAAGTCACTTGAATATCATGGGCCAGGATCTAGAAGAGGTAGTTCTTCAAAGGAAAACTGGAATGCGGTTACTCAAGAAATAATACTGGGTAAGACTAATAGAAGTCCACAACAGTGATAATGATAATTTTATTCAACCAGGCTGATAGACCAGTCTGATGTGCTTATTTTTTTTTAATTTCATTTAAGCAAAACCCTTGCAATTCTTATTTCCTCAGCCTTCACACATTTCTAGATACAGATAAAATCAACCAAATTTTGCTTTCATTTGACCCCCTCTACTTTATAGTTCTTCCATCCCCAAAAGACTTCCCCACAAAAAATTTATGGCACTTCTCAGAGAGTGTCTGAGACTTATTCACAAACATATGTGCCTCCACTGGAAGTTTCTGCTAGGCAGGACCAATGCTTTGTTGGGTAACAATCTAACCACTGGTATCCAGAGCACAGCAGTTCTCACTGGTGGTTGTCACTGATTCTCTGAGTCCCATCAGTTAAGACAGTGCTCCAAGGTTGAATGGGAGTTGTGCCAGTTAAATGCCTATTGCTCCTCAGAATCCAGCCTATCCTTCTATATTCTGTTCTTTCATGTTGTGGCTATGTCTCTGCAAACTACATTTCTCAAATTCCCTTGCTAGTTGGGTCATTATCAGGTGGAGGTCAGAATTGGTGAGAGTCTTCTTCCTTAATGTTTCTGTTCCTATCAGTGTTACTCCACTAGCATTAGCTGGCTGTAGCCTAACAGGTCTTTTGCTACTCCCAGTACTAGATTCCTATAGCTTCCCTCTACAGGTCCAGGTACCAGCCCTGTGGGGTCCTTTCTCTGAGGTCTTGGGTTCTGGTGACCCATACTTCTCTTTTGTTCCCTTAGCCATACAGGTAATAGCAGCTTACAAATATGTTGGCTGCCTCAGTGTTCCCTTTTTGCCGTAGTCTTTCAGTACCTGTGACCAATTCCCTGTATTAAATGACCTCTGTTCGTACTGAGTGTGGTTTCTGTTTTCCTGACAGGATCCTGACTGGTGTAGTGGTTTAGAGCCAAGTTTAGGGGGTGAAGGTGGAATGCCCTGAAGTGTTACTCTCTGCTATCTGGGTCACAATAAGTGCTACTTGTTATGCCTAGATGTTTATGATGGGAGCACTTTCATTTCTCTTGCCCTATGATGCATGCAAACTTGGGATGGAACAGTGAGTGTGCTATAGTCAGAGACACTGCCTTCTCTGACAGCTCTTTCTGGGCTTGGCTCCTCTTCCCCTAGAAGAGTTCTTTCCCAGGAATTTTCTCAGGTCTACACCTCAAACAGGTCCTTACTGCATGTAAATAGCATCTTTAATCTATAAGGCCCAGTGCTGAAGTTAGTGAGTTAATGGAGTCAGAGCACCACAGAATAAAAATGAGGAAACTGAATAAAGACATCTTTTACAGTATTTTTAGCCTACACTATTACCTTAACTACCAAAAATTATATAGACAGTAGCATAAGAAAAACTTTCACAGAACTCTTCCACTTTTAGCTAGGGGCAGCTAATTCAGTTGGTGACCAAACAGTCTTCAAAATAGTCTTGGAATATAGTTTAATAGTTGTTTAGCATTCTGCAGAGCACTTTCACAAAGACTACCTCATTTGATTTTAGTGCACAAGAAAACTGATGTTGAGGTTAGGTCAGAGCTGTCTAATACAAATATAATGTTAACCACATATGTAATTTTTTGTTTGCTTTTGTTTTTTAATGCAATTTTATTGAGATATATTCACATACCATAAAATCATCCAAAGTAAAAATCAGTGGTTCATGTTATCATCATATAACTGTGCATTCATTGCCACAATCAATTTTTGAACATTTTCACTACTCCAAAAAAAAAAAACAAAAGAACACTCAAAACATCCTGTAACCCTTAACCTCCCTGTTTCTGTTTGCTAATGCTGCTGGAATGCAATATACCCAGAAATGGATTGGCTTTTACAAAGGGGATTTATTAGGTTACAAATTTAAACTTCTAGGCCCATGAAAAGGTCCATATTAAGGCATCAAAAAGAGGATTACTTCACTCGAGAAAAGTCGATTGTTTCTGGTGTTTCTCTGTCACATGGGAAGGCACATGGCGATGTCTGCTGGCCGTTCTCACCTGGGTTGGTTTCAGAATGGCTCTCTCAGCTCCTGTGGGTCCATCAAGCATTCTTCACTTGGTTTCATCTCTCTGCTCTCTGTGTCAGCTCTGAGATCTTTGTTTTCTGCCTTTTATTTACTTCATAGAGGACTCCAGTAAAATGATTAAGACCCAACTTGAATTGGGTGGGTCACATCTCCATGAAAACAACCTAATCAAAAGGTGGCACCCCCAACAGGTCTGTACCCACAAGATTGGAGTAGAAGAACATGCCTTTTCTGGGGTACATACCAGTTTCAAACCAGCATATCCCCTATTATTTATTTATTGTTTTATTGTTTTATTCTTTTACTCATCTGTCCATACACTGGATAAAGGAAATGTCGGCCAAGAAGTTTTCACAATCACACTTTCACATTGTAAAAGCTATATGGTTATACAATAATCTTCAAAAATCAAGGTTACTGGATTACAGTCCAACAGTTTCAGGTATTTCCTTCTACCTATTCAAATACACTAAAAACTAAAAAGGGATATCTGTATAATGCCTAAGAATAACCTCCAGAATGACCACTGAAACTTTGCTTAATTCTATTCCCCTTTTGGTCCAGAAGACTTTCTCAAACTAGGCTCATCCCCAGGAGTCATGTCCCATGTTACCAGGGAGCTTTATACCCTTGGGAGTCATGGCCTATGTAGGGTCAAAGGCAGTGAATTCACCTGCTGAGTTGGCTTAGTGAGAGAGGCCACATCTGAGCAACAAAAGAGGTTCTCTGGAGGTAACTCTAGGACATATTTATAAGTAGTCTTGCTTATCCTTTACAGGAATAAGTTTCATGAAGGCAGGGCCCAAGATCAGAGGGTTTGACCTATTAAATTGGTAGTCCCCAATGCTTGCAAGAATACTGGGAATTGTTTAATATTTCCATATCATCCCCAGTGCCTCAAGGTGGCTTCACAAATACATTTTTATTCTCTGTCCCAATTACCCTGGGATGCATTGGGGAGCTACACTAACCTGTACAAACCAACAAGATCTCACTCCCTATTCAAGTTTCCATATAATCATGGTGTTCGAATAAACTTGACCATACAAGTTAAATTAGATATTGAGCCATCAAAAATATAAATTTTTCACCAATAAATATCTCTTCCTTTGTTCTCAAACAGAAGTTGAAGTTTTAAAATACAGTTAATATCATCCTTTACCCTATAATCTGATTTGCTTTAGTCCTAACTAGATCTGCTTCATTCATATCTCTTATTGAAGTCTGATCTCTTTTTCAGCTTTTTAAACAGTTGCTGTATAGGGTAATACTGACTTTCATAGCTGCAGAACTCTAGCTCTGAGTCCCAGGTGTCACACAGATACCCAGTGTTCTAGGGAATGACTAGGTTATACACAAAAAGCTCAATATCTCAGAATTTAAAAATAACTGTTACATCTCAGAAATAGATATGACTTCTGTAAGAGCTTACAATTTAAGTATCTTTGTAATAAGTTTTCCCTTGATAACCTATGTTCTCAGATTTAATTCCCAGAGTTTGCATATTATAGTTAGTCCATATTAGTGAGGCATTATAATGTCTATCTTTTCATTTCTGGCTTATTTCACTCAATATACTGTCCCCAATGTCCATGCATCTAGTTGCATGCCTGACAACTTAATTTGTTCTTGCAGCTGCTCAATATTCCATTTTATATATATATATATACACACCCCACAGGTATCTTACCATTCTTCAGATGATGTACCTTCTGGCCCCTTCCATCCATTGCAAATTGTGAATCCTGCTGCCGTGAACAGCAGTATGCAATAGTCTATTCATGTCCCTGCTTTCAGTCCTTCCAAGTATATATCTAATAACGGGGTTGCAGGATCATATGGCAACCTTGTACTTAGCCTCCTGTGGCACATATTTAATTTTAAACTTTCTAGTATTCATATTAAAATAAGTAAAAATAGAATAGGTGAAATTAATTTTATAATACATTTTATTTAGTACAATATAGCAAATTTTTGTCATCTGAACATATAACATATAATTTTAAAATTACGAATGAGGTAGATATTTCATATTCTTTATTTTGTAATAAGACTTCAAAACCCAGTGAATGTTCCAAGAAATGACCAGGATGACGAATATGCAACTATGTGATGAATTACTGATTATACATGTAGAACGGAATGATCAAAAGTTAAGAATGGTTGCGTTTGTTTGGTATTTTTTGGTATTTAAAAAAAAATTAAAAATTAATTTAAAAAAAGCAACCAGTGAATATTTTACACTTAGAACACATTTCAATTTAGACCAGTCACCTTTCAAGTGTTCTGTAGTCACATGTAGCTTGTGCCTACCTAACTGAAAAGCACAGGGTTACATTATGTACCCAGAGAAACATAAGGAAG
Organism: Tamandua tetradactyla; assembly: GCF_023851605.1. NCBI lineage: Eukaryota > Metazoa > Chordata > Mammalia > Pilosa > Myrmecophagidae > Tamandua > Tamandua tetradactyla. Next base: position 135,955,567 of record NC_135331.1, read on the forward strand.
TAGCGACTCCAGTTAGCCAGCTTCTGAAAAGGAAAGTAACATTGGTCTGGAAATCTGGAGACTTTGATTCCAGAAATGACTCTGCCACATATAGCTGTGGAATAGTGGACAAGGTATTCCTCTTCTTTAAAACTTGGTGTCTGGGTTTGTTAAATGAAGCACATGGCATAGATCAGTTAGTTCTTTTTACTCCCTACCTACCCCCACAGCAGCACCTTTTCTTCAGATGAAAACCTGAAGAATTTCATATTTAAAACATGGGAAGCAGGACTGCTTCTTTGTTGAAGGGAGCGTCACAGTGGGCAGGGCACGAAGCACAACTGGACACAGCCTCTTTAAGCTACACACATGCACACACATACATTTTCTGAGGCATCCTCTGAGGGGCCTTTATAATACTCTTCGGGCATAATTGAAACCCTAGGAGTAAATCATCTTTAAAATCCTCATTTTAAAAAAGTTTTTGATTCTTTGGATACAATTTCACTCCAGCACGATTGCCTCCTTCAACCAGGATTTAGTTTAAGATTTAAGAAAGAGAAAGTATGATCGTACTGACAACAGGCTTTGGGATGCTGGTGTTTGACTCCCATTTTTAATTTGGTAGAACCATCGGTAATTATCATTGGAAGGGGGCCTTTTAGTTCAGTTGTTCAAGTAGTTTTCCCAAATTTTTTTTCCTTAGTAATACACCCGTCTCTTCATATAGTACCAAAATATTCTATGATCATTAAAATCAGAACTTCTCTGCAAAGTTGAAGTGGATGCAAGGAGTTGGGACCTCCCACATATACTGTTCCATTAATTCCTTCCAAGATTCCTCTCTCAAATGCCTAAGGCAACCTGATGCCTTATTTCAACGCTCAAAGATTGAGTCCAGTTCCCGTCCTTCAGCAAATGAGAAAACAGGCCCAGTGAAGTATTCAATGGCTCACTGCAAGTTTGTGTCGCAACTAAGATAAAGCCCCATCAGTGATGTGCTGGAGTCCTCTCCTACTGGCTCACGACAGTGATTCTTACATTTTCAGAAATTTTGCAAGCCCATTCACATGCCGCTGTCTAATAGCTTAAAAGCAGCCAAGCTGAGAATATTTACACCATGGACATCAACAAGTGTTACAAATCTGGACTTTCCTGGAAGAGCTGCTTGTTAAAACTTTACCAGCACACCTCTGAACCCAGGGTTTCTGAACTCTGGTCTTTATATACCACACAGCAACTGGACACCAGATACACTGCCTTTTGATAGGAAACAAAAGTTTAATTTACGAACAAATTAAAATTAAACCTAGGGTGCACAGGTAGCTCAGTGGTAGAATGCTCACCTTCCACGCAGCAGACTCAGGTTTGATTCCAGGACCATGCACCGCCACCCCTCAAAAAAATAAACGTAATTAGAAATTTTCAGGAATATGGGGAAAATACCCCTGTGTAAACTATGGGCAATAGTTGTAATACTACTTTAATAATATTTCATCAACTGTAACAAATGTAACTCCTGTTAAAAAAAAAACAGAATTATAAGAAAAATGCTATCATCAACTATAACAAAATCTCCAACAAATGCAAGTGTTGGTGGAGGGGTGGTATATGAGAATCCTGTATTTTAGGCAGGATTTTTCTAAACCCTCAGCTTCTCTAATAAAAATGTTTTTTGATTAAAAAATAATAAGCATAATTAGAAATTAGAAACTATCTGTTAATGCATAAAAAATTAATAGCTAAAATATCATTTGTTTTTCTCTACAATTATGATATCCTATTGTTTAGAGGGTAGTGGTTCTTTTGATCTCTTTCAAGCTGTTTTTTGGAGTCTTCAGCTACTGTGGAGATCGATTTTTAATATTAGGTGAGCCTTTGGACATTATTAAAAATAAAGCCTGAGCATAGAATAGAGAGAAAGTAGAAGCTATGGAAACTGCTGTTTGAATACGGAATGATCTGAAACACTCTCTCTCAGCTGCCCTCTGGGTTCTATTTCTGGCTAAGAAGGTATTAAAAGGTCGGCGTAAGCAACTGCTGAAGTCCTAAAGCTTCTCCAATGGTCTCCTGTCTCCCCGTATTTACTCCTCCCAACTGAACTTCTGACTCATCATCTTAACAGTGACCCACTTCCCTCTGCCTATTCCTCGCCTCCCTTAGCTGCCTTTCTTGTCCTTTATGGTATACGCTGCGGCTTTCCTGTGGACCTGTTCGGGCTTGCCTCTCATATCACATGCCTGCACTTCAGCTGTCCTTTTGTATCCATGGTGATGGATGCAAACTAAGCTGCTTTGCAGTGATTTAAAATTTAATCCATTCAAATAGTGAATGCTTTATTACTCAGGTGGTTTTTCCCCAATACTTTCAGATCATGAAATCTTGGATTACTAAAGAAATTTAAATGCTTACTTTTCTATTTCTTTTTTAACCCTGTATTTGTCTGGTTAAATTCAAATAAATTTCTTTGATCTCAGCTCCTAAATTTTGTTTATTATTAAATCAATAGGAAAATAATTTCAGAAATAAAATTTCAAAAAGAAGGAAATGATAAAAGATATTATTTAAAGTTCCTTCTCATTACATAAATATAAGTAACTTTTCTTGGACCAAGTAAAGCACGGAGGACCTGCACAATGCAAGGGAAAATATGACAAAAACTGTAAAACATTTACAAAGCAGTGCTATCCCAAAATGTTGGCCATTTACCACTAATGGTACTTGAAATTATTTGAGTGGTCTAGAGATATGGTATGAAGTAACACTTTCCTCAAATCTTTCTTAATTTTTGAACAGAGGTCCCAAATTTTCATTTTTATTGAGCCTCGCAAATTATGTAGTCTGTCCTAGATGAGGTCATCTAGGGCAGTTGTTTTCACTTTCAAGACTACTGATAGACTACTACTGATATGAAAATATCAAATAACTGAAAACTGAGCAAAAGAGAATCTTAATTACTAGTGAAGGTGAAAGAAAGAAGATGGGTTGATGAAATAGGCCAGGAAGATATATCCAGAGCAGTAGGAGAGATTGTTGGTCCTTGAAGACAGGGAGAAGAAAACCTGATGAAAACATTTAAAATAAGGAAAAAGAGAGAGATGATGGAGAAAAAGAATAGTCAACTGTGTTCAAGGCCATAAAGAAATCCAATAAAATAACAACAACAACAAAAAGATTACCTATTTGATTTGACAATTCGGCAGTTATGGGCACCTTAATATTTCCTTTAGCTAGATGAAGAAAAAATAAATAAATATACAGTCTGTTGTTATACTTGGTGAAAGAAGTTTTAATGGATTAGCATAGTCAAAAGCTAGTGATGTGCCACAATCTGGCATCAGAGTTTAGTAAAGCTGACATACACAGGATCCCCTGTTTGAAAATTCAGATGTAAAGCAGAATCTGTGGCAAGTCTAAATTGTAGATGAGTATCAGGAAAGGTGAGGTTCATCATGTTAGATTCCTGACCCAGAAATGAGGGATCTGACTTTATAGGCTTAGGTAAGATATGAGATAGCAAGAAACAGTATGTCTCTCTGTATGTGACCTCACTGAACTCTATGTCTGTGCTGGTTTGAAAGGATGTGTGTCCCCTAGAAAAGCCATGTTTTAATCCTAATTCCATTTTGTAAAGGCAGCCATTTCTTCTAATCCCTATTCAACATTCTTTGTTTGAAACTGTAATTAGATCATCTCCCTGGAGATGTGATGTAATCGAGAGTGGTTGTTAAACTGGATTAGGTGCCAACATGTCTCCACCCATTCGGGTGGGTCTTGATTAGTTTCTGAAGTCCTATAAAAGAAGAAACATTTTGGAGAATAAGAGATTCGGAGAGAGCAGAGAAGAATGACATAGCCATGAGAAGCAGAGTCCACAAGCCAGTGACCTTTGGAGATGAAGAAGGAAAACGCCTCCCAGGGAGCTTCGTGAAATAGGAATCCAGGAGAGAAAGCTAGCAGATGACGCTGGTTCACCATGTGTCCTTCCAGCTGAGAGAGAAACTATTACTGTGTTTGCCATGTGCCTTCTCACTTGAGAGAGAAACCCTGAACTTCGTCAGCCTTCTTAAACCAAGGTATCATTCCCTGGATACCTTTGTTTAGACATTTCTATAGACTTGCTTTAATTGGGACATTATCTTGGCCTTAGAACTGTAAACTAGCAACTTATTAAATTTCCCTTTTTAAAAGCTGTTCTGTTTCTGATATATTGCATTCTGGCAGCTAGCAAACTAGAACAATATCTTTTTATCAAGGACATGGTGGCCAGTTCCTGCTCTTAGTGCCTGTTCAGGACAGGCATGTGGTCAAGAGCATGGTATCAGGATCAGGTAGCAGAGTAGGGAGAACAGGGTAGCAATTTCATGCCTTTGTCATGAAATTACTAATTTCCAATTACTTGGAAATTAGTAATTGGAAAAAGAAGCCAATAAATCCTAATATTTTGACATTACCCAAGATATTTAGGGAAAACATGACAGTTGGATGATTAAGAAGAAGGATTCTTTCAGGTAATACAAATTAAACAATACAAATAGTGGAGTAAAAATTATTATTCCAGCCTTCCTGTTCCTGATTTGCACTGAATGGAATGTTGGGGGTGGGGGGTGTTTCCTGCTGCCCCAGAACTGTGACTATTGCCACAGTTTAGATCATTTGCTAAAAGCCATTACTAATTAGGGTCCAAACCTTCTACCAGAGCTTATTAAAAAGTGGCAGAATCGGGTGGGCCATGGTGACTCAGCAGGCAGCGTTCTTGCCTGCCATGTTGGAGACCCAGTTTCAATTCCTGGTACATGCCCTTACAAAAAAAAAAAAGTGGCAGAATCAACCTTACAACTATCAACAGCCATCCTAGCAAACTCCCCTCTTCACAGTCACTTCACAAAAGGAGATATCTGTGTACAGGAAAGGAGCAAAGAAACTTTCTTGTGAAAAGTTTAACTGTCCCAAGACCAAGTGGATGGGTGTGGCTCACAGGGGAGGAAATCCAAGATAATTATTTATAGGGATTCACAAAGTACTTTGAAGAAAGGAGACTGGCTTGCCTAACTGGCAGCCCCTTTATAACTTTGTGCTGCCATTGGAATAAAGCATTTGAGACAATTCTTGGAAGACTTTTCCATATTTCCCTGGGGGTATCCATAGAGACCAATTTCCATTTCTAGTCCAAAAATTTCTGAAGGTGTGAGGTCCACCAGGAAAACCACTGCCAGTATGTCTTGGAAATATAGGTTGCCTGAAAGTAAGATGAGGATACCTGCCCCCAGCCTCATTTTCCACACCCTTAAAGGACGTGCATAGGATCTCAGAGGTTTCATGGCTCTGTAAGAAGAAGCAGGAAGTTGGAAGAGAGGCAGGAGCTGTAGAGCTGCCCAGGAGGCTACTGCATGTTATATGTACAACCCAGAGAAGAAAGTGAGAGGGTGGGCTGCTAACCTAGGTAAAGCTGAGCATTGTCCAAGGGAACCACACTTAACCTGCTTGAAAACCATCTCATCTACTAGAGCACAGGCATCAGACCCAAACATGCCAAACCAAAACATGGCCAGTGACATCTCTCACCTCTGACCCGTGGACCATTCGTGTAAGAAGCTAGATGGCTTCCCTCTCCCTCCACCAGAGATGGGTGTACTGCCAATCCTAGTATTCCAACTACTTTAAACAATCATGTTCACAGCTATGATCCATACCACATGCGGGAAAGAAAAGAGAATCAGAAACAAGACTGAAGTTTTAAAATTGTATTATTTCAAAAACTGAAACTTTCTAGAATGTTATGGAATCTGTCCAAGATGTTATAATGATAGGAACCTCAAATTCAATAGAGCACAGGTGAAATGATTGGGAAAAAAGGATATTTTGTTAGCTACCACTCGATTAACCTGTAGAATCAAATATATACATAATTTTAAATCATGGTTTTTCACTTAATAATAACAATTTTATCATCAGCTTAAAAAATCTTCATAAATTAATTTTATAATAGTTTCATATTTCCATTTTACAGATGTGGCATAATCTACTTAACCATTACTCAATTGTACACGTTGTGTTATGTTAAATTTTAGGACGTGAATTATATTATCTATTTGTTCCTTTAAATGTTTAAATGATTGTTCCTTCAAATGATTATTATGATCATTATTAAATATCTACCAGCCTATGGACAAGAAAGTTTCACTATCTACATTTCATTAGAAGACAATTTGCGGTATTGGTAGGTCAGCCAGGAGGTTTTCTTCTTAGGCATGTGCAGACTCTGGGAATGGAAGCAAACAGGAGTTTTGATAATGTGTTTACTACAGTAAGAGCATTATACAAGTTTTGATCCTTTCACTGTTGGTTAATTTGTGTACTGCTGACGCCTGTAGTCTTTCAGGATATAACATGTCCTTGCCTTTTCGAATATAAGTACTACAAGGGTGAGGTTTTTTGGCTTTGCTTCATCCTCTGGTATATGCCGTGCACTTAGAACAGGGCCCCAAAACAGGGTAGGCATTAAGTAACTTATTTTTCATATTTTTTTTAAGTAGGGATGGGATACAATTGATCCTCAACTTCTGTTTTGGTTTGCTAAAGCTGCTGGAATGCCATATATCAGAAATGGATTGGCTTTTACAATGGGAATTTATTAGATTACAGATTTACAACTACAAGGCCATGAAAATGTTCAAATTAAGGCATCCAGAGAAAGATACCTTGACTTTGAAGGAGGACCAATGGCATTTGGGATTCCTCTGTCACATGAGAAGGCATGTGACATGAGATGGCGGTGTCTATTGGCTTTTCTCTCCAAAATGTCTCTGGGGTTCTGTGTCCTTTCTTGTTCCTCCCAGGGCATCTCTGTCTCTGATCTCTCTCCCTCTCTGTGAGCTCTCATAAAGGACTCCTGTAAAGGATTAAGACCCACCTTGAATTAGGTGGGTTATATCTCCATGAAAACAACCTAGTCAAAAAGTCCCATTCACAACAGTTTTGCCACCACAAGAATGAATTCGAAGAACATGGCTTTTCTGGGGTACATAACAGTTTCAAACCAGCACAACTTCCCTTTTGCAGACTGCAGATAAGGGAACTATAGAGGAACCTGGTTAGGGCAAGAATAGATCTAATAGGAGAAACACTGAAAGAAGGCAGTGCCTAAAGCGGAAGACAGAGACACAGGGGAAGAGGGAGCTTCAGGTCTCTTACATCTGAACAAATATCAATGTGACCACACGCCTTTGTTCTTATTAAGAGCTAAGTTAATTATTCCAATTAGTATGATATCAGGCTCACAACAATATGGCTGAAACCAAACAATGACCATATGGGGGAAATTAGTTTCAGTGATGCCAAGTGGTAGATTGAAAACACGTATTCAATCCTTGCCTCCCAAAGTCTCAGTGAAGTAACAGAGCAGTCATTAAATAAATAGAAAACATTTTTATTTAAAGATTAAAATCATAAAATTAAGGGAGAGGGGCAGGGAATGGAGAGACAGCAGTTGAACAAAAGTTTGAGAAAATTTTGGAAGAAACTAGATAGGACCAAAAAAAAGGAAGAAACTGAGGGGTGATAAACTACAGCCCAAAACTACATAAGAAGAATCCTCAATCATAAAGGAGGCCTAGAACAATTCCAACTTCAGAGGTAACTGTTAGGTCGGGGGAACGGAGGGCACTGCAACTGGAGCAGCGGAGGCTCTGTCACCCCTTCCAACATGGCTCCTGGAACCACCCCTTCCGGACACCTGACTTCTGGAACTGATGACCCGCCCCTTCCAGACGTCATCTGACCCCCTTGTTTAAAAACCGCCCATGCCATCACCCAGGCGCTGACTGACCTCCTTCCATTTTGGATTCTGTGGTCTCTGCCCGGGAGCACAGAAATACCCCCACACACACACACTTTAAATTTTCTTGTCTATGATCCTTCTTTCTCACCCTTTCGCCTCCTAAACCTTTCAGTAATATTTGCAAAAGTCAGTTCAGGATGGGGTAATCATCAGGGTAATTAATTAAAGAAGTGTTGAGATAACTGGGTCACCTAAGACCTAAACGAATGAAAAAACAAACATCCTTTAAAAACATTAAGTGGGCTACTGATGAAAAAGGTTATCACTGAAAAGTGAGCCTTAGTTTGGGAGGAGGAGAAGAAAATATTATACAAACACGTTTGCTATAAAACATTATAAATGAAAATAAGGAACATAAAAAGATAGTTAGCAGAAGAGGAGAGCATTCAAGAGGCTATAGAGAAAGGCTGGACTTTGTTGCTACTGCTAACAGGAGGGGGCAGAAGATAGAACTGAAGGCAGGACTCTATAAAGAAATAAATTCTGACCGTACACTGGAATGGAAAGTTTGGCCTTCATGGAGAGCCACTAGAGATCATTGAGATGTTCCTGGATTCCCCTATCCCATCCCACCCCAATAAAATCCAGTTTATCTGTGGATTTTTCTATATGACCTTCAGATACATTTTTTTCCTCTGTGTTTATCACAACCACATGAAAACCTAATCACCGCAGAGATCACAAATTATACTCTCCCCCTTAGGACATACTGCTGCCTGGAGGTACATCTTCCTTGTTCTGAACCCACAATCATGCCCACCACAATCCAGACATGAGCCAATAGAATTAACTTTCACGATCTCACCTGACTGCTGTTCTTATTTGTTCAAGAAGTAGGGGCCATGCACGCTGTTGAGTTCTTCTGTGGAATGGTCGCCATTGGAGAGGTGCCTATTGTGCTCACATACATAGTGTGTTTAGTACAGAATATTAACAGAAAGTAACTGGTTATTGTAGGAGGTACCTCTGCACAACAGCCTCAGTGCTGGCACAACTATTAGAGTTCAGCAAACCTGCCTTAGTTTTACTTTGGTGTCATAACCATGACAACTGTCTCTGTGCCTTCTTTTTTATACAATTTCTGCCAATGCCCCAGAAGAGCAAATATGTTCATGCAAAACCCAGCAAAGGAGTTCTACAAAAGTCACTGGGTAAGGATGTAGTGCTAATTGAACATCAAAAGGGTAGTATGCCAACCTTTCATGGGGAAAGAGCTACTTCAGAAATATCCACCATTTCAGGAAACCCAGATGTAGGTCATTTTGAGAATCTTTGTGCAATGACTTACAAGATTTGAAGAAGTGTTTTTTTAAGGGACGTTTTTTTTACTGGTCCTTCTTATGGACTTTTTCCATTGCAGGGTGTAAAGACGTTTTTAATTGTGTATAAGTTCTATGGAAAAATTACAAAGCCTCATCCCCCCAATTCTTTCATATATAATGGAGCAGGAGTAGCTATTGCAATATTAAGGAAGCCTTTGCAGTGGGCCATCTAAGAGTCAACTGGGTGCTTTGGCCAAGGTTTTGCTTCTCAAAATGGGGTCCCTGAAGAAGCAACATCAGCATCACTTCAAATCACTCAAAATCTTAGGTCCCACTTCAGACCTACTGAATGAAAATCTTCATTCATATACACAGTCAAGTTTGAAAAGTACAATCTTAGAAAAATCCAAGGTCAGTTTGGGACACTTCCCTACCTGTCAACACAGGAGCATCTCTTTCATTATCTTTTTTATTTCACTACAAACCTCTGGGTGTGCTATACTGGTTATTTGATGCTCAAGCTAGGTTAGACGCTTTTCATAATGATAACAGTTGTGCAGATTCCAGGTAGTCTAAGCATGGGATGCTATGCTCTATGGTTTAGAATCAGCCCTTTTATTGCCTTAGGAATTTAATTGTGATTGGGGTGGACCAGGAAAGATTCCATCTCCCAAAGAATATTCAATTTTTAGTATGGAAATTGCTTTGCCAGTTATTACTGGACTTTTCCTATGAGAAGCATATATATGTAATTTGTATAGCCAAATGCAGAAAGAAACAACAAAGTTCTATGTTGCATCATTACCAGGAGAAGGCACCAATGCAAGCCAAGGAAGAAAGTTCCAGCTTCACTCTGTCGTTTGCCACATCGTACGTGATCCCAATGTTTACTCTTATTTTTTAAAAACGCAGAATATTAAGGAAGATGTTGTTTATATGTTTTGTTACACATAGAAATTCTTTGCAAGATTGAATTCTGACAAAGCTTTTCAAAATCACAACAAAACCTCAGCTTGAGATCAGATATACGCATTTCCAGTTGAGCTGAGTGTGAAAGAAAGAGCTCATAATCCTAATTAAAATAAAACATGTTTATGGTCCCTGTGAACAGCAGGGATTCAAACATTCTTCCTGTGTTTTGTCAGTGGTTTGTATGTTTTTTTTATCACTTGCACAAGCATCCAAACACGATACAGCAAAACAAGGAGAGCAACTCTTGCAACTATCATGGACAGAAAATAGCTTAATACCAAAGATCCTAGGGTTGACAATCTATTCGCGTGTGGATAAAACTAACTGAATGACCATTGTTGCCTAGTTAGATAATCATTTGATCTTATAAAAACAAACAATATTTAGGACATATCTTTGTAAGATAGAACGATTTTCCTTCCTTTCCCTTTACATATCTCTGATAACCTACAGTTTGCTGAGGCAATTATATGGTCTGGTCCCATTTTTTAAGAACTCTTCTTCATCCTGAAGAAATGCTACAGTATTATTCATAAGCTTTTATTTGATATGTCACCCTCCATTTTGTAATGATCATTTGTCATTATGTAGTCGCCTGGGCTGGGTTGTTGAGAAACTCAACTCATGAGTACAATTCTCAGTGGTCTTGGAAGAGGCAAATGACACGTCTTTCCCTCTCCTTTTTTCTGTCTTGATCCCAGTAGGTATATTGATACTATATCATTGTTTTGATTTTCTAATGTATAAAAAAAGATTTCTAAAGGTTTTTTGAAGACTTTTTATATAAGATATTCTAAAAGTAGTGAGGGGTGGGGAGAGGAAGCATAACTTTTAAATCATAGAGATTGGGCAAAATGATATAATGTATGTAAAAATATTAATAGGGCTTTTCTAATCTTCTTTTGGAAAATTCTTCTGATAGTCATTTGAGAGTTCTTGTTTCTGTAGTATCCTTTGAAATTCAATAGAGGATTTACTGAGTGATCTGCAACAGGGAATAAAGAATGCTAATTTAAAATTTGTAATTCAAATATACTCTTCTCTAAATCCTAAAATTCAATCTGAATATAAGTAAAAATATAAAATTCAATAGCTTTCATATTGCAGAGTAGTGTGGTTAAGAGCAGAGACTTTGAAGTAAAAGGTCAGAGAAACTTGGCTCCCTCATGCAGGAGGTGGAATTCAGGGCAAGGTGTTCAAACTCTCTAAGCCTTAGTTTCCTTATTTATAAAATAGAAACCATGTCCACCTCCCCAGGTTGTTTTGAAGATTAAATTAGATAACTGCTTAGTTAAACCCAAAAGCCAATGACTATAGGTTTTATTATTATATACCTAGCAATATCTAGCTAGACAATATAAGAGATAAGCATCACTTATAGATAAATATTATCACCAATATTATTATGTATCTGGTAATCACTAGATAGGAAATGTAAAAGGCAAGATATTTCATTCACAATAATCACTTTCTGCGACCATTACATAAAGAAAAACCATAAATACACCGGTCCCTGGAAAGGAAAACTGACTAATTTAAAGGCAAGTCACCCCAAACTGATTTGTAGGTTCATTTGACATCCTAAAAAACATATTTTAATTTAAAATATAGTTAGTAGAATAAACAGGCTAAATAAACAGAAAAATAATAATTATGAGGAAAGACTTACTAGGCCAAATGTTAAAATATTATAGTGCTCCAAAATTAAAAAAAAAAGTTTGTTCTAATGCAAAAATAAAAAATATATATGATAAAGAAAACTTCCCAAATCAAAGAATAAAGATAGAACTATTCAATAATTGATTCTGGGGTAAGTTATGGATGTGGGCATCTTTGTTTATAATCTGTACCTCAAACCATTTTATCAAGCTCATATCCAGGGAATTTAAGAATTAAGTGTAAAAATTTTAAATATGAAAAGTAAGAATAAAATTAGAGTAAATATTAAACCTCTACAAGGAGAAAAACTTTCTAAAATTAAATGTAGTGAAAGGAGTCACCAAAATTTTTGAGAACCACATTTAAAAGGCAAGCAAAATAATAGAAGAAAATAGACACATTAAATATAGCAAAAGTTTACTATTAACAGATCATAACAATTTGACCAATGAAAATACATAATCTCCATTAAACAGAACAAACGTTATGAACAATTGCCCAAAGAGAAAGTAAGACAGGTTTTTAACAAAGGTGGAAAAAGTCTGCCATTAGAAATCTTTAAAAAATTTCAAAGCCAAACCATTAGATTCTATTTTCTAGGTTCTATTTTCATCTTTCCAATTATTTCATATTTGAAGAATGAAAATACTGAATGCTGGTAAAGTTGTTATAAAACAGGCCTGTGACCCTCTGGGAGTATAACCTGGTTTACACCTTGATATATATAAATATATCAAGAGTCTTAAATTGTTGTATTCCTTAATTCAGTAATTCCACTTTTAGGATTATTTTCTTTGAAGAAATTCTTAAATATGAAAGTCTTAATATTCAAAAATACAGCTATCAAAAAATTGTTTATAAAATAAAATTAAAGATATCATGAATGATAATGCAATTAAATGTATTATGGCATATGATTAAATGTTGGTTCATGTTTAAAAGGTTTGTAACACATAATTATGAGGGAAAATAAACATATCATAATTTTTGTAAAAGATGGGTATAAAAGTAAATATATGTGCAAAAACATTAACTCTTTGTCTTTGGATGATGGAATATGGGGTAAATTTCCTTTTAAAATATGTGTTCTACATGTACATGTTTAAATTTTATACTAAAAAAAAATTCAAAATACTTTAGAAAATGCCAAAATAATATATTTACTTTTATAACAAGTCACATTTTTCTGCCTCTGTGAAAAACATACATGATAAAAATTGTTGATTTGCATTTCTGCCCTGAACCACATACATAATTATAAATTCATTACCCAAGTAGAATGGTAATATATATATTTCAAAAAGCTTTTATTAAAAAAAAATGAAAATTTTTTGTTTTAGTCATCATGTTAGAAGAGTATCTGCAGCTTATTTTTTATAGACCATTCAAAAAGTAAGTGATGATAAATAAAAGGATTGGGAAAAGTTGTAGTAATACAGAATTGTTATCACTGGTCACATTTTAAGTCTTACTAAAATTATACCTATCTGTAATCTATTTTTTTTTGCCTTTGTAATTCATTATAATTTGAGTGGTTTGTTTCAAGAAAAATTGAAATTTGTTATTGTGAGGAAAATGTTGAATTTTCTAAGTTGTTCTTAAAATATAAAGATTTAAATTCTTATTAAGCTACAAAGAGCATTCAGCATAGGTTGTCAAAGAACAGCTGTAACATGAAGAAAAATCATGAGGAATTAGTAATAGAGAAATGAGAAAACTGGAGCTAATCCACTGGGAATGCTCTCAGAGTATAGCAACTATTACTGAGCAAAAGCCTTCCAAGGGTGATTATGTTTGGAATATTTACATTTGGACTAAATGAGCACTAGAGGAAAGTACTTTGTAATTAGTAGTGGATTAGCTTGCTAGGACACAACTTTGCTTCCGCCAGCAAACATTAACTGTCCGCAGAATGTCTTTTTCCTAAGTAAATTTTAATTTTTTATGAGATAATTATTCACTTGTATGTCTCACTTGGCATGGAGAACTTTCTCCAGAATGCTTACAGGAGAAAAGTTACCCTGATTGCAGTGAGTTTGGAATCAATCAGGCTGGAATGGAGAGACAATTACGTACATTACAGTTTACTATTTTGAATCTCAGTGATTTAAGACTTGTGATCAGTCAGATCTGAGCGGGCTATTGTTTTCCTTTGAACCATCAAGGAAGAAAATGTAATGCAAATTAACATCATAAACAAGAATCTCCTGTGTTTTGCTATGAGAATTAAATCAGTTTTGCTTGAATAAGTGACACATGCTGGCAAGGAGGTGAGGAATAAATAAACTTGGGAAAAGTTGTAGTAATACAGAATTGTTATCATTGGTCACATTTTAATTCTTATTAAAATTATACCTATCTGTAATCTATTTTTTTAGAAGGGACGTGAAGGGACGTGTGCAGGGTCTGCTGCTGTAACTGCTGCAGATAGCTGGGCTCCAGAGATGGATAGAATCCCAAGAGAGCACAGCCTGGGCTCAGGTTCTCTGAATGCACTAGGGTCAACTGCTGCAGAATAAAGTAGGTGATTGTTAAGGGTGTTGCACACACAAAGACAGAGCTAGATCCTGGCACAAGCCCAGCTTTCTATGGTTGTATAAAACACATGATACAAATGTGATTTTTAAAAATATTTTTCAAAAGGGGGTGCCCAGTTTATTAGAGGGTCTATAAACCAAAGAATCCTTTAAGTAAGCATAGTCAGATGTTGGCCTAGGACAAATAGAATGCTACATTTGTTCTCTGTGAAATAGAGAAAATGTACCAGGAGAGCATCCCAAATTGACTTTCAGACCAATGGGTGAGACAGCTGTTACTCAGCAAAACATTCTGATGGTAAATTGAGATGAACTTAAAGGATGTATTCTTGGCACTTTGGGAATTTTTTAAAAAATTTATTTATTAATTAAAAAAACAAAGAAAATAAAACAACATACATAATCAGTAATTCACAGTATCATCACTTAGTTGCATATTCATCATTTCTTAGAACATTTGCATTAATTCAGAAAAAGAAATAAAAAGACAATAGAAAAAGAAATAAAATGAACACAGGAAAGAAAAAAAGATTATACCTACCATACCCCTTACTCCTTGCTTTCATTGATCACTAGCATTTAAACTAAATTTATTTTAGCATTTGTTCCCCCTATTATTTATTTTTATTCCATATGTTCTACTCCTTTGTTGACAAGGTAGATAAAAGGAGCATCAGACACAAATGTTTCACAATCACACAGTCACATTGTGACAGCTGTATCATTATTCAGTCATCCTCAAGAAACATGGCTACTGGAACACAGCTCTACATTTTCAGGTAGTTCCCTCCAGCCTCTTCTTGAATAACAAGATGATATCTACTTGATGCATAAGAATAACCTCCAGGATAACCTCTTGACTCTGTTTGGAATCTCTCAGCCATTGACACTTTGTCTCATTTTACTCTTCCCCCTTTTGGTCGAGAAGGTTTTCTCAATCCCTTGATGCTAAGTCTCAGCTCATTCTAGGGTTTTTCTCAATCCCTTGATGCTGAGTCTCCATTCATTCCAAGATCTCTGTCCCACGTTGCCAGGAAGGTCCACACCCCTGGGAGTCATGCCCCACATAGAGAGGGGTAGGGTGGTGAGACTGCTCGTTGAGTTGGCTGGAGAGAGAGGCCACATCTGAGCAACAAAAGAGGCTCTCTTGGGGGTGACTCTTAGGCCTAATTTTAAGTAGACTTGACCTATCCTTTGCGGGGGTAAGTTTCATATGAACAAACCCCAAGACTGGGGGCTCTGCCTATAGCTTTGGTTGTCCACACTGCTTGTGAGAATATCAAGAATTCAACTTGGGGAAGTTGAAATTCTCCCCGTTCTCACCACTCCCCAAAGGGGGCTTTGCAGATACTTTTCCACTCACTGATCGAGTCACTCTGGGATTCATCGGGGCATCACTCTGAACAAACCAGCAAAATCTCGTGTCCTACCTGAGATTCCAAGTACTTATGGCGTTCAAACTGTCTACATAAGTTATATTAGGAAATGCACTAGTCAAAATATAAATTTTGTAACTAATAAACATTTTTTGCTTTAGTCTCACACAGAAGGTGACATTTTAAAATATTAATTACACTTTGGGAATTTTTAATTTAACTTTTTTCATGGGGGTTTTTCAAAGATGACTCTCCATGTATCTATCACACCATGGAAATAATTATTAATTTGGTAGCATTGAATATTATTAGAGCTGTCACTGCAGGGTTTGTCTGTCTCTGTCACCATGTTATCTGGCACACCTAGCACAGTCTTGACACATCAAAGTGCCAAAAATATATTTGATGAATAAATTACTTATTATCACTTCAGATTAAAAGAAAATAAAAGGATTTAGTCCAGAAAAATGTAACAGACTAAGGCTGCTGGAATATTACACTCTAAGTGGTAGACCAATTTGGTTTAAGAACTGATGAAAGGGGAGTATGAAACAGAACAAATCAAAATCTAACCACTCGCCTGCAAAAAATAAAAATAAGAACATAAAAGGTTACTCTACCTTCCAAGGTCCAGAATGAAAGTAGAAATAAAACAACTCAGCAGGTACCAACTTTCTGAAAAATAGCAGAGAAGTATTTTGGATCTGTAAAGGAAGGGCAAATCAGAAATGAGGGTTGATCAATAGAATACATTAGCATATAGCAGATGCAAGAAAAGGAGGAGGATGTATGGGCAAATTGGATGAAGAAATCAGAAGTAGCTAGGGATGTGTGAAATAAGCAGAAGACAGGTACTGCTGAGGAAAAGAGAATTTGAAATGTTTTAGTTCAGAGAGTCTATCTGTTAACATATTTTTAAAACTGCAAGGAACAATAACCCAACTCACAATGCCTAAGCCAGTGTTGTCCAACGGAAATATAATGCAAGCCACAAGTGTAATTTAAAATTTTCAAGTAGCCACATAAATTTTAATAATACATTTTATTTAGCCCCTATATCCAAAATATTTGTATTTCAGCATGCCATGAACATGCAGACAGGCTAACATTTGATGGGTGTCTCTTTTTTGTATGCATGTTAGATTTGGTTAGATAGGAAAAATTATAATCACCAACCACATGTTCTCAATTGACTAGCATAAGCTTTTAAATTACAAAAAGGCTTGTGAACATGCTATATAATTAAAAGGTGTATTACTAATTATAATACTACAAACAACATTTGGAATTGCTTGAAGCTATTGTTTCAAGTCACGCTATATTCTTGAAAGCAAGTGTGCATCTAAAAAAACTACAATAAAGATTTTACTACTTCAGAGTTGGATCAAGCAAAATGTAGTTTACTAAAGGTAGCTGCCACAGCCTCCCCATCCTCATGTCCTGCCATAAGATTTCCCCTCACCAGATTACCCCAAGGGAATGGGCCTAGGCAGTCACATGTGTGCCTGGATGACCCTGACTATTCATCTGAATTGGATCATGTGTGGATATTTGATCCAAGCTGTGCTAATCAGATTCTCTCTAATAGAGAATTTAAACTAAAAGACAGATGGTTCAGGGCTCTCAAGCTCTGAGTAGGGGGCCAGGGTCAAATCCATGACAAGTCAAAGTAATCTACAAGTAGAAGCTTTTGGGAAGGAAAAACTAAGAAATTTAGGGAGAGGATTAGAGATAAAAGAGAACCTGGCTTGACAACTCTCATTTGCCAGGCCTGATTACTTCTTGGGATTGCTTTCTGTATTGCTTTGTGTCCTATATGTCAAACAATCCCTCTTTTTCCCCCTTAGAATTAAACATATTAGAAAATTTTTTTCTTCTGTTACCATATATACAATCTAACATTCCCCCTTTTAACCCTCAGATAGATTTTTCCGTTCTGTCGATTGCATTCATAATGTTGAGCTACCATCACCTCCATCCGTCACTAAAACATTTCCATCATTCCAAATAGAAACTCTGTACATTTTAAGCCTAAAGGTCTGTTCTAGTTTGCTAGCTGCTGGAATGCAACACACCAGAGATGGATTGGCTTTTAATAAAAGGGGATTTATTTTGTTCTTCAGAGGAAAGGCAGCTAACTTTCATCTGAGGTTCTTTCTTATGTGGGAAGGCTCAGGGTAATCTCTGCTGGCCTTCTCTCCAGGCCTCTGGGTTCCAACAGCTTTCCCCAGGGTGACTTCTTTCTGCATCTCTAAAGGCCTGAGCTGAGCTGTGAGTGCTGAGATGAGGTATGCTGAGCTACTTGGGCTGTCCTACGTTGAGCTCTCTCATTTAAGCACCAGCCTATTAAGTCAAACGTCATTCATTGCAGCAGGCACGCCTCTTAGCCAACTGCAGATGTAATCAGCAACAGATGAGGTTCACGTACCATTGGCCCATGTCTGCAGCAACAGAACTAGGTGCCTTCACCTGGCCAAGTTGACAACTGAATCTAACTACCACAACGTCCCACCTCATCCCCTGGTAACCTATACTCTAAATTCTGACTCTATAAGTTTGCTTATTCTAATTGTTTCAAATCAGTGAGATCATACAATATTTGTCCTTTTGTGTCTGGCTTATTTCAACTAACATGATGTCTTCAAGGTTCATCCAAGTTGTCACATGTATCAGAACTTCATTCCTGTTTATGGCTGAATAACATGTTGTATGTATATTCCACATTTTGTTTACCCATTCATCAGTTGATGGACACTTGGATTGCTTCCATCTTTTGGCAATGGTAATAATGCCGCTATGAACATTGGTGTGAAAATATCTATTCGAGTCCCTATTGAATCATATGGCAGTTCTGTACTTAGCTTTCTAAGGAAGTCAAACTGTTTTCCAAAGTGTCTGCACCATTTTATACTGTGACCAGCAATGAGTGAATGTTCCTATTTCTCTGCAATCCTCTCCAATAACTTATTTTCCTTTTTAAAAAAATAGCTGTATTTTACACTCACTTTGTTGTCTTTTTGTTGCTTTTGCCTGGAAGGCAAATTCTTGGAGGAGAGCTTCAGTTTACATGGAAAGGAAAATAAAAGACTAAAGAGTTTTAGCCAAAATTATTATATCGCCAGATAATTAGTCCTGTAAAATAGCTTTTATTTTTGTTTTGTTTTTATTTTTTTTAGCTTTTACTTTAATGAAGGAACTTTACTTTAATGTGGCTTAGTGGCTACTATATTGAACAGTGAAGATTAGTTCAGCCCTCTATTTTAATGGTCATAAATTGAGGCCCAGAAAAGTCATGTAACTTTTCTAGGATTATATAGTTCCTTAGAGGCAAGATCAAGATTAAATTCACATCTCCTGATTATAAAAAATGCCCTGTGCATTATACCATATCATATGTGTGTGTAATATTTATCTATTTATTTATAAAGAAAAACAAGCATTTTAAAATAAGTGCTATAATATAAGCTCCATGGAGGCAGGAATTATTTTCTGATCCACTGACATTTCCCTAGTGCCTAGAAAAATGCTGATATTAGGTGCTCATTAAATATTTGTTGACTGAGTGAATACATGGGCAAAAATTTACATGATGTCAAAATCATCAGTTATGTGATTATTTTAACTGCATATGAGCTAAATGCCTTAAGGAGGCACTATATCTTGTTCACTGTCTTTTCTCTAGAACCTAGAACTTGGGTCTGTATCAATGTTTAAATAGCTTTTTAAAATAGTTTTGAAGTGGTGAATGATTTGTACCATAAACTTTATTTTGATCAGAGGCAGCATGATGTGGTAGAAAGAGCACCACACTAAGATAGGTGGGCTGGTGGGCTAGTTTGAAAGGAGGTATGCCCCCTAGAAAAGCCATATTTTCATCAAAATCCCATTTCATAAAGGTAGAATAATCCCTATTCAATACTGTATGTTTGAAACTGTGATCAGATCATCTCCCTGGATGATGTGATTTAGTCAAGAGTGGTTGTTAATCTGGATTAGATGACAACATGTTTCCACCCCTATAGGTGGGTCTTGATTGGTTTATTGGAGTCTTATAAAAGAGGAAACATTTTGGATAAAGAGATTTGGAGAGAGCAGATAATGCTGCAGCACCATGAAGCAGAGATTCCACAAGCCAGCAACCTTCGGAGATGAAGAAGGAAAATGCCACCCGGGGAGCTTCATGAAACTGGAAGCCAGGAGAGAAGAAGCTAGCAGATGATGTTATGTTCACCACGTGCCCTTTCAGATGAGAGAGGAACCTTGACCGTGTTCACCATGTGCCTTTCCAGAGGAGGTAGAAACCCTGTGTCCGACATGTGACCTTCCAGCCGAGAAAGAAACCCTGAACTTTACTGGCCTTCTTGAATCAAGGTATCTTTCCCTGGATGCCTTTGATTGGACATTTCTACAGACTTGCTTTAATTGGACATTTTCTCAGGTGTAGAACTATAAACTAGCAACTTATTAAATTCCCCTTTTTAAGAGCCACTCTGATTCTGGTATATTGCATTCAAGCAGCTAGCAAACTAGAACAGCTGGTGTTAGAAAGAAAGCTGTACCTGAAAGAGAATAAATGCTCACCCGATTGTGAAGAAGAAAATAATTTATTCATGATCTTGCAAAAATGGCAAACAAACAAAATGTGGTGGCTGGCACGCCGAGCAATAGAATGCCGCAAATTTTATACCCTGAGTTTAGCATGCAGGTCCCAACCTTGTTTCTCCATTGATTGGATTCCCCAGAGATTATAGCCTATCTGAATAACCTAACTAATTTAAATTTTCTGCTGAAGTTTCTCGCTTTTAATTATGCTTTACATCACTTACCCTGGCCATTACTTGTTTTAAACTTGTTTTTGCCTATATAAGTATTAGGTGCCAATTCTAGGCTTGCTTCAGAGGCCCTCTCCTTCCCCTACCTGCAAGACAAGTTTGAGTTATTTTGCAGCCCTTTGTTTAGTTAATTCAGTTTTTCTCATCTTGCACCATCTTGTGTGAAAGCTAAACTTAATTTTACTCATACAACTGGGCTTGGGTGTCAGCCATGCAACTAACTCACTTAGCAACTTAGAATAGGTCCTTTTAGCTCTCTGGGTAACTCTAAAATGAAAGGTTGAACTGTATTTCCAATCTCCAATTCAATTCTAATACTCTAAGGTTAATTTCCCCATGCCCTTGCCAAAAATAATAATAATTTTGCAAGATTCCAGGTATAAGAGCATACTTAGTAATTCATTGATTTTGAAATGTATGTCAATCTTCTGAAAACCTCATTATATCACATAGGTCATGAGAGAGCCAAGCCACAAAGTTGAGTTATGACTGGTCTAAGCAACAGTTTTTATCAACTAGGTCACAAAGATAAAATGTTGAAAAAAGAGACACATTGGCAGTGGCATAAAATAAATCTGTAGCAAATTTTTGTGGCCCCTGCAGCTAAATGTGAAGCATATTTGGACAATATGCTCAATCTGAGAACATTAGGATATGAAGGATTGTGTGATGTCACTGAAATGACAATGTTGTGTGTGCCATAATAGTTCTACTGCTGTCTAAACCGTTTTCTGCATAAAACTGACCATTGTGATAAACTTTACTTAGTTTTGAGTTCCCCTTGTACTAAGGTATGACTATAAAACCAATGAATAGCCAACAGAGTCATTTTTTCCATGTACTTCCCATCTTCCCTCCAATCTGAGTTGTCAATGAATGGAAATAATAGCAATGATTCATTTTATTCTTAGATGGCAGTGAGTCAACTTGTGAAATTGTTTTATAAAGGCATATTTCATTGTGCTTTGCTTTATTGAGTTTTGCAAATATTGCATATTTTTCAAATAGAAGTTTTGATGCCGGACAAAGGTGATGAATTCTCTGTCTGATGCACTCAATAACCAATTTCTGAGACACTGCGTTTCAAAGAAAGAAAGAGTTTATTGCTAGGCATGAAACAGGAGAGCAAATGGCCTATTGGCCCCCAGAATCTGTCTTTGAATCTAGGGGGTACAAGGTTTTTATGGATTCTAACAAAGGGAGATAAAGTCATTAAAATTTCAATAGCAAGAGTAAGTAGAAAGTAAGGGTGAGTTATCATTTCAATAGCAAGTGTCAGCAGAAACAGTTTACAAATAGAAAGAAGTGAAACTGGGCTGGAACCAATTAATTGCTAACTCAAGTTCCTTCCCCTAGCATTAGGGTATTTGCCCTTAAATTTTTTCCAAACTGAAAAAACAGACATGCATAAGATAAGAGCTTTTACAATCATTCTCAGATATCAGGTAGCTGGATTACAGTTCAGAGATTTCATGTATTTCCTTTGTCTACTCTAATATACCAGAAAGAAAAAAGAATACTTATATAATGTTTCAGCAGTCATAATCATTCATTAAATCCTAACTCCTTGGTTACAGATTTGTGGTAACCTTGTGTCAAGCAAGTTTATCAGCACCATTGTTCTAACAGCATGTGCTGTGTCTCTGTGTCACATTTTAATTAAGGTCTGTACATTATTTTTTCCAGACATAATGCTATTGCATATTTTACTGCAGTAAAGTATAAATATAACATTTATATATAAAAAAATTGTATGACTCATTTTATTGTATATTTGCTTTGTTGTAGTAGTCTGGAACCGAACCCATAGTATCTCTGAGGTATGCCTGTACTTAGAGATTGGGAAAAATTTGAAATCTGAAAGTCAATTAGGTCAACACATTTGTGGTTTTAAACTATTTTCTGTGATTTTTAAAAGATTTCTTCTGTTGTAAATTAATTGGAATTCAAATTTGACATTTAAGATAAACAGGGTTGAAAGGCAACAATGTCAAAGGAAGCGTAAAAATTAAAAAAGCTATGATGTTACTCCTCTGTGGCTTTAAATATGCTCCCTCTTCTTGCATGAACTTCCTTCCCACTTGTTTCTCTGTAAAATTCCTTTGTATCCTTTAAAACCAAGTGCAGGTGTGAATGCCTGTTACAGAATTGTTTACAGAATTTGCCTCACTGCCCTCAGATAGTCAACCACCATATTGCCCCTTGGCTTGGCCAAGTGACTTGTTTTGTCAATCAGAAAATAACAAATATAATAACAAGCATGGACTTTAAAAGTGGTTACACATCGAGTCTTACTCTCTCTTACTGCTTTTGGAACTCAGCCACCATGTAAAGAATCCCAGGCCAGCTTGCAACGTCTTGGAGATACATGAACCAGTTTCCTCTATCACTCCAGCTATCCCCATCTATGTGAATGATGCTGTTCATAACCAACCAGACCCAAGTGAATCACCAGCTGTATTATGGCCATGTGAGTGAGTTCAGGAAAAAACTACCAGATGTGCCAAGCCAAAATTGCCATTCTACAGAAACTTGAGGTAATACATGATTTTGCTTTTAAGGCACTATGTTTTGGAGTGGTTTGTTATAAGAAAAATGAACTGATATAGATATTTGTGTCTATAAGTTGGGTGTTTGTTGCCATAAGAAATATCTAAAGCATGTGTCATTTCCTAATATAACTTAGGTGGACAGTTTAACTGAACACCATAAGTACATGGAACCTTGAGTAGGGCATGAGATTTTGTGGGTTTGTCCAGAGTGATGCCCCAATAAATCTCAGAGAGATTTGAACAGTGAATAAAAAAGTAATTGCAAAGTTCCCTTGGGGGAATGGTGAGAAAGGGGGAAAATTCAACTTCCCATGTGGAGAATTCCTGATATTCTGACAAGCAGTGGGGACATCCAAAGCAATAGGCTGAGTCCTCAATCTTGGGGTTTGTTCATATGAAACCTATCCCTGCAAAGCATAGGCTAAGCCTACTTAAAATTAGGCCTAAGAATCACTCCCAGAGAACCTCTTTTGTTGCTCAGATGTGGCCTGTCTCTCTCAGTCAATATGACAAGTAAACTCACTGCCCTCCCCCTCTCTACTTGGGACATGACTTCTAGGGGGTGCAAACCTTCCTGGCAAAGTGGGACAGAAATCCTAGAATGAACTGGGACTCAGCATCAAGGGATTGAGAAAACCTTCTCAACCAAAAGAGGGAAGAGAGAAATGAGATAAAATAAAGTGTCAATGGCTGAGAGATTCCAAACAGAGTCTAGAGGTTATCCTTGAGGTTATTCTTACACATTATATAGATATCACCTTTTTAGTTAAGGTATATTGGAGAGGCTGGAGGGAAGTGCACGAAAATGTGGAGCTGTGTTCCAGTAGCCATGTTTCTTGAAGATGATTGTATAATGATACAGCTTTCACAATCTGACTGTGTGATTGTGAAAACTTTGTTTCTGATGCTCCTTTTATCTATGGTATGGACAGATGAGTAAAACGTTAGGATTAAAAATAAAGAAATTGCTCCTTTTAGCTACTTATCAACAGATGAGTAAAACATATGGAATAAAGATGAATAATAGGGGGAGCAAATGTTAAAATAAATTCAGAATGAAATGCTGGTGATCAGTGAGGGGGAAGTGTGGGGGGTATGGTATGTATGAATTTTTTTCTGTTTTCTTTTTATTTCTTTTTCTGAATAGATGCAAATGTTCCAAGAAATAGTCATGATGATGAATATGCAAGTATGTGATGATATTGTGAATTACTGATTATATATGTAGAACGGAATGATAAAAAATTATGAATGTTTGCATTTGATGTTTTTTTATATTTAAAAAAATTTAAAAATCAATAAAAAACAAATAATAAGAGGAACAAACATTATTAAATGTTAAATTAGTAGGTTGAAATGCTAGTGATCAATGAAAGGAAGTGGTAAGGGGTATAGAAACAAAATAGGGGAAACAAAGGCTAAAATATATTGGATAGATGGAAATACTAGCAGTCAATGAGAGGGAGGGGTAAGGGGTATGGTATGTACAAGTTTTTTTCTTTTTTCTATTTATTGCTTTTTCTGAATTGAAAAATTGAACAATTGCAAATGTTCTAAGAAATGATCATGGTGATGAATATACAACTATATGATGATATTGTGAGTTATTGATTATATACCAAGAATGAATGATCATATGGTAAGAATGTTTGTGTTTGTATGTTGTTATGTTTAAAAAATAAAAAACAAAGTATGTGTCAGTGGCTTTAGGACCACTCAGCAAATGGAAGCTGGATAATCAGTGGACAAAGGCTGTTAGCAAGCATTGGAACAGAAGCCAGAAAACTATTAACAAAGGTGGGGAAAATGGTGGTTTGGAGCTGTATGTATTCCTGAAAAATATGCTCTTAACTAATTCCTGTGGGTGTGAGCCCATTGCAAGTAGGACCTTTTG
The DNA here is from genome assembly GCF_023851605.1 of Tamandua tetradactyla. NCBI lineage: Eukaryota > Metazoa > Chordata > Mammalia > Pilosa > Myrmecophagidae > Tamandua > Tamandua tetradactyla. The sequence goes on from NC_135331.1 coordinate 135,980,470, forward strand.
ATGAGGTTATTTAAGCAGTGGTCTACATCAATCAGAATGGGTCTTAATCCTACCAATGGATTCCTTTTCAAGTGGAATGAAATTCAAACAGAGGGAGAAAGCCACAGAGGCATCAGCCAGAAATTGAACATCAATGAAAGAGAAGGGGGAGACCAGGAGACACTGCCATGTGCCTTGCCATGTGACAAGGATACTGGCCTCCAGAACCCAAATGCCACAGCCTTTGGGGGAGAAAATATTGCCTTGATAATGCCTTGATGTGGACATTTTTCCTAACGTCAATATCGTGAGCTAATAAATTCCCATTGATTAACCCAACTCATTTCATGATAGTTGCTTAAGCAGCCCAGGAAACTGGTTTTGGTACCAGGAGAATGGGGTTGAAAAATGAAACAGTTTTTCATCTCCATTCTCCCCAGGATGTATGTTTCTCAAAATAAAAGGAGACCTGAATTTGAAAGTTAAATCAAGGATGTGAAAAATTTAAGTTGGTGCCTACCATATTCTGTCAGCTAGGTGAAATGATTTCCAACTCTCTTAACAGCACTGTTTCAGAGCAACTTGATAAGAAATCTAAAGTAGAGAGAAGACTTTATTGAAAAGAATGTGGGGGTGTGTTTTGACTAATGGAGAGGACTATAATCCCATACACAGAAAACCTATGAAATTTTTAAGGTCCTTTGTACTAACTTGTATTAAAAGAGACCGAGATTGCTCCAGTTGAGAAAAGATCTCTGGACCTCGAGTTTTTATCAGTAAGAAATAGACTGAGAAAGTCCCTTAGCAGGAATTATGGTTCATTCATTTCCTATGAAAAAGGAGAACCATTATAGTTGGTGGAACCAAGAACCGGCCATGGAGCCATAGAGAAAATGAACCAGGGAGCCACTTCCTGGGAGCAGAACTAGGTCCTGATCAAGAAATAGTCTTTTCTTTCAGAGTAGAGGCATCTGGTAATGTTTGTTCAGCTGGATTTAAGAATCGTTATGGACCAATGACTCCATATACTTGCAATTCTTCCCTTTTTTAGGTAGGAATGTGTTTTGTGGTTATCCTGTCTCTATCGTGCCTTTGTATGCTGAGTATGTTGAAGACAGATAGCTCATTATTTTTTAGTTTACTGGTTTCTGGTTCAAAAGAAGCCTCACCCAAAGAATCACACAGAAGTAGCTTTTTCCAAATATTGACACCTGGACCTAATTTATATGACCAGATCGTGGTTTGTGAATCAGATGCCATAATGGGATGAGACTTTTAGGGGCAAGAGGTGAGTGTATTTTGCATGTCAGAGAGATGTGAATTATTATGGCCAGAGGTCAGACTGTGGCAGGTTATTTACACATTGGCTGCCATAAATTCTTTTCCTGCTGGTCTTAAATTTCCCACATGGAAGCATTTCTCAGTGAAGCACAAGTTCAGTGAACCTAAGCATTTCTCAGTGAAGCTAAGATGTTTTCTGTGCATTAAAAATTTATAAGGTGTTTATCATCTTTACCATTTATTAAATTACTACAATGGGCCAAGAATTATAAGTGCTTCCTATATATTATGTCTTATCTCATCAGCTCTGAGATTACAGATGAGTAACCAAAGCTAAGAAATTTGCCCAATTGCATTGCAAGTAGTAGAGCCAGGATTTGATCCTGAGCTATCTGGTTTCAAAGCTAGTATTCTTTCCAAACTGCCTTTCTTTCTTTCCTGTTCTCCAAATTCTTTCAATGAGGAGAGACTTCCAATTTACAATCACTTTTATAACTTATATGAAAATATTTATTTTCATTCATAATGATTTTCAAAAAAGACACAAGAGTCTCACAGGACTGAATTCTTTTAATACTCAAGATAGGATGATACATTATTTATGAAGGGCTAGGATATGCTTTCCACTTTTGTGGTGACTCAGAAATATCTGCCGTTGAAGGTGGGCTCTCTCTCTTTGATATCTGATCCATAATTCTGTCCTGGTACATCTCTTGCTGTGTCTGGTTTAGTGTCTTCCTCTTTTTCTGGATAAGATTTTCTGCTCTCTTCATTCTGAGAATTTCCATTTAGATTAATGAAATGGAATTTTTCCCTGGCAAAAGAACAAGGAAAAAATTAATTTCCAATAATGGGAAGATATAATATTAAGTCTGTTTATGAATGGAGGGATATATTTAGTTAAGATAATTGCTAAGGTTTTTTGTTTGTTTTTCATTGCTGCTTTTTCCTCAAACAAAGGAAAGGAACATTATTCTTGGAATTATTTATATGTTAACTTCCCAGAAATCAGAGAATTTCTTTTTAAGGTCTTTGTTCTCCAAATTTCCACAGTAAACTCCATTCTCTTGTGATTTGGAAAAGAGAAAATATCTCTTTAAAACATGAATTCAGTAATAATTAGGAGTACAGTGACCTTTATTCCTGGAAAAAGAAACTTTATAGAGATAAAACTGTAATGTATTTTCTTCAGTTTCTAGATGTTTAAAAATTCAATATTAGTTTGCAATTTCCTTGAGTTTGCAAATTCCTTATCTTTTAATACTTTCATCATAATATTTTACTAGAAAATTAATCAAGTATCTTAAATATTGCTGGAAAAGTTAAAGAATTAGAGCACAACCTCATAGTGAAATATGATGAATCATATTATTTACTATATTATAGTGCAGGGTCTCTCAATAGATGCATTATTAGCATTTTAGGCAGGAAAATAATTCCTTTGTGTGGGATTGTTCTGAAAACTGCATTAGCTTATTACCCTGTTCCCAAACCACTTAATGCCTGTAGAGCCCCACCGTGACTGTGATAAGTAAAAATGCCTGCACACATTTACGCATATCCTTGGGGGGTCTGGTATTGCGTCCAGTTGAGATTCACTGGTATAGTGCAAATTTGGCTGACCCAAAATTCTTTCCCCCCCGCTAAATTTCTCCCAACTAGTTATAGAGTCTCTAGGGAACATCTCACTTATACTCATGAAATAGTCCTCTCAACTCCCACCTGGCAATAGCTAATGTCCATCTCATTGCTTTAATTTTCAGCAATGATGTCCAATTTATCACTGCTGGTGCTTTTTCCTGCTGCATCTGTTTCCAGATCTAGATTTAGTTTCTTAAGGCTCCTACAAAGTACCATCAACTGCAGGGCTTAAAACAACAGAAGTTTGTTGTCTTACAGTTTTGGAGGCTGAAAGTCTGAAATCAAGGTGTCAGCAAAGCCATGCTCCCCCTTTAGAGGAGAAGCTTTCCTTGCCTCTTCCTAACTTCTGGAGGTTATGGATAATCCCTGCTGTTTCTTGGCTTGAGGCAGCCTAACGCCAAACTCTGCCAACAAGTTCACGTGATCATCTTTGTGTTCATGTCTCCTCTTGCTCTTATAAGGACACTAGTCATTTATAATTAAGGGACCACCCCACTCCACTATGACCGCACTTTAGTTTAATTCCATTGAAATGGCCCTACCTCCCCAAAAAAGTCATATTCTGAGATACTGTGGGCTAGGACTTCAACATATCTTTTGAAGGGGACACAATTTAAACCATACAGATTGGTATAACTTGCTGCTCAGCACCTACCTGTTCCCTCCTCCTTCCTATAGTTAGTATTAAGTGAGGTGAGTGCTATGTTGTCCTTAGTTTCATCGTGCCATCTTGTACTTACAATGTCTCACAGAGATTTGGGTAAAAAAGTTCTTTATTTACTTTTGAAATTCCTTTATTCCCCAACACACATACACACACACTCATGTGCATACATGTTCATATATACACATGTACTCCAGAAGGAGGCTATTGGAGTTTGTAAGGAGAAAACATACATGGCAGCTATGATGTTTTCTTGAACTTATACCCTTTCTGACCACAGCCCATTTTGTTGGGCTATATTGATACATATCATTATCAGGGGTTTGAGATATTTTTGGAAGGTATTTGGCGGGGAGATCCAAGAATGACTGTATTCTATTCCAATTTACATGCATTTTTTTTCTCCCTATGTTTCCAAGGGAGACAGAGACAAAGCTAAGAATGAGTAAAGAATCACTTTATCATTAACTGGAGTTGTTCCTGAAACTCTTAATACAGAACTTAACATAAAATGGTCTTGGGCACATGGTTGAAGGTCCAAAATATAAAAGGATTGGAGGGTTGGGAGCACTGAGAGAAACTTTCCTTAAGTCCAAGCCATAAATATAAGGTTCTTAAACATCTCTTGGCTGGCTCCATGAAATATGAACTGAAAATAGGAAGACGACAGAGTAAGATAACGGGGCTTCCTCCCATTCTACAGCATGAGTGAGAAAAAAGGAAAAAGAGCACACCAGAAAACACTAAGAAAGAGAAACACTAGATTTATAGATTTTTACATAGTACTTCAATCTCTAGGAGACATGGCCCAGTCACTGTTTAGGGATCTGACCATTATATAAGAAATTCTTATGCAGGAGGAGGATAGATGGAAAAGAAAGAATAGCATGCCCTCCACTTATCACAGAGCCTGTGTTCAACACTCTCCTTTCGTAGAATGATTTACTCCCCACAAGCGTCTCAGTTCCTACAGATTCTGGATTCCATGAGAACAGGGACCACTGAGGCAGAATGTGTGGGCACTCAAATAATTGTGGCTTAGAACGAAACTGAAATTCAACCATTAAACCTCTTGAATTGAGCATCAGCCCCTGCTGGACCTCTGGGTACATTGAAAATGCTCCCAATCCAAGTGCAGCCATACTTAAATTCTCAAGCAGAGATCCCACTATAATGTCAGCTTTTCAAAACTTAGGTGTCATCTCAACTATATTCTCATCTCATGCTTCCAATTGCTTATATTCTTCTACTGTTTCAAACATAACATGTCCAGAACAGAAGTATTAGCATTCTCCTCAAATCTGCTAGAAAGTCTTTTAAACTTCTTTATTTGTGGGAGCAGGTTGAGGAATCAGTAACATAATCATTTTTTATATAAACTAGGTGAGAACATTTGAAGTAATTTGAAATAATCTTTGACTCTTCCCTTTCTTATTTCATTTTAAGATATGAATTATTAGATATTAATAATTCCTTTTTAGTGACCTAATCTGTCACTAATTACACTGATTCCTTTATAAATATATATATATATATATATATTTTTTTTTAAATTATACTGTCTTCATGTTGTCATTACATTTTTATCAGGCTTTCACTGCCAAAAAACTAGATCAATCACCTACCTTGTGGATCAGTTTCTCCATGATTCATTTTGCTCTCCATCTAATTTATCCAAATGAATTTTCCATAAGACCACCATATACACCTTCTGTCTCTATTTTGCCAACCAGCCAGTGATGTGGCTCATTTTATAAATATCTATTTAATGTCTGTTATGTATTATACCTCATTCTTCCTTTTCTTTGACTTCTGTTTCTCTTTCTTCTTCTCATTGTTATTATTACACATTTAAAATTTCTACCTATATATATTATGAAGTTCTTTTTCATTCCACACTATCTCCTTTATCTGAACTTAGTAAGTTACTCTACAATAGTCAAAACTGTAAAGTTTGTAATTTATCAATTATCTCCACAAAATTATAAATCCTTAGAAGATTGAAATAATTTCTTACTCCATTTATATATTTTCTACAGTATCTGTAACAGGGCTTGTACATAATAATTGCTTATGAATAAATATTTATTCGTTGATTTTATTGAAAAGCTTATATTTCCATAAGACAGACCTGATTTTCTTTTAAATGACCTAGCTGGGATAGAATATATAGAATATCCATGAATTGATCTTGGCTGCTTTCTTACAGGCTGTGATATTTCATGATTTCTAAACAAAAGGATATCTCATTAACTTTTTTAGAGTTAATTTTTTCTCAACCTCTCAGCAATCCTTTAAGATGATATAGCATTTATTTCTGTAGACTGTCTATGCTATAAAAAAATCATAATGAAAGAAAATAAATCCATGTAAAAAGTTTGTAAAATTGCTTTTGTGGAATTAGATAAGCTAATTCTAAAATATGTATGAAAGGTGAAAAGGCCAAGAATAGCCAAGAAGAAAAAAGAATAGCCAATACATTCTTTAAAAAGAAATGTGGGGTGGGCAGCAGTGGCTCAGTGGCAGAGTTCTCACCTGTCATGCCAGAGACCCGGGTCCGATTCCCGGAGCCTGCCCATGCCAAAAAAAAAAAAAAAAAAAAAAGGAAATGTGTATACAGAGGTGGAAAAAATTTATCCACCAGAATTTCAAGATTACTTGAAGTTTCACTAGTTTGACAGTATGTTATTGGTGCAGGGATAGACAAATGAAGTGAAAATAGAGATCTCAGAGAGAGACTCTCACATATATCAAAGCCCAACAGAAGTCAGAATTCTAGAGTCATTTAAAAGCAATGGGCAATTTAAGAAACAACACAAGGGTGCACGGGTGGTTCAGTGGTAGAATGCTCACCTTTCATGCAGGAGACCTAGGTTCGATTCCCCGACCATGCACCCAAAAATAAAGAAAGAAAGAATTCCTAGACAACTCATTTTTATATGGACCCATATTTTTGCAACCTATAGGAAACTATCTTCACACCTTTTCCTTAAGAAATTATAGGAGACTGTCCTCTCAGCCTTTGTCTTAAGAAATCCTACATAGGACAAAAAAATGAGGCAGAATTCATAAAACACAGATAAATAACACTATTAAAATCAAGAACAGCTGTTTATTGAAAGACAGCATAAAAACTGACATAGCAAGCAACAAACCAGAAGGATGTACTCCAATGTATGAACAGGAACAAAAGCTTGTTATGATGTCTATATAAAGAGCTCAAACACATGAAAATATGCTAAACATTATTAGTCATTAGGGAAATTAAAACTACAATGAGATACTACATCACATCAACAAGGATGACTATTATTAAAAGGATGGAATATAATAAGTGTTAGAATGCAGAGATATTGGAACTCTAGTGTTTATGGGGATGTAAACTGGTGCAGCCATGTTGACAGCAATATGGTGATTCTTCAAAAAGATAAATGTACACTAACCATTTGACCCAGTGATCCGATTTCTAGGTATACACCTCTGCGGAGGTGTGGAACTGTATATACCCCAGAAAATTGTGTTCTTAGCTAATCCATTCCTATGGGTATAAACTTATTGTAAGCAGACCACTATTGATGAGATTACTTTGGTTAGGGTGAGGCCCAGGGGTGAGTCTTAATCCTCTTACTAGATTCCTTTATAAACGGGATGAATGCAGAGAGAGAGAAAGCCACAGAAGCAAGAAGCTGAAAGTGTCAACACCTGGAAGAGAAGGGAGAGAGCAGCAGGTGCCACCTTTACGCCTTCCCGTGTGCCAGAGGAGCCAAGGATTGCTGGCAGCTGATCTTTGGGAAGAAAACATTGAGACTCAATTTGGATATTTTTCTCAGCTTGGAAACTGTTAGCTAATAAATTTCTGTTGTTAATAGCCAACCCATTTCATGGTATCTATTTTAAGCAGCCTAGAAGACTAAAACACAACCAGAGAGAGTAAAAACAGGGTTGCAAACAGACACTTATACACCAATGTTTATAGCAGCATTATTCACAATAGCCAAAAGCTGGAAATCACCCAAAGGTCCATCAACAAATGAATGAATAAACAAATTGTGGTGCATATACTCAATGGAATATTATTTGGCCATAAGGAAAAATGAAGTTGATACACGCTGCAACATGGAAGAATCTTTAAAACTTTATGCTCAATGAAACAAGCAACACATATAAGGATAAAATATTGTATGATATAACTTACATGAGATGACTAGAAATTAGCAAATTCTCAGAAATAGAAAGCAGATTAGAGATTAAAGTCAATTGGGGAAGCAGAAAGATGGAATGTTTGCAAAAAGAAAAAGAAAAAAGAATTTACTCTTAGAAATGAGGGGGTGAAACTATATGACTTATGAGGTCTTTAATATTAATGCATATCTATTGAGCTCCTATATTCATGTATTCACTCATCCAATTAGCATCAGTAGGATACCCATAATGGGTCAGACTCTGTGTTAGGTCCTGGGGTTAAGAGATAAGACAAAATTCCTGACATCAAGAAGCCTACAAACATTCCATAAACACACAAGCCAAAACAAACAAACAAAAAAAAAAAAAACCCACAAAGAATTCCAGATAAAAGACAAGTAAACCAAGAGAAAAATAGGCAAAAAAAAACCATGGGTATGCATTTCACTGAAGAAGAGAAACTAATGAATAGTAAACATAAAAAGATGTGCAACTTTACTAGTAATCAGGAAAAGGCTGAAATAACACTTTACACCCATAAGATTGGCAAAATTTCTGAAGTCTGAGATTGACATATTAGTGAGTATGAGAAACAGCAGGAAACTTTGCAAACTGCTAATGAGAGGGTAAATCTGTCCAGCCCTTTAGAGAACTATTTGGCATTTTCTAGCAACGTTGAATATACCCACTTAATTCCCAGCAATTCCACTCTTGGATATTTATTTACCTTGACTAGAGAAACTCTCATATATGTGCAACAGGACACAGGCTACTAAAATATTCATCTCAGCACTGTTTTTAATAGAAAAAAACTGGAAACAACCCAAAGGACCATTGACAGGAGACTGACTAAATAGTAGTATATTCATATAATACAATACTTAAGATACAGCAGTGAAAATGAACAGACTATGGCTTCATGCATCCACTTGAGTGACTCTCTCAAATATCTTGTTAATGAAGAAGAACATGATAGAAGAATACATAGATTCCAGTTTCATTTATATAAAATTCAAACACATGAAAACCCCCAGCATCATATTATTTACAGATACACATATTTTTAAAAGCACTACAAAGAAAAATAAAGGAATGGCAAATCCATAAATCAAGATAAAGTTTACCGAGCTTTAAGTAAAATAAAATGGTCACTTGCACTGCGGTGTTACTGGGAGAAAATGATTTTCCAGAAAATAAAAACAATTGACCTGTAAGAGCTTTCTGACAAAATGGAAAAATGGAATATACCCTACAAAATTGCAGATAAGCAACATTGATGATAAACCAAGTTTGGATCCAGCAGCAATAGCTTATCAGAATGGACAATCATACCGTACTAATCAATGTATATCTACTCCCCATTTTGTAAGAACCGCCCTCCCATGTAAAATGGGAACTTAACATCTGCCAGTCATGATATTTCCTCATTTACTTCCATATTTGCCCTGCCTTTTCTTCCCCTCAATAGAGCTCCTTTCTATGTGCAGTTTGCTTACTAATTCATGAATCTTAAAAAATAAATAAATAAAATAATATCTTTTTCAGAATAGGGAACAAGGAGTTGGGTAAGGTGAAAAGATTAGTGATGATAGGGTTGGGTACACATAGGGGGCATCAAAATATGTTAGGGTATTAGAGAATAAACTTGGAATATGTCATTGGTAACAGAGACCATCAGGAGTGAGAAATAGGGTGTGGTAGTTAGATTTAGTTGTCAACTTGGCCAGGTGAAAGCACCTAGTTCTGTTGCTGTGGACATGAGCCAATGGTAGGTGAATCTCATCTGTTGCTAATTACATCTGCAGTCGGCTAGGAGGCGTGTCTGCTGCAATGAGTGACGTTTAACTTAATTGGCTTGTGCTTAAATGAGAGAACGCAATGTAGCACAGTCTAAGCAGCTCAGCATTCCTCATCTCAGCACTCGCAGCTCAGCCCAGGCCCTTGGAGATGCAGAAAGAAGTCAGCCCGGGGAAAGTTGTTGGAACCCAGGGGCCTGGAGAGAAGACCAGCAGAGACCATCCTGTGCCTTCCACGTAAGAAAAGAGCCTCAGTGGAAAGTTAGCTGCCTTTCCTCTGAAGAACCAACAAAATAAATCCCCTTTTATTAAAAGCCAATCCGTCTCTGGTGTGTTGCATTCCAGCAGCTAGCAAACTAGAACATAGGGTAAGATAATGGGTAATTGGAGCTGAAGGGATACAGACTGTGCAACAGGACTAGATACAAAAACTCAAAAATGGACAGCACAATACCACCTAATTGTAATGTAATTATGTTAAAACACTGAGTGAAGCTGCATCTGAGCTATAGTTTTTTGTTTGTTTGTTTGTTTGGGTTTTTTATATATATATTTTTTATTTTTTATTTTTATTTTTTTCTCTATATTATCATTTTATTTCTTTTTCTGTTGTCTTGCTATTTCTTTTTCTAAATTGATGCAAATGTACTAAGAAATGATGATCATACATCTATGTGATGATATTAAGAATTGCTGATTGCATATGTAGAATGGAATGATTTCTAAATGTTGTGTTAGTAAATTTTTTTTTAATTAATAAAAATAAAAAATAAAAAAAAATGAAAAAAATATATATGTTAGGGTTTTCATTCTTAAGCAAGTTGTGGGTACATATTCCAACCCAGCTCTTGGAGGGATTGGGTTGGGGCAACCACAAGACCAAAGGACATGCCAGGCACAGTCAGACATGAATTTTATTAGGACTTACAAACAGGAGAGAGTCTCTGGTGGCAGCAGCCTGGAGAATGGAAGTGCTCCACAAAGGTGGGAGTGCAAGGGGCAGCAGGTAAGTGTTAGGACAAGGATACTTCATAGGATATTCCATAGGGTGTGAGGACAGAGTTTCAGCAGGGTCTCATGACACAGGGGTAGGAGATTTGTTATCAACATACACAGCAGGGGAGAAGACTTTTAATACTTTACAAGATAAGTGGTTTGCGATACCATTTGTACATTTTTTTTTCCTCCCTGAGGAGGTCAGTTGATCTTTGACTTCCGTCCTGGTCACATAGGCAGATACGTGCAGCAATTTACTCTCTATATGGAGCCGGGAGCCCAGGCCCTGGGTTTCCATCATACAAGCATGTTCATTTTATTTCTTCTATAAATTTGTACTGTTCTTATACATTTTATATATTCTTTATATATATGAAATCATTCAAAATGATTTTTTGTTACCATATGCTATAGATATTTAGCTAAATGACTGTGCTTCTGGTATGTATCCAGATTCTAAAGTATATTTATTTGCCTAAATTGTCTGGTTAAGTACCTACAATCGTCACTTCAGCCCACTGTCTGCTTTGTATACATGGTTCCAGTGACTGTTTATAAAAAGAATTCACTCCTCACTGCTCTATCTTCCTTCATAGAGAATTTATACCTAAACCCTGTAGATGGGAAAATCAAAGGGGATACGCAGAAAAAGGTAGGGATGGTAGTTTTGCTGAAATTAAGGGCTAGAATGACTTATATTAGCTCTGTACATAAATACATTGGGAGATTTCCACTTTGCTTTGTGTTGGTGGTAATGGTCCACATGGCTACAATTTTAAACTAACATTTTAAAATATCATCCCCTTGCCCCCTCCTTTTTTACAACTCTCCCTGTACTATCTTGAGGAGCATATGGTAGTTCCAAGAAAAAGCCAAGTGAATATCTGAAATATTAATGCACCAAAGCTGCAGTCATCACAAGAAAAAAGAAAACTGGGAATCCAGCAATCTTCTAACACAACAACTGTTGCCTGCCAATTCTTATATCAAATAGGAATCAGCACTGAGGGGAAGGATGGTTGCATGGTGACTAAACAGACAGATGGCAGGTGTGAGTCAAAACACTCTGAGACACTAGCTCGAATTATTCTATATTACTCACTGCTGGAGAGATTGGGAGTCAAAAGCAAATGGCCTGTTGGATTATGAGTAAAAGATCTAAAAACCCAGATAGACAGAAATATAAAAGGCAGAGGAAACAATCTAGGTCTTAAACGTTGTGCTTTAAATTTCTCAACCAAATTCTTTGGGCTTGCCCTTTGGTCCTTCTCTGTCCTTATCTGATTTACACCTCTCCCACCTCTCTTGGTGCACAAGGAAGTAATTGTTTCTCCACTTTACAGCCCCAGTCTGAGCTGGGACCACCTGTTACACAGGTTACCTGGCTGCATTCCTGCAGGGCAGTGTTCCAAGGCCAGAGATAAGATTTTAACCACTTCATTGCCTGGTGGCTTATTGTTTTAACTGGAAGTTCCTGAGAGTGACCAAATGTATTTTTTATATGTTAGACACATGATAGTGGACGGAAGTGGAGGGAACAAAGATTCTACCACTCTCCTTTATTTGCATAACTGTTTTACATATTTCCTCATAAAGGAGATTATTAGCTTTAATGTGTATGAATGTAATTATAGAAAAGGGCCCTAGGTGGAGCCTCAGTATTGGTGGGGACAAGTGGAAGAGCAAGTTGAAAGTAAATCCAAGTCCTCCTAAAATTCCATGAGGAATCACAGCGTATTATAAGATAAACTGTTGTAGATCCAGCTGAATATAAAATTATATGTTATATGTGTTAAGAATCACCCTCCTAAGGGCAAATTCCATAATAGAGAATGAGAGCCCATTAATGCAGGTATTCTTGTTTCCAGCAGGGTTTCTAAGTGTGTGAGAGAAAACTGTCCCTAAGCTGTTAGCACGCTTTTCTAAACATCTCTCTTTCTTCCTTATAAGCAACTACCACTTGTTTACTCTATCACATGGTAAAAATGTCTCATATTGTCAGAGAGATATCCAGCTTTTTTTGCATGGACAGACACCGGGAATCGAACCCGCATCTCAGCATGGCAGGCTAGAACTCTGCCTGCTGAGCCACCGATGCCCGCCCCAGCATTTTTTTTTAATGATATCTTTATTAGATTATATACACAGAAACCTTAAGAAGTCAAAATTACTTTTTTTCTGTTTTCCTTTTCTTTCTTCTCTCTCTCTCTCTCCCCCCTTTTCTGGTATTTGTCGCCATTGACAAGTGAGAATGCCTGTCTATAATGCAGGGCTGCTTAATCTGGGGAGGACCATCCTTTAGGTCTCTGATTAGAATTCAGGATATCTACACTGATCTACTTTTTGTTTAAAATTTTGATATTTTGTTCATCATGGATTTAAAAAAAAATTTAGCATTAAAATATTTTTTATTACTGTACTTTTTGGTGCCTTCTTCAATTTTGCTTCTAAAATGATTGCTTTAAACTTGTTTTACCCTAGTTCCAGCCCTGATCTATAAACTGTTATTTTCACTAGCCTCTAACTGAAATTTAGCATTCTCTTTACCTATAAGTGTAGTGAACAAATCATAATGGTATAAGGTAGTATCTGTGATTTTCTTGCCAATAGAAATTACAGATGTTTTCATATGATATTACAATTGTTGCAAATATTTCCAAATATCATTTGCATTCATCACCATTTTCAACTTACGGCAGATATTATACTTGCAATAGAACTTGCTTTAATAATGCATATCATTATATCACAACTTTATTTTTAAAATTATTTATAACTATATTTCATTTTGAAGTCCTATGCAATTTATTTATTCATTTAAATACATTATTTTGAAAAGATATACAAAGCTTCACCAAACTGCCACAAAGGTCCACATTACAAAAAAGGTTTAACACCTTGTATAGGATAGATACCTAGCTAACTAATCTCTTCATCAGTTTACCTCTCAGTGGGGACCACACAATAATTCCAGCCACCTAAATACATTCATACATATATACATATCTGTATACACATGTAATTTTACTTACACATAAGGTATATTTGTATGTAAATAAATAAGAAGTTTTTGAAATCAACTTGTGGCTGAAATAAACCAAATCAGTTTGCATAAATAGGTATACCCTAACTCTGTGGTATCAGACACATACAGACAAACTAGCGAAAGTACAGATTCATGGGTCCTTATCTGAATGGAAATATTTTGGGGCATCGGGCCCAGGAATAAAGCTTTTATGTGAGTTCTTCTGAGATTCTGATTCAGATGGCTGTTTTCTTAAATGTGCCTCAAAACCCAATGCTTAAGATTACTACAGAATTGCCAAAAATATTTCTCAGTGAGACTTCCAAACTATTTAGAAAAAGGATTTTTAACTCTTTTGTATTTAGTAATGCTTTCCTCTTTCTTTCTTCCTTCCTCCCTCTCTCCCTTCCTTCCTTTCTTTCTTTCAAACTATTTTCTTATCAAGTGTTTGAGATGATTAAAAGAGAGAATGTCATTAGAAAATCTGTATATGTACCTGTTCTAATTTGCTAGTTGCTAGAATGCAATATACCAGAAATGGAAGGGCTTTTAAAAGGGAGAATTTAATAGGTTGCTAGTTTACCATTCTAAGGCTGAGAAAATGTCCCAATTAAAACAAGTCTATAGAAATGTCCAATTTAAGGCATCCAGGGAAAGATACTTTGGTTCAAGAAGGCCGACGATGTTCAGTATTTCTCTCTCAGCTGGAAGGGCACAATGTGAACATGGCAGCGTCTGCTGGCTTTCTTGTGGCTCTACCAAAAAGGGCTCTCTCCAAAATGTTTCCTCTTTTAAAGGATTCCAGCAAGCTACTCCACTTTCAGTGGGTGGAGACACACCTCCATAGAAATCATCTAATCAAAAGTTATCACCCACAATTGGGTGGGTCACATTTTCATAGAAACAATCAAAATGCTCCCACCCAGCAATATTGAATGAGGATCAAAGGGCATGGCTTTTCGGGGGTCCACCACAGATTCAGACCAGCACAGTACCCAACACGCAACTTAAGAAAACATTGCAAATAGCATTTAAACTCTGTCAGTAGCCATTCTAATCATAGGCCAATCCCCTTACCTTCAACACGTAATTAATATTCAGAATTTACTGCTTATCATTCATGCATATATGTTTATAATTGTGTTAAAGTATGTATCATTAAATAAGACCTAATATTGAATGTTTCTATATATATATATATACTTGGTAACAAGTGTGTCTTCTGTAATGTGCTATTTTCTCAACATTGTGAACTCTATCAATAGTGATACAAGTAGCTCTATTCACTCCTAATTTTCTATTTTGGAATATTTAGACATATAGAAAAGTTGCAAAGATAGTAAAGTGAACTCCCATTCACTCTTTCCCCATTGTGTCCCAATATTAACATCCCACACAACCATGGTACAAACTGACAAAGTAATGTTAGTAGGTTCCAGTTAACTAAACTATAGATTATATTCAGATTTCACCAGTTTTTCCTCTAATATCCTTTTTCTGTTCCAGGATGCAAACCAGGATACCATATTGCATTTGGTAGTTATTCATTTTTCTACTGTATGACTGTACTAAAATGTATTTCTCCATTCTTGTGTTGATAAACACATAGTTTATTCCCAGTTTTTCATTAGTACACCTGATGACAGCCTCATGCACATATGTAAATTTGTGTTCTTCAAAGTAGTTGAATCAATATACACTCTCACATATATATGAAAGAAGTTGGGTCCTATACCCTAAAATGCTGGTGTTTGTCTGGGATATGACCTGGGCATCAGGATTTTTAAAAAAACTTTCTATGTGATTTCAATATGTTGCAAATGTTGAGAACTACAGATCCAAAATTCACCTTAAATTTTCTCATCTGCAATATAGAAGGACATCCTTACTCCCTCCCTTCACTTACCTTACAAGGATATGGAGGGTAACAGAGAAAATAATGGGAAGTGTTCGTTGTGCTATTAAAAGGCAAAGTAATACTTGTTGAATTTAGACAAGCTATGATCAGAAAAATGTGCAGTTGCATTTCCTTTGTTGACATGGGAAACCAGAAGCAGTCTGGTTCTTAACTTGAGTGAAATGTGCAAATGTGGAAGCAAATATTGCTATTACGTATTTATATTATTGTTCTTCTGTAATACTTGATAGGCTATCTAACATATAATTTTACATTGGAATGTAAAATATTTTACGTCTTGAAATCTGTATTGGTCAATGGCTTCAACCATTACTGCTCCAACTTCTTGGTATCATCAGAATACATTTTTTTGCCAGTTTCATGGGTTTTGTTCTAGTTAATAAGCTTGTGGAATGTGATATACCAGAAATGGAATGGCTTTTAAAAAGGGGAATTTATTAAGTTGCAAGTTTACAGTTCTAAGGTCATGAAAATGTCCAAATTAAGACACCAACAAGAGTTTACCTTCACTCAAGAAAGGTTGATGAATTTTGGGGTTTCTCTGTCAGCTGGGAGGACACATGGCAATGTTTGCCTTGTTTCTTTCTTGGTTTCTAGTTTCATGAAGCTCCCCCATGGGTTTTTTTTTTTTCCTTATCTCCAAAGGTCCCTGGCTATGTGGAATCTGTTGGCTCTGGTTGATCGAGAGCTTTTTCCAAAATGATTCCTTTTAAAAGGCTCTAGTAAGCAACCCCACCTTGAATGGGTGGAGACATATCTCCATGGAAACCATTTGATCAAAAGTTACCATCCACAATGGGGTAGGTCACATCTCCATGGAAACAATAAAATATATCCCACCTAGTAATATTGAACGAGGATTAAAGGACATGGCGTTTCTGGGGTATGTAGTAGTTTCAAACTGGCACAGGTATATAGCAGCCATTTTTGTTTTCATTTACATTTCCTTTATTAGTAGTGAGACCATTTTTTCACGTTTCCTATTTTGTAAATTGATTGTTCATATCCATTGCTATTTGATTTTTACAGTGATTTGTACAATTTATGTATAAATATATATACACACACACATATACACACACACATATTTTGTGTGCTACATCTCTGTTGGCAGTATGCATTGCAAATATCTTCTCTAGTTGGTGAATAAACAGTGTTTTTAGTGAACAGAAGTTTTATGTTTTAATTCAGTCTAATTGATTCACAGTCTGTGCCTGAAAGGGCTGAATTTCTATTTTCTTTTAAAAAATCTTTCCCAATCCTGAAGTCGTAAAAAATATACGTCTGAATTTTATTCTAAAAGTTTGAAAGTTTTGTTTTGTCATTTTGTTCTTTGCTCCACTTGATCTAGCTTTTTGTGTATAGTATAAGGTAGGAATTCAATTTCTTTTCCTCCCTATGGCTACCCATTGTCCCAGCAGCATCTATTGATTGGTTTACCTTTCATTACTCACCTGCAACATCGCTGATATTAAATATCACCATTCCATATGTGCTCGGCTGTGCTTCTGGGTTCTATGCTCTTTCCATAGTCACCTCTTTTTCTTTTGCTAATACCACATTGCCTTAATCATAATACCTTTATAATGCTTTAATGTGTGAAAGAGCCCCTATTTTTTAATTTCCAGCAATGTCTTAGCAATCATTTGCCCTTTGCTCTTCCATTTTACTTCACAGGATCAGCTTGTTAAGCCCCCTCCCCCACCCTCCACACAAAGAGACAAAAAAAGGAGAGAACGAGGGAGGAGATGAAAAACTTTATTGGCATTTTGATTGTAATTGTGCTAAATTTGGGGGAAAATTGTTCTGAATCTTCATATCCACCTACATGGTTTATTATTAGATCTTCTTTAAAGTATAATATTAAAGATTTATAATTTTCTTCATAAAATCTGGACAATTATTGGTTAATTTTCAGCACCTTATATATTCTTGTTTTTATTCTAAATGTTAATTTTGTGGCTCGGTGGCAAAATTCTCTCCTGCCATGCTGGAGATATACCCCGTGCCTCCCCATGCAAAAAATAAAGAACGTAAAGAATGGGCTAAAGTATTAAAAAACAAACAAACAAAAAACATTGTATAATAAATTGTCATTGAAGTAGAGGAGTGCAATTAATTTTTGTGCATTAAAATTCACCGATTTGCCTGTGCCACAGTGACTCAGTAGGCAGAGTTCTCACCTGCCATGCTAGAGACCTGGGTTTGATTCATGGTGCCTGCCCAAGCAAAAAAAAAAAAGAAAATCACCAACTCATTTTTCCTAATGATAATTCTAATTTTTCTGGGGTTTTCTTTGTAGAAAATCATTATTTGCAAATAACACTGCTTTTTGTTCTCCCTTCCCAATTCTTGGATATTTTATTCAAATATTTCATTTTTAATTCTCTATTAGACACAAGATTCTGTACATATATATATATATATATATATATATATGTGCTTAGGTTATCTATTATTATGTAACAAACTATCCACATCTTATTACTTCAATGTACTCTATTGGTCTAAGTATTCAAAGGGAAGGAAAAAGAGCCCCGTTCCCTGCAGGAAAAGCATCAAAGAACTGCAGACATCTTAAATCAACTACAATGTCTATTAGATACAGTTTTTTTAATCATCTTGTTAGTTAGAAATCTTTGAAGGTCTTATTAATGTTCATCTGACTTATTTATTAGTTTCTAAGAGTGATATTAAAATTTCCCATATTGTATCAGCGAGTTTGTTAACATCTCATGATTTTATCAAGATTTTTCTTTCTGTAAACCAAAAAAAAGGTTCATACTCATTTAGAAACTTTAAATTTTCCTGTGAATTATACTTTCTCATGTCATGTAATGAGCCTAATTATTCCCAATAATTATGGTTTACCAAGTACAAACCTGATTTTTACTAGATGTCTTGGAAAATAATTAATGGTACCCTTTCACTTTTACATATGCCCCTTGGATAAGAACTTATATGGTGTCTCTATAAACAAGGCCTTTTTAAATTAAAATGATCTTTTTTAGATGTCAATATAAATACAGCAGCTTTCTTTTGTTACATCTTTTTCCATCTTCCATTTTTTACTGTTCCTTTACATTTTATTTCAGAAATTCTCAAATAGCTGGATTTTTATTTAATATTTTGTTCTATAATATCTGAAAAATATCTGTCAATAACTGGTGAGTTTAGTACATTTACATTCACTGTGATTACTGCTATGTTTGGATGTGTTTGCACCATCTTCTTTTGTGCATTTGCTCTGCTTATTTTTTGTTTGTTTTTTTATGTGTCAAGAATTTATAAGTTCCTTTTGTCCAAGGTAAATTATAAATTATAGCTCTGCCTTTTTAAGAGTTACCTCTATTTTTTTTTTTAACATTGCTGGTTACTAACAAAGCCAGTTAATCACTATGACAACCTAAAGCCTAAATGTTAGAAAGATCTTAGAATATGTTGACTCCAACTGCCTATCATCATATATGTTATTTTTGTTCTTCATTGTGATTACATATTTTTAGAAAACCTTCTCACTTTGGTCATTTAAAATAGTCTTGCTTCATGCAGTCACTTTTTGTTTAGGCTTAACTATATATGCTGGTTTGAAAGGATGTATGTCCCCTGGAAAAGTCATGTTTTAATCTAAATCCCATTTCATAAAGGCAGAATAATCCCTATTCAATAGTGTATGTTTGAAACTGTAATCAGATCATCTCCCTGGAGATGTGATTTAATCAAGAGTGCTTGTTAAACTGGATTAAGTGATGCCATGTCTCCACCCATTTGGGTGGGTCTTGATAAATTTGTGGAGTCCTATAAAAGAGGAAAGATTTTGGAGAATGAGAGATTCAGAGACAGCAGAGAATGCTGCAGCACCACGAAGCAGAGAGTCCACGAGCCAGTGACATTTGGAGATGAAGAATGAAAACGCCTCCCGGGGAACTTCATGAAACAGGAAGCCAGGAGAGAAAGCTAGCGGATAATGCCATGTTCACCATGTGTCCTTCCAGCTGAGAGAGAAGCCCTGACTGTGTTCGCCACGTGCCTTCTCACTTGAGAGAGAAACCCTGAACTTCATCGGCCTTCTTGAACCAAGGTATCTTTCCCTGGATGGATGCCTTAGATTGGACATTTCTATAGACTTGCTTTAACTGGGACATTTTCTCAGCCTTAGATTTGTAAACTAGCAACGCATTAAATTCCCCCTTTTAAAAGCCATTCCATTTCTGGTATATTGCATTCCGGCAGCTAGCAAACTAGAACACTGTATTTTAATGCTTTCTTCTAATACCATTCCGTTTTGCCTCTCACTGTATTCTGTGAACTCTATTTCCTTCTTCCTGCAGTTTATTTTTCAGAAGTGCATCGGTAAGAGTAATTGTTGGCCATAAGAGCTCTTTGATTTTGTTAGTTTGAAATTGTCTGCATTTCCCCATTAACCTCATACGGTAATTTAGCCAGATATACAAGGGTAGGCTAGCAGTCATTTCCTCTTAGCACTCTGATTGTCTTCTGTCTTCTCTTGTTCTTGAAAAGTCAGCGCTTGGGCTAATCAATATTCTACTTTCACTGCATGATCTTAAGAACTTTTGTTCTTCTATATTCTGCTTATATTGTTATGTGTATAAGTTCAAGCTTTCCATTTTTTTTGTTAAATCAACTTTATTAAGGTATAATTTACTTACAGTAAAATGTACCCTTTTTAAGTGGACATAAGTTTTGAAAAATGTGTATGTCCATGAAACCACCAGCACAATTAAAGTCCAGAATATTTTTTAACAATATTTTGTTGTGAAAATTCACACTTTCAAGAGAAAATACATCAGTAAAGTATCTAATGAACATGGATATGCTAGGTACAATAGATAATCATGAAAATCAAACAACTGACAAAGAAAAGAAACATTCTATAACTTGCCAGGATAAGAGAACTGAATCTGAAAGACAAAGATCTGTATTCACACACACACACACACAAAAGGAAAACAACCAGTTTGGGCAAGGTTATGAAGAAATCAAAACCGTCATATACCACTGGTAGGAATACAAAATTGGAAAACAGTTTGGGCAGCTCCCCAAAAAAGCCGAAGAATTACTCTGTGATCTAATGATTCTACCCCTATGTGTACACCTGAAAGAACTGAAGAGTTACCCACACGAATACATAGACATGTGTGTTCATAGCAGCATCATTTACAACAGCCAAAGGTATAAACAACCCAAATATCCATCAACAGGTGAGTGGGCAAACAAACAGTGTTGGACTCATACATGGACTACTCTTCAGCTATAAAAAAGAATTAACTATTCATACACACAATGTGGATGAAAGTCAAAAATGTTGTAAGCGAAAAAAAAAAAGACACAAAAGGTCTCATATTGTATGATTCCATTTATATGTAATATCCAGAATAGGTAAATTCAGACAGAAGGCATCTAAGTAGTTTCCAGATGTGGGAGGAAGAGGGTATGGGAGAGAAACTGCTTAATGCTACAAGGTTTCCTTTTGGGGTGATGAACATATTTTTGAATTAGATAGAGGCAATAGTTACACAAAATTGGGAATATAAAAAATGCCACTGAATTGATCACTTTAAAATGGTTAATTTGAATCACATGAATTTCACCTGAGTAAAATAAGTTTTTAAAAGATATGCTCAAGTCTCATCTGATTAATCGTCCACATGTTGTCTTTGGACTAGTTGCTTCACTTATCTGGGCCTAAGTTTTCTTATCTCCCAGTAACCAGGTAGCAGATCTGCCTTGCAGCCAGTCAACACAATGAAAGACACAGAACATCTTTATAATCCCCCAAAGGTTTCTTTGTGCCCTTTCTCAAGCATTCCTCACTTAAACCTTGCTTCTGCTTTCTGTCACTGTAGATTAGAATTTTCTTTTCTAGAATTTCCTATAAAAGAACTCAAACAGTACACAGTCTCTTGTTTCTTTCTGGCTTCTACTGCTTAGCATGATGCTTTTGAGACTCATCAATGTTATTGCATATATCAGAGTCTGTTTTCCCATTAGTTCTATTATTTTGATTTATGCATTTAGGAATTTGATCCATTTTGGAGTTAATTTTTGCATATGAGTGGAGGTTCTTTTTTCTTTATTTTTCTCTTTTTCTTTTCTTTCCTTTTTTCACAGTTTGTTACCAGTTACCTTCCTATTGGTTGAAAAAATTGTACTGTCCCTGTGAATTGCCTTGGAATTAACTGACAGTTTATGTGTACGTTTTGTTTCTGGACTTTATATTTTGTTCCATTGATTTAGATACTTATCCTTTTGCTGATATCACACTGACTTCTTCATTGTAGCTTTGCATCAAGTTTTCACATTAGGTAGCATAATCCTCCAAACTTTTTTTTCCTTCTCCAAATAGTTATGACTCTTCTAGGTCTTTCACATTTTAATACAAATATCAGAATCAGCTTGTCAGTCTCTACCAAAAATAAATAAATAAATAAATACACCTGCTGATATTTTGATTGCCATTGCTTAATCCTAAAAACCTGTTGGAAAGAGTTGACATTATAAACATGAGAATTCTCTCCACTCAGTTTAATTTCTTCTTCAATTTCTCTCTTCAGTATTTTGGGACTTTAGTATACATCTTACACATATTTCGTTAGACATCTCCCTAAGTATTTTATGTTATCTGATGCAATTATAAACACTATTGTATGTTTAATTTTAATTTCCAATTTCCATAGGTAGTATACAAAAATATAATTGATTTCCCTATGTTAACCTTGTATCCTATGACCTCACTAAACATTTTTTTATTCTTGTAGGCTTTTTGTAAATTCCTTGGTATTTTTTATATAAATGTTCAACTTGTCTATAAACAAAGATAGCTTCATTTTTTTCTTCTGTTCTGTGTGCCTTGTACTTCCTTTCATTCCCTTTATTGCAATGGCCAGTTTCCTTTTGTCCCTAGTTTGCTGAGATTTTTAAAAAAATCATAACTGTATGTTGAATTTTGTTAAACATTTTCTCTGTGCCTATTAGTTGATCATATAGGTATGTGCTCTTCAAATGTTGAATCAACTTTGCATTCCTGACATAAACTCTACTTGTTCATGATATATTATGCTCTTTATATATTGCTAGATTTAGTTTGCTGATATTTTCTTAAGGATTTTTGCAACTGTGTTCATAAGGGATATTGGTTTGTATTTTAATTTTCTAGTAAAATCTTTGCTTGATTTTGCTGTCCAGGTAATATTGCTTTATAAAGTGAATTGGGAAATTACACTCTCTTTTTCTATTTTCTGGAAGAGTTTATGTAGAACTGGTATTATTTTATTTTCTTCTTAAATGTGTGGTGGAATTCACCAGTGAAACCATCTGGCCCGGGAAATTTGTGTGTGTGTATGGCAGGGGGCATATTTTAAACTACAAATTCTATTTCTTTAATATATAAAGGGCTATTCAGCCACTTATTTCTCTTCGATAGTTTGCAACTTTCAAGTGATTTATTCATTTCATCTGTCATTAAAATTATCAGCATAAAATTTTCAAAGTGTTACTTTGTTATCCTTTTAAAGTCTGTAGATTTGTAGTGCTATCTCCTCTCACATTTGTGAAATTATTCATTTGCGTATTCATTTTTATCTTGATTAATTTGGTTATTTAACAATTCTATAAAATGTTATCAAAGAACCATCTTTAGATTTTTTTTAGACTTTTCTCTATCTTTTCTCTTTTCTACTTCATTAATTTCTGCACTTATCTATATAAACTCCTTCCTTCTGCTTACATTAGCTTTAGTTTTCTCTTCTCTAGTTTTTAAAGAGAGAAACTTGGGTTATTGACTTATTTCTCTTTTTCCATTTGAATCATTTAATGTTATACATTTGTTCTAAGCACAATTTTAGCACTATTCCACAGTTTTTGACATGCCAGGCTTTCCTTTCTTTTCAATTTGAAAGTGTTTTCTGCTTTCTCTGTGATTTCTCCTTTGATCCATAGGTTATTTAGAATTTTACTGATAAATTTTGGAAGTTTTTTCACATCTTTTTGTTATCTATTTCTAGTTCAATTCCATTGTAGTCAGCAAATATACTTTGGCTATTTCAATCATTTTAAGTTTTTTAGATTGTTTTGTGACTCAAAATATGGTCCATATTTGGAAATATTCTATGTGCATTTGATAAGATTGTGTGTTATTCCATTATTGGGTGGACTATGCAATAAATATTAATTGGGTCAAGTTGGTTTATTGTGTTGTTTAAGTCTTCTTTATCTTTACTGATTTTCTGTGTACTTGTGCTATCAATTTCTGAGAGAGAAATACTAAAATCTACAACTGTAATTGCAGATTTGTCTCTCTTTCAGTTCTATCGGTTTAACGTATTTTAAAGATCTATTATTAGGTACATACATATTTAAAATTGTTATGTCTTCTTGATTAATTGACCCCTTTGTTATTATGTATATTCCTCTTCATCTTTGGTAATATTCCTTATTCTTGAGGTCTATTTTTATGTTAAATAAATACTCCATCATCCTTTGATTATAATATGTATATTATATCTTTTAAAAATAATTGTACTTTTAACTTATTTATGTCTTTATAACTAATGTGATGTTCTTTTTTTAGATAGCAAGTAGTTGGATCTTACTTTTACCTAATCTGACAATTTCTGCTTTAATTGTGTATTTAGCTCATTTATATTTAATGTAATACTGAATGTTTTTAGTTAAATCTATCATCCTGACAGTTGTTATCTATTTATCTCATCTGTTCCTAGTTTTCTTTTTCTGGGAGAAAAACAGAATAATCAATTGTTCTGTTTTGAATTGATTATGACTATGATACCATTTTATCAGCACTCTTTTGACTTTTCAATTTTACCTCTTTTTCAATTTTTAGTGACTGCCCTAAAATTTACAGTATACATCTTTGACTTATATACCTTACCTTCAGATAATTTACCAACTTACTTACAGTATAAGAATCCTATAAGAATATGCTTCCATTTCCTCCCTCTCATCCTTTCTACTGTCATTTTTGAAATTTTGTGTTTGTTATAAACCTCAAATATACATTGTTAGTATTTTTGCATTAGACATTCACTGATCTTTTAATGTGATTTATCCACAGTAGTTCTTAATTTTAAAGACTATAATACACATATCTAGAAATGCTGTCTCATTCTTTTTCTTTTCCTTTTTGTTTTTACCTGGACAGGCACCAGGAATCTAACCCAGGTCCTCTGGCATGGCAGACAAGCATTCTTGCCTGCTGAGCCACCGTGGCCCACCCTTTTTTTTGTTTTTTGTATGCTGTATGGTGGGTCACATTTCATTCTTTTTCCATGTGAGTATCCCATTATTGCAGCACCATTTGCTGAATTTTTGTTTGTTTGTTTTTGTTGGTTTCTTTGTTTGTTTGTTTGAAAAGTGCATGGGCTAGGAATTAAACCCAGATCTCCCATGTGGCAGGTGAGAATTCTACCACTGAACTACCCTCACACTCCCTGTTTGGTTCTTTTTTTATTAAAAAGAATGTTCTCGTTCTTATTTATGTTTTTTCATTCAATTTTCATTTATTTAATTATTTGGAATAAACTTTTTAGTAGTCCATGTTCTATAGTTTCCATTATATAGGAATATCTTGAGGATCTCTCACATCTTGTTTTCTGTGAAGTTATATTTACTATTGCTTTTTCAAAAGGAATTTTGTGGGTCTAAATTGAGGGTATATGCCTCTAGGGATGTTTTGCATTTCCCATTTCCAATCATCCTAGAGGAATTATTAACCCATGGTCACATTTTACACTAATTTTGATCTTAGGATTTCTAGTACCTCTCAAGTAGTATAACTGTTAGTATAAATTAGATCCCATATGAATGCAGGCCAATGATGTGAGGACCTTGGGGAACCCTATTTTTCTACCAAGAACCCACTCAGAGAACTATTCTTTCATTTCTTCTCCCTTTGTTTGAAAGTAGATTTTTTTGCTAGTCTAACTTCTTACAGAGGATTTAGCAATTTAATAGTCCATGCCTCATGAAAAACTGTCAATTCACAAATGCTCCCACAGCAACAAAAAAATGCATCAGCACCCTCTTAGAGCACTACTTTTCAGTGTCTTCTTTCTTCTAGAGATTGTCTTTATTTTCCTTTGAAATTAGATATACATTTAGGGGAAGATAATTATATTTCATCCTACATTTCTAGATGTTATATCTGGAGGTTTTTCAAACTGTTTTATCCACCATATTGCTGAATTCAGAACTCTGTAATTCATTTTCAACATATAGTAAAGGATAGGGTTGTGTTTCAATTGGACACTACAGATTGGCAGCACCTTTGTGGGAAACCATATTATGATCTTTGCCTTTTACAATTATAGAACATTATTTTAGTCCATTTATAAAGGAGATCAGACTCTGAGGGGCTTATTCATGTAAACTAAATTCATAAGCAACTTCTATATAAATCAGTGATGATTTGTTTATTTACATTGAGAAAATCCACTGTCAAGTCCCTTGAAACATTTATCTCCAGCCAAGGTTCAGTGCAGAAACATACCACAACATATTTTAAAAAGAAAATAATTTTTAATAGAGTTTTGTTAAAATATAATTTATATAACATAAATTCACCCACTTAAAGTATACAGTTCTGTAATTTTTTGTATATTCATGGAGTTGTGCAAATATCACCACCATCTAATTTCAGAATATTTTCATCATTGCAAAAAGAAACCCCATATCCATTAGCAGCAACTCTCTATTCTTCCTCCCCTGCAGGCCCTGACAACTATTCACCTGCTTTCTGTTGCTATGGATTTATCATCTGGACATTTCACATAAATGGAATTTTTAGAAGTTGGCCTTTTGAAACATGTTATTTTCACTTCACATATCTCAAGTTATATCTCAAGACATATTTCCAGTCTCATCCCTATTGTGGCATATCAATACTTCATTCATTTTTATGGTTGAATGATATTCCAATGTGTATGGATATAACACATTTTGCTTATACATTCATCAATTGATGAACACGGGTTTTTCCACTTTTGGGCTATTATAAATAAAACTGCTATCAACATTCATGCATAGATTTCTATGTGGACATATATTTTCTATTTTGGGGTATTAATAACCCAGGACTGGAATTGTTGGAACACATGATAACTTTATGTTTGACAGTTTGAGAAACTTCCACAGTTTTATAATTCCCACAATCCTACCAGCAATGTCTGCAATTCTAAATTCTCTGTATCCTTGCTAACACTTGCTATTGTCTTTTAAAAATTATAACCATCCTAGAGCACATGAAGTGGTATTTCATTGTAGTTTTTATATGCATTTACCTAATGAGAAAGGAATTTCAATAACCAAAACAAATGGATTGGTTAAAAACTGCTGGCATGCTGAAGGAGCAGATTCTAGGCTGTTTTCTTGAATGACTCCCAGAACATATTCAGAACTGACAATTAGGAGAGTTGCTCCTACGTCTGTAGGAATCATGTCTGAAATGCCTAAAGCAAGAAGTTGTCTCCTCAACAATCTCACAATATTGAGGAAACTAGAGAATGTCCACTGGGACATCACTGAAGAAAACTGTCATTCACGTTACCCTTTAAATCTTGCAGGAGTTAATCTCATTTGATTTAATCCTAACTTGCATACAGAACCATAAGTGAAAAGGATTCTCTGAGAGATAGTTTTGGCTGTCCAACCTCTCTAACCAAATGGAGATTGCAGTGAAGGTCAAGTTCTTATTTGAGAAGACAAGTTTAGATCAGATGATTGATTGGTGGGCACAACCTGAATAAAGTTGTTGATTGCTCTTAAAGAATGCTGACCCACACTTCCTTGTTATGTGACTGCATCCACCTGGTGGCCCAGTTAATGTGATCTCTCTCCTTAAAAGGGATGCAGAATCAGGTTGACTTTGGTTTCTTCTCTGTTTAGATTCCCCAGCCACTACTCTTTCATCCCTTTTTCCATTGTAATGGCTCTGTAGTGACTGGACTGACAACTTGCCTATGAATGTCTCCATGAATTAATCCCTCAATTATGTCTTAAATTTTGGGGAGCATTTAATTTTTCAATCATAAAGCCTAATATCTATTCCTTACATTTTGCATACTACTATACTCTTCATGTTTTTAATAGTAAACTGAGTTTTAAATTGTAAAAATCTGTTATAACTTTCAAGACAAATGACAAACTTGTTAGAAAGTCAGAAAAATATTGTCTTTCTAAATAGTCTTATTCATTTACATTATATCTCTAAAACTTGGGTAAATTACTTGTAAATTACCTAAATGGAATTGAAATTAAAATTGGAGATGGGGATCACTGTTTATCTGGACATTTTTTCTTCATTCTGATCAGTCTTTGTTCTCCATCTGAACA
Source organism: Tamandua tetradactyla (assembly GCF_023851605.1). Taxonomy (NCBI): domain Eukaryota; kingdom Metazoa; phylum Chordata; class Mammalia; order Pilosa; family Myrmecophagidae; genus Tamandua; species Tamandua tetradactyla. The sequence continues at coordinate 136,008,321 of NC_135331.1, forward strand.
TGGGTTTCTTTTGTTAGCCTCCTGTGATGTGAGTTTACTGGACAATTACAATTAATAGAAATTTCTTTTTATATGTTTTCTGAAACCTCAAGAATTTTGAGTATAAAAGGAGTTACATTCTTTAAAAATATTTAGAAAAAGAGAATATAGGAATAGTAGGTAGAGAATATCTGAAATGAAGTAGAGGACCTGAAGGTGTAAAGTGACGGTAGGTTCTAGAATTACTCTCCTGTAGCTGTCACTCCAGAAGATGTTAATGAAAGTTCATGGTGCTCCTGGGACCTCACCCTTGGGGTTCAAGAAACCATATCATGATTTCACGAGGGTCAGTTGTAAAAATGATATATTTTTACTAGATGCATTAACCTCAACAAAGTAAAACAAATTTAACACATTTTGTAGGAAAGAGGTCCTGAAATTTGCCAATAAAAAAAGAGTTATTTTATAAAAAATAAAATACCCCAAAATAGAAAATAAATGGGCAGTAATTATACATTTTCATTTATTAATAATTTAAAATATGTAAAATTACTAGTGATAAGTCCTTATGCTTTACTTCCATGCAGGTATTATGAACAATAATTAATAAAGTAACTATATTCATCCTTCCTGTCATCCACAGTGTGACATTGGACCTAGGAACTTCCCAGGATCATGACTGGGATGGAACCAGGACCAGAATTTCTTGGAAACTGAAATACTTGGCTACCAGTCTTTGTTTCTAGGGTCACATAATACTGTGTCCAGGGCTAATGAACTTCTCATGGTGTTCAGAAATGTTTGAGAACTTCAAAAAGCATCACTTGATTCTAAAATGGAAAAAAAAAAACTGCAAAAGAGAAACTAATGTAAGATTAGTTAAATGCTTACAAAATGTAACAGTATGCCAATTTTATCAATTTAATATTCATAAGAGTTTTATCATATTTAAATAAGATTCAGAGGCTATGTTTTATCACTTGGCAAGAAATCCCAAGTGATGGCTAAGAAATCATTTATTCTATAGTACTGATTGTAGACAAATCATTTAAAAGGCAAAATTATTACTATCTGTGGTAGTTAGACTCGGTGTCTAAATGTTAAATGGAGAGTGCAAAAATAGACCACCAAATCTATGGTCAACGTATTTTTGACAAGGCCCCCAAATCCTCTGAACTGGAACAAATAGACTCTTCAATAAGTAAGTATGGAAGAACTGGATATCAATAGCCAAGAGAATGAAAGAGAACCCCTATCTTATACTCTACACAAAAATTAATTCAAAGTGGATTGTGGTAGTTAGATTCAGTTGTCGACTTGGCCAGGTGAAGGTTGCTAGTTCTATTGCTGTGGACATGAGCCAATGGCAGGTGAACCTCATCTGTTGCTGGTTACATCTGCAGTCGGCTAGGAGGCATGCTTGCTGCAATGAGTGATGTTTGATTTAATTCGTTTGTGCTTAAATGAGAGAGCTCAACGTAGCACAGCCCAAGCAGCTCAGCATACCTCATCTCAGCACTTGCAGCTCAGCCCAGGCCTTTGGAAATGCAGAAAGGAATCACCCCAGGGAAAGATGTTGGAACCCAGAGGCCTGGAGAGAGACCAGCAGAGATCACCCTGTGCCTTTCCATGTAAGAAAGAACCTCTGTTGAAAGTTAGCTGCCTTTCCTCTGGAGAACTAACTATACATTAACTAAATAAATCCCCTTTTATTGAAAGCTAATGTCTTTGGTGTGTTGCATTCTGGCAGCTAACAAACTAGAACATTATCCTTTTAAAATTTAGAGAAAAAATAATTTATTATGGTTAATGGGTGTAATGGATGCATTTGATATGTTTGCTAATTTGACTCTGCAGAGAAAGTGTTTGGGGCCTCAGAGAACTTAAAATGGCCATGCTGTGTTCAATACTATTTGGTGGTTTTACTATGGAAAGCAGAATTATATGTGCAAAAGAATAAGAAAGAAACTCTATGTAATACTATTTTTTCATGGTGTGAAAGAAACATTTGCATACTTTAGAATTTTTAGATATAAGCACTTAAACTCTAATACAGAGATATCTAATGCAAATGTTTTTATGTAAACTTTAAAATTTTTGTTTTATACCTCAAAAAATATTTCTAAGTATTAGCTCAGTATTTCTAATTATAATGTTTGAATATCAGTTTTAGCTTTATTTTTCCTTATAGTTTAATTTTAATGAATATTAATATTAATGATTATTAAGCCAATATTAAAACTAGAATTAGAACCCAGTGTTCTAATTTAATTGAATTCTAGAGTTAGTTTTAGATTTTAGTCTCAGGTATGCTTTTTGAACCTCATGACAGCTTGTATTTCTTGTGTGTATTCTGAACTAAACTACATTCTAGAAAAAACAAGCATATTAAGAAATATTTTATGAAAATCAAAATATTTCTTCATTTATCAATGCATCAGTAATGTCAGTTAATTTTCATTTTCAAAAATGTGAAGTTATTTCTCATATCTTTTTAAATGGCCAAAATACTTGCCATAACTTTCTCTTTATAAGCGCCTTTCTTTTAAGTCAAATTGTCTTCTGAGCTTTTTCCCACCAAAGGAGCTGGTTAAGACTGGATAATTAACTTATTTACGTAAATGTATGTAAACTTTACTTCAGCAAAGCTACTGCTCAGAGTTACAGCTCAGTCACCAAAATCCATAATAGCAGCACAACTAAAAACTTTGCTAATAAAACAGCGTTTAATCCTTGAACTGATACTATTATATGATAATGAAAGGATTTTCAAATGTACATTTAAGAAGAATAAAATTCATTACCCATATCATAGGATTTTTACATCTAAATATTTTTATGCACAGCCATTGTAAGTGCCGCCTTTCAGAGAAGAAGATAACACCACTCGTTCAACTTCATTTCTTTAGCTGTCTCTCTAACAGGAAAGATAAAACTTATAAATGCTAGAAAGCTAACATAATCTTGGGCTTCAATGATCTTCAAATAGCCACTAAAACGCGCACCTTAAGAGGCCTTTTATGCCAGGAGGCCGTATCTTTATTACGATGTTCCATTCTGATGTTTTATTCCGATGTTCTACTTGAACAGCAGTAGTGGCAAAGTAGCATGAGAATATCAGCTTCCATTTATCTGACTCGATTTCACAAATATTTATTGAGGGCCTACTTTGTGCCAGACCAGGATAGGTCTCAGTAATATAAAAATGAACAGGGAAGCTAGGATTCCTATTGTCCAAAAGCTCTCAGCTTAGCAGGAGAAATAGATACAAAACAAGAAATTACAAGTGTGATAAGTATTATAAGGTTAATATGCTAGCTTATAGAGAATTTACCCTCATCTTAGAAATAAAAGGTATCCCTAGGAATTAATTGAGGCTTGAGGTGTGAATACATGTTAGCCTAGAGTGGGAGACAGTATTCCAGGCAGAGATGACACTATATATAAATATAAAACATCAAGATAAAAATGGGAAGATTTTTTTCCAATTTTCTGGGGCATGAAAGGAAAGGGAGAGGGTAGAAATGAGGCTGGGGAAGTTGGAACTTAGAATTGAAAGCCATGCACAATCTCATTTAAAATTTACTACCACCTTTTGAGATAGGTACTGTTACTATTTTCATTTTAGAGATAACGACACTGAGATTCCAAGAGTTAAGAAGTTACCTTGAGTTTAAATAGTTAGTAAGTGGCAGAGCTGAGAATTAAGTCTAGGTTGTCAGGATCCAGACTGCTCTCTCAATTGTGTGGATCACAAACACAAATGCCTGCAGACAGATAAATGAGCAAAACCTGCTGGGTGTAAGAGAATAGAGTGTTTGGTACTGTGACAAATTGGAGAGTATAAACCCTGTCAATGGAAATCAGTCTCCACTCAGCTTCAGCTCCATGGGGGATTGAGAGTCCAGTATTGCTGGACATTTTGATTTTTCAAAAGATGCTGAACAATCCATTTTGTCTTGGAAATTCTCTTATTTTTAAATGTTGGTAACTAATGCATACTTAGAAGAAAATGGTATCTTCCATCAAGGCAATACATCAGATTAGATACACTAAATGACTCCATAGTTAAAATAATTAAAATGCTGGGTAAAATATGAGACTGGTCTTTTAAAGTGCATTGCTATTCTTGTGAAGGAAAAAGGATCTCACAGAGGCTGAAAATGAAGTAAAAACAGAAACCCTGGGGAGATAACCAAGGTTAAATTTTGCCCAGTGAGATTCTATCAAACTCTGGAGAACTTGAGCTTCTAGTTTGACAGTTTCAGCAGGCAGGGTGAAAGACAGCAAAATATAAATCCTAGGACCCTTTCCAGGTGGGGAGTCTAAAAGGTGACACCTGCGTAACTCTGCAACCCATAAGGATTATCCTTCAGTGAAAGAATGAATCAGCAGTCAAGCCAGTGATGAGCAGGGAGTCACCGTCAATTTCCATTTTGGTGTTGGGGGACCAGAGGTTTATTAATTATTAGAAACTTTAAGATAATATTTAAGTAGGCCTACAATCATAATTAGTGAAAACTGTCCTAAGGAAACTCAACTGGAAAATTTCATTTGAAATAGTGCTAATTTATAGTGCCCCAGGTATCTGGCAGAAGCGAACACAAATCATTTAACAGAAGTCGCGAAGAATTCAGCACAGATGAATCATATCACAATCAATAATCCCAAATACAAATTGTTTTGGATGTTGATGTGGAATTTCTTCAAGTGATGAGGCCTAAACACAGATAGCCAGCCAGCCAAGAATGAATGGAAAGACATTCATTTTAATGTCCTTTTTAAATCCTTATAAGTTATACCTTGCACTCCCTGCCCTTTTGCAGAAAACTGACTTCCATTTTCCAGATGGCTGCCACCAGGAAAGATCTTCTCCTATTCATAAATCCCAATAAAATCCATGCCTAACGCTCTACCTGGCATGTTATTTGGCCTTGGGACCAAGCCAATTATTAGATAAAAGGAGGAGGGGAGGTGGGGGTGTATGGGGAAAGGAGAACATGTGGATGCTGGACTCTTGCCTTTATTGTGATCCAGAGGAGGGGCAGGGCTTTCCTCCAGTACTGGGAATGGACAATTTCAAACTATTGGGTGCAAAAAGCAGAAGTAGCAAGAGGCTGTTGGGAGAAAAAGCAGCAAGGGTGGTTTGGAGACACCAAGGTTGGTGGCTCTTATCATCCAAACCATATGGAGATGTATGCCTTACTCAGTGTGGTTACACCCAGGGCAGGGCTGACTGGGGTGGTCACTCAAAAGAGAATTTATGGCTAGACAAAATGATGAGGCACAAGATATAATTTATTTTATACCATTACACAAACAAAATCAAGATGGGCCAGCAGAGACAATAGACAGTAGAATCAGACCATAAAACTTCTAACATTCATTGTTAGGTAGAAGAGTAAAGATATTGATTGTTTTAAGACTTGAAGAATGCATGTTAAAGTGGCTAAGGTAGTCACTTAGAAATAGATATTAATGTATAGCATTTCAAAAAGTAGAGGGAGAGAAATAGAATATGGAAAAGGAAAGTAAGAAAGAAAAGAGAAAAATAGTTAACATAAAACAAGATGGTAAAAATAAACCAAATATATCAGCAGTCATGAAAAGCCCTGGACATTAATGGGCATATCTAATGTCCAGGGCTAATTGCCTCCTTCCTCATAACGAGAATAAGTTACTGCACATAGTCACCTACAATGGCCAGGACAGAATTTAAAGGTCATAAGACCTCCTGGCGGGGTGGCGGTGGGGAGAAGAATGTACAGATGATATCATAAACAAAGCATTAAAACTCCCTCCCATGATCACTGCTGATAACAACCTCCAGACTTCTATGTCATGCCAAAAATGTTCTCACACACTATGGAATGTCTTTGTTTTAAACCCTTATAAGTTATACCTTGCACTCCCTGCCCTTTTGCAGAAAACTGACTTCCATTTTCCAGATGGCTGCCACCAGGAAAGATCTTCTCCTAGTCATAAATCCCAATAAAATCCATGCCTAACTCTCTACCTGGCATGTTATTTGGCCTTGGGACCAAGCCAATCTGAGCTCTTCAAGAGCTGGGTTCGAACAAGATTGATCGTTTTAGACTTTAAGAATGCACGTTAAAGTGGCTAAGGTAGTCACTGAAAAATAGATGTTGAATGTATAACATTTCAAGAAGTAGAGGGAGAGAAATGGAATATGAAAAAAGGATAGTAGGAAAGAGAAGAGAATAAAATTCCAGGAAAAATAGTAAACACAAAACAAGATGGTAAAAATAAACCAAATATATTGTGCAGCTACAGAAAGGAACAAAGTTGTGAGGCATGCAACGAGATGAATGAACCTTGAGGACATTATGTTGTGCAAAATAAGCCATAAACAAAAGGACAAATATGGTATGGTCTCTTTTAGAGACTACTATAAGAAAATTGGAGCCTAGATTGTAAGTTTTTTCAGCAGCCACATTTATTCCTGGGCTTTAAGTATTATTTATAGATTCTGAGATGTTGTGCTATATGTGTATAACATGGCATGCCCCTGGAACTTGGGGTACCTGTGTGACACCTAAGACTCAGAGTTGGAGTTTTGCAGCTCTGAAAGTCAGCACTGCAACATACAACTACTGTTAAATAAATGGAAAAAGAGATCATCTTAAAAAATCAAGGCTACTGGAACACAGCTCAACAGTTTCAGGTACTTCCCTCTAGCCACTCCAATACGCCATAAGCTAAAAAGGGATATGCATGTAATGCATAAAAATAACCTCCAGGATAGCCTCTCAACTTTGAAATTTCTAAGCCACAGAAACTTTACTTTGTTTCATTTCTCTCTTCTCTCTTTTGCTCAAGAAGGCTTTCTCAATCCCTTGAAGCTGGGTCCCAACTCTTCCCACGATTTCTGTCCTACATTGCCAAGGAAGTTTACACCTCTGGGAGTCACGTCCCTTGTAGTGGGAGAGGACAGTGAATTCATCTGCTGAGTTGGCTTAGATAGAGAAGCCCCATCTGAGCATCAAAGGAGGTTCTCTGCAAGCCCCTGACCTTGAGGCTTGCTCTTATGAAACTTATTTCTATGATGGAGATGCTAACCCTACCTATAATTACACTTAAAAGTTACTTCCAAAGGACATCTTTTGTTGCTCAGATGTGGCCTCTGTCTCTCTAAGCCCAACTCTACAAGTAAAAGCACTACCTTCTCCCCTACATGGGACATGACATCCAGGTCTGTGAGTCTCCCTGGCAACATGGGACATGACTCCCAGGGATGAGACTGGCCCTGGCACTGCAGGATCAATAATACCTTCCTGACCAAAAAGGGGAAAAGAATTGTAACGAAATAAGGTATCAGTGTCTAAGAGAGTTCAAATAGAATTGAGAGGCTATTCAGAGGCTATTTTTATACAAGCTTCAGCTAGATATTGCTAATTGCCACAGTTTGCCAAATCCCAACCAACATCATTTCTCTTAACTCTAAACAACACCCAGGGCTCTATCTGAGATCATACCAAAGTTGCACGCATCAAGTTTACTTTTCAGTAACCTAAAACCTTCAGATGGTTTCTAGAAGAAGTAAGTCCTGAAACCCAGAGGTACAAGTATCTCCAAGAATATCAACCAATTCCATCTCCTTATTCCATATTGTCAATGCCCCTTTTTAAGATGAAAAAAGTTAGAGTGCACATAACCCAATTTCCCTAAAGAGTGGGAAAAGGATCAAAGGAGAGGAGGAGGAATAACAGAGAAGTTAGAATTTAACAAATAAGTATGACTACTGAATCCTTTTATTGATATTTCTTTTTAGTCTTGGAGCAGCTAGAAGGGAAAACCTGAAATTGTAGAACTGTAACCATACCATACTTTGAAATATGTTCTATAACTACTTATTAAAATGTACTTTGAAATTTATTGCTTTTTTTGTATGTCATATTTCACAATAAAAACAAATATACATTAGTTGTATAAACACATATATATTAAAAAGTATAGGGCAGGCTATGGTGGCTCAGCAGGTAAGAGTGCTTGCCTGCCATGCCCAAGGACCCGGGTTTGATTCCCAGTGCCTGCCCATGTTAAAAAAAAAAAAAAAAGTATAATGTCTCCAGTTAGAAAACAGAGCAGATATTTTTTAAGAATCCAGTTAATTGCTATTTATAAAAGATACATATAAAACATTAGAACACAGAAAAATTGAGTGTCAAAATGTAAAAAATATACACCAGACAAAGCCTAGGAAAAAAAGATTATAGTAATAGTAATATCAGATAAAATACACTTTAAGGAAAAATACTCCAGGGCATCGAGTCCCATGTGTTTGAAGCTATTAGGCACCTCAGAAAAGGCCATGTTCTTTTGACACATTCCCGTGAGACACCTATCACAGGTGGGATGTTTTGATTAGGTTGTTTCTGTGAAGATGTGACCCACCCCAATTCAAGGTAGAGGCCTTTATGAGAGGGTAAAGGACACAGAGAAAAAGCCCAGAGCTCAGAGAGAAAGACACAGAGGGATCTTACAGAAAAAGCCCCCAAGGGAGCTGTGGTAGTTAGATTCAGTAGTCAACTTGGCCAGGTGAAGGTGCCTAGTTCTGTTGCTGTGGACATGAGCCAATGGCACATGAACCTCATCTGTTGCTGATTTGCATCTGCAGTCGGGTAGGAGACGTATCTGCTGCAATGAATGACATTTGACTTCATTGGCTGGTGCTTAAATGAGAAAGCACAACATAGCACAGCCTAAGCAGCTCAGTATACCTCATCTCAGCACTCGCAGCTCAGCCCAGACCTTTGGAGATGCAGAGAGAAATCACCCCAGGGAAAGTTGTTGGAACCCAGAGACCAGGAGAGAAGGCCAGCAGACACCATCCTGTGCCTTCCTACGTAAGAAAGAACCTCAGATGAAAGTTAGCTGCCTTTCCTCTGAAGAACTAATGAAATAAATCCCCTTTTATTAAAAGCCAATCTGTCTCTGGTGTGTTGCATTCTGGCAGTTGACAACCTACTACAGGAGCTTAGAGGGAAAAACCCCAGAGATGCTAAGAGAGACCCACAGAAGCTCAGAGAGAAAACCACTGGAACCAGGAGCTGAAAGCAATGAAACCTAGGAGCAAAGGGCCAGCATATACACCTGCCATGGGCATTGCCATCTGACATAGGAACCCTGAATGCCAGCAGTCTTTTTTCAGAGATGGTATTATCCTGTTGATGCCTTAATTGGGACATTTTCATGGCCTTCAAACTATAAATTTGTAAACTAATAAATCCCCATTGTAAAAGCCAACCCATTTCTAGTATATTGCATTCCAGCAACTTTAGCAAACTAAAGCACTACATGAACATAGAGGATTCAATTTACCAGGAAGATGTTACTATTTTAAACTTATTATATAGAAAACAAAAAAGAAATCAGTGAAGATACAGAAAATCTGGGCAACAAAATTTAGAAACCTGAGTTAATGAACATATGGAGAACATTGGCTAGTTTAGTAGTTAAACTATGCATATTCTTTTCAAACACACAGAAAATATTTCTGATGATTGCCTATATTTTAGGTTGTAAGGCTTGCCTCCATGAACTTCAAAGGCTTGGTATTATACAACCACCATCTTCTGATGCAATTAAATTAAATATCAATAAAATGTATAAAAACATTTCTAAGCAATTTTGGCTCATCAAAATATTTTAATAGAGTTTAGAAAATATTTGGACTTATATAATTAAAGAAAATATTACCAAAACTGGGTGCATGGGTTGTTCAGTGGTAGAATGCTCACCTTTCATGCAGGAGAGCCAGGTTCAATTCCAGGACCATGTACCTACCCCGTGCTGGTTTGAAAGGATGTATGTCCCCTAGAAAAGCCATGTTTTAATCAAAATCCCATTTTGGAAAGGCAGAATAATCCTTATTCAATACTACATGTTTGAAACTGTAATTAGATCATCTCTGTGGAGACGTAACCCAATCAAGAGTGGTTGTTAAGCTGGATTAGGGGAGATATGTCTCTACCCATTTGGGTGGATCTTGATTAGTTTCTGGAGTCCTATAAACAAGGAAACATTTTGGAGAAGGAAGGAAATTCGGAGAGAGCAGAGAATGGTGCAGCACCACAAAGCAGAGAGTCTATCAGCCAGCACTTCGAAGATGAATAAGGAAAATGCCTCCCAGGGAGCTTCATGAAATAGGAAGCCAGGAGAGAAAGCTAGCACAGGATGCTGTGCTTGCCATGTACCCTTCCAGCTGAGGGAGAAACCATGACTGTGTTCACCATGTGCCTTCTCAGATGAGAGAGAAACCCTAAACTTCAGCGGCCTTCTTGAATCAAGGTATCTTTCCCTGGATGCCTTAGATTGGACATTTCTATAGACTTGTTTAACTGGGACATTTTCTCGGCCTTAGAACTGTAAACTAGCAACTCATTAAATTCCTCTTTTTAAAAGCCATTCTGTTTCTGGTATATTACATTCCAGCAGCTAGCAAACTAGAACAGACCCCCCTCTGCCCCCCCCCAATATATATATATAACCAAAATCGTGAAATGTAACAACATTTCTTAGAGGAACATTTATAACCTTAAATACTTACAAATAGAAAAGTTGAAACTTAATAAGCTAAGACTCCATTTTAAGATGTTAAAAATATGAATAGAATGAACTCAAAAAAATAGAAAAGGAAATAATAATTATAAGAAAAGATATTAATAAATAGAAAAATATACATTAGATAAGATTGAGAACATTAAAAGTTGGTTCTTTGAAAATGCTAATTGGCAAACTTCAAGAAAGTCTAGACAAGGAAAAAAAGAGAGAACATTCCAAATAAGCACAATTAAAAATGAAAAGAAACAGCTACAAATTCTTTATAGATTAAATGGAAAATAAAAGGAAAATGTGAACTTAGTGCTAATAAACTTGAAAAATACGACTTATTCAAACTGAAAAATATAACTCATCAAAACTTCTTCAAGTATAATCAAATAAGAAATAATCTACAACCATTAAAGAAATCCAGTCAGGAATTTTAAGTTTTTCCCTGAAAAAAATACCAACCCCCATAAAAATTATAGGTGGAGTCTATCAAACATTTAAAGAACATATAATTCCAACCTCACACAAACTCTTCCACTTATGAATATAGCTGCAAAAATCCTGGGGAAAGTATTAATGAACTCAATGCAAGTGAGTATCAAATTTATAATATATTATGACTCCCAATTAACTGAAGATGAATAAATTTTCGGAATTTATGATAAGCTATAATAATGAAGAAAGGATGTCATTGAGAAAGAAAGACAGATCAACGAAACAAAATTTACAGTTCTGAAACAGTACATTTAGAGAAACTTGATTTATGATACAGTAGGCATTGCAAATCAGTGAGTGAAGGACAGACTAAAATAAACCTGGTCACAGAGAAAACAGAGCCTAAGGCCAAGTTTAAAGGCTAATGTTTTATTGGGAGGTCTAATCTCAAGGCAGCAAAAGTAATAAAGGGAAGTAAGGAAGGAAGGTAGGGGAAGTAGAAACAGCAATAGATTTCTGAACTAGCTGAGCTTCACAAAGAGATATAGCTGGTTGCTAACTGCTCAGTCATGCTGGATTTCTAGACAGGCTGTTGAGAAGCATCATGCTTCACAACAGTCTATTAGGGAGAGAATGGGAGAATTGATGTGCTGGTTCTCTGTCACTTCTGTTCGTCATAGGTCAAAGTGTGCTTCACAGGACATTAACCACTCCACAATCCCAGGCTGTACCACTTGAACTCTTTGGATCATCCCTTGGTCATTCATTACCATGATCTTATGCTTTTTGTAGTGTTGGATTTCTTCCAGAGTGGGCAGCAGCAGGAGCTGGAGACTCTGTGAGTCCATTTGGGTTGGGCCTGAGTGCCAGAACCACTTATGTTCCCACAGCAACAGGTAGAGGTAATGCTAGAACATGCTCTTTTGGGAAGGTCAAGAAAGCTGGCAGTGCTGGTAGATGAGGTAGTAGCTTTAGCAGCTGTGGTGGCATCAAGAATTCACCAAAAGGGTGGGCCACGGTGGCTCAGCAGGCAAGGACGCTTGCCTGCCATGCCAGAGGACCCGGGTTTGATTCCCGGTGCCTGCCCATGTTAAAAAAAAAAAAAGAGTTCACCAAGCGCCATCAGCTCAGTCCCCTGGAGAAAGTATGTCTGAGCCAATCTGAGGAGCTGCTTTAATTATGTCCAAAACAATTTTTCCATATGGAAAAATATGACTTCTGGTCCTACCTCACACCTTAAATAAAACTTGAATACAAGTGGATTAGATATCTAACTGTCAGTGGAAAAATTTTACAGGACAATTTAGGAGAATATATTTAATATCTCTAGAAAAGAAAAATTTCTTAAACAGGTCTCCAAAAATACAAACCATAAAGTAAAAATTTTGAAATTTTATAACATTAAGGTATAGAAGCTACCATTCATTAAAAGAGCTCATGAAGAGAGGGAAAAACAAACCACAAACCGGGAGAAAACATTTGCAACACTTGATATTCCACCTATATCAAGAATTTTTACAGATCAGTAAGTAAAAGGAAAAATAACCTAGTAGAAAAGGGCAAATGATAGGAATTGTAATTCATAGAAGGGCAAACACAAATGGCTTATATTCATATGTTTATATGATGTTTAATAATGTTTAATAATGCTCAGACTTGACATATGGAAATCTATTCATGTAATACAACTTATCAATAGAATAAAGGACTAAAGCCACATGATCCTCTCCATAGATGCAGCAAAGCATTTGACAAAATTCAGCAAAAGTGATGGAGAAGGGCATGACAAAAACACTCAACAAATTACAGATGGAAGGTAACTCCCTCAACTTGATAAGGAGTACCTATGAAAAATCTCCAGCCAACATCAGACCGTTAGTTGGTGAAATATATGGTGAAAGACTGGATGTTTTTTCCTTAAGATCAGGAGCAAGGAAGGTAAGGATGTCTGTTTTTCTCACTTTTATTGAACATTGTACTGGAGGTAGGGCAATTAGGCAAGAAAATGAAATAAAAGGTATCCTGGTTGAAAAAAAGTAAAACTATTTCTATCTACAGATGACTTGATCATATAGAGAATCCTTAGGAGTCACATAAAAAACAATAAATACTAACAAAAACTTCCGTGAAATTTCAGAAAACAAGATCACTTAACAAAAATCAATTGTGAATATCTGCAGTACCAATGAATAAGCCAAAAATGGGATTAAGAATACAATTACATGTATGATAGCATCAAAAAGAATAAAATACTTAAGAATAAATTTAACCAAAAAATGCATAATGCCTACATTCTGAAAACTATGAACGCTTGTTGAAAGAAAGTAGAGATCTAAATAAATGAAAATACATTCCATGTCCATGGATCAAAAGACGTAACATTGTTAAGATGACAATAATCCCCAAATTGATCTACAGAGTCAATGCAATCCCTATCAAAATCCTAGTTGGCACTTTTGCAGGAACTGACAAGCTCATCCTAAAATTCATATGGAAATCCAAAGAACCCAGAATAGCCAAACAATTTGTAAAAAGAACGAAATTGGAAGAGTTACACTTCTCGATTTCAAAACTTACTACACAGCCTACACCAATCAAGACAGCATGGGACTGGCATAAGGGTAGATAAATAAATCAGTAGAATAGAGTTGAAAGTCCAAAAATAATCCTCAAATTTTGGATCAATTTTCTTTCAATAAGACAATTTAATAAAGAAAGAATAGTCTCTTTAACAAATGTACAGGAACAACTGTATATCCATGTGTAAAATAATCAAGTTGGATCACTACCTCACACCATTTGCAAAAATTAACTCACAATCAATCTAAGTAAATAAAAGAGCCAGTACCATAAAACTCCTAGAAGAAAATATAAGGAAACATCTTCAAGACATAGTGATAGGAGGGAGCTTCTTAGACCTTATACTCAAAACACAGGCAATGAAAGAAAAAATAGATAAATGGGAACTCCACAAGACTGAATACTTCTGTGCTTCAAAAAACTTTGTCAAAAGGCTGAAAAGGCAACCATCTCAATGGGAGAAAATATTTGGTAGTCACATATCTGATGATGTTTTGATATCCAGAATATATAAAGAAACCCTATAACTCAACATTAAAAAGACAAACAATCCAAATATAAGTTGGGCAAAAGATATGAATAGACATTTCTCCAAAAAAGAAATACAAATTATTAAAAAGCACATGAAAAGATGTTCATCTTCATTAGCTATTAGGGAATGCAAATCAAAACCACGAGATATCATCTCACACCTATAAGACTGGCCACTATAAAATAAATGGGAAACTACAAGTGTTGGAAAGGATACGGAGAATTAGGAACACATTTACACTGGTGGGAATGTCTGATGATACAATTGTTATGGAAGACAATCTGGCAGTTCATCAGAAAACTAAATATTGAGTTGCCTTATGACCTGGGAATTCTACTACTTAGTATATTCTCAGAAGATCTGAAAGTGGGAACAGGAACAGACATTTAAACACTGATGTTCATAGCAGCATTATTCATAATTGCCAAAAAATGGAAACAATCCAAGTGTCCATAAACAGATGAATGGATATATACATACAATGAAATATTACTCAACAGTAATAAAGACTGATGTCCTGAAGTATGCAAAGACATGAATGAATCTTGAGGACATAAGGCTGAGTGAAAGAAGTCAGACACAAAGGGACAGATATTATATGATTTCACTAATATGAACTAACCAGAATATGTAAACTCATATTCATAAAACATAGATATAGGTAGTAGTTAGATTCAGGTGTCAACTTGGCCAGGTGATGGTACCCAGTTCTGTTGCTGTGGACTTAAATCATCAGCATGTGAATTTCATCTATGGCTGATTACATCTGTGGCTGGCTAAGGGGAATGCCCTCCTCAATAAGTGACATTTAATTTAATTAGCTTGAGGTTTAAAAAGAGGATCAGTAGAGAGAGAGGCTGCTCAGCAGCTTGTCACACCTCAGCTCAGTGCTCAGAGCTGACATAGACCCAGACATTTGAAGATGCAGAGAGGAAATGCTTCAGGTAAAGCTGTTTGAACCCAGAAGGCAAGAGAGAGGGCCAGTAGACGTCACCGTGTGCCTTCCCATGTACAGAGAAATCCAAATGAAAGCTAGCTGCCTTTCCTCCAAAGAACTGTAAATTTGTAACTAAATAAATCCCCTTTATAAAAGCCAGTCCATCTCTGGTGTAGTGCATTCCAGCAGCCTTTGCAAACTAAAACAGTTGCCAAGAGATAGATTAAAGCTAGAGAACAGGGAACATTTGCCTATTATGTATAGAATTAACAAGAGTGAACGTAAATGTTTAGAAAGGGACAGAGGTGAGGGTAGCTCTTTATTGGGATTATAAGTAATAGTGCTGATTATAGGTGAATTTGCCTGAAAAGGGTTGTTTAGAGTCATGCTTGTCACCCGAAGAAGAGCTAGAGGTTTAAGTATGGATTGTATAACATGGTGAACCTTGAGATAGATGTTGATTAAGATTAACACTATAAATATAAATAAGTTCCTACATGAACTAAGTACAAAGGTATGGCACTTGTTCAAGGAATTAATAATAGATTGGTATGAGGGGAAAAGTAGCTATGCAAGCTATGGACTATAGTTAACAGTAATATTTTAATATCCTTTCATCAGCAGTGACAAGTGTCCCACAGTAATAGTAAGGGTCAATAATAAGCAGCAGAAGAAGTATGGGGTGTTTTGGGTTTTCTTTTTTCATGTCTATTTGTTATTTTTCTTTTTGGGGCTATGGAAATGGTTTAAAATTTAATGTGATTATGAATGTACAACTAGGTGATGATACTGAAACACTGACTGTATATTCTGGATTATATGGTATGTGAATATATCTGAATAAAACTTGCTGAAAAAAATGGATCAGAGTTTTTAATGTATGAGCTAAAACTATAAACCTCTTAGAAAAAAACATAGGCAGAAATCTTTGTGACCTTGGATTAGGCAATGGTTTCTTAGATATGATACCCAAAATACAAGCGACAAAATAAATAATAGATAAATTAGACATCATCAAAATAGAAAACTTTTGTGCATCAAAGGACACCATCAAGAAAGTGAAAAGACAACCCACAGAATAGGAGAAAATGTTTGCAAATCATGTATCTTATATGATTTATCTTATATCTAGAATATACAGAACCCACAGAGAATGAGTGTGAATATCTGACTCCCTCAAGCTCCTAGAAAGCAGTGCACACTATTATTAGTCCAGTTGTGAGTCCAGATTCTTGGGAGGAAAGAGTATGAGTGTGGACAAAATGGGGGCTTGGTCTGTTTCCTAGGGTGCAGGCTGGGACTGTGTGGAATGAAGGATACTCTGTCCCTCTCTGGAGAGAAAGTAACAGTAGGCAGAAGCCAGATTAGTTTCAGTTTGTCCCCTGCTGTATCCCCCTGCTCCAGGGAATCAGGAACAGGGACAGAGGAGGCCACTGGACCCTCCATCCTTGAGTTGCACTAACCACCCTCCACATTCTCCACCCACTAATCCAGCGTCTGGGGAGGAAACCAAATGGATCCTCCTTATTTCCATTCCTGTCCTCATAAGCCCAGAAAGTAGATGCCGTCTGGCTGCCTCACTGCTGGGGGAAAGTACTTCCTATTTTCATTTGTGGTGAATTCACAGTTTCTTTTGTCACTAATCATTTAGCTTCTAAGTGTGACATTTTCCCAGTTGTCCTTTCTATTAATAAATCCTCACTTGTCGTACCATCTTTCCAGGTGACACTGATGTCATTGATTTGCTCCCTAACCACAGCTTTCTTTTCTGGCCACAGATATTTAAAACTGTCTCAGGAGTCCCTCCTAAAGCTCCCTCTCCTCCTCCTCCATCAGCTGCAAACAAATCTCAGGGACAATTGAAGGATTTCATGTCTTGAATCTGCAAGCCAGGATCATCTGGCAACACTATTTATCCAAGGTGATAAAATCCATGTATCATGATTGTTATTTAGGTTTCTCTTCCCTCTCGTAAAGCAGCAGGGAACACTACAGGCCACAGAGAGGAGGAATTGTAAGTGGGTCTGCAAGAGAAATATATATATTTTTAAGTAGTAAAATAATCCTTTGGCAAGTCAAGTGTATTTTACCCGTTAAAATAAAGTTAAACTATATTACCAATTAATGTACTTAATTTTATATATAATGCTTACTTATTCTCACTTGCTATCTTGTAACATAGTTAAAGAGTAAGAAAGCCCTTTCAATTTTCTACCGTTTAACATTGCTTTGGTCACTGTTCATGTCAATATTTAATAGAGGTGACCTTTCAAAATACCCATGATTATCTCTGGGAGATTTCTGAAAAATCATTTTACTTTGAAGGAGCTTTTATTTACATTGCTTATTATGTATGCTGCTTGCTTTCAATAAGTATTTGAGGTGGTTTAAAATTTAAAACATGAAAGAATAAGGTAGCTACAATTGTAAATGGAAATAAAAACTATTCAAAAGAAGAGAAACGAATATGCTTTGCTCAGTAGCAAATACAGCCACCCTCACTGAGCACTAACTTAAGCTCTGAGCTCCCTACCTGCAGAAGTAAAAAGGAAAACAAAAAGCAAACCAACAATTCAAGTTAGAGAAACAGGTTTTTTTGCAACCAAATTCTAAAAGGAATTTATCAAAAAAATGAACTATTCATTCATATGTAAAGTAATTATTGATTACCTAAAATGAGCCAAATCCTGTATAAGACACTGGGAAATATCAAACATTTCAAAAACAACCTCTTCTCTCATAAAGCTTAGAGTCTATTGGGACAATCAGATAACAAACAAAGTAATCCAACAAATAAGGATAAAATAACAATTGGAGGAGTGTACAGGAAACTAAGAGAATAACCAAGGAGACCAACTTTAAAATAAAGGGCCAAGAAGACCTCCCTGAGATGGCGACATTTAAATAAAAAAGTGAAGATTAATTTGAGTTTCTCCCCAGAGATAAGATTCAAGGGAGAATAGGGCCCTGGAGTATTCCTTTGAAAGACCCAGTTACAAGGTACAGATACTCAAAGTGTGAGCTCCTGCTGAGCATGTTACAGAAGGGCACATTGAAACACAGGCTCCATATTTTAAATAAACAGGAGTGTGCTGGTTTGAATCAGTTATGTACCCTAGAAAAGCCCACGTTCTTTTAATCCATCCCTGTGGGTGCAGACCTGTTGTGGGTGGGACCTTCTGCTTAGGTTGTTTCCATGCAGATGTGACCCAGCCCACTCAGAATCGGCCTTAGTCCCCTTGCTGGAGTCTTTTATGAGAAGATAAAAGGCAGAGACATTTTGGAGAGTGCTCAGAGATAGAAACACCCCAGGAGAAACAAGCAAGGACCCACAGAAGCCCAGAGACATTTTGGAGAGAAGGACCAACACACATGACCATGTGACTCCCCATGTGACAGAGAAACCCTGGATACCAGCATATTTTCCTCAGAGAAGGTCTCTCCCTCTGGATACCTTGACTTGAACATATCCATGGCCTTAGAACTTTGAATTTGTAAGCTAAAAAAATCCCCTTTGTAAAAGCCAATCCATTTCTGGTAAATTGCATTCTGGAAGCTTTAGCAAAACGAAACAAGGCCTAAGCATGAAACCCTTGGCATAGAGAGTCAAGAAAGTCTTTTGATGTTGAGGGTGGCTGGAAATTAGATTTACTTAAAGAAGTAGCAGAATTTGCTTCCCCAAGACCTTAAGGGTACTTCAGATATTCTTCAGTGCTCTCAATGGGGAATTGTATTTGAATCCTAGAGTGCTTCATGAGGAGGTAGATATAAAAGGCAGTTGTTTAGTGTCTCATTTTGATTTAGAGTCACCCTTATTAAAGATAACAAAACAACTGGGTTTTTTTTTTGTAATGTGATTATATCTGAGCACAAAAGATTTAAAAAATAGTCTCATTTTGTTAACTTTCAGCCTTATGATTGCTTTTCCCACATACCTTCTTGATTTCCTAAAAGACAGGAAAGTAGGAACTGTAGTTTATGATGGAAAAATCATAAATCAGACTCATATTTAAGGTTTGAAAAATTAGAGATAGAAAAACTAGGAGGAAATGATAGGATACAGATGTCTTTATTCTTTTTTGGGTTAGAGGGAAAAGTGAGAGGGTATGGGAAAAAAGGGAAAGAAGTGAGAGGGAGAGGGAGAAAGGAGGGTGGAAGGAAGGAGGAAGGATGGGTAAGACAATCTTTAAAAGGAGTATGATATTGACAAAAGCTGACAGGCAGAAAACAAAGCTAAGTGCTGTTGCTATGGAAATGCACTGTACCATCTGTGTTTTCACGTACTGTGACCCCAAAGGGTTCTATAACCAGCTAAATATTAAAATGGACTGAACAATGAAACCAGTTGTTTTTGTTATCTTTAAAAAGGATGACTCTAAATCAAAATGAGACACTAAACAACTGCCTTTTATATCTACCTCCACATGAAGCACTCTAGGATTCAAATACAATTCCTCATTGAGAGCATCGAAGAATATCTGAAGTACTGCCCTGATTTTCAGTCCTGGAGAAGCTATTGTTCTTCTTTCATTTATAATTAGGCAATGTCACAGCAGTTAATACATTTATATGTTTTCAGTTGCATATACAGTGCATTTCCATAGCTACATATGATTTATAAATATAAAGCCACATTTACAACCTTAAGCCAAACATAGATTAAAACGCAAGAATAACTTTCTACAAGGAAATGAGACTCTCCATTGACCACAAATAAATCCAAGTTTCCTCAAATGTGGAAGCACACAAAGAATACACATTCCCTAGCACAGGAACAACATTCACAGGCACTATGATAAGAATCGCTGTATAACTGGCAGAAAAAAAACAGTCCTGAACCATCCCACCTACCCATGGCCCAAACATGCTATATTATAAATACCAGGCCTTAAATAAGTGACTTTCAATCATGATTAGAATTGGATGGATGCTGGGTTCTGCCAGAATTTCATCCCCAGATATCTTCTCACTGTCCTTGGATACACTACTGTTATGGCCCCGCAAATATCAATCATTCCAAGTCTGTACTTAAGCTCTAAGAAATTCACTGTGGATATCCTGCAGAATCTTCAAAATCCGCATTGTGAATGATCGATTCAAGTTTTCCACCTCCTATTTGTGCTGCTTTACCTATTGTGTCAGTTTGAAACTTTTGTGTCCCCAGAAAAGCCATGTTCTTTAATCCTGATTCAACATTGTTAGGTGGGATCTTTTTGATTAAGTTGTTTCCATGAAGATGTGACCCACACAATTGTCAGTGGGACCTTCTGATTAGGTGGTTTCCCTAGAAATGTGTCTCCACCCATTCAATGTGGGTCTTAATCTGCTTAGTGGAGTCCTTTAAGAGGAACCATCTTAGAAAAAGCTTCAGAGCTGATACAGAAAGAGATGTTTGGAGATGCAGAAAGAAAATGCCCCTGGGGAAGCTGTTTGAAACCAGAAGCCAAAGGACCAACAGATGCCAGCCACATGCCTTCCTGGATGGGCCTTTCTTGAGTCAAGGTATCTTTACCTGGATGCCCTAGTTTGGACATTTTTATGGCCTTTTGAACCATAAACTTGTAATTTAATAAATTCCTTCTATAAAAGCCAACCCCTTTCTGGTACATTGCATTTCCAGCAGCATTAAGAAACTAAAACACCAATCCTGGTTACTATTCAAGTTAGAAAGTCCAAAGATGTCTTTATCTTTCCCACCTCCAATCACTTTTAGCCATGTAGCATTTTAGGTGAGTCAATTGTCATGACTTAGGCTGGGTTTTCCTCAACTGCCAAATAGGTTTTTCTCTTTTTTCTCAGGTTTGTGGTAAAGGTTAGATGAGAAAATATGTAGAGAGTCCTCAAAACAGTGCTTGGCGCTAGTTAGTGCTCGGGAAATGGTGGTGATTTCATGATTCTCCCTCCCCAGGTGACTGCACAGGCTCCAAACCCATCTTCCTGAGGGCAGTAACTCACCACTCTATCTGTGGTCCAAACTGACTAGACTCTTTCTGTTTCCTTCAGGGTGTCCATTACACGCAGTATGTAATCATTTTGTCTGTTGCAGTTTTCCTGTCCTTGTTTAAACACTGCGTGTTGGGTGTGTGGGGGACAGATACCTTGCCTTTTCAGTTCACAGGCATCCAGAGCAAGAAAAGGTACACCTGAGCAGCTACCCCAAGGCAGGCAAGAAGCTTCATCCTCAGCATCTGCATGTGGTTGAGATGAGTAGCTCTGAGCTTTGGGGAGAGGCTATAATAGGATGAGTCAGGGAGGAAGGTGGTGATTAGTGTTCTTGGCATGTGGGAGGAATGTGAATTGTTCAGTCAGGGGGTGGAGTGTGATAGATTGTTTCCAAAGATGGCTGTACCAATATCATCCATCCCACACACCTTTTATAACACCACTTTGCAACCTCTTGTTCCAGAGGTGGAGTCTATTTTCCACCTCTAGAATCTGAACTGGACTTGTAACTTGCTTTACCAATAAAATGTTGCAAAAGTGACCCAGGTCTTATGACTTCTGTTTAAAAGTGCTTATAGTTTTTATAAGCTTTTATAAGTTTAAAAGCTGAAAACTTTTAAGAAGTTTTCAGAAACTTGAAGCGCTCTTTCTAAGACCACTGTCTTGAGACCACCATGTATAACAAAGCCCAAGCTAGCCACATGGAGAGGCCCCATGATGGAAAGGCAATGTGCCATGGCTGCAGCCCCGGCTGAGCCCAGCCTCCAACCAGTCTCCACCATGGATGAAGACACATGAGGGACACCAGCAGAGAGCAGCAGAAGAGTCACCTATGCAACCCACAGAATTGTGAGAGAAAATAATTGTTAGATTCTTTATTATGAATATCTCCATAATCTGGTCCCAATCTTCCATTCTAGCTTAATTTCCTACACCCTGCCCTTGAGACAACATCAGGAACTGTTAGGGCAACTATCAAGAAGACCATAAATTTCTTCAGAATATTACCCCAAACTACACTGAATTCTCAAAGTTGTGGCTAATCTGTAATAGTCATAGCATATTTTAAAATGTAGGAATTAACCCACTGAATACCCAGACTCTGATTTTAAGCACTAATATGAAACCTGTGTCATTGAATTTAAGCAGCTGAACAAGCATTATTATCCACTGACTGCTCTTTGCAACTGTATTGTGTTGTTCAACGTGTGAGAGTCAAAGCACGAGTTTTGCAAAGAAAATTTTGTGGTTATTATAGTCTGTTTAATTAAACATATTAAAAAGAGAATTTTTTCTTACTATGTGAATCAGGAAGTGAAAACAAGTGTCTGAGGGCAAAATGACAGAAACAGGGAGGCAAATTTCATCTGCAAGTATGACCCGGCTGGAAATTTTTATTTCGTTATTTCTCTCCGGACATTGGATTATCTACTTAATTATATAAATACCCAGTAGAAAGAATCCAGAGGTTTTGAATTTATAATAAACAATAATATAATGCAATTTTATAGTTTTATTAGCTTGGACTCCGAAGCCTGATTTTGCGGGTTGGGGGGACTGATACTACAAAGGAAAAGGGCTTTTCCAGAGTGGGAGATGGTCAAGTCGAGTGGTTGGCTGAGAAGGCATTCACAAAACATCTAGCATGCTATTGATCTGAAGTGAGGTTTGCAAAGTATCCTTTTCTGCTGAAGGAAAGGATAAGACTGCTCTGCTTAGATCTCTGGGTATACCTGAAGTCTCAGGACTATTCCTACATTACATTTTTAAATTTGGATGATGAGGCATACAGTTTGCTTTTTCTAAATCTTCTTAGACCTCTAACTACCTTCTTTTGTATTCTCAGTTGTCTGGAAAACCCATTTTCTTCATGTTGGGAGTTAGATAGATTTGTTAGAAGAATTCAGACCTTTCTGTTGTCACTATTGCGCTTACACTACATTTCTTTTATCACTCTGAATGCTGTCAGGTACCTATAACTGCGATTGACTCTGGTACCTCAGAAAAACAGCCTGGCTGCCTAAGAGACCCTTTAGAAGCCACAGGTTACTGTGTCAAGGAAATTTGATCTCCGGCCTTTTAGAAATCAGAAACCTACATTCTTCCTTCTTTTTACTACCATATTTCTTTGTCATTTAAGCTCAGAACAATTTTCTTTTTCAGATTAGTTTACATAAATTAACAACTTTTGTCATCTATTTACACACTAAAATAAGACTGGAAAGTTCTGCTAATAGTAACATTGTATAAGTAATGCTGTTCCCCACCACAGCATTCTTTTTCAAAGGAAACTATTTCAGTCTGGGCATCCATTGTTTTCAAAATTAAACTGTGGGCTCCAGTTTTGAGATAAACATAAACATTCTTTCCCCTGGTTGTCTTTATTAGAATAGACAGAAACAATCACTCCTCTACAGAACATATTTAGAATTCTTCAGCCCTTTAAAAGGAACTCTGCTGTCTCCTGTACTACTAGAACCCTATTCACCATCTCCTCCCATCACTGGTTTTATGAGAATGTAAATAACTGTTTCACAATAAGCCCTTTTAATCACAGGCCTTGTTTCATCCCAGACTCATTGTGGTCTCGGTCAGTGCCCTTGGTTTCAGCTAGTCTTAAATTTTTCTGCAGCTTGGAGCTTCCTATCCTCTACCAATTCTCTGTAGCTTCAGACCCACAACACTGGAACTTTGCTTTCCATTAGAGCTTGTATAAAAACCCCAGCAGGTGATGGACAGATCTGAGGATGGAAAGCAGAACACTGACTGAATATTAGCCCCAAAATTCACAACTGGCAAAACCGCACAAGCCAGTGTCCCAGTGCACCAGGCAGAAGGCAGAATACCTGGCTCTTGTTAGTTCTTTTTCTATCTTCATTATCACCATCTCCTTCCAGTCTCTAAACCCACGGTCTTTTTGAGGGCTACAAATCTATGGCCTTGTTGGATATTCAACCTTTTCTCAGTTCTTCCCTCAGAGACTGGAGATGTTTCCATGCGGCCCAATTCTAGCCCTATTCCAGAGTGGACATGTATATTGGAAATGCTATACCCAACAGCCTGGGGGTTTTCATCAATCATGAGAAAAAGAAACCCCAGCAGACCCTTAAACAACCCTCCCAGGAGGATAGTTACCAACAGTACCTTCATCGAGGATCATACCCCTGGCTCTTTCAGTCTCTAGAGTATTATCTGTTTATTCCATATTTGACTCTCATTTTCCATAGTCTAGATTCAAAATGTTAGGCTTCCTGTAACATTTTAACCTGTTTAACCCACAGTGTTGCCCAAAGAGCTTGACACATGGTAGGTCTTCATGACTGTGGCATGAAAGGATCTTATGCCAAAAAGGACGAAAATTCAAACTGAGTACACTCAACTGGGGCATTATGGCAACGGTTTTATAAAACTTTCTGGAGTGCCTGCCACAGCAATTATCCTTCAGTGGCAAAAGTCTGTCTCATCCATGTATTGTAAAAACCTTGTGCTAGACACTCCCTTTATCTAGTGTATGGACAGAAGAGTATGAAAATAAAGACAAGTAAATAAATAAATATTATTTAAAAAATAAGGCATATGGGATGTTTGGGGTGTTCTTTTTTATTTTTATTTTCATTTTTTTTTGGAGTGATGAAAATGTTCTAAAATTGATTATGGTGATGAATATACCACTATATAATGATATTGTGAATTAATTATTAAATATTTTCAATGATTTTATGGCATGTGAGTATATCTTAATAAAATTGCATAAAGAAGAGGTAGACAATATGGAACAGATGCTTAATGTGTGCAGAATTTTTAACTCGATTGAATTTAAATGTTTAGAAATGGATAGAGGTGATGGTAACACATTATGGTGAGTATAATGAATGACACTGAATTATGGGTGTGAATGGGGTTGTAAGAGGAAATTTAGAGTTCTGTATGCCACTAGAAGGAATGCCAGAGGCTGAAACATGAGACTATATCACAGTGAACCCCGTGGTGGACAATGACTGTGAATAATAGTACAAATATTAAAATGTTCTTTCAGAACTAGAACAAACATATGTTCATAATTACAAGGAGTCAATAATAGAGTTTGTATAGGGGAAAATGCAGCGACTGCAGACTACGGACCATATTAACAGTAATATTCTTTCATCAACAGTGGCAAATGGACCACAACAATGTTAAAGGGCAATGATGAGGCGGGGTACGTTGGCGGGTGGCACTGGTATGGGATGTTTTGTTTTTGGATGTGAATTTTATTAGAGAATGAAAATGTGCTAAAATGAATTGTGGTGATGAACACACAACTATGTCATGCTACTGTGAAACACTGTCCAGTCTGGATGGACCATTCAGTTTGTGAATCATTCTGTTTTTACTTTTTAAAAAACTGAGTTAAAAAGTAAAAAAAAAATTTAAAAAGATCTGTCTTATATCCTACAAAATCTTTCCTTTTGGGTCAGAATTCAACCTAGGAAGCTGGCTTCCCATCCAGGATGTAGACCCAAACCATTTGGAATACTTGTTGAAACTACAGCTGTCTGGTCCCCTCCCCTACTTCCTCACCACAAATATTGATTCATTAAATATAGGATACCATTGGAAGCACGCATTCATTTTAGGTTACCCAGGTGATTATCTCATACCTGGCAAGGTTTGAGCACACTATCCCCAAACAACACTGAAATGCAGAATCCTGTGCAAAGAAGGTGGTGAGACTAATTTTTCCACACCCTGCAAAATTGCTAGAGAGGGTAAGGGTACAAAACTCTGTGATCTGAGCGATTTGCCTACTATCAGGGCTGGAAAAAAGGAGGGTGGAGATTCAAGTTGATCATTTACTCTAAACGTACATGTACTGCTGTTGCTAAAGGGCCCTCCTCATTGGTAAGCAACAGAATTTTCCCTAGTCTGATAAATTCTTTTTCAATTAATGATACTGGACTTTGAGATATATATATATATATATATATATATATATATATATATATATATATATATATATATTTGGCATGGGCAGGCACCGGGAATCAAATCTGGGTCTCCAGCATGGACAGGGGAGACTGCCTGCTGAGCCACTGTGGCCCGCCCTGGGCGGTGTGCTAGTAGGCAGTGTAATCAGATAACAGTGGCTCCAAAGTGAAAATTTTATGAGAGGAAAAATATGCGTAAAGCACAGAATGCATATATTATTTGAAAAGTCTCTGTTTGCCCACCAAGGACATTGTTTAGACACATCCAGACAAGTTTGACAGGAAGAGGAGGAATGGCCGTATCTGATCCTGGCTTTGATTCAAGAATGTGCCCTGCCTTTTTTGGGCCCACGGTCCTGACCTGCACCAGCCCTGCCCTTTCTCTGCTGACAGGTGACCCTCCCAATTAGAAGGGATTCCTTCATTGTTCTGCTCTCTCGTGTGTCAGGCTCATCTATTCCCAGCCCTGCAGCATAGCTAAGTCAACAGAACCTTCTGAGTTAATGTGATCTTTATTTCTATGACCATTATTTATGGCTCATTCATACACAGCTGATCCAATAGTCATATTGATCCAAGCAGTCATATGGCTATACTCCCATTAGCACTCAGAATTCCAAAACACTGAATCAGGCATGTCTCAGCTTGGACTCCTATTTTTTATAAAGACAGTCTTGCTTTCCACTAATGCAGCAAATGTACTTGTGGACACAGAGGTAGCAGAGCCTGGCCAGAAGCTCATCATCCATTTATCTAACCAAAGAAGGCAAGCCATTCAAGACCCATTTCTCTTGTATCCCACCAAACAGAATTATTACTGCACTTGTGTACATGGAAAGCACAATTTCAAAGTCAAATTTGAGAATTTTATTTTAATTTAGAAATATTATGTAAACTAGTTATAGTTTTGGAGATATGGTACCTGAGATAGTGTCTGCTTTTCCATACACTAACTTTAAATATGCTTCTTCAAGGATTACAAAGTATTTTTAAATGCAATTTTATTGAGATCTATTCACTTACCATATTATCATCCAAAGAATACAATAAATGGCTCACAGTATTACTATACAGTTGTATATTCATTATCAGAATCAATTTTAGAATATTTTCATTACTCCAAAAAAATTAAAATTAAAAAAGAATACCCAAAACATCCCATACCCCTTACTTTCCCCATTATTATTATTATTATTATTTATCTTTATTTTCTTACTCATCTGCCTATATCCTGGATAAAGGGAGTATCAGTCACAAGGCTTTTACAATCACATGGACACACCATATAAGCTATGTGGTTATGTAACCACCATTAAGAAACAAGGCTACTGGATT
Source organism: Tamandua tetradactyla (assembly GCF_023851605.1). NCBI lineage: Eukaryota > Metazoa > Chordata > Mammalia > Pilosa > Myrmecophagidae > Tamandua > Tamandua tetradactyla. Next base: position 136,035,601 of record NC_135331.1, read on the forward strand.
ACAGGTCAACAGTTTCAGGTATTTCCTTCTAGATATTCTAATATACTAGAAATTAAAAAGGGATATCTATATAAGGTATATGAATAACCTCCAGAATGGCATCTTGACTCTATTTGAAATCCCTCAGCCACTGAATTTTTATTTTGTTTCATTTCTGTTCCCCCTTTTGGTCAAGAAGGCTTTCTAAATCCCTCAATACCAGGGCCAGGCTCATCTGTGGGAATCATGTCCCATGTTGCCAGGGAGATTTACACTCCTGGGAGCCATGTCCCACATAGAAGGGGAGGGTAGTGAGTCTTTTATTGCAATGCATTTTTCTGACATTCTTAATCAGGAATAAAGGAAGGCAAACTACAACTACCCTTTTTTATCATGGTGAAAGATTCCAAGGAGGCATATTGGGAGTATAAAATGAATATTAAATGGAGGCTTCAAATTCAAGATTGCTACTAATTAGTTATATAACCTTGGATAGTAACTTAACTCATCAGGGCTCACTTTTCTCAAATATTTATTCATGCGTTTATTGACTGTGTTCAAATGTTTAAAGCCAAAAGAGTCTCACAATAAAGTGTTTGGGGATTCATGTTTTCAGCTGAGAGTCAGAGAAGGTCCTGTGCCCTTGAAGCCAGCAGGGTAGTTGCATCCTGCACCTGCCTTGTACCCAGTAGAGCCTGCTCTTATATTCCTGAATGCTCACAGCAGTTCAACAGTCATGAACTTGATGAATGTGGCCCTTGGTTATAGACACAGATGCTTCTCATTATTCTTATTATTACAGCATTAAAATAAATCATTGTATGGTTCATTGAGGACCTAATTCAAAGGCTTGGACTTCATTTCTTGCAAAACAAGGCATTCCAAATGTGTGGTATTTCTGACATTCACATTTAGGTTCAAATTATACCTGATGCTCCTCCTCCTCTGGCTTCAGGGTAGGCTGAAAAAATTTTTCTCATTACTTATGTTCATTCCCATGATTTAAATATCATGTTCTGGCCCATGATCACTATGTATGTCTTGCCTTCCGTACAAGTGCTGGCAGAAAATGGCCTGTGTCTGGGAGTTAGGATATATAGCCATGCTTGGCACATCAAATAAAAGTTGAATCATTGAATTGAGCCTATAGTCTTGGATTTATAACTAACTAGATAATGTGTGATATTTTGGGGAAGGCCCAAAGTTTCCCCATATGTAACAGTTGGGGAGTTAGATTTGGTCACCTGACTTCACTTACAGCTCAAATAGTCTATGATTTAATGATTTTAGATTCTACATTTGCCCTTGACTTTTATCCACAGCCCAATCTTCCTGTGTGGGACCTCATATCTCTGAATAACTCTGTTAAACAGTGTAGGTAACCTTTCTGAGTCTTACTGTCCTCAGCCATAAAGGAGGACATTAATTCAGTGGACTGTTTTGTGATTTAAATGAAATAAAGGATGTGAGATGCCTACCACTGGTCCTGACACAGAAGGCATTCAAGGATTGAAAGTTGCTGCTGTTTTCTTTATTAAATGAAAACATGACATTATTAAATGTTAGCTTTTCCTCTCTTCCAATAACTAACAGTGTTGCTAAATTGGTTGACCTGAATTAACCAATAGTATATAATTTGGGTCTCTAGCTAGAGAATATTCAGTAACATACTCCAGTGTTGGGCAAATCCAGATTCCAGTAATAGCTCAACAACTTACTAGCTATGCAACCTTGGACAGCTCACATAGCTACCCAGAGCCCCAGTCTCCTCATCTGTAAAATATGGCTCATTCTGCCTCTCTTGCTTGTTTTCTGTGAGGATTAATTCTATGTAAAGAGCCAGGCATAGGAAGGATTGAATAAATAGCAGCAATAATCAGCAAATCCACTGGGTTTTATGACTTCACTATCTATGGAAAAGAGCAGGGACGTGTAGTCTATTAAATTTGATTCTCCCAACTGCAACCTGCAATTATTTCTGACTATTCCCCATGATGGTTTTATTCCCTCTATCCCCAACCTTCTTGGGGGAATTTCCAGAATATTATCAGGAATCTGGTAATAAGTGGGTGAGAAAATTTGAACTGTTCCATTGATAAGGATAGTTACTACAGTCTGCTCCCTGTTATAGTGCTGCTGAAATACATGAGTGGAACATCTAAGCCATCCATGCCAGTGAGTAATACATAAATCATTTTAATTTGACTTTGAAATAAAGCTTGGGATGTTTCAGCAACAAACTTCCTCTCTAAGGGTGTTACTGATTAAACATGGGGTGTTCATGGCATTGAGGTTACAAAGGGAGAAAGAGTTTATTGTCATGTGAAGCAAAGAGAACAGATGGCCTTTGAACCTAAAATTTGTCTCCCTGAACTGTAGTAACTCTGAGTTTCAGAAGATGGGCAGGTTTTAGGATAAGTATAATGGCTCAAGATGGTGAAGTCAGAGATGATCTAGCTATTGAGCATGCATGACTGATTACATGCCTAGTCACAGAATGTATTTAAGAAAATAGTGGCCTTAAAATGATGATGGGCATGTGTTCTAGTTTGCTAGGTGCTAGAATGCAACACACCAGAGATGGATTGGCTTTTAATAAAAGGAGATTTATTTTGTTAGTTCTTCAGAGGAAAGGTAGCTAACTTGCAACTGAGTTTCTTATGTGGGAAGGCGCGTTCCAACAACTTTCCCCAGGGTGATTTCTTTCTGCATCTCCAAAGTCCTGGGCTGAGCTGCAAGTGTTAAGATGAGGTATGCTGAGCTGCTTGGGCTGTGCTTGTGGAGTTTCTCATTTAAGCACCAGCCAATTAAATCAAACATCATTCATTGCAGCAGGCATGCCTCCTAGTTAACTGCAGATGTAATCAACAACAGATAAGGTTCACATGCCATTGGCTCATGTCCACAGCAACAGAACTAGGTACCTTCATCTGGCCAGTTGACAACTGAATCTAACTACCACAGCATGCTTTTTGATATTATAATGAGGTATGGATCATTTAAAGGTTAAAGTTTAAGGTTCTGCATATGTCAGGCAGACCAAGTTTGGTTAGATCTATCTAGCTTTGTCTAGTAAGAAAGTTTAGATTAGTTCTGGGCTGACTCAAGTTCCTTCATTAATAAAAATTAAGGGGCTGTCTAGTGATCACAATTCTTCAAGTTATAAAACAGGATAAGGGGGTACAAGTGGAACCAGTCACAAGTTAACACAAGGCTTTTACAAGCATAAGGAAAAGAAACAATCATTATCAAAGATCAAGCCATCTGGGTTACAGCTCATTGAGTTTCAGTAGAGTTGGTATTTACTAGAAAGTAAAAATGTATTTATATAATAATTCAGTAATTATAATTGTTTGTTAACTCTTAAGTACTCAGTTACCACTCTGCCCTTTTATATCGTCCATTCCTCAATCTTGAGGGATATCCGGGCAACAAGTGCTCTGACTTCTTCATACGGAAAAAGAGCATTGACCTTATGGGGTAGAGAAATGAAACTGGTTGTTCTTGGAGTAACTGGTACTTCTAGTTTTAAGACATACTTGGTATAGGAACAATTTAAAGGCTTTAAGTGTCTGAAAAACCAACTTAAAAAGTAAATTGAAAATTAAAGCTTTAAATAAAAGTAGTAGAAAGATTCTGATTGTGTAATATAGTTGATGTGTAACTATATTACATTGGGGAAAATAACTTTTATAGATTTTTGGATAGCCTGGGATGTCCCTTAAGGATTTTAGGAAGAGTGTTGACAATATTTGCCTAAGATTTGCATAAGAGTAACCTCCAGAATGATCTCCTAACTCTATTTGAGGTTTCTTAACCAATGACAGTTTATTTTGTTTTATTTCATAGTACCAGGGAGGCTCACCCATAAGAGTCCTGTCCCACAGTGCCAGGGAAGCTTACCTCTGGAGTCACATCCTATGGTGCCAGGACAACTCATCCCTGGGAGTCACAGCCCAGGTAGTGATTATGTTTGCAGAGGTCACATCTGAACAAAAAGAAGGTTTGCAGGGGGTGACTCTTAAGTGTTAATTATAATTAGGCTTAGTTTTATAATTATGGAAATAAGTTTCATATGTGCAAGCCTCAAGATTGAGACCTGGCTTATTAGCATATTTTCTTATGAGACAGGACTCATCTATCTTAATGTTTATTTTAATAGGTTTTTCTGTTGTAAGTTTAAATAGGGATAATTTGTTTTCTAAAAAGGAGTGGATTTTAGATTGAGACCTTGAAACATTCTCTGATTATAGTTTCAGTAAATTGGGAGTCCCTCAGTGCTTGGGAGAACAGCAGAAATTCCACCAGATGGAGTCATCTTTTTTATAACTAATGCTGCTTCTTTAGCACTTTTAGAGCTGGAGAACCTTAACTTAGAGTCTTAGATGTCACACAGACACCAAAGTTCCAGGGAACAATTAGGTTACACATACAGAGTAAAGTATCTCAGAATTTAAAAGTAATAATTAAAGTTTATGAACAAATGTGACTACTGCAAGAGCTTACAATCTGGGCTCTAATTTTCCCACAAGTAACTTTTTTGATTAAAATTTTTTTTTGATGAGTACTTTTTAAAAATGAAGCTATTTCTAGAAATTAAAAAAACATTTGACAGTGAACTTATTTTGGGGTCATTAATTATAGACTACAACAGAAGTTTTGTTCTGTTTCATTCTTACACTTTTAATGGGGTTATGTTAATTAATAGGTACAACATTGCATTGATTTGCCTTGCTTCTCTTTTAAAGTTTATTTGTTGTTAAAGATGTAGTTCCAACTTGTAGCTGACTGCATGCATTTCTACAAAAGCATCAGAGTAAAGCAATGTAACTGAGAAGGAAATGTGATTGTTTCTGTGATATATGACATTTAAAAAAATAACTAAAACTAACAATTTAAGAAAATTTATTATTTTAACAGAGAATAAACGTTTAGTTTGCACAAATATGTTTGATATAAAAGCTTTTTACTAAATTTTAGTCAACATTGACAACAATAAATAAAATTCATTTCCACAAACCTTTTTTTTTTTTTTTTTTTTTTTTTTTTTTTAAGAGAGAGGAAGGAAAGGAAGGAAAGGAAGACAGAGAAGGAAGGAAGGATGGAAGGAAGGAAGGGAGGAAGAAAGGGAAACATCTTTATTTTTATTATATTTTGTTTGTTTGTTTGTTTTTTACATGGGCTAGGGCCGGGAATCGAACCGGGGTCCTCCGGCATGGCAGGCAAGCACTCTTGCCCGCTGAGCCACCGCGGCCCGCCCAAACCTTTTATATTTATTTAGATTTTGCCCTATACATTTCTGCTTTATATCCTGTGAAAAAGTTATTTTTCCTTTTGAAAAACTGTACCTTTAAATAAGTTTATTACATTTTGTCAGCATTGATTATGAAAAACAAAATCTATTTTTATAAGTCCTTTATAACTTTGTATATTTATTCAGGTCTTGTCTTATATATTTCTGCTTCTTATTCTGTGAAAGCTATTTAATTTACTTTAGGACAAAATTATACTTTCTCTTTATCAAAGTATACTCTACATGCTTTATACACCTACACACTTCAAAACAGATCTTTGAACTGCTTTTATACATCGTATAAAACAGAATAAAGCTTGTCAAAATAATACTTTTTTCACATTGAACACAAACTTACACTTTTCATCTTAAAGATTTAATAGATACAATGTTAGTTTATTTTATCAGTAAACTTTGTATAAATTTAGGGTAATGTATCTAGATAGAATAAAATTGTATGCATGTATTGCATTTAACAATGATAGTTCATAGGAGATGGTTTCCAGAAATTTTGCTTTCTTTAGTTTACCATTTTACCAGTATTTTAGTGAGATATATCATTTATAGTATCTGAAACAGCTGTTTTAATAGTATAGTACACTAAAATTATGAATGACTTCAAAAGCATACTGATTATCAGGCTTTGAAAAGCATAATTATTTAATTTGTTCCAAGCATAATCCAGGAAACCTTTTCATAGCTCTTAATAATATTTTCTTTTACTTACTGGAGCTTTCAAATTTGGTAATTGTATTGTATTCAATTACCCTCATCCCAAGGCTATAAAAATGTTTTGATAATGAGTTATCTTCTGTGGTTACAGTTGCAAAGGTATTATTATAAAAAAAAATTCTAAATTGGGGAATTACAGGACAAACTGTGCAAAACATGGCCTATTCCACAACATTCTTTCAGTCCTTATCACTCTTTATCTCCAAGCTCAGTAAAAGGAATGTTTAAGTCAAGCCTACACCTTTTCCCAATACTTTATGCACTCAGCCTTTCTCTGATAGCTTGCCTTGACTGGTTTACTTTTTTTTTTTTTTACTATTTCTGTTTGAATTTGGTCGAAGTTCAGGAGAAAGCTGTGGTAGCAGGGATAGGTGAAATAAAAGAATATGGAGGATTTATTTTTCTTAGTTATTTTACATTTTAAAAGCTGGAAAAAACTGTTTTAAAATCAGTTTTGTTTATTTAAATATCTACATGGCCTTTACCAACAGTCCTTGCCTAGTTGGGCTTTGATTCAGAGCCCAGGTTCTCAAAAACTTTTACAAGGTACTGCTTCTTGAATCTTCTTGGCTTAGGGAAAAAAGGTCTGAGTATTTGGGTTTATTGGTCTGAATGACAAGATTGAATTTTTTCTAATCCCACAGAGTTTTTAGTAGAATTTAGGAACTAAATTAAGCCAGAACACAGTAGGGGAAAGTAGGAGGAGTTTAAAGAACACTAGAAATTCATTTTTCTTAATATCTTGGGATTCTAGAAGTACATATACGTATATATATGCACACTATTTATCTTTCTATTTAAATAGAGCTCTTTTAGGAAATTTTTGTTTGTTAGTTTGGTATGTACAACTGGAGGTTGGAAAATACACATTGAACAAACAGATACAAATAGAAAGACACACAAAAAACAGAAACACAGAAATGTGACACTCACTAATTTGAACCATCATTTTTCTTTTTTCTGGTATGACTTGTAAGTAAGATATCATCCACATACTATAATAATGGAACAATTCCTTCTCTGGATTTAAGTTGCAGTGGATATTGTTTAATATGATTTATAGTTCCAGCTGTTGGAGTTTCATTTGAATTGGGATTACCATTTTGCATTTCGAGGTTTTCCATCAGCTTAAGTCTCCATCTTCTCACTTCCAAACCTCACAGAACACACATTTTCTAGGTTTCTTTCTCTGCTGTATTCCATTCTTTGCTTTCATAGGAGCCTGGTTCTAACTTTTTAAAAATGATTCACAAATGTTTTTTCTTGCTGAGTAATTCTTTGAAGAACACCTATTCTTTCAAAACTTATGATATGCCTCTGCTTTTATGGCTTTTAAGATTTTTTCAGGGATGGGGTGGTTTGCCCCTTTTTCTGAATGAACATCAGTGCCACTTGCATTGTACAAGTTTGTCCTGGATGCACTATTATTGATAAACAATCTGGAGAAAAAGTTATTTGGGCCTGTAGTTTGGTTAACAGATTCTTCCCTAGCAAGGGAACCAAACATTTTAGGTACATACAGGAAGCCACTGAACATTCCTTTTATAGTAGCTGATTGGTGGGAAATCATGTTAGGCTTTTATTCACTCTCCTGTATTAATAAGAAAGTCAATGAATTGTTCTCCTACCTGTACTGTCACCTGAGGTTCCTGGTGGGAGATTCAGAGAGTGGGGTTTCTTCAAGTAGAACCACTGAGCCCCTTTACTCCAGGTTGCTGTCTGGTGCATTGTCTCATTGAGGCATCTGGAATTTGGGTTGCCCAGCTTCCGTTGGTGTTTTTCTCCAGGGGCGTTGAGGGAAATCCCTCTTTCAGCACCCTTCTTTCATGTAGTATGCACATTGGTTGGTTCCTAATTTCTTAAAAATTTCTCCTATTCCATGGGCCCAGGGATCTTACCTTTCTGCTGTTGTCTCATACTGGTTGTCTTTGGTTCAGTCTTCTATAACTTGATCTCTGTATTACAAATATTCAGGAGTTATAGCATTTGGTTTGGTAGAAAGTAAGGAAATATTTCATTGCATACTGAAGCTGGAGCTACCTGGGCTACGGTGGCTCAGCAGACAGAGTTCTCGCCTGCCATGCCAGAGACCCGGGTTCATTTCCCGGTGCCTGCCCATGCAAAAAAAAAAAAAAAAAAAAAACCACCAAATATGAAGTATGTGAATTTTCTTTTGTTGACATTTTCCCCTGCTTCCTCATCTCCAAACCTCAGAGAATACACATTTTCTAAGTTTCTTTCTCTGCTGTGTTCCATTTGTTGCTCTCATAGGAGCTTACTTCTAACTTGTTTAAAATGGTAAACAAATGTTTTTTCTTGCTGAGTATTTATTTCCTTGGGAAAAAAAATCTATTCTTTCAAAGCTCATTCCTTAGGTTATTTGTCTCATTGCTGCCTCACTGTTTTTTTAAAAAAAAATAATGAAGTAACTCATTTGGTTAAATTGAAATGTTTTTGCCTTTCCCTAAAAAATGCTTTCCTCTGACCTTTATGAGAGTGACATTGCAAAAAGAAATTAATGCAACAGATTGTGTTTATCAGCTAATAGATGCACCTTAGATGTATGACTATTGCCTAGCTCATGAATTACTTAAGCTTTTATACATGCAGAATAAATTGACCCATCTCTGAATACATCACCTATTAGTCATTAGAGGATAACTGTTTCACAGGAATCTGAAGAGTCCTGTGTGAGGGTCAGCATCCATTTTAACCTTGAAGTCAGGAACATGGTGAAGCAATGATAATTCCCTGGCCTGAAAGGAAGGGGAGACAAAAGGAATACATGTGAGGAAAGAGGATGCAAGAATAGATGTGAGAAAAAGTGGTGAAGAGGGAGAAAAAAATAGAAGAATGGGGGAGGTATGGAAGATAATGCAGGTCTTAATATATAAATAATAATAAATATAAACTAATATTTATAAATACATAAGTAAATAAATAATAAAGGGGTCTGTGCTGGTTTGAAAGGAAGTATGGCCCCTAAGAAAGCCATGTTTTAATATAAATCCCATTTCATAAAGGTAGAATAATCCATATTCAATACTGTATATTTGAAACTGTAATGAGATCATCTCCCTGGTTGATGTGATTTAGTTAAGAATGGTTGTTAAACTGGATTAGGGGATGACATGTCTCCACCCATTTGAGTGGGTCTTGATTAGTTTCTGAAGTCCTATAAAAGAGGAAACATTTTGGAGAATGAGAGATTCGGAGAGAGCAGAGGATGTTGCAGCACCACAAAGCAGAGTCCACCAGCCAGTTACCTTTGGAGATGAAGAAGGAAAACACCTCCCGGGGAGCTTCATGAAACTGGAAGCCAGGAGAGAAAGCTAGCAGATGATGCCATATTTGCCATGTGCCCTTCCAGCCAAGAGAGAAACCCTGACTGTGTTCACCATGTGCCTTCTCACTTGAGAGAGAAACCCTGAACTTCATCGGCCTTCTTGAACCAAGGTATCTTTCCCTGGATGCCTTTGATTGGACTTTTCTATAGACTTGTTTTAATTCTCAGCCTTAGAACTATAAACTAGCAACTCATTAAATTCCCCTTGTTAAAAGCCATTCCGTTTCTGGTATATTGCATTCCAGCAGCTAGCAAACTAGAACAGGGTCTAAACTATACCACAGATGCTATAGGTTTGATAGAAAGAACGGTCCTCTGAGGATTGGAAGCAATGCTTTCCAGTTCTGCATATCCTGCACATGTGCTATCCAGGGAATCTAAGGAATTTGACTGTAAATCAAGTACTTTGGGAAATGTAGTGCCTTTTTTTAAAAGTAACTAGTATTTATTTATTGTGTGCTTATAACATAACAGACATTATTCAAGCACTTGAATGGATTATGTCATTTAATTCTCACTCAAGCTTAGGAATTAGGTTCTATCATTGACCTCATTTTACTGCTGTGGAAACTGAGGCACAAATAGCTCTGTAATTTGCCTGAGGTCACAATGGGAGTTGTAGCAGTTACTGTTTGCTGCCACTCATCCCCTACTGTCTTCTTCTTGAGCAGAACCCAGGTAGTTTGGGTTGGCAATATAACCCCAACCCCAGTTCGGGGAGAGGAATCATAACAGACTAAATCAGTCTGGTTAGCCCATTCTCCAGCCTTCTACACATTTCCCAACCGCCCTTGCAAATGACCACGTGACCCGTTTCTGACCAATGAGATATAGGGAGAAGTCTGCCGGGGGGGCTTTTGGGGAAGTTTTGATCCTTGTTAAACGTAATGCACGTTTTCTGCTCTTCTCTTCTTTCTTCTTACTTGGGTTGATGGGATGAAGATGTCGCACTTGAAGTTGTGGCAGCTACTTTGCAACCACAGGGAAACAAGTCTTAGGAAGAAGGTCATTATGCTGAGGATGGCAGAGTGGAAAGTGAAAGGAGCCTGGACTTTGAACACATTCTTGGGCTACCACGCTAAACCTGGATTCACCTCCCCGCAGATTTCTTAAGATGTGATGATGTGAGGCAATCAAATATTGTCAGTACTGCTAGAAATTTGACAGGCTTGGCCAAATTTGCAGCTGCATGTACATCAACTGATATGGGAACAGAACTAGATTTTGGACATAAGAAGCCTTTTTTGTTTTAGGCTAGCAGGTTGCTGCTCAGTACTGCAGAATTCCATCTCCTCCAGCACTGCACATCCTCGACCTTGACTCCACATACACAGTTATTACTTTTAACCCAGGAACAGAGGCAAAATGTAGCAAATTTTAGGACTATGAACACTGATGAAGTTTTAATGAACTAAAATATTGTTTAGTCTAACTTTACTGTCTAAAACCAGAATGATGATGATAAATTTTGCAAATAAACCTTACATCACACTACAAATATTCTTTTCAAAGGACCTATATTCTGTGTCTCTCTGCACTGTTTTCACACAACTACTTATTGACCTTTATAGTCTTTTCCAGGAACTTTATGCTAAAATAGCTTCACTTTCCCGCACACACATTCTCTGTTTTATTAATCTTCATATTCCCAGCATCAAGTACCTAGTGCATAGTAGGAATTTGATAGATACTCTGTTGTGGAATTAAAATTGCATAATATCTCCTTCTACTAAATAATTATCAAATTCATAGGCCATTCAGGAATTACAAGGACGTATTAACATTTTCCTGGTCTTCAGAGATCATTTCATAATAATTATTTAAAATTTAAAGAAATGTAAATTGATGAAGAAAAGAAATTTGATAAGTTAGCAATAAATGACAGGTTTTCAATGAATAATTGAACTGAATGGAATGGGATTTTAAAAAGCTACATGTTCTAGGAAAATGTAAATTGTCATTGAAATAAAATATTTCACTACATTGTTTTTGAGGCAACAAGAAATTAGTGAACTTTTAAAATATGTCTGATTTACAGTCAAGGAGCAATTAACATTGAGGAGGCAAGAGTTCCATTATTAAGTGTTTCATTTTGTCATAAATATAATGATATCAGATGAGATCATGGCTTCTGAGTATGGTGAGTTGCATTCATAGGGAACTCTTGCTCTCTGACATCAGTATTAAATGGAATTCCACTTAATATAAAAACCTTTCCCCCTCTGAAGATGCTATTTAAACCTAGAGGCTCTCATTGCATTGCAGGTCAAAATAGAGTGACATCTGAAATTTAAGCTGTACTGGAATGAATGAACTGGATGGAGTTAACTCTGGACAGAGATGGACACAAAGATCTAAAGTAAATGAGAGGTGAACTAATGCTAAGATGCTCTTGTTTTTCTCGTTCTTTTTATTTTATTTTTAGGGAAGAGTAGAATAATTTAAAGATAAAGGTCCCATTGTTCTTTTCAAAATCATTATGGTTTAAGGTGGTAAGAAGTACCACAAGTGCACCCTTCAAAATCACAGGCAAAACAATAATAAAAATAATTACTACAGCTATAAAGACACTTTATTTTGTTTAAGCCGCCCTTTTCATTTTCTGAAATTAAACATATCTATAAATAAACATTTATTCTAAATGGCCTTTATGCCTAGCATAATGAGAAGTTATAATAAATTCTGCAAACTCATTAGTAACACATTTATGAGAAATAAAAACAGTTTCAGAATTCAACCATAACCTAAATGCAAATTTTGTGCTTATTGTAACATGGTAATCATTTACAAAGTAGTTACCTAATAACCAAAGCATATTATGGAGTATTGGAAATACCTATAATTTGTGTTGCCTAGAACCATTTAAGCCATAGTCAACTTTCAATCTTCATTTCATTATAGTGATATCATCTCCTGACCCAGAATGCAATCTTGGAGTACACAACACATGCACAATATATTACAAAGAAAAAGTTGACTAGGAGAATCTAACAAGATTTAAAAAAAAAAGAAACTAAAATCCAAACAAACAAACAAAAAAACCCAACTACAAATCTGGTCTTTTCCTTTAAGGACTTAGTGTAGACATAACAGTATATTTAATTTTCATCTTCTCTCTTGGACCATAGTCTCCATGAGGATAGGAACTGGGTTTGATTTACTGCTGAAATCCATAGTATCTGGTATATACTGAATGAATATAGAATCAAGAAATGTGGCTACCAGCAGCTCTCAAAACTTCCTTGTTATACTTCCAAGATGGTGGATGTTGCCATTCACCTCACTTCTACCTGTTGCCCTTCTCTTGGTTTTCTGTAATTTGCAATGGGAATAAGGCATTGGAAAATGAAAATTAGTCCTCTTGTCAGGAAGGATAGGGAACCCTATTAGTTGGATTGAATGTGAGTTGAATTAAGGATATGTCATGGATATTGGTTTCAAGTCTAATTCCTTACTTTATGGTTTGCCTCCAGTTCTTAAAGGTTAGTGCTGAAAGTTTCATCTAATTCAGAGAGTTGGTTAGTATGGTTCTTGTTAATCAAAATTTTATTTTATCAGGGAAAGACAGCATCTGCCTGAAGAAGCAACACGAATCAGTGGATAAATTTCCTTATTATGAAATTTAAGCTTCATCATTTAACTTTATTGCTGCTTCATTTCAATAAAATATTTCTTTTATATTAAGTGTGGCTTAAAAACATCATTAATAAGAAATAGAAGGTCTCAACAAATGAATTACAAGTAAAGAGATTCAATCAGTCATCAAAAATCTACCTACAAAGAAAGCCCAGGGCCAGATGGCGTCACAGGGGAATTTTATCGAACTTTCCAAAAAGAACTAACACCAATCCTGCTCAAACTTTTCCAAAAAATTGAGGAAAAAGGAACTCTACCTAACTCATTTTATGAAGCTGATATCATTTTAGTACAAAAACTGGGTAAAGATGGTATAAGACAAGAAAACTACAGACCAATCTCCCTAATGAACATAAATGCAAAACTTCTCAATAAAATATTAGCAAATTGAATCCAACAATACATTAAAAGAATTATACACCAAGATCAAGTGGGGTTTATACCAAGAATGCGAGGATGGTTCAACACAAGAAAATCAATTCATGTAATACAACACATTAACAAATTGAAAGGGAAAAAATCACATGATCATCTCAATTGATGCTGAAAAAAACATTTGACAAAATTCAGCATCCTTTTCTCATAAAAGCGCTCCAAAAGATAGGAATCAAAGGTAACTACCTCAATATGATAAGGGGAAAACTGATAGCCAGCATTATTCTCAATGGAAAGAGATTGAAATCTTGCCCCTAAGATCAGGTACAAGGTAAGGATGTGCACTGTCACCACTATTGCCCAACATTGTGCTAGAAGTTCTAGCTAGAGCAGTCAGTAGGGGCAAAGAAATAAAAGGCATCCAAATTGGAAAGGAAGAAGTAAAACTCTCATTATTTATAGATGATATGATACTATACTTGGAAGATCCTGAGAAATCTACAGCAAAGTTACTTGAGCTAATAAATCAACAAGGTGGTGGGATATGAAATTAATGTGCAAAAATCAGTAACTTTTCTATATACAAGCAATGACCTAGCTGAGGAGTCAGTTAAGGGAAAAAAATCCATTCAAAATAGCAATTAAAAGAGTCAAGTACTTAGGAAAGAACTTAACTAGGGATGTAAAGGACTTGTACACAGAAAACTACATAACATTGTTAAAAGAAATCAAAGGAGATCTAAATAGGTGGAAAGACATTCCTTGCTCATGGATAGGAAGTCTAAATATAGTTAAGATGTCAATTCTCCCCAAATTGATTTACAGATTCAACACAGTATCAATCAAAATTCCAACAACCTACTCGGAAGATTTGGAAAAGCTAACTACCAAATTCATGTGGAAGGGAAAGAGACCCCAATAGCTAAAAGTATCCTGAAAAAGAAGAATGAAGTGGGAAGATTAACACTCCCTGAGTTTAAAACCTATTATAAAGCCACAGTGATCAAAACAGCATGGTACTTGCACTGTCACCACTATTGCACAACATTGTGCTAGAAGTTCTATCTAGAGCAATCAGTAGGGGCAAAGAAATAAAAGGCATCCAAATTGGCTTTTATTGGAAGCATTGACCAGTGGAATAGAATCAAGAGTACAGAAATAGACCACCAAATCTATAGTCAACTGATTTTTGACAAGGCCCTCAAATCCTCTGAACTGGGACAAAATAGTCTTTTTGATAATTAGGCATGGAAGAATTGGATATCAATAGCCAAAAGAATGAAAGAGGACCCCTATCTTACACTCTACACAAAAACTAATTCAAAGTGGATGAAACACCTAAATATAAGAAGTATCACCATACAGCTTCTAGAGGAAACTTAGGGAAACATCTTTAAGACATAGTAATAATAGGAGGTAGTTTCCTAAACTTTACACCAAAGCACAAGCAACAAAAGGAAAGTAGATGAATGGTAACTCCTCAAAATCAAATGCATCTTCACTTCAAAAGACTTTGTCAAAAAGGTGAAGAGGCAGCCAAGTCATTGGGAGAAAATATTTGGAAATCATATATCAAACAAAGATTTGATTTCCTGTATATACAAAGAAATCATACAACTCAACAACAAAAGAACAAACAATCCAATTATGAAATGGGCTAAAGATATGAATAGGCATTTTTCTGAAGAGCAAATACAGATGGCTCAAAAGCACATGAAGAAATGCTCATTTTCATTGACTATAAGGGAAATGCAGATCAAGACTACAATGAGATACCACCTCACACCTGTAAGAATGGCTGCTATTAAACAGTCAGGAAACTATACATGTTGGAGAGGATATGGAGAAACTGGGACACTTATGCACTGCAGGTGGGAATGTATAATGGTGCAGCCACTATGGAAGACTGTTTGGTGGTTTCTTTGGAAACTAAATGTCAAGTTGCCCTATGACCCAGCAATAGCACTACTTGGTATATACCCAGAAGAGCTGAAAGCAACAACACAAACAGACATTTGCACACTGATATTCATAGCAGCATTATTCATAATTGCCAAAAGATGGAAACAAACCAAATGCCCATCAACAGACGAGTGTATCAACAAAATGCGGTATATACATACAAGGGAATATCATGCAGCAGTAAGACAAAATGATGTCCTGAAGCACATGACAAGATGGATGAGCCTTGAGGACATAATGCTGAGCAAAATTGGCCAGACAAAAAAGGACAGATACTGTATGGTTCCACTTTTATGACCAGCATAAATGTATAATCAGAGGCTTATAATACAGAATATAGGGGACTTAGAGATACATAGACGCTAGAGAAGAGTGATCTGTTAGCTAATGAGGTTGAACTCCAATGTAAGGGAATAGATAGGCGTGAAGGTGGTTCTCTGCTGGGTCTGTAAGTAATATTCCCATATTGAAGATGAACAAGATTGAAAGGGGTTGTATAGACCTACATATCCCACTGATTAACCCTAGAAATATGAATTAGTTCTCACAAGAAGTACTTCAAAGATATGATTCTTGTATAAAGAGTGTTTAAGTCCAGGGTACAGGGGGAAAAACTGCTATTGCATGCTATGAGCTGTGTTCAAAAGGAAACCATCAGCACTACCACAGCAACAGCAGAGCTAAATAATGGGGGAGGGACAAGATTTAAGAGGACGTTTAGATTTCCTATTGGGTGAAGGTGTGTTTGTTGGCTTTCTGTCACTTGGGAACAATGAAATTATCTAAAACTGAGAATGATGAACTGTGGACTTTGGGCCTTCTACATGATGCTTGATGAATGCAGGTGGCTGAAGGATGCACTAACGGAGAAGTAGTTTATCGAACGATGGTGCATACTTATGAAGGAAGGTTGTGCTGCTACAAAAAGGAACAAAGGCATGAGGCATGCAACGATGTGAATGAACATGTGGGACATTTGGTGAGACAAAATAAGCCAGAAACAAAAGAACAAGAATGATATGGTCACCTTTAGAAAATGCTTACAAGAAAACAGGGGCCTAGATTGTAAGCTTTTAGAGTGGACACATTTTTAGAGTGGTGATTATTATTTCTGAATTTTGAGAGGCTGTTTTACATATATAACCTGATATTTAGAGGTAAGAATGAAGCCGAACAGCTTGGGGTTAAAGTAATTCAGAACATAGAGTAAGGAAGACAGTGTCTATATTTTAGAACCACACATACACTTTGAGACTAAGGGAAAAAAGATTTATTTGGTCTGGAACTAAAATTTTCTGTAGTTCATAATCTAATTCAACCATTTGAACAATTGAAACACAGGGAGCACAGAATAAGAAAGAGGTCCTTTAATCCTCTATAGATTATTGTAATGCTTGGATACATCCTAGAGTATATTAAGCAGATAATCAAAAAGCATTGGCAAAGTCTCCTGAGGGATGGGGAAAAAAAATGAAACTATTAAACCTTACCATCAAGGATGGTAACCTTACACAAATCAATAGTCTATGCCCTTGATCAGGAGGGCATGTGAATCTTGCCTTCTTTTGAAGCTTATGTAGATAGCAGAGAAGCTTAGACTACCTATAGACATGCCTAAGAGTTACTTCTGGAGGACCTTTGTTGTTTTTAGATGTGGACTCAGTTTCTGTAAGCAAGTGAAATCATTGCCCTCCCCTCTATGTGGGACCTGACATCCAAGGGTGAAAGTCTCCCTGGCGATATGGGAGATGACTCCTAGGGTTGAATCTAGACCTGGCACCTTGGTATCAACAATTCTATCCTGACCAAAAAGGGGAAAAGAAGGGTAATTAATAAAGTATCAGTGGCAGAGAGAGTTCCAATAGAGTTGAAAGGCTACTCGGGAGGTTGCTCTTATGCAAGCTGAAGTTAGATCTATCATAACCTGCCAACCACCAACCAGGATTACATTACAGCCAATCCTAAAGAACACCTTAGGGCAATATATAAGATTCCATAAGGGTTCCAGGCACTAGAGCAACTTTCCAGAAACCTACAACCTCCAGATGGGTCCCTGGTCCAGATAAATCCTAAAACCTAGCCCAGCCTCTCCGAAACATCAGATAGTTCCATCTCCCTACCCAATATTAGTGACAGGCCCTTCCAATGTGAAAAATTTGGAATCTCCATAGCCCAGACACCCCTAAAGAGAGGGATGGAGAGATCAAAGGTGGTGGTGGAATTATACAGAGAAGATAGGATTTAACAAATGCGTATGAATGCTGAATCATTAAATTGATGTCTTTTAGTCTCCAGTATTTTAGAGCAAGTGGAAGTAAAAACCTTTAACCCATGTCAACTCTGAAATATGTTCTACAACTAAGTGTGGTGCTGTGCTTCGAAACTTATAGCTTTTTGTATATATGCTATTTTTCACAAAAAAAATAAGGGAAAAAGTGGATTGTGATGATTAAACAAAATTATTAACCCTCTAGCCTACTATATCCTTGAGCAGCTAGAAGGACATATATGAGAGGATCATGTGGTATAGCCCATGGCAAACTCTCAGATCTTTCCTATAACCACTTGCTCAAGAGTGCTTTGAAAACTATTGCCTTTTTATTTCTTTGCTTTGTATATATGTTATAGTATACTAATAAAAAAAGTTTAAAAACTACATCATTAATGTGAAAAAATTATTAAATACTTTAACTGAACATGGTTTATACGAACCTTGTCATTTAGGAAGTTAAAAATCACACATATGAGGCAGAAATATTTGTAGGATTTAAATGCTTTATGCAAATACAGACAGTTCCCTGATATAAAGTTTATGATTAATAATAGCTAATACTTATTGAGTCCATACTATGTACCAGGCAGTGTGTGAAGAAGCACTTTATGCATATTATCTCCATTATCCCTCCAATGATACATGAGACAGGTATTTAAGTATCCTTAGTATACAGATGAGGAAGGTGAGGTATCAGCAAATTAAATAACCTGCCTAAGGTCACACAGCTGTGACATGACTCCGGGTCAAGTGCCAAGACCCAGGCTCTTAACTTCTCTATCCCTCTCCACCCCTCAGCTCACCTCCTCCTCTCCTACAAATCTGCCACCTACTAACAGCTAAATTTGTGGGCTCTGCTTTTGGAGGACCATTCTCTTGGAGTAGGATAAGGATTGTGACAGACAAATGGCATACTGAATGTAACAACTGAAATCCTTGGGAAACTAGGTAGTGCTAAAGTGCTGTTGAGAGCAGAGCACTCTGTGTGTAGGTGTGTGAACACTATATTTTGCCTATTTTTTCTTCCTGTAAACCTACAACTGCTCTATAAAATAGACTCTATTATTAAAAAAAAAAAAAAAAAAAAAACAAGAAAAAAACAGGGCAGCCCTGAAAGAACCAAATTATTAGTTAGATCAACTTCATCCTACACTCTGGGCAATCAAGGCTCCAGACTATTTAAAGGAACTCTTCTTTATTTAATCCATAAATAAACTTTAATAAAGGAGGTTTATGTCTGATTCCCCTTCAAGGTTCTGTCCTGGCTCTCTGCCCTTCCCTTCATTCTTGACTTCCAAATAAAAGAGCCTATATTGTTGCCTCTACTACCTCATTGGCCATCACTCCTCAAACCACTGAAATCTGACTTCTACATCCATCCCTTTACTGGAAGTGCTCTCACAAAGGTCAGCCATATCATAAACCATCATCATAATAACTAGTGCTTCTTGGGGATTTATTGGGAGCTAAATGCTGGGATCAGTGCTTTATACATTGGTGAGCCATGGAGCCATACAGGACCAGCAGATGGTTTTAGCTTAGTGGTCTCAGGTTTTGAAAATCAAGTAAAAAATAGAAAAAACCAGAATGAGATATGCTGCCCAGTTAACTATTCTCATGATACCCACCTCTTACACAATGGTAATGCACATACACTTGGCTCTTTCTCACCTCCATCAATTATGTCACCTGTCTGACCCTTATAGGAACATGACTTACTATTCCTGTTTTGTTTTTTTTTTTTTTTTTTTACATGTGCAGGCACCGGGAATCAAACCTGGGTCCTCTGGCATGGCAGGCAAGCATTATCCCTGTTTTACATTGATAATCTGGTTAGGACTTTATGGGTGCCAGGAAAAGAGACCCCCTTAAACTAGCTCAAGTAAAAGGAGGGGTGTTATTAAACAGATGTATTAGGATAACAAGTCAAGGGCAGGAATTGTGGTAGACTTGGACTCATGGAAACTGAAACTGGCAGTAAAAGAACCACAAGCCTCCATTTTTAGTGTCTCTGCTTCTGGTTACATAGTAGCTCCATTCCCCTCTTGCCACTGACAGGTTTTCTCTGCCTACACATCATTTCAGTTCCTTCATTGCCATAAAGTTTCTCATGCCCACCTCATCCCCAACCAGCTAGCTCCAGGCATCCTTTCCTTTATGTTCTGTGTTCATTTGCAAGTTGCCAGAATGTGATATACCAGAAACAGAACTGCTTTTTAAAAGGAAAATTTATTAATTTGCAAGTTTATAGTTCTAAGACCGTTAAAATGTCCAAATTAAGGCATCCAGGGAAGGATACTTTGGCTCAAGAAGGCCAATGATGTTCAGGGCTTCTTGCTCAGTTGGAAAGGCACAAGGCTAGCTTTCTTTCCAGGCTTCTTCAATGGCTTCCCCGAGGCTCTATTTGTTCTGTTGGCTCTGTCAGTTCTGGTAGCTCTAAAGATTTTTCCAAAATGGTTCCCTCTAAAAGGGCTTCAGTAAGCAATCCCACCTTGAATGGGTGGAGACACATCTCCATGGAAATCATCTAAAAAAGTTACCACCCACAATTGCGTGGGTCATATTTCCATGGAAACAATAAAAAAGATTCCACCCAGCAATATTGAATGAGGATTAAAGGATATGGCTTTTTGGGGTACACAATAGATTCAAACTGGCACATTCCACCCTTTGGACCCTAAAAAGACATGTTCTTTCCAAATGCAAAATACATTCATTCCATCACAATATCAGAAAGCCTTAAACCATTTCAGTAACAATACAAACACAATACAAAGTCAGAAACAGTACAAAATCTCATCATAGTCAGCTACAGGCATGGTCTGTTCTAAGGAAAAATTCTCCTCTGGCTCTGGACCTGTAAAACTCTTAACAAGTTATCTGCTGCCAATATACAAAGGAGGGACAGTCAGATTCATGTTTTCATTTCCACAGAGAAAATTGGAAGGAACACAGGGTCAACCGACCCAAAAGCTCCAGGCAAACTCCATTAGATTTTAAAGTCTGAGAGTCATCTATCCTTGGGCCTTAGGAAGTGGCACTTTCACCTTTTCCAAGGGCCTATGCAGTGGCCCACCTCTCTCCAAATACAGCCTTTAGGGACACTGGGGAGACCACCTTTTTCTCTGCTCCATCCTCTTCAAACATCGGGGCTGCACCTGGGCTCTCTGCCTTCTCCAGGGAACATGCTCAACATTTCCAGAACAAGGGGGTGACAGCCAGGCTCTCCCCAATCCCCAAGGAATATGCTCTACCCTTTCCAAGGCCTGAGGTGGCAAAATTCTTCCTGAGCAAGGAGGTGGAAGGCCCACCTTCTGCCTTCAGGGCAAACTCACCCTCTCCAAGTACATGGATGAGTACACTCTCCTGGCAAGTTTTCTTAACTTCAGACCTTAGCTTCCACAATTCTGCCTCAGAAGTTATTTTTCCTTTAATTTGTCTCTTTTCTCTCCTTTTTGGTCCAGACTGACTGTGATTCCATTTATACAGATCCCACAACACTCTTGTTGGTTTCCTATGCAATACACTGGGATCATGCCCATCAGACAAAAGGACTTTCCACAAATCCTTCCTGGATGCCATCCTTTCTTGTCCTTTAATGGCTGACTCCTCCCATGTTTGGTTAAATCCTCATGTGGGACATTATTCTCTGGAGTCTCCCTTTCTGGAAGCCCAGAGTTTTTCAGACCATCAATTTCTGGTTTCTTTATACACAAGGGTTCAGTTCTCATCTTTTCTCTTTCCTGTCATATTTTACTACAAGCTACAAGGAGAAGCCAGACTACCTTTTCCACATTTAGTTTGGAAATCTCCTCAGCTAAGTATCTTGGGTTGTCACCTTTAAATTCTAACTTCCATCCAATAGCAGTACACAATTTTGCAAGATTCTATGCCACTTTAAAACAAGGGTCACCTTCCTTCTAGTTTGCAATGGCACATTCCTCATTTCTCAAAGCTTTGTCAGAGATATCTTTAGAGTTCATATTTCTACCAACAGTCTCTTCAGAGCATTCTATACTTTCTTTATCAAGCTCCTCACAACTCTTCCAGAATCTTCCCCTTCTTGATTTAAAAAGCCATTCCAACATGTTTGGTATTTGCAAATATTGCAGCACCCCACTCCTGATACCAAAATCTGTGTAAGTTTGTAAGTTGCTGGAATGTGATATACCAGAAATGGAATGGCTTTTAAAAAGGAAAATTTGTGAGTTTACAGTTCTAAGGCTGTGAAAATGTCCAAATTAAGGCATCCAGGGAAAGATACCTTGGTTCAAGAAGGCCAGTGATGTTCAGGGTTTCTCTATCAGCTGGAGAAGGCATATGACAAAGTCTACCAGCTTTCTCTCCAGAAATCTTTGACGGCTTCCCTAGGGCTCTATCCGTTGTATTGGCTCTGTCAGTTCTGGTGGCTCTGAAGCTTTTTCCAAAAGGTTCACTCTTAAAGGGCTCCAGTAAGTAACCCCACCTTGAATGGGTGGAGACATATCTCTATGGAAACCATCTAATCAAAAGTTACCACCCACAATTGGGTGGGTCATATTTCCATGGAAACAATAAAAAGATTCCATCCAGATGAATGAGGATTAAAGGACTTGGCTTTTCTGGGGTACATAACAGCTTCAAACTGACACATGTGCCTACTGCTAACTGCCTCAGTCTTTCAATTTTCTATTTGCAAATTCCTGAAAGAGGAATTTTATGGAGTAGCATATTTTATCCTGGTCAAATATGTCATAAATTACTTTCAAGCTGCCACAGGTCATGCTTGGGCAAGCACATATATGTGGTCCCAGCATCTGTGGCTAGGTGGACTGGGGGTTTCCTTTAGAAGGGCTGTGGAATGGCAGACACTAAATGCCATAACTTAGGCAATATCCTAACCATAGTTCATGATTATAACAATCTTGAGTGGTAAGCATTATTTATGCTTATATTATAGACAAGAAAACTGAAGCTTAGAGTTATGTCCCAATTTGTACAAGGTACTAAGTGGTAGAGCTGTAATGTGAACTCAGGCTGCATAACTAACCAACAAAGTCAAAAACCTCATTTTCATTATCATCTTTCTTGACTTTGAGATTGAGTAACATTCTTTATTATTCTCTATGTCTTGAAACTTAAAAATATTCTCTTGGGTTCTGTGATACAGTACTCTTTCAGTTTCATATTTTTCTGATTGTTCCTTCCCTCTTTTTTTCTTTCTTTAATTTCTCTCCAATTCTTAAATATAGTTGTTCTCCAAGGGACTTTTCATGGTTCTCTCTTGTGTCTTTCTATACTTTTTCCTTGGGCAAATTCATAAGCTTCAACATATTTGGACATAGCCAGACCTCATGGTTTTTTAATGGGTTTCTTGAATAACCCCCAAGAAGTTTGTGGATAGAATTTAAGGGGTCCATGAACTTGAACAGGAAGAAATTCGCAGCTTTATATTTTCACTAAACTCTAACCAATATTTAGGAATTCCTTCAATTATGCATATAGCCAACAAACCGCTGTAATAGCAGCAACATGTGACTTTGTCACTAATAGAAATCACAGGTATTTTCATATTTTCTAGTTATTGCAAATATTTCAAAATTTTATTTTTCCTATTGCTATATCAAAATCATGGTGGCTATTAGACCCATCACTATATCTGGGTATTTAATGCATAATAAAGAAGTGTGTGTGTATACATATATATATATATATATATATATATTGCTATATCACAAATTTATGTGTTTAGTAGTTTGATAACTTTCTCAGTACAGTTTTCAGAACTCTTTTTTTTTTTTGGTAATCCTATGTCTTTTATATTCTGCATCCAGAAACTCTTTTTTGTTTAAGAAAGTTTCCACAGACTTCCTTAGATTGTCAAAGGGTCTTTGCATGCGCGTGTGCGCACACACACACACACACAAAAGCTAAGAACTCCTGCTTTGAAACACTCTAGCCAGATTGTCTACCATGACTTCTGAAAGGGATCCAGTACTAGGGATGCAAGAGCAACTTCCCTAAAGCTTAATGACCTACTCAGTTTCCTGAATCCTGTCTTCAAGTTTCAGTCACTTGTCCTATCTGTAGACTTGTCAGATCGGCATCTAATTCTGTCTGTGGTATGTTGAACTTGGCCCTCTAGCTGACATTCCAGATTGCTTTTCTCTTCCTAATCACCACTCCACCTTGTTTCCAAACTCTGGGTCTCTACCACATGGGTGGTGGATCTGGGTTCAAAAACCACACTTTGTTCTGCACATAAGCAGGGCAGAAAAGTAGGAGCTAATTATTACCATAGTAACCCTCTTGAAGTACTTCTGATCATATCCTTCTCTTCTTCAGAATGCTTACAAATTAAGGGCAAACTTCTCAGGACACTTTTGGTTAGAGGAAATTGAAATCCATTCAAGCCAGCTTGTGCTGGTTTGAAAGGATGCATGTTCCCTAGAAAAGCCATATTTTAATCAAAATCCCATTTCATAAAGGTAGCATAATCCCTATTTAATACTGTATGTTTGAAACTACAATCAGATCATTCCCTGGAGATGTGATTTAATCAAGAGTGATTGTTAAACTGGATTAGGTGATGGCATGTCTCCACCCATTTGAGTGGGTCTTGATAAGTTTACTGGAGTCCTCCAAAAGGAAACATTTTGGAAAATGAGAGATTCAGAGAGCGCAGAGAATGCTGTAGCACCATGAAGCAGAGCCTACCAGCCAGCGACCTTTGGAGATGAAGAAGGAGAATGCCTCCCAGGGAGCTTCATAAAATGGGAAGCCAGGAGAAGAAGTTAGCAGATGATGCCATGCTCACCATGTGCCCTTCCAGATGAGAGAGAAACCCTGACCCTGTTCGTCATGTGCCCTTCCACTTAAGAAAGAAACCCTGAACTTCATCGGCCTTCTTGAACCAAAGTATCTTTCTCTGGATGCCTTTGATTAGACATTTCTATAGTCTTGTTTTAATAGGGACATTTTGTTAGCCTTAGAACTGTAAAGTAGCAATTTATTAAATTCCCCTTTTTAAAAGTCATTCTGGCAGCTAGCAAAATAGAACACAGCTCAAGCAAGATGAGGAATTTATGCTAAGGATACAAGGATATCACACAGGCCTCAAGAGCAGGGATATAAGAAACAGAGTTGAACTATAAATGGGAATCAGCAAACTTTTCTCTAAAAAGCCAGATAGCAAACATATTAGATTTTGTGGATCATATGGTCACTGTCATCTGCAGCAGACAATACATAAGGGATGTGCTCCAATAAAATTTTACTTACAAAACAGACAGCTGACCAGATTTGATCCCTGGTTTGAAGACCACTGGATTAAAGCATTATCAGGATTCTCTCTGATATTCATCTCTGCCATCCTCCATGTGTTTGCTTTGTTGTTCTCTTCTCACGACTGGCTTCTTTGGTTCTCTTGGGTTTTCATGTGACAAATTTAGGCCAGAGAAAGTTTTCTTCCTCTCCCACTCCAATTCCAATTTCTTAAGATAGGGATGATGCCTGGCCTTGCTTAGGTTGGGTGCTCACCTCTAGACCCATCGACTTTGGCCAGGGGGTTGAGTCTTCCTCAATGAACATGGCTGTGAAGTACCAACCCCTACAACCTTTTGGATCAGAGAGATAGTAAGAGATCCCAGAAAAGGTCAAGGAGCTGGGCAGACAGCCAGGGTGAGTTCCTTGTTGCATTAATTCAAACTTACTCTTCCCTACCGGTTTCCATCATACCTCTCATTTCTCTCTCTGAAGCCAAATCATCTCCTTGTTGTTCTTCTCCCACATGCTGCATGTTCTTACTCTGCTTGGCCTGTGTCTGCCAGTTGAAATCCTACTTATTTTAAAGTCCCTTCTAAAAGGCCATCTCTTTTCCCTCTCTTTCCTTTATGTCTGCACAGCACTCTATGGGCATACCATGACTTATTCGGTGGATAACCCTGTACCTTTTACTTTGCTGGCTCAGGACTTGAGGTACTCAAATTTTAACCATTCTGGTTCCTTTCAAAGACTGGCTATAAAGTGTAAGCTATTTGTTGAGTTAAACTACACCTGTATAGCTGAACAATTCCAAACTGAAGAAAAATTTGATTTTTATAAAGACTTGCATTTACACAGGAAGCATGATAACTACTTTCAAGACAATTATATTTTATAAACATTTATTTCCAAATTTATGGTAACAAAACTAAAGTACATTTGCAGAGAGATATTAACCACAGCAAAACTCCATCTTACATTTTTGGACGTTAAGAAATAAAGTCCCATTAGGATTGTATTTTCTGTTATTGCCCTAAATTTAAAAAGAAAACCACAGAAAAGACACTTTAATGGGAGCAATAGGAAGGTTATAAACTGAGAAATATTCAAATTTGCTCTTCAAAAATAGTCTAAAATGCTAAGTATCTGTGCAAGAAATTTACCAAAGGGCCAGAGAGCTCAGAATCTAATTTCTTTCTTTCTAGAACTATTAATTAACATTGTTCCCAGAACAGTGCTAAACTCCCCTGCTGAAAGGAAGAAAGTAAATACAGTACTGCGGAAGAAAGCAGTTCACTTCCACAAAATCATGAGAGGCTTGTACTTTTGTCAAAATACAAAACACTGGCCCAAGAACCAGTCCTAAACTATTAGCAACTACATAAAAGGTTTTTATTTAACAGGAGTCTCCTGGGAGATTGCATTGGAATGTGCAGTAGTTCTGAAAAAGGCAAAGATTTGGCTCAATTGTAACTATTAGGTGCACAGAGGCGAAGCCATTGTGTAGGGTAGGGGTGGGACGGGTGGGGTCCTGATTTCCAGCGTTGATAGAAGGATTCTAATTTCTCTTGGCATTTATTTTTTCTACTGCCATTACAATTTTAGCAAGAAAAATAAAATATCGGTTGTGCTCTCATCTGGGTTTCTAATTTTCAGCGTTTGCGGAAAAAAGGAAACCTCTCATTTACCTAAAAGAAGCACCTTTCTGCAATCTCTAGAGCTGCTGGGAAAACAGAGGAAAGAGTCCAGCCCCACGGCCACCACCACCTGAAAAACAGGCCCAACCCATCCTGTGGTTTGCGGGCCGCGGGGGCGCAGTCCTGTCTCTTGGCGCGTTTCTCGGTGGCGATGCTCTAACCAGCAAACCACAACACAGAACCCAAGCTCGGACTTTGAACCAAGCTCTTTTGCCTAGTTTTTCTTTTTCCTCGTTCCGGGGGAGTCTCTCCACCCCATGGCTCAGGTACTTCCTGGCTTCTCCGGCTCCCCTCCAGCCACCTGCGCTCCAACAGGATTGACACACACTTAGGAGGGGGCTATAGTAAGCTCAGCCCACCAGCCACTTTGGGGAGAGAGCGAAACTACAACTCCCAGCAGGCCCCATAGCCAGCTCCCTCCTCCTCTCCCCACCCTCCACCTCTACCGGCGGTCGGGCTTTGCTGGGCTTTTATCCGCGGATTAGGCGGGAGGGAGCCAGATCCCGGAGATTTTCCCCGACGGGAGCTCTCTGCCGGGCGGCGGCTTAGAGCCGGCTTCTACTTCTGCGTGCGCGTCAGCCCGGAGCCCTCTGGGGCGTAGGGTCCGTCCCGGGCGCTACGAGAGGATGGTCATCCGCGTGTTCATCGCCTCGTCCTCCGGCTTTGTAGCGGTGAGCGCGGCGGGGGCCGGTCGCAGGCTGGGGTCGGGGCTGGCGGGGCAGGGGGCGCGGTTCCTGCGGGAGGCGCACGGCAGTCGCCCCTGAGCATCCCGCGCGCCGCTCGTCCTGCAGCTGGAGCCCGCGCGGGTGGAGGAGCCTTCATCCTTAGACTACAATGAGAAGGGCTGGAGGAGAGATGCGTGGCGGGGACCCTGGCTCACCTACAGGCCCATCCTGCGGGGCCTGAGAGGGAGAAAACGCGGCGGGTATAGTCCACTGGAAGCCCCTGGCTCTTAATTGTGTGGCTCAGGATTTTGGGTAAGGGGTTGTCCTAGAGCTTCGGAGGTCCCGGTTCGCGTAGTGTTTAATTTTTTCAGTTGGGACCGTTCAACTTGGTTATTTTCTATACCAGTTTCTTCAGCTGCTTGGCTTGCTAACGTAACTCCAGAACCAAACAAGTTAAAGCGGTTGATTGCACTCCCCCGCTTCTTCCCCGACCCCACATACATTTCTATAGTTTTTACCTGCGCAAAGAGAAAGGTAAACCAGGTCTGTTCTGAAGTGTTTTTTGTTTGTGTCACTTTTTTACCTAGTGTTTTATAAATATTTTTACATCTTTATGTAAATGTGTGTTTGTTTTCTTTCCTCTTGTAATGCTGCCATAAATTTCATCATGGGGACCTGTAAACTAGGGTCTGTTTATTTACTTAATTTTTAAACTACTTTTGTCTGGTGGATGTTCTTAATCTTCTAGGAAGATTTATTTTGTTTGGGAAGAAAAGTTTAATAGCCAGAGATGTCCTGATTATTGAGACATGTTTTCTTTAACCAAGAGTTAAAATATAGATTTAAGAGGCTCTTTGATGGAGATATATAATCAAATGCTTCAAAAAGTACATTATTGATTGCTTAAAACTTGGTCTGCCCAATTTCCTTCCCAGCAGTTCAACCAGATTGTTCCAAAATTTGTTTCAGAAGTGGGTGTTGTGGAATAAAATACTGTTTGCAAATCTTTATAATCATTAAGGCTTTGCAATTTCAACAGAAACCAACACTATACTACAAAGACCTCCATTTACTTTAGAAACAATAGGTGGGGAACTCCACCTTATCTTTTTGTGCCAGCCAAGCTGGTCCTCAGAATCCTGGTAGATAGTTTTTGGTGGTTCTAGTTCTAGTTCTTTGTGGTTGCTTAGTCATAACCTGCCTTTTATACATCTCCTCACTGAAACTACATTTCATATGTTTGGAAACCCCTACTATTTCATAGATAGGCATATTTTTTCAAATGCACGCCTTAGTAAGAATTCTAAAAAGCTTTTGGTTTCACCTTTAACTTGCATGCCTCAGTAATTGTTCCAATAGCATTTTATTGATTGTTGAAAGGGTACTTTAAAGTGTTAAGAAGCCTAGCCTACTCTGGGCAAATCAAAGTCAACACTTAAGGTAATTACTTGGCTTATCCTTTCAGTAGGTAGTATATCAAGATAGTTCTGGAACGCTGCAACTGCACTTCCTCAATTCCATTAATATATTTATTGCCTGCCTGCTATGTGCCTTTTTAATTTTTAAAGTTAATGTTATGCATTTGCAAATGAAGCTAGAGTTAAGAGACCAAAGTTTTAGTGGTGCTCCATCTCTGTCTTAGTTTCTCTTCGGTAAAAATGAAGGGTTTTAATGACTGAAATCTCAATTGCACACTAGTTTTAAAGTCCTTTAACTTTATCATTGGGTAAGTTTGGATAAATCCTTGTTACAGCTTCTTTTACTTTAACAATATAGTTATTAGCCTCAAGGTGAATTTAATCTTTCCCTTGGTCATTTTACTGTGGATGGCTTCGGTCCCTGCAGTGCGTGTTCTGACATGGTTTGATTTCAGCTGGAAGATGTACTCAGTTCCTACATACTTATAGCTTATAAAAACTAATGATCTCTTTTATTGGTCTGCTGTTTGAAGACCTAATCTTTTCTGCTCTCAAACTGTCATCATTCATTGAGTCTCCCAAATTGTAATCTTATCTCCTATGCCAGTACACAGTTTTTCTGTAGAAATATAATTTTGATAGTTTTTGTGATGTTACATTGATGTTCATAAGCAAGAATAATGATTACTCTAAGAAATAATGAAGTCATTTAGGTCACCTATTGGACTGGTGAGGTTAATGGTCCTTATAGTATCAAGCTTATAGTATGAAGCTTTGATGACATAGCCATAAAATATTGGGATATCAGCCACTTAATATTTTCTTTCCTGTAGTGTTGGGTTGACCATGGGCACTGTTTTATTCAGTGCCCAACCACTACCAACAAGCATGTGTGAAAACAATTTGATTTGTTGAAAGTCAGCTTAGTTTTAGCTGAAGTTTATTAAATCTCCAAGGAAGGAATGTGTTTTAGATTCTCAGCTGGTAAAACAAAACCTTACTGTGGTTTTGGCTTATCAGCGGGAATTTGTTGACTTAAAGTTTCAGAGGGTAGAAGGCTTGCTTCCTCTTGGGGTTGGCATCTTCTGGCTGGCCAGCAAGCTTTGGGGGATTCCTTGGATTTTCCATCATATGACAGTGCACATGGTAGTAGTGTCTTCTCCTTTCTCTTGGGTTCTTCTTAGGTTTCATTGACTCTCAGCTTTTGACTATTTCCTGTGGCTTTTTCTTCTGTGTTCAGTTTCCTTTAGTTATAAGGACTTTAGCCATCCTGGATGAAGGCTCACCCTCAGGTTTGACCCACCTCACTAATAGCATCT
This sequence comes from Tamandua tetradactyla, assembly GCF_023851605.1. Classification (NCBI taxonomy): domain Eukaryota; kingdom Metazoa; phylum Chordata; class Mammalia; order Pilosa; family Myrmecophagidae; genus Tamandua; species Tamandua tetradactyla. Next base: position 136,065,537 of record NC_135331.1, read on the forward strand.
TCAAAGGTCTAGTTTATAAATGGGTTCATACCAATAGGGTTAGGGAGAGTTGGGACCTGAACTTGTCTTTTATGGGGGACATGATTCAAACTCCACAGAATATGATTAGAATTAGACTTAGCAAGTAAGTCACAGGAATTTCCACAAAGATGCTCTGTGACAACCAGCTATAGATTTAACTAGGCAATCTATATAGAGAAGCTCCTCATATTTTGTTCTGATTTCCCTGAGCTTTCCAGCTTCAGTATATAACAGTCGTAGTTGTAATAACTAACACGAACAGATGATTGCTCATTTATATTCCCCAGGTCCTGGTGAATTATACTTTTACTGGGAAGTGAAAATGCTGCCACATTATTTTGCTATGAATACCTGAAAATGAAATTTCTTATGTAGCTGTCGTTCATATTGTGATGAAGGACATTTTATTTCAGTTTTGAGAAAATTAGTATATTCCTAGAAACGTCATTTTAAAATTTAATTTATTCTGGGTGTACATCCGAAGGCAATGTCGTGGTAACCTTATACCAGAAGCATGCTAATATGATGTTTCAATTTTAAAACATTGCTATCAAATTACTTCACTCATTTGTTTATTCAGCAAGTATTTCCTAAGAGTCTGTTGCTTACCCAGTTCTGTCCTTGGTCTCTTGTAGGGACCTGGAGGAAAATAGAAAGGGTGGCTTCTGTCCTCAAGGAGTTCATAGAGCAGGTGGGGAGATAAGACAGGGAAGGTAAAACCAGCAGTAATAAAGTACATCCCAAGGACACATGCCTTTTTCAGGAACATTCTTACCAGAGAAAGAAATAATATAGGCAGCAGAGGGATTCATTGCAGAATGTCAGATAAGGAGGAAATGTGCCAGAAATCATAAAATATGCATGTGGGAGCCTTAGGCAGATGGCAGGGGGAAGGATTGGGTTAGATTTGGAACCTGGGAGAGGGTGCATGAGCCCACCTTGCTCAGGCTGGAAAGGGAGGTGTTTCAGATGGAAGGGTGTGGGCAGCAGAGGGACCTCTTGAGGAGAGGGTAGATTCTGGATCCCTGAAAAAAGCCCATGATAATAAACAAACTCCACACTATTCCAGGGGTTCTGAGATGTCTTCAGTATCTTCAGCTTGTTTGATGTCTGGAACCTTTTGTTCCCCAGGGAACAAGGTGCTATCTGGTAGGGAGGGAGCCCTGGAGTACGATTTTAGACAAATCTTTACCTCCCTGCTTGCCTTGCCTAACATTTCTATCTTTTACTCCTTGTTAAAGTTCCTGGGCTCAGTTGTTGGAGCTGGAAGAAAATAGCTTAAAATAATTTTTCTAGTGAAGTCTGGCCATCTCATTTTACAAAGAAGAAAACCTGGGCACAGAGGTTAAGTGTTTTAACCCAAAGTTATTTATGTCAGTCAGGGCAGAGCTGCAAGGTCTTCTGATTCCTGAAAGTGTTCATTCATGCATGTATTCACTCCTTCGTTCTGTTGTCATTGAGAATTGACTAAGTATTAGGCTCTGTGTTAGGTGCCACATGTTTATCGTGGTCAGGAGAACGGACATGGACTCTGCCCTTGTGGCACAATTTTTGGGCTAACACTCTTCAGTTCATACACATTTTCTTATGAAGTTAGAAAAATGGAATTTTGGCCAGGGCAGCAACTGCTCTTTCGGGGGGGGGGGGGGTGGAGGTAGAGGAGAAACACATTGAAACTATGCTGCCGTGTTTTGCATTTTGCAACTGTAGAATGCATTCCTTGCTGCTTTGTATGACTTATAACTACCTTCAAATCGCAACTACCAGTTAAGGAGTTGCATTGCCACAGAATGTATTCACTGAAGTTTCACTGTGTGAGGAAGACTGGGAAGAACGTTCCAAGACAGCTTAAAGTGAGGATGTGATCATGGAGAACAGACTAGATACTAATTCCTATGGAAGGTTTAATGTCAAAAGGAGCAAGTGAGAGTAAGCCTGGGCTCTTTAGGATCTTTAACTCATTGAAATCCTCTGAGCCACATAGTAAGGTAGTTATTTATGTCCATTTTACAGACAAGGAAGCTGAAGTTAACAAACCTGTTTGAGATTATAGTCAATAGTTGGTGGAAACCCAAGTCAAACCCAGGTGGGTGAGTTGCTCCAAGTTCTCCACTGGAGGCAGTGTCATGCCCTTGGGAGAAGACAGTACCAGGGATGGTAGACATCCTGCAGAGAACCCATCCAAATGTCAGTGGCCCCTGTTGAGAAGCAGTGCTGAACGGCATTGGCAGGAAGCGAGTGGAGCAAGGTTAGGGAAGTAGTGGGAGCATGTAGGAAATGATTAGAAGAAGCAGGAATAAGTTGGGGACAAGGGATAAATAATGTGGTTGTGATGGGAGGTCAGGCTGGAAAGATTGAAAAGAAAATGAGGGTAGAAGAAAAAAAGTGTTTGGGGCAAATGTATTGAATCTTAAAGTCAGCAGCTAGATAAGCAGTTATATGGAATTATGATTTATGTGTAAGATCTATTACTAGAAAGAGAGATCTGTCAATATCCGAAGTGAAGATCTGATCTCAGCTTTTCCCATTCATTATAATTTTCCCTGACTTTGGTATGTTTTTCCTATTCCACAATAATATTTTAAACTTGTAAATGTAATCAAGGTTATAGGCTTATTTTATGAATTTAGGGGCTTTATATCCATTTATATTGGGACACTATAAATGAGCATTTCAGTCTATTTGAGGAAACTAAATTTGCACAGATATTTATAATGTAAAATATAAGGTTGTTTCCATATTGCAGGAGTGTAAGACTGGATGAGTCTTGTTTTCTCCATGCTTTTCAATTTTTTCGGTCCAAAACAGAAAAGGAAAACAACTATTGTGGAGAATCAGCTGTTTAGTAGGAAGCAGTGGACATACTTACTCTAAAGAATATTTCTTCTTTAGATTTTTTCCATGATTAATTTATAAAAGTTTTTGAAATGAATTGTGTGTGTTTTTTTTTTCCCCAGTAAAGTTAGGAATGATTGACAGAGTGGAAAAAGTTTAGATTCTTAATAAATGTTTCACTTTCTTGAATGAAAATTAGTGTGACTTACTGGCTGTTAAGTATAAATAGTTTAAAATATATATATTTTTGAAATGCAAATTTTAAAAAGGAATCAACAGATGATCAGTTCAGCTGCTAGTTGTCAATTGTTTTAAAAATTGCCCTCCAACTTCTAAATTTAGAAGGAGACCCTTTCAGGTTTCAGCATTTTTTTCAACAGGCACTGCTTTAACCTGTGTTATTTTAGCTGCAGTTTACTTAGTTAGAAACTTGGTGTTCTAATTTAAATTACAGTTCTCTATTGATCATTTTTCTGTGATTAATTATATATTATACCATCTGGCCATTATGCAAAAAAAGGACCTTAACCTTCCAAATTGGACGTTAAGTGATAAATTTCCCTCTTCCTGTGAAACGGTAGATGCTCATTAACATAAAAAAGAAATTTTCCATGTTTGATTACGGACAACTGACTTTTCTTGGATTACTTTGTAGTTGTAGCTTAAGAACACGGCTTTGCACCTTTCTGTTGAGTGTTTTTTATGCCAGTAGTGAGTATGTACCATCATTGCTTGGTTTCTGGGGCATAGACTGGACCACTCGGAGAGGTAGGGATAGGGCAGAATAATTTGGGAGACTGGAAATGGACCAGCTAGCTACTGAGCAACTCATTTAAGGCAGTGCAGGGTTTCCATTAGGTCCCCTCTCCTAACTGATTTGTCTGAGTTAATCTGCCTGCAATGGCTAGTTATTCGGGAGTAGGGCATGGTGATTTAAAAGATCAGTGTTGTTACCACTTTTATATTTGATATTTTTGTCCTTCCAAACTCCAAAAAAGAAATCAATCTCGGAAAAGCACTTAATTGAGTGTTCCCCTTATGGACTCATGGCGGATTTGTGTAGGGCGGAAAGCTGAACTTGGGTGCCAATGTGTAGGCACACGGCGCCCCACCTACTCACAATCCTGAGTACTTTTAGGCCGGTGCAGCCCCTGGGAGACTGGAACACCTTGGTGGGGCCCCCGGATGTGGTTTCTTTTGTTAATGATCTGCAGCTTGTTCCTGAACCGAGGTGACTGTTGGGCTGGCTCAGGCCCGACAGCATCTCTGAACGTGCTGGGCCAGGGCGAGGTGTACATCAGGGTGTGTCTGCCTTGTGGGGCCATGGTGGGCTTTGTGCCAGCACTGCCTCGGAGCTGCCAGGGCAGGAAGTGGAATGCTGGCCATGGCTGAGGGCAGAGGTTTCTAACTACTTCAGGATGCATTTTCCATTTCCTCTTGATGATGGCCCAAATCTAGAAATGGCTTTTTGCCATCTGGGATCTAGTGACTTTGAGAGTAAGGGAGACCCAATTAGGTGGCTTGCTTGACAAGTCAGTTGAGTGGTATTTGATAAATGCATGTATACTTCAAGTGAGCAGCTCTTGCATGCCAATCCAGTATTAAAAACAAAATAAAACAAAAAACTCAAAGCAACAATGACCAGCATAGCTTTTGAGTTAGTTTGTTTACCTTCTGTGAGTTGCACAGAGAGTGGGAGTGTGGTGTTTTTCATTCATGACATTCCTATGTAGATTGAAGCTTGCTGGTTCTCTTCTTTAGTAGTTGCATTCACTGGGACTGTGACAGGAGTTTTGGGTTATACTGTCCTTTAATGATCAGTAACCTGTTTACTAGCTGAACTAGGTGTTTGGGTTGAATCCATGCTGATTTATTTTATTTTGGAGTCACTTTGTATTCAATTCAAACATCTACTTCTGCTCCATCTATGGGCAATCTATCATTGCAGTGCAGTGTAGCACCGTGGTTAATTCAAGGGCTGAAAGTACAAATCGTATCTCTGCCACTTACCAGAAGTGTGATCTTAGGCAAGTAACCTCAGTCTCTTCATTTGTAAAAGTGGCATAGGAATGATGCCTATACTATTTCTATGAGCATTAAATGAATGACTTATTCCACATAAAGTATTTAGCAATGTGCCTGTCCCATCATGAGTACACATAACATGCATTATAACAGCAGTGTCATCTGTACTAGTAGTGATACTAAAAATAAAAAACCGTGGCCTTGGACCGTGTAAGATCTTTAATTAAGAAATTATGTTTGTAAGTCAGGGAGGTATGCTGATATAATTTTAGGACAGTTTTTTGTTTGTTTGGTTGGTTTTTTGGCATGGGCAGGCTCTGGGAATTGAACCCAGGTCTCTGGCACAGCTGGCAAGAATTCTGCCACTGAGCCACTGGTGTACCACCCTAGGACAGTTTTAATAAATGTAAGTATGAAGAGTTTTCTTCTTAAACTTTAGTTAATAACTTTATAATTTGAGCAGGTTATTTCACAAACATGCTGCTTAGAGTTCGACTGTAATTTTTGAACATTTTATAGGTATACACAGCAAGCTGGATATGAACCAGTTAAACCATATTTATTCACTGTTATGGTAGTTTGAAGCTGTATGTACCTCAGAAAAACATGTCCTTACATTTAATCCATTCCTGTGGGTGTGGGTCAGTTGTAAGTAGGACGTTTTGATGAGGTTCCTTCAGTTAAGAAGGTGTGGTCCATCTCAACCAGGATGGGTCTTAATCCTGTTACTGGAGTCCTTTGTAAGAGAATGAAATTCAGATAGAGAGAGAGCAGGCCACAGGAAGCAGGAAGCTGAAACAGAATCAGTAAGAGAAGGAAGAGACCAGTGAGATACCACCATGTGACTTGCCATATGATGAACTAAGGAACACCGGCAGCCAGCCCCCCAAATTCACAGTCTTCGGGAAGAAAGCATGACCTTGATGGTACCTTGATTTGGACATTTTCCCAACGTCAAAATCATAAGCAAATAAATTCCCATCGTTTAATCTGACCCATTTTCATGGTATTTGCTTGAGCAGCCTGGGAAATGAGGGCATGTGGTCACTATTTTTTTGCTGTCCATAGTAGATGGTCTTAGAGTTCTGGCTTGATTTAAGGCTTTGCAAACTTGACAAATAGATTTCGCCCCAAATGACAGCTCTGACTGATGGATAGTGTCCTCCTGGAATCCTGGGGAGAGAGGTTTGGGAGCTTTGGCTGGAATCAGCAGGAAAACAGTGTCATTGATTGTGGGTGTCTCCTTTGGAGGAGGGAGGATCAAGACTTAAAGCACAAATTTTCTATCCCTGTCTTAGATTCTGTACAGTTGGGTTTTGTCTTTCAGATTCATTTAACTAAATGTAGAGTGTTTTGAGTCTGTGAGTAACAGGGAAGAGGAATCAAAGACACTAGGCTGACTTGATAGATAATAAATATCCTTTGCACACATCCTGCCTTGTCTGTCACCTCATATCTGGGAATAGGGCCAGGATTTCTGTGTTTAATGAAGATGATTAGTACATCCTAGGAAAGACAGCGGTCATCCTGACTATGAAACTGAGTACTGTGAATATTCAGTGGCTGGGTACTTTCAGATCTGGCACTTGGGCAGGTGGATGGTGGTAAGAGAAAAAGTAAGCATGCTTTGTGGTAAAAGGTTGTGGAGACAGGAAAGGGAGAGAAACTCTGGAATAGGTGGACTCTAGGATGTATGTACCTGTGCACTATGTTGAGCTTTGGAGCATTGAAAGGTCAGGCAAACAGTTGTCTACTTGTGCTCAGAAATGTGGTAGGGTTTTTCTTGCAGATTGTTTAACCTTTGCAATTGCTTATAAATCGTGCTTTATTATGCCATTTTACAAAGCAGAATGTTGAGGCACAAGGTTATTAATTATCATGCCCAGAATCATTCAGGATCATTCAGTAGAGAAACTCAGATTCAGACCCTGTCTTCTGCTTTTGTGCCCAGGGCTTTTTTTTCCATTGTCCCATTTTACCCACCAGAAGAGCCTCTGACCAGAGACTAGCCAGAACCTAGATCATGCTGATTCAGAAAGCAGACTAGGATAACCGTGAATGTGTTCAAGCTATAGAAAGGGGGTGGGGTGGGGGGATACCTAGAGAGCAGTTTCAGGGGCCCCCTTGAGCTGCTGAGCAGGTGATTGTAGTAGGCAAGGTGTACTTCGGACACATGAAAGAAAGCAAGGGCTTTGCCTCTGCAGAAACTGATAAAAGCTAAAAGGAGTATACGCTGAAATGAAAAACTAATAATTGGTGATAATAACTACCATTCATACCATGGGCAGGAGGTATGCTAGGGACTATGTGTTTGTTACTTCTAGTCTTTAAAGAAACTTTGGTGTGGAAGCCATTCATATTCTCTCTTCCTCTCTTTTCTCTAAAAGAAGGTGGTTGGAGGGGAGAGAGATGAGGACTTACGTGAGTGCCAGCATACTAAGTCTAAAGGGAAGGATGCAGTCAACATACATACCGAGGGAAGAGGTCCTCCTCTTGATGAGGGTCTGCACAGTGCATAAGCTTTATCTGTCCAGTTTAATTGTTCCAGGATGGTTTATTGCTACCACCTCCCTTTCTAAGATCAGATTCTTTACATGTGATTTGCTAACAGAGCCTTATAGGCTTGATAAGAAAATAAAATATAGTAGATAGAAGAAAATTGTGTCATGCAAGTAAGCCGATGAATGGAAAGAATGTGGATTTTTGTGAGCAGAAAGACCTGGGTTCAAATTATGACTCTGTCTTCCTAATTGGCAAGTCCCTTAACTTCTCTGAATATCAGGATCCCGTTTTATAAAGTTGTTGAAGCTCAATTAAATAGCAGACATTGTTATATTATTATGACTGTTAATTAAATTAAGTGGGCAACAATTCTTTGGTCTTTTATGTGGGTTTTTTTTCAACTGTAAAGTAGCTATTAAGATTTAATTAAGGGAGGGAAAGAACACCTTGTTCCTATAATTAGAAATAGATTCTGAGTAGATGGAAAATTTCCTTAGGAAGACCTGAAACTGACATTGTTTATTAGGGTTAGTGTAGGCCAGAGGTAGAGACTGGTTGCAAAGGCTAGCAACCCCCTCTCTTTTGGATTGAGTTGATGTTTCAAAAATTTTTGAGCAGATAGTTAAATACTAGGAGATGCCTTTCTCTCTTACGTATACAATCTGAATTTTCCGCTCCCTTTGAGATATCCAAAGATGTCTTGACCCCAGACTTCACAGCATGGCATCAATCACCAGAGCTGGGTAGCTGTAGTCCCTTTTAGTGGGGCATGTTTGGGTCTCCGCGTTTCCTGGTCACTCTGCTGCCTTCCCACCTCAGCCATTCTTTCTTGAGCTTGTGTTCTTCCTTTACTTCTAATAGGAAGTATTTTTCGACCTGTCTACCACAGGTGGAAACCACAAGATGTATTGATCGGGCTATATATATTTCAGAAGAACAAGAGCTAGCTAGTGTAGTTGTATGTATATGTGCATGTGTGCATGAAAGGAAGGAAAGAATGGCCTTAAATGTTTATTCTGTGTTGGCTTCATTCCTTTGGGTTAACTGATGACCCCTCTGGGCATTTGAATTTTCAAGTCTTTGTGGAGGCTAATTACAAGGGAGTAAAAAAGTGCCTCTCTATTTCCTATCTGTGTTTGGTGCTGATTTCCTAGTAACTATAATCTCTGAGAATTAACTACTGCTCTGAGGACTTATACTCTATATTCAAACTTGAAAAACTTAATAATGAAGTTGATGAAATCCTAGCTAAGTCAGGTTTTCTCAACAGTGGTACTGTTGACATTTGGGGCAGGATAATTTTAGGTTGTGTGTGGCTCTCCCATGCATTGTAGGGTGTTTAACAGCATCCCTGGTCTGTACTCACTGGTGCTAGTAGCACCACCCACACCCCAGTTGTAACAACCAGAAATGTCTCCACACACTGTCAGGTGACACCTGAGGAACAAAATCACCCCAGGTTGAGAACCACTGCTCAGGGCTATAATAGAGATAAAATGCCCATAGTATGAGAAGATTCATTGTATATCAAAGATTGCTTTAAAACTATAAGGAACTGAAGAGATCATTTAATTCATCTTCTTGAGATGCAGTGTGAGCTGTTAAATGACCAGTTGAAGTCTCCATAGCTTTATGATTGTTCAAGTCTACACACCTTTCAAGCTCATAATCCATTGTCCTGATACTTCTAGAGTGGTGAATTGTGGACAGAGAATGCTACGTTGGAAGTTGGGAAACTTGAAGTCTAATTCTGGTGGTGTCATTTAATCCATTTTGTATCTTTAGACAAGACCAGCTTCTCTGGGCTTCAGGTTTCTCATAGTGGTGCTGTTTTTAAATTGAGGTATAACATATGCCATGAAACTCACCCTTTTAAATTATACAGTTCATTGTATTTTAGTATATTCACAAGGTTGTGCAGCCATTACCACTATCTAATTCTAGACCATTTTCATCACTCCAAAAGGAAACCTGTACCAGTCACTCCCCATTTTCCCCTCCCTCCAGTTCCTGGCAACCACTAATCTACTTTGTACCTGTAGGGATTTGCCTGTTCTGGATATTTCGTATAAATGGAACCATCACTATGTGGCCCTTTGTGTCTGGCTTCTTTCACTTAGTCTGTTTTCAGGGTTCATTCATGTTGTAGAATGTATCAGAACTTCACCTCTTTTAATAGCTGAATAATGTTCCATTCTAGGAAATAGCATGGTTTGTTTACTCATTTGTCCGTTGATGGATATTTGGGTGTTTCTTCTTTTTGCCTATTATGAATAATGCTGCTGTGAACTTTTGTGTACAAGTTTTTATATAAGCATGTCTTTGATTTCCTTGGGTATATACCTAGGAGTAGAATTGCTAGGTCATAGGGTAACTTTATGTCTACCTTTTTCATGAACTGCCAGATTTTCTCTATAGTGGCTGCATCACTTTGCATTCTCTCTGGCAATATTGTTGAGGATTCCAAATCCTTGCCAACCCTTATTATTGTCTGTCTTTTTAATTGTAACCATTCAACTGGGTGTGTAGTGGCATCTTGTGGTTTTAATTTACATCATCTAATGATGAATGATGGTGATTTTTTAAAGAGTTGTTTTGATTATTTTTTAGAAAGATCTCTTCTAGCTCTAAATGTTAATTTTTTCTCTTATTCCACATGCAAATGAATACTAATAACACAAGAATTGAGTCTTAAGGGTATATGTATTTTAGAAACGTAATCGGTATTTTAGAAACATACGATTACCTGCTGTTATTCAGAATTGTGTTCAGCCATGTTCAGGATGCAGAACAAGGTTAGGCAATATTTTTTCTTCCAGAATAATTCATAATCTGATTGGAGAAATAAAAGATGAACCCAGAAAATAGAGAACAATGTGGGGTCATATGGAATATAATGCTAAAGTTACTTATGCCATAGATAAGTCACAAGGGCAAGTATATTTATTTGTATAAGAGCAAAGAGAGTCATTCACAGCTACACAGAAAAGTAACAACTCTTGAGTTGGGAAGATGGCTTTTTTTTTTTTTTTTTTTTTTTTTAGTTTCTAGAAATTTTCATTTAAATAAAAGGCTCTCATGGAAAGTTAAAGACTGTTTTTCCAAAATGTTTTGTATGAGCTTGTGAACTAGAGCATTTCTTTTTTCTTCAAGAAATGAATTTGCTTTGTATATCCATCTGCCCTTTATTCTAGACTGGATGCCTCCTTTTCCATTTGTACCTATTTCCTGTAGTGTGACATGAAGGCCAAAAGTAGGTGCTCTGTAGTTATTTCCACAGTGATATTTTAATAGGAAATCTGGCTGTAGGAGATAATTAGTAGGGATGAGATGATTAATAATTTAAGCGTTGAATTCCTTTTCCATTAACTAAAAATAAAAACATTATCCTTTGAACATGAGTAAGTCTGTGTCTTATTTTCAGAAAGCCTAGATGGACTTCAGTGCCCTTCAGAGCTCGTATCTTTAAGGCCCAATTTCCTAGCTTGGCACCCTGAGCCCTCTGTGATCTAGTTCTGATCTCCTTTTGCAGCATTTTCTCTCACTACTCTCCTAACTGCTTTATAAATATACCAGACTTTTTTTTTTCCTGTTTCTGTGCCCTTCGTCATGCCATTTTCTTTGCCTTGACTGATGGTGTTCCCCCTGTACTGTGACTCATTAGATTCACTCCTTTCTTCTAAGACCAGGGCCAATGCCATTTCCTTCGTTCCCCCCTCTAGCCTAAAAGGATTCTGCTTCCACAGCCCTCCATGGCACAGCCTGTGGAACCCCTCTCTTGTGGCCTCAGTACAGTCCCTCGTTGGTTGTAATTATTTTGTATCCAGGTTGTTTTCACTACCGGTTTCAAAATTCTTAGAGATCAGGGACTGTTTGTTTATTTTTTTAGCCCCCTATGTTCCCAATAGACAACTTGGTGTGTAGTGTGTTTTACTGAATGACCGAAAAAGACATTGTTTTTGTGGTTTCCACATCAACACTCATGTACGGTATTAAATCGATTCAAGAGTTTTTGACCACACCAAAGTGAGAACTGGGGTGCTGTAGGTAGGTAGAAGTTTGCTTTAGGAAACGTAAAGGCTGTGAGGACACGATTCATTTTACTACCTCTTAAATAAGTGGCATGAAGGATTCTATGTTATTACAGATAATTTTAATTTAGTATCACTTCTTTAATCTAGATACCAGAATTCTAGAACCCCTGTGTAGAATGAAGCTGGAAACTTAGAAGGAAGCAGTAAAGCCACTGAGAAGCAGTTGTGTATTTTACATTTTGTTGGACTGGGGACTGCCTTTAAGGCCACAGTCTTTGGCCCAAGTGAGAGAACCACAGGGGAACCTCCGAGAAGTGACCACTGACTTTACAAAATGGAAGCACATTTTGGAGCTTTGTTTGGTATATAGTAAAACAACACAAATTTCACACATAAATGAACTCTGAAAATGTCAGTGTATCACTTTTCAGATACAAATTTGAAATTTTGTGCAATTTCAATATTTGTGCAACTAATTTGTGCAAATATTAATCATAATGAGGAATCTGTTCAGAATAGGTTAGATCGGATTTGGCATATTTTGGTTTAATGCACTCGTGTTAGCATTTCAGGAACATGTACCATGCATTTTGAGATTTCTGAACTAGAAATAGTTTAAATAAAATAATAGTATATTTGTGTTTAAAGAGGTAAGCTTCAATTACACAGAAACCTTAATTTTCAATTCTGGGACAAAGTAATTTATCTGCTCCTAACTCTTATCCCACCTTGCAACACCTTTTTAGCCTTTTCTTTCCCCCTCTCTACCTTTCTCCTACAATACCTGTAACCTTTTTTCTCATCATCCTAGGAATTGTCCTTTATGCTTTTCTCCTTTTTATATTTCTAATGTGTTGCTTTTGTTCTTTGCTTAAATATCACCATCCTCATAGCCTTGCAGCCTCCTTGTTGCGCCTTCCCAAAGAGCCACCTGCTGGTGGCTGGCTGCCCTTCCGGAGGGTCTCTGTTAATGGCAATTTCATACTGAAGTTACTTGTTGGCAAGTCCTGGCACTGCATCAAAGCAGAAGCCTCCGTTCCCTTAGTGCCTAGGGCAGTGTCTGGTACATCACAGTGCCTCGTAAACACCTGTTGAGTGAACAATGGCTCCTGGACCTTTTTAAGAGGTTTTTTTTTTCCTTTGTGCTGGTACTGGCTCGCTCTCTGTCTTTAATTCTCTTCTGTTAATTTCTCCATTGGTTGGTTTGCATCAAGATGAAAGGGAGAATTGTGTGGCTGAAGATATAGAGGATTTTGAGATATAAGAGACAAAAATGTGGAGGCATTTTTCAGGATGAACTGCCTTACATGGAATGGAGACATCAGGGGTCCTCTGTGGGAGGGGCAGATGCCTGTGGAGATTGGAAAAGCTCCCAGTGGCGATTGTGCAGTACCAAACAGAGTTGAGGGTTCAGCTGAACTTAAATAGTTGGAACTTTCAGTGGACAAGCATTGCTTAGAAAGCCCAAGGAGTACCCAAGACAGGGGAGACTCCCTGGAATGCTTGTAAGAGTACCCAGACTTTCTCTTAGCCATATCAATTTATGTCTATTATGGAAATGTGGCCTAATTATATGATCCCCTATAAAATGTAGTTATGAAGATGATCTGCTTCTCTCCACCTCTCCAAATGATTTTAAAATCTAAATAGAGGTGGTTTCTAGGTCATCTAAGATGGCTTTTCACACATGATTGAGAATTGACTGAGGTAGAAATGAGAACAACATATTCCCCAAAACACTGTGTTGCCGAGTTGCAGCATCTTTGGGCATCGATAAAGGCATGGACCTTGGCTGAAGTCCTGTAATTCTTACCCGTGGAAACTACTGTGCTCAGCAGGATTTCCTCCTTACTGCAGCGGAATTTGACAATTACAGTGAGTTTTGCTGGAGTAGCTCTTCTACAAAGTATTGTCTAATTAACAGGAAGCCTGTGCATATAATTTTCAGAGAGAATCTCATAAAATAATGGCACCCTGAATTCATCATTTAGGCTTGTCTGACTTTTTACTTTAAGAAAATAAACATGCAGTCTTGACAGGGAATATAAAAACAATAAAATCAAGCCACCCACATCTTTCTTTCCAGGTTTCTGCTAATGTTTTGTTATGGCTTCACATCTCTCAGTAATGCAGGTTTTCTTTTTAATGCAAGCTCAAAGGAGTTTGTTAATATGCATGTTGACAGAGAAACTAGTTAGAGACATTTATATCGTATCAAGCAGGTGGGGAAGAAGATAAATCAATTGACAGCTATTTGAGGAGCAGGTCCAAAGAACCCACGTGACTGCACCCCATGAGGGATGCAGATGCGATACAGATGTGGTCTTCATCCTCCAGAGGAATTTACAGTCAACTTGGGGAAAGAGGCTTAGACACATGCAATTCTCATTACAGAGTGACAGTACTAGGCTGTACATCCTTAAAGGATAAGGTGGTAGTGACTGTGGGTATAACGGGAGTTTGGTGAAGGGGATTTCTGAGAAGAGAGTTGTTTGAGTAAGTCACTTCTCAACCTCAGCACTGTTTGCATTTTGGCTGGATAATTTGTCATAGGGGGCATCCTGGGCATTGTAGCAGCATCCATCCATGGCCTCTACCTAAGAGCCAGTAGCATTCCCTCCTCCCTGCATCCCCACCACCCAATAATAGCAATCAAATCCAGACATTTGTCCTCTGAGAGACAAAATCATCCCAGTTGAGAACCACTTGACAGGCTTAGTTAAGTGTGAAGATTTGGGGCTGAGCTTTGAACAATATGTAAAACTTGGGTGGGAATGTAGATTATATGGTGACAATTTAAATGGAAAGAAACCATTTAAGTGAAGACCCATGTGCTTGTTCCACATTTGGTTAAATCTTCACACAGGGCACTATTCTCTGGGGGTCTCCGTTTCTGGAGGCCCAGAATTTTCCAGAACTTCAATTTCTAGTTTCTTTGTACCCAAGAGTTCAGTTCTCAACTTATCTTTTCCTGTCGCATTTCACTATAAGCTGTGAGGAAAAACCAGGCTGCACTTTCGACATTTAATTTGGAGATCTCTTCTGCTAAATATCCAAGTTCATGGCTTTTGAAATCTTCCTTCCAGCCAAAGCCACTAGTCAATTTTGCGAGATTATCTGCTATTTTAAAACAAGGATCACCTTCCTTCCAGTCTGCAATAGCACATGCCTCATTTCTGTCTAGAGCCTGGTCAGAAGTATCTTTAGAGTCCATGTTTCTACCAACAGTCTCTTCAAAGCATTCTAGGCCTTCTCTATCAAGCTCCTAACAATATGTCCAGATTCTTCCCCTTATCCATTTAAAAAGCTGTTCCAACATGTTTGGTATCTGCAAACCACAGCAGCACCCCACTCTTGGTACCAGAATCTGTCTAGTTTGCTAGCTGCCAGAATGCAGTATACCAGAAGCGGAAAGGCTTTTAATTAAAGGGGAATTTAATAAGTTCTAGTTTACAGTTCTAAGGCTGAGAAAATGTCCCAATTAAACAAGTCTATAGAAATAGTCAATCTTAAGGCATCCAGGGAAAGATACCTTGGTTCAAGAAGGCTGATGTAGTTCAGGGTTTCTCTCTCAAGTGAGAAGGCACATGGTGAACACAGCCAGGGTTCCTCTCTCATCTGGAAAGGCACATGGTGAGCACGGTCAGGGTTTCTCTCTCATCTGGAAGGGCACATGGTGAGCATGGCATCATCTGCTAGCTTCTTCTCCTGGCTTCCTGTTTCATGAAGCTCCCCAGGAGGCATTTTCCTTCTTCATCTCCAAAGGTCGCTGGCTGGTGGACTCTGCTTCTCATGCTATGTCGTTCTGCTCTGCTCTCTCTGAATTGCTTTCATTCTCCAAAATGTTTTCTCTTTTATAGGGCTCCAGAAACTTATCAAGACCCACCCAAATGGGTGGAGACATGTCACCTAATCCAGTTTAACAACCATTCTTGATTAAATCACATCTCCAGGGAGATGATCTGATTACAGATTCAAACATACAGTATTGAGTAGGGATTATTCTGCCTTTATGAAATGGGATTTTGATTAAAACATAGCTTTTCTAGGGGGCATACTTCCTTTCAAAACAGCACAACCCGTAAGTGCTTGCATATGAGCACCTACTGCTGTAAGTGCTTAGAATATCTTGGACGGATATAAGTACAGCAGTTGAGGGTAAACATTTACAAAGTTTTATAGCAATTTTACAGAGTAATTTTACATCCCTTGACTATAACAATGAAGACTTTGGGCTTCTGTTTTGCATGTATTATTTCAATTTTTGAGAAATTAATTTTCTTATATTTTATAAAAGCACCTGTTTGTGACAGTTTAATTTCTTGTTATTTTCATTATTAATTTTCTAATCTTTCACCACTGATAATTTGAGAAGCATTGAAGCTCTGACCAGACTGAACTGAGGGTCTGTGGAGGAATAATAAGATGGGTTGGAAGTGGTCCAGATGACTTCTGAGATTTTGCAGGGCGTCTGACACATTATAAGCTCAATAAATATTTTCTGGATGGGTGAATACCTGGAATCTTCAGGCAAAGGAGAATGGCCTGGGAATAGGGAGGAGGGATTGATATTTGTGAGATGATGGTAACTTTTAGAAAGGTATCTTGATGTCATTTACTTTGTCTCTGTGGTTTTTGTCTTTTTGTCATCTGATTTTTCCCCTTTAGAGACCTTCTCTCATCACTTACCCTTGGCCCATAATTTTGAACTGATAATTGCCTATTTGAAACTGTAATTTGTACATTTTAGAACTCATGTGACAAATTATGTACATTTTTCCCCCTTGTGACTTGTAAAATTTTTAATATCTTTAGCCCAAAGTAATTGTGTGATTATTTCATAGCTATCCCTTAGAGAAATAAAGGATAGTGCATTTTGGTTCATTGGCTTTTCTGTGAGCAGATAAATGTCTGTTCCTTTGGCACTGTGCACTATGCTCTATGGTGGATTTGTTATGTCCATGTGTACGCCTAGTTTGGATTCCTGTTTGGACCCAGGGAAAATGGTGGTGTGAGGTTGTGAAGGCTGGTTGCTTAGATTGTGGCTGTGGGTTTGTCCCTTGTCTTCTCTAGGAAGCTTTGGAGAACTTTAGTTTGTTGCACACACATCAGTTGCTTTTGTTTCAGAGGCACCTATCACTTATTTTCTCTTGCTCCCCTTTTATTTCTTTGACTATATTAAGCATACTTGTTTTATATTTTGTGTCTGATAATTTCAGTATCTGAACTGTTAGTAGTTTTTTCCCCCCCTTACTATTTTTGCAGGTCTGTCTCAGTCTGCTTTCTCTCTTTCGTGGGAATTCTTAACTTTTGAATATTAACTGCTTCCTTGCTAATATCTTTTTTTTTTGCATGCTGTGTGTTGGGGGGTCACATTTCATTCTTTTTCCATGTGACTATCCCGTTATTGTAGCACCATTTGTTGTTGTTGTTGTTATTTTTTCCAGGGGGAAGTGCATGGGCTGGAAATAGAACCCAGGTCTCCCACATGGCAGGCGAGAGTTCTGCCACTGAACTACCCTTGCACTCCCTTGCTAATATCATGAAACTAATTGCTTTAAATGTTATATGGAGCATAAGAATTTGTGTTTTCATTTGGGATTAAGGTAATGGGACAAGAGTTATTGGTTTTTCAACTTCTGAATACATATTTTGTGGCAGAATGGGGATGTAGGACTGCTTGTTAGGAGATTGGGTTCCAATCTTGACTCCTACTACTTACGTATTGAATTATTTTGAACAAGTTACTTAACTAATTTCTCTGCATATCTGTTTTCTTCCTCTTGTCAAAAGTCTAGGTTGATGCTTCATTAAACAGCTATAGGACCGTAACTGATTCAGGATTGTGATCTAGATATTGGCAAGTTCACATCCATTGTTTCTGCAGTTTCATCATTTTCTGAGGGAGTGTGTGAGGTACTTAAAAATAAAAAAAAAGATAAAACACATATTCTCTGCCCTCCAGGATTTAAGATTACCTGAGTAGAAAAGACCAGTAGCTCTTGGTAGTGGAATGAATACAGAGAGCCTATTCTCTGGCAGTTCAGAGAAAGTAAGAGGAGATATTCTGGACTGGCGTGGAATTGTGTGAGCAATGGGGTATAAGTTGGACCTTGTAGGGAGAGGAGGACTTAAATGTTGAGAAGGCAAGGAGAACAGAGAAAACCAAAGAATAGTTTCCAGGTGTCAGTTGGTGGAAAGGAGGAATCTAAGTGTAGGGAAAGGAGAGGAGATTACATAAAGAAGCCAGTTGGGACCAGACTCAGAGTGAGAGCTTTAATCTATAGTCAGGAGGCTCTTGGAGGTTTTAGACGAGTCAGAGCCTTCTGTATTTAAAACTACAGAAATGAAGTTTTAAATGCTAATGGATACAGAGTAAGTAGGAGGTGTGTTGGTGAGGGTCCTGGCTGGAAAGAGATGGCACACTCAGCAGAGTAATTGAGAAGGGCTTAAGAAAGAGTGGACAAAGAACCAACAACTGTTTGGAAAGCACCCCGGGTTAGAGGCAGGAAGCACTGGGTGGGTGATGGGAAAGATGATCTGGCTGTTGGCTGTGGCCGTTGGGAAGATTGGGCTATGACCTCTCATTGTCCCATTAGCTAGCTCAAGTGTCTTTACTTGGTGGTGATTTTAGGGTTTCAGGAGCAGCAGGAGGACAAACCTTAAGGGCTTTCTAGGACTGCTTGCATCAATCTTGTTACTGCTTCATTGGCCAGAGCAAGTCACATAACCAGGCAAGATTCAAGCGGTGGAGAAATTGACTCCACCTTTTGATGGGAGGTGCTGCAATGTCACAGGCTATGAGTGTGGCTGCAGAGAGGAGGAGAATTTGTGGACATTTTTATAACCTTCCACAGTGTGAAAGAAGAGAGAATTTTTCTCATTAATCTTCTAAATCTTTAAAATATATCTTAAATCGATTGCTACCCATTTTTGAATATAGCTGAAATCAAGTACTGTGACTTAAAATTCTATTTCACTCATTTCATTTATGAAACGTGAGTACATTTGGTGAAGTTTTGAAAAGGAAAGGGAGGAATACTGTATGATCACAATGTTATTTATTAATACTAAAAAATAAGTGCATTTCCCAACCCTTTTCAGTGAGCAAATGGATGGACTTTGTGGGGGGTTTTGTTCGACAATATGTCCATTGTGATACAGGGTTGAGAATCTTAGTGTTTTTTTTTTTGTTTTATTTTGTTTTTGCAATTTCTGTTTTAGTCTCTTTGTGTTTTCTTTTCTTATGGCCCTGTACTCCTTAGTGGGCAAATATCTGTGGTGAGCCCCTAATTTGGCTCACCATTATTATTCCGCCTTAATCACTGTTCTGTCAGGTCCACTAAGCCAGAGGTGAGCTGAATTAGACCCACTGAGTAGATTTATGCTTTTATCTTTATTTCTCTCTTGGCTATTTTATTTTTATATTCTCCCTGCAAACTTCAAGAGGTCCAGCAGAGATGATTTGATGTGCGCTCCGTGTCTTGATCTTGGAGAGCTTGCTACACATCTGGACAAACATAGGGAAGGACCAGGTGGGATTGGAAACGTCTTGTGCCTGCTTGAGGGGTGGTGGTGTTACATAAAGTTCAGCACTTTCACAGGCCTTCATTCCTTCCATGTGCAGAGATCTGCTGAGATTCTATTATGGTCTGCCCCTAGAGAGCCGTTCCCTATCATCTTACCAAGTTTACACCCATGTGGGGGACATACACTTTAAGAACTTATTACACATTTAATTAATTTAAAATATAATTACTATTACAAAGACAGAATTCAGGATGCAGTGAAAATGTTTGCAAGGGAGATCTCTATTAACCTGGGGTTGGGGCGGGGGCCAGTTGTCAGGGAAGATTTAGTTGAGAAGGTGACCTCAAGGCTGAGGCCAGATGAAAGAGAAAGTTGAGTTGAAGGGGAAGTGGGGACCAGCTGGAAAGAGATTTCAAGGGAGTGGACTGCTTCATGTGAAAGTTGTGACCTAGCAAGGAGAGCCGCTGGATCAGGGCTGCAGAAACGGGCAAAAACTAGCAAGATGTGAAGATTAATAGCATCCCCAGGACTGGGAAGGACTAAAGAAAAGAGGAGGATGACTTCATGGTTTCTAGGAGTCTGGAAGAGGATATGGCTGTTGTGGCTGATAGTGGAGGAGTTGTGGGGAGAGAAGGGTTTGTGGAAGACACTAATTTTAGTTTTTGACATGAACACAGAATTACGTGTGATTAAACATTTAAGCATAGTTTTGAAAATAAAGTTATTAGAATTTGACGTTGAAGATGTTTTACACTTGTTTATCTTTTTAACTCAGTTGTATATTGTACTACTTAGATGTCCTTTTAAATTACAGAAAAGGTTTAGAAGCAAATATTGTTTCGTAAACCTGTCTGTGATCTTGAATTGAGGGAAAATGAATAAGCTATTCTGAAACTAGTGGTTCCCAATAAGGACATATATAGGTAACATTTTTTGTTAAATGTGGATTAGATTAGATTTCATGGAGAGAATCATTCTGAGAACTGCAGAGCTGTAGTAACCTCACTGATCTATTCTGAAATATTCCCTTAAACTCGGAAAGAGTAGACTATAAATTCCGACACCTGCCCAAGTTTCAGTTAGGGATCTAAATGAGGTGATTAAATGTAATTACATATTAACTTCTTGATCTTAATCTGTGGTTTCAAAAGAAAGAGGACTGACTATGACCTGTAATAAAAAGGCTGTTTAAATTGATAATGGTATCAGTTTAAAAATACTCCAGGTTGAGGAAACCAGAAGAGCAGACACAAGGAGAGTGAGATTGCCATGTGCCAAGAAGGCAGAAATGGAAGCCATCGCCACAAAAATTTGTGACAAGCCAGCACCAGAACACCGCAGACTTGAGGGAGAAAACACGGCCTTGCCAGAGCCTTGATTTTGGACTTCTAATCTCTGAAACCCTGCCCTTGTCGGGGTTTCTGATGGGGAGCTGAGGCCTGCCTGCAAAAACATGAGTATGCTTGGAAGTAGATCTTCTGAAGTGAGCTTGGGAGTGGATCCCCCAGCCCCAATTGAGTCTAGCTTGACTGCAGTATCACGAGAAACCCTCAGCCAGAGCCCCCCTGAGTCATACTCAGATTCCTAACTCACAGGAACTATGAGAAAACAGGTATTTGTTGTTTAAAGCTGCTAAAAAAAACACACACACACACACACACCAGAGTAGGCTTTGTCTTAGAGGGCAACCATGGGGATATATATTGGTTCCTCTACTTTACTGAAATCTCTTGTTTTCCCTGTTCCACTTTCTAATTTTAATTTTAGTGTTCCTTTTCTGAGCTCCAGTATACAGCACAGGTGGGAAGCAATCAAAAAGTTTATTCTTCTAACAAAACAAATAGTGCCTTTTTGCTCCTTGGCTTGGCTAATCTAAAACAGGGCAGTTGAGGTATGCTCTGCTAATGACAAACCTCTCTGAGTTGATTAGATCCATGCAGAAGGAGACCCTTTTCTGTTCTCATCACTTTCAGTCTTATGGCTGGTTGGTATAAACCCGCATAGAAAATAAATCCTCAGAGAAGGTGTTCTCTAATGTGACACCATTATGCTCATATTTAAAGGGAAACCCATTCCTAAGGTATATGTTCCCAGAATGCAGATCCTGTGTCTGTTTAAATCAAATTTTATGTAGTTTGGGTACTGTTGGTACTTGAATATTGGCTCCCAGTTGTAACTCGACTCTCTTGGAGGTGAAGGTGAAATAAGGCAGAGGCAGGCGTATACTGTGCTCCCCCAGTACCTACAACAGGGCCTCAAAAAATACTCGTGGAATGAACCAATGAATGACTCATTGATGGAGAAAGAGAGGCAGAGTGACAGTGGATTTTTACTGGGCTCAGATGTCCCCAGCAACTTGCTGAAGAACAGAATAGCTGATGAGGTTTGTGGCTCTAGAATAAGAAAACATTAATAATGATAGTAACTAGCATTGTTGAGCTATCTCAGTGTCTGAGGGACTGCACTAAGAACTGTGAGCATTACATCATTTAATTTTCATTGCCACCTTCTTCGTTGAATTATTTACATTTCACAAATGAGGAAACCGAGGCTTCAAGGTAACACAGCCCATTCCTTTCTGACTAGAAACGGACCATTAGAACGTAAATCAAGGCTAACCAGTTCAAATAATCTAACAGATGTTCTAACCAGCTTTGCTAACTGCTCATAGCTGAACTAGGGTCTCTCACAGACCTGAGTCAAGTGTTTTTTGTGGTCAGGCTTATCTTGCTACTCTCTCTACATCAACCCTGTTTTATTGGTGCCAAAGTAAGCACAGGAGAGGTTCCCTTCATCTAGTTTAATAACCTTTGTGTGAGTATGGAGGGTTCCAATTAGGTAGTTTATTTTTGTAACAGCATCTTGCTGTTGTAGTGCTGAGTCATCACTGACAACAAAGTGGTCGTGGAGTTAATAGAAACAGGAAGATTAGGAGAAGGAGATAGCTGTTAGGCTGAGATGTGCCAAGGAAGTTTTTAGTGATGTTTTTGTTTGATGTGCCAGTGAAGCTTGAGGGGATGGTGAGACATTTAAGCATAAATGTCCACAAAGGTTTGGAACAATGGGAGAGGTTCTTGTGAAAGAAGATGGTTTTAAAATGCAAATGAGAGTATGTGATGTCTTCAAGGGCAAAAGTATTAGTATGAAGAAAAAATAGATTACAAAGGATTCTGTGAGATATTATGATGTCTCATCTGCCTGATCCAAGTGCCTTCGTTTGTGTTAACTTTATGTCTTTTCTGCCTCTCGATGTGATTTATGTTAACCCATAAAAAATCCATTAGCAGTCGTAGTATACTTATATATTTATAGTGACGCTCTGATTAATTCTGGAATTTCTTTATCAGTTTAGTAAATACCCCCATAGCTATGCTAGAATGCTTCTAGACAAAGAATATCAAAATTTAAACCATACTTTTAGAAATAAGGTGGTTCTTTTTTTTCCCTACAATTTTGCTGATTTTGGAAAACAAATTTATAAATCGACTTTTTAAAAATTTTTAACCTTTTTTATTGTATATAACATATATACAAAGTAAAGAAATTTTAAAAAATAGTGTTTAAAACATTCTTCAGCAAGTAGTTACAGGACAGATTCCAGAGTTTGTCATGGGCTTACGTATGATCCTCTTATATTTTTCCTTCTAGCTGCTCAAGAATACAGGAGGCTAGAGGGCTTAAATATTTTTTTATCATCACAATGGATGTTTTTTCCTTCTTTTCTTTTTGTGAAAAATACCACATATAAAAAAAGCTATAAATTTCAAAGCACAGTACCACAATTAGTTGTAGAACATATTTCAGAGTTTGACAGGGGGTACAATTTCACAATTTTAAGTTTTTACTTCTAGCTGCTCTAAAATACTGGAGACTAAAAGAGATATCAATTTAATGATTCAGCATTCATATTCATTTTTTAAATCCTGTCTTCTCTGTATAACTCCACCATCACCTTTGATCTTTCCATCCCTCTCTTTAGAGGTGTTTGGGCTATGGCGATTCTAAATTTTTCACACTAGAAGGGTCTCTCACTAATATGGGGTAGGGAGATAGAACTATCTGATGTTCTGGGGAGACTGGCTAGATTTCAGGACTTATCTGGACCAGGGACCCATCTGATTATAGGTTTCTGGAAAGTTATTCTAGTGTCTGGTACCCTTGTGGAATATTGTATATTGCCCTAGGTGTTCTTTAGGATTGGCTGGAATGGTCCTGATTGGGGGTTGGCAGATTATGATAGGTAGCAAGGTCTACTTGAAGCTTGCATAAGAGCAACCTCCAGAGTAGTCTTTTGACTGTATTTGAACTCTCTCTGCCACTGATACTTTCTTAATTACACTTCTTTTACCCCTTTTAGTCAGGATGGAATTGTTGATCCCATCCAGGTCTGGATTCATCCCTGGGGGTCATCTCCCATGTTGCCAGGGAGACTTTCACCCCTGGATGTTAGGTCCCATGTAGGGGGGAGGGCAATGATTTCACTTGCAGAGTTGGACTTAGACTGAGGCCACATCTGAGCAACAAAGAGGTCCTCCAGAAGTAATTCTTAGGCATGCCTACAGGTAATCTAAGCTTCTCTGCTAACTGCATAAGCTTCACAAGAGTAAGCCTCATGATTCAGGGCGTGGCCTATTGGTTTGGGTGTCTCTAAAGTTTGACACAGTATCAGGGGATTCCCTGATAGTAAGGTTTAATAGTTCAATATTCTTTCTTCCATCCCTCAGGGGACTTTGACAATACTTTTTGGTTATCTGCTTAATATACTCTAGGATGTATTCAGGCATTACAATAATCTATACAGGAATAAAGGACCACTTTCCTATTTGTGCTCCCTGTGTTTCAGTTGTTCAAATGAGCTATTCAGGTAGTTTGAATTAGATTGTGCACTACAGAAAATTTCAGTTCCAAACCAAATACAGCCTTCTTCCATTGGTCTCAAAGTGTATGTGTGGTTCTAAAATATAGATGCTGTCTTCCTTACCCCTATGTTCTGAATTACTTTAACCCAAACCTGTTCAGCTTCATTCTTATCTCTGAATATCAGGTTATATATATAAAACAGCCTCTCAAAATCCAGAAGTAATAATCACCACTCCAGACTGCTCTAAAAGCTTACAATCTAGGCCCCTGTTTTCTTGTAAGCATTTTCTAGAGGTGACCATACCATTCTTGTTCTTTTGTTTCTGGCCTATTTTGTCTCACGAAATGTCCCACATGTTCATTCACATCGTTGCATGCCTCATGCCTTTGTTCTTTTTTGTAGCAGCACAGCCTTCATTCATAAGTATGCACCACCATTTGCCAGTCTGCTTCTCCCTCTGTGCATCCTTCAGCCACCTGCATTCACCAGGCATCATGTAAAGGGCCCAAGGTCCACAGTCCATCAACATTCTCAGTTTTAGATAATTTCATTGTTCCCAAGAGACAGAAAACCAATAAACACACCCTTGCCAAATAGGAAATCTAAACGTCCTCATAACTCTTGTCCCTCCCCATATTATTTACCTCTGCCATTGCTGTGGTAGTGCTGATGGTTTCCTTTTGAACATAGGTCATAGCATTCAATAACAGTTTTTCCCTGTACCTGGACTTAAACACTGTTTGTACCAGAATCATATCTTTGAAGTACTTCTTGTGAGAACTAATTCATATTTCTAATGTTAATCAGTGGGAAATATAGGTCTATACAACCCCTTTCAATCTTCTTCATCTTCAATATGGTACTATTACTTATAAACCCACTAGAGAACTACTTTCACTCCTATCTATTCCCATAAATTGGAGTTCAACCTCATTAGCTAATGATTCACCCATCTCTAGCTTCTATGTATCTCTAAGTCCCCTATATTCTGTATTATAAGCCTCTGATTATACCTTTATGCTGGTCATAAAAGTGGCATCATACAGTATCTATCCTTTGTGTCTGGCTAACTTCACTCAGCATTATGTCCTCAAGGCTCATCCATCTTGTCATGTGCTTCAAGACGTCATTTTGTCTTACTGCTGCATGATATACCATCGTTTGTATATACCACATTTTGTTGATTCACTTGTCTGTTGATGGGCATTTGGTTTATTTCCATCATTTCATGACTGTGAATAATGCTACTATGAACATCGGTGTGCAAATGTCTCTTTGTGTCATTGCTTTCAGCCCTTCTCGTTATATACCAAGTAGTGCTATTGCTGGATCATAGAGCAACTCAATATTTAGTCTCCTAAGGAACAGCCAGACAGTCTTTCATAGTGGCTGCACCATTATACATTCCCAGCAGCAGTGCATAAGTGTCCTAGTTTCTCCACATCTCTCCAACATGTATAGTTTCCTATTTGTTTAATAGCAGCCATTCTTAAAGATGTGAGGTTGTATCGCATTGTAATCTTGATCTACATTTCCCTTATAGCCAATGCAAATGAACATCTGGTTATGTGCTGTTGAGCCATCTGTATTTGCTCTTCAGAAAAATGCCTATTAGTATCTTTAGACCATTTTATCATTGGGGTGTTTGTTCTTTTGTTGTTGAGTTGTATAATTTCTTTGTATATACAGGAAATCACACCATTTTTCGATATATGATTTCCAAATATTTTCTCCCATTGGATTGGCTACCTCTTTACCTTTTGACAAAGTCTTTTGAGGTGCAGAAACATTTGATTTTGAGGAGTTCCCATTTACCTATTTTTTCTTTTGTTGCTTGTGCTTTGGATGTAAAGTTTAGGTAGCTACATCCGATTACTAGGTCTTGAAGATGTTTTCCTACATTTTCTTCTAGAAGCTTTATAGTGTTAGTTCTTATATTTAGGTTGTTCTTTATAGTATAAGTTAGTTCTTATATTTAGGTTGACCATAGATTTGGTGGTCTGTTTCAGCACTCTTGATTCTTATATTTGTGCGCTTTGTTTTGTCTATCATTTCCTAGAGATCCGATTTAAATTTTTCCACCTTTTTTTTGCCATTTGCTGTTTTGAGTCTTTGAAGTCAATTATCCTGTCCTCTATATCACTTATTCTTTCTTCTGTCTCTTCAAATCTGGTGTTGTGTGCCTCTAGTATGTTCTTTATTTGGTCAACAGAGTCTTTAATCTCTGTGATTTCCGCTATTTTTCTATTTATACTTTCAAATTCCTCTTTATGCTCTTCTACTGTCTTCTTGATCTCCTTTATGTCATTTGCTATCCCACTTATCTTATTAAGTCGAGTTGTATGAACATCTTTGATAGCTGTTCCAATGTCTGTGTCTCCTCTGGTGTTTTAATTTGATCATTAGGCAGGACTATATCTCTCTGCATTGTGATATGCTTAGTAATGTTCTACTGTCTTTGTTTCATGTAAATATCTTGATTGATTTACTTTGGGAAATGATTTCTTTCAGTAGTCTAAGGCCTTGTGTTTGCAGGATGTTTGTTCAGCAGGGAGCAGGGTACCAAACAGGGTCCTCAGTGCGGTGATTTGTTTCAGGTCAGGTATAGGCGCAGGTTGGGGATGTAAACGCTGATGCTTGTGAACACGGGCACCCAGTGGCCAGGGAGGATATAGCTGTGAGGGTGCACTGGTGTAGGGGGTGTAACCCTGGTGTGCACTGTTCCAATGCAAGGGTCCCTTTGTGTGCATGCGTAGAGCTGTGGCAGCAGGTCAGTGTTATGCCTTTATGGATTGGAGGCAGATGTGACCTGGCTGTGCAGGTCGACACTTTCCCAGAGCTGGAAAGTGTGGCTGAGGGTTGCGTGCATTCATGGTCCTAGGACTGCTGTACAATGCGGTTCCCAGAGCTGAATGACGTGATTGAGGGCCCGTGTGCATGCCTGGGCTTAGGAGTGCTATAAACAGATGTGCAGAGCTCAGGGCAGGTGGGGTGAGGCTGTGCAACACTATGGGCAGGGGCAAAGGTGCAAGAGAAGGCTGGGTTTGGAGACCAGCACCTGCAGCCTTCATGCGCTGGCAACAGCCCACAGGGAACGGGGAGGGGGAGGTAGTACTTGGGAGTGGCACAGGAGAGGTGGGTTGGGCTGCATTTGGGGTGGGGGAGTGGGGCAGGTATGTGCACTGGGTATTGGTGGAGTGGGGGCGCCTGGAGTGCAGGGAATGGGAGTGGGTGACGGGGTTCAGGTGCGTGGGGTATGGGGTGAGTAGCTAGTCGCGGGGCAGTGCTGGGAGGGTAGCGCGACCAAGGAACGCAGCTTGGCTTGGTTCTTAGTCCCCAGCTCCTGTCCGTGCACTCCTGTGGGCTCCATGCCTCCACACGAGGCTCTTGTCCTCTGCCTCTCAGTTCCTTGGCCTCTGCAACCAGGGCTGCCGCATGTGGTGCAGGAGGCTCTCTCAGGTCAGCCATACTCCCCAGTTGCCACCTTAGTCACCCTCCTGTCCCTTCTCTAATTTTCCGTGGAGCAGAGCTAAGCTCAAGCTACTTTATTTGGCCATCTTCCCGGAAGATGATAATCATTTTTCTGATCCCACTATTAGTTGTGCAAATGTTTTGGTAAAATTTTGATTGTCATGCTATCTTTCCTGATATCAGTCAGCTGTTCCTGAAAGACAGTTAAAAGATGTTACATTTTTACATTAAAACATTCATGCACACTGGAATTATTCATTGGAAAGACTTCTAGAAGATTAAAAAGTTGTTTCTAGGTTTTTGTAGTGATAGTTTCTACAGATTAAATGATTGTTATGTGTAACAAAATAACTTCATTTCTAACATTTCCTAAAATCCATTTTCAAAAATGCTTACCATGAACAAAAGGTTGCTTGTTATAATATCGTCCTTTCCTTGAAGGACAAATCAAGAAGGAATAGGATATGTATATGTGAATGTGTGAGAATCTGTGTGTATCAATATATCTGCTAGGTAGCCTGCTACTGACAATCATTTGTCATAATGAAAATAGCAAACTTGTAACAGTTGTCTTTTTCCATAAAAGAAAATTTAGAACATACCTAAATTTTCAATGTTTTAATAATGTTTTTAATTGTGAAATATAATATATACAAAGTAAATAAAGAAAAAAGCAATACTTTTCAAAACACATGATGAGATGCTCATTTTCATTAGCTATAAGGGAAATGCAAATCAGGACTACAATGAGATAACCTCATACCTATAAGAATGGCTGAAATTAAACAAACAGGAAACTACAAATGTTGGAGAGGATGTGGAGAAATTGAATACACTTATTCACTGTGGGTGGGAATGTATAATGGTGCAGCTGCTGTAAAAGACAGTTTGGCAGTTCCTCAGAAAATTAAATATTCAGTTGTCCTATGATCCGATACTCAGTATATACCTAGAAGAGCTGATAGCAGTGACACAAACAGATGTTTTCACACCAACCTTGAGGACATAATGCTGAGTGACATAAGTCAGACACAATAATTTTTTAATACATTAGAGTAAGTGCTCAGATTTTATGCGTGCAGTTTTTTATGAAGATTACAGAAAAAAAAATATTGATAATCTGAGTGAAACATTCTATCCCCAAACGTGTGTTATTATTGCAACAACATAAAATATATTTTAAATATAATCCCTGGAAGTTAATATAAGAAATATTATGAGATGTGTTTTTGAATAACTTTTTTTTAATTGAAAAGATGATTTAACTTTAAAAACATGGTAAAAAGAAACCAGTACAAGATGGTTATGAATACAAGACCAAAAATATTGACTAATATAAAAAGAATATATGTTAAAAGTGTTTATTCAATCTCAGCCATATTTATTTGTTTAACAAAAGCATATTGAGTGACTAGTAAGAACCGGGGATTGTGCTAATGATGCAGAGATGAAAAAGTGCAGTCTTTGCCTTTGTGTTAGTTTCCTGGCTACTGAAACAAATACCACACAGAAGACTGTGGCATCCTGGAGCTGGCTGCCTGCCATCCTTGGTGCTTGGCTCTTCCATCATACGGCAGTGCACATGGTGGCATCTTCTCCTTTTTCTTCACAGTTCCATTGACTCCCAGCTTCTGGCTGCTTTCTCTGGCCTTCTGTATGCAGGCCTCTGGGAATAGGATTCAGTTGGACACACCTTAGCTAAAATTAGCATCTTCAGAAGTCCTGTTTGCAATGGGTTCATACCCATAGGAATAGATTAAGATTAAGAACATGTTTTTCTGGGGTGCTTAAGTACTTCAAGCCACAAGAGCCTTATTGAAATGCATTATTTTAATTTACAACATGCAACAATGATTCTTTCAAATATTGCCCTGTATTTTGTACTCATCTTTCTGATAACTCTGATTCCTTAAAACTCATGGTTTAATCTCTTTAAACACAGCCTCTTTCACTGCTGTCTTTGGCTTGGTAACCTGGTATTTGCTTTCTAGTAAGATAAAACTGAAATAGAATCCAGAGAGACACCACTTTAAGTGTAATCTCATGTTTAGTTAAACAGCATTAGTATGTTGACTGTTAGCAGATGGTTTCTTGGGGGTGTATTCTATACTCCTGTTCTGCCTCTCAACATAGTGGTGTTTCATTTAGGAATGTGTTCATCTGCAAGTGTTAGAGAACCTGACTAATGGGAATTTCAATCAGTAGAGGTGTTTGGTCTCTCCTGGTGGGTATGGAGGTGGACATCTGCTCTTGGTTCCTTGGCCAGACTTGTTCAAGGACTGTGTTTCTGGGGATTTGCATGGCCTTTTCCTTATGCCTGATGTCGCATGGTGGAAAGGCTGCCATTGAACCTCTACTTCTCACGTCTATGTTCTAAACAGGAACATAGGCAGAGGAACAGCAGAGACAAAGGAGCCTTGCATCCTGATCTGCCTGCTTCAGCAAAGAAGCAAAACCTTGACCAGTAGGCTTTGGCTCACATCTTATTGGGCAGATCAGTGTCACAGGGCTGCCCTAGCTGCAAGCGTCCCTGGGAAAACTGGAGCTTTAGTTTTCTAGCTTTCACAGGAGAGATAATGAGTGGCTTTGGGGAACTAGTCTAAGGTTTACCACAGTACTTTCAGCCATTTACGTCTTCTTTGTGACAGTAAAATGTGTAGTGAGGCAAATAGTGTAGCATCATTTAAAGAATCTGTTGTGAAATTAGCCATCTTTGAAGTTAACCTAGTTAATTTCTAGAAATTTGCCAGGGACTTTGACAAGAGAAAGGTCCTTATCCATCCTTGCCTCCCTTTTTAACTGGATGGAGTTGTCAACCCTTACTAGTACAGCCCAGACACCCCTTTTGACATTTTGTTCAGTTATAAGAATGTCTGTCCTTTCTCTTCTTTTTCCTCTGCTTGTCTTGGTCCTTTTTCCACTTGAAGTACATGAAAGACCCTAATCTGCCTTATATTTAGCTCAGGTCACAAAAAAGAAAGGTGTGTGTTTAAAGTTGAAAAAATAGGTAAAATAAAGAACTGCTTTATCCAATACCTTAAAGAGAAAGTACCCAGAAGTCACGAGGATCTAATATATTTGAATGAGTGAAATAATTGAGCAATACTTATTACTGCGTAGCTATTTTCTTCTTTACTCCTCCCGGTAAATCCATGGAAAAAAATATACTGGGTCCCGTTTTAGTTTCATAGAATGCTCATGCAAATACCATGCAAATGGTTCAGCTTAAACAATGGCTGTTTATTCACTCACAGTTTGAGGTTGAGAGAAAGTCCAAATTAAGGTGTCATCAAGTATTCCCTAAAACTGTGGTATTCTGGGGCTGGCTGTTGGCAATTCTTGGTCCTTAGCTTATTACATCGGTAGGCACATGATGGCATCTCGTGGTCTCATCCTTCTCTTCTAGCTTCCATTGATGTTCAGTTTCCTGTATCCTATGGCTATTTCTCTCTCTGTGCCTGTCATTCTCTTATAAAGGACTCAAGTAATATGATTAAGACCCATTCCGATTGAGCTGGGCCACACCTTAACTGAAGTAACCTCTTCAAGAGGTTGTACTTACAATGGGTTCATGCCCACAGGAGCAGATTAATTTTAAGAGCATGTTTTTCGGGGGTACATATAGCTTCAAACCACCACAGAGCCATTTCACATTTCACAGATATTGAGGCTGAGAAGAAGCAAAGCAATTTCTTGTAAGCTACCCAACTGATAAGGCCAGGATTAAAACCAGGATAGTCTAACTAAAATATACATTTTTCACTTTTCCTCATTACCTTCCATCTGTGTCTCATTTGTCTTTAAACTTACTTTCTCACAATTACTACATTAACTCTCAATTTAAAAAAAGTCATTTAAATTGATTTTATTTCTTTATGTGCTAGTGAATCCCAACATCCCAAGTTGCAGCATTAGCTGTGTACACTGCAGAATTCAGACAAGACTAGACATGTTGGAAGCTTATGGAAGGAATCTGGCAGGAGCTGCTTAATTATATAAGTTAACTGATAGCCTCCTGGGAAAGAACTAATCCTATAAGAAGAGAAAATGGAAATATACAAGTTTACTTAGAGGTCAATGCCATAGAGTAGGAAGGATGTCTGAATCAAGGGCAATCTAAGTTACTTAGCCTACCCTCTCATTTCTCAGACTAGGAGATTGCAAGTTAAAGCCACATGTGTTCTTCGCTAAGATTTCCATGGGTCATTGAGTATTCAAGCCATGTCAGCAGATGCAGCAGCACCAGCTCAGACAGCTTACTGCCCAGGTGCCTGTGGGGGTGGCCATCAGTCCTTGGGTGCAGGCACTAGGGTCCTCAGTAGTTCCTGGTCCTGCAGGAGCTAGGATTGAAGGGTATAGACTTATCCATATAGAGGCCGAGAAGACTTTTTTAAACAAATCTGAAGAATTTACTTCAGATCTTCTGGAGAAATTTGGGGGAAGGTGGTTGAGTCTAATAGTCCTGCAGTAGCAATTGGAAACTGAGTCAGAGAAATACCAACATATTTGCTTAATTCTGTATTAGCATCAGTTGCAAATTTATCAACGATTTGTTAAAATCATTTGTGCAGAACACTACTTCATGCACTTAAATTTAAAAAATTAACTGACAATAGGATTTATTTAATCATGCAATCACAAACGTTTTTCTTCAATATCATCAAAGTTAGAAGTGAAGCCTTTTTCAAATTTAGGGTCTAGAGAGTCTTCTAAATCGTTTTGGCTATATGCAGGTGGAGATAGCTTACTAAATACTACTTTTAAAATTCATGCAGCTTTAGTATTAATTGATAAATATTGGAGTTTGATCCACATTCCTGGTTGGCTAAACATTAGTTACATTTGTGCCTTTGTTAAATTACCAAGTCAGTTTGAATAGCTTCTCTTGAACGTCACCTGGAAATCTTTGATGTTCCAGGCTGGAGGGATAATTCTTTAATCATCCATTCAAGTTATATTTATTGAAGGCCTCCTGCATCCCACTCCCTATACTTACAGAATTGACGTGTTGGAGAGAGAGATGTGCACTAAAATAAGTAAACAGATAAAAGAGTACGTTGACCAATTTAGACAACATTTATGAGGAATTAGAGAAGAGCGCTAAGAGAATAAAATATCAGCTAAGGAGTGTAGGGAGGGCTATCTAAGGAGGTGATACTTAAGGTGAAACTTAAAAGATGAGAGAGTCAGTACTGTTGAGAGTTAGGAGGCATGCCTTCCTGTCATAGGAGCCCCTTGTATTTGTGAAAATTTTTTCTGTTCATTGACAAATGTTTATTGAGTGCCTTCTGTTTGCCAGACACCATTCTAGGCACCGGGGACACAGCAGGGAAAAAACTAACGAAAGCCCCTGCTTTTGTTGTATTTATATTTATTATTTATATTCTAATAGGGGACAGTGGACAAATACATAAAACATAAACTTCATAGATGCTAAGTGCTATTAGCTGTTAAAATTTAAAGATCAGGTGAGCAGGGGAAGCCTTCCTGAGAAAATAAACTTTGAGCCAGAAATGAAGAGCTACCCTCTAACCCTGGAGGTTAGCAAGCTTTCTGTAAAGTGCAGCTAGTAAATACTTCAGAAAGGTTTTGGGTACCATAGAGTCTCTTGCATCTGCTCAGTTCTGCCATTGTAGCACAAAAGCAGTCATAAATGGTAGGTAAATGAGATGGCTGTGTTCCACTACAACTTTATTTATGGGCACTGAAATGTTAATTTCACATAATTTTTATGTGTCATGAAATACTGTTACTCTTTTGATTTTAATTTTCAATGATTTGTTTGAAAATATAAAGACTATTCTTGCCTTGTGAATCATACAAAAAATTAATTGGCTGGGTTTGGCTTGCAGGCCACAGTTTGCCTACTCCTAATCTACTTTAAGAGATTTAGCAATGGCTGTTCCCCTTAATTGTATTGCATGCCGTGTAATGACATATATTCAAATGGGAAGCTGAAATTCAGCTTTCATGCTTTTGTAGACATCTTCCTGTTTTATGTCTAACAACTTGGCTGTTGTTTTACAAAGAAAATAATAAAAATGTCTGTAACAAATATTCATTTCACTTATATCTTAGAGCTTTTATTTTCCAAGTTCTGCTATTCAGTAGTAGCTTTGTTTTTCAATCCTTCATCATAATATAGTATTTCTGAAGACATTTTAAGTGGCAGTTAAGTACTTTATCAGGTAGCACTGTATTTAGATGTGGGCTATAGAAAATGAGATAAAGAGCCACTTAACTAGTTATTTTATTTGTCTAATACACAAAGACTAAGCTATCACAAGACTGGTCTGGCAGCTGCAAAATGTCATCAAAGACCCAAGTTCCTGTGTCCCTGGCCATCCTTAGCTTACAATGTTTGTTTTCACATTTGTAAAATGGTCGCTGCATCTCCAAGGCACCAAGTCTACATTTCTGCAAGGAAGAAGGGAGAAAGGCCAAATGCACAGGGGGTTGTGTTTTCTCATTCAGTGATGGAGCCTTCATCTCACTGGCCTGAACTGTGTCATTTGCTCACCCCTAGATGTAAGGGTAGAATTTGGGCTCAAGTTTTTGTAGCTGAGCACATTGCTTTCTTAAACAAAATGAGGCTTCTGTTATTAAGGAAGAAAGGGAGAATGGTTACTAGGCAAATAATTAACATTGCCTGCTATGGCTTCTGAGTTGGTTGAAGGAAAAGAAAGTGAGTTCCAGGTACCTTCCACGCATGGGATGAATTGGCATGTGGGTGAAGGCAGCAACTGTTGCCCCACAATTTGCTTCTCTTCCATTTGCCAGCACGTTTCTTATCTCACAAACATCGGGAGAATGAAGCTCTTTGTATCAAGGAAATGACTATATGTTACTATTATTGGACCCTGGGTCTTTGCCCAGCGCATGACGTGCCCTTGACAGCCTCCTGTTGTCACATGTATGGCCTTTTTATTACCTGGGCTCGACCTGGCCCTCTGGTGTGATCTCCCAAGTCCCTGCCCTCCTGTGCTGGCCTGTCCCTCTGCCTCTCAGTCCTGGGCGCCCACCGTTCCAGGCCACATTCACCTCAGCAGATCTTAAAAACATCCCTTGCTGGTGTGACTCATCTTCCTTCCTGATGCTAATGTCACAAACATCAACTTGAAAGCTTCCTTCTCTGGGTTAAATTTCTCCTACCTTGTTTGTCTGGGTGATTTGCTGTGGTATTAGTTAATTTTCTGTGATCTAACTTTTCTTAAAAAATAAAAATCATCCGGCCTTTCTTATAAATGTAAGGAAACATGGACACTAATTGACTTAAAAAAGAAAACAAAAATAAGTGCTCCAAGTTCTGGTTCATTTTGGGAAGATTTGACATATATAAGACGCTGCATCTCTAGGGCCATGATTTCCTGCTGCCCTTCAGGACACTAGGGTGGGTGCTCACTCGCTATGACTTAAAAAAAATAAATTTCTTCTACTGAATATTTTTAAATATAATCTTCTGAATATTAAATTCACAATGTTCAATAAACTTTAAACTTTACACATATTTAAGGTGAAACCTATTACAATTTGTCCCCATCTACCTAGTTCCTACACCCCCAGTCTTTAAATAACCACTTTTGTTAGTTTCTCATGTATCCCTTGAGTTGTTGGTTTTAATGTAAATACAAGCAAATATAATTGTTTCCCTCTTTTCCTCATTCCTTCCCCTTCCCTCAAAAAAACAAAAAAAAATGAACCTGTTTTACACAGTCCTGGTCCTTGGTTTTGGTTTTTAATTTTTTTTGTTTGTTTGTTTGTTTTTCACCTACGAATAATTCTTGGAGATCATTTATAATAGTGTTAACAGTACATATAGAGCTTCTCCTTTATTTCTTTTTATGCTGCATATTATTCAAATGATGTCTTTTGAATAATCACAAAACTGGGCATGTCTCCCTGCTTTTCTCTTTTAAAATAAAGATATCATGGCTTACGTTTTGCTCCTTATCCTACTCTATTAATCATCACCATTGTTGGTATGGAACTATCCTTTGTATTGAGCTTTATTAGAGTGTTGATGATTCATTTGAATTTTAATATTCCCTGATACAGTTTTCAAATACTGGCAGTAGGAAGGGATGTTGGGGCATGGACAGTTTCAGATACTGTTAATGGGGGTGTAAATTGGCATGGCCTTGTTGAAGGGCATTTTAATGGGGGCCCACTGGGAGCCTGAAAAATGTCCCTTTGACATAGATCATAAAGCCTTTCATTCATAGGGCTTTCTCCTAAAGCAGCATTGAGAGATATAGTCAAAGATTGTTAAATAAAGATGATCCCTAGCCAATATTATTTCCAGTGGTGAAAGTTAGAAGTATCCTAAAATCTAACATTAGAGTAGTGATGAATTATATATCTGTATGATGGAATTGCCAGGCAGATATTAAAATTCATGGTTTTAAAAGGTTTTTAATGATAGGGGACAGTACTTGTGATATATTATTGAGTGAAAGGGGCAAGATGCAGTTATTTTTACCAAATGTGATCCTGTGAAAGGAAAAACCTATTACCTCTTCCTAATACATAATTGGGTTCATATCTCCATTTGGGCTGTAGGGGATTGTAGTCCAGTAATAAATGCTGTGTGTAGGGTATGTGTGTGTGTCTGTGTGTTAAGCAAGGAAATGGAGAAGTAAGGAGGCCATTCATGTGTCTTTGATTATATCCCATTATTGAGAATCCATGAATTTTTGAGGAGACTCATTTTGGGGTAGGGGTGGATGTTGTGTGTGTGTGTGTGCGTGTGCGTGTATTATGTGGAAATAAAAGTTTTTAACTAGATATTGGTTTTATTTTTTATTACTATCATGAGCATTCTGCAAATGTTGCATACATAGAGCTCTGTATATGAACAGATAACCTAGATCCTTTCCTCTATTACATTTTGAGAATGGTTATCTACATAGTGGGATTGTAGGTAACTTTTTTTTGGTACATATTTTTAAAAATGCAGATTGAATTGCTTTTATAGGAGCTAGAAGGGCATTGTGTTTTGCTAAGTGTGTATGCTCTCCCAAGCCACTACAAAAAGGATTTCAAGCAGGAGAATGACATAATTGTTTTGATAAGAACACACACTACCTTTAGACTTTGATCAAAAAAGGTAACCACTTTTGACCTCAGTGTCCTCATCTGTAAAACAAGAACAATAAAATATACCTTTTAGGGTTTTGATGGGAATGATGTTGTTTTGTAAGCTCTAGTTTCAAAATAATGTAAATACCTTTCTGAAATTGTGTAACAGTGAGGAAAATGTTTCACATTTTCAGAAATGAGAAATGACTTAGTACAAGAAATTGAGATAACATCACTATCATTTTGGATGCAAAACCATGCAGTAATTCTCTCATTTTAAATCATTGACCTTAAGGATGTCCTGTTTTGCTAGCTGCACCATTTTGGAAGTTATTCACGGACGTAAGCCCTGTCACCAGATCTCTTAGCTCATGGCATATAGCAGATCTCCAACCCTAAATATCTTATGGAGGCTTTTTTTCTTGGGGGAGGGGCAGGGGAAGTGTTGGGGGGGGGCGAGTAATCAATTATGTGAAAGTATTCCTCAAACAAAAACTCCTCATCCCTCAAGACATAAGTCTTTGTGGCTGCTTGCTATCTCAAAATGATTCTTTTCCTTGGCCTTTACAAAATTTACTTTAGCACTTAAATTTGTTCTTTATGCAGAGTTCCCAGAATTGCTTAGAAAAGCAAGCTTGTGTTCTCATATTTTACATGCTGTGTTTAAGAAATTGAATATTGTCACCCCATTTAAATTATTTAATATGTACCCTAAATTAATAAGATAGGAAAAAATTTTGAAAACCTGCAGATATAATTGCAGCTCTTCAAGGGTACACCTGACCTCTAGTGACAGAAGAAAGAAAGGTATACTAGTAGAAGAAGGAAAAGGGTTAAGAAATAGAGTTGAGAGTAAGATGGTGCTTGCTGTTTACTCCCACCTTAGGGGAGGAGAACATTTTTCTCCTGTGAATTGATGAAAGGACGTTTTCATGACAGTGGCTGCAGCTGTGGAATATGTGAAACAGGCTGCCAATGGGAATAAAAATGTTGCTGCTCCCACAAATCAATGAAGTGTTGACATCTCAGATAGGCTCTACATGGTTTTCAAATGGTTTTGGGCAGAGGGAGCTTTTGTGACTGTAAATGTCAACTTCCTGGTGGGGGTAGGGTGAGGAGTGGTTAAGGCCCACTGAGAACTAAATGAATCTGTCACTTCGCAGTCTGTTCTTTCCAGGCAACAAGTTGCCCTCATGGTTCTGGGGAGTCTAGGGGAAGAAATCACCACCAAGACAGGACTTGGTTAGTCCTCTGCTGAATATCTACTGAGTGGGCAGGGCATGAGTCTTGTGTAAATCACCTCCTTTATGATCAGTGAGTGACCTCTGCAGTGAGAAATCAAATCTGGTTAAATTTGGAAATCTGATGAGCATTTCTCCTTATTTGTTTGTTTTCTTTCTTTAGATAAAGAAGAAACAGCAGGATGTGGTTAGATTTCTGGAGGCCAACAAGATAGAATTTGAGGAGGTAGATATCACAATGTCAGAAGAGCAGAGACAATGGATGTACAAAAATGTCCCTCCAGAAAAGAAACCTTCTCAGGGCAACCCTCTACCACCTCAGATATTTAATGGCGACCGATACTGTGGGGTGAGTATCTAAGCTGATATGGCACTATTTATTTAGGTCATTTGGTCACCTAGCATACATTTTTTTGTTTTGTTGTGTTTTAAATGCAGTTTTATTGAGATAAATTCACAAACCATCTGAGGTATGCAATCATTGGCTCACGGTATCATCACATAGTTGTGCATAAGACCCCATGATCAATTTTAGAACATTTTCATTACTCCAGAAAAGAAATAAAAATAAAAAAGAAAACACAAATCCTTCCATACCTCTTAATATCCCCTCCTATTATTGACCAATAGCATTGGTGTAATATTTGTTGCTATTGATGAAAGGGTATTAAAGTATTGCTTTTAACTATAGTCCATAGTTTGCAATAAGTACATTTTTCCCATATATCCCTCTAATATTAACATTCTTGTAATAGTGTTGTAAATTTGTTCTAGTTCATGAAAGAATTTTTTTTATATTTGTACAGTTAATCACAGACACTGTCCACCACAAGATTCATTGTGTTATACATTACTATGTTTTAACCTCAACTTTCCTTTTGGTGGCATACGTGACTCTAAACTTCCCCTTTCACCACCTTCACACACCATTTAGCCCTGTTAATTAGTCTCACAATAATGTACGACCATCACCTCTGTCCATTTCCAAACATTTAAGTTCAACCTAATTAAACATTCTGCACATGTGAAGCATCTGCTCCCATTCTTTAGCCTTATTCTATATCCTGCTAACCTATATTCTATATTTTGTATCTATCAGTTTACATATAATTAATTCATATATACAGATTTGTCCTTTTGTATCTGGCTTATTTCACTTAACATAATGTCCTCAGGGTTCACCCATGTTATCACACGCTTCAGGACTTAATTCCTTCTTACTGCTGACTAATATTCCATCCTATATTTATGCCATATTTTGTTTCTCCATTCATATGTTGGTGGACACTTGGGTTGTTTCTGTCTTTTGACAGCTGTGAATAATGCCGCTATGAACATTGGTGTGCAAATGTCTGTTTACATCCCTGCTTTCAACTCTCCTGGGTATATCCTGAGTAGCAGGATTGCCGGGTTATAAGACAACTCTATACTTAGCTTCCTGAGGAACTTCCAAACTGTCCTCCACAGTGGCTGTACCATTTTGCATACCCATCAGCAGTGAATACATTTTCCAATTTCTCCACATCCTCTCCAAAACTGGTAGTTGTCTGTTTGCTTAATAGAAGTCATTCTAGTAGTTGTGTGATGATATCGGATTGTAGTTTTGATGTGCATTTCACTAATAGCTAGTAAAGCTTTGCATCTTTTCATGTGCCTTTTAGCCATCTGTATTTCCTCTTTGAAAGTAACATATTTTGCCCATTTTTTAATTGGGTTTGTCTTTTTATTGTTCAGTTGTAGGATTTCTTTATATATTCTGGATATCAAACCCTGATCAGATATGTGGTTTCCAAATATTTTCTCCCATTGAGTCAATTGCCTTTGCAGCCTTTTGATAAAGTCCTTTGAAGCACTGAAATGTTCAGTTTTGAGGAGTTCCCGTTAATCTATTTTTTCTTTTCTTGCTTGTGCTTTGGGTGTAAAGTCTAAGCCAACCTTACTAGGTCTTAGAGATGTTCTCCTACATTTTCTTTTAGGAGTGTTATGGTACTGGTTCTTATATTTAGGTCTTTGGTCCATTTTGGTTAATTTTTGTCTAGGGGAGGAGATATGGGTCTTCTTTCATTCTTTTAGTTATGAAAATCCAATTCTCCCAGCACCATTTATTGAACAGACTGTTCTGTCCCATTGAATAGGCTTGGTATCCTTGTCAAAAATCAGTTGACCGTGCAGCAGAGAAGCTTAGCCTACCTATAGGTATGCCTAAGAATTACTTCTGGAGGACCTCTTTTGTTGCTCAGCTGTGGCCTCAGTCTCTCTAAGCCCAGCTCTGAAAGTGAAATCATTGCCCTTCTCCCTATGTGGGACATGACATCCAGGGGTAAAAGTCTCCCTGGCAACATGGAGACTCCCCGGGATGAATTTGACCCTGGCACTATGGAATCAGCAATTCCATCTTGACCAAAAGGGGGAAAGAAGTGTAACTAATAAAGTACCAGTGACAGAGAGAGTTCAAATAGATTCAATAGGCTACTCTGGAGGTTGTTCTTATGTAAACATCAGTTAGACCTTGCTACCTATCATAACCTGCCAAACCCCAACCAGG
The DNA here is from genome assembly GCF_023851605.1 of Tamandua tetradactyla. Taxonomy (NCBI): domain Eukaryota; kingdom Metazoa; phylum Chordata; class Mammalia; order Pilosa; family Myrmecophagidae; genus Tamandua; species Tamandua tetradactyla. Next base: position 136,105,680 of record NC_135331.1, read on the forward strand.
ACCATTCCAGTCAATCCTCAAGAACACCTAGGGCAATATGTAGGATTCCACAAGGGTTCCATTGCCTAGAGTAACTTTCCAGAAACCTGCAACCTCCAGATAGGTCCCTGGACCAGAAAAGTACTGAAACCTATACGGCCCAGCCTCTCTAGAACATCAGATAGTTCCATCTCCCTACCCCATATTAGTGACAGACTCTTCCAACATGAAAAAGTTAGAATTGTGATAGTCCACACACCCCTAAAGAGAGGGATAGAAAGATCAAAGGTGATGTTGGAGTTATACAGAGAAAATAGGATTTAACAAAGGAGTATGATTGCTGAATCATTAAGCTGATATATCTTTTAGTCTCCAGTGTCTTAGAGCAGCTAGAAGTAAAAACCTAAAATTATGGAATTGTAACCCATGCCAAACTCTGAAATATGTTCTACAACTAAATGTGGTGCTCTGCTTTGAAATTTTTTGCTTGTTTGCATATGTTATTTTTCATAAAAAGAAAAAAAGTCGATTGTGATGATAAAAAAATATTTAAGTCTTCTAGCCTCCTATATTCTGGAGCAGCTAGAAGGAAAAATCTGAGAGCTTCATATGATAGTCCATGACAAACTCTGGGGTCTGTCCTGTAACTGCTTGTTGAAGAGTGCTTTGAAAAACTTGCTTTTTTATTCCTTTGCTTTCTTTATATATTATACAATAAAAAAGTTAAAAAAAAATCAGTTGACCATAGATCTGTGGGTCTATTCCTGAACTCTCAGTCTGATTCCACTAAACATCTGCCATTTTGTTTTGGTCTTATCTCTCAGGCACGGTGGGCTTTCCTTGAATGTCTGGTGAGCCCTGTCTTTTGTTCACTTAAGAGATGAGAAGCTGCCTGTGTTCCTATAGATGTATGTAGGCTTGCTGCCTGGTGGCCTCTGTAGAATGATGGTTGTTCTAGTTTGCTAGCTGCCAGAATGCAACACACCAGAGATGGATTGGCTTTTAATAAAAGGGGATTTATTTCATTAGTTCTTTGGAGGAAAGGCAGCTAACTTTCATCTGAGGTTCTTTCTTATGTGGGAAGGCACAGAATGGTCTCTGCTGGCCTTCTCTCCAGGCCTCCGGGTTCCAACAACTTTCCCCGGGGTGATTTCTTTCTGCATCTCCAAAGGCCTGGGCTGAACTGCGAGGGCTGTGCTACACTGTGCTCTCTCATTTAAGCAACAGCCAATGAAGTCAAACATCATTCATTGCAGCAGGCACGCCTCCTAGCTGACAGCAGATGTAATCGACAACAGATGACGCTCAGGTACCATTGGCTCATGTCCACAGCAACAGAACTAGGCACCTTCACCTGGCCAAGTTGACAACTGAATCTAACTACCACAATGGGGTAGCCTGTTAGTGCTCTCCTTGCAAATAATAGTAATAGTATCTGAAGTTCTTTTCTCAGGTAATGGTTTCGTTTTTCTAGGGAAAGGTCTTTCAGTCTCCCGCTTTGAGAATATCAGCCTATCAGCCTGACTACTGAAGTCTTAGAACTAATTGGAGGGTCTTACCCTCTATTTTGTACATTTTCATTTCATATCCCTGTTTCCACTTCCACTCTCTTCAGTTCCAGTTTTTAGTTTGTCTATTAGTAATGTACCTTCCAGCCCATTCAGGGAGAAGGAGGCAACCAAGGAGTCCTAACTGTGCCTTGTATATAGACTTTCAGACAATCTCCTTCTTGATTTTTGCCTTTTCTGGGGCACTGCAACTTGTTTCTTTTTTTTTTTTTTTTTTTTTTCTCTATAGAAATGTTTTATTTAAAATAACAAATATTTTATTTGCATTTTTCTAATAGCATGGAGGAAGATACATAGATCATAATAAGATTTTCCATTTTTCTTCTTCTCTCCCATACATTTCCTTTATTCATTGCAATGACTTCCACATTTCTTTCTCTCTCTCTTTTTTAAGCTTTTTAAATTGCATAATATAACATATATACAAAGCAAAGAAAGAAAAAAACAATAAATTTCAAAGCACTCTTCAACAAGTAGTTACAGGACAGATCCCAGAGTTTATCATGGGCTACCATACCATCCTCTCAGATTTTTCCTTCTAGCTTCTCTACAATATAGAAGACTAAAAGGAATATATAGTTTTTTATCATCAAAATTTACTTTTCTTTTTTGTAAAAATATCATATATACAAAAAAGAAATAAATATCAAAGCACAGTACAATAATTAGTTGCAGAACAGATTTCAGAGTTTGGTATGAGTTACAATTTCACAATTTTAGGTTTTTACTTCTAGCTGTTTTAAGATATTGGAGACTAAAAGAAATACCAATTTAATGACTCAGCAATCATATTTGTTTGTTAAACCCTACCTTCTCTGTATAACTCCACTAACACCTTTGATTTTTCTATCCCACTCTTTAGGGGTATGTGGGCTATGTCCATTTTAAATTTTTCATGTTGGAAGAGGCTGCCAACAATATGGGGCAAGGAGATGGAACTATCTGATGTTTTGGAGAGGCTGGGCCCTCTAGGTTTCAGGACTTAACTGTTCCAGGGACCCATCTAGAGGTTGTAGGTTTCTGGAAAGTTACCCTAGTGCATGGAACCTTTGTAGAATCTTATATATTGCTCTAGGTGTTCTTTAGGATTGGCTGGAATGGCTTTAGTTGGGATCTGGCAAGTTAAGATATTTTACCTGGTTCTTAACACTAAAATTATAGCCTCCTTTCCTCAAATACAAATAAAAACAAGATTAGGGTCAGGACTAATTTTGACAAACACTGTTTAAATTGGAGACACCTGTATGTCATACCTCCAGTTAAAGCACTTCCAAATTGGGTTTTATTGAAAGGTCTCTTAAATCAAGGCAAGAAACACCTGCAGTATTGTGTGTGTGTGTGTGTGTGTGTGTGTGTGTGTTGGTGTGTGTGTGTGTGTGTGTGTGTGTGTGTGTGTGTGTGTTGGGCAGGGAGTGGGGAGAGTCCTTTTTAGAACACATTACACCTCATTTATTTGCCATTCAGGACATTAGAGGCTGAAAAGAAAAAATCTAATATGTTCTTGCTCCAAGATCCTATTTCTTCCCACTATGCCCCTTCCTAATATGTGTACTTATGCAATCTGAACAGTTTAAGGCTTGTGAATGGAAGTTAGTGAAGAAAATTCATACTGGGAATTTTATTCACGCTAGTAATAAAATTTCTATTGAGGGCTAAAGAGGGATGGATAAGATGTCCAGATAGCAGGCCCTTAATAAAAGGGCAAAGTCCGGTTGAGACTCTAGGACTTTCATCTAGAATACCGAACAGACTGATTAGTTAGTTACACTTATTTTACTAGTGAAATTAGTTGAATCATGCCTTAGTTTCCTGGCCGCTATGAGGAACACCACACAATGAGTTGGCTTTACAATGAGAAATTATTGGCTCACAGTATGGAAGGCTAGAAGTCCAAAATTACGGCATCACCCAAGCCATGCTTTCTTTCCAAAGTCTGGAGTGTTTCGTGTTGATGTGCCACAATCCCTGGGGTTCATGTTTTGTATTTTTGCTTCTCATTACTTGGGGTGCTTTCTCCTCATGTCTGCTCTTATGGTTTCTGCGGATTTCTGTCTTTCTACTCCTCACTCCTCCCTGTAGGCCTTCTCTTCATAAAGGTTTTCAGTAATGGTGATTAAAACCCATTCTGATTCAATTGGCCATACTTTAACTAGTGATAACATCTTCACAAGAACCTGCAAACAAATAAATTCATACCCATGGAAACATGGACTAAGATTAAGAGTTTGTCTTTAAGAGGATACATAATCTACATCAGTCTGTGCTCTAGACTGCCAAAAGACACATTCTTCCCATAATGCAAAATACATTCACCACATCCCAATATCTCAAAACCCTTAAGCAATTTCACTAACAATTCCTAGTCCAAGGTATCCTCAAAATCACTTATGGTTATGGACTATCTTGGGGCAAAATTCTTCTTCTTTGTGGGTCTGTAAAACTAGAACACGAGTTATCTGTTTCCAAAATACAATGGTAGAACGTCTTCCATAAAACAGACATTCCCATTTCAGGAGGGAGCAACTGGAAGGAAAACAGGTGCTACAGTTCCCAAACAAGTCTGATATCCAGCAGTGCAAACTTCCTTAGATTCCAAGGATTGAGAGTCATGTTTGGATCCAAGCTTTGTCCTCTGGGCTTGCTGGAGTGGCAGCCCCACCCTCTCCAAGCCCTAGGGCAGGGACCTTGATCCTCCTGAATACCAGAGTCTAGCCCCACCCTCTTAAAAGAGCTCAGCGGTATTAACAAAACTCTCTCCTAACAGCAAACATCTGAGCAGAAGGCATACCCCTTATAAGTAGTGGGGAGGAAATCCCTCCCTACCCAAAGGTGGAAACCCGTTCTCTTAGCCTGAGGAGATCTCTTCAGTTCAGACCTCTGCATTCCTCGTTCTGCCCTTGATGCCACTTTCTTTCATTTGGTCCTGCCTCTGTCTCCTTCAGTCCAGGCTGGCAGTATATTTGCTCATACAAAATCCTCATAAATCTTGCCAGTTTTGCATGTAGTTCAAGGGGGTCTAAATCATCAGACAAAAGGATTTTTACAGATCCTTTCTAGACAAATATATGTCCAATCCTGACTTTCTTTGAGGTGGTTTACTGGGTCCATGAGTAATATGCCTAATCTCTTTAGCAAAGGGTGATTCAGCTAAACTCTCATGCAGGGCCAAGTTCTCTGGTGGCTTGCCTCCTAGGAGCTCAGAGAGTGCCCTGATAGAGCTGCTTTTGGCCCTAGTCTCAGAACATGCTATCTGGATAGGCTGAGAACTTTGCATTTATCAACTCCTGGTTCTTTGTGTAAGAATAGAATTAAGTTAAGCTTTCACACAAAATGGCATGGAATGGGAGAAACGAAACTTACTAAACAAAGGGCTGCAAACCCCACTCAGACCAGTCTAATGGGCAGGAGAAGGAGAGGGCCTCTCATGTAAACCTAGAATTGGTGCCAGATCCTTATATGGGTAAAAAACAAGTTTAAATAAGTGACAAGCAGGGTCCGGAATGTAAAGTATAATAAAAAACGGGAACTTTTGGTGGGAGATTTGAACTAGGTAGACTATTCAGATAGGCTGTAACTTTTGGAGTATCCAATCAGCAGAGAAACAGGGAAGGGACGTCCCCTCCGTCTAGGCTTAGGAAATAAATGCTGCTGTTTTCTGTCATTTGGTGTGCCAGCCACCACATCTTGGTTGTGCACTGGTTCTTGTAAGATCATGAATAAATTCTTTTTTTTTCCACAATGGGTGAACATTTATTCTCTTTCAGGAACGGCTTTCTTTCTAACATTTGGGGCTTAAGAATTCAGTCCCCAGCTCATCCTTTTCCTCTTGCATTTTACTATATGGAGCAAGGAAAAACAAGTTTGTACCTTCCATACTTAATTAGGAAATCTTCTCAGCTAAATATCCAAGTTCACTGCTTATAAGTTCTGCCTTCCATCTTTCCTCGGGCCAACCATTTTTGTAGCACAAGAAGCCAGACCCATGCTAATCTTGGAGGGTTGATGTCCTGCCCACATCTCAGCAGATTTGGACACTCCACCAGTGCCTCAAGTATGTCTTCCACCCTCTTTGGGATATCCCCTTGTCCCTCTTGTAGCTGAGGTATACATGCCTGTGCCAGCTCCCATTCTCCCCTCCGCAAGCATTCACAGAAAAATCCAAAGAGCTGTTTCTGTGAAGCAGCTTCCTCTTTTCCAAAAGGATGATGCATTTTCCCAGCACAGAGCGCAGGGAGATAGAAAAATGAGTTATGCCGAAAACATACTCAGTTTTCTCATTCGTGGAATACCACCTGCTCCGGTGGCCCACAGCAATAGGGTTTTCAGCGCCGCCATGTTTGAGTGCAACTTGTTTCTTGTGGGTGCTCCCTCTGAAGATCCTTCCCTTTGAAGGTCCTTTGCTCCCTAATGTTTCTCACTCATTCTCTACCCATTTCCTACATGTTACAGTTTCAGACTGTAGTTGTCTCCTGGTTATATCAGAAATGGAGTATCTATTTCTGTTTTTTGTTCTCCTTGTTGTTTTGTTGATTGTTTAAGAGAAAGGGGGTAGAGACATCTTTGCTCTATCATCATAAAAGCAGACGATTTCAGAGTCTTTTGAACAGAAAGACTCTGAAATAATTGTTGAATGAATGAAAGACTGCAATGTTGTGAAATAAAGTTAACACCTCTTTGTTTTCATCTCTTTATGACTTTCTAAATCTTTATGTATCCTTGCCTGGTGAAGTCTGTGGAAATCGTTTCAGGTAGACTGTCTGGAAGGTGGCTCAAAGCTTACATGTTGATTAAACTGTGCCACATAAATAGCATCTTCTCTGCTGGAGTAATGTTAGTGCCATGGTGGTATGGCAGCAGCTGCCGGTGAACGTACTCAGTCATGATAGTCTGATCTGGCAGGAATCTTGAACACCTTCTCTGTTCTTATCAAGGTCAAGTAAATTTGACTTTGACAAAAGCATTAGAGAACAACTAGCCATAAGCTTCATTCATCCTGCCCCATGCACCTTGCTTTACCAAGTACTAGCTCAGGAGGAGTCTCATCTGGTTGGTTAACCTGTGGAAACCTACCACCTTGTAGGTGACAGGACCCAGAAACCCTGGAGATTCTCCTATTTCTGGAATTGGCTGGAAATTTATTACTTTAGTTTAAACTGGATGAGCTAGGCTTGTGAGATGTAGAGTAAGCAACTGCTAAGCTACTTGGTGACCAATATGGACAATTGCCTTCTGTCTCATTTAGCATTTAAACATTCTCCCCATTGGGAGGAATTCCCCACTGTGTGGAAGCTCCCTGGTAAAACCAATCCATTTTGCCCACCCCAAAATTTGAGCATTGTGGGATAATGCAGAAACAGAGTGTCGGTAAGAGGCTTTCTGTAGCAGGGAGTACCCAGGGGTGATGGGGCTGGTGGTGTCCTGGTGAGACTGAGCCTGCCGTGCGCCTGGGTGTGTGCTTAGCTGCCTAGACACAGAAGTTCCTGCCTGTTTCCTAAATTGTTTGTCCAGCTTGACTTTTTTTTTTTTGTACGCTATATGGTAGGGGTCACATTTCATTCTTTTTCCGTGTGACTATCCCGTTATTGCAGCACCATGTGTTGACTTTTTTTTTGGGTGGGTGGGTGGGTGAGGGAAGTGCACAGGCCCGGAATCAAACCCGGGTCTACCACATGGCAGGTGAGAATTCTACCACTGAACGACCCTTGCATACCCTGTCCAGCTTTATTTTGATTCTCTGAGTGCCCCACTGTCCCTCTCTCAATTCTTTTCATCGTAAGTGGCCAGTTTCTGTTTCAGTTGTTTGCAATTAAGAACCCAAACTGCCACAGACTTGTCTTGCTGATTCCCTAAGGTGAGCAAGAGTCTTCTCTTAGAATGTGACTGATAGGGTCCTAAAGGTAAACATGTGAATGCCTAGGCTTTCCTGAAGGGCTTTCTTGTCAGATTTGGATTTTAAAAAGCTCAGGTCATCATATTCAAGGTTTTACACCTTTGTTCTTGCTCTCTGGAATTGGCCTGCATGGCATGTGCTGGGAATTAAAATGCACTCATCTACACAAAAGGAAAATATCCACTCCCCTTTCTTCTCTCCTTCCCTATTCAGCAAACAAATGATTTAGATTTTTAAATATATTTTCTTTTTAAACGAGAAATGAGAATGTAGTCAAGTCTCATTTAACTGGAGACACATTAATCAGTCTGTAGATTGACCCTCAAAGAGGAAACAAGCCCATAGTGCACCAGATAGCTGAGACGAGTTGGTGCAGGCTCAGCAGAGGATGCTAATACTTGGAGTTGAGCATAGGGTGAAGGTGGGGAGGGAGGGAGAGTGGGGAAAACCTGTGGCTGGAGTGACTCATGTACAGTCCTGTCTTATAGCTAAAGAATAGATGACAGAATATGTTTAAAGAGAAGTAGCCTTTTGACCATTTTCCATTGATGTTTTAAAACTGTTGAATACTTTTTTGTGTGTACATTTAGATGGTACTTACAGAATGGTAAATTTGCTGATTGGATATATTGCTATCCAAGAAAGGTGACGTTGATGTCTGACTAGTTTTGTTTAAGTGGCAATGTGGCGTGTTCTCCTTGTTCCCAGGATTACCTTGGTTAGTTACAGGCTAGGGACAGGTCCTTTTCAGTAGGAACAGATGAGGTAAATGACCAACAGTGAATCTTGCTGGCGTCTCCTTTCTTCTCCCCTCCTTGCCATGACAGGAGACGAGGAGATGCATTAGCTTCTTCTAATCATTGACAGAAGCCGAGAATCTGAGTGTATGCAGTTGTTATTGTTATCAAAAGCTGTGTTTGTGTAAGACTTTGGAGAAGAGTCTCTTGGAATCATATATTTTAAGTGTGTTTGGGAGTCTCTTTTGAAACATGAGAAGCCTACTCCCTTAATTATCAATTTTTACAAATCCCTGTTTTATGCATAAGATTCGTTTAAAAAGGAGGGTCATTACTATAGCTCTATGTGTATATTTTAGTGTACACACCACACACATAAGAAGTGGTCTTCAGCTAAAAGTCCTCACAGGATATTGTTAGAGAGATGGTTAAATGTTTTGATACTGAACTAATTTGTCATCCAGCCGCATTTTACTGTTATTTCTTTAATGCAGCATTACAATGAACATGCTAAGTATAGAAAATTTGAAAAATGAAAATGTGAAAGTAGAGCGGGGGGGACAATCAGTTTTGACTTTCAAATAAGACTGTATAACCTTTGTCTTTTCTTACAAGTAGCTTTAAATTTTTAAAACTCACATTTTTATCATGCTGTATATGCCATTTTGCACCCTGCTTTATTCTCTATTAAAAAATAGTTTTTATGTTATTGTAAACTTATTTTTCAGAGGTTACATGCTATTCCATTGAATGGCTTACTATGCTTAACTTAATCATGTCTCTACTCTGCTCTGTTTAGTTTCCAGTAACTGGAAACAATAGTTCACCATGGTGGCAAGCTGTTCTGTAGTGTTCAGTAAATTGAATGCTTGTTTTAGGAATGTTTCCCACTCTTCTTCCTGTCTCTACAGCCCTCTTGTCAAACAACAAATATTTGGGGGTACGTTGTTATCAAGACATGAAGGACTGCTGTTAGTGATCCCAGCATTTGGGTACAAGGTCAAGAAAAGTCATTCGGTAAAATGAAAACAAGTAAAAATTAAAACAGGGTAATTGTTTATATAAGTGTTGCTGGTAAACCAAGTTGGCTTTCTCAGTTCCTGGAAGTGCCTAAGGTCACAGAGTAAAGACTGCCCATCTTCCTATAGCATGGATTTGACTTGAAGATTTGTATGAAATAAGCACATCTTACAAAATATAATATTTTAAAATGCAGTACAAACACTGTTAAATTATAGAGTGAGATACCCCATTGCCATGATCTTTTTTTCTTAAACAGGACTCAGAGGAATTTCACATTTGAGATGCTCTGTCGAAATTAGTTCCCCAATCTGCTAGATCAGGGGTTGGGCCACTTAGCAAATGTTTTAGGTTTTGTGGGCCACATACTTCTGTGTTGCATATTCTTCTGTGTTTTGTTTCATTGTTTGTTTTTGTTCTGTTTTACAACCTTTAACAAATATAAAAACCATTCTTTGCTCACAGGCCTTTGCCTAGTTTACTCCTAGTATGTAACCTTGGAGAAATCCTGGATTAGCTTTTTTCCCAAGCCTCCTTCATGAAAATTAGGTGTATCCTCTGACAGCATCAAGTAGAACAAAATGATAGAAATTTTGGCATGTGTGGTAGCCTGTCTGCATTGATTGTTTTACCTAGAGCATTGTTGTGGTCTGTTTACAGTCAAGAATGAAAAAACTGGAAAGCTAAGGTCTAAAATTTTCATTGTTATCCACAGGCAATTGTGCTTTGTCCTAAAATAGAGATGTTATTTATTTAAGGGTAATGGCTGCATTATCCACATGGTCTCAAGGGAAAGCCCTGAAATCATTCCCGTACCCATTTTCCTTTCCTCATACTTCCAATTGGTTATCAAATCCTGGAATTTTTTACTTCCAACATGATTCTGTCCTTTTTCTTTGTGAAATCTCAATTCAAATGTGCCTTGTTATTACCTGTTCCCTAAACCAGGACTCTGGTCATCACCCTACTGCCCACCTTCTCTCCCCCCCTCCCCCCAACCCCTCCAGACCCAGCAAAGCCTGTGTGCCATTACTGCTGTTAGGACATTTATTTCATTGTAGTGTAATTTTTTTTTTCTACATGTCTTTGTCTAACCTGATCTCAAGCTCCTTGTGTGCATTCTCACCAGACTCAATGGCCTATTTATCTGAATATCCTTGATACCCAATATAATGCCAGGAACTTGGAGCATACTTAACAGGGTTAGTTATATGAATGGTGAATGTACACTCATGTTTTCAGCTGAGCAGGTCGCTAACCCAGTTGGTTGGGTCTTGCTTTGCCGAGGTTCTGAGCATTTGCAGTGGTTTCAGGTCTGTTAGTCCCCACTGTGTTGGATTTCTCCTTTTTATTAGTAAAGTTCAAAGCCAGAGGTGTCAAAAGCAAGCTTTTATTGAACTTTTTCCTAAACTTAAATGCCAGGAAATCTATTTGGGAAGCTGTCTCTGTTAGAAACTCACATATCCCACAGGTAGAATTTTTTTAGGAAACATTTGATCTGAATTTAAGAATCTGTATTCCGAGGCCCTCTGTTCAAAAGATCACTTATTTAATCAAAGAGAATCTTCTCCTTTAAATGTTTTACTGTGAATGTTCTTATATGGCATCCTTACAGATAGCAGGAAGGGAAATGCAGGTGGTAGGGAAAGGTTGGTATACATTCCTCTTTATCTGTGATTGCTAATCTCTTAAATTCTTAAAGTTTATCCTCAAAGGATTAAAAAGAGGAGAGGCATGATGTTTATCTTGAAATGAATGAAATTATTTTTACACTAAATGGTTTTTTTTTCTTTTTGGGATGCTTTCCTGATATACTAATGTTAGAAATGTGTCTTTTCAATTAAAAAACTTCCATTCAAGCCTTCAGAAACTCTACCCTGTCCTAGAAATTAGCACAATTTTAAACTAAGTATTGCATTTTGAATTTTAACCTTTTTCCTTTTAGCAGTTAAAAAATGTTCTGATTTTGTCTTTTATTGATAATACTTTCAAATGGTAAAGAAGAAAACATTCAGCTCTTACAGGAGAGTAGTCAAAAGTAAAAAGTCATTTTCTCTCTGCCCTTTACATATGACCTCCCTTCACATTCCCCAGATGATACCTCTTTCAAGAAGTTCTGCTTTTGTAGTTTTCTAGTAATTATCACTCTGTTTCCTATCTTAATATCTATATTCCTTGATTTTAGAATTTAGGCAGTATTATTTACTGCTGTTTGAAAGGTGACAAGAAATTGTCTTCTTGTAGCTTCTTTCTTCCACATTTTGATTTTCACACATGCATACACATACATGATATGTATATCTTGTATTTTTTGAATTTTAAACTCAATAAAGACAGTATTTATATTGTTATCACTATATAAATTCTATCTTTTATAGAATTGTTTAGTAATGAGAATAGTCAGAGGAGGATATATAATCCTATTTACTAAATCTTTGTAGATTAAAGGAGAATGACACCAGTGTCAGTATCCAAGAGGTACTCGTAATTCATTTTACCCTTTTTCACTCACTACAGCTTATAAATGTCTGACAAAAATATAAGAGAGATTTTCTGTTTCTTGTATTCCTTTATTATTTGCTAGGCCTGCCTCCTGAAAAGAAAATTTTTAACATGCTTTGTCTATGTGGTTAACTTTCTATATGAAAAAACTTTTAAACTGTCTAGTTTACTTTCATTCTCAGTGGATAACTTGACTAAATAGAAAGCTATAGATATAAACTCACTATCCCTCGGGAAACATTAATCCATTGTCTTTTGTGTTCATGGTTGATCAGAAGACTTAATGTCTGACAGATTCTTAAAGGTAGGTTGTTTTACTTTTTCTCCCTAAGAGGTTTTAAGATTTCCTTGTAGTTCTGGAATTTCATCAGGATGCATTTTGCTTTTTTTTTTAATTCTTTCTCCTCAGCAATTTATGGGAATTTTCAGTCTGAAACCTAGTGTCTTTTTACAGTTTGAAGAAATTCTAATCTGCTATTACATTTACTTATTTTCCTTTGTTTCCATTTTTCCTCTCTTTTTCCACCTGTAAAAAGGTGGGGAGGGGGGATGAAATTTTTGCCCTTATGTTCTAACTTCAGTGTTCTTAACTTGCCCAGTAATTTCCATCTCTTGGTCTTGGTGCTCCATACTTTGGGGGACAGAAGAAAACTACTTTAGTTTTCAGGTCTATTACAACTCTGTTCCTTAATCTATTTATTAGAATTTTAATTTGGGAGTCAGTTTAATTTCTAGGAGCTCATTTTCTGGATGCAGTATCATCTTTAATCTCTCTGAGGATGTTAATATAACCATTAAAAATAATTCTTATGTTCTATGAACTATCTCTGTATTCTCTGGTGTCAGCTCTGGTTGTTTTTTTTTTCTTTCTCTTTTAGGAGCTAGTTTTGGATTTTCTCCAAATATGTACAGGTCTGCTTCCCTTTGAATGGGAGGGCTAAATTAAATTTTATAAGTGGGTAGGTGGCAGCAGAGCAGCAGTCTGGAACTTCTTAGGTACTAATGAAAGAACCCTTGCTCCGGGCAGTAAAAGACTGCAGTGTGCCACTCCAGTAGCACGTGTTTATCTATATCTGATGTGGGGTCTAGAGTGACCACAGACTCTGCTGTCTTCTCTCTGACCCCTGGAACCTCACTAGGAGTTTGTAGCAGGTAGGCAGTCAGGTGTGTTTTTTGAGAGCTCTCTCTCCACTGGGAAAAAGCTTCCTGGTTTAACCATGTACTTCTTTATTATCTTGGTGATTTTGCCTTCACCACCTACTCCAGCTCATTGTTTTCATTGTCTCAGACTTGGGGCTTCTTTGGGGCTTCTTTGGGAAGAATTGCCCTTCTGTTGTTTTGGGTTTCTCCAGCTGTTTTCTCTCAGTCTACGTCTGTTCGATACAGTTTGGGTATTTCTAAAAATTTTATTTCTGGCTCCCTTCCCTGTGTTTAATACAAAGTTTTTATTCCCTCCGGTTTCAATCGATGCTTGGGTAAAAAAAGATGTATTTTTTTCCTCTGCCATTTTGAACCAGTGTGGTCAGACATCTTAAATGTGAAGTAGGAATTTTCAGTCCTCAGCTTTGGACTTGCTCTTTTTTTTGGCATTTGGTGTAAAAATTACTGAGCAAATCTAGTTTAGACAATTGCATTTTACCTAACCTACCAGGATTAAAACCATCATCAAGTGTATCTTTCATCATCAAGATTTCATGAGATAGAATATAGCATTAATAGTCCTTAACCAGCAAATCAATAAATTCTGCTTAGAGAGGACCCTCAGGACTGAAAGAAAATTTAAGACGGAGCCTTGGCCTATTTTAACCTACAGCAGCAACTCTTGTAATCTTTAAAACAATTTTTTTTTTCCTCTCTTGGGTAAATCAAATTTACCTTCGCTCTTTTAGAACTGATTGCTGCTACCCTGTACTTGGAGGCCATGTGCTGTTTTTGTTCCCTGCAGCCTCCTGTTTGGTTATGCCCTTGGCATGTAGAAATAATACGGGCCTGTCACTTCATTGTCCTTGTCTCAGCTGTGGGAAGCAGTACAGCTTTTCAGCATAGCTGCTGTTTTCCTCACTATTTTCTTAGGGAACTCTTAAAAAAAAGGCAGAGAACGTTAAGGTCTTTGACTAGTCTAATCAGAGTTTATGGAACAGTGTAAGTTTTGTGGAAGAAGGAGACTATTGTTAATTCTACGTGTTGTAGATTTTTTCATGCACTTATAAATGTCTCTAACATAATTTTCACCTGAACACAAATAGAAGTGTAGGGAATGGAAGCTTTCTCTGTATGTCTTTTTTTATTTTTCTCTGTATGTCTGCCTGTCTCTCTCTTCCTTCTTCCTTCCTCCCTCTCTCCCTTTCTTCCTTTCTTCTTCCTTCCTTCCTCTCTCTCTCTCTTTCTTATAAACAGCTTTCTCAGCTTGCTTTATATTTAACACTACAGCATTAAGATAAATGTTATGTTAGTGAGTAAGTGTGCTTGGTTATGTTGATATCTATACAGTTCAGAAGTTTTCCTTTCTTAAGCACTTGGCACTAGGAACAAAATGAATTTTTTAAAATGAATTTTAAAATTCTTCATTTTAAATATAATGAAACTGCCCCAGTTTCTGAAACTGTGTATTTGTACCCTTCTCCAAAGGAGATGTTCTACAATTACAGAAAGTTGATGGTCCTGAATGGGGCCATTTACAGACAAGTGTTTACAAACACTTCACAGAGAAGGCTTTTGACCATAAGGAATTCAGCAAGTCTGTTTAGAAACTTTATAGTGAGTTAAAAAAATTTATTAGAGAAGTAGGTTTTCAGAAAAAGCATGCAGAAAATGTGGAGTTCCCATATAGCTCCCCTCACACACAGTTTTCCCTATTACTAGCACTTTGCTTTAGTGTTGTTATTTACAATTGATGAAGCAATATTATATCATTATGCTATGAACTATTGTCCATAGTTTACACTGGGGTTCACTCTTTTGTTTACAGTCCTGCATTTTTTAAAAATTTATATTCTAATAACTCATATACAACCTAAAATTTCCCCTTTTAATCACATTCATATATATAATTCAGTGCTGTTAATTAGCATTCACAATGTGATAGTACCATCACCATCATTCATTATGAAAACTTTTCCGTCACCCCAAACAGAAACTAGGTACTAATTAAGCATTAACTACTCATTCCCTACCCCAAGCCAGGCCCTTGGTAACCTGTATTTCTGACTATGAATTTGCATATTCTAATTATTTCATATCGGTGAGATCAGACCATATTTGTCCTTCTGTGTCTGGTTTATTTTTATAGTGAGTTTTTAAAATAAAATGCTTTTAATCTTTGTAGTAGGAATCTTAATATGATTTTTGAAACATAAGCCTGATAAGTGAAATGAATTCGATAAGAAAGCAGAAGTTTTTCTTGTATTAGAGAATGCCTAAGGCCATAATATAAGATCTTACATCTTGGTAAGAAGTTATTTCTAAATTCCTGATACTACATTACTCGTAATTGTTTCCCATCATGCAGTTTAATTTATTATCTCTGAAAAGAGGTATTAACTATTAAGAAATTCTAGATTGTAAATTATCAATCACCTACTCTGACTAAACATTACAAAGAAAATAATTTATCCTCTTGCATACTTGAAAATTCATCAGTCCACTCAAAAGCTTTAAAACCCCTATAACCAGGAAGTGATAAAGTAGAAATAAGATTTACTAGCATGATATTACCTAAAATATGGGATTTTGGCCATTAATTAGCAAACTCAACTCATTCATGCACTTAACAGATATTATTGATAAATTGGAAGTATGCCAGTTTCTGTTCTAACATTGACTTTTAAAAATGATTTCCTTTAAATCATTTTGCT
Source organism: Tamandua tetradactyla (assembly GCF_023851605.1). Taxonomy (NCBI): domain Eukaryota; kingdom Metazoa; phylum Chordata; class Mammalia; order Pilosa; family Myrmecophagidae; genus Tamandua; species Tamandua tetradactyla. Next base: position 136,121,230 of record NC_135331.1, read on the forward strand.
CTTAAAATGAATTACCAAATGTATTTATCACTTTGGAAGAAGTTCATTACCTTATGCAAAAATTTCTAAACTGACTGATGGATCCAATTTAGATATGCAGTTAAGAAACCCCTTTAGTCATAGTGATGTGATACAGAGTTTTATAAAATAAGAATAATGCATGTGATTTTATCACAGAAATGCAGAGTAAGAAAGAATTTTCTTTTTATAAATAAGACATATTACCCTTATAAGATTTCTAAATATCTGAAATTTCTAAATATCTTTGTTGGTGACTAAAATTTATGAAAACAGTTTTGGTTCAATGTGGATAAATGCATTACTGATAATGTTATATATTTTCTCTACATATGTGTGTGTGTGTATCTATATATATATATGAAAGAAGTTTGCTTGTAAGAGTTTACCTTATTTCTAATTTTATGAATTGAAGAATTGTGATCATTTAAAGATTGAACATTTTAATCTAAGCACTGAAATCCGGAATATATGAACATTAAAATTCATTGTTACATGCTTTTTAAAAATTATTATTAGAGAAGTTGTCTAATTATTATTAGAGAAGTTTAAAAGATTAAAACTTGGTTTTTAATCTTTTACATGCACAGTATTTTCATGTACTGCTTTAGTCTTTTGAAAGCAGACTTCATTGTACATTTACAGAGATTGAATGAGTCAATAGTTCTCATTTTTTTATTTCTTTCATTATTAGTTTTTTCATTCCTTCATTTCAACTGATATCAGCAATTATTAATCAGGTAGATATAGGTAAAGACCTTTCAAAACTCAAGAAGAGAGACAGCATTTGAAGACTCCATCCTCAGTTTTTTCCCTCTCACTGATGTTTCTTCTTTTTCTCATTTATATAAACAGGAGAGAAGAGTAAACTTTTCAGATAGAAAGCACCAGCAATACCTAGGCTAGGTATTTGCACTTAAACACAGCTATTAGTCCACTTATAAGTAACTCCACTGGATGCTCCATTATTTCATAGAATTCTGGAACTCTGAGGCCTTTGATAATATCTGATACAGAGGAAGAAACCGGGTCTGAGGAGCTTAAATGAGTTGATCCAAGTCAGGTAATTCACTTGGACGTCCCATTCACAGTCAACTGAGTATATACACTGCTCAGTTTCCCAGAAATGAATCTGTGGACCAGACTGGTGCAGGTAGAGGTTATAAAACCTCTCAATCCTGATCACTTAGCGCTGGACCATACAGGGCAGTTTACCCCATATTAGAGACTTTAATCATCGTAAAGATCAATGGAGAGTCTTTTAAGGGAAGGATTTAAGCAGAGAGTGATAGGATCAAATTTGCATTTTTAAAAGATCAACTCTCACTTGAGAATAATTGGGTGGAAATAGGTAAAATTGGACAAGGGTCAATAAATTGGGGTGCTGTTGCTGAAGTCTAGTTTGGATTAGGGTGATGAAAAAAATGTAGAAAAATGCACAGGCTTAAGGAATAAGTAAGATTTGGTAGTTGAAGGAAGAGAGGAATCCTCTGATGCCTTGGTTTCTGACTTGTATAGCTGTTGAGATGGTGGTGCGATTATCTGAGAGGTCCAGCCTGGGTCTGAATTATGAGTTAGACATATAGTATTTTTAATTGTATGTGCAGTTGCTAATATGGAACCAGAGCACAGAGGAGAGGTGAAAATTAGAGCTATTTTTAAATTAGAACCATACTTGTGCATAAGATTTCCGAAATAATTTAGATTGAATATAGGCAAAATATGTTACAGAGAGGAACAAGTACACCAGTTTTCACATAATGGATATGTAAAAGGATGAAATAAATTTAATAATATAACTCTCTTTCTCCAATTACCACATGCAATATAACCAACAAATCTCAACAGATAAACTATGTATTGAGCAGAATTATTTCTTAAACCCATGTCCATGAAATATTACTCATCTTTTTGGACATAGCTTTGTTATAAAGAATGTTTGTAACCACATTTTCATTTCATGGGATTTTGCCCATAATACACATCAAATAGACCTATATTATTTGTGGCATAATTAAGATCATACTTTTTTATATTTTATATAAAATTATATGAAAATCTGTGATATCCTAGATCACATGGCTAATTAGAAGACTCCAACTGTCCAGTTGATATCTTCTCCATACCATTTCTCAAATTTAACATGTCTACACTCAACTTCTACCTTCCCCTCAAACCTGTTTTTTTTCATCAAGTTAGAGAGTGCAGAGCCATTTAGATTCTTTCTCCCATATCCACCAGACCAAATCCATAACAAGTGTTCTAGTTTGCTAGCTGCCGGAATGCAACACACTAGAGATGGATTGGCTTTTAATAAATGGGAACTTGTTTTTTTAGTTCTTCAGAGGAAAGGCAGCTAACTTTCAACTGAGGTTCTTTCTTACATGGAAGGCACAGGGTGATCTCTGCTGGCCTTCTCTCTAGGCCTCTGGGTTCCAACAACTTTCCCCAGGTTGATTCCTTTCTGCCTTTCCAAAGGCCTGGGCTGAGCTGCGAGTGCTGAGATGAGGTATGCTAAGCTGTTTGGGCTGTGCTATGTCGAGCTCTCTCATTTAAGCACTAGCCAGTTTAATCAAACATCATTCATTACAGCAGTTACGCCTCCTAGCCGACTGCAGATGTAATCAGCAATAAATAAGGTTCAGGTATCATTGGTTCATTTCCACAGCAATGGAACTAGGCTCCTTCACCTGGACAAGTTGACAACTGAATCTAACTACCATACCAAGTATAATTAATTTAATTCTGAAATATATTCCAGTATGTCTGCTTTCTCTCTGCTTTCCTTCTGGCGCTTCTCTCTCTAGCTCCACACACTTAACTTAGGTATTTTCTTAAAGGAAACTAGATCTTGTTGCTCACTTGATCAGAACTCTTACATAATCTTCTTTTGTGCTTAGGATAAAATTCAAAATCTTTTTCTTGGCTTACAAAGTCCAGCTTACGTGAATCCCTGTAGTACCTTCAGTTTCTCTCTTCACTGGTGCTGTTCCCTGCACTGAATGCCCTTGTCCCACCCCTTTACTGGCTACCTCTGCTCACCCTTTAGATTTCAGCTGAAATGCCATTTTTCAGAGTGGTCTTTGCTGAGCCTCTTTGGTGATGACTGGCCTTGGGGCTGATCTTGAGTGACAGAAGGAGTGAACCACATGAAGATCTGCAGAAGGAGCAGCAAGTGCAAAGCCTTAAGGCTGGGATTAATTTAGCCACAAATTAAAATCACAGCTGTCTGCCTTACCACATGGGACTCAACTTGCTAAAACTTTTGGACAAGAAGTGTGTCTATACAGAGTCAGATAATTCAAAGATGTCTAAGCAAATGAGGCATGCTTTATACAAAGCAAGACAGCACTCTATATGTTGTGATGGTATTGGCTTGGTACAACAATGGATTAATTTAGGGCTCAGTGGCTCCATCATACAAACTGTAGATGAAAGGGATGAATGGATGGATGGGTGCCCAGATAGATGAATGAATCCTAAAAGCAGTAGTAGCAATAAAATATTAATTTTCTAAGGGAAAGAAATAAAAGATATGCCTCTAGTCATTTAAAAATATGTACATAGAGAGAGATAGAGACAGACTGATGATTGTGATCCATGCCCTTTGTATCACTAATTACTCACAATTACTCCTTTTACTAATGAACTGGAGAAAATTGGTAAGATCACAGATTTCCTGAAGAGTACTATCCCTATCAGGTGGTAAGTAGCCATGGATAAGGAGGTATTGACAGCACAGGCAAGGCTTTTCTCTGATTTTTCACAGAAGTTTCTTTCCTGGGTCTGCCATTGATTTTTAGGTTTCTTATTGTCAGCACAGTCTCTTGACCAAGGCATGACAGACTCTCAATTAAAGAAGCTGACCACAACAGACAGAGAGGAACACAGCTATTTTGTAGAGGCTTTGCTTATATAACCATGAAGTTTTAAAATGAAATTAATAAGAAGGCCATGTCTGTACTGTGCAAGTCATTCACTCACTTGTGGAATTATTTGTGTGCCATTTATTATGTACTAACTTTGTACTTGGCACTGTCCTACACACTGGTGTTGAAATGGACCTTGCTGTTGCAGAGCACAGAAAATCACAGTAAGTCAGAAAAATGCAAAATGTCCATATAGGTGCTACAGTAGAAAAATACTATGGACACTTGTGATACAAAGGAAGAGGTAATTAACTGCATCTAAAATGATAAAAGGCTTGGCAATAAAGAGAAATAAACACTCATTTAAGACTTTTATTGTGTAAAATGCATGTGATACACCTTTTATTACATTTATCATGTAACTATTCTTCAGTTATTTTAATGATTCGCATAATGAGGCATGCAATTTTATGAAGAGATTGATAAGCTTTCCATTAACAAATGATGCCTTTAAATATTATGTCAGCTTTTAAAATTCATTCTCAAAACTATTATAGTTTTTAAATATCCTGCAAATAAGAACAACATTGCAAGCAAACGTTAGGAAATTTTAAGTTTGAATACAATTGCAAAATTTATAATTTTGTTTAAACTTTAAGAGATACTTTCATTCTGCATTTATTATACGCATTGCCCTAGTTGCATATAGATCAGGTATTTTAACTTTAGATGGGTTCTTTTACAAATCAAAGTGAACCATAGCTACCTTCTTCTTAGGCAGGAAGCATCTTGGAGTACAAACGGCATGAATTTCAAGGTCAGTGAGACGTGGGCTGTGAGCCTTGGGCAATTTATTTCTTTGCTCTCAGCCAGTGTCCAACCTGGTGGGCCGTGATGGAGATTAAATGATGTAATGTTTGTAAAGCATCTGGCTCATAGCAAATGTCAGTTTATAGTATTTATCTTTAGAATCAAGTAATCAAAAGAACTTCTACCAAATTTTAACATTGCTTTACAACTATTTAGAAACTATGTTCTAAATGCAGCAATTTAGAAACTGTTTACACAGTTTAAACGCTGAATGTAACACTATATGCAGCCTCTTGAAAAGAAATGTTTGATAAACATATTGGTCAGAATTCATTAGTGACTTCTCTTGTGAAAGTGGGAGGAGAAAAATGATTCTTTGTCGAGGCAAAGAGAGATGTTATAGAGAGTATAGTTTGTCTAGTTTTTATTTGATCTTTTTATTCTCTCTGAAGATTTAGCCTCAAAGAATGTGAAAAACTTCAAAAGCAGAATAGATACACTGACATTGACCCAAGGTGAACTTTACAGCTTTCTGTTTACCCAGTGATTTTTTAAGTCCTAGATTCAATATATTGAGTGAAATTGACAGGCTGCCTTCCATATTAAAGTCCTAAAGTAAAATTTAGTTCAAAAAGATTCCACAAAAATAAATGTTTGGCACATGAGGCAAAAGGAGTGTTCCTATTTCACTTCTGATGTCAAGTGTTTTACATTTTAATCCTGTCACAGGTTTTAGATTAAGCACTCATTACATGCATCATCATACTTAAGGAAACTTTTAGGTTCAAGCAGAGGGAACCCAGCAGATTTTTGTAGCTCTTCCCAGGCCTGGAACAATGGCACATTTTTTATTTCCATAAAGAATTTGTCAAATATATCAAATAAAATAATTATTCGATTTCTTTTTACTGATTTTATTTTCTCCTGTTTTTCCTAGGATTATGACAGTTTTTTTGAATCAAAGGAAAGCAACACAGTCTTTTCATTCTTAGGCCTAAAACCACGGTTGGAATCAAAGGTGGGTAAATGATTTCTTTTTCTTACTTGAGAATTCATCTTGAATTGCTCCTAAAGATTGAGGTTGAAGATGTTGAGGAAATGCATTTTTAGTCTCCTAAATTTTTAGCTTCCACTTTGTCAAATGCATAATTAGACACTTCTCAATGTTAAAACAACAGAGAAGCTCTAGGTTTTCTTCTTTCTTTCTTTCCAATTTTCAATTATCACTGTATATTTAAGAGTATGGTTTTCTTCTAAGAAGAATTTAAGATACTAAAACTAGTAGCTGCTTTCTATTTGACATTGCAAGTTTGCATTATTTTACTTTCTTTTTTTTTTTTTTTAAATAGCAGAATCAAAGCCATAGTTTTGAGATCTTTTGTATGTTTAACTTATTTACACTGGAGGGGAGATATGCCGTAATAACAGATGGTCGATTTTGAAAACATGCTGCAATTCCTAAACTAATCAAAATGTCTTTTAAGCAACTAAATTATGTTACATGTTCTTTTAGAGAAAATAGAAGACCTTTGTTTCTCTAATGTTTAGAACAAACACTGGTACATTTTGTTGTAAATTTGTGAAGCATGAGTTCACTTTCAAAATAAGAAAAAGCAGCTTTTTAAAATAAGGTAATACTTTGCTTCTCATTTCCTCCTTTATAAAGCACTGTTTTATTCTGATTATGAAAATTTGGGAAAAGATAAGATTAATTTATTTAAGATTTGGAAAATCAAAGAAATATATGAGTAGAAATTATAAAAATCACCTATTGCCCCACCACCCAGAGATAATCATGTTATTTTTGGTGTTGTTCCATGCACTTATATACTTAGTAATTGAGGCCTTGACTGTGTTTCAAATGGAAACTGAATTCTAACGCATTTATTTTTAACACTGAATTGAAATGAGAGTACATGACTTAGGAACTTTGATGTCTGTAAGTAATAGGTTCTTTTGAGGTTCCCCAGGATTTATGCCATCTCTGGAGCACCTGTGGGAGGAAGGAAGAGACCATCAATAATATAAATTATATACCAGCACCCGCAGTACATAGCTGAGGTGAAATTTTGCCTTGTTTTTACATCAGTAAGTCCACAGATGGTTGTGGGTGTTTTCCATGCACATCTTTTAAACAGAGACAGAACCCACACATGTAATATTTAAAAGTTCTTAAAACAATTTTTATAAAGAGGGAACATTTGAATACTTAGTACATGAAAATTATAGTATTTTTATAGCATATTTCATCCAAAGGTATTAAACAGTCCAGGTTTACTTTCAAAGAACTGGAAAAAAACTAGGGTAAGGGTAATCTAATGGATGCATAAATCCATGCATCCATGGACATCATCATCTGTGCATAACCCCCTTAAAAAAATATACCATGCATATGCAAGGTTTGTTCTCATTTCCCTCAAAGATGTGGATTCTTGGAGGCTCTGCAGGCTAATTTTTAAAATTATTTTAAAAAGTTAATCACCTCAGAATTTCTCAGGAAACCTATCATCTGTGTGTCCTCATGTGGCTTCTGGTCTTAAGCTAAGGTTGTTTTTAATGCCATTGAAGTTCACTTGGTTTCAGAAGACCTTTCTGCAAGCAGGAAGGCCACGGGGGCATCCTCACCCATTCAGCCCACCGTTTCGGGTGCCTGGCCAGCGGTGCCCAGATAGGAGCACGTGGTACCAGAGTGAATGTCAGTGGTGCAGTATGTGCATCGCTCACTGTCATGAGCCATTGATGGCCTTCGGGGTTGCGAGCAACTCATACTTCATCTTCTTAGAGGAGAAATGAACTTTATGTTCTTAAAGAACAATTCAGCATTTTCCCGTTTTCTAGTCTTTTTTTTTATCTTGGTGTGGGCAGCTTTATGTTTTGCTTTCTGTTTACATTTGAAAACTAGGTTCCAACAGTCACCTTTAAATATCTACTAAAATATAAACATACATTATGTTCTTTGATTTATGTTGCTGTCATGTGAAGGATAGAATATTCTTTAGATAATCATGCTAAGAACGATTTGTGATCAACAGAATTGACTTCTTTGGGAATTGCTCTCTTTGGGAAACTTAGGGAGAAGCAGTTGGTCAGGCCAGGCCTCCTGGTACAAAGGCTGGTACCTTTCAAAGGTGGAAACTGGCTTTCAGTGTGTACAAGCATGTCATGCTCAAGTTTAGAATTACACTGCCTGTTTGCAGGTTGTAGAGATGTTTACTTATAGACATTTATAAATGAGCTTGCTGTAGACATCATAACTTGGCTTCAGGAAAATCACTGGTTTAAAAATATTTATTTTGGTAATTCATTATACAATCTACAGCCTAAGGCCTTGACAATGTACTAAAAGATAGAAAACCTGCTTTTCTCCCCCCTTTCCTACTCTCTCTGCACACGTAAAAGCAGAGCTAGAAAGCCCAACAGGGAATGGGTAAAGACACCATTAGCATCTATAATTGCTCTTACGTGGTGGGGAGAAAAGACAAGACAGCAGGAAAAGAACCTTCGTGGGACAGCAGGCAAGGGGTAGTGCTGGTTTGACTGTCTTGCTCTCAAAAGTGGATGGAACAGAGGAAGGTCAGAGGTTGGGAAATGGTGGCCTGCAACCCATATTGACCCTGAATACATTGCTTGTCCTGCATAGAATTTTTTTTTTTAATTAGAATAGTTGTTAAAAAAAATGGGTTGTTAATATTTAAAATACAGATTTCCAGCTTCTCCCAAGAAGTTGGGAAGTATGGAACCCTGGTGGGCTCCGTGTTCTCCAGGGACTGGCTGGAGCCAGCAGCATCTGTCCTAGGGAATGGGTACATGCTCCTGGAAGCCTTGCATCCAGCCCACCATGATACATTCCTAACGCTGAGACATTAGTAATTTTCAAATAGAGTACCATCAAGCTTGTCAGTTTTTAAGGGCATGATAGACTCAAAGCAGAGCCTGTGGTAGAACTTTCTGCTTTTCAGATCCTTGCCATTCAGGAATGATATTCAAAATATGTAGCAACTAGTAAACCGTGGGATCTGACAGAGCTGGAATGGGTTGTGGAGACCCTAGTATGCAGGGTGCTGGGAGAGGGGGCACAGGTGGTACTTAGAGGACTGTTGGGCAGTGGCTATTTACCAACAGGTATAGCGGTAATGGTATTGTCCTTAGAGCCTTCTGCAGGCCCCCTGAATCAAGTAACCTCACCCAGGCGAGAATGAATGACACTTCTGGGAGGAGTTTGAGCAGATTGTTGAAAACATGTGGCTCTTTCCACTTTTATATTTGGCAGTTTGAGTGGGTGTGATTTAAATCTGGGTTCTAATTCTGAAACCCCGGGATTGTTCTTATCAGTCGCATGGGGGTGGTTTATTCTGCTTTCCAATGTCTCTGTTCCTGACATTTAAGAAAATCACTTAATTTTGCATGTCAGTGCTGTGTAATAACTGGCCTTTTTTCCCGCTCTAAATAAATAGGCAGAACCTTAGAGAGAAAAAATAGAAGATGATGAAGATGCATTTTGAAGCGCCTTCTGGTACTCAGCACACACCTGCTTACTTAATGCATCTCTGTGATAAAAGCCACATTCACCATCAGCAATATCGCTTGCCATGGAGAAGATGTTTTTGGAAGATGTGGGTATAATGGGGATTGCACTATTGCTTTAAGCCAATCAAGACTGTGGTGGGTTTTTTCTTGTTTTCAGATTTTCCTGCACTTCCCTCACGCATCTGAAGATACTTTCACCTGTTACAGGTGTCCTTCCTTAATGACTAAAAAGATAATTGGGTGACATCATCAGAGAGAATATGCAGGATCTGCCCTGGGTTGTAGTAGATGCCAATACTGATAAAACTCACTTCTTTTTAAGCCACCTGGATTACACCCTTGAAATTAGTTTGCCAGACTATTAAAATCTTTTGATCAGACGGAAAAAAAGCAATCCTGGGTGACAGAGGGCATTGAAGATTTTTGCTGCAGAATCATAAATGTCACAGTTCTAGTGATTTTTTTTCTACACCTGTAGAAAAAGTTAGATTTCCGTGCCCTCTTTTTGTTGTGGAAACTCTTACCCCATAAAACCTCCAAGTTCTACAGATGTTTCCAAAAAATCACTGTAACAACATGTGAAAAAAACCAGGTTACAGGGATGAAAATTATTGCTGTTTTGGAAAATATATGCTTCTTTATCTCTTGCAAGGGGAAAGTTTCACCTAAATGTGTAAGACTGTAGAAAGATATGTTTTAAGAGGTGCACTAATTATAATTAGATTGTAAATTTGTAGGAAAATTGTCTGACTGACATCTGAAGGCATTTTCAACTCTAATCATTTATTTATATGTAAATGCATATGAATTTTTAAATGTAGTTCCCCTATCTAACAGCTGCTTATTCTATTTTGTGATGGGATTATATTTTTTTTGAGTAAGGAAGACCTTGGTTTAGATATATTTTGTGAACCCTTGATGAGGCATATTAAAAAATACCAATATTGCTGTACAGTTTAAACTTTTTCCTGTGTTACTTTTCATCATTCTCTAACTTTGCTTCCTTATATTTCTGGCCAATGTACAGTGTCAGTTGTTTTTTTTTTTTTTTTTTCAGATTAATGTAGATATGTGTTCTCATTCCAGATATGAGCACTTGAGTGAGCTTTCAGAGCAGCATATACAGGAAAGGGGCAGCAGGCTATTTGGAAAGTAACTGAATTGTATTTGGCATACAAAATATCTACTCCAGTTGGAGTGGATGCTGATAAACACTGAATGTCTACTTCATTAGGGCAGAGGCCCTGTTTCTGCATCCTTGTCCCCACAACAGGGACGCTTGTAGTTTTTAGCATATTTAATTGTTAAATAAGGGAATAGGCTTGACTAAGATAAATGCTCAGACAGCTGCTTAGAGTATACAGCTATTCCCAGCACACGGATACTGGACCTGCTGTTAGGATTCTGAGAAGAAAGTTTATAAGAAATTGAAAGAGCAAAAGAATTAAAGCCCTGTTATCCCTTCTGACTTGCTAAATGTGGACTATTCTAATGAACTTGTTGAATGCTGAAGCTGAAATCCCAGCCTATTTGCAGCCTGAGACCACAACCAGAAGAAAACTACAACACAGATTTCCCCTCATTTGCAACAGACACGTGTTCGATGATCCAGGATTTTCTCTCCAGGGAAAGCTATTGTCAGATTATGGATTTTACTGGCTAGTAGGCATTAAATAAGATACAGATCAGATTCCATTTGGTGAATTCCAGGGACTATCCGGGAATCTTTTTGCTTTTGAACTGAATATTATATTTTAGATAACTTTTTGTTTGGGGGGTAGGGGGTACATGGGCTGGGAATTGAACCCAGGTCTACCACATGGCAGGGGAGCATTCTATCACTGAACCTCTCATGCACCCCTATTTTTATTATGTGAGTCTTGAAGATGGATTTTTATTTTAAGATAACAGCAATTTTTATTTCAATGTTACAATTATCCAACTTAACATTTAGTCTACTCTTGCCATTGAGTGCCAACAACTTGGTAGAGTTGAGTCTTGGCGAGTTGCATTCTGGGGCTGTAGGAGAAATACCATACTTTCCAGATTTAAAAAAAAAAAAAGTACCCAGTTTTGTCTTATTACATTTGAGCTAACCATAATATACCCAGCAAAATGATACTAAACTAGGTGGATAGTAGTCCTGAATTACTACCCCAGCATACACACATACACACCATCCACTCTCTATCCTGCTTTTTGTTTCTTTATTTTTTTTTAAATCAGCAAAGCAGTCAAAAGGCCTGAACTGGTGGTACCATACTTGTGAGTGAGCTAGAAGCACAATGTGTGATATTTATCTCAGGGCCTCAGCTCTCCAGAGTACCGAGGAATTGCCCTGCGGCACATTGTGTTCAGAGAATGCTCTGCCTTGTACCATTGGACCTCCCAAATTTTGAATAGAAGTGATGATTTTCTTGTTCCCTTCTTTAGATTTTGATAATCACAGTCTTAAAGCCTAGGAAAGAAGTAAATGGGAATTGCAGGAATAATTGTAATATGGGGGCATTTAAAACAATTTTAATTGTATTTTCTGTTGTTTATTGGGGCAAAGAAAACAGGCTGCTAAAAATCAAATTATACCACTTTAAAATTAGATAGAGCACTAAGTGCCATCCTGCTAAGTGTCTGAAGATGAAAAGAAAATCTAGGTAAGGAAATAATTTTTCCCCCCAAAAGCTGGTGTTTTATGAAAATCAAAAAGGAGAAAAGGAAGTTTCCCCCTCCCCAAACTCTAATATATTTCAGATTTGTTTCTCTTTTAAGGATATAATTCAACACTCCTAGATAGCTGTTTTTATACTGCATGAATTCAATAATGAACTAAACTTATTTTTGTCTCCTATTATTGAAAGATACCAAAGCAAAGCCCCTTTCTCTTTTGTTTGTTTGATTTTGTCACAAGGTTTTGTTTTTTCTAGAAATGCTTTACATTTAATAGCTTTTCTAAATTACCAGGGTCCATTTTGTCCTATATAATTTCTTTTTTTAGATTTCAATTTGTATTTGTCTATAAAGACATTGGTGAAATCACTGATTTTATATTTAGCATTAAAGGAGAATAAACCATAGAAAACACATACACTGAAAATGGAGTGTTTGTTCCCTTCCCTATCTCATATCTTTAAATTTTAGTTCTTGGTTTGGTTGAAAGCTTTCTGCTCAGTTGTGATGCTGTGTTTCCATTCCCCATGCATTAGTGTTCCCATGCATGAAAGCTACAGGTTCAGTTGTAAAAATGCAAACAGATTGTTTCACCATTCGAGAACCCACACAGGTAGGCCCTTAGTGAGACCTAACACATAAGGCTGAGTTAGGAGGAGATTGCTGAATCATCTCTGGCAGTAAATCAGGACTGATGAAATTAAATCACTCAGCCACTTGGTTCAAATGGACAACTGTGTGGCTTCCTGAGTACGCGGAAGCCAGGGGCTGATGGGAATGTTCTCCTAATTGGGCACAGAGAAAAGGGTAATGTAACGGCAACCCCTATCCGCAAATGTCCCCTTTGAGGCAGCCACCCTTGAAAGCAGAAGAAAACAGCATTTCTGGAGGCAATGTCTGAGACTGATCTCATCATTCAAGTATTTCAAAGTATTTCAACCAAGACAGGGAAGGTAAAGGGGTGGGATAAAAAGAGATCAGCTATAAGTTTGCAGAAATGTGCTAAACCATGAAACCTAATAAGCAAAGTAATAGTGCCTACTTATGACCCAGATTTTCAGTTTTCTGGAAATGCAGGTCAGGTTATGGTGATCATTCTTTCATTCAGCATGTTTTGAGCCCCTAGAATGTGATAGGGGTAATGACAAGACAATAATCTCCACCCTCAAGGATGAGACAGACAGAGAAGCAAAAACAGCAGTTACCACTGAATAGTAAATGATGTAGTTGAAGTAGGTGTGTAGTTCTTGGGCAGTAGTTCATCATCTGAAATATAAGGCATAATATTTTTGTTTTGTTACAACCATTCCAATTATTTTTAAGATTTCATACATGCAATGGTATATGCACACACACATGTATACACACACATATAAAGTATAATGAACAATAATCAAAGCCCTTGTGTACTTGCTATTCACCCTATTAAGCTTCCTTTGAAGCTCTTCCTGATCCCATACCACTTCTGTCCTTAGGGGAGCCTGTCTTGAACATGATGCTGATCACTCCCCTTCCTGTCCTTTATCATTTTACCTCTATGTATGTATCCTTAAAGAATAATAAATGGAATTAAACTATATACATTCTTCTGTCATTTCCTTATTATGTCTATTGCAATGGGAGTTATCCATTTTGAAACAAGTACTCTCATTCATTCATTTTCACTGTTAAATATGATTCCATTGTATGAATATATCATAATTTTCCCATTCTCCTGTGGCTGGTTATTGAACTTCATTTTTGTTTGAAAAAGAAAAAAGGAAATGTCGCTGTGAGCATGCTTTTATGTGACTTGTGGCGCATAGTCACAGTGTGAGTGGGTGTGTACCTCAAGTAGAATTGCTGGATTGTACAGTCAGCACATCATCAACTTTAATAGATGAGATCACATTGCTTTGCACAGTAATTGTACTAATTTACACTTCCACTGGTACACTAGAATTTCTGATGCTCTAGATCCTCATTGGTGTTGGGGATTGCCAATCTGAGGAGTGTAAAATGGTATCTCATTGTAGTTTCATTTTACATTTCCTTGAATACTAATAATTGAGCATGTTTTCACGTGCTTATAGGAATGGTGTTTCTTCTTTTGGGGAATGCCTCTTCATGTCTTTTGCCCTTTTTTTCCTATTGAGTTGTGGTTTGAAACTTCTATTGAGTTTATTGATTTTTAATTTTTGTGTACTTATCTTTTATCACTGAACACTCATTTAACTATTAGAGTGAAGAGAAACCAGATTCTGAATAGAACAATCTTCTGAAGCTATTTCTAGAAGCTGGTGAAATTTTACCCTATTAGAAGAAAGCAGAATTAAATCATGTTTTATGTACTTCTTTTCAGTTTGTCAGCCTATCAGCCAAGAGACATACTTTGAAAGCCCCTCTATACTCTAGAAGGGTTCCTTCCCTTGAGGCTATTTGAAGGCTCATCAATTCCAGTTATTTGGTAGGAAATTAATGTCATTAATATGATTTGCTTCTCTGCTGCTGAATTCCATGGAAAGGAAATCTTTATATATGTTTAATATATGCACATTTCCTTGGTATGTTAACATATAGTGGGCATATAGCAGTAGGCCAAAATGATCTTATACTTGAAGGAACATTTTAAGAAATACATTTCTTTAAGTTATAGGAGATTGTAATGAATCCATACTTGAATGAGGTAGAACAGCATTATGTGGAATTTAATCCCCCAATATAGTGTGGTGGCAAGATGTTTATATGTGCATAAACTGATCTGTTGATATAAGAACACAGAACGAGGTGGAAATCCTACCTCCTGAGGCTCCTGCTAATACAGGGACAGCAATTTTCATGCACTGAGGACCCTAGTATTTGAAAGCACATGAACTGAAAACTTGGTATCGCTTATAATGAATAGAACAAAGATTAGATCTTTTTTTATAAAATAATGCTTAATACTGTTATACATCATTTTTGGTCCTATAATAATAGTACAGTTCACTACCACCAAACTTTCCACTTAGGAGGCTCTAGTGCACAGACAAATATCTGTCATCACTCATAGTAGCATAAGCTCTAGAGTGTAGAACAGCGCTGTCCAATGTGGTACCCACCAGCTACATGTGTCTGTTGAGCTCTTGAAATGTGCCTAGTTGAATCTGTGGTGTGTTGTAAGTATAAACTATATGCCAGATTTTGAAAACAGTATGAGAAAAAGAATGTAAAACATCTCAATAATTTTTATATTAATTACATGTCAAAAAAAGTATTTTGGATATGTTGGGTTAAGTAAATATTAGAATTAATTTTTCTTTTTCCATTTTTTATGTGGCTACTAGAGCATTTGAAATTACATATGTGGCTTGCATGCATGATATTTCTACTGGGCAGTGTTGTTCCATACCAACCATTTCACCTGAATTTACAATGGAAACATAAATGCCTTTAAAAAGTTTTTAAAGTTTTGACAAAAATCTCCTTCCTTCACTTTCAAAACTGAGGGAAATGTGAACGTCTTCTGGAATACAATTTTCTAATACTGCTGCCGAGATAAATGCTTATCTCATTTTGCCTTTTTACCCCCTCTATCTTGAAGCATTTTTGTAGTGATAGGGGAGAATTTTTTTTCCTTAGAATAAAAGAATAATGCAATTTGTAATATGACATCTCCGTCTGTATACATAGTCTCTTGTTCCTATAGTCTGTAAAGTTGATGCATCCCATTGAATTGGTTCATATCTGTGAATCAAATCATGGGTAATCTTTTCTTCTTTTTTAAAGAGGGAATTTAATGAACCACACAGATACCATCTATAAGCTGCAGAGCAGTGCTGAATATTAATAGGATTTAGTCCTAGATTTTCTAAAATGCTAATCTCTGTATTTGTAAAACTCATTTGAATTCACAAATACATATGGATAATCTGCCTTTGAAAAGTCTCTTTCTTGTATCGCTGTCAAAGATTAAAACAGAATGTAGGTATTAAGGGAAACTTCTCTCCTTTCCCTACCCAGGGCTTTTAACCATTTCCCCTTTCCTGTTCTCTTAGCAAAATGATTTTGGGGGAAAACTTATATTATTTTTGTCCTTGAAACAGTTGATTTGTAACAGTGCTCATTATGTGAGGGAGTATTTTGTTGGAGTGTGGGAGCTTCCTTGAAATAAGAGCATGATTGTTATAGCCCTTGTAAGCCAAGCGATGCCAACCATCTGTGTTTCATGCAGCTACTTTGCATTTTGCTTTGGATCTTGTTTATTATTGTTTGTAATTCAAATGAACTGCCACACCTATGTTGTAACCTATTGTTACTACTTTTTATAATCCAGATGAACTACCACATCTGTATAGGATTTAGCCTTGGGAAATAGTGGAACAAATTATCCGGGGTAAATATAAACAAACAGTTTTCATGTTAATTTGATTCAATTTGTTATACCTGATTCCTGTGTGTTCTATTCTGTTTTTCTCCCTGTCAATCCATTTCATGTTAGGTGCTAAAAGCATCTCTAGCTTAAAATAGAGTTGCCCCAGATTCTGGGCTCTGGGACAGCCCATGGCTCCGCTCAAAGATGGACTTTGAGATCAATAGCAATTTGGCCTTTACTCAGTTATCCTTTCCTTTCTCTCTTCCTGTCTGAGTGGCAAACCACTCTTAAACAATCTGCTCCTAGCCACGTCCTAACTAATTAATACTCGTAGCAGAAGTGATGACAACAGCAATATTTTCACTCCCAGACTGAGAACCAGAAGGAATGGCTCCAGCTGCAGCTTCCCTTACTGCACTGTTTTACATGCCTAATAAATATTTATCATTATTACTGTATCCCAATCATAAATGTGAAACTGAACACTGACAGGTTTTCCATCCTAGTCATAAGTTGGCTGTGCAAGCAGAATTTTAGCAGTTGCATATTTAGCAGATAAAATGACTACAGCATTCAATTGTGAACGGTTTCTGAGCAACAGAAAATCCCTTCCCTGTTGTTATCCAGTTGAGGGCCATAGGCTGCCTCTAAAGTGAAACCATTCCAAAGTGACTCAATTCTCTAGGGATAGCTTTACCAGAACCCCAAAATATGTGAACAGTTATATCTGCAATGAGGAAGGACAGAAGTATTACTGGAGTCAGATAGATGCAGGCAAAATGATGGGTGGTCGTGGTACCTACCCTAATTATGAAAGACATCATTTTAGCAGAGCATGCATTTTAAGTATTGTGCTGGTTTGAAATGATGTATGTACCCTAGAAAAACCATGTTTTAATCCTAATCCCATTTTGCAAAGGCGGCTGTTTCTTCTAATCCCTATTCAGTATTCTACGTTTGAAATTGCAATTAGATCATCTCCCTGGAGATGTGATTTGATCAGGAGTGGTTGTTAGGCTGGATTAGGTGACAACACGTCTCCACCCATTTGGGTGGGTGGGTTTTAATTAGTTTCTGAAGTCCTATAAAAGGGGGAACATTTTGGAGAAGCAAGGAGATTCAGAGAGAGCAGAGAATGCTGCAGTACCACGAGGCAGAGAATCTACTAACCAGTGCTTTGGAAATGAAGAGGGAAAACACCTCCCAGGGAGCTTCATAAAACCGGAAGCCAGGAGAGAAAGCCAGCAGATGATGGCATGTTCAGCATGTGTCCTTCCAGATGAGAGAGAAACTCTGACTGTGTTCCCCATGTGCCTTCTCACTTGAGAGAGAAACCGTGAGCTTCATCGGCCTTCTTGAACCAAGGTATCTTTCCCTGGATGCCTTTTTTTTTTTTTTTTTTTTTTTTTTTTTTTTTAAAGAAAGAGAAGGAAGGAAGGATGGAAGGAAGGAAGGGAGGAAGAAAGGGAAACATCTTTAAACATTTTCTTATTTTATTATATTTTGTTTGTTTGTTTGTTTTTTACATGGGCTGGGGCCGGGAATCGAACCGGGGTCCTCCGGCATGGCAGGCAAGCACTCTTGCCCGCTGAGCCACCGCGGCCCGCCCTCCCTGGATGCCTTTGATTGGACATTTCTATAGACTCGTTTTAATTGGGACATTTTCTTGGCCTTAGGACTGTGAAGTAGCAACTTATTAAATTCCCTTTTTTAAAAGCCTTTCCGTTTCTGGATGCCTTTGATTGGACATTTCTATAGACTCGTTTTAATTGGGACATTTTCTTGGCCTTAGAGCTGTGAAGTAGCAACTTATTAAATTCCCTTTTTTAAAAGCCGTTCCGTTTCTGGTATATTGCATTCCGGCAGTTAGTAAACTAGAACAAGTATTGATGAAGATGTTTCCTCATATTTTCATCACCACCGAAAATGTTTATTAGTCACTCTCATGCAAATATCCTTCATTGGGCAGTGTTTTCAGTATCTTGTTATAATTTACACTCTAAATTTTGCTGATTTGGGATAATGTCCTTTGAATAGTTTATTGTAGAGAAAGGAGTTACCAAGTAATTTTTCCAGCCAAAGATCAAGACTGTGCTGTCATTATTTTTTTTCCTTTGTACTACGGCCTATGTTTTCATTTTTTATTTTGTTTTTAACCTGGTGATAAATTGAGAAAGGAGAGATTGGCCCTTTCCTATGTCACTCAGGGCATAATCATCAATCACCAGTTTAAGCCCAAATATATTGTCACAAAAACAACATCCATTATCTTATCTTGTTTTAAGTCCATTATATGGAGTTTGTTGTTACTGAATATTATGTTTGCATGATGTTCTTGATAAAAGTAACTTGCCCGTGAGCATGAATGTTTACTGTTTAGTATCTCTGAAGCTGGTTTCTTGGTGTTTTTTTTTTTAACTTTGTACTATGTTATCCTGAGTCAACTTTGTACTAAGAATAATTACTTGTATGTCCACCTCTTCCTTGTATACATTAAATTTGTTGTAAGCTGACCCTCTCATCAAATGAAATGTAGTTTATTACTATGTGTTCAACAATACATTTGGTAATTAAATATATAGTTATGTCTGAAAAGTCTATAGTATTTTTCTTATTGTATCACTAGTAATTTTGATACTTCACGTCTTCTTTTCTGGTAACAATTACCAGTTGATAAGTTTGAAATGTGTTCTTTCAGTTTGTGACTAATCAAGAGATAAACACCACACCACACAGTGATGTAAACGGGAAGTTGAATACAAAGAATTATAAGCTCTGATTAAAATGTGACTCTAAGATGTAGGAAAACTGTATTTTACCCTAGGGCTGAAGGAGAGCACAAAGGAAAGAAGCCAACTCGGATGGGAGATCCCACTAAGCTCAGTTCTCAGTGGAGCAGTGGTAGCTGCTGCCCACTGAATGGCAGAGTAGTGCCTAATTTGCCAGGGCAGAGGCTGGGTAAGCAGGGAAGCAAGAGCCAGGGGAGCCGCAGCCAGTGGCCAGATATGTGGGCTTGCAGAGAACACAGGAAGGTTATCACCAGGCTAGGAAGGCACTGCAAGGTTGCTGAGGGACATCCATTCTGGGACCATGCTCTGGGGTAGAGCATCAACTGATGTCCAGATTTCTACACCACCAACCCACAGTGCAGCAGCCAAAGAGAGCCCTTTCTGGTTGCAGAATCATTCCAGCACCCTCTTCTGAGAAAGCTTAACATGATGCTTACTGTGAAGGAGAAATGCTTACAGAAATTCTGTGCATTATCATAGAACATTTATTGAAGGGTGAATTTGGAGCTAAGTTGTAATAAATTGATAACCTGCAAGTTGTAAAAGGCTTTATAAAATAATTCTCTTAGGCACTTCTCATCTGAAGTTAGCCATGTTCATTAAAAGTAAAAGGATTATTAGTGTTTTGTAAAGTATTGTTAATTTAAATGACAATTTGCCTTACAAGCAGTAGGAATGGATCCCTTGCCACCAAGTATCAAATATCCAAAATTTCATTGTGAGAAGCTAGCAACTCAGTTATTAAGTAAACTAGTAAGTGGCATGTGACAAAAGTGTTACTGAAAGAAGCAAATCTTAAAATATTTAACAGGATTCATAGTCATTCTATGCTGTTTTATAAGCTGTTGAAATTTCAAGGAAAAAGCATGGTATTGAAGTATATACCTAAAACTCTTAAAAATAACTCACGTAATAAGTTATTCTAAAGATTTGCACTAAACTACTTTTGCAACATTGGTCTTAGCCTAGCACCAGAATTTCTCTTTAATTAAAAAAAAAATGTCAAGAACCCAACTTGGCATTTATAACCCAATGGTTATATAAAGTACATAACCTTTGCTTTTGTTTTTAATTTACTGTGACAAATTGAAAAATTTCTCTGTTAAAGTATGACCTAGTCACTCTTCCTAACAGAATACAAGGCAGAAGGTTATTAGAAAGTCGTAGGTGCCAGGTCCGATAAAACCCAATGGTTATGTGCATTTCACAGGCTCTTCTCAGTTCATTGTGGTTAGTGATTAGGGTGGGCAAATGATCCTACTAGATATCTTTGCTTTAGTAACTGTTTTAGTTTCCTAGACTGCTCACCAAACACCATGAAATGGGTTGGGTTAAACAATGGGGATGTATTTGCTCATGATTTTGAGGCTAAAAGGTCTGAATCAAGATGGTATTAGGGTGATGCTTTCTTCCCAAACACTGATGTTCTGGAACCAGCTGCTGGTGATCTTTGGTCTTTGACTTCTCTGTCACAAGACAAAGCACATGGCTGCCTTTCCTGGCCTGTCTTGATTTTCAGCTTCTGGCTCTGGCTTTCTCTTTGTGTGTGTTTGAGTTTCATTCCTCTTATAAAGGACTCCAGTAGTAGGATTAAGACCCATCCTGATTGGGCTGGGTCATACCTTAACTGAAGTAACCTCATCCCAAACTCCAACTTAGATGGGCTCATACCCACAGAAATGGATTAGATTTAAGAACATGTGTTTTTTTTGGAGTATATACAGCTTCAAACCACCAAAGCAACTAAACTTGAAGGAAAGAAAAATTAACTTTACTGAAAGTAATTGCTTTCAAAAGACAGCTGGTCCAGCAAGCTCTCAGCTTGTTGCATGAATCTTTGGTAAGTCCCTGCTTTCAGTTTTGATTTTCTCATCAGTGTGTGTGTGTGTGTGTGTGTGTGTGTGTGTGTGTTGGTGTGTTGGAGGGGGTGGGGGGAAGGATCTGTGTGCCAACAAGACATGTTTACTAAATTAAGATTAGCAAGCAAATACATATTCTGAGTACTAATTCCATTCTGGACTTTGTTTTGGGAATATAAAAGTAACTTCCTGTGTGGCATTTGGGGAATTGATCATTCAGTGTTGCCCTCTTTGTGGTGTGGTCAAGCCCACCTGTAGAAAAGATTTGTGTATTGGTGAAGAGGCTGTGAGTTCCAGTAATTAATGACCTTCATCCTTAAGCCCAGTCCTTGGCAGCTGCTAATATTTATGCCTGGGACAGAGAGAATGGAGACTATGAATTATTTTACGAAAGTATTAGGTAACTAAGCATTTTAATTTCTCCAGTAGCCAAATGTAAGAAGGGTCACCACTGGTTTACAATAAAAGTAGATGAAAATCTGGTACTCACTTTTAATTTAGTACCCATTTTTTAAAATTTGATTCATATTCTTTCATATTCATATGCTTTTTTTTCTCAACACTTAACTAGCACTGCCAGTTCAGTTACTAACATAACCTTTGGGTTGTTTCTCTGCTCAGAAAAACAAAACAAAACCCTGGCCTTTCCTGGGTATCTTATTAATTTGAGCTCTAAAGTCAGGAATCAATATGAATTGCTTTTAGAAGTCTAACAGAAATATGACAGTTTAGCAGTTACTAGATATAGCCCATAACACGAAGTAACTGCTGTTCAGTATTTTTCTTGGGTAGAGCAAGTAGGTGGATGATAAAAACAGCATGTTCTCTTTCTAGCAATTAACCTGATTATAGTCAAAGTTTTTTTTTGCCAAACAATAACTCTGGTTATATTCAAAGCTGTCAGAAAATGACTGCATAAATATTAAATGTAAGATTTGGAAAGCTCTCATTTTGGGATGTGTGTGTGTATGCATTTGTTTCCATTTTTAGTTCTTCTAAGTTTAAAAAGAGGCAATGAGTATCTAAACAGAATGTTCTTTTCTGTTATTCATGTCATGTCTTGGCCTTTGAGGTGTGACTGTAACAATTATCAGAAGTCAAGTGTAGCAATTACACAGACATTAGCTAGAAGAATCAGGGAGAGAATCGCAAGGAGAACTGCAGAAGTGGTAGCTTTGCCATGGCACAAATGAGGGTATATGTTCAAAGAAGGCAATTGTAGCGCAAAGAGAAAATCTGAACTGATGTTTTTTGCACAAGCTTGTTTTAAAATCAAGACAGGCAAGTTTTCTGGATTTGTCAATGTAAGGTAAAACTGTTCATAAAAATCTGAAGGGGGATAGCTTAGGAGGGCAAGTTTTCTCCTGTTATAAATTCTATTAAATTCTCTCACCCAGCATTCTTACTAGATTTAAAATGCCATATGTTTACATTTTTAAGATAAAAAATTTCAGAATGGGGAAGGACCAAATTTTAGTGACTAGCGAACTTTCAGAATTTCCAGAACTCTAAATGCATCTACCCTTTGATGTTTGCTGCTTTCCGCTTGCTTTGAAAATCATATCAACTCACAGAACCTCCAAAAATATATGCAAATCTAGAGGAAGGAAAAATATTGAAACTGTTGTACAAAAAACCCCCACATTTTTGTGTGTGTCTATGAAACTGAGTGCACCTTCAATGAGTACTCTGATAGACAAACAAAATCCAGGATGTTCTAATGCTAATGTGGAAAGTAGAACAAAAGAATAAAATTAAAATGTCATCAGGAACATTTACTCTTTTACTCCGTTTGGATTTTGCACGGAAAGCTAAAGCTGGAATGGAACAGAGGAAAATGGAAATGTCCTGTGATACGATACAATAAAATCAAACATGTTTTGCTGGAGCCTTGAAAAAATACTAGATGCTTAGCACCTATATACCAAGCTGGGCATTCTTCAGTAACAGGATTTGTGTGGTGGTGACACCTAGAGGGCTGATGTCTGAGTACAAGTGTGAGTTTTGTGTTTCGTTTTAACCATCACCATGGCAAAAAAAAAAACAAAGACCTGTGAATATAGCTGTGAGAAAGAAATTCTGCCTTAAAAAAAAAAAGCCTTTACTTTCACTTACTTTAAATTGGAAATGAAAGCTTGGGGAAGGGGAAGCTTTGCGGTTCTTCAGAAAAGTTACCTGTGTGGGTCAGGAAACCTGGGCTGTCAAAGGAGGTGGGTGTTGGTCTTAGAGTGTGGCAAGAGGGTAGAGAGGCCTGGTGGAGGGCTGGGGCCAAGTGCCAAGAGGCATTATGCTCGGATTTCTCTTATTGTGTTGCTCATTCTCATGGAGATCTAGAGAATTTGAAAGAAAATTTAGACCGGATAAGATTTCCCATAGCACCAATGACAGGGTCTTGCACGAGTGGGGGACAGAAAAATTTTAATTAAGCATGGCCTTACATTTTGTTATAGTGACATAGCATGGAGCACATGGCTCACCTAGCTTTGTGGCAGGAGCCCCGTGTTACCATCCCAGCCCAGACCCAGCTGGGCCTGCAGATCACTAGAGGCAGGACACCTGTGGATACGAAAGACACCTTAGTCAGGTCCTAGAGCCATCACCTGAGGCTTCTCTTGCTGTTCAAGGAGGAAGAAACAATGGCTAGGGCATAAGTACACAGAGGATGGGCTCAGAAGCATTTTTCTATTCATGCATCTTTTTTAAAAATAAATTAATCGAACACTGTATTAGTTTCTTATTGCTGCTATAACAAATGGCCACAAACTTAATGGCTTAAAATAAGACAAATTTTATCTTACAACTCTGAGCATCAGAAGTCTGAAATGGGTTTTATGAGGCTAAAATCAAGGTGTAGGCAAGACTGCATATCGTTCTGTAGGATCTAGGAGAGAACCCATTCTTTGCCTTTCCAGCTTCTAGAGGTTGCTTGCATTCCTTGGCTCCAGACCACAACACTCCTTCTACCATACTTCCATCTCTGCTCCCATTGTAGCATCTTCTGACTCAGACCTTCCTGCCTCCCTCTTATAAGAACTCTTCTGATTACACTGGGCCCATCTGGAATCCAGGAGAAATTCCTTATCCCAAGATTCTTAACTTAATCCCAACTCCTTTTGTCATGTAAAATAATACATTCACAGGTTCTGGGGATTATGATGTGGACATCATTCTGCCTACTTTATACTTAAGCCAACATTGTGCCAGGCAAGGTGATATAAGATCCCTGCCACTAATAGGGGTCTATTAGATCCTATTAGATTTATTTAGGGATATATTTACTTAGGGAGTATTTACTTTGTTACTATATTTATTTAGGGATTTATTTACTTCCCCCAAGGAAGTAAATAAATCAGACTTCAGGAAATGCAGAAGGTTGTAATAGGTAATTCAGTACGAAAGCCTAGCTCAGCTGGGGAGACCAGTTCAGTCTTTCCAAACACAGTGACGTTTGGCCCAGGTCTGAAGAATGAGAAAGAGTTAGCTAGGTGGGCAAGGAAAGGAGTTTTAAACATAGTGAATAGCCTTCACAAAAGTGCAGAGATGTGTAGAAATAGCTCAGCAGTTTTGGTGATTACAGAGATGTCAGGCTGTGTGGTTGGAAGTGGAGAGAGATGAGGCTGAACCTAATGGCTCCTCCACTATGCTATGAGAGAGAGTTCTTACAATAATATCTGTTCTGGACTCAAAAAGGAGCAAGTTGATCGTCTCTCACATAAACATTGCTTCCTAGTGTCCCGGGTGCAGGAAATTATGCTCAACCTTAGCCAAACAGTCAAATGTATTTTAATCTACCTATTTATAGCCACTTCCAACGGTAAAAGAAAAAGGAGCTGTAAAGCTAGAAAGAAGGTATACAATCGATAATCCATTGAAAACATTAAAAGCCACAATTTCCGGAGAATGAGATATTTTTCATAAGGCTCTTAATATAGTTCTGTTCTTTTACTTCATGAAAATTTTAGTGAGATTTTCATTAAGAAAATATCACCTTGGTAAAGACCTAAAGGTGAGTTGTTAAAAAATGTGAAGCAAATGTAATATTATTGAACCATTTCAAACTAAAGACCTTGTAAAGCACGTACATTCTTGCCATTATGGCAATTTTATTCATTTTTAAACTTTTAAATATGGACTAATCCACACGTGGTACTTATTTCGTTGATTGAAAAAAGAAGTAAGAAATGTGACTAGAAGACCACTGGGTCTCCCAGTCTGTTCAAACCCAGTCCCTGAAAGGCTTGAGGAGGAGATTTTGATAAGGAGAACATGAAAATTAACAAACACCTGAAAACCCAATATATGCCAGTCATGTGCCAGACCAGCAAGAAACAAAGAGAGTAAGGCAAAGCTTCCCTCGGAGAGCCACAGGCCAGCTTCAGGGTAAAGATGTGGAGACAAATATATAAACAGTCATGTTGTTTTGTATGGTAAATGCTATACTTGAAATATGTTCTGAGTAAAGATGCTGCTAAACACAGTGGAAGGACTTTCAGCCTAATACTGTCTGGGAGAGTCTGCTAGGTAAATCTTGTCGTAAGAGGTGATTCTTAAGCTCAATCTTAAATAGGTTTCCTGGTGAAGGAGACAGGCAGAAGACTGCATCTGTCAAGAGGGAATGTGCAAGGGACAGAGGTGGAATAAAGGTTTAGAATAGTGGGCGACTCTCCAGTGTATTCCAGGCAATGTCGGGAATTGTGGAAGGAGTGGTAAGCAGGGACCAGCTCATGAATGGCATGGTATTCTCTGCTGTGGGATCTGGACCTAGAAGCCCTTACCACTCTAGGTGTGGCCCCGGGATCAGCAGCAGCATTACTAGAAATGCACTAGACCTGGTCAAAAACACATTTTAATGAGATTCTTTTGTGATTCCGAGTCGCATTAAGTTTGTTGTTGTTGCTATTAAAGGGTTTTGAAAGACTTAAAGTAAGGGTGTCAAATCATATTTGCATTTTGAGGAAATCACATATTTGACAGTAAGGGAAAAGGCTGGGTGTAGAGGGTGATTAGGAAATGAGTTGGGGAAAGATGAGGGTTGAACTGAGGTCATGGCCATGGGGACGTTCTATTATATGTTGGGGAGACGGAGGAGTACAGAATGACTTCCAAATTTCCTGGCTTGATTGATGGATGCAATTAACCTAAATACAGAAGATAATGAGGCAGCTTTTGGACCCCCAGATTTTGAGGTGTAAAGGGGACAACCAGGTAGAACAGATCACTGTTGGACAGCACAGGAGCTGTGATGAGATGGCTCAGGGAGCCCTGGACAACAGAAGATAAAGGAGCAGTTAGTGATGTAGGAAAACCAGTAGAAAGTATTGTCCTGAAAGCCAAGGGACAGAGGCGTCTCAAAGCAAAGACACATCCTCTGGATATGACACTTTGGAAGTTGTGGACAAGTTCCTCAGTTACTTATATTCCAAAAAATGGGAAGAGGAAATTCTAAAATTAGAAGATAGTGAAAAAAACTGAATAGAGTCAGTGATATACACTAAAGAAAATAAAGGGGGAGGGAGTGGAATCCTAGTAGCAGGTGTAATTGTTAAGGACTTTCATGGCGATGGGTAAGCCGCTTGCAAGGGTGAAGATTACTTCAGCAGTAATCTCATAAAGATCCAAGTGAAGCGTGGATCAGTCAAATCAGAGACCTTTAGAGACTCAATGATGGTTTTTGCAGAAGGAAGCTGAAAATAATTGATGGAGAGAGGGGTGTCTCTTCTTTTGAAATGGTGGTAATTAAGACCAAGTTTTGTGTTGTCTCTTTGAGAGCAGATGTATGGAGTTAAACCTGCCTGTTGCCTTAAATAACCGATAGCTGCTTGGTCTCCTGTTCATGATGAGCGATGCATTCAAAACTCTCCATGCAATTGGCCTATTAGCGCTCTGCCTTTTACTCCTAGATAAAATTCTTCAGTGCAGTAGAAACTTTTAGGCTTCATCAAGTTCTTGTACTTTTAAAATTCACCATGTACATGGACTATGGTAAGCTATTTCTTATCCCATTTCTTTACTTTTTCGTATCTTCCAAAATACATATGCTTCAGGGGTCTGCTTCACCCAGGAAGCAAAGCCCCAGGAAGGTTTCTGTATATGTGAATGACAGACAACATCCTTTCTCCCAGCACACTCCGTTTTCTGGGGAAGAAAGTAATTTAATGGGAAGGGAAAAGGGCTGAAGTCTGGCACATACAGACATTGAATTCTTGGTGCCAAAAGAACAGAAGCTTGGATTCCATGCGATCTACTATTTTGTTTTTGTTTTCTATGAATCATTTTGTTTTTCTGTCTCCTCACTGGTATATTGTCTGCAAAGATGACCAACAAAATTTTCCTACTGGTACCACAGACCACTCCTCCCCTCAAGAGGTGGTATCTTTAGCCCCTCCCTTTAAATTTGACAGGCCTTTTGGGCTTCCTTGAACACACACTATGTGATGGAAGTGACACGGCACCAGATCCAGGACTAAGCTTCAAAAGCCTAGCAGACAACATCTTTTCTGCTTTCACTTTCTTGGGCCCTAGCTACTAGGTGAAGGAGCTCAGTCATCTACAGTCCCCAGCTATTCCCAGCCACCCCAGCTGAGGCACCTGACTGTGAGTGAAGGCTTGTGGACCAGAAGTGCCCAGCTGAGCCATCCATCTCACAGAAGCACGAGAAATAACAGACTAGTTGTGCTAATCCATTAAATTTGGGTTGGCTTGCTCACTGCAGTAGAATGCTAAAACCCTGCCTCAAGTATTCTCCCTTCTTGCTCCTCTTCCCCAGCAGGAGATTTCAGAGCTCTGCCCCATCGCTGCATTAGAAGACAGCAGAATGGGGGAGGTGATAATTCAGAAAAACTGCCCAAGTAATCCTAGAGAGTTGCTTATTCTCTCTCAGTGTAAGTTAGTTTGGGCCACAGGTAACAGAAAAATTCCACATACAGTGACTTAAACAACATAGAAATGTATTCCTTTGTCATGTAAAAAAGCAAAATAACTGGTCAGAAAGAGCATACAGGGCCAGAACTCTTTTCACTTTGGTCAAAAGTGTGCCTTTTCCAACACAATAATTATACAGCTTTACCTTAAATCAGCATTCTGTATTTCAAATTGCCACAATGAAGCTTACTTTTCAGATTGGCCACATAACTTTGAATATGGGTATACATTGATTTTAGCTTAGAGCACCTTAGAGGAAAGCTCACATTTAATTATTTCATTCTACTCGGTTTCACTGCATGAGCTTGGAGAGACACCAACTTAATGGTAAGTAGCTCTTTGGAGAAACCAAGATGTTTATGGTGGATTGTCTAATAACCAGGAGAGGTAAATTGAATCATGATCGTTAAGCTTCATGGCCCTTAATTTGCACAGTTCCCCTTTAAGACTCTGGGAGTAATGTACTTAGTGATCTGTATAAAATAAACAAAAGACAGGTTAAGACTACTATCTCTCTCATTTCTGTCACCCTTTCTCTTATTTCAGGTGTGTTGGAGTGGTCACGGGCTCCAAATTTCCATGTTTAAGGGGAAGCTGAATTGTGGGTACAGTTAGTTGGGAAAATATTAATACCTGGAAGTATAAAAAAGTTGTTGGTAACTGGCTTGATAAGGCAGTGACCTCCAGGAATCTCCTGATTGCCCTCTGTGCCAATTCACAGCATCATGATACAAAGTGCAGGGCCAGAGGTGGAATCATGCTAAACATATGTCCTACAGCACCAGTCTTCAAAGCTTATAGCAGAGGAAAAAAATATATGGATTTGAACATAAAGAGTCTTAAGTTAGTTCATGAGTTATCAGATGTGTGAAGTTGTGAGCAGAGGATTCAGTTCACATTGATGCCTTGTCCAAACAGAAGTTTCTTCTAATCAGGAATATAGTTAACAAAGTAGCATGTGCAATTATAAAAGCACTTGTATTAGTTCCTTATGGCTGCTGGCTTTACATATTACCACAAATTTGGTGGCTTAAGACAACTAAAATTTATCCTCTTATGATTCTGGAAGCCCAAAGTCTGAAATCAGTTTCACCAGGCCCAAACCAAGGTATCACAGGGCTGCACTTCCTCCACAGGCTCTAGGGGAGAATCCATTTCTTTTCTTTTCCTAGCTTCTGCAGATGCAATCTTTGCATTCCTTCTTCCATCTTCAAAGCCAGCCACACAACATCTTCAAATCTCTCTCTGCTTCCATTGTCACATTGCCTTCTGCCTTATGTCTATAATCCTTCTCTGCCTCCCTTTTTAAGGAAAATTGTGATTGCACTTAGGGCCCACCCAGATATTCCAAGATAGTCTCCCCAATATCCTTTACTTAATCATATCTGCAGAGTCTTTACTTTATAAGATAACATTCACAGGTCCCAGGGATTAGGACATAGCCATCTTGGGTGGCCATCCTATATCAAGCACCATATACTGTCTCCTCTCCCCTTTTTTGATGTGAATTGTGCAAAATAAAATTTATTTGAATTTTTACATTTGAGAGTACAACTCTGCAGCAGATCTTCCAAAAATGAAGATATCTGTACATGACATTACATGTTTTATGCATTCCAACATATCAGATTTATTCTTAGTAATTCTGAAGCATGTTGTCTTGACATAGTCTGGTGGTTCCAGACTAAATGACCTACATAATTGAATGTCATTAATTTAAAAAATATTTAAGATTAGCTGCTGCATAAGAAAATTTGAAATACCCTGAGCTCTTACAATACATATGGAAAAGAAATATGAGGTTTCCTAAAAATACATACAAAAAACTTAAACTATCAATAACTTTTTAAAAGTTGTATCTATGTTGCTAAAGGAAAAAAAAGAATTATTTCTATTTTCTTTAAGGAAGTCACATTACAAATATGATTTATAATATATAATGTAATGAATTCTATATATAATATAAATATAATTTTATAGAAAGGTAATTAAAGAACAGGTAGCCAAAAATGTAGGAACAGATATTATAGAGATTTGTCACACATGTAATTTTAAGAATTATGTTATTTTTCTGAATTTAGGAAAATTGGTTGTAAAGAGTTAGTAAAACCTGAGGTTAGGAAAACAGTCATCTAGACTGCCAAGTCTGCCCAAGACTTCTGACACCAACTGCAGTTGAGTTAGAGTCTAACTACCAGAGGGAACAGTTCCCACAAGACTGCACTCCAGACACCAGCCACAAGTTCAGGGGTCCCCAGAACCCCCTTTACTTCAAACGAGCTTGCTACAAATTTCAGAGATCCCACAGACTTCCTCAGGTTCGATCATTCACAGAACTCAGGAAAGCACTCCACTTACAATTACAAATTTATTCTAACATAGGATATAAATTAGAATCAGCCAAAGGAAGAGATATATAAAGCAAAGTCTGAGAGGGTTCCAAATCAGAAACTTCCATATTTCTCAGGGACACATCACCCTCAAAAAGTATTGCCAACCAGGGCAGCCCATCCAAACTTCAGTGTCCAGAGTTTCAAATGGGGTTTCATTTCATGGGCTTACTTGACTGAATCAAATCAATGGCCATGTGATTGAAATCAATCTCTAGACCCCTCCTTTCCCCAGAGGTGGGGCTGAAACCACATGGCTCAAAGCATTAACCCCCTAATCAAATGGTTGGTCTTTCTGGCCTTGGCCATCCTGAGTTATCTTGTTAGTGTAAACTATCAGGCATGGTCTGAGGGACCTACCATGAATAATAAAGAACTAGAGAAACTCCAGGTGCTTAGAGGTTACCCCCCACCCCCAGCCCCAGCAGCTGGGACAAAGGCCAGACTTCTCTTTGAAGGCCAAATTCCTTCAAAGGAATACCTACACACTGGTATTTCCAACTTTCAAAAATATATAATTTGATGTGATATAACTAATTTTGTATTCTTACTTTTGTGTGTTTTTTTTTTCCTTAAAGACTCCGTGAATTGTATAAGCTCCAGGCTCCATAAAACTCTAATTCAACCCCAAACACTAGAAAGAATTCTTGAACCGTTTAGCTAAATAAGAACAGCTGAAGAACGAGGCTTTACATATGTTACGGTGTATAACTGTGACACTGGCATTCCAAAAAGGCTTTCTGGACCTACAGACACAATTCTCCTGAAGCCACAGGATTCAGGGCCCCCAGGCTGTATGGCTGATACATATCTCGGGGTGGTCTCCTGAGAGGCACCATTTTGATAAGATTTTGGTGAGGACAACTGATAGGGACTTTCCTAGTCTCTGTTGAATTCCACATTCTGTCAGAGTGAGCCAAGACCTGAAGACAGGTCCACATTCAGTCACCCGCGCTGCTGTAGGCTCTGTCGGGCAGCTGTGCCAAGTGCCGTGGTTGTTTGTGTTCAAAACACTTGTTATAGGAAAAGAAAGATGCTTCTGCTTCTTTTACTAGCCAAAAATGACTGTTAAATGAAATATTTTTGTTTTCGGTTTAAATTCGAACTACAAGCATATCTTTACCCCATACACTATGTATTTTCCTGAATCTACCTTCATTTTCTTGATATCCCACTTAAAAATAAACATTTCCCACAGGGCAATTCAATTTTAAGCAGAAAGCAAAGAAACAGTTAATAATCTAGGATAACCATTACCCAAAATAAGTTCTCCTTTTCATTCAAATGTATTTTCCTCAGATGGTATCCCAACTCCAAATATGTTAGATTGGTTAGCATGAAAATGTTTTATGCATAGCCCTCTAATTAAGGCTCAGGAAGTGGCAATCCCAGCAGATTTGTAAACGTATTCCTTTATACTAACATTGTACTATTGTTGAATTTATGGGGCTGGAGAAAGAATCAAAATAGTTGTTCACCACATATTAGTATTCACTACAGGAACCGACCTGAACTTCTTAAGTGTCTGGATATTTAAATATGTGCTTCATTTTTATCCGAAAAGTACACAAATAATTTTTTTTCCAAACTGACAATTTACTTTTACTTTTGAAATTTGATTTCTTTCTCCCTTTCTTTTGGAAGAGTTTATAACCTAAACCTAGTTATCTAAAGAATCACATTAAAATGTAACGAGAAGGATTTGAGAAATTCTTTTTTTAAATGTAGAACAAAAGCTCTTGAAGTTTCACTTTCTAGAATAAGCCAATTATATTTTATTTTTAGGTTTAATCGTTTGTCTTCCTTTTCTGTTAGAAGAAATTAATTCTGTGTTATCATAACATTTTACCCTTTTGGTTTTCATTGAACTTGGTTCATTTAGTAGTATAAACATCCGATTCTTCAGAAATCAGTCCAGAAACATGTTTCAACTTAGCAAAAGCTCTAGATATTTTGCATATTTTCTTAAATATAAAACTATATAGTTCATGTCTTCTCGCCATCTACACTAAATGTTCTTGTTTATACATGTAGACAAAGAACTCTGTTCACCAAGAAATAATGGTGTTAGGTTTTTAACTTTTTTTTCATAATGAGACTGTTTCCTCAAGCACTCAACGTCAGTCTGATAATTGGTTATTGTTCTAGTTTGCTAGCTGCCGGAATGCAACACAACAGAGATGGATTGGCTTTTAATAAAAGTGAATTTATTTTGTTAGTTCTTCAGAGAAAAGGCAGCTAACTTTCAACTGAGGTTCTTTCTTACGTGGGAGGGCACAGGGTGATCTCTGTTGGCCTTCTCTCCAGGCCTCTGGGCTCCAACGACTTTCCCCGGGGTGACTTCTTCCTGCATCTCCAAAGGCCTGGGCTGAGCTGTGAGTGCCGAGATGAGGAATGCTGAGCTGCTTGGGCTATGCTATGTCATGCTCTCTCATTTAAGCACCAGCCAATTAAGTTAAATGTCATTCATTGTAGCAGGCACACCTCCTAGCTGACTACAGATGTAATAAGCAACAGATGAGGTTCACGTACCATTGGCTCATGTCCACAGCAACAGAACTAGGTGCCTTCACCTGGCCAAGTTGACAACTGAATCTAACTACCACAGTTACCTTCTATTTCATACCTACAGTGAGCCATTTGAAGCATGGAATAATTTTTTATTTATGATTCTTTTTCTCCAATCATTTTATTCCCATTCGAACATGGGCCTTTAATATCAGTGCTGACAGGAATGTCCACATAAGATGAACTGGCCTTTGGGTCCATCATTCCAAGCCCATTCTGAGCAAAGGTTACTGATGTGGTGGTAAAACAAGTCTTCTCTAGTACATTGCCCTTGGAACTCAATGACTACCAGTAAAAGCTATAAGCAGTGCTAAATTTGATGCTAATACCAATAAAATTATTTTTCTTTGACTTATAAAAATGGTTTGGTTTTATTGTTTGAGCCAAAATATAAAAACAGTAGCATTTGCTATTAGTCATTTAGTGAATTCTCTGGAATGGCTGTTCTTTTTATCATTATCAGAGACAGATGATCATGGACCTTCATATAACACTGAACATCCTTCTGATGGTCTTCTCCAATGCCTCTTGGCATTCTTCTTTCCCCTTTACCATCCACTGCTGCCCTAAAGTGTAGCTTCCATCACTGCTTCTCAACATTAACAATGGGGATGTGGTCAGCCATCAGCCCACTGAGATCGGTGATTGTGGCCACATTTCACTCTAACTATCAGTCACACTGAGATGAGAAACACCTCCCTAGATCAAAAAAGAAGACAACCAGGCTCCATGTTTTCAGTAGCTTCCCTAATAGAAAATACATAGTTTTTACTCTTGAGCACTACACTTCTTCCACCTTCTTCTCTCTAGGAATTTGGAGAAAAGCTCTGGAGTGGCTGTGAGGAGATAATAAGAATACAATCACTCAGAGTGCCACACACAAAAAGTCTCTCATCCACCACAAAGGGTTGATGGCCTAGCAAGTGACCTCTTAATCTCTCTACTTTTGAGCCACTTTCCCTTTTATTCTAGTCCTTTTAGTCCAGTAAGTTAAGGGCATGTGTGGTTCTCAGTTGTTTAGGTCACTTTTCTTAGGGCACCAGTTGTCTGTACCAATACTTCTTTTTACTTTTCAAAGAAGTTCATCAGATCCTTGTGTAAACAAAGCCATTAGCAGTGTGACCAGCAGCTGGTCATGCCATGGTGTACCTGATTTCACAGCAATGTGTAATTTCCATCTTTATTCTACCCTTGCATATTTTGTCCTCAAAATATGTATATGATGTGTTAGGACTATTTGTTCCCTATCTTGGAAGGATTAAATTCATTCTATTGTTTGCTGCTCATCTCTCTCTTACAAAAATAGCATAAGGCTTTTCTTTGCAATTACAAACTCTTCCCTGTGCTTAATGAATGCCAATTTTATATCCATCCTCTTTACCTAAATAAGCTAGTTTCCATGTTATCACTCCAACAAATTCCTCATCCTGGCTTTAAAAACACTTCCCAAGCTCCCATTCCTGCTCTATCGCTGTCCATCTTGTTTCTCCCATCCTATCTACCTGATCTCTCCTCTTCCTGAGTGTGCCTTTTCTCCCACTCTACTCCAAACCATTGCTCATCCTGTCTCTCCATCCTGAGTGTCTTTCATTCCCTCTCCTCTCCCCCGTTAGTCTCTAAGCTCTATCCTGGGTCCTTCCTTTCTCCTTCAGGAGACCTTTCTTAACTACTTCTGATGATTTTTATTTCATTCTTTCTAAATGGGTCTATAACTTATTTCTGGAAATTCTCACTAGATTCTTTATTTTCTAAATTTTTTTTATCTGTCTGGAAAATTACACAATTTGGAGAATGGAGCCATAATTTAAGCTTCCCCTCCTTGTCTCCCTTAGAATTAGCACAGGACCTTCCCTTGGAAGGCATTAAATAGGGATTTGTTGAGTAAATGACTTGCAGTATCTGGTTCTGGAATCTCCTGTGTTGCAAATGGACATTTGCCTGATGTGCAAGAGGCAGCTTGTACTTTACCCCAGGCTGGAGGGGGTGGGAAGCTTGTGAACAGCAGTTGCTGATTCAGTCGAATGCTTGACACGCTTGGAATTTGTCTGCTGGAGGGAGAGCTGCAGTTCAATGATATTCTTGTTTGATATTTTGAAACACTATGTGTTGGGGATTGAATGATGTACTCCCCAGAAGTCATGTTCAAGTCTTAATCCATGTTCTTGTGGCTATGACCCCTTTGTAAATAGGAACTTTGAAAACATTATTCTTAGTTAAGGCATGAACATGGTTGTGAGTAGGACCTTTAAAGATCCTACTTAGATGAGCCAAATTGAATCCGAGTGGGCCTTATCCACATGACTGGAGGCCTTATAAAGAGGAAATTCTGAGATAGTCAGTAGAGTCAATAGAGGCCAGAAGCCAGAGAGAGCAGAGAAAGCACCAGGTGTCAAAGGATCACCATCATCAGAATGCCACCAAGGTTAGAAAAGGCATGGCCTTGCCGCATCTTGATTTTGGACAGCTAGTCTTCAAAACCATGTGATAATAAGTGCTTGCTGTTTAAGCCAACCCATTATGTGGTATTTGTCATAGTAGCCCAGGAAAATTAAGACATTATGTGTCTACTAACTCTCCTGTAAAGTATTGTTCGGTGTCTCATCTTTCACCAAAATGTCATCAAAATCAACTTCTTAATTGCACTTATTATCCATAGGAATTAGACCTTTCATTTGCATGACATGTAAATATTACAAAGCATTTTAATATATATACTTGCATTCGAACCACCAAATAACCCTATGAGGTATGAAGAACAAGTGATATTGAAAGATTAGATGAATTGCCTTAGGTTACAGTTTTCTGTTTGTCCTCTTTCCTGTTATTATCATCATTAAAGATTTAACAGTTCTCTCATCTTCCAAAACCTTCTGTTTTTTTCTTGTTTCCCATAAGGTAGCCATGCTTTAATGAAATTTTTTTCTGGCCTAGTGGTTAAAAAAAAAAAAGATTCTATTAATGGCTGAAAGAGTAAATATTTTTGACTTTGTGGACCATATAGTCTCTGTAGCAACACTCAACTCTGCCATTGCAGCAGAGGCCATAGGACAAAACATAAATGAATAAGCGTAGTTAGCTCCATTCCAACACAATTTTTATGTTCATTGAAATTTGAATTTTATGTAAGTTTCATATGCCGTGAAATATTATTTTGATTTTCTTCAATTATTTCAAAGTGTAGAGACCATCATTAGCTTGCAGGCCTTACAAAAGTAGGCAACTGGCTAGTTTTGGCCTGTCGGCCATAGTTTGCTCACCCCTATTATAATATATTAAAGTACTACCCAGATATCAGCCAGGGTCCTTTAAATTTAAGTAAAATTGGCTTAAGCCCAGTTCTGTGGTTTGTGGGATTTCAACGCTGTCCCTAAGGTTCCTGCCTGTTCTTGGTGGGCCTCTGCTTTCCTGACCTCCTCAGCCTCCTGGGTCCTTCTTCCTTATTTCTGGCCTCTCTTTTACACCATGGATCCCTACCCATGGAAGTCTTCTGGAACAAAACAAACTTTACTTAATATTTCAGAGGAGAAGTTTGTCATAGAAAATGCAAACACTGCGCAATTGAACTAGGACATTGCTCTTTTTAAGAGTCTTCTTATCACTTCACTACTGGGTCTTATTTTAAATAAAGATTACATCCTTTTTTAGAAAGCTAGTACAACCTTTTACCAAAGCAATAAAATTTCTTCCTTTTTGTTGTTGTGCATTCATTCATTCAACTTTTATTTATTGAATGTCTAATACAATATTGTCCAAAGACACTTTCTGCGATGATGAAAATGTTCTATACCTGTACTGTTCACATAGTAGCCACTAGCCCCACGTGGCTGTTGAACATTTGAAATGTTAATAGTGAGACTAAGGAACTAAATTTTACATGTGCTTAATTTTAAATGATTTAAATGTAAATAACCACCTGTGTCTATCCTAGAGCTACCACTGTGGACAGCACAGGTCTCAAGAGTGCAGGGTACTTAGATGCCCTAAGAGGCTTTGTTAATTAGTACTCCATTCCTAAAACTCAGGACAAGTTTAGGACTGGGCTTTCACTGCACCATGCAGAATTTAATTAAAGCTCCTTGATTAAACATGTTTGCATTATAGTCAATAGCTTTCACATATTTCACTCCTGTCAGGTAAATGTAGATAGTCCCTGGTTTTAAAGGTTCATTTCTATTTTTCCACTTCAGTTATACACAAATGCAAAAGGTCTCCCACCCCCAACCCCCCAGGGCACATTCCTCACACAAAGCACATCTTTGGCCCTGTGTCGAAATTCTATATCTATTCCAGCTGTTTCTTCACCAAGAACATAGATACAACAGCTGGTCTTTGTTCTTAATGCCTCTCTATTTAAGCTAAATATTTCATCTTAAATACTATTTTAATATGTTAACATGGAGATGATCCATATGGAAACTATCTCTGAAAAAATATGTATGGTTTGTACACAAGAGGATTCATCTAGCTGTATTAGGAAAGCTGTGACATAGTATTAGAGCATTTCTCAAAAATGTTGATGAGTGTTTTCCTTAATCACTATATAAAAACAGTTCCATGGGTTGTGAAGCCAAACTTTTGGCAGCCCCCAGGGAAATAATTAACCTGTGTATGAGAGCAAAGCTGGAAAATTAGTCCCAGTCCACTTGCTATAACCTGCCAGAAAGTGTAATTTTCAAACGTGTAGATGTTGGGAAAGCCTGTATCTACAACCTTAGAAGCTAAATTAATGTTGGGATTTACCCCAATATTATGGGTCAAAAGCAAGAGGGTATCTAAGAGCGATTTTTTTCTGGGCCAATGCATTTGGGAGACCAACTCCCTAACTGCTAGTGTATGCTCATAAAGTGGTAGAGGGAGAGGGTGCTTATACTCTTTAAGATACGAAACACAGATAACTACTTTCCAGGATTCTTGGAAAGATTAAGAGAGGGGTTGAACGTAAAACTACAGTTTGGACTCTGTCATATAATAATTACGTGGATTTTGAGACTCAAGTCCCTAGGGAAGTGCCACATCTAATGGAGCCTTCTCCCAGGGATGCTATGACAAGACAACCTACCTTCATGGAAGAGAGATGTCCCAAAGGGGTTGTGAGACAAGGCATAGGTGAGAACTATTTTTGTACAAGCTGCTCCAAATAGTGTCATGAGCAGTAGCAAATAGAATGCTTCTCTACTGTGAGCATTATAAACCAAGAGCACAAAAAATTCTTACAGAGAATGTTCCAGGAAACATCAGCTCAAATTAAAAACCACAAAATGCATGAAGAAATAAACCACCATAACCAAGTCAGTAGAAATAATAACCTGAAAAATGAGATTTACAAAGATTGCAAAGATTGGATATTGGAAATGTCTGGGATGAGAATATAAAATAAGTATTCTAATATACTTAAAAATATAAAAAAGAAATGAAAATGTGAGTGGGATCAAGGAATTTACAAAATGAACAAACACATTAAAAATGAAATTTATAGATGTAAATAAATATATAGTGATTGAAATTAGAAATGCCATAGGTAAGTTAAACTTATCTAATTTGGCAGGTAAACCTTGCCAAAAGATTTATGAACTGAAAGCTAGAGCTAAGGGAGAAACGAGATAGAAAATATGAAAGAAGGAATTGTAGTAAAGACATTTAATTATATTCAATTCAGAGTTTCAGAAAAAGGTAATAGAGACAATTGAGGAAAGACAGTATTCAAGAAGACACTGAAAATTTTTGAGAATTAATGAAAGAAAAGACTCGAATTCTCAGATTCAGGAAACCCAAACAAACTTCAAACCAGATAAATAAAAAGTGTTTTTCCTTAAACATGTTGATGTGAAGGGACAGATAATTTTGTAAAAGAAGACAGGAAAAAAGAGAGGTTATACTACAAATTAGACCTACAGATAACTTCTCAACAACATCAATGGAAATTAGAAAACAGTGGAATAATATCTTCAAAGTGCTGACAGAAAACAGCTATCAACTTATAACTGTATGCTTACAGTAACTATCTCCTGAGAATGAGAACAAAATAAATTTTCAAACAAATGAAAGCCAGAATGTTTGTTACAAGTTCTTTATATAGTCTACAAATACATGTAATATCAAATATACAAGATCATTTATAAATCATCCTCAATGAACATATATGTAAAATATATTTAACAAAGCTATCACTCATGGGTGTAACACTGAGACAAAAGGTGCTCTTACATTTTAAATTTCTATGGTCATTGCCTAGTTTCCTCCCCTAGGATAATGACCAATAAATATTTGTTGATTGGCTGAATAATTGACATAATTTCATATTTTTCCATCAATTTGACTCTTCCTATTTTGGTATCCATTTAAGAATGTCATTTCCTAAAGCTAGCAAACATATCAGCAAATATGTCATTATTTACAAGTGGCTAAATTGGCTTAACTAAGCTGGAG
Source organism: Tamandua tetradactyla (assembly GCF_023851605.1). Lineage (NCBI taxonomy): Eukaryota > Metazoa > Chordata > Mammalia > Pilosa > Myrmecophagidae > Tamandua > Tamandua tetradactyla. Next base: position 136,160,404 of record NC_135331.1, read on the forward strand.
AATTGGCTTAAGTAAATAGGGCTGTTCTAAACAAATTTGGCCTCAGTTTACATTGTAAGATAACTGATAGTAAGTAGTGGGGAAAGGAGAGATTTCAAATCCCACCTCAAAGATGAGCGCCTCATTTCCAGTTCCACAAAGGTCGGTAAATATCCACTGAGGCAGTGAGGCTGCAAGGGTAGTTCAGTGGTAGAATTCTCGCCTGCCATGCGGGAAACCAGGGTTCGATTCCTGGTCCATGCACTTACCCCCAAAAACAAACAAGCAAAACAAACAGAAAAATTCAACAAATGGTGCTGCAATAACAGGATACTCACATGAAAAAATAATGAAATGTGACGCCACCACACAGCATCCAAAAAAAAAAAAAGAAAGATATCCATGGCAGCATAGTATCTGGGTACTGCTTTAACAGGGGGAGCAAAGGAGAACTTTGGGCATAAGCTCACACATTTGGGCATAAGCTCACACAAGGGTTTAAAGAATGAGGGAGGGTGTCGTAGAAAGAACACTGCCTGGTGATCAGGAGAACCTGGTTCTAGGCCTACCTCTTTACGGCTCTGAGTGGATCACTTTGACATTGAGTCTTAATTTTTCATCTGCGAACTGTGGACCTTGAAAGAGATGGTCTCAAGGTGGTCTGATACCTTGGTCATTCTGTAATATTCTACATAAGAATGATTTTGGCAATCACTCTTCTATTCCCATTAACAAAAGAGTTATTGCTATTGTTGTTCCCATTAAAAATATCTTTTGGCTGTGTCCTCATAAGTACTATTATTGGGGCCAACCTACCCTTTACATACAATAGACACGAAGCCCATGATACTTTTAGAGACCCATGAAAATGTTTTTGTTTTAATTTATTTTTAAAAATGAATATAATAATCATGAAAATATAATAATGAGTCCAACCTTGATTATATTTGTCTTTCTACCAACTCACAGTCATAAAATCTAATTTTTAATATGTTTTTATGGAGGAAGGGATCCATGAGTCACAATGCACCCAGATCCACTATAGGTGTTGATGCACAGGAATTTATACAAGTTCATATTAGGAGAAACTATAATGATCTCTGCATTCTGGACATAATAATTGGTACTTTGTGGTAGCACTTAGAAATAAAGTTACATTTTGAGAGTTAAACTAGTAAATTCAACATAAGGAATAAAATCAATAATTTGCAAAAACCACCTTAAAATACAGGAAGCCTCACAGGTTGAAACCAGGAAGAGCAAAATTTGGATAAGTGTGAAATTAATATAATAATTATTGAGAATTTATGGGTGCTGGTTTGAAATGATGTATGTACCCTAGAAAAGCCAAGTTTTAATCCTAATCCCATTTTGTAGAGGCTTTTGTTTCTTCTAATCCCTATTCAGCATTGCATGTTTGAAACTGTAACTAGATCATCTCCCTGGAGATGTGATTTAATCAAGAGTGGCTGTTAAACTGGCTTAAGTAAAGGCATGTCTCCACACATTTGGGTGGGTCTTGATTAGTTTTGGAGTCCTATAAATGAGGAAACATTTTGGAGAATGAGAGAAATTTGGAGCGAGCAGAGAATGCTGCAGCACCATGAAGCAGAGAGTCCACCAGCCAACAACCTTTGGAAATGAAGAAGGAAAACACCTCCCGGGGAGCTTCATGAAAACGGAAGCCAGGAGAGAAAGTTTAGCAGATGACGCTGTGTTCTCCATGTGCCCTTTCAGATGAGAGAGGAGCCCTGACTGTGTACACTGTGTGCCTTTCCAGATGAGAGAGAAACTCTGTGTTTGCCATGTGCCCTTCTACTTGAGAAACCCTGAACTTCATCAACCTTCTTGAACCATGGTATCTTTCTCTGGATGCCTTAGATTGGACATTTCCATAGACTTGTTTTAATTGGGACATTTTCTCAGTCTTAGAACTGTAAACTAGCAACTTATTAAATTCACCTTTTTAAAAGCCATTCTGTTTCTGATATATTGCATTCCAGCAGCTAGCAAACTAGAACATTATGACATACCAAGTGCTGTACTAAGTGTGCAATATGCATTATTGCAATTATTATTGTTAATCTCATTTTATAGAGAAGGATACTGAGTCTGATAAAGTTAGATTAACTTGATGAATGTCTCACATTTAGTAAGTGGCAGAAATCAGATTTGAACATAAAGTTTGACTTGGAAAATGCAATAATACTCCCAACAAGACCCCTCATCTTGAGAAAGAACACTAAAACTCCCATGGTGTTTGCAGAGCTGAGCCAAGGCAGAGTGATTCTGCATGAAGCACTGGAAAAAGGGGACAAGGTAACTCAGATGGATTAAACTAAACATGCAAGATAAATCTCTAAGGCTAATACATGAAAATCTAGTTTATTTCATAACCAAGTATTATACGAAGCCATCTTAAACAAGATACAAACCAGTGGAACTCAGTAACTCTGCAAATCACTATGATTTTCAGGTAAGAAGTAATTGTCAGTGGGTCTTTCATGAGGAATTCTGGAAATTTTTTTATTTATTAACAGGTTGATGAAGTTATTGAAATACAAACGGGAAAGACTGTGCATTCATGAAGTCTAAGCTTTCAAAGAGAATGAAAAAAAAAACATTGAAATTAGTGAAAAGGAATATAAAGAAGTGACCATTTCAACAAGACTGACAGGAATCACAAAGAGAGGATCAGCAAATGATGAGATATCTGGACTGAAATTGAGGCCAACAAAAAGTTCCTTTAGCCATGCTATACTAAGGGCCTTTTGTAATTCCTGGTGAAATTGCATTGGGACTTATTATCTCTCCAAATAGTGTTTATAGTTTGTAGTAAATAACTATGCTCAAGTTAATTTAGAGTAATTTGTTTATAGTCTTTTTCCATATGGCTGCCATTAAGTTATTCTCAATTATTGCCTTTTATGAATCTTTATTAAGGGTTGAATTAATAAGCTTCTCTAGATTTAAGTGTCTACATCAGATTGCTCCCAACTGGTGCTTGATCATCTTTAAGTTCTGCTAACTGGGTCAGCAGAACAGGTTAGATGCTTTCCTCAATGAATGCCACCTTAACCAGGTTTATTCTTTTCTGGGTGTGTGATGTATGTTACTAAAGAACTTGACAGTATTTTTTCAATACCATCCATAGAAGGAAGACATATGGTCTGGCAAATGTTAACGTTTTGGACACTAAATAAAGAATCTCTATGGCTGGGTGAAATGAATGAAATATAATTGTATCTGGCCCTCTTATTTATTTGCGTATTCATTTATTTATTTTTTATTTCTATTTTTATTTTGAGCATGGGCAGGCTCCGGGAAATGAACCCAGGTCTCCAGCATGGCAGGTGAGAATTCTACCACTGAGCCACTGTTGCACTGCCCTGTATTCATTTATTTTTATTGTGAAAAATAAGTATATACAAAAATAATAATAGATTTCGAAGCATACCACCACAATTGGTTGTAAAACAGATTTTAGAGCTTAAAATGGGTTAAAGTCCACAATTTTAGGTTTTTCCTTCTAGCTGCTCCAAAACACTGGAGACTAAACAAAATATCAATATAATGAATCAGTAGTTATACTCATTTATTAAATCTTATCTTCTCTGTTATAACTCTACCTTCTCTTTTGATCTTTCTTCCAACCTTTAGGGGTATTTGGACTATGCCAATCTAACTTTTTCATGTTGGAAAGGCTGTCAGTAATATGGATGGGGATAGAATTAGCTGATGTTCTGGAGAGCTAAGTTCCTCTGGATTTCAGGACTTAGCTGGCTTAGGAACCCATCTGGATGTTTTAAGTAAAGTAAAGGTTTACTTTACTTTGGAAAGTAATCATAGTTCATGGAACCTTTGCAGAATCTCAGATAAAGCCCTAGGTGTTCTTTAGGGTTGCAGGAATGGTTTTGTTTGGGGTTTGGCAAACCATGATTGAAGCAATATCTAGCTGAAGCTTGCATAAGAGTAGCCTCCAGAGTAACCTCTTGACTCTATTTGAACTCTCTCAGTCATTGATACTTTATTATAATGCTTTACCCACTTTTGGTCAGGAAGGCATTGTTGATTCCACAGTGCCAGGGCCAGGCTTATCCCTGGGAGTCATATCCCACATTTCTAGAGAGACTTTCACCCCCAGATGTCATGCCCACATTGGGCGAGGGTAATGGTTTCACTTGTAGAGTTGGGCTTAGAGAGAGTGATGCCACATCTGAGCAAAAAAAGAGGTCTTCTGATAGTATCTCTTAGTCATAACTATAGGTAGGTTTAGCTTCTTTGCTACACAAATTAGCTTCCCAAGGGCAAGCCACAAGATCAAGGGCTTGGCTTATTGACTTGGGAATCCCTAATGTTCAAGACAGTATCAGGGGTTTCCCAGGTGGTCGAGTTTAATAGGTCCATATTTTTTCTCCCATCCCTCAAGGAACTTTGCCAATAGTTTTTAATTATATGCTCAAAATACTCTGGGATGTATCTAGGCATTACACTAAGCTAAACAGAATTTCAAGCAGCCCTCATTCCCATTCTGGGTTCCCTATATTTGGATTGTTTAAATAATCTATCCAGACAGGTTGAGTTAGGTTATGTGTGATGGAAAATTTAGGTTCTGGACAAAATAAAGCTCTCTTCCTTTGATCTCATAGAGTAGGTGAAGTTCTAAAATACAGACAATGTCTTCCTTACCCCTGTATTCTGATTTACCTTAGTTGCAACCTGATCGGTTTCATTCTTATCTCTAATTGTAGCCTGATCTCTTTTACAATTTCTTTAACAGTTGCTGTATGCATCAATGTTGTTCTTCAGAACTGCAGAACTCCTACTCTGAGTCTCAAGTGTCACAGAGATACCCAAAGTTCCAGGAAAATACCAGATTATATATATATAGCACAGCCTCTCAAAATGGAGAAATAACAATTTACCGCTTCAGATTAAATGTGCCGGCTGTAAGAGCTTACAATCTAGGCCCCAATTTTCTTATAAGAATTTTCTAAATGAGACTATAAATTATTTGCTCTTTTGTTTCTTGCTTATTTTGTATAACATAATGTCCCACAGATTCATTCACAACTTGCATGCCTCACAGCTTCGTTCCTTTCTGTAGCAGCACAATATTTGATCATATGTATGCGACATTGTTCGCATTCTACCACTCAGTGTATCCTTCGGTTACCTCCATCCATTGGGCATCATGTATATCCAAAGTCAACAGTCCATCAACACATTCAATTTTCAACACTCCCAAGAGAAAAATAACCAATAAACACACCCTCACCAAATAGAAAATCCAAACCTCCCTTAACTCTTGTCCCTCCCCCATTATTTGCCCCCAGTGTTTCTGTGGTACTGTTGATGTCTTCCTATTAAGCATAGCTCACAGTATGCAATAGTAGTTTTTCCCCCATACCCTGATATTACCCATTCTTTTTACAAGATTCATACCTTTGAAATAGTTTATGCAAGAACTAATTTATATTTGTAGTGTTAATGGGTGGGATACATGGCTCCATAAAACCCCTTTCAATCATGTTCACCTTCAATATGGCAATATTACTTATAGACCCACTAATGAACTGCCTTCACTTTTATCCATTCCATTATATTTAAGTTCAACCTCATTAGCTAACCATTTACCCATCCCTAGCTTTTATTTATTGCTACGTCCCTTATATTATGTATTATGAGCCTCTGAAATTACCTTTACCACGATCATAAAACGAAATCATACAGTATCTATCATTTTGTGAGGCTGGTTTATTTCACTCAGTATTATGTCCTCAAGTTTCATCCATTTTGTCATGTGCTTCAGGACATCATTTCATCTTACTGTTGCATAATATTCCATCGTATGTATATAACACATTTTGTTAATCCACTCATCTGTTGATGGGCACTTGGATTGTTTCCATCTTTTGGCAATTGGGCATAATGCTGCTATGAACATTGGTGTGTAAATGTCTATTTGTGTCACTGCTTTCAACTCTTCTGGGCATATACTGAGTTGGTATATTGCCAGGTCATAGGGCAATTCGATATTTAGTTTTCTAAGGAACTGCCAGACTCTTCCACAGCGACTGTACCATTATATGTTCTCACCAGCAGTACATAAGTGTTCCAATTTCTCCACATCCTCTCCAACATTTGTAGTTTCCTATTTGTTTAATAATAGCTATTCTTATAGCTGTGAGGTGGTAGCTCATTGTAGTCTTCATCTACATTTCTCTTATAGCTAATGAAAATGAGCACCTCTTCATGTGCTTTTTAGCCATCTGTGTTTGCTCTTTGGAAAGATGCCTCTTCATATTATAATTGCCTATTCATTTTATAATTGATTTGTTTATTCTTCTGTTGTTGAGTTTTATGATTCCTTTATGTATACAGGATATTAAACCTTTATCTGATATGTGATTTCCAAATATTTTGTCTTATTGGGTTGTCTGCCTCTTCACCTTTTTGACTCTGGCCCTCTTCTTTTGCCGTGGGAGAAAGTTAGGGAGGACAGAGCAGAGTTTTGGATATACTCCTTTCACTGCTGGTCAGTGAGGGAAAGTTTAAGAATGCACCACAGAAAAGTAGGCTATGAATACACTCAGCAGCTTGAAATCAGGATTATTAGTTGACTCAAAATAAGAGTCAAAATATTTAGATAAGAGGAATATGAATTGCTGCTTAAAGCCAGATGGAGATGTGGAGATTGGGAGAGAAAACAAGTTTCTTGTGGTGCAATGTGTGTGTTTTTAGGCGATATTTTAGGTGACAGTGATCCCAAGCTGGATTGGAAGATATCACCAGTGTGCTTCCTGTCCACATCATAGAACATAGAGTTCAGTTTTCCCTTCCAGCTCCTACTTTCCCTCCAAGATCAGTAGATCCAGAGAGCAGTTTACTCACTTGTCCTCTGCAGAGCCAGGGGAAACCTGGAGAAGGAGCAAAGCCTGGCACCAGGAAATGGGAAATTTAAAAGACCTCACAGCTGAAATAGACCTTGATCATTTCTTTAAGGAGGGGCACTGCCTCAGTTTCCTTTCTGTAAAACAGTGATAATAAAAGCACTTGACTCTGAAGGTTGTTGTCAGTTGAGATATGTATAGAAGGCACTAGGGAAAAGCCCTAGTACATTATAGCTGCTTAAGAAGGGTTGCTATTGGTATCATCCGCACGACATTTTACAGATGAAGAAACAGGCTGCAAGAGAGACTACGTAACTATCTGGGTCTTATATAGTGGGCAATCGGCCCAGCAGGGCTCAAACCCAGGTCTGATTGACCCCAGAATCCACAAACTCAGCACCATGACACATTCTCTGGTGCAACAGAGGGCATTCCTCTTTTGTGAGGCTACACTGAGGCTTCTCTGATTTAACATTTTTTTTTTTCTTTTTGCATGGGCAGGCACCAGTAATCGAACCCAGGGCCCCGGCATGGCAGGCAAGAACTCTGCCATTGAGCCACCATCGCACCACCCTCTGATTTAGCTTTTGAACCCCACCTTCCTTTGTTCCAATTCCGTGCTCACCAAGCCACCTTCTGATGCCATCCCAGAATCCTGCTATCAGAGTGAGCACTCTGGGAGGCACAAATATACGACCAGCCATTGGGAAGGAATATTCCTGACTAAGGATTAACAAATCAACCTGTGGTTAGTACATAAGAGTTTTCTTGTTACTGTTGTCTTGTTTTGCTTCTGTTTGTTTTTCAGATCACTCAAGCCTGATATTTCTGAGAACACAGCCTGATATTTCTAAGAACATTCCCCTCTGATCTGGTCAACTTTTCTACCTCTTCTCTCTCAACCTGTCTCAGGGATCATGGAATTCTTCTAACAAGGTCCTAATTTATTTTGCTATGTCATTCTATGGCCTTTATACAGGTCAATATTAATGTTCCACTTGACACTGAAATAATTCTCCAACCTCAACAGCTGTCCTTCCACTCCAATGAAGATTTTAAAATCTGGTCATTATTCTTGATTTCTCACACTTTAAAATTTCTCTTTATTGTTCATAAGAAACCAGAGACTTATTCCTGAGCAAAGGTGAAGTGGAAGTAAAGGAAGACCTCTATAGAAATTCTCCAACTTTTGGTGAGGAAATACTAGTATAGGGTTAAATTATGTGATTTATTTATTTTTTCCCGGTTGGTGGGAATATTGGAAATTGCTATCTTTACTCTGTGGCACTAAAGTAACTGTTTTTTTCTTGCACACTTAAGTTTGGGCCTCACCAGGGGTGTGTGGGTAAAATGAAAGCAGCAGGTCTTGCTCAGGAGAGAGGCTGCTCTGTATCTTGGGTTGCCCCAACTTCATGCGGTACTTCTTGGCCATCTCTTGGAGCTCAGTGCCTTTTTTCAGAAAAGGTTTTCATTCCTTTTTGGGGGAAAAAGCAGGTATTCTTTGCCAGTTGGTTCCATCACTGTACCTGACAATGATAAATACTACATAAATGTTTGTGGAATTAACAAAATCCCTTTGCAGGTAAATGAAAGAAAAAATATTCACCTAATCTGTTATAAAATATGGCAATAGGCAGTTGTGCCCGAATAGCAATGAATTTAAAAGTCCAATCTTTTTAAGAAAATAAATGAAGTTATTTTCACCATATAATGTTCATTGTTCACTAGAAGATTCCTTTAAGGACTGAACATTGGTTCATCTGAAATAACACAGAAAAATATACATTAGCACAACTTTTAATACGTCTTCTTCCTATGGCCTGTATCTTAATTTCCAGCCACATACGGTGGCTTCTTGTTCCTAAATGTGCCATCCAGTTCATGTCCCTGTGCCTTTGCATTCCCTCTGCTCAGAATGCCCTCCAATGCACTCCACCTATTGAAATGCTACTTGAATTTCCCAAGCCCTTTTTGAGTATCAATATTCAAATGGTCCCTTCTATTAACAGATTTGATCATCTCCTGCCTATCAGCAACTTTTTTTTATGTTAATTATGAACACATTTTCTGCTCCTAATTATAAGCTCAAGGAGTAAAGGGGCCATGGCCAGACTGTCCTTCTCCTTGCTATTTGCCTAATGACCGGTCTTACATAGAGAATTCTCACACTTCCCCCTAAGTAGCCCCCCTACACGTGAATGTATGCCTTCCGACTGCTTTAGGTTTGGGTTTCTTTGCATCTTTGTTTTATCTTAAAAATTCACATGAACCTTGCATTAAATTCTATCATATGGGATAGCAATTTTAATATTAAGATGTCTTTATCGATTAGAGAGTAAAACTGATATTTCAGAAACTGCCCCACTGTTCATGCTTTTGCCAGTTAGACCTAGCACATGGCCCTGGGGATACATGTTTTCTCAGTTAAAAGGGATACAAGCGGGAGCTTTAAAATGTCTTTTGCATGGAATTAAGTATAATACTTGCAGTATTTCTTTACCAAATGCTAAATAATTGAGAGAATAAAGTCAAAACAGAGGCAGCCTGTCATTAAGAAGCTTAGAACAACATGTCAGAGAACCTTTTTAAAATAGTATAAGGCTCCCAAAGCGCACTGCATCACAGGTGCTAGTGTTAACAGCCCCCTCCCCCCCCACCTCTGGTCCTCATATCAACTTGCAAAGTGGTTATGTTAATACGCTTGCAGGCAGGTTGCAGTGAAAGCCACAAATGCAGAATCCCACGAAAGGAAAAGTGGTCCTTTGATTGACATTTTGGCAGATATTTTAGTCTCAGAACCTCTGTACCCATGCTTATTTTCAAGGCTGTGTTAGAATAAAAACCGAAAGGACTATATGAGTAACTGATGCCAGGTGTTAATGTGCTCATCTGGCTGCTAAAGAGATATAATTCAGTGTTAATGGACAAGACGAACAGAAATTTTGAAAATGGTCCAGGACAATACAAGATTAATAAAAAGCCTTAGTAAATAAAGAAATTCCTGAATTTGAACATGTAAATAAATAAAAAAACTCCTCACATTCACTCTTCATTAAAATTAATACTAATGTGTACTTGAAGAAATTTCCTAAATAACATTCCTGTGGGTCCAACAATGCTGAATTATCCCCTAAGTAAATATCTCCATCATTATATAATAATAAAGGACAGCATAATAGAGATCTCTCTGGACTCTGTGTGGGGAAATGTGTTCATTCGAGAACCAAATGCTTTTCGTTATGATCTCCAACTACAATCAAATCTATAATGGCAAAGTACATTTTTAACCAAACTACGCTACTAGAGCAGAGACCTGACCTCTTCCCTTTATATCCTCTAAATATCCTAGTAAGATCCTTGTTACTATCTGTTAAATGGAGAAAGGAAACAGCCACAGAATGAACAATCACCTGATGAAAATTTCTATCTTCTATCCATTCTGCCTCCCTATAGCTCTTTCCATCCTCTTTTGCAGCCTGGTATACTTGGTCCAGGTGTGGAAAGAATGCTTCTATATTTTCCTTGTCTCTCCTCAAATATTTGCTGATATTTCTTCTTCCTTACTTGCTCACAATACCAGAAACAAATCATGTTTTTCTCTAGCATGGCTTTGACAGTATAACGGAATGCCTGGCATCCACTGCTCCTTTCTTTAACACTGAGCTGCAGCTGAACCGTTCCTTGAATCTGGGTTCTCTGAAATGTCCATTCTGTCATTTATGGCTTGGCTGTCTCTCTAGTGTTGTCCTTATTCTGAGTGTTTTCTGTTGCACTTGGCAGGTATTTTATAGATGTGGTAAAATCACTGAACTGAAGAATCTCTGCTTGCCTGCTGCTCCCTCAAGGCAAACAATGTCCAGAGAAGCGACTCATCGTGGATCAGATGATTATTTCAGTCACATTGTGTTGGTGAACTCAGGTTTAATCAACTTCACCACAGAAGTAATTCACAGTGGATCCCTTTTGTTTTACTTATGAATGAATACACACAGGAAGCTCATTTAGCCCCCACCTTTCCTCTTCGGCTGCCATGTTAAACATCAATTTTATTTTCTCTCATCATAAAAAGTGAAATCAATATCTAACATGGCAAGTATATTTGCTCATATCTTTTCATTCAGATTATCTGTCAAATTTTAAGCACTTCACTTTGTGTTTATTTTTAGGACTAGGTTTGTGAGTTTATAGATTTAAATGTCAGTAAAGGTAGGCACTAATTGCGCATGAAGCTTGTTTAAATCTTAAAGTGAGAGTAAGTTATACCCCATACATGGAAGGATTGCATTATCTTATTGTTATGATTCACTCAGTCATAAGTTAATTTGTACATTATTCACTTGACATGTGTTAATGGAACATTTAGTATTTTTTCAGAGACCTGAAAAGTAAAAGGTTAGGCAATGATATACAACAGGGTTTTAAACTCTAAAACTCCATAAAAATATTAATCTGAAAGTGCTTTTTGGTTATTTTATTCATTCATTTACAAAATGTTAGGTTCCTACTGCATGTCGCTCAAGCTCTGGGGTAAGAACTGTGGATTCACTGACAGATGGGAACTGGCCTCCACTCTCTAGGAGCTCATAGTTTAACGGGAAGAACAAGCGGACGTGGAAAAAGAGAGAATTGGTAAAGGTGTCATAGATGGAGTTACCTCATCCATGGGAACTTCATGGCAAGTCCATGGTTCCCTCTTCATGGGCTCCATGGTGGGGACAGAGGAGGCAGAAACCAGAGACAAGAGAAATTTCAGTTCTGAAGCGGCTGGGGGTGGTGTGGGGGATGGAGGTGGGGGAGGAGGAGGTGTTTGGGAATGTAGAAAAATTATAGTGCTGGAACAGAGATAATAAAAAAGGGAAAAAAATTGAGGAAGGCTAAGATTTGAAAGGCCATTTGGACCATACAGTGCCTAGACTTCATCCTTCAGTCATGGGAAATGGCTGGAGATATTTACTGAAAAGTTTAGGAAGTGAAAGGGTGAGAAAGATAAAAGGTAGACCAGGAAATTTAAAGTGGGCGAGTTTATTTCTGCGCTCCTGGGTAGAGCTCACCGAACCCAAGATGGAGGGAGATGAGTCCGCGCCTGGGTTTCGGAGCAGGCAGCTTTTAAGGATGGAGGTCAGGTGACATCAGAAAGGGGCAGTTCATTAGTTCCAAAGTCAGGTTGGGAGGGGTGACAGCCTCCGCAGCTCCAGTTGCAGTGCCCTTCCCCGTTCCCCCGAACTTACATTCCAGCCTTTTTGTGATAATAGGATGCCGAGATCTTTCTGGCTACTTCCTGCTGTAATGGGGCAACATGGGGTGATAGGCTGGAACCGTCATGGCCAGGGGAGTGGGGAGGCTGGCTGTAGGGATCTGGTGAGGAGGGCAGGTGATAATAATGATGCAGGAGCATTTTTGACTTTCATGCATCCCTGAAGGAAGTTGAGGAGGCAGGGAGCTAGGAGGAAAAAGAGACAGATTAGGATAACTGGTCCTAGTAAGGGGAGGATCCATGTTGCCAGGGGAGAAAAAACCAGTTTAAGGCAGAAGAAAACCAGTTAAGGCACTTGCTTTCTGTGGTAGAGTTCCTCCTTTAGTTTGTTTAAGGTTTGGATATTTTGTTTTACTAGACCCGACTCGTTGAGGTAATAGCAGCATTCCTCTTGAAGGAATGTACACATTCCTCCTTCTTCAGCTGTCAGCAGGTCTAAGGCCTGTTGATTTTGAAGAGTTACCTGGGCTAGTGAGGTGAGTTGGCATTGTAGAGAGGAGAGAGATTCTGATGTCGATTCCAGGGCTACCTGTAGTTGAGTTTTGAAGTTTTGAGAGGTTAAAATATTGTGTCCCAGCACCCCTCCCACTGTGGCTGAGGCTGCAACCAAAGTGGTTAGGCTGATGCCTACTAGGATAGGAAGAAAGGCAGCCCTTTTTGAGTGAGGAGAGGGCAGTAGCCAAGTTAGTTTGGACTCCCCATAGAGGGTCAATTGAGGAACAATAGTTACCAGGAAGCATGGCCCTGGGGCAGTGGAGTTAAGGTACTTGGTAAGAGTTCCATTACCCCAGAAATATTGTCCTTTGGGGGCATGATTGGTGTTGTGGATAATGACATTAGTCTGGCATGTGCTATGAAGTTTTGTTTGAGGGTTTTTTATGCGGTGTAGTGAAGCTCTTAATTTGGCAAGAAGATCTCACCCCATTAGTGGGCTGGGGCAAGAAGGCATTACTAAGAAAGAATGTGTAATGGGGTACCCTTCTATTAAATATGTAAGCGGTCCAGTAGTTAAGGGGCATGAAGGTTGGCCGTCTATGCCCATAACCATGGCCTGGGAAGGAAGGAGTTGACTTGAGTAAGAGGGGAGGACAGAAAAGGTAGCCCCTGAGTCCACTAAAAAGGAGGTGGACTTACCTGCTACCTTGATTGTTACCCTGGGCTCAATGAGGGTGATTGGGGTCGCTGAGGCCGGGCATCATCAGTCATTGGTGGCCAGGCCCAGGACTGCCAGAGGTGGGTCAGGGGTTGGAAGGATGGCCCCTCCACGGCCAGGCGCCGAGGGGCAGTCACTTTTCCAATGTCCCTTTGTTCCACAGAGAGGGCATGGTCCCTTGGGTGGTCAAGGATTGGGGCACTGGTGGGACCAGTGTCCATTGAGGCCACGTTTGAAGCACTTTCCTGGTGGTGGATTAGTCATAGCCACTTCTTCTCCATTGAAGTGAGCCGCAGAGCCACAATCAGGGATTGGGTTTGTAAATTCGCCTTTCGGCGGTCCCGGGATTCCTCTTCTGCCCTTTCTAGTTCATCACGAGTATTAGAAATTTTAAAGGCCGTGTTTACCAGGTCATGGAAAGGGGCCTGAGGACCGTCCTCAATTTTTCTAAGTTTACGCCTTATATCTGGAGCCGACTGGGATATAAAGTGTGCGGCTAAAACAGTTTTACCAGCCTCCGAGTCAGGGTCTAGGTATATTGGAAGAGGGCTATATTGGGAGAGTCAGGGTATATTGGAAGAGGGCTTCTGTGAGCCAGTGTAGAAAAGTGGCCGGGTTTTCATCAGGACCCTGGGTAATTTCCCTTAGCTTATGGAAGTTTACTACTTTATGTGAAGCTTTTTTCATGCCTACTATGAGGCATGTATGCATTTTGTCCCATCTAGTCCACCCATTTCTTCCTGCTGGAGTGTCAACCTGATATTCCCACTCTGGCTCTTGGTCTGGCACAGCCTCGGCCCCTACCAGCACGGTTATATGCACCTGGTAAGCATGAGCCCTGACTGCACTGAAAATGCAGTCCATTTCATCTGTAGTTAGGGAAGAAGAGCAGATTACATGAATGTCATGCCAGGTTAAATCGTAGGCATTAGCTAGATATTGAAATTCCTTTGTATAGACGGTCGGGTTGCTGGAGAATGAACCTAGCCACTTCTTAATATTAGAGAGCTCAGCTAGGGAGAAAGGGGTGTGTACTCGGACTAACCCCTCAGGTCCCGCAACTTCCCGTAGTAGACAGTAAAGAGTTCTTTGAGCGGGTATGAGAGCTTATAGGTGAGAAGGGCAAGGCTGTTGAGGACAGTAGGGGACTGGATGGAGATGGAAGGAGAGGATAAGATGGTGACAGGAGTGCTGCCAGGGCGGTAGGAAGTGAGGATGGGGACGGATAAGATGGCAGCGAGGGTGCAGGTGGAAAGGGAAATGGATAAGATGGTGGCTGGGATGTCGGAACAGAAGGAGGAAGAGAAGGAGAAAATGGCGACTGAGATGTTGCTGAAGCATAAGGGGGGAGGGAAAGGCAAGATGGTGACTGGAGTTCAGCTGGAGGGAGGAAAGGGTAGAGGGAGGGAGAGGAGGATAGTTTCCCAAGATGCAGTGGTGGCCCTGGTCTTTTAAAGGAAGATGAATCAAGGGGGTCAGAAAAGGAGGAAGTTCTTTGGAGAGAAGTGGGGATTTGGGAGTTTCCTTGGCTAGGAGAACCTGAGCCGTAGAGCAGGAGGTACAAAGGGAGGGGCGGGAGCGCAGAAGGAAAAAAGCCTGGACATAAGGAATTTTGGCCCATTTGTCGTTCCTCTGGCAAAAGTTGCGGAGGTTCATAAGGATATTAAAATCAAAAGTCCCATCCTCAGGCCCATGAGAGAGGACCTACTGCCTATACTGACGGGTCTCAAAGGAGAAAGGACTGGCCCAGGGGGTGTCGGCGTCCCGACGCCCTGAGAGAGTCCTCGGAGCTCTTAGGAGAGGGGGCTCGTCTCCCCAGGGGATGTCTCACCCTGATTTGAGGCCCTTTCAGGTCCTGGACCTGAATTTGGGAGGGAAATGAGAAGCAGGGTGTCCCCACAGCTTTTTGAGTCTTAACAGTGAGGCTTACAGGCGTCCCCGCTCACCTCAGCCCTCGGAAGAGAACCTGACGTGAATTCATGATTTTCGGAGAGTAATTAACAGACAGGCTCTATCGGAACTGTGAGACCCGGCAGCAGGACAAGGAGGGAAGGGACTTACCCAATCTGTGGTGGATGCAGCGGCGGGGGCCAAGAGATTCCGTGTCGCTGGCCATGTGGAGGAAGGAGAGAGGAAGCTGGGGCGCCTCTGGCCAGGCAGGCGGTACCCGTGCTCCTCGCCCGGGTTTCCGGCACCAAGATGAAAGGTTTAGGAGGTGAAAGCATTAGAAAGATAAAAGGTAGGCCAGGAAATTTAAAGTGGGTGAGTTTATTTCTGTGCTCCCGGGTAGAGCTCACGGAACCCAAGATGGAGAGAGGTGAGACTGCGCCTGGGTTTTGTCCTGGGCAGCTTTTAAGGATGGAGGTCAGGTGATGACCAGTAGGGGTGGTTCATTAGTTCCGGAAGTCAGGTTGGGAGAGGTGACACAGCCTGCACAGGCTCCGCAGCTCCAGTTGCAGTGCCCTTCCCCGTTCCCCCGACCTAACATTTACATTAAAGAATTGCGTGATTCAATCAAGCTTTTCACTCCATACCATAGTTTTTTTGCATTACTTAATGAAGCTTATTTTATGGTACAGTTAATAATAGTAATGACAGGTCAAGGATGATTTAATGAAACGCATTGATTTCCAAAGCACTTCCTTTGGTCTTGAACCATACCATGCATATTACTAGAACTTGTAGAATATCTCAAGTTCAGTTTAGACTCAGATAACAGGGTTCCAATTGTCATTTAATAGCTTCATGACCTTGAATAAAACATTTAGTGTCTTCTGAGATCTAGTCTCCTTATCTAGCAAATGGGAGTAATTATACCATATTAAGCTATCCCATAAGATTGAGATGAGAATCAAGTTAAATTATATATATCAGTTGATTTAAAACAGTTGAGCATGGCACATGAGAAAGGTTTTATCATTATTGTTTTCATTATTGTTGCTATTTAAGAAGATGAGGTAAACCTGAATTATTTGGCTCTTAGTCATCAAGAACTATCTTGGACCAGATCTGTAATACAAACATATAGTACAAATTTCCTATTTAAACACCAATTTTTTGAGAATTGACAAAAATGCCTCTTGTGAATTCAATGAAAACAGATCGAAAATGAAAGACTCGTAGACTCTCATTTTAATGGTGTTCCTAGAGATGTGCAGTGTGTTACCTGTACAATCACAGACAGTAGCTTTGCCAACATAGAAGAATAGGGAGTCAATAGTAAAAAAGCAGTGTTGGAAGAGATTTAAACTGAGAATTTTCTGGAGTTGAAGGACATGACTCATTGGCTCAAAAGTACATGCTTGAGAATTGAGCATATTGGCATTGGTTAAAACACTTCAACTCTAGTTTTTTCTGTGCCCTTAGCTAAAACATTGGGGAGAACAGTAATAACTTGCCTAATAGGGTTGTTGTGAAGCATAAGAGAATTAATATTTGCAAAATGCTTAGCATGCTGGTACAGATTAACACTCAAAGAACGTTAGCTGTTGTGACAAGAAAATGACAATTAGGCTAGCAATATATTTATCCCTGCCAGCAGTGAGTGAAAGGGGCACTACACTAATATTTTTGTTGCATTGTTGTTTTGCATGGGCAGGCACCCAGAAACAAACCCAGTCTCTGGCATGGTAGGTGAGAATTCTGCCACTGAGTCACCGTCACACCGCCCTACACGAATATTTTTAAAGTGCTGAAGGGAAAATAACTATAAGCCTATAATTTTATTAAACCAAAAAAGGTTACACTCCATAGATCTCCACTAAACAATTATTAAAGGATGTACTGTGTATAAAGAAGTCAGAAGGAAAGCACAAAACAACATAAAAGGGATAAAAATAACCTTTAACTATGGATCATACAGCTCTCACTATTTTTTGTGTTGAAAAAATTTAAGACTAATACTAGATTAAAAATAATGGGAGGGCAGGAGTGTTCAATGAAGAGCTAAAATACATTAAGGTCTATGTCCTATACAGGAAGAAAATAGAAATAATAGAAAACCTTAAACACTGTTAGGCTTAAATACTTAATATCATTAAGTATTTCTATTTTAAAATTGAGATAACTTGTAATGCATAAAATACAATATCTAGCCTTCAAATTGGCAGAGGGAAAAAAATAGAAGGGAAAAACTCAGAAAAGAAAAATAAGGGTAAAGAGAAAATACAAAATATGATAGTAGGAAAAAGATATCTTTACTTGCAATAGTGAAAGCTGGGAGATAGCATAATAAGAGAAGAATGGATAAATAGTTGTACAATTGTTCAAGGGTAAGCATGTGAATGAACTGGTACAGCAAGTATCAAGGGGCTAGAGTGAAGGAAAAACTGGCTTCAAGGCATATGCCTAGTATGATAAGATAAAAATTTCTCAAATGTAAAAATTTCAGGAGGGGGAGAGAAGTGGGGAATAAATTTTGGCAACTCAACAAATTTGTCTGAAGTTAATATTTTCATGTGCTGGTAATTTTTCCTTTACTGCAATTTTTCAACTTATTTGATTCTTTTTATGAGGCCTGTGATGTTTTGCAATTTTCCGTATGCTTATTTGACATTCTTTGTTTTTCAGGTTTTTTTTTCTTTTTAATTGCAAATTCTTTTCAGCCAAATAGACCTATTCTTCTCTGCATATTGAAAAGTTTTCATTTCCTCTTCTCCTGGAGCTCTTAAGCAAAGAAAAATAGCTATATTTAACATACAAAAACTACCCCTTACATTCCAATCATTTAAAATCTGTTGACTCCTCAACTGTGAACCCAGCACTGAGATAACCTCATAATTATTCAGACATGGAATAGGCCTTAGCTTAATTGAAGAACATATATTTACAAATTGTAATTTAATTTGGACAGCTACTAACTGTCCAAAAACATTGGATTAAATTCTCAGTGACCATTGTCTTTAGTAAAAACAGGGATCAAACAGTTTAATAGTTAGCACAGTCTATTTTTAATTATTCTCTTATAAATTCATACAATTTCTGAATTACAAAAGAAAGGTTTTAGAGACCTTTTGTCCAATGATCCCATTTAGCAAAAGAAGAAATTAAGTTCAAGAGGATATTTCAATTATCAGTAGTTACAAACCAGTAAATTGTAGCTCTCTTGAGCTACAGTTTTTGTTTTCTTTTTGCATGGGCAGGCATCGGGAATTGAACCCAGGTTTCCGGTTTGAGCTACACCTTTAACTGTTGGGAATTTGAGTATAATCCATTGTGTACTTTTTAAAGTTTGCATGAATTTGGATTATGGAAAAACACGTGTACGGATATGGTTTTGCTCTTCTCTGAAATACCTTTCATATCTTTCATGTCAGAAGAAGACTGATAGAGTATGAGAAAAAATACTGAACAGTTGGTAATTTTACATGACTAGATTTCCTGAAAGAATCCAGAATCCATACTATCCAAGGCCCTTAATTTTAATAATCTAGCACTTTCTCATTGAACCTTCTATTTTCTTTATCCAAACCAAACATAAAAAGAAAATAAAAGATTTCTCCAGTTAGAGTTGCAAGGTTGAGTGCTCAATCTGAGCGGGGTATAGGTGCAGACTTAATGGGACATCACAAGCAGGAGGCCTAGGGAAAGAGGACATAAAAATGAGGATTTCTGAAAAAGGAGAGGAAAAAAGATTACTTACCAACTTCTAGTGTAATTAAAGAAGTTTGAGGACTAGCCTGAAAAATAAGCAATGTGAACTTCTAGTGCTAGCAAGATGGGATAATTCCGCTACGGTTCATCTTGCTGATTTAAACTAAAATTCTGGACAGAATACAAAAAATAACTACTACTTGAATACTCTGAAGAGTGAGTGTGGTAGTTAGATTCAGTTGTTAACTTTGCCAGGTGAAGGCACCTAGTTTTGTTGCTGTGGACATGAGCCAATGGTCAGTGGAAAGTTAGCTGCCTTTCCTCTGAAGAACTAACAAAATAAATCCCCTTTTATTAAAAGCCAATCCATCTCTGGTGTGTTGCATTCTGGCAGCTAGCAAACTAGAACAGATTTGGTACCAGAGAGTGGGGTGCTGCTGTGGTTTGCAAATACCAGGTATGTTGGAATGTTTTTTTTTGAATGGCTAAGGGGAAGATTTTGGAGGAACTATGAAGAGAATGAAGGAGAAGTCTTGGAGTGCTTGAAGAGACTGTTGGTGTAAATGGAACTACTGCCAATCTGGACAAAGGGGGACACAAAGGGACAAATTGGAGTTTGCAGAGTGAGAACCATGGAAGCCTGGGTCTGAAGCCAAGAAACCTCAGCCAGGAGAGTGGACCCACCCACATACATGGAGAGGGTGAGTTTACCCTGAAGGGTGAGGATGAGTCTCCCACCTTGTTGCAGTGGAAGAGTCGTGCAGCCTCAGGCCTTGGAGAAGGTACAGCACACTCCTTGGGGGACTGGGGAGAGTCTGGCTGCCACCACATGGAGGGGTTGAGCATGTGCCCCGCAAATGGCAGAGAGCCCAGAGGTGGCCCTGATGCCTGGAGAGAGTGGAGCTGAGAAAAAGGTGGTCTCATCAATGCGCCCTGAGGTTGATTTGGGAAGAGGTGGGCCACTGCATAGGCCCTTGGAAAGGGTGGGACTGCCACTTTCTAAAGCCAGAGGATAAATGACTTTCAGACTTTGAAATCCAGTGGTGTTTGCCCTGCAGGTTTTACATCCGTGTTCTTCCAATTTCTCCCTATGGAAATGAAAACCCGTATCCTGTGTATATTCTCCTTTGCATATTGGCACCAGACAACTTGTTTTGAGATTCACAGGTCCACAGCCGGAAGAGAATTTTTTGCACCTTAATATTATTGTTTAAGGTGATGTGTGTAGTTTCCAAGTTGACAATGAGTGGACATGTGGTAGTTAGATTCAGTTGTCAACTTGGCCAGGTGAAGGCACCTAGTTCTGTTGCTGTGGGTATGAACTAATGGTACGTGAACCTCATCTGTTGCTGATTCCATCTGCAGTCGGCTAGGAGGTGTGCCTGCTGCAATGAATGATGCTTTACTTAATTGGTTGGTGCTTAAATGAGACAGCACAATGCAGCACAGCCCAAGCAGCTCAGCATACCTCATCTCAGCACTCACAGTTCAGCCCAGGTCTTTGGAGATGCAGAAAGAAATCACCCCGGGGAAAGTTGTTGGAATCTAGAGGCCTGGAGAGAAGGCCAGCAGAGACCATCCTGTACCTTCCCATGTAAGAAAGAACCTCAGTTGAAAGTTAGCTGCCTTTCCTCTGAAGAACTAATGAACTAAATCCCCTTTTATTAATAACCAATCTGTCTCTGGTGTGTTGCATTCTGGCAGCTAGCAAACTAGAACAGTGAGCACTAGCAGGTAGTTTGGAGAAGAAAGTCAATCCTAAAGCACAGCCAACCAGTACTATTTTGGATTTCCTGTATTTCTATCCTTCCTTTATCTTCCAGCTTTGACTAAGGGTGAACAAGTATAGGATCCATGCCAGGGGCAAGTATGGGCCAAAAAAACTCTGAGAGAATACCTCTTCCTAGCCAGGAGCCAAGGAAGAGGAGCCAGCTGGACAATCCCCCTTTTCCACCTTTTCCCCTCTGCTAGCCCTAATGGCAAAGTTGCACAGCTGAAGCACCAGACGCAGAAATGACGTGAGCACCTAAAACCCCAGAGAAAAATCTCTCTGGCCAAGGGAATCAAGAAAAGGAACTCCTGTGGTCTCTATTTTTTTCTCATATGTTCACCCCAAGGGCAACCTCAATTACACAGAATTGCATGACAGAATAGAAAGCTAAACCTCAAAGCAAAGGGGATCTACTAGTTCTCTGTATGAATGAGTCTCAGGCTCACTTCCAAGCTTGCATGTGTGGAACACACCCTAAGAAGCTTAGCAAAAGATTTGAGGACTAAACTATGATGTAACCTACTGCCCAAATCCAAGATTAGCCCCTTGGTGGTGCATACTCTAAGGCTTTGAAAGCTAACCTAACGTTGGAACCACTGCCCACAAATGTAAGACAGAACTTGCAGTTTGATCCTGTTTGGATTGTTTGCCTACTAAACAAACAAGCAAGCTAAATGAGCATTCTTCAGAGGATTTTATCAGGACCCAAAGTCTCACAATATAATATTCAAAATGTCCAGGATACAATAGAAAATCACTCAGCATACAAGGTGCTCCCCAAAATCTGAATGCTTCTTAAGAGAAATGATAATCATGAGACACTGTGGTAACTTGGAGTTATGTATCCCAGAAAAACAAGTTCTTAATTTTAATCCATCTCTGCAGGTTATTAATCTATTGCAAATAGGGACTTTTTATAAGATTGCTTTAAATATATGTATACGATTTATTTAAAGGAACTGACTCACACAACCGTGGAAGGTGGCAAATCTGAATTTCGTACGGCAGGTTGGCCGTTTGGAAATTCTGGTAAAGGTGATATTGAAATATTGACACTGAATTCCACAGGGGAAGCTAGAAAGCTTAAAAGTTCAGTAGGAATTGATGTTGAAGTTTTGAAACAGAAATTCTTCTGATCCCTGGAACCCTCAATTTCTTGCCCTTGAGATCTCTGATTGTATTAGGCCTGCTCGCATTATGGAAGGTAACCGTTCCTTTACTTAAAGTACTTGAGTGGACTCTGACTTGCAGGCCACTCTTCATTACATGTGAAAATATTTGTTTCATGTCTCAGTGTATTTCACTGAAGTATTGACATTTCAAAGAACAACAAAAAGAGAAATAGCCAAAAGCTGGTAGTGTAGCCCAAATTAAAAGAATTTATTACACAGATAAAGACCGTACTCTAGCACCTTTATGATTAAGCTTTCCTTTGATGTATCAGTCTTAAAACATTTTTTAAAAATTACATTTAGATAGCCTATCTTGTGAAAAGATAAAAGATGCACAATTTTAAAGATTTTCTGAGGAAGCCATCAATCATGATGATTGAACTTGGCTTACTAATTTTCCTCCCTCTGTCAATGAACTAGAATCAATATTCTCTTTTAATGAAAAGCAGACATACAGAACCTTACTTTATCTTTTCATGGAGTGTATGCTATAAAGAAATCATTAAACAAAGCATAAATCCATTTCCAAATCAAAAGACATATAAGCTCCATTATCTTTTTTTTTCTCTCTCTCTCTCTCTCTTTCCCTTTCTGCAAGTTGACTGCAAGGGTTCACCTTATGGGTTTAGCACACCCTGAGAAAATCAAATACACACTGATCTCAAGTCCATAAATTACCAACCAGTAACAGGAGAGAAAAAGGCAAAATAAAAACGAGCTTCCATTTGCCCAGCCTTCCGGTTCATCGACCAGGGAACACAGAATCGCTGCTTATTTGTGGAGCTGCATTGATGACTTTCCCCCAGGAGGGAACCACAAAGAGAATCATTCCCCCTCGAACTTTCATCCTTATGGCCTGGGGAAGCAAAAACAAATGAAGAAATTGGAATATGACTTGACTTGCCTGAGAGTGAATTTGAACGATTTCAGAGGGGATTTATAACATGTAGCCTCAAGTTTTTAAACCTAATTTAATAAATACATGTCTTCTTTGCAAAATAGCACTATGCATATTGAAACCATTTTTTTTTAAAAAACTCTATTTCAACTGGAAATGAAAGCAAAGTTTCCCATTACTGGCAAATCTTGTCAGTGTTGCAATAGCTGGAAAAAACAGTTAGTTCATCATACCTTTTATTTATTTATTTATTTTATTGTATAGTATAACATATATACAAAGCAAAGAAATAAAAAAGCAATAGTTTTCAAAACACTCTTCAACAAGTGGTTACAGGACATTCCCTAGAGTTTGTCATGGGCTAATAAACAATCCTCTCATATTTTTCCGTCTAGCTGCTCTAGAATATAGGAGGCTAGAGGGTTTAAATATTTTTTTATCACCACAATCGGCTTTTTTTCCTTCTTTTTATTTTGTGAAAAATAACATATATACAAAAAAGCTATAAATTTCCAAGCACAGCACCACAATTAGTTGTAGAACTTATTTCAGACTTTGACATGGATTACGATTTCACAATTTTAGGTTTTTACTTCTATCTGCTCTAAAATACCAGAGACCAAAAGAGATATCAATTTAATGATTCAACATTCATATTCGTTTGTTAAATTCTATCTTCTATGTATAACTCCGCCATCACCTTTGATCTTTCTATACCTTTCTTTAGGGTTGTTTGGGCTATGGCAATTCTAAATTTTTGATATTGGAAAAGTCTGTCATTAACATGGGGTAGGGAGATGGAACTATCTGATGTTCTGGAGAGGCTGGGCTAGGTTTCAGGATTTATCTGGACCAGGGACCCATCTGGAGTGTGTAGGTTTCTGGAAAGCTACTTTAGTGCATGGAACCCTTGTGGAATCTTATATATTGTTTAGGATTGGCTGTAATGGTACTGGTTGGGGGTTGGTAGCTTATGATAGGTAGCAAGGTCTACCTGAAGCTTGTGTAAGTGCAACCTCCACAGTAGCCTCTTGACTCTATTTGAACTTTCTCTGCCACTGATACTTTCTTAATTACACTTCTTCTCCCCCTTTTGGTCAGAATGGAATTGTTGATCTCATGGTGCCAGGTCTGGATTCATCCCTGGGAGTCATCTCCCACATCACCAGGGAGACTTTCATCCTTGGATGTCATGTCCCACATAGGGCGGAGGGCAATGATTTCACTTGCAGAGTTGGGCTTAGAGAGACTGAGGCCACATCTGAGCAACAACAGAGGCCCTCCAGAAGTAACTTTTAGGCATGCTTATAGGTAGTTAAGCTTCTCACTACCTACATAAGCTTCACAAGAATAAGCATCATGATCGAGAACATGGCCTATTGATTTGGGTGTCCCTAAAGTTTGACATAGTATCAGGGGATTCCTCCTGGTAAGGTTTAACAGTTCCATATTCTTTCTCCCTTCCCTCAGGGGACTTTGCCAATACTTTTTGACTATCTGCTTAGTATACTCTAGGATGTATCCAGGCATTACAATAATCTATATAGGATTAAAGGACCTCTTTCTTATTCTCTGCTTCCTGTATTTCAGTTGTTCAAATGAGCTATACAGATAGGTTGAATTGGATTATGCACTACAGAAAATTTCAATTCCAGACCAAATAAATCTTTCTTCCGTTGGTCTCAAAGAGTATGTGTGGTTCTAATATAGATACACTGTCTTCCTTACCCCTATGTTCTGAATTACTTTACCCCCAACCTGTTTGGCTTTGTTCTTATCTCTAAATGTCAGGTTATATATATAAAACAGCATCTCAAAATCCAGAAATAGTAGTTACCACTCCAGACTTATTGTGTCTGCTCTAAAAACTTACAATCTAGGCCCCTGTTTTTTATAAACATATTCTGAAGGTGACCATACCATTCTTGTTCTTTTTTTTCTGGCTTATTTTGTCTCACAAAATGTCCCACATGTTCATTCACATCATTGCATGCCTCACAACTTTATTCCTTTTTGTAGCAGCACAACCTTCATTCATAAGTATACACCATCCTTCACCAATCTACTTCTCAGTCACTGCATCCTTCAGCCATCTGCACTCATCGGGCATCATGTAAAGGGCCTAACATCCATGATCCATCAACACCCTCAATTCCAGATAATTTCATTGTCCCCAAGAGAAAGAAAAGTAACAAACACATCCTCGCCAAATAGGAAATCCAAATCTCCTCTTAACTCCTGTCCATCAGCCCATCATCCCCCTCTGTGGTTGCTGTGGTAGTGCTGATGGTTTCCTTTTGAACATAGCTCATAGCATACAATAGCAGTTTTCCCCCTGCACCAGGGACCCAAACCCTCTTTATACAAGAATCATATCTTTGTAGTAATTCTTATGAGAACCAATTCATATTTCTAGTATGAATCAGTAGAACATGTAGGTCTATAAAACCCCTTTCCATCTTGTTCATCTTCAATATGGTATTATTACTTCTAGACCCACTAGAGAATCACCTTCGCTCCTATCTATTCCCTTACATTGGAATTCAACCTCATTAGCTAACGGTTCACCTATCTCTAGCTTCTGTGTATCTGTAAGTCCCCTATATTCTGTTATTATAAGCCTCTGATTATATCTTTATGTGAGTCTATTCTTTTGTGTCTGGCTAATTTCACTCAGCATTATGTCCTCAAGGCTCATCCATCTTGTCCTCTGCTTCAGGACGTCATTTTGTCTTACTGTTGCATAATATTCCATGGCATGTATATACCACATTTTGTTGATCCATTCATCAGTTTATGGGCATTTGGTTTGTTTCCATCTTTTGATGATGTGAATAATGCTGCTGTGAAAATCAGTGTGTAAATGTGTAAACGTGTAAAAGAGCTTTCAGCTCTTCTGGGTACATGCCAAGTAGTGCTATTTCTGGGTCATAGGGCAACTTGACATTTAATTTCCTAAGAAACCACCAAACAGTCTTCCATAGTGGCTGCACCACTATACATTCCTACCAGTAGTGCATAAGTGTCCCAGTTTCTCCATATCCTCTCCAACATTTATAGTTTCCTGTTTGTTTAATAGCAGCCATTCTTATGGGTGTGAGGTGGTATCTCATTGTAGTCTTCATCTGCATATCCCTTATAGCCAATGAAAATGAGCATCTCTTCATGTGTTTTTGAGCCATCTGTATTTGCTCTTCAGAGAAATGCCTATTCATATCTTTAGCCCATTTTATAATTGGGTTGTTTGCTCTTTTTTTTTTGTTGATTTGTATGATTTCTTTGTATGTACAGGAAATCAAACTTTTGTCTGATATGTGATTTCCAAATATTTTCTCCCATTGAGTTGGCTGCCTCTTTATCTTTTGACAAAGACTTCTGAAGTGCAGAAGCATTTGATCTTGAGTAGTTCCCATATATCTATTTTTTTTAATATTAATTAAAAAAAGAATTAACAAAACAATTAGAAATCATTCCAATCTACATGTACAATCAGTAATTCTTAATAACATCACATAGTTGCATATTCATCATTTCTTAGTACATTTGCATCGATTTAGAAAAAGAAATAAAAAGACAACAGAATAAGAATTAAAACAATAATAGAAAGAAAAAAAAAAAAAAAACAAAAACAAAAAACCTATACCTCACATGCAGCTTCATTCAGTGTTTCAACATAATTGCATTACAATTGGGTAGTATTGTGCTGTCCATTTCTGAGTTTTTATATCCAGTCCCGTTGTACAGTCTGTATCCCTTCATCTCCAATTATCCCTTCTCTCTTTTTTTAAATTAACGGAAAAAAAGAAATTAACCCAACATTTAGAGATCATACCATTCTACACATGCAATCATTAATTCTTAACATCATCACATAGATGCATGATCATCATTTCTTAGTACATTTGCATTGGTTTAGAAGAACTAGCAACATAACCGAAAAAGATATAGAATGTTAATATAGAGAAAAAATAAAAGTAATAATAGTAAAATCAAAACAAAACAAAACAAAACAAAAACCTATAGCTCAGATGCAGCTTCATTCAGTGTTTTAACATGATTACTTTACAATTAGGTATTACTGTGCTGTCCATTTTTGAGTTTTTGTATCTAGTCCTGTTGCACAGTCTGTATCCCTTCAGCTTCAATTACCCATTGTCTTACCCTGTTTCTAACTCCTGCTGAACTCTGTTACCAATGACATATTTCAAGTTTATTCTCGAATGTCCGTTCACATCAGTGGGACCATACAGTATTTGTCCTTTAGTTTTTGGCTGGATTCACTCAGCATAATATTCTCTAGGTCCATCCATGTTATTACATGGTTCATAAGTTTATCTTGTCTTAAAGCTGCATAATATTCCATCGTATGTATATACCACAGTTTGTTTAGCCACTCTTCTGTTGATGGAGATTTTGGCTGTTTCCATCTCTTTGCAATTGTAAATAATGCTGCTATAAACATTGGTGTGCAAATGTCCGTTTGTGTCTTTGCCCTTAAGTCCTTTGAGTAGATACCTAGCAATGGTATTGCTGGGTCGTATGGCAATTCTATATTCAGCTTTTTGAGAACCGCCAAACTGCCTTCCACAGTGGTTGCACCCTTTGACATTCCCACCAACAGTGGATAAGTGTGCCTCTTTCTCCGCATCCTCTCCAGCACTTGTCATTTTCTGTTTTGTTGATAATGGCCATTCTGGTGGGTGTGAGATGATATCTCATTGTGGTTTTGATTTGCATTTCTCTAATGGCCAGGGACATTGAGCATCTCTTCATGTGCCTCTTGGCCATCCGTATTTCCTCTTCTGAGAGGTGTCTGTTCAAGTCTTTTTCCCATTTTGTAATTGGGTTGGCTGTCTTTTTGTTGTTGAGATGAACAATCTCTTTATAAATTCTGGATACTAGACCTTTATCTGATATATCATTTCCAAATATTGTCTCCCATTGTGAAGGCTGTCTTTCTACTTTCTTGATGAAGTTCTTTGATGCACAGAAGTGTTTAATTTTGAGGAGTTCCCATTTATTTATTTCCTTCTTCAGTGCTCTTGCTTTAGGTTTAAGGTCCATAAAACCGCCTCCAGTTGTAAGATCCATAAGATATCTCCCAACATTTTCCTCTAACTGTTTTATGGTCTTAGACCTAATGTTTAGATCTTTGATCCATTTTGAGTTAACTTTTGTATAGGGTGTGAGAGATGGGTCTTCTTTCATTCTTTTGCATATGGATATCCAGTTCTCTAGGCACCATTTATTGAAGAGACTGCTCTGTCCCAGGTGAGTTGGCTTGACTGCCTTATCAAAGATCAAATGTCCATAGATGAGAGGGTCTATATCTGAGCACTCTATTCGATTCCATTGGTCGATATATCTATCTTTATGCCAATACCATGCTGTTTTGACCACTGTGGCTTCATAATATGCCTTAAAGTCAGGCAGCGTGAGACCTCCAGCTTCATTTTTTTTCCTCAAGATGTTTTTAGCAATTCGGGGCACCCTGCCCTTCCAGATAAATTTGCTTATTGGTTTTTCTATTTCTGAAAAATAAGCTGTTGGGATTTTGATTGGTATTGCATTGAATCTGTAAATCAATTTAGGTAGGATTGACATCTTAACTATATTTAGTCTTCCAATCCATGAACATGGTATGCCCTTCCATCTATTTAGGTCTTCTGTGATTTCTTTTAGCAGTTTTTTGTAGTTTTCTTTATATAGGTTTTTTGTCTCTTTAGTTAAATTTATTCCTAGGTATTTTATTCTTTTAGTTGCAATTGTAAATGGGATTCGTTTCTTGATTTCCCCCTCAGCTTGTTCATTACTAGTGTATAGAAATGCTACAGATTTTTGAATGTTGATCTTGTAACCTGCTACTTTGCTGTACTCATTTATTAGCTCTAGTAGTTTTGTTGTGGATTTTTCCGGGTTTTCGACGTATAGTATCATATCGTCTGCAAACAGTGATAGTTTTACTTCTTCCTTTCCAATTTTGATGCCTTGTATTTCTTTTTCTTGTCTAATTGCTCTGGCTAGAACCTCCAACACAATGTTGAATAATAGTGGTGATAGTGGACATCCTTGTCTTGTTCCTGATCTTAGGGGGAAAGTTTTCAATTTTTCCCCATTGAGGATGATATTAGCTGTGGGTTTTTCATATATTCCCTCTATCATTTTAAGGAAGTTCCCTTGTATTCCTATCTTTTGAAGTGTTTTCAACAGGAAAGGATGTTGAATCTTGTCGAATGCCTTCTCTGCATCAATTGAGATGATCATGTGATTTTTCTGCTTTGATTTGTTGATATGGTGTATTACATTAATTGATTTTCTTATGTTGAACCATCCTTGCATACCTGGGATGAATCCTACTTGGTCATGATGTATAATTCTTTTAATGTGTTGTTGGATACGATTTGCTAGAATTTTATTGAGGATTTTTGCATCTGTATTCATTAGAGAGATTGGTCTGTAGTTTTCTTTTTTTGTAATATCTTTGCCTGGTTTTGGTATGAGGGTGATGTTGGCTTCATAGAATGAATTAGGTAGTTTTCCCTCCACTTCGATTTTTTTGAAGAGTTTGAAGAGAATTGGTACTAATTCTTTCTGGAACGTTTTGTAGAATTCACATGTGAAGCCATCTGGTCCTGGACTTTTCTTTTTAGGAAGCTTTTGAATGACTAATTCAATTTCTTTACTTGTGATTGGTTTGTTGAGGTCATCTATGTCTTCTTGAGTCAAAGTTGGTTGTTCATGTCTTTCCAGGAACCCATCCATTTCCTCTAAATTGTTGTATTTATTAGCGTAAAGTTGTTCATAGTATCCTGTTATTACCTCCTTTATTTCTGTGAGGTCAGTAGTTATGTCTCCTCTTCCATTTCTGATCTTATTTATTTGCATCCTCTCTCTTCTTCTTTTTGTCAATCTTGCTAAGGGCCCATCAATCTTATTGATTTTCTCATAGAACCAACTTCTGGCCTTATTGATTTTCTCTATTGTTTTCATGTTTTCAATTTCATTTATTTGTGCTCTAATCTTTGTTATTTCTTTCCTTTTGCTTGCTTTGGGGTTAGCTTGCTGTTCTTTCTCCAGTTCTTCCAAATGGATAGTTAATTCCTGAATTTTTGCCTTTTCTTCTTTTCTGATATAGGCATTTAGAGCAATAAATTTCCCTCTTAGCACTGCCTTTGCTGCGTCCCATAAGTTTTGATATGTTGTGTTTTCATTTTCATTCGCCTCGAGGTATTTGCTAATTTCTCTTGCAATTTCTTCTTTGACCCAGTCGTTGTTTAGGAGTGTGTTGTTGAGCCTCCACGTATTTGTGAATTTTCTGGCACTCTGCCTATTATTGATTTCCAACATCATTCCTTTATGGTCCGAGAAAGTGTTGTGTAAGATTTCAATCTTTTTAAATTTGTTAAGACTTGCTTTGTGACCCAGCATATGGTCTATCTTTGAGAATGATCCATGAGCACTTGAGAAAAAGGTGTATCCTGCTGTTGTGGGATGTAATGTCCTATAAATGTCTATTAAGTCTAGTTCATTTATAGTAATATTCAGATTCTCTATTTCTTTGTTGATCCTCTGTCTAGATGTTCTGTCCCTTGATGAGAGTGGTGAGTTGAAGTCTCCAACTATTATGGTATATGAGTCTATTTCCCTTTTCAGTGTTTGCAGTATATTCCTCACGTATTTTGGGGCATTCTGATTCGGTGCGTAAATATTTATGATTGTTATGTCTTCTTGTTGAATTGTTCCTTTTATTAGTAGATAGTGTCCTTCTTTGTCTCTTTTAACTGTTTTACATTTGAAGTCTAGCTTGTTGGATATTAGTATAGCCACTCCTGCTCTTTTCTGGTTGTTATTTGCATGAAATATCTTTTCCCAACCTTTCACTTTCAACCAATGTTTATCTTTGGGTCTAAGATGTGTTTCCTGTAGACAGCATATAGAAGGATCCTGTTTTTTAATCCATTCTGCCAATCTATGTCTTTTGATTGGGGAATTCAGTCCATTGACATTTAGTGTTATTACTGTTTGGATAATATTTTCCTCTAACATTTTGCCTTTTGTATTATATATATCATATCT
The DNA here is from genome assembly GCF_023851605.1 of Tamandua tetradactyla. Classification (NCBI taxonomy): domain Eukaryota; kingdom Metazoa; phylum Chordata; class Mammalia; order Pilosa; family Myrmecophagidae; genus Tamandua; species Tamandua tetradactyla. The sequence continues at coordinate 136,191,192 of NC_135331.1, forward strand.
GATTTTCCTTCTTTCTACACTCTTTTCCATATCTCTCTCTTCTGTCTTTTTGTATCTGACTCTAGTGCTCCCTTTAGTATTTCTTGCAGAGCTGGTCTCTTGGTCACAAATTCTTTCAGTGACTTTTTGTCTGAGAATGTTTTAATTTCTCCCTCATTTTTGAAGGATAATTTTGCTGGATATAGGAGTCTTGGTTGGCAGTTTTTCTCTTTTAGTATTTTAAATATATCATCCCACTGTCTTCTAGCTTCCATGGTTTCTGCTGAGAAATCTACACAAAGTCTTATTGGGTTTCCCTTGTATGTAATGGATTGTTTTTCTCTTGCTGCTTTCAAGATCTTCTCTTTCTCTTTGACCTCTGACATTCTAACTAGTAAGTGTCTTGGAGAACGCCTATTTGGGTCTAATCTCTTTGGGGTGCGCTGCACTTCTTGGATCTGTAATTTTAGGTCTTTCATAAGAGTTGGGAAATTTTCAGTGATAATTTCTTCCATTAGTTTTTCTCCTCCTTTTCCCTTCTCTTCTCCTTCTGGGACACCCACAACACGTATATTTGTGCGGTTCATATTGTCCTTGAGTTCCCTGATACCCTGTTCAAATTTTTCCATTCTTTTCCCTATAGTTTCTGTTTCTTTTTGGAATTCAGATGTTCCATCCCCCAAATCACTAATTCTATCTTCTGTCTCTTTAAATCTATCATTGTAGCTATCCATTATTTTTTCTATGTTTGCTACTTTATCCTTCACTTCCATAAGTTCTGCGATTTGTTTTTTCAGTTTTTCTATTTCTTCTTTATGTTCAGCCCATGTCCTCTTCATGTCCTCCCTCAATTTATCGATTTCATTTTTGAAGAGGTTTTCCATTTCTGTTCGTATATTCAGCATTAGTTGTCTCAGCTCTTGTGTCTCATTTGAGCTATTGGTTTGTTCCTTTGACTGAGCCATATTCTCAATCTTTTGAGCGTGGACAGTTATCTTCTGCTGCTGGCGTCTGGGCATTTATTCAGATTTCTCTTGGTGTTGGACCCAGCAAGGTTGTAATATTTTTCTGTGAAATCTCTGGGTTCTGTTTTTCTTATCCTGCCCAGTAGGTGGCGCTCGTGGCACACGTTTGTCTGCGGGTGCCACCAGTAAAAGGTGCTGTGGGACCTTAAACTTTGGAAAACTCTCACCGTCCTGGGGGTTCGCTAGCCGAAGCGGCTTGAGCCGGCCCGGGGTCCGAATGCAGGGAGGGTTTCCGAACGCAGGGAGGGTTGCTGGCCGCCGCAGCCAGGGAAAGAGCCCGTCCGAATTTCCTAGTCGGCCCTGGGCAACAAGCGTGGCGGGAGGGCGCCAGCGGCAGCGGCCCGCCCGAGAGAGTGCACGTTCCCCGGGAGTCACGGGGTCACCGTTCTCCGCGGCCTGGGGGTTTCTGATCCAATTCTCTCAGTTGGTCCAGGGGCTGCGCGTGGTGTGGGCGCCAGTCGCCTTGGTTTCAGGGGACCACCTCTCCAATTCTCCCAGCCGGCCTGGGAAGGGGGAAGGGAGTAACTCCGGCCGCTTGCCACCCCGCCCAGTAAGGCCCGCGCGCCTCGGCGATCTCACCCGAGCTGCTTCTCTCAGCCAGCCAGCCGTACCAGGATGGGGTACGCTGTCTTTTTTATCTCTGTTGTGGCTTTGGGCGCTTTCTGTATCGTTTCTACTCCCCTAGTAGGTGTCCTGGAGAAGAAACTAAGATCCGCGCGTCTTACTAAGCCGCCATCTTCCAGGAAGTCCCTATTTTTTCTTTTGTTGCTTCTGCTTTGTGTGTAAAGTTTAAGAAGGTACCTCCTATTACTAGGTCTTGAAGATGTTTCCCTATGTTTTCTTCTAGAAGCTTTATGGTGCTAGTTCTTATATTTAGGTGTTTGGTCCATGTTCTAGTTTGTTAGCTACTGGAATGCAACACACCAGAGACGGATTGGCTTTTAATAAAAGGGGATCTATTTTGTTAGTTCTTCAGAGGAAAGGCAGCTAACTTTTCACTGAGGTTCTTTCTTATATGGAAAGGCACAGGGCAATCTCTACTGGCCTTCTCTCCAGGCCTCTAGGTTCCAACAGCTTTTCCTGGGGTGATTCCTTTCTGCATCTCCAAAGGCCTGGGCTGAGCTTTGAGTGCTGCAATGAGGTATGCTGAGCTGCTTGGGCTGTGCTACGTTGAGCTTTCTCATTTAAGCACCAGCAAATTAAGTCAAACATCATTCATTGCAGCAGGCACGCCTCCTAGCCGACTGCAGATGTAATCAGCAACAGATGAGGTTCACGTACCATTGGCTCATGTCCACAGCAACAGAACTAGGTGCCTTCACCTGGCCAAGTTGACAACTGAATCTAACTACCACAATCCACTTTGAACTAATTTTTGTGTAGAGTGTACGATAGGGGTTCTCCTTCATTCTCTTGGCTATGGATATCCAGTTCTTCCATGCTTATTTATTGAAGAGCCTATTTGTCCCAGTTCAGAGGATTTGGGGGTTTTGTCAAAAATACATTGACCATAGATTTGGTGGTCTATTTTTGCACTCTCCATTTGATTCCATTGGTCAATGCTTTTATCTTTGTGCCAGTTCCATGCTGTTTTGACCACTGTGGCTTAATAATAGGTTTTAAAGTCAGGGAGTCAGGCAGGGGTAGCCTGGGTATGGAGGTTAGTGCCTGCAACCTTTATGTGCTGGCAGTAGCCTGCAGGGAACAGGGAGGGGGGAGATAGTGCTCAGGAGGGGTGGGTTGGGCCGCAGTGGGGTGGGGTTGTAGAGCAGTAAGTGCACTGGGGACTGGTGGGCTGGGGGTGGTTGGAGCACAGGAAGTGGGAGCAGATGATGGAGTTCAGGTATATGGGGTATGGGGTGAATTGCTGGTCATGGGGCTGCGCTGGTGAGGGTAGCGCTCCCAAGGAACATGGCCCAGATTACTTTCTAGGGCCCGGGCTGCCGTCTGTGCACTCTTGAGGGCTCCATGGCTCCGCGCCTCTGCGCCAGGCTCCAGCTTTCTGCCTCTCAGCTCCTCGGCCTCCACAACCAGGGACACCGCATGTGGTGCAGAAGGCTCTCCCAGGTCAGCCACACTCCTGAATCACCGCCTCAGTTGCCCTCCTGTCCCTTCTCTAACTTTTCCTTGGAGCAGGGCTAAGCTCGAGCTACTCTAATTGGCCCTCTTACCAGAAGCCCCTACTTTTTTCTTTTGTGCATTGAAGCTATCACTTATTTTTAAATTCTCTACCATTCTATTTTTTTTTAGTATTTCAGAACACATAGATAACATTTATTGATTTAAAATAATTCAATTTAAAAATGGATGAAAAATTTGAATAGACATTTCTCCAAAGAAGGAAAAAGCATATATTTCATACACACACACACACACACACACACACACACACACACACACACAGAAACAAAAAGCACATGAAGAGATGCTCAACATCATTAATCATTAGGGAACTGCAAAATCAAAATCACAATGAGGTACCACTTCACCTAGAATGGCCTTAATCAAAAAGACAGGCAATAAAAGGACTGCTGAAAATGTAGAAAAACTGGAACCCTCATGTATTGCTGGTAGGAAAGTAAAATAGTGCAGCTACTTTGTAAAACACTTTTAACTCTATGCTCAAAACGTTAAGCATGGAGTTACCACCTGACCCAGCAACTGCACTCCTAGGTATATACCCAACAGAAATAAAAGCACACATCTACATAAAACACTGTACACAAATGTTCACAACAGTATTCTTCATAAAAGCCCCCAAAATGGAAATAATTCAAATGCCCCTGAATAGATAAATAAAATGTGATATGTCCATAAAATAGAATATTATTTAGCAATAAAAAGGAATGAAGTACAGATACATGCTACAACCTGGATGACCACTGAAAATGTTATGCCAACTGAAAGAAGCTAGTCAGGAAAGACCACATGTGTAGACTGTATTTATATGAAAATTCCAGAATAGGAAAATCTATAGAGACAGAAGTCTACCATTCTATTTTAAAATTATAAATTTAAGTGGTATCGGATGCTGTATTAGCTAGGGTTCTCTAGAGAAAGACTTAGCAGGTGATATCTGTAAATGTAAAATTTATAAAAGTGTCTCACATAACCATAACTCTTACTTAGATGTAAGAGTCCAAGGTCTGTAGGGCAGGCTGTGAGCTGGCAGGTCCAATGAAGTTCCTCAACAAACTCTCAGGAGAGGCTGGGCTGGACAAGAAGAGTGATTGTCCCTTCTGAATCCTCATTAAAAGTCTTCCAGTGATTAGATTAAACATCACTCATTGCAGAAGACACTCCTCTTAGCTGATTGCAAATCAGCTGTGGATGCAGCCAACATGGTCATGATTTAAGCCCATGAAATGGCCTTTTAGCAACGGACAGGCCAGCACTTGCCCAAACAGACAACTGGGTACTACCACCACCTGGCCAAGTTGACACATGAACATAACCATAACAGATGCTTAAAGTTAAAGGTGAGAATTTAAAAGAAATTTTTATAGGTGTGGTAGATTGAATCATGTTCCCCACAAAGACATGCTCCGGTCCTGGTCCTGTAAGTGTAAAGATCCTATTTAGATGAGACCAAATTTAATCAGGCCAGGCCTTAAGCCATATGACTAGAGTCCTTATAAGCATAGGTAATTTGGAAACAAGAGAAACCAGAGGAGGAGACAGAAAGACATTTTCATGTGACGGAGGCAGAGATAAAGTCAGAATACTGTAGACTGGAGAAAACATGCTGATACTTTGATGTTGAACTTCTAGTTGCAAAAATTGTGGGACAATCAATTCCTAATGTTTAAACCAACCCATTCTGTAGTATTTGTCATAGCAGTATGGGCAAACCAAGACACTAGGGACATTCTCAAAAAATTTCCATTAAAATGAAAGCACTACTTCGTATTAAGCAACGGCAATCTGGTACAATCCAATTCAAAAGAAGTGATTCCATAACAGATCTTTGTTGTTCTTAAATGTTTGGTGCCATGAGAGACTGAGTGAAAGCTTTTTTGATTTCCCAGAATCAGAGACAAAATTATTTTTAGTAATTATTATAAAATAAAACAGGTAATAATGGACAGAAAAAAATGTTAACAGTGAAAAATATTTTATTGTATTTCACAAACATGATTATTCCAGTAAAAAAAAATTAATAAGATATTGCAGTAATAAAAAGGAAAACATAATGAATTAATATGTTTTTAATTATATTAATGTGATTTTTGGAAAAAGGGAAAAACATATGCCTATATGTTGGTCTGTCATAGTAATGAATAACATTACTTTCTGTTTTCAAGCTTTAATTTTGTCAAAATGGATTTTCACATATTCATGTTTAATGATTGCACAGCTGGGTTTGTTAATCTGTCTTTCCTCATTGTTAATGAAAGTACACTTTATATTAATTTAAATTTCAAAATCTGTTTTCACAAGAATCAATACAGACACAAATAATAAAGAAAAATCTTAATCATGAGGATAAATTTGGCTGAGATTCATAAAATCCCATTTCACAATAAATTGCAGAAACTGCAGTGTTGAGCATGACTTGGTGTGTTTGGGATCAAGTCTAACAGTTTTCAAATGTCTCCAACAAAAATTTTTTTACTAAAATGTCTTTACCAGTAAATTCATCATAACTATATGTAATATTTGATGGAAACTTTCAAAGTTTTCCTTCTGCAAAAATCAGAGATATTATTTGATCCCTTGCTCCAGAGTGAGTGTCCAGTTCTTGGTATGAATAAGTAAGAGAGTCAACCATAGCTTTTTTGATATCTCCAAGTAATATAAGACCAACACCCTTATTATTTTTCTGGTATTCTTCAAAATTAATTTTTATATAAATATCAACTTTCTTAAATATTTAGTTGAACAGTTAATAACCTTCCCCACAATTTCTGTGTACAAATCTTCAAGCAATAATTTTTCAAATGTAATTTTATTGAGGTATATTCATACACCATACAATTCATCCAAAGTATACAGTCAGTTATTCACAATACCATCACATGGTTTGCATTCAATGCCATGATCAATCTTAGAACATTTGTATTACTCCAGAATAAAAAAATAAAAAGAAGACCCCAAACATCCCATACCCCTTATCCTTCATCCCCACCCCTTATTGACCATTAGTATTGCATTCTACCCAATTTAAAAACTTACAATAAAGGTAAGTTAACAAAGACACTTTAGCATTGTCAGAGATAGGTATATAGATCTTTGGAATAGAATAAAACATCCATAAGTAGATTTTTACACAGGCTTTTTTGCTGTGTATCTATACAATTATTATCAAAGATCAAGAGTACTGAATTACAGCTCAACAATTTCTGGTATCTCCTTCTAGCTATTCTAATACACTAGAAGCTAAAAAGAAATATCTATATAATGAATCATTAATCATAATCATTTGTTAAACACCTCTCCCCTCTTATTTAATTCTCTCAATTTTCAAAGATATCTGGGCAAAGACCATTTTAAGTTCATGCTGGAAAGTGGTGTTAACCTTTATGGGGTAGAGATATGAAACTGGTTGATGTTCTTGAAGAAACTGGTACCTCTGGGTTTTGGGTCAAGCAATAATTTTAAAGCTTGCTTTTTACTGTATTTTATTCTGATTTTGGCTATTTGTAAATATTTTGGGATCTGATGAACCTACTCTAAAATGTCACAGAAAAAAAGATAACTCAAAAAAGAAAAAATGCCTATAATGGAGAGAAATTTTCAGCTAATCCGTTGGAGCCACATTTTTTTTGGATTGTACAGTACTTTGAAGATTGAAACTAACTTTTTGAATTTGTTTTGACTGCACCACTCTATAATGAGCAAGCTGTTTTTCAGGGAAGATCTTTTCACTATTATACATCCACCAGCTTTCCATCAATGAGGTAAAGATGACAAAAAATGAATATATATTTTCCAGAATTCCAAAAGAGCTGCATAGAAAGCAACACTTTCAACAGGTGACACCTGCAAAGGTTCAGAGACCAATTTATAGAAGATATACGTAAATATTGAGATTAATGTCTTTGACTTGTACCTGACACCATTTAGTATTTGTCATAGTTGCTTTGTCATATTTTTGGCCATGTCATGGGTTTATATCTGTCCATCATTATTCAGGTTGGTTTGAATGATGTATATACCCTATAAAAGACATATTTTAATCCTAATCTCATTTTGTAAAGGCAGCCATTTCTTCTAATCCCTATTCAATGTTGTATGCTTGAAACTTCAGTTAGATCATCTTCCTGGAGGTGTGATTTAATTAAGAGTGGTTGTCAAGCTGGATTAGGTGACGACATGTCTCCACCCATTCGGGTGGGTCTTGATTAGTTCTGAAGTCCTATAAAAGAGGAAACATTTTGGAGAATGAGAGCGATTCAGAGTCCACCAGCCAGTGGTCTTTGGAGATGAAGAAGTAAAATGTCTCCCGGGGAGCTTCAGGAAACAAGAAGCCAGGAGAAGTAGCTAGCAGATGATGCTGTGTTTGCCATTACCCCTTCCAAATGAGAGAGGAACCCTGACTGTGTTCACCATGTGCCCTTCCACTTGAGAGAGAAACCCTGAAATTCATCGGCCTTCTTGAATCTTTCTTTCCCTAGATGCCTGTGATTGGACATTTCTATAGACTTGCTTTAACTGGGACATTTTCTCAACCTTAGAAGTGCAAACTAGCAACCTATTAAATTCCCCTTTTTAAAAGCCATTCTGTTTCTGGTATATTGCATTCCAGCAGCTAGCAAACTAGAACACAGGTGTTTCATCATCTCTTCTATGGGCTCAGCAACAGTCTCCAGAAATAGCAGAGAAGCTCAAATAAGATTCTTTTATTTCAACTTTACCATTTTTAATATGGACATATCTGATCAGTGGATGAAGCATGAAGGGTGCTAGCAAAAAGAATTCCTAAATATTTTGCTTTTTAAATATTTGTCATTACTAAATGGTACTACTGCTTTATATTCTTGATTCATTATTTAGTCTTAAAAAAAACCAATAGTTAGCCATTTAAAAAGAATAAATTTCAACTTTAAAGTTAGTACTCAAATTCGGTGAAATACTGTATGAACAAACTAAAATTTTCATTTACCAAACAGAAATATCAAACTTTGCATTTGCTGTTTCTTTTTTTTTTTTACATTTTAAACACAAATAAAAACTCCAAGTGGCTACATAGAACAGCAGAATTGAAGTAACTCAAATTCCATTTTTTGTCTTTATTATTTAATTTTGAATCAACTGTTTAAGTATGAATATGGAGTACTATAATATTTGATAGCATGAAATACATTGAAACTGAATCACTATAAACTTAACCATGAAAAGAATGTAAGTAACAAGAGTCTTTGTGTTTTGAAAGCCAACTGATTAATGGGGAGTTCACTTCCATATAGAATCTATTAAAAGATAAATAGTAAAATACTAATTTGAAGCATATATTAAATATATATATGTACACACATGCATAAACATAACCAGCAATTTTTAAAACTTATATAAAATACAGACAGTTAAAGGGAGAAATATTTTATTGCTCACATGCTTAGAATTGCCACTGCATGTCAATAATAAAAAAGCAGACTGACTTATAGTTGGTTTTATGATTGTTTTCAAATTCTCTATGGAAAATGCACTGTCCTATTGTCTGCTCCAAGGGGGGTCCCTCCCAAGTGTCTTTGGTACAATGCTAGTCTTGAATGATTCTCCAGTTAAGAGAATCCCTTTTTTTTTTTCAAGAAAGTTGTAGGTTTACAGAAAAATTATGCATAAAATACAGAGGTTCCCATGTACCACCCTATTATTAATAACTTTGCATTAATGTGGTACATTTGTTAAAATTCCTGAAAGAGCATTTTTATAATTTTACTATTACTATAGTTTGTGTTATAGAGTCTTATTTTAAAAAAAATTTATTCTAGTAGCACATATAACATAAAATTTCCCTTTAACTACGTTCAAATATATTTCAGAGCTGTTAAATATATTTACAATGTTGTGCTGCTGTCACCACCATCCATTACCCAAACTTTATCATCAACGCAAATAGAAACTCTGTACAATTTAAATATTAACTTCCCATTCTCTATTCCCATCCTGGCCCTTGGTCACCTATATTCTACATCCTGTCTCTATGTGTTTGCTTATTTTAATTATTTCATATCATTGAGGGGGTTTATTTCACTGAACATGTTGTCTTCAAGGTTCATCCATGTTGTCACATATATCAGAACTTCATTCCTTTTTACAGCTGAATAATATCCCATCTTATGTACATGCCACATTTTGCTTATCCATTCATTGGTGTATGGACACTTGATTTTTTCCATCTTTTGGCAATTGAGAATAATGCTGCTGTGAGCATTGGTGTGCCAGTATCTGTTGGAGTCCCAGCTTTCAAATCTTTTGGGTAAATTCCTAGAAATGGGATTGCCAGGTCATACGGTAATTTTATACTTAAACTTTTGAGATTCATAGACTTTGTAAAAAGAGAATGCTTTCTTGTTTCATGATTCAGTGTTTTGCTGAGCCTTCAAGTTTGCTGATGTTTCCAAGTAAACAAAAGAAAGATGGTATAGTGATTCAGTCTGGTGGAGAAAGACAACACTGTCTCCAAAGTTCTAAGTGTGAATCTGTGACTGAAGCCCCAGAGTTGAACTCTAGCACCTAGGAAGCTGTTTGGGATCAATCTAGATTAACGGAGCTATATCAACAAGAGAAAAAGAATAGCAATCTCATTACTATGGATGAAGGGCTGTGCAGCAGATTGAATTATGTACCCTACAAAACTTGTTCTTAATCTTAATCTATTTCTGCAGATGAGCCCATTGTAAACAGGAACTTTTGATGGAATTATTTTTAGTTAAGCTGTGGCCAACTGAATCAGGATGGGTCTTAATCCTATTACTGGAGGCCTTATAGAAAAGTCCACAAGGACAAAAGCCACAGAGAAAGAGGCTGGAAGTCAACAGCACCTGGATGAGAAAGAGAAGATGCTACCATATGCATTACTGTGTGACCGAAAGGCCAAGGACCAAGGATCACTGGTAGCCAGTCCTAAAACGCCACAGTCTTTAAGGAAAAAGTATTGCCTTGCTAATGCCTCAGTTTGGACATCTCCTAATCTCAAAACTGTAAGTCAATAAATTCCTGTTATTTAAGCCAACACACTCTATGGTATTTATTTTTAGGAGCAGAGTAACTAAGACAGGCCATCATCCACGATGACAAAAAAGGAAGGAAACTTGCTCTTTGTATCCTTGTAAAGACCTCTTTTTTTCTAGTCCCATCCTTCCTGTCCCATGTCCTCCAGTCCAAGCCTCTGGAACTTCAACCTGGATATATTTGTGGGGAAAGAGGAGACTGATGGAAAGAGATCTTTAAGTTGAATATGAAATTGAAGTTTTAAATGGGAAGGATTAACTCAACACAAAAAAAAGACAGTGTCTTAAAAACCAAATATATCTGAGGAGTTAAGTGAATCAGTTTGAGATGTCTTTGAGGGACTCTAGCACCTAAAGGGGAAGGTGCATATAAGTAGGGTGTCAATAGAAATCAACTAATGTCAATTTTGTTTTTGGTGGGGGGAATGTAACTTTCGTATTTTTACTCCTATAAATTGAGATTCCTTGATAGGCCATTTAATAATGATTTTATTTCATTTGGCACAAGTTGAACTTTATGTACTTATGTTTCCTCCTTTCTGATTTGTGGGCACCTGGAAGTGTTTTTTAGCTGGACCCTGTTCTTGTTGTGTTAGTCCGGCCAATGATTTTCTTTTAGAGATTTGCTCCCTTCGAGTTTTTCCTAAGATTCCCAAGGAAGAACCATTTAGTTATGGGACCCTATGTGAATGGGTCCAATATACATAAAATTCTTTCTCAAAAACAAGTCAAAAGCTATTGCATGAATCATAGCAACTTGTTCTTCATCAAACGACGTGACTTTCCCTTTTTGTTTTAAAAGTTTCATTATATTATGTTTTTTTCTTACCATTTGTTCTGCTCTGTATTTCCCAGAAGAGTGCCCCTTAATTTCCTTGTGGGCTGGATAATTATAAAGTCCAAATGATTTCTTTTTATGTAAATAACCCCCAAATTGTTAGTATACACAAGTCTCACAGTCAAATAATGAGTAGAAATTATCATGTTTGAGTTATATATGCATAGATGATTCCATCATTGGAACACTGAAAAATATTTGGAGGCTATTGATCATATTGGTCTAAAAATTGCTTTTTTGTGTTTGTGTTTACAGAAAGAAAGCACCATTCTATTCTGAACGTGTTTTATCTTTGGGTTCATTTTCCTCTAAAAACACAGCTATTATCTTTTGTAACAAAGACTAATGATATTTAAAAAACAATGGGGGGAAAATTTTGCCATACCCGTTCATTAAATCAGAAGACTGAAAATGCTTTTTCAGTTTCAGATGCTCATGACAGCATATTTTCTATAGTTTGGAATAATGGAGAAGGAACCAGGGATGACAGATTCCAATTCCTCATTCGCCATTATGGGTCATTGGAAAACCCAAAAGGGCTTTTAAGATGTGTATGTTTGTGTGTGTGTGTGTGTATGTTTTCCTGATTTAAATGCTGTTTTGATTTGCTAAAGCTACTAGAATGCAATACACCAAAAATGGGTTGGCGTTTACAGTGGGGATTTATTAGCTTAAAATTTGCAGTTCTTAAGCTGTGAAAATGTCCAATGCAAGGCATCAACAGGATGATACCTGGACTCTGAAGACAGGCTGCTGGCATCCGGGACACCTCCATCACATGGGAAGGCACATGGCTGGTATCTGCCAGGCCTTCTCTCCTGGGTTTTCTTGCTTCCGTTTCTGCTTCTCCATCTGTGACTTTTTCTCTAAATTTCTCTGGATGTTTTTCTCATTTCATCTCTTAGCTTTTGTATGTGTTTAACCATCTTATAAAGGACTTCAGCAAGAGGATCCATTCCCACCCTGAATGGGCTGGGTGACATATCAATTGAAATAACCTAATAAAAAGGCCCACCCACAATAGGTCTACACCCATAGGAATGGATTAAAATAATACAATCTTTTCTGGGGAATATAACAGCTTCAAACTACTACAAATGCCTGTATGAATTCTCCGGATTATGTCAAATTTTTGTTTTCCTAAATGACCCCAGTCTTCTCCTGTACTTTGTCACATCTTCTAAGAATGAGCATCCTTCTTACAAATAAGTAAGAGAAGGTGACTACCCCCTGGATTAGACTTGAGACAGATAGGGGCCAACTGGGCTTGGGGTGCCTATTCGTGAGCCCAGAAAATGAAACTTTTAGGAAGCATATCACCTATATCTTCCAGAACCCTTCGAAAAATAATAATGATAGTCTCATGTATGTAAATAAAGCCCTATAGAGTTTTCAAGATATTTCACTAATGATTTTAATCTTATTCCTCTTCATATCAATTCTATTAAGTAGGTATCATCATCTTCATTTTCAAGATATCATTCTTAAAATCATGGGCCTCAACATTTTCTAATCTCTTGTCAGTCGGTCCTTTTCTGCTCACTCTCAGCTTTGACTCTACCACTGGTGGATAAACTTTCACCCTGGAGCAACCTCCAATGCCCTAACATACAGAAACCTTCTCTGTGTTAATTCATCTGCCACTGCTCAGTAGAGTGAAGGCAGAGATGCCCATGCTTTTCTCTTTGATGGTATCACTGCAATGATCTAGGGGAAATTCCAATATGAAAGGGGAGATTTCTTCTTCAAAACTAATTAGTTTTACAGTAATACAGTATATGTTGTCATATAGGAGAATACAAAAGAATTAACACTTGAGATCTAGGAAAATTTCTTATCACTCATTTACTTGATATAAGTTAGAAAAATCAAATATCCACTTCTATTCACTAACTGTTACATCCTCTTCCAGTTTCCCTATGTAGTCCTGGCTGTGGTTTTTCTAATTTACCCTACTGCTTGTCAACTGAAGCTGAATTCCCCGGGTCTGATAAAAAGGAAACCTTTCTTGTTTAGTTCCCAGGACTCCTGCTGAGATCCTTGGAGTAACTATTCTTTCTTGGTCTTCTGGCCCCTGATTCAGCACAATCAGCTCTACCCAGGGGAATATCCAGAACTCATGGGCCTGACTTCTCAGTGCTCTGCCTGTTGTTAGTCTTTGGCAAGCAGAATCTTAGAAAGTCAGCCGGCTTCCAGTACTAGGCTAGGAATTACTTGAGGAAAGTAGTTCCATTTTGTGCACCCTTATATTTCCAGTACCTAATACAGTGCCTGGCACATACTAGAGGTTCAGTAAACACCTACTAAATGAATTAATGAGAAATCCATGCCTTCTCTCATTTTATGGAGGAAAAAAAAACTTAAAGTGAGAGAGTTAAGTGAATTAGTCAAAACATGTAGCTATTAGGGACAGAACCAGGACCGGAAATAAGATTTGCTAATATGTTTCCTATGTTTACATAATAATATGCAAACTTTTTTGTGATTTTCTTTGTACCTATTACATGTATTTCCAGAGGGCAGATTTCCTTCAGTTTTCCTAAACGCACTTAACTGAGTGCTCCTCTCTTTGTAATCTTTTGCCACGGTCAAGCACCTATAACTTCTCTAAATGTTCTGGACTTTCATCATAATTCACCACATTTCCTTCAACCCCATTTCATCTGGGCAAGTAACCAGATGCTTTGCCAGAGAAAAAACGATTGAACCTATATAACCTGCACTAATATGTTCAGATCCCTTGCCATATGAATAGTATCAAATTTTTCTATCTTTATACTACAGCATTTTTATTACAAAACTAACTATAGGAAATTTTCAAACTCTTCAGAGGATATGAAGTGAAAAGTAAAAATCCATCTCTCCTTCACTGATTCTCGATGTTCCTCTCCAGATATGAATACCATGAATAGTTTCCTGTGTATGCCACCAGAAAGCCACCAGGCAAAAACAAGCATATATGCATAGCCTTTTAAGAAAAAATAATTGGCATGCATACTCTCAATGACAATGTCAAATGAAGAAATCAAGCTTCAGAGAGAAAGAAGAATTAAAAATTTGAAAACATGACATGGCCAGGTTCGTGTGTTAATTTGGCCAAGTGGTGGTACCTCTTTGTCTGGTTGGGCAAGTGCTGGCCTGTCTGTTGCAATGAGGACATTTCATAGAATTAAATCATGATCATGTCAGCTGTGTCCACAGCTGATTCCATTTGCAATCAGCTAAGGGGAGTGTCTTCTGCAATGAGTGACGCTTAATCTAATCACTGGAAGCCTTTTAAGGACGATTTAGAAGAGACAGGCTCTCTTCCTGCTTTGGTTGGTGAGCCTCCCCTGTGAAGTTCATCCAGACCCTCCATGGAATCATCACCTCACAGTCTGCCCTGCAGATTTTGGACTCTGCGTTCCCATGGTCACATGAGACACTTTTATAAATTTTATATTTGCGAGTGTTCCCTGTTGATTCTGTTTCTCTAGAAAACCCTAACTAATACAACTTGGTACCAGGAGTGATTCTTAAGAAACAGAATCTTAAAAATGGGTGTTTATGAATAGTTTTCTACTTTGATTGGACTCAAAGCCACTAAGGACTCTGATTCCCATAATCAGAATGACACTCCCAATCCATGGAGTGAGTTGGCAAAAGAGATAGTCAAAATATCACTTTTCGATTCTCCTAGTGCTTTGCTTGTATGAAGCCAGGCTCTGGCGGATAACGTTTTTGACATTTTTACGGAGTTTTGTGGAAATAAGAGCTATAGAGATGTTGGCTGGTTGTTGTTAGATACACTGGCTACATTAAGGAGTGAAAAGGATGGGCTTAAGCCTTCAAATGAAAAGCTTAAGTGCCGTCTGACAGATGTAGAAGTTTCTATGAGTATCTTGAAGGAAAATCTTATTTCCTGTAGCCGTAGACTAGAGACCTCTGAAAATCAAACTCAGAATCTTATTGTTAGAGTAGCAACTTTACAACATAAATTGAAATCTCAATGTTGCATGGTATGTGCTATTAAACTGAGGGCATTGATTGGAAAGGAGTGGGACCTAAAAAAATGGATTGGTGACATACGGATTGATAATGATGTCAGGGGTGAGATTGAAACTGTGGGTCATGCTGAGTCTTCTCTAGATAACCCTGTAATAGTCTTCCCTGAGGACACAACCACCCCACCTCTAGCCTGTCTGGAGAAGTTGGCCACCCAACCTCCTCCTGAAGAGATTAGCCCTAGAGTGGTTAATTCTGTTTCACCAGATGAAACTGCAAATGAAGGCCCTGAAGCAAATGGCTTGGAAGATATTTCTAATTCTTTTCATGACACACCCCCACCACCCCTCATTTCTTTCAGACCTATAACTAGACTAAAGTCCCAATAGGCTCCTAAAGGTGAGGTACAAAGTATCACACAGGAGGAGGTACATTATACTCCAAAAGAACTGTGTGAGTTTTCCAATTTATATAGACAGAAATCAGGGGAATATGTGTGGCAATGGATTTTTAGGGTGTGGGATAATGGTGGGAGGAATATAAGGCTGGATTAGGCTGAATTTACTGATATGGGCCCACCGAGCAAAGATTGTGCATTCAGTATTATAGCTTGAGGAGTTAGAAAAGGTATTAACAGTGTGTTTGGATGGTTGGTTGAAACATGGATCAAAAGGTGGGCCAACATTACCCGAGGTTGAAATGCCAGAACTGCCCTGGTATAATGTAGGTGAGGGGATCCAGAGGCTTAGAGAGGGTGCAATGTTAGAGTGGATTTATCATGCAAAGCCTGCTCTTATACCCCAGGAATGTCCAGAGGATGCACCTTTTATCAGAACACTGAGAAATAAATTTGTGAGACTAGTGCCATCATCCCTGAAGAGCTCTGTAGTTCACTTCTCTGTAGGTCAGATATTACTGTAGGAACTGCTGTCACTGAGCTGGAATCCTTAACACAATGGGGATAATGGGATCCCGAGTTGGCAGAAGCCAGGTGGCAGCACTTAAATGCCAAAAACAGGGTAGATGTGGCTATTATAATAGACAGCAAACTCAAAGCAGGAGTCGCAGAGATTTGAGGCATTGGCTAGTAAATCATGGGGTACCTGGAAATACAATAGAAGGGCAGTCTACTAAATTTTTGTTTGAGCTGCATAAACAAAAGAGTTCTAGGTCAAGTGAACAGAAGTCTAACCTGAATTACAAAAACACAGAGTCACAGCCTTTTAATCAATTTCCAGACTTGAAACAGTTTACAGACCCCGAGTCCCTTGAAGGAAGGAGAGGCCAGGTCCTTTTGGGGAGAACCCTGTTACGCTGCCACAAATTTATACTTTTAATCTTCCTCCAAGCATTCCCCAAGGAGACCGATGGCATTTTACCAGGGTAACTGTGCATTGGGGAAAAGGAAATGATCAGATATTTTGGGGATTATTAGACACTGGTTCAGAAGTGACATTAATTCCAGGGGACCCAAAACATCACTCTGATCCACCAGTCAGAATGGCGGCTTATGGAGGCCAGGTGATCAATCTCACAGTGGGTCCGGTGGGCCTCTGGGCCCATTCTGTAGTTATTTCCCCAGTTCCAGAATGTAGAATTGGAATAGACATACTGAGCATTCTGTGGGGCAGAATCCCCACATTGGCTCTCTAACTCATGCAATGAGGGCTATTATGGTGGGAAAGGCCAAGTGGAAGCCACTAGAACTGCCCATACCTAGCAAAATAGTGAATCAGAAGCAATACTGGATTCCTGGAGGGATTGCAGAGATTACTACCACTCTTAAGGACTTGAGGATGCAGGGGTGGTGATGCCCACCACATCCCCATTCAACTCTCCTATTTGGCCTGTGCAGAAAACAGATGGATCTTGGAGGATGAGAGTGGATTAGCATAAGCTCAACCAGGTGATAACTCCAATTGCAGCTGCTGTTCCAGATGTGGTATCATTGCTTGAGCAAATCAATGCATCCCCTGGTACCTTGTATGCAGCTATTGATCTGGCAAATGTTTTTTACTCAATAGCTGTTTGTAAGGACTACCAGAAACAGTTTGCTTTCAGCTGGTAATGTCAGCAATATTCTTTCACTGTCCTCCCTCAAGGGTATATCAATGCTCCAGCCCTATGTCATAATCTTTTCCACAGGGACCTTGATCATTTCTCCTTCCCACAAGACATCACACTGGTCCATTATATCAATGATATCATGTTGATTGGACCTAGTGAGCAAGAAGTAGCAACTTTAGATTTACTGGTAAGGCATTTGTGTGTCAGAGGATGAGAGATAAATCCAACAAAAATACAGGGGCCTTCCACCTCAGTGAAATTTCTAGGTGTCCAGTGGTGTGGGGCATGTCGAGATATCCCTTCTAAGGTGAAGGATAAGTTGCTGCATCTGGCCCCTCCTATGACCAAAAAAAAGGCACAACGCCTAGTTGGTCTCTTTGGATTTTGGCGACAACATATTCCTCATTCGGGTGTGCTATTCTAGCCCATTTATTGAGTGACCAGAAAAGCTGCTAATTTTGAGTGGGGACCTGAACAAGAGGAGGCTCTGTGATAGGTCCAGGCTGCTGTACAAGCTGCTCTTCCACTTGGGCCATATGATTTAGCAGATCCAATACTGCTGGAAGTGGCAGTGGCAAATGAAGATGCTGTTTGGAGCCTCTGGCAGGCCCCTATAGGAGAATCACAATGCAAACCCTTAGGATTTTGGAGCAAAGCCTTACCATCTGCTACAGATAACTAATCTCCTTTTGAGAAATAGCTTTTGGCCTGCTACTGGGCCTTAGTAGAGACTGAACACTTAACCATGGACCACCAATTACCATGAGACCTGAATTGCCTATCATGAGCTGGGTGTTGTCTGACCCACCAAGCCATAAAGTTGGGCATGCAAAGCAGCACTCTATTGTAAAATGGAAATGGTATATGTGAGATAGAGCCAGAGCAGGTCCTGAAGGTGCAAGCAAGTTACATGAAGAAGTGGCCCAAATGCCCATGGTTTCCACTTCTGCCACATTACCGTCTCTTTCCCAGACCAGAGCTATGGTCTCTTGGGGAGTTCCTTACAGTGAATTGACTGAGGAAGAGAAAACTCGGGCCTGGTTTACAGATGGTTCAGCACGATATGCAGGTACCACCCGAAAGTGGACAGCTGCAGCACCACAACCCCTTTCTGGGGTGTACTTGAAGAACAGTTGTGAGGGGAAATCCTCCCAGTGGGCAGAACTTTGAGCAGTGCACCTGGTTATTCAGTTTGCTTGGAAAGAGAAATAGCCAGAAGTACGTTTTTGTACTGACTCATGGGCTGTTGCTAATGGTTTGGCTGGATGGTCAGGGACTTGGAAAAACCATAATTGGAAAATTGGTGACAAAGAGGTCTGGGGAAGAACCATGTAGATAGACCTTTCTGAGTGGGCTAAAAACATGAACATATTTGTGTACTATGTGAATGTACACCAGAGGGTGACTTCAGCAGAGGAAGGTTTTAATAACCGAGTGGATAAGATGACCCATTCTTTGGATACCATTCAGCCTCTTTCTGCAGCAACTCCTGTCATTGCCCATGAACAAAATGTTCATGGTAGTTGGGATGGAGGTTATGCATGGGCTCAGCAACATGGACTTCCACTCACCAAGGCTGACTTGGCTACAGCCACTACTGAGTGCCCAATCTGCCAGCAGCAGAGACCCACACTATGTTCCTGATATGGCACCATTCCCCAAGGTGACCAGCCAGCTACATGGTGGCAGGTTGCTTACATTGGACCACTCCCTTCATGGAAGGGGCAGTGATTTGTTCTAACTGGAATAGACACATACTCTGGATATGGGTTCGCTTTCCCTGCATGGGAAACTACTATCCGTGGGCTTACAGAATGCCTTATCCATCATCATGGTATTCCA
Organism: Tamandua tetradactyla; assembly: GCF_023851605.1. Taxonomy (NCBI): domain Eukaryota; kingdom Metazoa; phylum Chordata; class Mammalia; order Pilosa; family Myrmecophagidae; genus Tamandua; species Tamandua tetradactyla. The sequence continues at coordinate 136,210,103 of NC_135331.1, forward strand.
CACAGCATTGCTTCTGATCAAGGAACACACTTCACAGCAAATGAAATGCAGGAATGGGCACATGTTCATGAAATTCTCTGGTCTTACCATGTTCCCCATCATCCAGAAGAAGCTGGATTGATAAAACAGTGGAATGGCCTTTTGAAAACTCAATTACTGTGCCAACTAGGCGGCAATACCTTGAAGGGCTGGGGTAATGTTCTCCAGGAAGCTGTATATGCTCTGAATCAGTGTCCGCTGTATGGTGCTGTTTCTCCCATAGCCAGGATCCATGGGTCCAGGAACCAAGGGGTGGAAATGGAAGTGGTACCACTCACTATTACCCCTAGTGATCTACTAGGAAAACTTTTGCTTTCTGTCCCTGAGACCCTGAGCTCTGCTGGTCTACAGGTTTTAGTTCCAAAAAGGGAGTGCTTCCACCAGGAGAAACAACAATGATTCCATTGAACTGGAATCTAAGACTGCCACCTGATTGAACTGGAATCTAAGACTGCCACCTGGTCACTTTGGGCTACTCATGCCCCTGGATCAATAAGCCAAGAAGGGGATTACATTATTGGCTGGGAGATTGAACCTATCAGGGGGAAATAAGACTGCAACTATACAATGAAGGTAAAAAATAATTTTCTTGGAATATAGGAGATCCCCTAGGGCGTCTTTTAGTACTACCATGCCCTGTGATTAAAATCAATGGAAAACTGCCACAACCCAATCCAGGTAGGACTGCCAATGGCTCTGAAACTTCAGGAATGAAGGCTTGGGTCACCCCACCAGGCAAAGAACCACGGTCAGCTGAAGTGCTTGCTGAGGGTAAAGGGAACATGGAATGGATAGTGGAAGAAGGTAGTGATAAATATGAACTGCGACCATGTGATCAGTTACAGAAACAAAGGACTGTAATTCTGTTTTCTTCCTGTTATACTATTTAAGTTGTAAGATATCAAGTTTAAGAATGAATATTACCCAAGGACTTGCACCCTATTCTGGAGAGATTTAATGTGTTTCCAGTTATATGCAGGACAATTGAGTATTGCTAGGTGAAAGAAAAAAATGTTTTATTGTTTTTTATTTAGAAATTAGGTATTGTTTAAGTTGATATATATAGCAGCCAAGTTGACAAGGGGTGGACTCTCATGGTCAGGTTCATGCGTCAACTTGGCCAAGTGGTGGTACCTGTTTGTCTGGTTGGACAAATGCTGGCCTGTCTGTTGCAGTGAGGACATTTCATATAATTAAATCATGATCATGTCAGCTGTAGCCACAGCTGATTCCATTTGTAATCAGCCAAGGGGAGTGTCTTCTGTAATGAGTGGTGCTTAATCTAATCACTGGAAGCCTTTTAAGGAGGATTCAGAAGAGACAGGCTCTCTTCCTGCTTCCGCTGGCGAGCCTCCTCTGTGGAGTTCATCCAGACCCTCCATCGGAATTGTCGGCTTCTCAGCCTGCCATGCAGATTTTGGACTCTGCGTTCCCACAGTCACGTGAGATACTTTTATAAATTTTATATTTGCGAGTGTTCCCTGTTGATTGTTTCTCTAGAGAACCCTAACTAACACACATCATAACAGTTATACAAATTTAAAATGGCACACAACATAACAGTATTACAACCATGATACCAAATATATATGAAAAAGTATAAAAATGGACTAGCTATATACACACTAAACTAATGAATAGTGCTTTTCTCAAGAAGTGGCTAAGGGGGGAGAGCGGGCCCCGGCCGTCACCCACCGAGGGGTGCCCGCGCGCGCGGCCTCGGGTCCCGCAGCCCCCACTCCAGTCCCTCATGTGGGGATCGGCGGCTCCGAGCGCCGACGTCACCCCCCCCCCCCAGGGCCCCCCAAATGCCCCGGCCCGGCTGCGCGGCCCGGAGCCCCTGATGCACAGAGGCCCGGGCGTCCCGTAACCCCGCGCCGACCCCGCGGGCAGGGACGCAGCGACCACGGGCGAGCCCCCGCGCCCCGGGCCCGCAGGCCGGGCGCCCACAGGTGGCCCCGCAACTTGGCGGGCCGCGGCCGGGCTGCGCCGCCGCCTGCGCTCGGGCCTAGCCGGCCGGCCGGCGGGAGTCCGGGGCGTCCCCGCAGGAACCACCCCGCCCCCCGACCTCCGGCGGCGCCGCTTACGCAGAAGACGAAATTGAAGACGAAGAGCAGAAAAAGCATTTGACAAAATCCAACACATTTTCAAGATGAAAAACAAAAACTCCACAAAGCAGGAACAGAAGGGAGCATTCTTGACCTGATAAAGGGAATCCTCAAAAGCCACAGCCAGCCTCATACGTGAACGCTGAAACCCTTCCCCCATGGCAAGGATTCAGCTTTCACCATTTTTAGTCAAAATTTGACTGGAAGTTCTAGCCAGGGCCACTAGACAAGAAAATTAAGTAAAAGGCACCCAGATTGGAAAGAAAGAACTTAAAACTATCTCAGTTTGCAAATGAATGCTCTCATTTAGAAAAAATCCTAAGAAGTCCATTAAAAAATCTCATAGAATTAATAAACCCATCCACCAACGTGGCAGCTCACAGCATCCATGGACAAAAATCAATTTTATTTCTATACGCCAGTAACGAACAACGCCAAAATGAAATTGAAGACACAATCCCATATAACCCCATATTTATCATAGCAGCAGAAAGGATGAAATACCTAGGAAGCATTTTACAAAAGAAGTGCAAGGTTTGTATATCGGAAACTACAGATACTCTTGAAGGAAATTTAAGAAGATCTAAATAAATGGGAAAACACCGCATTTTCATGGCTCAGAAGGCTGCATTATTGAGATGACAATGCTGCCCAAACTGATTTACAGATTCAGCCCAATCTCTACCAAATCGAAGCTGCATTTCGGTGCAGAAATTGACAAGCTGATCTTCAGCTTCATATAGAAGTGCAGGGAACAGAAGAGGAGAGAACAGTAAAGGAAACTCACACTGTCAAAACTTACTGCAAAAGGACAACCATCAGGAAAAGCGTGGTGCTGACATCAGGACAGACGTACAGACCAGCGAACTAGCCCTGACAGCCCAGAGACAAACCCCCACACCCACGGTCAGCTGGTCTGACCGAGACCAGGCAGGGCAAGAGTAGTCTCTTCACCCAGTGTTGCTGGGACGACTGGATACCCATTTGCAGAAGAGATTTAGACCCCCGTCTCTCCCCATGCACAAAAACTCAAAGCAATTCAATGACATAAAATATTTAGAAGAAAGCATTGGAGTAAATCTTCATGACCTTGGGTTAGATAATGGTTTCTTACACTTAACATCAAAAGCACAAGTGACAGGGCAGGCCACGGTGGCTCAACAGGCAGCGTTCTCGCCTGCCATGCCAGAGACCTGGGTTCCTTTCCTGGTGGTGGACCATGCCAAAAAAAAAAAAACCTAAAGAAAAAAGAATAGATAAATCAGACTTTATTAAAAGTCAAACATTTGTGCATCAAAAGACAGCACCGAGAAAGTGAAAAGAGAACCCACAAAATGGGAGAAAATATTTGCGAATCATGTATCTGCTAAGGACCTGGAATCCAGAACATACAGAGAACTCTTACCATCCAACCAGAAAAAAGAGCAAACCAATTTAAAAAACGGGCCGAGGACTTGAATTGGCAGTTCCACAGAGAAGACACACGGTTGGCCCATCAGCCCCGGAAAAGACATTCCACATCATTAGCCGTGAGGGAAATGCAAATGAAAACCACAATGAGAAACTGCTGCATACCCACCAGGACAGCTATAATTTCAAAAGGGAGAATAACAGTGTTGGAGAGGATGTGGGGACAGTGGAGCCCTGGCGGGCGCGTGGCTGGGGACAGTCAAGCTGGGGCAGCCACCATTGACAGTGGTTTAACAGTCCCTCAAGCAACCGCTGTGGAAGGCAGTTTGGCGGTTCCTCAAAAAGCTGAATATAGAATTGCCATACGACCCAGCAATACCATTGCTAGGTATCTACTCAAAGGACTTAAGGGCAAAGACACAAACGGACATTTGCACACCAATGTTTATAGCAGCGTTATTTACAATTGCAAAGAGATGGAAACAGCCAAAATGTCCATCAATAGAAGAGTGGCTAAACAAACTGTGGTATATACATACGATGGAATATTATGCAGCTTTAAGACAAGATAAACTTATGAACCATGTAATAACATGGATGGACCTAGAGAATATTATGCTGAGTGAGTCCAGCCAAAAACTAAAGGACAAATACTGTATGGTCCCACTGATGTGAATGGACATTCGAGAATAAACTTGAAATATGTCATTGGTAACAGAGTCCAGCAGGAGTTAGAAACAAGGTAAGACAATGGGTAATTGAAGCTGAAGGGATACAGACTGTGCAACAGGACTAGATACAAAAACTCAAAAATGGACAGCACAATAATACCTAATTGTAAAGTAATCATGTTAAAACACTGAATGAAGCTGCCTCTGAGCTATAGGGTTTTTTGTTTTTTTTTTGTTTGTTTGTTTGTTTGTTTTTTCTTTTTTTACTATTATTACTACTTTTATTTCTTTTCTCTATATTAACATTTTATATCTTTTTCTGTTGTGTTGCTAGTTCCTCTAAACCGATGCAAATGTACTAAGAAACAATGATCATGCATCTATGTGATGATGTTAAGAATTACTGAGTGCATATGTAGAATGGTATGATTTTTAAATGTTGTGTTAATTTCTTTTTTTTTCTTTCCGTTAATAAAAAAATAAAAAAAAAGAACAACAACAACAACAACAACAACAAAAAGAAGTGGCTAAGGCAGATGTTACGGAATGAAAAGGGATTTAAATTTATCTAGATTTTTTTCATACACACAAATTGAGGGAAATATGAGCAATGTTAAAAATTGCCAGTTTTTGAAGGAATTTTGTTGGAGAAGATGTGGAGAAATAGGAACACTCATTTATTGCTGGTTGGAATGTAAAATGGTGCAGCCTCTATGGAATACAGTTTGGATGTTCCTCAAAGTTAAGTATAGAATTACCACAGGACCTGGAAATCCCACTTCTAGGAATTTATACAAAAAACTTGAAGGCAGGGACTTGAACAGATGTTGGCATGCCAATGCTCAAGGTGTCATTATTCATAATTATCAAAAAATGGAAGAAACCCAAGTGTCCATGAACTGATGAACAGATTAAATATGATATATATATATATATACACACACATATATATATAATGGAATTTTTTTAGTCATTAAAAGGAATGAAGTTCTGATACATGCAATAACATGGATGAACCTTGAAGAAATAAGCCAGACAAAAAAGGGCAAATATTGTATGATCTCAATGATATGAAGTAATTAGATTAAACAAACTTATAGAGTCAGAAACTAGAATATGGGTTACCAGGGGCTGGGGTGGGGATAGGGAATGGGGAACTAGAGCTTAAACTGTACAGAGTTTCTGTTTGGGTTGATGGAAAGGTTTTGATAATGGATAGTGGTGAGGGTAGCACAATATTGCAAAAATAATTAACAGCACTGAATTACGTATTTGAATGTGGCTAAAAAGAGGAAATTTTAGGTTATATATATGTGCAACTGGAATAAAAATTTTAAAGCAAACAAACATAGGATGTAGAGCACAAACAGTGACCCCCCCCCATTTTAAATGATGGACTACAGTTAAAAGAACAATTATTGAAATTTTCTTTAATGAATTTTATCAAATATACCACACTACTGCAAGATATTAATAATAGGGTGGTATATGGGAAGTCTGTATTTTATGCATAATTTTTCTGTAAAGCTACTACTTCTCTAATAACAAAAATTTGCTGATTTTAGGAGTAGGTTCATGAGTGATACATTATTCTTTGTACGTTACTTACTTTAAAATGTATTTAAAAACATTTTTTTAGCAAATGGGAACCCAATAGAATCATTTGATACATGCTGTTCTGCAGTGTGCTTCTCCCATTTAACAATATATCTTAGAGACTGTTATTATTTTAGCATAGATCAAACTCATTTTAAAATGGTTACATGATAGTTTACTGTATTTCAACCATTTCACTGCTTCCCATATTGATGAACATTTATGTTATTTCTAGGTTTTTTTGCTATTAAAAATATTGCTGTAATGACACTCAACTCATATTTATATTTCATCACATGCATGCCAGCTGTGAATAAAGATTTTTTTTTTCCTAAAATGACTAGCTCACCATAGAATTTTTTTTTTTTTTTTTTTTTTTTTGGCATGGGTAGGCACTGGGAATCGAACCTGGGTCTCCGGCATGGCAGGTGAGAATTCTGCCTGTTGAGCCACCATCGCACCACCCTCACCATAGAATTTTGATATAAATTTTTAAATTACTAGACCTAGCAAAATTTTAGTTATAGTCACCTGTAAATACAGAATTTAGTCAAGTCATTTCTTTCATGGAAACAAAATATTCATGCTTTTGGGCAAAACTACTGGTCTGTTTCTAATTGTTTTCATTTTGGGATTTGGTTGTTAACATGATTTTGGCTAAAATTCTATTCGAATGGTTTAAGGCCTAATCCCTGAGAGTCAATTTCCAGTCATTTATATCTTAACATGATTTAAGCTATCATCTCCTTTCCTAAAATCAGGTTTTCTTAAGAAAGTACATAAAGTTTGAAGAAACATTACAGATGTGCAGAAAAAAATTCAAAAGCAAAGGCTTGGATCCCAAAAGGTAAACTTAACCTCCTTCAAAATTTTTGTAGGGCAGAAACCTGCTCATTTCATAAATGTTTTTAGTGTATCAACAACAACCTGCCACTCTGTCAAAGAAAATTTAAAAATTAAAGCAGTGATGACATTCAAGTCTGTATCGGCTGAATGTGAAACTTGGAGAGAGCTCTCTGGTATTACCCTATATATTTTTATTCTAAAATATTTCCTGAAACCTATCATTACAGACCTTACATTAAATATTTCTATTGTCTTTCACTTTGGGGTTTTCACATATCATACATATTGTAAATTGTGGAAACAAACATTTGTCTGGATTTTGGGGTGGACAGATCTATATTTGGTGAGGATGATCATGTAGCAATGCCTATAAACAGAAAAGCATGATGGGACCATACAGTATTTGTCCTTTAGTTTTTGGCTGGACTCACTCAGCATAATATTCTCTAGGTCCATCCATGTTATTACATGTTTCATAAGTTTATCTTGTCTTAAAGCTGCATAATATTCCATCGTACATATATACCACAGTTTGTTTAGCCATTCTTCTGTTGATGAACATCCCACTGATGTGAACGGACATTCGAGAATAAACTTGAAATATGTCATTGGTAACAGAGTCCAGCAGGAGTTAGAAACAGGGTAAGATAATGGGTAATTGGAGCGGAAGGGATACAGACTGTGCAACAGGACTAGATACAAAAACTCAAAAATGGACAGCACAATACTACCTAATTGTAATGTAATTATGTTAAAACACTGAATGAAGCTGCATCTGAGCTATAGGGTTTTTTTTTTTGTTGTTGTTTGTTTGTTTTACTATTATTACTACTTTTATTTCTTTTCTCTATATTTACATTTTATATCTTTTTCTGTTGTGTTGCTAGTTCCTCTAAACCGATGCAAATGTACTAAGAAACGATGATCATGCATCTATGTGATGATGTTAAGAATTACTGAGTGCATATGTAGAATGGTATGATTTCTAAATGTTGTGTTAATTTCTTTTTTTTTCTTTCCGTTAATAAAAAAATTAAAAAAAAAGAAAAGCATGATGACAGTGCCAGTCTCTGTGCAGACTTCTTTCTCTCTCTCTCTCTCTCTCTGTATATATATATATAAAATCCTAGAGGAAATACTGGCTAGAATTTATTTTCTTTATCTGTAGGCATTATTAAATTATTTTTTTAAAATGGTGAAGTGGGGAGCAGTTGTATGCATTTAAAACAATGTTTTATTGTGAAGAATAATATAACAAAATAGCAATAAATTTTCAAAGCACACCACAACAATTATAGAACAGATCTCAGTTGTATGCTGTTTTAAAGACAGAATGGAATGGGGAAAGAAAATTTTCTTGAGATGTTTAAATTTCCTTGAGTTTGGGATTAAGCTGTAAAGATCAGTGTGTTCTCAGGTCCAAGCTTTCCCATATAGGGCGCCTGCCTTCTCTTCCAGCCCACGACTTCCTCACCCACAAAGATGGTTCCCTACTCCCTTCATTTACAGTTTTGTTTTCATCTGAGCTATTGAGATTCCTGATATCTTCCCATGTCGCTATGCTCGTAGTTCTCATTGGACGTGACTGAAAGGATGTCAGCACTGGTGAAGGAGGAGATGCAAAAAGAATTGTCCATTTGAATACCCCTTTCCTGAAAGCGTTGTGGCCTGGGGTTGGGGTGGGTGGAGTTCTCTTGCTTGCTATTTGGAGACAGATACACAGCTTGGGATCAGAAAAGCAGATATGATTTAATAAGTCACATTGCTTTTACATCTCATCATTCCAAGGATGTACATGCTATTTATTGTCACTTGATTATTAAATCAATAGCTGTAAATTCTGCCGCTGAGAAAATATTAAGAAGTTGATGAAAGGAAGACATTTCAAATTCTGTAGCACGCAAATTGCTTTTGAAAAAAAAAAACCTGCATATATGTACTACTTACATATAAATGTAAATTTATCACCACACATGCAGGTATGTATACACATGTGTACAATTTTAAATGTCAGGCACCACTTTAATGAAGAAGCTAGGGCTCATTAACTCCCTGAGCAGGACTGATTATCCATAGATGGAATGGCACATATAGTGTCTAGATAATTTAGAATGAATTGATTTTTTCTTTAGCAAACCTAATTAGTGACCCTTTTGCTACTTAAAAAGATACAAGCATTTGAAATATAAATGTTTGGGAACTCTATTAAAATGTCAGAAAGGTGTTAAGTCTCCATGGATGTGGCTCTGTGGGATAAAAGCATAGGAAAAGAGAATACTTCAATCTGGGAAAATAAACTTGGGGATTTTGCCTTTAAGAGCATCATAGTGTTTTGGTCCATTATGTATGTGACTTAGTCATGTAGAATTTGTCAGGCTGTATCTTCCAGGTGACTCTTGGCTGTGCATCCTGGATGATTTCAGTGTTCTAGTTGTAACAGCATGGGAAATGCTGGAGGACATCTACATCTTTCCCCATGGTTTGCACTGAGAAAGCTTTGCTTTTTACTTCAGTGCCATAAAGACAGGTCCTGTCCAAAGAACTGGAGCTCTCTGGCTGGAGAAGTGGACAAATAGAGATTTATAAGTTTCTCTACTTATAAATATGTGACACTCATTGAATGCAAGACTGAAATACTATGTCTGGCAACCCTGTCAAAGTGGAAAGCAACAGTAATCCAGGCTTCCATACTGGTTTTAAAGGGGATTATCAGTCACTTCAAAACCCCAAATGACATAGATTAGAAAAATTTTAAAAGTCTAGTCATTTTAAATTGCATTCCCTTTTGAATTCTAACTCTACCCTGTTTTCTATTACCTGCAGTAACATATTTATTGAACTATACCAAAGATTAGCAAAAAAAGCCACTGTCCAAGAAATGTAAATGAAATAGGAAAAATGGAGATATCTAAGTGGGCTGATGGTGTGAATGGATAGATAAAAGTTCAGGGTCTACTGCTTTTCAGAGAAAAATTAATCCAATTACATATTCTCTTGTTGGAGAGTAAATGCCGTGGCCAAGGATGAAGGGTGTAGGGTTTGGTCATTGGTTGGAAACAGGATAAGGGACCTCATCTTTCTACATTAAAATGATTTCAACTGGTAAAGAGCAAGCCTCCCATCCCTGAAATAGAATAGAACTGACTGCTTTTAAAGTCAGGATATTTAAGAAAATAAATTTTATGATTTGAACTCAGACAACATTAGCCCATCTCTGAATTTCTTAGGATACCATATCCAGAAAAACTTAGTCTTAATATGTACAACATATAAAGCTAGTATACAACCTAATAAATTAACTTAGACCAGCAACAAAAAACAGAATCCTTTCTTATGAAAGGATTCCCCTTTCAACAACTTAATTGAAGAGCATTCTTTTGGCTTTCTTTTTAGATATTTTCTATGTCACAGTCTGTGTTTTCAAACTTGCAAGACTTAAAAGAGCATCTATAATTACTATTGATAAGAATTGTCAATTTATTATATGATACAGAATTCTAAAATACATGAGTTCCGAAAAGGATGAAACATTCAAAGCCAATAGAGATAAATCAGTGTGAAAAACATGAGCTACATGACAGAACTGACTAACCTCATATGCATCTTACCAGACTTCATTCTGTTGGCCAGTGCCATGTCCAAGGCTGAGTGTACTAAGGTTCCTCTCCACCCCTCTGCAAACTCAGCTGCAACATTTCATTTCACTGAGGTCAGCCTGGTGCAGGGCAATATTTTGCATGCATGTGACAAAAAGTGAGCATCAGTTTTGGTTCAGGCCCAGGGGTGTGCAGGTAGCAGCCAGCACCCTCCATCCCCCACCCCCCAAAACGTTTCGATTTGTTGTTTGTCTTTTGTGGTTTAAACACTCCTATCAGAGCTGATTTCAAGCTGCCAATGTGATGTGACTTGAACATAGTCTTGGGATACAATAACAATCAGCTCTCAGGAGTTGGTAGAAGCTGGTTCCAGACCCTCCCTAAGTCTTGAAGCTGGTTTCTGTATATGAGTAATTTTATAAACATTTGTCATTTGATCATTCCTGTGCTGAGCAACACACATAAATGAAACTGTGCAGCTGGCATTATTTTAATGTTTGTGAATACACCTCATTCATTGATGCTATTGTCCTGAATTATTCTGAAGATGAAAATATTCTAGAAAAAGAATGGTTAGAGTGAACAACATGTTCTTTTGTAACTGGTTGTTCTTTTGAACTCAGAGTTTTCTGTATTATCTTTTCTGTGAGGCTGAGAAAATTTTTATTCTTAAACTGCAGCTCTAACAGTGGAAGCAAGCTCTGCCCACCCAGGTTTCCTATTCTTTGCTGACCACAATCAGGGAACAATTTGTAGTTCTAGTTCCTCCTGGTCTGTTGGTTTTTAACCCTGGCTGCTCCCTGGAAACAATAGGGGAGATTTTTACAAGTACTGATTCATGGGCTTCACCACAAATCAATGAATAATATTTTCTGGGTGAGATCCTGGAATCAGTTGGTATTTTTAAAAATGCTACAGATGACTCGAATGCTCTTAGAATTGGATATGAGATTACTTTGATCTATACTCTAGTTCACGGTGGCTCCTTCTTTAGGAATTTCCTGACCTAGGCTTCTTACACTCAGCAGGAAATATATGAAAGATGCCAGAAGGTGAAGCATCCTGTCTACACTGGCGTCACCCCTGAGCTGTGAAGCACCCCTGTCCTGCTTTTTTGCTTCCCAGTTTTGCCCTCCTTTCCCAGACTCTTTGCCTGGTTTTGTCCTAACCAGACATAAGGCATTGAAGAGTGGTTAAATCACAAAGGCCAGAACTGGAAGTTCAGATAGACTTATGGGAAAGTAGAGACCATAGATTTTATTATGTCCAATGAAATTAATCAAGGGCAGTCACACAAGGATGCTAAGAACACTGAAGTCAGGAGATCAATTTGAGGAAAAAGGAAAAAGGGCACAGATGATCAAAGTTAAGGTTGGAGAGCAATGAAGATTCAGATTTGCATCCAGGCCAGGAAAGGATAGGCCGTCAGGGAAGTTTCTTGTGGCACAATGCACTGAGGCCAGAATACAAATAAGAGATGTGCTAGGACTGGGCCCGGGGAATAGGGGAGCTATCTCACAGCCCGTTGGAAGTCTGGGCAAGTTGGGAGCCAAAGCCAAAGAGATCATGACAGGAACTGAGTGGAGCAGAGCTGGGATTCAAAGTCATGGACTCTAGACAAATTCAGAAACTGGGGAAAGCAGCAAGGTAGCTGGAGTTCAGGGTGTTGAAGAGTTAACACAGTGTGCACTAAGCTTGATATCAGGGAGCAAAAGTCTTGCAGGCTCAGGTTTTCAAAGTTGAGGATGAACTTTGTGGGTCATCTAAAAGACCACCTTAACATAGTGTCTTCAACCATAGGAAATTGGCATAAAGAAAATCCAACATAGATTTCAAAAATATATCCATTTTAAACTATAGCTAACATTATACTCAATGGTGAAAAACTGGAAGCTTTTCTCTCAAGGTCAGGACAAGACAAGGAGGCCCACTTTCATGACTGCTATCAACATTGCACTGTATGTTCTAGCCAAAGCAATCAGGCAAGAAGAAGCAATAAAAAGCAACCAGATTGGAAAGGAAAAAGTAAAACTACCTTTATTCATTGATGATATGCTCTTATATGTAGAAAATCCTAAAGAATCCACGAAAAAATGCTTAGAACTAATGAACAGATCCAGAAAAGCTGCAGGATACAAGGTCAACACACAAAAAGCAGTTGTATTTGTCTACACTAGAAATGAGCAAACTGAAAAGAAAACTAAGGAAATAATTACATTTTTAATAGCAACTAAAAGGATAAAATACTTAGGGTGGAATAAATTTAACTAAGAAAGAGCAAAATGTGTACACTGAAAACTACAAAAGATTGCCAAAGGAAAGTAAAGCTGGCCTAAATAAAAGGAATGACATTCCCCATGCCCACGGGTTAGAAGACAATATTAAGATTACAGTACTACCCAAAGCACTCTAGATAACCAATGCAATTCCTATAAAAATTCAAATGACCTTTTTTTGAAGTAATGGAAAATAAGGATGCTAAAATTTATATGGAACTGCAAGAGAACCTGAACAGTCCAAACAATCTTGAAAAAGAAAAACACAGTTAGAGAACTCACGCTTCCAAATTTCAAAACTTACTACAAATCTAAAGTATTTGAAATAATGTGATACTGACATATAGAAAGACATAAAGTTCAATGAAATAGAATTAAGAGTCCAGAAATAAATTCACATGTTTATAGCCAACTAATTTTCACCAAGGGTCTAGATTCAAAATATAAAAAGAACTCTTACAACTCAACATCAAAAAAGACAAGTATCCCAATTTAAAAATGGGCAAAGTACCTGAATAGACATTTCTCCAAAGCAAATAAACAAATGGCCAAAAAGCACATGAAAAGATTCTTAACACCATTAGTCCTTGAGGAAATGCATATCAAAACCACAATGAGATATCACTTCACACACACTAGGATAGCTAGAATCAAGAAGAATGAAAATAACCAGTGTTGACAAGAGTGTGGAGAAGTGGGAACCTTTGTACATTACTGGTGGGAATATACAGTGGGAATGGTATGGTGCTGTGGAAAACAGTTTGGTAGTTCCTCAAAAAGTTAAACATAGGATTACCATATGGCTCACAATTCCACTCCCAAAGAACTAAAAAGAGGTATTGAAAAAAAACAGGTATACCTAAATGTTCAAAGCAGCACTATCCACAATAGCTAAAAGGTAGGAACAGCACAAATATTCACCAACTGATGAACAGATGAACAAAATGTGGTATTTACATAAAATGGAATATTATTAAGCCATAAAAAGGAGTGAAGCACTAATACATGCTACAGACCGATGAACCTCAAAAACACTATGCTGAGTGAAAGAAACCAGGCAGAAAAAGCCACACACTGTATAATTCCACTTATATGAAATATCCAGAATAGGTAAATCCATAGAGAAAGCAGATTAGGGGCTGGGGGCAAATGGAAAGGGTAATGACGGGCTAATGGATACAAGGTTATCAAAATATTTTGGATCTAGATAGAGGTGATGCTTGCACAACACTGTGGATGTAATAAGTGTCACTGAATTGTACACATTAAGATGTTTAATTATATGTTATGTGAATTTTACCTCAATTACAAAAGAAAAAGCTGACCACAACACATCCATTCATTTGGAAATTCAGCAAGAGATTAAAGCCTCAAGCCCTGAGAATCCCATTAAAGGGCGGGTGCCACTGTAAGACTGGTAAATGATAACTAATGTTGGATAAATGATGTACGTCAAGGTCAGAGCAGAGAGAGGACTAATGCAGGGCAGAGTTGTAAGAACTGCTAATCAAAACTTCCAAGTTAGCTGCTGAGCTTGGAGAATGGCTACTTACGGACAAATATTACGTAGAAATCAGACAGTGAATCTTAGGCTTTTTGGATACTATGGGTATCAACAGCTGGAAAAGAAAAATCACACATGTTCGTTTTTGAAAATTTCTTTTTACAATTTCCAGGAGGCAAGTTTTGGCATATCCATAACATTTAAGCCATGTCCTACCAGGTTACCTTTTTTTAGTAAAGCTAGTGTGGTAAAATGGAAAGTACATATGCTTTGAAATTAAGCAGAGCCAGCTTTACTAAAGTACGGCCTTTAATACCATTTAACTCAAAGAATATTTACTGGGCATCTAATACATGCTAAGCATGCTGCTAGGAACTAGACATAGGGAAGATAAAACTAAACGCAAATAAATTGCACAACATTTGTAAGATTCAATGTAGCGTAGAAGAGTTGGGCAATCTCAGAGATCTGTTGTAACTAATGGCTCTTTTGATCTGGGAGTTTTCTCTGGTATTCTTTGTAGGCTGAGTCTCAAACTGCAGCTAACCAGCACTGCTGCTAGTTAATTTACCTCTGCTTTCTTGCTGGCAGAGCAGAGCTGTTCTGTCCTTTAATCTATGTATAACATTGATGAAGGGGATCAATTTGGAAGGCAAAATGGAATCTATTTCCTGAATGGCCTAATATTTAAAATATTTGAGAATAAATATATGGATATGTATGTTTGTATATGACATTCTGTTCACCAGATAAGCTTCCAAGAGTGGGTGATGTCTGAGTTAGTTTTGTTATTTAATCTTTCAGATCCTCAGTTTCTCTACCTAATGGGGGTGATATTTATATCCTGATTTTCTGTATAGATAGAATTCCACAAGGCTGTGCACACCCTGTGCAACTGATTGGGACATCCCCACACATAGGTTTGCTGTGAGGATTAAAAGAGCTAGTTAATGCAGGGTACCCAGCACAGACCCTGCAGTGGCCAAGAGAGCAACGAGGAATGGGGGGAGGGGGAGGTGAAGGTGGCAAACAGTCCATTTTAGTTTACAACAACCAATAATGCTTTGGATCCCCTTGTCTTTTTAAATCCTTTAGACTGAGGAGAGGTGGTGGGTGCAGTTCCTGGTAGGTCCTTGGAGGGCAGCTGCAGTGGAGGGAAGTTGCCCTAAGCACAGACCACCACAAGTCCTCTATAGCTGGACCAGACCTTTCACAATGGCAGGCAAGGCCATCATGCAATAAGTAGAGACCATCACTGAAAAAAACAGTGAATGTTTATTGAACACTTATTCTGTGCCAGACCCCGTGCTAAGAGCTTTACAGTCGTCATTTTACCTAATTTTCACAGGAACCCTATGATGTGGGGACTGAGGGATAAGTCATCAAGATTACTTTGTTTCGTTTGATTGAGACTCTGATAGCTTTTGTTGATTTTGATGACCTTTTGGGTCTTCGGAGAGTGTCTGTATATTTTTATTTAAATGGATTATAGATCTGCATCTACATGTATAATTATACTTCTAAGTATGTAGAAATGCATATCCTATATATCCCAGTGCTTGACACAGCACTTGTCATATATGAGAAGTTTACGTGAAGAACAGAATATTACATATGAACATGTATACGCATATATTGTTCTGGAATATTTTGGAAAATTAGTCCATCAATGTTCTACACAGATTAGAAGGCACAACAGTTCTAACTTGGCTAGTAGGAAAACAAAGATGAATTAATTAGCAATGGTGCTGGTAAAACCACTGAATGTAGAGGTACTATACAAAAACAGTGCTCCCGAAATCTCATATGAACTTAAATTTCATGATTCATTCCTGTAACAAATATTTACTGCTCACTTCACAGAGCAAAGAAACATTCTAGGTTGTGGGGTTTCCAGATGAGACAAACAAGGTCCCTTCTATCATGAAATTAATTATCCAGAATGTAAACATATAAATAAGTTAGAAAAATATGGAAAGCAATCGTTGCTGTGAAGGAAGCAAATGGACTGGTAAGATGGAATGGGGCTGGTGGTAGAGGTGGCTATTTCAGCATAATGCAGGTGGGGAAGGCCTATATACAGTGAGGCGGTTCCCCCGAGATGTAATAGGTGAGAAGCAGCCATGTGGAGGGAGAGCTTTTGAGGCGAAGGGCATAGCAAAGCTGTTAGGGAAGTCATAGACACCTATTTAGGGACCATGGCTCAGCCTTCACCCAGCTCTACCTCCTTGTCTGGGGAAGTCACAAACCCACACTAAGCAGCCATCCCCTGGCCTTCTGCTTTCCCCACCTCCTTTTCTATTGTGTGCCATTCTACAGTCAGGGAAATGCTAAGTCTTAGGAAGAAGACCGACCCGACTTTAAATCCACAAACCGCAGGACAAGTAGCCCTAGACGCTAATCAGGGCAGGAATTCTCAGTGGCAGGGCTCCTCCCCCCAGGGTGGACATTACTACACTCAAACAGCATAGAGTGGGCTCTCTACTCCCACACAAGGAGGGGGTGTGGAGCTGCCATCCGTCCTGACCTGGAGCAGTTCTCAGCCACCTCAGGAGACCGATGTCATGGGACTTCATTCCCTGGTCCGTTGGACTCTGTGCTGTGTAAGTAACAAAGAGGTTATTGACCCTTCTGGACTCTTCATGCTGTGTAAGTAATAAAGAAATCATTTGTTGGAACTTTCCGTTGTAGCTATGAGCCTGCGTTCCCACAATGCGCTGTTGTAGCAACTTACTCCACACAAGTAAAAGAATCCTGCAGCAGGAAAGAGGGTGACAGAGGAACATCAAGAAAGCTAATAGGGTTGGAAATATTGGGTGAGGAAGACAATGGCAAAAAAGAGATTGGAGAAATTAGCAATCATGTCACATGGGGCAGTAGTAAGAATGGTGAAGAGTTTAGATTTCATTCCAGATGGAATGAAAGGCAAAGTGTTTTAAGTTGAAACTTGACAAGGTCTGATTTATGTGTTGTTATTGCAGTTTTAAGAGAAGATCACTCTAAGCACTGTGTGGAGAAGGAAGTAAAATTTGGTGCAGGGGATATAGCTAGGAGGCTATTGCAATGGTCAAGGTAGAAGATGGGAGCTTAAAGTAGGTGGTAACAGTGGAGAGGAAAGACGTAGACAGATTTTGCTGATTCCTTAATTATAGGCTTAAAGAACTGGGTGGATTGTGGTTCAATTTACTGAGATGTGGAAGACATGTACTTGTTAAATTTGGGACATTAGACATCAAAGTGGGTGCTTCAAGTTTGGAATTTAGGGTAAAAGTCAGCACAGGAGATGGAAATTTAGAGCGTGACCCAAAAGGCTGTATTTATGGCCAGGGCTCTGGATGAAATCTGCCAACGAGAGAGGGAAAGTAAAGACAAAGAGAAAGTCTTGTCTGCGGATATGGGGCCAAGGGGAAGGTTTTGTAGGTGAGAGATTCTAGTGCATGTTTATAGCTTTAGTAGAGAATGGAAGATCCAGAATAGAGAAAACTGCAGGAGAGACATCCTGGAGCAGAGGAGAAAAGAAGGAGATCCTGAAGAAAGTAGATTGCTGATAGTCTGTGGCTGGAGGGACAACAGAACATGTGGACAGTCATTATTAGTTTTATGGATTGGTTTGCGGGAAGATTAACAATTTAAAAATCGGATAGACAGAATGAGAGCTGTCAAATCCAAATGGAAATTCCAGGGTTTATTACAGCTCTTCAACATTTAGAGCAGAGAGCCTGGAAAAATGGAAGAGACCAGGCAGTTTACGTATGATTTCTATCCTATTGTACTCTTGGAAAACAAGAAATTCAGTGAGTTTCCATGCAAATAACTTCACCTATTGAGACCCTCATTACTCTGCAAGAATTGAAAGTTTCATTGCCCTATTTACGACAGATTTGCTATGTATTTGTAAAATGTAATGTCATGTGAAATCTTTGGTAATTAGACACCATGCAGCATAATTAACGAGTGACTTACATTCTACATTTTGTAAACAATTTAAAATTCTTGTTTATAAATGTACAAAGTAAAGTTACTGAAAATATCGTTTGGTTGTTTGGAAAAAAAAATTGGGCAGAGATGCAAAGAAAAAAGTTGAGATGTTCAGGGAAGAGATAAAAGGTAGGTAAATAATGTATTCGTAATGTATTAACGTATTGTAAGAGCATCAGAAAGTTTTGATGCCTGTACATTTCTAGGCATGAATTTAAAGTGAAATCTGCCACCAAGCTGTGTGGCCTTTCTCCAGGAGCATTTAGCTGCTCAGATGCAGGCACAGAAGTCAGCCAAACAGGTTTAACTGGGAGTTGGAGTTTGCAAGCTGGACTATGAAGACAAAGTGTTAGGACAAGGAATGATGATAAATATTGAGCTATGGAATCCAAATTAGGTAAGGCAAGAAGTGAAGATAAAAGGGGTAGTGTCAAAAAAAAAGCTGTGGGAGGTCTTGGCATGACTGGAGACTTGCTGCAGGAGGGAGTGGTACATGAAATAGAACTTCAGAATTGGTGAAGGATGTGTCTGGAGTAAGACCCAGAAACTGATGTGTGGGGTGTACATGTGAGCGGATGTGCGTGTGAGTGCGTGTGGTATCTCAATGGGGCAGAGGAAAGCAGTGTAAGATGTGAGGACTTCAAGAAACTGAGAGGCAGGGAAATAGTCAGTCACCAGTAATGAAGACAGGAGTAGGGGTGAAGGGGGGTGCTGACCAAAGGGCCGAGTCTCAGAAAACAAGGACATAAGTGTGCCTGAGTATTTCGAGGATGACACAAGGTTGTTGGCATGGCTAGAGTTGGGGAATTTGAAGGAGGACGAAGAAGGAAATAACTTGGATATGGCAAAGACACAGGTGGTGCACAGGTGTGAGAGAGATCAGCCCTAAATTGAGAGGCTGCATAGGGGTGTCCTCAAGGCATAGACAGGTGGCAGTTAAGGAAAGGAGGTGAAAGTTGTATTCGAGGAACTTGAGTTGGGGTATTTGCTAAATCCCAGCTTAGTTCCAGAGAGCACATTATTTGGAGGGAAGAGAGAAACGGGGGATTGGATCAGATTAAAAGATATCCAGAGCAAGGTGGGAATATGCATTGTGTCTATCTGGTGTGGAGGGATATCCTGGAAGGCATGATGGGATGCAGTCTTGACACAGTCATGGAAGAACATGGATAAGCAGCTTCAGCTTAAGTCCTGGCCCAGAATACTCAGCCTGATCTTGTGCAAGCATCAGGGCAATTTCACTGTCCCTGTAGATCCTGATGGTATCTGATGGAAGAGGGAGCTGTTGGCATGTGGCTAAAGGTGCAGATCTCCATGTTGACCCAAAGGAAGGCTGAGGCCTCTCTCAACATAGCTGCCCAACTACAGCACAGACAGGGGCGGGGGCCTGGCAGGGAATGGTACAATTTTGCTGAAAATAAGAAATGTCATAATCCTTGGGCAACTGCTCTCTTAAATTCTCCCTCTGTTCCCAAAAGGTGATGGCCCCATTTGGGCTGCATCAGATGTAAGCAATTGTTTTGGCTTTAGAGTCTAATACTGCAGAACCTCCTACTTCAGACTCATAGAGATGAAATTCAGAGAGAGTGCATAAGATTGGAAGGGCCTGAAAATTATGTTTTATTAAGAGCTGATTGAAGTGGCAGGGGATCTCTTTCTGGTGAATGAGAAAGTTTAAGGAAAATGGGATAGCTGCCTAAAAATATTGGAAGCATTCTCATGAAAATAGGCCAAATGTTTCTCAGACTTTCTATTATTATCATCTTCCTAAGGAGCTTCTCTAAATTTTTTTTCTCATCACCCACCCCTACCACGAAATTTTAATACCACATATATACCATATGTCTGTTTGTGTACTGTGTGTATATTTGTGCTTGATACATAGAGAGTAAGATATTTTTTTGCCACCCCAAGAACCAATTTTTGTCCCCTTGGGGGCGATATTGCTCCAGTTGAGAATGCATGGATTGTGCGACACGATTATAGTAGCTGCTAGATAGAAGACTCAGAGGGACAGATTTTTAGCTCAATGTAAATAAATTTCTAAGAATCATAATTTTCTAAAGATGAATGGATTGATGCTCCTGGACAGTGTAATCTGAGAGGGAGGAAAGAACTGCAAAAGAGTTAAGGGAAAATGGTTGGCTGCTGGGGGGAGAAGTGGTGGGCACTCGCCGAGAGTGTCTGTAGGAGCTGTTCTAGGAGGGTCCATAGGGCCCACAGGGCAGGTCTGCAGGGTTCACATTTGTACCTCTTCAGTCAAGGCTTCAATCCCTCCATGCCCTTGGGCAGTGTACTTAATTTATCCTCCCGGTCTCTAAGGTCTTCCTTTGTCAAATGCCCTAGAAGGGACCGATAAAGGTCCCTTTCCAGTTCTAAAATGCTAGAGGGTTTGGATTCTCTTAAGTCTGCCCAATTTCTTTTACCTTCTTATTCTTACAGAACAACAGCTATATTGCATTTGATAGGATGCCTCATAAATAAATTCAGATACATGTGCTTCATTTCTCACTTCTATTGTGAGGTTTATCTCCCACTTGGATTATACAGAATCTTGAGTAGTTTTATTTTTCTTAATTGAAAGAAATTTCATGAGCGCCTTAGCATTTGTATTACAATCTAATTATGCGTGGATCTAATACCAGTAAAATAGTTAAATACCGAAAATGCCAATTTAATTTTTGTCACTAAATAAGTTTGGACACGTTCTGTTTAGTTTCCAGGCAAAGAACTCAAAAGAAAATATCTCCTGTACTTTCTAAGAGATATTCAAGTGGGATATTGAATTTTAATTAAATATGGAATTTGGCTTCATCGCATGCATAAAGGGATAAAGTCAAATTGTGAAAAAACTAATTTAGGAAAAAAATCTAGCTTGAACTAGTTTACTCAAAATCTTCAACTCTGGACTAAATAACTTTTTAATTCCTTTTATATAGCCAACGTGTGTTTATCTAGAAATTAAGAAATTGCTTTTAGGAATTTGTAGTTTGAGGAGTCTACTAATTAGATTTCATTAAGCATCCCTCGAGGAAACCCAGAACGTTTAACATCTTATATATTAACTAGTTATTTCAACAGTTAGGGCCCTATAAAATGCCAGGCTCATTTCTACTTAAGAATGCTTAAGTGAATAGAACTGCTCTCTGCTCTCTAGGCCCCGAATCCCATCTGCTCCATGGAGGCTGCAGGGCAAAGACACTCACTTATTTGGTTCTAGGATCTGATTGGGTTAAACTCCATTTACTAGCTACAAAATCTTAGGTAAGTTGTTTACTCTTCCTAAACTTTGCTTTTTTCATGTAGAAAAGGGGAATAACAATAAAATCTCAAAAAAGTATTGTGTCTTAAATATTTAAATAATTAAAAATTTTGAGTATGTTTGTCATGGTTTTTTGACGTGTTAACTTGGTAGGCTATTCCCCAGTTATTCAACCATAAGTATTGCAGTGAAGATATTTCATAGAGGTGATTAAAGTCCATAATCAGTTGACTTTACAGAAGGAATTATCCTAGATAATCTGGGTGTGCCTGAGTCAAACCATTGAATGCCTTAAAAGCAGGACTAAGTGGGTGGGCCACGGTGGCTCATTAGGCAGAGTTCTTACCTACCATGCCAGAGACCTGGGTTCAATTCCTGGTGCCTGCCCAACACACACACACACACACACACACACACACACACACACACACAATGCAGAAAAAAAGCAGGGCTGGTTGATGTTTCCCAAAAAAGAGAAAAGATTCTGCCTGTAGACAGCAGCTTCAGCCCATGCCTGAAAATTCCAGCTACCCTCCCTGATGGACTCTACAGTATTTAGACTTCCAAGAGGCAGACCCTACAACCTTATAAGTCAAATCTCTTATTATATAGTGTATATATCTATACTTTTTTTTTTCCTATTGGGTCTGCTTTCCTGATTGATACCTGATACAGATATTAATATTTAGAATAATGAGTGTAAAGTGCTTGGCAATCAAAGTAGTCATAGACATTATTAAACAACAACACAATAATAATACAATATGGTGAGTGTTAAGCTTGGGAAACCTAAAGAGTGAGACAGGACAAAGGTGCTATTTTAACCAAGCTTGAGGCAAGGGAACAAATCCAGGTAGAGAGAAATGAGCAGGGGTGTGTTTCTCTCAATGTCAGGTTGTGTCATTTGCAGGATATAATGCTTGTGAAAAAATCTCTTCCATGATAGTTCTAGATATGACATGGATTCTTGCAGTATCTTCAACATTCATTATAAGGAATGTTTGCATTGAATTAAGGTTGCGCACAAGAGACTCAAGAGGTAAGTCCTGTGGACCAGAGTTTAGTTTGGCTTGCGCCATGTTTTTTTTTTTTTTTAGAAAGATTCAGAAATCATTTTGGAAAATGCACTCACAATTTTTTATGAGACAAAAAGATTTTGCATAAAATACAGAGCCTGTATTGAGCCCATATTTCTCAGGGTAACAACTGGCCCTCATCGTTCTGCAAGGTCCCACCACTGAAGCTGTGAAGGCCTCTGCAGTGCACACACTACCTCCATTATTTACATCATCTGCCTTAACCCCGTGGGTATCAGGAAGACCCTGTCCTAGACAACCCTCTTAAGACTTGGCCTCAAAAGTATCTTACCTCCTTTGGTCCAACAACTCCCATCCTCACGGAGGCAAATTGTTCCTATGATCACTACCTGAACTCTATCTCCTGGAATTTCATTTATTTATTTATTTTATTTTATTCAACTTAACACTATACAAACACAAACATTCTCACCATATGATCACTCCATTTGTGATATATAATCAATAACTCACAATATCATCACATAGTTGTATATTTATCATCATGATCATTTCTTAGAACATTTGCATCAATTTAGAAAAAGAAATACAAAGAAAATAGAAAAAAATTCATGCATACCATCCCCCTTATCCCTCCCTTTCATTGATCACTAGCATTTCAATCTACTAAATTTCTTTTAACATTTGTTCCCCCTATTATTTATTTATTTTTAATCATTTATTTCTATTACTAGCCAAATCCCCAGACTACCATAATTGACTGAATTTTCCTGTTAATCTTACTCACAAGTCACAAAATAACTGAATACATTTCTCTGAAATGTAGTTGTCATGAAAGACTGACAGTAATTAACTGCTAAATAAATATTGAAATAAGAGAACAGTTAAATATCCCCAATGCGATGGATTCATGCCTAAAGCCTACTTTTAACAGCTAGGCTTCCGTTCTCTGAGCTGAATGCAGTTTTACCACTGATTTTGCCATTAACTCTATTATAGAGTATCTTTTTGACAGTTTCGGACTTTGGACCCAAACCTACAATTTACAGTTCACTCCTCCCTCATTTTAGCACTTTTTAGCAACCTCGGCAATTCGCCACTGTTCACTCACAGGTACAACCTGTTATCCCACAGGGCCTGTACATGCCTCACGAGAATCTCTGATGAAGCTAAGCAAACAACAGTTGGGGAATTTGATAGGGGCCCAGCATGGACATGCTGAATTGAAATTCATTTGATAGCAAGATGGTTTTCTATATCTACCACACTAAAAAGCCAGGTGGTGACATAGCAGCTAATATGTGATCAAGACAGTGAAGACAAAAGGAAGGCAGCATAGCTAGGCTCTTTCAAATTGCCTAGGTTCAAATTCTGCCTCACTACTCAATTGGTTTCTTTATCTATAAAATGTGGATCTTAATGGGATTAACCTCACAGAATTGTTGTGAGGATTACAAGTAAAATACTTAGCATAGGGTTTGGCAAACAGTATATATGAAATAATTGTTAGTCTTGTGTTCTAGTTTGCTAGTTGCTGGAATGCAATATACCAGAAATGGAATGGCTTTTAACAAGGGGAATTTAATAAATTGCTAGTTTACAGTTCCAAGGCCGAGAAAATGTCCCAATTAAAACAGGTCTATAGAAATATCCAATTTAAAGCATCCAGGGAAAGATACCTTGGTTCAAGAAGGCCAACAACGTTCAACGCTTCTCTCTCAGCTGGAAGGGCACATGGCGAACATGGTGGTGTCTGTTGGCTTTCACGTGGCTCTACCAAAAAGGGGACTCTCTCCAAAATGTTTCCTCTTTTAAAGAATTCCAATAAGCAACTCCACCTTCAGTGGATGGAGACATACCTCCATGGAAATCGTCTAATCAAAAGTTACCACCCACAATTGGGTGGGTCACATCTTCATGGAAACAATCAAAATGCTCCCACCCAGCAATACTGAATGAGGATCAAAGGGCATGGCTTTTCTGGGGTCCACCACAGATTCAGACCAGGACATCTTGTTACCAGGAATTCCAATGCATACTCTGGGGAGATCTCCTGGAGGAGGTAGGTTTGAATAAATATAGATCACTTTCAATAACCAGAAATGCCTGGCTGTTTTGATGTTCTGTTTCTATGTAGATGAGTTGTCAGAATGGGCTTTTCTGGTAAGGGGACATCTGAAAAGATGTACATGAAGTGAGGAATGGAGTGTGCCACACAGATATTTCGGGTAAGAACATTCCTGGTAGTGGAAGGTTTGAGGATCAAAAAAAAAAAAAGGCCAAGGAGGTTAGATTAGAATAAGCAAGTGGAACGGTGGTGGGTGAGGTGGCTGCATTCTGTGAGCCAGACATGCCACAGACAATAAGGATTTTGGACTTCATTCAGAGTGAGATAAGGAGCTACTGAAAGGTTTAAACAGTGGCTAGACATGATCTCATTCACGTTGTTTTCTTTTTAAAAATATTTCTTTATTTTCAGTTGAAAATTATACATAAACTAAGAATCATTTTAAACATTTTAGGTGGACAATTCTTTGACATTAGGTACACTGGCAATACTGCGTAATATTCACCACTATTTCCAGACTATTTTCATCAACCCAAACTAGAATTCATACACATTTAAGCAATAACTCCCCATCCTCCCCTCTCTCCCTGGAACCACTATTCTACTTCTTGTATCTATGGATTTGCTGATTCTAAGTATTTCCTATAAGAGAAATCATACAGTATTTGTCCTTTTTTGTCCAGCTTATTTCACTCAACATGATTTCGTCAAGATTCATCCATGCTATATCATGTACCAGCACTTCATTTTTTTCTCAGTAGAATAATATTCCCTTGTATGCACATACCACCTTTTGTCTATCCATTCACCTGTTGAAGGATACGTGGGTTACTTCCACCTTTTGGCTATTTTGAATAATGCTGCGATGAACGTTGGTGTCCAAATATCTGTTTGAGTCCCTGCTTTCAAATCCTTTGGGTTTATGCTTAGGAGAGGAATTGCCAGGACATGTGGCAATGCCATTTTTAACTTTCTGTGGACCACCAAAATTTTCCATACTGGCTGTACCATTTTTAAGGTCTTCAGCTCTGTTTGGTTCCTTTTCACAATTTCTACCTCTCTATTGATATTCTTTTTGTGTTCATCTATTGTTCTCTTGATTTCTTTAAGTTCTTCAAGCATATTTAGGCCCATATTTTAAAACTCTTTGTCTGATATGTCCCAGTTCTGGGCCTCCTCCTTGATGGTTTCTCCTGTTTTAATCTTCTCCTTTGCCTGGATCATCACTTCCTATTTCTTTATGTTTTGTAACCTTTTGTTATACTCTGCACATTTTGATATTTTAATATGTTAGTATTGGAATTTAAATTCTGAGGCATCTGTTCCTTGAGCTTGTTTCCAGCTAGTATTATGACAGAGCTTTCCTTGATTGTCAGGTGCTAGTAAAAAAATTAAAAATTAAAAAATAAAGGAAAGGAAAAAAACCCACTATCTTTCCCAGTCTTTGCAGATTGGGCTATGGGAGAGTGGTTTCTTTCAGGGCTTATCCATACAATCAGTTTAGAGAATAGCTCAAGGTCAAAGCCTAGGGGACTCCCTGAAACTTTCTGTGGGTGAATCTAGTCTTGAGCATTCTGTAGGAGAGTTCTGTGAGCTGCTTTCTACATGCATAGCAAGTTGTAGGATAGACAGTCCCTCAGGCCACCACTAGAGAGATGTGCCAGACATAGTACTCCCAACATGTGCATGAGGGTTATTCTGCTCCCTCCAGAACCAGGACCAGGGATCTACACACGGAGTGTGGGCCAGCTCTGTAAACAACCAGTGAGGGGTGGAGGAGGAGCCAGCCAGGGCACCAGGAGAACCAACTGCTTTTACGTAGCCTGTTTTCTTGATTTGGCATTTGCTTTGTTACTGCAGTTCTTTAAACATTTTCTGGAATATTGAGAAGGCTATTTCTGCCAACTTTTGCTATTGCACAAAGCTTCCGTGGGGGAATAGAGCACCGAAGTCTCCCTCCCCACAGTGGTCCTGCATTTTTAACAAATTTGCAAAGTAAATACAATCCGGAAATGAGACAATCTCTCAACTTTTGAGTTCATGCAAAATAAATTAATATAAGGGTTATCTTTCTTTTGGATAAAAGGAGTTGAAAGTGAGATGTAATTCTATAATATTAAGTGTTTGGTATATTTTTATGTCTGTAATTTTCTAATTGTAATATGAATGCCTTGAAAAATTGGGCTACATCTTTTCTCCTTCCTTCCTTCCTTCCTTCCTTCCTTCCTTCCTTCCTTCCTTCCTTCCTTCCTTCCTTCCTTCCTTCCTTCCTTCCTTCCTTCCTTCCTTCCTTCCTTCCTTCCTTCCTTCCTTCCTTCCTTCCTTCCTTTCTCCCCCCCTTTCTTTCCTTCCTTCCCTTTTTAAAAAGAATATCTAGAATATGCTTTACATATAAATGTGTTCATCAAGTTTCTTTAGATGTTGAACCATAGTTCTTAACTCGGGGCGATTTTGCCCCCAGGGTTACATTTGGCAATGTCTGGAGACATTTTTCATTGTCACATATGGTGGGGGGGGGCATGATATGACATCTAGTGGGTAGAGGCCAGATATATTGCTGGGCATCCTAAAATGTACAAGACAGCCCCCACAACAAAGCATTATCCTGCCCAAATTGTCAATACTTCTGATGTTGAGAAATCCTAATGCAGAAAGAGGAGAACATAGCACCAAATGATCAAGGTTCTGTACCCTCGATTAAGAAACAGATCAACAAAAATACCCAGCACGTTTTCAGCATCTTTTCTGGGATGCAGTTCAGATTAGAAGGATTTATGGCTGGTGTTCTTCAACTGGACAGTTGCAGATAGTAACAAGGATGACAGCAGTGCACAACCAACTGGCCACACTCAGGGAATGAGGTGGTGTAGTAACGGGATGCTGCTATGGGTTTGTCCTCTGCAGTACCGGTTGACTAATTCCTTGAGCAGGTGAATTCAAGTCATTTCAAGTTACTTTTAAGTTGTCCTCTTCTCCAGACAGGGCAAGATCCTTTCTGGAGCCATCCTGAAGAACAGAGGAAGTGCTTCTACATCTGCTTGGTCCAGGGTGTCTTGCCTCAACTATCCAGAAACCTACCAGGAAAAGAAAACCAACAACTGATCAAAGTCAGATAATCGTCATAAGATTTCATATGTGTGTTAGGTCCTAGGCTGTTTATTTCCTCTTGCTGGTACTGTGTAAGACTGGATACTACCACAAAGGCAATCTCCAGACTTGGGTTTCAGCTTAAGTTCTGAATGGAGAAATTCATATGTGTGTGAATCTCAGTGAGAAGAAGGATGGGAGATTCAATTTTCCAATGAAAAGAGGAAAATGAACATGCATTATTAATCATGATATAAAGAATATAAATTTCTAGGCATATAAAGTAACTAACTGTTCACTGTTTCCAGCCACTATTCACGAATGTTTTAGTTAATACACTTGTTTTATTTGTGCCCAAAGGAAAAGCAAAAAGAGAAGAATAGGAAAGAGAAAGAGAAGCAAGAATAAAAGAGAAAGAGAAAAAAAGAAGAAAAACCTCACAATGACATGTGTGAGTCATTTTCATTTATCCAAGTAGATGGTTCCCTAATGGTTAGTTTCATTGATTTCTTCTAAACCTATGTGCCTGGGTAATTTATTCTTAAGATTAAATTACTAGAAGTGTAATGGAATTGCTATATCACATAATCAGCTCATTACAAATACTGATAAATATTTCGAAGCTGCCTTTCCTGGGTGTTGTCCCAGTTTCAAATCCTATCTACCAATAATGCAAGAAACCATTGTCTTTTCTTGGCAATATTGGCTTTTTCAAACTTTAAAATTTTTCTCAATATGAATAGCAAAAATAATACCTCATATCTTTTTCATTTGCATGTATTTAATATCTTCTCATATGGGTCATGGCTATTTGCATATCTTTTTTTATGAATTACCTACCAATGTCCTTTGTCCATTTTCTCTTGTTTTATCTTCTGTGTTTTGAAAGAGCTCTTTGTATCTTCAGGATAGTATTGTTTTTCCTTTCATATAGGTTCTCAGCTTTTGTCTCAGGTTGTAGACATTTTAAGGTGGATATATTCTTATATATTCAATTGTTTCCATTCCTTTTACTTTCCTCTAAGAAAATATGGAGGAAAATTGGCCAACTTCTCATTTATTTGTTTATTTATTCATTCAAGAAATTGACATCAAGTGCTTTCTATGAATCAGGGACTATTAGGTCTATAAATGTAATGATGAGGAAAACAACTATAACATGAGAGATTAAAATCTATCAAAAAACTGATTGTAATGTGATAATAATAATTTAAAAATAAAAAACAAAGCAAAAATCTCAGGAATACATGTAAAAGGAAATGTTCAGGACCTCTTACAATTTTGGAAAACTCCAAAATTTAACTGAGGAATGTAAAGAAAAGCTTGAATAAATGGAGATGTACTGTGTTCCTGGATGGGAATTGTCACCCTTATAAAGAGTTAATTCTAATTTGGGGGATCATGAAAAATGATTAAAATTTTATCTATAGTATTAAGTAAATGAAAATACCCAAGAAAAGTTTCATAGAAAAGAGTTTTAATAGGAGATTAGGTCTATAAGACTTTAAAGCAATTATAATCCCTCAGAATTTAAAATGATTTGGAAAAGAGTTATTGAATAAATGGTATTAGGTTGACTGAGTACTTATTGTGGAAAAATCTAAAATAGAACATTACATTTTATACTTAATTAGATTCTAGAAAGATTTAAGATTTTTTAATGAATATACAAAATTATAGAAGCACTGGAAGAAAATAGAAAAGAATATTAATATATTTTAAGGAGCAAGGCAGGCTTAAAAATATAAAATGAAAGAATAACATCTACAATGTAAAAATATGGAAACATAAAAAAGTAAAAGATTTTTTCACTTAGAAAAATATAAAATTCAAATGGAAATTTAGAAAGCACATGCGCATTACATGCGTGTGTGTGTACATAAGGGGGGATGGAATGGGAATTTGTAATATCCTTAATTTGTAAAACGTTCTTCATATCAGCTGGAAAACAGACAAATCCTTGGTAGAAAAATGGTCAAAGGACCATATGAGAAATGTGCACTCATATGCTTACCAATGAGGAGACTCTAAACTCTGGGAATACACTTAAGCTGCCCGAAATTTAGTAGCTTAAAATAATGAACGGTTATTATCTCACAATTTTTTTTTGGATCTAGAATCTGGGCATTGCTTATCCTCTATCTCCTGTGGTTGTAGGTCTACCAGGCTGCAGTTAAGGGGTTGGTTGGGGCAGCAGCTATCTCAAGGCCCAGCTACAGGAGGATTCACTTCCAGCTCACTCACGTGGCTATTGACAGGTCTTGGGTCCCAGCTGGCTGTTGGTGGGACACAGCTGTCCAGCCCACACTCTAGGAGAGGGGCATGAATACCTAAAGTGGAGCTCATTGGGTACCATCTTAGAAGCTGATTACCACAGGTGGCAATTTGAAAATGCCTATCAAAACAATAAACAGTGTACATTTTTTGACACATCAGTTCTAATTCGCAGAATTATCTTAAGGAAAAAATTGCATAAGTGCCCAAAGATAGGAATGCAAGAATGTTTTCAATGGGATGGTATTTTAGTTTGCTAAAACAGCTGAAACACAATATACCAGAAATGGATTGACTTTTACAAAAGTGGTTTATTAAGGTACAAGTTATAATAATTCTAAGGCCATGAAAATTTCCAAATTGAGGCACCAACAAGAGGATACTGTCTCTAGGAAAGTCAGCATCTGGGCTTCTCTGTCACCTGGGAAGGCACATGGCGATATGTACTGGCCCTTCCAGGCTGGTTTCAAAATGGCTCTCTCAGCTCCTGTGGTTCCTCCTCGCTTCTGCTGGTGCTTTCCTTCTGCATCTCCAAACTACCCATGTCTAGGCATCGGCTCTCTGTATCAGCTCTGCCTCTTTCTCTCTCTGTGAGCTCTTTTAAGGACTCCAGGTAATTAATTAAGACACCCCCCCCCGAATGGGTGGAGTCACAGCTCCATCAAATCAAAAGGTCCCACCCACAATTGGGTGTGCCACATCTACACAGAAACAACCTAATCAAAAGGTCCCACTCAAATAACAGATCTGCCCCCACAAAATTGGATTCAGATTAAAAGAACATGGCTTTTGGGGGTACATAATAGTTTCAAACCAGCATGGATGGCATCTAATAGTACAGAATTGGAATAATCAAATGTCAAAAGACTCATTTAAATAAGTTATGCTATGGCTATATTATAGAACAATATACAGCAATTAAAAGTTTATGCAAACATATCTGAAATATTACTAATAAAATATAAAATCAGATTTTAAATAATCTTTAAAATATGTACCTTTTATAAAGTCGTAAATATACATGCAGGAAAAAGCCTGGAATGAAAGATGCAGAGATGCTAACAATTCTTCGAAGTGAAGGGGATATAGGTGCTTTAAAATTCTCCTCATTCAGCTTACTCATATGCCTGATATTTTCTACAATGAACATATTATATTTTGTAGCAAAAGTGAGCTGATTCTTTCCCGAAATGTGAGAAAGCCAGCTTTACTTGGTAATAGTCACACTGCACATTTGCACTGCTCGGATTTTCAGCGGCACTGGCAGTCCCTCCTCTCACGGTCAGTCCCCACCTTCCTGGGAGCTGCCCCGCTGCCTGAACACAACATGATCCTTTAAGAACTGAACCCAGACCTTCCTCCCTTTCTCTGGGGCCCCTGGAAAAGATTCCACTGGGGCTTCCTTTTCGAGGGCTTTAGCCCCAGCAGTGGCACCCCAGCCCAGGCTCCTGGGGGAGGGAGGTTGTGATTGTTTTCCAGGCATAGGTGAGCTGCACTGGTAGAGCATGGCCAAAAAGCATGAAAGGCCACTGTCTCCGACAAGGACTGCTGCTCGTCGGAGCCTTCCCCCACAACTCCCGCAGAGTGTCACGGTGATGCTGTCCTGTCCTGCCAAAGTGACTCTGCTAGTGACAGACAACACTGATGTGTAAACTGTTACCACTCCTTTAAAACGTTAAACATACTATTTTTGTCTTTGGAACACACCGCTCATTTTCAATTAACAGATGAGAATTAGAATAAGTTACATTCATCTGAACTATCAGGTCCTCATTTCGGTGGGGTTATTTCTACTGAAACATCTAATTGGGCATGGTTTATGCATGGACAATAATCAATATATTCATTCCCCACTGAACTGGGAATCAAATCCCTGTTTGAAGGAATGATTTATATGTATTTTATGGGTTCATTATATAAAGCAAGTGAAAACTGTGGCTGTGCAATATTACCAAAATACTTCTTAGAATGAACTGTGATTCTTTTATCAGATGAAATGTAATTAAATTCATGTACTATAAAGGAATACAGAAAACGGTTTTATTCTTTTCCGAATAGAGTTATTAAAACTGGAGAAATACCTATATTTAAGGTAAAATGCTTTAAAAACTAATCCCAAGGAATAGAGAATTCTTAATATGGCAGGTAGTTAGAATGTGAAGTTATTCCTAGCCAGGCCTCCCTTAAGCCCCATCCCCCAAGCCTTTTATCTGATTCTGAAAGTGCCTCTGATATAATTGGGTTTCTTAAAACCTGTTTCTCTCACTGGACATGATTGTGAACCAAGAGGACTGAACTGGGAAAATAATTAATTTTAATGAGAGAGACATTGGAGAAGTTGGAGTGGCTGCCTTCTGTTTTCTTTGATCTAAAATAATGAATGCTCATGCAGCAAATAGAGCAGAAAGATTACATCTAGTCCTAAAGGCAGGTGGACTTCCACACAATCTGATGAAATCTTTTACAATCCATGTTCACAACTGGGTCAGCTCAACTGTGACAGAATATCCTGGAGCTCTGCATTTAAAATCATCTATTTCAGCTAAGTTGTACAAAATATGCACCTCCCAAAGGTAAATGAAGGGCGTGCCCAGTTATTTCTATCTCTTCAGGTTACAGATGCAGAATTTTCTCTTTTAGATATTTAGGACCTTCTCATAATTTTTAAAGAACTTTTATATGAAGAACACCTTGTCTGCACTTTCATCTGACATTTTGAAGGGTTGCGAGCTTCTGTAAGGTGAAGACAATACCAGATCCATTTTTTAAGCCCAGTACCTCTCACGGTGCTAGTGTATATGGGCTTGTTGAAATGAATGTATGAATAAATCACTAGTAAG
The DNA here is from genome assembly GCF_023851605.1 of Tamandua tetradactyla. Classification (NCBI taxonomy): domain Eukaryota; kingdom Metazoa; phylum Chordata; class Mammalia; order Pilosa; family Myrmecophagidae; genus Tamandua; species Tamandua tetradactyla. Next base: position 136,242,695 of record NC_135331.1, read on the forward strand.
CCTTCCACTGAAAGGTAGCCACTGTTTACATTTTGCTTTTTCTTTTCAGACATTTTTATAAACATGAATGTTCATACCAGTTGGGAGAGGAGACACAAAAATAATAAACCAACCTTGAGATCCTCGCAGCTCTAAAGATTTTCTTGGTAAGGCAAATGGTTCTGTGGGTCAAGTTGTCCGTACAGGGCAGCTCTCTTCCAAGCAGTGACTCAGGACCCATCCTGTGACTTTCCCGCCTCAACATATGGCTTCCCTGATTGTTGCCAAAAGGAGATGAGCGAAATAGAGGTGGGAGACCAACTTTTGGTGGTGGTGTTGTTTTTTAAATAACATTTTTTCAAACTTTTACATTAACTGTGCGATATAGAAAACTGAAAAGCAAAAGAAGCAAAGAATATAGAAGTCATCTAGATTCACAAGCAGTTTACAGTTTGACATATCCTTCTAGGCCCTGTGTCTGTATACACACAAATGAGTATGCATATTTTGAGATTACACAGAACGCATTGTGCTTTTTCACACATTATGAAAATTTACCAATTCAAAGTCCCAAAGCTATGAGTATTATGATAACCAAGAATACATGACACCAACTCAATCAGGGGGAAAAACGCTTCTTGCCTTTCTTGGGGGCAAAAATCTCATAAAGGACAAAAATGGCAACAGGTCTCTATAGATACTGGCCGAGTTACAAATACTGCATTCCCTTAATGCTCACTTTAAAATGAGACATAAAGCAATGGAGTACAATAAGTACAATGCTTCTAAGAGAATTCATTATCAGATCTATACTGAAATATTAGCAAGAATGTATGTTTCCATTGAATTATTAACAATGTTTTCCTATGGTACAGCCAAGAGATGCACACAAACATTCATGGTTAGCATCAAAATGGAAATATGAACACATCTGCAAACATCTGTCCATCTGCACTTCCTTCTGCCCCTCTGCAGCCAACTTAGGGAACAAGTCCTGTGCATACTGCTCAGAGGTGGTTTAACAATTCCATGTCAAAGATGCTTCTTTTCTATTACTTTAACAAAAAGATATTTATAAATTCATTAATTCACCAGCTCTACTTTTTATCATACATTGTCACCTCAAGATATTTAAAATGCTTAGATGTGAAATAGAGTGAATCTTATCCACAATAAACATAAGTGTTTTACAAAAACATGCACCTATAAAACTATGGTGATAATGTGAAACTGTCTTCTAGGTATAGAGATGCTAGCAAAGAGCCCCTGTTTGCCCTTCCTTTTCTTGCTTTTCCACCATTTCAATAACTTAAGTAAGAATTACATCCAGTTCTAAGGGCGGATTAACAAAGGGCACTCTCAGAAGACAGTCCTGCCTATAAACTAACACAAGGACATTTATATATGGATTATTTTACGATCTCTATTTTAACATAATTTAGACAACAGGACTTGTTCTTTAATACACTGCAATAATTAAAATGCCCACATAGTACAATGGTTGAACAATCTGAACTTGTCTAACAACTCATGGGCAGAGAACCTTTCCCTCTGTACTTTCTTCCCTACTTTCACCACCACCCCATCAGCATATTGCTCCAAGACATCTAGTTAACAATTCCACCCCCCTCGTGCAGCCATTTAAAGTGAAAAGTGTTATTTTACACTCTCTACTTTTAACATATGTTGTGTACTTTCAAGAATCTAGGAAAACTAGATGTTTCAAATAAGGATTTAATTTTGTCTATTGCATACACGGTAGCCTGGAATAAACCACATGCATGTAATAAAGGATATCATCTGAAAGTGTCTTCACGATAGGAACATTCTAGTGAGAAGGAACCTTTCCCTTCTCACCTTTATTGATCCAGTGCTTGCATCTGTGATGCCTATGGGGATCTGAACAATTTTGCTTCTACAGGTAAAATCCCATCATTTACAGAACCAAGTCTTCCCTATACATTTTAACATACATTTTACAAAATGTATTCGTTTACTAATTCTACTTCTGTCATATACTGGCAACCTCTTAACATCTAAGAAGACCAAATGATATAAAACAGGACTCCTAGGGGGGATAAGGGGTATGGGATATTTGGGGCATTCAGTTTTATTTCTATTTCTTTTTCTGTAGTAATGAAAAGGTTCTAAAATTGATCATGGTGATGAATGCACACTATGTGATGATGCCGTGACTCACTGATTGTATAATTGTATTTGAAAAACCACAGTATCACCATGAATGGGCAGAATATTCAGATAATGCCTGGCTTTAAACTGAACATTTTCATTTAAATTTAAATATAAGGCTAAGGCTATCATAAAGCATCTGAGATCAATGTAGGAGGGTTATGACGGGCTGTGGGTGACACCACCTACGGCAGTTATTCTTTATCCCACAAAGAATTGGCACGAGAAGAAAACTCTTTGACAAGAAAACTTTTTGACAAGAAGCCAGAAAGCAAGGAAGTCTCTGTCTCAAGCGAGAGCCAGAGCACCAAGTTTATTTTCTGCTAGCTATTTATCGGGTAAAGGGGCCATTTGGGGCTAAACTATCTTTTGAACATCAGGGGAGGTTCCCGCTTGCCTTGAGGAGGTATCTTTAATTTTAAAAACAAAGCAGGAATTTTCCCATGAGTAGGAGGAGATGTTCCAGATAAGCAAATGCCAGGGATAAGCAAAGCAGACAGTTATGCAAATGACACAACAAAGCAGATAAACATCTTGAACTGTTTTCCGCTCTCATGCTGTTTTCAGCATCAAGTCAAACAGACAAACAAGACAAACAGACAAACAAGCAGATAAGTGCTGTGGTTTTTCACTGCTTGAGGACATGCAAACACAGAGTAAGCTTACAAATGCTTTATCCTATCTTCCCCACAAAGGGCAACCATAATACTATTATTATAGTTTACAGCATCATTTTTAATGTTATAATAAAATGTTAAAACAAGACCAAAAGAATTAGGACTCAGTTGTCCATTATATATACTATATACAGAGCAAAGTAAAGCAAAATGCACAGAACATCATAGGATGATGGTTTATCTTGCCCAGCTATACACCTGCTGGCATAGAGCCTGTTCTAGTTTGCTAGCTGCTGGAATGCAATATACCAGAAACAGAATGACTTTTTAAAAAGTGGAATTTAATAAGTTGCTACTTTACAGTTCTAAGGCCAAGAAAATGTCCCAATTAAAGCAGGTCTATAGAAATGTCCAGTCAAAGGCATCCATCCAGGGAAAGATACCTTGGTTCAAGAAGGCTGATGAAGTTCAGGGTTTCTCTCTCAAGTGAGAAGGCACATGGTGAACACAGTCACGGCTTCTCTTTCAGCTGGAAGGGCAGATGGCGAACATGGAACCTGCTAGATTCTTCTCCTGGCTTCCTGTTTCACGAAGCTCCTCGGGAGGCATTTTCCTTCTTCATCTACAAAGGTTGCTGACTGGTGGACCCTGCTTTTCGTGGCTATGTTGTTCTGCTCTGCTCTCTCCGAATCTCTTTCATTTTCCAAAAATGTTTCTTCTTTTATAGGACTCCAGAAACTTATCAAGACCTACCCAAATGGGTGGAGACATGCCGTCACCTAATCTAGTTTAGCAACCACTTTTGATTAAATCACATCTCCAGGGAGATGATCTGATTACAGTTTCAAACATACAGTATTGAATAGCAATTATTCTGCCTTTACGAAATGGGATTTAGATTAAAACATGGCTTTTCTAGGGGACATACATCCTTTCAAACCAGCACAGAGCCCTTGGCACTTCCTTCTCCTTCCCACCTGAACCAGCACAAACAGAATGTATACTGCTCTGGAGGTGGTTTAGCAGTTCAATTTCCATAAGATACTTCATACTGGAGGTGGTTTGGTAGTTCAATTTCCATAAGATATTTCATACGAATTTTAACAAAACAATATTTATAAAATGTGTTATTTTACTACCTCTACTTTTAACATACTTTGTGCACTTGTAAACAGAAAGGCTAGATGTTTCAAAAAAATACTTAAATTTGCCCACTGTATACAAAGCAGTGTTGAATAAACCTAAAAGTGTCTCCTAAATAGAAACATTCTAGTCTAGAGCCCTTCGTTTGTCCCAATTCCTTCTCTTCCCCACAAACCCAGTGGATGAGTTACAAGTGCACGTGTCACGTAGATACGGTTTTACAATTTCATTTCCAAAAGTCATTTTCAGAAGACAGTCTTTCTGTGAATTTAAACACAAAATGTACAAAATGTGTTAGTTTGCTAACTCTACTTTTGTCATGCATGGATAAGCTCTTTAATATCTGAAGACTAGTTACTTATAAAATTAGGACTTATTTGCATACACAGGGCAGCGAAGTTAAATAAACATGACTTCTGGGAAGATGGAGGAATAGGAGAGGCAGAGCTAACTTCTCCACCTTGGAATAACCAGAGAAAAGGCAGAAAACAACTGGGACAGTGGTTCCAGGGTACGAGCAGCCAGAGAGGAACGTCCACATTATATAGGGAGGACCTGGATGAAAAAGCAGAGAAATTACCTGAAAGGACAGGTAAGTTTATTTAATGGTGCCGCCTCTGGGCCTGGCTGCTCCAAGCAGACCTGGGCCGGGTAAGGGAGGAGCTGAGCGCCCCCGCATTCCTAGCTCCACAGCCAGCCGGGGAGTCATCTCGCAGCGGGGAGCTCGCGTGTGGGAACTCGGGAATCAACAGGCTTATTTTAGCCACGTACAGAGACCTTGCTGCAGTGCGCAGTGCCTAACCCCCGACCCTAAGGCAGTCCCCTGTGGGCGCCTGGTTTGGGGGAAGAATGGGGGCGCCTCCCCTCAGGAGGAGAGGGGACGCAGAACCGAGCTGATCAGACAATTAGCAGGCGAGAGAGACATTTCATGTTCCACTCCTGGTATCCTTTCTCTATGGAGTTCACGGCGTTCACAGCTCACACCGGCTGAGAGGCAGGGACAAGGGAGAGAGCCACCCCCACCTCAGTGGCCTGCTGGTACACCGCAGGCAAGGATCCTGCAGGGCACCGAAGAGCAGGGCACTTCAGAGCCGGCTGGGGGCTGGGGAAGGGGACACTACACTCTCAGCCCCACAGCCCAAGGTTTTGGTGGTCTATAATCTCTAGACCCAACATGTCCTCAAGCAGTTTCTCTGCGGAAGTCCTCAGTGCCTATCCCCCACCAGTAGGGCTGAAGTCTCCAGCTTGCGAGGAGACCTGCGGCATTGACTGGACTTTCACCTGGTTTGGACCCCACCCAGCCAGCTACCTCTGGGAAAAGGGGGTTTGAGGAGAAGACATGGACCAAGACCACCATCTGTTGGGAAGACAGGGAAAGTGCACTCTGGCAAATTGCTGTTCTGCAACTCTCCTAAGATATCCAAATAGACTTGCATCTCCCACGGGAGGTCCTGGGCTTGCTCTGACCGGGAATCAATGATAAACAAAGAGCCAAAGGAACCCTTCAATGCAAACCCAAGTAACTATAAAATCTTAGGTGAATGAGGGAAATCAACTTTCAAAAGAACTTTATTGTGTTGGTTTGAAACTGTTATGAACACTGGAAAAGCCATGTTCTTTTGACCTACTGTTCAGTGGGACCTTTTGATTAGATGTTTCCATGAAGATGTGACCTCATTCATTCAAGGTGGGTCTTAATCCACTTACTCAAGTCCTTTAGTGGGAGACAATTTGGAGAAAACACAGATGCTTGGAGACAGATTTGCCCCAGGAGATGCTAAAAGAGGACTCACAGAACCTGAAGGACCCAGAACCTGGAGAGAGCCAAGAGAAGAGATGAAATCCAGAGTTTGCCCCAGAGAAGCTAAAAGAGAACACAGAGATGTTTGGAGAGGGAGAATGCCCCCAGGAGAGGCCAGAAGGACCCACAGGAGCTGAGAGAACCATTTTGGAAACCAACCCAGGAGAGACAGGCCAGCAGGCGTCATGATGTACCTTCCCATGTGACAGAGAAACCCCAGGTATGATCAGCTTTTCTTGAGTGAAGTTACCCTTTTGTTGATGCCTTAATTTGTACATTTTCATGGTCTTAGAACTATAAATTTGAAACCCATTAAATCCCAGTTGTAAAAGCCAATCCCTTTCCGATATTTTGCATTCCAGTAACTTTAACAGACCAAAACTCTTATCAAGATGATCAAATGCAAAGAAATCAGCAGAAAATGACAAACCACATGAAGATGCAAGAAGATATGGCCAAGCCAAATGACCAAATTAAAAAGCCAGAGGAGACACAGAAATTAGAACAATTAATTGGAGACACAGAAATTGGAACAATTAATTAAAGGAATACATACAAATCTCCAAAATAACGCCAATGGGTTGGCCAAAGACATAAAGGATATCAAGAATACACTAGAAGAGCATAAAGAAGAATTTGAAAGTGTAAACAGGAAAATAACCAATTTTATGAAAATGAAAGATAATGTAGATAAGGCCTGAAACCCAGAGGCATCCATCTTTCTAAGAACATCCATTAACTGCATCCTCCTACCCCATAACACAGGATATTAGAACTACCATTGCCCAAATATTCCTGAAGATTTGGAGAAGGATCAAATGAGAGGTAGGAGTTATAACAGAAAAGATAGGATTTAACAAATGATTGAGACTACTGAATTATGTTGATATTTCTTGTTAGTCTTTAGTATATTAGGATAACTAGAAGAAAATACTTGAAATTGTGAAACTGTAACCCAGATCATATTTTGAAATTTTCTCTATAACTACTTGTCAAACTACTTTGAAATTTATCACTTTTCTGCATATATATTATATTTCACAATAAAAGATGTTTAAAAAGTTAAATGAATGCTGATAACATACAGGGCAGTGGATAATCAGAAGTATTGTACACATTCTAGTAAGCATCTTTTGCAATTTCTTCCTTCTCACCTCCCTCAAAGCAATGAACAAAGACAAAAGTACGCTGTTTAGAGGCGGTGTAACAATTCCATTTCCAAAGACAATATTTCCCAACAATTTTAAAAAGTTATTTACAGTGTTATTCTACTTCCTCTCCTTTTAAATACATCAAGCACTTCCAAGTATTTGAAAAGACTGGTTATTTCAAATAAGAACTTACTTGTCCATTATATACATAGTGTTGTTAACTCCACGCACTTAGCATTGGTTATAATCTGAGATGTCTCCTGAACATAACTGTCTTGGCTTCAAACCATTCCCTCACTTCCTTTTTGCTATCACCAGTTCAGTGGACAAGCACAGGCAAAATGTACACCTTAGAGGTAGTTGAACGAATTCATACCCCTAAGTTATTTACAGAAGACAAGTTTTCCAATGAATTTCAACACAAATTGTATAAAACATGCTAGTATTACTAACTCTACTTTGTCATCATTGGCAACTCCTTTAACATCTAGAGACTAGATGTTGCAAAATTAGGAATCACTTGTCCATTATATATACCATATATACAGCCAAAAAAATTTTACAGAACATGCAGAAAAAGTTTTGTCTGAAATTGTACAAGTATGAGCACGCTGGCATATTACCTTTTGCAATGCTCCCTCTTACCTCCTCCAAACCACCAAACAGGTATACAGACAAAGGTATGCTGCTCAAAGAGATGGTCTAACAGTACTATTTCCATGAGTTTGAACAAAATGATATTTACAAAGTAACATTTTACTACCTCTACAGGGACTTCTAAACATTTAGACAGACTAGATGTTTCAAATAAGGACCGACTTCCGGGTCAAGATGGCGGCTTAACAACGTGTGCGTTTTAGTTTGTCCTCCAGAACAACTACTAAATAACCAGAAACAGTACAGAACAGCTCCTGGGGCCACGTCAGTGACTAGACACACAGCGTACCCCAATCTGGACCACCTAGACCAGCTGCGAGCACCCCCCAGAACTGTGAGTTCCCAAAGCTGTAGCGGCCAGCGCCCCTCCCCCACAGGCCGCTTCCCAGAGGGGAAAGGAAAGGACTTTACCAGCAGCAGGGACTGGGCACAATCAAATGCCAATTGTGGAACTAATTAACAAATTCTGACTACTAAAAATAGGCCCCCAGCTTAGGTGAACCTGATCAAAGCGGAGGTTGCTCATTTTTGCCCCAGTGCCAAGGGGGCAGGACTGACAGAAAAAGGGAAAAAAAAAAGAAGGAAACAGAGGTTTTTGTGGCTGTGTATCTACAAAGGCTTGACTGCCTCTAGACACAGCAGCAGGACTTTTCAGGCTGCAACTGCCCCAGGCATAGGCAGAAGTGAGCTCTTTTGGGGGCTTGTCTGGAGCCTGTGCCTTCCCCAGGGGAGGGGTGAAGCCCAACTCAGGTGGAATCCCTCCATCAAGGAATTCAGACCCCAGAGCTTGGTAATTTGAAGCCATTAAAACCAGCCTACAACCTCTCCTCTGTCTCCACCATGCCCCCAGCAGGGAGAGTCTGCCAAAGTTAAAGGCACCGCATCATCTTATGCTGGTGGGACCTGCAGTCAGACAAGTGCCACACACAGGGCAGGATAAGAAAAACAGAGTCCAGAGACTTTACAGGAAAGTCTTTCAACCTGCTGGGTCTCACCCTCAGGGAAAACCGATGCAGGTGACTCTTTCCTCCTGATATGAGGCAAGTTTGGTCTGGGAAAATCTGGCTGGGGTCTATAATATCTAAGTAGACCCTCCTAAGTGTGTGTGTGGGAAGGCACCACACAAACAGGGCAAGAAACAAGAAAACAAGAACTGAAAAATTATCCTCTGTTAAACAAAACTTAAGCTAAAGGTCCAGATAAAGCTGAACTGGAATGTCAAAGAACAGACAGACAACAAATTCATCCAGCAAGAAAACCCTAGATAAAAGAAGTGAAAGCAATCTCCAGAATAAACTAATTAAGGTAATTAAATGCCTAGATGCCAGCAAAAAACAATAAATCACACTAGGAAAATTGAAGATATGGCCCAGTCAAAGGAACAAACCAGCAATTCAAATGACATACAGGAGCTGAAACAATTAATTCAGAATGTATGAACAGACATGGAAAACCTCATCAAAAACCAAATCAATGAATTGAGGGAGGATATAAAGAAGGCAAGGAAAGAACAAAAAGAAGAAACTGAAAGTCTGAAAAAACAAATCACAGAACTTATGGGAATGAAAGACACAGTAGAAGAGATGAAAAAAACAATGGAAACCTACAATGGTAGATTTCAAGAGACAGAACATAGGATTTCAAAACTGGAGGACGGAACATCTGAAATCTGACAAGAAGCAGAAACTATAGGAAAAAAAATGGAAAAATATGAGCAGGGACTCAGGGAATTGAAAGACAATATGAAGCGCACGAATATACGTGTTGTGGGTGTCCCAGAAGGAGAAGAGAAGGGAAAAGGAGGAGAAAAACTAATGGAGGAAATTATCACTGAAAATTTCCCAACTCTTATGAAAGACTTAAAATTACAGATCCAAGAAGTGCAGCATACCCCAAAGAGAATAGATCCAAATAGACATACTATAAGACATTTAATAATAAGAATGTCAGAGGTCAAAGAGAAAGAGAGGATCTTGAAAGCAGCAAGAGAAAAGCAATCCATCACATACAAGGGAAGCCCAATAAGACTATGCGCAGATCTCTCAGCAGAAACCATGGAGGCGAGAAGACAGTGGGGGATAATATATTTAAATTATTAAAAGAGAAAAACTGCCAACCAAGTATTCTATATCCAGCAAAATTGTCCTTCAAAAATGAGGGAGAAATTAAAACATTTTCAGACAAAAAATCACTGAGAAAATTTGTGACCAAGAGACCAGCTCTGCAAGAAATACTAAACGGAACACTAGAGACAGATACGAAGACAGAAGAGAGAGGTGTGGAGAAGAGTGTAGAAAGGAAGACTATGAGTAAAGGTAAAAAGAAGGAAAATTAGATATGACATTTAAAATCCAGAAGGCAAAATAGTAGAAGAAAGTACTACCCATGCAGTAATAACACTGAATATTAATGTATTAAACTTTCCAATCAATAGACATGGTCTGGCAGAATTGATTAAAAACGGGACCCATCTATATGCTGTCTCTACTCAAAGGACAGGAGGCCAAGGACACAAATGGACATTTACACACCAATGTTTATAGCAGCATTATTAACAATTACCAAGAGATGGAAACAGCGAAAATGTCCATCAACAGACAGTTGGCTAAACAAACTGTGACATTTACATAAGATGGAATATTATGCAGCTGTAAGACAGAATAAAGTTATGAAGTATGTAACAACATGAATGGACCTTAAGGACATTATGCTGAGTGTGATTAGCCAGAAACAAAAGGACAAATACTGTATGGTCTCACTGATATGAACTGACATTAGTGAATAAACTTGGAATATTTTCTTGGTAACAGAGACCATCAGGAGATAGAAATAGGGTGAGATATTGGGTAATTGGAGCTGAAAGGGTACAGATTGTGCAACAGGACTGAATATAAAAACTCAGAAATGGTCAGCACAATACTACCTAACTGTAATGTAATTATGTTAAAACACTGAAGGAAGCTGCATGTGAGAATGATAGAGGGAGGAGGGCTGGGGACACAAATGAAATCAGAAAGAAAGATAGATGGTAAAGATTGAGATGGTATAATCTAGGAATGCCTAGAGTGTATAATAATAGTGAAATGTACAATGTACAAATTTTAAAAATGTTTTTGCATGAGGAAGAACAAAGGAATGTCATTATCTCAGGGTGCTGAAAATAGATGATAATTAATTCTTTAAAATGTCACCTTATGTGTGAGACTAAAGCAAAAAATGTTTATTTGTTACAAAATTTATATTTTGACTAGAGCATTTCGTAATATAACTCATGTAGATACTTTGATTGAATGTCATAAGTACTTGGAATCTCAGGTAGGACATGAGATTTTGTTGGTTTGTCCAGAGTGATGCCCCAATGAATCCCAGAGTGATTTGATCAGTGACTGGAAAAGTATTTGCAAGCCCCCTTTGGGGAATGGTGAGAGTGGGGAGAAATTCAACTTCCCCAAGTTGAATTCTTGAAATTCTCACAAGCAGTGTGGACAACCAAAGCTATAGGCTGAGCCACCAGTCTTGGGATTTGTTCATATGAAACTTAACCCCACACAGGATAGGTCAAGTCTACTTAAAATTTAGGCCTAAGAGTCACCCCCAAGAGAGCCTCTTTTGTTGCTCAGATGTGGCCTCTCTCTCCAGTCAACATGATGAGCAGTCTCACCACCCTATCCCTCTCTGCGTGGGACATGACTCCCAGGGGTGTGGACCTTCCTGGCAACGTGGGACAGAGATCCTGGAATGAGCTGAGACTCAGCATCAAGGGACTGAGAAAAACCCTAGAATGAGCTGAGAATTAACATCAAGGGATTGAGAGAACCTTCTCGACCAAAGGGGGAAGAGTGAAATGAGACTAAGTGTCAATGGCTGGAGATTCCAAACAGAGTTGAGAGGTTATCCTGGAGGTTATTCTTATGCATTAAGTAGATATCACCTTGTTGTTCAAGATGTAGCGGAGAGGCTGGAGGGAACTGCCTGAAAATGTAGAGCTGTGTTCCAGTAGTCATGTTTCTTGATGATGATTGAACAATGATATAGCTTTTACAATGAGACTCTGTGAATGTGAAAACCTTGTGTCTGATGCTCCTTTTAGCTATTCTATCAACAGAAGAGTAGAACATATGGAAAATAAATAAATAATAGGGGGAACAAATGTTAAAATAAATTTATTTAGAAATGCTAGTGGTAAATGAAAGCAAGGGGTAAGGGGTATGGTATGTATAATCTTTTTTCTCTGTTATCATTTTATTTCTTTTTCTGTTGTCTTTTTATTTCTTTTTCTGAGTCGATGCAAATGTTCTAAGAAATGATGAATATGCAACTATGTGATGATATTAAGAATTACTGATTGTATATGTAGAATGGAATGATATCTTAATGTTTTGTATGTTAATTTTTTAATTAATAAAAAAGTTAAAAAAAAAAATAAGGACCTAGTTTTTCCCCCAAATATAGAGCTGCCTTGAATAAACTGCTCACGTGTAATAACAGTTAAAATCTGAAAGTGTCTTCTAAATATGAACATTTTGGTTTAGAACCCTTCCCTTTTATCCCTCCTTCACCATCCCTGTGGGCTATAATGCTCAAATTTTCAGAAGACCATCTTTCCTAGGAATTTTAACACATAATGTACAAAATAGTTTCTTATTTCTGTCACATACTGACATCCTCTTTCACATATGGAAGACTAGATGTCAATTAGGATGTGTTTGTCCATTATATGCACTTCATACATAGCAAAGTAAAACCAAACACATGAGCAATGGTTAATCTTGCCTCATTATAAACACACTGGCATAGGGTGCTTTGCATTTCCTTCTCTCTCCTCCCCCAAACCAGTGCCCAAAATATACTACTTAGAGTATATTTTGGCCATTACAAAAAAACCACAATATTTCATGTGAATTTTAACAAAAAGATATTTACAAAATGTGTTCTTTTACTACCTCTACATTTAACATGTCAGACACTAAAGACCATCTAGGAAGAGGAGATCTTTCTAAAAACTACTTAGCATCATCAACTATATAGAGAGTAGTGAGGAATATATTCACACACACAACAGTGGTTATAATATAAGAATTTCTCCTAAATCTGACCAGTCTGTCATAAAACCTTCTTCCTCTTCTCAGCCATTTTCTCTGTGTCCTCTAACCCACCAAACAAGCGTCGATGTGTGTCTCTCCCGGTGTCTCCTCCAAGGCAGTCTATGCTCCATTTCAAACCCTTTTCCAGAAGACATTGCTAAGTTTTGTTTTTTTTTTTTACAAATGGGGATTACAAGACGTGATTTTCTAATTCTACTTTACCATACTTAGGCAACCTCTTTTCATCTAAAAAGCTAGAGCTAGCTTTTCTTTCAGAAGGGTGAGGGGAAATTTGAAAGCAGCCTTCTCATGTTACACGCACAGGTCATCTGTAAACGGCCAGTAAACCTTCCCAATGGGCGGTGGGCACTTATGATCAAACAAACGTAGCACATTATTCTATTTCTCCCTTCCAATATCAAGCAAGTTCTGGTACAAGGAAGCCTAACCTACCCAAGGCCCACTCACCGTTCCACCCGGCCAGGGCTCCGCTCACCGTCCAGGCCCCTCGAGGCCTTTGTCGGTCCTTGTCAGACGAGGCGGCCTCTCTCCCCAGCACGTCCGCCGCCCAACAGCCCACGTCGTCCTCTGTGGCCAGGTGGGGGCTTAGCCGGATCTGGGGTGGAAACCCGGGTGGCTGGCGGGGTCCAGGCTGGGAGACACCGCCATGGGCCTCAGGACGTGGGGGCAGGACCTGGACCCGGACAGTGGGCAGTGGAGGTGAGGGCTCTGGGTCTCCGCACGGCAGGGACCACGGCAGACCCCGTGTCCCTGGCTCACCTGCCAGCTGAGGCGGAGGGCGCGGCGGTCCCAGGGACGGCAGGAGGCGTTGAGCTTTTCACAGCGGTCCGTACAGACCAACCCTTAATTGCCTTGGCCCACTCACGTTATCACTGGCCTGACTAGCCACAGGGCTTCCACGTATTTTGAATATCCCAGCAAAGCTGGAGATGTAGGGAGTCAATGCTGATTATTCCACAAGTGAATATACCTCTGCAATGCAATTTCCATATCCATATGGCTGTGACATAATTATTTTAATCAATTCCTTATCTTGGGACATCACGGTAACTTTCAATTCTTATATATCATAAATAATGTTGTGGTTTAAGGGAAAAGAAAAACTCCAACAATGTGCACATTTCTGGTTATATTAGGATAATTTCCTAGAAATAAATGAACTTTCCAAAGGAGACTTGCTTAATTTGAGAGCTGCGGTTCTCCACCAAGGATGATTTTCTCCCCATTAGGGAAGGATGAGTTTCTCCCAGCTAGGGACATTTGGCAATATCTGCAGACATTTTTGTTTTTCACCACGGAGGACAAGGGGCTCTACTGCTATGTAGTTGGTAGAGACCAGGGATGCTGCTAAATATCCTACATTGGACAGGACAGTCTCCCACAACAAAAATTATCCAGCTAAAATATTAATAATGCTGAGATTGGAAGCCCTTATTTTAAGACTATAAACATGTCCTGTTTGAATACAGGAGCCTCGGTAGGGTATATAAATATATATATATTATATATATATATATAAAACCTCCTAGTAGAAATAAGTCTTAACATTTGCACGATGTTAAGTTTAAAACGGGCTTTTGTACACTTTATTTCATTTTATCCTCACCAAAGCCTTGATGGTTGGCTGAAGAAAACAGTCTTAGGTTAGTACCACTTTAGCCTGAGAAACTGAGAGTCAGAGAGGTGAAGGGATATCTCTGTGATCCTCTACATGCTGAGATTTAAATCCAGTTTTCTGATTCCTCGTTCAGTGTGTATCCCACAATGGCCAGCAGCTGTTCCTGGGCCAGTGGGTTTCTTAGGTTCCTCTCTGTGTGTGGCAGTGAGAAAGACCCTCCATCCCTGGGTACAAAGGCAGGGCTGGGAAGGTGGCCAAAGGAAAGAAAAAAGTAGTAGGGACAGAAAAAGAAAAGATCCCCTATTTGAAAATATTGCCTGGGCATAGCTGTGCCCTTAGAAACTGGTTCAGGGAGTATCTTGCAATTGCTCCTCCCTAAACCCAAGGAGAAAGAAGAAAAGGGTAGAGGAAATGTTAGAATTGTGGACCCTCCTGTGAAAACTGGGTAATAGACTGGCTAGAGTTTCTCAGTCTGCTGTCATGCCAGCTGATTTGAAGTAGAGGTAGCTGAGACTTGGGTGGTGGAAGTGAGCACAAGAGCAAAGAGGAAGGTTACGTGGGTGACTGGAGACTAGTAACCCAACCGACAGCTGCAGTTTATTTTTCTGGGCCCTGATCCATTGGTGGCACCTAGACTCATTTGCAAGTCCTTCCTAAAAGCAGGCTTCATTACACACAATTCTCCTACAACGTTTTGATTAGAAATCAATTCTTAAATAATCCTTAATGGCCTTTCCAAATGTATACAGTCCATTGGCTGGGTTTTTCTGAACTTGCTAGTAGTAAGAATAACTAAAAATACTAGTCATCTCACTGGCCTACACCTTCTTTTCTTCTTAAACTAAGTGAAATCTAACCCAATGGTGTCTATTATTAATGACACCATTAATTACTGGTCAGTTTTATTCTCATGGAGGAAACCATATATCTGGTATTCATTTTTTTTGTGTGTAAGTGGGTTGGACTTATTATTTAGTTAATTATTAAATTTTTAAAATGAAATAATATTTAGGGGGAATTTGGGTACTTATTTTTACCTTTACCTTTTCTTCAGAGTAAGTGATCTTGATTTTATAGGGAGTAGTAATTAATATATTCTTTTAAAGATGAACAAGAAAAAAAAGATGAACTCAGCTGGAAGAAAAACATATAATTATAGTGTAGGTGGAATACAGACGTGGTGGAAATTCATAAAGCTGAAGATTGAAAGAATAGTGTCTGGGAGGCACTGATTTAGCTGCCCCAAGAGCCATTTCTAGAGCCCTTGTGGCTGGATGTGTGCCTTTTACTCTGAAGATGACAGAAGGTGGCTATCAGTCCTGGCTACACATTACAGTTACCTGGGAAACTTTATTAAAATGCTGATGCCTAGACTGTACTTCAGACCAATTAATTCAGAATCTCTGAGTGTGCCACAGAGGAACAGGTATTTTTTAAAGTTCCCTGAATGATTCTAATGTGCAGCCAGGGTTAGGAACCACCTGTTCAACATCTCCTTCCTCCCCCTCATAATGAGCTCCAGGATGCACTTTTGAAATCTACCACCTAAGTGAAGTGCACAGCTTAGCTAATAACTAGGTGAGGAGTAAATGTAATTCCTGTGCATTTGAATTTGAGGATTGTACTCAGTTTTGACACCTCATTTTGGACTCTGCCAACCTCCCCACACAGACACCCCACCCTGTTTGGGCCTCGGCCCTATCTCCTTTGTTTTTTTTTTTTTTTTTTTTTCCACATGGGCAGGCACCGGGAATCGAACCCGGGTCCTCTGGCATGGCAGGCAAGCATTCTTGCCTGCTGAGCCACCGTGACCCGCTCTTGGCCCCATCTCCTTTGGATGCCCTCCTCATGCCTCTTGGGCTCTGTGATCTTGCTGGATTTTGAAGAATGGTAGTAGTAGTAATAACAAGCTTCCTTTATTGAGTTCTTACCATGTGCTGTCTTTTGCTTTGATGAATATTCTTGTACATAAAATATTTTGTATCTATGGGAGTATACATCTATAGGATACTTACATATGTATGTACGAACTTTCTTGTAAAAGAATTTGCATGTGACTTTTTATTTTGAAACAATCTCAAAGTCACAGAAAAGTTTCAAAAACAGTGTAAAGGAATTTTTTTCCTGAACGATATGAAAGTGACTTGCTGGCATGATACCCCAGGCCCCAAATATTTTGTTGTATATCTCCTACAAGCAAGGACATTCTCCTGCATAACTACAATTTGACCATTAAAATCAGTAATTAAAATTGGTATATATTTTCATCTCAGATTCCATTCAAATTTCACCAATTGTCCCAGAATGTCCTTTACAGCAAAAGGATCCAGTCTAGATGCACATGTTGCATTTGTTGTCTCTTTATTCTACTTTACTCTGGAAGAGCTCCTCAGTCTTTCCTTGAATTTCATGAGCTTAATGCTTTTGAAGATTACGGGGCAGTTGTTTAGTAAAGAGTCTCTCATTTAGATCAGTATGCCCTAGTGGATTCCTAGTGTATTCAACAGGTATAATCTGCTAATATAATTATTTATTTTGATGCTCAGATTATTCCAGATTTGGTCAATGGTAACCCATTCATGCTAATTTTGCTTTTCAGACATGTCCTCATCATTTTTTGAACACTTCTTTTCTTTCTTTCTCTTTTCTTTTTTTTTTTTTTTTGCATAACGAGATATTTAGGTTCAGTTTTTACTTTTCTATCCCAGCACTGGTATCAGCCATTTATCCAAGGATAATATACAGAAAGGTATTTAGAAACCAACATCTTGGCACTTGGAGTGCTCATTGCTACAAGGCGTTGTGGCTCCCAGGTCCTCTTAATTGGAAATCTATGTACACGTGCACACCACTATACTCACACATATATATCTACCTCATGCTTATTTCTATGATTACCTCTGTATATTAAAACCATGAGTTCTTAACAATATTTCCCATTCCAATACCACAGGGTTCCTTTTAGTCTCTCTTTCCATGTTTGTAACTCCATTCTCCAACAGTGGGAATCTTGTTTCACATTACCCTCAATATTTTTGCAAATTTGATCAAACCCCCTGCATTGAACTATTCTTTTAAAAATTTTATCTATTTATTTGTTGCTCTTTATTGTATGCTTTAGTTTTTGGCATTCTAAACAAAACATAATTATTGTAAAATCTGTTTGTACGGTAAGTTACATAGACCAATTTAAAATTAAGGCAATCAAGGAAAAAATCTACAGATACAGATATCAGCATTTCTTAAATTCTAAATATTAACCACTAACTTAAATTTAATTTTATTAGCTATCAAAACTATATACATTCTCAAAATATCAAGTAGAAAGTTATTAGAAATGTCAACTTTGCTATAGTATTAACCTATGTTATGAAACTTTTCAAGTTTTTGGTTTCAAGTAAATATAAAGATACAAATGTTTTTACAATTAACATGATAAAATTAAAATTTTATCTCTTATAATATCATAACATTTAAAATCTATTTTATCTAATATTACTTAGTATACTTGTTCCTTCTTTCAGTTAGAACTTACATAGAACATCTATTCACTTTCTGTCTATTTGTATTCTTGGGTTTAAGATAAGTCTCTTGTGAGGGCAATATATAGAAAAAGTATATTCTTTATTTTGTTCTGTCAACCTGTCTCTTAATTACTAAGTTTAGCCCTCTGAGATTTTAAATTATTACTGTATAAGCAATTCTTGGGTCTAGCATCTTATCCTATATCTATAAATGAAGATATCAATGTTTCTTAGATTCTAAATATTAAACACTAACTTCCATTTGATTAACTTTCAAAAATTTGAACATTCTCAAGATATCAAGTAAAAAGTTATTATAAATATTAACCTTGCAATGGTATTGACCTATTTACTAAACATTTTCATGTTTTGGATTTTAAGAAAATATAAAGATACAAATGCTTTTATAATTAATATATGAAAATCTTAACCAACAAAAATGGATATCTTGATTAGTTTATCCATAAGCATATTAAATAAAATATAGTTATATAAAGCCTCTGTTTGTACAGTAAGTTTCAAAAACCAATTTAAACTTCAGGCAATCCCTTTGGGTCAAGATGGCGGATTAACAAGCTGCGCGTTTTAGTTCGTCCTCCAGAACAAATACTAAATAACCAGAAACAGTACAGAACAGCTCCTGGGGCCACATCAATGACTGGACACACAGCGTACCCCAGTCTGGACCAGCTGGACCAGCTGCGAGCACCCCCCAGAATTGTGAGTTCCCAAAGCTGCGGTGGCCAGCGCCCCTCCCCCACAGGCCGCTTCCCAGAGGGGAAAGGAAAGGACTTTACCAGCAGCAGGGACTGGGCACAATCAAATGCCAATTGTGGAACTAATTAACAAATTCTGACTACTAAAAATAGGCCCCCAGCTTAGGTGAACCTGATCAAAGCGGAGGTTGCTCATTTTTGCCCCAGTGCCAAGGGCACAGGACTGACAGAAAAAGGGGGGGAAAAAAAAGAAGGAAACAGAGGTTTTTGTGGCTGTGTATCTACAAAGGCTTGACTGCCTCTGGATACAGCGGCAGGACTTTTCAGGCTGCAACTGCCCAGGCATAGGCAGAAGTGAGCTCTTTTGGGGGCTTGTCTGGAGCCTGTGCCTTCCCCAGGGGAGAGGTGAAGCCCAACTCAGGTGGAATCCCTCCATCAAGGAATTCAGACCCCAAGACTTGGTAATTTGAAGCCATTAAAACCAGCCTACAACCTCTCCTCTGTCTCCACCATGCCCACAGCAGGGAGAGTCTGCCAAAGTTAAAGGTACTGCATCATCTTATGCTGGTGGGACCTGCAGTCAGACAAGCAACACATACTGGGCAGGATAAGAAAAACAGGGTCCAGAGACTTCACAGGAAAGTCTTTCAATCTGCTGGGTCTCACCTTCAGGGAAAACCAATGCAGGTGACTCTTTCCTCCTGATAGGAGGCCAGTTTGGTCTGGGAAAATCTGGCTGGGGTATATAATATCTAAGCAGACCCTCCTAAGTGTGTGTGGGGGAAGGCACCACACAAACAGGGCAAGAAACAAGAAAACAAGAACTGAAAAATTCTCCTCTGTTAAACAAAACTTAAGCTAAAGGTCCAGATAAAGCTGAACAGAATGTCAAAGAACAGATAGACAACAAATTCATCCAGCAAGAAAACCCTAGGTAAAAGAAGTGAAAGCAATCTCCAGAATAAACTAATTAAGGTAATTAAATGCCTAGACGCCAGCAAAAAACAACAAATCACACTAGGAAAATTGAAGATATGTCCCAGTCAAAGGAACAAACCAACAATTCAAATGACATACAGGAGCTGAAACAATTAATTCAGAATGTACAAACAGACATGGAAAACCTCATCAAAAACCAAATCAATGAATTGAGGGAGGATATAAAGAAGGCAAGGAAAGAACAAAAAGAAGAAACTGAAAGTCTGAAAAAACAAATCACAGAACTTATGGGAATGAAAGACACAATAGAAGAGATGAAAAAAACAATGGAAACCTACAATGGTAGATTTCAAGAGACAGAACACAGGATTTCAAAACTGGAGGACGGAACATCTGAAATCCAACAAGAAACAGAAACTATAGGAAAAAAAATGGAAAAATATGAGCAGGGACTCAGGGAATTGAAAGACAATATGAAGCACATGAATATATGTGTTGTGGGTGTCCCAGAAGGAGAAGAGAAGGGAAAAGGAGGAGAAAAACTAATGTAGGAAATCATCACTGAAAATTTCCCAACTCTTATGAAAGACTTAAAATTACAGATCCAAGAAGTGCAGCGTACCCCAAAGAGAATAGATCCAAATAGACATACTCCAAGATATTTAATAATCAGAATATCAGAGGTCAAAGAAAAAGAGAGGATCTTGAAAGCAGCAAGAGAAAAGCAATCCATCACATACAAGGGAAGCCCAATAAGACTATGCGCAGATCTCTCAGCAGAAACCATGGAGGCGAGAAGACAGTGAGATAATATATTTAAATTATTAAAAGAGGAAAACTGCCAACCAAGAATTCTATATCCAGCAAAATTGTCCTTCAAAAATGAGGGAGAAATTAAAACATCTTCAGACAAAATAATCACTGAGAGAATTTGTGGCCAAGAGACCAGCTCTGCAAGAAATACTAAAGGGAGCACTAGAGACAGATATGAAGACAGAAGAGAGAGGTATGGAGAAGAGTGTAGAAAGGAAGACTATGAGTAAAGGTAAAAAGAAGGAAAATTAGATATGACATATAAAATCCAGAAGGCAAAATAGTAGAAGAAAGTACTACCCATGCAGTAATAACACTGAATGTTAATGGATTAAACTCTCCAATCAAAAGACATAGTCTGGCAGAATGGATTAAAAGACAGGACCCATCTATATGCTGTCTCTACTCAAAGGACACGAGGTCAAGGACACAAATGGACATTTACACACCAATGTTTATAGCAGCATTATTAACAATTACCAAGAGATGGAAACAGCGAAAATGTCCATCAACAGACAGCTGGCTAAACAAACTGTGACATTTACATAAGATGGAATATTATGCAGCTGTAAGACAGAATAAAGTTATGAAGTATGTAACAACATGAATGGACCTTAAGGACATTATGCTGAGTGTGATTAGCAAGAAACAAAAGGACAAATACTGTATGGTCTCACTGATATGAACTGACATTAGTGAATAAACTTGGAATATCTCCTTGGTAACAGAGACCATCAGGAGACAGAAATAGGGTGAGATATTGGGTAATTGGTGCTGAAAGGGTACAGATTGTGCAGCAGGACTGAATATAAAAGCTCAGAAATGGACAGCACAATACTACCTAACTGTAATGTAATTATGTTAAAACACTGAATGAAGCTGCATGTGAGAATGATAGAGGGAGGAGGGCATAAATGAAATCAGAAAGAAAGATAGATAGTAAAGACTGAGATGGTATAATCTAGGAATGCCTAGAGTCTATAATAATAGTGAAATGTACAATGTACAAATTTTAAAAATGTTTTTGCATGAGTAAGAACAAAGGAATGTCATTATTGCAGGGTGCTGAAAATAGATGATAATTAATACTTTAAAATGTCACCTTATGTGTTAAAGCAAAAAATGTTTATTTGTTACAAAATTTATATATATATATTTTTTTTTTTAACATGGGCAGGCACCGGGAATCGAACCCAGGTCCTCTGGCATGGCAGGCAAACATTCTTGTCTGCTGAGCCACCATGGCCTACCCAAAAAAACATTTTTCAAAATTTATATTTTGACTAGAGCATTTCCTAATATAACTCATGTAGATAGTTTGATTGAATGTCATAAGCACTTGGAATCTCAGGTAGGACATGAGATTTTGTTGGTTTGTCCAGAGTGATGCCCCGATGAATCCCAGAGTGATTTGATCAGTGACTGGAAAAGTATTTGCAAGCACCCTTCGGGGAATGGTGAGAGTGGGGAGAAATTCAACTTCCCCAAGTTGAATTCTTGATATTCTCACAAGCAGTGTGGACAACCAAAGCTATAGGCTGAGCCCCCAGGCTTGGGGTTTGTTCATATGAAACTTAACCCCACAAAGGATAGGTCAAGTCTACTTAAAATTTAGGCCTAAGAGTCACCCCCAAGAGAGTCTCTTTTGTTGCTCAGATGTGGCCTCTCTCTCCAGCCAACATGACGAGCAGTCTCACCACCCTCCCCCTCTCTGCGTGGGACATGACTCCCAGGGGTGTGGACCTTCCTGGCAACGTGGGACAAAGATCCTGGAATGAGCTGAGACTCAGCATCAAGGGACTGAGAAAAAGCCTAGAATGAGCTGAGAATTAACATCAAGGGATTGAGAGAATCTTCTCGACCAAAGGGGGAAGAGTGAAATGAGACTAAGTGTCAATGGCTGAGAGATTCCAAACAGAGTTGAGAGGTTATCCTGGAGGTTATTCTTATGCATTAAGTAGATATCACCTTGTTGTTCAAGATGTAGCAGAGAGGCTGGAGGGAACTGCCTGAAAATGTAGAGCTGTGTTCCAGTAGCCATGTTTCTTGATGATGATTGAATAATGATATAGCTTTCGCAATGAGACTCTGTGAATGTGAAAACCTTGTGTCTGATGCTCCTTTTAGCTACTATATCAACAGAAGAGTAGAACATATGGAATAAAAATAAATAATAGGGGGAACAAATGTTAAAATAAATTTAGTTTGAAATGCTACTGGTAAATGAAAGCGAGGGGTAAGGGGTATGGTATGTATAATCTTTTTTTTCCTCTGTTATTGTTTTATTTCTTTTTCTGTTGTCTTTTTATTTCTTTTTCTAAATTGATGCAAATGTTCTAAGAAATGATGAATATGCAACTACGTCATGATATTAAGAATTACTGATTGCATATGTAGAATGGAATGATATCTTAATGTTTTGTTAATTTTGTTAATTAATAAAAAAAGTTTAAAAAAAAAAAACTTCAGGCAAACCAGGAAAAAATCTAGAAATACAGATATCAGAATTTCTTGAATTCTAAATATTAAGCCCTAACTTAAATACTATTTGATTAGCTATCAAAACTGTTTACATTCTTAAAAAATCAAGTAGAAAGTTATTAGAAACATCAACTTTGCTATAGTAATGGTATATGTTACTAAACTTTTTCAAGTTTTTTATTTCAGGAAAATATAAAGATACAAATGTTTTTTATAATTAAAACATTTGTATCTTATCTCTTATGATATTATAATTTCAATCTGTTGTATAGATCATATTCCATTCTGCCAATCTGTGTCTTTTAATTAGTGAGTTTAGTATTTAACATTCAAATATACTACTGTAAAAGCAATTCTTGGGTCTGGTATCTTATCCTATAGTTTTTATTTATCAGATCTATATATTCTTTTTCCTCTCTCACTTTTTATCCTTTAAGTTACTCTTACTAATACTTTTCACTTCTGTACCCTCCTCCAGACCTCCCTCCATAGTCTTTTTTCAGTAGACAGAGCTCCTTTTAATATTTCTTAATTAATAAAAGGGCAAGTCTCTTGTTGGCAAATTCTTGCAGCCATTGTTTATCAGTGAAGATTTTAATCTCTCCCTCTTGCAGGACAACTTGGCAGGATAAAGAATTCTTGGCTGGAAGTCTTTCTCATTCAGAATCATCAATATATCATACCAGTGCCTTCTTGCCTCTATTGAGTAGTCCAAGATCAGTCTTATATAGTTTCCCTTGTATGTAATAAATCTCTTTTCTCTTGCTGCTTTCATGACTTTTTGTTTCTCTTCAAGATTTGACATTCTAATAAGTATATGTCTTAGAGTAAGCCAATTTGGATTTATTCTATTTGGGATTCATTGGGCCTATTTGGTTTGCATGTTTATGCCATTTATAAGGGTTGGGATTTTTTCCCCCATTATATCTTCAACTAGCCTTCCTATCCCTTTATTCTTCTCTTCTCCCTCTGGTACTCCAATAATTCTTATTTTTGTGCTCTTCATGTTGCCTAGAATTTCCCTGAAATCAAGTTGCATTTTTTCCATCTTTCTTGCCATTTGTTCTTCTGAACATTCAAGTTCATTTGTCCTGTTTTCTAATTTGCTTATTCTTTCTTCTGTTTCTTGAAATCTATTGTGAGTCTCTAATACATTTTTATTTGATCTATAAGATCTTTCATCTCTATGATGTCTGATTTTTTCTATTTATTCTTTCAAATTCTTCTTTATGCTCCTCTAGTAACCTCGTGATATCCTTCATCTCATTATGAACAATCTTAATTAGTTGCTCTGAATTGTGAGTCCCCTCGGATAATTTAACTTGGTCATTTGGTTGAGCCATATATGCCTCCCCAGTATCTTCATGATGTCCTTCATTTCTTTCTGAATAATCCTAAACAGCTGTTCCAAATTTTGTGTCTCCTCAGGTGGCCTAACTTGATCATTTGGCCAAGCTGTGTCTGGCTGGACGTTTACTTACTTTATAACCTTCTGTTAGGGAAGGGACATTTTTTGTCTTAATAAGGTTAATTTGTGAATTTATTTCCCTCCCACGTCCAAGACCTAGAATTGGGACCCCAGCCAGGGCTGTTAACCTCAGCACACGTGACATCTGCCAACCCCAGGAGTGGGGGATGAGCAGCATACACCCCAAGTGAGATTCCTCTTTTGTGGCCAATGGATTGAGTGGGCCTCAGACTGCCCCTGGGATGATGCTAGGCTGTGGGATCAGGCATTTCAGCTTCATACACTGGTGGTGGAAGAGGAGTGACACTAAGGCCCAGACAGGTCTCTTTCACCTGCTGGATGTCAGACAGATACACCTCTCCCCAGGGAAGGGCGCCTCCAGTCCTCACCAAAAAAAAAAAGAAAGAAAAGAAAAGCAATTGCCTACAGCAGATCACAAGGGCAGGGAGCAGCCTCTTTACCCTGACCAAGTGGAATCCACAGGAAAAGCTTGTCTGCTATCTTCCAACTACACCATGGGGACTCCCAGCTAAGAAGCTGAAGGGAAAATCATCCTAAGCTAGCTGTGGGGGTAGGTGGAGTCATGGCTGAGCACAGTCACCCCATTCTCTCCATCCCAATTTCTCGGTACTTGGCCCAGGGCCTCCCTATGCAGGACAGAAGACCCTCCATGATCACTCGCATCCCAAATCCACCCACCAGGTCATTTTTCTTTTGTGTCTCTAGCTGTTGCACAGAGATGGGGTGACCCTGCCTCCTCCACTCTGCCATCTTACCAGAAGTCCACTGTACCATCCTTTATACATTGATGCTATCCTCTTTCAACCTCCCATGTACAGACACTGTAATGGTTGATTTCCTGTATTAATTTGGCAAGATTATAGTGTCCAGCTGTTCGGTCAAGCAAGCATTGGCCTGATTATTACTGAGAAGGTATTTCATAGATGGATGTAAAAATTAGTCAGCTGATTGCATCTATGGCTGATAAAATCTACAATCAACAAAGGAGAATTGCCTTCAGCAATGAGAGAGAAGTCTCATCATCCAATCAGTTGGAGGGCTTAAAGTGAGAACTGAGGATTTCAGGAATCAGAAAGAACTTCCATCTCTACTTCATCCAGCCAGCTTCTCCTGGGGAATTCAACTTCGCCTTTATCAAGTTTCCAACTTGAAGCCTACCCTTTGGCATTTGAGCTTACCAGTCTGCATGGTTATGTAAGCTAATATCCATGATAAATGTTTTAATCGTTATATGTGCATGTATGTGTGTGAATATGTATGTGTCCTGTTAGTTCTGTTTCTCTGGAAAACCTTTACTGTGACAGACACCCTCCTAACCCACATTTGGACTGAGACCCCGCACTGGACTTCTATTTCTTGCTCTGGGTCACCCCCTCTTCCCACACAGATACTCTCCTCCCTGCTTGGGTTCTGTAACACTGTGTCAAGTTGCCCCAAGCCAATGCAGTAATCCTCTTCACCCAAATTGGTTGGACTTCTGCCCTACCACCCACTCATTTGAACACCCTTCTCCCCCTGCTTAACTCTGACCCCCTGCACCAGATCACTCTCTGTTTGCCCTAACCCTGTTTGAGTTGCTGAAGCTCCTTTACTGCCAACCCCCATGAACCAAGGCCTACTTAGCTCAGCCCACCCAATGGTATGTAAATTTTTAATTTTGAAGGATTTTACCAGATTGTCACCCAGAGAGATTACACCAATTTATATCCCATGGCCAATATAAGGGCTCCTATTTCCCTGACACCTTCTGTAAGGAAATATATTATACTTTTAGGTTTTGCTAATTTGAGAAGTGAAAAGTTATTATCTCTTATTGTAGCTTAAACTGTATTTGAAGAAAAATAAAGTACTTCTACAAAACAGTTGGATGCATATTCTCATTAAAATCTAAGCTCATGATTCATTTGCACTTTTAATCACTAATAGTAAACATCAAATTTTGTAAAAGGATGAAATTTCCTAAGTTACAAAATAACATATTTCTTCCTGTGTCATAACTAAATTGAATTCCAGAAACATATTGTTGGTCCCAGATTGAATTGAAAGGCATGGCAAATTTTAATTTCTAATGGGAAAAGAAAAACAACACATGAACAGTCTGTTTTGACTAGAACAGTTTTCAAATCAATAATTAATTGCATTTATGTCATTTTGTGTGGAAAAAAGATTGAATTTTGAAAGTTAAAAAAAGGCCCATACCATGATAATAATGAAAGGTGTGTATCACTTGCTCTTGTGTCCTAAAGCTTTTGGAGAGAGCTATAGTGCTACAACTTTCCCCCAATCCAAGGCAGCCTCATATCCATATTCTGTAATAACAGGTGGTGGTCTTTACAGAGCATGAATTGTTCATTAGAAGCAGCGTTATTCACAGTGAAGCACTTGATACATTGGACAACTAGTGGAAACTCTGTCCCATTTATACTTACCTGGTGAAAGGCACTGAACACCTATTTAGATAACCCTGTAGAGGACTCATGGCCCAAACAGAGCAATTTGAGGCAATTACCAGGTCACTATTTTCTTCTTTCAGGGTGCAATGAGGGTATGTGTGTTCATTTTCTACAACCCCTAGAAATTAAATATAATAGATGCCAAAGAATTAGGTCATTTTATTTACAGTTATCAGAATCTTAAAGAAAAATTAATTTTAATGATATCACAGCTTAATTTTGCATATATCTCTTGATTTCACCAAGTAAAAATTCTAATATCCAAGAATGTTGGGGAAACAAAAGTGTATACTCCAGTTACAACCGTGTATCTCGGAATCATAGTGGGTACCAGAAGTTGCTTTGGGCTTTTATTAAAATTCACTAGACTTCCGGAGAAGATGGCGGCTTATTAAGATGCGCGGGTCTTAGTTCCTCCTCCAGAAAAGCAACTAAAGAAACAGAAACAATACGAAACAGCTCCCGGAGTCACGACAGAGACCAAAAAGACAGCGTACCCCATTCTGGAATGGCTGAATGGGCAGGGAGAATCTGCTGCGGTGAGATACCCGAGGGGCGCGCGTTTTCCCGGCTGGGGCGGCTGGCGACTGGGGTCCCCTCCACGCACGTGGCTCCCCAGTCTGACTGGGAACGTTGGATAGCGGGGCCCTCCCGTCACGCTTGGCGTTTCAGGCCAGCTGGGCAATTAGGACCGGCACTTTCCCAAGCCACGGCGGCCAGCGACCCCCGCCTCCACACGTGGTTTCCCGGGCCGACTGCTGTGCAGACAGACGAGCGCCACAAGCGCCACCTACTGGACAGGAAAAGAAAAACAGAGCCCAGAGATTTCACAGAAAAAGCTTTCAACCAGCTGGATCCCACACCCAGGGAAATCTGAGCAAATGCCCAGACACCAGCAGAAAATAATGGATGATGCTCGGAAAATTGAAGATATGGCCCAGTCAAAGGAACAAACCAATAGTTCAAATGAGATACAGGAGCTGAGACAACTAATGCTGAATATACGCACAGAAATGGAAAAACTCTTCAAAAACCAAATCAATAAATTGAGGGAGGACATGAAGAAGACATGGGCTGAACAAAAAGAAGAAATAGAAAATCTGAAAAAACAAATCACAGAACTTATGGGAGTGAAGGACAAAGAAGAAAAAATGGAAAAAACAATGGATACCTACAATGGTAGATCTAAAGAGACAGAAGCTACAATTAGTGAACTGGAGGATGGAACATCTGAATTCCAAAAAGAAACAGAAACTATAGGGAAAAGAATGGAAAAACTTGAGCAGGGGATCAGGGAACTGAATGACAATATGAAGCGCACAAATATACGTGTTGTGGGTGTCCCAGAAGGAGAAGAGAAGGGAAAAGGAGGAGAAAAACTAATGGAAGAAATTATCACTGAAAATTTCCCAACTCTTATGAAAGACCTAAATATACAGATCCAAGAAGTGCAGCACACCCCAAAGAGAATAGACCCAAATAGGCGTTCTCCAAGACACTTACTAGTTAGAATGTCAGAGGTCAAAGAGAAAGAGAGGATCTTGAAAGCAGCAAGAGAAAAACAATCTGTCACATACAAGGGAAACCCAGTAAGACTATGTGTAGATTTCTCAGCAGAAACCATGGAAGCTAGAAGACAGTGGGATGATATATTTAAATCACTAAAAGAGAAAAACTGCCAACCAAGACTCCTATATCCAGCAAAATTGTCCTTCAAAAATGAAGGAGAAATTAAAACATTTATAGACAAAAAGTCACTGAGAGAATTTGTGACCAAGAGACCAGCTCTGCAAGAAATACTAAAGGGAGCACTAGAGTCAGATACAAAAAGACAGAAGAGAGAGGTATGGAGTAAAGTGTAGAAAGAAGGAAAATCAGATATGATATATATAATACAAAAGCCAAAATGGTAGAGGAAAATATTATCCAAACAGTAATAATACTAAAAGTTAATGGACTGAATTTCCCAATCAAAAGACATAGAATGGCAGAATGGATTACGACCCAGCAATACCACTGCTAGGTATCTACTCAAGGGACTTAAGGGCAAAGACACAGACGGACATTTGCACACCAGTGTTTATAGCAGCATTATCTACAATTGCAAAGAGATGGAAACAGCCAAAATGTTCATCAACAGACGAGTGGCTAAACAAACTGTGGCGTATACCTACGATGGAATATTATGCAGCTTTAAGAAAGACTAAACTTATGAAGCATGTAATAACATGGATGGACCTAGAGAACATTATGCTGAGTGAGTCTAGCCCAAAACTAAAGGACAAATACTGTATGGTCCCACTGATGTGAACCGACATTCGAGAATCAGCTTGGAATATATCATTGGTAACAGAGACCAGCAGGAGTTAGAAACAGGGTAAGATAATGGGTAATTGGAGCTGAAGGGATACAGACTGTGCAACAGGACTAGATACAAAAACTCAAAAATGGACAGCACAATAATACCTAAGTGTAATGTAACTAGGTTGGAACACTGAATGAAGCTGCACCTGAAATATGGTTTTTTGTTTGTTTGTTTGTGTGTTTGTATCTTTTGTTTTTGTTTTTTTTCTTTTTCCTTTATATATATATATATATATTATTAGTATTATTATTTTAATTCTCTTCTCTATATTAACGTTCTATATCTTTTTCTGCTGTTTTGCTAGTTCTTTTCCTAAATCGATGCAAATGTACTAAGAAATGATGATCATACATCTATGTGATGATACTAAGAATTACTGAGTGCATTTGTAGAATGGAATGATTTCTAAATGTTGTGTTAATTTCTTTTCTTTTTTTTGATTAATAAAAAAATAAAAAAAAAATTGGGCTTAAGAGTCACCCCTAAGAGAACCTCTTCTGTTGCTCAAATGTGGCCTCTCTCTCTCAGCCAGCACAACAAGCAAAGTCACTGCCCTCCCCCTCTCTACGTGGGACATGACTCCCAGGGGTGTGGACCTTCCTGGCAACGTGGGACAGAAATCTTAGAATAGCTGGGACTGAGAACTAAGGGATTGAGAAAACCTTGTCGACCAAAAGGGGGAAGAGCGAAATAAAACAAAATAAATTGTCAATGGCTGAGAGATTCCAAACATAGTCGAGAGGTTATTCTGGAGGTTATTCTTACGCATTAAATAGATATCTCCTTTTTAGTTAAGGTGTAATGGAGAGGCTGGAGGGAACTGCCTGAAAATGTAGAGTTGTTTTCCGGTAGCCATGTCTCTTGATGATTGTGTAATGATATAGCTTTTGCAATGTGACTGTGTGACTGTGAAAATCTTGTGTCTGGTGCTCCTTTTGGCTACCTTATGGACAGATGAGTAAAACATATGGATTAAAAATAAATAATGGGAGAACAAATGTTAAAATAAATTTAGTGGATTGAAATGCTTGTGATCAATGAAAAGGAGGGGTAAGGGGTCTGATGTGTATGAATTTTTTTCTGTTTTATTTTTATTTCTTTTTCTGAATTGATGCAAATATTCTAAGAAATGATCATGATAATGAATATACAAGTATGTGATGAAAGAAAAAGAGAATGTTCATATTGTATGTTGATTGGTTTTATTAATAAAAATTTTTTTTAAAATACCTATTGGAGACAAGTGTGGAAATTTGAACATAGACTAGGTATTAGGTATAATTAAGGAATTATTGTAAATCTTATTAGGTATAATAACTATGCTGTGATTATGCTGTTTCTAAAAGTGCTTACCTGCTGGATATACATACCAAAGTATTTACAAGTTCTATTACGTGGTATCTGGGATTGCCTTTAAAATATTCCAATAATGATGGTGGGAAAGAAGATAGATAAAGTAATGTGGACAATTCTTGAAACTGGTGATGGATATGTGGAGGTAAAATATACGCTTCTCTCTACTTTTGTACACACTTGAATTTTTTCATTTAATAAAGCATTGGGATTTGGAAAAAAAAAAATTCACTGGGCCCACTCTTTGGAAAGAGTACATTAAAAAGGTTGATTTACTTTTGCCAGCTACACTGGTGAGACTGAAGACCCTTATCACAGAACACATCATTTATCTAGCCTTACTGGGTAGAACAAGGGCTTCTGGATAAATAAATTTTAAGGATAACAGGTTGAGGGTAACCAAGCTGCTTTTATTTTAAACATTTCTGCTAATATTGTTTCTAAGTGTCACAATCAGGTAATTCTAAAGCTAGAAAGTTGCTTTAAAGTTGTTCAGCTTAAAATTTTCATTTTTCCCTAGTGCTAATAAGTGATTTCAGCAATGTGGTGGGATACAAGATCAACACCCACAAATCAGTAGTGTTTCTATACACAAGCCATGAACAATCAGAAAAAGAAATAAAGAAAAAAAATTCCATTCACAGTAGCAACTAAAAGAAGCAAATATCCAGGAAAAAATCCAACCAAGGATATAAAGTTCTTGCATGCAGAAAGCTATAAAATGTTGCTAAAAGAAATCAAGGAAGACAAGTAAATTGAAGGTCATGGATTGGAAGACAAAATATCTTCAAGAGGTCAATACTACCCAAAGCAATGTATATCAATGCAATCCCAATAAAAAATTCCAACAACCTTTTTGCAAAAATGGGAAGGCCTATCAGCAAATTTATATGGAAGAAGAAGGAGCCCCAAAACTAAAGCCACCTTGAAAAAGAAGAGTGGAGTTGGAAAACTCACACTTCCAAATCTTAAAGCTTGTTATAAAACCCAGTAATCAAAACAGCATGATGCTGGCATAAGGACAGACATATAGATCAGTGGAATAGGCTTGAGAGCTCAGAAATCAACCCTCACATTTATGGCCATCTGATTTTTGATAAGGAAGCAAAGACCCCTCAATTGAGAAAGAATAGTCTATTTTAGAAACGGTGCAAGGAAAACTGGATCTCCATCAGCAAAACAAAACAAAAAAAAAAGGATGATCCATACCTCAAACCATAAACAAAACTCAACTCAAAATGGATAAAAGACCTTAATATAAAAACTAAAGTATCAAATGCCTAGAAGAATATGTATGGAAGCATTTTCAGGACCTTGTGTTAGGCTATGGTTCCTAGAACTGTATACCCAAAATACAAGCAATGATAAAAAAAATAGATAAATGGAATCTCTTCAAAATGAAAAACTTTTGTTCCTCAAAGGACTTTATCACACAATTGAAGGAAATAGTTGGAAACCAATATTGGTAAAGAATTAATAACTAGAATATATAAAGACAATCTGTTCTAGTTTCCTAGCTACCGGAATGCAATATACCAGAAACAGAATAGCTTTTTAGAAGGGGAATTTAATAAGTTGCTAGTTTACAGTTCTAAGGCTGAGAAAATGTTCCAATAAACAAGTCTATAGAAATGTCCAATCAAAAGCATCCAGGGAAAGATACCTTGGTTCAAGAAGGTTGATGAAGTTCAGAGTTTCTCTCTCAAGTGGAATTTCACATGGGGAACACAGTCAGAGTTTCTCATCTAGAAAGGCACATGGTGAACACAGCATCATCTGCTAGCTTCTTCTCCTGACTTCCTTTCTCAAGAAGCTCCCCAGGAGACAGTTTCCTTCTTCATCTACGAAGGTTGCTGGCTGGTGGATTCTGCTTCTTGTGGCTATGTCATTCTGCTCTGCTCTCTCTGAATCTCTCTTTCTCCAAAATGTTTCCTCTTTTATAGGACTTCAGAAACTAATCAAGACCCACCCAAATGGGTGGAGACATGTCATCACCTAATCCAGTTTAACAACCACTCTTGATTTGGTTACATCTCCAGGGAGATGATCAAATTACATACAGTATTGAATAGGGATTATTCTGCCTTTATGAAATGGGATTTTGTTTAAAACATGGGCTTTTCCAGAGTCCATACATCCTTTCAAACCAGTACAACATCCTTCAACTTAAAAACAAAAAGAGAACACAACCCAACTTAAACATGGGCAAAAGATTTCAACAGACATCTCTCCAAAGAAGATATGCAAATGGCCAGAAAGCACTCAAAAAGATGCTCAACATCATTAGCCACAAGGGAAATACAAATCAAAACCACAATGAGATACCATTTCACATTCATTAGAATGGTTACTATTAAAATAATGGAAAATAACAAGTTTTGGAGTGGATACTGTGCAATAGGAACACTCATTCATTGCTGGTGGCAATGTAAAATGGTACAGCCACTGTGGAAGACAGTCTGGCAGTTCCTCTGAAAGCTAAGGTTAGAACTACCACAACCTAGCTGTTCTGGTTTGCTAGCTGCTGAAATGCAATATACCAGGAATGGAATGGCTTTTAAAAGGGGGAACTTAATAAGTTGCTGGTTTACAATTCTAAGGCCAAGAAAATGTCCCAATTAAAGCAAGTCTATAGAAATGTCCAATCTAAGGCATCCAGGAAAAGATACCTTGGTTCAAGAAGGCTGATGAAGTTCAGGGTTTCTCTCTCAAGTGGAAAAGCACACGGCAAACACAGTCAGGGTTTCTCTCTCACCTGGAAAGACACATGGTGAACATGGTCAAGGTTTCTCTTTCATCTGGAAAGGCACATGGTGAATATGGTATCATCTGTTAGCTGTCTCTCCTGGCTTCCTTTCAGGAAGCTCCCCGAGAGGCGTTTTCCTTCTTCATCTCCAAAGGTTGCTGACTGGTGGACTCTGTGCTTCTCATGGCTATGTCATTCTTCTCTGCTCTCTCTGAATATCTCTCATTCTTCAAAATGTTTCCTCTTTTATAGGATTTCAGTAAACTAGTCAAGGCCCACCCACATGGGTGGAGACACATCTCCATCTAATCCATCTTAACAACCACTCTTGATTGAGTCACATCTCCAGGGAGAAGATCTAATTACAGTTTCAAACATATGGTACTGAATAGGGATTAGAAGAAATCACTGTTTTACACAATGGGATCAGGATTAAAACATGACTTTTCTAGGGTATAGACATCCTTTCAAACCAGCACACTAGCCAACCAACTACTAGGTACATACCCAAAAGAATTGAAAGCAGGGACTCAAACAGATATTTATATACTGATGATCATAGCAGTATTATTGACAACTGTCAAAAGATGGAAGCAACCCAAGTTCCCATGAACCAGTCAAAGGATATAACAATATGGTATATATATACAATGGAATATTATTCATCTGTAACAAGGAATGAAGTCCTGATACATGCAACAACATGGATTAATCTTGAAGACTCATGTTGAGTGAAATAAGCCAGACACAATAGGACATAGATTGTATGATCTCACCGATTTGAAAAAAATTAGAATAATTTTTCGTAGAGTCAGACTCTAGAATACAGGTTACCAGGGGATGGGGTGGGGGCAAGGAAGGGACCACCAAGAGTGGGAAGGCCTTTCAAACAGGAAAAATGCATTACAAGTGCAGTGAATGTGGCAAAGCTTTCAGTCACGAAGACACACTTATTCAGCACCAGAGAATCCACATTGGAGAAAGACCTTAGGAAATTGATGAATGTGGGAAAGCCTTCAGCTGCAGAGACAACCTTGTCCAGCACAAGAGAATCCACACTGGAGAAATGCCTTCTAAGTGTGGTAAATGTGGGAAATATTTTAGCCATCACTCCAACTTTATTGTACACTAGAGAGTTCACACTGGAGCAAGGCCTTACAAGTGCAATGAATGCAGGAAAGTCTTCAAACACAAATCTATACTTAGTCAGCATGAAAGTATCCACACTGGAGAAAGTGCTTATAGTTGCAGTGAATATGGGAAATCATCTAGTCACAAATACAGCCTTATTAACATCAAAAGATTCATTCTGAGGCAAGGCATTATGAGTGTTGAATGTGGGAAATTCTTTAGCCAAAGCTTTGATCTTATGGCTGGTGAAAGCCACACTGGTGAAAGGCCTTCTGTGTGCAGCAAATGTGGGAAAGACTTTATCAGAAGCTCTCACCTTGTTCAGCACAAAAATATACATGCTGGAGAAAGACCATATGAGTGCAGTGAATGTAGGAAAGCCTTCAGCTCAAATTCCCACCTCGTTTGGCACCAGAAAATTCAGGAGAAGGCATTAGAAGTGCTGAAATTAGAAGTGCTTATGATCTTGAGCAACACAACAGGGAGCATACAGAAACTCTGTGGTTAGCCTTTGAGAGGGAGCCATCAATCTGATACTGAACATCATATATCTGAGCATCCACATTGGGGAAATATCTAATGAGTGTCAGGTATGGCATGTTCAGGAAATAAGTTGCACTTTCTACCTTGCTCAGGTTCTTTGCCAGAACTATGCCAATGCCAATAAGTGTGGGTAAAACCATGTCAGCTTTACCAGTTGTTGTGATATTACTCACCCCAACATCCTCAGGAAGGCAGAACTCTGTACATTGTCTCAGCAATGCCTGAAGGGAATCTTGAAAAACCTGAATTCAATGATGATCTTCATTTCCTATCCTCTGAAGGCTGGGAGTGTGGATATGACCCATCTTTGGCCAAGAGGATCTGAACTGTGTTCTAGTGGTGGTTTGCAGAGGTTTACTTTCTTCATGGACATTTTTTATCTCAAGTGATGTTTATGATGGATAGTTCCAGTTTCCAATCACCCTGTCTGGAAATTGCTTGCCTCATAATGCTCTGCTTTGTGTGCTAATGGGCTTATTTGTTGTTCAAGTCCCTTTTAATCTTGGGAGTTCTTTAGTTTGAGAACAGAATAATGCTATGCCCAACTGAAGAGGTCCTCAAACATTGTACGCCTCAGATGGGAGAGCAAGTTGTCAGAGAAGTTTTCTCAGTCCAGTTCTGGTGGTAATTTCTGTTTCTTACAAAAGCTTCTTAGGCAAAAATGTGGGGCTTTGTGGACCTAATCTTGTCTGGATTCCAAAGTTATTTGAGGGCCCAGATATCACCTTGAGGAAGAGTCAGTTGTGAATACCTTCGATTTTGTTGTAAAGCAGCATGATTTGAGTGTTTTGTTTCAAAAGGATGCTCCATTTTTCATGGCATGCCTGAGAGGAAGCTGTTCTCAGGATCTGCCAAGGTGCCATGTGCCCTAATGGCCAGATCTGGTGTGCGGTTCGTAATTGTCAGACTCCAAGTGTCCAGGAAGGAACTGAAATTGGTACAGAAATAATTGGTGTGAATAGAGAGGACGTGCCCATTCTCAAAGTGCATCCACAAGTACTCCTATCATGATAGCTGTACAGGGTGAGGGTGTACAAAGATTCTCAGAATCTCATCCTGGCCAAAGTCACTGGAAGAGCCAAGAATATATGAGTTTCCTGGATTCCCGTCACCTTCCTGGGGTGTTTACCTAATGTCTTTTCTGAACTGGTAGGAACCCTGGGAGAAAGAAATTTCTCCTCTCCCTGAGAGAAGAACTCATATAGACCAAGAATGTAACTTTTATAGCTCACCAGAGTTCCTGGTGACTCAGGGAGAAATGGCCTTATTTGCTTGCCATTTTTTTCCTGCCACTGAGCAAGAGGTACCCTTCCCAAGGTGTGAGGAGTGGGGTGGTAGAGTTACTACATAGTAAACTGAATTTCTCCTTTTCCAAAAGAAGCGTTTTATGTGAAATCATTTTGTTAAAGTTTTACTGAGGACAACATGCAATAAACTGCACATTCTTAAAGTGTACAATTTGCTAAGTGTTGTTGATTCATGTGTTCACCTATGAAACTATCACCCTAGACACTGTAATGAGCATATATATCATCTCCAAAATTACCTTGTGCCCCCTTGTAATCCCTCTCTCTCTGCCAGTCTTGACCCTTCATTCCTAGGTAACCATTAATTTACTTCCATTAAAGTTAAGTTTGCCTTTTCTTGCATTTTATATAAGTGAAACCATAAAATGTTTATTTTGTCTGCTGCCTTTCACCCTACAGGTTATGTATACGAATAGCTCATTCTCTTTATTGCTATTGTAGTATTCTACTGTACAGATCTACCAAAACGTATCCACTTGTCTGTTTTTTCAGTTTTGGCTATTAAAAATAAAGCTGCTATAAATAATTATCAAAAAAAAAAGAAAGTGGTATTTTTTTCTGGCCAGACATTGGCATAATCCAAGTAGAGGCAATAGCAAAGGCGAAACTGTATGTATGGACTATAAGTCCTGCTTGAACTTCACGTCTTCTAACTTGACTCATTCATAGGCAATGAAGTGAGGTAGTGGAGGCACAGTAAGAGATGTGATTCTTGGAATAAGCATGGTTTAATCCTGAAAAACTGTATACAGTCAAATTTAGGGGCAGTAGAGACATGGCTAGCAATGTAGAGTGAGGTCTTTTCATGGGGGTCTTCAAAGTCATTGTGGGGAGTTTATATACATAATATATATATATATATAATATATGTGTGTACAGCCATACAAACATACTCAGGGCAGTAGGGAATCACTGAACTTATTAGGAAGACCAAGGGTAGACTGCATAAAATGGGGAGAAGTTCAGACTAGCAGTTGGAAGACTTGTTAATAATTGTTGCAGTAATCTTTGAGTTTGTGATAAAGTTCTGAAACAGGATTATGGCAAGTGAATAAACAAAAAATATCATTATTATTATTACATAGAAGCATCCCTGCCA
The DNA here is from genome assembly GCF_023851605.1 of Tamandua tetradactyla. Taxonomy (NCBI): domain Eukaryota; kingdom Metazoa; phylum Chordata; class Mammalia; order Pilosa; family Myrmecophagidae; genus Tamandua; species Tamandua tetradactyla. Next base: position 136,279,915 of record NC_135331.1, read on the forward strand.
AAGTAGACATAATAGGACTACGTGATTGACTGGATTTGACAAATGAAAGTGAATAACCTTCTATTCATAAGGCTATATCTTGTTTGTAATTTTTTCTTCTCTTCTCAGCTCTGAAAGGAATATGCCCTGGCTAATGAGCTTCAGTTTACATGACATTAGTTAGAATTTTTACTAACCAACAAACGACAACTTCCCATTCTTCTCCATCCATTAGGCAATGAATTTTAAATTGAAAGAGAGGAGTTTAGGAGGCCAGTTTCACATCACTGCTGTAATTTCTTGTTTGTCAATTTGTATAGATTGCCAATGCTGCAGAATGGATGACTGCTAGGCAAAGGAACACAGGGATGCCTGTGATTCCCTCTAGACTTTTTGTTGAATGTTCCATAGCTACACATAAACTAATTTTCTTCCTCTACACAGCTGATGAAAATGGGAATTCAAACTTCCAAGTATTATGGGCCAATTCACTGCCCTCTGGTCCCCCACCACACCCCTGTCTGTATATTAATCTGAAAGGGAAGCAACTATGTCTAAGTTAAGAATCATCTTAGGTATAAGAACAAAAAAAAATGCAATTTAACATGCTGTGGAATTATTTTGAAGTTGTAGCAAACCCTGGAATGAATTTAGACTTTTCACTAAGTTTCAAGTACCAATCAAATAATTTGATAAGGTAAAGTAAGGAAACCAGCACAAATGATTCATCTATTTCTCTGTCTGAAATTAGCTGTGCAAAAGCACTTAGAGGAGATAGCGTTCTTTCCTGGGAAAAGCTATGTGGTCCTCTCTAACTCCCACAAACACTCCTTTTTATATCAAAGAATCATTTGTTTGATCTTAACCACAAATAGCATACAGTATCCTCCAACACCAAATTCTGCACAAGCCCAGAAGTTAATAAAGAATAAAATGCTGTATCAGCTAATGATAAAGTGTAATGTAATCAGCTGGTCTTCATGAGGCTGATGGAATTGGATTGTTTTAAAAAAAAGCTATCATGGAGTGTCAATTTCTTCAACAGATGAGATTGGGTTTCAGGCTACAGTATATACACAGCCTACTTCTAGTCTGAAAAAATCTAAATCATAGCAATGTTTCTTATGACAATGATTTCCTAAATAGACCCTCAAAGGAAAATAAAACATTTACTCACTGGCATTTTCCAGCCATCAGTCAAAATTCTTTACCGAGCTCTGCACTGTTCAAGATCCACTCCACGAGATACCAAAGGATCTTAGTCCCTCCCAGATGTTGGTGGCACATGCAGGGATGGGATATTTAGTTACCTGAGATGTGAGAAGAAACAAGCCATCTATTTCCATTGCTTGTTCTTTGGAATTTCTCTCCAAGGTTGAAGGACATGTGCTTGAGGTGTGGACTCTGCTGGGGCTGCCAGTGGGAGGCACTTTCCTGCCTGAGTGGGACGGATGGAGGAACAGGGACTTCTTACCACCCTCTACCCCAGTGGGCCTCATATTTTATCGTGTATCAGAATCACTTGGAGGGTCCCAACCCAGAGATTCTAAATCAGTGGGTCTAGGGTGAAGGCTGAGAAATTTAATTTCTAACAAATCTCCATGTGATACTGATGCTTTCTGTCCAGGACCACAGGTTGAGATTCACAGACCTGCAGTATCCATTCAGATCCTCTCGGGAGGACATGGGTGACCAGCTGAGACAGCATCCTGGTTTTTGCCTTTCCATCATCTCAGCAATCATTTATCCTTATTCTTCCTTTCCATTAGCACACTTGTCCCTGTCTCTGCCCTCAACACAGCCAGTGCCACCTCTAGACTTTGTCCTATTTGCCCCTGTCAAACACATTTCCTTCTCTTTTCTGTCTATTTATCTTCCTCCCATTCAGTCTAACACTCACATCAAATCCCACTCTCTCCACAGAGACCCTTCTGATAGTCTTCATTCCTCTCTCCTTTTTCCTTAATTCTTCTAGGTTATTGTGCTCTGTAGCAAGTCATCTTTGTTCTCAGACTAATTCATGGGCTTTCCCTCTACAACTAGATTATAAGCTGTGTAAGGATAGGAGCTATTCAAAGATAATGAAAATAGTAATAATCTTTGATATATTGAACGTTTGCCATGTGGAAAGCATTGTTCTAAGCAATTCACATGTATTTACCCATGAGATATTATTATTGTCCCTTTTTACAAGTAAGGAAATAGAAGAGCAAGAAGATTAACTTGCTTAAAGTCACTCAGGTTGTACTTGGTGGAGGCAGATTTCAAACCCTGGCCATCTGAGTTCTTTTTAAGCACTACCCTATAGATTGTTTCAAGGGTTTCACAGATGCCTCATGAAAATAAATTGGCATATCACCTAGCACATAATGTCACAAGCACTTAATAAATGGCAACCATGACCCAAGAGTGTGGAACTGATCCCCAAGGGGTTACTGAGAGGGCTGAGCAGACCCACAGCCTGCATTTTCTTATGCTCACATTTTGATCAATGCCTTTTGTATCATCTTGAGTACACAGAGTTGATGATCATAAAATAAGTATGCAGAGTTGCTTTACAAATAGCTCAACTGTCTTTGCACTATGCTATCTACCTTCTATTCTTTTTGTGGATCATGGCATATTTCTGAGTGTGTAGGACCGAGTTGTGAGGGTGTCCATGCTCATGGAACAATCATTTATGCTGTGAGATTCACCACTCATTTGGGGCCTGTAGTAGTTAAGTTCAGGTGTCAACTTGTCCAGGTGATGGTGCCCAATTGTTCTGTTGCTGTGGACCTAAATCATCAGCATGTAAATTCTGTCTATGGCTGATTCTATCTGAAGTTGGCTAAGGGAAGTGCCTTCCTCAATGAGTGAGGCTTAAAAGGAGAGGTCAGAAGAGAAAGAAATGGCTCAGTACAGCTCAGCACAGCACAGCAGAACTTAGTTTAGAGCTCAGAGCCAACAGAGACCCAGACCCAGACATTTGGCGATGGAGAAAGAATATATATACCAGGGAAAGCCATTTGAACCCAGAAGCCAGGAGGTAAGGCCAGCAGACGTGCTATCCCATGTGACAGAGGAACCCAGCTGAAAGCCAGCTGCCTTCCCTCCTAGGAACTATAAATCTGTAACTAAATAAATCCCCTTTATAAAAGCCAATCCATCTCTGGTGTATTGCATTCCAGCAGCCTTACCAAACTAAAGCAGGGACTTAATTAATAATCTTGGCCTTATTAGCACTGTGGTACACCTAATAGATACCAATTGCCAGAAGATTTTTAAAATAGAAAACAAATTATAATGATGCAAAAGCTACATATTTATGACCATTTTCCTAGCAGTATTTTAAAAAGCAAAGCCAATAATGACTATAAAAAGCATTGATAATCATTATAAAAATATTTGATTTGAACACTATAACATTTATTGCATTCCAATTTTTCTGCTCAAAAGCAAATGTCTTTTGGGGTGGCCATGGTGGTTCAGCAGGCAGAATTCTCGTCTGCCATGCTGGAGACCCGGGTTCGATTTCTGGTGCCTGCCCATGCAAAAAAAAAAAAGGAAATCTCTCTTTTTAGCAAATCTCTTAATTCCTCTCAAATGAAAATGTTGTTTGGTAAACTGAGAGCCAAGACTATTATTTGGATAATAAAAAGTACTATATATTTTTTATATTATTAAATATTAATTATATATAATATGTTATACATATTATAGACAAAATATTTTCAGATATTATATAAAATGCAGCATAGTTCTATAATAGAAAGCTTAGCAATAGAAGCCCAAGCAGTTTCAAAGAGTGACACATATGATTTAGCATCCCTTAAAATTCTGAATATATTGTGCACTCATGCTTGTGATTGTACTCGTTTTCCCTTAGCTAACTCAGACTCTTCCCCCTTAACCACTGAAGTATGTGCTTTCATGTACTCTTGCTTCTTTCTACTTGAAAGCCAGAATACAATCTCATCAACAGGAAGCACTTAACTCAAAAACCTAAAGAACTCATTTTAATCTGTATCACCATGCAATGTGAGCACCAACACGCTCATCTAAACAAAGGGCTTTGGGAACAATGGGGACAATTCACTGTGTGGACTGTGTTCCGCTCCACTGAGCCAGATACAAGTATCACGGGTGTTACTGAATGCCTGAGTCCCTTTGTGTGAGCTAAATTAGGAGAATAGTACCTCCCAGGGAGCACAGGTGCCAGGCAGGTCCAAACCTCAACACAGGAAGTTGCCCGCCCCAACTCCTGGGAAATTGACAGCAGAAGACTCACACTGGTGGCAGCAATACAGCACTGGGGTACAATAAAAATGGTACTTTCTGAGCACAAGCCTTGCTCAAAGCTGCATTGAGGCAAGTGCTGCAAACGCCAGCCCCAGGCCTGAGCCTGGAGGCTCTCTGGTTACCAATCAAATTTGTGGCTTCATTTACTAATCAGAACACTGTTTGCCGCCTTTATGAATTATAGGTCACATATGCACGTCATGGATAGCCCTTTTTAAATTATGTATGCTAATGTGTGAGGGGGACTGGGAAAATAATTGACCCCAAACTTCAAATTCCATTACTTTCATATTCTCCCTGTCCTTCTCACTCCCAATTACTTCACCAGAGCTTTCAGCAAATTAGTGACCTTCCAAACTGCAGTTAATGTTCATATTTTGACCTCGTCCCATGAATCACAAATATTCTTAATTGCATCTAGAATGGTGAATCCTTTCCAAGAAGGTTTTCAATTGACTTTGCCTAGATGCATCAGAGGAATCACTAGCTATGGCAGCTATAGCCTTGTGAAATATGTTCCTTTTTTTCTGTAATGGATCCATTTATTTGTGCTTCCATTTTTTCAAACTTTTTTATTGTATAATATAACATATACACAAAACAAAGGAATAAAAAAGCAATAGTTTTCAAAGCGCTCTTCAAAAAGTGGTTACAGGGCAGATCCCAGAGTTTGTCATGGGCTACCATATGATCCTTTCATAGATTTCCTTCTAGCTGCTCCAGAATATAGGAGGCTAAAGAGCTTAAGTACTTATCATCACAGTCGACTTTTTTCCTTCTTTTTTTGTGAACAATAACATATATACAAAAAAGCTATGCATTTCCAAGCACAGCACCACTTAGTTGTGGAACATATTTCAGATTTTAGCATGGGTTACAATTTCACAATTTTAGGTTTTTACTTCTACCTGCTCTAGAATACTGGAGACTGAAAGAGATATCAATTTAATGATTCAGCGTTCATATTCATTTAAGTAGTACCTTCTATGTATAATTCCACCATCACCTTTGATCTTTCCATACCTCTCTTTGGGCTACATCAATGCCAAATTTTTCATATTGGAAGTGTCTGCCACTAATATGGGGTAGGGAGATGGAACTATTTGATGTTCTGGAGAGGCTAGGCTAGGTTTCAGGACTTATCTGGACCAGGGATTCATCTGGAGATTGCAGGTTTCTGGAAAGTTACTCTAGTGCCTGGAACCCTTACAGAATCTTATATATTGACCTAGGTGTTCTTTAGTATTGGTTGAAATGATCCTGGTTGGGGGTTGGCAGATTATGATAGGTAGCAAGGTCTACCTGAAGCTTGCATAAGAACAACTTCCAAAGTAGCCTCTCGACTCTATTTGAACTCTCTCTGCCACTGCTACTTTATTAATTACACTTCTTTTCCCCAATTTGGTCAGGATGTAATTGTTGATCCTATGTTGCCAGGTCTGGATTAATCCCTGTGAGTCCTATCCCATGTCACCAGGGAGACTTTCACCCCTAGATGTCATGTCCCACATAGGGGGGAGGGCAATGATTTCACTTGCAGAGTTGGGCTCAGAGAGATTGAGGCCACATCTGAGCAACAACAGAGGTCCTCCAGAAGTAACTTTTAGGCATGTCTATAGGTAGTCTAAGCTTCTATACTACCTACATAAGCTTCGCAAGAGTAAGTCTCATGATCGAGGGCATGTCCTATTGGATCAAGTGCATGGCCTATTAGAAATGTATTTCTTAACTCATAAAACTTAAGGTGGAAATTATTCCTTGCTCTATGGGCTGCAACAGGGACGTTGGGTTAGCAGGCATAAAAGCAACATAAATATCATTGTACATCTCCATCAGAGCTCTCCAGTGACTGTCTGCTTTGTCAACGAGCAGAAATATTTTGAAGGGAACCTTTTTTCTGAGCAGTACCTTTCAACAATGAACTTAAAATATTCAGTAAACCATGTTGAAACAGATGTGCTGTCATCCAGGCTTTGTTGTTCCATTTATAGAGCACAGACAGGGTAGATTTAGCATTATGCTGAAGGACCGTTTACCAGAATGGTAAATGAGCACTGACTTCAACTTAAAATCACAAGTTACATTAGCTCCTAACAAAAGAGTCAGCCTGTCATTTGAAGATTTGAAGCCAGGAATTGACTTCTTGTCTCTAGCTATGAGAGTCCTACATGGCATCTTCTTCCAACAGAAGGCAGTTTCACCTACATTGAAAATCTGTTGTTTAGTGTAGCCACTGTCATCAATTATCTTAGCTAGATCTTCTGCATAATTTGCTGACATGTCTACACCAGCACGTGCTGAGACCAGCTCAGCACGAGGGGCCAAGGAAGGCACCACGAATCTGAGAAATAGAGACACTCACATAGAAGAGTCTTTTAAGATGAGAATAGGGGATTCATGTCTCAAAGGACAAGAGCCCTGAATGCTTGCTCAGCACTGTATTTATTTTCTCAGTACAGCAAGAAGTGCACAGAAATAACTTTCTGTTTGTATTTATTTTTTAACAGTACATGCAGACAGAGAGAGTGCCTGTTCCTTCGTTATCAGGGTAATGATTAAGTAACAAAGAGCATGTGCTGGCTTTATCTTTACTGGAATGATAGACAAGCGGATGTTTCTCAGATTTGGCTAACTTTAGTGTTCTAAAATTAACACCCCATCATAACCCACAGGTCTCAGTGTTCTGAGTCTGCAAATGTTTTGAAAAACTGCTGCTTTGGCTTCTCTTATTTTTCCCTTCAAGCACTTGCTGCTTCTTCTTGCACTTTTATGTTATGGAAATGGTGTCTTTCCTTATACCTTTTGAACCAACCTCTGCTAGCTTCATACACTTCTTCTGCAGCATCCTTACCTCTCTAAGCCTTTATAGAATTGAATAGAGTTAGGGCTTTACTCTGGATTAAGCCTTGGTTTAAGGGAATATTGTGCTGGTTTGATCTATCCAGACCACTTAAACTTTATTCATATCAGCAATAAAGCTGTTTTGCTTTCTTCTCATTCATGTGTTCACAGGAGCAGCACTTTTAATTTCCTTCAAGACCTTTTACTTTGCACTCACCACCTGGCTAACCGTTTGGCGCAAGAAGCATAGATTTTGCGCTATCTCAGCTTTCATCTTGTTTCCCTCACTAACTTAATCATTTATAGCTTTTAATTTAAAGTCAGAGATGTGTGACTCTTCCTTACAATGGAATGCTTAAAGACCATTATAGGGTTATTAACTGGCCTAGGTTCAATATTATTGTGTCTCAGGGACTAGGGAGGCCTGCAGAGAGGGATAAAGAGGGGAACAGCTAGTCATTGGAGCAGTCAGAACACACACATTTATCAGTCAAGTCCACTGACATATGAATATGGTTCACCCCCAAATCATTACAATAGTAACATAAAACATCACTGATCACATAACCACAATAGATATAATAATAATGACAAAAGTTTGCAATATTGTGAGAATTACCAAATGTGACACAGAGACATGAAGCAAGCACATGCTGTTGGAAAAATGGCGCCAATAATCTTGCTTGATGCAAGGTTGCCACAAAACTTCAATTTATAAAATATGCAATATCTTCAAAACAAAATAAAATAAGGTAGGTCTGTAGTTCAGAAGAAAACCAGGGTTCTCATTTCTCAAAATATATTTCCCCATGTGCCTCTAGGTTAGATTTGACCAGTGAGAGCACCACCATGAGATGTAGTAGACAGTAAAGGAGAAGTCATTTTTCTTTAATGACAGGGCAAATGGCCAGCTAAGATCTTGGCTTCTAGGTGAACCTGTTCCCTCCCCTCCCCCTCTCTCCCCTACTATAGGTGTAGCAGATCAGCAGTAACAATTTCTCTTAAAATCACTGTGCATATAGATTCCCTAAAAGCGTCCTTCTGACCTTTAATTACCTAGCCCTTACAATGATTGTGTAAGCCTCAAATCCTCTATCAACTCACTGAAAACATACTAGAATGGCCTCTGTTTTTTTGAATAAACACTGACTGCTGCAGGGGCATCACTTCATCATGCCCCTGTTTCCTTCCAATTGAAACTGATAGAGGAATTAGCCAGTGAGAAAGTATTTATTGAATGCACATAACATTTATTGAAGTGCATTGGGTACAAGTAGACATAAATATAAAAATTAAAAAGAGATGCAATAAATGGCCTTACAAACATGAAAATATCTATGCAAACGCAATAATTCAGGGTGTGTCAGAGGAAGGCTGTATCAGATAATCTGTTGAATGCAAGAAAATTGCATGGGTATGGTTCCTTTCTTTCCAAAACTGTCCTCCAAGGCAAATGCTCAGCCCATGGAAGGGGGCCTGCCTGATAGAACTGCAATGTGGCAAGGAAGAGGCAGATGCAAATATGACCTCAGTTGTGTATTATTTTTGCTCTTGTCCTGTCATTTCTCACTGGCATCTCCCACAGGCAGACCTAGCTGGAAGTCAGAGGCAGGGAACTGAGGATACAACCTGGAAAGGGCAGACACCCCAACCCCTCCCAACACAGAGCTGAGCAGAGAAGGATCCTTAATGTATCTGTGAGGCAAAGGGGATTAACTAGCACAATGATGCAGCTAATGTTTGCTTTATTCATGTTCAAAAATATTTACCTAAAATAATTCACAAACTTGTTTGAGCTGTCAATAAAATCTAATACAATGCTGTTTTAGTTTGTTCAATCTGCCAGAATGCAATATACCAGAAATGGAATGGCTTTTAAAAAGAGAATTTGTTAAATTGCAAGTTTACAGATCTAAGGCTATAAAAATGTCCAAACAAAGGCATCTAGAGAAAGATAGCCTTGGTTTAAGAAAGGCCACTGGGCCCAGAACACTGCTGTCAGCTGGGAAGGCATGTGGCTGGCATCTGCTGGGGTCTCTGGCTCCTCCTTTCAAACATCTTCCCCAGGGGCATTGTTTTCTCTTCATCTTCAAAGGTCTCTGGCTGTTGGTTCTGTATGGACTGAAGCTTTTCCCAAAATGGTTCCCTCTTAAAGGGCTCCAATAAACAATCCCACCTTGAATAAGCAGAGACACATTTCCATGAAAACCACCTAATCAAAAGGTACCACACACAACTGGGTGGGTGACATCTCCATGGAAACAATAAAAAGGATCCCACCTAGCAGTATTGAATGAGGATTAAAGAACATGGCTTTTCTGGGGATACACAACAGTTTCAACTAGTACAAATGAGAAACAGAGCAAAAATAAGAACTGAATATATAAAGCAGTGGTTCTCAAAGTGTAGTCTGGGACCTCTGGGACCCTAACACCTTTTAAGTCCTGTGAGCTTAACTTATAATAATACTTAGATGTTATTTGCCCTTTTACTCATATTTTCTCACGAGCAAACAGTGGAGTTTTCCAGAGGCTTCATGATGAGTGATGATGTTATTTTTCTTTGTGCATTACTGTGTTTAAAAAATTCTTCAATTTTCATTTCTAACATAGTAAATGATATGTATTACACACAAGTCTGTAACTCAGGGATGATAAAAAAAAATTTCCCTCTATAAAGATTAAATGATGCTCCACTATATGCCCATGATGCAGAAGTAATACCTGTGGAATTAATTAGAAGGTCTGACCCACCAACAAGTGGAAGGTCACTACCTGGGAAGATTATTTACAATGCCTCTCAAGACATAAAGTCTTGAGGACTTTATGGTCTATTCAGTCTGCTCTCAAAAATACTGACTGAAGAGGATGTTGAAGACAATAAAAATGATGAAGATGAAACCCCCCCTGAAAAGATCAAAATCCTAAATCTGAATAGCTGTCTTCATTAATACTTTGAAACCAGCAAGGGATGGGACACAGGATGGTCCTTCAGATGGGTGAGGGGAGGGGACAGTGTAGAAGGAGGAGCTGCCAGGTTAGGGCTGGCTTGGAAGGAAGGCTGAGGGCCTCAGAATCAGAGGTCACCCATTTTAAATGTTTCCAGGGGAGCAGCTAATTTTTGTTAGAAATAATTTGCTGATTGCAAAAGTGGGCATTTTCCCAGTTGGAAACATAAAATTCTCTTTTTGACTTTCTTAATATCTTGCAATTTAAACCAGTCTGTGTGCATTTTTTAAATGCTTCAATGCAATAAAGAAAAATCAATACACAGATACTTATCAAATATTAATAGAGCTAATAAGGAAACAGAGAACTTGAATAACATGGTAAATGAACTAGACCTAATAGACATTTACAGTACCCAAAATAGCAGGATATTACATTCTACTCAAGTGCACATGGGTCATTCTCCAACAGATCACATGTTGGGCCACAAAACAAGTCTCAATAAATTTAAAAGATTGAAATTATACAAATTGCTTTCTCTGATCATAATGGAATGAAGCTGGAAATTAATAACAAGTGGAGAATTGTAAAATTCACAAATATATGGAAGTTAAGCAATAAATGAGTCAAAGAAGAAATTGCAAAAGAGATCAGTAAATATATCTTGAGACAAAGGAAAATGAAAACACAACATATCAAAACGTATGGAATGCAGCAAAGGTAATGCTGAGAAGGAAATATATAGCATTAAAGTCTTACATTAAAAAAGAAGAACGAACTGTATTCAAAGACTTAACTGCATTCCTGGAGGAACTAGAAAAAAAAAGAGCAAACTAATCCTAAAGCAAGCAGAAGGAAAGAAATAACAAAGATTAGAAGAGAAATAAATGAAACTGAGCATAAAAAGACAATAGAGAGAATTAACAAAACCAAAAGTTGGTTCTCTGAGAGGATCAATAAATTTCACAAACCCTTTTTAGACTGACAAAGAAAAAACAGAGAAGATGCAAATAAATAAAATCAGAAATGAGAGGGGAGACACTATTACTTACCCCACAGAAATAAAAAGGATCACAAGAGTACACTATGAACAATTGTATACTAACAAATTACACAACTTAGATGACATGGACAAATTCTTAGAAACACATGAATAACGTACACTGACTCTAGAAAAAATAGAAGAGTGCAGCAGATTAATTACAAATAAAGAGATAGAATCATTCATCAAAAGCCTTCCAACAAAGAAAAACCTAAAACGAGGTTTCACAGGTGAATTCTACCAATTATTCCAGAAGAATTAATACCAATCCTGCTCAAACTCTTCCACAAAATTGAAGAATACTACAATAATTCATTCTATGAAACCAGCATTGCCCTAATAGCAAAGCCAGATAAAGATACAACAAGAAAATAAAATTGTTTATCAGTCTTTCTAATAACTCTAGATGCAAAAATCCTCAACAAAATACTAGCAAATTGAGTGCAATAGTACATTAAAATAATTATACACCATAATCAAGCAGGTTTTATCCCAAGAATGCAAGGGTGGTTCAACACAAGAAAATCAATTAATGTAATATACCACATTAACAAATTGGAGGAGAAAAACCACATGATCATCTCAATTGATGCAGAAAAGCCATTTGACAAAACTCAGCATCCTTTCTTGATAAAAACACTTAGAATACAAGGAATAGAAGGAAACATCCTCAACAAAATAAAGAGCACATATGAAAAACCTACAGCTAATATCATACTCAATGGTGAAAGATGAAAACTTTCCCTCTAAGATTGGGGACAAGACAAGGATGCCCATGTTTTCACTGTTATTCACCATTGTGCTAGAAGTTCTTGCTAGAGAAGTTAGGCAAGAAAAAGAGATAAATTGGAAAGGAAGAAGCAAAACTTTCACTATTTGCAGATGACATGGTCCTATATATAGAATGTCCTGAAAAATCTACAATAAAGCTACTAGAGCTAATAAATGATGTCAGCAAAATGGCAAGATACCATATACCAGAGCAACACACAAGAATCAGTAGTGTTTCTATACTCAGTGAGCAATCTGAGAAGGAAATTAAGAAAAAAATTCCGTTTACAATAACAACTAAAAGAATCAAGTATCTAGGAATAAATTAAACCAAGGATGTAAAGGCTTGATATATGGAAGACTATAAAATATTGCTAAAATAAATCAAAGACCTAAGTAAATGGAAGATCAGTGTGTATTTATCATTGTTAAGATGTCAGTTTCCACCCAAATTGATTTACAGATTCAATGCAATCTCAATCAAAATTCCAACAGTCTACTTTGCAGAAATGGAAAAGCCAATTATCAAATTTATTTGGAAGGGTAAGGAATCTCAAATAGCCAAAAACATCTTGAAAAAGAAGAACACAGTTGGAGGACTCACACTTTCTGACTTTAAAGCATATTACAAAGTTACAGTGGGCAAAACAGTATGATACTGGCATAAAAATAGGCATATTGACCAATGATATTAAATTGAGAGTTCATATATAGATCCTCACATCTATGTCCAATTGATATTTGACAAGGCTGCCAAGTCAACTCAACTGGGACAGAATAGTATGTTTAACAAATACTGCTGTGTGAACTGAACATCCATATTCACAAAGAATTAAAGGGGACCCCTATCTCACATCTTATACAAAAATGAACTCAAAATGGATCAAAGACTGAAATATAAGAACCCAGACCATATAAATTCTAGAAAAAAATGTAGGGAAGAATTTTCAAGATGTTGTGGTAGCTAAAGTTTTCTTAGACTTTACACCCAAAGCACAAGCAACAAAAGAAAAAAATAGATAAATGGGACCTCCTCAAAATTAAAAACTTTTTACTACAAGGACATTGTCAAGAAAAGTGAAAAGGCAGCCTAGCAATGGGGAAAAATATTTAGAAGCCATATATCTGATAAGGACTTAATATCCAGAATATATACAGAAATCCTATAGCTTAACAATCAGCAAACAACCTAATTTAAAAATGAACAAAAGACTTGATTAGATACTTCCAAAGAGGAAATATAAATGGCCAAAAATCATATGAAAAGATGCTCAACTATGCTAGCTATTAGGGAAAGGCAAATGAAAACCTCAATGAGATATCATTTCATACCTACTAGAATGGCCACTATTAAAAACACAAAAACGCTTGGACAGGATGTGGAGAAATAGGAACACTCATTCACTGCTATCTTGCATTCACTGAATGTAAAATGGTGCAGCCACTCTCAAAGACAGTTTGGTAGCTCCTCAGGAAGCTAAGTATACAGTTGCCATATGATCTGGCAATCCTGCTATTAGGTATATACTCAGAAGAACTGAAAGCAGGGATGCAAGTGGACATTTGCATACCAATGTTCATGTGGCATTATAATTTCCAAAATATGTAAGTAACCCAAGCAACCCAAGTGCCTATCAACTGATCAACAGATAAACAAAATGTGGTATATATGCACAGTTGGAATGTTATTCAGCTATATGGAGGAATGAAGTACTGATGATTGAAGTAACATGGATGCAGCTGGAGGACATGTTGAATGAAATAAGCCAGATACAAAAGGACAAATATTGTATGATCTCACTGATATAAACTAATTATAACACTCAAACTCAAAGAATTAGAATCTAGAATATACGTTACCAGGAGATAGAATGGGGAAGAGAATGGGGAGCTCATTCTTAAATTGTGAAAAATTTCTAATTAGGTTGATCATAAATGTTTGGAAATGGATAGTAAGGACAGTAGCACATTATTGTGAGTGTAATTAACAGCACTGAATTATGTGAATGAACGTGGCTGAAATGGGAAGTTTTGGTTGTGTGTGTCACTGAAGGAAAGCTAGAGGATGAAACATGGGACTGTATGACACAGTGAGCCCTGTTGTAGATCATCTCTGGTTAATAGTACAAATATAAGAATGCTTTTTCAGGAATTAGAAAAAATATACATCACTATTTCAGGTGTAAATAATAAGGTTATATATAGGAAAATATATACCTAATGCAAATATGAACTATAATTAACAATAATACTTTCATATTCTTTCATCAGTTCTAACAAAGCCACCACACCATTGCAAAGTGTTTACGATAGAGAAGTATATGGTCATGCTGCATTTTTACATGACTTTTATGTAAATCTACAACTTTTCTAATTAAAAAAATAATTTAAAAAATATATTATGCCAAGTAAAAGAAATCAAATACTATATATGGTATGATTCTATTTGTATATAATGTATATATAATAAATCTATGGAGACAGAATTACATTAATTGTTATATAGAGATGAGAAAGGATAGAGGGCTTGAGAGATGATAAAGGGTATGGGATTTTTCTTTTCGGAGTAATGAAAATGTTATAAAATTGATTGTGGTGATGAATGCACAACTCTGTGATTATATTAAAAGCCATTGATTGTTCACTTCAGATGGATTGCATGCTATGTGAAAATATCTTAATAAAACTGCTTTAAAAGTATATTAACTTTCTGGTGCCTGCCCATGCAAAAAAAAAAATATATATATATATATATATAAAAAATAGGGTTATTTATTATTTATTAACAAATTCAGTTACAAGGTGAAACCAAACCTTGATAAAGATTTTTAAATTTTTAATAAATTCAATTAATAACAACAGTTATTCTTTAAAATCTGAATTCATAGATATATTGCCATGATATCTTTAAAGATATTGATATTAATTGATTGTCTATTTTATTATTAATATAATATATACAATGCAATAATAATAATGGGGATATAGTACAATTTTTAAAAGAAATAAATCAAAACTTGTTTTCCTAATTCTTTCATGAAAGTTGAAGATTAATCTGTTTTCCTCTGAGCCCCACATGACATGTTCATTTCCCTCCATATATATAAAAAATTTCTAAAAGCAACCCTGAAATATGCCAGCAGCCATGAGGCTAAAGACAGGTGAGCCAGTTATAATAAGGTAGCTACAATAATTAAATTACTGTTCTGCTGTCCCTGGAGCTGTAATCTGAATGGATGAAAGCTTAATTTTTCCATCAACAAAGTCAATTTCATCCAATCTGTTCTTCAGAATGCCACATGCATTTTTAAAAACCTTCATCACAATAATTTTGGATAGTAAATTTATGGACAACTACGTCCATTCAAAATATATTTGAAGTCATCAGGCACAGTGAGCAGAAGAGGCATAAAGTTCTCTAGCAACTTAGAGTAAATACCAGCTGAACTGTCCTCATCATGGCTTACCTGTTCAACCTACCAAGGAAAGAAAGTTAGTATTAATTGGTATGCTCAACTGCTTTCTCAAAGGAAAGGCACTTACAGCAATTAAGACAGTTGCAGGAAACAGCTCTGTATTGAAAAGCTGACAGCAGGTCTTGGGCACAGTACATAAAATGAGTGGCTGAGGATTTTAATGGATAGAGGCTTGGAGATTAAATGGACAATTAATGTAAAACAGATGATTTCCCTTGGATATGACAGTTTTTTGAAAGGTGATTTACCTGCTGCTCAAACAAATGCCGGCAAGTGAAGGGAAAAGAGGAACACGGCTGTTTTCTTCTTGATTATGTTAAAAAACCAAGTCAGGGATTTAACAGTTCATTGCAGCTGATGGTGAAATCTCCCCCTCTGTTGCCTACTGACATCCAGGATGATCACAGGCTGTCCTTCCTTATGCCATTTTCAGCAGAGGTGCCCTGGGGGCTCTACACGATTTACAGGGGAAAAGGAGAAAGGGGATTTTATGGTGTTTCAGTCTAGCTTTTAATATAATACAAGCCAGCCCCCAAATAAGACTTATAGTAAATACATATTGAAGCGTTTTTTAGAAATTTTAGAACGTGATTTGATTTCCATTTTAATTGTGCTCCCTGATGCGAGATGGCCGGTGTCCTTCAAGTTTGAGCTTTAAAAGCAGACAGGCTCCTCTTGATGTTTTGGAGACCAAAGAATATACTTAAATCAATTGTTTGGAAAGATAAATCCATTTCCTACTGAAACAATGCTAAACATGACATTGAAGTTTCCACACGATCCCCCAAAGCCCATTTAACCTAGAATGAGACGGATCAGGCATCAGCTGGGCTCTGGGTTCCAGGGCAGGGACTGGATGGCAATGCAGGAAAGAGTAAGAGGGAGAAGGAATTGCTTGGTTTTTTCCTCTTTCTTAGTGGGATTGGATGAGCTATAATTTTGAAATACAACAAGTTAATTCTTGACAATTTTCTATCTCCTAGTACCCCCAGAAATGAGTGCTTTTATGTAGTTTTAGTGGTTGGGAATTGTACCCCAACCCCCATCCCCTCGTCTCTCCAAATGTATCCTCCCTCATTCTTTGCTCATTCTTCTCTAATTTTTGTTCCATTTGCCCAGAACAGTGCATCTCTACTACAAGTCACAGAAAAGCAACCTGCTTGGATGATGGCCTGAATACTGCCGAAGGACTTAACATGTTTTTTAAAAGCTACTTCTAAACTCACATGCATCTCCAAAAGGTAAAATTTCAGTGAGAAAAAGCCAAGTGAAAAATTCAGGTAGTTGAGCAATTCCACTTCTAAGTATCTAACTCATATGCAGAAATGTACAATGGTATTAGTTACAATGGTGAAAAGAAGCCATCATGTGAAAGTCAACAGGAAAATGCCCAAATAAAATGTAGTACTGTACATTCATACTGGGTTCTATTATGCATGAGCTGTATGTGTTCATTAGAAAATGAGAGAAGACACCGCTTTCTCAAAGCCAGCCTGGGTTTCAGTGCCCATCTGCCCCCAGGCAGGGCACGCATGGGTGGGCGTGATCCTCAGAGCTGTGTGCAGAAGCCCTGCTCCTCCCTCCCCTGTGAACGCAGCGCTGTGGACTGGGCAGAACTTGGTTTCCTGGGTGTCTGTGCCAGATATGATCAGGACAGAGGAGGGAAGTGCGGTGGCAGCCACAAATGCTCATATATTTGGATAGTGTGCTATAAGCCAAAAATTTGGGTAGTGGGTGTGGAGTTTACTCAGTGTTGAGTACAAGTTTATTTTCTTGAAATAAAATTAAATTTGTCGGGTGGGCCACGGTGGTTCAGCAGGCAGAGTTCTTGCCTGCCATGCCGGAGACTGGGGTTCAATTCCTGGTGCCTGCCCATGCAAAGAAAAAAAAAAAGATTAAATCTGACTGCCACCCCCTATACTATAACTAAAAAGTTAGGACTTAATAAATGATTACGATTACTGAATCATTATATAGATGTTTCTTTTCACTTTCTAGTATCTTGCAATAGATAGAGGGAAATAGCTGAAATTTCTGATCTGTAATCCAGCTGCCTTGATCTCTGATAATGTCTGTATAACTATATAGCCTTTATCTTGTGATTGTAAAAACCTTGTGACTGACCCCACTTGTACCCCCTTATCCTGTTTTTCAACATCATAATACTAAAAAAATCACACTCATCCCAATATTAAGGAAGCATGTAATCAATCTGTACATGCCCTGCAATTAGATCATCTCTGATCTCACCATCTTGAACCATTGTGCTCATTATCCTAAAACCTGCCTATCTTTTGATACTATAAAACTAACTATCAGAGTTATTACAGTTCAGGGAGACAGACTTTTAGGTTGCTAGGCTGTCTCTTCACACTTTGAAACTCCACTGTCTCTGGAATTGGTCATTAAGTGCTTCAGACAGAGAGACCCACTGCTTTTGATCAGTATTAGTACATATTGTATTGGCAAAAAGTTCAGTTTCATTTATTTGTCGCCTTTCATCCTGGCTGGGCTTACATAAAAATCTGCAAGTTTTACCTGGTGCCCCCCGAATTAACATGTCTTAGTAGCATGGGTGCTGTGGACCAGTTCGCTGCAAGGATTCACCCAGGGAACATTGGCTCAACTTGTGCTGGGCAGCGTCCTCCATCTGACACCCAGGCCTCTCCCTGGGGACTGCAAAGGAATGGAACACTGACTCTTAATAAATTCAGGATCTACAGACCTTCGTGTTTTTCCTGGACTCACAATATGCACAGTCCCCAGAATAACTCTCTCAGTGAGTTCAGGCATCAGGCTCCAGGCTCTGAAAGAGAGGAGTGGCTTTCAGGTTATAGGAAGAGAAGTTACTTTAATGCAGTAGTTCTCAGAATCAGCAGCATTAGTATTAACTAAGGACTTAGGGTTAGCAATACCAATTCTCTGGCTGCACCCCAGACTTGCTGGATCAGAAATTCAGCAAGCCGTGTTCTAACAAGCCCTCCAGGCCCTTAAAATAACTTGGGCTTTCTGTTCTGACCTCACAACAAATCACCAAGAGTAGAGGAGCTCCTAGTCCTGGCCATTTCCTTTAAATGGGGGAGGGAAAATAGGGAAATGAAAACAAAACATCTCTAATTCGTTCAAATCTTTCCACAGCAGCAAAATAATGAATAAACATGTTAGTTAATTATCCCTCCACTTTTACAAGGCACTTGGTAAAGTAGAGTCAGGATTAATAAAGGATGAAGAAAGCCTGATCCATTTGATCCACACATCACGAACAAACTCTCCCACACCTTCCAGGTTTAAGCATTCAAGAGGCTTTATCCTGAAAACTGAGCATGCTGAGAAGAAAAGGTCATGTATTCCACAAGGCTATTCCACATCGCCAGGGAATGAAGAAATGTGTGAACAGCTTTAGAATTTCAATTGGACCTCCTTTTGCAAGAATTTTTACACTGACTAAGTTAGAACTAGCATATAACTACTTCCTTATAGTAAAGAATTCCCTAATAACACATACAGTGTACCCCTCAAATATATTTTACTAGATAAATACTAATTTTTATCACATCATCTTATTTCAACTTTGTTATAAAGTTTGATTCATGCAACAGGGGAGAGTTATGATTTTAGTTCTTAAACCCAATTAAATGTCACCATTTCCCCATTCATCCTCCTGCTGCTCCAGATAATCCTATCACATTTCAGACCTGAAAATTTTCTGAGCTGCTTCTTCTTTTCCAAGCCATTTTAAGAACCTGACATTAAAACATAATTACAGGACTGAAAAATACTTTTGAAGCCAGTTCAGTGTGACTTTTTTAATGGTGAGCTTTTGGAATTGCATGCCTCAGGACAATTTTCTGAGCTGTGTATAACATCTCTGCGGGTCCATTAGTCACCTTGTGGAATTACATGAACTCTTTCAGGCCCCCTAGGGGTAGCTATAACTTAGCAATAAATGAATGGATTATACTTTATTCAGTCATATTTTAAACAGTGTATATTAATGAGTAAGGCTTGTGAGCAGTTTTTTGCTTCTGAGATTATGGCTATTACTATAAAATACAATATTCACTTTTATAGAATAAAAAAAGATTTTTTTGACCAAATGGAGAATTGGCCTACAAGTTTTACTTGCGGAAATCCAGGCCACGGAGGTGCCTTGATCAACATCACACAACCTTGTTTCAATGCAACAGGAATTAGGTTTATAGTTCTTCTCACCCCTTCCACATTTTCCTTCAACTACCAAATTGCCAATTCTTAATTTCCTACTGGCTAAAAGATAGCCCATGGTTGGCTTCCAGCACATTACTGTCACCTAGTGGTGACAGTGGTCATTGTGGCTTAAACAATGACTGGACTCAAGGGTCAGAAAGGAAATGGAATGAGAATTAATTCACCTTTAAAATTTATTGAGAGTCTGCTACTTACCTGCTTTATCTATATTTTATTTAATTCTCACAACACTATGAACTATTCTTCCAGTTGCTGTGACTGGTTTAGGGAGAGCCAAAAAGACCCACCACACTTTTGCTAGGACAGTTGAGGGAAAGGCACATGCTATTCACACAGATATTGGTAAAAATGATACAAGCCTGGAAGCTGTTCAAGCTCTGAAAAGTGGAACAGAGAATCAAGTCAACACAGTGACAGGGAAAGCTAAGGGATGAGAGAAACTGAACCCGGTGACATCCCTCATTCCTCAATTCTAGCTTTGTTGGAAACCAGTTCTACCCCTAGGCATTCAGTTATGGCAACCAATGGGTTGTCTGTATCTAAATATTAAGCCTAAAATGGGTTGTCTGTATCTAAAAATTCCTGACTAATACCAAGGGCTTGTTCTTTCCAAGGGTCTTTTCCATTTCTCGTTTTTTCCTTCTTTGAACTGTCAACCAATTAATATTGTGTTGTGCCTATGATTAAAGGCATGGGTCTATTTTCTAATGTGTATTAAGTAAAAATATCACTAGGAGATATTTAAATATAAGTTTTAAAAGATGATTCTATTGAAGTCAGGAGTATGTGTAGTCAGGTTGGGGCCTATTGGAAAGGCTCCTAAATTGTAAGCTCTTACAGCAATCACACATATTCAGTAGTTGTTATTTCTAAATCCTGAGATACTGAGCTATTTGAGCATAACCCATTCATTCCCTGAAACTTTGGGAATGTATATGACACCTAAGACTCAAGTAAGAGCACTGAAGCTATGAAAATTAACATTATCCCATACAACAACTGCTTAAAAAGTTGAGAAAGTGATCAGACTTGGAGTATAGATGTGAATGAAGTTGATTTGGACAGGACTATGGTAAATCAGAATACAGAGTAAAGGATGATTTGGTTCATATTTAAAAATTCAACTTCTGTGTGAGGCCAAAGGTAGGGATGTTTATTTGGTGCAAAATTTATATTTGGGTGGTGCATTATTTAATTTAACTTGTGTTCTAGTTTGCTACCTGCTGGAATGCACTATAACAGAAATAGAATGGCTTTTAAAAGGAGGAATTTATTAAGTTGCAAATTTACAGTTCTAAGGCCGTGAAAATGACACAATTAAAGCAAGTTTATAAAAATGTCCAAATTAAGGCACTAACAAAAGGTTACCTTCATTCAAGAAAGGCTGATGAAGTTCAGGGTTTCCCTCTCAACTGGAAGGACACATGGCGAATGTGGCGACATCTGCTAGCCCTCTCTCCAGGCTTCTTGTTTCATGAAGCTCCACTGGAGGTGTTTTCCTTCATCTCCAAAGGTCTCTGGCTGCCTGGGTTCTTGTGGCTCTGTTGCTCCTTCATGCTCTTGTTTCTCTGTCTCTCTCCAAAAATGCTTCCTCCTTTGAAGGATTCCAGTAAACTAATCAAGACTCCTCAGAATGGATGGAGTCACGTCTCCATCTAATCAAAACGTTAATACCTACAGTTGGGTGTGTTATGTCTCCATGGAGATAATCTAATCAAAGGATTACAATCCACATTATTGAATAGGGATTAAAAGAAACTGTTGCCCCCACAAGATTGGATCACAGTTAAAACATAGCTTTTCTAGGGTACATAATCCTTTCAAACTAACACATTCCACACTCTTGGACCCTAAAAAAGGCATGTTTTTCCCATATGCAAAATACATTCATTCCATCACAATATCAGAAATCCTTGAACCATTTCAGTAACAATACATATATAATACAAGGTTAAAACCAGTACAAAGTCTCATCAAAGTCACCTTCAGCTTTGGGCATGGACAATCCTAAGGTAAAATCTCCTCTGGCTCTGGGACCATGAATCCTGGCTGTGGGAGAAACAGCATCATACAGTGGATGCTGATCCAGAGCAAACACAGCTTCCTGGGGAAGATCGCCCCAGCCCTGCAAGGTAGTGCCACCTAGTTGTCATTGCAATTGAGTTTTCAAGAGACCATTCCACTATTCTATCAACCAGCTGCCTCTGGATTATGGGGAGCATGGTAAGACCTATTATCATAAACTAACAGGTTGACTCCAATTGCAGCTGTTGTTCTGGATGTGATGTCACTGCTTGAGCAAATCAACACATCCCCTGGCACCTGGTATGTAGCTATTGATCTGGCAAATGCTTTTTTTCTCAATGGCTATTAGTAAGGACCGCCAGAAACAGTTTGCTTTCACAGACAAAGTCAACAATATGTTTTCACTGTCCTACCTCATGGGTATATCAATTCTCCAGCCTTATGTCATAATTTTGTCCATGGGGAACTGGACCGTTTCTCTCTCCCACAAGACATCACATTGGTCCATTATATTTATGATATCATGTTGATTGGATCTAGTGAGCAAGAAGCAGCAACTACTCTAGACTTATTGGTAAGGCATTTGCATGTCAGGGGATGGGAAATAAATCCAACAAAAATACAGGGGCCTTCTACCTTAGTGAAATTTCTAGGTGTCCGGTGGTGTGGGGCATGTTGAGATATCCCTTCTAAGGTGAAGGATAAGTTGCTGCATCTGGCCCTTCTATGACCGAAAAAGAGATACAATGCCTAGTTAGTCTCTTTGGATTTGGGCAACAACATATTCCTCATTTGCATGTGTTACTCCAGTCCATTTATCAAGTGACCAGAAAAGCAGCTAATTTTGTATGGGGACTTGAACAAGAGGAGACTCTGCAAAAGATCCAGGCTGCTGTGCAAATTTCTCTGCCACTTGCAGAAGTGGCACCACTTCCAGCACCACTTGGGATCCAGCAGATCCAACAGTGCTGGAAGTGTCAGTGGCAAATAGAGATGCTGTCTGGGGCCTTTGGCAGGCCCCTATAGGAGAATCACAATGCAGACCCTTAGGATTTTGAAGCAAAGTCTTACCATCTGCTGCAGATAACTACTCTCCTTTTGAGAAACAGCTTTTGACCTGCTACTGGGCCTTAATAGAGACTGACCACTTAACCATAGGCCACCAAGTTACCATGATACCTGAGTTGCCTATCATGAGCTGGGTGTTGTCTGACCCACCAAGTCATAAAGTTGGGCATGCACGGTAGCACTGCATCATAAAATGGAAATGGTGCACATGAAATAGGGTCAGAGCAGGTCCTGAAGTCGCAAGTAAGTTACATGAGGAAGTGGCCCAAATGCCCATGGTCTTCCCTCCTGCCACATTACCTTCTCATTCCCAGACCAGAGCTATGGCCTCTTAGGGATTCCTTTCAGTGAGTTGATTGAGGAAGAAAAAAGTTGAGCCTGGTTTACAGATGGTTCTGCATGATATGCAGGTACCATCCACAAGTGGAGAGCTGCAGCACCATAACCCCTTTCTGGGATGTCCCTGAAGGACACGGTGAAGTGAAATCCTCCCAGTGGGCAGAACGTTGAGCAGTGCACCTGGTTGTTCATTTTGCTTGGAAGGAGAACTGGCCAGAGGTGTGTTTGTATACTGACTCATAGGCTATTGCTAATGGTTTGGCTGGATGGTCAGGACTTAGAAAGAGCGTGATTGGAAGATTGGTGACAAAGAGGTCGGGGAACAGGTATTGTGGACAGACCTTTCTGAGTGGGCTAAAAATATGAAGATATTTGTGTCCTATATGAATGTGCACCAGAAGGTGACTTCAGCAGAGGAAGGTTTTTTTTTTTAATAATTTTTTATTAATTAAAAAAAATTACAAGAAACTCAAGCATCCTTAATATATGCTCATTCTGCTCTACATATATAATCAGTAATTCACAGTATCATCACATAGTTGCATATTCATCATCATGATCATTTCTTAGAACATTTGCTTCAATTCAGGAAAAGAAATAAAAAGACAACAGAAAAAGAAAAAAAGAATTTTACATACCATACCCCTTACCCCTCCTTTCATTGATCACTAGCATTTCAAACTGAATTTATTTTAACATTTGTTCCCCCTATTATTTATTTTTATTCCGTATGTTCTACTCGTCTGTTGACAAGGTAGATAAAAGGAGCATCAGACACAAGGTTTTCACAATCACACAGTCACATTGTGAAAGCTATATCATTATCAATCACTATAAAGAAATACGGCTACCGGAACACAGCTCTACATTTTCAGGCAGTTCCCTCCAGCCTCTCCATTACATCTTGGATAACAAGGTGATATCTACTTAATGCGTAAGTATAACCTCCAGGATAACCTCTCGACTCTGTTTGGAATCTCACAGCCATTGACACTTTGTCTCATTTCACTCTTCCCCTTTTTGGTTGAGAAGGTTTCCTCAATCCCTCGATGCTGGGTCTCAGCTCATTCAAGAGTTTTTCTCAATCCCTTGATGTTGAGTCTCAGCTCATTCTAGGTTTTCTGTCCCACTTTGCCAGGAAGGTCCACACCCCTGGGAGTCATGTCCCACATAGACAGTGGGAGAGCGGTGAGTTCGCTTGTTGTATTGGCTGGAGACAGAGGCCACATCTGAGCAACAAAAGAGGTTCTCTTGGGGGTGACTCTTAGGCCTAATTTTAAGTAGGCTTGACCTATCCTTTGTGGGGTTAAGTTTCATGTGAACAAACCCCAAGACTGGGGGCTCAGCCTATAACTTTTGTTGTCAGCACTGCTTGTGAGAATATCAATAATTCAACTTGGGGAGGTTGAATTTTCCCCCGTTCTCACCATTCCCCGAAGGGGACTTTGCAAATACTTTTCCACTCACTGATCAAATCATTCTGGGATTCATCGGAACATCACTCTGGGCAAACCAATAAAATCTAATGTCCTACCCAAGGTTCCATGTACTTATGTTGTTCAACCAACTATCTACATAAGTTATATTAGGCAGAAGAAGGTTTTTAATGATCAAATGGATAAGATGACCTGTTCTGTGAATACCAGTCAGCCTCTTTCCCCAGCCACTCCTGTCATTGCCCTATGGGCTCATGAACAAAGTGGTCATGGAATGAGTAGTGGAAGAAGGTAGTGATAAATATGAAATACAACCATGTGATCAGTTACAGAAATGAAGACCGTAATGGTATGAATATTTCTTCCTTGCTTTATAATTAGCATCTATGTATTTTTACCTATGTCAAATATTTCCGTTTTCCTCTTTATGTTATCCTCTTTATCATATGACATAAACTGCTTTGTTCATGCATTTAAATCATAGGTTATCAAGTTTAAGAGTGAATATTACCCAAGGACTTGCACCCTATTCTGGAGGGACTTAGTGTGCTTCTGGTGGGGGTGCCCGGTTGTCTAGTTGGGCAAGTGCTGGCCTATCTTTGGCTGTGAGAACATTTCATGGACTTAAATCATGTCCACATTGGCTGCATCCACAGCTGAATCCATTTGCAATCAGCTAAGGGGAGTGTTTTCTACAATGAGTGATGTTTAATCTAATCATCAGAATCCTTTTAATGAGGATTTAGAAAAGACAGTCATTCTTTTCTTCTTCAGCCAGCCAGCCTCTCCTGAGAGTTCACTGCAGATCTTCATTGGAGCTGCCAGCTCGTGGCCTGTCCTAAAGATCTTGGATTCTTACATCCCCACGTGAGACACGTTTATAAATTTTGTATTTACAGATATCTCCTGCTGATCCTGTTTCTCTAGAGAACCCTAGCTACTACTTGTATTATCAGCTTATTTTGAACATCATAATTATATGGAATCTTTAATAGAGCATAAGATGTTGTTGGTTTGTCCAGGTTAGTGTGATGTCCCGGTATATCCCAGAGTAATTTGGGCAGAGAATAAAAAAGAATTTGCAAATCCCCTTGGGAACTGGGGAGAAAGAAGGAAATATTCAACTTCCCCATCTGGGGAATTCCTGATATTCTCACAAGCAGTGGGGACAACCAATTCAATAGGCCAAGCCCTTTATTTTAGGTTTCACCCCTATGAAACTTATTTATGCAAAGGATAGGCTATTGCTAATGGTTTTCTTAATATTAGGCCTACTTAATATTAGGCCTAAGAGTTACCTCCAGAGAACCTCTTTTGTTGCTCAAATGTGGCCTCTCTCTCTCTAAGCCAACTTGGTAGGGAACTCACTGCCCCACCTCCTACATGGGACATGACTCCTAGACATATAAATATCCCTGGAAGTATGAGAGAGAACTCCAGGGATGAGCTGGGACCCAGCATCATGGGATTGAGAAAGCCTTTTGATCAAAAAAGTGAAGAGAGAAATGCGACACAATAAAGTTCGGTGGCTGAGAGAGTTCAGAGTCAAGAGGTTATCCTGGAGGTTATTTTTATGCATGATATAAATATCCTTTTTTAGTTTATGGTGTATTGGAGAGGCTGGAGGAAAGTACCTGAAACTGCTGAACTGTGTTCCAGTAGCCTTGACTCTTGAAGATGATTGTATAACAACTAGCTTTTACAGTGTGACTGTGTGATTGTGAAAGCCTTGTGCCTAATGATCCTTTTATCCAGGGTATGGACAGTATAACAATAAGGATTAAAAAAATAAATAAATAGTGGGGAGAGATAAAGAGTTAACAGTTGAGTAGATTGAAATATATGTAAATATCCCTGGCAATATGAGAGAGAACTCCAGGGATGAGCTGGGACCTGGCATCATGGGATTAAGACTTCTTGACTAAAAAAGGTGAAGAGAGAAGTGTGACACAATAAAGTTTCAGTGACTGAGATATTTCAGAGTCAAGAGGTTAGCCTGGAGGTTATTTTTATGCATGGTCAAGGAAAGGGAGGCCTAAGGACGTGAGATGTGTGGATTTTTTATTTTTTCTTTTCATTTATTTTTCTGGAGTAATGCAAACATTCTAAAAATGATCATGATGATGAATACGCTACTATGTGATATTGTTAGCCATTGATTGTATACCATGTATGGACCGTATGTGTGTGAAGATTTCTCAATAAAAATATTTAAAGAAGAAAAAGATGATTCTACATAAATTTTAAAAACACAGAAGATATCTTTGGAAATCTTTGGTTCTTCATCTTGATATTTAGGATATTTACTCAGGAGTAATCTGGATGCACACAATCTAAAATAATTAGATCATTCAAAAAGGCAGGAAATGAATAGAGCGTCAGGCCTTGTGAAGGAGACTAGCTATTGGTTTAGGATTCAGGTGTCTTTATGAGGTGGAGGAGCTCAGAGCTCTTGTAAAATGACACATAATCCCTTGAGAATGGCAAGCACTTATTCAAGGCAAGATCAAGACATATTAATGTTCTGGAAAAGATAATGCTATAAATCAATATTTTCAAAAAGTATTTGTGTTTTTGGATTGTGGGAAGAACCTAATATCTTTTCTTATAAATTATACATGTCTTTCTTAATGTTTAGAATAAGAAATTTATTATGTGCAAATTTCTAAACAAGACAACTTTTTTGGAGATAAATCTTTTATACTTTTGATTATGAACTAAATAACTTGATCCTAGAAAATAGTTTTTTTTTTTTTAATATTACTGAATGATTACCAACTTTTAGAAAATGCTAGTTGGCATGAAAGTTGGAGACCTGGCTGATGGCTGTCCAAATAAATGTTCAAATACCTGTCACAAAACTACCCAAGAGAGATGGTTTGGCTGTTGCAAAGTGAGTTTTTTGTTTTTTGCTTTTTACTATTTGAGGCCCCCACCTCAATAGGAGAAAACATTTTGTAAGTAATGTATAGAGCCAAGTGCTGGTTTGAAATTGTTGTGTATCCCAGAAAAGCCATGTTCTTTGATCTTGATTTAATATTGTTGGGTAAGATCTTTTTGATTAAATGGCTTCCATGGAGATGTGACCGACCCAATTGGTGGTGGGTTGTTTAGATTAAATGGTTTCCACGGAGTTGTGTTTCTATCCATTCAAGGTGGGTCACTTATTGGAGCCCTTTAAGAGGAAGGCATTTTGGAAAAAGCTTCAGAGCTGACAGAGACAAAGGCATTTGGAGATGCCGAAAGAAAATATGCCCAGGGAAAATATTTGACATGAGAAACCAGGAGAGAAAGCTAGCAGACACAGCCATGTACCTTCCCAGCTGACAGAGAAACCCTGACCGTCATCGGCCCTTTCTTGAGTCAAAGTATATTTCTCTGGATGCCTTGGTTTGGACATTTTTATGGCCTTAGAAATGTAAACTTGTAACTTAATAAATTCTCTTTGTAAAAGCCAACCCATTCCTGGTATATTGCATTTCCAGCAGCATTAACAAACTAAAACAAGCCATGAACAGAAATTGGTGTTAACTTGTACTCTTATTATTGATATATTTCAGAGGTATTGTAAAACTCTTTTAAAGATTGTTGTCATCCAGGACAGCTCAGCTTACTCTTCCCTGCAAAAGTGTCTCATCTCCAATGTATCCAATTTAGCACTAGAGCACAGTTTTTCACATTGTTTTCCAGGAGTCCGAGAGCTGAAGTGAGGGCCAATTGGGGGTTCCATTTATTATCACCACAACTCATTCCTTTCTTCAGCTCCTCCTTTTCAACATAGCGCCTAGGCCCTGAGCTCTTTATATATTGCGGCTCCTTGAAAGATTTTCTTTCACTCATTTGACAATTGTTTATTGAAAAGCAACTCTCTTCCAAGTACTATGTGATTTTCCCCTGAACAAGAACATCGCATAGTTAGTGGAGGAATAAACAGTATACAAATGAACAACAGAATAAGCAAAACAATACCAGTGGAAAGCAGAACAAAGAAAATAAAGTGATAGTATGATAGAGTGTGGCCAGGCATTGTTAGAAAAAGTGGTGATGAAAAGTTTCAATAAGAAAGTGATGTTTGTGTGATGTATTTAAGCCATTAGAAGACTAAACAGAGGTGGGATGTGAACTTTTTTTCGCTTTTGCTTTTATTGGCTTAGTGGAAGGAGAGGAAAGTGAAAGCAGGAGGGCCAATGGAGAGCAAATGGTATCAACTTGACAAGAAATCATGGTGGCTAGGATTAAAATGATAGGTGGAGATGGAAAGCAGTGGCATATATTGGGGTATATATTGGAGGTTTGGTTACAACAGAAGAAGTTAGGAAAGGAATTGAGGAAGACTCTTAGTTTCATGTGGAGAGAAATATGTGTGTGTGGAGTGTAGAAACAAAGAATTTTGTTTTGGATAATTCTGATTGAAAATAGCTAATATACAGCTTTTAAAAATGGGAATTTAATAAGGTACAAGTTTACAGTTCTAAGGCTGTGAAAATGTCCCAATTAAAGCAAGTCTATAAAAATGTCCAAATTAAGGCACCAACAAGAGATTACCTTCACTCAAGGAAGACAGATGAAGTTCAAGGTTTCTCTCTCAACTGGAAAGGCACATGGCAAACATGGCAGTATCTGTTAGCTTTCTCTCCAGGCTTCTTGTTTCATAAAGCTTCCCCAGAGGCATTCATCTCCAAAGGTCTCCGGATGCATGGGCTCTCTCGTCTCTCATGCCCATGGCTCCCATCATTCTGAAGCTTTCTCCAAAATACTTCCTCTTTTAAAGGAATGGGTGTAGTCACAACTCCATCTAATAAAATGTTAATATTCACAATTGGGTAAGTCACATCTCCGTGGAGGTAATGTAATCAAGTTTCCAATCTAAAGTACTGAATAGAGATTAAAAGAAAGCTGTCTCCACATGATGGATCAGGATAAATAAATGGCTTTTCTAAGGTACATAATCCTTTCAAGCCAGCATAACTAACTGCACAGTAAATTGGGATGTATGAAACCACTTGGAGCAAATCCTGGCAGGTCATATAAATATTGGTTTAATATGTTCAAACAAGGAATTTATAGATACAGAAGCAGCTATTTTGATGCTAAGTATTACTGAGAATTTGAACTGAACATACTCCAAATATTAACATCATTTCAACATCATTTCACTCCCATTGTATAAAATTATGTAAAACATTTTCACAGAATGAGATACAGTAAAGTTCGTATTTTTCCACTTCTTTCTTGGAAATATCACCAGGGGATTGTTAAATAATGCTACTAATACATGATATATTATTATGTAACTAATACATGGTATATTATTATGTAACTATTTATAACCATGTTTTACAAGAATGTTTGATATGAGGATACTCTATATTGAACCTACAAAGCTGCACACATAGTATGATCACATTTTTTTTCAAGAAAATATTATATATAAACACAGAAAACATAATGGGAAGACAATCTTACAATATTTGCTATGATATCAAAGGTCATTTTATTTTTTCTATACTGTTCTGCATTCTTTTTTTTTAGATTTTCTATAACGGTTATATTACATTATAAAATAAAAAAAGGTATCTCTAATTCTGATTTCTACAATTTAACACTGTCTTCATCATGCAGCCAAGAACTATTCAAACTTTTGCTGTTCTCTTTGAGGGACTCCATGTGTTGGATTTGTCTTCCCTTTCACAGATGATTTAACCCAACGAACATCCCAGAGAAATTTCTCATGCAGCATGTCTCTTTTATTCGGAGGGGCCACAGAAGGTAAGAGACTAGCTACTCAGACAGACTTTGAGCACAGATTCTATGTGGAACTTTGAGGTTCCACTTGATGGTAGTACCTGGTACCATTACAAAGTGTAATACCAGACAGAGCACTCAAAAGTGATAGCATCAAGCTGTCATTTAGAGACAGAACTAGAGCCTTAACTCTGCTTTTTCTTCCATAGTCCCAGATGTTATCTTAGGATCCAGGACAGGATCCAGGGTAAAAAGAGTAGGTAGGCCTGAATTTCATCAACTATTTCCCCTCACACTCATTTTCCTACCCTTTGGGACAAAATGATCCTCTTTTGGAGCTTTCTCCTGGGCTCTGGGCTGACACTTCTGGTTGGGTAATGAATATCAGCATTTGTCCTGACTTTAGTAATTCTGGAGGGATGAGAGAATTCACAATGTGGTCATTAATAGCCTCAGCTCCTGGATATATTCAACCTATGCTGCTAAAGTGTATGAAACAACTGTGATTGCTCTGGGGAAGCTGAGAGGAGTAGAACTCTACCAAAATCTCAACCAGGAAGAAGACAGCTCCCCAGTAACATAGGGTATGTGATAGATTTTTAACTCTGTGTGGGAGAACTTCTATAAACTCCTATAATGATCTGCAACTGACCCAAGTTTCTTCTAAGTTAAAGGTTGATCTCTAAAATTTTTTCTTTTCTTGTTTTTCATTTTCAGGTGTTTTTTTTTTTGGACCTTGATATTTAATTATGAGATTTTAGAATTGTCCTAAAAAGAAAATATCTGTCATACTTCAAATCATAATACAATAATGCTACTTGCTTCATTAAGCCTAGGACATTTTCATCTTACAGCAAACCGACTGGAGAACAACTAACAGATACGCTATGTGTGTGGTCTCTGAAAGGATAATAAACAATGGTTTCTACACTTGATGCATCATCGATCATGCTGGACCTAAGAAGAGTGAAAAAGGGGGTAGGATTGGGAATTGCTGAAGGAGTGGTTTAAAGGATTGTCCAAGCAAAAATATTTTTTAAAAAGGAGGGTCATTGACAGTTTTACTGAAGACGTGAGTTTGGGAACTGGCAAACCATGTTTTGTTTCTGTGTGAGACATGCTCTGGGAAGAAGTGAGATATTTTGTTGAGAAGTTGCAGGATAGTATGAAAAGTAAACTTTCTTTTATAGGACAAAAGGCTACCATTTAATGTGAAATCCTCATGGGGCTATTTGAAATTGAGCGATTCAGCCAGTAATATTTACTCCATTTGAATTCATTTTAGGTTTATTGATTCCTTCATCTGGGAAACAAACAATCAAGAAGAAACACGGTGCAGCTATAGAGGGAGTAACATGCTCTTAAGTTTTTCCTGTAAATGACAGGTAAGGATAAGGTCTAAATTGCTCCCATTCAAATATCCTGCTGGGCTGTTCCTTATGTAAAAAATTACTTATCTTCCATCTCCTTTTCCTGTCTCTCACTGAGAAAGCCCAGCGACTAGCAATAAGGAAAATTGTACTAAGCAATTCGAAAAATTTTTTTTCCCAGGAGACTAGCTAAATGAAAATATGTTGGATTTGTAATCAGCATGAGAGGAGAATGATGTTCCTACTTTCTGGGAGCTCTTTTTTCCAACTATGCAGACCTGGAATGCCAGCACTTGCTAGAAACCGACGGCTGTAAGGGAGCACAGCTGTGATTAATGATTCACCAGTGCCCCAGGTATATGAAACAAGAAGTCCACTTGCATTTCCCTTTACAAAACAAAAATTTTCTGGCAATAAGTTGTGCCTTCAATCTTGATTTTTTTTTTCTCTAGACTAATCTTGTTCATTAGTCAAGCAGAGCCATTATTCTAAACCCCAGAAGCTTAATATACTACAAAAGATCCCAGAATCCGTGAGGAGGGGTTGATTTGTGGCTGTGATGGGGAAAAGAAGGATGGCTTTTTGTTTCCTTTATCTCTTCCAAAGCTTGCAGTTTAAAACACAGTTAAAATTCATCATTTAAAACTTTCAATTTCCTGAGCTAGTAGTACCAGATTGTCTTTCAAATAGCTGCTGACGTGCCAGGAGCCATGCTCGGGAGAAACTGTAGAGCAAGGCAAATGTTTCCATTTATGAGTGGCTAGGAGCTCACAGGAGAATAGAACAAGCTAACACAGGGCATGTGGGAAACCTGTCCTGGCTGAAGCATAAAGGACTTTTAAAATTTTTCAATCACATTTTCTTGGCTGACTTATACCTCACAGCGTGTTATCATGTTAGATTCACTTTCTCCTAAATTTTAATTTTATCCCTTTGCCCTAGAGACAATTTCTTGTAGTATAAGAAATTTGTAATAACCAAGGAGCTGTTAAACTTAAATTCAATCATTTTAAAAAGCACTGAATTTGGCAACATGTATGAACAGCTTTGAATATTTAGATATCTCTTGATCCAATAATTCTTCTAATCCTAAGAAAAGAATCCTTTCTATCCTAAGAAAATAATCAAACATAAAGTTAAATAAGTTAATGTGTGTATCAAGATGTTTATCACAGCATTTTATATAATAGGAAAAAGGAGAAACAACCGTTTTCCAAAAACAGAGAAATTTTACAATAAAATTTGAAACATTCTTATAATGGATTATTAAGCCCCCAATAAAAATAACATTTTAGAAGTTATTGGAGAAAAGTTTATTTTTCATATAAACTGTAAAAATCCAGATTGTAAAACTGTACATTAAAAATTTAACTGTGCTTGCTTCAGCAGCACATATACTCAAATTGGAACAAAACAGAGAAGATTAGCACAGCCACTGTGCAAGGATGACACGCACATTCATGAAGTGTTCCATATCTAAAACTGAAAAAAAATTTAACTGTATGCTAACTTTGGTATATTTGTAATATATTTGCAAATAAATATAATAAATATATTTGCAAATAGTATGTATGTATTTACAAAAAAAATCAAGGGAATACACCAAAATGTTAAACATGATTATTTCTGAGTGATTGAATTCTGAATAATGTTTTTATATTCTTTTTGGCCACTATTTTCTAAGTTTTCTTTTTATCACAATCAGGAAAAGGCTTTAAAATAAAATTAGAACAGAGAGTACTATTATAGACTACGAAGGCTTTTGTACATAGTTATCATGTGCCTTATCCATTCTATTATTGAATAAGATGATGTAGAGGTTTTTCATCCTTTTGGTTTTCTAAGAAAACTAAACTCTTTCCTAGTTTTCAGGTCTCCTAGTATAGTTTTCAAATATCTCACCTGGGAAGGAATTTAAGAACAATGTATCTCTATCCCTAGATTTGAATGGTCCAACAAAGAAACATATTACTGGGGTTAAATTAATTAATTTAAGGCACATAAAAAAGCATTGCATTTATAGTGATGCTTGAGCATTATTTCTCATTAAACTCCACGAGAGCAAGAACTCTCTCTTTTACTCATTATTATATCCCCACACCTAGCACAGTTCAAGGCATACAGTTGATTCTTATTAAAGGTGTGTTGATTGAATAGTTGAATCAAATTATAGGACCTTTGCTGGTGTGAATCACAGCATTAAATGTATGACTTTGGAGGCCCAAATGTGAATTGTTAGTCTTATATATATTTAGAGTCCTATAATTACAGGGCACTAAAATTTATCTTTCTGAATTCTGAAACTACTTTAAATCTGTTCTCATTTAATTAAATAATCCTAGAAGATTCTAGTTTGTATCAGTTTGCTCTCCATACAGATTCGTACTCAATTAAATTCAGTTTATTTTCACTAAATTACAATGGTGTATGTATTTGAAAATATGATTATTATAATTGAAACCTTGTTTTCAGTTACTTGATTATTTCAAGGGGACTTATAATAAAGAAAAATGACATCAAACAGCAAAATCAACACTTCAGAGTCATAAGGTATTTTAGTAATCAGCACATATTTCTCTTTTGAGGGCAAGATTAATCAAAGCCAAATTTTCGTGTTAAGTTTTCTGAAAAGTCTTACATATGCTCTAATCTTCTTCACTGGAGAATGCAATCATATTAACTTTTCCTTCACAATTCAAGCCGTGGGGCCCAGGATATTTGAAGAAATAAACAGTCTGCTAAGATGGCTGCCAAAAGAACTTCCATGTCAATATGGTTCAGCTTATATAACCAGGACTCAGCATATGTTATGTAATCTTTTGGCATGTTGCCACCTTTGTGTAACAATTGTATAAAAACCCATAGCTATGTAGGAGGGGAATGATTATAGCCTGGCCACTCTACCAGTGGCTCCTCATGCTTTCTTTTCAGTTCCAGGCTGGAACCACTGAGCCTTGAGTTGGGACCTGACATTTGACATAGTCAGCAGGATACAGAGAGTGGCCCCTCCATTCCAGAGGACGAAGGACCAGATGGGATGTGCCCCCCCCCCCCACAGGTTTATGGTATCCCATAGCAGCTGTCTTGCTGCTTTGGTCTGCTCTGGAGGTTTGGGATCATGTGGGTCCCAAGCGGCAGGTGATTGCTAAGGCTTTGAAGGACCTTGAAGCCAAACTCCTAGTTCCCCAGTGCAGTACCATGGGGAAAGTGTCTTGGTTTTTAACCATACTGCGAGAACAGCATAAGGAAGCTTTGGCAGTGCAAGCACATGTCCAGACACTGCAGCAATGGCAAGAATAATTGGAAACCTGGGTCCAAGCCCTGGAAGAGGAAGCAGCAGTGCTGGGGCCGCCTGGCACAGAGGGAGTCAGGAGTGAGTCAGTGCTGTCCCGGGCAGGTACTCCCCCATTAGTTCATGCCTGTCCCATTGTAAAACAACAGGTCGAGCACAACCAGCCCTTAGCTCCAGGGGGTAGACCAGTAGGCCCACCACAGGGCCACCATCAGACAACATACATGGCATATACTCCAGAGGGAGTCCAGGATCTTGTGAAACAGGTATGGCAAAAACCTGGTGAAACCTTCCTGGCATGGCTGTTATACCCATGGGACAATAGGGTCAACAGCCTGGAAATCGCAGAAAGAAAGATGGTGCAGCTAGGCTCCATAACTACCCATCCATCCTATGACAATGTATACAAAGAAGCTGACGATTAGCACAAGGTAATCATTCATTGATCAACTGGCTGATGAGTCTGGCCTGACGGGTCTGGTAAAATGCAGGAGAACTCCCAGAGATTGTAAGTAAATGGACTATGTATATGGACTTAGTTCAAATCATCCAGGAAATAGGGATATGGTGGACAATGTTCCAGGTCTGGAATAGAACCCCTGATGATGAGCTATTCACCACCCATATGAAGGAGATGATTTTGGCCATGGCACCTCCTGGTACTTTTGGTGCCTTGACTGTGATTCTGGCCCCCTATGTGGACCACAGTGATTACTGTGGACTTAATAATTGAGTCACCTCTCCTCTACAAGCTGCAGTACCACCAATGACTGATATAGTATACCAGTTGACTATTTCCTTGGGAAGTGTTCTAGTTTGCTAACTGCTGGAATGCAATATACCACAATCAGAATGCCTTTTAAAAGGGGGAATTTAATAAGTTCCTAGTTTACAGTTCTAAGGCCGAGAAAATGTCCAATTAAAACAAGTCCGTAGAAATGTCCAATCAAAGGCATCCAGGGAAAGATATCTTGGTTCAAGAAGGCCGATGACATTCAGGGTTTCTCTCTCATGTGAGAAGGCACATGGCAAACACAGTCACAGTTTCTCTCTTGGCTGGAAGGACATATGGCCAAAACAATGTCATTTGCTAGCTTTCTCTCCTGGCTTCCAGTCTCATGAAGCTCCCCAGGGGGCATTTTCCTTCTTCATCTCCAAAGGTCACTGGCTGGTTCTCCCTGCTTTTCACGGCTTCTCATGGTTATATCATTCTTCTTTGCTCTTTCTGAATCTCTCTCATTCTCCAAAACGTTTCCTCTTTTATAGGATTTCAGTAAACTAATCAAGTCCTACCCAAATGGGTGGAGTCACATCTCCAGGTAGATGATCTAATCAAAGTTTCAAACATACAATATTGAATAGGGATTAGAAGAAGTGGCTGCCTTTACAAAATGGGATTAGGATTAAAACATGGCTTTTCTAGGGTACATACATCCTCTCAAACTGGCACCACTGTGTGGTGGACTTGGCAAATGTGTTCTTTTCCATTGACCTTGGAAAGCTAGAACCAATTTGTTTTCACATGGAAAGGGCAGCAATATCTACATAATCCTATCATTTGCCACAGGTTGGTGGTTTAGGATGATATTATGTTAACCTCTGACTCTCTTACAGATCTAGAGGAAGCTGTGGATGGCCTGCACCATGCAGTTGACACCTGGGGATGGGTAATCAGTGAGGCCAAGGTCCAAGGCCTTGGATTGCCTGTCAAGTTCTTGGAAGTTATCTGGTTGGATAAGACTAAAGTGATCCCAGAAGTGGTAATAGATAAGGTCCCAAGCATATCCAAGACTGACCTCTGTAAAGAAGCTACAAGCTTTTGAAGGCCTCTTGGGGTACTGAAGTTTGGGGTTTGTCTCCCATCTGGCCCAGATTTTACACCCTCTCTATGCTCTGGTCAAGAAAGTCACCCCTGGGATTGGGAGGATCATCAGAAAATGCTTTTTCTCCAGCAGAAAGGGCAATAGCTACAGGTGGTGGATAAGGTGTTTCCTTTCCAGCTAGATGTGACAGCCCATGAAGTAGGCTTTGGTTGGGGATTTTGGCAGTATCAGGGTAAATGCAAAGTTCCCATAGGACTTGGGTCCATTATAGAAGGGAACAAGGGTGAGATACTCCCAACTGAGTGGCAGTTAGCTGCTGTCTATGCTGCTCTGCAAGTGAGTGAGTCCATTATGGGCCTGTAGTGGAAGGAAAGCACCCCTATACCAGTGGATACTTGGCACACAGAAGGGTCTAGTGGTTAGGATTCAAGCTTTGAAAATATTAAGTGCCCAATATGGAAGACCAGCATAAATTGCAAGTGATAGGGGCTCTCATTTTACTGGGCTTATGGTCCAGGATTGAGCCAAAAGTCTGGATATACAGTGGACACTGCATGTCCCATATAGACTGCAACCTACAGAAATGATTGAAAGGTACAATGGCCTCCTGAAAGAAAACCTTTGGGTTTTAGCTCTGGGAGAGCCAATGTTGAAGGGGTGGGTATTCAATTGACTACTGCTGTTCAGTTTTTAAGTGAAAAGCCTCGTGCACAGGCTTTTCCTTTTAGACTTGGTAGTAAGGAAATGAGCATTGGCCAAGCACATACAAGTGGAAGGAATCAATGTGTTGGAAAGACCGTGTATGTGGGAAGGGGGTTTATTATTACCAGCCGCCCCCCTGCCCCGTGTTTTGCAACCACGATGAATGGATGCAATAGACCTGGCCATGAAAAATACTAACAGAAGCCCTTTCCTGGGAGGTATGTCTTTTGCCTTGGGGTGATGGGATAACCCATGGTTTGCAGGTACAAACTTGGATTGTGAGGTGGCCAGCTCCTGTACATCTGCCCCTTCCTGATGATGGGAAAGTTTCTTTTCTTCAAGGAACTTATGTCCTGCATTTCTGGCCTATATGCATGAGGGGTATAGAGTTTCATCCTGATCGTGCTAGCATGGCCTGAGGGGACCTGGTTTGATTCTCACACCCAGAGCAGAAAATGCTGGCTGCCACTATCCTTTTGCAGGATGAGAAGGTGGCCTGCATTCTGCCTGGTAACAAGATGTGCCTATAATGGTTTCTATAGCTTTGTTATTTCTTTGACAAGGCATCATGGGACCATACCCATGCAAGGGTCCACAATATCTCTCATTACTGGATATGTATAGAACTTCCAGCAGATGTGGCCAATGGACTCCCATTGCAGATAGTACCTGCTACTGAACAGAACTGGACCTGGCTAGAACAGACTTATCACGGCTCCCCAACCTGGGAAGAAGTACGGTGAGCAGTATTGCTCTACCATAACACGGACAATTCTCTTCCCCCCACCCTCTTTGGGTATGCTATCTAAAATGGCTTGGGATGGCTTACAGCTGAACATGTAGGTTTGAGGGGAAAGGTACTACAAAAGCAGCCTCACAGAGACCCCCAGCGAGTAGCTGGATAGACCCCCAAGTCTTTTTGTATTCTTACCATAATGTCTACAGCCCCTAGAAGAATGGTGAGATGGTCACCCATATAAAGGGATAAAGCCAACTTATCAGCTTCCCAGAGGTTATATGTGGGTTTGTGGATGATATGGATGGACCTACCTACCTGCTAATTGGATGGGTTGGTGCATGTGGGGACGACCCTATATAAAAGGGTGAATACTCACCTCCCTTCCAGAAACACCCCACAATAGGGATGTGGTATATCACTGTTGGCACTGTAAGAAACGAGCTGCCTGATGGTCTTACCCTTTAGCTCTTTTCTTCCCAAGGACTGGAACCAGTAAGGTAGAATTAGGCATTGAGGCTCTAGCTAAATGTACAGCTCGTGCCTTTAATCAGACAAAATGGGCTTTAATTTTAATGATGGCTGAGACCACCCAAATGAGAAAGGTTCTTTTACAGAATAGAATAGCCCTAGACCTTCTAACAGTTGCTCAAGGAGGAACTTGGGCAGTTTTACATGTTGAATGTTGTATATATGTTCCTGACAATCAAGATTCTGACAATCAAGATTCTGTTAAGGGTGCTTTACATGAAATGGATGGAGAGGTACAAGCTATCTAAGCCCTCTCACAAGACCTTTTGCAATGCTGGTGGATGACTATGACCAGGACTTGGCGATGGGTGACAGTCACCTTAGCTTGTCAGGCCAGGTGTTTGGTAGTCTTTTGTTGTTCCCTCTATTGTTCTTGTGGTCTGTGGGCCCAAGGTGCTCTGTGGGGTAAGGTATCCCCAAAACGCGGGCCATGTAAGGGGTAGAGTATGGGGCCCAGGGTATTTGAAGATGTAAACAACCTGCTAAAATGGGTCCCTAAAGAACTCCCAGGGGAGAATGATTCAGCATATGTTTATGAACTGTTTTGGCATGTTGCCACTTTTGCGTAACAATGGTATAAAAACTCATGGTTGTGTAGCTTGGGGCATGGAGGAGAATGATTAAAGCCTGACCACTCTACCAACGGCTCCATGTGCTTTCTCCTCGCTACTGGGCCGGAACTGAACCTTGAGCTGGGACCTGACACGAGCTCACCATTTATTTTTATACTTTCTATTTAGAAAT
Source organism: Tamandua tetradactyla (assembly GCF_023851605.1). Taxonomy (NCBI): domain Eukaryota; kingdom Metazoa; phylum Chordata; class Mammalia; order Pilosa; family Myrmecophagidae; genus Tamandua; species Tamandua tetradactyla. The sequence continues at coordinate 136,319,291 of NC_135331.1, forward strand.
AAAAATATCTTTGCTACTTAGAAATACAATTATTTACTACTTAGAAATGTCCTTGCTACTGAGAAATTTCCTTGCTACTTACAAATACAGTCAGCTTTTGATTTTTTCTTTCTCTGATGTTAAGGTGTGTGCTATCACTTTTACTGTCTCTAGGCTTGTCCCCAACAATTACATTTACTATACTATTTCTAATTTTCTTTGGACTTGGGCACATAAAGTTCTTAAGAATTGTATATTAATAAAATTCAGCCAGATTCTGATTAAAAGCCTAAGTGATCTAGTGCAGAGGCTTGGAAAATATTCTTTTGAAAACTCAGAGGCTCTTTGTTGTTTTTAAACTTCTAAATTGGAAGCTGTGGATTAATATTTCTGGAGTTCTAAACTTCTGAGATGTTTTAGCTAGTTATTATTGTCACAGAACAATGCCATCGAATGTTATTTAGCTGTTATGACCAGAACTGTAGGCTTCTCAAACTGGGGTACTATACTTACACCCCTAAATATGCATGGAAACTTTCTAGGGCATGTGTAAGCCTGAATGGCTTCAAGAAACTGGTTTCTAGGTTCTCACCTCCCAAATGTATTATTTCATAAAACTAAACTGTCTAAAATTGAATATGCATTGCAAGTCCCCTTTAAAAATGGCTATAATTTTCTGACTGCCCTGCATTCCTATCTGCTACATACACTTAAGGCACCATCGAATTTGCTGGGTGATACAGCCAGACACCAGACACTGTAGATATAGCCTCACATAGACTGTTTGATCAGCTCTCACATGGTATAAGTTCAAATATCTCTAATTAACCCATCTACATCTCTCTCTCTCTCTCTCTCTCTCTCTCTCTCTCCTAGTATTTATAATTCTGCAGTTCAACCCTAACTGATATAGAATTTGGTACCAGAAACGGTTCCAGAGGAAAAGAGCCTTAAGAATGAGTTTTGAGCTGTCTGTAATTATTTCACCAATCTAATTATATTTAAAGGGATTAATGGTCCTACTTCCAAAGGTAAAAGGGTCATTGGCATGTCATGACCCATAGTAGTAAAACAGTTTGTCATATATTGATACATGTAATCAAATAGCTATGGAAGGTGAGGTTTTGGGTCACCAATTATTGCTGCCATAGAGCATTTTAATGGAATAATATAGTGATGTTGGCTGATTACTTCTGATTGTGCTGGAGAAATTGGTAAAAGTAAATGAAGAACTTGGGGTATTAAATTCTGATTTCTGTATAAAGGACATGGAAGCTTCTGTAAACACCCTAAAAGAAACTCTTACATCCTGTAGCCAAAGGACCAAATTTCTGAAAAACAAGATCAAATTCCAATCTATGAATTACAACACAAATTGAATTCCCAGTCTTACAGAATCACTTGTGTCCCTTGTGTTATATTAAGGCATATATTGGGAAGAATTGGGACCCTAGTTATTTGAGATGAGGACATATTGAAAAATTCTGATGAATCTGGGAACTTTGAAACCCTAATTCTGCTCAGTTTTCTTTGCCAGTAGTAGCAGCCCTCCTTCCCCATTTTGTGGAACTAGTGTCAAAAACTATAAAAAAAAGTCTGAGATTTTACCCTATTTGAAACTCACTTAATCTGCCATTTCATGAATGCTAGCAGAAAACATGAAACTCTTGGGTAAGAGATAAATGATTGCTTATCTATCACTCACAGCAATGATAGTAACCTGAGTATGAGCATGTTTTTACCAGTTCTCTGAACCTCAATTCCCACCAGGCAACATGAAGAGGACCAGATGATACATTTACATGCAGTGGTTGCATTACAGGAGGGGGACTCTGAGTTTAGGAAACTAGAATATTTTATAATGAGCAGTAAGCATGCCTGTTATTTTTCTGTAGGGTAACACTATCTCTCTCTCTGAAGACTGTCACTATACAAACATCTGTGAAAAGATAGTCCAGAAAAAGGAAAGCCAGTGCCTCACTCACAAGACATACAGAAATATGAGAGAAAATAGAGATTTATTCCCCAACAGTTAATCCCCCCTTGCTGGATGAGCCTGTAGTAGTATCCTGTGAGGTACTTGCTTTTCAAGGAACTGATGATTATTTTCAGGGACCTATTTCATAACCTCTCATAGCTTCCAAACCTATAACTAGACTTAAGTCTGAAGATGTACAAAGGATGAGCAACAAATTATGACACATCAAAAGGTATAAGACACACCAATATAATTGCATAATTGTGCCAGTTTATATCAACAGAAATCTGGGAAATGTGGACATAGATACAAAGAATGTGGGATCAGGGTAGGAGAAAAAAATATTTATATGGACTGTCGAAGCAGAGACACTGGATTCAATATACTAGCTCCAGGGTCTGGACATATCTACTACAATTTACTTGGTTGACTGACTGAAAGCTTGGTCAAAAGATGACCTACATGAAATGAAGTGAAATTTTTTTAAGTTCCTTATAGTTTAGGAAGATATCCAGGAGCTTTGGAAGTTTAGAAAGCTGGATTTCTAAATCTAGAAACCTGCTCACTAATGTCCCAAATATTTCCAATGTTGGGATCCAGAAAATAGTTTCTCATCAAAATGGGAAAAACATAATCATAAGGGAAGTTCAGTATTCTTATAAAGCTTAGTAGTAGCATTCTCTGTAAACAAGAAATGGTAGTGAGAACTATTGTCATTAAACTTGGATCCCCGAATTCAATGGGTAAAAGGGATTTTGGAGTGTCAGGGTGAAAGAGGTGACACTTTTTTGCCAAAAACAAGGTAGTCCTTATTAATATACTAGAAGGCAGAGTCAAAGCAATGCTCACAATATAAATCTAAGTCACAGAAATATTATACCTTGGCTCATTGATCACAGTGGTCCTAAAACTGAAATGGATGGGCAGCCTACCCAAATCTTAGCTTATATAAATGCAAAAGCTCTAGGTTTCGTAAACAGAAGTCTTACTTGAAGCAACACAATAAAGGATCATGGTCCCCCAGACAAATTGAATCATTTCACAGACTCAAAGCCCCTTGAATGAAGTGGAAGCCAGATCCTCTTTGAAGAAGGAAACTGTCACACAACCCAAAATGCATACCGTACATCTTCCTCCCAGCTGTTCCCAAAGAAGCCTGTGGCCATTTACTAGGATGACTGTGCATTAGGGAAGGGGAAATGATCAGACCCTTTGGGAGCTGAGACTCAAGATACCACTGTGGCGCATCAGTCAGTATAGAGGTCAATTTATCATTTTGGCTGAGATCCAATTCACAGTGGACTTAGTGTGTCCTCAAACCCATCTTATAGATATTTCCCTTGTTCTGGAATATATAATTGGAAACAGCAAGCTGCAAAATTTCCACATTGGTTCTCTGAGTCATGGAATAGGGGCTATTATGACAGAAAGAGCAAAGAGGAAGCCACCAGAACTGCTCTAACTACCAAAATGGTAAAATATAAGTAATGTTGCTTACTGAAAAAATTACAGAGAGTGGTGTCAACAGCCAGGGCTTGAAAAATGGTTATTTCCACAACATTCCCATTCAACTTACTATTTAGCTTGTGCAAAACACAAATGAACTCAGAAAATAGCACTGCATTATAATAATCAGTGGTGACGCCAATTGCAGTTGCTGTTGGAGTGGATCAGCACATCCTCTGGCACTTAGTAGACTGGGTGAGCTATATGAAATTAAAACAAAACAAAAAAAACCCAACAAAACAAAAGGATCTCTCTGAACTTGTTTCCCCTCTACTCTAGCTTAGTTTTTCTCCCAGGCAAAATTTGAGCGCACACAGACTTGCTCTATAGTGATATTATTATCATCTCAAATACACCTCTAACTTGGAAATAATGCCGCGAAGAACTGAGAGGAATGTAAATACTGTGTACTCTCTGTAGAGCTGTTGAAGCAAAAGCTCTTTGCTTAAAAATAGAGCTCTAGGAAGTATGTCTGCCATCTGTAGTCCAGATGTCAGTAACTGTGGCGATGAATTAAACATTTAGAAATAAAATCTAATGGTTGTTTCTGTTTTCAAAGATATGGCAACTAAAATATTGTTTCATTACTCAATGCAAAAAATAGTTAGAATTTGCTTACCTCTGTCATGTATTGGTAACTTAACAGACCTATAGAGGAAGACAGAATGATTGATTGTATGTTCTGTAAAATTGTCTTGGCACAATTTCTGTACAGGCCATGGGGCATGCATAATATGCTAAGACACAGGGACAATGCCAAAAGTTTGAAAGCATTATTATCATCATCATCACTATTTACTCTCTAAAGAAGAATTATGTTGCAATATAAGTTGATCATTTCATATGTTCATATTTCATATAGGTTGCCACTCACATGCATGATATACCTGTCAATTAGTTCAGAATGAATACCCTCATTCCTTACTCCATGAAAAGATATTTATCAAACTGGGTATGATTCTTCACTAAGTGAGATATAAAGAAAACTGAATAGGTTTTGATTCCTGAGCCCTGCTCATCAAGAGTAGGCAATCTAAAATGTCCAGTGTAAATGGACATATAAAGGGAAAGGATAATGAAAGTCTTCAATATATTCACAAGATAATTCACACAAGTAAGACCTCATGAAGTGTTCTGATGTAAAGAGAAAAGGAAAATCAAGTTTGGTGTGGCATGGTAGGAAGCCACGGGGATGGGATTAGTGGCGGTGGAATCATCACATTTCACACAAATATCAAGAGACAGTTCTGATATGAGCTAGGATTTCAAAGGTGTCTGGATCATAGGAGGAAGGTTATGCAATCAAGAAGGCGAGAAGGAGGCATAAAACAAACAAAATACAGTTGGACAGAAAACAAGTGATTGAAATCAACCTGCATTGCGGAGGTGTGAGGTATAGAAATGACTGATGCTGCCAAATACAAAAATATTCAGTTGAAGCAGGCTATTCATCTGCAACTCAAGATTCTCAATAAATTGCTCCAGATCTTGAAGAGCTAAAGGCTATTCTGACTTTCTTTCTGTTCTATCCTTTCTTACAAACCTTTGTACTTCTCTGTCTTTAACCAAATAAACTAGTTGTTTCAATCTAACAGCAAACATCCCTGGTTGAGAACGCTAGGAAGTAAGTTGAAGTAATTCTGCCTATAGTATCAGCTGAATGGGAAGGTTTGGGTACTAAATGCTGGTTGAAAAGAAGAGTCCTATTTTGTGGTGTGTTGGAGACAGCTCCTACTGCCTCATGAGAGACATTATTAATTTTTTAGGTATTTTGCAAGCCAGTTGTTACACACAGCCATTATTGAAAATTAAAATATATAAACTTACAATTAAATTATAATAAAAACAAAAGTAATAAATATTCAAAAGCCTTCGCTTCTAATTAATTCACTACACTTTACTGTTATCTGTGCCCTTGAAATAATTTTCTTATATTGTATCTGTAAGGTGGAATATTCTATTGTTGTGAGCTATCTTGCATCTCTTCTCAATGTTGCATCCATGACAACATCTTGGTAGCTTGAAATCAGCCTGGTCAATAAACATTTATCAACACCTCCTAGCTACAACATGCCATCTCCAATACTCAGCCTGATCTTTACATCACAGCTGATTTCAGAGGCAAAATAAAAACCAATTAGAAAATAGGCATAAGAAATCTATGTATCTAGAAAAGAAGTATCCAAGCTAACACTTCTCTGATCTTGCTGTCTATAACTTGTGACCATTCAACCATTTGTTCAGTGATGTTCAGGGAGCACTTTCAATCACCATGCTAGACTCTCTGGAAGTGAAGTATAAAATGAGGTATCTACCCTTAAGAAGTCCATGACTGAATACATCCCCCAAGGAGTGCATGGGTGATTACAGTAGAGACTGATACAGGAGGGAAGCACAAGTTGCATGGAAGCATAGAGAAGGGAAACCTAAGTGTTAAGGCAGTTGTGGAACTAGCACCATAAACATCACAACACTGTGCTGGACAAAGTAGTTTATAGGAGAATCTTACAGGAAGATAGCTTTAAAGTGCACACGGTCCCTTTATTACACACAGAGAAGCATGTGCCTTGGGAGAGGGACCTCCACTCCTTTGCAGCTGGACAAAGTTGTAAGGGAGCAGGTAACACCTGCCAAGGGGATAACAATGGGACTAGGAAGGCTTTACAGTCTGCAGAATGGTCTTACTATTGAGAATAGCACCCCGGAAATGGAAATGGAAGCTTGCCCATTCTAGCTGTGTAGTCCTTCCTGCTGAGCAGCTCACTGCTGGGCTACTATTCCTACTCATTCACACAGACAAAGGGAAGGGAGGGTGTGTGGTTTATACGAAGAAGCAGCCCGATCTGAGTCTCAAAGGAGGTAAGATGGAAGGAAGAACAAGACAAAAAAGCCACACCTATTGATATCAACCCTGACATCTTGGGGAATTGTGGATTATATCCTCAAGCTGGTAGTTTAATTAATTAATAAATTCCCATCCAAATTCCCATCCAAAAGAAAGTGGTTTCTGGGATGTTAAGAAAGTGGTTTCTGGGCTGTTTAGCAAGAGTGGAGACCGGATGGGCAGCATTGCCTCTTAGGTGCTAAGATTTTCAGTTGGTCCCTGAGACTGGGCCTGGGGCTTTGAAATGGTGATTAAATTCTCATCCAATTCCTGGACAAATATATATATTTTTTACATGGGCAGGCACTGGGAATCAAACCCAGATCTCCGGCATGGCAGGCGAAAACTCTGCCTGTTGAACCACCGTGGCCCATGCCAAATACTTCTAATATCAGGCAATTGAGAAGTAAATTGAAATGACATTATTAGAAATAAGTCCTATGTATAATAATTTGTCATCTCTTTTCCCGAAAGAAAAGATTTCATCATCTGTATTCATTACTTTTGAAACCGCCAAACTGAATCCTGTACTTCTTCATGTTGAATTGAAGCTTATACTTATCAAAATGCTGACAAGTTGAGTTATTGGCTATTTTCAGGGTCTATGCAAAGAATTCTCATTAATAACATCCACAGTGTGCATTGATAGAAGAGAATTATTTAGAGCTATCAAGTCTGTTATTACAACTTATCCTGTATGCCCTGAAAAAGACTTTTTTTTGACTTATGGGGAACAGCAACAACAAAAAGATATTTGCAGGGAATTGACAAATGACAAAATACGATTGGTGATAATAGAGGAAAAAGTGTAGTAATGTAATTCTACAATAACTCAGTTAAAATCTATCACTCTTGCATTTTTGTTTTTCAGCAAGATTCACCATGCTCATCTCACAGCAAATAAGGAAAAGTCAGATGAAGACATTTGTTTTTAATGATGATTTATAAAATAGGCTTAAAAATCACTACTAAGAAGAAAAATTGACAATCTCCTCTATTTCATACTAAAAATATTACAAACTACCAGCTTGAAGATATAATCCACAACTCTTGAGCTTTCCTTTCCCTGCTGCAGTGATCCAGGAGGCTTCCAGATAATGTGTCTATGTATTGCAGGAGAGCCATGCAAGGCAGATCAGACCCACAGGAATGAGAAAGGCAGATTTACTGTGACTGTCACTGAAGTACTGGGATGCTTGTTACTATGGCAGAGCCTATTTTATCCTTGCTGCTACACTTGAGAGGTTTCTTATTGGAGCCATAGGTCAGTCTGTGGTAGATGTCAGTGAGAATGGAGTCTCCTGAAAAGGAGTGGGTGCTCCCAGAGTCACTGATCTTGGAAAATGATTAGACCTGGGGTAACAATAAGAGTTTCTGTAAGCACTCAGGGAGAGAGAAAATTTATCTTCTCTTTGGAGCCAAAGATCTAAAGCAAGGAGATTCCTAGAGCATTTCTGGTGTTGAGGTAAGGGTAAGGGTTGGTAAGTGTAACAGGGGCACAGGCTCCATCTGGTTAGGTGAGGAGTAGTAAGCCAAGAGATAGTAGAACAGGCTTCCAGTTTCCTAAAGTCTTGTCAAAGGGACAGCTTTGTTTCAGCTGTGCTATGGGAAATTAGGGAAGGCCCTGCCTTTGCTCCCTGCATACCAATAAAGGAGAGAGCAGTGCCCCTATCCACAGAAGTCACCAGCAAAGACCCATGAGGCCCAACTGAGTGTCTTCCACACACAGAGCAGGGGGTGGGAAAAAAGATACTATGAAGCAGCACTGTAATTGATTTAGCATAGTTTTTTCCTGTTTTAAGCATGAGTAAAACTAAGATGCTGAGCACCAGAAATACTCTTGTCACTGGCGTACATTCCCAATCTCAGCAAGCTGCAATTGCATCGTGAAATTGGAAATTTCCAACAAGAGACTCTTCAGAGGAAACATGTCATTTGATCTGCCTTGTTATTATCAGCTCCTGCACCGTAACAGTAAGGATGTTATATTATGCTGTAGTTGACAAACAGCCCCAAAATTTCAGTGTCATTGAAAAACTAGGTTTTATGTCTGTTTTATGTTACATGCCTAGTGCAGGCCTGCTGGGGCCTCTGCTTAAAGTTATTCTCCTTCCAGAACTAAGGCTGATGGCACAGCCACGTTCTGAAACGTGGCCAGTTACTGTGGCAGGGGAAAAGAGAACATGGCAGAGCCTATGCTGGCTCTAGAAGCTTCCATCCAGAGCTGATGTATGTGATGTGCTTACATTTGAAAACCAAAGCAAGTTCCATGCACAGGATATTTGTCTCTGGTCTAATGACTTCCACACACATTACATGTTTCCCATCAAATCCCCTTGAGTCCATTATTACAACTTGCTGAAGAGTATGTTGTTTTAGTTGAGCAAACTGTAGTCAAATTTAAAATGTACTGAACAGGCTATTTGCTTTCCTGACAAGAGAAAACTCTTGGAAAGAAGATTAGTTCGCAGGTAGAAAAGATGAAAAAGAGAGACAAAAGATGATAAAATAGAGGATGGATGATGAGGGAATTATAAGAAAATAAGAGAAATGATGGAGAGAAGGAAAATCATGACAATATTGCCCATCCTGAATATCTTTGTTACAACTTTTCTGCTCCTCTGATTCTCCATTGTTCTCCTGTTCATTTCTCTTGGTCCAGACAAATTAGCAGCACAAAGTCCCCTAGGAAAGAGGGAACAGTTGGGAAGAACAGAAATTAAAGACATATGAGTCCAGGCTGTGGAAGAAGGGTAACTGGGGGGAAAAAACTAGTAACAATGAGGGAAGGAAAATGAAAACCACCCATGGAGTGTCTAAAATATGAATGCTCCTTAAGCTGGGGAAGATGCTGCAGCAAAACAAAACTGCTAGTCTGTTATTCTAGTCCTTGAAATATCAGATTTTTTCCTTGCTGCACTTTGCCTGATAATTTTTGCAAAGTTCACACTCTTGAGATTTTTATGTCTTCCAGGGAAGAAGGTTGTTCATAATTTATTATGTCAGAATTGTCTTGGGTTTGTGTTGTGGCCGGAGGGTTGGCTTACATTTAAAGTGGGTCTAACAGGTCAAGCTCCTGAGTTTGGCCTCTTTCTGCCCATCTTTAGACACACTCAATCTTACCAGTTCCACATGGCCCTTGGCTTTGGAGAATTTGTTGAATCTGCTGAGTTGAGATAGTGTAACTGTTTCAGAGAAAACCTTACTCTAACCCATGAGAAATCACTTAAGATGGTTAAAGAAAAAAATCTTTGCAACTCAACAAGCCTAGTGCTAAAAATATTTTAATGTAACCAGAACTGCTTTCAGTTGCACTTTGCTAGTGGAGACTATCAGGCATTTCTGTAAATGTTAGGCTGTCTTCTCACATAAAAACTATGAAATTGTTTAATTGAAATCCACTGTGAGAGAGCTTCTGAATCATCAAAGAAGGGATGCTGTATGCTTGGAAAAGTAACAAGCTTCTCTTCAAGGTGCTGTTTAGACATTTAAATGGCAGTAGTTGTTGTTTGACTCATTATAGCATCTGTTACTTTATCTTTTTTTTTTTTAAGATTTAATTGTGTAACTATTTAAAAATGTATGGGACACCCGGGAAGATGGCCAACTAGAAAAGCTTGCGATTAGCCCTGCTCCACAGAAAAATTAGAGAAGGGGCAGGAGGGCAACTGAGGTGGCAATTCGGGAGTGCGGCTAACCTGGGAGAGCCTTCTGCACCAATGCAGCAGTCCTGGTTGCAGAGGCCAAGGAACTGAGAGGCAGAAAGCCGGACCCTGGCGTGGAGGCATGGAGCCATGGAGCCCGCAGGTGTGCATGGATGGGAGCGCGGGAATAGGAAGTAAGTCAGGACATGTTCTTTGGCTACCCTCCACAGCTCAGCCCCTTGACTGTACCCACCACACACCCCGTATACCTCACACACCTGAACCCTGTCACCCACTCCCATTCCCTGCACTCCAGGCACCCCCACTGCACCAGACCCCACTGCACGTACCTGCCCCACCCCCCACCCCAAGTGGAGCCCAACCCACCTCTCCTGCACTCCTCTTGAGCACTACCTCCCCCTCCCTGTTCTTGCAGGCTGTTGCCAGTGCATAAAGGCTGCAGGTACTAACCTCCATACCTAGGCTACCCGTGCCCCCCACCCCCAGCCCATAGTGTTGCACAGGCTCACTCCACCTTCCCTGAGCTCAGCGCATCCATTTACAGCACTCCCAGGCCAATACATGCGCTCGGGCCATCAGTCACAACATTCAGCTCTGGGAAACACTCTACAGCAGTCCTAGAACCGCACATGTGCACAGCCTTCAGCTTCACTTCCCAGCTCAGAGAAAGTGCCGTGCACACATATGTCTTCGATCTACAAAGGCTTAATGCTGACCTGCTGCCAAAGCCATATGCATGCACACAAAGGGCCCCATGCCTTAGACCAGCGCATACCAAGGTTATGCCCCCCAGAGTGGTGTACCCGCACGGCTACATCCTCCCTGGCTGCTGGGTGCCCACATTCACAAGCTTCAGTGTAATGTCCCCAACCTGTACCCATACATGCCCTGAAACAAATCACCACATTACGTGCTGACCCCGTACCCTGCTGCCTGCTGCACAACCATCCCACAAACACAAGGCCTTAGACTACTGAAAGAAATCAACTCTCAAAGTAAATCAATCAAGATATTTACATGCAACGAAGACAGCAGAAGATCCCTAAGCATATCACAATGCAGACAGATATAGCCTTGCTTAATGACCAAATTAAAACACCAGAGAAGACACAAGACATTGTAACAACTAATCAAAGATGTTCATATAACTCTACTTAGGAAAATAAGTGGGATAGCAAATGACATAAAGGAGATAGGAAGACAATAGAAGAACACAAAGAGGAATTTGTAAGAATAAATAGAAAAAAAGCAGAAATCATGGAGATTAAAGACTCTGTTGATGAAATAAAAAACATATTATTGTTGGCCAAATAAAAAACATATTAGAGGCACCCAATACCAGATTTGAAGAGACAGAAGAAAGAATAAGTGATATAGAGGACAAGATAATTGACTTCAAAGACTCAAAACAGCAAATGGTAAAAAAGATTGAAAAAATTGAATAGGCACTCAGGGAAATGAAAGATAAAACACAGCACACAAATACAAGAATCATTGGTGTCCCAGAAGGAGAAGAGAGGAGTAAAGGACTAAGAAGAGTAGTTGAGGACATAATGGGGGAAAATTTCCCAACCCTCATAAAGGACATAAATACACAAGTCAAAGAAACCCAAAGAACTCCAAATAGAATAAATCCAAATTGGCCTTTCCCAAGTCACGTACTAATCAGTCTGTCAAATGTTGAAGAGAAGCAGAAAATCCTGAAAGTCGCAAAAGAAAAACAATCTACTACATACAAGGAAAATAAAATAAGATTGAATTCAATAATAAATAAAGATTATTTAATAATCTTAATAAAAAATTATTAAAAAAATAAATAATGAATAAAATAAGACTACTCAACAAGCACCCTGGAGACAAGAAGGCAGTGATATGATATATTTAAGATCCTGAAAGAGAAAGACTTCCAGCCAAGAATTCTGTACCCAGCCTAATTGTCCTTCAAAACTGAGGGAGAGATTAAAGTTTTCACAGAAAAAGAAGTCCTGAAAAAATTTGTCAGCAAGAGACTGGCCCTACAAGAAATACTAAAAAGAGTTCTGCCAACTGAAAAAAAAGACAGGAGAGGAAGGTCTGGAGGAGGGCACAGAATTGCAGAATACCAATAAGGATAATTTAAAGAATACAAAGAGAAAGAGAGAAAAGAATATATAGATTTGACAAATAAAATTAAAAAGATAAGATGGTGGAATCAAGAAACGTCTTCTCAGTAATAACTTTTTTTTTTTATTTGCAGGGAGAAATGGTGCCTGATACCTCTATGTTGACAGTATTCTGATTAAGAAAAAAAGAAGTTATTTATGCCTTGCAAATGGCTCACTGAGTAGTCACTTCAACTCTTACATCACTTTTGTATAGTTAATGTTCTGCTGATTAAAAAAAAAAACAGTAAGTCTGCTTAAATACTGTATCTCCCTGTAAGCTGTGGGACAGCAGAATCACTTATGCACTGCCGTATTTCTTGATCATTGTACAGAAGTTTGATGAAGTGTTTTGTATGTAACATTCTTATTTAAGATTATTTAACCTTAAACTGTTAATTTTATAAAATTTGGTTTAATCTGCACTATGTTAATGAAGGGAGAAAGCAGCAAGGTCGGAAATGACTTAGCCTGCAAGAATTAGTCTGAGGAGCAGGGTGGGGAAATTGTAAGAATTGGATGTTTCTAGTACACAGTTGTGTGGCTTTACCATTTTTTTTTTTTTTTAGCAAATGCGTTTTTTTTTATTAATTAAAGAAAAAAAGAAATTAACATTTTAGAAATCATTCCATTCTACATATGCAATCAGTAATTCTTAACATCATCATATAGATGCATGATCATCATTTCTTAGTACATTTGCATCGATTTAGGAAAAGAACTAGCAAAACAACAGAAAAAGATATAGAATGTTAATATGGAGAAAAAAATAAAAAAATAATAATAGTAAAAAAAAGACACAAACAAACAAACAAACAGACAAAAAAAAAAAACCTATAGCTCAGATGCAGCTTCATTCAGTGTTTTAACATGATTACTTTACAATTAGGTATTATTGTGCTGTCCATTTTTGAGTTTTTGTATCTAGTCCTGTTGCACAGTCTGTATCCCTTCAGCTCCAATTACCCATTATCTTACCCTGTTTCTAAGTCCTGTTGGTCTCTGTTACCAATGACATATTCCAAGTTTATTCTCGAATGTCGGTTCACATCAGTGGGACCATACAGTATTTGTCCTTTAGTTTTTGGCTAGACTCACTCAGCATAATGGTCTCTAGGTCCATCCATGTTATTACATGCTTCATAAGTTTATTCTGTCTTAAAGCTGCATAATATTCCATCGTATGTACCACAGTTTGTTTAGCCACTCGTCTGTTGATGGACATTTTGGCTGTTTCCATCTCTTTGCAATTGTAAATAACGCTGCTATAAACATTGGTGTGCAAATGTCTGTTTGTGTCTTTGCCCTTAATCCTTTGAGTAGATTCCCAGCAATGGTATTGCTGGGTCGTATGGCAATTCTATATTCAGTTTTTTGAGGAACCGCCAAACTGCCTTCCATAGTGGTTGCACCATTTGACATTCCCACCAATAGTGGATAAGTGTGCCTCTTTCTCCGCATCCTCTCCAGCACTTGTCATTTTCTGTTTTGTTGATAATGGCCATTCTGGTGGGTGTGAGATGATATCTCATTGTGGTTTTGATTTGCATTTCTCTAATGGCCAGGGACATTGAGCATCTCTTCATGTGCCTTTTGGCCATTTGTATTTCCTCTGCTGAGAGGTGTCTGTTCAAGTCTTTTTCCCATTTTGTAATTGGGTTGGCTGTCTTTTTGTTGTTGAGTTGGACAATCTCTTTATAAATTCTGGATACTAGACCTTTATCTGATATGTCGTTTCCAAATATTGTCTCCCATTGTGTAGGCTGTCTTTCTACTTTCTTGATGAAGTTCTTTGATGCACAAAAGTGTTTAATTTTGAGGAGCTCCCATTTATTTATTTCTTTCTTCAGTGCTCTTGCTTTAGGTTTAAGGTCCATAAAACTGCCTCCAATTGTAAATTTCATAAGATATCTCCCTACATTTTCCTCTAACTGTTTTATGGTCTTAGACCTAACGTTTAGATCTTTGATCCATTTTGAGTTAACTTTTCTATAGGGTGTGAGATACGGGTCTTCTTTCATTCTTTTGCATATGGATATCCAGTTCTCTAGGCACCATTTATTGAAGAGACTGTTCTGTCCCAGGTGAGTTGGCTTGACTGCCTTATCAAAGATCAAATGTCCATAGATGAGAGGGTCTATATCTGAGCACTCTATTCAATTCCATTGGTCGATATATCTATCTTTATGCCAATACCATGCTGTTTTGACCACTGTGGCTTCATAATATGCCTTAAAGTCCAGCAGCGCGAGACCTCCAGCTTTGTTTTTTTTCCTCAAGATACTTTTAGCAATTCGGGGCACCCTACCCTTCCAGATAAATTTGCTTATTGGTTTTTCTATTTCTGAAAAATAAGTTGTTGGGATTTTGATTGGTATTGCATTGAATCTGTAAATCAATTTAGGTAGGATTGACATTTTAACTATATTTAGTCTTCCAATCCATGAACACGGTATGCCCTTCCATCTATTTAGGTCTTCTGTGATTTCTTTTAACAGTTTTTTGTAGTTTTCTTTGTATAGGTTTTTTGTCTCTTTAGTTAGATTTATTCCTAGGTATTTTATTCTTTTAGTTGCAATTGTAAATGGGATTCGTTTCTTGATTTCCCCCTCAGCTTGTTCATTACTAGTGTATAGAAATGCTACAGATTTTTGAATGTTGCTCTTGTAACCTGCTACTTTGCTGTACTCATTTATTAGCTCTAGTAGTTTTGTTGTGGATTTTTCCGGGTTTTCAACGTATAGTATCATATCGTCTGCAAACAGTGATAGTTTTACTTCTTCCTTTCCAATTTTGATGCCTTGTATTTCTTTTTCTTGTCTAATTGCTCTGGCTAGAACCTCCAACACGATGTTGAATAATAGTGGTGATAATGGACATTCTTGTCTTGTTCCTGATCTTAGGGGAAAAGTTTTCCATTTTTCCCCATTGAGGATGATATTAGCTGTGGGTTTTTCATATATTCCCTCTATCATTTTAAGGAATTTCCCTTGTATTCCTATCCTTTGAAGTGTTTTCAACAGGAAAGGATGTTGAATCTTGTCAAATGCCTTCTCTGCGTCAATTGGGATGATCATGTGATTTTTCTGCTTTGATTTGTTGATATGGTGTATTACATTAATTGATTTTCTTATGTTGAACCATCCTTGCATACCTGGGATGAATCCTACTTGGTCATGATGTATAATTCTTTTAATGTGTTGTTGGATTTGATTTGCTAGAATTTTGTTGAGGATTTTTGCATCTATATTCATTAGAGAGATTGGTCTGTAGTTTTCTTTTTTTGTAATATCTTTGCCTGGTTTTGGTATGAGGGTGATGTTGGCTTCATAGAATGAATTAGGTAGCTTTCTCTCCACTTCGATTTTTTTGAAGAGTTTGAGGAAAGTTGGTACTAATTCTTTCTGGAATGTTTGATAAAATTCACATGTGAAGCCGTCTGGTCCTGGACTTTTCTTTTTAAGAAGCTTTTGAATGACTGATTCAATTTCTTTACTTGTGATTGGTTTGTTGAGGTCATCTATTTCTTCTTGAGTCAAAGTTGGTTGTTCATGTCTTTCCAGGAACCCGTCCATTTCATCTAAATTGTTGTAGTTATTAGCATAAAGTTGTTCATAGTATCCTGTTATTACCTCTTTTATTTCTGTGAGGTCAGTGGTTATGTCTCCTCTTCCATTTCTGATCTTATTTATTTGCATCCTCTCTCTTCTTCTTTTTGTCAATCTTGATAAGGGCCCATCAATCTTATTGATTTTCTCATAGAACCAACTTCTGGTCTTATTGATTTTCTCTATTGTTTTCATGTTTTCAATTTCATTTATTTCTGCTCTAATCTCTGTTATTTCTTTCCTTTTGCTTGCTTTGGGGTTAATTTGCTGTTCTTTCTCTAGTTCTTCCAAGGGGACAGTTAATTCCTGAATTTTTGCCTTTTCTTCTTTTCTGATGTAGGCATTTAGGGCAATAAATTTCCCTCTTAGCACTGCCTTTGCTGCATCCCATAGGTTTTGATATGCTGTGTTTTTGTTTTCATTCGCCTCGAGGTATTTACTAATTTCTCTTCCAATTTCTTCTTTGACCCACTCATTGTTTAAGAGTGTGTTGTTGAGCCTCCATGTATTTGTGAATTTTCTGGCACTCCATCTATTATTGATTTCCAACTTCATTCCTTTATGATCCGAGAAAGTGTTGTGCATGATTTCAATCTTTTTAAATTTGTTAAGACTTGCTTTGTGACCCAGCATATGGTCTATCTTTGAGAATGATCCATGAGCACTTGAAAAAAAGGTGTATCCTGCTGTTGTGGGATGTAATGCCCTATAAATGTCTGTTAAGTCTAGCTCATTTATAGTAATATCAGATTCTCTATTTCTTTATTGATCCTCTGTCTAGATGTTCTGTCCATTGATGAGAGTGGTGAATTGAAGTCTCCAACTATTATGGTATGTGTGTCTATTTCCCTTTTCAGTGTTTGCAGTGTATTCCTCACGTATTTTGGGGCATTCTGGTTCGGTGCATAAATATTTATGATTGTTATGTCTTCTTGTTTAATTGTTCCTTTTATTAGTAGATAGCGTCCTTCTTTGTCTCTTTTAACTGTTTTACATTTGAAGTCTAATTTGTTGGATATTAGTATAGCTACTCCTGCTCTTTTCTGGTTGTTATTTGCATGAAATATCTTTTCCCAACCTTTCACTTTCAACCTATGTTTATCTTTGGGTCTAAGATGTGTTTCCTGTAGACAGCATATAGAAGTACCCTGTTTTTTAATCCATTCTGCCAGTCTATGTCTTTTGATTGGGGAATTCAGTTCATTAACATTTAGTGTTATTACTGTTTGGATAATATTTTCCTCTACCATTTTGCCTTTTGTATTATATATATCATATCTGATTTTCCTTCTTTCTACACTCTTCTCCATACCTCTCTCTTCTGTCTTTTCATATCTGACTCTAGTGCTCCCTTTTCAGTAATAACTTTGAATGTTAACAGACTAAATTTACCAATGAAAAGATACAGATTGGCAGAACAGATTAAGAAACATAATTCAGCAATATGCTGTTTACAAGAGACTCATCTTAGACCAAGGATACAAATAGATTGGAAGTGAAGGGATGGAAAAAGATTTTCCATGCAATTTGTAACCAAAAGAAAGCAGGAGTAGCTATATTAATATCAGACAAAAATAGACTTTAAATGTGAAGACATCATAAGAGACAAAGAAGGACACCATATACTAATTAAAGGGTCAATTCACCGAGAAGATATAACAATCATAAATGTGTATGCTCCCAATCAAGTAGCTCCAAAGTACCTGAGACAGACATTGGCAAAACTGAAAGGAACAATAGATGTTTCAACAATAATAATAGGAAACTTTAATACACACTCTCTTCTATAGATAGAACAACCAGACAGAAGACCAACAAGGAAATAGAGAAGGTAAATAACTTGATGAATGAATTAGACCTAACAGACATACATAGGCCATTGCACCCCAAAGTATAAGGATATACATTCCTCTCTAGTGCTCATGGAACATTCTCCAGGATAGATCATATGCTCAGACACAAATCAGATCTTTATAAATTTAAAAACATTGAAATGATTCAAAGCACTTTCTCTGATCACAATGGGATGAAGCTGGATCTCAATAACCAACAAAGAATGACAACATTCACAAATATATGGAGATTAAATAACACACTCTTAAACAACTGGTGGGTCACAGAAGAACTTGCTAGAGAAATCAGTAGCTATCTGGAGATGAATAAAAATGAGAATGCAACTTATCAGTACTTATGGTATGTGGCAAAGTCTGTGCTGAGAGGGAAATTTATTGCCTTAAATGCCTATATTAAAAAACAAGAAAGAGCAAAAATTGAGGACTTAAGAGCAAACCTGGAGGAACTTGAGAAAGAAAAGCAAACTAACCCCAAAGCAAATGGGGGAAGAGAAATAACAAAGATTAAAGCAGAGATAAATGAATGGGAGAACAAAAGAACAATAGAAAGAATCAATAAAACCAAAAGCTGGTTCTTTGAGAAAATTAATAAAATCGATGGGCCACTATCAAGGCTGATAAAGATAAAGAGAAACTGCAAATAAACAAAATCAGAAATGAGAAGGGGTATGTTAACACAGACCCTGAAGAAATAAAAGAAATTATAAGAAGATATTATGGAAAGTATATGCCAACAAACTAGACAACTTAGATGAAATGGACAAATTCCTGGAGGCACACAAACAAGCTATACTGACTCAGGAAGAAATAGATCTCAATGAACCAATTACAAGTAAAGAGATTTAATCAGTCATCAAAAATCTTCCCACAAAGAAAAGCCCAGGGCCAGATGGCTTGACAGGGGAATTTTATCAAACATTCCAGAGAGAACTAACACCAATCCTGCTCAAACTTTTCCAAAAAATTGAAGAAAAAGGAACTCTACCTAATTCATTTTATGAAGCTAACATCATTATAATACCAAAACCAGGTAAAGATGTTATAAGAAAGGAAAACTGCAGGCCAATCTCCCTAATGAACATAGATGCAAAAATTCTCAATAAAATATTAGCAAATTGAATCTAACAGCACATTAAAACAGTTATACACCATGACCAAGCGGGGTTTATAACAGGAATGTGAGGATGGTTCAACACAAGAAAATCAATTAATGTAATACAGCACATTAGCAAATCGAAAGGGAAAAATCACATGATTGTCTCGATTGATGCTGAAAAAGCATTTGACAAATTTCAGCATCCTTTTCTGAAGGATAAAAAACACTCCAAAAGATAGGATTCAAAGGTAATTACCTCAACATGATACAGAGTATATATGAAAAACTGATAGCCAGCATCGTACTCAATGGAGAGAGACTGAAAGCCTTCCCCCTAAGATTATGTACAAGGCAAGGATGCCCACTGAAACTACTATTATTCAACATTGTGTTAGAAGTTCTGGCTAGAGCAATCAGGCAGGACAAAGAAATAAAAGGCATCCATATTGGAAAGGAAGAAGTAAAATTCTCATTATTTGCAGATAATATAATTCTATACTTGGAAGATCCTGAGAAATCTACAGCAAAGTTACTTGAGCTAATAAACAAATTCAGCAAGGTGGTGGAATATAAAATCAATGTGCAAAAATTAGTAACACTTCTATACACAAGCAATGAACTAGATAAGGAGTCAGTAAGGAAAAAAATTCCATTCAAAATAGCAATTAAAAGAATCAGATACTTAGGATTGAACTTAACTAGGGATGTAAAGGACTTGTACAAAGACACTACATAACATTGCTAAAAAAAAATCAAAGGAAACTAAATAGGTGGAAAGACATTCCCTGCTCATGAATAGGAATGCTAAATATAGTTAAAATGTCAATTCCCCCCAAACTGATCTATCAATTCAGCACAGTACCAATCAAAATTCCATTACCTACTTTGAAGATTTGGAAAAGCTAACTACCAAATTCATCTGGAGGGGAAAGAGACCCCAAATAGCTAAAAGCATCCTAAAAAAGAAGAACGAATTGGGAGGATTAACACTCTCTGACTTTAAAACCTATTATAAAGCCACAGTGGTCAAAACAGCATGGTACTGGCACAAAGACAGAAGCATTGATCAATGGAATCAAATGGAGAGTGCAGGAAAAGACCACCAAATCTATGTTCAACCAATTTTTAACAAGGCCCCTAAATCCTCTGAACTGGGACAAAATAGTCTTTTCAATAATTGGGCATGGAAGAACTGGATGTCAATAGCCAAGAAAATGAAAGAAGACCCCTATTTTACACCCTACACAAAAATTAACTCAAAATGGATCAAATACCTAAATATAAGAACTAGCACTATAAAGCTCCTAGAAGAAAATGTAGGAAAACATCTTCAAGACCTAGTACTACGAGGTAGCTTCTTAAATTTTATACCCAAAGCACAAGGAACAAAAGAAAAAATAGATAAATGGGAACTCCTCAAAATTAAATGCTTCTGCACCTCAAAAGACTTTGTCAAAAGGGTGAAGAGGCAGCGAACTCAATGGGAGAAAATATTTGAAAATCACATATCAGACAAGGGTTTGATTTCCTGTATATACAAAAAAATCAAACAACTCAGCAACAAAAGAACAAACAATTCAATTACAAAATAGGTTAAAAATATGAATAGGCATTTTTCTGAAGAGCAAATACAGATGGCTCAAAAACACATGAAGAAATGCTCATTTTCACTGACTATAAGGGAAATACAGTTCAAGACTACAATGAGATACCACCTCACACCTATAAAAATGGCTGTTATTAAACAAACAGGAAGCTATACATGTTGGAGAAGATGTGGAGAACCTGGGACACTTATGTACTGCTAGTGGGAATTTGTAACGTTGCAGCCACTATGGAAGACTGCTTGGAGGTTCCTTAGGAAACTAAATATCGAGCTGCCCTATGACTCAGCAATAGCACTACTTTATATATACCCAGAACAGCTGAAAGCAATAATACAAACAGACATTTGCACACCGATGTTCAAAGCAGCATTATTCACAATCGCCCAAAGATGCAGACAAACCAAATGCCCATCAGCAGATGAATGGATCAACAAAATGTGGTATACACATATAATGGAATATTATGCAGCAGTAAGACAAAATGACATCCTGAAGCACATGATAAGATGGATGAGCCTTGAAGACCTAATGCTGAGTGAAATTAGCCAGACCGAAAAAGACAGATACTGTATGATTCCACTTTATGGCCAGCATGAAGGTATAATCAGAGGCTTATAATACAGAATATAGTGGATTTAGAGAAACGTAAAAGCTAAAGATGGATGAACCGTTAGCTAATGAGGTTGAACGCCTCATTAAGGAGTAATGGAATAGATAGGAGCAAAGGTGATTCCCTAGTGGGTCTAGAAGTAATATTATCATATTGAAGATGAACAAGATTGAAATTGAGTTGTATAGACCTACGTGTCCCATTGACTCACACTAGAATTGTGAATGAGTTCTCATAAGAATTACTTTAAAGATATGATTCCTGTATAAAGAGTGTTTAAGTCCAGGGTACAGGGGGAAACTGCTATTGCACACTATGAGCTATGTTCAAAAGGAAACCATCAGCACTACCACAGCAACAGCAGAGGTAAATAATGGGGTGAGGGATAAGAGTTAAGAAGAGGTTTAGATTTCCTATTTGGTGATGGTGTGTTTATTGGGTTTCTGCCTCTTGGGAACAATGAAATTATCTAAAATTGAGACTGTTGATGGACTGTGGAATTTGGGCCCTCTACGTGTTGCTCGATGAATGCAGGTAGCTGAAGGATGCACCGACAGAGAAGTAGGTTGATGAACACAGTGTATAAGTGTCCCAGTTTCTCCACATCTTCTCCAACATGTGTAGTTTCCTGTTTGTTTAATAACAGCCATTTTTATAGGTGTGAGGTGGTATCTCATTGTAGTCTTGAACAGCATTTCCCTTATAGTCAGTGAAAATGAGCATTTCTTCATGTGCTTTTGAGCCATCTGTATTTGCTCTTCAGAAAAATGCCTATTCATATCTTTAACCCATTTTGTAATTGAATTGTTTGTTCTTTTGTTGCTGAGTTGTTTGATTCTTCGTATATACAGGAAATCAAGCCCTTGTCTGATATGTGATTTTCAAATATTTCCTCTTATTGAGTTGGCTGCCTCTTCACCCTTATGAATATACTTATAGTATACTTATGAATGAAGGTTGTGCTGCTACAAAAAGGAGCAATGTCTTGAAGCATGCAACGATGTGAATGAACATGTGGGACACTTGATGAGATTAAATAAGCCAGAAACAAAAAAAACAGCAATGATATGGTCACCTTTAGAAAACGCTTATAAGAAAACAGGGGCCTGGATTGTAAGCTTCCAGAGCAGACACACCAAGTCCAGATGGTGGCTATTATTTCTCGACTTTCAGAGGCTGTTTTATATCTATAACCTGATATTGAGAGATTAGAACGAAGTCAAACACGTTGGGGTTAAAGTAATTCAGAACATAGGGGTAAGGAAGACAGTGTCTATATTTTAAAACCACACATACTCTTTGAGACCAATGGAAGAAATGTTTATTTGATCTGGAACTGAAATTTTCTGTAGTGCATAATCTAATTCAACCTATTTGTATAGCTCATTTGAACTAACGAAGCACAGTATAAGAAAGGTCTTTAAATCCTGTATAGATTATTGAAATGCCTGGAAGCATCCTAGAGTATATTAAGCAGATAATCAAATAGCATTGGGAAAGTTCCCTGCAGAGGGGTTGGGGAGAAAGACTATGGAGCTATTAAACCTTACTGTCAGGGATTCCCCTGATACTGTGTCAAACTTTAGGGACACCCAAACCAATAGGCCATGCCCTTGATCAAGAAGCTGGCTCGTGTGAGGCTTGTGTAGATAGTGGAGAACTTAGACTAGTGACAGGCAGAGGAAAAATGAAGCCAACACATGCAAAGAAGCAAAAGCAAGAGATGGCAAGAATTCATCCAGCACTGAAATCCCTGATTCCAGTGGCACCTGAGATGAGCAGCATCCCTGCCCTCTAAGAGTTGGATGGTTTGCTTGTTCAGCCCTCCCTCCTTGGATTCTATGAGTCAGTACACATTCTTTTTTGTTTCAGGTACTTTGAGTTGGGTTTGCAGCGTGGCAATGAAAGAGTTTTGAAAAACTGTAGCAGCACTGCAAGGAGCAGCTACATACCATGGCAGCCAGTGATTCCAGAAGTGGCTCCACCTTGCACAGTACAGCCACCTAACCAGCCCCTTGACTAGACGAGATAACAACAACCTAGGCACAGAGAGATTTGTGCTTAAGGGGTTAAGAGCAGACATTTCCCCATTTCTGGTATAAATTGCATATAGCCTTATGCAATTTGCTTTACATCTCTGGGCCTCTGTGTTCACATCTATAAATGGAGATTTAACAGTCCTATCTCAGAATTTGTTGAGAGGATTAAATGATGTCATGAAAATAAATTCTTAGGACAGTACAAGACATTATTATTTGGTAAATATTAGCGCCCATTATTATCTTATATTTTCCAATGTCAGAATGGTGCTTGACATACAGTAGGCACTAGTAAATATTGCCCTAACTCTGTGGCTAACATTCTGTGACCTTAGGTAAAGCATTTTATTTTTTTGAACCTTGGTTTCCTTGTCTGTAAATGGTAATAATAACAATCCTTTTGGTAGGTAAATTTGAAAAATAGCATAATGTGTGTGAACAAGTTTCATGACCTCTAAAGCTCTACTTAACTATACAATATGAAAAATTAGAAAGATGCATCTGTTTGCTCTTTTCAAAGACAAATTATTAATATTTGAATACCTAAAAAGAAGTAACAAAAAATTGACTTCTACTATGTGCAATAGGTACCACTTGTCCTCAAAACGGAGCCTTTTCTCTACATTTGTAACAATAAAGTTATATTTTTTTTATTGAAAAAAATGTATGCTTTAAGAATTTTTATTTTTCTTGAATTAGCCCTTGTTTTGGCTTTCTAAACCTGCTGGAATGCAATATACCAGAAATGGATTGGTTTTTACAAAGGGGGTTTATTAAGTTACAAATTTACAGTCCCAAGGCCATGAATAAGTCCAAACTAAGGCATCCAGAGAAAAACACCTTGACTCTAAAGAAAGGTCAGTCATGCCCAGTGTTCCTCTATAACATGGGAAGGCACATGGTGATGTCTAACAGTCCTTCTCTCCTGGCTTCTGGTTTCAAACAGCTCTCTCAGGTCCTGTGGGCCCTTCTGGCATCCCTTGGATCTCTCCTCTGCATCTTCAAACATCTGTGTCTAGGCTCTGCTTTCCATATCAGCTCCGAGCTCTCTCTCTCCATGAGCTCTTTCAAGGACTCCAGTAAACTAAGACCCACCTTGAATAGGCAGGGTCACATCTCCATGGAAATAATCTAATCAAAGGACCCCACCCATAATAAGTGTGCACCACAAGATGGATGCAGACATGCAGAGCACAGCTTTTCTCAGGTATATAACAGTCTCAAACCAGCACAGCTCTCATATAAAAATTTTGCTTTCTTCTAATGAAGACTGTCCAAAAATCATGATACTATACCAAGACCAGCTTAGGAAAGCAGCAATTTTTAAATCACAGATCGAATCATGGTACAATGTTTAAAATATTAACCTGCATACAAGGAAAGGAGCCTCAGATCCAATAATCTGTTTTCTTAGCATGCTATCATGTGGTAAGTAGGAATTTTGAATTATATACTACATAAAACAATACAATTGCTTTGGGACCATTTCAATGAGAGTAGCACAGACTAAAAATCTATGGCTTTTTCTATTAAGCTTGCAGATTAGTTGAAAAAGACACTTAACAGAATAAATTCAAATTAAAAGAATAAAAAACATCAGACAAATTATGAAAATAGAAATGTGGCCTTACAACATCCCGCTTCTCTTTTAATTTAGAAGGTCATCATCCATTATCAGGCATACTCTACCTTCCCTCTCAACCTGAGAATTTGCAGGACAAGATTGACAAAGGTGGAGGGGGTTGACTGACCGCAACCATTTTCAAGCTTGCCCACACACCTGCTCACAGTGATATGGTTCCAAGGCTCTGGCAGACATAATGAACTGTTTTCCAGAAACCCTTTCCCTTGCTCCCTTGCTAACAAAACCTTGACTTTGTTCAGTTATGGTGCCTAGTCCTAGGGGATAATTCATGATTAGTTTCTGTCAGTCACAGAACTATTGTTTTCCTTTGACAGAGATATATTTTCTCAGATATCCTTGTTCTAGGGGTGGTGATGTGACCTAGTTCTGGCTAATGTGACGTGCAGAGAGTTGACTATGGGCTCTGGGAAAGAGTTCCCTCCCAGATAATCAGGGAAAAGCCTATGGGCACACTCCTTTGTCCTCCCCTTCTCTCTTCTTCTTTGAACACTGTTATGTGAGGATATGACGCTTGGAGCTGCTGCAGACCTTTATGTAACTGTGATGGGAAGAAAAGCCAATTAGAGAGACAGATGCAGTGGCTTGGCAATGTTGAATTGGTGACCCACTCCTGAAACTGCCTATCTTCTGTCTTCTTATTGCAGGAGTAATTAAATGACTCTATTGGCTAAATCACTGTTAGATAGTTTTGTTTTCGCTACTTGAAGGGAAAATTACCCTAGCTGATATGAGACTTTCTCTACCCTTCTTCTAATACTTGGTCTAATATGATGCTACTTATTTAGAGCCACAGGGTGTCAGAGCTGAAAGTCACTCTACGTCTTCTCTTGAAAGATGATAAAATAAGAAATTTAGAAGGGATGCTCCTTGTGTAAGATATTGAAGCTTGTATGGTACGAATGCTGATGGGAAAGGGAAGGGGTGCTTCAAACATATGAACTTTGATGTGATCGATTCTATCAAAATCATTTCTTAGGAGTAGGTTTCTCTGTGGGCAATGAATGAGAGTGCCGGGAACCTGAGGCGAAGGAGGTTATCTTTAAGAAGGAGAAATGTACAGAAAAGGGGATCTGGAGACTCCATGATTAATTTCTTCTTCAATTTTTCCTAAAGCGAGATGGGGAATAAATTTATCCACAAATGTCATGTAAGATGGAGGATGCACTTTGTCAAATTGCTTTCCAGAATTGTGCAATGAGCAATTTACCCCAGACAGGCATGAGAGTTCTGGTCTCACCATTCCTGATGCTGCCAGTCTCTACTCGGGACATCAGAGGTGTTGGCCATTGGCGAGGGGGAGGCCTCCGAGTTCATATAATCTCAAGGAAGGGATTTTTTTTCTTTAATCGAGCTAAAGTAAATAATATAAACAGTATCAACAAGCTGTTTCAAAAGCTGCAAATATTTTCTGGACTCTGTCCATCTGATTCTCCTGTGACTATGTAGATGTAATCTGAATGTTTACTTTATTTGTATTGCTTGTTTACAAGATTTTTCTTGGAATTTTGACAATTCCTTTCCTTATCTTCTCCAAGTTTTACAAAACCAAGATTATTTTGATCAGAAGGAGTATATTCTTTTAATTAATTATAAAGCAATGCATATTTATATCCCTGTCTGTCCTCTAATTATACATCACTAGTTCTATGTAACAAAGTTTTTCAAACATAGTAGATGCTCAATAAATACATGTGAAATGTATGAATGATGAAGTTCAGGAAACTTAGAAATACAGAAAAATGAATTTAAAAAACTATTTTCTATACATTTATTTTTAAACTGTCCAATTTTATTCCCAAAATATATTTTCTATATATATTTTAAATTGTTCATTTCCTTACTTATAAGAATGGAAGGCTATTGGGGTTGTTTCCTGTAAATGCCAATTTGGGAGGAAATTTTAACGACATTATTCTTTACTATAACTAGGTTCCTAAGGAACATAAGTAGCTTTTGCAAGTTTACGTACCTGCTGGAAACAAATCTGTGTCCTAATTGCCACTATAAATTTGCTACTCTGCTGTATAGTTCAATCTCAGGCATTTAGCACAGCTTTATAGTTTAACTATAACAACTTAAAAAGTTCTCTCTTGAAATATGTAACCAAAATCAGTAAATAATAAATGTGTCCTTTTATTTGCTATTACATGTGGTGAATGTGAGTCATGAGATTTTTCTTGGCTAAGGTAGCTCACTTGAAGAATAACTTATGTACTAATGTTGCCAAGCTTGTTTCAGGGCCTTTGGAATTGCATATGCAGCTGTGGAGGTATATTAGGAGAGTCTGTCGTTGACACTCCCTGGAAATGTACTCATGAGAAACACAATTTAGCAAATATGGTATTGATGCTCCTGCACTGATTCCAGATTGGGCATACATTCCATTCCTGCAAATCATCTTCTGAAGAGCCTTTGCTTTGGTCAAGCGCTGGGATTTTTACTAAGCCACACTAGGGGAAAATAATTTAGCTAGAACTTAGTTTTAAATTTCATTGGTAAGACCATTATAAAATTTTACTATAACTTTCCACAGGAAGCCACAAAGGGATACAACGGGATCTGAAATCGAATTACAGTCAGTTTCTGATCATGGGTACCTACATTATTTCTATACTGGCTTACCCTGGCCTTTGGAAAAATTGGCCTTGGGAGAAGCTGTGAAATAGGAATAGCTTATCTTAAATTCCAAGCTTACTATCTTAATCACACATTCAGCGAAATTACTAAGTATGTATTTGATGACACATCATTCTAGGCACAGGGGATACACAGACAACAAAGCAGAGTTCCTGTCCTCATGGGTCTTTGTTTAGTAGAAAGACACAATAATTTTTTTTTTTAAATATGGTACTAGGTAAATGATAAATGTTTTATGCAAAATAAATCAGGAAAAGGGATGAGAGCTCTCAAGAGAAAAAGACATATGAGCCGGAAAATGGATGAAATGAATGCATCAGCCTTGTGGCTAACTAGGGGAAGAGTGTTCCAAACAGAGGGAACAGCAAGTGTAAAGATCCTGAGGTAGGCATGAAATTGGCATGTGCGAGGAACTGCAAGGAAGCCAGTGTGACTACAGCAGAGTGAGCAAGAGGTCAAGTATGTAGAATGAAGTTAAGAGAGATAGTAGTTAAGAGAGATCAGGGGCTGGGTCACACAAGGTCTGGGATAGCCCAAGTTAGACTGGTAATAAATGCTGGTGATGAGACTGGAGGATTATTGCAAGAGAATGACAAAATCTAATTTGCCTTTTAAGAGGATCCTGTAGCTGCAGTTTGGGGACAAGACTATGTGGGGGTGGGTTGGAATAAAAAAATGGAAACAGGAGAAACAGTTATGGACTATTACAGGAATCCGGGCCAGAGCCAGTTGACCTGGACTAGAGATAGGATTTCTGAATGACCATGTATTGGGAATGAAAGAGAAAAATTAAGTATAACACTGGCTAAAGGTCTAATCCAGTGAGTAGTACTGTTTATTAAGACAGGAAAGACAAAAGAATTGGATTTGGGTAAGTGCGGATAAGCAATCAAGAGGTCAATTTTAGACATGTTAAGTGTGAAATCTTAGTTGGGAGAATCCCTCTACAGGCAGGTGCTTATTGTAGGCATGTGCTTGGGACACTGCTTGTCTTGATTTACTCGGCCACTTTAACAAAATACCACAAACTGGGTCAATTAGAACAAGAGAAATGTATTGTCTCATAGTTCTGGTGGCTAGAAGTCTGACCAAGGCATCAACAGGGCCATGCTCCCTATGAGACCTATAGGACAGGATCTTTCTTTGCCTCTTGTAGTTCCTGAGGTTTGCTGGCAATCTTTAGCATTCCTTGGCTTGCAGTTGCAGCATTTCAATCTGTCATCACATGACATTATTCCTTTTTCTGTTTGTCTCTGCGCCCAAACTTCCTATTCTTATAAGAACACCAGTCGTACTGGATTAGGGTCCACACGAATTTAGTTTGGCCTCATCTTAACTAATCACATTTTCAAAGACCTTATTTCCAAAAAGGTCACATTCACAGGACCAGAAGTTAGAACTTAAACATAATTGGGGGGTGGGGTGGGGTGGATTCAATTCAACCTACAACTCTTCTCCTATAAAAAAAAAAATCCCCTAGATCTCAAGAAGGAAAGTACTGTTAAAATTGTCATATGTCCTTGGTGGCCTGGGACATGTGGTAATTATTAGCTGCTGTCCCTGCTGCTGTGATAGGTGCTGGCGATTATTAGTGCTGCTTTTGTTGGTTTGCCAAGGCACTGTTGAGGTAAAAGACAGATGGTACGTGTGCTTAACATCTTGCAACAGTACAACATGCAGAAGAGATTGTGGTAAAGAGAGACAAAATGATTGTCAAGGAATTCTAAAACAAAAATGTTGAGACCAATTGTATGGTTTGGAAGCCTGGAATGAAAGTCCAACTGTATCAGTTTGAAACTGTTGTGTACCCTGGAAAAGTCATGTTCTTTAATCTTCATTCAATATTGCCTAGGTGAGAGCTTTTGATTAGGTAGTTTCCATGGAGATGTGTCTCCACTTATTCAAGGTGGAGTTGCTTATTGAAGTCCTTTAAGAGGGAACCAGTTTGGAAAAAAACTTCAGAGCTGACACAGACAGAGACCTTTGGAGAGGCAGAAAGAAAACATCCCCAGAAAGCTATTAAAATGAGAAGCTGGGAGAAAAAGTTAGCAGACATGGTCATGTGCCTTCCCAGCTGACAGAGAAACCCCCAAATCACCAGCTCTTTCTTGAATCAAGGTATTTTTTTCTGGATGCCTTAATTTGGACATTTTTATAGCCTTAGAAGATAAACTTGTAACTAATTATCTTTATAAAAGCCATTCCATTCTGTTATATTGCATTCTGGCAGCATTTAGTAAATCAAAACACCAACCCAGAAAGTACTGCACACTAGATTCTATCTTATTCATATTTAATAATTTGCACTTTGCTCATCCTGTTTAAATCTGTATGCAGCCACTAAGAACATTCCTGGGGTTAGAAGACCTGACTGAAGAAATGTACTTGGATATCCATGGTAAAACATTAACATCACCAAGTACAAACAGAAGTGCCCCTGGGAATAATAGGTCTTCAGCCACCTGCTGAATTTAAAGGAACAACAGATGAAGTTTTAGCAGAAGCAAAGAAAACATGAAATGAGTATGAGGAGTGTATCTGCCTTGATGAAGAGAGGTTGGCTGCTCACCAAGGAGGACCCCAAACCAGGGCTTGGACAACGTGAACAGATTATGGGAAAAATTGCTGTAACCATAGCCAAAAATGTGGCTAAGAAAAGATCTCCAATCAAGATTGATTTATATGATGATATTACTGCCTTTAAACGGAGGTGTTGTGTGGATACTGAAGTAGACCCATGATATTGTCAGCAAAGGGAGAAGATGGAGGACCAGAAGCACAAAAAAGAATGTTTCCATGAATATTTCTGCAATTCTTCAGTCTGTAGATGCAAAAGAAGAAGGGTGTGCTTCTGAACAGCAACCCTAATAGAGCACCTACAGATTGCACAAAAAAGGGTTTCAAAATTGACGTTATGGTACCTATGACTGATGTTATGGTGCCTACGACTGAAAGGGCACTGAAATATGTGACTGAAATATGAGCATCTGCCCACAAGACTCAAACTCCTGCAGCAAGCCAGTACTGAGACCGATTTCCCAGGTAAGACCTCCCCCAAACTGGAAGAAAGGATTTTGGATATTCATTATCATAATTCCAGCAGCAACTACCTCTTCAATATCCATGCTTAATGCAAAAGACCTTCTAAACCAACTGAAATCTGTTTTACCAGATGAAAAGAAGAAATAACACTGCCAATGAAAAAATGAAACTCTAATTCAGAGAAGAAAAGAACAGATGCAGCCAGAGGGCATTGCGATTAGTGTCAGTTTCTTATAGAGTGGTAGACTAGCCCCTTAAATGTATGCCTCAAGACAGGGCCAGGCTTGCGCTGTATTTGTACGTGGTCCTGCATGGCAGTTCAACGTTGCCCATGATTTTTGCTGGATGGCTTACCCATTGGCATATTTGCTAATGTTAAAGACTTTCATTTCAAGTATAATTAGGTTTTCCTGGATCCATATGTTCAGAAATGGGATGTCACAGTATGAGAATTCAGCTATCACAAATGTCATTTGGAGAGATGTGATTTCTTACAGTTCTGGGAAACACTGATAGGTACATGATAAAGCACAATTCCCACTTGAGATTCTGAATTATTTGTTTTCCCCTTTGTCTAGAAATTTGGATTAAGAAGCATGGTATACCTCGATCTGAAGGCCGAAACTCAAGCTTTATGAATTTACCAAGAACTTAAAACTGAAGAAGGTCACAAATTCATCTTTTATAAAATCTTATTTAATGCTTTGTGTTTCAAAGGGATGATGAAACACAAAGTATTTCTTTACAAGCAAATTTTTTTGGCTTTCATCTATATTAAAATATTTGCCTTCTAGTCTGTAATGGAGAATGTATATTTTTATAGAAATCTTTTCTCCATTGGTTAAATTAGCAATAGTACATATTGAATGCTTCTCAACCAGGTAATGTGCCTTGGATACAATTCCTGAATTCATCATCAGTATAAAATAATACACTCAGTATTCACATATATCTTTTATCTTATTGATTTTTTTTAATTAGAAAAGTTGTGGTTTACAGAACAATTACCCATTAAATACAGGATTTCCATATACCACCCTCCTAGAAAAATCTGGCTTGATGTGGAATATTTGTCACAATTGATGCTAGTTCATGTTTATAATCATACTATTAATAAAAGTCCATGGTTTAACTTAGGGTTCACTGTGTAATGTAGTTCAGTATCTTTATTATTATTATTTTATATTACAGTTCTGTATTGTAACTTCTCAGCTTCTTCTGCTGTTCTTCCCTGGATGCCGAGGAGCATTCTCCTGGCTCTCTAGTTTAAAAATAGCTGTTTCAGACAGTTCCTGCCTGTTTAATAGCTGTTTGGTAGGAGAACTCAGTTCTGGAGTTCCCTACTCTGCCATCTTCCCTAGAAGTCCCAGGATCCTATCATTGATTTACAAGGTTCTGATAAACAAAATCCAAAATGATGCTATTTTCTTCCATGAGATTCTTCTTTTCTCGCTCTGCCTCTCCAACTCAAAAGAATTTTGTCTACACAATTGCATAAGCCTGTTTTTCTTTTAGTCTCTTTATCACACTAAAGTTCTTAAAGTTTGTACCAAGTTATCATTCAGCTTTAAGATAGGCTTCAGGCCAGTGATATTCATGTAAAACCTGTTTCCAAAAAGGATTACAGTTCCATAATCCTTCAATCCAATTCTGAAATCCAGAAAGCTCAAAATAAATGTTTTTTTTTTTGTGGCAACATCTGTCCTGAATTGAAACGAAGTTCTTCATAGTCTTCATTCATTGTACTTTATATGACTACTTTTACATTTTCTGTAAAATATTATGTGAGATGCTGTCACATATCCAAATGGGTGAATTATGTTATATGTGGCCTATGTACTTATTACTCTCTAACATTGCAGAAATCGTGAATACTGAAGGGCCTTAGATAAGGAACGTGGACCTGTTTGATTTTTTTTTTTTTTCTTGAATGAGGACAAAAAGATTAATTCAGGACTGGAATTCCTGACCTTATCTACTCAGTGGTTGAGGTGATATTTTGGTTGTGGGCCCCTTCCTGACCATCTACACATTTCCCCATGAATGCAGTGATCCACTCAATAAACGGGTGATATTATCTTTTCTTCTTGCCCATTTCTCTGCCAGCTGAGTTTCTGCTTCGTAGCAGGCACGTGAGACCTTTTCCAAGTCTCTCAGATCTGGGATCCTCTCAGTCCCTAGGCAGCCACTATTGCCTCAGTATGAATCAAATCTCTCCTGGACAGTGGCAGCAGAAGTAGCCCAGAAAAAGACAGTGGTTGGAAGCAGGGCGTGAAGGAGCAACTGTCTATCAACAATAGACAGAGCTACACCAGGGACAATAAGGAAGCGGGAGTAAATGGACCACATGGCCATAGCTGGGGGCTCTTGATTTCAGTACTACAATCCAGGCTGGCAGGTCTTTGATTCTCTTGATAAGTACTTGCCCAATTGTCCACATTGTGTGGGAACAAATAAAAATGGAGCTTCTGTGACAAGTATTAACTTTTTCTCTTTAGGTCATATAATAGATTATTCATTAGCCATAAAAGTTCACATGGAACAAATATTTCCAATATTATTTGTATTTTATTCCCATATGAATTATCACTTTCATTTCTTTTTTGTCTGAAATGACCTAGAGAAAGTAGTGGGGAGGACATCAGTGACCTCCAACCAAGAACTTTTTAAGATGAAAAATTTGCTTTGGTAAAACAATAAAGACTAATTTCAAACAAAAATCCTAACTAATGGTGTGTTACAGATCAGCACCCAGAAGAAACAGATATGACAATTATGTCTTCTTAATTATTTGTATTGTCTCCATTTTCTCTACTTTCCCTTTGTGAACTATTGCTGCTTTTTTCTGCTCTGTTAGCTTTCAACTTTCCCTTGCCCACTGCCTTCCCATAGGGATTTTGGCTCTTGACATCAGCTTCAATGATTGGTCTTGGATATTTGATTGGCAATGAGGAATGGACTAAGTTTCTTTACATCATTGTTTATGCTTTACCTTCTGGTTTTACTTCCAACATCAAACGAAATGAGAGCTTGCTAGTTCTAGAGAAGAAATAGGAGATTTCTTTATCTCTCACAGCAAAGTAATAAATGAGAACCTCTGAAGTGTTGGCTTCAGTTCAGGGTACCACATTTAAAAATGACAAAAGGTTGGTGGCAAGAAAAGCTCTTAGGATGCTTGATGGGTTGCAAAATAAATATCTAAAGGACTTTGCAAACTTTGAAGTCTCTTGTTTCATGCAGTTACCACAATCTAGAATATTGACCCATTTTTCTCCTCATCCTTCAAAATGGAGTAAAAATACTACCTACTTTGTCAAGTTTCCCCTAATTCTCACTCACCACCCTAAGTGAAAATCAGTAGCTAAGACCTCTATGCTTGCACAAAACCTTGTGTCATTGCTGAGTACTTGTTTTACAGTCAGGCCTAACTTGTCCAGTCCCCCAAGCTGGTGTTTCCTCAGGGAAGAGACAATCTCTTATTCATTTTTCCATATTCTAGTACCAATCACAGTGACTTGCACAAAGTACCATTTTATTTATGTGTACTGAACGAAACTAGAGATGTTTGTTTAACCTGGAGAAAATAAGACTTAGGGGGAACATGAGAGCAAATTCAAATATATGAATCTGTCATTTAGAGAAGAGAGAACACAAAAGGCAATATTTGGATCAAAGTTGAAAATTAAAGATAGGGAGATCTTAAAGTGATATTTTATTAACAGAAAGACACCAAACTGGAAGAGACCACTTCAAAAAATCATGAGAAGAAAATAAGGAACCATTCTAAAAATAGAAGGGACATGTTAAAGTGACATAGGAGCCAGTTTGACAGGGCTCACATTGGTCAAACCTCGGGCAGTTTATATATCACCATTAATATTGAGAGTAAAGGAATATAACCCATTGAATAAAAGGAATCCATGAGTTCATAATGATAGAAAAATGACAATAACAACACCAAAAAAACAAGGCCGGAGAGAATAGGAAAAGTTCCTTACAAAAGCATTTCAACTAATAAATGTAGAAAAATCACCACTTTGCAACAATCATAATAATAATCTATTGAGGTAAGAATAATCGGTGGGTGTTAAAACCAATTGAGAAAAGAATTAAAAAGAAAGTATTGGTCCACAAATTATCTATTGATTTCCAAAAGGGAAAGATGTACCTTATGGTAGAGAAATCTGATGGATACAACTCAACCACTCACACATAACATCACCAATACTGGGAAAAACTGACACCCTGATACGATGCTGCAAAGGACAGACAGATACTGGCCAAGCATGCACTATCTAAACAGAAATCTTGGAGAGACAATCAGGGACAAACTGAGGGACATTCTATAGAACAATGGGCCTCAAATCTTCAGAATACCCATAATGTGAAAGACAAAGAAAGGCTGTGAAATGTTCCAATTTGAAGGAAACTAAAGAACCTGGCAACTGAATGCACATGTGATCCTGGATAGGATCTTGCATTGGAAAATAATTGCTCCATAGCACAGTTTGGGGACAATTGGTCTCATTTGAATATGGATTCTATATTAGATAATAATGTATCACAATTTTCATAATTTTGATAATTGCACTAGGGCTGAGAGAAAGTTATTTTAGAAAATACACTAAAAAATTCAGGGTTGGGATCACCTCTCAAATTACTTTCAAATAGTTCAGAAAAAAATATATACATATAAAGAAGAATAGAAATTTAGACACATGTACACACATATACATGGAAATTAGTTGTAATAATAATGCTAGCTTTTTTTTGTAGGTCTGAATTTTTTCCGGAATAAAATGTTTAATTTTAAAAATATCGCGAGGTCTCTTACTAGAGATGGTCAAGCAGACTAGATGACGTTCTGGGCGCGAAGGGATCTTTGTTTGGTTTAGAAGGCTGGACTAGATAATTCTGCGTGCTCTTTGACCCTTCAATTGTATGGTTTTTATCTTTTCCAGCTGCCTCCTCCCAACTTCTGTTTTTCTTCTCTCTTCATCTCCCCAGAAGCCTCTTCCCTTACTTTTACCCCTTTGTCAAGAGCTGACTGAGCTGAGAGCACAGAGCTGAGCTTGCAGATGTCAAAGGAGCTGCTGATGAACACAACAAGCCTGAATGAACGCAATATTGAACGAAGCCTCTAATCACTTCCTGTGACGGCGTAAGCAAGAGGTTAACCCAGACGAAGAAGCGCTTGCTCTTCCCGGTTCCATTTCCACCCTCGCCATGAAAGGGCACCAACAGGTCTTTCCACAGAGGTGGGGGACAGACATCTCACTGCCAAGGTAGCTCTGAACAGAAGGCCCTTGTAGTTTCATGGACCCAGGGCGCTGGGAAGGAGGAAGGAAGGGGAACCAGGAGTGGAAAAGCACTGAATAATGAATCAGAAAGTGGAGAAAAGTATCTTCAAGATTTCCCCTTTCTTCCCCCAATAAGGAGGTCTCAGCAGACGCAACTGAGGAAGACCTTGGGTTAGGAATACACGTTCTGCAAGAGCTTGACCAGCTTGCAGGGGAGCGGGGTGCAGGAAGGGAGAAGGGAGAGGGCAGGGGACCTGAGTCCATGACTGCAGCTCCCTTCAGAGACTGCAGTGCAGGGTTGTGCACCAAGCCTGTTTGGGGAGGGCAGCTTTCCCCGGTGAGGGCTGCCAGTTAAAGCCCCTGGGTCGGAAAAAATCATGCATAGGATTTTGTCCAGGAGCTGGACTCCTCACCCTTGTGTTCAGGGCCTGGCATTTGATAGAAGGTCCTCCCACCTCACCAACTGCATAATGCTACCGCTATCTAAGAAGAAGCCCAAAGGACAGGTTAAAAAACACGATATTATATTATATGTTATTCTTATTGCAAGTTTTGTAGTTACCAAGATTGCTGTTTAGACTACATTAGAATCACAGGCATCCTGATGCCCAACCTCTGAATGATTTGGGTTTTATCACAGAACAGAGCATCAGCATTGTGTCATCCCCTCCCCTTCTCTGATATATAGCCTCATTATGGTCGAGGAGAAGAAATTTAAATATCAGGGCTGAGATCTTGAGCAATCGTGTCATTTATATTGATCGCCTAATGAAAATTTATGGCATTTAACAGTGAAGAGATCAGTTGACATCGGGATGTTGGCTTCTGCAGCTGTGCTTCTGCCATTTCCAGGAAAGCCTGTCACCATACTTGCCCTTATGGTACATTTTAAGAATCTCCTAATTTCAGAGAGCACTAGGACTGGAGAAGGGCTGGGGACTTGAGTTCTGCAACTTTACTATCAGGTAATAGGAATAAAATTTAGATACAAGTAAGCACTTTGAGAACCCAATGAGCTGGAACGTAGAGTCCCCAGTAAAGGGAGAATGGGCACTTTACTTTATCCATTTGGGTAGATTATGCCTGTGATGTTTTCCTGGTGTCCTGCAGGTATGATATTTAATAGCAACTATATAAACTTCGAATAGGGAGGATAAATATGAGCATAGAAATAGTCACACAGTGATGAACAGTCAACACCTTTAAAAAAAAAAGCAGAGGAGTGGATCACATATTTGAAATGGGTGAAAATTGTGTCAGCTAAAGCACCTAGTTTTTAGTCATGAGAGGAAATAAAACTCCCGAGAAGCCATGGCGACTGTCTGACAGGGTGGGTGCGGACACCGATCCTGGCGACTACAGCCTGGCAATGAGTTTAGGAGTTTGACATGACATTGCTTGTTAAAAAAGAAACTTTCTTTCTCTTTGAAAATTAATCAAGAGGATGGGAAGGAAAAATGAAACACCTGCCCCAAATTCCCCACCCCATTATTTTGCAGAGTCCTTTGAGCTCTCAGCACATAAAAAGCCTGTGTAGACATGTCACCTTCTCAGAACGGCCCTCCCTGACTTTCTTATCAAAAATGGCACACACCCCGTGTCGCCCTGTAGCCACCCACTCTGCTTTGCTCTACTTTGCAGAGTGTATTCCTGCCTGAGGACAGCGGGCTGGCAGAGTGGGAAGGCGTACAAGTTGCCACTTCCCAGCTATGGGACCTTGGACAAAGTACATAACTTTTCTGCACCTCTGTTTCCTCTTCTGAAGAATGGGGATTTCAATAGTCCTCCTAGGACTGTTGTGAGTATCAAAGGAGTTAATATTTATAAAGTCCTTGGAGATGGGCTTGGCACATAGTCATATCACTGTGCAACTGAGCAGGTTGCGAAACGAAGCAGGTAAGCAAAATATGTTTGTTAACCTGTCTCCTCCATTGGAATATGAACTCCACAAGGGAGGGCCTCACTTTGCACTCTGTTGTATCCTCAGTGCTGAAGATGGTACTTGACACAGAGTATGGCTCTCAATAGATACTTCCTGAAGGCATGGTTGTTGGAACCATAGGCTTCTTCTGTGAAGTTGTCCCTAGTTTCACTCTATTGTTTCTCTTCCTTCTCATTTGAATGACCTTCTTTGGGTGTTTTGGCTTGTGCATTTGCTCGAAGACTCACTGAAAAGTTTTATGCCCAAAAATTCTCTGGGAATCTAATGTCATGAACACAAGTATTAATTTATTGAGATCTTACAGTTTAAATCCTTTATTTCCCCCTGACCCAAATATACTATCTTAAAGCAAATACTCAGCATATATTTTAACTGTAAAATACTGAGATGCTGTTTACAGAAGTACCCTAGGCTTGGCCATGAAGCATGTAGGCCAGTGGGGAACAAAAGTAAGATGGGAACAGACAAGGTTCCAACAATCAGGAACCAACTGGACCATCCTGTCTGCCTTGGAAGGGGTGGCCCACCATTCAAATCTTGGAATGAAAGGGTTCAAGCCAAGATGGCAGCTTTATGCAAAGGTCTTCTCTGGTAAACAGAGAACCACAAATGGACAGTGCAGACGCGGTTATAGCTGTGGTCAGGTGGGGGTCCTGTTCTCATGAAAAGGACCAGTAGGGAGATGCCATTTGAATTGAAGCAGGATAGTCAGCAACTGAGTTGCAGAGGAAGGGTACACCTTCAAGGGAGAGGGGGGTCTGGCCAAGAATTAGCATGTCATCCAGCCCTGGACATGTGGACTGCATTTTAGAACAAAGTCCAGACCCAGAAAAAAACTGTATAACGATTCAGAGGTCAGAGCATAGTTCCTGAGGTCACAAAAGCAGCCAGGGTTCTAGCCCTCGGCTCTGAAATGCCTCCTTTAACCCCTTGGTGTCAGTCTTTTCTCATTCCTTGGGATGGATTCTCATTTGCATCTGGGAAACCACATCCTCCAATTCTGGATTTTGTTTCTCAATACTTCCTTAGTACCCTCTTCCTTTCCATTTTCTCTGTTCTCTCTTTTTGAATAAGTCTACCTCCTGATTTCAGCCTCTAACTTCTTTTATTATTATTATTTCTCTTCTGTTTTTCTACTTTCTATCTCTTAGGAGTCTTTTGTCTTACTTCCTGGGCTAGTTCCTTAAATTTATCTTCTGGCAATGTTATGACTACTTAAATTTCAGCTTTCAAATTTTAATTTCCAAGAGACTTCCAGTTCTTAATTCATGAATATAATGTATGTTCTTGTCTCTCTCTGAGGATTTAATTATGTTTGGGGCTATTATTTTCTTCTGCTCTCTGTTTATTCGTTTCTGCCCATTTCTCAGCTGTTGTTACCAATATAAGAATGAGGCACTGGAGAGCTGAGTAAAAGCTCTCTGTGCTGGACTGGCCCGTTTCCTGGTTAATGTTGTGTGTGCTTATTGGCAGAGTTAGCCATTCTGTTGAGTGACCCTCAAATATTGGTGTCTATAGTTCTGTTCTCCTGCCCTAATATGTTTCTTCAGAGAGGAGGAGTCCTTTGCCAGTGTTCTGGAAAGATAATTTAGGCCAGGTTTGTGGTAGGGGGTCTCACCACTTGGTGTGTAAAATTTCACTGAATCCCTCTGCTTTCAGTCTCTAATTCCTTCACCACCTCACCCCACCTGGTGTTTCTGAGTCTGTTCTTTCTTTGGGAATTTCAGAAAGTTAACCAAATCTTTCCAGCAAATTCTAAAGTTCACAAGGATTAACCTACTGAGTGGTTTAATTTGAAAATCAGACTTTAAGAATCCTTTTGATGATAATGACTATAAAAGGTTATAAAGTTATAAAGCATATCAGGTACCTCTTTCTAATATAGAGAAAAAGTCACCTTCCACCATCACCCTCTTTTGCCTTCTTTTCTGAATATTGCTAAGCAATAATCTATTTCCTAGAAAAATCCAGATCATGTTGTCATATTGTTTAGCTCAACAGTGGTTATAAAAAGCATGTATGGTGACAGCTATTATGGGTTTCTCCACTGTATAAGAAGGCAAGACCACTGCAGTTTGGGGGACTTGACGCCATCTCTCCCACCCTCTCTTTCTGCTCTTAATAGCCATCTGCTATAAAGTGTGAATGGGTGCACATATTTCTACAAAACTCTCAAATAGTTTGCCTCCCTGGCCACAGCTGTGGTCCCAACTGAAATGAAACAGCCCATAAAGCTGTGGGGGAGAGGAAAGATGAAAGGGTTCCTTTTCCCTCCCTGCCCTAGATTCTGTGGACTCCTGGAGCAGAAGATGTGGGTGATCATTATCAACTATTTTAGTCGATATAAGTAAAATAATTTATTAACAAGCACATGAAAGGAGTGGCTACTCATTTCTGGACTTAGCAGTACATCTGACAAAACAGAATAGGCAAGGTGATTTAGAAGGAAGAACACTAAACTGAGCAGGATCTGGGCCTTCCTTAAATAGACAGATGAATTTGGCTTAAGGCCAAACAAACAAATCCTGCTCTGTTCCTCCTTTGGCAGTGACTTTTCCTAAGGGGCAAGGAATCAGATTT
This sequence comes from Tamandua tetradactyla, assembly GCF_023851605.1. Classification (NCBI taxonomy): domain Eukaryota; kingdom Metazoa; phylum Chordata; class Mammalia; order Pilosa; family Myrmecophagidae; genus Tamandua; species Tamandua tetradactyla. Next base: position 136,359,403 of record NC_135331.1, read on the forward strand.
CTGGTCAACCAAGATTATGGAGTAAGATATCTCCAGGTGTCATTCCATCACAGAATCTTTGAATAACTAGCAAAAACTGGCAAATCAGCTTCCTGGAAACTCTGGAAAACATCTAAAAGGGTGCAGTAACTGGGCCAAATCAAGGAAACACAACTTTTAAAAATGATAGGAGAAGCTGTTGTGCCCTTACTGGAGAACAGAGATAAAAAAAATAGAAAATAGAAAAACAATAGAGAGAGAAGGACTTAGTGCCAGCCCCTATAGTAGAGAACGCTGTGGAGCTTTGGTGAGGGCGCTCAGCTGAGATCACATCTCATTTACCAGTGAAATTTCTGCACAAGAAAATCAAGAAGCAGAATCTGAAATTGTGGCGCCAAAACCTAAGGCTACAAGACTCATAACTCTGTAAGGATAGAGATGTGCTATTTTGAAGGCACCTCAGATGTGAGTCTACCAGAAATCCAAAATGGAGATAATACAGAAGAAATCGTAGATGCTTGGCTCAGGAAGGCCAATGATATTCCAGGTTTCCCTCTCAGCTGGGAAGGCACATGGCTACTCCATTAGCTTTCAGGTTTCTTCAACTGCTTCCCCAGGGGCATTTTCTTTATGCATCTCCAAAGGTCTCTGGTTCTGTGGGCTCTAAAGCTCTTTCCAAAACGGTTCCCTCTTAAAGGGCTCCAGTAAATGACACCATCTTGAACTGGTGGAGACACATCTCCATATAAATCATCTAATCAAAACTTACTATCCACAATTGGGTGAGTTGCATCTCCACGGAAGCAATAAAAAAGATCCCACCCAGCAATACTGAATGAGGATTAAAAGATATGACTTTTGGGGGATACACAACAGATTCCAACTGGCACATTCCTGAAGAAGCAGAAAATAATGTGGAGAATCCAGGTAATGAAGATGATGATAAAGTGCCCAGCTTGCCCCTGGGATTGACAGGACTTTTGAGAACATTTCATTTGCATTCCTAACTAATTTTGTCAATGAAGACAACCTTGAAGGAGATAAAAGGAATGGGCTTTACAAACATGACTGAAATTTAGCATAAAAGCATCAGAGCACTTCTAGAAGGCAGAGCTCTTCTAGCAGCTACAAAACAAGCAGTGACAAAACCTGGCATTTCTCACCCCTGCTGTTGAACTCATTGGTAAGTTAAAATGCATGCCCATAAATGGAACAGGAGTCCTTGTTCTCTCACCTACTAGGCAACTGGTCTTGCGACTTTTGTTGTACTTAAGAATCTAATGACTCACCACATCCACACAAGTGGGTTGATAACATGCAACAGTCACAGATCTGTTGAAGCACAGAAACTTGCTAATGGGATCAACATCATTGTGGCCACACCAGGTTGACACTTGGACCATATGCAGAATACCCCAGGGTTTATGTATAAAAACCTACACTGTGTGGTTATTGATGGGCTGATTGTATCTTGGATGTTCGTTTTGAAAAGGAATTAAAACAAATTATTAAAACACCTATCAATATGCACACAGACCATGCTCTTTTCTGCCACACAAACTTAAAAAGTTGAAGACCTGGCAAGAATTGCTCTGAAAAAGAAGCCATACATGTTGGTGTTGGTGATGATAAAACAAATGCAACAGTGGATGGTCTTGAACAGGGATACAGTATTTGTCCCTCTGAAAAGAAATTCCTTCTGCTCTTTAGATTTCTTAAGAAGAACTGAAAGAAGAAAATGATGATGTTCTTTTCATCCTATAAGTCTGTGAAATACCACTGCAAATTGCTGAAATACATTGATTTGCTTGGTCATTCATGGAAGGCAGAAGCAACATAAGCAGCAAACTTCTTCTTCCAGTTCTGCCATGTAGATTCAGGAATACTGTTATGTTCAGACATGGTAACTCAAGGGCTGGATGATAGTGAATTGGTCAGTATTACCCTCCAGATGCCTGAGGCCTAAATGGGAGAGGACATACCTCACTCATTTTGCCCCCAGAACTACTCTTCCTTTATTACTTGAAGCAATCCAAGGTTCCATGAAGTGAAGTGAGTTTTCCTGATCCAAAATTTCTGACATTCAGTTTCATCCTGAAAAATTGATCGAAAAAACTACCTTCCTTCGTAAGTCAGCCCAAGGAGCATGAAGGTCATAGATTCAAGAATAATTCCCATTCTCTGAAACAAATCTAACTTAAATTTGTCTCAGGTTGCTCTGTCATTTGGTTTCAAGGTGTTTCCTTTCATTGATCTGAATGTGAACAGCAACAATGGCAAATATAAAGAGAGGAGGTAGAGATTTGGCTACCAGAAAGTCAAGAAAATCTAGAAGTCCAAAATCTTCAAAAACATTAACAAGAAATCATCCTACAGTAAGTAGTTCTCTCACTGAAAATACACCTTCTTTTCATCCTGAATAACTTTGTCCCGAAATGTGTTTTTTTACCCCTTGCTCTAACAAAGGCACTTATTTCTATGATTTGGACTGGTTTAATAAGAGTATTAATTAACTTAGGTTGTAAGCACTGAGCACTCTTTATTTCCGGTAATCTCCTTCTTATTTGGGGGGCATAAAATAGTTTAATTTTTCTTTTTTTTTTTTTTTTTTTTATTAACGGAAAGAAAAAAAAGAAATTAACACAACATTTAGAAATCATACCATTCTACATATGTACTCAGTAATTCTTAACATCATCACATAGATGCATGATCATTGTTTCTTAGTACATTTGCATCAGTTTAGAGGAACTAGCAACACAACAGAAAAAGATATAAAATGTTAATATAAAGAAAAGAAATAAAAGTAGTAGTAATAGTAAAAAACAACAACAAACAAACCAACAAGCAAACAAAAACAAAAAAAAACCCTATAGCTCAGATGCAGCTTCATTCAGTATTTTAACATGATTACTTTACAATTAGGTATTATTGTGCTGTCCATTTTTGAGTTTTTGTATCTAGTCCTGTTGCACAATCTGTATCCCTTCAGCTTCAATTACCCATTGTCTTACCCTGTTTCTAACTCCTGCTGAACTCTGTTACCAATGACATATTTCAAGTTTATTCTCGAATGTCCGTTCACAACAGTGGGACCATACAGTATTTGTCCTTTAGTTTTTGGCTGGATTCACTCAGCATAATATTCTCTAGGTCCATCCATGTTATTACATGGTTCACAAGTTTATCTTGTCTTAAAGCTGCATAATATTCCATCGTATGTATATACCACAGTTTGTTTAGCCACTCCTCTGTTGATGGAGATTTTGGCTGTTTCCATCTCTTTGCAATTGTAAATAACGCTGCTATAAACATTGGTGTGCAAATGTCCGTTTGTGTCTTTGCCCTTAAGTCCTTTGAGTAGATACCTAGCAATGGTATTGCTGGGTCGTATGGCAATTCTATATTCAGCTTTTTGAGGAACCGCCAAACTGCCTTCCACAGTGGTTGCACCCTTTGACATTCCCACCAACAGTGAATAAGTGTGCCTCTTTCTCCGCATCCTCTCCAGCACTTGTCGTTTTCTGTTTTGTTGATAATGGCCATTCTGGTGGGTGTGAGATGATATCTCATTGTGGTTTTGATTTGCATTTCTCTAATGGCCAGGGACATTGAGCATCTCTTCATGTGCCTCTTGGCCATCCGTATTTCTTCTTCTGGTAGGTGTCTGTTTAAGTCTTTTTCCCATTTTGTAATTGGGTTGGCTGTCTTTTTGTTGTTGAGTTGAATAATCTCTTTATAAATTCTGGATACTAGACCCTTATCTGATATGTCATTTCCAAATATTGTCTCCCATTGTGTAGGCTGTCTTTCTACTTTCTTGATGAAGTTCTCTGATGCACAAAAGTGTTTAATTTTGAGAAGCTCCCATTTATTTATTTCCTTCTTCAGTGTTCTTGCTTTAGGTTTAAGGTCCATAAAACCACCTCCAGTTGTAAGATCCATAAGATATCTCCCAACATTTTCCTCTAACTGTTTTATGGTCTTAGACCTAATGTTTAGATCTTTGATCCATTTTGAGTTAACTTTTGTATAGGGTGTGAGAGATGGGTCTTCTTTCATTCTTTTGCATATGGATATCCAGTTCTCTAGGCACCATTTATTGAAGAGACTGTTCTGTCCCAGGTGAGTTGGCTTGACAGTTTAATTTTTCTTGACTGCTCAAGGTCAAAATGAGGAATATTTTGATCTTTGTTGTGAAGATACAATATTTTAATTAAAAAAAATTTCCCTCCAAATTTACTCATTGTTGTTAGGAGAATTCTTCCTGTACCTTTCTTTCCTGGTGCCTGAAAATTTTTGTGTCAAAGATGGTTTTACTACCTCGCTGTAAAAAGCAGGTGAGAGGATGTATTGGAGAGGTAATGAAGTAAATAGTCTTGATTTATTTTTTGGTTTTGGTTGTCTCTTGGTTTTTTTTTTTGCATGGACAGGAACCATGACTCAAACCCAGGTCTCCAGAATGGCAGGTGAGAACTCTGCCTGCTCAGCCACCGCGGCCTGCCCTGTCTCTAAGATTTTGACGATAGTTCTTGATCCTTTCCGGAAATGTTGCAGTACAAAAAGATAGAGAGATTTTGGAAATACCTTAGAAATATCTTAGGTTAAAGATGGTGTCATTTGTTTATATATGGCTGATTTTTAAACAATGTGTGTTTGGTTTTTTTTTTTTTTGCATGGGCAGGCACCAGGAATCAAACCAGGTCTCTGACATGACAGGCAAGAACTCTACCTGCTGAGATACTGTGGCCCGCCCTGTGTCTTTGTTTTAAATCAAGAAATACGTATTTTGTCTATGCTATTTGAATAAAGTGCTCCTTGCAGTCTTAACGTTTGGGGAGACAAATCTGGGCTTTTCAGCCTCATTTACACCAGTAGAGGTGTAATCTGCTGTTCTGTATTTGGTAACTTCACAAAGACCCTTTTTAAAAAAAAAAAAAACAAAGAGTAGGACACTCCTCATTCAAATTGTAAACTTCAAGGTGGTTTGGATTTTGGTATACTCTTTCCACTCTGTGAATATTTAAATGCAGGATCAACTACCAATCAACTCATAGCAAGGCCATCAAATGGTAATCGTTCAGTGAATGTTCATGTTAGTTTTTTCGTGAAAAAAATTGTCTCTTCCAGAATCCATGAAACAGAAATAAAAAATGAAAATGAAGGAAGGTCAGAGAAAATCAGCAAGGCTAGTGGTTTAGATGGGTTTTCATTTAAGGATCACTTGATATCTAGTGTGTTCCGTGTGTTACGAGAGTTCTATGTCATAGCAATTGGAAACCAAAGTTGCTAGCATCATTTTGCTATTATGCCAGTTAACGTTCACGGAGTCCCCTGAAATGTAAGTATACTGAGAATGTCAAGTATAGGGCAAACAGTCTCATAAGTAGCATTCCAACAAGAAAAGAAGATAACAAATCTGCACCAGTTCTGCATCTGGGCTTGACCCCAGGCATCAAGATGGACATGTCCTGCTGGGGTTAAGACTTTGGCTGCTGGGCTTCGAACTCCTGGCATTTAATAATTTTCCCTCTAGGAGCTTGTTTTTTGTTTCTTTGTTTCAGAAATATTCATGTTTCAAAAAATACACAAAAGCAAAAAGAAGAATATTTAACCACTGAACAGAACTAAGTATCATTGATATTTTGGTATATAACTGTCTTATTATCAACAATGAACAAACATACAAACATTCTTGACATGGTTACAGTCAGTGGCTCACAATATCATCACATAGTTGTGTATTCATCACTATGATAATTTTTTGTGAACATTTGCATCTCTCCAATAAAAGAAAGAAAAAACTCATACATTCCATACCCCTTACCACTCCCTTTCATTGACCACTAGTATTTCAAAGGGAAACCTTTCTTTCCCCTATTATTTATTTCTTATCCATTATTTTTTATTCATCTACCCATACTTACATAAAAGGAGCATCAGACACAAGGTTTTTACTATCACACAGTCACATTGCGAAAGCTCTATATATTATACAATCATCTTCAAGAAACATAGCTACTGGAACACAGCTCTACATTTTCAGGCACTTCCCTCTAGCCTCTCCATTACACCTTAACTAAAAAGGTATGTTAATATGTAAGAATAAGCTCCAGGATAACCTGTCGACTCTGTTTGGGATCTCTCAGCCATTGACACTTTATTTTGTCTCATTTTGCTCTTCTCCCTTTTGGTTGAGAAGGTTTTCTCAATCCCTTAATGCTGAGTCCCAGCTCATTCTAGGATTTCTGTCCCACGTTACCAGGAAGGACCTCACCCTTGGGAGTCATGTCACACATAAAGAGGGGGACGGCAGTGAGTTTGCTTATTGTGTTGGTTGTCTGAGCAACAAAAGAGGTCTGGAGGTGATTCTTAGGTTAATTTTAAATAGGCTTAGCCTATCCTTTGCAGGGATCAGTTTCATAGGGACAAACTTCAAGATGGAGGGCTCAGCCTATTGATTTGGTTCTTGATAAATGGGATGGCATCAAAATTTAAAACTTTAACACATCAAAGTTTAAAACTTTTACACATCAAAGGACTTCATCATGAAAGTAAAAAGACAACTTACAAAAAGGGAGGCAATATTTCAAAACACATATCTAATAAGGGTTTAATAACCAGAAATATAAAGAACTCCTACTAGTGAACAACGAAAAGACAAACAACCCAATTTAAAAATGTGCAAAAGTGTTGAATAGACACATCTCCAAAATGTACAAATGGTCAAAAAAAAGACGTGAAAAGATGCTCGATATCAGTAGCTTTTAGCAGAATGCAAATCAAAACCAAAATGAGAAACCATTTCACACTCACTGAAATGGTTACTATTAAAAAAAAACAGAAAATAATAAATTTTGGATAGAATGTGAAGAAATAGGAACACTCATTCATTATTGGTAAGAATGTAAAATGATACAGATGTTGTGGAAGATGATTGGCAGTCCTCAGATAAATTAACAAATAACCCAGCAAAAAAAAAAAAAAACTCTAAGTATATACCCAAAAGAATTGAAAGTAGGGACTCAAAAAGTATTTGCATATCTTCATAGCAGCATTATTCACAGTTGCCAAAAGACAGAAACAACCCAAGTGCCCATCAATAGATGAATGGATAAACAGAATGCATGCAATGAAACAGTATTCAGCTGCAAAAGGGAATGAAGTTCTGACACATGGAACAACATGGATAAATTTTGAAGACATCTTGTTAAATCAAATAACCCAGATGCAAAAGCACAAATTATGTATTAGCTCACTGATATGAAATAATTAGAATAATCAAATTCATAGAGTTGGAAAGTAGAATACAGGTAACCAGGGGCCAGAGTAAGAGTAGGGAAGGGAAGTTAATGTTCATTGGTAGAGAGATTTTGCTTGGGGTGATAAAAAAAAAAGTTATGACAAAAAGCAAAAAATTTATTGACTTGGTATGCAGCATACAGGGATCAAAACTATCAGACATTAGGACTTTCCACATATCCTGTCTGGATAACTCCATCTCCAAGCCTGGCTTGCCCTGACATGGCTGACTGGTTACATGTTTGGTTAAATCCTCACATGAGGCACTATTATCTGTCTCACTTTCTGGAAGCCCAGAATCTTCCAGACCATCAATTTCTGGTTTCTTTGTACCTAAGAGTTCAGTTCTCAGCTTTTTCCCTTTCTGTCACATTTTATTAAAAGCTGCAAGGAGAAGCCAGGCTGCATTTTCCACATTTAGTTTGGAAATCTCTTCAGCTAAGTATCCCAGCTCATCACTTTCAAATTCCACCTTCCACCCAACACCAGGACTCAATTTTGTGAAGTTCTCTGCCACTACAAAACAAGGGTCACCTTTCTTCCAGTTAGTAATGACACTTTCATATTTCTGTCTGAGGCTTCATCAGAAGTAACTTTAAAGTCCATATTTCTACCAAAGCAATTCAGGCCTTTTCTGTCTAGCATATCACAATTCTTCCAGAACCTTCTCCTTATCCATTTATAAAGCTGTTCAAGTATTTTTGATATTTGCAAATCACCATACCCCACTTCTCTAGTACCAAAATCTGTTTCAGTTTGCTAAAGATGCAATATACCAGAAATAAATTGTCTATTTTATTCCACAATACTAATACCAGGGGATTGGCTTTAATAATGAGGAATTATTAAGTTACAACTTACAATTATGAGACTGTACAGAAGTCCAAATTAAGGCACCAACAAGAGGATGTCTTCTCAGAGGAAAGGTAGTTGGCATCCGGGTTCCTCTGTCATATTGTGAAGGCAAATGGTGATGTCTACTGTCCTTTTCTCCTGGCTTCTGGTTTCAAATCTCCTGGGGTGTTTTCTTTCTGCATCTCCAAGCTCCCACTTGGTTTCATTACTCTGCTCTCTGTGTTGACTCTAGGCTCTCTATGTTTTCTTCCTTTTTATTCTTCTCATAGAGGATACCAGTGAAAGGATTAAGACCCACCTTGAATTGGTGGTTCATATCTCTGTGGAAACAACCTAATCAAAAGGTACCACCCACCCACAAAATTGAATTATAAGAACATGGATTTTCTGGGGTACATAACAGTTTCAAATCAGCATGGGGAGGGGTACATGGGAATGAATTGTGCATTTTCTATTTCTTCCATGAATTTCCTGCAAACCTACAATTTCTCTTATAAATTTAATTTTAAAAAAAGAAGCAAGGAGTTCATAGGGCCAATAGGTCACATTACCAAGATTAGCATGGGTTGACAACAAGCTAGTACCAGGACTTTACAGACTTTTGAGGAATCACAGCCCTGTTGATACACTGGTTTCAGACTTCTAGCCTTCAAAACTGTGAAATGATACATTTCTGTCATTTGAAAGCATCTAGTTTGTGGTACCTTGATATAACAGCCCTAGCTAACTAAGATAATGCTCCTCCTTTTTACACTATTCTGTAGGCCTGGGAGGCCCAAGTTCCCTGCTCAAACGGCAGCAAGCTCGCTTGCAGGACCCATCCTGTCTTCTTTCTTTGGCATCCTTCCAAAAGCTGACTGTGCCATCAGCCTTGCTCCCCCTAGGCTTTGGAGATAGCCATGATGTAACTTGATTTTTAGGGATAGCAGAGAGGGGCACATAAGAGCTTGGAGGTGTGGACTGGAGAATCTGCTCACAAAGGCATTTTGCAGCCTTTTAATTTTAATTTAATGAAAAGTGGGGTGAGAACAGCAGAGCAGGCCAGGTACCTCCATTTGTGCTCCTGCACTGGGTCCAGAGGGACCAGTTTGGGTAAATTACTTTTTCACCAGTAAAATAAGGGGTTTAGAGTATGAGATCATCTATCTTTGTTCCACAATACTGATCTATCTCATTTTTATGCCTGTAGAAAGCTAGGTTGGGTAATGTACAGATGTCATAAATCCTAGTTCAGGACATTTAAAGAGATATAACATGTATACATTGAATTGTAAGTAACATTTTCCACCTGATGTGGTTTGGAGGCTACATATGAATAAGCAATGTAATGTGAGATAGTATCTTGCTGTTATTTGGGCTTTTCTTTTAGGCATAAAAAAGTCAAAGTCAGTAAAAAGATTTCTTTTTAAGCTTACTAAGATTGAAATTCATATTTCAAAATCTGCAATATATATTTAAGAAATGAGAATGAGACAGGCCAGTTTGTGTAGCTGAGAATGAATCTGAATGTGTAATTATATACAGCATTCCTGCAGGTCAGCTACAGAAAACACATTGACATGGTGGGCATGCTGGGGATCTCTGAGGGTGCCAGTTTGAAACTGCTCTGTACCCCAGAAAAGCTATGTTCTTTTTCCTGATCCGATTTTGGGGAGGGCAGCCATGTTTCTTTTAATCCTGATTCAATATTGTAGTGCAGAAACTTTGATTGGATTGTTTCCATGGTGCTGTGACACACCCAATTGTGGATGTGACCTTTTGATTAGATGGAGATTTGACTCTGTCCATTCATGGTCGGTCTTGATTAGTTTACTGGAGTCCTTTAAAAGGAGTCGACAGAGATGCAGACATTTGGAGATGTTTGGAGTGCCAACAGAGAGAGCAAATGCCTAGACAGGGACATTTGGAGATGCAGAGCCCAGCAGTTGTCACCATGCGCCTTCCCATGAGATGTTAAGCAAGCCAGAACCCAGAGTTGTGTCCCAGAGAAGCTAAGTGAAGATCTACAGACATTTAGAGAGGGAAACAGTGGCATCAGAGTCTGGAAGCAATGGAACTGGGAACAAGGGACCAGCAGACACCAGCCACATGCCTTCCCATGTGATAGATACCGGCTTTTCTTGAGTCAAGGTATCTTCATAGGACTGTCTTAGTTTGGATATTTTTATGGCCTTAGAACTGCAAATTTGTAACTTAAATTCTTTTTTTAAAAGCCATTCCATTTCTAGTATATTGCATTCCAGATGCATTCAGCAAACCAAAACAGTGAGTAATTAGCACACACACCACACAAATATGGAAGATGTTGGTATGTGTCATTGCAATCCCTGAGAACGCACTTCTACACATCCTTTGTATGCAGAGAAGTGTCCTAGTAATGAGCCTTCTGAAGAAGTTCATTTAAAATGTGCTTTCATCAATTGTAATAAATGTTCCACACCAATGCAAGATGTTAATAATAGAGTTCACATTGAAAAGAAGTATAAATGACACTTAGACCAAAGGAAAGATGCTCAACTTTAACCATAATTAAAAAAAAGCAAATCAAAACTATCCTGAGATGCTATCTTCACTTATCATATTGCAAATATCCAAAAGTTAAGCATTATAGTCTGTTGGTGAGACCATAATAAAATGAATATTCTCAAGCACACAGAAACTGCCTAGAGGACTCAGAGAAGCCCCAGAGAAGATAAGAGATGAAATTAAGAGAAACTTTTAAAGAAAAGCCCTAAAGAAGCTAGGAGAGGACCCACAGAAGCTCAGAAGGGAAACCACAGGAACCAGAAACTGAAAGCAATGAAACCCAGGAGCAAAGGACCAGCAGTCACCGGCCATTTGCCTTTCCATGTGACAGAGGTGTTCTAAATACCAGCAGCCTTTCTTCAGAGTCCTGTTGATGACTTGAGTTGGACATTTTCATAGCCTAAGAATTGTTAAATTCTAAGTTAATAAATCCCCACTGTAAAAGCCAACCCATTTCTGGTATATTGTATTCTACAGCTTTAGTAAACCAAAACACTTGGGCATTGTCAGATCATTCTATGTTACACATACTGAAATGCTATATGACAAGTTCATTGATTTCTATCCAGAAGATAATTTTCCTTTTTAGCAAATCAAAGAGACTATAATAAATCTGGTATTATGTGTGAACAAACTGTTTCAAGATGTGCAAAACAGCTATAAAACACAGCTCCTGAAAGTAATAGCCTCATGCCGATGAATTCAGTAGACACAATCTTCCTACAGTTTTCCAGATGTCCAGAAAATGGGGGTCACCATCAGTCTGGGGACTTCCAGGAGAAATTTCAAATAAATACGCGCAATAGTTCCCACTGTGATGTTTTAATTTGGAGTCTGGAACATGCCCACCCCATAATTGTTTATTAAAAAAACCCAAATAATTATTGATGTAGAAATTATATGATTAGCAAGGCATTGTTAGTAAATTAACCAATCCCTTTTGGATAATTTATGCTGCCTTCTGTAAAAAATTAATTTATACATGACAATTTGATATTTGGATTATCAGATAACACCAACTCAAAATAGCACAAAGAAACAGTTTAGGTGTTTTTCTTTTCAATCAAAAAATGAAGCCTAACACATTCTGAAGAAATTGTGCCCCCTGCTGATTTAATTTTATATTAATGTCTTCAGCTTAAAAAATAAAATAAAAATGCTTGCCTTCAGTACTAGAGAACAGTAATGTATCTTCAAGGACAGTAATTCAAATGTCCTCTTAGAGTCTAGGGCAAAGTCTCCCAGCAATTAGGAATTTTTGCTTGGGATAAAAATGGAAGCAAGGAAGGAATGCTTCCCTTGCAAACTTTATGGAAATGTTTGTGCTAAGAAACTTCTCTGTCTTCTGTGTACCTTGGACCACCCTGAATAAAGAAAGTGAACAAGCAAGAAAAGTTTGGAGAGATGTGTTAGCTGATGGTTAGCACAAACTCCTTGAGATTATGACTGACTTTATTAGAACACAAAGGACATTAGAACTCTTCCAACTACCAGAAGAAATAAAAATGTTCCTTGAAATTGATTGAGTATATTAGTTCTGAGAAAATTGCTATTTCCAATGAATAGCAATCATAACCATGCTTTCCAGGTGCTCAGAAGTCATGTTAATTTTACAGGAGCCTGTTGAGATCCCTGACCACAGAAGGGCCCTTGGAGAAGACAATGGGAGGACAGCTCCTCGGGCCTCTCCTAGTCAAGGCCGGCAGCTGCTTTACTCATGTTCCGCCAACTGTAGAGAACAATCTCTTTCAGTCTAAAGGATGTAAAACTTTGTTCTAAATTCAAGTAACAGGTAAGGAGTAAGGTAGTAAATGTTGACTCCCCCCCCCCCCTTGCCCTTTAGAAGGGCTCTCAGTCTTTCCAGGATCCCTTTTATCTTTGATTAGAGTTGTCAGATTTAGCAAATAAATTGCTAAATTTATTTGCACCCTAGTTAAATTCGAATTTCGGATGAACAACAGAAAATACAGGGGTCGTGTATTTTATCTGGCAACCTATCTTTGATTTAACTCGATTTTCATGGGCATTCTAAACCCACCCTAAGTGACAGTACCGCGCCGGGTGGGAAGGTGGGCCACCGCGGCACCTCTCAGGGGTGACTGCTGTCTCAGGCGCTCACCTCCCTCTAGCGGCCCCCGGGGACATCACACCCGCGGAGCGCGGAGCACCAAGCCCAGCTGGGCGCAGCCGGCTCCAGCCCCGGGAAGGATGCAGCGGGGACAGCGCCCTCAGGGGCATTCTCTCTGGCACTGGGGAAGGGGGCACACAGAATTCAAAGCTGGCTAAGACTAGTTCCATTTCTCCCTGGACCGCTGCACAAGAAAGTACCCTGCAGCCAATGGCAGAGTTAAAAACACCATGGAAAAGTCTCTCTAGAACAACCTAAGCTGACAATTAACGCCCAACCATGGGCTGCCCCTATCACTGAAGACTCAGCTGGGAAGAAATCTTGGCTTAAAATTCAAGCCCTTCTCTTCCCTGACCCCAAAATGAGTCGTCAGAGTCTTCCTTTAGAGGGCAAACACCAGGAGAGTGGAGACACTTGTCTGTTTTCTGCAATGTGCCTGGCACTCAGCAAATACGTTTAAATGAATTAACATTGTAATACGCTGGAGGTTCTGAATTAAAAATAAAGAAGAAACCCATTCTTATCCTCAGAAAATTGCCCCTTCAGTGGAAGAGGAGATGGCGGCTGAAGCGCTTACTCTCAGCAATGACTGTAGAAAATTTTAGAATTTCGCTTCCACTCACAGTCCACTGATAGCTGTCATTGGCGCGAGTGCTGAGAGATTGAGAAAAGCGTGTTTTACGTGCACTGCTTTTAGTGTTTAATGGGATCTCAAAGTCTGCAGTAACTCCTGGATTATTCCCTGAGTTCTTGACCATCTCTGCAATATAGATGTTTGATAATTGTTTGTTAGATGAATAAATGAACAGATGAATGAATGCACGAATGGATGAAATGGTATCATTACAACCACACTGAAGAAATTGCTTGCAGTAGAACATACTTATTGACTTTCAGGGCAAGGTAGAGACTTTAATGACAGAACCCTGGAGCAAAGATAGTTTTAAAGTACTCTAGGTCTCCCTCAAGCCACTCCAAAGAGCACAGAATTGTCTTCCTCTGCAGTTTTAAGACAAATCCCCTAGAAGTTGGCCCTTTTAACCATTTTGCCTCTCTCAGAGTCCTGCCTACCCAGTAGACTAGACCTCCACCACCTGGTACCCATCTTGGTTCTGACCTGTCATCTTACAGAGTAGAATGCTAAGATGATTTGCACAGGAAATCAAGTCATCAGATACTCACCCTTTTACAATAACTCATAAGGAAATAATAATTACTGAGCATCTTTCTGCTCAGAGATATCGTTGTTACCTCATGTGATCTTCACAGTAACCCTGTAAGATTATTGTTATTGTCCACATTTTTAAAGATGAGGACGTGGCTGGGGGAGGCAGTGAAGTAGCTTAGCTGAAGTCATACAAAGAGAGCCAAGATTCAAACCCAGATCTGCCTTACTTGTCTCTATCTAACATACCCCCTAATTCCCTTGCTATTAGATTATAAAAGTTTACACGGGGTGGAACCTGCAGACCCTCCAAGGAACAGTTAATCTCATGAGAAGAATGATTTGGGGCCAAAATATAAATAATAGTAGTTTTAAAAGGATTTAGATCCTTTATTCATTCTTTGACCAAGCATCTTTTTTTTTTTTTTTTTTTTTTTTTTTTGCTTGTTTTGCTTTGTTTTTAGTGCTCATCATGCTTCAGAAATGCTAGGAGTTGTTAATAAGACCTATTTGTTTTCATTAACTTCAGTGTGTATCACTTCTTCTCAAACCATGTTAAGAAAGAGTCTGGGTAAAGTAAAATAAAATCCGTAAGTAAAAATGAAAAAGATTACAGATGTTCCCACTATGGAAGAATCACTGTTCACAGTGGTGTTTGTCTTAATGGATCCATGGATGAGAACAGTGTCAGTATGCTCTCTGAATATCATCAGTTTTGCTAAGTACAACTCTTTAAAAAGAGGTAAAGAGATTGTGCTACACCTTCAACTTTTCAGATCCATCTTGTTGAATCAGATAGGGCCCAAAAAGGATAATTTCAAGTTTTTTTAACTAAATGTTTTCCTTTTTTTTCCCTCATGCAACTTTTGTTTTTCTTAATTATTTAACTCTTGGGCTACCAAATTCTATTCTTTCTTGGCTATTTATGCCCTCTTGCTCTTTTACATAAATACCATTTCCTTCTTTAGTCATCACCGAAAGGAACATATATATTTTCATTATTTTTATCTTTATCTTGGTGTGAGAAAATCATCTAAATGCACCTAAGTACTTCCCTTTGAAGATGGTATAATATTTGTAACTTGTCTCTCTTGTATTCTATAAGATAATTTTAACCTCTTCTTTTTATTTCTTTCCTTATAAAACCTCTGTCTAAGCTGGCATATCACCTACACAAATATCTAAGATTAAACCTGTACTTTTGGGCAGGTATATAGTTGATATATGACTAAAAGGCATTGCCTGTTTAGGAAACTGCAGATTGTGTAATATACATGATTCATACTCTGCTGCAACCGCAGTGTGTAATAATAGAGTAGCAACAAAGAATGGAAATGATGACAGCCCGGCTGTGGCAACTGGTTTTCTATCTCAATAAACCAACAGGGAAATCGTGATCCTGGAGAAACAAGTTGCTCTCAGAATCATTCCAGCCATTCCAAGAAGTGATGTGATTTTTCTTCACGTGCTCACAGTGAAGTGACTATGTTGTTTGATTGATGTTTTTCTTCAAAGTGTACTCCATCGTCTACACTTCCCTTACAAGGCTCTACGCCCTGTCATTCCATTCAATTTCTCCTCAACCAAGATTTCTTGAGCATCTCCTACATGCTAGGCATCATGCTAAGAGCTGGAGATATAGACATAAATGTCATTAGGCAGACACAGCCACTGCTCTCTTCTGTTATTTTCTTCTTCTGTTCATTTAACCGCACACAACTCTTTTAAGATGTTTTGATAATGAGTCAGGGAATGAGAGTGTGGGGCTAAAAGCATGGGCTCTGGTCAAACAGACTTCGTCATGAACCTCAGGCTTGTCCTTGCTGCTGTGTGGCTGTGGGTCTGGATCTGCTGTGAAGCCTTTGTTTCTCCATTTGAAAGAGATGTCACATTAGTACATACTCCCTGAGGGTAGCTGTGAGGATTAAATGAGATGAGATCATGTAGAACTACTTGCCCCAGTACCTTTAATTTAGCAAGTACTCAAAAAAGTAGAAGCTCTTAGTAATTAATAATATCATTTTCCCAGACATGTATACATAGACTCAGAGTCCTCTTTGCCAGAAGGCTAGGGCTCTCTTTCACCATCAGCTGGGCTGAATTTAGGAAAAGCTTCTGACGCATTGAAAATTATGTATGACTCAGTTCATAACAAGCCTGCTCTTGAGGAGTCAAGGAGGAGAGTTTTAAGTTAAGATTTCTTCTGACAAGCGAAATTAAGAGAATAAGGGACATGTGGTGGCACCCAGAGTTTCCCTTCTCAGGATGGCATTTCCTCAGATTTATTTTGAAGAAAATATGTCTTGAGAGGGGCTGTGAAGCAATGGTTCTTTGTTCAAATACTTTTGGAAAATGCTACGAAAAATATATTGCACATTGTCTATTCATAGTGCACATTAGCGTATTAAAGATTCAGAGAATACTGGCAGAAAAGAAACCAGTTGTAATGTCCTAATATTTCCCAAATTCATTTGTCTATGGCATTCTTTTTTTTTTTTGGATAGCATCAATGAACATTTCAAGGAGCACACTTTGGGAAATGCTGAGAATTTACCTTGTACCTCTTCACGATCCTAAGGAGCAGAAATAATACAGACTTAGAAAACAAGCAAAACATTTTTCTGGCCCTGACCCTTACCAGCATTGTAATCTTGGGAAAGACACTTGATTTCCCCAGCTATAAAATGAAATGATACTCAATCCTCCATAGATAGCCATAGGTAGAACATTCATTGCAATAATGCATATAAAGTGAAAATAAAATAGTAGAATAAAAGTTAATATTGTTACTGTGTGCATCCTGTGTTGTACTAGAGTAAATGCAGAGTAAAGTCTTTTGATATTGGATGGCTGTGACAAAGTTGGGGTGTGATCAGGAAATAGTTATTGCCTCAAACAAAAGGCATGTGTAGGGAAGGAGTAAGAATCAAGACTGCGAAGGTGGAGTAAAGAATGAAGACAATTTGATACCAGACTTTTGATTAGAGAATGAGCCTGCTAACAGAAATGGTTAGAAAAATGTGGGTAAGGTTGGCCAAGAGGCAAAAATTATTCTCTTTTTTGATGTGCTGGTTATAAAGAGCCAGAAAACCACACTGTTGGCAATTTGATTTATTGAAATCTTAGGAGAGAGAGATCAGAGCTCAATTAA
Source organism: Tamandua tetradactyla (assembly GCF_023851605.1). NCBI lineage: Eukaryota > Metazoa > Chordata > Mammalia > Pilosa > Myrmecophagidae > Tamandua > Tamandua tetradactyla. The sequence goes on from NC_135331.1 coordinate 136,376,509, forward strand.
CGAATTTAGGAAACTTTAGCACATTATTGTGAAGTTTTTGAGAAAAAGATCATGTCAACTTCTAAAATCAATCTCTGCAATCCATCTAGTGTCTGGTTCAGAGAAGCTTAATGAATTTTTTAAAAATAAAATAATAAGTGAGCAAATTAATATTATACAAATGTAATAAATAAAAGTAGATTTTTACATATACTATATATAAAAAAGTGATATTTTTATATCACATGTCCAGAACAGAGTAAAATACTCTGTGAATGAAATAAATGATTGCTAAAACCATGAAGTTGGGCAGATCAACAAATAAAGGAGTATAGAGAAAAAGAAGACAACAAAAGGACCAAACCAACAACTACAATCTTATTTGATGGCTTGCAGAAACTAGAGAAAATAGAGGGAATCAGAGAGGCTAATGGAGAAACAATAGTATTCCAACATGGCAGGGAACAAAAGGGAGAGTAGTTGGTCAATGATATCAGATGGTTCTGGAAGTCAACTTGGATGAAACTTTTCTTCCTTCTTTCACTGATGCCTTGGGAAAAGCAGCATGATGATAATCCAAAGTCCTGATGTTTGCGAAGTTCCTTAGGCCATGTTTTTAGAACTTGAACTTAAACGAAGTCTAATAATAGAAGGAAAACAGACACCTGACTTGGTCCTCTTGCTTTAAAAATAGGCTGATTGTTTTTAGACTCTCTATTATGGAAAAATTTAAACATATGCAAAAGTAAAGAGGAAAGAATAATGACTCCCATGTACATCACCCAGCTTGAACCATTACCAACTCATGGCCAATTATGTTTTGTCTATACCTCCACTCACCTTCCCACACATATACGCTGGATTATTGCAAAGCAGCACCCCAATACTGTATCATTTTGCTCATAAGCATTTTTGTAAATATCCCTAAAAGGTAAGGACCAATTTTTAAAATGCAATCATAATACCATTATCTTAAATACACAAAATTACTAGTAATGCCTTAAAATCTCACATAACTCATGGTCAAATGTCCTCAATTGTCTAATTCAAGTTCTAATTATTGTTTTTACAGTTTACTTGTTTATGTAGGGATCCACCTAATGATTTTGCATTGCAATTAATTGATATTTAATTTATAATGTGGTAATTTAAGATGATTTTATCAAGGTTGACCCATCAGGCTGTGATTTCCAATACAAAAGTCTGTGGTCAGAATCATCTTCAGAGCAAATCAGCAAAATTTTCCTTCAGAGGTTATAAAAAATATATGTTCAAAGAGCTACTATCACTTTAAAAAATATATTTTTATTGAGAAATCTTCACATGAGTACATTCCCTACATGGTGTACAATCAATGGCTCACAATATAATCACATAGTTATGTATTCATCACCATGATCAGTTTTAGAATATTTGCAACACTCCAGAAAAAGCAATAAAAAGAAAAATGAAATACTAGTGGTCTCATTGACCATTAGTATTTCCATCTACCCAATTTATTTTACCCTTTATCCCTGCTATTATTTATTTATTTTTAATCTATATTGTTTTACTCATCTATCCGTTCCCTGGATAAAAGCAGCATCAGACACAAGGTTTTCACAATCACACAGTCACATTGTAAAAGTTATATCTTTATACAACCATCTTCAAGAGTCAAGGCTACTGGAACACAGCCCTACCATTTCAGGTACGTCCTGCCAGCTACTTCACTATACCATAAGCTAAAAAGGGATATCTATAAAATGCATAAGAATAACCTCCAGGATAACCTCTCGACTCTGTTTGAAATCTCTCAGCCACTGAAACTTTATTTTGTCTCATTTCTCTCTTCCCCTTTTGGTCAAGAAGGCCTTCTCAATCCCTCGATGCTGGGTCCTGGCTCATCCCAGTTCTGTCCCATGTAAGTCAAGGAGATTAACACCCCTGGGAGTAATGTCCCACAAAGAGGGGAGGGTAGTGAGTTCACCTGCTGAGTTGGTTTAGAGAGAGAGGCCACATCTGAGCAACAAGAGTGGTTCTCTGGAGGTGATTCTTAGGCCTAATTTTAAGTAGGCTTAGCCTATCCTTTGCAGGAAAAAGTTTCATGGGGAACCCCAAGGCCAAGGGTTTGGCCTATTGATTTTTTTGTCCCCACTGCTTGTGAGAATATCAGAAATTCTCCAAATGGGGAAGGTGAATATTTCCTCTTTTCTCTCTAGTCCCAGAAGGGGACCCTGCAATTACTTCTTTATTCACTGCTCAAATTACTCTGGGTACTATCACTTTTTAATAAAGCAATTAGCAACAGAATAAAAAATTTCTTTCACCAGTAGTGGTGTTATTTATATTCCCTTGTGAATTAGCTTTTTCTCTACAAACATCTCTGTGTTTATTGGTCACTCAAATAAATGAGTTCATCAGCATTTCTGATGGCTTTAACAGTTAATTACCACTTAGGATAGTGCTCATTACACTAATAAAAACATTCTTAGGGTGCACAATGCATGCCTTATAAATGGGTGAGGAGGACAGTCTCCTGGGAATGTGGAATTCACTTTATAACTGGCACAGCATAGAATAAGTCAAAGAAGAGAAGTTAGAGAAAAGAAAAAAGAAGAGAAAAACTTTTTTTTTTCAGAAACTAATAGCCAGAACGTGAAGTCCAGGACAAAGCTCCTTAATTTGTGTTGCCTGGGAAGGAAAGAAAAAGGGGCCTGAAATAATCAGAGGAGCTAAATTCCAATGGATTTGTACTATGAGCTAGGCACTATTCCAAGCACTTTATCTTAATTAACTCATTTAACCCTCACAGCAATTGTCAAAGGTTAATGCAATTATTTTAGAGATTTAGAAACTGGGCCACAGAGAGGTTAAAAATCCCCATTACCAGTGGAGAGTAGCAGTACTTCAGCTACCTGGACAGAAAGGTAATATTTTTCCTGCACATGACAGAGAATCTCTAAGCTAACTTCTCTTTTGGAAAGAAGAGAGCCCTTAGAGATCAGCTACTCTGGGGTACTGTTTTTCTAAGAGAGAGATCTAGAGAATCACAGAGACCTGGAGCCCAAACCAGAGACCCTGATCACTTGTGGAGATACAGTAATCCCTGAGGAAGAAACAAAAATGATAAGATATCCTCTCCCAACTCCAGAAATGGAAGAATTGTCAAGTGAAGGCAAAAGGGGAACCATCCAGAAAGCTAGTAAGAAGCTACAACACAGCTAGCTGAAACCTATTCACCTCTTGGTGAAAAGAAATACGTGCTATTTATGCTTGTGTACCCATAGTTTTACAAAAACTAACCAATGTTAATTTTTCTGTTTTTTTTTAAACCACTGTTCTAGTTTGCTAGCTGCTGGAATGCAGAAACAGAATGGCTTTTAAAAAGGGGAATTTAATCAGATGCTAGTTTACAATTCTAAGGTCAAGAAAATGTCCCAATTGAATGAATCTATTGAAATGTCCAATCAAAGGCATACAGGGAAAGATTCCTTGGTTCAAGAAGACTGATGAAATTCAGGGTTTCTCTCTCAAGTGGAAGGGCACATGGTGAACACAGTCACAGTTTCTCTCTCATCTGGAAGGGCAGATGGTGAACACGGCATCATCTGCTAGCTTTTTCTCCTGGCTTCCTGTTTCATGAAGCTCCCCGGGAGGCATTTTCCTTCATCATCTCCAAAGGTCACTGGCTTATGGACTCTGTTCTCGTGGCTGCGTTGTTCTGCTCTCTCAGAATCTCTCTGAATCTTCTTCATTCTCCAAAATGTTTCTTCTTTTATAGGACTCTAGAAACTTATCAAGACCCACCCAAATGGGCAGAGACATACCATCACCTAATCCAGTTTAACAACCACTCTTGATTGGGTTACATCTCCAGGGAGATGATCTAATAACAGATCCAAGCATACAGTATTGAATAGGAATTATTCTGCCTTTATGAAATGGGATTTTGATTAAAACATGTCTTTTCTAGGAGACATACATCCTTTCAAACCAGCACCACCACTTTCTTACAATCTCTACCAAACAAATAAACAAAACAAAACAAAACAAAAACTCCCAAGGGAAGAAAAGAGTTTGTGTGTTTTCTTAGAACATGGCAGAGTGGAGAATTTGGAGACTTCCAGGGGGTCCAATACATTTCATAAGAGGCAATATGTTTGTAGCTGGAAAAGAGAGGTCAAAGTCCTGAGAAGGAAGGAAAAAGGAATAAATTATGAAGCCATTTTAAGAAAGAGAATGGCTGTAGAAAATTTATCCACAGGAAGGTCTTGTTCCTTGACAACAGAGAGTTTTCAACATAATGTTTTATGATGTAATTTTATTTGATTTCATTTTATTATAGTAGGTTACAGTCATACCTGGCTCAAAGGAAAATTATGAAATGCACTTTTACCTCTCCTTTCAACTTTAGGCATCCTTGACCTTATACCAAAATGTATTCTTACCCCTCACTCTTCTACTGTAACAGACATGGTTTCTATTTACACAGTTCTAAGATAATTTCAAACTTTAAGCACACACACACTCACACAAACACTTGGACTGTTTATTTCAAACTCATGGGAATGTCAGGCCACCTCTTTTCCCAACAAAAACTGGACCTTGGTAAAAGACTTCACCCTGATTCTCAGTCCAGTGTTAAATCTCAGCAAAAAGTGAGATAAGGATACACCTCTGTCAAGATCTTTATGCTCTTTGGATGATACTTAAGCCAGTTTCATGTTCACTTATGTAAACCAATTGTATTAGTCCGCTATTTTTTGTTTACAAGTGACAGAAACTCAATCCAAATACACGCAAAGGCAGAAAAGGGAATTATTGTCTCATATAACTGGTATGGCCAGGCATGCAATTGGCTTGATCCAAGTTGATGTTATCAAGACATTTCCTCTCTAATGACATCTCTCAATTATGCATTCCTTTGTGTGGATTTCATTCTCAAGCAGCCTCTCTCCACATGGTGGCAAGAGTGTCCCACAGTGCCTACTTTGCATTCTACCAGATGAGCTACCTTAGCAGAAATCCCCCTTTCTGAGTGATGTCAGGAAAAGTTCCAAGACTGACTCTTCTTGGCCCAGCTTGGTCTTCATATCCATCTGTAAACAAATCACTATAGCAAGAGTGATAGACTAAGTTGCTAAGCCATAAGGGGTCCATATCCGTATCTGAAGTCCCACTTGAGACACATGGATAGAGAATGGGGACTCAAAGGCTGCTTAGATTCACATAAGCAGAAGGAAAGGAAACCTGGACATGCAAAAACAGGTAGAGATTTAATAGATACTAACAGAGATAATGAGTTAATAAAAGATAGAAAAGATTAAATAGAAAATTGCAGATGCATAAATCTACTGTGTCAATCAATATGGCCATGATACCAGCCAATACCTGACTCTTCCTCCCCTTGAACTCCAGCCAAGCCCTTTATCTTAAACTCTTTACTGCTTGATCTCCTCAGAGCCAGCACCAGTGAATTAAGTCTAACAGGACTGTCAATGTTTCACCTGCTACACTTAAGACTTTAATCTTTGCTCAAATGAAAAATTCTTCAGGGAAATAGAACATTTTTATCAATCATTTACACCTTAAGTATGATTAAAGCTTTCTGAGAACAAGTTTTGATTAATAAATACATCTTTCATGGCCTCTTAAGTGGTCTCTTCAGTTTTCTTTGCTAAGGGATGGATCCTGGTCTTAGTATTTGACACATTTCCTCCCCCCATTAAACCAGGTAGGTTGATATTTTCCTCTTTGTGGGCTTGCTGATAGGAAAAATAATCCCAATTAATTGAGCTGGGTGAGAGGAAATTTAGCATTTCTATCTGAAAATGACACTGATTAAAAAACAAACATCTTTTTAAAAAATGTTTTTATTGTAAAATATGACATATACAAAGAAAAGAAAGAAAAAAACAATAATTTTCAAAGTACATTTTTAACAAGTAGTTACAGAGTAGATTTCAAGGTTTGTTATGGCTTATCATTCCACTATTTCAGATTTTTCCTTTTAGCTGCTTCAAAACACTGGAGGCTAAAAGAAATATCAATATGATGATTCAGCAGTCATAGTCATTTGTTAGATCCTATTTTCTCCATTTTGACTCCTCCTTCTTCTTTGATCTTTCTCCCAATCTATAGGGATCTTTGGGCTAGGCCCATTCTAAGTTTTTCATGTGGATACAGGGTGTGGACAATAAGGGATAGTGGAATGTGATTATTGATAATCTTGGAGAGGCTAATCTCTTTGGTTTTCAGGATTTATCTGACCTAAGAACCCTCCAGAAGTTATAGGTTTCAGAAAAGTAAACTTAGTTCATGGAACTGTTATAGAGCCTCAGTTATATCTCTAGGTGTTCTTAAGAGTTAACAGTAATGATGTTGGTTGGCATTTCTAGTTTGCAAAAGCTGCCAGAATGCAGTATGCAAGAAATGGGATGGCTTTTAAAAAGGGGGAATTTATTAAACTGCAGGTTTACAGTTCCAAGGCTATGAAAATATCCAAATTAAGGCAAGAATATAAAAATGTCCACATTAAGGCATCCAGGGAAAGACACCTTGGTTCAAGAAGATTGATGATATTTGGGATTTCTCTCTCAGTTGAAACGGCACATAGCCATGTCTGCTAGCTTTCTCTCCCTTTTTCATAAGGCTACCCTGGGGGCATTTTCCTTCTGCTCCAAAGGTCTCTGGCTCTGTGGAGCTCTGTTGGTTCTGGTGGCTCTGTAGCTTTTTCCAAAATGATTCCCTTTTAAAGGGTTCCAGTAGGCAGCTCCACCTTGAATGGGTGGAGACACATCTCTATGGAAACCATCTAATCAAAAGTTACCACCCACAATTGGGTGGATCATATCTCCATGGAAACAATAAAAAAGATTTCACCCAGCAATATTGACTGCAAATTAAAGGTCATGGCTTTTCTGTGGTGCACAATAGATTCAAACCAGCCGGTGTTTGGTAAACCATAGGAATTAGCAATGTCTAACTGAAGTTTCCATAAGAGTAGCCTCCAAAATAGCCTTTCAACTCTATTTGATCTCTCTTAGCTTCTGATGCCTTCTTTTGTTACACTTCTTTTCCCCCTTTTAGTTAAGAAGGCATTGTCAATCCCACAGTGTCGGGACCAGACTCATCCCTTGTTGTTAGGAAGACTTTCATTCCTGAATGTCATGTTTCAGGTAGGGGAGAGGGTAATGATTTTCTTTGCAGAGTTGGGCTGAGAGATAGAGAGAGAGACCATATCTGAACAACAAAAGAGATTTCCTGTAAGCAATCCTTAGACCTCATTATAGGTAGCTTTAGCTTCTTTACTACAGAAAAAAGTTTAATAAGGTCAAGCCTTAAAATCAAGGTCTTGGCTCATTTTTGTAGGAGTCCCCAATGTTTGAGAGGGTACCAGAGGGTTCTCAGATGGGAAAGTTTAATAGTTGGTTCCATATCCTTTTTTTCAGTCCCTCAAGAGGACTGAATTAATTAATTATCAGCCCACCATAATCCAAGATGTATCTGGGTATTACAGTAAGCTGTACAGAATTACAAGTCCTCATTCCTGTTCTGAGCTCCATGAGTTGGTGTGGATTGAATGAGCTATCCAGACAGGTTGATTTAGACTGCATGTTACCAAAAATTTAGGTAACATGAAATCTAATTGTGTCTAAATTTAGGCACATTAAACCTCTCTGTCTTTGGTCCATACCGTAGGTGAAGCTCTAGAGTACATACACTATCATTTCTTACCCTGTATTCAAATTTACCTTAGTCCCAACCAAATCAGCTTCATTTTAATCTCTAATTGAAAAACCGAACTCCTTTTTAGTTACTTTAACTGTTGTTGTATGTAGCAATGCTACCTTTCAGGGCAGCAGACCTCCATTTCTGAGACTTAGGTGCCACAGATGTTCTCAAATTTCCAGGGAAATACCAGCTTATACACATACAGTTCAGTGTCTCAGAATCTAGAAATATACTTACAACTTTGGATTGCTAGAAGAGTTTACAATCTAGGCTCCAATTTTCTTATATTTTCTGAAAGAAAACATAGTACATTTGTTCTTTTGCTGACTTATTTTGCACAACGCGTTGTCCCCAAGGTTCATTCACTTCATTGCATGTCTCATGACATCTTTTCTTTTTGTAGCTGCACAATATCCCATCATATATATGTATTTATGTATGTATAAATCAGTTTGACTTTTGGCTTTTCAGTCATTTCACCATTCAGCCCCCTCAATCTATTGGACATCATGGATAAACAAGCCAACAAAATAAATAAACCGTTATCTTACAGTGTCCTGACTTGGTTTACAATCAGCAGCATTCTCAATTTTAGACAATTTCCCTCGGTCCAAAGTGATAAAGAACTGATAAACACAGCCTTACCCAGTATCAGACCAAAACTTCCCCTAATCTCTTGTCCAACACCAATTATTTACCCCTCATGTTGCTGTGGTACTGCTGATGTGTTCTTGTTAATTACTGGCCATAGTATGCAATTTTAATTTCCTCCACACACCTGTCTATTATTGACTCTTTGTACAAGATCACACCTTTGAAGTAAAACAAAACCAAACCAAATCATCATAGATGTCAGCAAAGGTTGTACAGTCCAAAGAAGTTTGGTCCTCATCTGCCAGGTGACTCTTTTTATTCATTAATTAATTCATTCACTCAACAATTATGTGCTGGATGCAAGAACGGATTCATCATGAAACTAATGAAGCTTAAGCTTCATTACATATATACGTTCAAAGTCCCAGAAAGAACCATACTTTTTGTAAAATTTGTAAATGTAAGAAATTTTAGCTATAACAAGCTAAGCATTTTGTCTCTTTTCACCCTGATGATTTTCCTATAACAGTAGAGTGTTGAAGAAGTCACCATCCGTTTTGGGATCTGGCTAAGCAGAAATGATAAAGTTATACTAAATATGACTTATGTTAAATATGATACATTTATATTGTGTCCTGAAACATTTGGTTGTAGTTGTTGATAATTCATCTTGGTTGGAATGAGTTCCAGGAATTCTCTACTGCCCACCATGCTGACTTTTCTGATATCATAACTAGAGGAATACAAAAAAAGACTATCTAGAGATATGAAATACATCCTTGAAAGTCTGGCACCAAATGCATGTGGATAGAGAAAGAGACTCAAGGCTTGTATGGTGCCAAAAGTGAGCAGGAAGAAATGTATTCTAATTTTCAGAAGTATAATATTATAAGCCAAGAATTCAATTCTCATCAACTATTGATTAAAATGGAAGTTCACCCCTGTCCTATTCTAGAATACGCTCATTAATGCGGAGAATACAGCCAATAATATTTTCTTTTTTGATGAGATTTGTACAAGGTAGAAGTTGGCAGAATTCCTGTGATTGTAGGACACAAACTTGTAGGGAGTATGTCTGTGTGTGACGCTAAATGTATTATGCATCCCATCTATCAGTAACAAAAAACAAATTTTGATCAACTTTAAGACTGAGTTGTCATTATAATGTAGATAACATAGGACTATGGAGACATAAAGGGCCAATTCAATTCCCCTGTTACAAAAGAACAAAGTACACCAAATTTAAATAATAGAGACTCTTGAGCACTGCCACTTACACCATGAGACTCAAGGGATAATGGCAGCACTGAAAACAATAGAAATCTGTGAACATGACAAACAAAACTCCAAAACCAAGGAGGAACCACTCTTCTCCATGCCAAGGGCATATAGCTATGACCAGCAGAATATTAGAACATTGGGACTATAACTTCGAAATGAGTATTTAAAGGATGATTTTTTTTTTTTTTTGCATGGGGCAAGCACTGGGAATTGAACTCAGGTCTCCGGCATGGCAGGCAAGAATTCTGCCACTCAGCCACCATTGCACCACCTTTTAAAGGATAATTTTGATTGCTGAATTGTTATAGAGATCTTCCTTTCCACTTTTTTATATATTGGAATAGACAGAAGGAAATACCTGAAATCTGTAAATTATAATCCAGCTGCCTTCATCTCTGATAATGATCACATGGCCCTTAACTTCTCTCTCTGTGATTGTAAAAACCTTGTGACTAACCTTCATTTGGACCCAGTTATCCAGTTTTTCAACTTTAGAGTCTTATAATCACTTAAGACAGCCCTTAATGTTTATTAATAAGGGGTCTTGGGTCAGTCCAGAACTAACCTACCCAAAGTCCAACATTATCTTGATAACTGAGACTGGATCTAACCAAAGTGGGTCTACCTGACATAAATAGTAGCTTAGATTTTAACCTACAAGTCACCCATACCTCATTCCGCTATTTTCTTACATAACTCTCTAAGCATGTAATCCATCTGTGCATGCTCAATAATTAGATCACCTCCAATTACATCATCTGGGACCACTGTGCTCATTATACTAAACCCTGCCCATCTTTTTCTGTAATAAAATTATCAGAATTACTGCAATTCAGGAAGATAGATTTTGGGCTGATCAGCCACTTGCTCTCCTACTTTGTAGTAGTAAACTCTTCTTCTCTTTGAAACCCCAGTTTCTCAGGAATTGGTTATTGAGCACATCAGGCGAAAGAATCCATGGCTTTTGTCCCGTAAAAGGACTTTGTTCTCAATGAGCAAACAGAGAAAAATCAGCAGATTTGTTAAGAAGATAGTGGCTTTGAATAATAAGTTGAAATGCCTTTATTCCAAATAGATTTACTAAAAGAAAATGGAAGCAATTTGAGAAAATTTTTTATTTGAGAGAAAATATTGTCTGTGAAATTAGGGTGAGCAGTCATGAAAAACAATCTGAGATAAGGAAAGTTTGCTTCTTAAGGAATTAAAAACATTATTATGGAGAGATATGCACTGTTTGTGGATCAGATGACTTGATATTGTTCAAATGCCAATTGATATCCTCCTAAAATTGATCTATAGATTCAAACAAACCCAACCAAAAATCTAGGAAGTTTTTTTGTAGAAATTGGCAAGATGACTCTAAAATGTATATGGAAAACCAAAGGTCCTAAAATAGTCAAACCATTTTGAAAAAGATGAACACAGGTGAAGGACTTATACTACCTGATATCCAGAATTACCATGAAGATACAGTAATCAGGACAGTGTGGTATTGGTGTAAACATACATATTTAGGCTAATAAAAGAAGATAGAGTCAAATAACAGATCCATATGTACATACTCAACTAATTTGCACTGTATGTACCAAGGCAATTCAATGAAGAAAGGAAAGACTTTTAAACAAGTGGTGCTGAAACAATTCAATATATTCATTCAAAAGGAAAACATGAAGCATCGCCTATACTTTACATCAGATAAAAAATGCATTGAAAAAAACAAATCACAGATCTAAGCATAAAATCTAAAATGTTTAAACTTTTAGAAGGTAATATAAGGGAAAAAACTGTTGTGACATTTTTGCAAGAAAAGATTTCCTATATAAGACATTAAAAACATTAAGCATAAGAGAAAAAAATAGAAAAAAAAAGACTTCATCAAGCTTCTGGTCAACCAAGACTGTGACATAAGACACTCCAGGGTGATGCTTCCACAAAGAATCTTTGAACAATTAGCAAAATCTAGCATAGGCAACTTCCTTGAAATTCCAGAAAACAGTTAAGAAGTAGCAATAAATGGGAATGTGCCAAATCAAGAAAATGCAGCTTTTAAAGTGGTAGGAGAGGGCAGGCCACAGTGCTCAGCAGGCAGAATTCTCACCTACCATGCTGGAGACACAGGTTCAATTTCTAGTGCCTGCCCATGCAAAAAAAAAAAAATGTAAGAGGGGCTCTAGGTGCCCTTTCTGGGCCATCCTTCAACCCCTCCCTGAAGCGATGTGGAGTCAAGCTACACTTCCATTTGGGTACTTGCTCTGTTCCAGAGGGCACAGAGTAACCCCTATGTGCATACTGGGGTGCTTGTATGTAGGTGCCACTCTATCAGGTGGCAGTTTGAAAGACTGAGTCTTGAGCCCACCCTCCCAGAAATTGCCCTATAGGCAAAAACAGTTTATGGACAGCTAAAGTAGTATAAGCAACAATTAGGTGTAGGCAGATTAGGGCAAAGGACTTACCTACTTTAAGACTACATAGAGCACCTTAGTGGGGGAGATGGTCTACTTCATTGAGGGTAAAAAGAGGTTTTGAATTTTTGAAAATGAAGGAATTTATAAGGCCAGGAGCAAGCATGAACCCAGTACAAGACACAGGCTCAGATAAGACAGAGAAGGCTTTACATTTAACATTTGCCTCAGGCTGGTCTTCTTGATAGGAAGGTTCAACTCTGAAGGAGAGCACCAGCTGATGCAGAACCAATTTGCAAAGACTGTGAAAGGTGTTTTTTGCTTTAGTTTATTTGTTTTTGTTAGCTCCTAACATTCAAGGAAATCTCTGTGATATCAATAGTTGGATTCAAATTTAAGGAAGAGGTAGGTCAAGGTCTAAATCCCAAAGCTAGCACTTCAGAATATTAAAATATATAGTGTGTTGTAGTAGATCACAAGACAAAAAGAAACGGAAAATGATGGCCCATCCAAAGGAAAAAGATTAAAATCCAGAAACCATCAATGAAGACATTGGACATACTAAACAAAGACTTTTAAAAAATGATCCACTATACGCTGAAGGAGATAAAAGAAAGCACATAGAAAGAGCTATAGGTATAAGGGAAAAAGTGAATGAACACTATGAGATCTTAAAGAGATAGAAATTTTTAAAAAGAACCAAACAGCAATATTGGACTTGAAGACCACAAGTCTTTGAATGAAATGAAAAAGTCCCTAGCAGACTTCAAAAGAGGACTGGAATTGGCAGAAGAAAGAATCAGTGATCTCGAAGACAAAACAAATGAAATTATTCAGGCTGAGGAGCAGAAAGAAAAAATAGCAGACAGGGCCTAGGAGATCTGAGGGATACCATCAAGCATACCAATATATGCATTATGGAAGTTCCAGAAGGAAAAGAAAGAGGGAATGTGTCAGAAGGAATATTCAAAGAAATAAAGACAGAAAACTTCCACAAATTAATGAAAGACATGAATATGCACATTACAAGAAGTAATGATATATCTATGGTTTAAAATAAACAATGTATAAAGATATAATTTATAACAAGTACAACAAGAAGGTGGGGAATAGAGGGTATAGGAACAGTGTATGTATATGCTTTTGAAATTGGTATCAAATCAAACATGATTGTCACAGATTTAGGATATTAAATTTAAGCTTCATGGTAGCTATAAGAAATTACGAACAAATATATTCAGAAAAAAATGGAAAAAGACTCAAAATGGTTCAATGCAAAAAAATCAAACAAATATGAAAGTGGGCATTAATAGAAGAATTGAAGAACAGAAAAGGTATAAGACTTACAAAGACCAAATAGCAAAGTAGCAGAAGAAATTCTTGGATTATCATGTAAAAGGATTTAAACTCTCCAGTCCAAAAGTAGAGACTGACAGAATGGGTAAAAAACTATATACTGCTTAAGAGAATCACTTTAAATTAAAAGACAAGTGAATTTAAAATGAAAGGATGGAATAAAATATAAAAAGATACAAATAGTTACCTAAAGAGAACTAGAGTACCTAGACTAAAATAAGATAAAATAGAATTTAAGTAAAAAATTGTCACAAGGAACAAAGAAGATCACTTCTTTGACACCCAACTGATAAAGGGTTCAATTCGACAAAAAAGATATAACAATTATGGATATATATGCACCTAACAGCAGAGCTCCAGAATATACAAAGCAAATACTAACAGATTTGAAGAGAGAAATTGATGGCTCTACAACAAATCAGAGACTTTAATACATCACTTTCAATAATGGATAAAATATCAAGATAGAAGATTAATAAGGAAACACAGACTTGAACAATCCTTTAAATCAATGAGACCCAGCAGACATATGTAGAACCAACAAATGTTCTACATATGTTTTCACCTAACAAGAATATAATAAACATTCTTCTCTTATGCACATAGATCATTTTCCAAGATAGACCACAGGTTGGGTCGCAAAGCAAATCTCAACAAATTTATAAAAATTTTAACAATGTATTTTCTCTGGCCACAATGGAATGGAGAAGGAAATCAATACCAAAAGGAGAGTTGGAAAATACACAAATATGTGGAGATTAAACAACACACTCTTAAAATGCAATGGGCCTAAAAAGAAATCACAAGGGAATTAGGAAATATCTTGTCAGATGTCAGAATGAAGACTACTAACACCCGCAACATTGTTGGTTTCAGAGTGACAATATTTTTTGCATTATATTCCCAAACTCTGAGATAAAGAAAAAGATTGTTCATTTTACTAGGGATCGTCTATCTATGTTTTATACAGGACAAAAGCAATCAAGTGAACCCACCTTATCAGAAAGTAAATATTATTGAAATACCTGAGGGGGTGGGTGGAGCTTGAAGGTGTCCTACAATATCATCTCTGAAATTCCTGTGTATTTCCTGCAGTATAATTACCTTCAAAAATTCTCATCTTCTGATTGAAAAGATGCACAAATCTCTTATTTTAAATTTGGGAGAGAACTATGAGTCAATCAGTATAGTAGTATATATCCCAACACTTCTGTTCAAATTTGGTGGATCCACCCTTTCCAGGAATGAAGAATAGTGACTACTAATCTGTGACACATTAATTCAAGTAGGATTCCTAACACTTTTCATGAGGAGTAGCCAGGCTTTAGGGAATTTGGGAGTGCTAACGTGATGTAAGTTCGCTGGGGGCTTAGCTTAAGTATTCCAAATGGCATCCTAGGATTTCATGCATTTTGGGTGAGGCCCAGCAGAAATAAAGTGCTCCTGCTGACCAGCACACATTTTGAGTGACTTTAAGCAAATACTTCCCAAGAACAATGAGATTTTAGCAATGACTTAAAGAAGATGCAGATAACTTTGTTCCCTTAAAAATCATAGCTCAAAATAAAATGCAGACATTTATCTTTAATTTTTGATTAATTTATTTGTATACTTTGATACATGATTGTTAACAAAATATTATTAAGCCAAACCAAATTGTTCACTTACTCTTAACTTTCACAGTTTTGTTTCCATTTTAAGACTTCTTTCAATAAAATCTCTTATTTGTTGTGCCACTAGAGCACATATACTATGAAAAAGTTGGTAATTTGGTTGATGAGTCAGGCATAGCAATGAGGAATTGGGTGGCACTTGGCAAAAGTTTTAGTTTCACAAGAATGAAGAAATATACAGAGGAATTTGTATGGGTCCTTTTCCAGGTGCTTTTCATTAGTTTCTAAAATAAATTATTGCCACATGAACCATTTAAATGTAAATATTTTTTCAGAGATACTTTATTTATTTGCAAACATAAATGACTAATTCCTACATCATAGTTTTCCTGTTTTCATCTTTGCCTCTTTGTTAAGCTAGCATCTATATACCACAGGCAAAACCAACTGGAATTGAAAAACCTAGTCAGTCTATCTCATCCCAGTTTGTCTGTGTGGCCACACCTCACAACAGGAGCCTAGAAACACCAGTTTTACTAGTCCCAGGCCAAATTATCCACACCTCTGAAACAGATCATCCCAGTTCTCATCTCTTTGCTCTCTTTCTGTGCACCTATATTTTCCTCCCTCATTAAAGACTTGAATCTCTGCCTCCTTTTCGAGACGGAACTGTCCTGATTCTACCCTGAACCTAGTGTCTTCAAGATCATAATCAGAGGAAGAGAAAGAGTCCCGGACTCAGACCAGGCTCAGGTGACCTGTATCCTGCTCCATCTCTACCACTATTGATTTTTCTGTGCTTAGGTGAGGAGTGTGAGCTTTCTGTCTTCATTTTCTCCATCAGAATGAGAGGTCTGGCCTGGAGGTGGCTTCCATTCTATGATATTTTTCACTTTTGTTCTATCCCCACTTGACCTCCTAAATGGGCGGTTTACAGTTTACAAAGTTCTTTCATACCTTTACAGTTTAAAAAAACCTTTTCACACTCTCGATCTCGTTGGATCTTTATAGCAACTCCAAGGTAGAGGCAAGGCAGGTTTTTATGAGTTTCATTTTACAGGTGAAGTAACTAAGTCCAGGAGAGGATTTGCAATTTGTTCATAGGCTCACAGCTTTTAAAGGGCAAAGCTTAGACCTGAAACTATGCTTTTAGCAAATGGTCCCCTGTGCCATGCAGCCACATGACATGATACTCCAATACATAACAGCATAAAGAAGGTTGGACCTTCAACTCTCATTTTCAATGGTTGAAAACATGAATCTCAGTTTGTTTACTTTTTATTTCTGACCCACCTTCTCCTATTCTGAAAATTCATAGCACTCAAAAATAATTCAAGAGGGCAGGCCACGGTGGCTCAGCAGGCAAGAACACTTGCCTGCCATGCCAGAGGACCCGGGTTTGATTCCCAGTGCCTGCCCATGTAAAAAAAAAAAAAAAAAAAGTAATTCAAGAGATGGGTTCTGAAAATAATCAATGCCTATGTGTTTAATACAGATTATTTTTGTATTTGGAATAAGCAAGGCAAAGGGTAGGTTGAGGCAAATGAGGCACTTGCCTCAGACACAAAATTTAAAGGGACACCAAAAAAATCAGTAGTCAAGATGAATGTTATTTTAATGTAATTTTTTTAAAGAATCAAAATTAATGCAAATTGGATCAATAGGGAAAAAAGATAAAAATTATTTGAAGAATTACATGCAATATATCCTCAACTTGCTAAAAATGGCTACTGCACCAAATCTGGACTCCCTGGGTCCAGACTTCTAATTATTTAAGGAAAACAAAAATAACCTTATTCGTTTAAACTATTATTGTGTTTTCTGTTATTTGCTACCAAGCACATACCTATCTGAATCAACAATTTTGAATCTCGCTGGCTGAATATACCTCTTTCCCAGGACAGCATCTATGGCAACAAAATGCACAATAAATACTTATTGATCTGAAAGAATAATCAAATAATTAGGGAATTTTTAGAACAGAAAATGTCAATAAGTTGTGGAGACAATTTGAAATTGCTGGAATAGACAGAGTAGAGAGGCAGTGTTGACAGGGTCACAACAGATGTTTAATAAATAGAAGTAATAGTAGTTAATGAATACTGATTATCTTTCAGGGAATGTTGATTTCATTTCCAATATCTGTAACTTTCTATAATGTGATATTTATTTTTCTTTTATTTCATGGTTACTTACACTCTAAGCTATCAGTTTACTTCTGGGATGGATTATATATTGATGCATTCAGCCACTACTAGGTAAATAATAGCATTTATTTTAAACCTGCTCCTTCTACCAAACTTCAAGCCCTTAAACATCTATTCAAAGACAAATAAGACATTGCCTCAGCCATCAAAGAATTTACTGCCTGATGGAGATATAAGCTATCAGAGAGTTTATCCCCCATTGGCCTACTTCCTTCCTGTCCATTCTCCCCAGTCTTGACCTTGGATGTTCCTGCTCTGAGCTGTTAGAGCTGCCAGCAATGGCTTGGGGCTGAGTGGGGTCCTGCTTCCATTGTGCTAGGCATGATGGCATATCACATTAGAACTCTGAGAGCCTTTTCCCAGATAAAATTTGCCCACTTGATAGATTCCCATTTGATAGGATCCAAGTACAACATTGTATTTCAGTTCAGTGATTCTTTTTTCTGCCAGCTCCAATATGCTATTGAAATCCTCGGGGATTTTTCATTTCCATTATTATCATCTTCAATTGCAATAGTTCTGTTTGGTTCCTTTTTAAAATTTCTGTCTCTTTATTGAGAATCTCATGTTGTTCATTCATTGTTTTCACTATATCCTTTAGCACTGTGTGTCCGCGACTTTTCACTCAGCTCAGGGCCTGGCTGCCGTCCCGTGCCTTGCCTCGCTGGTGCAACGAAGAGTTCCCGGGTCGACGGGCCCAGGCACCGCGCTCTTCCCGCCCGGCGGCCTCCAGTCCGCTCCAGGCAGCGGGTCTCCGGCTTGACCCTGCCTGCAGACGTCCGGCAGGACCCACCATGGGCCCCAGGGCGGCGAGCTGCGCGGAGGACACAGGTAGAGGCGCTGCGCTCCGAAAGGAAACGCTGACCCAGAAAGAAAAGGAACTGGCTTCGGGACTGCACGACGCTTCAGCTGTTCGGCAGACCGACACACCAGGAGGCCCAACTGGCGAGAGCCGGGCCGGGGAGAGAGAGAGAGAGAGAGAGAGATAGACGCAGACAGACTAACCTTGGTGAAGACACGAGTCCGGAACACGCAGCGGTTGTGAGTACAGATCTTTACTGGGGTTAAGCAAGCTTCCTCTAATACTGGCTCCACGCGGGGGAAGACACCCCACGGGGGAACAACTTCTATGCGTCCGTCAGGTACGGCTCCTTGTGGGTTATTCCCCTCCCCGTCCGGGTAACGCCTTTATATACAAAATCCAGACCCAATGGGCTAACGCCACGTATACAAGGGTGATTGGTAGACAGGGCAGGCAGGCGCGTACGTTATACGCGGAGGCAGGATGCGGGCGCCATCTTGGCTCACTCGATGGGCGGGGGGAACTCTAGGGCAGGCTGCGGCGTGTCTACTAGGCCCGACCCGAGAGGCGGCTCTCCACAACTGTGTCTATATTTTCCTTCATCTCCTTGAGCATTTTGAAGATCATTTTCTAAAAGTCTTTGGCATGTCCACATTCTGGTCTTCTTTTGTTGGTGTTTTCTGGATTTTTATCCTCTTGCTTTGGATGGGTCATTGTTTCCTGTATCTATGCTTGTCTTGTGCTATTGTTGCACACTGTACATTTTTAAATATTAAAATTAACTCTGGGATTTATTCCCTGAGATGTCTGTTTCTTGAGTTTGTAACCAGCTGGTGATATGGTAGAGATTTTCTTGAGTGTCAGCCCTCTTATCAGGAACATCTACCGAAGGCAAAGTGCAGGGGCCTCCCTGACTTTTCTGGACCTGTGTCTTGTCCTGGGTTTGTGCTTGCTAGTGGCCTTAGGAGTTCTCCTGTTCACGAGAGTTTGAATGCCCCCTTTGCTTCCCAGGAGCTAGACCTTCTACCTCTCCCAGGTGTTCCACTGTCAGACTTAAAAGCTGATAAGCTTTTGCCCAGGCCATCTGTCTTAATTCTCTCTTATACTGCTTTCATTGTCTCAAGCTACTTTTGTCTGGAAATTCAGAGGGGATGAGGAAGGGGAGGGGGGCAGGATCCCAGAGACAGCTTTTCAAGTCAGTCAAAATGAGAGGTGGGTAGTTCCAAACTGCCCCTGGTAGGGGGTGAAGGAGGGGCCAGGAACCTCCTCCACAGTTCCCCACAGCTAGGCTTTCTTGAAGTGCTCAGCCAATGCAACTTCACAACTTCCTCCACAGCTATGTGGAAGTCTATTCTCTTTAAATCTCCTCTGCTGCCTTTGTTCAAGGCAGGTTGAACAGTGGCCACCTCCACAATTGTCCCCAGCAATGTCAAGTAGCTAATCAAAAGTCGTGATCAGTAATAAACTCGGGCCCACCTCGGATCTTGGGGAAGTGGATTTTTATATCCCTTTAAGAGACCAGGAAGCTACACCAGGGGCTGGACATTACTGCTTTCTGCGAGGAAAGTTTGGACAGGGTGATGTAACTACTGTGCAGAGGGGACAATTTACTGGTTTTTATCAAAGTTTACCAGCATCTTCCTCCTGCACTTTCTTGGGTGCTGTACAGTGTTCTACTGGACTCTGGAGTTTCAAAATAATTGATATAGACACTTTCTACCTGTTTAATAGTTGTTCTGGTGGAGCGACTGATTCCGGAGCTTCCTACTTTGCCATCTTCCCCCAACCCTCTTCCATAATATCAATTTAAACTAGTAGCAATGAATCCAAATCTGCTTAGCAAGGCCAATTCTGTCAACATTGTTTCTGGATAGCAAAGTCCTAGTTAGTGACTACTGCACAAATTAATAATTACAACATGACTTGGCTTAACTTGGTCTCAATTAGCTCTTATTTCCAATATAATAAAAAGTTCCTTAATGCTTATTAGTATGTATTACTACTCTCTTCTAGTGATATATTGGGCACCACCACTACTTATTAAAGTATTCTTTAAAATTTCATGCATTCTCAAGTACCATAGCAACAATCTTATTTCTACAGCATTAAGCAACAATAATTCTAAAAATGTGTAACTAATAATAAAATTCCACTCTGTTTAAATGTTCTTTGAAATTGTACTCTGTTCTTATATTAAACCATAACCTCATTTCCAGTAGATATGAAACAAGCAGATAAATTATATTCTTCTTCAGTATTTCCAATGGCTTCTAATTGTTAAAGATGAAAGCGCAGAATAAGGAAGAGGAAGTTTGAATTCTAGTCCAGCTCTGGCTGGCTGTAGGAAATTGATAAAACATTTCCTACTTTGTGCCCTGATGATTTTTATTTACACAGGTAAACTAAGCAGATTTTAAATTATTTTCCCAGATTCATGTTTCCTTAAGCAAATGGTTCCATCAAAGCCTTCTTCAATTAGTTTATGAAGAAGTAGTGTGTTCCTTTAACACTCTATCAAGAGTTTCCAATTTAGTGTCCCACATAAGACTGCATTGGCTACCAAAAATGTTAAATGCAAATCTATACACGTCTGCACAGGAAATAATATTCCAAAAGCTGTTTACAAATGAGAAGCAAAGTTTTATGAAATGGTTCTCATTCTTCAATCTTAGCAGCTTTTGTAATGTAATCTGGTGACTTGTTTCCTTGTCAATATTCCCTCCAGTCTGTGGCATCTTCAAAGGGTTAGGATACATATGATTATCTCCCTGAGGGCAACACAATAATTGGTGCATAGAAGGAATTCATTAAGTATTTGCCCAATGAATGTATTCAACAGTAATCTGAGAATGTAAAATATAATTACCATAAAATTGACATGCAAAGCTCTTTTAATCCCTCTAGGTTCTGGCATCAGCATCCCACCTCTTGACAAGGAAATGTTTTGTTTCTAGAATTACACTACTGTCCCCTGAATGCTTATATAAATTATTGTTATACCTCTGATAAATAAAATCTGAATATGAAAGGACAAAGTTTGTATAAATTGTTGTAACTTTAAACTTTCTAACAACCTTTATGAATTGTGATTTTAAGCATCATTGTGGATGTTCAAAAATAAGTTTTTTGAAAGATGGTTAATTTCAGGTGGTGTACAATTCCATAGTCATGTCTAGGTATCTTAAGAGGCACTTAAACCGTAATTATATTAAAAAGTTCAGATGAAGATTAAAGCAATGTGTTAATTTATACTAAATATTTTCTAGTTCTGTGAGGAAAAATATTAACTATTAAATGGGCTGCATATCTGCCCTAAGTGTTTTACTCTTCTCCTATTCCCTTTTCTAAGAAAGTTCATATTCCACACTCACAACCCCATTAGGGCAACTTCACTTCTATAATTCCACAAATAAGGAAATCATTCCTTTCATACTGTTACCTATTTTATGCTCATATGTCCTTGGGGGCTACTGCCTAAAATAGGTCCCCAGTCCGCAGTACAGTGGGGCAATCTTTTCTGAACTGAGCTGGCCACATTGCACTGTGAACTCCATAGCAGATGAGCCCTGCTTTCCATGATTATTGATAAATATAAATGAAAATGAGACATGCTACAAGTTAAAATAATTATTCTGTAATGTTGCAATTATATGTCAATAATAAGCACTACTATTGTGGCAATAATGTAATGGAAAAATGGCCATAACAATATTTACTATTTATTGAACTGTTAATATGTACCAGGCCTTGGTCTAAGTGCTTTAAGAGCACCATCTCATTGAAACCTCTCCGTAATGTTCAGAACTGAGGCTCAGGTGAGTGATATTGTTTCCATAACCCAAAGGTGTCTGAACCACGACTTACATCTTGACCAGCTGGCCCCAGAACCCATGCTCTTGATCACTTCAGTGCAGGCAACAGAGAAGCATTGATTGTAAAACTGACGGGTGTTATAAAAGATCCTTTGGCTTCACTGTTAATAACCCAACAGCCAAACTGCAAAAATGTTCAGATGGGTTCTGCTAATCACAGTCTTAGGCCTCTCCTCTATCTGACTAAATGAGCTCCTAACCAAGAAGCGAAGGCACAGAGCTACTTAGGGGGTGGCACATGAGGCATGTAGCCTCCTTCTACTCCTTCACAGATCAAACATCCACGGGTGGTTAGTTCTCTCACAAATATCTGTCATGCGGTGATAAAATCAAACTACAAACCTCACCTATGCAAGAACAAATTAAAGTGTCGACCCAGGGAGAAGGAAGTCAGTGGGACCATGTGTGGATACGGGGCCCACACATCTAGCACCATCAGATTCTTATCCCTGAAATCGGCCTCTGATTTAATTTGCAATACAGTTTTATGGGTCTGAATGTGACTGTTTTGTACACTTCAATCACTTCAGGTAGATCTGAGTCTTCACAAGAAAGAAATTCTACAGCCTTTGTCAAAATGATACTCCCAGCATTTAATAACCCTTACATTCCTTATATCTGATGTGACTCCTCATGCTTCACATGATTCTAAATTTCTGCCTAAATATTTGGGAATGTGATCATCCTTATCCCTCATCAAGGCCTATTTTAACACTGATAACTGAACTTCAGGAAGGACTTGTGTCTCATTTTTACCCACCATGTGTATCTTTCTCCTCCCCTGAAATCATCCACGTTAACTTAGTGTAGACTCTGTCCTACTTGGGGTAGGCTAACCATTATAATCTCAGCAATTTATCACTACAAAAATTTGTTTCTTGCACTAATAAAAGCAGGTAGCTTTTCTCCAAACAATGACTCAGGGACCCAGGCTCCACCATCTTAAACATGCCACATCTTAACTGTGCATCACGGAACGGGGAAAGAGCATGGAGACTTGCATGAAGGGAACTTTTAGGCGTCAAGGTGGAAATGGTGTCTGTCACGGTGCAGACACACTCCACTGATCAACACTCAGCCATTGCTAGGGTCCTGAGAGATGGACGCCCAGGAAGAAAAGAGGGAGAATGGATAACATTGACCATTAGCAAACTTTGCTACCCATATGCAGAGTGAGGGTGGATTTTCTTGGTTCAGGGTCCCGGTATTTCATAATTACATAATTTAACTACAATAATAACATAATTAAAGGAGATTCCAAGGAAAATAGTTTGCTGTTTATAATAAAATCTTTAATGAACTTTCGTTTGATTAGTAGCAGTCAAAAAAAAAAAAAACCAAAACCAAAAAAACCTTGTCCCTGACCCATCAGTTATGATAGAGCCACACTGACATGAACCTTAAATACAAAAATGAAATATGGGGTGGTGTGATGGTGGCTCAGTGGCAGAATTCTTGCCTGCCATGCCGGAGACCCGGGTTTGATTCCCAGAGACTGCCCATGTTAAAAAAAAAAAAAAAAAATGAAATATGGATTGAACTAAGCTACTTCGGAAAAAAATTTCCTTCTTCAGCTACTCCCATTCAGTCTACAACACACATATAAAAATCCTGATTCATGCGATAATATGAGATCATCTAATTGTCCCAATGAAAAAAATAAATAATTAACTTTAAACATCTATGACTAATTATTTCAAGAAGCAAATATGATTGTCTTAATAATAGTAGTCTACTGTTGTTATGACTCGATAAATTTATAGAATCACAAATTATCTTATTTAACAAGCAAGAATGAAACAACTTTGAAATGTAGTTTATATAGTTTGTGTGACAAAAAATTATGTGCTTCAACCGGAAAAAGCAAGTTATAGTGAACTTGGGGCTGAGAGTGTTATTATGATGTGAGTTTTAAAAAAACGTAATGTTAGTACCTTAATAGCATCAATAATGGAATAGTTTTTCTTTAGTTTAACTTCGCTAAAGATGTTCAATAAACATTTTTAAACACTTGCATTCAAACTAAACACTTATAGATGCATGCTGGAATGAGCATAGAATTAGTCAAATTCCTTAATCCAGGGATCCGTGGCTGGCCCCTCTGGAGTTAAAGTCATTAATTTCTATTATTGTCCCAGTGCCTGCCCATGAGACTTTAATCTCCTGATTATCTCTCCTGCTATTTTTAACCAGAGCTATTCCACTGTTCTCTTAGAAGTGCAAATTAATTTTCCCAATATAGAGCAATGAGGTTACACAGAGTGTCTTTTAAACACGCTCAGTAAATAAACTTTGAAGTGCTTCAGTTCTTGATTAAGAAATCACACTATTTCCTACAGTGATTTTCTTTGCCTGAATTCAAATCATAGTCTATCAGTTCACAATCAACAACATCAGGATAGAGGAGGTATAATTAAGGTCCCAATAACTCCTTAACTGGGAAGATTCCCTCTGTTCTGGAAATTTTATTATTTTCATTTCATTAGAAATATTTTCCTAGGGGCCACACATTCAAAGCATCACTATAAATTTTTGTGATAACTCATAATATGCTAGTCATGCTGTACAAGTGATAACACACTGAATCCTTAACCAAGTGGTTAATGTGTACCAGCATTATGTTATCTTAAAAATACTTGATACAATCAATTCAAAAGAAAGGCTCTACAATTTTTAAGTATAGTACAGCCATTTTAGAATTAGGCCTTAAACTGTGAATAGAAATCAGAAGTAAATCATGATATTGACTTAAATAAATAATGCATGGTTTCCTTCCTTGGGAAAAAAAGTAAACTTTTGGAGATAAACATAGAGATTGTGGAACACTTGAGATGAGAAAGAAGCCTAGGGCAGTAATTCCCAAAAAGTTTTTCTTTTTGTGACTGTGGAAAGAATAATAATCCTGCAAACTACCTAACTCCCCTCATTACTGCAACAGAAATAAAATAATTTTATCAGCTCTGAGAATGAATGGACTTTCAAGGAGGTGTCAAGAAGAAGGCAAGGAATTAATTTACTATGCAACTTCTTTGAGTGAGACGTACTAAATATACATTTTTTTCATATAATTCTTATATACTAATTATATGAGTTAGGTATGATCATCCCCATTGATGAAAGAACAAATGCAGAAAGATTAAATAACTTGCCCAAGGTTATATCAGTGACAAAGCTCAGATTTGAAATCACAATTTGCTTCAAGTTTACCTTCAAGAATATTTTATTTTTTAGAAACATTAAAGAATCCTCTGACTCACCTATTCATTTTCCATTCCTCTCAAGGTTCTATTAAGAAAAATAGTAAAATATCTAAATGCATAAAAATGGGGAGACTATGAAGGCACCACAGCAGGTGAGAGATTTCAATACTTTTCTCAGAGGGAAAGCAGGCAGTTAAATTACTGATTCATGAGACAGAGTAGAGGTAGCTGCCACAAAGTTACATACAGAGGCAACTCTCATGAAGAAGGTAGGCAGCTCTCAACAACCCCCAGAAAATGCCAGACTGATGGAAATTGGAGGTGAGAAGGTGGGTTGAAAAAAGGGAGCTTGGATGATCTGAATATGGAACAGTCAAAACTCCCATTCCTTTCTACCACCTCATCCACAAAGTTTCTAGCATCAAGGCACTGAGCTTTCACTTCTTACACCTTCATTGAAAAAGAGAGAGTTCTTCTCTTAAAAAAAAAATTTTATGCTGAGAACTAGGTACCAACATGGTACCTGAAATTACTGCTCTCCTTATTCTGGTATTGGAAGACCCCAGCCAGCCCCTCGAACGCCCACAGCGATGTGCAGCTTAACAGCCAACACACCCTGGGGTGAGCACACGGTTCTGAATCAGCCTTTGTCTTGTGTCATCCTCAAATATGAATGAAAAACCGAGAACACACCACTTTTAGAGACCAAGAAAACTATGCTGGCCCTAGAGGGCACAGGTTATTCAAGGAATAAAAATAACTGAAAAATTCTCTGTTCAGGAATATTAAAAGTATTTGAGAATAGGTAGCATCTATAAAATGAGAATAAGATGCAATGGGGGAAATAAATCATCAAAGAATATGGATGCTCTTACATATCTAAAATGTGATTGCTAAAATAAAAGTTCAGTGGAAGGATTGGGTTTTACAGATGATGAAATCTCCCAGAATGTAGAACAAAGGCAAAAAAGACAAAAAAATATTAGTGGAAAGATAAAAGATATAGCATATTGATTCAGGTGCAGTAACATCAAAATAATAGCATTTTCAGAAAGAAAGACCAGAGACAATGAAGGGGAAGAAATTGTAGTAATAATAGATGAAGATTTTCCTTAGTGGGAGAAAGACATATTTTTCAGTGTGAAAGAGACTTCCAGGTGTGCAGCATGATAAATGAAAAAAGAACCACACCTAGAAAAATCATTATGAAATTTCAGAAACCTAAAGCTAAAGAAAAGTTGCCAGACAGGGGAAAAGCAGGTAACTAACATAGGAATAAAATTTAGATGGCATGTGATTTTTTTCTAAGCAACATTAGTAATGCAAAGATGATGGATTTTTTTTCAAATTTCTAAAATAGAAAAAATGATGTTGACCTAGAATTCTTGCACTCAGTCAAATTATTAATCATTATGAAGGCAGAATAAAGACAATTTGAGTCATGTTAGTACTCAGAAAACATTCCCCTATGCAACCTTTCTTGGAAAAAGATAAAAGCCAGCAACATGAAAGAGAAAAATAAGGAGTAAAATGTGTGATCCAAGAAACAACACTTTCAACCCCTGTGACCAATGAGGGAAATTAGCAGAATGATAGTGTAGAAAAGGGACAGAAAGTAGCATGTTCTACAAAACATGTATATCTTAAGGAACGTGACATACAGAAACAGAAGGGGATTTCATAAATTTGATAGTATACTTGGGACATTTGAAAACAATGAAATAATTCAAGAAAAAAAAGCCAATCTAAAAGTCTAAGAAAAACAAAAAGCTATATAAAAAAGAAATGTCATCATACCATAGTACTTGCTCTGAAGATCACAGTATTTTTTATACAGTCTAAATAAATGCCTTTATTGACTTTCTACATTTAGAATAATCTTGAAAACAAAACATAAAAGACAATTATGATCATAGAATAGAATATAAATGTTTTTGGTCTTGACAGTGCAAGATTCAGAATGAAAATTGGAAGGTGAATTGGAGATAAAGAAAATATAATGATATTTATAACTGCATATGATGAGAAGTGTAAGAACAAGAGACACTTTCTATAGCTGAAAGAAAAAGAAGTGGAGATATAGTAATATCATTTAGATTTAAACAAGGTGGATGTGGTGTAACTGAACTAAATCCTCATCTATGATAGTGGAAACTCAATATATAATGCCTCAAATTGGCAAATCCAAGACCAGCAGGAAACACATATCTATTATTTAGAAATATGGAAGCAACTACCAGAATTAAAACCAGAAACAGTTAAAAATGATTGCTTTTGGGGAAAATAACTGATGGTGGAGAGGAATGGAGTAAGGGATGGTAGCTTTCCATTATAGGGCTCTGTGTACTTTTCTTTTTTATACCTGTGTGCTTTTATATCTTAGAATGTTTTAAGTATTAAATACTATCAGAGTAGTACTCATGAGAAACAAAGAATAGAGTTTGATTATAGAAAATTTCCAAGTAATTGGCTTATAATAATACCATCCGGATGACCCTTAAATACCAGTAAAAAAAATCTCTGTGGACTCCACAATGAATACTGTGTCTAGAGAATCTTTTAACCAGTTACACATAGAAAGATTACACCACACACAGGAAAGTAGTATTTTCTAAGAAGAGTGATTCTTAAGAGTCAAGTTAGATGTAGAAGAAGCTTTTGGTCAATTATGGAAGCTTATGGACAGTTCCATGAATGCTGATGGCATCATATTTCAAGTTAATTTTCACTGCTGCTCTCTATTTTTTGTACCAAGGCTTTTTTCTAAACCCACAGAAGTCTGCTTAGCTTGGGAACAGGCACATCACAGAAGTGGGGAAAGGCTGCGGATAATATTTTCCTCAGACATTACTTGGCTAATGGAAGATGGCAATCAAATACATAGATTCCCCAGTTTTCCATCCTTCTGAAACAAAATTGTAAGGATATTTCTACAGGGTTCTTCAGAGCATTCCCAGTAGAATTGTGTTTTAGTGGCTTACAGTAGTAATTAGTCTAAACTATCGCCTCTTATGCTTTCCCTTTCCCTACCTTATTCTCTCTGCACCCTTCCTCCAGCCTCTCGGAATTACCTTTCGAATAAATTATCTGCCTTGTCATGCTTCTTAGGGTAAACCCAAATAAGAAGTCTAGGAATCAGGCCTATGCTGAGACCCATAGGTTGGGCCAGTTACTTGATACCACTTGAAATACTGAAAAGCATTTATTTAAAATCTATTTGGAAAAGAGTTTCTGGGGAAAGGCATAACAAAGAAAAGACATAAAGTTAGTGTATTAGAATACCAGAGACATACAAAGTTTTATTGTTACTCATTCTTAGAATACATATTTATTTTATAGTGTAGTTAATTGCGTGTGAAATTTCTTGATAGCCATTTGTCATATTCAAAATTCAGTGCAGGAATCAGAAATTACTCCAGTGTTTTCAACTAGAAAGGAATTTAATAGAGGAAGTGATGTGCTTATGCAATGTTGTAAGACTGGGGGAACAAAAATCAAAGGCTCACTGAGATTTTTTTAATCCAAGTTTCCACTACAGTGGCTGGAACCCAGGGGTCAGGCAACTGCTTCTGCTAGTGTTATCACCATCGATGACATCACAGCTGCTCCACATTAATGAAGCTGCTTATTAAGTGATGGAACAGAGGACACAGCTGCAAGTAATACTAAGTCTAGATTGTTTTGACTGCCTTCTGCCTCTAAAACCCACTCACTCAATAGCATTTCGTTGGTAGAACATAAATCAGATATAAATCAGACAGATGAACTGAAACTCCAGTGGCAAGGAAGTCTGGAAATGCAGTTTTTAGCCTTCTGGACTTAGAAATATGAAATGTGGGGGAGAATATAGCTCAGATCTTGTTTCTGAAATTAGTCACACAATCATAAATAGTATTATAACTTAATTTTTCTACTACCCATTCCAGTGAGTTTGCCTCAATCACTGCTAGTTCGGTTGGAGGAGGTTCTTCACTATCGAAAGGTTTGAGCTCTTGGTAGCCCTATCCCTTTGAGATTGCTAAAGTCATCCATTCACTTTTATCACCGGTGATGTAAAACTAGGAGGCACCACAGAGAATCTGAGTTCCAGACATTTATCTCTATTCCTCCACTTTGTAACAGTAGTCACCCCAGCTGGTACAGCCATTCCCTTCTTTGTCTATTTATTCAATGGCGTAAGAATCCCCAAAATGCAGGTGATAGTTTCAACTTCAATGGTTGGTGGAATCACTGTTGTATCCTCCAGTGGAAATTTTCCTTCTTGGGAATAAGATCTTCCAACAACTTAAAGTTACAAGGATAAAAATTTTTTAATGTTGCATAAATGTAATGGTGAAAGGATCTACTTCCAAATTGATCCGTTGGTTCCCAGAGCTAAGTATTCTGGCCAAGGGAGAAATAACATCGTTTATTTGTGGCTGATTTCAAATCCTATAGCTGAATCTTGTAGGAAATACCTTTGTTTCAAGCTATTGTCTCCAAGCAGGGTCATAGAAGTTTTTGATAGAACACTTCACTGTTTTATAATGCCACTTGTTTAAGGGAGATGGGGTATAAGGTATATTGCAGATAATGGCTAGAATCTCAAAAACCCATTTCCTCTCTTCCTGGGCACAGACTTCCTACATTTCTCAGTTTACATTCCTTACATTTCTCTTTGATCTAAAGTGTTGCAATTTGAATGCATTCCCACTGACAAAAGGTGGGCTGAAACTGATGATGCCATCTCCAAACCTGGCCCATTAACAACATCACTTCCCTTCATGAAAATCTCTATGCAATCTTCCACTAACCTCATCTATGCAGCTGAATGCAGGACAATTGAAAGAAGGAAACCTGAGAACCTTGAATGACTATGTGGAGCAGAGATTTTCACCCTTGCCCTGATGACCTCTATTGGACTATGGTGTCCACGCAAAATGGAATTTTAAATATATTATATTGACCCCTGACATTTGCAGTTGTTTGTTATAGCAGTTAGCCTATCCTTATACATGGAAAGATAATTATGCCTCAGGAATGTGAGTTCATTATCTCATTTCTTTTATTATAAAATGGTTTTCTGGATCCGAATCAATGTTACTGTTGAAGAAAGCATCTAGTAAGTCCATGGACAGGTGGTGTTACTGTGAATCCATTCCAGAATGAGTTATGCTAGTAAAAAGAGACCGATTTCTTCTCCGTATAGGAGTTACCAAGTGACTGGCTATTCTGAGGATGGTTCCATATCAAGAGGTCATAGTTGGTCTCTGCTGTTTGCAGGATATGCATTCAGCAATGGTGGCATAAATTCTCTAAATCAGCATTGCATTGAAGTCCGTACTGTTTTGGCCAGTGCATAACCTCCCTCTCTCTAATTAACCGCTTTGTTTATGAACCCATTAAGTAAGCACTGGGGGGGGGGGGGGGGGGCGGAGAGAAAAGGGGGGAGAAGGCCAGGGAAGGAGACTAACATCCATCAAACAGGTCATCCTGTCCCTCTGTTTACTGAAAGCCCTTTCTGCAAGGTGAGCTAATGGTGGGGATTTACATGGAACACAAATAATGTCACACTCAGAACTTCTCAGAACTCCTCTTCACCAGTCCTGAGTTTCATTCCTTCCTAGTCCTTTAACATTTGGTCAAACCATTATCAATTGCTGAGAAATAAATATAAATTAATAACTCTGAAAATTTCTCCTTCTAGGAAAAGTGAATTCTCTTTGGGAGGATTTTCCTTCCACACATCTTTCCTGCCATGGTCCATTTCCAGCTGGTGTTTGCATATTAAGTAGAATAATTTGTAAACCAGGCTCAATTTTTTTTTTCAGCTTATCACTGAGGGGTCCAGCATAAATTATCCGAAATAGTTTAAATGAAAAGGTTTTAATGATGGGTTTACATACAAAGGTGTAGGCAGGGTTAAAGGAACAAAGAAGAGATGGTGGGTTACCCAGAAACTAGTAAGACTGTGATGCTGTTATCCACTATAGGTGAAGAGACAAGGGAAGAAAACTGTGTTCCTGGAGCTCTATGAGAAGTAGAATTATGGTGACGGAGCTGCGTAGCACGGGCTGTAGTTGTAGGGGAGGTAAATAGTGCCAGAGATACAATACCAAAGTAGGGAGACGACACAGAAGCTCTGAGCATTACCTTTTGTTCTCCTCCTAAAACCTCCTGCTAATTGGAGCCAAGTGAAAGCTAGCTGGCAAGGAAGCCAAGGTAATGTAGTCCATGGGAGTCAGCAGCCCATGTGCAAAATCAAAGGTGTGCAAAATCACAACCAGCACACTCAGCCAACATTTCATAGGAATGCTCCATGAGGTCACATGTGTGGGTTTGAGGGTTAAGGAGCAATGCAGCAGGAGTAGGCACAGTGGTAGTTTGAGACCTTACCTGTGACTATAATCTTCCAGATGGAGTGCTGCTGTGCACACCCTAATGACTTGATGCATCAGACAATATCCAGTCCATGACAGGCAGCAGTTAAGGTTTACATGATCATTTTCTATTACTTGATCATGTGTACAAGTCTCTACCATGGCCCAGACGCAATCCACGTTTTGTTTCTCAAAAGAATAGTTGCTGGGAGAATATGTCATGGTTTTGCTCTAAAACCCAAAAGAACTGCACTGCAATTCTAAGCCAAGGCTCACCCAAAGCCCCCTATAGGATGGTTTTCTGCCAGAGAACTTGGGGCAGCATTTGCTCTGTTGGATATTAAGGCCCAAATAGGAGAACAGCTTGCAATGCTCTCCAGACTAGTCACAAAACCTTCACTTACTTTGGGTTCCATTTAGAACTGGCAGCTTTATGAATTACTTAATAAATGGGTCAAAGTAGCACCCTCAAAGGTGCAAATATTGTTTCAAAAGTCCAGTGAGATTTACCATTCTGCCCCATTAAAAATGATGGGAGGTGGGCCACGGTGGCTCAGCAGAGTTCTCACCTGCCATGCCAGAGACCCAGGTTCGATTTCCGGTGTCTGCCCATGTTAAAAAAAAAAAAAAAGATGGGAATAAATAATAGTAGGAACAGAGGGTGAAATAAATTGGGTAGATGGAAATACTAGTGGTCAATGAGAGAAAGGGGTAAGGGGTATGAAATGCATGAGTTTTTTCTTTTTCTGGAGTGATAAAAATGTTCTAAAAAATGATCATGGTGATGAATAAACAACTATGTGATGGTAATGTGAGCCACTGATTGTACACCATGTATGGACTGTATGTGTGTGAAGGTTTGTCAACAAAAATATATACGCTTTCTGTAAGTGAAGAGAAAAGAAAAGGAGAAAAAAGGTGGGAAACAAAGTGTAGCAATTATCTTCAGTAAGGAGGGAATATATCAATCCGCTGCAGACCACTAGACTATCATAAATTTTACTGAAGTTACAGGCCCTTGATTTTATATTTTTATCTCCTACCCCTGGCACTCAAGTTCCTTACCAAGAAATATTATGGTATCCCCCACCTCCGATTTACAATGTCTAATCAGCACAATGTCATTGATATAGTGGGCCAAAGTGATATCTCAAGGTTCCTGCGGCCTAGATTATCACAGAAAACTGAATAATTGACATTGTCCTGAGGTAAGACTGTAAAGAAATAGTTTTTCCTACCAGTCAAAAGCATACTACTTCTGTAGTTCTCTCTTTATGGAAAAGTAAAAAAGTTAACAACTTGATAGGTGAATATCAGGTATCAAGATTTGGTTTGATTTGCTCTAGTT
Organism: Tamandua tetradactyla; assembly: GCF_023851605.1. Classification (NCBI taxonomy): domain Eukaryota; kingdom Metazoa; phylum Chordata; class Mammalia; order Pilosa; family Myrmecophagidae; genus Tamandua; species Tamandua tetradactyla. Next base: position 136,409,238 of record NC_135331.1, read on the forward strand.
AGTTGACAAAATTAGAACAGCAGTTGATATTGGAGTAGCATGATTAAGTTAGGGATAATCCATTCTTCTTCTCCAAGACATCCCATATCCGCTCAGGTCAAACAGGAGAAATAAATAGGCATATAATAAAAAATCATCACCCTTGAATCTTTTAGGCCTTTGATGGCTACATTAATCTCTGACATTCATCCAGGGATGCGGCATTCCCTTAGGTTTACTGTTTGATAGGGAGGGGGCACTTTAGGAGCTCTCAGTTGGCACTTCATACCATGATAGCCTTCATTGTGTGGTTCGGAAGCCAATGTGGGGATTCAGCCAGAGGCTAGGCTAATCCAACCACAATTCAGGAACCAAAAAGGGTAGGTTTGTGGCCCCTTGGGTCCATTATGAGATGAGCTCAAATCAAAATTGCATCTATCACCCAACCTCTAAAGCCCCCATTTTGACTAGTGACCACAGTAGCAACTGGGTGCCCAACAAGTAGCATCATCTAGGAGTCAGTTTGATTATTTCCCTTTCCTTCTGGTGGAAACTAGAAGGTGAATTTATAATGTATTCTTGTGACACTGTGACAGGGATTTCCTCAAGAGAATCCAGCCTTTATTTCATATGAGAACTTCTGGGTCTGGCAACTGGTGAGGGGTTCTCTGCTCCTTTGTCCTTTCCCTGAGCCAAGAATTTAAAACTTGAGCTGAGCTACTTTACTTTCCATAATAACTCTGCAGTGCAATCCCATTCAAATCCTTGTATTTCCATCACAACAGTGTAATGCAGCAGCCACTTGGTCTGCCATAAGACTTGGCTTCAATGGGCTTTTTTTATTTATTTTTTTGCATGGACAGGCACTGGGAATCTAACCCAGGTCTCCGGCATGGCAGGCAAGATCTCTGCCTGCCGAGCCACTGTGGCCCGCCCCAATGGGCATTTTACTGTAGGTGGATCATAGGTAATAATTCAATTCTTCATTGCATGGAAAATAGTATCCTATTTCCCACTGTTCATGAAACATGGCCTGTAAACTCAACTAGATGAGATAACCAATCCCATATTACCATTTTGAGAGTCTATTTCCTGATCAACTTTTGGTGCTAAATACTGAATTAGTTAAGGTTCACTTGCATGAAATTGGTACTACTTTTCAAGCAGTAAGAGCTTTAATTCAAAGAATTAGATTCTTCTAAGATTATTGGTAACGTGTACAGTGAAAGTCAGGGGGCCAGCTCTCATCTTTGACTTGAAATTCATATATGCTCACATTTGCAATATGTGCTATCACCAAATATCTGTATCACAATTACTATTGCCACTGCCCACATTCACAAAATCTGTGCCAAGAGAGTGGAACATGTAGTCCAGCTGTTACCAACTCTGTAGAAGCCCACCTATTTAATCATGCTACCACTGAAACAGTGCCTCCAACCTCCCTTCTGCCTTCCAAAAATTTCATGAGCGCCTCACATAGAAGGCAGAAACTAAATTTGTAACTGAAATTCGTATCACGAAAGAATCTGAAAAATGTAATTTTTAGTCTTCCAGACTCTAATACTAGGGGGTGGGGAAGGGAGAAAACATATGAAGGGGGTTGGGTATGGATTCATAGCGCTAATAAACATCTAGAGCTCATGAACCTAAATATGGTGCTAGGATTCTAAAGTAGTTATCATTTAGGGTGGACTCGAGGATGTAAACTCCAAATCTCAGCTCTAATGATAAGTTAGAAATGTGTTTCTCATATTCCTCTGGCTGTTCTTTTGCCCACAAGTTTCCAGTCTTTTTTCTTTCTGGAGGAAAGATCAGATGGCACTTTTATGGGGGCTGACGGTAACAATTCAAGCATTTAAATGTTGTTGAATAAATGTAGCCTTACTCTTCTGTGGTCATATGACATCTTTTTTCAAGTATTACTATGAGAAATGAAATCAGAAATTTTTGAAATACAACATTATATGTACAGCTGGCAAACCCTTACAATATCATCTGCTTATAAATTTAAAAATTTGCATTTGGTCCCCAGATTCATTAAGGAAATTTAAACACTTGTCACACTCAAAGGTGAAGTGAGAATGTCACTAACATAATGCTACATACAGTGCAAGACTCATAACTTACCCACCCTCTCATTACCAAATCGTTACGTAATCATTACTCTTGAAAGACTGGTTCTTCGGATAGCTTCCTACAGGGAGGAGCAACCAGTTTAAATGTAATGCAACTTAAATGACAGGGAGAGAAGGAATTTCAGCTGAATTTTTTCCTTTTTTTTCTCCCATAGCAAGTTCAAAAGAAAGATTTTAAAACTAAGGCAAGGGGAAACTTAACAGGCATCTTTACAATTGCAGAAAGAGGACTTAGGGATACCTGAAGACTAACAGGATATATGGAATATGTTTACAGATTGAGGAAATACTTCAAAATCAAACAGCAAGTTAAAACCAGATGTCTCTTTACAATTTCAGTCTTGTATTGACATTGGGAAATACTCAATAAGATGAAGAGCCTATCTTTTTAGAAATAGCCATGTTATTTAAATCTTCCAAGATCTTGTACAGCTTTAGAATGGCTTAATTTGAACATATTCTCTGCATATCTACTGTAATTATTCAATTACAATGTGATCTGCTAGCTACATTGGGTTATTATAGTTAGATAGACAGATATCAAGTGATGTGTTTCAGCATGTATTTATTCTCAAAGAAGATACTACTTTAAGAATACATTCCCTGGGAAAATCTCACCCATGAGAATGGAAAAACCAATATGCAAGTTAAATTTCTCTTTAAGACCTGATGGATCTCTAAGGAACAAAAGTATAAAGAAAAATCTGTTCATGTGTAGACAAGTAAAGATGTTTTTGTGGTAAAAAGACAGTAATCAAAAAAAAAAAAATCAAAATTCTGAGCTTTTTAAAAAACAGGTAGGAAAACTTTAATTTCTCAAAGTCATGGCAAAACCCATATGCGGAAGTCTGAAAGAACACCAAGAGGTAACTGAGATCATCCCTTGCCCACCTAGAAATCCCATTAATTAATAATCATCTAAAGACAAAGACAGTTATGGACCATGCTCTTCATAAGTCACAAAACTCTTAGTAAAATACCCTAGAATCTCACAATTCTCACCTACAGAGGTCCTATATAACAATTCAAATTTCTAATTTAGATCTTTAAATTCCCTTCAGGAACATACAGTTCATGTTACAGTCTCCTATTTAAAAAAGAAAAAAAAAAGCTGCACCATTCAACTCAAAGCTGTCTTTCTTCTATAATTTACATTAGGAAAAAAACTTCACACACTTGTATGACTTATAGTGCTTTGAAAAAGGGAATCTGTTTCTATTTCTTGTCCTTTTCACAACTATTCTTCTGACTGAGAAGACATCTGCCTACAAAACCCAAGACCAAACATGGATTCTAAAATATATCACAATTAAGGCTTTGCTTTCCGAGGTCACCTGTCAAAATCATTTGCATATGGCGTGCCAGCTGGCTGATCCCCTTAAGCAGGTTTATGGTTACTGCTCAGATTTGCATTTTTGTATATGTAGCTTCCATTGTGGCGCCTCTTAGTTTCCCTGCCCTATTTACCAATCAGCGGGAAACCTAAATCTAAGTCACCAGGTCTATACTGAACACTCATTTTCATCCCATTTATCTGTAGTCATCTTTTTCTCCATAAAGATAGCATTATGAATACAGCTGGCTGAGATTAATGCTAGCTGTTTCTCAAAAGGAAATAGTTGAGAGTGAACAGCTCAGTGTGACTTGCCACATCCTAAGGAGGGCAAGATTCAAAAGTTCTGCTCCTGTCAATATATAGTGCCTGCATTGTTACATAATCAAACAGATAAGATAGCAAAAATCAAGTGACTTCTTGGTTCTGTTTTTATTTCTAGGATAAGGTGTTGCATATATGGAACAAACCTGTAAATTAAAACAGGTTTTTTAATTCCTAATGAACTAAAGAACATTTCCAGAGCCCATCTTCTAAAAAATGAACATAATAATCTGACTTAAAATATATTTGCATGCCTGCAGAGTGTGTGGAAAGAGAGATAAAGACAGAATGAAATAATTAGTAATGCTAAAATCAAAACTCGTTATCAGTGTCCTCCAGCAAAACAGATTCAAGAGTAACAGAGAAAACAGAAAAAATATGAGCCACTGTCAAAGATTATATTGGAAAGCACAGTTATATAGCTCAGGAATTTCGAGTCATTACATACATTTAATACATCACTTCTTTTCTAAGTAAGAAAACATGACTTTAGTTAGCTGGTGGGCTAAAAACACTGCAATCCTCATTCACAGATTTTTAGCTATGAAACACGAAATTTATCTGTGAGGACAGAGAAACTGTGAAAAGCTACTAGAAAAGGTTATGTTTATCAATTTTAAAACCATCTTCCATAAAGAACCTTAAAGTATAGTTAAGACTGAATGATTTAAATATAAGAACACAAGAGCTCCCTATTTTTAAAAAAATTTTGGAACAAAAAACCCACAGATTAAAGAGTGTTAAGGCTTATATTTGAAGTCACAAATATAAGAATAATATAGAAGAAATGATATGTTTTATATCTGCATCCAAAAGCTCTTCCAAAGGAAACTGAATTTTAAAGTAAAAATATGCTACCATAAAAAATGAGTTTAACCAGAAATCATAGACATCTAAAGTTCTAATTTTATTTCTTTTCTGCATAACAAATTTAGAATTCTAACAACTGAATTAAATAAACACCTATCAGATGATTTACATTAAAATAAACTGATTAACAACAACAAAAAATGATTTTTCCCACAGCAGGAGTAGTATATTTATTGTGCTGAAATCATGTAGCAGGGAATGAATAGCTCTGGGGAACCAATACACAATGTTCACAAAGATTTACAAATCTCTAGTCATTACACACTGAGCAGCAAAAATAAAGTGTTGAATCCTTTTAGACCACCTACTGTAGGTGTTGCAAAGTTTCTGTACTTCTCATCACCACAGGCCTTTGGGGTAAAAGTGTGTAATTTTACTACACAATAATTTATAGTTTACAAAATATTTTGAAATAGTTTGTTTGTACAAACATTCTGCACATGCAGTTCTGACATGTTGCCAAGATACTTAGAAATATTCATGCCTTCTTGTCACATTTTCTATAATGACCCTTCAGTAACATCCCCTAACAAACTAACCTATGAAGTAAAACATACAAATTCTCTTCCCTAGTGAATTTAAGTTGTTTGCTTGTATTACATGAAATACTTCATTTGAAAATAACAAACTTCATTTCATAGTTCCGATTACTCTTTTATTTATTTTGTATTTTAACAACTACACCTATAAAATCAAGCACTGAATTAAATCTTTAGCACCAAGGAGTCAAGAATATTGCACCAAAATGGGTTTATACTTCATACTTATTAATAAATAAGATCTTGCAACTTAGTCCTTCCTAACTAAGTCACAAGGAAAATATCAATCCAAAATTCAACACATTGAAAGGGAAGGATAGTTCACAGAAAATTTTGATGTAACTTGAAAAAAAAAATAGTGGAATTGAAAGTTAATATGTTTAAAATTTACATTAGAGGACTCCTTGATTTTTTTAATTTAAATTTATTTAATTTTAAATTTCTTTCCAACAGAAGAGGTAGGTATATTTCCACATATGAAAAACTGGTAACAGCCACAAATCAAAATAAGGAAACCTGATATAAATCATCACACTCTCTTGTAACTTAAATAGCACATAAATGTAACTATTTTATGATGTTACTAATGAAGACATGTTGTTTCATGTTCCACTTGGACAATAATCTTAATTTTCATAATATATTTCTCATAGTAGAAGGAGTATTCAAAGGCTACCTGTTCATCACAAAAATTGCTTCCCGCAGTGATTTGTGCCACAAGTCATGGTGACCTATGAGCCACCAGACAGGATTTTACTGTAATTCTTTCTTATTTTCACCAACACCATCATCATCAAACCTCTAAGAGTCTACAGAGATCAGCAGATTTTAAAAATTTCATTACAGTCAAAAGGGTGTATTCAGAGTAGAGGTGGAGAAGTTCGACCATTCCAGCCAGCAAATGAATTCAAATGTGCAAATTTAAAAGTATCTGCATTTCTAGCTTTGAACCAGAAAATGTAAAGTAGCTGATTTAAATCAGTAGGTAGTCACTAATTTAACCAAAAAATTCCTAAAGACTGTGTTTCTGTGATGGTCTAAAATTCAGACTTATAACGAATGTACATGACATACATGAAAAATCTCATCTGATGTGAGCAGAGGGAGAGTCTCCAAAGACCCATGATGATTGCTTTGGTCTGGACATCAAAGCTAATAAAAAAAATGTTCAAAAATAAAACATCTGGGTATTGTATTAAACACTTTACTCAGTCTAAAAGTCATTAGTACATAGAGCACATTTGCTTTTCTCCCCACCTTCAAACCCTCATTTGCTTGTTTTCCCTGAAATTTTATATGAAATGGGAACTTCCTTACTGTCAACAACAGTTAAGACCCAGTTCAATTTACTCTCCTTTTGCTTTTCCATTTCTCTGCTTTTTCCCATTTTCTATCTCTAGCTGTTTTTCTGATCTGTTCACACCATTTGCTGAAATACCATTCACAGCTGTTTTTCCAGTTTTTGATTTCTTAGGCTCTTTGTATGTCCGAACATAGAAATTAAGAAAGAGAAATATGAAGCTGATTGCATAGACAATTAGAGCCCAGTGCATCCATTTGGGGAAGGGACAATCAGTATAAAGAGACAATGCTGTATGCCCGATGGTCACATGGAATTGAACCTGAAAAACAAAAACAACATAGAATATATTTAATCAGAACAGTAAACAACTTCTAAAAACAACAGAATATTCCATGTAGCAAACATAAATCCAAATTTGCCAAGCTATCCAAAGTTGAATAGTTCTCCAGCTGCTATGGCTGGCTCCTTCTCAATTAGTTGGCAGCTCAAATGCCATCTCCCTTAGCAAGGGCTTCCCAACCACCTGAAGTAAAGTAACCTCTAGCAACTGGCTTTCTCAATCTATTCAGCCAAAGGGTGTTTTTGGTTTTGTTTCTTTTTCTTTATAACAGTTACAACTATCTGAAACTGTTTTTATATATTTTACTTCTTTATCGTCCATCTGTATTATTCATATTGGAACTCCAGAGGGAAGGGCTTTTTTTGCTCATTGATGATTCAAGCCATCAACACAGTGATGTGTGCACAGTGTCTGGATTCAGTGAATACTTGCTGCATAATGTTATGTAATGAGAGGGAACATCAGTGGTTTACAAGAGGAAAGTAGTAGTATTATAAACACTTCAATTTTTCTTAGGCTCCCACAATGCAGTTTGATTTCTTTCCAAAGAATTTTAAGCAGGTCCATATACTTTTAAAAATAAACTTACCAAAATTGTTCGTTATTAGCTTCTTACAGAATAGGAGGTACGTAAATTTTGTATTTGAATTAGCACTATATACCTTTAAAAACTAAGATTCCGATAAAAATTTAGAAAACATTTAGGAATAAATACAAAAAAAGAAAGATTATCACTTTCAACCTTAAGTTTTTAAATGCAGAAAGGCCAAAATTGAGATACTTAAGGTAATATAATAATTTTAAAATTTGATACATCAATATATGAAATGTTTAAGATGTAAAGATATGAATTCCATGGTGTTAATAAGGGCTAATTTTTACAAGATTAATGTACATGATGTGCTTTGAAGGAATTACTGTGGGAACTTTTGGTTTAGAAATTAACAGTCCTTCACAGAATTAATATCCTATTTGTAGTGGGCAATTGTGGTTTCTCTTTTAAAGAAAACATTACCAATGCTAATTATTTTATTAAATATTAAAAACAAACTTATTCCATGGAGATCACAAATTTTTTCAGACTTTTTAAAACTTTCCATGGCAAACTTCAGACTTTTAAGACCTTCTGGTTTCGCATTGTTCTTTAGAACCCGTATCACTGAAAAAGGGTGTGTACGTGGGTGTGGTTGAATATGGGATCATTCAAGGAGAACCAGGTGCAGAGTCCAGCAAAATAGACAGAAATAGTTCACCTGATTTTTGTTATTTCTTCATTTTCTTGGGACCACTTACTAATTAGCAGGAAAAATGAATTACACAAACAGTATAAACAGCTCACACAAAAAGCTGGAGGAAGCTTCCTGTAACATTTTAGTTACAAATGAATTCTTCACTCCCTGCATTCCCCAAAGCTGTGTTTCCTGTTCGGTTAGCTCGCTGTTTAGCAACTTAAGATGGCGATGGATAATATTTCCAAACGTGATTTCACTGATAAAACTGTGTACATGCTATGATTAAAGCAAATTATAATACATGCCAAGGCTTAAAGAATAGTTTTTGAATGTTCAGTCTGATAACAGGGTAGTGCAGCTCAGGATGTTACACTGATGCACCCAGATGCTGTGAGAAGTCCTACTAAGGGTACATGCTGAAAATTGTCTGGTCTAAACACTAGTGTTTAAAAATACCTGGTTCTATTCGCTAAACACTGGGTTTTAGAGAACTAAGAAGAGATCTATAGTCCTTACTTCCCTTCCTTTTACCACTGTGGCTCAGTCCCGTCTTTTCAACTTTTTTTTCTAAATGTATGGCATCAATAAATCAAGGACTGAAAATGGAAATGGAATATTTAAACAAGCACAGGATGAAGAGAGGTAATAATAAAATTTTAGGATGAAATATCACTTGAGAAAAATTTTCAATTATTTTTCTAGTCATACATGAGTCTACAAGAGTCTATGGAGTTTGTAGGGTGTTAAGATATTTAATCTTTGATTTCACAGATTTTTTAAACAATGTTTCTCTTTAGAGAGAAAGTGATATGACTAAGTTTTTAAAGGTCATTACAAGAGAACGTAGCTGTGACCAAGCAAGTCTCTGAATAGATAGTTTATAGCCAAGCAGTCTCAACTCCTAAGGCCGGAGGGCAAAGAAAGTTAATTTTGTAATAGAAAATTTTCTAAAACAATTTGGTCTTTTCCAATTAATAAAATTCAAAAATTTTCAGTGTTTCACCAGAACAAACTTCAAAAGTATTTAACTCACCAACTGCAGCATGGTCAGATATCGTTTCCACCAGAGATACTTCTGAATCCATGGGCCAAATGCAGTTAACCCATAGTATGAGTACATAATCACATGAATAAAGGAATTCAACTGGGCTCCAAAAAATGCTTTAGGAAAACAAGAGGAAACATTGTAACAGAGAAAAAATATTATAAGGCTATAAATATTTGGATATAAAATAAATGAGTCTATATTATTTTCTAACATTTAATCGACTGCAGATTAGAAACAGAATTATTTAAAGTAGTATTAATAGAAAATCTAGTTCGTAAAAAGTTTAGGTTTGGGTTTTTACTATATAAATAAACATGTGCATTTCTCAAATGGAAAGGACTTTCAATGTGGCAAGTTTAAATTTCCAAGTTTTCAAATGAAACACTCCAGTGAGCTTAAGTAGGCCCTAACAGAACTATTGTCCATATTGCTTTTAAATTTTACTATTTGGGGAGGGAAAATCTTTAAGTAGATTGTAAATGCTCCATTATTGCCTTTAGATGGGCCAGTTACCTATCCAAACAATACAGTACTTATTTCTTAGTTTTTAAAATAGTTTTAAATATAATAACATTACAAACATGGAATAAAACATAAATTACACAGAGAGTCCAGTCAGTCTAAATCAATGGCTTCTTTTTCTCTCTAGAATATTAATTAAATGAAAGTGTTCAATAAATCATAAAATGGCTTAAGAGTCAGTTTGAATTTGCCAATTTTTCTTTGAAAATTATACAGTTTTACTTTATACTATTTTAAATTGCTCCCCAATAATAACTTATAAGTGTGAATTCCTAAGCTGCCAGTTACCATAGTGACAGTGGAAAGTAGCAAGATGAACTGGACTGTAATGATGAGTATACCCTTGGTCTTAACCACAGGGAATGGTCTGTTTCCAGCTCACTGACATGAATCATCCTGAAGCTACAGGCATCTAAAAATATCAAGGGACAGATCTTGGCCAAATTGTGAATTCACTGTCTTGAACATTAACAAAGCTATATACAAATTTCATGTGCATAAGAAGCAACAGGATCATTTAAAGTCATTTTAGAGTAGGTGGGGCTTTGGGCTTGGACTGAAGATGGGGTCTTCTACCGAGAGGTTGTATCTTGGTTTTCTTTGGATCAGGATTACTACTTCTGAATGTTCATTAAATTATTATTTTCTACACTTAGCCTAGTTTATGCCCATTTCTTGGAGGAGGCTTTAGATGTTAAAGCAATTACAGGTCCAAAAAAAAATTAAAGTTTTATTTTCTCAAAATTCTTTAAAATGAAATTAACACAGAAATGATTTACCATAAAAGAAAGTTAAATCACAGACCAAGTCAAATTCCCAGATTCCCATTATTTTCCACCCAACACAATTACTATGTAATTTAATACATGCATATACATTCCTGAAAATACTTACCTTGTCCCCCAGCCACCCACTTAATTCCAATCCACCACAATGTAAACATTGTACAGTGATGATATACATGAAGGAAAGACACTTGGTTGTTTTTCTTCCTTAGGATAAAAAACACTGTGTCCAAATACTCAACTCCTTTAGATACAAAGTACCACCACAGAGCAGCAGCTATCTGTAAAAAAGAAAAAAGCAGGTTATAAATACCAGAAAAACACTGTATGGTTTTGTACACATTGCAAATAAGTGCAAAATAATCTTCACTGCACAAAATGTACAAGGCATGGACTTATTTTTACCTAAGTGGGCTTGAAACCTAAGCATAGGGGAAAAAATGGAAAAGAAAGGGTCCAAAACTACGTATCTATACAGTACTAATAATTAAAGAGAAAAGGTTCAGTCTTCAAATAGCTGGATGTCACATAGTGTCAAAATGTTGAACGTAGGGCTAACACACTTGCATTGCTATGTTTTTCAATTTTGTTGAGAAACTCAGATGTTTAATTAATAAAGATATTTTGGTTGCTCATTCCTAGCCAACAGCACACTTTAGATATACTTGCAAGTAGATCTGTTTAGTAACTTGTCTGTATCAGATTCTGTCTCTATCATTTTAATGTAAGGCCCTGATCACAGCAGCTTGTATCAGGCAGTGAAATCTTTAAGATGGTAAATAGAAAGAAATAAAAATAATTATGTCCTAGGTCATAAACATAATGCTGCTTACATGCATGAATCTTTTCTTCTCCTGGCTTCTAATTAAGATGTCAGATAGTTCAAAAAGATTACATTAAAATTTCAAGTTTAAGGATCCAATGACAGGTTACCTCTGTGAACATGTTGTAAAATATGTTTAAAGGGGGTGTAAGGGTAGTTCAGTGGTAGAATTCTCACCTGCCATGAAGGAGACCTGTGTTCAATTTATGGCCCGTGCACTTTTCAAAACAAACAAAAACCCAAATAAGCAAACAAACAAACAAAATTCAACAAATGGTGCTGCAATAATGGGTTACTGACATGGAAAAAGAACGAAATGTGACCCCCACCATACAGCATACAAATATATATATTTTAAAGAATCCTATGGTAACAGTAACCTAAACTTCACTTTCATATATTAAGTGTTTTTATGACAAGTTTACTATGCACAAATAAGGCAGTTTGTAACTGAAATTTGTTTATACACCCTTGTCAGGAGCTTAACAGAGTCAGTCATAGTCAGGTATTTTAGAGTTGAAAGATTTCTTCCTCTTTTTATACCTGCCTCTGTTAGACATCGTGGTTTTTGTTTGTTTGATTTGCTTTGGTTTTGGTTTTAGTTTTGAAAAACAAAACTACAATTTCAAAGTGTGTGCAAAGAGTCTCAAAGAGAAAGGCCAAAGGAAAAATACTCTGATATTCACAGGTTGAAAATTATTTGCTGATTTCGCTTGAATCATAATACTGTTGAAAGGCAAATTGGTTGAAAACAGGCTTGAGACAGTTAACTATCCAATATTAGTGTAAATTAAATAAAATGACTATTTTGGCACAGGAAAACTTTTATAGAAGGTAACACATGTCTTATTTTCCTCCCATCTGGGCCTCTAAACTAGCCATAATTCATATGTAATAATCAACAATTCCCCTCCTTAGCTTGTAAACTGCATTAGATATATTTGAAATGGCTACACCAAAATAAAAAGTGATACTTTTTGGTCACATAACAGATGAATAAAAAAAAAATGATTCTCTGAGTAAAATATTTATTCTATTGTATCTAATAAATATTATAATTATTAGCTTTTATTATTGAAAAAACTAAATTTCTATGTTGAAACTGAATAACTCATATAGTATATTACAATTTGATGTAATTCTTATAACATGAAATATCCTGAAAAATTCAAAAGCATTAATGTTTTATTAGTTGTGAGTGACCATATACTAATTATATATGTCTTACCTAAATCCATAACATCTTCTAATGTGAGGTGGTGTATTAAGAAAATGAAAAAGTTTGGAGAAGCTTCCAGAATTATTCACTCTTAATGTAACATAAAAGTTCAAAAAAAACTAGCTTCTGACATGCTTTAGACCTACAGATTTTCTACAGATTTACTATAAGAAGTTAGTTTTCATTCAGCAAACTGAAGATTTTGGTTAGTTGGGGAAGCTTCAATGGGGGAAATACTGGAAGGGATTCCATGCACATTAGAGGGCAAATAACATCCACTATTAATATTTGCTAACTGAGTTTGATAGGTTTAAATTCTGACAGTGGAATGTGATTTAAATTTTTGTTAGTAAGGTAATAAAATATCAGTACATTAAGAAAATAATATAGGACTTTACCAAGAATGAACTGTTACTGATTTACAATTATAATACGAGAGCATGCATATGTGTATAAAATGCATCTTTTGCTTCCTAATTTAACAAGAACTAACAACCATGGAAAAACACAATCTCTTTAGATATTAGATGAGAATGTTCCAAAATACCTGAATCTCTCCCTAGAAAAATAAAATGATAAATTAACTAGTTATAAGTACTAGCTCTCATACTATATTAGAGTCACACTTCAGTTGCATAACATTTTAATTGGGTGAGTTGTTCTAAACAAAGCTTAGTTTAATTTGTATGTGTATGTGTGTGATGGGGCAGGGTGATGAGGAAAAGAAAAGAGGGAGGAAAGAGGAAGGAAATTTTCAAATACAATCTGCTACAAATCTCGGCTTCTTTATCCTACTAGATTTCTGTCTTTCACAACAGCTAGTTGTTTTTTTTAAAAAAAATTAGCAGTTTAGGCATGGAGTGTAGGCTTACAATTCTCAGAGCGATATTTTAAAATTTATCCTAAACATACTAATATACTTTCTCAGCAAAGGAATTTTTTTAAGACGTCAAACTCTTCTCTCTTTTCCTCTTCCTCAAACCAAAGAAGTAAAAGCTCAGGAGGCTCTCTGGTGATGTGGTTATCAGAAGAAAAATTTTTCCTAGTGCACAAATCCTAAATGAAGTAGTCCCACTAAATCCCTCTCAGTCTACATCACAGGACTTAATTTCTTCTTAACCATTTTTCACATGATTTTTGTGAAATCCCTACTAGAATGTCCACTCCATGAAGGCAGGGACTTTGGCTGTCACCAGTGGCCCACATCACAGCATCTGCTCATAGCAGGTACTCCACACTATATTTACTGAATGATAAAATTAACACAACAATCAAAGGGGTGATTTTTCATCAGTACCTAAGTCTTCTAATACAGAAATGAAATTTTAGACATAAAATGGAAAGCATATTTAAGCCATTTGGATCTTGATGAATGCTGGCATTTACACTGTCCAAATCCCATTCCAGAAAGGTATTTTTTCCTAGAGAAGCTACTACCATATACATATATTTTATGTATTTTATATATGTGTAAATTTTTTAAACGTGTTATATGTAACTTTTACACATGTTATATGTAACTTTTATTATGAACCACGGTACACAAGAGGAGTTCAGCAAATACTTAAGAAAATTTTTAGGATAATCTGTTGTTTCTTATACTTGAGTAAAATGATAATTTTACTAATATAAGTGACCAAAAAATAAAATACTATAACATTATATTAGTAATGGTTATTTTTCTGCAAATATAATAAAAACTGAGTTGATATCTATACAAATTTACTATGTTTAATTTACTATATATTACATAGTTCAAAAAACTTCTGTTTTTGCTCAGACTTTCTTAAATTAATCAAACCCTCTTTATGGGTTTCTATTCTTAATCAAAACCAATAAAAATGTAAAATAATTTATTTATACTGAATATGGAACCTCTATCTTTTAAAAATGAAAAATAAAAAAGAAGCGTACTGCAGTAATCAAACACATATCACTCTCACCCATCAAATGAAAGAACACACCGGATGTATGAAAACAGATTTTCATTTACGTACGTTTAAAGAAAAACAGGTTTTACTGACTCTAAATATCCAGCATAATTTCACTTCCAAATTAAAGTATACTTCTTCATATACAGAGGCCTATTCAATTAAATCTACTTCTACTGATTAACAGTATTTTTAATGTACTCACCCTGACTTCGTTGACATTATCAGAATAATCCACACTCTGGCAGATGTAGCTATATCCTGCATTATACGACCCCATAAATAACTGGAAAAAAGCAGTAATACTTGAACTAACATTTCAGTAAGATATTTATTAAAGTCACTAAGTACAGTATACACTTTCAAATTATTTTTAAAGCAATATGTCCTAAAAAATTTTTCAAATGTTCTAAATAGTAAAAATTCTAAATCATTAAGCATTGAATGCATCAGAATTTCTAAGTTACCATGGTGCATTTTTTTCTATTATTGAAATCTCAAAAATCAAAAGTAACTTTTGGATCAAGACAGCAGCTCTATAATATTAAGAGGAATTTTTATTATCATGACTTAATGGCTGTAAGAGTTGATTTCTACTTTTGATCCAGGGTGGTCTGCAGCTAACAAATAAGGTGAAAGTATCCAAATAGATTTTTTTATGAAGTTGAGATTGTGTAGATTAAGTTGCCAAAGTATTATTTTTTAGTTTTTAGGAGAGTTACTGTTTATTTTCTTACCATTGCTAGTCCAGTTCTCAGGGATCACAGAGAATTTAAAACTCTGAGAAATCTCTTAGAAAACAAATTCCTTATACTCAGACAACTTCAAAAAGAGCCATTTTAACTTCTAGCCTTTAGGGGTTCCATTCGAAACATCACTGAGCATTTGAGCATTTGCCGGACCCCAGAAACGTTCATGATGATTAGGAGCCACAGCTGTACGATAGGTAATTTTATACCTTAATTCATTTTAGTTCCAATCCAAAATTAAAAGAAGCCTGCCCATGCCAAAAAAAAGACATTATGTAACAGGATTTAATTTGCCACCAGTATTTTACATTTGCATATTCTGATCGTCATCAAGCCTTGAAACTGCTGGGAATACAAATTACAAATAAATAGCTGCTACTGTTTCCTGAGTTCTTAATATGTGCCAAACACTATGCAAAGGTCATCTCACTTAATTCTAATAATGACCCTAAAAGGTAGGTTTTATTTTATGGATGGGGAAAACTGAGGCTAAAAAAAGTTAAATAACATCTAACGTTAAAAGACCTAATAAGGGTTATAATATCAGAATCTAGAGAGTTTGATGCAAAATTCCGTTTTAAACAACTGTTCATACTTTTTATACTGGTTTTGTACATGCATATTTTATTATTGTACATATATATATTTAAAAATGCAACTTCTTAAGCATAAGTTGGATTTTATCTTTTAGGTGTCCTAAAATGAAAAATGTCATTAATACAAAATTTACTTCTAAAGTAGCTAAAAATTATCTTGTACAATATTACAATCATGGTTTCACCCATTATCATTTTTTAATTCCCCAGAGTTATGGGAAATTAAACCTTAATAAACCTACCTCTCTGAAGATAAAAAGATTAAGCAAAACCATTCCAAAATTATACAGAATGAGCACTAAGCGCATCTGAAAAGGTTCCCGGTCCTTCATCCACTTTGGGCCCAGCCACACGAACAGGAGATAGAGGGCACTTATACTCAGGGTTGGCCATGGAGACTGCATCAGAGGCCAATTTTCCACACGTTTATCTACAGAGAGAACAAAATAACATAAAATTCATTAATTAATACAGGTTTCTAAAATGAAATTATTAGGATTATAATGCTTCAACTTAATTCTCTAATTTGACCAAATACAGATCACTGTTCTTCGAATCCTGATAAAAATACACAGTTAAAAATCAAAGACAAGAATCTGTTCTACAATTAATTGTTGTGATGTGCTTTGAAATTTATTGCTTCTTGGTATTTATGTTACTTTTTCACAAAAAATTAAAAAAATATTTCTTCTAGCCTCCAGTATTTTGGAGCAGCTAGAATGAAAAATCTGAAATAGTGGAATGGTAACCCATAACAAACTCTGAAATCTGTTCTGTATCTACTTGTTGAAGTGCACTTTGAAAGTCATTGCTTTTTCTTTCTTTTCATTGTATATACGCTATATTTAACAATAAAAAACATTTTAAAAAATCAAAGACATGAGACTGATTCTGGTGAATAACATTTAAAAATTGTTTTGGGTGGTGTGACAGTGGCTCAGTGGCAGAATTCTTGCCTGCCATGCTGGAGACCTGGGCTTGATTCCCAGTGCCTGCCCAGGCCAAAAAAAAAAATGTTTCATTACTTATATCATAGCCTATGTTTTATAAAGAATCTAGAGAACAAGGACAACAAACAAAGGTTACTAAAACTATAGGAAATAGTCCTGGTAGGAAAAGAGAAGAAAAGACTTCCCAGACAGAAAATAAGTATTTTAAGGAGATATGGGACTTCCATACTAAACATGTAAAAGTAATCAGTGTGCAGTTTGGAAACTGCTCTCTATGTCCCTTCCTAAAGCAGCAAAGAATTATAGACTCAAGAGGTGTGGGGCAATGCAAGCCATTCCCTCGAATGTTTAATACAAGGATAAAGTTATATCTGTCTGGGAGGATTAAGTTGGAGATCATTACAAATCTATAATTTATTTAAATGGTAATCACCATATTATTCAAGATAGTTTTCTAATTTTTTCCTTGAGAACACGTCCTTTTTTTTTTTTTTTTTAACTCTATGAATAACCAAGATGTTAGTAAGATGGCATAGCTGACTTTTTGTGAAAGGCATTGTGCCATTATGGTCTTCTCAGTGATTGCTCACTTTTCTTTAATGTCCTATTATCCTTCTATGATCACATCTTTTTTATGTCAAAGCCCTCATTAAAACATGGATGCTTATCTACTTAGATCTTTATTTTTCCATATTATAAAAAAAGATTTAAGACAAGCCCCATTCTACTTCAGGTCACAGGAATTGCTATGGTGTCCTATTCTTACTCACAAGATATAGGACAGATATTGTTTTCTCTATGAGTTTGATACAAAGAGCAAAAGTATTTGGTTGACACTAACATAGGCCAATAGACGAGTAAAACTGTGGAGGATAAGAAATGATAGAGGTATCAGAGACAGCTAGACTGGATGAGTAAATAGACCAGCTGAGTCCTAACGCTGGCTCTGCTTCTGTGTATAGTACCTTACAGGCATGGTCTCACTTCAGTGTCTTCAGCTGTAAAATCTGAGGCAAGAAGGTGCACTAGCTTAGTCCTTCTTCAAGTTTAATGAGCAAAAGAATGACCTGGATACACAGTTAAAATGCAGGTTCTGATGCAGTAGGTCTGGAATGTGGCCCGTTTCTAGGAAAAGCCTACATTTCTAAGAAGTTATGCCTATGCCATCATTCCATGGACCAAATGGATTCCCCTTAGGGTTTTTCTTTTAACTTTTGTGTGCCCTATAAAGTTCATTGTCCTTTACTGCACAGCTTTCTCTAGGGAAAAAAAAAGACAACGGCCTCACTTTGCTCAACAATGCAAATCATGATTCATTCAGCAAACACTTAACAGCATCCCTAAATTTTCAACTTATAAAACCACATTTCACACCATGCTTTCTTGATTTAGCCCTTCCAGTTCACAAGGGTCAAAGAGTTCTCAAAATTTCCATCTCCTACAATTATTATGGAAGTCATAGTAATTGTCAGCACTTGAGCCACAGTGTAACAACTCGTTATCATATAATATTTGCATGCAATTTTTCATGTCTTTGCAGTTTCGTCGTTCTGTATTTACCTGCATTAATACTTCCCTTAGTGCTTCTGACAAGATTCAAATATCCTACTTTTTTTTTCCCCATGGGCATGCACCAGGAACCAAATGCAGGATTCCAGCATGTCAGGCCTACACTTTTTTTAAATCTGCACATTTGAGATGTATTCACATACCATATACTACATCCAAAGTATATAATCAATGTCTCACAGTATCATCACTTAGTTGAGCAATCACACTCAATTTTCATTGTGACAAAAAGAAAAATATCAGAGACACACAAAAAAAGAAAATACAAAATAAAATATCCCTCATCCCCCCATTATTGACCCCTACTACTGGTGTGGTATACCTGTTACTATTGATGGAAGAATATTAACTTATTATTGTTAACTATAGGCTGTAGCTGGCAATAGTAATTTTTCTCCATATACCACTCTATTATTAATTCTTTGTACAAGTGTCATACATTTGTAGTAGTTCATGCAAGAACTTATTTATATCTGTAGCGTTAAACGGTGACATTCATGACGCTAAACAACCCCTTTCAACCAAATCACCTAAAATACAGCACTATTACTTATAATCCAACACCAAGTTACGCTCTCCTCTATCCATTCACAAACACAAGTTCAACCTTGTTAAAAATTCTGTACATATTAGGCAACTGCTTTATAGCTTCTGTTTATCTCTAGGTACCTTATATTCTATTTTTTAAAACTCTGAGTTTTAAAACTAATATTCTAGTTAGTTCCTATTACTGAAATCAAGCAATATCTGTCCTTTTGTGTCTGACTTATTTCACTCAGCATTACATGCTCAAGGTTCATCCATGTCGTGTGCTTCAGGACCACATTCCTTCTCACTGTTGCATAATATTCCATCATATGTATATACCACCTTTTGCTTATCCACACATCTGTTGATGGGCACTTGGGTTGTCTGTCTTTTGGAGATTGTGAATAATGCCACTATGAACATCACTGTGTAAATGTTTCTTTTATGTTTTCTCTACTACTAAAAAGAAGGATTTAGTGCATCATCATAATGCCATGCTGTATTAGTTAGGGTTCTCTACAGAAACAGAATCAACAGGGAACACTCACAAACATAAAATTTATAAAAGTGTCTCACATGACCACGGGAACACAGAGTCCAAAATCTGCAGGGCAGGTTGTGAAGCTGAAGATTCTAATGGAGGGTCTGGACGAACTCCACAGGAGAGGCTCACGAGCTGAAGTAGGAAGAGAGCCTTTCTCTTCTGAATCCTCCTTAAAAGGCTTCCCTGATTAGATTAAGCATCACTCATTGCAGAAGACACTCCATTTTGGCTGATTACAAATGGAATCAGCTGTGGATGCAGCTGACCTGATCATGATCTAATTCTATGAAATGTCCTCATTGCAACAGACAGGCCAGCACCTGCCCAGCCAGACAAACAGACACCACAACTTGGCCAATGTTGACACATGAACCTGACCATGCCTGTCTACCCCTTGTCAACTTGGCAGCTATATATATCACCTTAAAGCATACCCATTTCCAAATAAAAAACAATAAAATACTCATTTTTTCTTTTACCTAACAATACTCAACTGTCCTGAATATAACTGGATACACATTAAATCTCTCCAGAATAGGGCGCAAATCCTTGGGCAACATTCATTCTTAAACTTGATATCTTACAACTTAAATAGCAGACATGAACAAAACAGCATTACAGTCCTCGTTTCTGTAACTGATCACGTGGTCGAAGTTCATATTTATCACTATCTTCTTCCACTACCCATTCCATGTTCCCTTGACCCTCAGCAAGCACTTCAGCTGGCCATGGTTCTTTGCCTGGTGGGGTGACCCAAACCTTCATACCTGAAGTTTCAGAGTCATTGGTAGTCCTGCTTGGATTGGGTTGTTGCAGTTTTCCATTGATTTTAATCACAGGGCATGGTAGTACTAAAAGATACCCTAGGGGGATCTATATTCCAAGAAAATTCTTCTTTACCCCCATTATGTAGTTGCAGTCCTACTTCCCCCGGATAGTCAGGGTCTATCACCCCAGACAATAATATAATCCCCTTCTTGATCCAGTGGCATACGTAGCTCAAAGTGAACAGGTGACAGTCTTAACTTCCAGTTCAGTGGAATCATTGTTGTTTTTCCTGGAGAAAGCACTCCCCATTTTGGAAGCAAAACCTGTAGACCAGCAGAGCTCAGGGTCACAGGGACATGAAGCAAAAATTTTCCTAGTTGATCACTAGGGGTAATAGTGAGTGGTACCACTCCCATTTCCACCCCTTGGTTCCTGGACCCATGGATCCTTGCTATGGGAGAAACAGCACCATACAGCAGTAGCTGATTCAGAGCATATAGAGCCTCCTGGGGAACATTACCTCAGGCTTTCAAAGTACTGCCACATAGTTGGCACTGTAATTGAGTTTTCAAAAGGCCATTCCACTGTTCTATCAATCCAGTGACTTCTGGATGATGGGGAACATGGTAAGACCAGAGAATTCCAAGAGCATGTGCCCATTCCCACACTTCATTTGCTGTAAAGTGTGTTCCATGGTCAGAAGCAATACTATGCGGAATACCATGACGATGGATAAGGCATTCTGTAAGCGCACGGACGGTAGTTTTGGCAGAAGCATTGCATGCAGGGAAAGCAAACCCATATCTAGAGTATGTGTCTATTCCAGTTAGAACAAATTACTGCCTCTTCCATGAAGGGAGTGGTCCAATGTAATCAACCTGCCACCATGTAGCTGGCTGGTCACCTCGGGGAATGGTACCATATTGGGGGTGAGTGTAGGTCTCTGCTGCTGGAAGACTGGGCACTCAGAAGGCTGTAGCCAAGTCAGTCTTGGTGAGAGGAAGTCCATGTAGCTGAGCCCATGCATAACCTCCATCCCTACCACCATGACCACTTTGTTCATGAGCCCATTGAGCAATGAAAGGAGTCGCTGGGGAAAGGGGCTGAGTGATATCCACAGAATGGGTCATCTTATTCACTTGATTATTAAAACCTTCCTCTGTGGAAGTCACACTCTGGTGCACATGGGACACAAATACCTTCATCTTTTTAGCCCACTCAGAAAGGTCTATCCACATACTTCTTCCCCAGACCTCTTTGTCACCAATTTTCCAATTATAGTCTTTCTAAGTCCCTGACAATCCAGCTAAACCACTAGCAACATCCCATGAATCAGTATACAAACACACCTCTGGCCAGTTTTCCTTCCAAACAGAATGAACAACCAGGTACACTGCTCGAAGTTCTGCCCACTGGGAGGATTTCCCATCACCACTGTCCTTCAAGGACATCCCAGAAAGGGGTTGTAGTGCTGCAACTGTCCACTTTTGGGTGGTACCTGCATATTGTGCAGAACCATCTGTAAACCAGGCCCAAGTTTTCTCTTTGTCAGTCAATTCACTGTAAGGAACTCCCCAAGAGGCCACAGCTCTGGTCTGGGAAAG
Organism: Tamandua tetradactyla; assembly: GCF_023851605.1. Classification (NCBI taxonomy): domain Eukaryota; kingdom Metazoa; phylum Chordata; class Mammalia; order Pilosa; family Myrmecophagidae; genus Tamandua; species Tamandua tetradactyla. The sequence goes on from NC_135331.1 coordinate 136,430,932, forward strand.
AGAAGGTAATGTGGCAGGAGTGGAGACCATGGGCATTTGGACCACTTCTTCATGAAACTTACTTGTGCCTTCAGGACCTGCTCTGGCTCTATCTCATATATACCATTTCCATTTTACAATACAGTGCTGCTGCACACGCCCAACTTTATGGCTTGGTGGGTCAGACAACACCCAGCTCATGATAGGCAACTCAGGTCTCATGGTAACTTGGTGGCCCATGGTTAAGTGTTCAGTCTCTACTAAGGCCCAGTAGCAGGCCAAAAGCTGTTTCTCAAACGGAGTGTAGTTATCTGCAGCAGATGGTAAGGCCTTGCTCCAAAATCCTAAGGATCTGTGTTGTGATTCTCCTTTAGGGACCTGCCAAAGGCTCCAGACAGCATCTCTATTAGCCACTGACACTTCCAGCACCATTGGATCTGCTGAATCATATGGCCCAAGTGGCAGAACAGCCTAGACCTGTTGCAGAGCCTCCTCTTGTTTAGGTCCCCACTCAAAATTAGCAGCATTTCTGGTCACCCAATAAATGGGCCAGAGTAGCAAATGAGGAATATGTTGTCGCCAAAATCCAAAGAGACCAACTAGGCATTGTGCCTCTTTTTTGGTCGTAGGAGGGGCCAGATGCAGCAACTTATCCTTCACCTTAAAAGGGATATCTTGGCATGCCCCACATCACTGGACACCTAGAAATTTCACTGAGGTGGAAGGCCCCTGTATTTTTGTTGGATTTATCTCCCATCCTCTGACACACAAATGCCTTACCAGTAAGTCTAGAGTAGTTGCTACTTCTTGTTCACTATGTCTAATCAACATGATATCATCAATATAATGGACCAGTGTGATGTCTTCTAGGAGGGAGAAACAATCAAGGTCCCTGCAGACAAGATTATGACATAGGGCTGGAGAGTGGATATACCCCAGAGGTAGGACAGTAAAGTATATTGCTGACCTTGCCAGCTGAAAGCAAACTGTTTCTGGTGGTCCTTACTAACAGCTATTGAGAAAAAAGTATTTGGCAGATCAATAGCTGCATACCAGGAAACAGGAGATGCAGCCTTATATTCCTCCCACCATTATCCTACACCCTTAAAATCCATTGCCACACATATTCCTCTGATTTCTGTCTATATAAATTAGAAAACTCACACAGTTCTTTTGGAGTATAACGTACCTCCTCAGGTGTGATACTTTGTACCTCACCTTTAGGAGCCTGTTGGGGCTTTAGTCTAGTTATAGGTCTGGAAGAAATGAGGGGTGGAGGGTGGGTCGTGAAAAGAATTAGAAATATCTTCCAAGCCATTTGCTTCAGGGCCTTCATTTGAGTTTCATCTGGTGAAAAAAGATTAATCACGTTAGGGCTAATCCCTTCAAGAGGAGGCTGGGTGGCCAACTCCTCAAGGCAGGCTGGAGGTGGGGTGGTTATGTCCTCAGGGCAAACTATTACAGGGTTATGTAGAGAAGACTCAGCATGACCTAGGGTTTCAATCTCACCCCTGACATCATTATCAACTCATATGTCACCATCCCATTTTTCAGGGTCCCACTCCTTTCCAATCAATGCCCTCAGTTTAATAGCACATACCATGCAACATTGAGATTTCAATTTATGTTGTAAAGTTGTTACTCTAACAATAAGATTCTTAATCTGATTTTCAGAGATCTCAAGTCTACGGCTGCAGGAAATAAGATTTTCCTTCGGGATACTTATAGAAACTTCTACATCTGTCAGATGGCGCTTAAGTATCTCGTTTGAAGTCTTAAGCCCATCCCTTTGGGCTTAAGCCAGTGTATCTAACAACATCCAACATCTGTATACCTCTTATTTCCACAAAACTCTGTAACGGTGTCAAAAACATTATCCCCCAGAGCCTGGCTTCATACAAGCAAAGAATAGAATGGTGATATTTTGACTATCTCTTTTGCCAACTCACTCCATGAATTGGGAGTGTCATTCTAATTATGGGAATCAGAGTCCTTGGTGCCTTTGAGTTCAATCAGAGTAGAAAAACATTCATATAAACCCATTTTTAAGATTCTGTTTCTTAAGAACCACTCCTGGTACCAAGATGTATTAGTTAGGGTTCACTAGAGAAACAGAATCAACAGGGAACACTTGCAAATATAAAATTTATAAATGTGTCTCACATGACCATGGAAACACAGAGTTCAAAATCCACAGGACAGGTTGTGAAGCTGATGATTCCCATGGAGGGGCTGGACGAACTCCACAGGAGAGGATCGCCAGCCAAAGCAGGAAGAGAGCCTATCTCTTCTGAATCCTCCTTAAAAGGCTTCCCTGATTAGATTAAGCATCACTTATTGCAGAAGACACTCCCTTCTGGCTGATTACAAATGGAATCAGCTGAGGATGCAGCTGATGTGATCATGATCTAATTCTATGAAATGTCCTCATTGCAACAGACAGGCCAGCACTTGCCCAACCAGACAAAGAGGTACCACAACTTGGCCAAGTTTGACACATGAACCTGACCATGACACATGCCATAAGAAAATTCATCATTACTAGCAGGTACCCCTGAATGTTGAACCAGTGTTGGAGGTATCAGATAAAGGAAAATCATGAGTACTAAAACTTCACGGATTTTATGTAATACTGCATTCTACAAAATAATGACTTCTCTAGATTCACATTAATTTTTTCAAATATTTAAATAAATATACTTTAAAGCTAAATTAAATCTCTATACATTTGGGTTACATTGAATCCAAATGTATATTATGCATATTAAAGTAACAGAAGATACATTTCTAGCATTTTCTTGTCAGTATCCTAATTCCATACAGTTCTGGGTGAGATTCCTTGATCTATGAATTTATTAGGAGAAAAATGGAAAAAAAATGTTCTACTAAAACCTTACTTCCTCCTGCCACCACTGATTCTGCCATCAAAGATTACCAAGATTCAAACAGGTTTTATGTAACATTCTTGGCAATGCTCTCACTGAAAATTTTGGGAGGATCAATAATGGCACAAACATAAATTGACTGTCATCAAATTGTCAAACTGTCTTATTTTTATATTTTATATCATTAATAAAAATAATTTTTATATTTTTATCTCAATGATTTTGTTTTCATGTTGAGCTTATGCATTAATAATTCTAAACCATTCACTTTGTCATGTAAAATTCATATAAACTAGAATTACAGCATTTTCTATTTAGAAATGGTCCCTTTTTCTTAAAAATGAGATTCAGAGGTCAAGAGACTTGCCATAGGAAGGTGTAGAAAGAGCCTCGTGAATCTTAGCAGCTATTCCAGCCCTATTCAGGCATCATGTTCCTCAATTTTAAGAGAGAAAATTCCCATCAATTTCTTTACAAATTACAGGTGCAAATTATATTTTAAAATAGATTTGTGGCTGTCAATCATGTTTCTTCAAGGGAAAGAAAATAAGAAGAGACCTATAAGAGTTTCCTTAGTAGAAAGAATGATAAGAAATTCTCAAACTAGAGAAGTCTCTCACTCTAACAGGTATTGCATCTGGCAGGCCTGGTCCAGGATCATAAATGCTTTGGAAGCCATGACACAAAGAGTGGTAGGAAGGGACTAAGGTCCTCTAGTCTGGAAGAGAAAGAGGCCCCATCAAACACTGAGAGAGCGAAAGAGAGATCAGATTTAGTTTCTGTTTCCAGAGGGCAGAAATAAAACCAATGAGAAGTTATAGAGGGGTAAATTGTATCTAAATTGAGAAAATTGCTAACCACTACATCTTTTTTTCTGTAAACAGAAAGGGTTTTCTTCTTTGAAAACAAGTTTTCTACCCTAGTTTTAAATTCAATTTAAGCAAACCTAAAACCAAATATTAAAGCAAGATAAGCTCAGGAGCAAACAGCTATTTTAGTAATGAGAATTTCTAAGACACTTTATCTTCACCCTCCTAGAGCCTTAAGGATTAACTGTATTTTGGGAAATAGTTTCCACTGAGAACATTTTGACTGTTTGATAAAGCTCATGCCTAATGTGATTGAGTTATTAACAAACATCAGTTTGGTTAGCAATCACTCAATTTTATCTGTATTAAAGGACGACATGATGGTTATACAATTTTGTTTATGTGTGTTTACTAAAACTTGCAAACTGTTCACTACAAAAACTCTACTTCCCTATGTGTAAATTATAATTTTTTTAAAAGGGGAGAGAAAAAAACAAGTCCACTTGTGATTAGACTTCACTTAAGCACCCTTTACCAACAGGTCTTACTTTTAATCTGGTTTGTATTATAAGATCACACTACATGGTGGAACAGACAGAAAAGTTCTGAGCCAAGTGATCTCGGAAAGGTGACCTGGTACCTACCTTCTCAAAACTCACACAATCTATTAGAGAAGGAGACTGACAAGAAAACCCAAGTGTTGTGCAGTATCATGCATTATTAGTGTCTTAAGAACAATGGTAGGACAGGAAAGAGGAGACAAGACAGGCTTCACTGAGCTAGCATCTGAATTTTTTCTCAAAGAAAGGAGGAATTTGCTAAGCAGACAGGAAGGTCTTTTTGCAGAGAGCACTGCATGTATAAACAGCCAAGAAGGCAGAATTAAAATATTTATTTTAGAAATTAAGCAAGCCTAAGGTAGAGGGGGTTAAAGGGCAGGAAATGACTTTGGAGATTTATAAGTCAGATCAGACCAGGGAGGGTCTTACAACCATGCTAAGGAGACTGGAATTTATAGTCTAGACAATGGGAAAATACTTGCTTGATAAAAATAGGAGATCACATTTGGCTTTTAAAACATCATGCTAAAAGAGAGAGAGATGGACTGAAAGGGAAAGGGATATGAAAAGAGGCAGAGAAATCAGGTTGATCAGAAAAGTCTGCAAACACTTGTCTGTTGCTTAGCTCTCCAGTTAAGAATTAGCTAGAAAACTTGTTAAAAATATAGATTCTCAGGTTCCACTCCAGATCTACTAAATCAGAATCTCTGTAGGTGGAATCCAGCAGTATGAGCTCAAAGTTCCCCAGGTTATACTGATAGGCAGCCAGACGTTGAGACCACTATACTACAAGAGATGATGAAAACCTGGATTCAGGGCACTATACTGGTGACTGGCAGGCAAGGCAGATATGAAAATCATGAGGGTAAAATGGGTAGACTGTCTGATTGATGTGGATGTGACAAGTGAGAATGAAAGAAAAATTCAAGATTACTCCCAGAGTTCGGGGTTGGATGGCTGCATAGATGATGAAGTCATTATAAAGACAGGTTATAAAGGAAAAGGAGCAGATCTTGGAGGAAATAATGAGATAAGTTTTAAACATCTTGTGTTTGAAGTATTTGTGGGACATGATGCTGGAGATATCCAGTAGGCTCGGGGGCTGCAAATGAATGACTAGGGCTGTGAACACAGAAGAGTCACTGACAATGAAAATCACAGCACTGTGTGAGGTCCCAAGCAAAAGACCATATAGAGTGAGAGAGTACAATGAGCAGACGTTGAACTCTGATTACATTACACTTAAAAAGGGAAGAGAGGGAGAAACAGAACAGAAGCAACCTGAGAGGCAGGAAGAGAAGAGAGAAAATGACTTCATGAAGAATAGAAAGAAGTTTCCAAAAGGAAGGGGAGTCAACAGTCTATAGCTGGAGAATCAACTGTTCTTTTCTTTCTACAATGAAAAGAAAATAACTCACTCATAGGGTTAATATGTGATAATTAAATAAGCTAAAATACATGAAAGTTTCTAGCACACATAGAACACAGGGTTCTGTTGCACCCTATCCCCTCTCTACTCCAAATCTTCACATAGTGGGTCTTATATCATGAGTAATCTGAGCCCCTCTCCCTATATTAAGCCCTTCAATGCTTCTAGATATTTTCTTTCTGACCCAGAAGAATTCTCAAGGTTCTAAATATGGACTCTCAAGTAAAAAACACCAGCATTAAAATCCCAGCTCCATTTCCAAATAACCTGAGCAAGTGACTTGTCTCTGACCTTATGAATGATAATAGGATTATTGTGAGGATTAATATATGTATAGTGTCTGACCCAGAGTAAGTGCTCAATAAATATTGTCACTGCCATTATTATTGACAACAAACTACTAAGTCTTTCTTTCTCTTCCAAGAAAAGAGTCAAACCAAATTAAAGAAAAAGAACCATCAATAATTAACTTAGAAGAATTTATATTAAGAAGATAGAACATATTTTGTAAAAGGAGGAGACCAAATACATAAAAATTCTCATCAACTCTTGAGTTTCTGAATTAAACAGTCTGTTGAAAATCTTTTAAAAAGACAATGTGGACCAGATTTTAGTAAAAAATAAAATGCTTGTAATACAACAATGTTCAAGTACACCAGGGCCTTTGGAAACCTCTATCTGTTTATATATATACAACAGTAATTAATGCTTACAACAAGTTATTGTTATCTATATTAAAACAACTTCCTTTAAAATCTCTAACAGCCCTACTTTTTCTCAAAGGTTGTGTTCTTTTAAAGCTTTTATAACTCAGGATTTTCACGAGTCAGAATGACCTTTCTTTTCCAAGTGGTTTAAAATGAAACTTTTGCCATCATGTCCTGAAATAAAAATTAGAAAAAAACTGTAATTTTTAGAACATCTAAATTTCTAGAAGAACTGGACAGAAGGAACACAAAACTACAGTACAAACAGTCCCACTCAGGAGATGACTGGAAACCCACCCAGAGCAGAGGCAATGAACTAAGAATTGGATTCAATCCCTTACTGTCATTTTCCAGCCCTATGATTGTGAACTTGAAACTCTCAGAGCTATAATTTCCTTATATGTAAAATGGGAATATAATAAAATTATCCAAATCAGAAGGGTTCTCTGTGGCTCAAAATGAAAATACTCTATAAGAACTCACTCCAACATGGATTCTTTATGCACTTAAAAGTATTAAGTATGTATTTCTTTTGAAACTTGTAAAGCACCTCATGATAACCTCTATCTTAATATGCAACTGTCTTTTCACTGTCTAGCTAATGGCCTCCCATGCTAGACGGCAGGGGCAGTATCTTTTATCTCTTTAGCTACAGAGGATTTCACAGTGAAGCACCCAGCGAATGGCTGATTGCTGATGGAATGAATGAAAGCCATAAAATGTTTAGAAAATAGATATTATTATTATTATTATTATTATTATTATTATTGCTGTTGCTGTAGGAATATATACTTGAGATGCTTCTAAACTGCCCTTTAGATTCAGGTAAAATTAGCATGATAAATTACAAAATTGTTCTAACATTAAGGTATTACTGATCAACATAGTTCTAAGAGATATATAAACCCCCTGTTGGAACAAACAAATGTTCTCTAAAAGTCCATGGCATCATTTGACTTTCTCTTAAACATATTTTAAAATTAATAGCTTAAGCACTTGAAAACTTTTTCTTTTTCCTTAGTAGCACATAATATAGACTGTAAAAGAAATGAGGAATACTCTATCCCCTTGTTATTCAACTTGGGGTCCATGTACCAGCAGAAAGCATCACCTGGAAGCTTACTAGAAACTGAAAATCTCAGACCTCACACCAGATCTACCAAATCAGAATCTGCATTTTAATAAGATTCTCAGGTGATTTGCACATTCAAATTTGACAAGCACTGCTCTAGTCTACCAGAAATGTGGACCTACTTTGTATAACACATAATTAGGTCATACAAAAGTTTAATTTGTTCTTAGATTCTACCTAGAATCTAAGAATTCTAGAATCAATCACTCATTTCTTTTTCTTCTAACAACACTTAACATCTGTTTAATCTATGATAAACACAAGAAAAACATGTCTAATGATCAACTACAAATATTGAGTAGCTTCAGGAGTATATTTAAGGACATCAAGAAGTATGTACTATATTTGATTCTCTGAAACTGTCCATCCTTCTTTAACAAGTTAGAGCCAACAACTGCAAATTTCTACAGCTGGCTACTAATCACCACTAATATACCAAGTAATAATGCTAAACATCCATCTGTTTTTACTACTGACAACAAAAAAAATACAGTTACCATTTAATACAATGACACACTACACTAAATGAACCCCAAACACTTGGGGAGCTGATAGCAGCTCAACATTGCAAATGTAATTAAAACCATCAAACTATATACTTGAAAACAGTTAAAATGGGAAATTTTAGGTTGTATATACGTCACCAAAATAAAATATTTTAAACCCACTGTACACTACAATACAAAGAGTGTATCCTACTGTAAACTATATACTATATGTAATAAGTATAATGATATTGGTTCATCAATTGTAACAAAGGTACCATACTAATGCAAAATATCAATGATAGGGAAAAGTATGTGGGTGAGGAGGGGTATATGGGTAATTTCTGCACGTAAGTAAAAAAAAAAAATCTGCAGTGCTTTTCTGTAAGCCTACAACTGCACTAAAAAAAACAGTCAATAAATTTTTAAAAAGTGATTTAAAAAAAAAAAGGACTCCAAAGGGAATCTCCTTTTTTTAAGGAGGTACACTGGTGTCTTTCTCCATTTATCAAAAACGATTTGAGGGTCAGAGTCACATCCTTATTTGCTACATCCCTAAAACAATGTCCACTAAATAAAAGCCCTCAACATTTGTTAAAATAAATGTTTCATGAAAAATGTAGACAACTATTGTCAAGAAGGATTTGACAAAGATTTTATCTCTAAGATAGGGACTAAACTAAAAACACCTAAGACCTCTTCTGGATTTTAATCGAAAATATGATGCTTAATACATTCCCCAAGCCAAGTAAGAGCTTGTGTTTCAATGAATGAAATAGGCAAAACTAAAAGAGAAAAGGCCTCCAGACAAGTGAAAAATAAATGGAATAGGTAACAATTTGAGATACACTTTAGAAGTAAAACAGATCCTGTAGATGGTGGGTAAAAGAAAATTGGATCAGTTTCTTAATTAGGGAGAGTTTTAGGAGGTGAAATGCTTGTTTTACCCTGCTGTGCATGCAGGAAAGAGGACGGAAGGTTTGAGTTTGGAAAAGCACCTAGACGAATGTAAGAAAAGGGCAGCTCTTATAAACTACAGAGGTGGACCAGACAGAAGCTGAGCTAAAAGAGAGCCAAGAGGTTAAAATGTTGATGGGCAGATGGGAGGAAATAGAGACCTTCACCTGCCCTCAGTATTTGAAGAAGAGGAAGCAAATGGCCTAAGAGTGGTCCATCGAAGAGTTAAGAGGGCAAAGGTACTTCTATCTAATCCAGTTATGAAACAGTCATTCAAGAACTCAAAAGAATGGAGAGAAAGAGTTAAAAAAAAAAAAAAAAACAGAGGAAAAATAACTGGCTGCAAGTTTCACTGGACAGAGATACAGGTTAAAAAAAAAATGAGAGAAATTATAACATTACCCATGAAAGCAGATAAAAATAGAGATGGATTGAGAAGCTTCAAAGGAACAAAGACGAAGGGAGTAAATCCATGTGCAATTCAAGCTGAAGGCTGATTATTCTAAAGGCTTAATTTGGTATGGTGGGTTCTAAATGGATAAGAACCAGGGAAACTCAGTTATACTCACCTCAAAAACTGAAGATAATAATAGTACTTAGTTCGAAGGAACATAAGAATTAAATGCGATAATACATTTAAGCATTATAACTGGGCAATAAAACAACATATGTTTGGATGAATGGGCAAGCTGTGGTGTATTACGAGAAGGTCATAACTTGAGAAAGAGAGAGATCTTCATTCAAAACCAATTGTTAACAGAAAATGACAAGTGCTGGAGAGGATGTGGAGAAAGAGGCACACTTATTCACTGTTGGTGGGAATGACAAATGGTGCAACCACTGTGGAAGGCAGTTTGGCGGTTCCTCAAAAAGATGAATATAGAATTGCCATACGACCCAGCAATACCATTGCTGGGTATCTACTCAAAGGACTTAAGGGCAAAGACACAAACGGGCATTTGCACACCAATGTTTATAGCAGCATTACTTACAATTGCAAGGAGATGAAAACAGCCAAAATGTCCATCAACAGACGAGTGGCCAAACAAACTGTAGTATATACACATGATAAATATTATGCAGCTTTAAGACAGAATAAACTTATGAAGTATGTAACAACATGGATGGACCTTGAGAACATTATGCTGAGTGAGACTAGCCAAAAACTAAAGGACAAATACTGTATGGTCTCACTGATATGAACCGACATTAGTGAATAAACTTGGAATATGTCGTTGGTAATAGAGACCATCAGGAGATAGAAATAGGGTAAGATAGTGGGTAATTGGAGCTGAAGGGATACAGTCTGTGCAACAGGACTGGACACAAAAACTCAGAAATGGACAGCACAATACTACCTAACTGTAATGCAATTATGTTAAAACACTGAATGAAGCTGCATGTGAGAATGACAGAGGGAGGAGGGCTGGGGACATAAATGAAATCAGAAAGAAAGATAGATGTTAAAGATCAAGATGGTACAATCTAGGAATGCCTAGAGTGTATAATAATAGTGAAATGTACAATGTACAAATTTTAAAAATGTTTTGGCATGAGGAAGAACAAAGGAATGTCATTATTGCAGGGTGCTGAAAATAGATGATAATTAATACTTTAAAACGTCACCTTATGTGTGAGACTAAAGCAAAAAATGTTTGTCAAAATTTATATTTTGACTAGAGCATTTCCTAATATAACTCATGTAGATAGTTTGATTGAATGTCATAAGTACATGGAATCTCAGGTAGCGCATGAGATTTTGCTGGTTTGTCCAGAGTGATCCCCCAATGAATTCCAGAACGATTTGATCAGTGACTGGAAAAGTATTTGCAAGCCCCCTTCGGGGAATGGTGAGAGTGGAGAGAAATTCAACTTCCTCAAGTTGAATTCTTGATATTCTCACAAGCAGTGTGGATAACCAAAGCTATAGGCAGAGCCCCCAGTCTTGGGGTTTGTTCACATGAAACTTAATCCCACAAAGGATAGGTCAAGTCTACTTAAAATTTAGGCCTAAGAGTCACCCCCAAGAGAGCCTCTTTTGTTGCTCAGATGTGGCCCCTCTCTCCAGCCAACACGACGAGCAGTCTCACCACCCTTCCCCTCTCTGCGTGGGACATGACTCCCAGGGGTGTGGACCTTCCTGGCAACGTGGGACAGAGATCCTGGAATGAGCTGAGACTCAACATCAAGGGACTGAGAAAAACCCTAGAATGAGCTGAGAATTAACATCAAGGGATTGAGAGAACCTTCTTGACCAAAAGGGGGAAGAGTGAAATGAGACTAAGTGTCAATGGCTGAGAGATTCCAAACAGCGTCGAGAGGTTATCCTGGAGGTTAGTCTTATGCATTAAGTAGATATCACCTTGTTGTTCAAGATGTAGTGGAGAGGCTGGAGGGAATTGCCTGAAAATGTAGTGCTGTGTTCCAGTAGCCATGTTTCTTGATGATGATTGAACAATGATATAGCTTTCACAATGAGACTCTGTGAACGTGAAAACCTTATGTCTGATGCTCCTTTTAGCTACTATATCAACAGAAGAGCAGAAAATATGGAATAAAAATAAATAATAGGGGGAACAAATGTTAAAATAAATTTAGTTTGAAATGCTAGTGGTAAATGAAAGTGAGGGTTAAGGCGTATGGGATGTATAGTCTTTTTTTTCTCTATTATCATTTTATTTCTTTTTCTGCTGTCTTTTTATTTCTTTTTCTAAATCGATGCAAATGTACCAAGAAATGATGAATATGCAACTATGTGATGATATTAAGAATTACTGACTGTATATGTAGAATGGAATGAAATCTAAATGTTTTGTTTGCTAATTTTTTTTAATTAATAAAAAAAGTTTAAAAAAAAAACCAATTGTTATTTTTTAGCTGTGTGGTTTTAAGTCTATTTCTTCATCTACAGGATCATTAAACATTACACAACATAAGTCAATCTCATAAATTGCATAGTACATAATAAATGCAATGTTTAATTGAGATAATCTCATTCTTTAATGTTATTGCACCTGTTTTTTTTTGACAACATAGTTAATTTTTGGTTATTCAAGGAATACCTATATAATTAAACAGGAATGGGGCTATAGCTACAAACAGTGCTACTTCAAAACAGGTGTTTAAATATCTGTATCTCTTAACTATTCCTCTACTATTTTTTATGGAAAAGTTAAGAAAATGTAAAAAGGACTAAATATGAATTCATTATTTTTACTATTTTAGCAGTGCTGGTAACAGTTTTGTCAAGAAATAATTGAACTATTGTATATGATGATGTTTTTAAATACTAATCAATGTATATTTATTAGAAACTGCTTTACCTATTCCAAGAATATAAGAAAGTTACATCTATATCCTGAATTTTAGAACCAGATAGGACTTTGGGGTTTACCTAATTCAACCCTGTTAATTTACAGATAAAAAAACTGAGGATTGGAAAACTAAAGGAACTTATCCAAACCCTCACAACTAATTAGCAGCAGATCCAAGACCAAAACCTAAGTCATTTAAATCGCAGTCCAATTGTCTTTTCACTCACTATTTCATGCTACCCTCCTCACTTCCACATATACATCGCATGCTTCTGCACAATGGAGAGTAATTATATAAGATTTTATATTCTTTGACAGTACCTGACTTGTGCTAATAAATTATTTGATGGTTTGATCCCCTCATTAAATGTGGCAAACTATATTAAATAAATATACATGAATTGAATTTATAACGAATTACATGATCATAAAGCTCATTTAAGAAAACTTTCTGCAATTTAGTTCAGAACTTTAATAGTATTTTGTAACCACAATATATCACTATTTGGAAGTTATGTTGTATTAAATCAAATCACAAATATATGTTGCATTTCCTAGTGTTAGAAGAAAACATACAAAGAAGTGAAAAATAATGAAGATTTAAATAGTTAAGACAATACAGTCACAGAAGGAATGGCACAAAAAAGTATATGTGTGTGCTGATTTGAAGCTAATATGTACCTCAGAAAAGCCATGTCCTAATCCTCATTCAATACTGCTGGGTGGAATCTTTTTTATTGTTTCCATGGAGATGTGACCTACCCAATTGTGGGTGGTGACTTCTGATTAAATGGTTTCAATGGAGATGTGTCTCCACCCATCCAAGGAGGGGTTCCTTACTAGAACGTGTAAGAGGGAATCATTTTGGAAAAAGCTTTAGAGCAACCAGAGCCAACAGAGTCAACACAGCCAAGGACCTCTGGAGATGAAAAAGGAAAATGCCCTCAGAGGAGCTTCGTGAAACAAGAAGCTGGACGAGAAAGCCAGGAGACGTTGCAATGTACCTTTCCAGCTCACAGAGATGTTCTGGACCCACAGTTCTTCTTGAGTCAGGGTATCTTTCCCTGGACACCTTAATTTGATCATTTTCACAGTCTAAGAACTGTAAACTTGCAATTTAATAAATTACCTTTTTAAAAAGAGTTCCAGTTCCAGCAAACTAACACAATGAGTAACTGCTAAAGACAGTAACTTCTACATAGGACAATAAACCCATATGGGTCCAACTGAGGACCCAAGCTGCATTAAAGGCAAGGGAAACAGTGTAAGAGGAAGCATGAAAGTGTATATACACACGTTTTCCTCAAGGGCCAGTGAGTATCCAAGCCGTTAAGAGCTACAGGTCTCTAGGCAGGGGAATACTGCTGACCAGGACAGAAAGCAAATTTGGACCCCACTTTTGAAAGGCCATGTATTCCCTCCCTCCCTCTCTCTCTTCTAAAAGTCCAAACCCATAAAGATTTTTCCCCTTATAGTTTGCAATACATTCTCAAATTAAGGAAAATAAAACAATAGCACCTTGATTTCTTAACAGATTTTATAAAGTTGAAATGTCCTAATAATGAGGAGGAAATAAGAGCCATCTTAAGTGAGAAAAGCCAGATTTTGTTAGACAACTCTTCTCTGTTTACTAATTCTAAACTATAAGAGGCTCAATATATGAAAAAATACGTAAATGTCAAATTATTCACAGATGACATTATCATATGACTTGAGGAAAAACTATAAAAACAAATTTAGTTTTAAAAGGATACCATCTACTTTGTGGCTCTTACTATCACCAAAGCACTGTCTGAAATAATTAGCTAAATTATTCTTAAAATCTTGACTCCCTAAGCCAAAGTAGCTAACTGAATAAAACTGTGTTCTGACACCAATTAGTGCTTTTAGAACCTGCATTAGTTGGTTGACCCCAGGATTTCATTTGCAACAGGATGTTTTGCTATATGCTGTTGTTGGAAAATGGACATGAACATCAGTTAATATCAATTCAAGAGTCTGTCACCAAAACCAGACTGTGCTAAAGAACAAAAGAAAAACAAAAACAAAATGGCAGGACCTCCCAGAGACCTCGGAGAGATTTTAAGGGTAGGATAACTAGAACCTCATTGAAATCACTGACAAAGGAGAATCTACATTAGGGGTAATGCTCCACAAATGTGTTTCTAATTCACTAATTAGAATTCAGCATGTCTTTTCTAAAAGAAACATTAAAATTTGTAACTAGGTTCCCAGGATAAGCCAAACAAATTCTGTTTTAGACAGAAAAACTATACACTAACTGTGAAACACAATACAACTTAGGTAAAAATATTGTACAATATTTAAAATGCTTGTTCCTCTAGGGCCTAGCAATCCCTGAGACAGACATAAAGTCCTTTTTCCCCATCTTATTCATGCCGAGTAAATGTCCCCTCCCACAAAAGCCCCCAGTTTCAGATAACCTGGACAATTCACTGGTCCTTAAGCACATTACTAGTGTTTAAGAATTCCCCTTGCCTTTGACACTCTTTTTGCTAGTCTACCTATGAAGACTCCCCAAAAGTATCCAGACCAATTAGCATTCAAGTCCAGGGTGAGAAACCTGCAGTCAAACACCTAAAATATTCTAAAAACAGCTTGTATATTCTCCTTACAACCCAAAAATGAAGTGCAAGTGAAAGAAGTAGACGTGAGTAGGGTAGGGAAGGACTTTCTCCTGACATTCTCTAGGCCCCAGCTAAGTTGGACTCCGACAGATCACACTGCCTTTGGACCATGAAACCAAGGAAAGCGGAATGGTAGCAATCTCCTAAACTTTGCAAACTGCCTTGGGTAGGGACCAAAGGTTTCCATTCTCTACCTAGAGCCCAGAACTGTGCCTGCACATGGCAACTGAACATGGAATGAACGATTACATGCAGCTTCCTGGCTTCTCCATTTCATCACCATCCTGCAGAAGGCCTTCTTCCTCTGATACCAGTCACTCAGCCCCTTCTCCCTGTGGCCCTTCCAAAGCGAATTCAAGCATTTAGCTAAACCAGACTTTTACGCTATAACATCAACTCCCAAGTAGACACAAGTTCATTTATTTTGCCAAAATATGGAATACTATATGTCTGTGAACAGAGCACACTATCCTTCCACCCACCCCCCACACATGCATGTATGCATGCAATAGGAACACTGGCTGCTTAAAAACATACAGTCAAAAAGTACATGGTGGCTCAGTAGATAATTGGCATTATTCATAGTGGGTGTGCTGACTACTTTTCAGGATGTTTCTCTGCTAAATGTTAGTTACACAAAAGGCTATCAATAAATATTTATTAAATGAATAATAAATGAACCCAGTGGATAATGTAGATAATATGAACATTGATAGGTTAGGGGATATTTAGACTCATGAGTTTTAAAAATCTATACACAACTTTTCTTGATCAAATATATACTTTTGAGCCTAAGATCCTAGACTTAATAATTTTAATGTACTCATTAAGTCAAAGAATAGAAGAGAAAAAGAAACACAATGACATCAGTGTGCCTACTCCCATACTGCAAAGTGATATAGTCACACACATGCATCTATACTTTCCTATAATATAAACCAAGATAGCTTACTCATTCAAATTTCAAAACATATCATACGGGAAGGTGGAAAAGTTATTTTTGTTGTTTCTCTAAAAGTATAGCTCTTTCTCGGTTTCAACTCCAATGTAAAAATTGTCAATGATATAGTAAAAGTAAGATTTTTTTCAGGGTTAACATACTCTGCTCCACATTCTGCACTTGATCTTAGCCAAAGGATAAGCAATTCTGGTTCATATTCTGTATTTGTTACATGCATATGTGACTGTGAAAAGTCCGGATTTCATACATTGTTTTGGGCATTTTTTATTAAATAGCACCATTTGATATAACAGCACAGTTATATTCGCCCAGAGAGTGGTCAAGGGCAGAATTTTGTGGAACATAAAATATGCACTACAAATCAGTAACTATTCCTGTTATGATAGTAAAAAGCATATATTTGCTTATTTACACTTAAGTAGGCAAACAGAAACCACCAATGGAGAGAAATATTTAATGAACTAATAAAAATAAAGAAAAGCATATACAGTCCTGGGAATGAAACACTTAAGGGCATGGAACCTAGCTCATTTCTTGTTTTCCCTGAATAATCTGTATCCTTTCTTTCATCACAGTCATCACTATTTCTCAAGACCATCTTTCTCTCCTCCCATTTTTACTTCTCTTCTTTCCAAATTTCTGACTCACCAACTTTTCTTCAACCTCATCTACTTTTCTACTTTGAAACCCCCCTCCAGATTTTCAAGTAATTATAGCAGGAGAGATCTCTAAAAATTGGAGCAGTGTGAAGGGGTAAAAGGAAACGGGACACCGTATACTTCGGGTCTTTTCTGCCTGAACCTGAAAAACACTCCTCCTTACACAGCAAGGCAGAGCAGACTATATCCCACTAAGCCTCTATGTTGGTTGAGAAATACCATCTGCCTACACTGGGTAGATCATTACAGAAAGCAAGGAAGCAGTCTCAGGTTTCGAAAGTGGATAGCCCAAGCATCAGTGAACACCTTCCCTTGGACCTGCTTGTGAGAGGTCACTTGTTCCAGTGGATGCCCTCACTTCTCAGGCCTGGCTCACAGTTTTACACTATTTCATATCTCTTCACAGGCTAGCAACAGGCTTTCACATGAGGCAACCGCACAAAATTTCCTATTTCATTCGCAGTATTTTTTCTTAATTCAAACCTCATTAGGAAGGAATTGGTCATAACAGAAATACCATATTCTATTTCTGCCCTCAATTTTTCTTTCTGAGATTCAGGAGATGGGAAAGTTTGGAGATAGGAAGGAATGACAGACCAGACTGCGAACTCCTGGGTGTGGCTACAGTGATATGGAGATTGGAAGATCTTAACAACTCTGAACTCCTAGTATCCAAACCGCAATTATCTGCCAGAGAGCTTGTCTGATGTTCACTTCTGCACAATTGTGTAATGGGAAACCCTGATGCAATGTTTAAAGAATCAAAATCACAAAGATGAAGGGAAGGTACATCCTTCCTAGATGGTTTCTGCAGGTACAACATAACTTCAGTGTAACAGCAAAAAGATATATAGATGAATGACTTAAGAAAGAAAAGCTCCTTTAAAAACTGTCTTTTAACTGTTTTCAGTTGCAATGGCTACTTAAATAGCTTATTTCCAAAAGAGCTAAACTTGAGATCTTCTGAAAAAAAAAAAACACTTTTTTTTTCTAGGTCAAAGCCTGCATTAAGGTCAAAGAATCATTCCGTCTCACAAAAATAATACCAGCAAACGTTCTCCCCACAATATTGTTTCAGCAATTGTATTATTCCAACAACAAACACAAAGCCTACAGGAATATATTTTCATTTCAAAGGGGGGAAAGGCAGGGTCATAAGGTGGAACTCCTGGAATGCAGCAAAATATTGCAAAAGAACAAGAAAAATTTAAGTCAGAAGATCATTTCTAAAATCCTCTTAATCTAATGTTAGATTTCAGGAGCCTTTAAATGCTTTAAAACCAAAAGCAACGTAGCAAATGAAAATAAATGGGAAAATCACATAATATTACAATTGCTTCCACTAGAAGAGTTGCATAAATCTACTGCAACGGCGAAAAGGAAAAGTTTGCAGATTTAAGAAATCTGTAAGTATGCAGGCTTCTGGGACAACCTCTAGGTGCTGCTGTAGAGACCCCCTTCCTAAGACCACTCATTTTTTTTCCCCAAATGGTTTTAGCGTCCCCTCCCCCCTGACTGCGCTGCAGTGCGCAAAGCCATTATAGACAATCACTTCAAATATATTTGTTGCTGAAAGGCCTCAGACAATAACATTCTCCAGGTTCAAGGATCCAAACTGGCAACTTTACTTTTCATTCTTAATTATATATAGGTGGAGGAGTTAGAGGGAAATATTAGCAGGGTTGTGTTCAACAAGCAAGCAGAAGGCTGAAGAAGCAAAAAGACAGCTTCTACTGGAGCATTCCGCACCCCCATTCCCAGCCATCTCTCCACACGGAGTATTTCTAAATGTTAAAACCAATCCTGTGCATAAGGTAGAACTGTCAGATGAGATCAGGGCACGTGGGAGAATAGGGTGGGGCGGTTCCTGCAATGAGCTCTCAGCTGCATAGGCTCCATTTGACATCTCAGCTTCTGCATCCGAGAAGGATACGAGAGAGATCTGGATCTGAGAAGCTCATAGGAAAACCGGGGTGTGGAGGTGGGGGGAGCGAAAGCACTCAACGTTCGCATCAGATTAACCAGTGCCCGACCGCGGTCCAAGTGCCCAGGCGCCTCCTGAGATACGCAGCATCCTAACAGCCCAGCGTCGGGCGGGAGACCTGCAGTGCTCAGCCCTGGCGCTTTGAGGCCGGGGGCCGGTGTCTTCCCGCGGAGGCAGCCGAGTGAGCCACGGCGCCGCAAGGCCAGCGAGGATGGGGAAGTCAGAGCCTTTACCTGTGATGGACCAGGTCCAGCGGTAGAACTCCACAGTGTCGTTGAGCGCCGTGGACACCACGTTCAGGACACTACCCGGCTCCGAATCCAGGAGCCCCATCGCGACGGTAACAGACGCTGGCGGCGACAAGAGAAATCAGAGGCGACAGCCGAGGGGACGAGGGGCAACTGGGGACCCCTCTAACGGCGGCCTCCCGGCGGCGTCAACTCCTCTTGGTGGCGCCGCGGCGGAATGCGGCGACTGGGATGCGGCAGCCGCGGCGGCAAGGAACCCAGCAGTGCAGAAGGTGTCGTCAAGGCTCCGAAGAGGAGGAGGAGGCTGAGGACGAGGTCCCGCCGCGAGCGCCAGGCGCTGCACCACTCCGCCGCCTCGCGCCGCCGCCGCTCCAATCTCCTCCGCCGGCGTCACGTGTCGGTGCGCGGAGGCGGAGGGGCCGACCTGCCCCTCCTCCCGCCCGCGCGCCAGGGTTCTACTGCGCAGGGATGTTGCGGCCCCGGGGCTGGAAGGCGAGGTGGGGGGGGGACGAGATCCGCGCAGGCGCGCACCGCCCGGCAACCCTCGCCCCCTTACCCCTCCTCCACGGTACGGGAGCGAGACACCTGGACCCTTGCTAGCCTCCTCTCCCCATCCTCCTCCTCCGCCTTCCTTCCAGGCTTCAGGCCCCTCCCACGGGTGACCTCGCATCCTCCCGGGATAACCAAGGGAACAGGACAGGGAAGAATGGAAGGTTTGTGTGCAAGGATGAGGGCGGCGAGGTGTTTTGGCCTGTCACTCGCCCCGATTTCCCTTATGTTTCTGTTACCACCCCACCTCCCACCAGGACACACTTGCCACCAAGACGAGGGGAATGAATAACTTACCCCTCTAAATAAGTAAGGACATATCTGTCTTCCACGCTTCAGAGCTGGTGAAAGAACTGGGGCGACGGGGAGGGAAGGATCTACCCATTAATTGTCAAGGTAACAAAAAATTGAATGAATGCTTAATGTGATCTGCAGACCCTTATGATACACACAGAACAATCCAAGCAATGCAATTTTGTTATATTAGGCGATTAGAGAGTTCAAAGTAAAAGGAGAACAATAAGTTGCAGTTAAGAGAAGTCTTCTTAGAACGGATGGAGTTGAGGTGAACCCAAAAGAAAAATTGTTCAGGAGACAGAGGGCAATCTAAGCAAGAGAAGAAAACATAAATTAATTTTTGATTAAAGAAAAAATTGTTTAGAAAGGAAGAAGGTGGGATGCAATAAAAAGAATCTACCCTCTGAAAAGTGTACTTATGAAAAGTAGCAAAAACTCACTATATACGTTCATAATTTGATAGCTTCTGACATAAAACATTATCTTTCAGAATAGTCCAATAAACTTTCACCTATTTATTAAACGTGTTGCCTACTTCTTGTTGATCTTGTCACCTACTTCTTGTTTAGTCTTTTCTGCACCTGCGTTTAAAGGCCACTGAGTCAAGTGTGTGATTGCTCCTGACCTCTAACTCTGTTAAAATAATGGGAAAACTACCTTTCATTGTATTTATTTTCCACTTGACCCAGTTATATATTCTTTGACTATATTTTATACTGGAAGCATCCCAGAGAATAAAAATTATTTTTGGCTCCTTGTTGAAGACCTAACCCAGTGCTATAAACAGTAATAAATATTTATGATGATGCAAAATTATAATTTATCCTCCCTTCAGAACATAAACACTGTTGTAAATGGCAGGTGCTCTGGGTAGAGAAGATAATTAAAAGTAACTGATTTATTGTATAACTCAAGCAAACAGTCTTCCCTAAATTGTCTATTCTTGAAATTAACCAAATAAAATATAATTTGTTAGTTTAACAAATATATGTGTCAGATTAAAGTTTTCTGGGTTAAAATTATGGTTTCTTAAATCCCAGTCCCAAAGAGTATCAGGCAGTTTCTAGTACCTATTTAAAAAACAGAAAAAACCATCCACACAAGTTTCTCCCTTTGGAGACTAGATGAAGATCAACTATCCAACCATTTACCTTGATGATTTTAGCAGATTAGCTTGAACTTCCCCTGGAATACAGATCGGCACTTCTGTATGATGGAATCTTTAAATGCTGTGTAGGGAGAAGATACTCACACCCTCCCCCCTATACACATGCACACAATCTCAATATTTTTACATGTTTTATACAGTGTGAAATTGTTGAAATGGCTTAAAATACTATTACCCCAGACTCTCCTTCTATAGGAGAGGCCAATTTAAGTTCCTCTATTCACTAGGGGGCGCCAATCACATATAAGAAAATGCTAGTCAAGCGATGACAAGTATGTTAGGAGAAGCGGTTACACTTCCATCACCTCTTTCACTCTCCACCTGGAAGAGTAGTAGGTTTATTTGCATTTATGGGTTGTCCAAACATACACCAAGACCAAGAGCCCTAGAACTTACCCTCTCAGAGCACTATGTGGTATAGAGGCTAACCGTCTGAATATCAATTCACAAGCAGTTTATAAATACCAATTCCTGACCAGGGACAAAACATGCTTACCCTGGTGCAAAGGGAAGGAGGCCACTGTGCACTCACTAGCATGACAGCCTTTTAACCAAGATTTTATTGGCCTCATGACAGAACAAAACCAAATAATAGCATTCATAGTATCTGGAAAATTCTGAGATCATAGGGAAAAAACGGTCTTTGGTGTGGATTGAATATAAAATAGGATACTCACAGTTATCAAAAAAAATTATGAGAAAGATGAGTGAGAAACTTCAGGGCTCCATTCCCCCACAGAAGCTTTGAACAATCAGTAAGAACTGGCAAAAATATGTTTTTCAAAGCTCCATTAAAATGTTTAAAAATTGTAGAAGAGGGCTAGCACTAAATCAAGAAAAAGGCTACTTAAAAGCAGTAGGATCTCCTGGTGCCCTGGTTTGTCTCTCCCCCACTTCTCATCAACCTAGCACAGAGCTGGCCAATGCTCCCACTGTGGATCCCTGTCCTGGTTCCAGAGGGAGCAGAGTAACCCTCCTACACATGCTAGGAGAAAGTATGTCTACCCAATCTGTCTGGTGGTGTCCTGAGGAACTCACTGTCCCAGAATTCCTGCATGTACAAAACAGCTCACCAAGTTCAGCTAAGAACACCAGTCAAGTGGCTGTTTGGGGGTAAGGAATTGTTGGCTGTAGCCTGTAGCCGGGACTGTGAGCAAACTATTACCACAGGAAGAGGGGACACTTTCATATGCACAAATGGGGGATTTCCCTTGACCACACACATATGCTCAAGACAAGACTCATGTGCAGGAAGGATCAGGGGGCCCCTATGCTTTGGTCTTTAGCTATTCTCTAAACTCATTGTATTGACAATCCCTACAAAGAGACCACTTGTTGAAATTGATAGCAGGTCAATCTGCAGAAACTGCAAAAGGTGTTTTCTTTCTCTTTTTTTGTTAGCTCTTGGCATTCAAGTAAATCTCTGTCATAACATGAGCTGGATATAAGCATGATGAAAAATGCCTCATAGTATAAATTTTTAGTGACAAAATATTGAAATTTTCTAAGTTTCAGCAGAAGATTATAAAACATATGAAGAAACAGGAAGTGACAGCCCAGACGAAGGGGAAAATTAAAGCATTAGAAACCATTGATAAGGAGGACCACAAAGAAACTTTTTTTAAAATAGCATAACATATATACAAAGCAAAGAAATATAAAAGCAATAGTTTTCAAAACACTCTTCAACAAATAATTACAGGACAGATCCCAGAGTTTGTCATCAGCTACCGTATGATCCTCTCAGATTTTTCCTTTTAGCTGCTCCAGAATATAGAAGACTAGAGGGCTTAAATATTTTTTTATCAGCACAATCGACTTTTTTTTCTTTCTTTTTGTGAAAAATAACATTAATATAAAAAGGCAATACATTTCAAAGCACAGCACCACAATTAGTTGTAGAACATAGTTCAGAGTTTGACATGGGTTACAATTCCACAATTTTAGGGCTTTACTTCTAGCTGCTCTAAGATACTGGAGGCTAAAAGAGATATCAATTTAATGATTCAGCAATCATATTCCTTTGTTAAATCCTATCTTCTCTGTATAACTCCATCATCATCTTTGAACTTTCTATCCCTCTCTTTAGGTGTGTTTGGGCTATGGCCATTTTAACTTTTTCATGTTGAAAGGGGTTGTCACTAATACTGGGTAGGGAGATGAAACTATCTGATGTTTCATTATTTTTTTAGTATTATTATTATTTTGCATGGGCAGGCACCGGAAATTGAAACTGGATCTTTGGCGTGGCAGGTGAAAACTCTGCCTGCTGAGCCGCCGTGGTCCACCCTTATCAGATGTTATGGAGAGGCAGGGCCCTCTAGGTTTCAGGACGTATCTGTTCCAGGGTCCCATTTGGAGGGTGTAGGTTTCTGGAAAGTTGCTCTAGTGCATGGAACCCTGTGGAATCTTGTATATATTATAGATAGATAGATAGATAGATACAGATATAGATATTATTTAGAGTTGGCTGGAATGGTTCTGGTTGGGGTTTGGCAGGTTGTGATAGGTAGCAATGTCTAACTGAAGCTTGTCTAAGAGTAACCTCCAGAGTAGCCTCTCGACTCTATTTGAAGCATCTCTCAGCCACTGATACTTTATTAGAAAGAAACTTCTAAAAATAATCCTAAATATTCTCAAAGGCCTAAAGAAAAACATGGACAAAGAACTAAAGGAAATCAGGAAAATGATAGCTGAACAAAAAGGGAATATCAATAGAGAGATGAAAATTATGAAAAAGAACAAACATAGCTGAAGATCACAGTAACAGAAATTAAAAATTACCTGGAGGGGTTCAACAGCAGATTAAAGTTGTAGGAGAAAGATTCAGTGAACTTGAAGATAATATAATTGAAATCATCCACTATGCGGAGCAGAAGGAAAACAGAATGAAGATAAATGAATGGACCCTGAGGAACCTACGAGACACTATCAAGTGTAGCCGTATGTGTATTATGGGAGTCCTAGAATGAGAAAAAAATAGAAAGGGGCAGAGAGAATAGTCCAATAAATCATGGCTGAAAACTTCCCAAATTTAAAAAAAGTCCTGAATATACACATCTAAGATGCTCAGTGAACTCCAAATAAGATAAACCCAAATAGACACCTCTGTAGCATATTGTAATCAAGCTGCTAAACAGCAATGATAAGAGAGAATTCTGAAAATCACAAGAACAAAGCAACGTAAGGGAGATTAAATGCCTTTTTATGCCTCTTAGAGTATTGGCTTCTATGTCAAGACTAAATATGAAAAAAAGCAAGGCTGTAAGAGAGGGTGATGTCTTTTTTTTTTTTTTTAACATGGGCAGGCACTGGGAGCTGAACCCAGGTCTCCAGCACGGCAGGCGAGAACTCTGACACTGAGCCACGTGGCCTGCCCGAGATGTCTTTTAATAGACACATAACAAATTACGACTGGGATATCAAGCCCCACCCCACCCCAATCAACCTCCAATATCTCTCTCATATGCAAATATACACCTCATCATACATACCCTCTTAAAAACAATTGCAGGGGGGAAAGTAATGTATTGCATTGATTTTGTGCCTTGTTTTAAAAATATATATAATAAAACATGGATCACAAGAAAAAGTTTGTTACAGTGGTGAACACAGAATTCTCAGGTTATAGGAAATTTACAACCCCTCAATTAAAAAAAAACTGCTCTCTTGGGTTCTAGGACTCATGTTGGTCTCAATTGAATACAGAAGCACATGACTCTAAGTTGAAGAAAATCAGACCTAAGCAAGGTCTTGAATTATGGCTCCTTCCTTTCCTTTAAGCCTTTTCCAAAGCCTTTTCCCCCTATTTGGTGAAGCTTTTCCTGGAAATTAAATTGAATCATGAAGTTCTTCCCACCCAAATCCCTAACTCCTGATTTTCTGTTCCCCTTCCCTACTTTGCTTTTCTTCACAGCACTTATCACTATTTGACAGGTTAGATAGCGACAGCCTACTACCGTAACAGTCATGGATAGCTAGTATTTGCATCTAAGTATATTATTTCCCTTTATTATTAATATTATTTTGTTTCATTGAATTCATAGATATTTCTAACATTAAGCTTTTTCTATTCTTACATTGTTGCTCTGCCTTTTGAACTTCATTGGACGTAAGCAATTAATTTAACAATTTAGTCATAAAATTATATGATGAGTCAAATGTTTTAGCTCATTTAATATTTTTCATTGCTAAAGAAAGTTAAGCATATCAAGGGATCAAGGGCTAATATTTTAAAAACTATTTTTGTGGATGAGCAAACAAACAAACCAAACAACACATATGTACCACGTAAAACATGCCTATGGACTGAATTGAACCTAAGAACTACCAGTTTGCTAATTCGGGCTGAAACAATAAAAGTATATGCTAAAATTAGTATCTTAGCATAATAAACCCAATTTCGGCTCCACACTAATAAATGGTCCAGATAGATTTTAAGATATTTTAGAATGCTAATTTTTCTACCATCTTCCGTTTTCAAATGAAAATTAATTATGTGTGTGTGAGAGAGAGAATGAGATCATATTCATGATTACAAATTGCTATCTAGTTCCTTCCCTTCATGTGTCTAGTTGTGAAGTAATCTTGCCCTTAGAGTTTCAGATACAGATCCAGAAGATAAAAAATACCGAATATATTCTTTCTGAGCCCATAAAGATTTCATGTGTCCGTCCCACTTCTTCCAACTTAATTTTATTTTTTTTTATGGTATTGGAAGAAGTAATGTGACAGTCATCTAAGTCTTTAAAGAAAGTGTTTTAGTGTTTGAACTTTACAATGGTTGGTGTCACGGTCAGTTTCACGTGTCAACTTGGCCAAGTGGTGGTACCTGTTTGTCTGGTTGGGCAAGTGCTGCCCTGTCTGTTGCAATGAAAAAATTTCATAGAATAAGATCGTTATCATGTCAGCTGCATCCACAGCTGATTCCATTTGTAATCAGCCAAGGGGCGTGTTTTCTGCAATAAATGATGCTCCATGTAATCACTGGAAGCCTTTTAAGGAGAATCAGAAGAGATAGGCTCTCTTTCTGCTTCGGCCGGCGAGCCTCTCCTGTAGAATTCATCCAGACCCTCCATTGAACAGTCGGCTTTACAGCCTGCCCTGTGGATTTTGGACTCTGCATTCCCACAGTCACATGAGACACTTTCATAAATTCTATATTTGTGAGTGTTCCATGTTGATTCTGTTTCTCTAGAGAACCCTAACTAATACATCTTGGTACCAGGAGTGGAGTATGTCGAGATATCCCTTCTAAGGTGAAGGATAAGTTACCGCATCTGGCCACTCATATGACCAAAAAAGAGGCACAACACCTAGATGGTCTCTTTGGATTTGGGCGATAACATATTCCTCATTTGGGTGTGCTACTCTGGACCGTTTATCGAGTGACCAGAAAAGCTGCTAATTTTGAGTGGGGACTTGAACAAGAGGAGGCTCTGCAATAGGTCCAGGCTGCTGTACAAGCTGCTCGCCACTTGAGCTGTATGATCCAGCAGATCCAATGGTGCTGGAAGTGTCAGTGGCAAACAGAGATGCTGTCTGGAGCCTTTGGCAGGCCCCTAAAGGAGAATCCCAACACAGATCCTCAGGATTTTGGAGTAAGGCCTTACCATCTGCTGCAGATAACTACTCTCCTTTTGAGAAACAGCTTTTGGCCTGCTACTGGGCCTTAGTAGAGACTGAACGCTTAACCGTTGGCCACCAAGTTACCATGAGACCTGAGTTTCCTCAGGTCCATGAGCTGGGTGTTGTCTAACCCACCAAGCCATAAAGTTGGGCGTGCGCAGCAGCACTGTATTCTAAAATGGAAATTGTATATACGAGATAGGGCCAGAGTAGGTCCTGAAGGCCCTTTTGAGTGCAACTTAACTGGGATGGCCTAACAAATAAATGGAATAGGCTATTAAATATTTTTAGTAAAATGTTGCTTTTGTCTTTTGTAAAATATGTAGAATGTGCTGTTTAACTTAGTAAGTAAATATTTTTTAAAGTCAAAGGTACTTTATTATATTAGATACAATAATTTATAATAACAAAATTTCTGAAATTCTTTTAATTTTTTCCATATCTATTGGAAGTTAGCAACTATTTATGTTTGAAGTTTAATTTTTTTCCTTCTCTTCCCATTCTCTCTTACAAAAGGAAAAGTAAGTTTCTGCTAATGATTCAGCAAACATCTAATATTTAATAAGCCTTTTGAGCTATGTAGCTTAATATTTAGATACCTGATAATTGTCTATTATGTAACTGATAAATGGTGATGTGTATTAATTTTAGTTCAACCATATATTTATACTATCTGGGAATGTGTGGTTGCAGTTTTGTGGGAGAAATAATTTGTCAGTGTTCACTAGCTTGTAAAAATCTACTGTGAGTGCCTAAACATCTAAATAAATAAAGATATGAAAAAAAAAGATGAATAGGATATAATCCCTACACTTAAGTAACTCATTCTACTGTATAGGAATGTTTTTCTAAGACTTTCTCCCTTTTCTTTCCTAGTTGTTCCCATCAAAATGTGAGCATCTGTATATATTGTCCTTTGCAATGCTGCTCCGTATCAAGACTTCTTTTGGGGACTGTTATCCAAGTCTCTTATGGGTGGGTGAAAATTGCTATGCAGCACATCTTAGACCCTCCTACTTACAAGATTTACTTGAAGACGAGTTGTATATTTCTCTCAGCTGCTTTGAAATGGCTGAATGGAAAGCATGATATAGGAAGAAGGCAGAGAAGTATTTGCTATGAGGGGAGAGAGAAAATTTTAGAAGAAATTTATATTCTCCTTTCCCAGAACATCCATCAATAACACTATGAGAGAGAAAATAATATTAATCAAGTATCTAACTTAAAAATTATAGAATATGGCTCATGTTATTTATAAGAATAATAAAAACAATGAATAAGTTTAAGTTATTTAAAGAAAACTTATGGCAGCCAAAACTGTAACATCCTTTGAAATTATTTTGGTATTAGAAGAGGTATCTCAACTCAAGAATACAGCATAGAATACCTCGATGATTATAATCTTTTTCTATGAAAGAAATAATTAGCAGTGGATATTTCCTTTTGGTACACAAAGAAAATTTTAGAATACTATCAGTGGATAATCAATTAAATTATTAATGAACGGAAATATATTGCAGTATCTTTTATTAATCTTTTCAATTTCCAATGGAGAATGTATTCTCGTCCATTTTAAGTAGGTTTATTGGTAGTGAATTATTTCAGTTGTTAAAAATCACCATGCTTTTAAACATAATTTAATATTCATTATCTCAATAGGCCTACACAACAATTGTTTGAGGTAGATGGGGAACATATTATCTTCATCGATCAATATGGAAATTGAGGCAAGTGATTGCTAGTGGCTTGTCCATGCTCATACAAGTTAAGGGTCAGAGATAAAAATAGAATTGAGGCCTTCTGATTCCTGATCTAGGATGCTTTCCATTATAGCACACTAACTTCCTGGTTGTTCTTTTTAAAATAAAAAATCTATTGTAGACCAGCCATCATTTATTGGCTGGGTGCCCATTCTTAGAAGATCATCAGTACATTATTTTCTTCTCCACAATCAGTAGCCAGAAGGACCCAAGACCAGAAACTTGGATTCGCTGATTGTGATGGAGAAAAGGGGAAGGGAAAATCTGCCTCACAGTGACCTGACAACTCTCTGAGCAGACCAAGTAAGTAACTTGTTCTGAGTTTTGCATGTCCCGAGCCTGAGGAGAATTTTGCCTTGAGACGGACCACATCAGTAGCTGACCTTGCAGAGGACCTCTTCCTTAAGAATTATGTACTGGCTTTGTCCTCTACTGTCATCCCTCAGGCACCTTGGCTTGCTGACCCAGACCCCACCTCTTGAATTTGCTGTCCATCAACACCAACCCAGCAGTAGGGTCCTCATCAAATCATGGAGAGTCTAAACTCCATCCAGCCTGGGAATGACCCTATCAAGTTCTGTTGACAACCAAGATGGCCATCTGGACAGCAAAGGCTGGACTCATTACACCTGAGTGAAAGGACCAGTACCTGAGCCGGATAATACGTACCCAACAATGCAGTCCAATTCCTGGGAAATAACTCCAACTTCAGACCCTTTAAAAATCACATTAAAAAAAAATCACAATAAAGAGATAATAGTTGGGAGGGTAGAAGGGGTTTTTGGATTTGGGGTTTGGATTCTGTATTTTAATCTAAAATAGTTAATAGTGACCCTGGTCAGAGAGTCTTACCAAGGAAAATAGATGAGGGATTTGAAGCTCACTTAAAAAATGAAAATAATTATACTAATCATAATGTTCCAAATTGGGAATGCAACGAGCCCCATCAGATTGGTGGTGAATGTAACTGAAGGTTTTGAGTCCCAAACTGTACAGTTTGATGAAAGGCAAACTCAACAAACTCACTAGGAAGGAGGTGGGACAAAAGAGTTCAGGCAGGAAACATCCTAGAGTATATTAACCAGATAATCAAAAAGTATTGGCAAAGTCCCCTGAGGGCAGGGAGAAAGACTATAGAACTATTAAACCTTACCATCAGGGAATCGCCTGATACTGTGTCAAACTTTAGGGACACCCAAATCAATAGGCCATGCCCTCAATCATGAGGCTTACTCTTGTGAAGCTTATGTAGATAGCATAGAAGCCTAAGAGTTTCTTCTGGAGGACCTCTGTTGTAGCCCAGATGTGGCCTCAGTCTCTCTAAGCCCAACTCCGCAAGTGAAATCATTGCCCTCCACGCTAGGTGGAACATGACATCCAGGGGTGAAAGTCTCCCTGCCGATGTGGGAGAGGACGCCCAGGAATGAATCCAGACCCAAGCACCATAGGATCAACAATTTCATCCTGACCAAAACGGGGGAAAGAAGTGTAACTGATAAAGTGTCAGTGGCAGAGAGAGTTCAAATAGAGTCAAGAGGCTACTCTGGAGGTTGCTCTCATGCAAGATTCAGGTACACCTTGCTACCTATCATAACCTACCAACCCCCAACCAGGACCATTCCAGCCAATCCTAAAGAATTTCTAGGGCAATATATAAGATTCCTTAAGAGTTCCATGCACTAGAGTAACTTTTCAGAAACCTACAACCTCCAGATGGGTCCCTGGTCCAGATAAGTCCTGAAACCTAGCCCAGCCTCTCCAGAACATCAGATAGTTCCATCTCCCTACCCCATATTAGTGACAGACCCTTCCAATATCAAAATTTACAATTGCCATAACCCAAACAACCCCAATGAGAGGTATAGAGAGATCAAAGGTGATGGTGAATTATACATAGAAAATAGGACTTAACAAATGAATATGAATGCTGAATCATTAAATTAATATTTCTTTTAGTCTCCAGTATTTTAGAGCAGCTAGAAGTAAAAATCTAAGATTATGAAATTGTAGCCCATGTCAAAGTCTGAAATATGTTCTACAACTAATTGTGGTGCTGTGCTTGGAAATTTATAGCTTTTTTGTATATATGTTATTATTCACAAAAAGGAAGGAAAAAAGTCGATTGTGATGATAAAAATGTATTTAAGCCCACTAGCCTCCTATATTCTGGAGCAGCTAGAAGAAAAAATATGAGAGGATTGTATAGTAGCCCATGACAAATTCTGGGATCTATCCTGTAACCACTTTTTGAAGAGTGCTTTGAAAACTATTGCTTTTTTTATTTCTTTGCTTTGTATATGTCATACTATACAATAAAAAAAGTTAAAAAAAATCTATTGTAGACAGAAAATGCCAAATGAAAATACTACCAGTGAAATGAGCAATCTACTAACAAGGATTTATTAAAATGTTTTTGAAATAATATGTCCTGTGCTTGCTTTCCTTTTTTGTCCTGTGCTACATTTATTCTAGACTTAAAAATAATAATAGATAAATTCATACCACCAGAAATTGACTAAGAACCCAGTAATTTCATAATTTTGTGGAGATTGGTGCCGAACGTTAATTCACTTGTCATTCCTCATTTGGAAATCTCTTGTATTATTCTGGACCAGAGTCTTACTAACAATTCAAGAAATGTTACTGAGTCTAATTCATCCTTTGCAATTTAATAAAATTTCTGAGTTTGCTGATCAATTATGGTAGCTGCACCAGATAGGCCTCGTTACTTACAGACTTGCCTTGGTTTGTCGGTAAGATGGTCTCCTCAGCAGCGTATGAGGGCACAGTGTCTCTTTCACTTTCTTCTTTAGCTTTACAACTACTGAGAATTTTATCAACATTTAGGTCCTATTTCACTCGCCAAAACCCTGCAATCTATATATGCCCTGTCCAAGACAACACTTCCCATTTTACAAAGACGTTTTTCTACAAAGAACACTCATTGGCCCTAGATATGAAATTGACTGATGTGAACTATTTCAAAGAGAAAATAAAGTTGTTGAAGGAGGCAATGTGGTATGAAAAACACTCGATTTTATTCTCAAAAAAGTACGGGGTTAGGGTAGTACAATGGTGGCTTAGTGGCAGAATTCTCACCTGCCATGCCAGAGACCTAGGTTCAATTCCTGGCTCCTACCTATACCAAAAAAAAAAAAAAAAAAAAAAAAATGGAGTTATAGGAAATAAGTTGGGGGTGGGAGGTTGCAGATAAGTGAGAATTTTATACAAAAGTGAAGGGTCTGATCTTAAAAAGTGTATGTATCGAGGTATTAAGATTGAAAAACTCATGCTCATCAAATTTGATCCAATAAATTACATATATTCAAATTATTTTCTTCCTTTGGATTTCCTTGAATATAGCAATTATGAAGTTTGTCATGAGTTTTTATTTACCAAACATTTTTAGTAAACTTAATGAACTCTGGATTTACCCACAAGTTTCAGCAATGGTTGAAATAGGTTGAGTGTTTTTTTCAAGCAGTTAGCAAGGTAGGTTTCAAAGTGATGAAGAATACAATGTTTTAATTCAACTCAGTGATTCAATTCACTTGTTAATTTTATAATGAAAAAACTATTCCAGTGTTCATTCTATTAATTGAATTTTCTAATAAGATAAATTTCCCTTTCAATGATTTAACCTTTGTTATAAACAGTAAAATGCAAGAGTTCTTCATTGGAAAATGCACTTCAATCCCTGTATTGCTTTATCTCTATTTTCATCTTCTCCCATTCCTAGCATCTGTTTTCGTTTTATTTCTGTTGCTATTTGATTCTTCCATTTCCTTCTATTCTGTTAGAGGTACAGTTCCCATGCCCTCCTGTATGTATCTGTGATTTCCTCTTTCCATTCTAATGAAGCACATACCTCTTTCAAATCCCTCCTGACAACCTGGCTTTTTGAAACCTTCCACAGAGACTTAAAAAAACAGACTAAAAACAAAAACAAACTGCCTTTGGTTTTGAAGGGATAAGTCAGAGTACTTCAGGTTAGAAAGAAAAGATGTCCGGTTTTAACATAAAACCAAATAGAATTGCATTTTTCCTCCTGAGAAACTGGGTGTTTCTATCTTAGGAATACTGTGGGTTGGTAGTTTTCCCTTTTGCATTTGTCAACAAGAAAACTTGAAGTAAAAGTCTATTGTCTACTTTGTTGAAAACATGTCTTTCAAGAGTAAAATAAGCCAGACACAAAAGGACAAATATTGCATGATCTCTCTGATAAGAAATAATTAGAAAAGCAAGCTCATAGAATTAGAATCTAGAATATAGGTTACCAGGGGCTGGGTTGATGGTAGGGAATGGGGAAATGATGCTTAATTTGTCCAGAATTTCTATTTGGGTTGATTGTAAAGTTTTGGAAATGGACGGTGATGAGGGTAGCACAACATTGTGAGTATAATTAACAACACTGAATTATATGTATATAAAATGGGGGAAATTTTAGGTCACATATATGTTACTAGAGTAACAAATGATGGAATGTAGGACTGTGCAACACCATGAACCCTACAGTATACTTATACTTGTATGTATGTAATAGTACAATTACATACAATTATAATAGTGTGCAATAGCACAATTATAAAAATGTCCTTTATGGACAAATTATCACACCAATGCAAAGTGTTGATAATGTGGGGTGGTAGGGAAATGCGGTATTTTCTATACAATTTTTCTGTAAACATACAACTTCTCTAATTAAAAAAAATGCTTTTAAAAAAGAAATGAAGTACTGATACATGCTGCACCATGGATGAACCTTGAAAACATTAATGCTAAGTGAAAGGAGCCAGTTACAAAGGACCACATATGGTATGATTCATTTATATTAAATATACAGAGTAGGCAAATCTACAGAGACAGAAAGTAGATACAGGGTTGACTAGGGGTCAAGGTTGGGGAGTAAGAGATTGGTAGAGAGGCAGTTAGGGAGTGAGGAGTTCTTTCTGGGGCTAATGAAAATGTTCTGAAATTGATTGCGGTGACTGATAAATAACTGTGAATATGCTAAAAGCCATTGAATCATACACTTTAAATGGATGAATTGTGTGGCATGTGAATTGTTTCAATAAGTTATTTTTTAAAAGTAGCTTTGTACATGTATTTCAATTTTGTCATTATGGATGTATTGTTGCAGTAGGAGGAAAGAGCATATTTTACTTTACAGATTGTTAGCCTGACTTATAGTATTCAAATATTTAGACACATGGATTGTCAGCCTCAGTTTTTCTTCTTACCCTGGTTCACAAATGTTAGGGATTGGCCTTTTCTCATTAACAAGGGAACCAAATGACCAAAAAAGTTTTAAGTTAAGCAAAAACTTCACCGTGGAATTACATCACATCTGAAGTTTCCATGGCTTCTGGAGATCCTACAGTCCTACCAATGCATGTATTGCCTTCTCAAGGAAGGTGTGAACAATGATAGAATTCCCAGTCTAAACCACCTGCACATTTTCTCCTGAGCCTGTATGGAAAGGAACAGATCTAGGAAGCAGGTGGGTAAAAGAATAAACCTAAGGATGTCCTTGCATACATCTTTCTCCAGGCTGGACTCATGATATGTTCTTGGCACCCTAAATCTGCCCTTTCCAGGGTGAATTAAATAGACTCATTGAAAATCACTGAGACAGATTTAAAGCAAGGTCAAAGGTTCTGCAATATATAGGTAGTTATGAAACCAACTCTTGGTGGAACTGGATCAAAAGGTAGGGTAGGTGGAAGTGGTCATCTTCAAATAGTACACTCAGCCATCTGCAAACCAAACTATGATTGAAGAGAACCACCCAGAGAATCCAAAGGAAATATGTAAGTTTAGTTGCCTATTGAGTTGTTTCACATTATTTTAACAGTGCATGAAAAGGGACAATCATAAGAGGCTTCAATGTAATATGGATAAATGCTTTGAATTATAGCTATTTATGGACAAGCTTTACTCAACTATGGAAATTAGTTGCTATTTTCATTACTGAAACTAGAGCTATGAATAATTATTCTATCAGAAATAAAAATGGACTGAGAAGGAAAACTCTGGAGTTCTTGTTCTAGTTTTGCTACTTTCCAGCCATATAACCTAGAACAAGTCACTCAACTGCTGTAGGCTTCAATCTCATACATGAAAAATGATGGAAAAAGTTATGCCTCCTATCTCACAAACTGATACTAGGATCAAATGAGATATATAAGTGAAAATACTTTAAAAATTGTAAGGTGATAATATAAAGTATTATCATTATTGGGTGCATGGGTGGTTCGGTGGTAGAATGCTTGCCTGCCACGCAGGAGACCTGGGTTTGATTCCTGCCCTTTATGCTCCCCTCCACCCAAAAAAGTACTGTCATTATTTTCACCCTGTGAGATTCCCTCAGGATGTTTTGGACCGATTACTATTATTATTATTATTATCTCTATTTATTGAAATGGGTTTGTTTATATGATTATATAGTAAGATATATTTCTTTTTCCAAATACTACAATTCAGAGTTCCAAATCACCAACTATCAAATATCAAAACTTTAATAAAATATCATTCCTGAAAAATTTACCTTTTTACCTTGTCAATTTTGATTACTAATCACAGTGATGTTGTGTTTTTCCTCTGAATTCCTATATCTCTTCCCCCTTCTACCATTTAAAAAAATCAGATTATATTTTTGTAAGATACCTCTATTGTCAAAATAAACATTACCATTTTATAAATGTCTGCTTTTCTTCTGTCTGTCTCTCCCTCCTGCATGCATCTACAGCATTGATGGGGAAGGAGCTGCTTAGTTTTTCTTATCTTGACTGTCTTTTAAAGATAAGGGATGTTTGTTGCTCCCTTTTGTGGGTTCCAACAAGACTTGTCTGACTGCTAGGCACTCCCTGTGCAACCTTATTCTATCCAGATAAACCTGGGAGTAAGACTCTTGCAGGTGCTTCAGTCACTATCCTGGATGTTCCTAGAGGAAGTAGAACTTCAATCAGACCTGTGTGGAGAAGCCTATATGACTGTACAAGAGTCTGTGTGTAGGTGGACTTCTGTCCTCCACCCCAGATAAATACCTGCCACATTCACATGCTCAGAGTGAGTGATATACTTAAGGAGCTTTAAATAAAAATGAAAAACATAAAAATGTTAGTATTGTTCCTAATACCAAAACATGAAGATTTCATTATGTAAGAGGGAAACTTCAGCCCCCCAAATATCAGAAGAACACTATGCATTACATTTTTTTCTTTTTAAAATATTTTTATTGCTAAATCTTAACATACAAACATTTTTTACATACAAACATTCCATACATAGTGTACAATTAGCGGCTCACAATAGCATCACATAGCTGTGTATTCATCACCATGATCATTTTTTGGAATGTTTGCATCACTCCAGAAAAAGAAAGAAAAAAGAAAAAATCATATATACCATACCCTTTACCTCTCATTGACACTAGTATTTCCCTCTACCTGTTTTATTTTAACCTTTGTCCCCCTATTATTTGTTTATTTTTTATCCATACTTTTTACTCATCTGTCCATACACTGCATAAAGGGAGTATCAGTCACAAGGTTTTCACAATCACAGTCACACTTTAAAAGCTATATAGTCATGCAATCATCTTCAAGAATTAAGGCTACTGGGTGCTTGCTTCGGCGGCACATATACTAAAATTGGAACGATACAGAGAAGATTAGCATGGCCCCTGCGCAAGGATGACACGCAAATTCGTGAAGCGTTCCATATTTATCCTAAGCAAAAAAAAAAAATTAAAAAAAAAAAAAGAATTAAGGCTACTGGATTATAATTCAACGGTTTCAGGCCTTTCCCTCTAATTACTTCAATACACCAAAAACCGAAAAGGGATATCTATAGAATGCATAAGAATAACTTCCAGAAGGACCTCTTGACTCTATTTGAAATCTCTCAGCCACTGAAACTTTGTTTCATTTCTCTTTCTCCTTGTGGTCATGAAGTCTTTCTCAATCCCAAAATGCCAGGGCCAGGCTTATTTCTGGGAGTCATGTCCCATGTTGCCAGGGAGATTTCCACCCCTGGGAATCACGTCCCTCATACTGGGGGGCAGGCAATGAGTTTACCTGCAGAGTTGGCTTAGAAAGAGAAGCCTCATCTGAGCAACAAAAGAGGTTCTCTGAGGGTGACTCTTAGTCACAATTATAAGTGGTCTTAGAATCTCCTTTTCAGGAATAAGTTTCATAAGGACAAGCCCTAAAATAGAGGGCTTGGCCTATTAAATCAATAGTCCCCAATACTTAGAAGAATATTAGATCTTCCTCAAGCAGGGAAGTTTAATAGTTTCACATATTTCCCCAGCCCCTCAAGGGGATTGTCTTAGTTTGTAAGCAGAAGGCAATATACCAGAAATGGAGCAGCTTTTAAAAACGGAATTTATTAAGTTGCAAGTTTACACTTCTAAGGTCATGAAAATGTCCAAATTAAGGCACCAGCAAGAAATTACCTTCACTCAAGAAAGGCTGTTGCTGTCTGAAGCCCCTCTGTCTGCTGGGAAGGCACCTGGCTGCTGTCTCTGCCTTTTGGGAGGGCACATGGTGATGTCTGCTAGCTTTCTCTCCTCATTTCATAATGCTTCTGCAGGGATGTTTTCCTTCTGCATCTGTAAAGATCTCTGGCTGTGTGGGCTCTGCTGACTCTTTCCAAAACAATTTCCTCTTAAAGGACTCCAGTAAGGGACCCACCTGAATAAGTGGAGGCACAGCTCCATGGAAACTAGCTAATCAAAAGGTCCCACCTACAATTGGGTAGGTCACATCTCCATGGAAACAACTTAATTAAAAAGATCCCACCCACAACATTGAATCAGGATTAAAGAACATGGCTTTCTGGGGGTACACAGCAGTTTGAAACCAGCACAGGATCTAGTTCATTTATCATATTATCCAAGTTCTCTGTTTCATTATTGATCATTTGTCTAGATGTTCTATCTATTGATGACAGTGGTGTAATGAAGTCTCCAATTATTATTGCAGAACTATCAATTTCTCTCTTCAGTTTTGTCAGTGCTTGGCTTATGTATTTTGGGACTTTTTTTTTTTGCATGTGCAGGCACCAGGAATCAAATCCAGGTCTCCCGCATGGCAGGCAAAAATTCTGCCATTGAGCCACCATCACACTACACTATTTGGGGACATTTTGATTAGGGGCGTAAATAGTTGTGATTGTTATTTCTTCTTTGTGGATCACCCCTTTTATTAATGTATAGTATCTTTCTTTGTGTCTTACAATAGATTTTGACTTAAAGACTATTTTCTCTGATATTAGTACAGCTGCCCTAACTCTTTTTTTGGTTAATATTTGCATGGAATGAGTTTTTCCAACGTTTTAATTTCAACCAATTTGTGTCTTTGGGTCTAAGGTGAGTCTCTTGTAAACAACATATAGTTGGCTCGTGCATTTTTTAATTCAATCTGCCAATCTGTGATTTTTGACTGGGTAGTTTAATCCATTGTTTCAGTGGTATTACTGTAAATGCAGTACCCACTTCGGCTACTTTATCCTTTTTTTTAGGTCATTTTTTTTGTGTCTTTCTTTTCCTTAATCACAATCTCCTTTTTTGTACAGTTTATCTTTGTGATGTCTCTGACTAGTTCCTTTTGCATTTCTGCATTGTATTAGTTTTAAAATACTTTTTTCATGGTTACCCTGAGTTTTATATTATACAGCCTACACCTATAATCTACTAATTTGAAAAGATTCCAACTTAGCTTTTATAGCATACACATTCTGCATTCGATAACCCTTTTTCTCCTCTTAATCTTGTTTATGTTCCACTTTACCACTTAATATTTTGGATGTCTGTTATTAGTAAAAATGCCTTTTCCTTGTGTTCTTGTTTGCTAGCTGCCAAAATGCAATATACCAGAAATGGAATGGCTTGTAAAAGGAGGAATTTATTAAGTTGCAAGTTTATAGTTCTATGGCCATGAAAATATCCCAATTAAAGCAAGTCTATTAAAATGTCCC
Source organism: Tamandua tetradactyla (assembly GCF_023851605.1). NCBI lineage: Eukaryota > Metazoa > Chordata > Mammalia > Pilosa > Myrmecophagidae > Tamandua > Tamandua tetradactyla. The sequence continues at coordinate 136,469,072 of NC_135331.1, forward strand.
ATTGAGGTATCAAGAAGAGGTTTCCTTCTGTTCTAGTTTGCTAGCTGTCAGAATGCAATATACCAGAAACAGAATGGTTTTTAAAAGGGGGGATTTAATAAGTTGCTAGTTTACAGTTCTAAGGCTGAGAAAATGTCCCAATTAAAATAAGTCTATAGAAATGTCCAATCAAAGGCATCCATCCAGAGAAAGATACCTTGGTTCAAGAAGGCCAGTGAAGTTCAGGGTTTCTCTCTCAAGTGAGAAGGCACATGGCGAACAGTCAGGGCTTCTCTCTCAGCTGAAAGGACACATGGCAAACACGGCATCATCTACTAGCTTTCTCTCCTGGCTTCCTGTCTCATGAAGCTCCCCGGGAGGCATTTTCTTTCTTCATCTCCAAATGTTGCTGGCTTGTGGACTCTCTGTTTCATTGTGCTGCAGCATTCTCCGCTCTCTCCGAATCTTTCTCATTCTCCAAAATGTTACCTCTTTTATAAGACTTCAGAAACTTATCAAGACCCACACAAATGGGTGGAGACATGTCGTCACCTAATCCAATTTAACAACCACTCCTGATTAAATCACATCTCCAGGGAGATGATCTGGTTACAGTTTCAAACATGCAGTATTGAATAGGGATTATTCTGCCTTCATGAAATGGGATTTAGATTAAAACATGGCTTTTCTAGGGTCCATACAACCTTTCCAACCAGCACACCTTCACTCAAGAAAAGCCAATGAAGTTCAGGGTTTCTCTCTCAACTGGCAAGGCACATGGTGACCATGGTGACATCTGCTAGCTTTCTCTCCAGGCTTCTTGCTTCATAAAGCTCCCCCAGGGGCATTTCCTTCTTCATCTCCAAAGATCTCTTTCTGTGTGGGCTCTGGTAGTTTTCATCGCTCTCATGGATCTGCTCTCTCCAAAATGGTTCCTCTTTTAAACAATTCCAGTAAAGTAATCAAGACCCACCTGGAATGGGTGGAGGTCACATCTCCCTCTAATTCAAGGTTAATATCCACAATTGGTGAGTCATATCTCTGTGGAGATAATCTAATCAATTTCCAACCTGTAGTGCTGAATATGGATTAAAAGAATTCTCTCCACGAGAATCAGGATTAAAACATGGCTTTTCTAGGGTTAATAATCCTTTCAAACCAGCTACCTTGTTTCTATTATATTGACTCTAATACAAATTAAAGGTTAGAATTGTATTTTGAAGGTAGAGCAATATTGGATTTTGCACTTACTCTTCTACTAATCTTCATTTCTTCATTCTTCTCCAAGCTCCTCTCTCTTGACTTTTCCTTTCAACCTATAGAATTCCCTTTAGCAATTCTTGTAGGTGAGGTCTTTTGTTGATGAACTCTCTCAGTTTCTGTTTATCTTTGAATATTTTGAACTCCTCTTCATTTTTTAAAAACTTTTTATTGTATAATATAACATATATACAAAGCAAAGAAAGAAAAAAGAACAGTTTTCAAAGCACTCTTCAGCTAGTTTCAGGACAGATCCTGGAGTTTTTCATGGGCTACTCTATAATCATCTCAGTTTTTTCCATTTAGCTGCTCTAGAACATTAGAGGTTAGAAGGAATGAATTTTTTTTTATCATCACAATTATCTTTTTTTTCTTTTTTGTGAAATATAACATATATACAAAAAAGCAATAAATTTCAAAACACAATTAGTTGTAGAACAGGTTTCAGAGTTTGGTATGGGTTACAGTTCCACAATTTTAGGTTTTACTTCTAGCTGCTCTAGCATACTGGAGATCAAAAGAAATAGAAATTTAATGATTCAGCCATTATACTTGTTTGTTAAATCCTACCTTCTGTGTATAACTCCACCATCACCTTTGATCTTTCTATCCCTCTCTTTAGGGGTATTTGGGCTATGCCCATTCAAACTTTTTCATGTTGGAAGGGGCTGTCATTAATATGGGGTATGGAGATGGAACCAGCTGATGTTATGGAGAGGCTGGGCCCTCTAGGTTTCAGGGCTTTTCTTGTCCAGGGACCCATCCAGAAGTTGTGGGTATCTGGAAAGTTACCCTAGTGCATGGAACCACTGTAGAATCTTACATGTTGCCCTAGGTGTAACATAGGATTGGCTGGAATGGTTTTGGTTGTGGTTTGGCGGTTGTGATAGGTAGCAACGTCTAACTGAATCTTGTTTAAGAGCAACCTCTTGTTGATCTCATAGTATCAGGTCCAGACTCATCCCTGGGAGTCATCTCCCATGCTGCCAAGGAGACTGTCACCCCTGGTTGTCATGTCCCATGTAGGAAGAAGAGGAATGATTTTCACTTACAGAGTTGGGCTTACAGAGAGTGAGGCCACATCTGAGCAACAGAAAAGGTCCTCCAGAATTAACTCTTAGACATACATATAGGTGGGCTAACCTTCTCAGCTACCCTAATAAGCTTTACAAGAGCAAGCCTCAAGATCAAGGGTTTGGCCTATTGATTTGGGTGTCCCTAATGTTTGACACAGTATCAGGTATTTCCCTGGTGTTAAAGTTTAATAGTTCCATATTTTTTTCTCTCATCCACCAAGGGACTTTGCCAATAACTTTTCGATTATCTGCTTAATATATTCTAAGATATATCCAGGCATTACAGTAAGCTATACAGGATTAAAGGCCCTCATTCTTATTCTGGGCTCCCTGTGTTTTGATTATTTAAATGAGTTATGTAGACAGGTTGAGTTAGATTATGTGCTACAGAAAATTTAGGTTCTGGACAAAATAAGCCTTTCTTCACTTGGTCTCAAAGAGTAGGTGAGATTCTAAAATACAGACAATGTCTTCCTACCGCTGTGTTCTTAATCTTTAATCCTGACCTGATCAGCTTCATTCTTATCTCTAAATACCAGGTCACAGATATATAAAACATCCTCTCAAAATCCAGAAATAATGATTACCACTCCGGACTAAATGTGACTACTACAAGAGGGTAAAATCTAGGCCCCTGTTTTCTTATAAGCATTTTCTAAATGAGACCATACAATAATTGCTCTTTTGTTTCTGGCTTATTTTGTCTCACCTAATGTCCCAAAGGTTCATTTGGGACACCTAATGTCCCAAAGGCATGCAATGCTGCATGCCTCACAACTTCATTCCTTTTGGTAGCAGCACAATATTCGGTCATATATATATGCCATCATTCACCAATCTAATTCTCAGTCAATGTATCCTTCAACCACCCACATTCATTAGGCATCGTGTAAAACGCCCAAAGTCCCCAGTCCATCAATTCTCAATTTTAGATAATTTCATTGTTCCCAAGAGAAAGGTCACCAATGAACATATCTTCACCAAATAGGAAATCTAAATCTTCCTTAACTCTTGTTCCTCCACCCATTATTTACCCTATTGTCGCTGTGGTAGTGCTGATGTTTTCCTGTTATACATAGCCCATGGCATGCGATAGCAGTTGTCTCCCTGCACCAAGGACTTAAGACCTTTTTGTACATGAATCATACCTTTGAAATAGTTCTTGCAAGAACTTGTTTATATTTCTAGTAATCACTGGGACACATAGCTCTATATAATCCCTTTATTCATGTTCACTTTCAATATGGTACTATTACTTATAGACGCACTAGAGAACTGCCTTCAGTTCTACCTATTCCCTTACATTTGAGTTCAACCTCATTAGATAACTGTTATATACCCATCTCTAGCTTCTGTGTATCTCTAAGTCCTCTATATTCTGTATTATAAGTCTCCAGTTTTACCTTTACCATGGTCATAAAAGTGGAGTCATACTATATCTATCCTTTTGTGTCTGGCTTATGTCACTAAGCATTATGTCCTCAAGGCTCATCCATCTTGTCATGCGCTTCAGGATGTTATTTCATCTTACTGCTCCATAATATTCCATTGTATGTATATTCCACATTTTGTTAATCCACTCATCTGCTGATGGGCATTTCATTTGTTTCCATCTTTTGGCGATTGTGAATAATGCCACTATGAACATCGGTGTGGAAATGTCTGTTTGTGACACTGCTTTCAGCTCTTCTGAGTACATACCAAGTAGTGGTGTTGCTGGGTCATAGGGCAACTTGATATTTAGTTTCCTAAGGAACTGCCAAACTTCTTCCATAGTGGCTATACCATTATACATTCCCACCAGCAGTGTATAAGTGTCCCAGTTTCTCCACATCCTCCCCAATGTTTGAAGTTTCCTGTTTGTTTAATAGCAGCCATTCTTATAGGTGTGAGGTGGTATCTCATTGTAGTCTTTGATCTGCATTTCCATTATTGCTAATGAAAATGAGCATTTCTTCATGTGCTTTTTTAGCCATCTGTATTTGCTCTTCAGAAAAATGCTTATTCATATCTTGAGCCCATTTTATAATTGGGTTGTTTGTTCTTTTGTTGTTTAGTTGTATGATTTCTTTATTTATACAGGATATCAAATCTTTCTCTGGCGTGTGATTTCCAAATATTTTCTCCCATTGAGTTGGCTGCCTTTTCACCTTTTTGAGTGTCTTTTAAGGTGCAGAAGCATTTAATTTTGAGGAGTTCCCATTCATCTATTTTTTCTTTTGTTGCTTGTGCTTTGGGTGTAAAGTTTAGGAACATGCCTCCTATTACTAGGTCTTGAAGATATTTCCCTACATTTTCTACTATAGGTTTTATGGTGCTAGTTCTTATATTTAGGTATTTGATCCACTCTGAGTTAATTTTTGTATAGGGTGTTAGTTATTGATATCCAGTTCGCCCATGTTTATTTATTGAAAAGACTATTTTGTCCCAGTCTAGTGGATTTGGGTACCTTGTCAAAAATCAACTGACCATAGAGTTGGTGGTCTATTTCTGCACTTTCCATTTGATTCCACTGGTTAATGCTTCTGTCTTTGTGCCAGCACCATGCTGTTTTGACCACTGTGGCTTTATAATAAGTTTTAAAATCAGGAAGTGTTAATCCTACCCCCCCCCCCCCCCGCACGCCGTGTTCTTCTTTTTTTTAGGATACTTTAGCTATTGGAATCTCTTTCCTTTCAGATGAATTTGGTAGTTAGCTTTTCCAGGTCTTCAAAGTAGGTCATTGGAATTTTTATTTGTACTGCATTGAATCTGTAGATCAATTTGGGTAGAATTGAAATCTACCTTTCTGTCCATGAGCAGGGAATGTCTTCCCACCTATTTAGATCTTTGATTTCTTATAGCAATGCTATGTAGTTTTCTGTGTACAAGTCCCTTACATCCCTAGTTAAGTTCACTCCTAGGTACTTGATTCTTTTAGTTGCTATTTTGAATGGATTTTTTTCCTTAACTGATTCTTTTAGTTGGTTAACTGGATTCTATTAAAAATAGCTGCTATTTTGAATGGGATAGCAACTAAAATGGAATGTTTTCATTAACTGACTCCTCAGTCAGGTCATTGCTTGTGTATAGAAATGTTACTGATTTTTGTAGATTAATTTCATATCCTGCCACTTCGCTGAATTTGTTTATTAGCTCAAGTAACTTTGTTGTAGATTCCTCAGGATTTTCCAAGTATAGTATCATGTCTTCTGCAAACGGTGCAAGTTTTACTTCTTCCTTTCTAATTTGTATGCCTTTTATTTCTTTGACCTTTCTGATTGCTCCAGCTAGAACTTCTAGCACAATGTTGAATAATAGTGGTGACAGAGGGCATCCTTTTCTCTTTCCTGATCTTAGGGGGAAGGCTTTCAGTTTATCTCCATTGAGTATGAAGATAGCTATCATGTTTTTCATATATGCCCTTTATCATATCGAGAAAGTCACCTTTGATTCCTATCTTTTGAGGTTGTTTATCAGAAAACGATGTTGAAGTTTATTGAATGCTTTCTCAGCATCAACCAAGATGATCATGTGATTTTTCCCTTTTTCTTTGTTAATATGCTGATTACATTAATTGATTTTCTTGTGTTGAACCATCCTTGCATTCTTAGTACAAACTGCACTTGGTCATGATGTATAATTCTTTTAATGTGTTATTGGATTTGATTTGTTAGTATATTGTAGAGAATTTTTGCATCAATGTTCATTAGGAAAATTGGCCTGTATTTTTCCTTCCTTACAGCATCTTTACCCAGATTTGGTATTAAAATCATTTCACAAAGTGAGCTAGTTAGTATTCCCTTTTCCTCAATTTTTTGGAAAAGTTTGAGCAGGATTGGTGTTCTTTTTGGAATGCTTGATAAAATTGCCCTGTGAAGCCATTTGGCCCAGGGTTTTTGTGTGTGTGTGTGTGTGTAGAAATATTTTTAATGACTGATTGAATCTCTTTATTTGTAATTGGTTTGCTGAGATCTTCTATTTCTTCTTGAGTCTGTTTAGCTTGTTCATGTGTTTCCAGGAATTTTTACATTTCATCTAAGTTGTCTAGTTTGTCAGCATATAGTTGTTCATAGCATCCTCTTATGATTTTTTTTTTATTTCTTCTGGATCTATGGTAATGCACCCCTTCTCATTTCTGGTTTTGTTTATCTGCATCCTCTCTTTTTTTTCTTTGTCAGCCTTGATAGTGGCCTACCAATTTTATTGATTTTCTCAAAGAATAAACTTTTGGTTTTACTGTTTCTTTCTATTGCTCTTTTTTTCTCCATTGATTTAACTCTGCTTTAATCTTTGTTATTTCTCTTCTATTTGCTTTGAGGTTAATTTGCTGTTGTTTCTCATGTTCCTCCAGGTGAGCAGTTAAGTCCTCGAATTTTGCTTTTTCTTATGTTTTTTTTTCCTCTTGTTTTTAAATATAGGCATTTAGGGCAATAAATTTCCCTCTCAGCACAGTCTTTGCTGCATCCATAAGTTCTGATATGTTGTATTCTCATTTTTCATTCCTTTCCACATAGCTACTGATTTCTCTAGCATTTTCTACTTTGACCCACTGGCTGTTTAAGAGTGTGCTATTTAATTTCCATATATTTATGAATGTTCTCATTCTTTCATAGTTATTGATATCCAGTTCATTCCATTGTGATCAGAGAAAGTGCTCTGAATAATTTCAATGTTTTCAAATTTATAAAGACCTGTTTTGTGCCCCAGCATATGATCTATCCTGGAGAATACTCTATAAACATTAGAGAAGAATGTATATCCTTGTGTTTTGGGTTGCAATGACCTATTACATCTGTTGATGTCTAATTCATTTATCAAGATGTTTAACTTCTCTGTTTCCTTGTTGATCTTCTGTCTGGTTGTACTATCTATAGAGGAGAGTGGTGTATTGAAGTTTTCTCCTATTATTATTGAAACATCTATCGCTCCTTTCAGTTTTGCCAATATCTGTCTCATGTACTTCGGAGCTCCTTGATTGGGACCATTTATGATTGTTATTTCTTCTTGGTGGATTGTCCATTTTATTAATATATAGTGCCCTTCTTTGTCTCTTATGATGGCTTTATATTTAAAGTCTATTTTGTCTGCAATTAATATAGCTACTCCTGTTTTCTTTTGGTTTCAACTTGTATGGAACATCTTTTTCCACCCTTTCACTTTCAATCTATTTGTATTCTTGTGTCTAAGATGAGTCTCTTGTAAGCTATATATAGCTGGTTTATATTTCTTAATCCATTCTGCCAATCTCTATATTTTGATTGGTATGTTTAGTCTGTAAACATTCCAAGTTATTACTGAAAAGACATTTCTTGAACCCACCATCTTATCTTTTGGATTTTATTTGTCAACTCTATATATTCTTTTCCTCCTTTCTCTTTTAATCCTTTAAGTTACCCTTACTGGTACTCTTCAATTCTGTGCCCTCCTCCAAACCTCCCTCTCTTGTCTTCTTTTTTCTCAGCTGGCAGAACTCCCTTTAGCATTTCTTGTAGGGGTGGTCTCTTATTGACAAATTCTTCCAGGATTTGTTTGATTGTGAAAATTTCTATCTCTACCGCAGTTTACTTATTTATTTATTTATTTATTTATTTATTTATTTATTTTTATTAATTAAAGAAAAAAGAAATTAACAAAACATTTAGAAATCATTTCATTCTACATATGCAATCAGTAATTCTTAACATCATCACATAGATGCATGATCATCATTTCTTAGTACATTTGCATCGATTTAGGAAAAAATTATAGCAAAACAACAGAAAAAGATATAGAATGTTAATATACAGAAAAAAATAAAGAAAATAATAATAGTAAAAAAAAAAAAGACACAAACAAACAGACAAACAAAAAAAACCCTATAGCTCAGATGCAGCTTCATTCAGTGTTTTAACATGATTACTTCACAATTAGGTATTATTTTGCTGTCCATTTGTGAGTTTTTGTATCTAGTCCTGTTGCACAGTCTGTATCCCTTCAGCTCCATTTACTCATTATCTTACCCTGTTTCTAACTCATGCTGGTCTCTGTTACCAATGACATATTCCAAGTTTATTCTCGAATGTCGGTTCACATCAGTGGGACCATACAGTATTTGTCCTTTAGTTTTTGGCTAGACTCACTCAGCATAATGTTCTCTAGGTCCATCCATGTTATTACATGCTTCATAAGTTTATTCTGTCTTAAAGCTGCATAACATTCTATCGTATGTATATACCACAGTTTGTTTAGCCACTCATCTGTTGATGGACATTTTGGCTGTTTCAATCTCTTTGCAATTGTAAATAACGCTGCTATAAACATTGGTGTGCAAATGTCCGTTTGTGTCTTTGCCCTTAAGTCCTTTGAGTAGATACCTAGCAATGGTATTGCTGGGTCGTATGGCAATTCTATATTCAGTTTTTTGAGGAACCGCCAAACTGCCTTCCACAATGATTGCACCATTTGACATTCCCACCAACAGTGGATAAGTGTGCCTCTTTCTCCACATCCTCTCCAGCTAAGGGTCCATCAGTCTTATCGATTTTCTCATAGAACCAACTTCTGGCCTTATTGATTTTCTCTATTGTTTTCAATTTCATTTATTTCTGCTCTAATCTTTGTTATTTCTTTCCTTTTGCTTGCTTTGGGTTTAGTTTGCTGTTCTTTCTCCAGTTCTTCCAAGTGGACAGTTAATTCCTGAATTTTTGCCTTTTCTTCTTTTCTGATATAGGCATTTAGGGCAATAAATTTCCCTCTTAGCACTGCCTTTGCTGCGTCACATAGGTTTTGATATGTTGTGTTTTCATTTTCATTCACCTCGAGGTATTTACTAATTTCTCTTGCAATTTCTTCTTTGACCCACTCGTTGTTTAAGAGTGTGTTGTTGAGCCTCCACATATTTGTGAATTTTCTGACACTCCGCCTATTATTGATTTCCAACCTCATTCTTTTATGATCCGAGAAAGTGTTGTGTATGATTTCAATCTTTTTAAATTTTTTAAGACTTGCTTTGTGACCCAGCATATGGTCTATCTTTGAGAATGATCCATGAGCACTTGAGAAAAAGGTGTATCCTGCTGTTGTGGGATGTAATGTCCTATAAATGTCTTTAAGTCTAGCTCATTTATAGTAATATTCAGATTCTCTATTTCTTTATTGATCCTCTGTCTACATGTTCTGTCCATTGATGAGAGTGGTGAATTGAAGTCTCCAACTATTATGGTATATGAGTCTATTTCCCTTTTCAGTGTTTGCAGTGTATTCCTCATGTATTTTCGGGCTCTGGTTCGGTGCGTAAATATTTATGATTGTTATGTGTTCTTGTTTAATTGTTCCTTTTATTAGTATATAGTGTCCTTCTTTGTCTCTTTTAACTGTTTTACATTTGAAGTCTAATTTGTTGGATATTAGTATAGCTACTCCTGCTCTTTTCTGGTTGTTATTTGCATGAAATGTCTTTTCCCAACCTTTCACTTTCAACCTATGTTTATCTTTGGGTCTAAGATGTGTTTCCTGTAGACAGCATATAGAAGGATCCTGTTTTTTAATCCATTCTGCCAATCTATGTCTTTTGATTGGGGAATTCAGTCCATTAACATTTAGTGTTATTACTGTTTGGATAATATTTTCCTCTATCATTTTGCATTATATATATCATATCTGATTTTCCTTATTTCTACACGCTTCTCCATACCTCTCTCTTCTGTTTTTTTGTATCTGACTCTAGTGCTCCCTTTAGTATTTCTTGCAGAGCTGGTCTGTTGGTCACAAATTCTCTCAGTGACTTTTTGTCTGAGAATGTTTTAATTTCTCCCTCATTTTTGAAGGACAATTTTGCTGGATATAGAAGTCTTGGTTGGCAGTTTTTCTCTTTTAGTAATTTAAATATATCATCCCACTGTCTTCTAGCTTCCATGGTTTCTTCTGAGAAATCTACACATAGTCTTATTGGGTTTCCCTTGTATGTGATGGATTGTTTTTCTCTTGCTGCTTTCAAGATCCTCTTTTTCTCTTTGACCTCTGACATTCTAACTAGTAAGTGTCTTGGAGAATGCCTATTTGGGTCTATTCTCTTTGGGGTGCACTGCACTTCTTGGATCTGTAATTTTAGGTCTTTCATAAGAGTTGGGGAATTTTCAGTGATCATTTCTTCCATTAGTTTTTCTCCTCCTTTTCCCTTCTCTTCTCCTTCTGGGACACCCACAACACATATATTTGTGCGCTTCATATTGTCATTCAGTTCCCTGATCCCCTGTTCAAATTTTTCCATTCTTTTCCCTATAGTTTCTGTTTCTTTTTGGAATTCAGATGTTTCATCCTACAATTCACTAATTCTAGCTTCTGTCCCTTTCAATCTACCATTGTAGGTATGCATTGTTTTTTCCATCTTTTCTACTTTGTCCTTCACTCCCATAAGTTCTGTGATTTGTTTTTTCAGTTTTTCTATTTCTTCTTTTTGTTCAGCTCATGTCTTCTTCATGTCCTCCCTCAATTTATTGATTTGGTTTTTGAAGAGCTTTTCCATTTCTGTTCATATATTCACCATTAGTTGTCTCAGCTCCTGTATCTCATTTGAACTATTGGTTTGTTCCTTTGACTGGGCCATATCTTCAATTTTCTGAGCGTGATCCGTTATCTTCTGCTAGCGTCTGGGCATTTAATCAGATTTCCCTGGGTTTGAGACCCAGCAGGTTGAAAGATTTTTCTGTGAAATCTCTGGGCTCTGTTTTTCTTATCCTGCCCAGTAGGTGGTGCTCGTGGCGCTCATCTGTCTGCAGGTCCCACCAGTAAAAGATGCTGTGGCTCCTTTAACTTTGGAAAACTCTCACTGTGGGGGGGGTCGCCAGCCGAAGCGGCTTGGGGGAGTGCCAATCCGAATCTCCCAGCCGGCCTGGGAATCCACGGGGGGAAGGGTCGCCAGCCTCCGCAGCTTGGGGGAGCGCCTGTCCAAATTTCCCAACCAGCCCGGGGCACCAAGTGTGGTGGGGGGGGGCACCAGCCTCCGCGGCTTGGGGGAGTACCTGTCCAAATTTCCCAGCCAGCCCGGGGTGCCAAGCGTGGCAGAGGGGCGCCAGCCGCCGAGGCTTGGGGGAGTGCCTATCCACTGTTCCCAGCCGGACTGGGAAGCCACGTGTTTGGAAGGGACCCCGGTCACCGTTCTCTGCGGCTTGGGGATCTCCGATCCAATTCTCCCAGCTGGTCTGGGGGGCCACGCGTAGGGGTGAGGGGGCACCAGCCGCCGCGGCTTGAGGGGAACGCCTGTCCAATTCTCCCAGTGGGCCCGGGAAGGAGGGAGGGAAGGACTCCGGCCGCCTGCCGCTCTGGCCGCCTGCCACTCTGGCCCGGGGAAGCCCACGCCCCTCGGCGATCTCACCAGAGCAGATTCTCCCAGCCAGTCAGCCATTCCAGAATGGAGTACGCTGTCTTCTTGGTCTCTGTCGTGGCTCCGGGAGCTGTTCTGTATTGTTTCTACTTCCCTAGTAGCTGTTCTGGAGGAGGAACTAAGACCCGCGTGTCTTACTAAGCCACCATCTTCTCCGGAAGTCCCTCTACCTCAGTTTTGAAAGACAATTTGGCATGGTACAGAATTTTTGGCTGGAAGTCTTTCTCTTTCAGGATTTTAAATTTATCATACCACTGCCTTCTTGCCTCCATAGTGCCAGCTGAGTAGTCTTATGTAGTTTCCCTTGTATATAGTAGATTATTTTTCTCTTGCTGTTTTCAGGATTTTCTGCTTGTCTTCAACACTTGATGGACTGATTAGTATGTATCTTGGGGAGGGGCTATTCAGATGTATTCTATTTGTAGTTTGTTGGACTTCTTTGATTTGCATACTTATATCCTTTATAAGGGTTGGGAAGTTTTCCCCCATTGAATCGCCAATTAATCTTCCTAGTCCTTTACTCTTCTCATCTCCTTCTGGGACATCAATGATTCTTATGTTTATGTGCTTTGTTTCATTGATCATTTTGCTGTGATCCAATTCAAATTTTTCCATCTCTTTTGCCATTTGCTGTTTTGACTGTTCAAAATCAATAGTCCTGTCCCCTAGTTTGCTTATTCTTTCTTCTGCCTTTTCAAATCTGCTGTTGTGTATATCTTGAGTATATTTTTTATTTGTTCTACAACATTTTTAATCTCTGTGATATCTGCTATTCTTCTATTTATTCTTTCAAATTCCTCTTTATGTTCTTCTAGTGTCCTATTGATCTCCTTTTTGTCATTAGCCATCCCATTTTATTTAGTAGAGTTATATGAAAATCTTTGATTAGTTGTTCCAAAGTCTGTGTCTCCTTTGGTCTTTTAATTTAGCCATTAAGCTGGGCTGTCTGTCTGCATCATGATATGCTTAGTGAACTTCTGTTGTCTTCAGGCATGTCAATATCTTGTTAGGTTTACTTTGGATGTTGATTTTCTTCAACACTCTAAAGCTTTGCATTTGCGGGATGGATGTGGAGCAGGATGTGGGACATACCTTTGGGTCAGAACAGTGTGGTGATGTGTTGTAGTGCATGTATAGGCACAGGTTAGGGATGCTACACTGGTGCTCCCTAGTCATTGTCTGTGCACCCCTGTAGGCTCCGGGTTTCCCTTTGGAAAGGGGTGCATTGGGCTGTTTGCACCAGCCTGATGGTCTCCAGTTCTCTGCTTCTCATTACTTCAGCTTTTGCAACCAGGGCCTTCCTATGTGGGGTAGAAGACCCTCCCAGGTCACTTATACTCTGGAATCACGGTTTCAGTCACCTTCCTATCCCTTCTCTAGCTGTTCCTTGGAGAAGGGGTGAACTTAACCTATCCTATTCTGCCATCTTCCTGGAACCCCTCCACTTCATTTTTAAAAACAGTTTTGCAAGATAAAGAATTTTTGACTGGCAGTTTTTCTCTTTCAGTACTTTCTCACTCCTATGGTTTCTGATGAGAAATGAGCACTTAATCTTATTGAGGATCCATAATATATGATGAATCACTTTTCTCTTGCACTTTCAAAATTATCTCTATGTTTGAAATTTGGCATTCTGATTAGTATGTTTCTCAGAGTCAGTCTATTAGGATTTATACTGTTTGGAGTATGTTGCGCTTCTTGAACATGTTTATTTATGTCTTTCATAAGAGTAGGGAAGTTTCAAGTATTTTTTCTTTTTTTTTTTTTTTGCATGGGCAGGCACCAGGAATCGAACTCGGGTCTCCAGCATGGCAGGCAAGAACTCTGCCTGCTGAGCCACCATGGCCCACCCCCTCAAATATTCTTATTATCCTTTTTCCATTCTCTTCCCCTCTGGGATACCTATGATGCTTATGTTTGTGCACTTTGTGCTATCACACAAATCCCTGAGATACTGCTTAATTTTTTAAAATTCTTTTTGTTCTTCTGACAATTTCAATTGTCTTGTCTTCTAGTTCACAGATTATTTCTTCTGACTGTTCAAATCTGCTGTTGCTGTATTTAGTGTGTTTTTAATCTCTACTATTTTGCCATTCATCTTTATAATTTCTTCTGTTTCTTTTTCGACTTCTAAATTCTTCTTTATACTCATATATTGTCTTCTTAATACCCTTTATCTCTTTATTCATATCTTCCTTCATCTCCTTAGCATCAATTTAGGAGATTTGTTTGAACTACTTGAATTAGTTGTTCCAAATCATGTGTCTCCTCTGAAGCTTTAGTTTGTTCCCTTGCCTGAGCTATAACTTCCTGGTTTTAGTTTGGCTTGTAATTTTTTGCTGATTCTAGTCCTCTGGTTATCTTAATGAGTTAACTCTGAAGGTCAGTTTCTCCCTCTTGTCTTGGTTTTTATTGTTGATTAGGTTTGTGTTAAGGCTTTTCTTTGATGATTGTTCTGACTTCTTGTAGACCTTTAGAATAGCCAGTATTTAAGTGATCAGGTTTCCTCAGTTCTTCATATGATTCTTACCCTTGGCTATGTGGCACAATTTTTAAGATTGCACGTTTTGTGTAATTGTTTCACTTTCAGGAGTAAGCTTCCCTTTCTCTGTTCCTTCTCCATGAATCTTGATCTGTTGTGTTTGTTTTTGTTCAGAATTTTCTCCCCAGCTTCTCTGATTTGTTTAAATTCTATCCCTCCCTGAGTGTCTTGTTTTCATTAAACTTTTCAGTTCTGGTGCCCATGAGTCTTACAGCAGTTCAGTTTAACACTAACCTTTTTTTTCTGTGAGGCTTTTCTGCCTTCAGTTTATTCCCCAGTATGGTATCTTGCCCCAGGAAGCCATATGGGATCAGTTCAGAAAGAAGAGTCACTCCAGAAAAGCCCATTTTTGCATTTAGGTGGTCCCACCTATAGAAACTGGATTGAGTGAGCACACCTCTTGCCTGTCACAGTTCTACCACAGTGTCTCTCTCTTTCTATCTCTTTCTATCATCTATCTATCTATCTATCTATCTATCTATCTATCTATCTATCTATCTATCATCTATCTATCTAATCTATCTATATATCATCTATCTATCCATCTCTATTTCTTTTATTCCCTCAGAGACCCTTTTGTATGGAGTACTCATCAGTGACTTGTGTTCTACCCTGGGTCACTGTGCGCTTGTCTCTATGCCTGGTTAGTTAGCATGGGGTTCTAATTAACTGCTGTAAGTGTGTCTATAATCTGTGTCCTTGATGGGAACTGGGAGCGGATATGGGCCCCTGACTCTGAGCTACTCCCATATTGTGTGAGACTGAGTGAGGGAGGGAAGAAAGCTAGGGGATCTGGGGCAGAAATTTCCTACCTGATATTTTTCTCTTTTTTTTGATTCAGTATTTTTGGAGTCCTTCTCCAGTCTTAACTTTCCTCCAGAGTTCTAAGCAAGTGGGCTTTGTCCTTTTATGCACTGAATCTCTGGGGAGGTTTTGTCAGGGGATATCTTATATGTGTGATGACATCACACACCCCAAAAAGTGACCTTTTTTTATTATTAATTTTTTTAAATACCAAGAAACACCAAACAAATGCATTCTTAACTTTTGATCATTCCATTCTACATATATAATCAGTTATTCACAATATCATCATATAGTTGCATATTCATCATCATGATCATTTCTTGGAACATTTGCATCTATTCAGAAAAAGAAATAAAAAGGAAACAGAAAAAAATTCATACATACCATACCCCTTATCCCCCCCTTTCATCGATCACTAGCATTTCAATCTGAATTTATTTTAACATTTGTTCCCCCTATGATTTATTTTTATTCTATATGTTTTACTCATCTGTTTATAAGGTAAATAAAAGGAGCATCAGACACAAGGTTTTCACAATCACACAGTCACATTGTGAAAGCTAAATCATTACAAAATCTTCAAGAAACATGGCTACTGGAACACAGCTCTACATTCTATGGCAGTTCCCTCCAGGCTCTCCATTACATCTTGACTAACAAGGTGATATCTACTTAATGCATAAGAATAACCTCCAGAATAACCTCTCGACTCTGTTTGGAATCTCTCAGCCATTGACACTTTATTTTGTGTCATTTCACTCTTCCCCTTTTGGTCGAGAGGTTTTCTCAATCCTTTGATGCTGAGTCTCAGCTCATTCTATGGTTTTTCTCAATCCCTTGATGCTGAGTCTTAGCTCATTCCAGGATTTCTGTCCCACTTTGCCAGGAAGGTCCACACCCCTGGGAGTCATTTCCCACATAGACAAGGGGAGTGTGGTGAGTTTGCTTGCTGTGTTGGTTGGAGAGAGAGGCCACATCTGAGCAACAAAAGAGGTTCTCTTGGGGGTGATTGTTAGGCCTAATTTTAAGTAGGCTTGACCTATCCTTTGCGGGGTTAAGTTTCATATGAACAACCCCCAAGACTGGGGGCTCAACCTATAGCTTTGGTTGTCCACACTGCTTGTGAGAATATCAAGAATTCAACTTAGGGAATTTGAATTTTCCCCCTTTCTCACCATTCCCCAAGGAGGAGTTTGCAAATACTTTTTTATTCACTGTTCAAATCATTCTGGGATTTATCGGGGCATCACTCTGGATAGACCAACAAAATCTCATGTCCTACTCAAGGTTCCATGTACTTATGGTGTTCAATTAAGCTGTCTACATAAGTTATATTAGGAAATGCACTAGTCAAAATATAAATTTTGTATCAAATAAACATCCCCAAAGTGACTTTTGACAAAGTAAATGCAGTGGAGAGAGCACTGACTTTTCAGCAAATGATTATAGAATTATTGTATATCCATACATAAAAAATTAACTTGGATTCATACTTTGCACGATATATAAAAATTAAGGGGTGCACGGGTGGTTCAGTGGTGGAATGCTCGCCTTCCATAAGGGAGACCTGGGTTTTGATTCCTGGACCATGCATTAAAAAAAAAAAATTCAGTCAAAATGGATCATTAATCGACTTATAAAATTTTAATCTATAAAATTTCTAAAGGAACCATAAGAGAAAATTTTTGTAAACTTGGATTAGCAAAGATTTTTAAGAGCTGTAAAAGGACTGTTTGCATTTTATCAAAATTAAAAACCTCTGTTCTTCAATACTGATTGTTAAGAAAATGAAAAAACAAGCTAAAGACTGGGAGATATTTTTTCTTAATCATATATCTGACAAATGACTTGTGTCCAGGATATATAAAGTCTCAAGACTATAGTAAGAAAAAAACTCAAGCCAATTTTTTTAAAACGGGGAAAAGATCTGAACACACAGATCCACAAAAAGATAAATAGTTGACAAATAAACACTTGAAAATCTACTCAACATCATTAGTAATTAAGAAAATACAAATTAAAACCATAACAAGCTAGTACTAGTTGAACACATACATATTAGAATGAGAGAAATTAAAAGATTGACCACACTAATTGTTGGCAAGGATGTAGAGGAACTAGAACTCTCAACAAAGCTTTTTGATGGAACAGAAAAAAAAAAGGTTACAACCACTTTGAAAAACAGTTTGTCAGTTTCTTGAAAAGTTATGTGTACTCATACCATATGATTCACCCATTCCCATCCTAGATATTTATGTCAGAGGAAAAAATACATCCCTACAAAGACTTGCACAAGAATGTTCTTATCAGCTTTATTTGTAGTAGCCCAAAGCTGAAAGCAGCCCAAATGTCCATCAATAAGCTAATGAATAACCAGATTATGATATATCCACAATAGCGTACTACTCAGTAATAAAATAGAATGAACTATTGATACATGCAACCCCATGGATGAATCCCAAAATAATTATGCTGAGTTGAAGAAGATAGACTAAAAGGAATATATGCTGTATGATTCCATTTATATTAAATTATAGGAAATGTAAACTAATGCATAGTGACAGAAAGGAGATAAGTGGCTGCCTAGAGACACAAGGGAGAGACATGGTGTACTGGTTTGAAATGATGTATGTACCCTAGAAAAGCCATGTTTTAATTCTAATCCCATTTTGTAAAGGGAGCCATTTCTTCTAATCCTTATCCAATATTGTATGTTTGAAAGTGTAATTAGATCATCTCCCTAGAGATGTGATTTAATCAAGAGTGCTTGTTAAACTGGATTAGGTGATGACATGTCTCCACCCATTTGGGTGGGTCTTGATAAGTTGCTGGAGTCCTATAAAAGAGGAAATATTTTGAAGAAAGCTAGAGATTCAGAGAGAACAGAGCAGAACGACATAGCCACGAGAAGCAGAGTCTGCCAGCCAGCAACCTTTGGAGATGAAGAAGGAAAATGCGTCCCAGGGAGCATCATGAAACAGGAAGCCAGGAGAAGAAGCTAGCAGATGACACCATGTTCACCATGTGCCTTTCCAGAGGAAAGAGAAACTCTGACTGTGTTTGCCATGTGCCCTTCCACTTGAGAGGGGAACCCTGAAATTCATCAGCTTTCTTGAACCAAGGTATCTTTCCCTGGCTGCCTTAGATTGGACATTTCTATAGACTTGCTTTAACTGGGACATTTTCTCAGCCTTAGAACTGTAAACTAGTAACCTATTAAATTCCCCTTTTAAAAAGCCACTCCATTTCTGGTATATTGCATTTCGGCAGCTAGCAAACTAGAGCACATGGGTATGTAGAAGAGAAGGATAACAAAGCAACACAAGGAAAGTTTCGAGAATGACAAGAATGTTAACTGTCTTCGTTGTGGTTTTGGTTTCACGGGTATACCTTTATCAAAACTTACCAATTGTATAATTTATGTACAGTTTATTATATTAAATAATCTCTTGTTGGAGCTATATTTAAAATTACAGATATTTGATATATTTCCATTTTTTACCTTCAGTAAGATCCTATTGAATTGATGTACATTTTAAGGAAAAAGCAGCAGTAAGCCTAAAATCCATGGCTTATTACTTCGACCACTCTATTAGTCCTGCCAATACTTTACATTTTGCCCTTGTGTTCCTATTCACACACATCCCACACATGTACATACCCAACACAAAATCTTGCTCTTCTCTGATCCTCCCCCCAAAATGATAGAAAAAGATAGGAAAACTCTGAGCTCTGAATGATGATTTCAGGATTTTGTCCTACGTTGCTATTCCAGCTATGACTGAAGTGTCATCACTAATAGTCTGTGGAAGTTTCTCTTCCAATCTCACATTTTAAACTAGTTCATTCCCTTCATAAAATTGATGTACACCTGAATTCTACAAAAGTTGTGACTTGGCCAAGAGCTAAGGCTAAAATGAAAATATCCTGACCTCTAAGTGAGAACTTTTTCTCCAAGAACAAGCCAAGTGTTCATAGGGAGTCTAACCTAGTCTAGCTTCCCTGAGGAAAATATACTTCTGCAAATACCTGAAGAATGCCCAAGGAACTGATGGGCACTGAAGAGGGTGGAGGATATTTCTAGTCAGAGAGAACAGCATATAAGAAGGACCTTGGCCTGTTGGAGGAATTAAAAGTCCAATTTGGTTATAGTTTAGTAAATGATAGAAAGAATGGTGTAAGATGAAGATCAAGAGGTGGGTAGGGACCAGATAATGCAGACCTCACAGACTTAAAGATGTTGGGTTTTATTCTAAGAACAATGGAAAACCACCAAAGGCTTTGTGGCAATCTGCTTTATGATATTTGAAAGAGGACAAGAGTGAATGTGTAGAGACAAATTGGGAAAGCATTATTATAGTCCTGGTAAGAGTTATGATGACTTGAAAAACAGAAATGTACATAGAGTCAAGAAACATTAGGAAAATGAATGAAAATAACCTGTTATTTACTTGGGAACAAAAAGTGGAAGGATTTTGAGGATGACATTTTATTTTGTTTTGTTTTTGCTGTATTTTTTTTTTCGCTTTGTTTTTTTCTGGTTTGATAGCTACACTCTTGTACTCTGCACAATGTCACCACAGCATATATCCAGTAGCTAATAAATATTTTTAAGGAAATGTTAGTGTTCAGACACCAGAATGTTTCTGGTATTCTCCCAAGAGACATTTCTATACTGAAGACATTTCTCTTCTTACTGTATCCATTTGGATCATCTGAAATTTTAGTCTCTTTAGGTAAACCCGGAAGGGATATCATCTTAGCTCTTTAATAACAGACCGCATCATGAGAAAGTAATTTCCATGTGTATTTTCCTTTTCTGTTTCTTGTTTTCTCTCAGATCGGTGATGTAAGATCATAGTGATGATGGTAGTGCTGTGTAGCTAGAGTACTTTTTCCAATGAAATCCTTTCTTTGTTCTGAAGTTTTGGACAAAGACACATTTGAGTTGTTAGATACTGAGAAATATCTAGGCTTGTCTTAATATTTTGCATGTTGAGTTCATTGTTATAAAATACATAGTAAAGAACTCTTGACCATAAGGGTGAAATAGCAACTATTTTCACAACTGTCCCAAGACTCCTGACTTAGAATCTGGGACTGGACTGCAATGCATTTGATCTAGATTTCTAGCAGGTGCACTGACCTCTGACATGTTTCCATTCTGGATCTGTGTCTGAGGACACTTTCAAAAGAGATCGTGGATCACAGATCAAAGGCCTTTTACCTAGATGATAAAAAAAAACTCTTGTCTGTTTTCAGAGAATTCTGTCAAGTTAGGTCTTTCCAATTCTGTATCATATTAGTGTCAGCATAGCATATCTTTTCTCATTCTTTTATTTTGTTCTGGGGTTCGATTTAATTATCTGATCCTTTTAAGTCTTGCTCTTAAGTTTTGTATGGCAGGACCAGAGAAGCTTTTAATTTAGGACTAATTTTACTCCAATAATGAGGCAAAATCTTCTGAGTACTCTACCTGATGTTTCACAAATTACAAGGTTTTCAACTCTGATTAGTGGGAACATGAACTATTCTTTTGCCCTTTCTGAGCTCCAGGGATTATTCCCTTTGATCCCTTCAGCTGTTATTTTCCTCTGGCCTTAGGTATTCTCTTCACACACATGAACTCATCAATACTCAGCTGAAGACTCCAGGATACCCTCTGAAGATTTCCAGAGTTCTCTATGTCCTGCTCTCTTTTCTTTGGTTCTCTACCCTGGGAATTTTAACTTTACTTAGTCATTGAAAATTCCTAGCTCCATTTCCTTAATTTAGAGAGAAAGCCAGGTTCTGCTTGAGCTCCCACTCTCTACATTATGGCCTGTAGTAAGCGGGGTCAACCTTAGATATCACTTGTTTGTTTCTCCTCTCTCAGGGATTACTGTAATGTGCTACCTGATATCCATTGTTTGAAAACCATTGTCTCATTATTTTGCATATTTTAGTTGATTCAGACAAGAGAATAAATCCAGAACATGTTTCTCCATCTTGGTTGGACTTTCCTTTGAGAAATTTATTTTTAGAAACCTTAATGTGAGATTTTTATCCCTATAGACTTTATATTAATTTTGTCATTTTAAGTTCTCTCCTAACACTTTGCCTTTCTTGCTTTACCTAGTATGTACAAGTAAGTATTACTACTAGATTTTTGTCACACAGATCAAATACGTAGTTTAGAATAAGGTCAAGGACAGAATTCAAGCCATTAAACAGTGTTCGTTGAGAACAATGTTTCACACAGTGGCAGAATTGCCTCATGTTAATAGCGTGGAGCATACATACCCCTCTCTTGTCCACAAGAACAATAAGAGAATCACTATAATTTTGTTTGCTGAAGTTAAGATATTCTGTGTTTATGGCCTTCTCTATTCTAAGTTTAGAAATACAATCAAAATAATTTAGTACATTCCATATTGCTTGTTCTAAATGAATTCATGTTGGCATCTAGAGCTCTCTGCTTCTGAACAATTCTATAATCCTTTCCAGAATTGGTCCAAAACTTCACATCAAGATTATGTATAGCTTCCAAATTTACCTTTTCTAAAAACTAACATTTGTCCATTTCTGATTTTCTGTCATTGCTCTTGTTTATTATGATTTTTCAGATTGTCAGCACTGTTGCTGGGATTTTATTTGTGTATTTCTCAATACTCTTGATGGTTTCTCCAGAGTATCTTGGTAGATTACCCAGCTACACGGAATTCCTTCCATATAAACAGACTGATGCATATGGATAGAATAAAAAAAAATAGTTCATTTGGGTCAGAGTATTTGATGAAATGTAAATCCCTTTCCCATATAGTATAATCTGACGAAGAGTTTCAAGAATATATGTTTTTACAATCATCAGTTTGAATACTATTCTCTTTGATGGAGAACAAAAGAAAACTAGGAGCTGGGAATAATGCTTTTCTTACGTCATTTATTAGCATAATCTGCTGTCTGAATGACTAAACAATACCTGATGGTTCAAGCAGCAGTTCTGACCTGTCATTGCCATTTTCTTGGTCAGAACACAATCTATAAAGTACTTTGTTAAAGTCCTTGGTGTTTTTTCCCCTGGGGCATAACGTGGTCCATTCTGTAACATTTAGCTTTTCTGAGATTATTCATAAAGGTTCTCAACATTCTTATAGGCTCACACCATTCTTTATGTACCAACATCAATGTACACTAATAATATTTTCTTTCAGAATAAACTACTAGAAAACAGTATATAACTGACTACATGGCTGTAAAAACTGGATTTACTATTGATTTAAAAAACTTAACGTCTTCATATGCACAAAGCTAAATACAAGCATGAGAAACAGTTTCCAAAACAAAAAGCCTTAGATTTAATAATCTGGTGTAACAGTGACTTCAATAATTGAATAAAAAGGACAACTGTGTGGATAGAAAATAGACAAATATTAGTATACAAATTACATGATGAAAAGGACAAGATTAACTGGGTTCAAATGTTTATTTATGTGACAAAAAATGTGTAACTCTACATCTTAAAATAAAGTCATACTCTTTTGGCAAGGTTCATTGTTTTGTGTAAGTGTTGAATCTTCAGAGAACTCTGCCACTGAGCCACTGTTGCCCACATGACTTGACTCTCTAAATAAATAAGTTTAGTTACTGATAAATGAAACTGGTTTCTGGATAATGGGTAATTGTGGTGCAACACTATCATAACTGCAACGACTTGACTTCCTTCTTCATCTTTGGAGGTGGCTCCTCATTGTTCTATGATGCAAAGACTTGGATGAACAACAGCTGAGGATTAAACTCTTCTTGGATGGACAAGTCATAGGTATCAGCTCTGGGTAAAATAGAGAAACCTGGCCACTGCCTTTTCCATCCCCATAAGTCCTGATCTAAACACTACAGGAGCACCATTCAACCCAACATGATACATTGTTACATGTTTCCTAGGCATACAATCAACATGGCATTGAGCCAAGAATGGTACCTACTTTTTGTTTCCTAACAAACTTGTGATGATAACCTGTCAAATAATTACAGAGAATTGTGTAGGAAACAGGCTTTCTGAGTATTTATAAGAGGTATAAGTGGTCATGGTTTACTGCATTTGAGAAGTATATAACTGTATCAGCGGTAATTGGATTCCTTGTCATGGTTGCAATTGTTAGTACTTAATTAACATTTACTCTGTGTTCACCATGTGCAAAACATCCAAAGTGATTTACACATATAACTCAATCCTAACAACTACCCCTTGAGGTTGGCAACAGTATCCTTTTTTACGAGGAAATGAAGATAAAGAGGGTTAATTACTTTTGCCTAAAGTCATATAACCAGAAAGAACGTCTATACGAATCCAGAGAGCTCAACCACTGAGCCTGTCCTGAAAACCCTTACGCTATAGTGCTTCTCTCTATAAAAATAGCTAAAATTCATTGAGTCTGTATGTTGTACAGGGTACTGTGCCAAGTGCTTTATCTATATCATTTCACTTGTGAAACAGGCTGGCTCCCTTACTTCACTCAGGTCCCTGTACTCACGTCATCCCTAAGATAGGTTTCCCTGATGACCCTATCTAAAATAGTACTTCTTGTTTTTCTTCATAGAACTTTCAATAACTGACATACATATTTATTGTTTCTCTCTCTCAGTAGAATGCAAGATTCGAGGGCAAGAACTTTGTTCAGTATCCCCAAACAAACATAGTATTTATCATGTGGTAGGTACCCCAAAACAAGCAAATGAATGAATGAGTTGAAAAAGAGCACATAATGATTGCATCAATGTTGGGTTTACTCATTTATACAATAAATATGTATTGAGTGCCTACAGTGTGTCAGGCACCGTTATAATCACTGAGGATACTGAATGAACAAAGTAGACAAAAATTCCTACAGTTATGGGACTTACATTCTACTGGATAGGGAGTGGAGGGGATTGGTAGGGAGGGAGAGTCAGAAAAGAAAGAAGATAAATAAATAGGTCAGCTAGATAAGACTATAGGATCTTTTAGACCACTGCTGTCCAAAGGTAAATATATCAGGAGCCAATTATGATTAAGAATCACCAATTAAAGTGTCCAAATTCGGTATGTGTTATAAATGTAAAATATATACTGGATTTTGAAGACTTAGTAGGAAAAAAAAATGATGCTACATACATTATTAATAGCTTTAAAAATGTTAATTACTGGCTGAAATGATATTTTTGATATACTGGGTTATATTAAATCTTCTAGTAGCCACATTAAAAAAAGCGTAAGAGAATACAGGCAAAATTAATTTTTAAAAAACTTTTTATTTTGGAATAATTTCTGATTTACAAAAAAGTTACAAAGATAATAACAGAGAGTTGCCATAGACACCTCACCAATTTTCCCTATTGTTAAGAACTACATTATTGTGGTATATTTGTCAAAACTCAAAACCAAATGTTCCACACCAATGCAAGGTGTTAGGTATAGGGTGGTATATGGGAACCCCGTATTTCATGCATGACTTCTAAGGCAACCCATGATTTTTCTAATTAAAGAAAACAACAACTCAGAAACCAACACTGATAAGAAATGCCATATCTTATTCAGATTTCATCAGTTTTCTTCCATAATGTCTTCTTTCTGTTCTGGAATCCAATCCAGGAATTGCATTTAGTTGTCATATCTCCTTACTTTTCTCTAGTATATGACAGGATGAAATTAATTTTAATAACACATTTTATATAAGCCAATATATTGAAAGTATATCAACCAGTAATCAACATTTTTAAAGCTATTAATAATATATTTAACATCATTTTTTTTCCTACTAAGTCTTCAAAATCCAGTATATATTTTACATTTATAACACATACGGAACTCGTACACGTTAATTGGTAATACTTAATCATAAGTGGCTCCTGATAGATTTCCTTTGGGCAGCAGTGGTCTAAAAGATCCTATAGTCTTATCTAGATGACCTATTTATTTATCCTTTTTATTTTCTGACTCTCCCTCCCTATCAATCCCCTCAACTCCCTACCCAGTAGAATGTAAGTTCCATAACTTTTTTAAGTTCAATACATTTATAACACATACCGAATTTGGACACTTAAATAGGTAATACTTAATCTGCATTTATATTTTACAAAATTTACAGCTGAAAAAGTAGATGCACATACTCAAGTTGTTCCAAGCATAAAGTTTTCTAATAATTGCACTATCAGTTTTAAATTTTTATATATTTAATTAATTAAAAAATTCAGTTCCTTAGGCATACCAATCTCATTGTAAGGGTTCAATAGCCACTTGTGGCTAATGGCCAGTGCATTGAACAGCACATCTAAGACAATTGTAAGGAATTTTGGCTTTTATTCTGAGAGAGATGCGGAGTACTGAAGGGTTTTGAGCAAAGAAGTGACATTTTTAAATGTCTGACTTAAAATTACTCTGCTAAAAACGAACTGAAGTGAGGGAAGGATAAAAGCAGATAGACCAGTAAGGAAATTACTGCAGAAATCCAGGTGAGGGACAAATGTGCCTTGGGCTACAGCTGTTGCAGTATGGGGAGAAGTGGTAGGATTCCAGGAATTTCTTGTGGTAGCTGACACAATCTGTTTTTTATGGACCTGATGATACCAAGATTTTTGGCCTGAAAAAAAAATGGAACAATGAAGTTTTCTTTTACAGAGAAAGAGATTTTGTAAGACAAAGGTTTGGAAAGAAAAATCAGGGACTCAGTTTTGGACATTTGAATTTAAATGCGTGTTAGACATTTAAGTGAATATGTAAGTAAACAATGAATATAAATATCTGGAGAATGGGAGAGAGAGAGTTGCACAGGAGATACAAATTTTGAAGTCATCAACAGAGACGTGGTGTTTAGAGATATAAGCCTGGAGATAGCACTAAATGAGTGAGTAGTACTGAAAGGAGTATTAGAATGAGATTATTTACAGTAGCATTTCCAGCAAAAAAGCAAATTTTGCAATTAGGCCTTAAAGAGATCAACAAGAACTGGTGGGATAGTGAATTCAATGGTGTAGAGGTGGGGATTAGCCACCATAATATGGTAAATCATTTTGGTCTGTTGAAACAAAAATATGTGGCAGATATGGAAACTGCATTAAGCGGTGAAGTGCTCTCACGCTCACCGGGTGACTAACCAGAGTCGGGAATGAAAGGGTTCAAAGGACAGCTTGTCAGTTAACAAACGACAGATGTAGTCTGCTACCCACAAATACAACCAACCGATTCGTCCTACCATAGAGCATATACCACCATCCTGACGCAGAAGAGGTAGCTCTTATCTACTTACAACAATGAAATAGAGACCGAGAATTTCCCTGAACCACAAAGCCATTTAGCAGCAAAGCCGTGGGCCAGAGCAGATTATAAAGGAGGTGCTCTTCTCCTAAGGACACCTGAGCCCTGATGTGGCGCAGGATTGAGGGAGATGGTCTCAGAAAGAGAGTTGTCAGGGCAGCAGTTACGGGCGCGAGAGTTTTGTGCAGAATTTTGGCAAAGGGTAGGTCCTTTGAAGACGAAACAGAGTCATTTAAGAGTAAAGATAGGGTACAAATGGAAGCCGAAGGACAAAAACACACTGAGTTTATCGAGCTGAACGTGCGCCGTGAAAATTCCTTTCTCGCCACCTCCTCCCTAAAGTCTGCAATGAGGAGCGCGGAGTATAAAGGAGGGGTGGAGCCGGGGGTGGTGGGCCGAGTCACAGTGCGCCTATCAGGTCTTGGGTCTGGGTGGACCCTCTTCGTTAGGAGCAGCCCTCCCCATCCCAGATTTCCTCTCATCAGATAGCTCAGTCAGGGAGTGGCTCCCCCCAGGCAAAAATCAGGCCTGGTTAAACTGGAAGGTGCAGGAAAGTCTGCCGACTGCGTCCGGGACACGCCCGCGGAGTAGCAGCCCCTACGCTGCACCCACGCGACGCGGGCGGAGTCAGGGCCAAGGGCCCTCCTAGCGCGGGGCTCAAGGCCGGTGGCGGAAAGCGTAGTCCCGACGCACTTGCGCCAACCGCGGCAGACGCTGCCACGTGACGAGCACTAACCAATACAAGGCTGCGAGATTAGCGGCGGGCATATTCAAAAGTGTTTGCGGAAAGAGACTTGGGTTCCATCTTTTCTTCTCCTTAACACTGCTTTCTGGTAACAGTACTGCCTTGCGGGCGCACGGAGGAACGGCGGCGGTGGGTGTGTGGCTCTTTAGCGGTGCGCGACGGTGAAGGGTGGGGGCGAGGTGGGGGCGACCTGGAGCCGAGTAAGCGAAGTAGAGCACAGCTAGACGAACTGTAAGGTATAGGGAAGTCTCGCTACCTCCGCGGGTCTGTGCGAGATATTTTGAGGATCCTGGAAACAAGAGGTGGGTGTGGACCCCGCTGGGAAGAGGAATTGAGGGGGCACCGGGGGAGAAGTTGGGGAGACAGATGCGCTCCCAAAGGACACTTCTTATGTCTGATTGGGTTAGAACGGGGAGAGGAGATGGTGACTGTATCCTGACAATTTCCTTTCCGAACCTGGCTTCAGAGGTGGGGTAATATCTCGCTGCCTGGCTTTATCACCCCTTTTCATTGTTATACTCGAGGACAAGGGCAACATTAATAATCAGGGACCGGGGTTACTGGGTTGGTGCTTGAGAATCGCATAGAGTAAGACTGACGGGAAGGAAGAGGGGAGACACTTGGGTAATCAAACATCACCACCATGCCAAATGAACAAGTGCATAATACTCTAGAGTACAATAATTGGTATTAGAATGATTAAGATAGCAAATCATTACTCTCCCAGATATCCATAAGAACACAGCTGCTAAAACACTTCTTATCAATAAAGGGTTGTGATGATGTTGTGTATATGCTGCTTAGAAAGCGTTTGCAGTGTGAAGATTTATTCCTATAAAGCAGATGAAGGACTGGTCATTCTTATTACCAAAAAGATATTTTATGTCTGCCAGACTCCAAATAAACACTTCATCAGATTAAAACAAAGTAACAACTGAATTTTCAGATGGGCCAAGGAAAACAATTTTGGAAAAAGAGTGAAGCAAAAATATTTAGCGAATAGAGAAAAAATTGCAAGTTTCAAGGAGTAGCCATTTGTGTTGTAATGTCTTCCAAAGTGTGACTTTATTGGGAAGAAAAAGTGTACTTGGCCTATCAAAAAACTTGCTGAACTAATTACAAATATGTCTGTTTTTTCTGTGCACATAGCTCTACAAATAATGCCTTAATAACATCTGTGTTTAAATGTATTCATAAAGTTTAATGCTTTAGTGACTTCTGGGTTCTAAAAGACTAGTGGCAATATTGTTTTTTCTTTGATGCTAGTAAAAATAAGAATTATGGCTAAGTTTAGTATTTGTTTTTCATAGAAATGGAGGTTGAGAATCTAAGTGGCAGAGAATTGACGATTGATTCTATAATGAACAAAGTGAGAGATATTAAAAATAAATTTAAAAATGAAGACCTTACTGATGAGCTAAGTCTGAATAAAGTGTCTACTGATACTACAGGTGAGTTTATTATTCTTTATTTTTTTAAGTAATAACTGCTTATTGAGTGCTCTCCAAGTAGAGGAATAAGATGTTAACCATTGTATATTTACAAAATATAATTTTCTTGTTAATCAGTGCTTATCCATTAGAGTACCAGCACTTTGTGTGGGAATATTCCACAATTTTCCTTTTTCTCTAAAGAAGGAAACAGCATTCATTGTTATAGTATGCTTAGAGGTGGTTTTCCTAATTCTCCCATTACTGTCAGCTGTTGACATGGCCACCATCAGCAGATGTGATCATTTTTTTTCTGTTCCCTTCTTTTGCTGCAAACTGAGAAAGCATCACCAATCCTAATAAATTATGTATAGATTTAAAGTCAGACATTCCATTTGTGATTTAGTAAATCTCCCTATTACTTCCTGAGCTTTCTCCTATCCCTGCTTTGCTTACTCTGCTCCAACCATAGTGACTTCCTGATGTCTTTCCTATCCCAACACTTTTGCCCTTCTGCTTAGAAGGATCGCTGCCTACTCTTCTTCCTTCAGGTCTTTGTTCAGATGTCACCTCAGCGAGGCCTTTCCTAACATCCCCTGTATATAAAATAGCGACTTTCTGGGCCAGGAATGTGTCCTTCATCACCCCTCCTGGTATTATTTTTCTCTATAGCACTAATCACCTACCTATTATTTACTCGTGTGTTTGTTTATTTTGTCTCCTGCATTAGAATGTAAGCTTCACAAAGGCAGGGCTGTTTTGTTTTGTTCACTGATATATCCAGCTTAGAATGGTGCCTGGCATGTAATAGGCACTTAAATATTTATTGAATAATGAATGAGTGAAAGTGTCCAAAGTTCATATGCTTGCTTTTATGGAAGGATTAGCTCAGAAGCTATAAATTCTTCACTATATTTCAAATTGTTGAGGTCATTTGAAAAATGACCATTAGATAAGTTTTTTCCCATACTAACCATTAAATGGAAGACTGTACACAGGTGGTTCAATAGTAGAATGCTTGCCTCCTATGTCCCTGCCATACACCTGCCATGCGGGAGACCTGGTTTCAATTCCCTGCCCATGCATCCTCCCCACCCCAAAACAAAAAACAAAAAAGGAAGAACCTGTAATCTAGTCAGAGTGGCAGATCACATTCACTGAAAAAAACACAGAAACTGATCATTTTGATATTAAACAAACTCTTAATAGAGTATCACTGTATTTAAGAAGCTCTAACAAATCTTGTATGCCAAGGTATGTAAGTCCTTATTTCAATTCCATTGATCCTCAGCTCACTCAAAACTTAAAATACTTATATTGATAGTTGGGATGTAAGACATTATATTATTGAGGAAGACTCAAAGATGCTTAAAACCATGGTTTCTTTCTAGGTGGCAATTATTATATCCACCATGCTATATAGTAATATATACTAGGTATCATGTGACTATTAACATTATAAAAATACAAATGTAGTAAGTGTTGAATAGAGGAAGAATGAAGTATTTGAAGGCATTAGCAGTACATTTGCAAAACCACAGAGGGGAAAATGTGCTTTGTAGACATCTTGTAGACTAATTTGTTAGGAAAGTAATGAGGTAAGACTGCAAAATGAAGATCAGACCAGATTAAATTTAAATGAAAAAGCAAAGTTGTGAATGCACTATGTTTTGGTGGAAAGTAGAAATTACTTTTGTTTGCAAAAGTAAAGATTTAAGCTTTGTTGAAGATAACTGAAGCTGATAGAAGGAATGATAGCATCTCTGAGAAATCTGAATGTAATAATGTTTAATAATAGTAAAATATGCTGAACAAAGGTCTGACATTAATTGGAGTTATCTTTTTTAAACAATTAACACTAATTATTTATTGCAATATGAAAATTATATCTGAAAATTATTCCTTTTCTGTAGGTTGGTGGGGAAGGTGGAGGGGATTACACATAGAGAAAATAAATAGGGATAGAAATCTTAATTTTGAAGGTGTGGACCAGGGTGGGAGAGATGTGGGTTGGAAGTATATATAAGTACAAAGGGTTGGTGCTGGATGTATGTGGATAATAGGATAAAAAGAGGGATAAAAAGTGCCTGTGGGTTTGTTGGACCAGGAAATCGTCAGAGCCTCTAGGAGAAGTGTAAGTAACTTGGAGAGAGAAGAAAATGAACGTATTATTGCTTATCTTTTATGACGCTTTTTGTTTGTTTATTTTTAAAGTAAGTTGAGGTATGTGGAGATACTGTTGAGTGGATAAAGTTGTAAAGAAAGTTATGTTAGGGCAGTAGCAATACATTTAAAAATATTTAATAAGCCAATGAAAAGTTTTCTGGGAAAGTTGGTACAAGTAGTGGTAGGGGAGGCTTAGGTTTTCTTTGGATACTTAGGATGCTATAATTATAACTATTCTGCTATAGCATAAAACTTTCTTAGATTACATTTTTGTTTAAGAACTTATTTCCAAACTTTTTCTATTCTTCAAAATATATGGCTTGAGTAAAATATGTATTTTTGGAATAAAGTTTATCTTTCTAAAAGACATTTGCAAAGTAAGTAATGGGGGGATAAAGGGTAAAAAATTGGTTAGATTGAAATTCTAGTGGTCAATGGCAGGGGTAAGGGATACAGGAAATGAGTTTCTTCTTTTTAGGTCTTTTTCTGGGGTGATGCAAATGTTCTAAAAATGACCATGGTGATAAATACACAGCTGTGTAATGATATTGTAGACCATTGATTGTATACCATTAATAGACTGTATGTGTGTGAAGATTTTTCAATAAAAATAGTTTTTAAAAATGATATTTGCACTAAATAAGTTGCTTATAGTTATATGAACTGCTAAATATTTAAACAACTATTTCAAGGAATTTATGTACATTGATACTGAGAGTATAATAAATGCTTGATTGTACTTTGAGGGGACAGTGCAGATTGACATTTGTTTTATGGTTTATTTCTGTTGTGATATATTTTGTTCTCTTTATCCAGATAATTCAGGAACTGTTAATCAAATTATGATGATGGCGAATAACCCAGAAGACTGGTTAAATTTGTTGCTTAAACTAGAAAAAAACAGTGTCCCCCTAAATGAGGCTCTTTTAAATAAATTGATTGGTCGTTACAGTCAAGCAATTGAAGCACTTCCTCCAGATAAATATGGCCAAAATGAGAGTTTTGCTCAAATTCAAGTGAGATTTGCTGAATTAAAAGCGTGAGTATTGGTTTTTTAACTACATTTACCAAATTACATTATATAAAGCATAGTCACATTTTAAAGAGGGAAAATAAAAACATGTTGTCAGGATTACTGACCAGAATCAGTAAGACATTTAATGTGCTTTTTTTTTTTTACATGGGCAGGCACCAGGAATCTAACCCGGGTCCTCTGGCATGGCAGGCAAGCATTCTTGCCTGCTGAGCCACCATGGCCTGCCCTAATGTATGCTTTTTTTTTAACCAAATTCTTTTGTTTATGATTAACAAGGGAATAATGTAACCTCTCATAAAAGTTACATATTCTAGACACTGTCTAAAAAGATTTTTTAAAAATAATCTATTAGCATTTGATTTAACACAGAGAGAAAAGCAATATCCCGTGTCGTTTGAAAAATAGAATGAGGTGTTTCCAACTTAGGTAACTGTGACCTTTTTCTTAAAATTTGACTCTGAAATATTTATTACAATATCTTTCAGGATTCAAGAGCCAGATGATGCACGTGACTACTTTCAAATGGCCAGAGCAAATTGCAAGAAATTTGCTTTTGTGCATATATCTTTTGCACAATTTGAATTATCGCAAGGTAATCTTAAAATGTCAATTCTGCATTTTAAATGAAAGATAACTTCCTATTAACTCATATCCTAATATTAAATCTAATATATGACATGGAAATTTGAGGCAAAAGGCATGAAAGTTGATGAGATGAAAATATGGGGCAAGAATGCTGCCTAAGTGTAAATGCAGAGTATATTCATCATACTAACTCTTCTACTACGGGGAAATAAAGCATGAACATCATGTTTGTGCTATTAGTTCAATGCAGGAAGCATCTAAAAGAAAGTACCTTCTTCACTGAGTAGTTGTGGGATGCAGGACATAAGTCATTTAAGCTAGAGCTTAGATAAGCTTTTCTAATGCTGTGGTTTCATAGCACCAAAATATACCTTAAAGTTGTAGCAAGATTGTTAATTCTCTTTTAAAAATAAGTGAAGTACCATAGAAGCTTATATTTCTTGCTCACTACATTCTTAGTAATCTGGAATCTGTGGAAAAGACCAAGAAAATCACTTCATCTTACATATTTTAGCCTGGCCATTCTTTTTTTCCCCATTTTGTTTTCTAGGGCCTCTGTTTGGATACTGTCTGCTCTATGGCCATGTTTCTATTTTCCCTCTGCCTTAGTTCTGCCCTGACCCTGATCCCATTTACATACACATTATCACTGGTTTGAGTGGCCGGAATCCTCATGATGATGTCCAAAGCAGGACTTAGTCACTGGAGAGTGATCCGCAGGATTGAGTTTGGAGAAACGCATTGTACTCAGGAGATGGTTTGAGATTCCTGATCAATTTATTCAGATGATTGCTGAGTCTCGCTAGAAACTTTTTTTTCCAAACATCCCTTTCCTGTTTAGGAAAATTGATTCCCCCTAGCATGCTAGAGTAAGTATAATCTCTTTGACCAGACTCCTTAAGACCCTCCATCTCCCCATTATTTATTCTCTTTTAAAATATTTTTGAGCTATCACAGTCTGTTAATATCAACTATAAATTTTATATCTTTAGAGCATATAAATACTGAAAAATCTCAAGAAGTATTATATTTTTAAAAGAAAAAGAAAAAAACTTTATCTGAACAACTGAAGGTAGTAGTGGCCTCACGTCAAAGTTATGATTATTTTGAGCAGAGCTGGTTGATAGGCTTCCAGGAAATATACAACATCTCTGAAATCCTATGCACGGTTGGTATGTATGTAGATTTTTGTAAGGGTGAAGGACCTAGTTCATATCAGGTTCTCAAAGGGATCTATGTCCTTAATAAACTCCCTAGTTTTTTTTGTTTTTTTTTTTTTACATAGGCAGGCACCAGGAATCAAACCCAAGTCTCTGGCATTGCAGGCGGGGACTCTGCCACTGAGCCACTGTAGCCCGCCCAGCTTCCTAGTTTTTATATAAGCCTTTCTCTCTCTCTTTGCTGTCCTGAAGTACTCAATACATCAAATTCTGCCACTACTCTTATTAAACAGGTGCTTAAATATTACTGAATTGATACATATTTAGTCTTAAAATTTGTAAACAGTGTCAGAAGCTAGAGGCTGTCCATTAATCTTTATACTGTGTCACATGCATAATATAAGCCCATAGCTTCCATAAATGTTGAGAACATATTCCTATGAGATATATGATGTATACATTTAGTATTTTAAAGCAATACTAGACTAAATATACTTTATAGTTGAAAGAAAATTTGTTTGGTAATCAATAGTCAGAAAGGTAATTATTTGTGGTACCACAGTTATTTTGTATTTTGGGGAGGGGTGTGGTTAAGTCTGATAACTAAAGATAATTTTTATCATTACCTTTTTTAAAAACAAACTTAAATCCCTTTAGCAAAGGGTTTCAACGTTGTCTTGATGACCAAATGTCATACTAAATAATAACGATTATACTTTGCTATAACAGATTAATACTCTTGGAACTATTATAACATTGAGGGCTTAGGTTTCACTTTTACTAAATTCCCTCAAATTTCTAGTTGTCTAATTGGTCTTGACTATCCTCTCTTTGTAACTGCTTTGTTATATTCTGCCATTTTGAAACAAACAATGTTGATAAACTACATATTATACAAGGAAACTATGATATGAATTATCATGGGAAGAGAGTTGATTATGTGAATTAGAAGTGAGGGATTGCTTATTGGTTTATGGAATGAAGTAAATGAGACTTATGATAAATATTTTTACCTAAGCCTTTTAAATTTGTCTCCCAGGTTCTGAGGAATAAGAGTTTGGGTAGGTGAAAATTGGTGCATTAAAATGACATTTTTTCTTTTACTTTGTTAGGTAATTACAAAAAGAGTAAACAGCTCCTTCATAAAGCCATAGAATGTGGAGCAGTACCACTAGAAATGTTGGAAATTGCCATACAGAATTTAAACCTCCAGAAAAAGCAGCTGCTTTCTGAGGAAGAAAAGAAGAGTTTATCAGGTAACTTTATTAATGTGTGTTAATATGTTTTCATGGTAGGTAGAGCCACAAATAAGGAATCAGTCTAAATCTACCCAGTATATTTATTCTAGTATTGCTTTATAAATATTAAATGGATGTATCATACATCTCATGGGAATATGTTACCAATATTTTTGGAAATTACTGAGTTATGTTATACATTTGGCACTTACAGTGTAAAGATTAACAGTTAGCCTCTAGACTATGGACTAAAATCTAAATTTTAGATATAAAGGAGGTAAGTTTAGAAGTAACTTATTACTCTTTTGAAATTTATCTTTTTTCTTTTGCTAATCATATGCCCATTGGTTACACATTAAAAATGACTCAATCTGGGCAGGCCATAGTGGCTCAGTAGGCAGAGTTCTTGCCTGCCATGCCAGAAGACCCGGGTTTGATTCCCAGTGCCTGCCCATGTTTAGAAAAAAAAAAAAAAATGACTCAATCTAAGCAAGAGAATGACTTTCTGCTTTTAAAAATAGAGAATGTACCTTTATCCTTGGGAAACTTTTTGTAATTAAAGAGAATTTGAGGTAATGGAGCTTTATCTTGATAACATTTTCTATCTGCAGTCTTATTTGGGGACAAATATTTATTTTGAATTGACTTTTTAATTATTATTATTTGTGAGATTACTTTTTCATGTATTTCTTATGTTTTTACAAATTTAACTACAATTTCAAAAACTTTTATAGCATCTACAATATTTCCTGCCCAAGAATCAGTTCTCTCCAGTTCGCTTGGACATTTACAGAATAGAAACCTCAGTTGTGATTCAAGAGGACTGGCTACTAAAGCCAGGTTTTTTTATGGGTAAGAAAACTGAATCTGTTTTTTAAATGCACATCATACATTTATATTTATATATACATATATGTTTTCATGTAACAGTAATAAAAATGTCTCTCAGAAGAGTGGAAATACATATGTTTATGTTATTTTTTTGAAAATTTGAGGGTTTTTTTTTTTTTGTCTGTTTAGAGAGAACATCCCCCCTCAAGATGCAGAGATAGGTATTCGGAATCCCTTAAAACAAACAAACAAATCTAAATTGGTAAGTTATTTTCAATCTACTTTGATTAAGGTGGTGGGGGTAAGGTCTTTATTTATTTCCCAGTTGATTATTTTTATCTTTCAAAATGTTCGTAGTCATGCCCATTTGGGAGAGTTCCAGTTAACCTTCTAAATAGCCCAGATTATCATCTGAAGACGGATGGTTCTGGTGTACCCAGTTTTACTAAAAGGTATGTTTGAGTTTTCATTTTTTTTCATTACTTGAAGGTTGATGGCAGAATGGTCTTTTATGGGGTAATAGTAATTTTGGTTAAACTTTTTTCGTGTTGTAGGCTACTAAGTCTTTAAATGCTGTCTGAAACAAAGGAATAAATGGAGACAATTATTTTATTAAAAGAACTATTTAAAAAATTAGAAAACATGGAGGGAAAAAAACTAAGTCAACATGAAGCTTTTTTTAAACTATGCATAGGGTGGGCCATGGTGGCTTGGTAGGCACAGTTCTTGCCTGCCATGCTGGAGACCCAGGTTCAATTCCCGGTGCCTGCCCATGCAAAAAAAAAAAAAAGGAGTGTGCAAAAACATTCAACTAATGGTGCTGCAATTAAGGGATAGTCACATGAAAAAAGAATGAAATGTGATCCCCAGCATACTGCATACAAAGAAAAGAAAAATATGACAAAAAAAAGACTACGCAAACACTCCTGGGGTAAAAACTGGTGTTTGAGCAGTTATGGGAAGCCTCTCTGATACGACTTTCTTCCTAGTGTGTATGGGAGCTCCCATAGTAGGTGTGCAGGGAAGTCTGGAAACAATTTCTTTTATCCAGTTAATTCTAGGGGGAAAATTGCTATCAGTGGGAAAGATGATCGATTCATTCATTTGAATTGGGAATCTAGGACTTGGAGAAATAAAGCAAGTTGGGTAGAGATGAATTATTGCAAATCACATTCAGTGTATAAATGTTTATTCCTTCAAAAGTAATGGGAATGTAGTATTGTAGCACAGCTATATGAGAACTTTTCTGGTTTATTCTTTAGTCTAACCACTATTTGTAACAGTATTTCTATTGACAAGGTTCTTCAGGTTCCAGAGAATCATTTTTCAAGTAAAACACAACTGATTATTTTAGTTGGTGTCTTCTATAATGAAATTGCTATTATACTTAGGTTTTGACTAAAGATTAACATTACAAGATCATTTTGTTTGTCAGGGTTAAGCCCCAAAACCTTAAGAAAAACTATTACTTCATCTTTCTCATCTCTATTTCAAATAAATAACTGAAAAATATAGAGATTTTCCCACTCAAAAAGTGAAAAATAAAACCAGCCATTTTCTCGATATCAGTTATAATAGACATTATGCTAGGCACTGTGGAGGCCACAAAAATTTTATACTTTAGTTTGTATCCTTAAGCTACTTGCAATCTGAAATGCAGTTTCACCAACATAATACTGTTCCCTACCCTTTTTCCACATTCATACCTTAACTCCCACCATTATTCATTAGGTGATGAAAAAGTAGGCAGTCACCCATCTGTTTTTTAGCTTTCACATTTGTATTAAAATCATGTCATTTTTAAAAATGTCTTTTTAAAACATTCATTCAGAATTCAAAAATCATTCAAAAATTTTGAAAAGAGTTTTCAAATAAAAAATAGTGTACAAAATTGTTAGAAAGCCAACTTTTTAAATGAAAATATTAGTGTACCAAAAAGATTAATTTCCAATTACATATTAATATTCTTTGTTTTATGGATAATAGACAGACCTCTGGATCAGAATGCCGTGATTTGAGTGTGCCTGGATCTAAATCAAGTGGAAATGATTCCTGTGAAATGAGAAATCTAAAGGTGTTTCAATTTTTAAATCTTTATGTGGAGCAAAGTTTCTTGATCCAGGGTTCATAGGGCTTTTTCTGAGGAAAGGGTCAATAATTTAATATCTCCAGTAGTGTTTCTCATACCCTAATATGTGCAGAACCACCAATGGGGTGTGGTTTAGAAGTCTTAGACTTTCTTTCATATTAAGGTGATAGAGCAAGTGTCAGTTCTGGGAAAACCACAAAATAGCAATTATTATGCATGTGTGTAAGCAGATTAGGTGGTCTGGCTTTGGGAATAGTTGAGAAAGTCCTACCCCCAGGTTTTGTTTGTTTGTGTTTAAACATATGATTTGGGGAAGACATCTTAGAAAAAATGAGAGAGTGAAATGTGGTCAAGGGCAGAAGTGAGGGCTTAAGTAATCAGTCTTGACTTCCTAATATGGCAGAGCAGCTTAATGTAAACTTCAAAGAAAAGAGACAATTTTAGTCCCTGGAGCACTTTGAATTTTAGGGATTATATTTTTCTGTTGTACTTGAATTAAACCCCTGGCATCATGATATGAATCTTTTCATTTTTATATTCTTTGTAATACTTCGCTCTGTTTCATGCTCTAAGCTTTAAAATATTAATTTTTTCTAATCACAGCTACCTTATAGCTACTGTCTGGATTTAGAGTACTGTCTTAGACTTACACAAATATTAATTTTGACATGCTGTTATTTTTGGTGATTAAAATTGCAACTTTCTAGCCCTCTTTTTATGTGTATATATTTTAGCAGTTGATTAATAAGCACATTGAAAGCAAATTGGCCAAATTTATGACTATAGCCTTTCCCATTGTACTAATTAATAATTCAGAGAGTTAATCTTTGCTGTGAGTTTGGAGTGTACATGTGACTATACTAGATAATATTCCTAGCGGTCTTTTCCCATGGATGAGATATTAACATATTGAACAGTGAAATAAATTAGTAATGCTGCTGTTTATGAGAGTTTATTTTTATTTGGTATCTTATTCTTTGCACGTAGGCTGTACAAAATGTCCATTCTAAGGAACCTCTGCTGTCAGATGAGAAAAGTTATGAGTTTTTTACTGATTCAGTAACTCTGAAGAATAAAACTGAATCAAGTCTTCCAACTAAATTAGAAGGTAAGAGTGACAAATAGGCTTAATTCTTTAATTAAGAAAACTACTTTATTGCTTGAGAAAGCAGAGTACCCACCTAAGAATTGAGATGTAAAAATGTGTTTATTTTTTATCTTTATCTTTGTATTTCAGTTGAATTATGTAAAATAATGGGACACGTTGAATCCTATGGCAAAGGAAGTTTATTTGCCTAAAAGCTGTGTAAAAGGAATAGCAGAGAGCAGTACAGTAGAGCTGAGTTATTTTTCTCTTGGCCCAACAAATATGCTTTCTTGAAAGGACATAAAAGTTGTATTTGTATGACAGCCCTCAATTTTCTCTTCTATCAAACATTTGACTTTTCTATTTATCATAGCATCTGTGGATGCTATGATAAATAAGTGTTAATGAGTGAGACAGGATTCCAAGGAGGTTACAATCCAGTGGGAGTATCATGAGAGTGATTAAATGAAATGCCATGAGAATTCAGAGGAGGAAGAAATTTGTATAAACTTGGTTTAAGGAAAATGAGGAAATAGTTTGTGGAGGGTATAAGAAATATGAAGAACTGTTAGTATTTAAGGGGGAAATAGCAGTAATAGAGTATTTCAAATGGAAGAGCATAAGCAAAGGAATAAAACATTTTAGGACCAATAGATGGTCCAGTACACTGAAACCTGTAACATAAGTATTATACAAATAGTTAATAGGTCTAGGTAGACTTTGAATACCAGGCTTATGTTTTTTATTTTTTTAGATGATAGGAGTCTTAGTTTGCCAGAAATACTATGACAAATACCACACAGTAGGCTGATTTGAAAACAGTTTTAAAACCTGAAAACTGACTTGAAAACGTAGTTGATGGTCTCATAGTTTTGAATGCTAGATTTCTAAAATCAAAGTCTCAAGAGGCCATGCTTTATCCTGCAGTCTGCAGTGTTCTGGTTCTGACTTGCCGCAGTCCTTGACAGACAGTTCCTTGGCTTGTATCTTTGCTCCCATCACATGGATATCTGTCTCCTTGGTCTACTCCTGGGGCTCTCTCTGACTGACTGTTTGAATTTCCTCTGCCTTATAAGAACTCCAGAGTCATGTATTAAGGCCCATCCTCGTTCAATTTAGCCTCAGTGAATCACATCTAAACTAAGAATAACATCTTCAAAGATCCTATTTACAAATGGATGGATTCACAGGCACAGGAATGCAGGTTAAGATTTGAACATGTCTTTTGTGAGATATATAATTCAATCTACAACACAGAGTACGCATTAAAAAATTTCGAACAGGATCATAAATAGGATGATCATTGTTCTTGTGAAAGTTGCCAGATTGTATGTCATTTTTTTTTCCTTTTAATAGGACTGAAGAGGAGTTTTGGGACAAAGCTAGTTTTGTCCCAAACTTGTTCTAATTTGCCTGGAACTTTCCCAGTTTTAGCCCTGAAAATTCTGCATCCCAGTAAATATTAGGCTCTAGTCATCAATTTCCCCTAAAAAAAAAAAAAAAGAAAAATGTGATTTTGATTGCGATCTAATTGAACCTATAAAGCAATTTGGGAAAATTTTACAATTGAGTTTTCTGGTCCACAAACGTGACATCCCTTTATTCATTTAAGTAGCCTTGAAACAGAATAGGTTTTTTTTGAGAACGTACATATCTTCTGTTAGATTTATTTCTAGACACCTGATTTTTTTTTTTATATTGTGATAATGAATAAAGGGGTTAAAAAATTATCCTCTGCTTATTTGTTGCTGGTATATGGAAATATGATTGATTTTTGGATGTTGATTTTAGATACAGTAAATTGCTAAATTCAGTAATTAATTCTAATATTTTTCCTATAGACTCTTTGGGTTTTTCCGTGTACACAATCATGTTTGAGACAAAGGTAGTTTTTGTTTTTTTCTCCCCAATCCTAATATATTTTATTTCTTTTTTTTGCTCTATAGCACTTGCTAAGACCTCCAATATAATGATGATTAGAAGGGATGATAAGTGGCTTTCTTACCTTTTTCTTTATTTTAAAAAGGAAAGCTTCCAATATTTTACCCTTAGTACAATGATTACTGTAGAGTTTTGTAGTTAATGTTTATCAGATTGAATGAGTTCTTTGTTATGCTACATTACTAATAGATTTTTCATGACTGGGTATTGAATTTTATCAAATATTTGTTCTGCATCTGTTGAATTGACCTCATATTTTTCTTTTTTCTGTAATGACAAATTACATTGATTGTGTTGGCTAGGGTTTTCTAGAGAAACAATATCAGCAGGAATATAAAATTTATAAAAGTGCCCCACATAACCATGGAGATATAGAGTGCAAGGTCTGTAGGACAGACCACAAGCTGGAAGCTCCAATGAAGGTCCTTAACAAACTCTCAGGAGAGCCTGGTTGGGCAACTGTGGGGATATAAGAGTCCAAAATCTGTAGGGTAGGTTACAAATTGGCAGCTCTGATGAAGGTCTTCAGTGAACTCTCAAGAGAGGCTGGCTGGCTGAAGCAGGAAGAGTGATTGTCTTTTCTGAATCCTCCTTAAAAGCTTTCTGGTAATTAGATTGTCATTCATTGCAGGAGGCACTCAAAGCTAATTGCAAATGTAATCAGCTGTGGATGCTGCCAATGTGGTTATGATTTAAGTCCATGAAATGTCCTCATAGTAACAGATAGACCAGCGCTTACCCAACCAGAAAACTGGGCATCACCACCTGGCCAAGTTGACACATGAAGCTGACCATAACATTGATTTATAAATGTTAAGTGGGCTTTGCATTTAGAAACAGATATAACCTGGTCTTAACATTATCCCTGTTACATATCATTTGCTAATTTTTTAAGGATTTTTGCATCAGTAATCATAAGAGGAATAAAATGTTGATATTCATATGAAAATGTTTTTTTTTCATATAGTAAACTAAAGGCTAATGTAGATAAAAATGTTTATGTTAAAAATCTAGAGGTCTAGGAAAAGTGGTGAATTAGCTTTTCTTTATTAATAGGACAATATGAGTGGCTGGCTCACTGGGGACACAAAGGGATGTCCAGTCTTTCCCAAGACTGGAGGTGAGCATGGCCAATCACTGGTCATAGCTTTTGATTAGCAACTTCAAATTACTGTGAGTCCATCTCTGAGGGTGGGCCCTTGTTCCAATCCAACCCAGAAAAAGGCAACAGTGCCTTTTGCTTCCTGAAGGCTGTGGGGGAAGGTTACTTGAAGATCTGTGATTGCTGGGCAAATCAAGATGGCTCAACTTTGAACAGCCATAGAAGAAGTTCTTGGTTCCCTTCCTGATACCCTCCTTAAGCTTAATAGGACCCTGTCTGTGCCACCTTTGTGGGTTCTTGATCCTTTTTCATCTGGGAAAGACTGACATGGGAACCTTCTCTCTGGTATCCCGTCCTACTCCCAGAATTTACCGTTCTGGTGAAAGCAGCTTGAGATAACAAAAAGAGTGTAAGAAACTATAGAGACTAACAGTCTAGGGCAAAGACTTGCCTGCTTTAAATACCTGAGAGAGAGAGAGATCTGTCTCCTGGGAAATCAAAGAAACAGGAAATGATGGTCACTCAAAGAAAGAAAATAAGAATCCAGAAAACACCAATGAAAAAGACAAGAATGTGGACATACCAAGCAAAGACTTTGAAAAATGATCTTGAAATTCTCAAAGATAGGAAGGAAAATAAAGAGAGAGAACGAAAGGATGTCAGGAAAACAAATGAACAGTATGAAAATCTAAGTAAAGAGATAGAAAATTTTAAAAGGAACTGAACTGAATTACTGGAGTTGAAGATCACAATAATGGAAATGAAAATGTCCCAGGAGGGTTTCAAAAGTAGATTGGTTTAAAAAAAAATGTAGATTAGTGCTGGTAGAAAAGAATCATTGAACTTGAAGACAAGGCAGCAGAAATAAGTCAAGCTGTAGGAGCAGAAATAAAAAGAATTATATAAAAAAAAAATAGCCTAAGGCACCTCTTTGATACCATAAAGGTAACCAGTATTTTATATATATATATATATATATATATTCACATTATAAGACTTAGAGAAGGAGAAGAAAGAGAAAAAGGGGCAAAAGGAATATTCAAAGAAATAATGACAGAAAACTTCTTAAACTTAGCAAAAAAATTGAATAGGCACATCCAAGGAGCCAAGCGAATACCCAAACAGGATAAACTTGAAGAAAAATATGCTCTATCACAAAATGATTGCGTTGGTTTGACACGATATGTACTCCAGAAAAATGTATTCTTAAATCTAACTCATTCCTGTTGATGTAAACCCATTGTAATTAGAATATGTAAAGAAGTCCTTCAACTTAACCACACAAAGGCAAACATCCCAATTACAGTTTGGCAAAAAATTTGACAGATATTCCTGCAAAGGAGATAAACCAATGGTCAGAAAGCACATGAAAGGTGCTTAACATCATTAGCTATCAGGGAAATGTAAATCAAAACCAAAACCATGAGATCCTACTTCACATGCATTATAGTGGATACTATTTAAAAAAACAACAGGTAATTACAAGTGTTGGAGAGGATCTGAAGAAGTAGGGATACTTATTCATTGCTGGTGGCAATATAAAATGGTGCAGCTACCTTGGAAGACAGTTTGGCAGTTCTTCAGAAAGATAAGTAAAGGTAAGTATATAATTATACTATGACCTGGCAATCCCACTACTTTTATACACCCA
This sequence comes from Tamandua tetradactyla, assembly GCF_023851605.1. Lineage (NCBI taxonomy): Eukaryota > Metazoa > Chordata > Mammalia > Pilosa > Myrmecophagidae > Tamandua > Tamandua tetradactyla. The sequence goes on from NC_135331.1 coordinate 136,512,412, forward strand.
TAAAAAATTGAAGGCAGAGACTCAAACAGCTATTTGTGCACTGATCATAGCAGTGTGATTCACAATTGCCAAAAGATGTAAAAAACCAAATGCTCATCAACCAGTGAATGAATAAATAAAGCGTGGTTTATATATGCAATAGAATATTTTTTCATCTGTATAAAAGGAATGAAGCTCTGATACATGGGATAATATGGATGAACCTTAAAGGCATTAAGTTGAGTGAAATAAGGCAGATTCAAAAGGACAAAGATTGAATCATCTCACTGATATGAAATAATAAATAATAAATATAGTAAATAAAAATGTGCTTTCATCCATCGTAACAAATGTTCCTCACCAACGCAAGATATTAGTAATAGGGTAATATTTGGGAATCCTGTATTTTATGCACACTTATTCTGTAAACTCACAACTTCTCTAATAAAGGAAAAAACTAAGAAGGTGGTTATATTGCAACTTCATAAAATTAGCTTGCTAAAAGCAAATTGTCAGCTGTCTTAAATTCTTATTTTTTTCTTAGTTTTTAAGAGCAAGATGCTAATATTTATTATAACATGTTCTATTATTTAGTCTTAGTTTTGTTATTATCCAATACTCTTGCCTTTTAATAACAACATACAAGTATTATTTCAGAAACTAAAGATCGTGAAGAACCAAAGTTTTCAGAAAGTGACCAGAAACAATGGCAATCTAAGAGAAAGTCAGAATGTGTACACCAAAATCCTGTTGCATCTTCAAATCAGTGGCAGATTTCAGAGGTAACTCGAAAGGGCGATACAGAGGTAACTTTCTTTTTATTTAAGTATAACATTGCCACCTTCTTAATTCATTTCTGAAGTGAGATGATTTTGTTAAGGGTAGTTTCCTTTATTAAATACTTTTGCATCATATTTAATGGAATAGTCTTTTTAAAGGATTTTTTAAAATCGTTCCCAAATGGCAATCTTTAGTATTCATATGTTCTATTAAAAGGATATTTTTAATATTGTTTGCCGATTGCTGATCACTGGTGCAGGGTCTGCAAACTACAGCCTATACATCAAATTTAGTTTACTTCCTATTTGTGTAAGTAAAGTTTTATTGGGACAAAAACCACCCCCAATTATCTGCTTACTGTCTATGGCTGCTTTTGTACTACAACAGTGGAGTTGTTTAGTTGCAACAGAGACCCTCTGACAAAGCCTGAAGTGATTCCTGTCCCTACCTTTATAGAAATAAATGCTAACCTCTGAGCTAGGGTAATACTTACCAAAGAATTTGATAAATTTCTGTGATCATCCTCATGGATAAAATAGAAAAATATAGACTAGATGATGTATGTGAATTTGTAATAGGTTGAATGATATGCCTAGTGGTTAGTGGCTATTTCAGAAGGAATGATCTAGTGGGCTACTGGAGAGCCATACCTACAGTGCATGGCCATCTCTCTTCATTACTTCTTTTCAGTGACTTGTAGAGAGGATAGTAAAGGCCTTAAATTCTAACTCAGAGATTCTCAAACATTTTGGTCTTGAGGCTCCTTTACGCTCTTAAAAATTTTTGAGGCCTCTAAACAGCATTTATTTAGGTGATTATATTTATCTATTTGCTATATTAAAAAGGGAAGCCAATAAATTTTCAAATATTTATTAATTATTAAAATAATAAACCCATTAAAAGTGAACTTATGCATATATTTTTATGAAAAATATCTTTCAAAACAAAAAATTGTGTGAGAAGAATGGTATTGTTTTATATTTTTTTGGGAAATCTTTTAATGGTTCACAGAAAACTTGATTTTTATATCTGTTTGTACATTCAATCTTGTCATTGTCATTATCACATATCATGTAACCTTGGGAAAATTTCATTGTATACTCATGAGAGAATGAAATGAAATGGCCAATTGTCTTAGTATTACTATGAAAACAATTTTAAGCTTGCAGAGTCCCTGAAAGGGTCTTGGGTACCACACCCACCCTGGGTTTCCTGGACCACACTTTGAGAATTCCTGATCTAAGTAATGAAGCCGATAACAAATGTTAGATGATAAGGATCCTGGCACATTGACTCATGGATCTTGTTAAACAAGCTTCTCTTTTTTTCTTTTGGAAACTTGTAAACCAATAGGATGGTATGGGGTCTCAAAACTTTGTGCATCATTAGGGAAATGCATATCAAAACCATGGAGAGCTATCACTTCACACTCACTAGGCTGCCCATAATTAAAAGGAGGCAATAGCAAGTGTTGTTGAGGATATGGATAAATTGGAACCCTTATACATTGCTATTGGGAATGTAAAATAATATAGCCACTTTGGCATAAATTCTGACAGTTCTACAGAAGGTTAAACATGGAGTTATCATATGTCCCAGCAATATCCATCAACGGATGAATGGAAACAAATTGTGGTACATGCATATAATGGAATATTATTCAATAATAAGAAGGAATGAAATACTGATACATGCTGCAACAAGTTTAACCTTGATAACGTTATAAGTGATGTTGCAAAATCTCTTCCTTTACTTTCTGGATATACCATCCTATTTCTTACTCATAACTATCATCTCTCTAAATCAACTCAACAACTGTCATCATTTTTGTGGGCTTCCATATCCCTATTCCAGTCTTATACCCTGACCTGAAAGTTCATGACCTCTTCTTTCATGACCATTTCTGTACTGTCACCTTAGCTACTGCTTCTTGTATATTCACTTCTGACTTGCAAAATCTCAAATGCAGTCATCCCATTCTGACCAAAATATTCTCCATTTTCTTTGCTCAGTAATCTTATTATAATAATTTTTAGTTATATTGTGAACACTAATATATATATATATATGAGAAAGTCTTGAGTGAAATGGAAGAGATTTATGGGCCATGATAGCTCCCTTCAAAACTTAAAAGACTGAAATATAGAAAGTAGAATACATTCATCCATTGTGTTTCTCAAAAACATAATGAGGACCAGTGGGTTGAAAATACAGAAACTGATTTCATCTAAATACTAGAAAATACTTTCTAATAGCTACAGATGTCTCAAAATTGAAGTGAACCTCATTATAGTAGTGAGTGCTCAGTTACTGAAAGTGTTCAAGTAGAATGTTGTCTATTGGTAGAAATGCTGTAGGGCAGGGGTTGGCAAACTTTTCTGTTAAGGGCTAGATAGTAAACATTTTAGGCTTTGTAGCCAGACTGTTTCTGTGGCAACTTTTCAACTCTGCTATTAAAGTGTGAAAAATGCCATAGATACGTAAAAATATGGGCATGATGGTGTTCCAATAAAACTTTATTTACGAAAACAGGTGGCAGAATGGATTCAACCCGCGGGCTATAGTTTACAGACTCTTGCTGTAGAGAATGTTCATTTGTCATTGTTTTCGGATTCTACCAGATGAATTTCATAGGCTCTGGGTCAGGAAGAAAGACTCTTGATGGCATTTTCAAATTTTACTAAATGATTAGTATTTGACCTTTTCCCTTGAACATAAAAGGTATAAAATGCAGTATTATTGATTAAAGAAAGGTTAATATTCAAAAACACAGAATACTTCTTTAGATTGTGAAAGTTCAATATCTGGTTACAGTAGCCCTGATAGAAGAGGATGTTAGAGCCTCTTTTGCTAAACAATATTGTACACCTTCCCTCTATTCATAATCAGTTTGAGCAAAATACATTATGCTTCAAAATTTGCGGTAAAGAGCAACACTAAAAAGTTATTGAATACATATGCTTATCTGTTTTTATCATGCTTTTGAATTTCTAATTTTTATTTCTTATTTGTTTTTAAAAGTTACACTATTTGTAAAATAAACTAATGAGTATTTTGAAAATCTAATCATAGTGTTTTTTCATTTTGCTTTAGCAGAAACATACCACTTTTGAGCAACCTGTTTTTTCAATTTCAAAGCAGTCACCACCAATATCAACATCTAAATGGATTGATCCAAAATCTATTTGTAAGACCCCAAGTAGCAATACCTTAGATGATTACATGAGCTGGTAATTATTTTTGGCACTTAACTGGGGAAGCAGGGTGGTAAAATAGAAGTAGTATGGGCTTTGGAGCAAGTAGATCTGAGGTTGAAACCTGTGCTGTTACATTAAAAATTTGCCAAATTCATATTATGTTTATCAACATCAGGTTTCTCATTTGTAAAACAGGGGGAAAAAGGTGACTACAATAACATATTTTAAGGATTTTTGTGAAGAAATTAGTTATGTAGTTCACATAATCCTGGAGCGTTCCAAGGTGTAAGACTGGAGTGGATGGGAATGAGGGTTGAAAGGAGATAATGGATGGGCAGTGCCAAAGGACAGAAAACACCAGGGGTATATTGCAGAAACAAATTGATGACATTTCAGTAGAAGACCTTTACAGCACTGGTTGCACTGCAGGATGGTGCAGCCACTGTGGAAATCAGTTTGGCGATTCCTCTGAGAGTTGAAAACAGAATTACCATATGATCCAGCAACCCTACTTCTTGGTGTTTACCCAAAAGATTGGAAAACAGGGACTCAGATAGTTGTAACACAAATGTTTGTAATATCGTTAATCATAATAGCCAAAAGATGGAAGCAACCCAGGTGTCCATTAGCAGATAAATGGCTAAACAAAATGTGGTATATACATGCAATGAATGCTATTCAGCCATGAAAAGGAATGAACTTCTGATACATGCCACAACATGGATAAACCTTAAAGACCTCATGATGAGTAAAATAAGCCAGACACAAAAAGGCAAAATATTGTATGATATTGCTTATATGAAACAGCTAGAAGAATCAAACATCATAGAAACAGAGCAGTTTATAGAGTAGCAGGAACCTGGAATGGGGGAGGGGCAAGGGCAGAAAGAGAAGAGTTATAGCTTAATGGGTGAAGAGTTTCTACTTGAGATAATGGAAAGTAGGAATAATGGGTATTGGTGATATTAGTGCAATATGGTGAATATATTTATACCACTGCACTGAATTATACACTTGAATATGGTTAAAATTGGGAATTTTGAATTTTATTTTTGTTAAAACAAGTTGTTTTTTTTAAAGTAATATTTGTTCCTATTGTTCTTGCCTTTATCTGAAGATAATAAATAGCCACAAAGGACAATAAAAAAAAAATTGATGACATTTCAAAGAATGGAAATAAAGGATATGGTACATCATAACTTTCAACTGGTGATTATAGTTTTTAAATGTCTTAGAAGATAACTTGGGTCCATCATGCTTTTTGTTTTTCATTTTCATAATGCAATCTGAATTTTAGTTAGAACTGCCCTTAGAGGTTGTAGCCTCTTGCCTATTTAATGCAGTTTTTAATACAGATTGCCTCATTTTATTATACTTAGACTATTTTAAAGTGATTGCTAACTAAAATAGTAATGCAGTTTTTCTTTGTGGTATTTGTTCCTTTATGCTAAGCACTGTACTTGCTGTTTAGGATAGTGTTATAGACTGTTGCCTGTAAGACAAACAAAGCACAAATGTGAACTGAACAGATTAATGCACAAATGCCAAACTCCTCTAATGGGACTGGCTTTCAAATATAGCTATTGTAGAAAATCAGTGTAAAAAATATTCATAAAATCAGCCATAGGGTGACCTTTTTCTTGGCTCAATACTTATATTTTTAAATATCATTTTTCTTTTACCAACAAAGATTTTTTTGCCTGGGATAAAAAATTACTTTCAGAAAGAATTTCCCAAAATAAAATTTTGGTGGTGATGTATCTAGAAAAAGTAAATATCAGCTATATAATGAAAACTGACTTAGATTCTATTTGATGTGGCACTTTAAAGTTTTTATCAACCTTTAAAAATTATAGGGAAATTGAACCAGAATCTTGTTTTTTTAAGTTTAGTGTTTAAATTAAAATCCTTTCTTTTGTAGTTTTAGAACTCCAGTTGTAAAAAATGAGTTTCCAGCTGCTTGTCAGTTATCAACACCTTATAGCCAACCTACCTGTTTCCAGCAGCAACAGCAGCAAATACCAGCTACTCCATTTCAAAATTTACAGGTTTGTTAAGCTTTATTCTTGATGGTATGTTAAAGTATAATAGTTGTTCTTTGTTGTTGTTTGTTTGCTTTTAATTGCATTTGGTTTTTAGGAATGGTGTTATGGACTTATCCATTCTTATTCCCATTAGGCAAAACTCTTTCCTGATATGCTGATGAGATGTGCCCCATGACTCTGAGAGGTCAAAGTTATTGAACCAGCTAATGGAGTTTTTCTCACTAACTAAAGAATGAGATTAGATTCAACTGCTTAAACAGGATTCCAAAGACTCCTGTTTAAGTAGTTGAATACAAGTTTTCTCTTGTGAACTAGGTCACTTTTTATTCTACTTAACTATTTAAGTCAGCTGATAGCAAGCAGCTTCATTTCATGGACTGCTTAATATATAATCTGTTTGAAAAATAAATGCTTAAGAATATTAGAATTGCAATATGAGATACTACTAGAGTATAGTATAAAGTGATTACAAATGAGAAAAAAAATCATTGGTTGGTGAGGCATTTATTTATTACTATCTGGAGAAAAATTAATTTTTCTGACACCAGCAACTAAAATTAGTTCCTAATAGCTATCTGAGAGGCAACTAAATCTCGGCCAGACTTCCTGGGTGTGAATCTTGGCTCCACTACTTAACAGCTTTATGATCTTTTGCAGGATATTTAAACTCTGGTTTATTTCATCATCTATAAAATGGAGATTATAAAGCTACCTATCTCATAGAATTGTTGTGAAGAACAATTAGTTGATACATATTTAACTCTCGCAAAAGATCCTGGTACTTAGTAAATAATAAATGTAGCAGTATTTCTTATGTTAATAACACAAAACAACAACAAATATTAAATACATATATTCAGTGATAAATTAGTTATAACAGGTTATAATAAATATGGAAAGAACTCATAGTTTTTTGAGGACTGGGCAATATAATAAATTATAAAGGAAAAGGAAAAGATGGATAGGTTTATCTACATTCACTCAAAAATATTTGTTGGGTGATTACTAGTATCAGACCCTGTTTGAAAGGTTTGGTAGGGAGCCTTCCAGAAGAGAACAGTATCAGAAGGAAACTGAAAAGAGGTTAACGTGTGGCTGGAGCCCAGGAAGGAGAAGGATACTGATTTCTGCTGGGTCCAAGTTTTACCCAAAGGATAGGAAGCTGTGGAAGGGATTAGAGCAGGGTACAGATGTGATTTGATTTTGCATTTGGAAAAGATAATGCAGGCTGCAGAGAGGAGGATGGACTAGGAATGTAAAGAGAGGAAGCAAAAAGAGGGGAGAAGGCCTTGATGAAGTTACAAATTAAATTTTAAAATACATATTTCATAGGCTAATGCTTTCAAATTTTTTTATTGTATGGTATAACATATATGCAAAACAAAGAAATAAAAAAACAATAGTTTTCAAAGCAATCTTCAAGTAGTTACAGGACAGATCCCAGAGTTTGTCGTGGGCTATCATACGATCCTCTCAGATTTTTCCTATTAGCTGCTCCAGAATATAGGAGGCTAGAAGGCTTGAATATTTATTTTTTTATCAACACAATCAACTTTTTTCTTTTTTTTTTTTGTGAGAAATAACATATGTACAAAAAAGCAATAAATTTCTAAGCACAGTACCACAATTAGTTGTAGAATATATTTCAGAGTTTGGCGTGGATTATAATCCCACAATTTTAGGTTTGCACTTCTAGCTGCTCTAAGATACTGGAGACTAAAAGAGATATCAATTTAATGATTTAGCAATCATACTCGTTTGTTAAATCCTATCTTCTCTGTATAACTCCACCATCACCTTTGATCTTTCTATCCCTCTCTTTAGGGATGTTTGGATTATGGCCATTCTAACTTTTTCATGTTACAAAGGTCTGTCACTAATATGTGGTAGGGTGATGAAACTATCTGATGTTCTGGAAAGGCTGGGCCCTCTAGGTTTCAGGATTTATCTAATCCAGGGACCCATCTGGAGGTTGTAGTCTTCTGGAAAGTTACACTAGTGCATAGAACCCTTGTGGAATCTTATATATTGCCCTCAGTGTTCTTTAGGATTGGCTGGAATGGTCCTGGTTGGGGTTATGATAAGTAGCAATGTCTAACTGAAGCTTGTGTAAGAGCAGCCTCCAGAGTAGCCTCTCAACTCTATTTGAACTCTCTAAGCCACTGATACTTTATTAATTACACTTCTTTCCCCCCTTTTGGTCAGGATGGAATTGTTGATCCCATGGTGTCAGGGCCAGATTCATCTCTGGGAGTCATCTCCCACGTTGCCAGGGAGACTTTCACTCCTGGATGTTATGTTCCATGTAGGGGGGTAGGGCAATGATTTCCTTTGCAGAGTTGGGATTACAAAGAGTGAGGCCACATCTGAGCAACAAAAGAGGTCCTGCCGAAGAAACTCTTAGGCATACCTACAGGTAGGGTAAGCATCTCCACTACCAATATAAACTTCACAAGAGTAAGCCTCAAGATCAAGGGCTCAGCCTGTTGACCCATGTGTCCCTGTATTTGACACAGTATCATATCCTGCTGGTAAAGTTTAATAGTTCCATATTTTTTCTCCCCTGCCTCAAGGGGCTTTGCCAATACTTTTTTATTATCTGCTTTATTATCTGCTTATTATCTTACTCTAGGATGCATCCAGGCATTATATTAAACTGGACAGGATTAAAGGACCTCTTTCTTATTCTGGGCTCTCTATGTTTCGATTATTCAAATGAGCTGTACAGATAGGGTGAGTTAGATTATGTGCTACAGAAAACTTCTGTGCCAGACCAAATAGAACTTTTTTCCTTTGGTCTCAAAGAATATTTATGGTTCTAAAATATAAACATGGTCTTCCTTACCCCTATGTTCTGAATTACTTTAACTCCAACCTGATCAGCTTCATTCTTATCTCTAAATATCAGGTTACCCAGATATATATAAAACAGCCTCTCTAAATCCAAAAATAGTAATTACCACTTCAGACTCAATGTGTCTGCTATAAAAGCTTACAGTCTAGGCTCTTATTTTCTTGTAAGCATTTTCTAGAAGAGACCATGCCATTGTTCTTTTGTTTCTGGCTTATTTTGCCTCACCAAATGTCCCACATGTTCGTTCACATCGTTGCTTGCCTCATGACTTCATTCTTTTTTCTAGAAGCACATTCATTCATAAGTAATACACCATCATTCGCCAATCTACTTCTCAGTCAGTGCATCCTTCAGCCACCTGCATTCATCAGGGATCATGTACAGTGCCCAAAGTCCCCAGTCCATCAACACTCTCAATTTTAGATAATTTCATTGTTCCCAAGAGAAAGAAAACCAATAAACACACCCTCACCAAATAGGGAATATGAACTTCCTCTTAACTCTTATCCCTCCCCCTATTATTTACCTCTACTGTTGCTGTGGTAGTGCTGATATTTTCCTCTTAACAGCCCATAGCATGCAATAGCAGTTATCCCCCTGTACCCTGGACTTAAACACTCTTTGTACACGAATGGTACCTTTGAAGTAGTTCTTGCAAGAACTAATTCATTTTTCAGTGTTAGTCAATGGGACATGTAGGTCTATATAGCCCCTTTCAATCTTATTCATCGTCAGTCTGGTAGTATTACTTATAGACCCACTAGAGAACTGCCTTCACTTCTATCTATTCCTTTACATTATAGTTCAACCTCATTAGCTAACGGTTCACCCATCTCTAGCTTCTATGTATCTCTGCGTCCTCTATATTCTGTATTATAAGCCTCCAATTTTACCTTTTCCTTGGTCATAAAAGTGGAATATAGTTTCTGTTCTTTTATGTTTGGCTAATTTCACTCAGCATTATGTCCTCAAGATTCATCCATCTTGTCATGTGCTTCTGGACATCATTTCATCTTACTGCTACTTAATATTCCACCGTATGTATATAACAAATCTACTTGTCTTGTTGATGGGTGTTTGTTACCATCTTTTGGCATTTGTGAATAATGCTGCTATGAACAGCAGTGTGTAAATGTCTGTTTGTGTCATTGCTTTCAGCTCTTCTCTTTATATACCAAGTAGTGCTATTGCTGGGTCATAGAGCAACTTGATATTTAGTTTCCTAAGGAACCTCCAAGCAGTCTCCCATAGTGACTGCACTGTTATACATTCCCAACCAGCAGTGCATAAGTCTCCCAGTTTTTCCACATACTATCCAACATTTATAGTTTCCTGTTTGTTTAATTGCAGCCATTTTTATAGGTATGAGGTGGTATCTCATTGTAGTCTTGACATTTCCCTTATAATCAATGAAAATGAACACATCTTTGTGTGCTTTTGAGCCATCTATATTTGCTCTTCAGAAAAATTTCTATTCATATCTTTAGCCCATTTTATAATTGGGTTGTTTGTTCTTTTGTTGTTGAGTTGTATGATTTCTTGGTGTATGCAGGATACCAAACCTTTGTCTGATATGTGATTTCCAAATATTTTCTCCCATTAAGTTGGCTGCTTCTTCACCTTTTTGACAGTCTTTTGGGGTTCAGAAACATTTGATTTTGAGGCCATCCCACTTATCTGTCTTTTCTTTTGTTGCTTGTGCTCTGGGTGTAAAGTTTAGGAAGCTACCTCCTAGTAAGAGGTCTTGAAGATGTTTCCCTACCTTTTCTTCTAGAAACTTTATGGTGCTAGTTCTTATATTTAGGTGTTTGATCCACTTTGAGTTAATTTTTGTATAGGGTGTAAGATAGGGGTCCTCCTTCATTGTTTTGGCTATTGATACCCAGTTCCTCCCTGCCCATTTATTAAAAAGACTTTTTTGTCCTAGTTCAGAAGATTTGGGGGACTTGTCAAAAATCAGTTGACTATTGATTCAGTGGTCTATTTCTATGCTCTTGGTTCGATTCCATTGGTCAATACTTGTATATTGTGCCAGTACCATGCTGTTTTGACCACTGTGGCTTTATAAAAGATTTTAAAGACAGGAAGTGTATATAATCCTCCCACTTCATTCTTTTTTAAGATGCTTTTAGCTATGCGGGGTCTCTTACCCTTCCAGATGAATTTGGTAGCTAGCTTTTCTAAGTCTACAAAGTAGTTTGTTGGAATTTTGATTGGTACTGTGTTGATCTGTAAATCAATTTTGTTTGTTTGTTTTGTTTGTTTTATTGTGAAATATAACATATATATTAAAAACAATAAATTTCCAAGTACATTTTAACATGTTATAGAAAGTAGTTATAGATCATGTTTTAAAGCTTGGGATGGGTTATAGTTCCACGATTTTTCATTTTTTCTTCTAGTTGCTTGGGTGAATACGTGTTTTTATTTCTCTTGGGCATATACCTAGAAGCAGAAGCACAGAGCCACACAACAACTCTAAGTGCATTCATTGGTGCAACCACCAGAAATCACGGTTTTCCACGCTTCTACATTCCCAGCAGCAGGACATCAGGGCACTGACCTCTCCACATCCTCACCAATGTCACTTATCTTTTATTTATTTATTTTTAATTAGAGAGTTACAGAGGCTTACAGAATTTAGACTACTTTCCCTGATCCCCCATTCTTTTCCTCACTCTCACTGTTCTGGTAATTCTGCTGGAAATTGCGTGCAGGATCCCTTAGACATAGCTGTCTCTAGTGGTTACGATCTGTGATATATTAACTGCCTTGCACGGGAACTCCACCAGGGCCCCAACACTTGCTGACTCCACAACCCCAACTTTTCTCCTTTCTTTAACGATATCGAACTCAGTGTAGTCCTCCTACACTGCGAAGGTGCTTCCTCAGGTGCTTAATAGTGTAAACACGTTTTCCTTCTTCCTAAACAATTTCCATTTCTTACATCGAGCTATTTAACTGTTCCCAAAACCTTCCTTGCAGTACCCTTTTTAAATCCCGCTGATGTGCAGCCATCACTGCTTCTCCATGCGCTGCAGCACCCATACTCTCACCTCGCCACTCAGGGTTGCGTGATGATGTGTTTGCTGGCGTGGCAGTGGAGGCTCCTGGGTCTGAGAGGGTAGCTGGGCAAGTGGCTGCTGGGGTTGCTCAGGACTCTGGTGTCCACGTTCTACTCCAGTGACAGTTCAAACTCCAGGAGTCTTTTCTTTCTCTTTTTTTTTCATTTTAAACATAACAGCATATAAACATGAACATTATTACCATGTGATCATTCCATTCTTGGTATATAAACAGTAACTCACATTATCATCACATAGTTGTGTATTCATCACCACCATCACTGTAGATCAATTTGAATAGAACTGACATCTTAACTATATTTAACCTTCCTTTCCATGAGTGGGGAATGTCTTTCCACCTATTTAGATCTTTGATTTCTTTTAACAATGTTATATAGTTGTCTGTGTACATACCCTTTATGTCCCTAGTTAAGTTCATTCCTAAGTACTTGATTCTTTTATCTGCTATTTTGAATGGAAATTTTTCCTTAAATGACTCCTCAGTTAGGACATTGCTTGTGTGTAGAAACATTACTGATTTTTGCACTTTAATTTTATATCGTGCCACGTTGCAGAATTTGTTCATTAGCTCAAGCAACTTTGCTGTAGATTACTCAGGATCTTTCAAGTATAATGTCATGTCATCCACAAATAATGAAACTTTAATTTCTTTTTCTCCAATTTGGATGCTTTTTATGTCTTTGTCCTGCCTGATTGCTCTAGCTAGAACTTCTAGCACAATGTTGAATAATAGTGGTGACAGTGGGCATCCGTCTCTTGTTCATGATCTTTGGGGAAAAGCTTTCAGTCTCTCTCCATTGACTATGATGCTGGCTATCATTTTTTTATATATATTCCCTTTATTATATTGAGGTAGTTACCTTTGATTTCTATCTTTCGGAATGCTTTTTTTTTTACATGGGCAGGCACCGGGAGTCAAACCCGGGTTCTCTGGCATCGCAGGCAAGCATTCCTGCCTGCTGAGCCACCGTGGCCCGCCCTCTTTTGGAGTGTTTTAATCAGAATTTTGTCAAATAAATTTTCAGCATCAAGCGAGATGATCATGTGATTTTTCCCTTTCGATTTGCTAATGTACTGTGTTACATTGATTGAGATTCTTGTGTTGAACCATCCTTGCATTCCTTGTATAAACCCCAGTTGGTCGTGGTGTATAATTCTTTCAATGTATTGTTGGATTCGATTTGCTAATATTTTGTTGAGAATTTTTGCATCTATGTTCATTAGGGAGATTGGTCTGTAGTTTTCCTTTCTTACAGCATCTTTCCCTGGTTTTGTTATTAAAATGTTATTACCTTCGTAAAATGAGTTAGGTAGAATTCCTTTTTCGTCAATTTTTTTCGAAAATTTTAGCAGGATTGGTGTTAGTTCTTTTTGAAATGTTTGATCAAATTTCCCTTTTGAAGCCATCTGGCCCTGGTCTTTTCTTTGTAGGAAGATTATTGATGACTGATTGAATCTCTTTACTTGTGATTGGTTTGTTGACATCTTCTATTTCTTCCTGAGACAGTATGACTTGTTTGTGTGTTTCCAGGAATTTGTCTATTTCATCTAAGTTGTCTAATTTGTTGGCATATAGTTTTTCATAGTATCCTCTTATGATTTCTATTCTTTCTTCAGGGTCAGTAGTAACGCACCCCTTCTCATTTCTAATTTTATTTGCATCCTCTCTCTTTTTTCCTTTGTCTGTCTTGCTAGTGGCCCATCAATTTTTTTTTTTAAATTTTTTTTATTAATCAAAAAAAAGAAAAGAAATTAACACAACATTTAGAAATCATTCCATTCTATACATGCACTCAGTAATTCTTAGTATCATCACATAGATGTATGATCATCATTTCTTAGTACATTTGCATCGATTTAGGAAAAGAACTAGCAAAACAGCAGAAAAAGATATAGAATGTTAATATAGAGAAGGGAATTAAAATAATAATACTAATAAAAAATATATATATATATATATAAAAGGAAAAAGAAAAAAACAAAAACAAAAGATACGAACAAACAAACAAACAAACAAAAAACTATATTTCAGGTGCAGCTTCATTCAGTGTTCCAACATAGTTACATTACACTTAGGTATTATTGTGCTGTCCATTTTTGAGTTTTTGTATCTAGTCCTGTTGCACAGTCTGTATCCCTTCAGCTCCAATTACCCATTATCTTACCCTGTTTCTAACTCCTGCTGGTCTCTGTTACCAATGATATATTCCAAGCTGATTCTCGAATGTCGGTTCACATCAGTGGGACCATACAGTATTTGTCCTTTAGTTTTTGGCTAGACTCACTCAGCATAATGTTCTCTAGGTCCATCCATGTTATTACATGCTTCATAAGTTTAGTCTGTCTTAAAGCTGCATAATATTCCATTGTAGGTATACGCCACAGTTTGTTTAGCCACTCGTCTGTTGATGGACATTTTGGCTGTTTCCATCTCTTTGCAATTGTAGATAATGCTGCTATAAACACTGGTGTGCAAATGTCCGTCTGTGTCTTTGCCCTTAAGTCCTTTGAGTAGATACCTAGCAGTGGTATTGCTGGGTCGTAATCCATTCTGCCAGTCTATGTCTTTTGATTGGGAAATTTAGTCCATTAACTTTTAGTGTTATTACTGTTTGGATAATATTTTCCTCTACCATTTTGCCTTTTGTATTATATATATCATATCTGATTTTCCTTCTTTCTACACTTTACTCCATACCTCTCTCTTCTGTCTTTTCGTATCTGACTCTAGTGCTCCCTTTAGTATTTCTTGCAGAGCCGGTCTCTTGGTCACAAATTCTCTCAGTGACTTTTTGTCTGAGAATGTTTTAATTTCTCCTTCATTTTTGAAGGACAGTTTTGCTGGATACAGAAGTCTTGGTTGGCAGTTTTTCTCTTTTAGTAATTTAAATATATCATCCCACTGTCTTCTAGCTTCCATGGTTTCTTCTGAGAAATCTACACATAGTCTTATTGGGTTTCCCTTGTATGTGACAGATTGTTTTTCTCTTGCTGCTTTCAAGATCCTCTCTTTCTCTTTGACCTCTGACATTCTAACTAGTAAGTGTCTTGGAGAACGCCTATTTGGGTCTATTCTCTTTGGGGTGCGCTGCACTTCTTGGATCTGTAATTTTAGGTCTTTCATAAGAGTTGGGAAATTTTCAGTGATAATTTCTTCCATTAGTGTTTCTCCTCCTTTTCCCTTCTCTTCTCCTTCTGGGACACCCACAACACGTATATTTGTGCGTTTCATATTGTCATTCAGTTCCCTGATCCCCTGCTCAAGTTTTTCCATTCTTTTCCCTATAGTTTCTGTTTCTTTTTGGAATTCAGATGTTCCATCCTCCAGTTCACTAATTGTAGCTTCTGTCTCTTTAGATCTACCATTGTAGGTATCCATCGTTTTTTCCATTTTTTCTTCTTTGTCCTTCACTCCCATAAGTTCTGTGATTTGTTTTTTCAGATTTTCTATTTCTTCTTTTTGTTCAGCCCATGTCTTCTTTTTTTTTTCTTTTTTTTTTTTTTATTAATTAAAAAAAGAATTAACAAAACAATTAGAAATCATTCCAATCTACATGTACAATCAGTAATTCTTAATAACATCACATAGTTGCATATTCATCATTTCTTAGTACATTTGCATCGATTTAGAAAAAGAAATAAAAAGACAACAGAATAAGAATTAAAACAATAATAGAAAGAAAAAAAAAACAAAAAAAACAAACAAAAAACCTATACCTCACATGCAGCTTCATTCAGTGTTTTAACATAATTGCATTACAATTGGGTAGTATTGTGCTGTCCATTTCTGAGTTTTTATATCCAGTCCCGTTGTACAGTCTGTATCCCTTCATCTCCAATTATCCCTTCTCTTTTTTTTTTTTTTTTAATTAACGGAAAAAAAGAAATTAACCCAACATTTAGAGATCATACCATTCTACACATGCAATCATTAATTCTTAACATCATCACATAGCTGCATGATCATCATTTCTTAGTACATTTGCATTGGTTTAGAAGAACTAGCAACATAACCGAAAAAGATATAGAATGTTAATATAGAGAAAAAAATAAAAGAAATAATAGTAAAATCAAAACAAAACAACACAAAACAAAACAAAAACCTATAGCTCAGATGCAGCTTCATTCAGTGTTTTAACATGATTACTTTACAATTAGGTATTATTGTGTTGTCCATTTTTGAGTTTTTGTATCTAGTCCTGTTGCACAGTCTGTATCCCTTCAGCTTCAATTACCCATTGTCTTACCCTGTTTCTAACTCCTGCTGAACTCTGTTACCAATGACATATTTCAAGTTTATTCTCGAATGTCCGTTCACATCAGTGGGACCATACAGTATTTGTCCTTTAGTTTTTGGCTGGATTCACTCAGCATAATATTCTCTAGGTCCATCCATGTTATTACATGGTTCATAAGTTTATCTTGTCTTAAAGCTGCATAATATTCCATCGTATGTATATACCAAAGTTTGTTTAGCCACTCTTCTGTTGATGGAGATTTTGGCTGTTTCCATCTCTTTGCAATTGTAAATAATGCTGCTATAAACATTGGTGTGCAAATGTCCGTTTGTGTCTTTGCCCTTAAGTCCTTTGAGTAGATACCTAGCAATGGTATTGCTGGGTCGTATGGCAATTCTATATTCAGCTTTTTGAGGAACCGCCGAACTGCCTTCCACAGTGGTTGCACCCTTTGACATTCCCACCAACAGTGGATAAGTGTGCCTCTTTCTCCGCATCCTCTCCAGCACTTGTCATTTTCTGTTTTGTTGATAATGGCCATTCTGGTGGGTGTGAGATGATATCTCATTGTGGTTTTGATTTGCATTTCTCTAATGGCCAGGGACATTGAGCATCTCTTCATGTGCCTCTTGGCCATCCGTATTTCCTCTTCTGAGAGGTGTCTGTTCAAGTCTTTTTCCCATTTTGTAATTGGGTTGGCTGTCTTTTTGTTGTTGAGATGAACAATCTCTTTATAAATTCTGGATACTAGACCTTTATCTGATATATCATTTCCAAATATTGTCTCCCATTGTGAAGGCTGTCTTTCTACTTTCTTGATGAAGTTCTTTGATGCACAAAAGTGTTTAATTTTGAGGAGTTCCCATTTATTTATTTCCTTCTTCAGTGCTCTTGCTTTAGGTTTAAGGTCCATAAAACCGCCTCCAGTTGTAAGATCCATAAGATATCTCCCTACATTTTCCTCTAACTGTTTTATGGTCTTAGACCTAATGTTTAGATCTTTGATCCATTTTGAGTTAACTTTTGTATAGGGTGTGAGAGATGGGTCTTCTTTCATTCTTTTGCATATGGATATCCAGTTCTCTAGGCACCATTTATTGAAGAGACTGTTCTGTCCCAGGTGAGTTGGCTTGACTGCCTTATCAAAGATCAAATGTCCATAGATGAGAGGGTCTATATCTGAGCACTCTATTCGATTCCATTGGTCGATATATCTATCTTTATGCCAATACCATGCTGTTTTGACCACTGTGGCTTCATAATATGCCTTAAAGTCAGGCAGCACGAGACCTCCAGCTTCGTTTTTTTTCTTCAAGATGTTTTTAGCAATTCGGGGCACCCTGCCCTTCCAGATAAATTTGCTTATTGGTTTTTCTATTTCTGAAAAATAAGTTGTTGGGATTTTGATTGGTATTGCATTGAATCTGTAAATCAATTTAGGTAGGATTGACATCTTAACTATATTTAGTCTTCCAATCCATGAACACGGTATGCCCTTCCATCTATTTAGGTCTTCTGTGATTTCTTTTAGCAGTTTTTTGTAGTTTTCTTTATATAGGTTTTTTGTCTCTTTAGTTAAATTTATTCCTAGGTATTTTATTCTTTTAGTTGCAATTGTAAATGGGATTCGTTTCTTGATTTCCCCCTCAGCTTGTTCCTTACTAGTGTATAGAAATGGTACAGATTTTTGAATGTTGATCTTGTAACCTGCTACTTTGCTGTACTCATTTATTAGCTCTAGTAGTTTTGTTGTGGATTTTTCCGGGTTTTCGACGTATAGTATCATATCGTCTGCAAACAGTGATAGTTTTACTTCTTCCTTTCCAATTTTGATGCCTTGTATTTCTTTTTCTTGTCTAATTGCTCTGGCTAGAACCTCCAACACAATGTTGAATAATAGTGGTGATAGTGGACATCCTTGTCTTGTTCCTGATCTTAGGGGGAAAGTTTTCAATTTTTCCCCATTGAGGATGATATTAGCTGTGGGTTTTTCATATATTCCCTCTATCATTTTAAGGAAGTTCCCTTGTATTCCTATGTTTTGAAGTGTTTTCAACAGGAAAGGATGTTGAATCTTGTCGAATGCCTTCTCTGCATCAATTGAGATGATCATGTGATTTTTCTGCTTTGATTTGTTGATATGGTGTATTACATTAATTGATTTTCTTATGTTGAACCATCCTTGCATACCTGGGATGAATCCTACTTGGTCATGATGTATAATTCTTTTAATGTGTTGTTGGATACGATTTGCTAGAATTTTATTGAGGATTTTTGCATCTGTATTCATTAGAGAGATTGGTCTGTAGTTTTCTTCTTTTGTAATATCTTTGCCTGGTTTTGGTATGAGGGTGATGTTGGCTTCATAGAATGAATTAGGTAGTTTTCCCTCCACTTCGATTTTTTTGAAGAGTTTGAAGAGAATTGGTACTAATTCTTTCTGGAACGTTTGGTAGAATTCACATGTGAAGCCATCTGGTCCTGGACTTTTCTTTTTAGGAAGCTTTTGAATGACTAATTCAATTTCTTTACTTGTGATTGGTTTGTTGAGGTCATCTATGTCTTCTTGAGTCAAAGTTGGTTGTTCATGTCTTTCCAGGAACCCGTCCATTTCCTCTAAATTGTTGTATTTATTAGCGTAAAGTTGTTCATAGTATCCTGTTATTACCTCCTTTATTTCTGTGAGGTCAGTAGTTATGTCTCCTCTTCCATTTCTGATCTTATTTATTTGCATCCTCTCTCTTCTTCTTTTTGTCAATCTTGCTAAGGGCCCATCAATCTTATTGATTTTCTCATAGAACCAACTTCTGGCCTTATTGATTTTCTCTATTGTTTTCATGTTTTCAATTTCATTTATTTGTGCTCTAATCTTTGTTATTTCTTTCCTTTTGCTTGCTTTGGGGTTAGCTTGCTGTTCGTTCTCCAGTTCTTCCAAATGGATAGTTAATTCCTGAATTTTTGCCTTTTCTTCTTTTCTGATATAGGCATTTAGAGCAATAAATTTCCCTCTTAGCACTGCCTTTGCTGCGTCCCATAAGTTTTGATATGTTGTGTTTTCATTTTCATTCGCCTCGAGGTATTTGCTAATTTCTCTTGCAATTTCTTCTTTGACCCAGTCGTTGTTTAGGAGTGTGTTGTTGAGCCTCCACGTATTTGTGAATTTTCTGGCACTCTGCCTATTATTGATTTCCAACATCATTCCTTTATGGTCCGAGAAAGTGTTGTGTAAGATTTCAATCTTTTTAAATTTGTTAAGACTTGCTTTGTGACCCAGCATATGGTCTATCTTTGAGAATGATCCATGAGCACTTGAGAAAAAGGTGTATCCTGCTGTTGTGGGATGTAATGTCCTATAAATGTCTATTAAGTCTAGTTCATTTATAGTAATATTCAGATTCTCTATTTCTTTGTTGATCCTCTGTCTAGATGTTCTGTCCCTTGATGAGAGTGGTGAGTTGAAGTCTCCAACTATTATGGTATATGAGTCTATTTCCCTTTTCAGTGTTTGCAGTATATTCCTCACGTATTTTGGGGCATTCTGATTCGGTGCGTAAATATTTATGATTGTTATGTCTTCTTGTTTAATTGTTCCTTTTATTAGTATATAGTGTCCTTCTTTGTCTCTTTTAACTGTTTTACATTTGAAGTCTAATTTGTTGGATATTAGTATAGCCACTCCTGCTCTTTTCTGGTTGTTATTTGCATGAAATATCTTTTCCCAACCTTTCACTTTCAGCCTATGTTTATCTTTGGGTCTAAGATGTGTTTCCTGTAGACAGCATATAGAAGGATCCTGTTTTTTAATCCATTCTGCCAATCTATGTCTTTTGATTGGGGAATTCAGTCCATTGACATTTAGTGTTATTACTGTTTGGATAATATTTTCCTCTAACATTTTGCCTTTTGTATTATATATATCATATCTGATTTTCCTTCTTTCTACACTCTTTTCCATATCTCTCTCTTCTGTCTTTTTGTATCTGACTCTAGTGCTCCCTTTAGTATTTCTTGCAGAGCTGGTCTCTTGGTCACAAATTCTTTCAGTGACTTTTTGTCTGAGAATGTTTTAATTTCTCCCTCATTTTTGAAGGATAATTTTGCTGGATATAGGAGTCTTGGTTGGCAGTTTTTCTCTTTTAGTATTTTAAATATATCATCCCACTGTCTTCTAGCTTCCATGGTTTCTGCTGAGAAATCTACACAAAGTCTTATTGGGTTTCCCTTGTATGTAATGGATTGTTTTTCTCTTGCTGCTTTCAAGATCTTCTCTTTCTCTTTGATCTCTGACATTCTAACTAGTAGTGTCTTGGAGAACGCCTATTTGGGTCTAATCTCTTTGGGGTGCGCTGCACTTCTTGGATCTGTAATTTTAGGTCTTTCATAAGAGTTGGGAAATTTTCAGTGAAAATTTCTTCCATTAGTTTTTCTCCTCCTTTTCCCTTCTCTTCTCCTTCTGGGACACCCACAACACGTATATTTGTGCGGTTCATATTGTCCTTGAGTTCCCTGATACCCTGTTCAAATTTTTCCATTCTTTTCCCGATAGTTTCTGTTTCTTTTTGGAATTCAGATGTTCCATCCTCCAAATCACTAATTCTATCTTCTGTCTCTTTAAATCTATCATTGTAGCTATCCATTATTTTTTCTATGTTTGCTACTTTATCCTTCACTTCCATAAGTTCTGCGATTTGTTTTTTCAGTTTTTCTATTTCTTCTTTATGTTCAGCCCATGTCCTCTTCATGTCCTCCCTCAATTTATCGATTTCATTTTTGAAGAGGTTTTCCATTTCTGTTTGTATATTCAGCATTAGTTGTCTCAGCTCTTGTGTCTCATTTGAGCTATTGGTTTGTTCCTTTGACTGAGCCATATTCTCAATCTTTTGAGCGTGGACAGTTATCTTCTGCTGCTGGCGTCTGGGCATTTATTCAGATTTCTCTTGGTGTTGGACCCAGCAAGGTTGTAATATTTTTCTATGAAATCTCTGGGTTCTGTTTTTCTTATCCTGCCCAGTAGGTGGCGCTCGTGGCACACGTTTGTCTGCGGGTCCCACCAGTAAAAGGTGCTGTGGGACCTTAAACTTTGGAAAACTCTCGCCGTCCTGGGGGTTCGCTAGCCGAAGCGGCTTGAGCCGGCCCTCGGTCCGAACGCAGGGAGGGTTGCTGGTCGCCGCAGCCAGGGAAAGAGCCCGTCCGAATTTCCTAGTCGGCCCTGAGCAACAAGCGTGGTGGGAGGGCGCCAGCGGCAGCGGCCCGCCCGAGAGAGTGCACGTTCCCCGGGAGTCACGGGTTTGGAAGGGGCCTCCCCCACCCGTCACTGTTCTCCGCGGGCTGGGGATTTCCGATCCAATTCTCTCAGTTGGTCCGGGGGCTGCGCGTGGTGTGGGCGCCAGTCGCCTTGGTTTCAGGGGACCGCCTCTCCAATTCTCCCAGCCGGCCCGGGAAGGGGGAAGGGAGTAACTCCCGCCGCTTCCCGCCCCGCCCGGTAAGGCCCGCGCGCCTCGGCGATCTCACCCGAGCTGCTTCTCTCAGCCAGCCAGCCGTTCCAGGATGGGGTACGCTGTCTTTTTTATCTCTGTTGTGGCTTTGGGCGCTTTCTGTATCGTTTCTACTCCCCTAGTAGGTGTCCTGGAGAAGAAACTAAGATCCGCGCGTCTTACTAAGCCGCCATCTTCCAGGAAGTCTCCCATGTCTTCTTCATGTCCTCCCTCAATTTATTGATTTGGTTTTTGAAGAGTTTTTCCATTTCTGTTCGTATATTCAGCATTAGTTGTCTCAGCTCCTGTATCTCATTTGAACTATTGGTTTGTTCCTTTGACTGGGCCATATCTTCAATTTTCCGAGCGTCATGCATTATTTTCTGCTGGTGTCTGGGCATTTGATCAGATTTCCCCGGGTGTGCGACCCGGCTGGTTGAAAGGTTTTTCTGTGAAATCTCTGGGCTCTGTTTTTCTTTTCCTGCCCAGTAGGTGGCGCTCGTCTGTCTGCGGGTCCCACCAGTAGAAGATGCTGTGGCTCCTTTAACTTGCCAATCTGAATGTCGCAGTCGGCCCGGGAAACCGCGCGTGGAGGGGGGGTCGCCGGCTGCCGCGGCTTGGGGGAATGCCGGTCCAAATTGCCCAGCTGGCCCGAGATGCCAAGCGTGGTAGGAGGGCCCCGCTATCCAACGTTCCCAGTCAGACCGGGGAGCCACGTGCGTGGAGGGGACCCCAGTCGCCAGCCGCCCCGGCCTGGAAAACGCACACCCCTTGGGTATCTCACCGCAGCGGATTCTCCCTGCCCATTCAGCCGTTCCAGAATGGAGTACGCTGTCTTTTTGGTCTCTGTCGTGGCTCCGGGAGCTGTTTCGTATTGTTTCTGTTTCTTTAGTTGCTGTTCTGGAGGAGGAACTAAGACCCGCACGTCTTACTAAGCCGCCATCTTCTCCGGAAGTCCCAGACCATTTTTAAGCATGTCAGTCAAAGTCCTGGAAGTTTCGTGTACCATTCTTATCATTTAGAAGTGGTTTGATCTCTGTGAGTTGAACATCCTGAAGTTCATCCATGAGGACAGATGAGAGTAGAGGATTCTCAAGAATGAACTGGTATGTCTGAGGCGCTGGTCCTGCCGTCAGTGGCCCATCAATTTTATTGATTTTCTCAAAGAACCAACTTTTGGTTTTATTGATTCTGTTGTTTTTTGTTCTCCCATTCATTTATCTCTGCTTTAATCTTTGTTATTTCTCTTCTTCTATTTGCTTTGGGGTTATTTTGCTGTTCCTTCTCAAGTTCCTCTGTGAGCAGTTAAGTCTTTGATTTTTTTACTCCTTCTTATTTTTTAGTATAGGCATTTATGGCATTATATTTCCCTCTCAGCACAGCCTTTACAGCATCCCATAAGTTCTAACGAGTGTATTCTCATTTTTATTTGTCTCCAGATAGCTATGGATTTCTCTAGCAATTTCTTCTTTGACCCACTGGTTGTTTAAGACTGCATTTTTTAATCTGCATGTATTTGTGAATGTTCTCATTCTTTGCTGGCTATTGAGATCCAGGTTCATCCTGTTGTGATCAGAGAAAGTGCTTTGAATAATTTTCAGTGTTTTTACATTTATAAAGACCTGTTTTGTGCCCTACTGTATGATCTATCCTGCAAAATGTTCCATGAGCACTAAAGAAGAACATATATCCTTGTGCTTTGGGATACAATGACCTATATATGTCTGTTAGGTCTAATTCATTCATCAAGTTATTTACCTTCTCTATTTCCTTGTTGGTCTTCTGTCTGGTTGTTCTATCTATAGGGGAGAGTGGTGTATTGAAGTCTCCTACTATTATTGTTGAAACATCTATTGCTCCCTTCAGTTTTGCCAATGTCTGTCTCATGTACTTTGGAGCTCCTTGATTGGGAGCATATACATTTATGATTATTATATATATCTTGGTGAATTGTCCCTTTAATTAATATATAATATCCTTCTTTGTCTATGATGGCTTACATTTAAAGTCTATTTTTGGCCCATATTAATATAGCTACTCTGCTTTCTTTTGGTTACGACTTGCATGGAAAATCTTTTTCTGTGCTTTCATTTTCTATCTATTTGTGTGCTTGTTTCTAGAATGGGTCTCTTGTAAGCAGCATATAGCAAGATTATACTTCTTAATCCGTTTTGCCAATCTGTATCTTTAAAAAAATTTTTTAAAACTTTTGTTGTAAAATATAACATTTATATAAGGCAAAGAAAGAAAAGCGCAATAAGTTTTTTTATCACATAGTTGTATATTCATCATCATGATCATTTCTTAGAACATGTGTGTTAATTCAGAAAAAGAAATAAAAAGAAAACATAACAAAAAAATACATACCATACCCTTTACCCTTCCCTTTCATTGATCACTGGCATTTCAGTCTACTAAATTTACTTTAACATTATTTATTTTTAATCCATATGTTTTACATATCTGTCCATATGGTAGATAAAAGAAGCATCAGACACAAGGTTTTCACAATCTCTCAGTCACATTACAAAAGCTATATCATTATACAATCATCTTCAAGAAACATGGCTACTGCAACACATATCTACATTTTCAGGCAGTTCCCTCTAGCCTCTCTGTTAACGCCTTAACTAAAAAGGTGATATCTATTTAATGTGTAAGAATAACCTCCAGGATAACCTCTGAACTCTGTTTGGAATCTCTCAGCCATTGGCACTTTATTTTGTTTCACTTCTCTCTTCCCCCTTTCGGTTGAGAAAGTTTTCTCAATCCCTTGGTGTTGAGTCCCAGCTCATTTTAGGCTTTCTGTCCCTTGTTGCCAGGAAGGTCCACACCCCTGGGAATCATGTCCCATGTAGAGAGGGGGAGGGTAGTGAGTTTGCTTGTCGTGTTGGCTGAGAGAGAGAGGCCACATCTGAGCAACAGAAGAGGTTCTCTTGGGGGTGACTCTTAGGCCTAATTTTAAGTAGACTTAGTCTGTCCTTTGTGGGGTTAAGTTTCATATGAACAAACCCCAAGATTGGGGGCTCAGCCTATTGCTTTGGTTGTCCCCACAACTTGTGAGAGCATCAAGATTTCTCCACTTGGGGAAGTTGAATTATCCCCCTTTCTCACCATTTCCCTAAGGGGACTTTGCAAATACTTTTTTATTCACTGTTCAAATCCTTCTGGGATTTATCAAGGCATCACTCTGGAAAAATCTACAAAATCTCATACCCTACTCAAGGCTCCATGTACTAACGATGTTCAATTAAACTGTCCACATAAGTTATATTAGGAAATGCACTAGTCAAAATATAAATTTTGTACCAAATAAAACATTTTTTTGCTCTTGTCTCACACACAAGTTAAACTTTTAAAATATTAATTACCATCTATTTTCAACACCCTGCATAATTGACATTCCTTTGTTCTTCCTCATGCAAAACATTTTTAAGTTTGTACATTTAGTCACTATCATTATATACTCTAGGCATTCCTAGATTATACCATCCCAGTCTTTATCTTGTATCTTTCCTTCTGATTTCATTTGTGCCCCCAGGCCTCCTCCCTCTATCATTCTCTCTTCAACTTCATTCATTGTTCTAACATTATTGTATTGCAATAAGGTAGTACTGTGCTATCCATTTCTGAATTCTTACGATCAGTCCTTTTGCACAATCTGTATCCCTTCAGTTCTAATTACCCAATATCTACCCTATTTCTATCTCCTGATGACCGCTGTTCTTAACTGAAATTATCTAAGTTCATTCATTAATGTTAGTTCACATCAGTGAGACCATACAGTATTTGTCCTTTTGTTTCTGGCTAATTTCACTTAGCATAATGTCCTTAAGGTCCATTCATGTTGTTACATACTTCAGAACTTTATTCTATCTTACAGCTGTGTAATATTCCATTGTATGTATATACCACAGCTTGTTTAGCCACTAAATCTGTTGATGGACATTTGGGCTGTTTCCATCTCTTGGCAATTGTAAATAATGTTGCTATTCACATTGGTGTGCAAATGTCCATTTGTGTCTTTGCCCACATGTCCTCTGAAGAGATACCTAGCAATGGTATTGCTGGGTCATATGGCAATTCTATACTTAGCTTCCTGAGGAACTGCCAAAATGCCTTCTACAGCGGTTATACCATTTGACATTCCCAGCAACACTGGATAAGTGTGCCTCTTTCTCCACGTCCTCTACAGCACTTGTCATTTTCTGTTTTACTTACAATGGCCATTCTGGTGGGTGTGAGATGATATCACATTGTGGTTTTCATTTGCATTTCCTTAACAGTCAGGGAAGTTGAATATCTTTTCATGTGCTTTTTGGCCATTTGTATTTCCTCTTCTGAGAAGTGTCTGTTCAAGTCTTTTGCCCATTTTGTAATTGGGTTGTCTGTCTTTTTGTTGTTGAGTTGAACAATCTCTTTATGTATTCTGGATTCTAGATCTTTATCTGATATATTGTTTCTAAATATTGTCTCCCATTGTGTAGGCTATCTTTTTACTTTCTTAACAAAGTTCTTTGATGTACAAAAGTGTTTCATTTTGAGGAATTCCCATTTCTTTCTTTCTTTCTTCAGTGGTCGTTCTTTGGATGTAAGGTCTAGGAAACTGCCTCCTAGTATAAGATTTACAAGTTATTTCCCTACATTTTCTTCTAACCGTTTTATGGTCTTAGATCTGATGTTTAGGTCTTTGATCCATTTTGAGTTAATTTTTGTATAGGGTGTGAGATATGGATCCTCTTTCATTCTTTTGCATATCCAATTCTCTAGGTACCATTTATTGAAGAGACTGTTCTGTCCCAGGTGAATTGACTTGGCTCCTTATCAAAGATCAATTTTCCATAGATGAAAGGGTCTATATCTGAACACTTTATTCAATTCCGTTGGTCAGTATATCTATCTTTATTCCAGGGCCATGCTGTTTTGACCACTGTAGCTTCATAATACGCCTTAAAGTCAGGTAGCGTGAGACCTCCAACTTCATTTTTCTTTCTCATGATACTTTTACCTATTTGGGCACCTTGCTCTTCCAGATAAATTTGGTTATTGGGTTTTCTATTTCTGTAAAGAAAATTTTTGGATTTTAATTGGTAGTGCATTGAAGCTGTAAATCAATTTAGGTAGAATTGACACCTTAACTATATTTGATCTTCCAATCCATGAACACAGTATACAGTTCCATCTGTTTAGGTTTTCTGTGATTTAACAATTTCTTATAGTTTTCTCTGTGTAGGTCTTTAGTCTCTTTAGTTAAATTTATTACTAAATATTTTATTCTTTTGGTTGCAATTGTAAATGGAATTTCACCGTCAGATTGTTCATTCCTACTGTATGGAAACACTACCGATTTTTGAGTGTTGATCTTGTAACCTGCCACTTTGCTGTACTCATTTATTAGCTCTAGTAGTTTTGCTGTGGATTTTTCAGGGTTTTCAACATATATTATTATTTCATCTGCATGCAGTGAGAGTTTTACTTCTTCCTTTCCAATTTTGATTCCTTGTATTTCTTTTTCTTGTCTAATTGCTCTGGCTAGAACTTCCAACACAGTGCTGAATAACAATGATGATAGTGGATATCCTTGTCTTTTTCCTGTTCTTAGGGGCAAAATTTTCAGTTTTTCCCACTTGAGGATGATGTTAGCTGTGGATTTTTCATATATTCCCTTTATCATATTGAGAAATTCCCTTCTATTCCTATCCTTTGAAGTGTTTTCAACAGGAAAGGATGTTGAATTTTGTCAGTTACCTTTTCTGCATCAATTGAAATGATCAGGTGGTTTTTCTGATTTGATTTGTTGATATGGTGTATTACATTAATTGATTTTCTTATGTTGAATCATCCTTTTATCCTGGGATGAATCCATCCTGGTCATGGTGTATAATTCTTTTGATATGCTGCTGAACTCGATTTGCAAGAATTTTGTTGAGGATTTTTGCATCTATATTCATAAGAGTGATTGGTCTGTAGTGTTCTTTTTTTTATAATATCTTTGTCTGGCTTTGGTATGAGGGTGACATTGGCTTTGTAGAATGAGTTAGGTAGCTTTCTCTTCTCTTCAATGTTTTCTAAGAGTTTGAGCAGGATTGATAGTAATTCTTTCTTTAATGTTTGGTAGAATTCACATGTGAAGCCATCTGGTCCTGGACTTTTCTTTTTGGGGAGCTTTTTAATAACTTATTCAGTTTCTTTACTTGTGATTAGTTTGAGGTCGTCTATTACTTCTCAAGTCAATGTTAATTGTTCTTGCCTTTCTAGGAAGTTGTAAGTTTTCTAGGGATATAAATTTCATCTACATTGTTGAGTTTATTAGCATAAAGTTATTCATAGTATCCTCTCATTACTTCCTTTATTTCTGTAGAGTCAGTGGTTATGGCTCCTCTTCCATTTGTGATTTTATTTATTTGCATCCTCACTCATCTTCTTTTTGTCAACCTCGCTAAGGGTCTATTAATCTTATTGATTTTCTCATAGAACTAATTCTGGTTTTGTTGATTTCCTCAATTGTTTTCATGTTCTCAATTTCATTTATTTCTGCTCTGATCTTCGTTATTTCCTTCCTTTTGCTTTCTTTGAAGTTAGTTTGCTGTTCTTTCTCTAGTTCTTCCAAGTGGACAGTTAATTCCTCAATTTTTGCACTTCTTTTTTGATATAGGCATTTAGGGCACTAAATTTCCCCATTAGCACTACCTTTACTGCATCCCATACATTTTGATATGTTGGGTTTTCATTTTCATTTGCTTCACGATATTTACTGATTTCTTTTCTAATTTCTTCCTTGACCCGCTGGTTGTTTAAGAGTGCATTGTTGAGCCTCCATATATTTTGGAATATGTACTCTGCCTATTATTGACTTCCAACTTCATTCCTTTGTGATCTGAGAAGTGTTTTGTATGATTTCGATCTTTTTAAATTTATTGAGACTTGAGTTTTGACCCAGCATAACATCTATCCTTGAGAATGATCCATGAGCACTTGAGAAAAAGGTATATCCTGCTTTTATGGGGTATAATGTTCTATAAATGTCTGTTAAGTCTAGCTCATTTATTATATTATTCAAATTCTCTGTTTCTTTATTGATCCTCTGTCTACATGTTCTGTCAGGTGATGAAAGTGGGGAATTGAAGTCTCCAGCTATTATGGTAGATGTGTCTATTTCTGTTTTCAGTGTTTTCCTTGTGTATTTTGGAACATTCTGGCTCAGTGCATAAATATTTACTATTGTTATGTCTTCTTGTTTAATTGTTCCTTTTATTAATATATAGTGTCCTTCTTTGTCTCTTTAAACTGTTTTACATTTGAAGTATAATTTGTTGGATATTAGTATAGCTGCTTCTGTTCTTTTCTGATTGTTATTTGCATGAAATATCTTTTCCCAACCTTTCATTTTCAACCTATATTTATCCTTGGGTCTAGATGCATTTCCTGTAGCCAGCATATAGACAGGTCCTGTTTTTTAATCCATTCTGCCAGTCTATGTCTTGTGATTGAGGAGCTTAATCCATTAACATTTAGTGTTATTATTGTACGGGCAGTACTTTGTTCTGCCATTTTGCCTTTTGGATTTTATATGTCATATCTAATTTTCCTTCTTTTTATCTGTACTGATAGTCTTCATTTCTACACTCTTCTCCACACCTCTCTCTCCTGTCTTTTCATATCTGTCTTTAGTGCTCCCTTTAGTATTTCTTGCAGAGCTGGTCTCTTGGTCGTAAATTCTCTCAGTGATTTTTTGCCTGAAAATGTTTTAATTTCTCCCTCATCTTTGAAAGACAGTTTTGCTTGAATTCTTGGTTGGCAGTTTTTCTCTTTTAGTAATTTAAATACATAATCCCATAGTCTTCTCATCTCCATGGTTTCTTCTTAGAAATCTATGCATAGTCTTATTGGGCTTCCCTTGTGTGTGATGGATTGCTTTTCTCTTGCTGCTTTCAAGAGTCTCTCTTTCTCTTTGATCTCTGACATTCTGATTAGTAAGTGTCTTGGAGCATGTCTATTTGGATCTATTCTATTTGGGTTATGCTGCACTTCTTGGATCTGTAATTTTAAGTTTTTCATAAGAATTGCAAAATTTTCAGTGATAATTTCCTCCATTATTTTTTCTCCTCCTTTTCCTTCTCTTCTCCTTCTGGGATACTCGCAACCCATATACTCATTCGCTTCAGGTTGTCATTCAATTCTCTGAGTCCCTGCTCATATTTTTCCATTCTTTTTCCTTTATTTTCTTTCGCATCTTTTCAGATGTCCCATGCTCCAGTTCCCTAATCCTATCTTCTGGCATTGTAGGTTTCCACTTTTTTTTCCATGTCTTCCACTTTGCCTTTTATTCCCATAAGTTCTGTGATTTGTTTTTTCAGACTTTTGTTTTCTTCTTTTGTTCATCTTCTGGCATTGTAGGTTTCCACTTTTTTTTCCATGTCTTCCACTTTGCCTTTTATTCCCATAAGTTCTGTGATTTGTTTTTTCAGACTTTTGTTTTCTTCTTTTGTTCATCCCTTTCTTTCTTTATATCCTCCTTTAATTTACTGATTTGAGTTTTGATTAGGCCTTCCATGACTATTCAAGCATTCTGAACTAATTGTTTCAACTCCTGGTTTTCATTTGAATTGTTCATTTGTTCCTTTGACTGGGCCATATCTTTAATTTTCCTAGTATGATTTGTCATTTTTTGCTGGCATCTAGGCATTTAATTACCTTAATTAGTTTATTGTGGGGATTGTTTTCACTTTTCTTACATAGGATTTTCTTGCTGGATGACTTTGTTATCTGTCTGTTCTTTAAAATTCAGTCCAGTTTATTCTGGACCTCTAGCTTAGGTTTTGTTTAACAGATCAGAATTTTTCAGTTCTTGTTTTCTTGTTTCTTGCCCTGCCTGTATGGTGCCTTTTCTCCCCCCTTAGGAGGGTCTCCTTAGGTATTATAGACTGCAGCCTGATTTTTCCATACCAAACTGCCCTCCTGTCAGGAGGAAAGAGTCACTTGTGTCAGGTTTCCCTGAGGGTGAGACCCAGCAGATTGAAAGGCTTTCCCAAGAAGTCTCTGGGCTCTCCGTTTTTCCTGTCCTGCCCAGTATGTGGTGCTTGTCTGCCTGCAGGTCCCACCAGCATAAGGTGATGCAGTATCTTTAACTTCAGCAGACCCTCCCTGCTGGGAGCATGGTTGAGACAGAGGAGATGTTGCAGTCTGGTTTTAATCTCTTCAGTTTTCCAGACCCTGGGGTCTGAATTCCTTGAGGGAGGGATTCCACCTGAGCTGAGCCTCACCCCTCTCCTGGGGAAGGCACAGGCTCCAGACAAACACTCAAACAAGCTTAATTCTGCCTATGCCTGGGCTATTGGAGCCCAAGAAGCCTTGCAGCTGTATCTAAAGGGCAGTCAAGCCATAGAAACACAGCCACCAAAATGAAAGAGAAAAATCTTTTTCAGAGCAGGACTCCCCCACTCCTTGGGTTTGCCAATCAAGGGTTTAAGTTAGTACGTTGCCCTGTGTATTTCCAGGTCCTGTGTGCTCCCTCCTTTCCTTCAGGGCCTAGACCTTTTCAGATCCAAAAACACCTCTGGTTTTTTCTTTTCTTTTTCTGCCCTCTCTGTGCCGGAGCAAAACCCAGTGTCCTACACTTTTACTGGAGATTCAGCTGAGCTGGGGGCCTATTTTTAGTAGTCAGAATTTGTTAATTTACGGTTGGAGTTTGGTTGCACTCAGCCCCTTCTGCTGATAAGCTCTCTTTACTTTCCCCTCTGGGAAGCAGCCTGCAGGGGAGGGGCGCTGGCTACCTTGGCTTGGGGAACTCACGGTTCTGGGTGGGCTCACAGCCAGTCCAGCTGGTCCAGACTGTTGTATGCTGTGTGTCTGGTCACTTATGTGACCCCAGCAGTTGTTCTGCACTGTTCCTGGCTACTTATAAATTATCTGGAGGACAAAGTAAATCCCACACCTCGCTAAGCCATCATCTTGGCCCCCTCTCTGTTTTTCTTTTCCATTCTGTATCTTTTAATTGGTAAATTTAGTTTAACATTCAAATTTAGTACTGAAAAGGTGTTTCTTGAATCCACCATTTTGTCTTTTTGATTTTATATGTCATGTACATATATTCTTTTCCCTCTTTCTCTTTTTATCCTTTAAATTACCCTTACTATACTCTTCAATTCTATGCCCTCTTCTCAGACCTCCCTTTCCTATTTATTTTTTTTCAACTGGCAGAACTTCCTTTAGTATTTCTTGTAGGCCGGTCTCTTGCTGACAAATTCTTTCAAGATTTGTTTGTCTTTGAAAATTATAATCTCTCCCTCAGTTGTGAAGAACATTTGTCTGGGTACAGAATTCTTGGCTGGAAATCTTTCTCTTTCTGGATCTTAAATATATCATACAATTGCCTTCTTGCCTGTATAGTGCCTGTTGAGTAGTATGAACTCAGTCTTTTGTGGATTCCCTTGTATGTAGTAGATTGTTTTTCTCTTGCCACTTTCAGAATTTTCTGCCTCTCTTCAACATTTGACATGCTGATTAGTATGCATCTTGGGGAAGGCCTATTTGGATTTCTTCTGTTTGAAGTTCGTTGGGCTTTTTTGTCTTGTGTATTTATGTCCTTTATAAGGGTTATGAAGGTTTCCCCCATTATAATTTCAACTATTCTTCGTAGCCCTTTACTCCTCTCTTATCCTTCTGGTTCGCCAGTGATTCTTGTATTTGTGTACTTTGTGTTGTCTATCATTTACCAGAAGTCCAATTCAAATTTTTCCTTTTTTTTTTGCCATTTGCTGTTTTGAGTGTCTGAAATCAGTTATCCTGTCCTCTATATCGCTTATTCTTTCTTCTGTTTTTTCAGGTCTGCTGTTGTGTGGCCTCTAGTCTGTTTTTTGTTTTGTCAACAGTCTTTAACATCTGTGATATCTGCTGTTTTCTATTTATTCTTTCAAATTCTTCTTCCTGCTCCTTTACTATCTTCTTGATCTCCTTTATGTCATTAGCCATCCCACTTAATTTATTAAATAGAGTTATATGAACATCTTTGATTAGTTGTTACAAAGCCTGTCTCTTTTGATGTTTTAATTTGGTCGTTAGGCTGGGCTATATTTGCCTGCATTGTGATATGCTTAGTGATCTTCTGTTTTTTGGTTGATTTCCTTCAGTAGCCTAAAGTCTTGAGTTTGCTGGGTAGATGTTTGGCAGGATGAGGGTGCGGGTGGTGCATAGCACTGGGGTGTTGAGTTGCAGCTCAGGTATAGGCGGAGGTTGAGGATGTCATCGTGGTTCTTGTAAACATGGGTCCCCAGCATCCAGGGAGGATGTCGCTGTCCGGGTGCACAGGTCTAGGGGGCATAACCCTGATTTCCACTGGCTGGGCCCTTTGTGCACATGTTCAGAGTTGTGGCAGTAGGTTGACGTTATGCCTCCGTGGATTAGGAGGCGGATGTGACCCAGCTGCACAGGTCAATGCTTTCTCAGAGCTGGGAAGCGCGACTGTGGGGTCATGCACATGTGCAGGCCTAGAAGTGCCATAAAGTGATATTCCTAGTGCTGAAGGACATGACTGGGGGCCTGCACACGCAGGGGTGCAGGAGTGCCGTAAACTGATGGTCTCAGAACTGAGGAGCCAAGTGCATGTGTGGGTCTAGGAATGTAGTAAACTGATGCGCAGACCTTAGTGGGGGCGGAGTGAGGCTGTTGGACACTATGGGCCGGGGAGTGGGTATAACCTGGGTATGGAGGTATGTGCTGTCAGCCTTTATGCGCTGGCCCCACCTCCAGGGAGCAGGGAGGGGGAGGTAGTGCTCACAAGGGGTGCAGAAAGATGTGTTGGGCTGCACTTGGGGTTGGGTTGTGGGGCAAGTACATGTGCTGTGGGCTGGTGTGACGGGGTTGCTTGGAGCGCAGGGAGTGGGGTCAGGTGATGAGGTTCAGATGTGTGGGGTGTGGGGTGAGTCACAGGTGGTGCAGAAGACTAAGGTCAGTTACACTCTGGAATCACCATCTCAGTTGCCCTGCCATCACCTCTCTAACTTTTCCTTGGAGCAGCACTGAACTCAACCTACCCTATTCGGCCATCTTCCTGGAACTCCCTAGTGCTTTCTTATAGAAAACATTTCAGGACTGATTCAACAATGTTTCTCAGCCCTGGAAGTTAAAGACATTAGAAGCCTTATCTTTTTTATTAAATGAAAGATTATGCAAGAATTCTGCCATTTCAAATCTAAAGTGGAACTGAGTTAAATTGGGGTTTATTTAGCCCTTGTTTCAAATTGATTAATTAGTTAGTCAGGTGCTCTTTGTATTTCCACTTTCTTGCCAGCTCAGAATAAGTCCTTTTACAGCATGCTATCTGTTCACAACATCCACAGAGAGGTCCTCCTCTTTGCAAGTGTCCTGACTTATGTGTATCCTTTCTGTCATGGTTGAGCAAAAACTTTACATTTTCCCTTTACAAAGGAGAGAACTATAATTCCACTGTGTTGGGAAGCCCTTGCAATAGTTCAGGTGAAACAGGATAGTTGTTTAGATGAGTGGAATTAGAAAGAAGTGAACTAGATTGGAGAGATATGGACTCTAGAGTAGGAATATACAATGAGAAATCCTGTTAGAATCAAGCAACAGAGTTCTAATATCTACACTAGTTATGGACTTACTCAAATATGAAAATAGCCCGAGATAAGTAGTGAAGCTCTTAGAAGAGGATATATAAATAGTAAAAATAGGAGGAAATATTCTAAATTACTAGTAATTGGATAACGAAGTATCATTTCAAAGTATTAGTTTTGCTTCTCAAAAGTGTTTTTAAAGCTAAAACTCACTAATGAGCAGTCTCTTGGGAAATCATTTGCACAAATTTTTATCAAATCCAAATGTAATTTATAATGAAGTAGGTAGTTTCTCTCTGCTAGGAAAGCATTAGTCTCCCTGCAGGTGGAATGCTGAAGATGGGCACCAATTCCTGGTGGTCCTGTCAGTTGGCTATTTTCTCAATCTTGTCCAAATCATCCATTCCACTCTTTCTATCTTCTTGTTAAAATGCTCCTGGATTCTGTTTAGAATGTTCATGCTGTGCTTGCTGTTGACCTTGTTTACTGTCAGGCCCCTCTTGCCAATGCAGCCAGTGTACCCAACATAATGTAGGTAGGTCTCATTGTTTGGGTTCCCAACCTTGTTTGTGGAAGGATCAAAGTTGATGATGACAGACACTTGTTCAGTATCAGTACTATAGTCCTATGTGTTGGTGGTTACCAGAACCATCCCTTTGCCCTCTCAGAAGTGCTCAATCATAGCACCTCTCTGCTCCACTTTCATTTCACCACTCAGCAGAGCCACCCGGTGGCCTTTTAAGAGTTCTGCCAGCCAATTAACTGTTTTGCGTATGTGGCAAAATTTCATGGCTTGAGCAATGGGGATGGCCTCAGAGGTTACACAAGGTCTGGAACTTTTTCTATTATTGCAAGAATGTAAAACTACTTGATGATATTCAAGGTCTCTTTCTCATGCTTCAGTTTAATAATGTCTGGGTCCGGGACCATTTTCTGGGCAAATTTCCACACAAAGTCTTCAATGGTAACAGAAAAGCAACATCTGGCAGTTTCTGGACAGCATCCTCTTGTTGTGGATGCTCCGTTCTTGGCCCTGGGTAACTATCATCATGTCGGCCTCATCCAGAACACTTTAATCTTCTTGGCCTTGATGAACTTGAGCTTTTATCACCAGTCCAGGACAGTGCCAAAGGTGCCATTGACAATCTGCTTAGTTATCCTGTGACTTTTTTCCAATTTATTGCCTCCAACAGCATAAGCTGTCTTCAGTTCAGGGTAAAATTTGCTCATCTGCTCTGTCATTTTCCCCATATGTTGGGAAGAGGCACAAACACTGTATCTGTTTTACAGATTCTATTTGGCCAACACAAAGGCAGCTGTTTTACTGGACTGAGACTGGGCAATAAGGTTCTGTGGGAGTTCAGCAATCATTAAAAGCAATGCATTCTCTTTTATCTGTGATAGGTTGTCGAAGTCTTTGGCATAGGTTCCCTGAAGAATCTGTGGTTTCAATAGAAGCTCTTCAAAAGACTTTGACTGAGTAGAGAGGAGAATTTGGATCCTGCTACAGGAGTTCCACTTGGTTTTATCATCAGCAAGATTGCTTTTGATCTGCCACTCTCTTCTCTTTCTCTTCTTCTTCTGTCTTCTCTGCATTAGCATTGCTTTTGACAACAGTACCACTGGCATCTGATTTGATTTTCTCTTCCTTCAGATGCAAGTAGTTTAGGTCACCCACAGGCACAGTAAACACAAATTGCCCAAAGCACAGCCTCAGATGTAACCAGGAGCCCCAGCCGTTGTTATTCAGCATGGTGGCCTGCCCTAGCTAAGACCCTAGTAGACTTTGATTTGATACTAATCTTTTGGCAATAAACACATGGAACTTTAAGTGTGATCATACACTTTGATCTAATATACTCACTTTTGGGAATTTACCTAAGGAAATAATTGAAAAGAGTAAAATTTTTTTGCCCATAAACAAAGATCTTAGACTCTGATTCCTCTTATGCATATGATACTGATGAGTAAAGGAAAGAAATGAAAGCATCTTAGAAGTACAACAGCTTTTTGTAAGCAGTCCTTTATTGATGAGGATCTGTCAGGCCTTTGAAAGTCAGTGTGGAAAAAAGGTTATGGACTTCTGATATATAAACATAGAAAAGCAATGTAAATATATATTCATTCAAGAAATAATCCTTGAGGATCTACTTTGTGTTAATCAGTGAAAATACAATAAAAATAACGAATGATGACTTCTCTTTCAAGGAGTTCAGTTATCTAGTGGCAGACATGAAGATATAATCACAGTGTAGAGTGGTTAAGGCAATAAAACATTAAAAGGTACAATGATAAATATGCCAGAATTAACTATTTGGAAAAGGAAGATTTTGGTAACTTGAAAGATGTAGTTTTCTAGACAGGCAAGACAAAAAGAAGGTCATGTTAGGAATAAACAATAGTAATCCCTATAACTGGTGATGAGAGAAGATGGTTTTATGTTATAAAGCATGTTTTTTTGTATCTGAAGTCTTCTGAATGCTAGTTAGTTCAACACTTTTTTAAGCAGAAAAACACAACACATGAAGAAATAAAGGTCTCTGATAAAGATAATGACATGGGCAAATATAAATACTCATACTATTGTTTTTTTTATTTGTAATTCCTCTTTTATTCCCTATGGGATCTAAAAGGTAAATGCATAAAATGTTATGATAAATCAATGATTTTGGATTCAAAGCTTAGTTATGTAATTTCTGACAAGAGCTACATAAAGGTTGGGGAAAGAAAAGGTATAGGAATATAGTGTATGTATGATCTTGAAGGTAAGTTGGTGTCAGAACAAGTGAGATTGTTATAGACTTAAGATGTCAAATTTAAACCCCATTGTAATTGTTATAGATTTAGGCTGTTAAATTTAAACCCCATTGTAACCACAAAGCAAATGTCTCAGAAAATGCAAACTCATAAAGACACAAAGTAGAATACAGATATAATGGATGGGGGGGGGAACTGCAACATTGTGAATGATTAATCCCACTGAATGGTTGCGTGGGAAGGGTTGAGATGGGAAAAACAATACCTTGTGAGTTTGTATGTTGGATATTAAGTGGGTTTTTTTCTCACTATAAATTTTATATTAGAAGTAAAAAGCCAGTTAGAGGTGAAGACATTGGAAGTTTGTCTATATATTCATGTAATAAGTTATTTCTTTGACTAAAGCATAGAGAACAAGTTCAGTTTTTAAAATATTTTAGCAAATATCTGTGTACTTAAGATTTAGAATTATTTTAAACTTGGAAGCATTTCACTGTACTACATTCAGGATAGTTTCTTGGGCATGTTTTTGAAACTTTTTTAAAAATACATTTTAATTGCTTAGATTTCAGCATCTTCTTCAACAAATGAATGCTTATCAGTTAAAGGAAGAATTTATTCCATATTGAAGCAGATAGGAAGTGGAGGTTCAAGTAAGGTAAGTATTTTAAATACTTAAGAAATGAGCAAAAATACTCCAAACTCTCCTTTCTTTGTCTTTTTATTGCTTTGAAGCTTTTCTTTCTTAACTTTCAGGGATCCATGCTGCCTTTTAAGTAAATGACTTCCTCAACCCCTGCTCCCCACAATTAACACATTCTTTTTAGGCCTACCTCTTAGTCTCATTCCCCTGTCCTCTAGGGTTCTGTGCTTCTAAATTTCTTCTCTAATAACTTTAGTATTAACTTGGTGTAGCAAATGACAGTTTTGTTTTACAAAAAAATCTTAGAAAGATTTTAGAAAAAAATTAGTCAGACTATAATGTAAATAACTAATATCCTTAGTATGGTGTAATAAGGGTTTTGACTACTAGATTTTGTTTTATTTTGCTTTTCATTTCAAAAGCAGAATTTAGTAACATGAGTTTTTGAAATTGGAATAGTTGACTTTCTATATTTATCTGAATTTTAATTTTATATGATTCTAATTCTCTTTGGATGAAGGCATCTGAAAAGGGGTGTCTAACCTTACCATCTTCACTTCTTCTCGTTCTATTCTGTTAAATCCACTCCAGTCTGATTTTTGTCTTTATCACTTACCAAAATGACAGTTGTCAAGAACACCAATGACCTCCTTATTGTTGCCAAACCCAATTATTTGCTTTTTTTTTTGTTACTTAGCAGTATTTGGGATAGTTGATTATTTCTTTCTCGTTGAAACTTTTTTTTTTCAACTTGGTCTTTCTTAGTTTTTCTGCTCTCAAACTGGCCACTCATTTTCAGCCTTTCTCATGTTCCTGATCTCAATGGTGGAATGCTTCAGGTGACCTTTTTACTTCTTTCCCTAAACCCACTCAATCACTTGGTGTTCTCATCCAATCTCATGGTTTGTGTATGTATCTGCTGACAATTCCCAAACTTATATTTCCATCTCAGGCCTCTCCTTTGAATTCTAGTCTTATTTATATAGCTATCCAGCATCTCTTTTTGGGTGTCTCCTAGACATTAAAAACTTAATATGTTCCAAACACAGCTCTGTTCTACCCATGGTCTTTCCCATTTCAGTAAATGATAACATTTGCTCCTCCATTTGCTATTCCAGAATTCTTGGCATCATCATTGAGTCCTCGTACTCTCACACATACATCCAGCCAATCAGCAAAGTATATGTAAAATCTATTTCTTACCTCTCTGACTGTCATCACTTTGGTCCAAGCCCTATCACCATTTTATGTGTATTATTGTAGTAGCCTCCTAACTAGTCTCATTTATTCAATCTTTGTTCCCTAGTCTATTTTAATACAACAGCTGTTTTTTCTCTATTTATCCTCAGGTCGTTACTCAAGCATGCTCTCAATCAGGACTTCCTTGACTCTTTAAAATCGCTGCTCCCACTTCCCAATCCCTGGTGTTCTCCATTCCTCTTTCCTGCTTTATTTATTTATTTTTTTATGTAGTTCAACTTCTAACATGCTGTGAAGTTAGGGGTGTTTGTCTAATTTGCCCGATGATGTTAGCCCTGGTATCTAGAACAGTGCCTTGAACATAAATAGACACTGAGATTTTTGTTGAATGAATGAATGACTCTCTTTAGCCATTCTGGTACTGCAAGTTGTTAAGGTAATATGCAAACAAAGCCTATTTGGCTCATTTTAAGTATTATAATTTTCTAAGGCAGCTAACAATTCAACTTACTTAAGGCTATCTTAAGTAAGTATTAAAATAAGATATGTTTATAACCCCCTTTAGCAAGTGCTCAATAAATAGTACATTATTTTCTTTATACATATCCTTTGTTCCTTCCCTTGCCTCAAATTTCAGGCATAGGAGTATAAAATGGACAACAGAATTGATTTTTCATCAACCTATTTGAATTATCTAATGTAATTGTTTTAGTAGAAATTCTTTAGTTAAGTATTTATTACTTTTTAGTTGTTTGGCTGTATTTTAATAGTAACAAAAAGAGGTATTTAGTTTAGTGCATGTTTTCAAAGAATATAGAATAGTCTTAACAGTGCCATATACTAAACATTTTTTCCTTGGAATATAATAATGATGTAAGTTTACTTAAATCAAGGGCCAAGTAATAAAGCCATGGCTTATCTACATTTTGTTAGTGTAGTTCAATTATTCTTAGTCAATTTAATTATTATGTAGAGTTGAAAAAATCAACATACCTCACAGGAAAGTGGGTAGTATGCTTTATAAAACTAACAATATTCTAGAATTTAGGCAGTGACTAATTTATATTGCATTAAGAGCATTTAAAAACTTCAAGGGGCTAATAGAAATAGTCAAGACACTAGCCTTTCTAGTTCTGCTTGCACTAGCTTTCCATGAAATGAGAAATCATAACTTCTAACAATATTTCTATAAATTGATAGAAATCCAGCTCATAGATTATTTCAAGAGTTTTACCAGAGTAGAAACGTGAACGCAAAAAGTTAATTTAAAAGATTTCATTTGCTCAAAAATTTTGAGATCTTATTATATAAATAGTTCTGATATACTGCAAATCTTAGTTCTGACATTCCTGACAATGTTAGCATATTTTAAAATGTCCTCTTTATTCTGTCCTGATTGTCTTTAATGATGGTAGCTAACATTTACTATACTCCAAACATACTGCAGACCACTCTGTGGCTATCATCACAGTCATCTTCTCTGCCTTGTGCAGTAGGTACTAAACACCATTTTAACATCTGAGAGGTTATGGATCTTGTCCTAAGATAGATTGCTGGGAGGGATGGAGCTGGAACGCAAATGCAGGTATTTCCTTCTAAGTCTTTTCTATATATGTGTTTTATAAGCTGCAATTAGAGTTTTGAATGCTATATGTTATATGAGTATTTTCTATAATTTCTAAAGTTTAGAAATTTTATTTCTTTTAAAGGTGTTCCATTATATGAATATAACACCCCATGCCTTTTAAAACAGAGCATGCAAATATCGCCATCAGATTCAGGGTAATCATAGACATCAGTATTCCATCACAGAACAATAGATGCTGTCAATTCAATGAGATTTGTAGAGCCATTTTCCTTGTTATTTTCTGCTGCCCCTTACACTATTACTATTTTATGTCCCACCACTTTCTAATTTGCTATATGTGCAAATAAACCAGTAATATCTTATTAGAGTTTTTTATTTAAAATTAAAAAGTAACTAAGTTGTTCTGGAGAGGCAGTGGTAGTGAATGAACTTCATATGTATGTACTTTGACTCTTTTCTTATTTATTTCCTATTTATTTGCTGGGTAGTCAAGGTTAAATGACTTCTAAATAAATGATGTGTTAGCTCAGTGTGTCAAACAGGATGAATGAATATAATATTTCATCCTTATACTGCATTTTCTATTTGAGTTCTTGAGTTTTAGAATTACTATCTTGATTATTTGTTTGCCGAAAGTTAGACATATCAGCTGTGTTTAGAAGTTGACTCTCATAGCAAGAGCAACTTGACCTTGACCTCAGAGGTACTGAAACTATACATGTAGGAACATTTTGCTCCTGGCTACTTAACTTTGAAAATTGGACCTAATCAACATTTTACAATAAATATACTGATAGCTTCTAATGATTGCATCTTTTTAAATATTTTCTACCACATGAAGGAAATTCTCAGTGCTGGACGCAGCAGAAAAAAATACCATCTTTGAAATAAATTGTTTTCCTTAGCATTTTTTTTCCAGAACAATTTTATTGACACATCATACAATCTAGTCAAGGTATACAATCAATGGCTCTCAGTATAATCAAAGAACTGTCCTTACATCATCACAATTTTATGACATTTTCATAACTCCAAAAAAAAAGTGCACCTTATACCCTATTATTTTTTTAAACATCTTTTTTTTTTTTTGCATAGGCAGGCACTGGGAATCGAACCCAGGTCTCTAGCATGGCAGATGAGAACTCTGCCTGCTGAGCCACAGTGGCCCACCCTGTACCCTATTATTGAAACTTAGCTTCAGAGAAGTACCTTTGTTACAATTGAGGGAAGACCATTAATATATTACTGTTAACCACAGTTCATAGTTTGCATTAAGAACATTTTTTCCCATATACTACCCTATTAACACCTTGTAGCTATAACCTACATTTGTTCTAATTCATAGAAGAATATTCTTATATTTATACTATTAACCACCTTCATCATCCACAGCAGGGTTCACTATGTTATACAGTCCCTTGATTTATCCTCTAGCTTTCTTTGTAGTGATAAACATGATGCTAAGCTACCCTTTTGAACTACCGTCTTAGAATTCAGTGCTTTCTACACACATGAAAATGTGCTACAGTCATTCTATCCCTTTCCAAACATTTTCAATCAACCTTACTAAAAATTCTGCACAAATTAAACATGAATTCTCCATTCTCTATCCTCATTCTGTCTTCTGGAAACTTATTATGCTATATATAATAATTACACGAGTTTGCTCAATGTTCATATTTGTGAGATCATCCCATGTTTGTCCTATTGTGTCTGGCTTATTTTGCTTAACATAAAGTCTTCCAGGTTCATCCATGTGATTGTATGCATGAAGACTTCATTCCTTACAGCTAAATAATATTCCATTATATGCATATGCCACATTTTGTTTATCCATTGTTTGATGGACACTCGGATTGCTTCCATCTTTTGGTAATTGTGAATAATGCTGCCTTACACAGAAGCTGTACCATTTTACATTCCCACCAACAGTGAATAACTTTCTATTTCTCCACATCCTCCCCAATACTTATAGTTTTCTGTTTTTTTTTTTTTAATAGTGGCCATTGTAGTAAGTGTGAAATAACTGATTGTGATTTTGATTTGCATTTCTCTGATAGCAGTGATGTTGAGCATCTTTTCATGTGCTTTTTAGCTATTTGTCTTTTGTCTTTGGAAAACTGTTTATTCATGCCTTTTACCCAATTTTTACTTGGGTTCTTTATCTTTTTATTGTTGAGTTGTAGGATTTCTTTATATATTTTGTATGTTAAACCCTAATCAGATATATGGTTTTCAAATATTTTCTCCCATTGAGTAAACTGCTTTTTCACTTCCTTGACAAAGTTCTTTGAAGCACAAAGTCTTCTATTTTGAGGAGGTCCCGCTTATCTATTTTATCTTTCATTGCTTGTGCTTCTAGACCTTACTAAGAAACCACCACCTACCACAAGATCTTGAAGATGCTTCCCTACGTTTTCTTCTAGGAGTTTTTGTGGTCCTGGCTCTTCTATTTAGGTCTTTGATCCATTTTGGGTTAATTTTTGTGTAAGGTATGCGATAAGGGTCCTCGTTCGTTCTTTTAGATATGGAAATCCAGGTTTCAGCACGATTTGTTAAAGAAATCCTGTTCTGTCTCGGTTGATTGGATTTGGGACCCTTGTCAAAAGTCAACTGACCATAGAAGTTATTCTTTCTATCTTCCTGTATTCTGGAGCAGGTAGAAGGAAAAATATGATGTGATGGTATGGTAGCCCATGTCAAACTCTGGGATCTGTCCTGTACTTGTTGAAGAGTGCTTTGAAAACTATTGCTTACTTTCTTTCTTTACTCTGTATATTTGCTATATTATACAATAAAAAAAGTTAAAAAAAAAAAAAAAGTCAATTGACCATAGAAATGAGGGTCTAATTCTGAACTCACAATTTGATTTGATTGATTAATATGTCTGTCTTTATGCTAGTACTGTGCTGCATTTTTTGTTGTTGTTTTTGTTTGTTTTCGGCTTAACAGTAGAAATTTATCATCTCACAGTGTTGGAGGCTAGAATTTCAAGATCCAAGTGTCAAATTTCTCTCCAAAGTCTGTAGCATTCTGGCATTGGCCCACCACAATTCTTGGTGTCCCTTGACTTGTTTCTCTGCCTCCTATCACATACTGATCTCTCTCTCCCATGTGACTTTAGACTGCTGCCTGTCAGCATAATACCATGCTGTTTTGACTAGTGTAGTTTTGTAATATTCTTTAAAGTTAGGAAGTGTGAGTCCTCCAACTTCATTCTTGCTCTTCAAGATGTTTTGACTATTTGAGGCCCCTTACCCTTCCAAACAAATTTGATAATTGGCTTTTCCATTTCTGCAAAGTAGGCTATTGGAATATTGATGGTGACTGCATTGCACCTGTAAATCATTTTAGATAGAATTGACATTTTAACAATATTTAGTCTTCCAATCCATGAACATGAAATGTCCATCCATTTATTTAGGTCTTTTTTATTTCTTTTAGCAATGTTTTGTAGTTTTCTGAATATAAGTCCTTTCCATCCTTGGTTAAATTTATTCCAAAATATTTTATTCCTTTAATTGAATTATTGAAAATGTAAATTACTATGTAAGTAGATTTTTTTCTTGACTTCCTCCTCAGATAGCTCATTACT
Source organism: Tamandua tetradactyla (assembly GCF_023851605.1). Taxonomy (NCBI): domain Eukaryota; kingdom Metazoa; phylum Chordata; class Mammalia; order Pilosa; family Myrmecophagidae; genus Tamandua; species Tamandua tetradactyla. The sequence continues at coordinate 136,556,423 of NC_135331.1, forward strand.
AGTATATGGGAATACTACTGATTTTTGCATGTTAATCTATTCCTGCCACTTTCCTGAACTTGTTTATTAGCTCTAGTAGCTTTGTTCTAGATTTTTCAGGATTTCCTAAACATAGGATCATGTTGTCTGCAAATAGTGAAGGTTTGACTTCGTCCTCTCTGATTTAGATGTGTTTTATTTCTTTTTCTCATCAAATTGCTCTGGTTAGAACTTCTAGCACAATGTTGAATAGCAGTAGTGACAATGGGCATCCTTGTCTTGTTCCCTGTCTTAGAGGGAACGTTTCAGTGTTTCAAAATTGAGTATGATGTTGGCTGTGGATTTTTCATAAATGGCCTTTATCATGTTGAAGAAGCTTTCTTCTATTCCTACCTTTCAAAGTGTTTTTATTAACAAAGGATGCTAGATTTTGTCAAATGCTTTTTCTGCATTGAGTGAGATGGTAATATGTGTTTTCTCCTTCAATTTGTAAATGTGGTGTATTACCATGATGATTTTTTTGTGTTGAATCAGCTTTGTATACTTGGAATAAAACCCACTTGATCATGGTATATACTTCTTTTAATGTGCTGTTGGTTTCAATTTCTAAGTATTTTTGAGAATTTTTGCATCTATATTCATAAGAGAAATTGTTCTCTAACTTTTCCTGTCTTACATTATTTTATCTGGCTTTGGAATTAGAGTGATGTTGGCTTCGTAAGATGGGTTAGGTAGTGTTCCCACCTCTTCAATTCTTTGGCAGAGTTTGAGCAGGGTTTGTATTAATTCTTTTTGTAATGTTTGGTAGAATTCACCTGTGAAGCCGTTTGGTCCTGGGTTTTTCTTTGTGGAAAATTTTTGATGATGATTCAATCTCTTTACTTGTAATTAGTCTGTTGAGTTCTTTTATTTCTTCTAGAGTTAGTGCATTTCTAGGAATTTGTCCATTTCACCAAGGTTATCTGATTTGTTGACATTGGGTTTTTCATTCTGTCCGCTCATGTCTGTAGGGTCAGTAGTAGTGTCCCACTTCTCATTTCTGATTTTAATTCTCTGCATCTACTCTCTTTTTGTCTTTGTCAGTCTAGCTAATTTGTCAATTTTATTAATTGTCTCAACGACCAACTTTGGTTTTATTGATTCTATTGGTTTTTTATTATCCATTTCATTTATTTCCACCCTACTCTTTGTTATTTCCTTCCTTCTACTCGCTTTGGGATTAATTTGTTGTTCGTTCTATATTCCTCCAGGTATTCGGTTGCATCTTTGATTATAGCTCTTTTTTTCCTTTTTAGTGTAGACGTTTAGGGCTATAAATTTCCCTCTGCACTGCCTTCACTGTTTACCCTAAATTTTGATATGTTGTATTCTTGTTTTCATTTGTCTCAAGATACTTAGTCATTTCTCTTGCAATTTCTTCTTTGACCCACTGATCATTTAACAGTGTATTGTGTAACCTCCATATATTTGTGAATTTTCTGGACTTCTGTCTGTTAATGATTTACAGCTTCATTACATTGTGATCAGAGAAAGTGCTTTGTATAATTTCAATCTTAAAATTTATTATAACCTGCTTTGTGACCTGTGCTGGTTTGAAAGGATGTATGTCCTATAGAAAAGCCATGTTTTGATCAAAATCCCATTTCATAAAGGTAGAATAATCCCTATTCAATACTGTTTGTTTGAAACTGTAATCAGACCGTCTCTCTGGGTGATGTGATTTAATCAAGAGTGGTTGTTAAGCTGGATTAGATGATGACATGTCTTCACCCATTTGGGTGTGTCTTGAGAAGTTTCTGGAAGCCTATAAAAGAGGAAACATTTTGAAGAATGAAGGAGATTCAGAGAGAGCAGAGAATGCTGCAGTACCATGAAGCAGAGAGTCCATCAGCCAGCACTTTGGAGATGAAGAAGGAAAACGCCTCCCAGGGAGCTTCATGAAACAGGAAGCCAGGAGAAGTAGCTAGCAGATGACGTCGTGTTTGCCATGTGCCCTTCCAGATGAGAGAGGAACCCTGACCGTGTTCACCATGTCCCTTTCCAGATGAGAGAGAAACTCTGACTGTGTTTGCCATGTGCCCTTCCACTTGAGAGAGAAACCCTGAACTTCATTTGCCTTCCTGAACCAAGGTATCTTTCCCTGGATGCCTTTGATTGGACATTTCTATAGACTTGTTTTGATTGGGACATTTTCTCGGCCTTAGAACTATAGACTAGCAACTCACTGAATTCCCCTTTTTAAAGGCCATTCTGCTTCTGGTATATTGCATTCCAGCAGCAAACAAACTAGAACATGACCCAACATGTGATTTATCCTGAAGAATGATCCATGAGCACTTGAGAGGAATGTATATCCTGCTGTTTTGGGGTGCAGTGTTCTGTACATGTCTGGTAGATCTCGTTCATTTATCATATTATTTAGGTTCTCTGTTTCTTTATTGATCCTATGTCTAGATGTTCTGTCTATTGATGAGAGTGGTGTATTGAAGTCTCCAACTATTATTGTAGAGATATCTATTACTCCCTTTAGTTTTGCCAGTGTTTACCTCTTGTACCTGGGGCACCTTGGTTAGACACATTGATATTAATGACTGTTATTTCTTCTTGATGAATTGTACCATTTATTAATATATAATATCCTTCTTTGTTATAGCATTTTTGTATTTAAAATTTATTTTGTCCTATATTAGTATGCTATCCCATCTCTTTTTTGGCTATTGCTTGTGTAGAGTATCTTTTCCAGCCTTTTACTTTCAGCCTGTTTGCATCTTTGGGTCTCTTCTTACAGCACGTATAGATGGATAATATTTTTTATCCTATCAGTGTTTAATCCGTTAACATTCAGTGTTATTACTGTAAAGGCAATATTTAAACATTTTATCCTTTGGCTTTTACATGTCATATCTTATTTTTGTCTCTCTTTTTATCCTTTTACTTACCCTTACTGACAGCATTCATTTCTATATTGTCCTCCATGCCTCTCTCTTCTTCTTTTCTTTTCACCCTGTAGAAATCCTTTTAGTATGTCTTGTAAGGCAGGTCTCTTGTCAATGAACTCTCTCAGCTTCTGTTTATCTGCTGATATTTTAAACTGTACCACATTTTTGAAAGACAGTTTTACCAGATAAATAATCATTGGCTGGCAATTTTTCTCTTTCAGTACCTTAAATATATCATACCACTGCCTTCTCACTGCCATGGTTTCTGTGGAGAAATTGGAACTTAGTCTTTTTTGGCATCTCTTGTATGTGATGAATCGCTTTTCCCTTGCTGCTTTCAGAATTCTCTCTTTATCTTTGGTATTTGACAGTGTGATGAGTATGTTTCTTGCAGTGAGTCTATTTGGATTTATTCTGTTTGGAGTACATTGCACTTTTTGGATATGCATATTTATGTGTTTCATAAGAGTTGGGAAATTTTCAGTCATTGTTTCCTCAAATAGTCTTTCTGCCCCCTTCCCCTTCTCTTCTCCTTTTGGGACACCCATGATGTATATGTTTATGTGCTTCCTCTTGTCAATATCTCCCTGAGAACCTGCATGAATTTTTCCATTCTTTACTTTGTTTTCTTTTGTCTATTTGTATTCAGATGCTTTGTCATCTAGCTCACTGATCCTTTCTTCTACCTCTTCAAATCTTCTGCTGTATGCCTCTAGTCTTCTTTTAATTTCATCTATTTTGCTTTTCATTCCCATAAGAAATTTTTCTTTACACATTTTTACTTTTCTCTTCTGCTCACGAAGTGTTTTCTTAATATTTTTTATTTCTTTAGCCATCTCCTTGAATTGATTTAGGAGATTTTTCTGAACATCTTTGATTAGTTATTCTAAATTCTGTATCCCTCTTTTTATTTATTCCTTTGGCTGGGCCACATCGTCCTGTATCTTAGTGTGGCTTGTAATTTTTCACTGATATCTGGGCATCTGATTATCTTAATGGATTTATTCTAAAGATTGGTTTCTCTCTCTTGCGTAGAATTTTGTTGTTAATTGGATTTGTATAAGGCTCTTCTTTGACAATTGGTTCATCATTATTTCCCAGCTAAAACAAGGCCAGGTATCCACATAGGGGGCACAGACCAGATCTAAAAGCCCCTGTGGAGAGGATTCTAAAAGATTCCAAAAAGCGTTTGTTTTTTTTTTTGCCTTTCACTTCCCAAGGTTGCACTTTCCTGGCCTGCCCAGCTGAGGGTACCCTCTGCCAAACTTACTTTTTGACGTTTCCCTAAAAGTATGCTTTCCTGACCTGCCCAGCAGATGGTGCTTTTTGATAATCTCTTCCCCTCAGCACTACCAAGGCAAGTTATTTTTGGCCTGGTATCTTCAAAATAATGGTGCAGCAGTACCTAACCAGATAAGGCCAGAGCAGTGGGATTCAAGGACTAAATCTGCTGGCCAATAACTGGATCAGTATTGGGTTGTGTCCTCTTCCATTCTTGGGTAGAGTGCCCATGGCCTTCCTACTCTGCAGCAGCCCACTAAATAGGACCATCCAATACTGCTTGCCTTAAGGGTAGGAGATGGTTACCAGGAACTATGGACAGAATTACTCTTAGTCTCTAACCATGTTCCTCATTCTCTTCATCCTTTATTTCCCTGGATGTTTGGATATTTGCACAGAACTGCCCTTGTCTCTGGAGCTCCAGACAGTTGATTTGGGCAGTTTCTTCCTGTCTGCATGTTGACTTGGGGAGAAGAGTGGGCTCTGCAGCTTCCACCCTGTTTCTCCGTTTTCCTAAAAGTGTCCACTTTCCAAAATGTCTTTCTTAACATTTTAAAATCTTTTTCTTTGGGTTATTTCTTTGATTAAGATGTCTCACAGAGTGTTATGAACGTTTGTGAACTCTAAATTACTTTTCTTATACGTTGATATAGAAACTTTTAATGTTTGCATCTTAAGGTTATCAAATACCCATTGTCATAGTGTTTGAGAAAGGCTTTTACTCTCCTATCCTGATTATTTTTTTTTCCTTCTAGACTCAGAATAGCCTAGAAAGTTATTTTTCATTTCAGTATTTCTTTCAGAATTTTGACAGCCTAAAATCCTAATAAATTTGAAAGTATTATGGTAATATATAGTGAATTCTAAACTTTTTATTTCGTTCTTTTTTTTATTAATTAAAAAAAATTAACAAACAAAACATTTAGAAATCATTCCATTCTACATATACAATCAGTAATTCCCAACATCATCACATAGTTGCATATTCATCATTTCTTAGTACATTTGCATTGATTTAGAAAAAGAAAGAAAAAGACAATGGAAAAAGAAATAAAATGATAATAGAGAAAAAAAAAACTATACGTACCATACCCTTACCCCTCGCTTTCATTTACCACTATTTCAAACTGAATTTATTTTAACATTTGTTCCCCCTGTTATTTATTTTTATTCCATATGTTCTACTCTTCTGTTGATACAGTAGCTAAAAGGAGCATCAGACACAAGGTTTTCACATTCACAGAGTCTCATTGTGAAAGCTATATCATTGTTCAATCATCATCAAGAAACATGGCCACTGGAGCACAGCACTACATTTTCAGGCAGTTCCCTCCAACCTCTCCACTACATCTTGAACAACAAGGTGATATCTACTTAATGCACAAGAATAACCTCCAGGATAACCCCTCGACTCTGTATGGAATCTCTCAGCCACTGACACTTTGCCTCATTTTACTCTTCCCCCTTCCGGTCGAGAAGGTTCTCTCAGTCTCTTGATGTTAATTCTCAGCTCATTCTAGGATTTTTCTCAGTCCTCTGATGCTGAGTCTCAGCTCATTCCAGGATCTTTGTCCCACATTGCCAGGAAGGTCCACACCCCTGGGAGTCATGTCCCACGCAGAGAGGAGGGGGGTGGTGAGACTGCTCATCACATTGGCTGGAGAGAGAGGCCACATCTGAGCAACAAAAGAGGCTCTCTTGGGGGTGACTCCTAGGCCCAAATCCTAAGTAGACTTGACCTATCCTTTGTGGGGTTAAGCTCCACGTGAACAAACCCCAAGACTGGGGACTCAGCCTCCAGCCTCGGTCATCCACACTGCTTGTGAGAATATCAAGAATTCAACTTGGGGAAGTTGAATTTCTCCCCATTCTCACCATTCCCCGAAGGGGGCCTGCAACTACCTTTCCAGTCACTGTCAAATCATTCTGGGATTCATCGGGGGATCACTCTGGACAAACCAACAAAATCTCATGTGCTACCTGTTCTTTTATATAGGTATTTCAGGTGTTGAATGAAAAGAAACAGATACATGCTATTAAGTATGTGAACTTAGAAGAAGCAGATAATCAAACTATTGATAGTTACCGGAATGAAATAGCTTATTTGAATAAACTACAACAACACAGTGATAAGATCATCCGACTTTATGATTAGTAAGAATTTTACAAGATATTTTTTTAAAGAAACATTTATTTTTGCTATAATTCTTCAAATAAATACTTAGTAAATTTTAATATATGCTAATCATTTATTGTTCTACTGCCTCGGCTTGTTTTTAATTACAGTGAAATTACAGACCAGTATATCTACATGGTAATGGAGTGTGGAAATATTGATCTTAATAGTTGGCTTAGAAAGAAAAAATCTGTCAATCCTTGGGAACGCAAGAGTTACTGGAAAAATATGTTGGAAGCAGTTCACACAATTCATCAACATGGTATTTTAAAATCTCTTCATATGTGTAAAGTTGAAATATTCATTAGGTCTTCTTAGAGAAATATGCCCATCATTTTAAGGTATTGCTTATTGACAGCTTTGGACTAGATAGACTAAATAATTGAAAGCTTAATTTAAAATGAAGGAAAAAAACTAGTTCTTAAAACCCTGTAATCCATAGTGTATCCTTCTCAGTATCAAGGTATCCTTCTCACTATTAATGTAGTCCATAATCCTTATTGTCAAGTACCTGGATTATAGCAAATCTGAAACTTTGAGGTTCAAGCATCTGAAAACCGGAGATTTGTGTTTCATTCATTTTCCTATTCATTTTGTATTTTGTGCCCTGTTTGGGAGTTTGGATTATTTTTGTTTCTGTTTTTGTTTTTTTACCTTTTGCTCTATTCTGGGTTTGCTTTTACTCACACTGGGCCTTGATTCTTTTTGAGCTTCTGCCTTTAACTTTTTCTTTTGTTTGTTTGTTTTTTAATTAACTTAGATAACTAATTTATTTCTTCTTCATGTCTGCTTTCCTATGAGTTAGGAAATAATTAACCTGTAATTAAGATCAGGGTTTTAGAGATGAAGGTCTCAGGAGCATTAGACTCTTGCCATCTGGCAGTACAGTTTAAGTGCTTTGTAGAGGATAGTGCATGACTTTGGAGTCAGACTGTCTGGGTTAAACTCATGGCCCTGTCACATGGGCTATGTTAACTTGAGCAGGTTACTTAAACTCTCTTTGCCTTAGTCTCCTTATCTGAAAATGGGAATAATAATAGTATTTACCCCAGCATTTTTATGAGGATTAAATGATTCACTACAAGCAAGGCACTTAGAAGGATGCCTGGCACATAGTAGGTGCTATGTAAGTGTTTATACAGTACAGAAAAAGTAAATATTTAATTGAATTGAATAATTGTAGGCACTAACTGAGCCAGTAGATAATGAGATTTTTTTGTCTTAGGATGCTTTACGTTGTCTAATATTATAATGGGTTTTTTTTTTTTTTGAAGGCATTGTTCACAGTGATCTGAAACCTGCCAACTTTCTGATAGTTGATGGAATGCTAAAGCTGATTGATTTTGGGATTGCAAACCAAATGCAACCAGATACAACAAGTATTGTTAAAGAGTCTCAGGTAATACTTTTAATTAATTGATGAAAGTATTCTCAAACATAGATTTCAATTCTTTTTCACCTATAAACTAATATTTTGCTAATGAGATTTGAAGCCTTTTTTAAAGAAGTACATGCTATATCTATAAAATAAAATTAAAATCATGATTAGTATAATTTACAACAGAAAGTTAAGATCAGATAGAAATATGAAGCAATTTTGAATGATTTTCCCATAGCTGAGGGAGAGAACAAGTAATATCTGGCTTGGAAATTTTGGTTATGATCTAAAATTGACCCGATAATTTGAGTTTGATAACCAGGAGTTTCCTGGTAGCAATTAAAGAGGGAATTGTAGTTACATGTTTTTCATTGTTTGTGAGGTAAGATATTTCTGTTCCTCTAAAGAAGCAAAGCTTTTCTTATCACTTAAATTTGAAATAAATATATTAAGTGTGACTTCATATTGAGAACACCATGATGACTATTGTAGTCAACATTATGTTCATTGGATGTGCAATAGCAAAGTTTATAAAGTTGCTCCCATAAAAACTAAAGCAGTGACACCAATCTATGACTAAAATACAGTAGTGTAAGTATGGGTCAACATAGGAAAACTAGTCAATTAATGCACTACATAAATAATTCAGTGCAGGCATTTTGTATTGTTGGAAATCAGAACCGTATTTAATTTAGCAATGAAATTAGTGCATTGTATGGTTGACATATCCTATTATAGAAACTCTTGCTTGATTTAGATGTCCATCCCATCTCAGTTTGGACATGGATTGAGGGAGTACTTGGAGACAAATCTAGATTGTTTTTTGTTTGTGTGGTGTTTGTGTCATTGATTTATTTAAAAAAAAGTTCTGGCTCTATTCCAGTACAGATTGATCAAGACCCTCAAAGTTTATGGGCACTAATGTAATTTTAGACTGGTCGATTTTTAAGGCAGACATTATTTACCCACTATAATCATAATAAACGATCAGCATTCTGAAAGGAGTTAATTTTCTGACTCTGAATCTATTTGTTTCACTGGAATTGTGAAGAAATTTGGTATATATCTTAATATTGCTGGAAATTATTTGAATTAATCAGGTATATTAATAAAATCTGTAATTATCCGAATTTCTAAGAATATGACATTCAGGTTTTAAAAAATTTAAAGCAGAATAAACATTTTCATTGATTGTTTTCTGTGACTTGACACATAGGTAGGCACGGTTAATTATATGCCACCAGAAGCAATCAAAGACATGTCTTCCTCAAGAGAGAATGGGAAATCAAAATCAAAGGTACGGTAAGCTATTTACATTTCATTCATCTGACATCAATAGAGAATGGACTACTCTCTGAGTAGATTACTAGAAAACTGAAGGTTATTTCTTTAAGTTCTAAAACCTTTTAGAACATTGAAGAAACCTTGTTTTAAGCAAATTGTATGGGATTTAATTTCACCCTTCTTTATTGCCTTGGGGTTGTTTTAATGTTGCACTTTTAATATGGTGGGACTCATGGTGTACTCCTACAAGAAATGTGCCTAGAAAAATTTAAGACTTAAGTAGCTTTAATTTAGATACCTGAAAAATGTCATTGAATTGGTATCCTTTGAAGTCTTTTTGTGTTTCAGTGATTATTACATTTTTATTTTTCTCTACTTATTTGTGAATACTACATTTTCAATTATAACTGGAATATAATATTTCCAGATTAGGGTTTGCATTCAGCTACTTTCCAACTTACCTTATTTGCGCTACCTACCCTCAATTAGCTGTCTTAGTCTCATTAGTGCCTCTTATCAGGGGCCCATTTTGCCCTCCATGATGCCTCCAGCTCTCATGCTAACGCTTCTTTCTCTGCAGCAGTATAGCCAAGTGGATACAAGCCCCACTGTTGTGCCAGTGGCCCACATTAAACTCATAGCTCTACTTCTTCATTAACAACTGTCTTTGAGCAGTTCTTCATCTGCTAATTGGGCTTATCAACAGTACCTTTTTTTTAAAGAAATTGATTAAGAGAGAGAGAATCTAAAGCATTTAGGATATTTCCCAGCTCAGAATAATTGCTCCCCATAAATGTGCTTGTATTTACTAAATTATATTTTCATTCCTGTAGAATTGTGATTTTTTTTAAGTAACTTTCCAAATAACTGGCATAAAATTATTCCCAATATTCTGACTTAATATTCTTTGTTTATCTATTTAACTTTCATCTTTATGCCGATACTTGGGTTTATCCTCTCCTTTTTCTTTTTTTTGATTAGACTTGCCAAAGGTTTGTTGATCTTAAAGCACCACGTGTTGGTTTCATTTATCACTTCTATTTTAATTTGCTTTCTTATTAATTTTTGCCTGTATATTTGCAAATTTCTCTGCTTTCTATTTTAGTTTCTTTTTTCATAGCTTTTAATTTAATTAGTTCATTTAATTTAAAAATTTTTGCTTATTAAAATACTAAACTGAATTTTACTCTTGAGTTTTCTTTAGCTGCTACCTACAAGTTTTACTGTTTCTCTTTTCATTAATTTCTAAAATTTGTAAGTTCAATTTTAATTTTATTTTTTTACTTTTAAGTAAGGTTTATTTTGAGTTGCAATCTTAAGAATTCAGATTTTTTCTATTATCAGCTCTGTGATTTAATATGTAATGGTAAATCTCTATTCAATTGAACCACCAGTGGCCTTAGTAATTCTGAGTAAAAGATGAAATGTAAGATTACCTTACATTTGTACCCAACATGTAAATTAATCCCTGCTAATGAAGCAGGCAGAAACCCTCCCGGGTTAGCTCTGTTCCCAAAATTAATCTATCCCAGTTACCAGTAACTACTTGTTGGCTAGTTTTGGGCTTCTTCTATTCTGAAGTCTATCAGGTGCCTTCCTTGCATCCATATGCTTTCTGCTTCAAATGCTGCTACCGTGCAGGACTTGTGGATGTTGGAATTTGGTCCCCACCCACTCACATTTTAGAGTTGTAGTATAATTTTTCACCTCATTGTTGTAAATATTTCCCATATGTTTATCCTTTTGTTCTCAACTGTTGTATTTGTATATGAGAATTTGGAGAGATTGAGAAATTATGCTGCCCCTGTCATTTTCCCAGAATCTGAAATCCTTTTTAAACCATGATTTATTTAGAAATGGATTTAATTTCCAGACCACTGGAAATTAAGGCTACTGGTGGTTTGAAGAGGAGGTTATTTTTATTAATTTTTGGTTTTGTTACATTGTGTTCAGATAATGGGATCTGAATAATTTTCTTTCGTCATTTAAGGAGAAATTCTTTGTAAATTAATCATTTTTAATGTGCTGTGGCATTTTAATAAAATTTTCTCTTAGTATCTTTATATCACATATACCTTACATGTTGAGATTAATTTTTAATCCAAAGTTCTGTATTTTCAAAATCTATTTTATCTGTTGCATTATGAAAAGCATGTTAAAATCTCCTTACAAAAAAGAATTAAATACAGTTTTGGTTTTAGTTATATAAATGTGGTCCTGTTGCATAGAAAGTCATAGCTATAATATCTTCTCTTTTTTTTTTTAATTAAAGAGGTTGTGGGTTTACAGAAATATCATGCATAAAATAAAGGATTCCTACATAGCACCCTATTGTTAACACCTTGCATTGGTGTCTGTTTTAGCTTGCTAAAGCTAATGAAATGCAATATACCAGAAATGGGTTGGCTTTTACAATAAGGATTTATTAAATTTAAAGTTTACACTTCTGAGGCTGTGAAAATGTCCAATTCAAGGCATCAACAGGATGATACCTGAATTCTGAAGACAGGTTGCCAGCATTCTCAGCTCCTCTGTCACATGGAAGTCACATGGCGCTTTTACTGGTCTCTTCCAGGTTTCATTGCTTTGAGCCTCTGGCTTCAGTGGCTTTCTCTCTGAGCTACATGTTTCTCACTTTTAGCTTCTGTGTCTCCTTCTTTCTAAGCTTCTCTGGCTTTTCTCTCTGAGTTTCTCTGGATTTTTTTCTGTGTCGTCTTTTATCCTTTTATAGAGGACCCTAGTAACAGGATGCATTTGGGGTATACCTCAACTGAAGTGATATAATCAAAAGGCCCTATCCACAATAGGTCTACACTCATGGGAATGTATTAGCTTTAAGAAGTTGATCTTTTCTGGGGTACATACAACTTCAAACCATCACAATGTGGTACAAAATATCTTCTTTTGATTGTACCTCTTATCACTGTAAAATAGCATTCAAATGCTATTTTAAATGTTTAAAGCATTTTGCCTTGTTCTCTTTTCTGATATTAACATTGTAGTCCCTGCTTTTTCTTTCACTTTTTTTTCTCCTTTTTATCTATTTCCTTTTCCTTTTTTTGTTTGTTTTTGTCCATTTCTCTCCCCCCTCCCCCTCCCCCTCCCCCTTCTCCTCCTTCCCCTCCCCACAGCTTTCTGTGTCATTTTGTTTAGATTTATCTCTCATGTGGCATATATGGCTAGATTTTGTTTTGTTTTAATATATAACTGAGTATCTATCTGTTTTTTCTGGGTGCACGGTCCAGGAATCAAACCTGGGTCTCCCACATGAAATGTGGGCATTCTAACCACTGAACTACCCCTGCACCCAGTATCTATCTTTTAAAAAGAGGAATTCAGCTGTTCTCATTTGTTATACTCACTGTATGTTTGGTCTTTATTCATATTTTTATTGATTTATTAATTTATTTATTTACTTATTAAATATCACATAAAAACATAAACATTCTTACCATGTAATCATTCCATTCTTGATGTATAATCAGTAATATCATCATATAGTTGTATATTCATCATCATGATCATCTCTTAGAACATTTGCATCAATGCAGAAAAAGAAATTAAGAAAACAAAAAAATTCATACATACCATACCCCTTACCCCTCCCTTTCATTGATCACTAGCATTTCAATCTACTAAATTTATTTTAACATTTGTTCCCCCTATTATTTATTTATTTTTAGTCCATATGTTTTACTCATCTGTTGATAAGGTAGATAAAAGAAGCATCAGACACAAGGTTTTTACCATCACACAGTTACATTGTGAAAGCTTTATCATCATACAGTCATCTTCAAGAAACATGGCTACTAGAACACCGCTCTACATTTTCAGGCAGTTCCCTCCAGCCTCTCCATTACACCTTAACTAAAAACATGATATCTGTTTAATGCATAAGAATAACCTCCAGAATAACCTCTCAACTCTGTTTGGAATCTCTCAGCCATTGATACTTTATTTTGTCTCATTTTGCTCCTTTCTCTTTTGGTCAAGAAGGTTTTCTCAATTCCTTGATGCTGAGTCCCAGCTCATTCTAGGATTTCTATCCCATGTTGCCAGGAAGGTCCACACCCCTGGAAGTTATGTCTCATGTAGAGAGGGGGAGGGCAGTGAGTTTGCTTGTCATGCTCAAGCATGACATTTGCTTGTCATGCTGGCTGAGAGAGAGAGGCCACATCTGAGCAACAGAAGAGGTTCTCTTGGGGGTGGCTCTTAGGACTAATTTTAAGTAGGTTTAGCCTATCCTTTGTGGGGTTAAGTTTCATATGAACAAACCCCAAGATTGGGGGCTCAGCCTGTTGCTTTGGTTGTCCCCACAACCTGTGAGAATATCAAGAATTCTCCACTTGGGGAAGATGAATTTTCCCTCTTTCTCACCATTCCCCCAAGGGGATTTTGAACATAATTTTTATTCACTGTTCAAATCACTCTGGGATTTATTGGGGCATCACTCTGGACAAACCTACAAAATTTCATACCCCACTCAAGGTTCCATGGACTATGGTGTTCAATTAAGCTGTCCACATAAGTTATTTAGGAAATGCACTAGTCAAAATATAAATTTTTTGCCAAATAAAACATTTTTTGCTTTAATCTCACACGTAAGTTCAAGTTTTAAAATATTAATTACCATCTATTTTCAACACCCTGCAGTATTGACATTCCTTTGTTCTTCCTCATGCAAAAACATTTTAAAATTTGTACATTTAGTCACTATCATTATACACTCTAGGCATTCCTGGATTATACCATTTCAGTCTTTATCGTCTTTCTTTCCTTCTGATTTCATTTGTGCCCCCAGGCCTCCTCCCTCTATCATTCTCACATTCAGTTTCATTCAATTTTCTAACATTATTGTCTTACAGTTAGGTAGTGTTGTGCTATCCATTTCTGAATTTTTATGATCAGTCATTCCTGTTGTACAATCTGTATCCCTTCAACTCCGATTACCCAATATCTACCCTATTTCTTTCTCCTAATGGTCTCTGTTACTAACTGATATTCTCCAAGTTCATTCACTAGTGTCAGTACATATCAGTGAGACCATACGGTATTTGTCCTTTTGTTTCTGGCTAATCTTACTCAGCGTAATGTCCTTAAGGTCCATCCATGTTGTTACATACTTCATAATTTTATTCTGTCTTACAGCTGCATAAGATTCCATTGTATATATATACCACAGCTTGTTTAGCTACTCGTCTGTTGATGGACATTTGGGCTGTTTCCATCTCTTGGCAACTATAAATAATGCAGCTATAAATATTGGTGTGGAAATGTCCATTTGTGTCCTTGTCCTCATGTCCTCTGACGAGGTACCTAACAGTGGTATTGCCAGGTCATATGGCAGTTCTATAGTTAGCTTCCTGAGGAACTGCCAACTGCCTTCCATAGTGGTTGTACCATTTGACATTCTCACCAACAGTGGATAAGTGTGCCTCTTTCTCCACATTATCTCCAGCTGTTATATTGATAATGGCCATTCTGGTGGGTGTGAGATGATATCTCGTTGTGGTTTTGATTTGCATTTCCCTAACAACCAGAGAAGTTCAGCATCTTTTCATGTGCCTTTTGGCCATTTGTACTTCCTCTTCTGAGAAGTGTCTGTTCATGTCTTTTGCTCTTATTAATGTTCTTTTAAAGTGAGAAGGGTAATTGTTATAATATTGACTATTATAAATTTGACTATTTCTTGTGAGATTTTAATGCAGTGAATGAGTATTTACTATACCAGAAACTATTCTCCATGTTTAAGCATATTTCATGGTTTTATCATTTAATGCCCACGACAGCACACACACTGTTATTATTTGTATTTTAGACGTGAGGAAATGGAGACACAGAATTACCAGTTATTGATAAGACCGGGGTTCAAAGCTTGATCCAGCTTGGCTTAATAGTTTGTGCTATTGGGTTTAAGATAGCCCAACTTAAATAACTTTATGAGAGTCTAGTTATACTTTGAATTTCTATAAAAATTTCATTCAGTTATAATCTAATAATTTTAGGGAAAACTAAATTGATATTTTATAATTTATTTCTCAGTTTCATAATTTGACAAGAATTTAATATTTTATTTCAGTTGAAATATTTTAGCTATGAGATTGTTGAAAGATTTCAAATGAAACATCACTTCGTGAATAACCAAATGGAATGAAAACTTGAAAAAATTGTCATGAAAATGTAATCTAGTACATAACTTCTTTGCCATGCACCATGCAAATTCATTGAGGTTTAATTATAATTTGAAATAATAGGGCATATGTATGTACGTATATATGTATACATATGTATATATAAAGTATTCAGATGCTTACATTGTATACTAAAATTATCTGCAAGGTTTTGTTTTGTTTTATTTTTCTCTTTTTTTAAATTAGATCAGTCCCAAAAGTGATGTTTGGTCCTTAGGATGCATTCTGTACTATATGACTTATGGGAAAACACCATTTCAGCATATAATTAATCAGATTTCTAAATTGCATGCTATAATTGACCCTAATCATGAAATCGAATTTCCTGACATTCCAGAGAAAGATCTTCAAGATGTGCTAAAGGTAATGTTAATAATTATCCTTTGCGATACAGATCTAGAAAGATAATGTTTCATATAATTGATTGTTTGATTAAAATAAATAACTGAAATGACTGGACATATAACTGACTTCAGTATAAACTGGTTTATTGAAAGGAATTTCTAACTGAGTTAATTTTTTAAAGGCCATATTAATATCACTTTGAAGGTATTTTAAAACTTATAAATACTTTGGGATTTTCTAAGAATAACATTATTTAAGAAAATCTGCTTTGTTTTTAAAAAAATTAATCTTTATTTTTATAGTGTTGTTTAATAAGGGATCCTAAACAGAGGATATCCATTCCTGAGCTACTGGCACATCCATATGTTCAAATTCATTCAGGTACTTCTTTTTTAAAAAATCTGTTTTTACCAGGGTATTAATGTAAACAGCTTTTTGAATTTAACAAAAACAGAATCTGCGTTGGCAACTCTTTTCCAGCCTGCATCCTTCCTTAAAGAAGTTCCTGTTATGCTAAATGGTAAAGAAAATGAAATCACCTTTCTTTACTTGCTAGCATTCATATTTGCTTTCCTGAGTAAGGGATTATAATTAGTGATAAATTATGAAAATGGAGCCAGTTATTGTGTTATTAAAAATGTACATTTAGATGTGAACTCTTTTTTTTTCTTATTAGTGTTTGATATGTTATTGGTTATATTTATTTTATAGGTAACCAGATGGCTAAGGGAACTACTGAAGAAATGAAATATGTTCTGGGCCAACTTGTTGGTCTGAATTCTCCTAACTCCATTTTGAAAGCTGCTAGAGTAAGTGTGTTTAATCTAGACTGCATTAATCATAACTATTTCCTGTAGTTTAGTGAGTTAGACACAGATAATCCAAAAAACAGTTAGTCCTGTCATCTGATCATTTATCAAGTATGTTTCTACATTTACGTACTTAACATATGCTTTTTGACAAATATAGCTTTATTTTATTTACATTCTTATTGTCAGCCCAGTTCAGAGTAGATTATCATATAAGGTACTTTCAAAAGATTGCTGTTAGGTCTCATCGGGAATAAATTCAATATAGGAAAATCTGTCTCTTAACTCTTGAATTCATTCTTAACATAGCTTTTGAATTCATTCCCTCTAGTCAACTTTTTTCTTAAACAATCTTAGAGAAATCAATATGTGTCACATGTAATGACTTCTGTTAAATTGTACATAGCAATCAATATATTTTTCAAAGCAATTGTCTCAACCCTTTCATCCTCCCAGTGTCTATTTATAACTGTACCATGATTTTTTATGCAGTTTTATTGAGATATATCACATGCCATATAATCATCCAAAGTGTGCCATCAGTGCATTCACCACCACAATCGATTTTTGAACATTTTCATTACTCCAAAGCATAAAAATAAGTATAAAAATTAAACATAAGAAAGAACACACAAAACACCCCTTCACCCCCCTAGTATTTATCTATTTTTTTGCCCTTATTTTTTAACTTATCTATCATACACTGGTTGAAGGGAGTGTCAACCACAAGGTTTTCACAATCACATGTATATCATCATTTTTAACCTCACCTAATCATTTCTAGAACCCTATGAATGCTTATTGACCAACTTTAGCTGTAAAACTGTTAGTAATTATTTTAGTTATTATTATAAAATTATGGAAACTTAAACTAAAAGCACTCTTAGATCTCTGTGTAGGGGTAGAGCCAGTCTACAGTGTCAAGAACTTGGACACATTTCTGAAGGAATTTACTGTAATTCACTATTATATTTACATTCATATACTGTAAGGTAAAAATGTTTAAAAAATTCCTAAGTGATAATAGATAATAAATTAATGGCCTTAGGAATTAGATAAAATTGGCTTTGTAATTTCGCTTTACATTTCATATCATCATGTTTTAAATATCTACCAATATATTGTCCAAATCCTCTTATAAATAAAATAGAGATAAATTAATTATCTTTGTAACTAAGATTATGCACACTTTGAGGGAAAAAGTTATCTTCATAAATTATATGTTGGCTGGGCTTTAAATTTTAAAAAAAATATATGTATTTTAATTACCTAATTATACTTATTTACATAACAATCTGCATGATTTTTTAAATCTTTTCCATTTATTAGCTTAAATATCATCTGAAAGTATATATTAAGTTTTCTAATAAGTATAATTTGCAATAGGAATTTATCTAAGACAGGGTCTATTTAAGAATAGTAAGGAGGATTGAGAAGGCTTTAAAAGTTCATATGTATGATTGCTTATAGCTACTTATATTTCTCTTATAGAAAGATTGGATTGTAGCTAATTCTTAAGGCCAAGTGTGGTATTTAGTTTTGTTTCTTATCTCTAGTAGCTTATAAAATGATTCCCTAATTGTAAGAACAATAGAGAGAAATTTATTATATTTATAATATGTGCAGTTACCTTTACTAACCTGATAATACTTTGAGTTTAACATTATATAATAGATGTGTTATGTTTTTTAATTTCAGACTTTATATGAGCAGTATAGTAGTGGTGAAAACCATGATTCCTCTTCATCATCCAAGCCTTTTGAGAAAACAGGGGGGAAAAAATGATTTGCACCTACTCATAGACTATCAAATAACACCTATAAAATATATTGGACTGTTGTACACTTGATTCTTTTTGGACACATTCTCTTGAAGACCACTTCACTCGGAAATGTAAGCGGGAAAACTCAGTAGATCATCAAAGGAAAGCTAAAAATAACAAGCAACAACCACTAATGGTACTGTATATATCAAATTGTAGAATTATTTTTCTCTATTTTATGCTTTCCTGTAAATCTAATCTATTTGATGTATTTCATACTTGGAATAGTAGTGAATAACTAAAATATTTTCTGAAAAACTATATAAATGAAGCTTTGTAGCATATAATGACACTAAAATTTGAAAATTATAAAATTATTTTTTTCAAGTAAATGTATTGTTGTAGCAGCAAAATTCTTAATAGGATTGGGGAAAGAAACAGTAGTAGACCTTAGTAACGAACTTTGGAAGAGGGGGTTGGAATCTCCCAAAGGGTTTGAGTTTGAAGTAGATTTCCTATTTCTTTATGATATAGTCCATAAAGGACTGCACATGGTTTTTCAGTTCATCCTTTAGTTGTTCATAGTGTCTGTTGTTTCTGGTATTTAGAGTATTCTCCTGGGTTTTGTGGTATAAGTTTCATAGGGCGTACCCTTATTCTGTGGCTTGCTTGGTAATGGGTAATTACAAACATGGCTCCAGAATTTCTTGCTTGAGTCTCAAAGTTAGAAGGCAACATCACATAATACTCTTTTCCCGAATTTTTAATCTCTGTTATTGGTTTTCAGGGTTATTGGTTTAAGTTAATGGAATGTAATAGAAAACCTGTTCAAGCTAAAGCTGGAGTTTTATAAACAGGTTCATGAAGAAAACATGGTACAAATTTCTAGAAGACAGAAATTTATCCCACATATGAATTTTATCCTGTGTATCCTTTGAAAATACTTTTTTCTTTTAAAAATGGTCTTGAAGTTTACTGTATATATATATATATATAACCAATCTTTTTGAATGCTTGCATTTTAAGAGTTAGAAATTTAGTATGTGAAAAAGCATTCAAAAGATTTATTGTCACATCTCAGTAGTACCTGTGCATGTAGAAAAAACAACTCAATCTGCAGATCTTACTATGGGAATGTAACTTTTTCCTTTGAAATCAAACAACAGAGAATTCTTACCTGATTCACAGTATCTTTTCTGTCCTATCCAGATTGGATCAGCTACTTCCTAGCATTGTATAAGTTATAAAAAGTATCTGATGTATCAAATTTGAGTGTCATCAGTATTCTACAAGTTTGATAGTTTTTATAATAAATAATCTCATATATACACTAAATTTCAGGGGATTAGTGTTATCAGTATTTGATAAGAAAAATTTCATTGGCAACTTTATGTTCCCTCTAATGTGCCTAAGCTAAATAAAGTAATATTAGGGTTTCTGAGTGTTTAATTTTTTTTCTGCAAATCTGCTTGGAATTTAATAAATATTTATTGGGTAGTTATACAGAGTGGCTGGGTGGAAGGAGCATTGAAAAGGGCTCAGCTCTAATCTCAGCATTCAGTCTGGCAAACTTTGCGGGTTTGGGTAAGTCGCTGATTATCTTTGAAGCTTGGATTCATTTATTAGTAAAATTAGAAGAACAGACTGATCTTCTAGGTCTCATTTCAGTCTTAAGTCTATGAAATCCTATATGAAACATAAATTTAGATTAGGGAATAGTTACTAATGAAAATCCTCACATATTTGGGGTAATAACTTTCTTTTATGAGTACAACCTAGTTCTGGGGTTCTGGAGTTTCTTACTTGAGAAATCCTAGGAAAGTACATAAGAAAGAGACCCTCTTCCCTCTTCGCTTTAGGTAAATCCTTATGCCCAGCCTAGTTTCTAGGCTGCCCAGCCATCTTTCCCATGTTGACAACCCTTCTCCATCTCCAAGGAGCACCACTGTACTGTACAGGTACTTGAGTGTTGATTTTTCTCCTGTTGTCCTATAGCATCTCCTGGTTCGCTAGTTGAGTGGGGCTATGGCCAGAATGGGAGGAAGAATGTGTGCGACTTCGAATGACAATGTACTACTCTAAGCTGTGACTGGCTGTTTGCTTTATTTGTCTTGAATTTTTGGTTTTCTTTTTTCTGCCTTCTATTCAGTAGAGATTGTGGGTAAAAAATCCTAACATTAAGTATTTACTAGAAACTGGGTCAAATTTTTAGAATACTTTGATGAGTAAGTTAAGGCTAGGAACTTCCTTCCCTATTAACAGAGACATCTGCATCCATAGTCATTTCTTTGGGATATCATCCCATCTTATGACTTTCAATACCTTATGCTTATAGATAATTCTCTAATTAAATCTCCAGCCTAGACTCATACATTCATTTGGCTACTCAGCATCTCTACTTGGAGGTCTGAGAGACAACTCAAACTCAATTATATAAAATAAAATTTACCCCTATCAAAACCTAATCCACTCACATCCTTTCCCCATCTCAGCTGATGGCAATTCCCTTCTTCCAGTTGTTCAGCCTAAAACCTTGGAATCATCCATAACTCCTCACTTTTTCTTACAGTCTACATCTAGTCCATTAGGAAATGCTTCAGCTCTGTTTTCTAAATATATCCAGAATCTTACTTCTTGCCACTTAACTTCTACCAACCTCTTTTCTGCATCATCTTTCTCCTGGGTTACTGTAACAGTCTTCTAACCGGTCTCCTTTTACTCCTACCTTTTATCCCTTATGGTCTATTCTCAGGCCAGAGAGATCATTTTTAAACAAGTTAGAGTCAGATCACATCATCCCTCCTCTCAAAACCCTTCAATGGCTCTCGAATTTCACTAATAAAAGCCATGCTCTTACAATGATCTGTAAAGCACTACATAATCTGGTCTCTTCCTACATCTCTGACCTCATTGCCTATACCTGCCTGCCCTGGTGGTCTCAGCTTAAGCTATACAGACTTTTTTGCTTTTCCTGTAACATGCCAGACTGTTTCCTCTGCCTGGTAAGCTTTTCCCTCACCTCCTTCAGGTCTTTGCTTAAGTATCAACGTTGTAAGAAGGCACCTTGCAACACCTAGCTCCCATATTCCTGATCTTCTTAACTCTGCTCTTTTTTTTCTCCTCTAATATGCACTTCCCTTTTAATATAACTTCAAAGTATATTATGAAAAATATTTATGATTTATTATCTGTTTCCTCCTGTTAGCATGGAAGTTCCACAAGGGCAAGGATCTCCATCTGCCTTTTTAGTTCCTAAAACAATGTTGCCACATGGGAGTCATTCAGTAAGTTTCTGTGGATAGAGTGAATGAAGGGCTTGAAAAGTGTGCACAGAGAACAATGAGAGTGAGGAGGGTTATGTAGCCTAGTATTGAACAGAGTGGGAAGCGTTTTGAATGTAGAGATGCCTAAGCTGAATCCAGGAGAACAGGATAAGGAAGAGAGGGGCATTCCAAGAAGAATGATATAAACAGGCATGCAGCAGTGAGTTTTAAGTGATGAGTACGTGAGACGGCAAGTTATGATGAGAGACCAGCCTGAGAGGATAAGGATGCTCAGACCAAGAAGCCTCTTGTATAACCCAGCAGGGATCTTGGAAGTTATCCTAGATGCAGCTCCTTACAGAAAACCATCAAAGGGTTTTAATTAGCTGTTAAGTAAAGGATAATTGGAAGTAGGAATTATAGTTATTATGCTATTACAGTAAGCCAGGTGAGAGGCTGTATGGATCTGCATTGAACCATGTTTGGAGGTAAAGGTGGAGACAAACTCAAGAGAAAATTAGAAGGTGTTATGAACAGATGCTGATGGCCCACTGGATAAATTGGATGAAGGAAAAGGAAAATTGAGTTTCTGGGTTGGGTATGCAGAGGATGATAAGTCCCATAAAGGAAATTGGGCATAAAGGGAAAAGATTTGGTTTGGGACAGAAACTAATTCAGTTTGGGACATGATTTTTTTAGGGTATTGATGCGACTAATTTCCTTAAGTTTGAGGTGTTAATCAACATCGTTGAAATGAATTCTCCATTTTGAGGAGATGTGCAAGGGCTAGAACTATGTATCTTAAAGTCAAGCAATGAAGCTAGTAGCTACAGCTGAGAAAGTGGAGAAGACTGGGAGAAAGCATAGAGTAAGATTCCTTCTCTAGAGTTGGGATGGGCTCAGGAAGTCAGTGAGCTTCTTGAAGTTGCATACAGAATTATGAATGCATCTGTCTTTGTGTAGGCAGCCTTTAACCAGTGTTCTCAAAGAGATCTTTGACCCGTTCTGTCAAAATAGAATGAGATGGAACAGAACTATGGAAAGAATCCTGAGCAACACTAACATTTAGGGAAGAGTAGAGCTGGTAAAAGATACTTCAGAGAAATAGAAAGAAAATCATGGAATAGTATTTCAAAACCTGCAGTGGACACTAAGTATGTGTGTGAGTGTTTTGATTGCTTTTTACCCATTTGCTGGGCTGTGTCATTTATTCATTTTTAGCAACAGCACCCTGATATTTTCTTAGGGTTTATCCTTTTGTCACTCTGCATATGACTTGGGTTGTTTTGCCACCTTTAATGGTGAACATGAGACTGAAGTCTGGCAAATGGCATTAAATTCTATAACTTTTGCTGTAGTACTGGGAAAGAGACCCCTTGTTTTCTCTAGATTTAAAGCTGTAAGGATATAACAGAACAGTGAGGATCTCATACAGAGGTCACTTCCTTAGGTAAAAGCCAACATGGAGGAGAGCAGAATCTAGAGACTGAAAGACTGAGTTTGGATCTCCTTTGGGTACTTGTTTCCTTCTGTATTTGTGTTTTTAGTTAATTGCAGATAAATCTCCCTTTTTTGCTTGAGGAAGAGGTGAATTTCTTTCACTTATAGTGGAAAGAGTCCTGACCATTATAGAAGCCAATGGAGTTCAGAGTTTTAAGAAGGGAGTGGTCATTCAAGTAAAATTTAAAAGCCAGAGGGCATTGTAGCCTAAAGGAGTTAGCTGGATGATTAATAGGTTGAGGGCTTTGGTTCTGATATTTGGTTTTTGATAGAAGAGGCTTGAACATAGCATATAGGCTGATAGAAGAAGCTTTGGGGAAAAGTTAGAGATTAAGGAGAGGATTTAATGAAGAGACCAGGGAAATGGGTAGCCTTGAACAGGAAGTCTTCTACTAAGACTAGAGGTGAGGTAAGGATGGAGATACATTAATAGATAGAAGCTTTGGGAATTTAAAATGATAGCCACAACTTTTCTTGTGAAGTGGAACACAAGCCATCTGCTGAAAGTGAGGAGTTACAAATAGATTTGAGGTTGAAGTTAGAAGGATTAGCATGGATCCTGGAAGTAGGGAGTAGAGATTTAACGAGGATGAAGGAGAAGGATCTGTGAGACCACAGAGGGGTGCGGCAGACTGATGAGTCGAAATATATAGTAGCAAAGGCTACATAAATGGGAGCCACCTGTCCTCTTAGAGATCTACTTGTTTCTCTAGCTGACTTTTAGAATAATTATCACAGCCAGAACTAAATTTTGCCATCTGGCCCAACCTAAGAAAAAGTCAGACCTTCTATGCTACCAAATCTTATCAGTGGAAGTTGGGAAAAGAAAGACTGGGAGGGAAGAAAAAGTCCTTTATTTCTTTCATGGGAGTGTTCTTCTCCAGTGGTTTCTTTTTTCATAATAGCTGTCTTCCTCCATTTAATGCTTTCTATAATGTTTAATCATAAATACTGTTGGATATTTGCATATTTTTAGTAAGCTAACATAATAAAACTGTTTGAAGAATGCTACATGCATTTCATTTTTCAATCGCACATTGGTGTTGGTAATCTTTATTTCTTATGTACATATTTACCAAGCAAAAGAGATCATAGTCCAAAATGAACTGTTTACAATTTGTTTTGTTTATTTCATGATTTTCTGCTGAATTGCTGCCAAATTAATTTTTTCAAATTAATTTGCCCAAATATATAACTATAGTCCAATGTAAGATAACATACCACCCATACCTGGGAAATATGCCTATTGTCAATTTACAGTCAGGCCCTAAGCCTTCTACTGACATGTGGCAGCAATGGGACTTGGTATTTCTTAAATAGCTTTAAATGACTTAGATGTACTGAAGGGATTTTTTGAGAACATATGCAGCGTCTGAAAATATATTTCTGTGTGATGAATTAGTGACCAGTGAATTTCTAAGCTTGTGTGTGTGTGTGTGTGTGTGTGTATGTTCACGTATATCCTTATATAAAAGACATATAAGAGTTCATATATTCTTTTTTTTCCCCACTTAATATTTCTTAAAGACACTCCTCTATAAGCACATAGAGCTCTATCTCATTCTTTTTAATGGTAACAGTCCTTCGGTGTTGTAACTAATTTCCTGTCTGCAACATTGAGATAGTTTCCAATTCTTTGCTATTACAAAAAACTTAAGTAGTAAATATCTTTGTGTTTGAATTTTTGCACATATTCAATTGTACCTATAGAATAAATAACTAGCAGGATTCTTGGATCAAAGTTTATGTTCATTTTAAATTTTGTCCATTGTTCCAGTTAGTTGAGGTCTTTTTTACCTTGTGCCTGGTTGTTTTTGACTGTGCTAATAATATTATTTGAAAAAAATCATATGAAAACTTCAATGATGGCATCTTCCTTCAGAAAGGATTTTTGTTTGCTTATACTTACATTTATATCACTGTCGCCTAATTAGGACCACAGTCTCTCAGGCTTAAGGTTTAAGGTTCCCAGTAATACCCAGATCGCACAGAACCAGATTAAAATGCACATGGTTTATTTCTGGCTCATACCTTCCCTGAAGGACTAGCCCTTCTGATTCCAACTTAAAGTGAATGTCAGGAGGTGAAGGTAGATAATAGACTCCCCACCTTAGTTAGTTCTTGGGCTTTGAGTTTCGTCAATCATACTCCATCAGTTTGCCAAATTTATAGCTCAGTTTCACAGATGTTTCCTCCAGACTGGCAAATGCCCAGCTGTGCTTATCTCTCTGGGTTCTCATTCCTCAGTATTTTGATAGTCATTTCTCATTAACTGATAATTAGTTATGATGCTGCATAACAAATTACCCCAAAACTTAATAGCCTAAAACTATAAACATTTATCATCTCACATTTTCTATGGGTCAGGAATATGAGTATAGTTCTACTTGCTGTCTCTAGATCAAAAATCTCATAAGGTCACAATCAAGCTGTCACCCAAGGCTGCAGTATCATCTTAAGGCTAACCTCAGGGAGGATCCACCCCAAGTTTATTCATATAATTGCCAGCACAGTTCAATTCCTTGTGGATTGTTGAACGGACGGCCTCGGTTCTTCTCTACTGTTGGTCAAAGAGCGGTCTTCCTCCCTCAGTTCCTTGCATCCTGGATGTCTCCATAAGGCAACTCACAAAATGGAGCTCATCTCACTCAGACTGAGCAAGTTAAAAGGTGAGAGAGGACAGCTAAAACAGAAATCATAGTCTTTTTGGAACCCAATCTTGAAAGTGAATTCCCTTCCTTTTTTTCATATTCTCGTTGTTAGAAGCAAGTCACTATATACAGTCTCCGCTGAAAAAGAAGGGACTATGCAAGAGTGTGAATACCAGAAGGCAGAGATCATTGTGTGCCATCATTGAAGCTTCCGACCATAAATTGTTAGCTCTTTGATTTTCTTATGATTTTTCTCCTATTTTGTATGTATTTTTAGATTTGTCCTTCAGGAAAGAGCCATGCCCAGGGGCATATTAGAAAAAATGTCAGATGCCAAGGATGAGAAAGTTACAAGAGAAAAGCAACATTTTATGCACAAGGAAGAAGCTTCAATAAGATTGAATGTCTGTTACTCAACAGAAATCATGGAGGCAATGAGACAGTGAGATGAAGTACTTAAAACACTGAAAAATAATTTTCAACCAAGAATTGTATGTCTGATGGGGCTGCCTTTCAGAACTAAGGGGAAGATTATGACATTCCCAGATAAACAAAATTGAAGGACTAAGAACATCACTAGATTTGCCCTACAAACACTGCCAGAGGGAGGTCTTCAGATTGAAAGGAAAGGACACTAGATAGCAGATCAAACAACAAAATAAAGATCTCCAGTAAAGGTAAACCTTTGGGTCAGTTTAAATGCCAGCACTGTCATATTGTATTTTGGTATATGTATTAATTTGCTAAAGCTGCTGGAAATTTTTTTATTACATTTCAAATTTACAATTCTAAGGCTGTGAAAATGTCCAAATTAAGGCACCAACAGGAGGTTACCTTCTGTTCTAGTCTGCTAGAATGCAATATATCAAAACTGAGGCAGCTTTTACAAAAGGGAAATTTTATAAGTTACAGGTTTACAGTTCTAAGGTCATGAAAATGTCCAAATTAAGGCATTCAGAAAAAGATACCTTAACTCCAAAGAAAGGGCCAATGAAGTTCAGGATTTCTCTCTCAGCTGGGAGGGCACATGGACATCTGCTAGCTTTCTCTCCTCATTTCATTAGGCTTCCCTGGGGGCATTTTCCTTCTGCTTCAAAGGTCTCTGTGTGGGCTCTGGTGGTTCTGGTGGCTCTAAAGCTTTTTCCAAAATGGTTCCTTCTTAAAAGGCTCCAGTAGGCAACCCCACCTTGAATGGGTGAAGACACATCTCCACCCCACCTTGAATGGGTGAAGACACATCTCCATGGAAGCCATCTAATCAGAATTTACCACCCATAATTGGGTGGGTCATATCTCCATGGAAACAATCAAAAAGATTCCACCCATAATACTGAATGAGGATTAAAGGACATGGCTTTTCTGAGGTACATAATAGCTTCAAATCAGCACCTTCACTCAAGAAAGGCTGATGCCATCTGGAACACCTCTGTCAGCTGGAAAGGCATGTGGCTGGCATCTGCTGGTCTTTTGTTCCTGAGCTCTGTTGCTTTCAGTCTCTGTTTCCTTTGGGATTTTCTCACTTGGCCTCTGTAGGCCTTCACTTAGCTCCTCTGGGACATAACTCTAGGTTCTG
Organism: Tamandua tetradactyla; assembly: GCF_023851605.1. NCBI lineage: Eukaryota > Metazoa > Chordata > Mammalia > Pilosa > Myrmecophagidae > Tamandua > Tamandua tetradactyla. Next base: position 136,583,554 of record NC_135331.1, read on the forward strand.
GCTCACTTAGCATCTCATGGGAAGGCACATAGTGACTTCGCTGGGCTCTTTCCGCATCTAGGCATTTGCTCTCTCTGTTGGTACTCCAGGCATCTCCAAACAATTGTGTCTCTCTCAGTTCTGAAGCAACTTTTCTCCAGGTATCTACATCACAGGTTTCTTCAAAATGTTTCCCCTTTCAAAGGACTCTAGTAAACTAATCAAGACCCACATCTCCATCTACTCAAAAGGTCACATCCACAGTTGGGCATGCCACATCTCTGTGCAGATAATCTAATCAAAAGCTTTTACCCCACAGTATTGAATCAGGATTAAAAAGAAATGACTGTTCCCACAAAATTGGATCAGGATTAAAACATGGCTTTTCTGGCGTGTATAATAGTTTCAAGCCAGCATAGTATATAACTCCATTTTTTGTGTCTTACAGGATCTAAAATGCAAATGCATAAGAAGTAATGATAGCCTATGGTTTCAGACACAAAATTTTAAAGATACATTTTGTGACCAGTATAAAAAAGGTGACAGTATAGAGGGATACAGTAACATATTTGTGTATGCTATTAAGGTTAAGCTGGTATCAAGCCAAATGTGGTTGTTTTAGATAAAAGATGTTAAATATAAACTAATGGAAGTCACAAAGAAAAATTCTGATAATTGAGATAGAAGGAAATGAGAAAGAACTCAAAAATCATATAAATATGAAAAGAGGCAGTAATGAATAATTAAGGGACAAAAAAAGTTATTAACATTTATAGACACCAAATAGAAAAATGGCTGAAAAAAAGTCATGCATTATCATGACCTAATTTAAATGTATACGGATTAAACTCTCCAGTGGAAAGGCAGAAATTGGTAGAAAGGATAAAGAATCATGACCTAACTATATGCTATTTATAAGAGGCTCACCTTAAATTTAAATTTGAAAGTGGAAGGATGGAAAAAATATTCCATGCAAATAATAATCAACAGAGAGCTGGTATAGTTATACTAATATGGAATAAAATAGACTCAAAGTAAAATACTATTATATGCTGATAAAGGAGTCAATTTGACAAAACATATAACAAGTATAAATATATAGGTACCTAAAAGCAGGGCCTAAAATATATGAAGAAAATATTGACATATTTGAAAGGAGTAATAAACAGTTGTAGATTTAAAATAGACTATAATGCACCACTTTCAGTACTGGATAGAACATTTAGATAAAAGATCTATATTTTAGTTTTCTAGCTACTTAGAACAGATATCATGAAATGGGTTGCCTTAAAGCAATAGAAATTTAATAGCTTACAGTCAATAACTTTAAAAATATTGAAACCATATACAAATATAAGAACCAAAACCATAAAATTCCTAGAGAAAATATAGGGAAAAATCTTCAGGACCTTGTATTGGGCAATGGTTTCTTAGACTTATTCCAAAAGCATGGTAACAAAAGAAAGTATAGATGAATAGGGTTTCATCAGTATTACGAACTTCTAGGATCAAAGGACTGTATCAAGAAAGTAAAAGGACAATCTACAGAGTTGGAAAAATCTCAGGAAGCCATATATCTGGTAAGAGTTTAATGTCTAGAATGTATAAAGAAATGCTTCAACCCAACTACAGCAAGACAAACAACCAATTTTAAAATGGGCAGAAGACTTGAATAGACATCTCTCCAAAGATCTACAAATGGCAAATAGGCACATGAAAAGATGCTCAATGCCTTGAGCCACTAGGGAAATGGAAATCAAAACCATAATGAGATACTATTTCATACTCATTAGAATGGCTGCAGTTAAAAAAAAATTTTTTTTTTCGAGAGGGTGTGAAGAAATGGGAACATTTATTCTTTGTTGGTTCAAATGTAAAATGGTATAGCCACTGTGGAAGACAGTTTAGCGGTTCCTCAGAAAAGTAAGTATAGAACTTGTATATGACCTAGCAATTTCACTGGTATGTATATGCCCTAAAGAATTAAAAGCAGGGACTTGAACTGATATTTACACACCGATTTTCATAATGACATTATATACAATTGCCAAAAAGTGGAAGCAACCCGAGTGTCTACCAACTGATGAATGGATAAACAAAATGTGGTATATACATTAAACGGAATATTCAGACTTAAAAAGGAGGGAAGTCCTGATATATGTGATAACATGGATGAGTCTTGAAGACACCATGTTGAGTAAAATAAGCTAGACACAAAGGACAAAGATTGTCTGATCTTACTTATATTAAATAATTTTACAAATTCATAAAGTCAGAAACTAGAATATAGGTGACTATGGGCCAAGTGGGGGTGGGGAATGGAGAGTTGATGCTTAATTGGCACAGAGTTTCTCTTTAGAGGATAGAAAAATGTTTTGGTAATGGTTGGTGGTAATGGTAGCACAACATTGTGAATGTAATTATAAAACACCATGGAATTCTATGAAAGTGGATAAAACGGGAAATTTTAGGTTGTATATACGTTGCCAGAATAAAATAACAACAACAAAAAAACATGGACGTGTATAACACAAAGTAAACCCAAATATAAACTATGAGCTGTAGTTAGTACAATTATAATAATATTCTTTCATCAATTGTAACAAAGGTACCACACTAATGCAAAACATTAAACTACAGAAAACTGCATGTGGGAGTTAGGTACATAGGAACTGTAGATTCTGCATGATTTTTCTATAACCCTAACAACTGCTCTAATTTTAAAAAATGAAAGCAAACAAAAATGTTGACTAGTAGCCTATTTCTATGTTAAATGGAAAAGTTACAATGTATTGCATATAACCCTAATCGCATTTTTGAAAACACAAAAATGTCGTTTGATAAAGACAAACTGTAAAGTTAGAATGACAGTGTTTAAAATATCAACTTCCTGATTGCCAAACAGCTGATACTACTGCTAACACACAATGTAGTAACATGCCCTCACAGCCTCACCAATATCTGAGATGCAACACTCTTGGTGACAATCAGTGCTTCTCAAAATGTCTACACATGATTCTGATATTCCTCTGACTGTACTGGAATGTAATGTGGTGTTTACCCTGCACATAAGTAATTTAGTAACTTTTTATTGAATTTGGGAGATAAAACAAATTTTTCCTATGTAAACATCAGCTAAAATATGTTGCATTAAAAATACGTACATATCGCCTGCCATGCCAGAGACCAGGTTCGATTCCCAGTGCCTGCCCATCCGAAAAAAATATATATACATATATAGGTCCCATTCCCAGCTCTCCTCCCTCTACCACCCCACCCACGCCACGTTTCCCCTCTGGTCCCATTATCCTCTCACACCTCCCACTCCGGAGGAGCTCGTGGCGAGGAGGAGGTGGCGCACAGCCCGGGGCCAGCACCCAGCGCAGGTGCATGAGGGCCGACAGCCGCCGGGAGCCGGCGGGAACTTTGAAGGCTTGGCAGTGAGCGATGCAGAGCAGAAATACTACTGGAATCTCTTCTACTGCAACATCAAGAGCACTAAGAAGGTGACGGCCAACGGACAGCTGCTCGAGCTTTCCAGGCCCCGCAGCTGCCCAACAACGTGATCCTGCAGTTCATGGAGCTTTGCGGTGCAACAAGACTTGGTTATTTTGGAAGAAGTCAGTTCTATATTGCTTTGAAACTCGTAGCTGTGGCCTAGGCTGGGTTCCCTTTAAAAGTGGAAAATACAAATTCAGTAAAAGACCTTCCTATGCCAAGATTTGTATCTTCAATGAAGTTCAATGAATCTTGCCATGCAGCCTCATATTCTTCAGATTCTGAAAATCCAGGGTCTTATTCTTGTGTGATTCCTCCACCACCCAGCAGGGGACAAGTGAAAAAGGGTTCCATAAGCCGTGACACCGACCAGCCTGGTGCATCTGTAGATCAACAGAAACTACATCCCCTGTCCTTTGCCACAGCAGTCCTCGCTGACTTCTCTACACATGTGGAGGAAGCACAGCGGTTATCCCAGTAGCTGGGACAGTGAGATGCCCCTTGCTGGACTGAGGTCTTTTGTATCTCAGTTTGGTGACGCACAATCGGGTCCTGTTGGCAATGCAGTGTAGTCAGGACCCTCCGTACATTCACCTCAATAAAACTGGGTCAGTTTTGCAGATACCCCACCAACCAGTACTCTTTTAGCATGCATCCTACTCCTGTGGAGGTTCAGACAGCGGTAGGAACTGTACCCTCAGCTACAACTGCCAATGGAATTATTAGACAATCTAGTAGTTACCATAATCCCTGGAAAATAAAAGATAAGACAGTATTATGTAAATCAGTTTAAAACCATTCAGCCCGATCTAAACATTTATACCAAGATCTGCAGCGAGAGAGCTTTTTTTATAAAATGAAAACTTCCTATTTTGAACTTGCTCATATTTGGGAATGCTCAGACATTGATAAAGATGGTGCACTGACACTGATGAGCTTTGTGCTGCTTTTCATCTGGTAGTTGCTAGGAAAAAAGACTACAATTTACCTGAGGAACTTCGGAAACCCCAGTGGCCAAACTGTTCAGCCGGGGTTGGGGATCAGCCAAGAGAGGTAGGTGACCCAGGCTCTCCTTCAGAAGCACCTCCAAGCAAATCACCGTCAGTGCTCTCGCTGAACCAGATTTGGCCAGAGCTGAATCGGAGCAGTGAGAATGCTGCTATTGTTCATCTAGTTCCCATTCAATGACTCTAAACAAAGTCCACAAGAAGGAAACAGAGATTAAAAGAACCGGCAGCAACGATACTAATTCCACTAGCCTATTACTCCTGAAGCCTGGCCTTTCAGAAGAAAATAAGATACATAATGGAAATTTCCTTCTGGGAATACTGTAGATGGTTACAGTAGTTCAGACTCATACTTCTAACCCAGAACAGGTTGGGAACAATGTAACTCCTCAAAGGTCTCATTCAGGAGTATCGCCTGATAACACCGCATCCCTCCTCCCCCTTTTTGGCTACAGCCCTCCTATTCTTTTTTTTTTTTACATGGGCAGGCACCGGGAATCGAACCCGGGTCCTCGGGCTTGGCAGGCAAGCATTCTTACCTGCTGAGCCACCGTGGCCCGCCCAGCCCCCCTATTCTTGATCCTTAGATATGAACCTGGCTTTCGCAGTCACCACAGGACAACAGCAAGCTGGAGTTGTCACCCACCCCCCTGCAGCGCCTCACAGCCCACAGGAGGACCTCACGGCAACAGACCCCAGAACAGCCCAACTTCGCGGATTTCAGCCAGTTGGTATTATTTGCCGCATCACGTGTGAATTATGAACACTGAAGCTTAGCAGCATCCCGAGTCTTGCGGGTTGAAAATTCTTTGGATCCTACAAGTTAATGGCTTCGAGTTGCCAAAACAGATAGTAAAATGGAAGAAAAGATAGCTGGTAGTGCTCCACAAGGCACTTTTCCTCTTGCTCCACCACCTAAACCTGTTAGGGAAGGTTAAAATCAGCAGGTAAATTAAGGCCAGAAGTTGATGAACATATATGAAAAAACTAGTGTCTTAGCTGCTGTTCTTGCCTCACAGCCAATCTATTCCTTGATCTGTGGAGAGAGATAGAAAGCTATTCAGGCATCAATTAGATGCAATATAGTGAATTACAGCAACAATTAAAGGAAATTCTGGAGGAGAGAAGTTTATTGGAAGTTCAACTGTAACAACTTGGACCATTTTCTCACCTATAAGCTAACTGGCATTAACTGTGAACATACCCCTTTTTTTGTCTTTTGGATGCATGGTCTAGGAATGGAACCCAGGTCTCCTGCATGAAAGGCGGGCATTCTAACCACTAAACTAATCGTACACCTGAACATATCCATTTTTATGTGGTTTGGGGTTGAAAGCCAATTTGGAGACCCAACATTCAGTTCACTGCTTAATTCAACATTAAATTTTATGATTCTGCTTTGTCTGGTGTTCTAGTTTGCTAGCTACCAGAATGCAATATACCAGAAATGGAATGGCTTTTAAAAGAGGAATTTAATAAGTTGCTAGTTACAGTTCTAAGGCTGAGAAAATGTCCCAATTAAAGCAAGTCTATAAAAATGTCCCAATTAAGGCACCTACAGAAGGCTAACTTCACTCAAGAAAGGCTAATGAAGTTTAGGGTTTCTCTCTCAACTGGAAAGCACATGGTGAACATGGTGACTATATTAGTTTTCTCTCCAGACTTCTTGTTTCATGAGGCTCCCCCAGGGGCGTTTTCCTTCTTCATCTCCAAAGGTCTCTCTGGGTGCATGGGCTATGGTAGTTCTGTGGCTATTTGTCATTCTCAAGCTTTCTCCAAAATGCTTCCTTTTTTAAAGGATTCCAGTAAAATAATCAAACCCCACCTGGAATGGGTGGAGTCACATATCCCTGTATTCAAAAGTTAATACCTACAATTGGGTGAGTCACATCTCTGTGGAGATAATTTAGTCAAGTTTCTAACATACAGTACTGAATAGGGTTTAAAAGAAATAGCTGACTCCAAGTGATGGAGCAGGATTAAAACATGGCTTTGTAGGGTACAAAAATTCTTTCAAACCAGCACACCTGGTATGTTAACTATTATATTTAAATGCCTTTTATTTTTTAATTCCAACAATAAAAGGATCAGGATGACATTTTCCAGAAAAAAAATACATAAAATGTTCATTTTAATCACAGAAAAAATCCATGAACTGCACAACACAAACAATGAACCCTAAGTTAAACCATGGACTATAGTTAATAGAACATTATAAAAATAGATTTCATCAATTGTAACAGATACATCATACAATGTTAATAATGGGGTGGTATACGGGAATCCTATAATTTACGGTTTTATGCGTAACTGTTCTGTAAACCCACAACTTCTCTAATAAAACACACACGAGACTGAGTAAGGAAGGTGTTTTTGAGAACAATGACTAAGACGAATGGGAAAGGGCTAGCCAGGGAAAATAATGATGCTCCATAAATTTAATGCACTCATTCTGGAGACAACAAATCAATTAAATAATTTCTCAGGGTACAATACTAACTGCACACCCATTGGAGACATGCCATTCTGTCTCCAGGGCATTGCGTTAAGATGTGTTACTACATTTGACTGGCCCTTGAAATCTTATAGATGAGGACACCTTCAAAAAAAAGTACATTCTATGAAGTCTTGGATAGTAAAAACCAAAAAATATCCTACCAGGAAAATGTTAACAAAGAAGGCATTCTACCATATATGCTGATATTGTTTGGATTGGTTTGCTTTTGAGCTTGATAAAAATAGTGTCATAATATGTACATTCTGCGACATGCATTTTCATTCATTATTAATTTTCTCTATTGAATGGATGAATTTACCAAAATATATATATCAGTTATCCTGTTGATAGACATTCATGTGGTTTGTAGTTTTTATTTTTTGTTTAAAAATATCTGATGCTATGAATATTCTTGCCCATGTTTTATGGCTCACATGCAAGTTTCTTTATATATGGAATTCCCAAGTTTATATTATATGAATGTTCAACTTTACAAGAAAATGACATTTTTTCCCCAAAAGTTTTGTACAAATTGATATTCCTACTGTTGAGGTGTAAGAATTCGTTGATCCATAATCTCTCTTATACTTAACATTGTCAAGCTCTTTAATATTTTACTATCTGATAGGTAAAAACAAAATGGTATCTTGCTGTGGTTTTTAATTCTGTTTGACCATTCGTGTTTGGTTATCTGTGAAAGGCTAATTCATTCCTCTCTGGTATTCAGAGTCATGTCATATATATCTTCTGGATTACTCGTCTTTAACTTATTTATTTGTAATTACTAAGCTATCATCAGAATCAGTTATGTGTATTGAAAATACACACTTCAGGAGAGTGTTAGCTAATTTTGGCCCTTTGTTCTTTCATATAGATTTTATCTGTTCATCATTGTGTTAATATGGTGTATTACATTACTTGATTTTCTTATGTTGAACCACCCTTGCATACCTGGGATAAATTCAACTTGATCATGGTCGTATAATTCTTTTAAAATGATGTTGGATTTGATTTGCAGTACTTTATTGAGGAGTTGGACATCTATGTTCATAAGAGATATTGGTCTGTAATTTCCTTTTCTTGTGAGATCTTTATCTAGCTTTGGTATGATGGTGAAGTTGGACTTATAGAATGAGTTAGGGAGTGTTCCCTCCTCTTCAATTTTTATTGGAAAAGTTTGAGCAGAATTAGTGTTAATACTTCTTGGAATATTTGGTAAAATACCCCTATGACTCCACCTGGTCCTGGCTTTTTGTTGTTGTGTTGGAAGGTTTTTGATTACTGATTCAATCGCATTAATAGTAATTGGTTTGTTGATATCTTCTGTTTTTTCTTGAGTCAGCATTAGTAGTTTGTCCACTTCATTAAGGTTATCTAATTTGTGGGCATACAGTTGCTCATGGCATCTCATACATTTTTTTTATTTCGGTTGTGTTAGTTAGATTCAGTTGTCAACTTGGCCAGGTGAGCACACCTAGTTCTGTTGCTGCGGACACAAGCCAATGGTACGTGAACCTCATCTGTTGCTAATTACATCTGCAGTCAGCTAGGAGGCGTGTCTGCTGCAATGAGTGACGTTTGACTTAATTGGCTGGTGCTTAAATGAGAGAGCGCAATGTTGCACAGCCAAGCAGCTCAGCGTTCCTCATTTCAGCACTAGAGCTCAGCCCAGGCCCTTGGAGATGCAGAAAGAAGTCACCCAGGGGAAAGTTGTTGGAACCCAGCCTGGAGAGAAGACAAGCAGAGACCATCCTGTGCCTTCCACGTAAGAAAGAACCTCAGTGGAAAGTTAGCTGCCTTTCCTCTGAAGAACCAACAAAATAAATCCCCTTTTATTAAAAGCTGATCCGTCTCTGGTGTGTTGCATTCCGACAGCTAGCAAACTAAACATCGGTAGAGTCAGTAATAATGTCCCTCTTTCATTTCCGATTTTAATTATTTGTCCTCTTTTTTCCTTTGTCAGTTGAGCTAAAGTTTTGTCAATTTTGTTGATCTTTTCAAGAAACCAACTGTTTTGTTAATTCTCTCTACTGGTTTTTGCTCTCTATTTCATTTATCTCCACTCTAATATTATTGTTATCATTTCCTTCCTTCTGCTTGCTTTGTCTTTAGTTTGCTTTTCTTTCTTTAGTATTTCCGGTTTTGGGGTTAGGTTTTGATTTGAAGTCTTCTTTTTTTTTTTTTAGTGTAAGTGGGTAGAGCTATAAATTTACCTCTCAGCACTTTCTGCTGCATCCCATAAGTTTTGGTATGTTGTCCATTCATTTTTATTTGCCTCAAGATATTTCCTACTTTCACTTGTGATTTCCTCTTTAACCTACTGTTTTTTTTTTCAAAGAGTATGTTGTTTAATTTTCACGTTTATGAATTTTCCATTTCTTCCTCTGTTACTGATTTCTAATTTCATTCTGCTGTGTCCAGAGAAGATGCATTGTATAATTTCAATGTATTTGAATTTACTGAGACTTGCTTTATGACCTAACATGTGGTCTATCCTGGAAAATGATCCATGTTTACTCAAGAAGACTGTGTATTCTTTGTCATTTAGTGAAGTATTCTATATATGTCTGTTAGGTCTATTGGTTTGAAATAATGTTCACGCCTTGTATTTCCTTCTTGATCTTCTAACTAGATGTTCTATCCATTATTGAAAGTGGTGTATTGTAGTATTCTATATTAATGTAGAACTATCAATTGCTTCCTTCAGGCCTGTATTTGCTTCATATATTTTAAGATTCTGCTGTTAAGTCCATATATATATTTATAATTGTTATGACACTTTTCTGAATTGACCCCCTAATCAGTATATAATGGCAGTCTTTGTCCTTCATAACTGTTTTTTTTTTACTTAAAAGTCTGTTTTACTTGCTATTAATATAGCTAACCCCAGCTCTCTTTTGGTTACTACTTACATGATATATATTTTTTCCATTCTTTCACTTTCAACCTACTTGTTGAAGGGTTAAAATCTTTTAATTTAAGGTGAGTCTCTTGCAGTCAGCATATAAATGGGTCATGCTTTTTTTTATCCATTCGGCCTCTTAAATAGAAATTTTCTTCCTTTTACATTTAAAGTCACTGCTGGCAGAGAGAAAGAGAAAGCATGGCAAATCATACAGCAGCTCTTAAATAACCACTTGAAAGTGACACACTTCACTTCTGCTCGCAGTTCTTTGGCCAAAGCAAGTTACATGTTTTCATGTAACAATGTGTTAAGAAAATTGGAGAGCTAAAAACTATGAGCAGCACTCATTAAAATATTTTAAAAGATATCGCAATACTCTTCTTATGTTGCTTCACTCAAGAGTGCCTTACCTGTGATTCATGGCCTCCTAGGACTACTGGGTTTGGGTGACATACAGAATATGAAAGTTTCCTATTTTTTCCTGCCATGTTATTTTGGAGGGGTTTTTATTTGATGCCACTTTCCCAAAGTAGTTACAAATAACTTTGGAGTGTTCTCTCATTTTCTTCTTTCTTTCTCACCTGTCTGATCTTCTTTACTTTTACCTCCAGAAAAAAAGTCTATTGTTTTGACAGAGGGAAATATGTTAGTAATTACATTAATTAATTACTTAGTAGTTAGCTTAAGCTATAAATAAAATTCATTGTGATACAGTGTTTAGAAAGGCAATATGTGTGTGTATGGAATGAATTTATGCTTATTAATATTCTGTTATTAGGGTAGAAATAATACTAAATTATTGCATTCAAGAGAATAAGCAGAAAGTTCTCTTCAGATACAGATAAAGTAAGGAGTAGGTGAATGTGGATGGTTGTTTACATTCTTGCTACAACAAATAGGTGAGTCAAGTACATAGCTGACATTCGATCAAATGGAGCAAAGGATCTAGATTAAATTCTGCTGTCCCAATTACATTGTTTCCACTAAGTTTAAGGATATTATAATGAGAAAGAGCATATGTAAATGAAGATAAATGCAATTATCCGTGGAGCAACAGTGGACTAGTTCTATCCTGTAGGAAAATCTGATAGGGATTTGGTGGTGGAGAGGGTTATAGGTTGAGAAGGGACAAGGAATAGAATTCTTTGGAGAAAGGCTATGGTTATAAGTCAGAGAGTCATACTTTGCATACCTACAGCTCTAGGAGGCTGGTCAGGGCAGGGTGCAAGGAATGCTGTCCTCTCTCTGTTGCCATTTTGGAGACTCCCCAAGGATTGCCTTTTTGTCCTAACCAGATATTCCACCAACCCCAAAGTAGAGACTCTCTCCTCTGTACTTTTAGACTTGCCCAAATTCTCCATGGGCTTGAAAGGGCCCCCTTGTGCTAAGGATGTGATTTACTGATGGTGCTGCCCATCCCAGAAGTTCAGAAGATGGGTGGCCTGTTGAGTCAGGAGTCACAGGGCCCAGCCTTCAGATGGGTGTGAGGTTGCAGTGACAACAACTGTGATTCTGGCCCTAAGCAGGAAATTCTGGTTTGGGTGTGAGTCTGTGTGAATGACTTCTTCGAAAAAATGCCACAGGACTTAGGCTGGGATAGGCAGGTTAAGTAGGTCAGCTCAGTCTGACAATATGTTACCAAATTGATCCTTTGAGGTTCCAGAGCACACTCCTTGCTCCCCTTACAATCTGTTCTTTCATTTTGTCTTTGACAGCTGATCCTTCCAGTTTAATATCTACTACGACTAGGAGCAACATGGAACACCACAAGAAGGATTCAACTCAAGCATCAATTGGCCATGAAAAAGACTGGCTTTTTAACCTTCATTCTATATGCAAGATGGCTCTGCAGCCAACCTTCTATTTTTTTTTCTTTTTTTTTTTTACATTTTATTCTGTAGGTTTCAACTCTAAATAATTTTAACTCCACTTCTTCTGGCTTCTCCCATACCTATTCCAACCACACACCAATTTATTTCCATTTTTCCTTCCTATTCCTTCACTACCATTTTTAAAACCCTTACCCTACATTCAGCAATCCACTTTATTTTTTGTTTTGGTCTACAACCCATCATGTACACCAGTGGTTCTCAAAGTGTGGTCCCTGGACTAGAAGCATCATTATCACTTGGAAACTTACTAGAAATTCAATTCTCAAGCTCCTGAATTAGAAACTCTGGGATGGGCTCAACATTTTCACAAACCCTCCATGTGAGAGCCTCTGAACCACTGATGTATATCAAAGAAATTCACCTGCTGAAAAAAATCACTTCATTCAATGTCTCTTCAGCTCAAAAATTGTGAATAGCTCCTAGATTTTAAATTTGGGTCTGGGTGGAGGTCAGGTGTGACAAAATGGGAAACTGAGGCCAGGGTGCATGAGAAAAATTAGTGTGCTGCTTAAGTTCCCAGAGAGAGAGGGGTGCCATGAGGTGTCAACTGTAAGTGTGATCGGCTTGGGTGGCTCAATCAGCAGGTGGGGAACATGCAAGCAGAACCAAATGGACCTGTGGGCTTGTGCCTTTATTGTGGTCCCTCGGTGGAGGTTAATAAGTTTGCTGCAGGAATCAAGGATTTGTTAGTTTAAGGTAAACACATGACAGAGGAAAGGGACAGGGAAGACTTGGGGTTTGGGGCAGTGGGGATGGTTAGATTATCATTTAGGACCAGTTGTAGGCTTTGGGTGAGTGTGTGGGTGGTGTGGGTGATGGCAGCAAATATGGGGAATGGGAGGAAATTTATGCCCCAGTGCTTGAAAGCTGCCTATTAACTAAGCCAAAGGTCAGCATTGAAAGGAAGCACTTTAGCCAAAGTAAGATGAATATCAAAGCAGCACACAAAACAATTGTGATAGTTATAGCAGTTCCCCGTTTCATACAAGATTAAGTTTAAACTTAATCCTGGATCAAGCTGGAATTCAAAGTCCTCCTCAACTATTTTAACTCCTGTTCTTCTGCATTTCCTTTGCTCCATTTGGACTCCCTGATCTTTGAAGTTCTTGCCATTCCACACCATTTCCCTTCCCCATCCTCATCATACTTATTATATGCTATGCGTCTTCAGCAGCATATACTTTTCCTAACTATACTTACTCATGAGCCCAGTCCAAAGAGCTTTCTCCTTCCTATGAACTTGTACTGTGCATATTATAGTCCAATGCTCTCATTTAGCTCATATTTTTTCCACCTTGTACTGACAACCATCATTTTATGTATATGGATTTAGTTTTTTCACTTAGATTATAAGCATCTTAAAGTTTTATGATATTAAACTTTTTGTATCACACATACTGCCTAATTGCTTCCTTAAACATTATTACAGTGTTTCTAAAACTGGGCAGATAATAAGAATATCTGGTACATTTATTAAAGAATAGATTCCCAAAGCCCCAACACAAAATCTTCTTTTGCAATCCAGGTTTAGTAGGATTTGTAGATAAAACAGTAATTAAAATTTGATTGTGTTCATTTGCCTTTATATTTAGTACAGTAGGTGTCCCTGGATGAAAATGCTGAATATATTCCAAAACTCATAAGCAATGTTATAAAAATTATGTTCCGAGACTAGTAACAGCCAGAGTAGGAAAGAGAAAGACCCTAGCTCAGGAATAGAGCAGTCGTGGCAGCTGATGCCCCTGGTTGCAGAGGAAAGGAAGTGGCTAATGCATGAGTGAGTTATAATACAAGATTTTGTGGGTGAGTCAAGTACATGATGGAATAAGCAAGTATTTAAGCTTAAGTAAAGAAATGAACTCCACAAGAACCACAGATCTTGCCAATCTTTTCCTGACTTCCTACTACCCATATCCTAGTTAAAAAAAAAAAAATCAAAGGAAATTGGGTATTCCTGTAATCCAGCTTGTTGTTTCTCTACTCTTTCCTAAGTATACTTTCCAGACTCACATCTATCCTGCTGCTGCTGATTATTCTATTAACAGCTTTTTTAAAAAGTATTTTTTCATTTTAAAATCAACCAGTTAAATTATTTTGTGTCTATTTCATGTTTTCTTTACTCCCTCTTCCCATGTTACATTAGAAAGATACCATATTTAAACTATTTTGTTAATATGGAAATTTCTCATTTAGATTCTTTCTTAATTATGGTCATTAGAATTGTTGGGGTTTGGCTTATATGGGTTAAATAAATGTCCACAGAGAAATTATCACACATTCCAGAAAGGGTCACATTCAAAAGTGTTTATGATAACACTATTTATAGGCAAGGAATTGGAGGCAATCTGTGTGTCTGTTACGTTAAATGGAGAAGTAAATATGGAGAATGCTATTCGCAGTGAGCAAGTTGTATATAGGCAACTATGCATAGATCTTATAATGTGCTAAGTAAAAAGAAAGTAATAAGCAGAATGAGTTTTATTGCACAATAATACTTAAATAAAATAAATACTCACAGGAAAACACATATATTAAAAGACAGATACAAATAAAATAATGCATGTCAAACATTAAAATAGGTGCATGTTTGCGGGGTGGGAGGGATATAAAATCAGAGAAGAAACTTCTGGTTTCCAGTCTGACATGTAAAGAACTTGGAAACCACCACTCCCAAACTCAAAACCAGAAAAAGACTGAATAAACTGAAAATCAACAACTCTCCTTAGATATTGGAGAACTGAGGCCACAAGGAAAAACCACTAGCCCTAAAAACTGGAAACAAAGATGGATACCAAGAATATGTTTTATCAGAAGCAAAAGCCCAGGAGCAGAAATCCTCAGCTAGAACCAGTACTGGGATACAAACTGTAATTGATGAATTACCAGAGGTTTGGTGTGGGCTAGCTTGAGATTTAAAACTCTGGGGGCCCAGTTTTAGTGAGGCCCCCAACTTCCATGAGTTTTACCTTTAGGAGCTTTAGCAGATTTTCAGGGTGAAGATCAGAGAAAAACTCCCCCTTGCTTCTGGCAGAGTGAGAGGAAAAGCAACCATTTTGGAATAAGTCCAGTGCATTCTGTTCTCATTAACAAAGGATTTTCTTCAAAAGAAACTATTTTACCAGAGCCTAAAAGACTTGGATTTTATGAGAGTCTAACTAATCCGGGAGACGAGATATACCCAACTCCACCTCCTGTAGCCTCTACCCTACCTAAAGAAGTAGGGGTGGGGCTGAGAAGCCCTTATGAAGGTCATTGTCCAGGAGCAGCAGCTCACTGGAAGACTGACACCTTACTACTACATCAGTGGGCCTCCTGTATAATAACAATGGATTACAACCAAAAGACTACAAGGCCCAGGCCCTATTTAATATGGATTGTCTAGGGAAACCCAAGGACAGCAGGGGAGACAAAAACAAGAAATTTAGCTTTGGACTTTTACAGCTACAACAAACAGTAAATACAGCCTAATTCCTAGCCAGATAAACATATAACCTCATACTAAAAACCTATTTGCTCATTTGGAAGGCTAAGGGGCCCTGAATAGCCCCTTGAAAAAGAGGAATGAAATTGGAATACTCATACTTCCTGACTTTAAAGTAGATTACAAAGCTAAAGTCATCAAAACAGTACAGTATTAGCATAAGGATAGACATATTAATCAATGGAATCGAATTGAGGGTTTAGTAATAGTCAATGCCTTTGACAGGGCTCCAAGTCGACCCAACTGGGACAAAACACTCTTTCCAACAAATGGTGCTGGGAGAACTGGATATCCTTATTCAAATGAATGAAAGAGGACCCCTATCTCACACATTATACAAAAATTAATTCAGAATGGATCAAAGATCTAAATATAAGAACCAGGTCCATAAAACTCATAGAATTCTTAGAAGAAAATGTAGGGAAAGCATCTTCAAGACCTTGTGGTAGGTGGTGGTTTCCTATACTTTATACTTAAAGCACAAGCAATGAAAAAATAAATAAATAAATGGTACCTCCTCAAAGTTGAATACTTTGGGGCTTCAAAGGACTTTGTCAAAAATATGAAAAGACAGCCTGCTCATTGGGAAAAAAAATATCTGGAAACCACATCTCTGATAAGGGTTTAATATCTAGAATATATAAAGAAATCCTACAACTCAGCAATAAAAAGACAATACTATCCAAAATATGCAAAAGACTTAAATAGACATTTTTCTGAATAGGAAACACAAATGGCTAAAAAGCACATGAAAAGATGCTCAATATCATCAGCCATCAGGGAAACACGAAAACCACAATGAGATCATATCATACCCACTAGAACCATGTGTTAACTATAGTCCATAGTTTGCATAAGGTGTGATTTTTTCCATTTGCCACTCTATTATTAACACCTTGTAATAGTGATATATATTTGTTCTAGTTCATAGAAGAGCATTCTATGCATTCTATGCATGAAGCACATTCACTGTCCACAACAGGATTTGCTATGTTATACAGTCCCATGTTTCATCTTCTAGCTTCCCTCCTAGTGACATATATGAGACTAAACTTCCCCTCCCAACCACAATCACAACACAATTCAGCACTGTTATTTACACTCACGATAATGTGGTGCCACCACCTGTATCCATTTCCAAACATTTACGATCAACCTTATTAAAAGTTCTGCACAAATTAAACATCACCCTCATTCTAGATATTAACTACATGAGTTTCCTCATTATAATTAGTTCTTGGATATTCTGTTCTGGCTTTTTCATTTGTTTTTCACTTTGTATTCCAGTTTTATAAGTTTCTATTGATATATCTTCAAGCTCACTGATACCTTCACAATAAGATGCCACTTCACACCCACAGGATGGCTATTATTTTTTAAAACAACACAGAAAATAACAAGTATTGGAAAGGAGACAGAAAAATTGGAATTCTAGTGCATTGTTGGTGGGAATGTAAAGTAGCGCAACCACAGTGGAAAGCAATATGGCAGTTGATCAAAAAGTTAAATCTAGAATAGCCATATAACCTGGCAATTCCAATTCTGTATATACTCTAAAAACAAATTGAAACAGGTCTCAAATAGATACTTGCACACCAATGTTTATAGCGGCGTTATTCACGATAGTTAAAATCTGGAACGAACCAAGTGTCTATCAACAGATGAATGGATAAAGAAAATGTGGTATACATTTACAATGGAATAGCATTCAACTATGAGAAAGAGTGAAGTTCTGAGATGTGTTGCAATAAGGAAGAACCTTTAAAACATTATGCTCAGTGACATAATGCAAGACAAATAAAGGTCAATGTTATATGATGTCACTTATAAGACAGGTCCAGAAATATCAAATTTGCAGAGACAGAAAGTAGATTAGAGATTACTAGGAGATAGAGAGGTGAGGGAGGATGAGTATATGTTTGGTGAATTTGGAATGCCTGTAATTTTTTAAAGGAGAAAATTGCAAACAATAATTAAGGGAATTTGTTACAAGTAGACCCAACTTACAAGAAATATTGAAAGAAGCTCTTCAGAGAGAAGAAAAATGATAAAGATCAGAAACTTAGATCTATATAAAGAAAGGGAAAAGCATTAGCAATTGCATAAAGAGGCTAAACATCAAGAGAAGTTATTTGCATGTAACCATGATGACAATGTGTCATAAATGTGATTACATGACAATCATGGATTAACTCTATTCTCTGCAGACAAGTTTCCAAATAAATATGTAAGTAAATAGTAAAAGGAAAGAATATCTATAGTGGGGGAGTTGAGAGATGTTTTTGACTGGGCTAGTATGAAACAAATGCTGTTTCCATAAAGAGACAGACTTAATGTGTCCGAAGGATTGCACCATCTAAAGCCAGACAACTAACATTTGTCTATAATAGTCTTTTCCTGGCAAATAATCATGAATGCCAACATGCTTATCATGTTGGCGGGGATGTTTATTGAGAGACGTGCATTTTGCATCATTGCAGAAAGGTATCAAATACTTCTAAGGCATTTTCTTCAATACTGCAGTAGGAATAATGCCTTACATTTACATAAAGTTTTATAGTATTCAAAGCACTTCTACATTTACAATCTCACTTGATTCTTCTGAAGGAGGCTAAGTCAGATATTGTTATCCCTTTTCATAGTTGAGGACCCTGAAACCCACAGTGGCTCAGTGAATGTACCAAGATCACACAAATTAGTAGAGAACTAGCCTAGAGCCTGTATCTCCTGAGTAAACGTTATTCTTCTGTTCTTTCTCTTGGTAAGAACATATAGTTTATTTTGTCATGCCCCTTTTTTCTTCAATTTCCAGAAAACTCAGAGCAAAATTTCAAGCTCTTTTGAAGCAATTACATCTGCTCTTATCATCTGCACATGTACTCATTTTTCCTTAGTCTTGAACTTTTACTTTTATTTTTAATTTTCTTAGTCATAATCCTTTATTCCTACTTATGTTTTTAACCTTATTTTGTTCTGTAATCACTGTTTTAGTTTCCTTGGCTGTTCAGTCAAATACCACGCAATCAGTTGGATTAAACAATGGGGATGCATTAGCTTACAGTTTTGAGGGTAGGGTGAAATTCAAATCAAAGAGTCATCAAGGTGATGCTTTCTTCCCAAAGGCTGAGCTCTGGGGCTGGCTGCTGGTGACCCTTGGTTCCTCTGGTTACAAAGCAATGCACATGACCTCTCCCTTCTCATCTGGGTTCCACTGATTTCAGTTTATTGCTGCATTCTCTGTGGCTTTCTTTCTTTCTGAATTTCATTCTATTTTCAAAAGACTCTAGTAAGATCAATGAAAGGGTGGGGTAAGGGGTATGGTATGTATGAATTTTTTTTTTCTGTTTTCTTTTTATTTTTCTGAATTGATGCAAATGTTCTAAGAAATGATCATGATGTATATACAACTATGTGATGAAAAAAGAATGTTCATATTGCATGTTGATTGGTTTTATTAATAAAAATTTAAAAAAAGAAATAAAAGAAAGAATTAAAAAAAAAAAAACTCTAGTAATAGGAATAAGGCCCATCCTGACTGGTTGGGCCACATCTTAACTGAGGTAATCTCATCAAAAGGCCCTGTTTATAATGGGTTCACACTCATAGGAATGGATTAAGTTCAAGAACATGTTTTTCTGGGGTTTATAGCTCCAAACCACCACAGCCACTAAAGGCTACATTAAAGCATTTGTGGGAGAGGTAGGCATATAAATAAAAACATAAATATATAGAGGGAAAAAAACACAATTCTAAAACAGCATATTTTCCTGGAAAGAGATAAAATAGCTAGCTCTAATGAGCCTGCCCACATTTAGAAAATCCCTGTGTTGGATTATATGTGATTTGATTAGCATTATGAAAATTATGTCTGCTAGCTTAGAAGACAACCTCTAAAGCATTGAAAAAATGCATGATTCTAGAATTTGAAACATAACAAAATGTCCCTAGGTCAGTACTTTCTATTGTTTCATGGATAAAGAGCAATCAAATGAAATCACCCACTCTGGATTGTTCTGGTTTCTGGGCATCAAGTTGGGCTGCCAGATTTTATGATTTCTATCCTTTATACATTATTTGGATTGCCCTTTTCATTGGGATCATCTGTCCCCAACCTACATTTCCAATTTCATTTGCCTCCCCTTAGCATCTGGCACCTTTTGTTCCCTTAATGTCAAACTTACTTTCTGATATTCACACTGACACTCTGACAGATTCCTCCTTCACTATTTCCCCTTAAAGGCCCAGTTCATGTCATTTCCCTTTAGTCTCTTTCTATGTTTTTGGTTTCTCATGATCCCATTACTTATGTAGAAGTTCCCTTCTTTCTGCTTCATAGCATTTTGAATATACCAAGATAATCAATGGCTTATCTATTGGTCTTTCCTACTGGTTTGTGAACTCTGAGGTACACCCCCATGTAGCCTAGTACAGTGCTGGCTCAAAGGAGGTATTCAGTTTATTTCAATGATGGATGAGTACAACTGGTCAAATGATGTCCAAGGATTAGAGTGAATCCAAAACCATTGTGTCCTACAGGAGAGAAAATCTGGACTCAGTTGGTAGGAGACAGAGAGAGATACAGTCATGTGACAGAGGAGAGATTGAGTTATGCCACAAGCCAAGGAACAACATCATGTACTGCCAGCCACTCCAAGAACTCTACAGACTTCAGTAGAAGCATGGCTTTGCTGAAACCTTGATTCAGACTTCTAGCCTCCTGAACATTTTTGTTCAATACATTTCTGTTGCCTAAACCCACCAATCTGTGGTACTTTGTTATGGCATCCCTGGCAAACTAAGACAGACAGTAACTACTTCAAGGAAATAGCTTTGCTTAAAACTGAAAGTAAAGTCCCTTGTGATGATTATTTAAAGTTCAAATCCCTGAAAACAATACTTTCTGTATTTATATTTTTTAATGCTTCTAGTTTGACTATCAGCTGTCTAGTTTGATGAGAGTGCATTACATTTCTTTGGTCAGGTTGTTTTTCATCACCAGATTGCCAGATCTTTGGGCACAATTATGCTCTGCCAAAATGAGAGGCTGAGGCTAACCAATGGCTTGAATCTAGCTATTACAACTTGCAGTGTGTGATTCTCCTTGTGTATCTGTGCTGTTTACTACCAAGATAAGGATGACTTGGGAGTGTTAATGCATCAAACTGCATAAAACATGACCAGTTAATTGGAGGTTGTGCTGGATTGAAAGGATTTATGTACCCTAGAAAAGCCATGTTTTAATCCTCTTCAATCTTGTGGGAGCAACCGTTTTTTTAAATCCTTATTCAACAATGTAGGTTGGAAATTTGATTAGGTTATCTCTCTATGGAGATGTGGCTCCACCCATTCCAGGTAGGTTTTGGTTAGTTTACTGGACTCCTTTAAAAGAGGAAGTATTTTGGAGAACGACAGGAGAGCATCAGAGCAGAGTGACGAAAATGATGAGAGAACCAGAGTCCACCAGCCAGTGACCTTTGGAGATGAAGAAGAACATCCCCAGGGGGCTCCGTGAAGCAAGAGTCCCGGAGAAGAAGCTCACAGACATTACCATGCTCACCACCATGTTTACCACGTGCCTTTCCAGTTGAGAGAGAAACCCTGAACTTCAATGACCTTTCTTGAGTGATGGTTACCTCTTGTTGGTGCCTTAATTTGGACATTTTAATAGACTTGCTTTAATTGGGATATTTTCTCAGCCTTAGAACTATAAACTAGCAATTTATTAAATTCCCCTTTTTCAAAGACATCCTAAGTCTGGTATATTGCATTCCAGCAGGTAGCAAACTAGAACAGAAGTAAAAGAGATATGTTCCCCCAAACTCAATGTTTTAAATTCATGACTCCTATTCCTATGAACCATTTTGGAAATGTATATCATCCACTCATAGAGTCAGAGTTTCAATGGCTGAGTACAAAAAAATAATAGTAGTAGCTAAAATGTACTGAGCATATACTGCATGCTAGGTATATTGGTTTGCTAAAGCTGCTGGAATGCAATATAACAGAAATGGAACTTTTATAAGGGGAATTTATTATATTACAATTTTACAGTTCTAAGGCCATGGAAATGCAGAAAAAAAAATAAGGCACCAATAAGAGGCTACCTTCTCTCAAGGAAAGCTGATGCCATCTAGAACACCTCTATCATCTGAGAAGGTATGTGGCTGGCATCTGCTGGTCCTTGTTTCTGGTTCCATTGCTTCCAGCCTCTAATGCCAATGTTTTTCTCTCTAAGCATCTGTAGGCCTTCACTTAGTTCCTCTGGGACACAGCTCTGGGTTATGGCTTGCTTAGCATCTCATGGGAAGGCACATGGCAATGTCTGCTGGGCTCTGCCCATGTCTCTGTGTCTGATCTTTCTGTGAGCTCTCCAAGCATCTCCAAACATTCATGTCTCTGTCATCTCTGAAGCAGCTGTTTTCCAAGCATTTGCATCTACATATATCCTAAATGTTTCCCCTTTTAAAGAACTCTAATAAGCTAATCAAGACTTATCCTGAATGAGTGGAGTCACATCTCCGTCTAATCAAAAGGTCACACTCACAGTTGGGCATGTCATATCTCCATGGAGATAATCTAATCAAAAGTTTCCACCCTACAATATTGAATCAGGATTAAAAGAAATGGTTGCACCCACAAGACTGGATCAGGATTAAAACATGGCTTTTCTTGCATACATAACAGTTTCAAACCAGCACACCAGGTACAATTTTAAATAGTCTCAATCTTTACAACAACCCATAGAGGTGAGGGCTATTATTATATTACCATATTACCCACTTTGCGACTGGGGACAGTGAATCACAGAGCTACCCAAGATGCTAAGTGATTCAAGTTAGCACAGCCTGATACCAAATCCTACTCACTTAATCACTGTACTAAAATGAAGAATATGAACCCCTGGTAAAAAATAAAGAAGCCAAACTGTATGCTGGTGAAAAGTGACTCTTCATTTTATTATTAAAGGTCCCAGGAGAAAAAGAATGTTTTTTGAAGAAAGTTATATACAAAACTCTGCATATGCTGGATAACAAGTAAATACTAAACACAATTAGGGATAAAATAAGGTTATCAATAAAAATTCCAATGTCAGTTTCATAACACTATAGAATATTTCCATTTCATCAAAAAGTTCTTTTGTGTTCCTTCCCAGTCAACTCCCACTTCTTGTGGTAGCTAAGGTGGCCTACAATGATGTCTAACTGCTGACATTATTTCCTTATGTAGTTTCACATTAAATAAGAGTAACCAGGGTAACCAATTGATTCTGTGGAAATGATGGAGTATGTCTTCCATACCTAGTTTTTAAGGATATCATAGCCTTCATCTTGCTCTTGCTTAGTCACCTGGTCTGAAGGAAGCCAGTTAGCAAGTTGTGAGGCTACTCAAGCAGCACTATGGAGAGATACACATGGCAAGGAACTGAGGCCCTTTACCAACAGCCATGTGAGTTATCCATGTTGGAAGTGAATCAACCAGCTCCCTTTAAACTCAGGTGACTGCAGCCCTGGCCAATGTCTTGACTTCAGTCTCTTGTAAGACCCTGAGCCAGAACCACTAGACTATGTAACTTCTAATATTCTGACCTACAAAAACTGTTTGATAATAAATATTTATTTTAAACTATAAAGTTTTAGAATAATTTTTTATGCAGTGATAGATACTGCCCCCACTCTTCTCTGATTTTTTAAGCTTACTAATACTTTTACCTATTCTAGAACTACATAAGAGTATAATTACCCTGTGTGTAGTTAACTAATTTTTTAACTTACTATTTTGAATTATTTTCAAACTTATAAGACAGTTTCAAAAATCATTCAAACCCATACAGAGAACTCAAACACGGCCCCAAATGGACATTACTCTCCTCCCTTTTTAGATCCCATCCAGGATCATGTATTTCATTTAATTGTCATTGTCTCTGCAGTTACTTTTTCTTTTATTTTCATCATGGAAGCATATATATGACAAATTTTCCCATGTCAGTCATGTATACATTCAATGGAATTAATCTCATTTACAAGATTTCTGTACCCTTGTCATCTTCTGTTACTAAAATTTTCCCATTTCCCTAAATAGAAACACCACAACCATTATGTATTAACTCCCTATTTTAGTTTCTCAAATAGGCTTCTCAAGCAAACACTATGAAATAGGTTTGTTTAAACAATGGGTATTTATTAGCTTACAGTTTTTGAGGCTAAAAGAAAGTCCAAATCATGGCATCATCAAAGTGATGCTTTCTCCTTGAAGACCATGACATTCTGAGGCCAGCTGCTGGTAATTCTTGGTTCCTCTACAACATGACAAGGCACATGTTGGTGTCTCCTGGTTTCTCCTTTCTCTTCCCAGTTCCATCAATGTCCAGCCTCTTTCTATGGCTTTCTCTCTCTGTATCTGAATTTCATTCTGTTTATAAAGGACTCCAGTAATAGGATTAATATCCATCCTGACTGAGCTGGGCCACAACTTAACTGAGTTAACCTCATCAAAAGGTCCTACTTACAATGGGTTTATAACCGCAGGAATGGATTGTATTTAAGAACAAGTTTTATTGAGTACATTTAATGTACTCACCAGCTTCAAACCACTATACTCTCCATTCACCCTGCCCCCACCCTGTAACCTGTACTCTAATTTCTGCCTCTTTGAGCTTGCATATTCTTTGTTACTTTCTTTGAATTTACTATGGAGCTTAAATTTAACATTCTAAATCTTTTATAATCTTCTTTGCTTTGGTACCAGCTTAAGCTAGCCAACTTAAATTTAATACACAAAGTATGCTCACATATGTTCCTTTACCTCTCTCTCTTCCCTACTTTTATGCAGTTCCTGTCACAAATTACATATTTTTTATACATTATAGAGACCAAACCATTGATTTATCATTCCTTTTTATGCACTTGCATTTTAGATCCTGTAGGAAGTAAAAAGTAAGAGTTACAAAACAAGAAGGCAATAATACAAGCATTTATATTTACCCATGTTGTTATCTTCTCTGGGGATCTTTATTTCTTCACACTGCTTTGGTGTATTGTCTATTGTCCTTTCCTTTCAACATGCAGAACTCTGTTTAGCATCTCCTATAGGGCCAGCTTAGTACTGATGAACTTAGTATTTAGTACCCTCAGCTTTTGTTTATCTGAGAAGGTCTTAATCTCTCCCTCATTTTTGAAAGACAGTTTTGCTGGATATAGAATTCTTTCCTTTAAATATGTCACTCCACTGCCTTCTTGCCTCTTTGGTTTCAGATGAGAAATCAGCATTTAATTTTATTGAGACTTCCTTGTATGTGATATGTTACTTCTCTTTTCAACCTTTCAGAATTCTTTCTTTAACTTTGGCATTTGATGATTTGATAATAATATGCTATGATTTGGGCCTGTTTGGGTTTATCCTGTTTGAAGTTCATTGAGTGCCTTGCATGTTTTTTGTTAAGTTTGAGAATTTTTCACCCATTATTTCTCTAAATATTCTCTCTGTCCGTTTCTCTGTTCTTCTCTTCCTCCTCCTCCTTCTTCTCCTTCCTCTTCTTCTCCCATAATTTGTATATTGGTGCACTTGATGGTGTCCTGTATGTTCATTGGGCTCTGTTCACTTTTCTTTATTCTTTTTACTTTCTACTTCTTATATTGGATGATTTCATTGTTTTATCTTCAAGTTCAATGATACTTTTTTCCCCCCAAATCCTCTCTGCTGTTGAATCCATCTAGGAAATTTTTAATTTTTGCTGCTATGGTCTTAAGCTCTTTGTTTCCTTTTCATAATTTCCATCTTTCTATTGATATTCTCTTTGCATTCACCTGATTTTCTTTAGGTCATTGTCCATTTCTTTGAGCTCTTTGAGCATTTTTGGGGCCATTTAAAAAAATATCTTTGTTTGGTATGTCCCAGGTCTGTCCCTCCTCATTGATGGTTTCTGATGCTTTAATATTTCCCATTTCTTAAGCCATCACTTCTGTTTCTTTGCATGTTTTGCAATCTTTTATTGAAACATGGAAATTTTGATATTTTAATGTGTTATTGCTTGAATTTAAGCTGTGCAGCATCTGTTCCTTGCAGCTAGTATTATGTTAGAGCTTTCCGTGAATGGCAGGAGCTACAAAGGAGGAGGAGGAGGAGGAGGAGAAGAGGGAGGAGGGTGAGAAGAAAGAGGAGGAAAGAAAAGAAAGCACCTTCTGCGTCTTTGTAGACCGACCTATGAAAGTGCTCTCTTTCAGGGCTTATCCACACAAAGTGTTTAGAGAATACTTCTAGGCTAAAGTGTAGGGGCCTTTTGATCAGGGCAGAGCAATAGCTGAATTTTAAAGCTAATTTTATTTTTGATAGTTTGAGCTGTTCCCTGAAATTTTTCTAAAGCAATCTTTGCTCATGGAACTGCCAAAAGAGCAACACACAATGGAGAAGCAGTTCTTAATTGCCTTATTAATTTCTTATTTTAGGGTTTGTGTGTACATGTGCGCACACATACTCACATACACATTGCATTATTTAGCTTTTTCAAAGCATTCTTTTTCTTTTAGAAAAATACTTATTCTTAATCCTTAGAAATGATCCTTGCCGGTGTCTCATACAATCTGGTGTCCCACTAGGATCTAGCTCAGGACCTTGACCCAGTAGGGATTCAATAAACACATGGTTGGCAAATTCATAAATACATCAATCAGTTATTGCCGTCATCTCCAACTACTGGAGTGATAGATCAGACCGTGACAGGTGTTTCCTATCTGTGCTCCACTTTGTCACTTTTGCTTTCTGACCATCAACTCATGCTCTAAGCCATGTTTGGCAGGGATAACCTGAGCTTTCTGTGCCAGTCAAAAATAACTGAGACATGCCTTGCCTCATTGTATAACTAAAGTACATACCACCTGCAGGTTTTGACTGGTAATTCTGCCTTAAGAATGTAAGGATTAAGTCACAAAGTTGGGGATAATACTGGCTTTCTAAATCCAAGTCATATCAAACTTTCTGAGTAACATTGCTATTTATTTTGGAGAAAATATACATTGTTTAATTCCAAAGATATCAGAAAAGGAGAATCCACATCTGTTTTATCGACAAGCAGTGCGGTGTGTGAAAATTCTATTATATAATACAAATTTTGAAATAAGATTTTAGTTTTTGTTTAAAGAGATAAAGGTGGAATTTTTGGATTCTTGCATCAATAATAGTGACTTCTCGGCATCCCTGTGGGAAATACTGCATACTTGCAAGACTAATTTGGATGCAATTCAGTGGCATATGATGACTTCAAAATAGTGTGACCATAGTTTTTCGTAGACATATTTAGAGAACCAGTCACCTTATGTTGATATTTCTTCATCTTTTTTTAAAAAACATATTTCTCTCTGTCCATTTAAATATTCTTTTTGCACAAGTAAAAGTAGTACACACTCCTTGAATCCCAGATACTAAGGAAGAGGAATGCAGGGAGCAGGTAACCAAGCTGTAAATTATAAAGCCTCAAAAAAATGAGGGAACATGCCAAAATGACAAAGACATTAACTTGAATGGGCTCCCATTGGCTAAAGCTGGAACAATTGGAAAAAAAATTTGATGATAATAGTAATGGATTATATCCCATGAATAAAATAGGAATAGATGAATCTGTGCTGATATGAATAAATCACTGAATTAATAGATAATGAGAGACAAGGAACTATTTCTTAATGTACAATTCTAAGTATTAAATGTAGAAAGAATGATGGAAATAGAAAAATCACTATTTGGCAACTAACACAGTGATAATCATTTTGGGCCATAATTATTACGGGATGCTAAAACTAGCAGAAGTATTTACATAGTCTTAAAGTATCTTCCCATAAGATTCTTATTAGTTACAAAGAGAAAAATAGTATTTTTACAGGGGAGAACAGTAGACACTTTTTAACCAAGTGATCAAAGTTAACATCAACATTAAAGGGACAAATTGACATCATATGCCTTCTGACAAGCTACATGAAGAATACCATTTTTATGGTATTCTTGCCAAAAGAAAAAAAAAAGCATAACTGGAATTTAAGCATGAGCAAATGTCAAACAAACCCAAATTGAAGGATATTCCACAAAATAACAGACTTGCACCCATCAAAAGTGTCAAGATCTTAAAAGACAAAGACTGAAAAATTGTCTAGACAGTATTCTTAAATTTTAGCAGTCATTGTAATCACCCAGTAGACTTGTTAAAACACAGATCACTGCTCCTTCACCCAGAGTTCTCGGCTTATAAGTCTGGGGTAGGATCCAAGAATTTGTATGTTTAAATCCTATTGGCTTCCTTTTTTTCTAAATAAAGTTGTATTGGAACTCAGCTACATCCATTTGTTTATATCTTGTCTATGGCTGTTTTTCTGCAAAGCCTGCAAAGCATGAAATATTTACTATGTGGCCCTCTACAGAATAAGTTTGCTAACCCCTGGTCTAGAATCTGGATTAATTAGATGAGATGACAACTAGATATGTGTGATCCTGTCTTGAATCGGATCCTGGGCAAGAATAAGAATATTAGTGGGTCAAATAGCAAAATTTGAATTGGGCCTATGATTATCAATTCTAATTTTCTAGTATTGATGATTGTTACTGTGGTTTTGTAAGATGCTAACATTTTGAGAACTGTGGAAGGTATAGAGGACTTCTTTATATGATTTTTGCAGCTTTATGGAAGTTTCAAATTATTTTGAAATACATATTTTTTAAAAACCCTAAAATAGAAGAAGCAAAGACAACTTTTGTTCTTCATAAGCTTAACATTACACAGGAAATTGGGTTGAAGATCTGTTAATAAAAAGTACTTGAGCTGTGAATGTTTAGAAATTTATCAATCTCAATTGCTCCTTCAACAGTGAGGAAAAACCCAAAATGTCCACAGTTATAGAGCAAATTTCAGCCTTTGTGCCAGAAATTTATTTCACATTAACCCAGCAGGAATAAAGTTCAAGAAAGCAATCTGAGACTAGAGAGAAATAGTAGTAACTTCACTGACCTCTTAACTACATTTCTCTCAGCAACTTGTCAGGAGATATTGCATGTCAGGGGCATTTATGGCAAAACAGTACTTGCCTGGCTCATAATAAGCACCCTCTATTATCATTTTTCTAATTGTGACTATTATTGTGTTTGGTTTTGCTGTAATGAATTTCCCATTTAGCAAGCTGTTGTCCTTTTAAGGCCCAAAGAGGCACTATTTTGAACACACATCAAGCTGTGCAAAGTGTAGGCAATTGAGTCAGATGTAGATTCAGGAGGGGAAAAGAATTTCAGCTTCATGGAGACTCTGTTCCCTGTGGACTTCTCTATAATTGTTTCTTGTGCTCCTTCCCCACGTCTCCAGGAGATGACAAAAAGAGATTCAATTACCCCTCTTCTCCTACCCCAAGCCTTGTTAAGTCATCACAGATTCTTTCTTGGAACTAAACATTTCAGTGACTTGTTCAAAGTAAGTAAAGAGCTTCAGCAATTCTTAATCTTATTCAAATTTGAAAATGAATATATTTTTTTAAAGTGAGAAACAAAACAATGTGAGAGTTTCTTTTTTCTACTGAATTTTATGCTTTAGTTAGCACTTAGAATTTCTCCACTGATGTCTCAAGCCTAGTACTTAGGCCTTTTAGGCACAGAGCTCAAGAAAAATCCCTCTTAAATGAAGCAGAGCTGCTGCCCCCAGCTGTGTGCTCCCTCTCATGATCATACTTCATGGGTGGCCTGGGATTCAGTTTCTGCCCTCCTAAAATTTTATGTACCTCTTGAAATTTTTTTTAGAAAAAAAGAGATGTGAGCACAAGTCATGTATACTCCAAAATTGGGTCAAAGGAATAGTTGGGGATTATTGGTGAAATCTCTAAATGCATATTCTACCCTCACAGCCCTATGTTTACTGGATAATTGTACTTCCTGAGTTCCATTTATGAACATTTTCTCAAGTCCTCACAGTATTGATGATACTAATATGAGGTAGGCAATAGTATTCCTCATTTCCAGGTGAGGAAACTAAAGCTGAAGGATGAGCAAGTTGCCCAGGACCACACAGTTTTTGAGTTACAAAAACTTATTTTTCTTTACTTTATTTATCAATGATTATAAGTAATGTGCTCAGAGTACTACTGTAATGAATAACTAACAAGGTCCCTAGCCTTCACAGCCTCAATCTGGTGATAGAGCCTTTCCAATAATCCACTGCTGTTTTCTAATTATCTTCTCTATACAAAGCAAAATAGCAATAAGTGATGCCAACACCAGCTTTTCCATGCTTCAAAGATTTGGGGACTAATTTCCTTGAGTCTCAGGAGCCCCTTCTTAGACATTTTGCCCCTTCTCCTATTCTAGGCCCACTAATCTAAGGATATCTTTGGAACAAAAGGCATCCTGCCACTATAAAAAAGAACGAGGCTTGTTTGGAGGGAGAATTGGTTTGCTGACTGCACTGTGTCCCTTTTGACCTGATGATGCCTCAGCAAGCCTTGCAAGCAGTCAGGAAAGCCAAGCATTTTAACTTATGCTGTGTGAGACCAGAGGGCATCTCCAGATTTCGCAAGAGGATGTTATGAGGATGTTATTGTTTCAAAATAATTTCCTCAGCAAAATTAATTTTTTCATTAACTTAAAAAAATCAGTGTGGAAATTGATCATTTTGTTAGGTGTGATAATGGCAATATATCTATGTAAGAAAATACAAATTTTTTTAGAGATGTATACTGACATGCATAAGGATGAAATGATATATTTGCTTTACAATACTCCAGGAACAATAGGAGCCAAAAATGTGGATGAATAAGAGGGCAAAATGTTAATGTTTGTTTACCTGGATGACCGGTAAATGGAGGTTCATTGTACTATTAGCTCTATTTTTGTGTGTATTCGTGAAAATTTTCATAATAAAAAGTGAAAAGAGAATGAAATGAATGATTCTTGTTGAGAAGATAGAGAAAGCAAATGTATCATTCCCAAGGCTTCTTAAGTTACTTTCCTGAGTGGGATTATTTTATAGTAGAAGCAGAGTAGCACTGGGTCTCTGATCTGCTAGTGCGAACTTACACAGGTTACCAGAACTATCTGAGTCTCAGTTTTATTCATCACTTGTTTAAAGTCACTTGCATTTTTATGAAGTGGTAAAAATGTTGTGAATTCCAAGAAACAAGGAAAAGGAGTACCATTCCTTAAAGATTGAAACTCTCTATTTGGGTCTCTGCCCTATTGCTTAGAGCTGGAAAATTAATTTTATCTTAAGTATTACATAAAAAGCTGATTTTTTTAGGTAAAAATACCTTTAGAATGGGTATAAGAAACACTTTGGTATTTATTATAAATAATAAATAATGACATAGAGTATGCAATATAATGTATATTGTATAAATGATAAGGTAACAAATTATGTTATTATAAAATACCATTATTCTCATGGATTGTTTGTAGAAGAATTTTAATTTTAAATAAGTAAGTGTAATAAATATGGTACCCTACCACCATGATGCTGTTGGTAACTCTGTGTACAACTGAGAAAATAGCAGTTGGCTATGTTACCCTTGCAATGGTTTGAAGCTAAATGTACCCCAGAAAAACATGTTCTTAAACTTAATCCATTCCTGTGGATGTAGACCATTTGGTGAGGATCTTTTGTGAGTAGGATCTTAACTACTCATTCAGGCTGGGTCTTAATCCTCTTTCTGGGGTCCTTTATAAGAGAATGAAATTCAGACAGAGAAAGCCACAAAGTGAGAAGCTGGAAGGAAGGAAACCCAGAAAGGAAAGGAGAGACCAGCAGACTCGGCCTTGTGTCTTGCCAAGTGACAGGAATCCAGGATCTCTGGCAACTGGTCTTCAGGAAGAAGGTATCATCTTGATGATGCCTTGATTTGTATGTTTTCAAAGACTCAGAACTGTAAACTTGTAAGCTAATAAATTGCCATTATAAAAGCCAAATTGTTTCATGGTACCTGTTTTGAGCAGCGTAGTAAACCAGAGTAACCCTCACCCTTTTTTCAGGTGTGTATTAGTCAGCATAGGGTTGGCTATGCTATGGTAACAAATCTCACTTGCTTCATCAAGTTGGCCTCTATGTCACAAGGTCTTATGAAATGGACATCTAAACATATAGATTTCAGGTTGCTGTAACACAGGAAGATGGAACTGAAGGGTCATTTGACCTGCAGATAGGAAATATCCCTTTCATTCATAGTCTCTTTTCCAGAACTAGTTACAAGGCCCACCTAGCTGAAAGAAGAAGAGGCAGAAGACATGACCATTTGGTACACAGTAAAGGTCTCTGGCACAGATGGGTATATGAAAAATATAGCCCCAGCCTAATTGTACATTTATTTGCACACTGTACAATATGTTTTGAAAATCTGTTCTTATCCATGACACTTGAGAAGGATCCTAAAATATACAATGCAATACACTTCTTCTGAAGAAAATTTTAACTTAGCTCAGGCATAAAGATGCATAATCAAGAAACTATAATAAAGAGACACTGAAAATATCAGGTTGGCAGTACATGCAAATTTCTTATAGAAGATCTGAACATGAGAATTCTTCTTGGCTGTGAAGATCCAAAAATGGCTAAGGAAGGAAGTAATGTTTTGGGTGGATCTTCTAGAATTAACAGTCTCCAGAGAAGCAATGTTTGGAGTGGTGAGGTGCCCTGCAGCTAAAAGAATGGCGCAGAAATAACCGTACTAAATGTTTTAGAGGCATATTTTGTAGAAAAGACAGAAAATATAAGAAGTTCTGGGAATGAGGGCTAAAAGTCTTTGTTAGTCAATTCATAGAGAGCTACATACACCATGCTGAGGCATTTATACTATAGACAAAGTTATGGAAAATTTTTGTAAATTGAATTGATGTTATCATGGAATAGGAAGGAATATTCTAATCATGCCATTGTGTGGATGAGGATTCCTAAAACCGAGAGAAGTAAAGTTGCTTGCTCAGGGTTATAAGCTAATGAGTAAAAGAACCAAGATTAGAATCCACGTTTGCTGATTCCAGTTTCAGTTTTTGTGCAGCTGCCCCATGATTATAACATGATGTTGGAAGTGTTGCACAGAATGATTAAGATGGTGTGAAGGTCAGAGATGGGGAGACTAGTTTAGAGAATATCATAAATTTTTCCAAATGACGGAGAAAAGACTCTACACTAGTCTAGTTATCAATAGAAATGGAGAAATACTGGGGTAAGAGAATCCTTTCCCATTGCTTTATTCTATATACAAGGTTTATACTCTTTCAGCTAAGTTTATACTCTTTCCTCTCTCTCATCCCAGACTCATTCAATAGCCTTGAAATGGCTGGTGAAGTTGGGAGGAGGAAATGAGAATGTGTGGCTCAGCCCCCACATTCTCCTTATTTTTCTTCTCTTGCTTCCATTGGGGAGATAATGTGGTGATCAAGCCTGGCCTTTGGGTGAGTGAGTTTAATTCTGTGGAGAAAAGTGTTAACATGCTCATTTGGCCATGGATACAAGCCGCATTTTTAAACACAACACTATCAGTAATCTATTACTTTGTATACCAGTCAGAGTTCTATAAGGAAAATGAAGCAATAGGAGATACTCTTCCTCTAACAGATCTCTAAATCTTTAAATAAATCTTTTTATATATGCATGTATACATATTTATAAACACAGAAATATGCATATATGTGTATGTATATGTACATATGTGTATATCATATATACACACATTTTTAGATTTATCTTGAATTTCTGCTCAAGTGATTGTGGGGCCCAGCAAGTGTGAAAACTGTCGGGCATGCTAGCAGTCTGGAAACTTGGCAGGAGTTGAAGCTGGTATTGAGAAAGAATTTATTCTTGTCTGGGAAACAGTTTTTGCCCTTAAGGCTCTCAATTGAATGGATCAGACCCACCCACATTGCTTACGTAAAAGTCAACTGACTATAGGTGTTAATCCCATCTATCAAATACCCTTCACAGCAACACCTGGACTAGTGATTGATCAAACAGCTGGGCACCACAACTGAGCCAACTTGACACATATTTCTCTCATGTTGCAATTGAATTTAGTGTTGAATACTAGTTCAAAGACCTTTCTTTTACTTGATTAGGAAACCAGCAGCATGGATAGTGTAGGAGCAGAAATATAGACCCAGAGCTATAAATTCATTATAAGAATTTTTTCACGTAGAAGTTTTAATGTTTGTGTGTGTGTGTGTATTAACAAATCTCTGATTCATTTATGCTTTCCCCCTTTAGTGGCACATATCAAATTCTTTCCCTTCCTCCACATGATGTGAATATGTACCTAGACAGTACAAGCAAATAAAGAAAATATAGGTAAACATTTATGGTTTTATTTTTTACCATGACAATTTTAATCCATTTGAAAATTTCATATGTGGTATAAAGGAGGTATTTAATTATTCATGTCAATGTATCACATGTGAAAAAACCATCCTTTTCTCAGTGATTTAAAATACCAGCTGTGTAATATACGACTACTTACATATGCCTGAGTCTATTTCTGAAATTTTCTTTCTGTCTTTTGATCTGTATTGGCTGTATCTTTGCCACTTGTCGATAGCGTTGGATAGCATTATGGATATCTCGGGAAAAGTCAGGCATTGGGTTCAGGTTTACTTGGGTTTGAATCCAGGCTAAATCATTTGTAGTGTTTAATCTATGCATGGGTGAATTAACTTCTCTGAGCCTTAGTTCATTTGAAGAATGATTATAATTGTCCCTAACTGTTCTAGTTTGCTAGCTGCCAGAATGTAATATACCAGAAATGGAATGGCTTTTAAAAAGGGGAATTTAATAAGTTACTAGTTTATAGTTCTAAGGCTGAGAAAACGTCCCAATTAAACAAGTCTATAGAAATGTCCAATCTAAGGCATCCAGGGAAAGATACCTTGGTTCAAGAAGGCCGATGAAGTTCAGGGTTTCTCTCTCAAGTGGAAGGGCACATGGTGAACACAGCATCATCTGCTAGCTTCTTCTCCTGGCTTCCTGTTTCATGAAGCTCCCCGGGAGGCATTTTCCTTGTTTATCTCCAAAGGTCACTGGCTGGTAGACTCTGCTTCTCATGGCTATGTCATTCTGCTCTGCTCTCTCTGAATGTCCTTCGTTCTCCAAAATGTTTCCTCTTTTATAGGACTCCAGAAACTTATCAAGACCCACCCAAATGGGTGAAGACATGTCATCACCTAATCCAGCTTAATTACTCTTGATTGAGTTACATCTCCAGGGAGATGATCTAATTACAGATTCAAACATGCAGTATTTAATAGGGATTATTCTGCCTTTATGAAATGGGATTTTGATTAAAATATGGCTTTTCTAGAGCCCATGCATCCTTTCAAGCCAGTACACTAACAAAATTGCTCTGAGATTCAGAGAAAATATATGGAAATTGCTAACAGTTCTCTGCTGCAGAGTAGAACCTCAAAAAGGAAAGCCATCATCACCACCAGTTCCTGAGTAAAAGTGGAAACAGTTGAGATCTGTGAGGGACTGAGAAGAGTAGAAGCCCAAGAACAGGACTTTGAAGGATACTAATATTTAAAGGGTAGAAGAAGAAAGAGGAACCTCTGAAGGAAATAGCAGAGTTGTAGGAAAAAGAGAATGGACAGACTGAAAGAGAGAAAAGGAATTAGTCAATGGTGACGAATGTTTTACATCAATCCAGAAAGATGAGTGCTGAGAAAAGGTTGGTAGTTAGAATGTCATTTTTTACTTCCTTTTTTAAAAATTAAAAAAATAATTTTTAATTTATATATATTATACATTCACATACCATGTAATTATCCAAAGTGTACAATCAATGTTTCACATATCATCATAGAGTTGTGCATTTATATCACAACCAACTTTTTTTGTGTGTGAAAAATAATATGTATACAAAAAAGCAATAAATTTCAAAGCACAGAGTGTTCTAGTTCGCTAGCTGCAGGAATGCAATATACCAGAAACACAATGGCTTTTAAAAAGGGGAATTTAATAAGATGCTAGTTTACAGTTCTAAGGCCAAGAAAATGTCCCAATTAAAGCAAGTCTATAGAAATGTCCAATTTAAGGCATACAGAGAAAGACACCTTGGTTCAAGTAGGCCAATGATGTTCAATGTCTCTCTCTCAGCTGGAAGGGCACATGGTGAACATGGTGGTGTCTGCTGGCTTTCTCGTGGCTGTACCAAAAGGGACTCTCTCCAAAATGTTTCCTCTTTTAAAGGATTCCAGTAAGCAACTCCACCTTCAATGGGTGGAGACACACCTCCATGGAAATCATCTAATCAAAAGTTACCACCCGTGAGGCACATCTCCATGGGAACAATCAAAATGCTCCCACCAAGCAATATTGAATGAGGATTAAAGGACATGGCTTTTCTGGGGTCCACCATAGATTCAAACCAGCACACACAGTAACAATTAGTTATAGATCAGATTTCAGAGTTTGATATGGTTTAAAATTCCACAATTTTAGGTTTTTACTTCTAGCTGCTGGAAGATACTGGAGACTAAAAGAAATATCAATATAATGATTCAGCAATCATGCTCATTTGTTAAGCTGTAACTTCTCTGTATATAACTCCATCACCTTTGATCTTTCTCCCACTCTTTAGGGGTTTTTGGGTGATGCCCATTCTAATTTATTCATATTGGAAGGGGCTGTCAATAATATGGGATAGAGGGATGTAACTAGTTGACGGTCTGGAGAGGCTGGCCCCTCTGCATTTCAGGACTCATCTGGAGGTTGTAGGTTTCTGGAAAGTTACCTTAGTGCATGGAACATTTGTAGAATCTTATAGAATGCCCTAGATATTCTTCAGAATTGGCAGGAATTGTTTTGGTTGGGGTTTGGCAAGCTGTGGTAGGTAGCAATGTCTAACTGAAGCTTTCATAAAAGTGACCTCCAGAGTAGCCTCTCAACTCTATTTGAATTCTCTCAGCCACTGATATTTTGTTACACTTCTTTTCCCCCTTTTGGTCAGTGAGACACTATTGATCCCATGGTGCCAGTGCCAACTTCATCCCTGGAAGTCATCTCCCATGTCACCAGGGAGACTTTCACCCCTGGATGTTATGTTCCACATAGCGGGGAGGGCAATGATTTCACTTGTAGAGTTGGGCTGAGAGAGAGAGAGGCCACATCTCAGCAACAAAAGAAGTCCTCCAGAAGTAACACTGAGGCATACATTTAGGTAGGGTAAGCTTCTCCATGACCTACATGAGCTTCACAAGAGCAAGTCTCAAGATCAAGGGCTTGGCCTTTGATTTGGGTGTTCCTAATGTTTGACACAGTATCCAGGGTTTCCCTGGTGATAAAGTTCAATAATTCCATAGTTTTTTTTTCCCCATCCCTCAAGGGACTTTGCCAATACTTTTTATTTTCTAATTAATAAAATCTTACTCTGGGATGTGTCCAAGCTTTACATTAAGCTATACAGAACTAAAGGCCCTCATTCTTATTCTAAGCTCCCTGTGTTTGGATTGTTTAAAAGATCTATCCACACAGTTTGAGTTAGATTATACGCTACAGAAAATTTAGGTTCTGGTAAAAATAAACATTTCTTCCTTTCATCTCAAAGAGTAGATGAAGTTCTAAATACAGCAACGTCTTCCTTACCCCTGTATTCTGAATGACCTGATCAGCTTTGTTCTTATCTCTAAATACTAAGTTATAATATATAATAGAGCCTCTGAAAATCCAAAAGACAATTACTGCTTTGGACTAAACGTGACTGCTATAAAAGCTTATAATCTAGGCCTCTGTTTTCTCATAAGTATTTTCTAAATGAGACCATACAATATTTGCCCTTTTGTTTCTGGCTTATTTTGTCTCACCAAAATGTCCAATAGGTTCACTCACACCATTGCATTCCTCACAACTTTGTTCCTTTTTGTAGCAGCACAATATTTGATTATATATATATATATATATATATATATATATATATATACATACATACATACACTCTATCATTCATCAATCTACTTTTCAGTCAGTACATCCTTCAGCCACCTCCATTCACTGGGCATCATTGTATAATGGCCAAAGTCAACAATCTATCAACACTTGTAATTTTAGATAATTTCATTGTTCCCAAGAAAAAGATAAACAATAAATACACCCTCACCAAACAGAAAATCCAAAGTTCCCCTTAACTCTTTCTCCACCCCCCAATATTTACCCCTGGTGTTGCTGTGATATTATTGACATTTTCCTGTTAAATATAGCCCATAGCATGCAATAACAGTTTTCCCCCTGTACCCTGAACTTACACACTCTTTGAAAAGTTTCATACCTTTACAGTAGTTGATGCAACAAGTTATTTATATTTATAGTGTTAATCAGTGGGACACATCTATACAGCCGCTTTCAATCATATTCACCTTCAATATGCTAATATTACTTATAGACCCACTAGTGAACCACTTTCACGTCTACCTATTCTCTTACATTTCAGGTCAACCTCCTAAACTAACTGTCCAAAGTCTCTAGCTTCCATGAATCTCTAGGTCCCCTATATTCTGTATTATAAGCCTTTGGTTTTAGCATTACCATAGTCATAAAAGCAGAATTATACAGTATGTATCCTTTTGTGTCTGTTTTTTTCACTCAGCATTATGTCCTCAAGACTCATCCCTCTTGTCATGTGCTTCAGGACATCATTTTGTCTTACTGCTGCATAATATTCCATCGTATGTATATACCATGTTTTGTTAAGCCATTTGTCTGTTGATGGGCACCTGGATTGTTTCCATCCTTTAGCAAGTGTGATTAATGCTGCTATGAACATCAGCATGCAAATGTCTGTTTATGTCACTGCTTTCAGCTCCTCTGGGTATATACTGAGTAGTGGTAGTGCCAGGTCATAGGGCAACTCAATATTTAGTTTTCTGAGGAACTGCTAGATTGTCTTCCATAGCGGCTATACCATTTTACATTTCCACCAGCAGTGCATAAGTGTCCCAATTTCTCCACATACTATCCAACATGTGTAGCTTCCTATCTGTTTAATAGCAGCCATTCTTACAGGTGTGAGGTGATATCTCATTGTAGTCTTGATCTGCATTTCCCTTAAAGCTAATGAAAATGAGCATCTCTTCTTGTGCTTTTTAGCTATCTGTACTTGCTCTTCAGAAAAAATGCCTATTCATCTCTTTAGCCCATTTTATAATTGGGTTGCTTGTTCTTTTGTTGTTGAGTTGTATGACTTCTTTATGTATGCAGGATATCAAACCTTTATTTAACGTGAGATTTCTAAATATTTTCTCCCGTTGAGTTGGCTGCTTCTTCACCTTTTTGACAATGTCTTTTGAGGCACAAGAGCATTTGCTTTTGAGGAGTTCCCATTTATCTATTTTTTTCTTTTGTTGTTTGTGCTTTGGACGTAAAGTTTAGAAAGCTACCTCCTACTATAGGTCTTGAAGATGTTTCCCTATGTTTTCTTCTAGGACTTTATGGTACTGGTTCTTATATTTAGGTGTTTGATCCACTTGGAGTTTATTTTTATATAGGGTGTAATGTAGGAGTCCTGTTTCATTCTTTTGGATGCTTTTAGCTATTTGGTTCTCTTTCCCTTCCAAATGAATTTGGTAACTAGTTT
The DNA here is from genome assembly GCF_023851605.1 of Tamandua tetradactyla. NCBI lineage: Eukaryota > Metazoa > Chordata > Mammalia > Pilosa > Myrmecophagidae > Tamandua > Tamandua tetradactyla. Next base: position 136,622,374 of record NC_135331.1, read on the forward strand.
TTCCAAGTCTTCAAAGTAGGTTGTTGGAAATTTAATTGGTACTGCATTGAATATGTAGATCAGTTTGGGTAGAATTGACAACTTAACTATATTTAACCTTCCTGTCCATGAGCAGGGAATGTCTTTCACCTATGTAGATCTTCTTTGATTTCTTTTAGAAATGTTATGTAGTTTACTGTTTACCAGTCCTTTATATCCCTAGTTAAGTTCATTCTTAGATACTTGATTCTTTTAATTGCTACTTTGAATGGAACATTGAATAATTTCATAAAATAATTTAATTGACACCTCAGGATTGCCTGTGTATAGAAACATTACTGATTTTTTATATTAATTTTATAACTTGCCACCTTGCTGAACTTGTTTATCAGCGCAAATAACTTTGTTGTAGATTTCCCATGTATACTTTCATGTCATCTGCAAATAATGAAAGTTTTACTTGAATGCCTTTTATTTATTTTTCCTGCCTGATTGCTGTAGTTAGAAATTCTAGTGCAATGTTGAATAATAGTGGTGACAGAGGACATCCTTGCCTTGTTCCTGATCTCAGAAAAATTTCAGTCTCTCACCACTGAGGTTGATGCAGGCTATGGGTTTGTCATATATACCCTTTATCGTATTGAGGAAGTTACCTTTGATTCCTACCTTTTGAAGTGTTTATATAAAAAAGGATATTGAATTTTGTGGAATACTTTTTCAGCATCAATCAAGAGGATCATGCGATTTTCCCTTTTGATTTGTTAATGTCCTGTATCATATTAATCAATTTTCTTGTGTTGAACCATACTTGCATTCCTGGTATGAGCCCCACTTAGTCATGGTGTATAATTCTTTTAATGTGCTGTTGGATTCAATTTTTCTAGTATTTTGTTGAGAATTTTTGTATCTATGTTTATTAGAGAGATTGGCTTGTAGTTTTCCTTTCTTATAGCATCTTTACCCGGTTTTGGTTCAAGTGATGTTAGCCTCATATCAGTTAGGTAGTGTTCCTTTTTCTTCAATTTTTTGGAAAAGTTTAAGCAGAATTGGTGTTAGTTTGCTTGGAATGTTTGATAAAATTCCCCTGTGAATCATTTTGGCCTGGGCTTTTCTTTGCAGGAAGATTTTTTTTTTATAACTGATTGAATCTCTTTATTTGTGATTGGTTTGTTGAGATCTTCTATTTCTTTTTGAGTCACTGTAGCTTGTTCATGTGTTTCCAGGAATTTGTCCATTTCACTTAAGTTGTCTAGTTTATTTGCATGTAGTTGTTCATGTATACACTTATGATATTTTAAATCTCTTCAGGGTCTGTGGTAACAACCCCCCTCTCATTTCTGATTCTGTTTATTTGCATCCCCTCTTTCTTTTTCTTTATCAGTCTTGCTAGTGGCCCATCAATTTTATTGATGTTCTCAAAGAACCAACTTTTGGTTTTGTTGATTCTTTCTGTTGTTCTTTTGTTCTCCCACTCTTTTTAACTCTGCTTTAATCTTTGTTATTTCTCTTTTCTATTTATTTTGGGGTTGGTTTGCTGTTCTCTCTCAAATTCCTCCAGGTGTGCTCTTAAGTCCTTGATTTTTGCTCTTCTTTTTTTAATACAGACATTTAGGGCAATAAATTTCCCTCTCAGCACAGTCTTTGCTGCATCCCATAAGTTCTGATATGTTGTACTCTCATTTTCATTTGTCTCCAGATAGCTACCAATTTATCTAGCAATTTCTTCTTTGACCCACTTATTGTTTAAGAGCGTGCTATTTAATCTCCATATATTTGTGAAAGTTCTGGTTCTTTGATGATTATTGATTTCCAGCTTCATTCTATTGTGGATCAGAGAAAGTGCTTGAATAATTTCAAGTTCTTAAATTTATAAATAACTTTTTTTTGTGCCCAAGCATATGATCTATCCTAGAGAATGTTCCATGAGCACTAAAGAAGAATGTACATCCTCACATTTTGGGGTGGAATGACCTATATATATATGTAGTTAGATCTAGTTATTTTATCAAATTGTTTGAATTTTCTATTTCCTTCTTGATCCTCTATCTGGTTGTTCTGTCTACCAGAGGAAAATGGTGTATTGAAGTCTCTTGCTATTATTGTTGAAAAGTCTATCACTCCCTTCAGTTTTGCCAATGTTTGTCTCATGTACTTTGGAACTCCTTGATTGGGAGCATAAATGTTTAATATTATTATTTCTTCTTGGTGAATTGTCCCTTTAATTAATATATTGTGTCCTTCTTTGTCTCTTGTGATGTCTTTACATTTAAAGTCTATTTTGTCTGATATTAAATATAATTCTTATAATTTTGTCTGGTATTATATATAGCTACTCCTGCTTTCTTTTGATTATAGCTTGTGTAGACCATCTTTTTCCATCCTTTCATTTTCAATCTATTTGTATCCTTGTGTCTAGGATGAGTCTTTTATAAGCAACATATAGTTGGATTATGTTTCTTAATCCATTCTGCCAATCCATATCTTTTAATTGGAAAGTTTAGTCTGTTAACATTCAAACTTGTTACTGTAAAGGCATTTCTTGAAGCAACCATCTTATATTTTGGATTTAATTTGTCAGATCTATATATTCTTTCCCCCCCTTTTTTTTTGAATTTTTAACTTTTTAAATTGTATAGTATAGCATATATACAAAGCAACAAAATAAAAAAAGCAATAGTTTTCAAAGCATTCTTCAACAAGTAGTTACAAGATAGATCCCAGAGTTTGTCATGGGATACCATATGACCCTCTCAGATTTTTCCTTCTAGCTGCTCCAGAATATAGGATTCTAGAAGGTTTAAATATTTTTTTCATCACAATCGACTTTTTTTCCTTCCTTTTTTGTGAAAAATAACATATATACAAAAAAGCTATAAATTTCAAAGCACAGCACCACAATTTAGTTGTAGAACAGATTTCAGAGTTTAACATGGGTTAAAGTTCCACAATTTTAGATTTTTACTTCTAAAATACTAGAGACTAAAAGAGATATCAATTTAATGATTCAGCATTCATATTCATTTCTAAATCCTATCTTCTCTGTATAACTCCACCATCATCTTTGATCTTTCCATCCCTCTCTTTGTGGGTGTTTGGGCTATGGCAATTCTAAATTTTTCATATTGGAAGGGTCTGTCACTAATATGGGGTAGGGAGTTGCAATTATCTGATGTTTTGGAGAAGCTGGGCTAGGTTTCAAGACTTATCTGGAGCAGGGACCCATCTGGAGGTTGTAGGTTTCTGGAAAGTTACCCTAGTGCATGGAACCCTTGTGGAATCTTATATATTGCCCTAGATGTTCTTTAGGATTGACTGGAATAGTTACTGGTTGGGGGTTGGCAGGTTATGATAGGTAACAATGTCTAACTGAAGCTTACGTAAGAGCAACCTCCAGAGTAGCCTCTTGACTGTATTTGAACTCTCTATGCCACTGATAGTTTATTAGTTACACTTCTTTTCCCCCTTTTGGTCAGGACGGAATTGTTGATCCCATGGTTCCAGGTCTGGATTCATCCCCAGGAGTCATCTCCCAAGTCACCAGGGAGACCTTCACCCCTGAATGTCATGTCCCATGCAGGGGGAGGGTAATAATTTCACTTGCACAGTTGGGTTTAGAGAGAGTGAGGTCACATATGAGCAACAAAAGAGATCCTCCAGAAGTAACTCACTCATGCCTATAGGTAGTCTAAGCTTCTCTGCTACCTACATAAGTTTCATAAGAGTAGGCATCATGATCAAGGGCATGGACTATTGATTTGGGTATCCCTAAAGTTTGGCAGAGTATCAGAAGATTCCCTGATGGTAAGGTTTAATAGTTCCATATTCTTTCTCCCATACCTCAGGGGACTTTACCAATACTTTTTGATTATCTGCTTAATATACTCTAGGATGTTTCCAGACATTACAATAATCTATACAGGATTAAAGGATGTTCTTCTCATTCTGTGCTGTGTTTCAGTTGTTCAAATGAGCTATACAGATAAGTTGAATTAGATTATGCAGTACAGAAAATTTCAGCTCCAGACCAAATAAATCTTTCTTCCATTGGTCTCAAAGAGTATGTGTGGTTCTGAAATATAGACACTGTCTTCCTTACCCCTATGTTCTGAAGTACTTTAATCCCAACCTGTTTGGCTTCATTCTTATTTCTAAATATCAGATGTATTAGTTAGAGTTCTCTAGAGAAACAGAATCAACAGGGAATACTCACAAATATAAAATTTATAAAATTGTCTCACGTGACTGCGGGAATGCAGAGTCCAAAATCTGTAGGGCAGGCTGTGAAGCCGACGACTCCAATAGAGGGTCTGAATGAACTCCACAGGAGAGGCTCCCCAGCTGAAGCAGGAATGGAACCTGTCTCTTCTGAATCCTCCTTAAAAGGCTTCCCATGATTAGATTAAGCATCACTCATTGTAGAAGACACTCCCCTTTGGCTGATTACAAATGGAATCAGCTGTGGATGCAGCTGGCGTGATCATGATCTAATTCTCTGAAATGTCCTCATGGCAACAGACAGAGGACATTGCCATGAGGACAACCAGACAAAGAGGTACCACAACTTGGCCAAGTTGACACATGTCCCTGACCATGACATCAGGTAATATATATATATTTATATATATATATAAAACAGCCTCTCAAAGTCCAGAAATAATAATCACCACTCTGGACTTAATGTGTCTGCTCTAAAAGCTTACAATCTAGGCCCCTGTTTTCTTAAAAGCATTTTCTAAAGGTAACCATACAATTCTTGTCCTTTTGTTTCTGGCTTATTTTGTCTCACCAAATGTCTCACATGTTCATTCACATCGTTGCATGCCTCAAGACTTTGTTCCTTTTTGTAGGAGCACAACTTTTGTTCATAAGCATATACCATTGTTTGCTAATCTACTTCTCCATCAGTGCATCCTTCTGTCACCTTCATTCATTGGGCATCATGTAGAAGGTCCACAGTCCATCAACATTTTCAATTTTAGATAATTTCATTAGTTCCCAAGAGAAAGAAAACCAATAAACACATCCTCACCAAAAAGGAAATCTAAACCTCCTCTTAACTCTTGTCCCTCCCCCCATTATTTACCTCTGCTATTGTTGTGGTAGTGCTGATGGTTTCCTTTTAAATATAGCTAATAGCATGCAATAACAGTTTTCCCCCTCTACCCTGGACTTAAACACTGTTTATACAAGAATCATATCTTTGAAGTAGTTCTTACAAGAACTCATTCATATTTCTAGTGTGAATCAGTGGGACACATAGGTCTATATAACCCCTTTCAATCTTGTTCATCTTCAATATGGTAATATTACTTATAGATCCACTAGAGAACCACCTTCACTCCTATCCCCTTATATTGGAGTTCAACCTCATTAGCTAACCGTTCACCCATCTCTAGCTTCTATGTTTCTCGAAGTCCGCTATATTCTGTATTATAAGCCTCTGATTATACCTTTATGCTGGCCATAAAAGTGGAATCATACAGTTTCTATCCTTTTGTGTCTGGCTAATTTCATTCAGCATTATGCCCTCAAGGCTTATCCATCTTCTCATGTGTTTCAGGATGTCATTTTTGTCTTACTGCTGCATAATATTTCATTGTATGTATATACCACATTTTGTTGATCCACTCATCTGTTGATGGGCATTTGGCTTGTTTACAACTTTTGGTGATGTGAACAATGCTGCTCTGAACATCAGTGTACAAATGTCTCTTTGTGTCATTGCTTTCAACTCTTTTGTGTATATATCAAGTAGTGCTATGGCTGGGTCATAGGGCAACTCGATATTTAGTTACCTAAGAAACTGCCAAACAGTCTTCCATAGTGGCTGGACCATTCTACAGTCCCACCAGCATTGCATATGTGTCCCAATTTCTCCACATCCTCTCCAACATGGTTTACATGGCTGCTACCTGTTTGTTTAATAGCAGCCACTCTTATAGGTGTGAGGTGGTATCTCATTGTAGTCTCGATCTGCATTTCCCTTATAGCCAATGAAAATGAGCATTTCTTCATGTGCTTTTGAGCCACCTGTATTTGTTCTTCAGAAAAATGCCTATTCATATCTTTAGCCCCATTTTATAATTTTGTTGTTTGTTCTTTTGTTGTTGAGCTGTATGATTTCTTTGTGTATACAGGAAATCAAACCTTTCTCTGATATGTGACTTCCAAATATTTTCTCCCATTGAGTTGGCTGCTTCTTCACCTTTTTGACAAAGTCTTTTGAGATAGAAGCATTTGATTTTGAAGAATTCCCATTTATCTGTTTTTTTATTTTGTTGTTTGTGCTTTGGGTATAAAATTTAGGAAGCTACCTCATATTACTAGATCTTCGAGATGTTTCCATCCATTTTCTTCTAGAAGCCTTATGGTGCTAGTTCTTATATTTAGGTGTTTGATCCACTTTAATTTTTTTGGTAGGGTGTAAGTTAGGGGTCTTGTTTAATTGTTTTGGCTATTGATATCCAGTTCTTCCATGCCCAGTTATTGAAAAGACTATTTTGTCCCAGTTCAGAGGATTTGGGTCTTTGTCAAAAATCCATTGACCATAGATTTGGTGGTGTATTTCTCCACTCTCAATTTGATTCATTGGTCAATGCTTCTATCTTTGTGCCAGTACCATACTGTTTTGACACTGTGGCTTTATAATAGGTTTTAAAGTCAGAGAATATTAATCCTCTCACTTCATTCTTTTTTTTAGGATGCTTTTTAGCTATTTGGGGTCTCTTTCCCTTCCAGATGAATTTGGTAATTAGCTTTTCCAAATCTTCAAAGTAGGTTTTTGGAATTTGGATTAGTACTGTGTGAATCTGTAGATCAATTTGGGGAGAATTAGCATCTTAACTATATTTAGCCTTTCTATCCATGAGCAGGGAATGTCTTTCCACCTATTTAGATCTCCTTTGATTTCTTTTAGCAATGTTATGCAGTTTTCAGTGTACAAGTCCTTTACATTCTTAATGAAGTTCATTTTTCAGTACTTGACTCTTTTATTTGTTATTTTGAATGGATTTTTTTCCTTAACTGACTCTTCACCTAGGTCATTGCTTGTGTTTAGAAATGCTACAGATTTTTGCACATTAATTTTATACCCTGCCACCTTGCTGAATTTGTTTATTAGCTCAGGTAACTTTGCTGTAAATTTTTCAGGATCTTCCATGTATGCTATCATATGATCTGCAAATAATGAAAGTTTTACTTCTTCCTTTCCAATTTGGATGCCTTTAATTTCTTTGCCCTGCCTGATTGCTCTAGTTAGAACTTCTTGAATAATAGTGGTGACAGTGGGCATCCTTGTCTTGTTCCTGATCATAGGGGGAAAGCTTTCAGTCTCTCACCATTGCGTATGATGTTGGCTATCAATTTTTCATATATTCCCTTTATCATATTAAGGTAGTTAACTTTGATTCCTATCTTTTGGAGTGTTTCATCAGAAAAGGATGCTGAATTTTATCGAATACTTTTTCAGCATTAGTTGAGATGATCATGTGATTTTTCCATTTTGACTTGTTAATATACTGTATTATATTAATTGATTTTCTTGTGTTGAACTGTCCTTGCATTCCTGGTATGAACCCCACTTGGTCATGGTGTATAATTCTTTTAATGTGTTGGCAGATTATTTTGTTGAGAATTTTGCTAATATTTTGTTGAGAATTTTTACATCTATGTTCATTAGGGAGCTTGGCCTGTTGTTTTCCTTTCTTATAGCATCTTTACCCGGTTTTGATATTAACATGATATTAGATTCATAAAATGAATTACATAGAGTTCTTTTTCCTCAGTTTTTTGGAAAAGTATGAGCAGGATTGGTTGTTAGTTCTTTTTGGAATGTTTGATAAAATTCCCTGTGAAACCATCTGGGCCTGGACTTTTCTTTGAAGGAAGATTTTTGATGATGACTGATTGAATCTCTTTACTTGTGATTCATTTGTTGAGATATCCTATTTCTTTCTGAGTCAGTATAGCTTGTCTATGTGTTTCCAGGAATTTGTCCATTTCATCTAAGTTGTCTAGTTTGTTGGTGTATAGTTGTTCATAGTATCCTTTTATGATTTATTTTATTTCTTCAAGGTCTGTGGTAATGTACCCCTTCTCATTTCTGATTTTGTTTATTTGCATCCTCTCTCTTTTTTCCTTTGTCAATCTTGCTAGTGGCCCATCAATTTTATTGATCTTCTGAAAGAACCAACTTTTGGTTTTACTGATTCTTTCTATTGTTCTTTTGTTCTCCCATTCATTTGTCTCTGCTTTAATCTTTGTTGTTTTCCTTTGTTCTGGTTTGCTAGCTGCTGGAATGCAACACACCAGAGACAGATTGGCTTTTAACAATAGGGGACTTATTTCATTAGTTCTTCAGAGTAAAGACAGCTAACTTTCAATTAAGGTTCTTTCTTACGTGGGAAGGCACAGGGTGATCTTTGTTGGCCTTCTCTCCAGGCCTCTGGGTTCCAGCAACTTTCCTTGGAGTGATTTCTTTCTGTATATCCAAAAGCCTGGGCTGAGCTGTGAGGGCTGAGCTGCTGATTGCTGAAATGAGGTATGCTGAGCTGCTTGGGCTGTGCTACATTGAGCTCTCTCATTTAAGCACAAACCAATTAGATCAAACATCATTCATTGCAACAGGCATGCCTCCTAGCTGACTGCAGATGTAGTGAACAACAGATGAGGTTCACATACCATTAGCTCATGTCCACAGCAACAGAACTAGGTACCTTCACCTGGCCAAGTTGACAACTGAATCTAACTACCACACTCTTCCTCTATTTGCTTTGGGATTAGTTTGCTGTTCTTTCTCAAGTTCCTCCAGGAATACTGTTAAGTCCTCCATTTTTGCTCTTTCTTCTTTTTTTAATATAAGCATTTAGGGCCATAAATTTCCCTTTCAGCACAGACGTTGCCACATCCCATAAGTTCTGATAAGTTGTATTCTCATTTTCATTCATCTCCATATAGCTACCAATTTATCTAGCAATTTCTTCTTTGATCCACTGGTTGCTTAAAAGTGTGTTATTTAATCTCCATATATTTGTGAATGTTCTCATTCTTTGGTGGTTATTGAGATCCAGCTTCATCCCATTGTGATCAGAGAAAGTGCTTTGAATAATTTCAATGTTTTTAAATTTATAAAGTCCTGTTATGTGCCTAAGCATATGATCAATCCTGGAAAATGTTCCATGAGCACTAGAGAAGAATGTATATCCATGTGCTTTGGAGTGCAATTATATATATATATGTCTGTTAGGTCTAATTCGTTTATCAAGTTATTTAACTTCTCTATTTCCTTGTTGATCTTCTGTCTGCTTGCTCTATCTATAAGGGAGAATGGTGTACTGAAGTCTCCTACTATTATTGTTGAAACATCTATTGCTCCTTCAGTTTTTCCAATGTCTGTCTCATGTACTTTGGAGCTCCTTGATTGGGAACATAAGCATTTATGATTGTTATATTTGCTTGGTGAATTAACTCCTTAATTAGTATATAGTGTCTTCTTTGTCTCTTATGATATCTTTACACTTAAAGTCTATTTTGTCTGATATTAGTATATCTACTCTGCTTTCTTTTGGTTTCAACTTGCATCGAAAGTCTTTTTCCATCCTTTCACTTTCAATCTATTTGCATCCCCGTGTCTAAGATGAGTCTCTTGAAAGCAGCATATAGCTGGATTATGTTTCTTAATCCATTCTGCCAATCTGTATCTTTTAATCAAAAATAGTCCTTTAACATTCAAAGTTATTACTGAAAAAGTGTTTTTTGATTCCACCATCTTATCTTTTTTCTATTTTATTTGTCATATCTGTATATTCTTTCCCCTCTTTCTCTTTGTATTCTTTAAATTACTGTTAGTGGTACTCTTCAATTCTGTGCCCTCTTCCAGACCTCCATCTTCTGTCTTTTTTTTTTCAGCCAGCAGAACTCCTTTTAGTATTTCTTGTAGGGCCAGTCTCTTATTGACAAATTCTTTCAGGACTTCTTTGTCTGTGAAAACTTTAATTGCCCCCTCAATTTTGAATGACAATTTCACTGAGTACAGAATTCTTGGCTGGAAATCTTTCTTTTTCAGAATCTTGAATCTATCATATTACTGCCTTCCCACCTCCAGGGTGCTAGTTGAGTAGTCTGAATTCAGTCTTATTTGGTTTCCCTTCTATGTAGTACATTGCTTTTCTCTTGCTACTTTCAGGATTTTCTGCTTCTCTTCAACATTTGAGAGACCAATTAGTTTGTGTCTTGGGGAAGGCCTATTTGGATTTGTTCCACTTGGAGTTCTTTGGGCTTCTTTGACTTGTATGTTTATGTCCTTTATGAGGGTTGGGAAAATTTCCCTGATTATATCCTCAACTACTCCTCCTAGACCTTTACTTTTCTCTTCTCCTTCTGGGACACCAATGATTCTTATATTTGTGCACTTGTTTTGTCTATCATTTCCCTAAGATCCAATTCAATTTTTTTTCCACATCTTTTTTGCCATTTGCTGTTTTGAGTCTTTGAAGTCAATTATCTTGTCCACTATATCACTTATTCTTTCTTCTGTCTATTCAAACCTGGTGTTGCATACCTCTAGTATGTTTTTTATTTGGTCAACAGAGTCTTTGGTCTCCATGATATCTGCTATTTTTCTATTTATTCTTTCAAATTCCCCTTTATGCTCTTCTACTATCTTTTATCTCCTTTATTCATTTGCTATCCCACTTATTTTATTAGGGAGAGTTGTATGAACATCTTTGATTAGTTGTTCCATTGTCTTGTGTCTCCTCTGGTGTTTTACTTTGGTCATTATGTAAGGCTATATCTGTCTGCATTGTGATATGCTTAGTGATCTCATACTGTCTTTGTGGCATGTAAATATCTTGATTGATTTACTTTGGGAGTTGATTTCTTTCAGTAGTCTAAGGCCTTGTTTTTGTGGGGTGGATATACAGCAGGAAATAGGGCATGGTGTGGGGAACTCAGTGCAGTGATTTGTTTTAGGGCAGATTTAGGCACAGATTGGGATGTTAGAATGATACTTGGGGATGTGGGTGTCTAGCAGCCAGGGAGGATGTAGCTATGTGGGTGCACTGTCTGTGAGCATGGTGTGCATGGATCTCAGACATGGAGCTCTTTGTGTGCATGCATAGGGCTGTGGCAGCAGGTCGGTGTTATGCCTTTATGGATTGGGGGCAGATGTGACCCAACTGTACAGGTCAGCACTTTTTCAGTGCTGTGAAGCATAGCTGAGGGCTGTGCACATGAGTGGTTCTAGGATTGGTGTAAACTGAGTTTCCCAGAGCTGAATGATGTGATTGGGGGTCCTTGTGCATGCCTGGGTCTAGGAGTGACATATACCGATGTGCATAGCTCAGAGGGAGTGGGAATGAGGCTGTGTGACACTATGGGCAGGGGGCAAAGGTAGCCTGCATATGGAGGTTAGTGCCCGCAGCCTTTATGTGCTGGCAACAGCCTGCAGGGAACAGGGAGGGAGAGGTAGTGCTTGGGAGGGGGTGCAGGAGAGGTGGGTTGGGCTGCACTTGGGGTGGGGGGGTGGGGTAGTTACTTACACTGGGGGCTGATTTATTGGGGGTTCCTGGAGCATGGGGAATGGGAGCAGGTGACAGGATTTGGTTGTGTGGGGTGTAGGGTGAGTCGCCAGTCATGGGGCTGTGCTGGTAAGGGTAGCACACCTGAGAAGCATGGCCTGGCTTACTTCTTTGTCCCTGGCTCCTGTCCATGCACTCCTGCAAGCTCCACTTCTCCATGTCAGGCTCCAGCTTTCTGCCTCTCAGTTTCTCAGCCTGAGTGTGCCCAGTGTGGTGCAGAAGGCTGCCCAGTGTGGTGCAGAAAGCTCTCCCAAGTCAGTTGCATTCATGAATCACTACCTCAGCCACGCTCCTGTCCCTTCTCTAACTTTTCCATGGAGTAGGGCTAATCTTGAACAACTCTATTTGGCCATCTTCCCAGACATCCTCCCTCTTTCTTTTTATCTTTTAAGTTACCCTTACTGGTATTTTCAATTCTGTGCCCTTCTCCAGACCTCCCTCTCCTGTCTTTTTTTCAGCTGGCAGAGCTCCCTTTAGTATTTCTTATAGGGCCAGTCTCTCACTGACAAATTCTTTCAGGATTTGTTTGTCTGTGAAAATTTTAATCTCTCCCACAGTTTTGAAGGACAGTTTGGCTCGGTACAGAATTCTTGGCTGAAAGTCTTTCTCTTTCAGGATCTTAAATATATCATACCATTGCCATCTCTCCTCCATAGTAACAGTTGAGTAATCTGAACTCAGTCTTCTGTGGTTTCCCTTATATGCAGTAGATTGTTTTTCTCTTGCTACTTTCAGGATTTTCTGCTTCTCTTCAACATTTGACAGACTGATTAGTATGTGCCTTGGAGAAGACCTATTTGGATTTATTCTATATGGTGTTTGTTGGGCTTCTTTGATTTGCATATTTATTTCTTTTATAAGGGTTGGGAAGCTTTCCCCCATTTTATCCCCAACTAATCATCCTAGCCTTTTAGTCTTCTCTTTCTGGGACACCAGTGATTCTTATATTTATTTATGTGCTTTGTTTTGTCTATCATTTCCCTGAGATCCAATTCAAATTTTTCATCTTTTCCTGCCATTTGCTCTTTTTTGTATTCAAAATCAATTGTCCTGTACTCTAGTTCACTTATTCTTTCTTCTGCCTTTTCAAATCTGCTGTTGTGTGTCTCTAGTATATTTTTTATTTGGTCTACAACATCTTTAATCTCTGTAATATTTGCTATTTTTAAATTTATTCTTTTAAGTTCCTCTTTATGCTCTTATAGTGTCTTCTTAATCTACTTTATGTCTTTAGCCAACCCACTGATTTATTTAGTAGAGTTATATGAACATCTTTGATTAGTTGTTCCAAAGACTGTGTCTCGTATGGTGCTTTAATTTGGTCACTAAGCTGGGCTATATCTGTCTGCATCTTTATATGCTTAGTGATCTTCTGTTGCCTTTGAAGTATGTAAATATCTTGATAGGGTTACTTTGGAAGTTCATTTCTTTCAGTAGCCTAAAGCTTTGCATTTCCAGGATGGGTGTGGAGCAGGATGCTGGGCTTGGGCTGGGCACAACACTGCAGGTATAGGCATGGGTCAGGGACACTATGCTGGTGTCTGTGAGTATAGGGTGCAGGTCACGGGGTTGTGGAGGTATGGTACAGTGGCCATGGGGGCTGGGTGCAGCTCAGGCAGGCTTTGGAGTGTGGGAGTAGGTTACGGCATGGGGCGCACAGAGGTATAGCACAGCGGGAGAGGGGTGGGTTGGCTGTGCAGATGCATGGGACTGGTATGCAGGCAGGATGTGGGTTGGCAGGTGGAGCATGGGAGTCTTAGGTATCAAGGTGTGGGATATGGGGCACAGAGGTCAGGGCACAGGGAAAGAAGAGCACGGATGTGTCCTTGCACATATGAGGGGCACAGTGGGGTGAGGATGCAGATGCAAGAATGTGCAGGGGTGAGTCACAGGTCATGGGGGTTGCAGGATGTGGGTCAGGGCTAGGTGATGTTGGGTGGGTTGGGCCCTTGTGTGGGTGTGCATGTACAGGGGGTTGGTGCAGGTGTGCATATGTGTGCAGGGCAGTGGCTATGTGGTACAGATGTGTATGTGAGCATCTTCCAGGTGTAGGAGCAGGGTGCTTGTGCCGAGGTGCGGGGCAAGGGTGTGCACATGTTCGAGGCAGGGGGTGTTGGGTGCAGGGATCAAGAGATTGGGGTATAGATACTTGGGTGCCAGGTGGAGAGGATGTGGCCGTGTCTATGCATGGATCTGGGGGACAGGGCCCTGGTGTGCTCATGTGCAGAGCTCAGGGGCAGTAGGGTTACATCTGTGTGGGCTGGGGGATGAGTGTTGTCTATATGTGCAGGTCAGTGCTTGCCCAGAGCTTGGGGCAGGGGGGCATGGTAGGGACATGCATCTGCATGTGCACAAGCCTGGGGGCCAAATGCTGATGTATGTGTGCACGGAGCTCAGGGGGTTGGGGTAAGGTTGTCTGACTGTATGGGATGGAAGCAGTTGTGGTCCTGGTATGAAGGTCAACACCTGCCCATATATGCACGTGACCACCTGCAGTGGCAGGGATGGGGAGGTGGTGGTTGAGGGGCTGGGCATAAGTGTGTGGGGCAGGGCGAGCTTTTTCTTGTGCGGGAGAGGTCAGGCAGTCTGGATCAGGCGTGCACCCAAGCACGGTGCTGGGTTGTGTGAAAGGGATGCATGGTGGTGGGGTGGGGTGGGGTTGCTTGGAGCAAGGTGGGGAAACAGGTGATGGGGTTCAGGTGCTTAGGGTGTGGGGGGCAACACTGGTTGTGGAGTGAGAGTGGCGTATGTCATTGTAGTATGCTTATTTCCTAGTCCCCGTTTCCCTGTCTGTGCACTCCTGAGGGCTCTGAGCCTCCATATGGAATGGGGTGTGTTAGGCTGTTTGCCCTAGCTGGATCTCAGCATCTCAATTCTTCAGCTTTTGCAACCAGGACCTCCCTATGTGATGTAGAAGACATTTCTAGGTCACTTACACCTTGGAATCACTATCCTAGTCGTTTTTCTGTCACTTCTCTAACTGTTCCTTGGAGTCGCAGGGAAATCCACCTGTCCTATTCTACCATCTTCCTGGAACTCCATTTTTAAATTCCTTTTAGATGACACTTTCAGGGGTATTTCTGGGCAGAAGACACACTGTACATGAGGAAGACTATCATAATGGCTAGACCCATTAGCTTGTTATTGAAGTATTCCTTTTAAAACTGACTCTATATGATGTTTTGACCTATTTGCTATTACTGCTGTGAGGAGCAAATGTCAATCTAATGTCAAGTGTCAATGTCAATTCTGTATCAGCAGTCATTGTTAATTTGAGGATCTTCCTGCCTTGTTTAACTAGAGCAGCTTGGTAGCCTTTAGTTTGAATAAACTGCTTTATGCATATGTATAAAAAGCTATGTAATTGCAAATATAATGATGTATATTTTCTATAAAAATGGATTTAAAATATTTTAAATATGTCAGTATCAGTGGTCTGGCTTAACCACTTCTTATAGGGCTAGATTTTCTATCATGGGAATGCTTTTTCCAGAGTTTCTTTGTTTTCTTATCCCTGTTGAGCCCTTTTGTTGATCATCTAAAGAGAAAGAGGCTTTCTCTTGAAGAATTCAACCAGCCAGACTTCGAAAGATGTGCTGACACTGCAGAGTCATTGAATGGTAACTGGACAAACCTTCATTAACACTCATCAGTTCATTTGTTATTGTAATTTACTTGTGAGATAGCTGTACTCATGGGAGAAGTGAGATCGGAGCATCCTCTACCCTGGCTGGGAGTCTCCTTTATGGATTAAAGCTTTCCACAAAGAAAAAAATCTACAGAGATGTTGTACGGAGTGGGACACATTCTTCAAGCGTCTCACTGGGATCATATGTAGGAGAATTTTTCCATGAGAAAGAGACTTAGAGTGAAAACAAACATCCAATATCTTTAAGTCAGTGCCTGTTTCCTTCCCCTTTGGATTCTAGCATACTTAAAGCAGTTTTCTTTCAAACTAGAGGATATATAGCTACTCTGGTTAAACAAAGCAGGGAGACCCAGAGCCCCTTTTGGCCTCCTGCATGCTGCCAGTCTTTGCAGAGCTTAGTTTGAAAACCACCATAGTAGATTATGCATCCTTTCCTGCTCTGATATTTTATGATTCTTTTTAAACAAAAGAAGTCTCTTCTTTGAGTTTATTAAAGCTTGAGTAAATTATAAAGATGGTAAATATGTCAATGGATTGGGATGGTGTAAGACGTTATTACATCTTGCTCAGGCCATCATTGCCTCTGATTAAGACCATTGCCAAAACTTATCTCCTGACTATAAAACAAAGCTCAGACTCTTTAGCATGACATTCACAGCATGGGTGAACTGCAACTTGTGACTATCTTAACTTTATTCCATATTACTGCTTATCATCTGCCCTTTGCCCCATTTTATTTTTTAAATTTAAAAATTTTTTAAACATGACAACATACAAAAATAAACATTCTTACCATGTGATCATTCCATTTTTGGTATATAATCAGTAACTCACAATATCATTCATAGTTGTATATTCATCACCATGATCATTTCTCAGAACATTTGCATCAATTCAGAAAAAGAAATAAAAAGAAAAAAGAAAAAACCTCATGCATACCGTACCTCTTACCCCTCCCTCTCATTGACTGCTAGTATTTCCATCTACCCAATATATTCTAGCCTTTGTTTCCCCTATTTTTTTCTATACCCCTTGTCACTCCCTTTCATTGATCACTAGCACATCAATCTACTAAATTTATTTTAACATTTGTTCCTCCTATTATTTATTTTTAATCCCTATGTTTTACTCATCTGTCTATATCATAAATAAAAGGAGCATCAGACACAAGGTTTTCACAATCACACAGTCACATTGTGAAAGCGATATCATTTTCCAATCATCTTCAAGAAACATGGCTACTGGAACACAGCTGTACATTTTCAGTCACTTCCCTCCAGCCTCTCCAATATACCTTAACTAAAAAGGTGTTATCTATATAATGCTTAAGAATAACCTCCAGGATAACCTCTCGAATCTGTTTGAAATCTGTCAGCCATTGACACTTTATTTTGTATCATTTTTCTCTTTCTCCTTTTGGTCTAGAAGGTTTTCTCAATCCCTTGATGCTGAGTCCCAGCTCATTCTAGGATTTCTGTCCCATGTTGCCAGGAAGGTTACACCCCTGAGAGTCATGTCCCATGTAGAGAGGGGGAGGGTGGTGAGTTTGCTTGTCGGGTTGCTTTGCCCCATTTTAAAGGAATCTGATCCTACACACTCTTCTGCCAGTGCTAACATGCTATTGTTTTCTTATGTGAATTGTCTCCAGAATGACTTGTCTACTTCTGTCCTAGCTTCCACATATTTCTAATGTATTGATCTTTCTGTGCCCCAAGATCTTTAAAATCAGAAAGGAAGTTTCTGTTAGTTGGTGGCCAACACCCAAGAAGAAATTAGCTTTACCATTTATGTCCCTATTCTCCAACCCATGGTCTCAGGACAGGACCCTATCAAGGTCCTAGAATGCTTCTCCCTCAGGATAGATGTTGGCAACCACTCTGAAGCCCCACAGGTGGGCTGGGACATCATTTAAACAGGAAGAAAGAACTAGCCATAGTGCCAGTGGAATGGTGGGTGGTCTTCAGATTGGCTGACCTAGTCCAGAAACCATTCTGAAACATGATACTTTTCCCCCCTGAGATTAAGACCTTTGAGGATCTGGGTTATTAGTCTCCACATGGTATTCAATAAGTATTTTTTTAATGAGAGAGAATAAATCAATGCTATTTTGATCTGGGAAACCAAGCACATGAGTACTCTGCAATCAGTTTCAAAATGGGTTTGATTAAATGACTTATCCCCACACCTGCTATGGTTTTTCATTCATAAATGGAAAATTGTAATGCCTGCTC
Source organism: Tamandua tetradactyla (assembly GCF_023851605.1). Taxonomy (NCBI): domain Eukaryota; kingdom Metazoa; phylum Chordata; class Mammalia; order Pilosa; family Myrmecophagidae; genus Tamandua; species Tamandua tetradactyla. The sequence continues at coordinate 136,639,812 of NC_135331.1, forward strand.
ACTCTATACTTTAATCATTTTAAACTACAAAGTACTTTAAGCACCCTGGAGATGCTTTACATTGTTGGTAAGTTTTCACTTAAAAGTTCTTTATAGATGTGCCTGTTAAATTCAAAATTGAACTTTTACATCCAAACTAATAAAGCATAATAAATTTGGAAATTGTTTCTTATATTTTTTCTTGAAAAAGAGTTACTTCAGCTATTTCCTAAAGAAGAGGAATTAAGGACCACAACAGATAATACAATATAATTTTAAAAATACATTTTGTTAAGCTAGGTTTGAATCCCATTTTTTGCCACTTAGGTCTGTAAATTTAGGGAATTTTTTTCAATCTCTCTATTCTTCAATTTTCTCATCTATAAACTGGAGTTTCTACCTCCTTCCTAGAAGGGTTGTGGGTAAATTAATGTATATAAAATATGGTGCTTAGTCCCTTTTTACTTGACATAGGTAAAGGCTGATACCCTGAAATACTGAAATGGAGTTATAATTAGGAGGTTAACTGGTAAAGCTGTGAAATTTATACATCGATTTAGGAAATTTAAATCTCAACCCTTCATGAACATGCATAGTATGCAAATCATTATACAGCTGTATTCTGAAGAGCATCACAAAGCAGTAATCATTTTTTTTATTCCACGCCACCTGGTGTCTTGACCAAGTCACTACAACCTGTACTTGAGAGTTTTTAATAAAAATAATCACAACTAATATTTATTAGACATTTTCTGTAGGCTAGTCACTGTATTAAATCTTTTTGCATGTCTTCACTCATTAATTCATTCATTAAAAAGAAACTTACTGACTGCTATATACCAGTAAATGTTCTATGTATTAGATGATTTTATCCTCATGACAATACCATAGGTAAATTCATAATGAAAAGGAACTTTTCATTATGGGTTTTAGAGTCACAGTCCCCCCCTCCCCTCATCTCACCTCCCTCATTACCTTTCAGAGAATTCTGTCCTTTAATCTTAAGGGGTGCTGAAGGGGGTGGTCAGTCTTCTGTAGTTGCTTCCTGTTGACAGAGGGGGTTTTGTCCCTGCTTATAATGGGAGTGGAGTTCTCTGACTATCAAAACTAATAATTCTTCTGGGAGGGTATGGGGAGTTTTGCATCTTTCTTGTTCTAGAGTGATCCCTCAGTTTTCTGTTGACAAGAGTATCTGATCTATACCATGACTTGTGCTGTTACTGTCAAGGTACAGAGTTGTAAGAGATAGAGAGAGAGATGAAAACCCACAAAGCCAAGGAGAAGTAGGGTGTCTAGCCTTAGTAAACAAAAAAAGGATGCAGTGAACAATGGCACCTATTCCAGGGGGCAGAAATCAAATAAATCAAATGGGAGATCTTGGGACTCAGTGGGCAATTGAGTGGCCTGTTCTCTAAGGGAGTTAATAACCTGTGTTTTGTTTTAGCTCTGATTAACATAAAAACAACAATCTTCTCCCAGAAATGTATGTGTTCCTTCATGGGCTGCTAGAAGGGCATCTAGAGGTTGTCAGTTTTGAAGGACAATATCTGCTAATGAATTTACTTGGAATTGGAGAAGGGTTATGGTGGAGGCTGTTGTTCAATGGTAGTCAGTAGTTGAAGGGAGTTGTCATGGCGGACCCACTTTGCATGGGCTATTCCCGAAGCTGTAGTAGCTACAGCTCCCCCAGTTACAATGGTAGCTAGAAGTGGGATTAGGAGCTGGATTGCTTTTTTATTCCAATTTGGGATAACAGGTTGGGAAGCTGGGAGTGGAAAAGGCTTATTTCCACTTTTTAGCTTGAGTACTGGGGCTAAATACACTAACGTGCATGCTTCTGACCACCACGGGAGTAGGCTAAGGTAGGTTTTATGCCCACAAAGGAAGAATATTTACTGCTTGGGATCTAGAGAAACAGTAAATGTTAGGTTGCCTACTGGACTGGATGATGCACTGCTGGTTGCTGATATGGCCACTCAGAATTCGATTCATTCATGTGTTATCTGTGCTTCACTATATGCTGATAAGAAAGGGCTTTAGGGAGTTGTCATGAGAATCAAACATGATTCCTCAATTTTTATCCCACACCATTCCTGGAATTTCTGCCAGGTAGTGATAGAGTTTGATGCAAGTATTGGACACGAAGTTTGAAGATAGCACAGAGGATTTGCATCTGTCTCCCAGCAGACCCTGGCAGAATTGGATGGCTCTCCCTTGGGAGTGAATTACATTAGTCTCAAGGAAAATGATTTTTCTGGGAAATCCTAAGATAGTGAGAGTGTGTTCCTTATCATATATGATAGTTCCCCCATTTGACTGATGATACTGTGCGTAGACTTAATGGTAGTGGAGGTATGAGTTTGTTTGACCCAAAATGTATGGTTACAAAGGGTTGGGTCAAGGTTTCCTAGATTGACTTGATCTGGATGAATGGAATTGGAATATAAGCAAAAGGGTACAGTTTTTACCAGAGGCAAGAAGTAAATTATTTGTGGATAATACTCTCTTGATTGGGATGGCTGGTGATTTTAGGGAAACGTTGGACTTTTGAAAGAACTTCTTGAGAATGTGGTTGCAGACACATGGAAATTTGTGAGAGAATCTGTTATCTCCATGCTGGTACATTTCACATGGGCTTTGGGTGTTCCAAACAAGTGAGTGGAAGCCCAAAGTCTTGCATCAATGGGCCATGCTTCAGACTGCCCAGAGGAGGGGACACATACCCAGCAGGAGGATAAATTGTAGCGGTCAATTGTACACTGACCACATTGAAGTAATGATGGGCCTATTTACAAGAGAAGGGGAGAAAGAGGACACACACATAGAAAAACAGGAATAACTTCATCTTTCTCTTTTGGTGAGATGATTTACCCAGTTTTCTTGAAAATGAACTTCAGACTCTCAGTTGGTTCACAAGAGTAGTAGGCTTGTGTTTCTGTCCCGTTTTCCAGTCTTATTTTTTTTTCTTCCTCCTCTGAGGACTTAGGAGAGAAAAGCTTAATCCTGGAAATATGTACCCAGTTTGTAACCCCTTGCAGTTTTATTGCCATAGGAGTGATTAAGAGCACTGTATAAGGGTCCTTCCACTTGGGCTGTAGCTGCTCTGCTGAGCATTTTTCTTTCCAAGTTTTAAGAAGACTTGGTCCCCTGGATGTAGTCAAGGAAGTGAATTGGTGTGGTGGGGAGCAGGGAGGACTCAGTTCCTGTATTCCCTAAGAGCCTGTTGGACATGCCCTAGATTTATAAGGTATTTTATAGTATGTGTGTCAGTGTGGTTAGAAGGTTTGAGAAGAAGAATGGTCTCCCATAAGTCATCTTGTAAGGGTTTAGCTGCAAAGTGCTTTTCGAGGCAGCCTTAACCCTGAAATGAGCAATGGGAAGGATTTTTATTCATGTCTCAGCAGTCTCTTGGCACAGCTTGGATATGGTTTTCTTAAGGTAGTGATTTGCTTTCCTACTTTACCAGAGGATTGGAGCCTCCAGGAGATATGCAAGTGAAAAGAAATTCTAAGGGCCACATAGAGTTACTGGGACACTTTTGAGGTAAGGGAGGGGCTGTTGTCACTTTGAATGGATCTAGGGAGTCCAAAACAGGGTATGATTTCTTTTAGCAAGGCCTTTGAGGCATCCTGGGCCTTTTGTGTGATAGTTGGATAGGTCTCAATCTACCATGTGAAAGTATCAATGAATACTAACAGAAAGTATCAATGAATACCTAAATCTCTGGGACAGGACCACCTGGATGAAATCCAGCTGCCAGTCTTCTCCAGGATATATGCCTCATGTTGGACTGGTTGTACTAGTTGGGGAGGTCTTAGCCCTTTTCCAGCTTTGTTTAGAGCACAGAGAGGGAATGAATGAGTGACTTCCTTTATAATCCTGGTGAGGTGTAGGCCCTCAAAGAGAGTACTACAAAGGTAGTTATGGGTTCTCTTCCCAGATGGAAAGAGTCATTGAGAAGCTGTATGTGCCCAGGTAGAAATATCTTTGATCCCCATTTGTACCAACCTCCAGGGTCACTACTATAACTGTTCTGTTCAGCTTGTTGAATTTCATCAGATTTACTCTGGTTTTATGTCTATTTCCTGAGGTATGGGATTAGACTCATTTCAGATACTGGGAGAGTGCCTCCTGTTGGGCTGCTACATCAGCAAACAGGTTTCCATTGACAACATCAGAGTCTCCCCTCTGGTGTACCTTACAGTGTATTACAGCAACTTCCTTGGGCCTCTGGATGACTTCCAGGAAGGATACAAGGTTTTTTAGGGTGGTGTTTTAGGGCAGAACACTTGGCTGTTAATAACCCCCTTTCTTTCCATATAGCATTATGGGCATGGAAAATAAGAATGGCATATTTGGAGTCCATGTAGATGTTTATTTTTAGTCCTTGGTCAGTGCAATGAGTTCAGCCTTCTCAGTGGATGTGCCCAGTTGTAGGGATTTTGCCTTTATAACTTGCTGAAGGCCTACCACTCTATATCCTGTCCTTTGTAGTTCCTTCAAGGATGAAGCTACTCTGATTTGTAACCAAGCCTCATGAGGGTTCTCCAGAGGCTCATCCTTCAGGTCAGGGCTGCTAGAGTTCACCTGATAATTACCTCTACATATGAATGATTGAAGGCTCTGGCTTTTTTGTAGGCATGAGATTGGCTGGGTTTAGAGTATGGCATGTTTTTAGTATCAATTCTGGTGTGTTGAGGAAGAGGGCTTGGAATTTCATTAAACATCCTCCTGTCAATCATTGCTGGCTTTTGGTCTCCAGGACCCCTTGGACATGATGGGGATCTGAATTTCAAGTGGCTGACCCATGTTAGCTTGGATGCTTCCTCAGTAAGGAGCATAGTTGCAGCCACTACCCTCAGGCATCCTGGGCATCCATACACTACAGAATCTAGTTGTTTGGAAAAGTAGGCTACTAGCCAAGGATCCTTTCCAAGTTTCTGGGTTAAGACTCTTAGGGCCCCTCATTTATTTTCTGCCACATACAGAGTAAATGTTTTTCCCAGATTGGGCAGTACCAGAGCCAGAGCTGAGGCTAATAGGCTTTTAAAAGTTTGGGAGGCTTTTTGCTGTTCCCCTATCCACTCAAGAACCTCAGTATGAGGGCTTTTTAGAGAGGCATAAAAAAGGTTTGTCAATTACTTCAACCCAGGGACCCATATCTTGTAAAAACTCAGTCATACCTGAGAAGACGCTCAGATATTTCTTGGTCCTTGGTGGAACCAGGCTAGTTACCACTCCTATATGGCTTATACTGAGCACCCAATCCCCCAGAGAGAGAATGAATCCCAGATAAGTTATTTGTCTGCTTGGCGATCTGGGCCTTGGGAGGCAATATTTGGTACCCTTGCTACCCCAGGAAGTTTAAAACTTGAATAGTATTCTCATTGGAGGCTTCCAATGTGGGACTACAAATTAGTATATTGTCTACATACTGGAGTAGGGCTCTGATTTCAAGGCTTAATTCCCTTAGCTCTATACCATGGGCATTCCCAAATAAGTAAGGGCTATCTTGAGATCTCTGTGGGAAGACTGTCCAAGTATACTATCAGGTGGGTAGATACAGGAAGAATCCGCTTGAAGGCAAATAGATATTTTTTGGTTGCTAAAGGTACCAGAATGAAATATACCAGTAATGAATTGGCTTTTATAAAAGGGATTTATTAAGTTACAAGTTACAATTCTAAAGTCATGAAAATGTCCAAATTAAAGCCTCAGCAAGAGGATACTTTCACTCATGAAAGGTCAATTCCTGTCTAAGGTTTCTCTGTCACAGGGAAAGGCACATGGTGACATCTGCTGGCCAGTTTTCATTGTTTTTATCTCCTGGTTCCAGTGACCTCCTCTCTGAGCTTCTTTGTGTCTCCAAACACCTCCAAATATCTGTGTCTTGGTTTCATTTCTCTGCTGTGTCAGTTCTTCAAGCATCTCCATATGTCTGCATTTGAGCTTTCTCCAAAATGTCCCCTCCTTAAAGAACTCCAGTTAATAAATCAAGATCCACCTTGAATGGGTGAAGTCATATCTCCATCTAATCAAAAAGTCCTACCCACAATTGGGTGTGTCACAGCTCCATGGGAACAATCTAACTAAGAGGACCCACCCTACAATATTGATCAGGATTGAAAGAACATGGCTGCCCCACAAGATTGGATTAGCATTAAAAGAACATGACTTTTCTGGGGGTATATAAAAGTTTCAAACCAAGACAAAGGGTGAAGGGGAGTGGGAAAAAAAAGCATCTTTGAAGTCTAAGACAGTGAACCACTTTGATACTATAGAGGTTTAGAACTAATGGATGGCATAGGACCATGGCCTCATTATTGGCTCTGAGGTCCTGTACCATTTGGTAGTATTTGTTTGGTTTCAACACTGGAAGGGTAGGAGTGTTGCAAGGAGATTAGAAGGGCAGTATGAGCCCGTGCTGTAGAAACTTATTTATTAGGGGTTGTAGTCCTTTCTTTGCTTCTGGCTTAAGGGGAGCAGTGCTGTTTTGGGGAGGAATCATCTGGGTCTTTGAGAGAGATTTTTATTGACTGAGCATTAATAACCCTCCCAGGTATACCGGGGGTCTATTTCGAACTGAATGTCTGAGGGTATTTGATCTGGATCTTTGCAATAAGACCAGGACTGGACAGCTAGCAGGTGCCACAAGTTGGAGGATTGTTCCTAAGGTTTATAAAGGATCTCTTCCCAAGAGACTACTTGGGAAGTAGTAGTACCCAAGAGACTACTAAAAAAGCGTGTCTTCTAAGAACATCTCCTAACCTGCAACTTAAGGGTGGTATGAACAGGTGGGTCTTTGGGTTACCATCAACTCCAAAGTGGAGGTTTTTGAGGACAAGGTTTCAGAGTGATGGCTCAGGACAGAGTAAGTGGCTCCTGTATCAACTGACAAGTCAATAATCTTAACTGCTATGTCAAGGGTAACCCCAGGTTCTTCCATGGTTATGGCTAGGTGTGAAGTGGGAATTCGTTGGGCCCCTTCTACCTCACTCAAGGCCATCACTGTGCAAGTTCTCCCCTGCTTCTCCCTTTGGAGTGGGGGACAGTCCTTTTTCCAGTGGACTTTTTTTGAGCATCAAGGACCATCAAGGCCAGGGCACTCTTTGCTCCAATGTCCCAACTTCCGACATTTGAAACAACTGCCTTTCCATCCCGTTTTCCCTTTGAGGTTACTCTGAGGGTGCAGAGCACTACCTACAATGACTGATATTAAATAATCCTGTCTTCTGTCCTGTTGCTGATTCCCTCTGGATCTTCTCCAGGTTCATCAACTCTGTCTCTATTATTGAAAACACTAAAAGCAGTGTCTAGCATTTCATTAAAGGAGGTTTCTGGTCCCAAGGCCATTTTCTGCAATTTCCTCTGAGTATCTTGGTATGATTGGCTAATAAAGTGAGTCCCTAATAACATTTGCTCTTCCTGGGAGTTAAGTTCTATGTTGGTATATTTCTTCAAGGTTTCTTCTAAGTATCCCTGGAATAGAGCAGGGTTCTCACCTTTCCCCTGGGTTACCCTTCTGGTTTATCATTATTGGTTTGATGGTGCATTTTTTTTCTTATTTCTGCTATAAGACAGGCAATCATATGGTCTCGGTGTCTTAAATCTGCCTACCCTCATTGGTAGTTCCAGGTGGGGTCATTATTAGGGACTACAGTAGCTCCTGCTGGACACTGGTTTGGTGGGCTGCTGCTAGGTTATCTGCATGGATTTAGGCTACTGTCCATATGTGGAGTTTTTTCCTCCAGGTTGCAGCAGGTAGATATGATAATGTGAATGTCTTTCTAGGTAAGGTCAAAGGAAGGAGAAACAGACGAATTCCTCAAAATGAAGTTGGCTAGTCTTCCAAAAAGTGCCTTAATTTTTGTTAACATTGGACCAGGTCAGTCACAGAAAATGGCACATTTATTTGTATGGTCCCTGTTTCTCCATTTGCCAGCTTTCTGGAGAGGAAGAAGTTCATCAGGAGGAGGGTGGTAGGAGGTCCCACTCGGGATAATCCCAGTGGAACTACCCTGCCCCTTGGGAGAGGTGGAGGATTGGCAAGGTGGGGGATGGTGATCTACTGGACCAGTGAGGGAGTGTTTGGCAGCCTGATGGACCAGTGAGAGGGCAGCCTCAGGGTTTGTGAGAGGGACTCCCATGCTAATAGAAGGGGAGCTAAAGAAGGGGTTGTCTAGAATGCTTGCCTGAGTATCACAGGCATAGTCAGATGGGTGACAGGTCCTTCAAAAATTAGGATTTCGATAAAGTGCCATGAAGGCTTGGATGTTTGGAACTTCAGTTCACTTCCCTTGACTTCTGCAAAAGAGGTCCAGTTGCAGTATGGTGTTAAACCTTATGATACCATTGTATTGCCAAACTTTATCCTCCAGTTGATACTGGTGCCAAGTTGTGCTGAAGAAGAAAATTAGTTTCTTCCTCTTTAAGCTATCTAGCTGGAAAGCATCTCAGTGTTTTGAGAGTCAGTGGGAATAGAAGAATTATCCATGCTTTGCTTTTCTGCTGGTTGTGTTTCTGCCTTTGAGAGGGAGAAAAAGAGATGAATAGAAAATGATAGGGTATTAAGGAGAATTGGGAGCCTTCACAGAGGTCTCCCAATTGAGCCTCTGTGAGAGACTCAAGCCTTGGGCCTATTCCTAGACCCAATGTCCCAGGTTGATTTGACCAGCCAGGGGATGCAATCTCTGGGTTTCACCAGAGACCCACCCTCGCCCAGGCTTTCCCTGGGGCTTGTAAGTAGATGCACACAAGATAGGCAAATCCTCAACATAGGCAGGAGAATTCATCCCTTAATGGAGTTTTAAAAGATATTGGGTAGTTTGCTAGACAGTATAGAGGGTTATGGAGGGACTGCACTTTGTGAGTGGTGGAGGTATGATGTCATATGAATGTGAATTATAAATTAGTCCCTGACTAGACTGGGAATCCTTATTGCAAAGTAGGAAGTGCGTAAAGAAACATCTAACTATTGACAAGGTCATTTAAGCCTTGTAAATGCAACATCCATGGACTGGGGTAAAAATATTGTGTTCTGTAATTGTCACATGCATCAGAGCCCTTCTCAAAGTTATGAGAGTGCAATAGTGGGGCCACTAGGTGACTGAATTCCTTTGTACTTTGACTTGAAATTTTAAACTCTATCCACACCTCCCCCATCTTTCTGCTCTGAACCCTTCCCCCTTTAGCTGGTTTGTTCATAATCAGCCTAGATTTTAAGAGGCCCTGAGGGCAAGGATAGATGACAGAGTTGGACCTGGTTTTTGAGAGTCCCTGTACCCTTCTTTTAGCTGTCTCTAATTATTAAATTTCTCTTACTTAAAGCTGCAACCTGGGCAATTAGAGAAGGTCCCTGCCCTTTTCCCAAGGCAGCCCTTCTGCAGCCCCAGGGAAATTCTAGGGAGCAGTTTCTTTCCAAAGTCCAGGCTTATTTATAGTGATTATTGTAAATCAAAGCTTTAAGCAGCAGGATTCAGAATACCACTTTATCATAGAGTGTGAAGGTGGTAAAGAGAGACTCAGGCATAGCACAGAGACCAGTGAACTTCTGCGTGACTCAGAGAGCTTCTCCAGTCAAATTCAAAGAACAGTGTCAATCACTAGTCGTTTAACCATCGAACCTGCATGGTACGAGGAATTAGTCCACCAGTTCTGAGAGGGAAGAGCACTGCAGTCAAATGAGATTATATTCTGTGGCCAGAGGAGAGAGAACAAAGATGGATAACAATATTCTTACCTGTAGGAGGTGCTAGTGTATCCCTTCATTGTCCCCAAGCTGATGCTGGACAGCCCCAGACATTCTTAGAAAAATTGAGACCTCAACCAAGAGCTTGGGCTGTGATGGTTCTTAATTCAGTTACAGGAAATTTCAAGGACTAGTCAATGTGTACAGCCATATAGTTTAATGAGCTCAAAGCTGGAGAGCCCCAGGAGTTCTCAGTTAGATGCCCAAGAGTCCTGGTAATTCTTGGAGAAGTTGAGACCTGGACCAGGGACTGATGACACCATGAGAGTTCTTGACTCAGTTGTAGGAAATTCAAAGACTAGCAATGTGTACAGACAAAGAATCCAAGGACTAGCCAGTATGTACAACTCAAAAACTTTAATGCATAGCAAAAGTGCATGCTTGAAGGAAGATGAGTGCAGGCGTTCTCCAAAAGGGAAGAAAACCTCTGAGGTTGGAATCCTTGTATTATAAAAACTTGGAAGAGCTCTTCCCCTTCTGGCTATGCTAATAAGGATTCAATGAATTGCACTTTTCATTGGTTCTTTTCAGGTGCCGACCTGAGTGAGAACTAGGTGTGTATGTGCTGAGGTGTGTGTGCAACAAAAGGAAATTTTTTTATGGGTTTTACAGTCACTTCCCTCTCCCTCTTTCCCTATCTAACCTGCCTCAAAACTATAAGAACCTTGAAAAGATATGATTGCTTTTGCACTCGCATCCTTTGTACTATTTTTAACACATTATTGTGCATCTAAATAAATCATAAAGTCTGCAATATGATTAATATTTTTTATTTCAATCATTTGTCTTTTAATGGAATTAAGAAATAGAAAAAGAAAAAGAAGATAGCTTTTATGTTTACCCCCCTATTTACCATGTTTGATCCTCTTCATTCCTTCTATCTGTCATCATTTCCCTTCTTCAGGTCTGTGGGCAATACACTGTTCATTTTTCTCCTTCACTTTTGTTAAGTATTCTTGTTGGATATAGAACATTGGGTTTCTTTAGGCACATTAGAGATATTCCATTTTCTGGCCTCCATTGTTTCTATGAGAAGGTATTTTTCTCACAACATATCACTGTATTTATCAACAGGGATTCTGTTTATTTCTTGCCTTCATTTCTTCACTGTCAATGAAGATTTGCACATTGTGGCTGTCCACAATTCAAAGCCACACTCCTGTCCATATTCACTGGAAGACATGCAGTTATGGTTTATTTCCCAATTCTCTTTTAGCTCTGTTTTCCTTCCTTGAGGACATAGTTCCAAATGGACTTGAGGAAATCTACTGATCCCAGCCAACACACCCATTCTCATTGCTACAGATATGAGATTGCTGCAATTTTCTCTGAGGGCATGCCATCTTGGAAACCTTTGTTCTGTCGGCTCTCTGAAATCTAGCATCCCCACCTTTTCTCTTTCATCATTTCTTGCTTTGTCTTAGCTACTCTGATAGCCCTTTGCTATATATTGTACTTCAGGCTTACAAAAATATCCTAGTTCCCAGAAACATGGCATATTCTTTTGTTTCTCAATCTCCTTGTTGTTGTGGAGTTGTTTCTGAGAAGTGGTGGGTGAAATACCATCTTTACAACCACAGAAATTCACCATGGTTTTTTTTTTTTTTTTTTTTTAACATTTTAAACATGGAGAAAATCCCTAATCAAAGTTTGGCTTTCAAATGTAGGAGAAAAGTTAAATCTTCAATATTTCCTACCATTTTTTTGTCACTGATTCTCAAGTCATCACTTAGTTGGATGAGCTTTTCTATTAGAAAATTCCTCAGAAATGGATCACGGGCACAAGCTTCTCTGAGTTCCTGTATATTCAAAACTTTCTATGGGCTTGAAACTATCTTGACTGGATTTAAAATCCTAAGCTCATGCTTTCATTTCTTGAGTATATTGTAGTTGTTGATAGTCTCTTCATTTGCATTGAATGTTTGCTGTGCAGAAGTATGATACGATCTGAATTTTTTCCTTGGTAATGATGGAGAACCAGGGCCTGGTGTCCCCCCAGTCATATTGGGAATAAGTTACTGCATATAGCTGCCTAAATGACTGGGACAGAAGTTAAAGGTCAATAGACCTGCTCAGGGAGAAAAAGTATGTACAGATGGTATTGTAAACCACTTATTTTGTAAAGCATTAAAATTCTTCTCCCCTGGAAGTTAATAACAAATCTCCAAACCTTTGTGTCATGAGACCATGTTGAAACTCTGTCTCAAACCATCTGGAATATATTTGTCCTAAACCCTTATAAGCTGTTGCTTGCACTCCCTGTCCCTTTGTGGAGCACTGACTTCCATTTGCTGGATGGCCACTGACAGGTCACAGGGGATGAAACTCACGACCCCCCTTTCCTCCTTGCTGCAACACGATTCCCCTTGCCAAACATTCCTCGAGGCAAAAAACAAGGAGCAAACAGGTTGGAACAGACACAGCGAAGAAGGAAGCAGAAAGGCATGCTCCCCTCCTGGTGTCATTTTCTCTTTAAAACACAGCTCCCACAACAAAGAGCCAGAGCCATTTTTCCTTTCTTTTTCCTAACAGGTTTCACTGGCTCCCACCTGCCTGCTCTTTCCCTGCTTTCTCTCTGCTTTCTTTCCCTTCAATGAACTGTTAAACTTTAACTCACTGCCTTGCATGGACTTCTTAATGACTGTGCCTAACATAACTGTGCTGAAACCCAGGAATGGGAGACTAAACTGAGGTTTAAGTTTCCAGCCCCTCGGGGGCTATGGAAACCTCCCAGATACTCCATTCCTGAACCAGCATGGCTGTTCAGGTTTCCATGTGCTTAGTTATTTGAGCTTACAGGCTCAGACCATTTCAATGCAACACCAGCTTACATCCACAGCATTCAAATATCTACAACTATTTCGGCCCTAGCTCAAACTCCCCCTTCCCCTTTTCACTTCACATCACCATGTGGGAAAACATTTTCTTTAGCCTCTTGAAGAAAATGTTCCCTTACCCTTTCCACCTCCTCCCCTTGCAATAAATCCCTTCTATCCCTTGGCTTGCTGTGTGTTTATGAGTGTTGGACTGAAACTGGTTATGTCCTTCCTCATCTCACTACAGCTTGAGCACTCCTATTTTCACTTCTGTGTTCCCTTTGCCTGACACTGGTCCTCTTCTATATAAGGTAAGACTGAGGAATTTCTGTGGATTTTACTGGAATGCTTTTGTGGAGTACCTCGGCATGTTCCATGGCTTCAGCTCAGATGTTCATGAATGAGGTTTTGTTTTGGCTCACATTAGCATGCCCATAAATCTAAGTGCTTAGTCAGAACCTCCCATGAGCTACAGCTCTTTTCTCAGTCCCAATCGGCTTTGGGGATGCTCAAGCCCCTTGGAGACTTACTCTCTCACTCTACCTCTAATCCTCAGAGATCTGGCATGCATGCCTGAGCTGTGACCCCAAAGAGTATTTCCACTCAGTATTCCTGCTCTTTCCTATTTCCTCACCTTTTCCTTCCTTGTTATTGGGTTTCCGCAATCTATTCCCCCTGAGGATATGCACCCCCCCTTGGGCTGCCTATTATGCCACCTGAAAGACCTGAATCTAAAGGGCAACATCAAATCTAAAAAACTTCTCTTTTACTCCATGACGCTTTGGCCCCAGTATTCTCTGGAAAACCAAAATTGGTGGCCAGAAAATGGTACTTTTGACATCAAAATTCTTGTGGACCAAGACAACTTCTTGTGGTGATTTGCAAAGTGGGATGAGATGCCATATGCCCAAGCCTTTTGGATGCTCTGTGCTAAACCCTCACTCTATTCTTCATTAACTACCTACCAAATTCTTCCCCTCAATGAAAAACTGAAATCTCCTACTCCTCCCTCTTCTGAAAAACCAAGCCCTCCCATCCTCCCTCTTCTCCCCTCCCACCAACTCCTTCAACCTTAGCCAACCATTCTCCTCCTTATGACCCACCTGCAACCTTCTGCTTCTCCCCATCTTCTGCCCCTCCCCCACTTCCTTCCCCTTCCCCTGAACCGTTTTCCCCTCCCCATACCCAGTCTCAAGGACCAGTACCCTCCCCTGCTTCCTCAGATACTTCACCCCTCTCTCCCTCTCCACTCTCTAATTCTGAAACCCCCACTTTCTCATCCTCAACTGCCTCCCCCTCCACCGGTATTGTTCACCTTAGGAAAGTAGCAGGATGCGAAGGCATTGCCAGGATTCACGTTCTTTTTTCTCTCTCCAATCTTTCACAAATGGAATAATGTTTAGGTTCCTTTCTACAGACCCTACTCCATATCATAAAAAATTTAAATATCTAACTCAAACCTATAATCTCACCTACCAGGATGTGGTTGTAATTCTTACCTCCTCTACTACCCCAGAAAAAAAATGCATCTGGGCAGCAGCTACTATTCATGCAGACCAACTTTTTGCTCCTGACCCTCAAACTTACTCGCAAGGCTCTGCTGTGGTTCCCCCATTACCCACTAATTGAAATTATCAACCCAATTCTCCTGACTCACTCCACTTCCTCACTTGTCTCTCAGAAGGAATAAAAAAAAAAAATCAGGATTTAAGGCAGTCAACTATGATAAGCTCTTAGAAATTTCCTAAGGATTTGAAGAAAACCCTGCAGTGTTTATGAACCATTCAGCTGATTCCATACTCACACTTATTTAGACTAACCACTCCAGAAAGATGCCTCTTCTTACACATACACAGTTCATTACACAATCCACCCCAATACATTCAGGAAAAACTCCAAAAACTAGAGCAAGGACCCCAAACATCACAGGATGAACTCACCTGGGTTGCTTTCCATGTTTTCAACAATAGGCGTCAGAAAAGGAATACCAAAAAATCAGCTCAGGAAAAACCGGGACAGGAGCACATAGACATTCACTATTTATTATTGGGCAATGCCCTGCAAGATCCACCCATGCCCAGTGAGATGGAATACAACTGGGAGCTAAAGCACCCCTGTGTCCCTCTTTTTGTGGTAGCCAGGAGAGACATTGGGCAAAAGATTGCCCTAATCCCATACCACCTCTGGGGCCCTGTCCTCTCTGCCATAAGACAAAACACTGGAAAGCTGACTGTCCTTTGGCTTCACACCATGGGAATAGAGAGCAATCCTTAACAAGTGGTCACTCCTCGGGATTTAAAGTCTCAGACCTCCTCGACCTAGCCACTGAAGGCTAATGGGGCCTGGGTTCCTCAGCTCCAATTCTTCCCATCTCCATGACCAAGACCAGGGTAATCATCCTCATGACAGGTAAGCCAATCTCTTTTGTAGTTAACACAGGAGCCACATTTTCATTCTTACCTGAGTTTTCAGTGCCTCTAACGCGTTCCCTCATGTGTATGGTTGAAATTAACAGAAAAAAACACCCACTCACTACAAACCTCACCCATAGCCTGCGCTCTTCCAAACACTTCATTTTTCCACTCATTCTTAAAAGTGCCTGCCTACCCAGTCCCCCTCTTAGGACAAAACATTCTAACTAAACTAAACGTGGTGCTCACACTTCCTTCACTTTTCAAGCTAAATCTCACACCATCTGCAGTCCTACTACTTACCCTCAGCCACAGTCTTCACCCAAACCCAATCATAGATATTCCCACTGTGTTATAAGTATTTAGCATCATTCTGATAAGTTTAATTTTAGTGGTCATTGTATGTGATGAGATGTTTGCTTAGAGTAAGTGTAAAGGATGTAAAGGATATGATTTTGTTAAAGGAAAAAAAAAAGATAGTTTTGTCTTGAGATAAAATAAATGATTCTTACAGAATGAGGAAAAAGTAGGCAAAACCTGAATGGATATAGTAAGTGATAAGATGTTTGTGGAAAGGAAAATTATGGTCAAAGTTAAAAAAATCTGATAGGTCTATCTAAAAATAATGCATTAAAGCTTTAATGTCAAATAATATATTAATACAAAATTAAATTTTAGTTTTCTCTCTGTTAAAATAATGAAGTTTTCTTGGATTGTTAATCTATTTCCATAAAAAGTTATAAAAGTCTTGTCTACCTACTAACTGGATGGAAATCCATACCCTAGTCTACCTGTCACCCAAAATTTCCATAGCCCACATTAACCAATCCTTTCCCATTCCCCTGAACATAAACCTAAAACCAAAACATAACATTTTTCTTCTACCTCTGCTAGCCACTCTAGGCATCCTAACAGGGGTAAGCACAAGAGTTGACAGTCTAATCATATCGCAAATGCTTTCAAATTTGTTTGGCTGAAAAAACATGGTGCAAACCCTTTCTGGTTTAAAATATCATTGTGGTTCCCATCTACTTCCCCTTATAGGGCCTCATATCATTTTATTAATACTTCTCAACTTAGCACCTCAGTTTTCAAACTCATAAATCAATTTCTATGCTGCACAATTATGAATTCTACAGTTCATAACATCTTACTCTTAAGTTCTTTCAGAAAAACACCCTAGGCTACCCAAAACTTGCAAGACAAGAACTGGATGACTTGGCGCCTGACCACCACTGCATTGGAAATCTTTCTTCCAACCTGAAAAGCCCTTAACACCTCCCCCATACAGCAGGAAGTAGACAAGGACAAAAGGTTCTCTCACCCCCCCCCCCAAAATCTAGCCAAACCATCCCAAAAATATATATTAATCAAAAGGCAGGAATGACAAGTCACAAGGGATGAAACTTGTGACACTGCCCCTCCTCCCCTTGCTGCAATGGCTGAAACTTGTGATCTATTCCCCCACCTTTCTGTCTTGCCACAACTCATGACTCCCTTTGCCAAATGTTTCTTGAAGCAAAAAATAAGGAGCAAACAGGTCAGAACAGACACAGTGAAGAAGGTAGCAGAAAGGCACTCTCCCCTCCTGGCATCACTTTCACTTTCCCTTTAAAACATAGCCCCCACAATAAAAAGCCAGAGCCATTTTTTCTTTCCTTTTCCTAGCAGGTTTCCCTGCTTTCTTTCCCTTCAATAAACCTGTTAAAATTTAACTTGCTGCCCTGTGTGGATTCCTTAAAGACTCCATGCCTAACAGCCACCACTGTGAAAGATCTTCTTCTGTTCATAAATACCAATAAAATCCATGCCTAACTCTATGCCAAGTGTGTTCTTTGGCCTTGGGGCTATAGCAACCCAAGATCTTCAAGATCCGGGCAGGAGTAATTGGCAAGCCAGCCAGGAGACCAAGAGCTACAAGTCATAGCAGGCATAGGTTCTGGAATAGGAGAATCCATGGGGGAAATTCCAAATTGGCCATGTGGGAAGGGGTAGTTGCCCTCCTAGATGAAGGGAGACCACTGCAAGAGTATCGGGATGTGACATTGCTAACTGTTTTGCAACAGATAGCAGGACAACTGAATTTTAGCAAAAAGAAAAAAAAAAAAAAAAACACATAGCCTGGCCCTTCATATGGCCACAGAGGCAGAACAGGTGCCAAAAGCCACCTAGTTTTAATTCCTCCTGTAGTTTGCCATCTACAGGAGGGATAAAACTAGAAAGAGATTCATGCCTTGCCCAGGTAGAAATAAAGGACTCTAACTGATTGCCTGCACCAAGTGGACAGTCAGAGAGACTCTGGCCCAAGTCAGAGGCTATAAATTGCCTCAGGCTCCAATCTGGAGGATTTTAGATACTCTGAGATGGGACCCCAAAGTGTGGGATTCTATAGACTCCTCCATGGAAGAGGTAAGGGAGGTGGAATGGGAGGTGGAGGTGGCTGAAGATCACTGACAGGTATACTCCTTAATACAACAGAAATGGAAGGTGTCATTAGATCAACCCCTTGGGTTTCACAAACTCCAACCTCCTGAACAGAAATTGCATATTACAACGAGAAATTATATTCCTGACAAATTGGATGATTTAGGGCAGTAGTATAGATAAAAAGCTAGGGAGTCCCTACCAATTGACTTCTGAGGTTAAGGGACACTAGAGTAGAGGAGGTACAGCTATCTGGAGTGGATATGAATAAATTTGCATCTATAACTACTCACCTTTCACTACAACCATGCTTTTATGCTACCTTAGCTGATGCAAAAGCCCCTCCTTATTGATATAGCTGATTAACAGGTGTAGGCTACATGGCCTAATGAAGGATATATACTGCATAATACCCCCATTGGAAAAATGTGGAGGAGCTATAAAAGGTTTTAAGGGAGCTGGGAATGAAATATGCCATTTTTGCTGTGGTTTTCATAGGTCCTGACACTAAAGATTTTACCTCAGGAATGAAAGTCACGGTATTGCATACTGCCCCCAACCATTACTATGGGCCTTTTGTGTCTATCCCAAGCCCACTAGTAGGACAGCCCATTTCCCTTGTTGTTCAGGCTATAGATAACCTTGGGGAGTTATATAGACTGAAGAAAAGGTGGGCAGGAGAAAGGGCAATGGGAAAGGCTCCCCATGAGCATGATGGCCCTAATTGGGTATCCTGCAAGTAGATGTGAGCAAATCTCATCACTGCAGGCACAGAAATAGAGGATATAGATAATCAACCTATTTCAGTCCTGGTAAAACTATGGAGCAAATTGTCTGAAGACCAAAGCTTTACTAAAGTGAGCTCCTAAGCTTCTGAAGGAGAAAGAAAGTCAGAGAAGAAGTTCACATTTAGAGCCCAAGCCCGGGAGCTCTCCACTCCCCCAAAAGGGGCTTGGCGGGCCCCTTTCCCTTTTCCATAGGGGGATGGTTTAGCTCTCCAAGTGAGAACAATAGCCAAGGACCCCAGGAATTATCATATACTGGTCCCCTGCTAAGCCAAAGCAAGTGTTAGTACTAGTAGATATGGGAGCTGAATGTACCTTAATCTATGGGAATGTAGCCCAATTCCACAGGCCAGTACTAGCTATGGAAAGCTATGGGGTGTGTGTGTGATGATCCAGGCAAAGTAACTCAGTCTAACTTTACAAATTGGGTGATTACCACCCCCCCCCCCACAAGTGTATATGGTATATATTTCCCCTATACTGGAATACATTTTAGGAGTTGATCTATAGAATGCCACATTGCAGACCACTATAGGGGAATTCTGCCTCTGATGTAAAGTGATGAAAGCAGTCTTAAAGGGGCAGACAAATGGTCCTCTGTAAAAGTACCCTCACTTTGGTAAGTCACGGCTGGAAAACAATATAAACTTCCATAGAGCACCAAGAAATATGAGCCACCATAAAAGACTTGGAGCAGGTGGGGATAAAAATACCCACTGATAGCCCCTTCAGTAGTCCTGTATGGCCAGTACAAAAGCCTGATCGGATGTGGTGTATGACAATAGATTATTGGGAGTTCAACCAAATGGCATCACTGTAATATGCTGCAGTCCTAAACACTGTTGCTTTATTACAGGAGATTAATACCAAATTGTGTCAATATCATTTGTGTTGGATCTTGCTAATGCATTCTTTAGTATCTCCATAGAAAAATCAAGGCAGCCTACATATGCCTTCACTTGGGGAGGCCAACAATGGACTTTTACTGTGCTCTCCCAAGGCTATGTAAATAGTACAACCATCTGCCATGTTTTCACAGCATAGGATTTGGCAAAATGGAAAAATTCTTCAAGTGTAACTCAATTTCGCTATATGATTGATGTCATGTTAACCAGTTACTCTCTTCAGAATTAAAAGACGCCTCGGACTCATTGCCATCTCACCTTGAGAGCCAGGGATGGGCAGTTAATTGCAACAAGCTACAAAGTCCTAGCTGCTCTGTCAAATTCTTGGGTGTTGTGTGGTTGGGTAAGACAACAATCATACCTTCTGCTGTAATTGATAAGGTGCAATGTTTCCCCATGCCACAAATAACAAAACAACTAATGGCTTTCTTGGAGCTGTTGGGGTATTGGAGACCTTTTGTGGCTCTCAGCCCAAATGTTAAAAATTTGTGTTTTGACTAGGAAAGGCCATCTCTGGGAACGGGATACCTTCCAACAGACTGCTTTTTTTTTCAGGCTGCTTTTGAAAAGGCAAAAAGGACAATAGCACAGGCACAAGCAATTGGGTGGGGGTGCATATCCAGACCTGTCCTGTGAATTGGATATGGCCAGCACACTGGCATCAGCAATTTTTTATTTCTATCATGAATTAAGAAGAAATTATTTAAGTCATTTTTTTCAGCATCTTGATAGATGATTTGGAAATTGATTTTGGCAATTGACTTTGAAGATAGCAACTGTGTTGGTATGAATATATTATGTACTCCAGAAAACCCATGTTTTAATACTTATCTAATCTTGTTGGAGCAGCCATTTCTTTTAATCCTGATTCAATACTGTAGGTTGAAATCTTTTGATTAGATTTTCTTCAGGGAGATGTGAAACACCCAATTGTGGGTATTAATGTTGATTAGATAGATATGACTCCACTCATTCCAGGTGGGTCTTGATTAGCTTACTGGAATCCTTTAAAAGAGGACACATTTTGGAGAGACAGCAGAAATGATAGAAATAGCAGAAAAGACAAAAAGGACAGAGTCAAGAGAAGTGACAGAAGCCTCAGAGCCAACAGAAACTTCACAGCAGAACTGACCCAAATGTGGACACGTGAAGAACAGAGACACAGATGTTTGAGACGCTTGGAGCCCAGCAGATGGTGCCATGAGATGCTAAGCAAGCCAGAACCTGAAGAGTCAAGGGAAGCCAAGAAGAACAAAAGTTGAAAGCAACAGCCCAGAAGCAATGGACCAATGAAGCTTCCCAGCTGACAGAGGTGTTGCAGATGCACTGGCCTTCCTTAAATTAAGGTATCTTTACCTGGATACCTTAGTTTGGACATTTCCACAGGTTTTACTGTAAATTTGTAACTTATTAAATTACCCTTTAAAAAAAAACATTCCAGTTGGAATATCCAGAATGCAATATACCACATTCCAGCAGTTAGCAACTAACATACCTGTTTATTATTTCAATTCATGTCTGAATGCTGAGTTTCAGTTTTCCTTGGTTTCATGATAGGATATATTCTGTTAGGCTTAAATGTTGTTTCTCATTTTTAAGTTTTGCTTGTAGGTATATTTATGAATGTCACAATTTAAATTTTATTGTATATATTTGTATGAGTTATATTTTTCATGGAATATCTATTAATACACATGTCTTAGGAGAGCATTGTGGTTTGGTTGACTTTCCCAATTTCTTATCTCAACCTCAAGAAATAAGAAGAATTTCTTATTTCTTTTCTTATTTTGTCACTATAGTGATAGACAGTTTCTTTTTACATATAGTTTCTTTCTGTTATTAGAATTTCTTTATATCTTTGATTGTATTCTGTTTCAGGAGGATCTTTACTATCAGCTACTTGCTTACTTTACTCACCAACAGCCACTGCTTTCAGGGAAAGCTGCCCCCTCAAAAATGGCATCTTCTCTCCTCCTCAGCAGTGGTGTCTTCCCAAAAGTGTCACATTTGTAGTTTTCAAATCCTTTCTTTTACTTCCAAGTTGCCAGTCTCTGGTCCATCAGGTCTTAGGCATGTTTTAGATTTTTCATACTCAGAATATGTAATTAATGCATATGTACAGTGTATACGTATTCAATAACATATGTATAATTAATAATGTAACTAAGGTTAAGGATTTTATACTTGATTATTTGGGTGGAACTAATCTAATCAATTACGTCTTTAAAAGTAGAAAAAGGAGACAAAATGGTGGTTCAGAGAAATGCAACATGAGAGGTCTCAACCTGACATTACTGGCTTTGAAGATAGAGGAAGAGGGCCATGAGCCAAAGAACATGGCAGACTTTAGAAGCTGTTTATGGCCTTTAGCTTACAGCCAGAAAAAAAATGGGCACTTCAATCCTATACCTGCAAAGAATTGAATTCTGCCAACAATCTGTATAAGAAGGAAAAGGATTCTACCCTGGAGCTGCCAGAATGAAATTCAGTCTGATAACACCTTGATTTTAGTCCAGTGAGACATTTAAAGGATTTTTTTCTTCTTTAAACATTTTATCTTAAAATAATTTTAAATGTACAGGACACTTGAAAAAGTGGTACAGAACCCATACAAAGAACTCCAACATATCTTCCCAGATACCCAGATCTACCAATTTTGACATTTTGTGATATTTGCTGTATCATTCTATCTATAGCTAGCTATATTATATATTTTTTTCTCTATTTCCTGAACATTTGAAAGTAGGTTGCATACATACTTCCATGTATAGTCCCTAAGAACAACTACCTTAAGTACTGTAATCAAGTTCAAGAAACATACATAATGGACTTCTGAACTACTGACTTGTAATATATTTCTGTAGTTTTAAGCCATTAAGTTTGCAGTAATCTGTTATGGCAGTACTGAAAACTACCACAGTCTTCATTACTTCTTTAGTTAGTGTTTTTTATTTTTTAGTATATAGATCTTGCATTGACTTTTTAGATTTATGCATGAGTATTTCTTATTTTTGATGCTGTTGTGTTACTTTTTGTAAAGTTCAATTTCTAATTTTTCATTGCTACTATGTAGAAATTCATTGGTTTTTGTTTATTGACTTATATCCTGCACCCTTGCTACATTCCCTTATTGGTTTTACCTTTCTAAGCAGATGCCTTGGGATTTTCTACATAGGCAATCATGTCATCTGCAAAAGCAACAGTTTATTTATTTATTTCCAACTGGTATTCCTTTTGATTCTTTTTCTTTCCTTATTACACTGGCTAAAACCCTAAGTACAGGGCGGGCCGCGGTGGCTCAGCGGGCAAAGTGCTTGCCTGCTATGCCGGAGGACCTCGGTTCGATTCCCGGCCCCAGCCCATGTAACAAAAAACGGAGAAACAGAATACAATAAAACAAGAAAATGTTTAAAGATGTTTCCCTTTCTTCCTTCCTTCCTTCCTTCTATCCTTCCTTCCTTCTCTCTGTCTTTCCTTTAAAAAAAAAAAAAAAAAAAACCCTAAGTACAATCTTAAATTGAAGTGGTAAGAGTTGATGTCCTTGGCTTCTTCTTGATCTTATAAGAAGGCAACAAATCTTTCACCATTAGTTGTGATGTTAGTTTCAAGTTTTAGTTGATGCCACTCCTAGTTTCCTTGGGTTGCATAACAAAGTACCATAAACTTGATGGCTCAAAATACCAAAAATCTATTGTCTCACCATTCTGGAGGCTAGAAATCTGAAATCAAGTTCTCAGCAAGACTCTGTTCTGTGGGTAAGAATTCTTCCCTGCCTCTTCCTAGTTTCTTGGTTTGCCAACAATCCTTGGCATTCCTTAGTTTGCAGCTGCAGCACTTGAATCTCTGCTTCCATTATCACATGACATTCTCCCCTTTGTCTCTCTCTGTGCCTCTTCTGCCCTTTTTGTAAGAGTACCAGCCATATTGGAACAAAGGCCCACCCTTTCTCCAATATGTTCTCCTTTTAACTTAACTAATTCCATCTGCAGTTCTCTGTTTCTAAATAAGTTAATATTCAAAGGTACTGGGAGTCAGGACATCAACATATTTTGGGGGGAGGGAGAACTCAGTTCAACCCATAACAATGCCCTTTATCAGATTAAGAAAGTTTTTTTCTAGTCTTTGTTTGGTTTGCATTTTCATTATGAATACATAGAACTTTATCAAACGCTTTCTCTGCTTCTATTGAAATGATCACATTTTTTTCTCTTTTTAGTCTTTTGATATGGTGAATTGCATTGACTGATTTTTTAGTATTAAGCCAACATTCTATTCCCACGATTAATTGTACTTGGACATGCTACGTTATCCTTTTTATGTATTGCTGGATTTTATTCACTTGCATTTTGTTGAGGATTTCTGCATCTCTATTCATAAGTGTTTTTGTTTTCTAGGCTGCTCAAGCAAATACCATGTAATAGGTCAGTGTAAATAATGGGAATATTTTGTGCCAGTTTAAGGTTGGGAAAAAGTCCAAATCGAGACATTATCAAGGTGACACTTTTTTCTTGGGTACTGTGGTGTTTTGGGTCTGGCTGTTAGTAATTCTTGGTCCTCAGCTTTTCATATGGCAAGGCACATTGTGACATCTCCTGGTCTCTCCTTTCTCTTCTAGGTTCTGTTATGTTTGGCTTCTTGTTTTTCTGTAGCCACCTCTCTGTGTCTGAATTTCACTCCACTTTTAAAGGACCCCAGTATAGGATTAAGTTTCATCCTGATTGAGCTGGGCCACACCTTGAGAGAAGAAACCTCTGTTACTTACTTACAATGGGTTCATGCCCACAGGAATGGGCTAGATTTAAGAACATGTCTCTCTGGGGAATACACAGCTTCAAGCCACCAAATTGCACTTTCTGGACTGCAAAAAGGCATGTTCTTTCTATGCAAAATACATCCCATCACCACATCTCAAAAGCTTTCAGTCATTTCAGTAACAATGCTTAGTACAAAGTCTCATCAGAATATGGTATGTGTGTGGTCTGTCCTGGGGCAAATTTCCTTCTGTCTTTAGATCTGTGAAACCTAGAGAACAAGTTATCTGCTTCCAGTATTCAAGGAAGGGACAGGCATAGAATAAACATTCCCAATCTCATAGGGAGGAATTAGAAGGAAAACAGGGATCATACGTCCTAATCAATTCTGAAACTTAACAGGGCAAACACCAATGGATTTCAAGGTCTGAGAGTCATCTATGGAAAGATGTTTTGTCTTCCAGTCCTGATGAAGTGACAGCCCCATCCCTTACAATTGTTTGCACAGTGACCATACTCTTCCCAAACACACAGCTGAAGGCTGCATTCTTCTCAAGCATTGGGATGGTGGCCTGTCTTTTCCAAAACACCAGGATATAGCCCTTACCCTCTCTGAGCACTACAGTGGCATCCAGGGTCTCCATGAATGCAGGCACAGACCCACCATTTCTGAGCATTGGGGCAGCAGCACTCTTTCTGAACAATGAGGCAGAAGGCACGCTCCCTCCAATTGCAGGGGTGGACCCACCCTTCGCACTCATATTGGTGGGCCTGCTCTCTTGACTGGAGGATATTTATTTAATCCTGGCCTCAGTTTCCATGGCTCTGCTCTTCCTTCGGGAAGAAAAGTTTTCCTTCAATTTTTCTCTTCTTTGTCTCTTTCAGTCCAGTCTGGCAGTGGCTCTGTTCATACAAATTTCACAAAAAAACTTATTGGTTAATGAAGCTCACAAGGACTCAATCCATCAGACAAAAGGACTTTCTATAGATCCTTCCCGCATAGCTGCAGCTCCAATACTGATTTCCACCGAAATGGCTGTTCAATTAAATACTCTTTCCGAGCACTATTCTCTGGGGACTTGACTTTCTGGAAGCTCTGAATCTTCCAAACCATCGATTTCTGTTTTTTGTGTGTGTGCCAAGGAGTTCAGTTCTCAGCTCATCCTTTTCCTCTCACATTTTTCTATAAGTTGCAAGGAGAAACCAGGCTGCACTTTCCACATTTAGTTGGAAATCTTCTCAGCTAAGTGTCCAAGCCTATTGCTTTCAAGTTCTGCCTTCCATCTGACATCAGAGCTCAATTTTACCAAGTTCTTTGCCACTTTAAAACAAGCTGCCTTTGCTGTAGTTTCCAATAATACAGTCATCATTTTCTTCTAAAATCTCAACAGAAGCACATTTCGTGTCCATATTTCTACCAACAGTCTCTTCAAAGCAATCCAGGCTTTTTCTATCAAGCATTTCACAATTCTTTCAGCCTCTACCCATTACCCAATTCCAAAGCTTCCCCACATTTTTGGTATTTGCAATACCAGTACCCCACTTTCCAGGTACCAAAATGTGATTTAGTTTCCTAGCACACAAAAGCAAATACCTTGCAATGGGTCAGCATAAATAATGGGAATGTATTTGCTGATGATTTGAGGCTGGGAAAAGGTCCAAATCAAGGTGTTATAAAGGTGATGCTTCCTTCCCAAAGACTGTGGTGTTCTTGGTCCTTAGCCTGTCATGTGGCAAGACACAATGGTGCATCTGCTGGTCTCTCCCTTCTCTTCTGGGTTCTGTTGATGTTCATTCAGCTTCTTATTTCCTGTACTCTCTCTCACTCTGTCTGAATTTCATTCTCCTTATAAAGGAGTAAGGATTAAGACTCATCCTGACTACGCTGGAGCATACCTTAAATGAAGTTTTTATTTCATCAAAGAGTTCTACTTACAATATGTTCATACCCGCAGCAATGGGTTAAATTTAAAAACATATCTCTCTGAGGAACATGCAGTTTCAAACCACCACAATGAGGAAAGTTGATTTGCAACTTTCCTTTCTTTAATATCTTTTTCTGATTTTAGCATCAGAGGAATGCTATCCTCATAACATGACTTTGAAAGCATTCCCTCCTCTTCTATATTTTAGGATTTTCTTTTTGTAGAATTGGTAGCATTTCTACCCTACATATTTAGAAGCCATCTGAACTTAAGTGTTTTAAAGTACGAATATATTTTCTTTAATAGATATAGAACTATCCAGGTTATCTTCCTGTTCTAAATAAAGCTCTGCAAGACTCCCTCCACCTTTTAAGCTTAGTGACAAGTGTGTTTATTCTTTACGCATACATGAATTTGGACTAGGTAGTCTTCTCTAGCTATGGCTGTCGATGTGAATTGTGAGTGTGTAATTTGGATTCTCCTTACTTTTTTTTTAACATGGGCAGGCACGAGGAACTGAACCCAGGACCTCTGGCATGGCAGGCGAGAACTCTGCCTGCTGAGCCACCGTGGCCCATCTCCTTACTTTTTAAAGAGAAGCCATAAGTAGATTCAAATTCATAGGCTACCATTATTCCATAGAATTTTAGAAGCATATTAAAGTAGCTTTTTAGTGACAATGTTCCAGCTCACACTGATGAATCTAGAGGAAAGACTTTCATGATGAGAATTGCAAGACTAGAGGGACCACACAGCAGCTATGGGCAGGATGACTGTGGGCAGGATGACTATGTGTCATGTGGGCTTTTTTGGGCTTTTCAGTGTCAGTTTCTTCTTTGATTGGTAGTTGCTCCTTGGTTTATATTTGGGTAATCTTCTCTTTCACTTTGCATGCAGTCTTGGCCAATTAAGATACCTTTCTGTCCCTCAGATAAGGATGGCAATGAGCTAATCTGGGTCAACCAGATTTTATCTCCCAAGAGCTGAATCTTGAACAGAATCACTAAAAGACATAAAATGCCTGCAGCTAATTCAGTTTAGGGGTGGTGATATTCTTATAAATCTCCGAATTAACTACTGTTCCTGGGTTTCTGCTACTATTCTGGTTTCTGTTCTTTCTGATGCTATTTGTTTCTTCAAGATTATGAGCTATCTCATGTCTTCTAAATTAATTATAGTTCTTCTTAAGTTAGCCAGACTTTATTTCAGTGGCGTGTAACAAAATAACCCTAATTGAAAAAAGAGCAAATGGGGTCATGTGGTGGCTAATACTTCTCCAGAGGGAGAACACGATGTATATAAAGACTGTAAGGCATTAATAGAGATTTCTGTATGATCTTCAAACCCTACATTTTATTAAAAAGGCAGATGCTTTAACTTAGGCTTTTCAAATAAAAATTTATCAATGTGGGGCCTGGGGAAATCTGAAATTTGAACAAGGATTTCAGGGATTATTCAGCAAAAATACATTTGAGAAACACAGAATAGGGATACATGTTTGAAATTTAAAAATAATGGGTTAGAGTGCATTAAAGCTGTTTAATTTGAAGTTAGTCACTTAATCACTCTTATCACTAGTTTTTTTCCAACCTGTAAAATGAAGATAGTAATATCTGTTCAAGTTGTTTTCAGAGATTGAGATAATGTATGTAAAATATTTTCATATTACCATTCAATAAAGGAGAGTTGTATCATTTGCAGATACTTAGATTGCAAAATATAATATGTAGAAGGTAAAAATTGTGGATAGCAAAAATAATGGTTGAAAATAATTTAAATCCACAATAATAATGCATGTGGCCATATTTATGCATCATGTAGACAAATCTACTTTCTTTCAATAAGTATAAACCTGACTGGTTTTTTTTTGCTGAAGAGTTAGAATAGGTTAGAATAGTTGACTCTCATGTCAAGAAGTTGGCTTATAATTAGAAGCTATGTTATATATATATATTACCTATGTATAATACAACTTTACATGCTAGAAAATCATGGTCAAATTGCTTCTATCACGAGAAGAACGTGAGAACAGCCAGACTGGGGAATTGTGATTCATTCTCACATCTCTTGCAACCTGTAGGCTAGTGGTCCTCAACTCCAGCAACATTAAACTCATCTAAGAAACCTAAAAAAAATCTGGACCTTCCCGGTTTATATTGGAATCTCTGGGGGTGGAGTCTGTCAGTTGTCATAATTTAGATTATGCATAGTAACAAACAACTGCTGAATATCAGTAGCTTAAAACAATAGAGGTTTATATCTCAATCATAATCCATGTCAAATAAGGATTGTGGATGGAAGGCACAGGTAATGCCCAAGGTAGCGTCACTCCAGGACACAGCCTGATGGGATACTGTAGTGTCTGGAATGTGCTTGGTGATATGATAGATGAAAAGAAGAGAAAGTATCAGTAATTAAGTCTTCTACCTGAAAATGACTCTCTACACTTTCACTCAAACTCACTGTTAAAGCAAGTCACATCACCATGCCAAATTTCAAGTGATTAAGGGAAGTGCAGTCCACCTGAGTTCTCAGAAACAGGGAAAATAAAAATATTCATGAATAGCTCTAATATTTACTACATAGAGCCTGGACAACGGTATAATACATTTGTTAAATCCTAACTTTTCTGTTATAATTCTTCCTTCTACTTTGATCCTTTTCCCAATCTTTAGGGTTATACCCATCCTAACTTTTTTAATGTTGTAAAGGGGTATCAACAACATGGGATGGGGAATAGTACTGATTGATGATCTTGGAGAGACTGACACATCTGGGTTTCAGAACTTATCTGGCCTAGGAACCATCTGAAGGTTTTAGGTTTCTGAAAAGTAAACTTAGTGTGTGCAACTATTGTAGAATCTCAGAGCCCTAGGTGTTCTTTAGGGTTGACAGGAATGCTGTTGGTTGGGGTTTGGCAAACTGTGGCAATTAGCAATATCTAGCTGAAGCTTGTATAAGAGTAGCCAAAATAGCCTTTATATTTGAACTGATACCTTATTTTGTTACATTTACTTCCTCTCTTTTGTTCAAGAAGGGCTTCTTCAGGAAGCCATTGTAGATCCCATGCTTCTAGGGCCAGACTCATCCCCAGAACCATGTCCCACATTGCCAGGGAGACTCACACCCCTGAATGTCATGTCCCACGTAGGTGGACGAGTAATCAATTTACTTGCAGAGTTGTCTCCTTGAAGTTTGTATAAAAGATCTTATCATCTGTGAATAGAATTTTACTACTCCCTTTTTAATTGTGATGCCATTTATTTCTTATTTGCCTAATTGCTCTGGTTAGAAACTTCAGTACAATGTTGAGTGGCAAGGGTAGACATTCTTCACTTAATCTCTTTCTCTGATAATTCAGGTTTCTTAATATAATAAGGGATTCACCATTTTGGGGTTCCCCCATTTGCAGTTTGGATTATGTGAACTAAGGAGTCATTGGGTAGTATCTATTCGTGATGGCATCTGTGTTTCCTTCTTGTATCTGGTGTTGCGGTCTGTGTAGTACTTCCTAAATTTTGTTTTTACATTTACATTTTACATTAGATAATTTTTAGCTTTACAGAAAGATCATGTGTAAAATACAGATTTACCATGTACTACCTTATTATTAATACCTCACAATAGTGCGGTACATTTATTGCAATATCAATTTTATTTTTAATAAAATTTACATTTTTAAAACTGTGCAATTAACTAAAAAGGTTTACTCTAGAGTTCACTGTGTTGATTAATCCTATGGGTATTTAAAAATATTTTATTCTAGTGCTCGCTTCGGCAGCACATATACTAAAATTGGAACGATACAGAGAAGATTAGCATGGCCCCTGCGCAAGGATGACACGCAAATTCGTGAAGCGTTCCATATTTTTTGGACATTTGATCTTTGATAAGGCAGTCAAGCCAACTCACCTGGGACAGAACAGTCTCTTCAACAAATGGTGCCTAGAGAACTGGATATCCATATGCAAAAGAATGAAAGAAGACCCATATCTCACACCCTACACAAAAGTTAACTCAAAATGGATCAAAGATCTAAACATTAGGTCTAAGACCACAAAACAGTTAGAGGAAAATGTAGGGAGATATCTTAAGAATCTTACAATTGGAGGCAGTTTTATGGACCTTAAACCTAAAGCAAGAGCACTGAAGAAGGAAATAAATAAATGGGAACTCCTCAAAATTAAACACTTTTGTGCATCAAAGAACTTCATCAAGAAAGTAGAAAGACAGCCTACACAATGGGAATCAATATTTGGAAACGACATATCAGATAAAGGTCTAGTATCCAGAATTTATAATGAGATTGTTCAACTCAACAACAAAAAGACAGTCAACCCAATTACAAAATGGGAAAAAGACTTGAACAGACACCTACCAGAAGAGGAAATACAAATGGCCAAAAGGCACATGAAGAGATGCTCAATGTCCCTGGCCATTAGAGAAATGCAAATCAAAACCACAATGAGATATCATCTCACACCCACCAGAATGGCCATTATCAACAAAACAGAAAATGACAAGTGCTGGAGAGGATGTGGAGAAAGAGGCAAACTTATCCACTGTTGGTGGGAATGTCAAATGGTGCAACCACTGTGGAAGGCAGTTTGGCGGTTCCTCAAAAAGCTGAATATAGAATTGCCATACGACCCAGCAATACCATTGCTAGGTATCTACTCAAAGGAATTAAGGGCAAAAACTCAAACGGACATTTGCACACCAATGTTTATAGCGGCGTTATTTACAATTGCAAAGAGATGGAAACAGCCAAAATGTCCATCAACAGACGAGTGGCTAAACAAACTGTGGTATATACATACGATGGAATATTATGCAGCTTTAAGGCAGGATAAACTTATGAAGCATGTAATAACATGGATGGACCTAGAGAACATTATGCTGAGTGAGTCTAGCCAAAAACTAAAAGACAAATACTGTATGGTCCCAATGATGTGAATCGACACTCGAGAATAAACTTGGAATATGTCATTGGTAACAGAGTTCAGCAGGAGTTAGAAACAGGGTAAGATAATGGGTAATTGGAGCTGATGGGATACAGACTGTGCAATAGGACTAGATACAAAAACTCAAAAATGGACAGCACAATAATACCTAATTGTAAAGTAATCATGTTAAAACAATGAATGAAGCTGCATCCGAGCTATAGGTTTTTGTTTTGTTTTGTTTTGTTTTGTTTTGTTCTTACTATTATTACTTTTATTTTTTTTCTCTATATCAACATTCTATATCTTTTTCGGTTATATTGCTAGTTCTTCTAAACCGATGCAAATGTACTAAGAAACGATGATCATGCATCTATGTGATGATGTTAAGAATTACTGATTGCATATGTAGAATGGTATGATTTCTAAAAAAAAAAAAAAAATGGACAGCACAATACTACCTAATTGTAATGTAATTATGTTAAAACACTGAATGAAGCTGCATCTGAGCTATAGTTGTTTTTTTTCTTATATATTTTTGTATTTTTTATTTTTATTTTTATTTTTTCTCTATATTATCATTTTATTTCTTTTTCTGTTGTCTTGCTATTTCTTTTTCGATTTAGATGCATATGTACTAAGAAATGATGATCATACATCTATGTGATGATATTAAGAATTACTGATTGCATATGTAGAATGGAATGATTTCTAAATGTTGTGTTAGTTAATTTTTTTAATTAATAAAAAAAGTTAAAAAAATATTTTATTCTAGTAACATATGTACCACAAAAAATGCCCCCTTTCACCACATTCTACTATATATTACATTATTAATTACATTCACAATGTTGTGCTACCATCACCACCACCCAATACCAAAATTTTCCATCATCCTAAATAGAAACTCTATACAACTCTACGCATTCCTTACTCTCACCCTGGCTCCTGATACTCAGTATTCTAGTTTCTGACTCTATGAATTCGCTAATCCTAATTATTTCATATCAGTGAGATGATACAATATTTGTCCTTTTGTGTTTGGCTTATTTCACTTAACATGATATTTTCAAGGTTCAACCATGTAATCATATGTGTCAGAGCTTCATTCCTTTTTATAACTGAATAATAAACCTCTGTGTGCATAAATGTGTGTAAAACACATTGTGATAGTTAGATTCAGTTGTCAACTTGGCCAGGTGAGCACACCTAGTCTTGTTGCTGCGGACATAAGCCAATGGTACGTGAACCTCATCTGTTGCTAATTACATCTGCAGTTGGCTAGGAGGCGTGTCTGCTGCAATGAGTGGTTTGACTTAATTGGCTGGTGCTTAAATGAGAGAACGCAATGTAGCACAGCCTAAGCAGCTCGGCATTCCTCATCTCAGCACTTGCAGCTCAGCCCAGGCCTTTGGAGACGCAGAAAGAAATCACCCCAGGAAAAGTTGTTGGAACCCAGGGGCCTGGAGAGAAGACCAGTAGAGACCATCTTGTACCTTCCACGTAAGAAAGAACCTCAGTGGAAAGTTAGCTGCCTTTCCTCTGAAGAACCAACAAAATAAATCCCCTTTTATTAAAAGCCAATCTGTCTCTGGTGTGTCGCATTCCGGCAGCTAGCAAACTAGAACACACATTTTATTTATTTGTTCATCTTTTGAGGGACACTTGGGTTGCTTTCATCTTTTAGCAATTGTTAATAAAACTGTTAGGAACATTAGGGTGAACATGTCTGTTCAACTCTCTGCTTTCAATACTTTTGGGTGTAATATTAGTAGTGGGATTGCTGAGCAATATGGTAATTCTATACCTAACTTTCTGAAGAACTCCCAGTCTTCTATAGCAACTGCAATATTTTACATAGCCACCAGCAATGAATGAATGTTCCTATTTCTCCATATCCTTTCTAACACTTGCAATTTTCCATTTTTAAGTAGTAGCCATTCTAATGGGTGTAAAATGATATCTCATGGTTTTGATTTGCATTTCCTGAAAGTTAATGATGCTGACCATCTTTCATGTGCTTTCTGGCCATTTCTTTATAGAGATGTCTATTCAAGTCTTTTGTCCTTTTTAAATTGGGTTGTTTGTCTTCTTTGTTGTTAACTTCCAGTATTTTTTTATATATTCTGGACAGTAAAGCTATTATGAAGTTCCCAAATATTTTTTCCCCATTGTGTGGTTTGTTGTTTTACTTTCATGATAAAGTCCTTTGAGGCACAAAGACTTTTAATTTTAATGAGACTTTATTTATTTATTTATTTATTTATTATTGCTTGTACTGTGGGCATAAAGCCTAAGAAACCAATGCCTAACAGAAGGTCCTAAAGATGCTTCCTTATGCTTTCTTCTAGCAGTTTGATAGTCTGGCTCATATATTTAGATCTTTGATCCATTTTGAGTTGATTTTTGTATATGGTGTGAGGTAGTACGTCCTCCATTTTTTTTTTTTCAAACAAATGGAGATTCAATTCCCAGTGCCATTTTTTAAAGAAACTAACTGTTCTTTCCTCCTTGAGTAGTCTCTGCCATCTTGCAAAAAATCAGCTGGCTATAAATGTGAGGGTTGATTTCTGAGTTTCAATTCCATTCTATTGTTCTATATGTCTGTCATTGTGCCAACACCATGCTATTTTGATTACTGTGGCTTTGTAATAAGTTTGAAGATTTGGAAGTGTGAGTCCACCAACTTCATTCTTTTTATTCAACGTGGCTTTGGCTATTCAGGACCCCTTACCCTTCCATATACATTTGGTGTTTGGCCTCTTCATTTCTGCAATGAAGACTTAGAATTTTGATTGGGATTGCACCAAATATAT
This sequence comes from Tamandua tetradactyla, assembly GCF_023851605.1. Classification (NCBI taxonomy): domain Eukaryota; kingdom Metazoa; phylum Chordata; class Mammalia; order Pilosa; family Myrmecophagidae; genus Tamandua; species Tamandua tetradactyla. The sequence goes on from NC_135331.1 coordinate 136,673,315, forward strand.
AAATCTCTTTGGGTAGAATTGACATCTGTATTAGCTAGTGTTCTCTAGAGAAACAGAATCAGCAGAAAATATCCATAGAAATAAAATTTATAAAAGTGTCTCACATAACCATGGGAACGTAGAGTCCAAAATCCATAGAGCAGGCTGTGAAGCTGATGACTCAGTGAAGGGTCTGAATGAACTCCACAAGAGTGGCTTGCCATCTGAAGCAGGATGTGAGACTGTCTCTTCTGAATCCTACTTAAAAACCTTCCAGTGATTAGATGAAGCATCACTCATTGCAGAAGACATTCCCCTTGGCTGATTACAAATGCAATCAGCTGTGGATGCAGCAGACATGATCATGATTTAATTCTATGAAATGTCCTCAAAGCAACAGATAGGCCAGTACTTGCCCAACCAGACAAACGGGCACCACTACATGGCCAAATTGACACATGAACCTGGCCATGACAGTCCACCCTTTGTCAACTTGGCAGCTATACACATCACCGTAAACCATACTTAATCTCTAAATAGGAAACAATAAAAGACACATTTTTTCCTCACCTAACAATACTCAATTGTCCTGTGTACAACCAGAAACACAATAAGTCTCCCTGGAATAGGATGTTAAGTCTTTGGGTAATATTCATTATTAAACTTGACATCTTACAACTTAAATACTACAACATTAATAAAACAGCATTACAGTCCTTGTTTCTGTAACTGCTCATGTGGTTGTAGTTCATATCTATCACTATCTTCTTCCACTACCCATTCCATGTTCCCTTTATCCTCAGCAAGCACCTCAGCTGGCCATGGTTCTGGTGGAGTGACCCAAACCCTCATTTCTGAAGTTTCAGAGTCATTGGTAGTCCTGCCTGGACCGGGTTGTTGCAGCCCATTGATATTAATTACAGGGCATGGTAGTACCAAAAGCCACCCTAGGGGATCTCCTATATTTCAGGAAAACTCTTCTTTACCTCCATCGTGTAGTTGCAGTTCTATTCTCCCTTGATAGTCAGGGTCAATCACCCCAGCCAGTAAAGTAATCTCCTTCTTGGCTTGTTGATCCAGGGGCATGAGAAGCCCAAAGTGACCAGGTGGCAGTCTTAGATTCCACTTTGATGGAATCATTGTTGTTTCTCCTGGTGGAAGCCCTCCCTTTTCTGGAACTAAAACCTGTAGACCTGAAGAGCTCAAGGTTGTAGAACAGGAAGGAAAAATTTTCCTAGTGGATTGCTAGGAGTAATAGTGCATGGTGCCACTCCCATTTCCACCCCTTGGTTTCTGAACCCATGCATCTTGGCTATGGGAGAAACAGCACCATACAGTGGATGCTGATTCACAGCATGCACAGCCTCCTGGAGAACATTACCCCAGCCTTGCAAGGTATTGCCACCTAATTGGCACTGTAATTGAGTTTTCAAAAGGCCATTGCACAGTTCTATCAATCCAGCTGCCTCTGGATGATGGAGAATATGGAAAGACCACAGCATTCCATGAGGATGTGCCCATTCCTGCACTTCATTTGCTGTGAAGTATGTTCCTTGATCAGAAGCAATGCTTCTGGAATGCCATGATGATGGCGAAGGCATTCTGTAGGTCCACTGATGGTAGTTTGGAAGAAGCATTGTGTGCAAGGAAAGCAAACCTATATCCGGATCATGTATCTATTCCAGTTAGAACAAATCATTGTCCCTTCCATGAAGGCAGTGGTCCAAAGTAATAAATCTGCTACCATGTAGCTGGCTGGTCACCCTGGGGAATGGTGCCATATTGGGGGCTGAGTGTGGGTCTCTGCTGCTGGCAGGTTGGGCACTCACCACTGGCTGTAACCAGGTCAGCCTTGGTGAGTGAAGTTCATGTTGCTGAAGTCCATGCATAGCCTCCGTCCCTACCACCATGACCACTTTGCTCATGAGCCCATTGAACAATGACAGGAGTTGCTGGGGAAAGAGGCTGACTGGTATCCACAAAACGGGTCATCTTATCCACTTGATTATTAAAACCTTCCCCTGCTGAAGTCACCCTGTGGTGTGCATTTACATGGAACACAAATATCTTCATTTTTATGGCCCACTCAGAAAGGTTTATCCACATACCTTTTCATTACCAATTTTCCAATTAAGGTTTTCCAAGTCCCTGACCATCCAGCCAAACCACCAGCAACAGCCCATGAGTCAGTATACAAACATACCTCTGGCCAGTTCTCCTTCCAAGAAAAATGAACAACCAGGTGCACTGCTCAAAGTTCTGCCCGCTGGGAGGATTTCCCTCACCACTGTCCTTCAAGAACATCCCAGATAAGGGTTGTAGTGCTGCAGCTGTCCACCTTCGGGTGGTACCTGCACATTGTGCAGAACCATCTATATACCAGGCCCAAGTTTTCTCTTCCTCAGTCAATTTTGCTGTAAGGAATTCCCTAAGAGGTCATGGCTCTAGTCTGGGAAAGAGAAGGTAATATGGCAGGAATGCAGAACATGAGCATTTGGGCCACTTCCTCATATAACTTACTTGTGCCTTCAGGACCTGCTCTGGCCCTATCTTGCATATACCATTTCCATTCTATGATGGAGTGCTGCTATGCAAGCCCAACTTTACGGCTTGGTGGGTCAGACAACACCCAGTTCATGATAGGCAACTCAGGTCTCATGATAACTTGGTGGTCCATGGTTACGTGTTCAGTCTCTATGAAGGCCCAGTAGCAGGCCAAAAGCTGTTTCTCAAAAGAAGAGTAGTTATCTGCAGCAGATGGTAAGGTTTTGTTCCGAAATCCTAAGGGTCTGCATAAAGGCTCCATACAGAATCTCTATTTGCCACTGACACTTCCAGCACCATTGGATCTGCCGAATAATATGGTCCAAGTGGCAGAGCAGCTTGTACAGCAGCCTGGACCTGTCACAGAGCCTCCTCTTGTTCAGGTCCCCACTCAAAATTATAACCTTTTCTGTTCACTCGATAAATGGGCTGGAGTAGCACACTCAAATGAGGAATATGTTGTCGCCAAAATCCAAAGACACCAACTAGGCGTTGTGCCTCTTTTTTGGTCTTAGGAGAGGCCAGATGCAGCAACTTATCCCTTCACCTTAGAAGGGATATCTTGACATGCTCCCTCCACACCACTGGATACCTAGAAATTTCACTGAGGTGGAAGGCCCCTGTATTTTTGTTGGTCTTATCTCTCATCCTCTGACATGCAAATGCCTTACCAATGAGTCTAGAATAGTTGCTACCTCTTGCTCACTAGGTCCAATCAACATTATGTCATCAATATAATGGACCAGTGTGCTGGTTTGAAAAGATGTATGAACCCTAGAAAAGCCATGTTTTAATCCTAGTCCCATTTTATAAAGGCAGCCATTTCTTCTAATCCCTATTCAGTACTGTTTATTTGAATTTGTAATTAGATCATCTCCCTGGAGATGTAACTCCAGAATGGTTATTAAACAGGATTAGGAGGAGACATGTCTCCACCCATTTGGGTTGGTCTTGATTAGTTTACAGGAATCCTATAAAAGAGGAAACATTTTGGAGAAAGCTGGAGATTCTGAGAGAGCAGAATGATGTGAAGCAGAGCACTCATCAGCTATGACCTTTGGAGATGAAGAAGGAAAATACCTCCCAGGCATCTTCATGAAACAGGAAGTCAGGAGAGAAAGTTAGCAGATGATACTGTGTTTGCCACATGTCTTTCCACTTGAGAAAGAAATCCTGAACTTCGCTGATCTTCTTAAACGAAGGTATCTTTCCGTTGGATAGTTCTATAGACTTATTTTAATTGGGACATTCTCTCAGCCTTAAACTGTAAACTAGCAACTCATTAAATTCTCCTTTTAAAAGCCATTATGTTTCTGGTATATTGCATTCTGGCAACTAGCAAACTAGAACAACCAGTGAGCTGGTTTGAAAGGATGTATGTCCCCTAGAAAAGCCATGTTTTAATCTAAATCCCATTTCATAAAGGGAGAATTTCAAACATACATGTTTGAAAATCATCATCTCCCTGGAGATGTGATTTAATCAAGAGTGGTTGTTAAACTGAATTAGGTGATGACATGTATCCGCCCATTTGGGTGGGTCTTGATAAGTTTCTGGTGTCCTATAAAAGAGGAAACATTTTGGAGAAAGAAGGAGATTCAGAGAAAGCAGAGAATGCTGCAGCACCATGAAGCAGAGAGTCCATCAGCCAGCGCTTTGGAGATGAAGAAGGAAAATGCCTCCTGGGGAGCTTCATGAAATAGGAAGCCAGGAGAGAAAGCTAGCAGATGATGTCTTGCTTGCCATGTGCCCTTCCAGCTGAGAGAAAAACTATAAACGTGTTCGCCATGTGCCTTCTCACTTGAGAGAGACCCTGAACTTTATTGGCCTTCTTGAACCAAGGGATCTTTCCCTGGATGCCTTTGTTGGAACATTTCTATAGACTTGCTTTAACTGAGACATTTTCTCAGCCTTAGAACTGTAAACTAGCAACTTATTAAATTCTTTTTAAAAGCCATTCTGTTTCTGGTATATTGCATTCTGGTAGCAAGCAAACTAGAAAAACCAGTGTGATGTCTTCTGGGAGGGTGAAATGATCAAGGTCCCTGCAGACAAGATGATGACAAAGGGCTGGAGAGTTGATATACCCCTGAGGTAGGACAGTGAAAGTATATTGTTGACTTTATCAGCTGAGAGCAAACTGTTTCTGGTGGTCCTTACTAACAGCTATTGCAAAAAAAGCATTTGCCAGATCAATAGCTGCATACCAGATACCAGGAAATGTATTGATTTACTCAAGCAATGATACCACATCTGGAACAGCAGCTGCAATTGGAGTTACCACCTGGTTGAGCTTACAATAATCCACTGTTATCCTCCAGGACCCATCTGTTTCTGCACAGGGTAAATGGGAGAGTTGAATGGAGGCGTGATGGAAATTATCACCCCTACATTCTTCAAGTTCTTAAGAGTGACTGTAATCTCTAAAATCCCTCCAGAAATCTTGTATTGCTTCTGATTTACTATTTTGCTAGGTAGGGGCAGTTCTAGTGGCTTCTACTTGGCCTTTTCTACCATAGTAGCCCTCACTCCATGAGTTAGAGAGCCAATGTGTGGATTCTCCACTTGCTCAGTATGTCTATTCCAATTATGTAGTCTGGAACTGGGGAAATAATTACAGAATAGGTCTGGGGGCCCACTGGACGCACTGTGGGATGGATCTGAGCTAAAACTCCATTGCTCACCTGACCTCCATAAGCCTCTCCTCTGACTGGTAGACCAGTGTGATGTTTTGGGTCCTCTAGAATTAATCTCACTTCTGAACCAGTGTCTAATAATCCCCGAAATATCTGATCATTTTCTTTTCTCCAATGCAGAGTTACCCTGGTAAGGGCCATCAGTCTTGGGGAAGACTTGAAGGAAGATTAACAGTATAAATTTATGGTTGTCCCCAAAAGGATCTGGCCTCCCCCTCATTCAAGGGGCTCTGGGTCTGTAAACTGTCTCAAGTCTGGAAATTGATTAAGGGGCCATGAATCTGTGTTTTTGTAATTCAAGTTAGACTTTTGTTCACTTGACCTAGAACCCTTTTGTTTATACAGATCAAACAAGAATTTAGTAGACTGCCTATCTATTGTACTTCTAGATACCCCATGACTTACTAGCCAATGCCACAAGTCTCTGCAAGTCAGATTATTTTGACTCCTGCCTTGAGTCTGCTGTCTGTTATGATAGCTGCGTCCACCTTGTCTTTGGCCATTAGGTGCTGCTACTTGGCTTCTGCCAACTCAGGATCCAGTCATCCCCACTGTGTTTAAGGATTCCAGCTAAACACAGCGGTTCCCAGAGTAATATCTGATCTACAGAGAAGTGCAACTACAGAGCTCTTCAGGGATGATGGTGCTAGTCTCACAAATTTATTTTTCATTGTTCTGGTAAAAGGTGCATCCTCTGGACATTCCTGGGGTGTAAGAGCAAGCTTTCCATGATAAATCCACTCTAACATTCCAATCTTTCTAAGCCTCCGGATCCCCTCATCTACATTATATCAGGGCAGTTCTGGCATTTCAACCTCAGGTAATATCAGCCACCTTTTGATCCATGTTTCAGCCAACCATCCAAACAAACTATTAATACCTTTTCTAACCCCTCAAACTATGACTTTGAATGCATAATCTCTGCTTAGTGGGTCCATTTCAATAAATTCAGCCTGATCCAGCTTTATATTCCTTACACCATTATCCCTCGCCCTTAAAATCCATTGCCACCCATATTTCCCTGATTTCCCTCTATATAAATTGGAAAACTCACGCAGTTCTTTTTGGGTATAGTGTACCTCATCATGGGTGACACTTCGTACCTCATCTTTTGGGGCCTGTTGAGACTTTAGTCAAGTCATAGGTCTGGAAAAAATGAGGGGTGGTGGGGGTGGGTCATGAAAAGAATTAGAAGTATCCTTGGAGACACTTACTTCAGGGCATCCATTTGCAGTTTCATCTGGTGAAACATGATTTATCACTCTAGGCTAATCCCTTCAGGTAAAGGTCGGGTGGCCAAGTCCTCAGGGCAGGCTAGAGGTGGCACAGCTATGTCCTCAGAGCAGACTATTTCAGGTTATATAGAGAAGATTCAGCATGACCTAGGGTTACAACCTCTCCACCAACATCATTTTCAATCCATGTTTCCATCCCATTCTTCAGGGGCCCACTCCTTTCCAATCAATGCTCTCACTTTAATGGCAGACACCATACAAAATTGAGACTTCAGTTTGCATTATAAAGTTGCTACTCTAACAATAAGATTCTGAGTCTGATTTTTGGAGATCTCAGATCCATGGCTACAGGAAATAAGATTTTCCTTCAGAATACTCATAGAAATGTTTTTATCTGTCAGATGGCAGGTAAGCTTCTCATTTGAAGCCTTAAGTCCATCCCTTTCACTCATAAATGTATATTGTGCATCTAACAACAACCAGCCAAAATCTCTATACCTCCTATTTCCACAAAATTCCATAAAGGTGTCAAAAACATTATCCCCCAGAGCCTGGCTTTGTACAAGTGAAGCATTAGAAGAATCCAATGGTGGTATTTTGACTATCTTCTTTGCTGACTCACCCCATGGATTGGCAGTATCATTCTGATTATGGGGAATCAGAGTCCTTAGTGTCTTTGAGTCCAGACAGAATAGAAAATCAATCATAAAAACCTTTTTTTTAAACAGAATTTTTAAGATTCTGTTTCTTAAGAACCACCCACTCTTGGTACCAAGTTGTATTAGCTAGGGTTCTCTTTAGAAACAGAATCAGCAGGAAATAGCCACAGAAATAAAATTTATAAAAGTGTCTCACATAACCGTGGGAATGTAGAATCCAAAATCCATAGGGCAGGCTGTGAAGCTGATGACTCCAATGAAGGGTCTAGATGAGCTCCACAGGAGGGCCTCTCCAGCTGAAGCAGGAAGACACTGTCTCTTTTGAATCCTCCTTAAAAGCCTTCCAGTGATTAGATTAAGTGTCACTCATTGAAGAAGACGTTCCCCTTGGCTGATTACAAATGCAATAAGCTGTGGATGCAGCCAACATGATCATGATTTAATTCTATGAAATGACCTCATAGAAACAGACAGGCCAGCACTTGCTCAACTGGAGAAATGGACACAACAACTCGGCCAAGTTGACATATAAACCTGACCATGACAACAACTTAATGATATTTAGTCTTCCATTCCATGAACATGGAATGCCCTTCCAATTATTTTTATCTTGATTTAGTTTCCTAGGCTATTTAAAGCAAAAACCACAAAATGGGTCAGGTTTAAACAACGGTAGTTTAGTAGCTTACAGTTTGAAGCCAAGAAAATGTGCAATTCAAGCCATCATCAGAGTGATGGTTTCTACCTAAAGACCAGTTGCTGGTGAACCTTGTCTCCTCTGCCACATGGCAAGTCACATGGTACATCTGCTGATCTCTCCCTTCTCTAGATTCTGTTGATTCAGCTCCTTGGTCCCTTGGCTTTCTCTATGTGTTCATTCCATTGATAAAGAATTCCAGTAGGAGGATTAATACCTATTCCTGAATGAGGTGGGTCACACCTTAACTGAAGTAGTTCCTCATTGACTGTCTTACAATGGGTTTATTCCCATAGGAATGAATTAAGTTTAAGAACATGTTTTTCTTGGGGTACATAAAGCTTCAAATCATCATAGTTCTTCTTTGATTTCTTTCACCAATGTTTTGTAGTTTTCTACATATAAGTCCTTCATCTTCTTGGCTATATTTATTTCTAGATATTTGATTCCCTTCATTGCTAATGTAAGTTGAAGTTTTTAGAATGTTCAAAGTTATTGTATAAAACACTACTGATGTTTTGGGTGTTGAGCTTGTACTCTGCCACTTTGCCAAATTCATTTACTAGCTCTAGGATCTTTGTTGTGGATTTTTCATGATTTTCTGTATATCAGATCATGTCATCTGTAAATAGGCAAAGTTTCACACACTCTCTTTTTCAATGTGAATATATTTTCTTTCTTTCTTTTTTGCCTAATTGCCCTTACTAGATCTTCCAGTACAATGTTGCATAACAGTGGTGACAGTGAGCATCCTTGTCTTGTTCCTGATCTTAGAGGGAAATTTCTAGTCTTTCACCATTAAGACGTTAACTGTGGATTTTTCACATTATCTTTATCATATTGAAGAAGTTTCCTTCAATTACAAGTTTTTGAAATATTTTTATCAAGAAGGGATGCTGGATTTTGTTCATTGAGATGATTACTTTGTTTATCCCTTTGTTCTGTTAATGTCATGTATTATATCTATCAATTTTCTTATGTTGAACCACTGTTGCATACCTGGAATACATCCCACTTGTTCATAGTGTGTAATTGTTTTCTGTGTGTGTGCTTTAAAAACAAAATTTAGCTAATATTTTTCCAAACCTACACCAAATTCCTTAGGTTAATTTCTATATGTGACAATTTTTACATTGCTGTCATTGTATTGCTATAGATAAATCAACTAAATATTAGTTTATGAAGTGTTGCTCAAAACATCTACAAACAACAACGATCTATGTTTACCAGGAAAAGGAAGTTTTATAAATAAAAATGAAATGGGAAGAAGCAATAATGCCTCAAGTGAATGGCCCTGGACAAACTACATAAAATAAATAACATATTTAGAAAGAATTATCAGATGTCAATTTGTTTCTCTCATAAGGGTAAAAGAGCTTGAGGATAATATCTCCTCCCTCTAAGCTTTCAGTTTCTACATACTACTAGTTGTTGCAACTGGTATAAAGGATAAATGCTTTTAGAGAAAAAAAAACATCTACAGAGCAAAATAGTAAAATCTGTAGTGATTGTTCATAAAAAGCCTCCCTTCATCAGTGAAGATCCTTTAGTACATATCCAGTACAGACTAAGTTGAAACAGTAGTAATCCTTTCCTATGCTTTTACTAAATATTATAAAATTCCAAAAACACATAAATATTCTTTGCACCATGCATTATATACCAGTTTGGGGGAGACTGATGAAGTCATGGCTACCATTTTAACAGTTAAACATTGCACTGCAAAATTTCTGCCAGTTATATCCAGTAGTTTGTATGGTTAAGCCCAAGAGAGATGGCAAACCACCTTCAAGTTGAAAAGTTTGTGATGCAATGTCTCCACCTTAGAGGAGAGGGGGTTATGGGCAGGGGAGGCAGGCAGGGTAAGAGAATTTTAAAATAATGCTGCTTAGGAATATATATTTTAAGATAAATACTATACCTTGTCTATGCTTTACCCTGATCTTGAATAATTGCATGTTCTTGCAAAATAAAATTTCTACATTATAGGAAGAGGAGCAGTGTCTTAGGAAAAGCATACTCTGTTAGAGGAAGATGTGAAGACATCTCTCTCACAAATTCCATTTTAATTGTGAGTCTTCTAGCTACATCATTATATGCTATTTCGATCTCCTTATCATTGGCACACTTATTGGTGAACTCATTCCTACTAAAAGCATTTTTTAAGTGTTTTCAGATGTTGGTCATTCCTTTTGGGACATCAAAATTGTGATACTGCTTGTTTACCACTTTGACAATGTGCAGTTTGGGTAGCAGGTTGCAATCAGCTAATGAAATTTCATTCCCATCCAGAAATTTATGTGTAGAGAATTTAATGTGCTCCATAATACCCTTATCAATTTCATCAGGGAGGGGAGAAATCATATGATCCAGTTTCTACAGTATCTTCAAGAGACCTCAACAGTTTCTTTAACTCCTGGCCTTGAATTCTTGATGTCCATTCCAGAAGTATTTGCACCAGGTGTTTTGCTGAAAGCTTTAAGTATTTGGGAGGATAAAAGATTTCTTCAAGAAATTCCTCAATCTTATTTATATCCATTTTGACCTCATCATTGAACATTATAAATGATGTGTAGGTCCCAGGAGCTAAGTTCTACAGATCTGCTGGCTTTCTTTACAAGTCAATGGTCATGACACTAAATACAATTCCTTTGAGCCAAAGAATCATGAAGAGCCTCTAGGGAAAGGGGTAGTTTCTTATGTTTTCACCCATACTGCCAGCCTTGATGAACAGCTCAGTGATGGACTCTGTCCACATACTTTGGTCTATACAGTGGCATTGATAACAACATGGCCAGCACAGCTAGGCTCTGCAGACAGCAGCAGCTATTGCTTTGGGGTTGCTCTGGCCATGTAGTTTTTTTAATGTGCTATTGGATTAGATTTGCTAGTATTCTGTTGAGGATTTTGGCATCTATGTTCATAAGAGATATTGTTCTGCAGTTTTCTTGTGGTACCTTTATCTGACTTTGGTATGAGGGTGATGCTAGCCTCATAGGATGTTAGGGAGTATTCAGTTTTTTGGAAGAATTTGAGAAGGATTAGGGTTAATTATTCTTGAAATGTTTGGTAAAATTCAGCAGTGAAGCCATCTGGCCCTGGGCTTTCCTTTGTTGGGAGGTTTTTGATTATTTATTCAATGTCTTTACTAGTTATTTGTTTGTTGAGATCTTCTATTTCTTCTTGGGTCAGTGCAGGTAGTTTGTGTATTTCTACAAATTTTTCTGTTTTATCTAGGTTATCTAATTTGTTGGCATATGGTTGTTCAGAGAATCCTCTTATAGTCCTTTTCATTTTTGTGGGGTAAGTGATAATGTCCATCTTTTCATTTCTGAGTTTTGTTATTTGTTCCCCCTCTCTTTTCTTTTCATCTAGTTAAAGGTTTGTCAATTATGCATATTTTAAAAAGTTAAATTTTGAAAATTTTGTTGACTTTCTTGTTTTCAAATTTTCTATTTCATTATCTCCATATTATTCTATGCTATTTATTTCTTTTTACTTGCTTTGGGCTTAGTTTGCTCTTCTTTTTTCTAAGTTCTCCAGTTTTGACTTTTGGTCTCTGATTTGAGATCTTCCTTTTTTAGTGTATGCATTTAGAGCTTTCTCTCACAGCAATTCCTTTGCTACCCCCCATTAGTTTTCATATGTTTGGTTTCATTTTAATTCCCTTCAAGATATTTCCTAATTTTCTGTGCAATTTCTTCTTAAATCCAGAAATTGTTTGAGTATGTTGTTTAATTTCCACATACTTGTGAAATTTTCCATTTTTCCTGTGTTATTGATTTCTACTTTCATTCCACTGTGGTTTGAGATGATATATTGTATGATTTCAATATTTTGAATTTGTTTAGACATGTTTTAGATCCTACGATATGATCTGTCTTGGAGAATGATTCATGTGCGCTAGAGAATAATGTGTGCCCTATTGTTATACAGTGAAGTGTTCTATATATGTCTTTTAGGTCTATTTGATTTTGAGTGTTATTGAAGTCTTCCATTTCTTTATTGATTTTCTCTGTACATGTTCTATCCATCATTAAAAGTGGTGTATTAAAGTCTACTATTAACGTAGAACCATCCATTTCTCCCTTCAAATCTGTCAATATATGCTTAATAGATTTTGGGGCTCTGCTGTTAGGTGAAAATATTTTTATAATTGTTACATCTTCTTGTTGAATTGACCCCTTTAGCAATATTATAATAAATTTCTTTGTCCCTTGTAATGGTTTTTGAGTTAAAGCCTTTTTTTTTATCTGATATTGCATATTATTATTGTATATATTATTTCCATCCTTACACTTCAAATTTACTTATGTCTTTGATTTAAGGTGACTTTCTGTAAACTACATATAATAGGGTTACGCTTTTTATCCATTCTGCCAATCTCTGCCTTTTGACTGGACAGTTTAATCCATTTACATTTAAAGTCACTACTAATAATGCAGGACCTTCTGCCATTTTCCTATTTAGTATTCACAAGACATATACCTTAATTTTTAGGTTTTTTTTTTTTTGATTTATACCTTTTTTGATCCTCAGTTCTTCCACTAGTATCTATGTTCCAATGAAGTTTTTGGAGAGCTCAGGTCAGGGCAGGCACTAGGCCAAAGAACACACAAAGCACAGAGTCAGACATGAGTATTATTGGGATATATGAACAGTCTTCAGTGGCAGCCATCCAGAAATTGGAATTAGCATTTTGCAAGGCAGGAGTGCAAGGGGCAGCTTATAAGGGTTTAGAAGAAGGACATTCTTGTTGATGTTACTCTTACAATGTTACAGTTCCTTTGATTGATAACAAGGTACCATGCAGAGAAACATTATGGGCAGGTGTTTTTTAAAAATATTTTTATTGATAAATCTTCACAGACATACATTCCATACATGGTGTACAATCAATGGCTCACAATATCATCACATAGTTGTGTATTCATCACCATGATCATTTTGTAGAAAACTTGCATCACTCCAGAAAAAGAAATAAAAAGAAAAAAGAAAAAACTCATACATAACATACACTTTACCCCTACCTCTCATTGGGCACTACTATTTCCATCTACCAATTTATTTTACTCTTTGTGCCTCTTATTATTTATTTATTTTTATCCATATTTTTTTTACGCATCTATCCGCACTCTGGAAAAAGGAGCATCAGACACAAGGTTTTCACAATCCCACAGTCATATTGTAAAAGTGATATCTTTATACCATCATCTTCAAGAATAAAGGCTACTGGAACACAGTTCAACAGTTTCAGGTACTTCTCTCCACCCCTTACAATACACCATAAACAAAAAAGGGATATCTATATAATGCATAAGAATAATCTCCAGGGTAACCTCTCCACTCTGTTTGAAATCTCTCAGCCACTGAAACTTTATTTTGTCTCATTCCGTCTTCCCCCTTTTGGTCAAGAAGACTTCTCAATCACTTGATGCTGGGTCCCCGCTCATTTCTGGAGCTCTGTCCCACATTGCCAAGGAGATATACACCCCTGGGAGTCATGTCCCTTGTAGCGGGGAGGACAGTGAGTTCACCAGCTGAGTTGGCTTTGAGAGAGAGGCCACATCTAAGCAACAAAAGAAGTTATTTGGGGAGTTACACTTAAGCCTAATTTTAAGCAGAATTAGCATATTTCTGCAAAAGTAGGCTTGCAGAAATAAGTTTCATAAGTGCAAACTCCAAGATTGAGGGCTTGGCCCATTGATTTGGCTGTTTCCACTACTTGTGAGAATATCAGAAATTCTCCAAATGCAGAATTCATTTCTGATTTTATTTAAATGGATCCTCACTCTCTCTCTCTCTCTCTCTCTCTCTCTTTTTTTTTTTTGCCAACCTAGTTAAGTGTCAATTGATTTTAATAATTTTCTCAAAGAACCAACTTCTGGTTTTGCTGATTTTTTCAATTGTTTTCATGTTCTCAATTTCATTTTTTTCTGCTCTAATCTTTATTATTTCTTTTCTTTTGTTTGCTTTGGGGTTAGTTTGCTGTTATTTCTCTACTTCTTCTAAATGAACAGTTAATTCCTCAATTTTTGCTCTTCTTCTTTTTTAATATGGGAATTTAAGGCAATATATTTCCCTCTGATCACTTCTTTGCTGCATCCCATACATTTTGATTTGTCATGTTTTCATTTTCATTTGCCTTGAACTATTTACTGATTCATCTTGCAATTTCTTCCTTGACCCACTGGTTATTTAAGTGTGTGTTTTTTGGCCTCTATATATTTGTGAATTTTCTGACCCTCTGCCTGCTATTGGTTTCTAACATCATTGCATTATGATCTGAGAAAGTATTTTGTATGATTTCAATCTTTTAAAATTTACTGAGACTTGTTTCATGACCTGCATATGGTCTATCTTTGAAATTGATCCATAAGCACTTGAGAAAAATATGTATCCTGCTGTTGTGGAGTGTAATGTTTTGTAAATGTCTGTTAAGCCTAGTTCATTTATCATACTAGTCAAACTATCTATTTCTTCATTGATCCTCTGATTAGATGTTCTATCCATTGATGAGAATGGGGAATTGAAGTCTCCATCTAATATGGTAGAGGTGTCTATTTCTACCTTCAGTATTGTCAATGTTTGCCTCATATATTTTTGAGCACTCTGGCTCAGTGTATAAATATTTATGATTGTTATGCCTTCTTGTTGAATTGTTCTTTTATTAATACATAGTGTCTTTTTGTGTTTTTTAATTGTTTTACATTTGAAGTCTAATTTGTTGGATATTAGTAACTGATTGTTGTTTGCATGAAATATCTTTTCCCAATCTTTCACTTTCAGCCTATTTTTGTCCTTGGGTCTAAAATGAGTCTCCTATAGACAGCATATAGATGTATCATATTTTAAATCCATTCTGCTAAACGATGTCTTTTGATTGGGGAGTTTAATCCATTAACATTTAAAGTTATTACTGTAAAGGCAGTATCTTCCTCTACCATTTTGTCTTTTGATTTTATATGTCATATCTAATGTTAAATATATCATACCACTGCCTTCTTGCCTCCATGGTTTCTGCCGAGAAATCAACACATAGTCTTATTGGGCTTCCCTTGTATGTGATGGATTGCTTTTCTCTTGCTGTTTTCAAAATTCTCATTTTTTCTTTGACATCTGACAATCTGATTAGTAAGTGTTTTGGAGTATGTCTATTTGGATCTATTGTATTTGGGGTATGCTGCACTTCTTGGATCTGTAATTTTATGTCTTTCATAAAAGATGGGAAATTTTCAGGGATTATTTCACCCATTAGTCTTTCTCCTCCTTTTCACTTCTGTTTTCCTTCTGGGATACCCACAACATGTATATTCATGTACTTCATGTTGTCATTCAATTCTCTGAGACCCTGCTCATATTTTTCCATTCTTTTCCCTATATTTTCTTTTGAGTGTCAGATTTCAGATGTCCAGTGCTCTAGTTCACTAATCTTTTCTTCTCCCTCTTTAAATCTCATTAAGTTTCCATTGTTTTATCTCTTCTGTTGTGCCTTTCACTCCAAGAAGTTCTGTAATTTGTTTTTTCAAACTTTTGAGTTCTTCTTTTTGTTCACCCAATGTCTTCTTTATTTCTTCCCTCAATTCCTTGATTTGATTTTTGATGAGATTTTCCATATCACATTCAAATGTGAATGAGTTATTTCAACTCCAGTATCTCATTTGCAGTGTTGGCTTGTTCCTTTGACCTGGTCATATCTTTGTTTTTCCTTGCGTGACTCATTTTTTGCTGGTGTCTAGGCATTTGAGTTTCTTAATTAGTTTATTCTGGACGTTTACTTAGGGATTTTCTTTCTGGATGGCTTTGTTCTCTATCTGTTCTTTGACACTCAGTTCAAATTATTCTAGACCTCTAGCATAGGTTCTGTTTAACTGATTAAAATTTTTCAGTTATTGTTTTTCTGTTTCTTGTCCTATCTATATGAAGCCTTTTGTTTTTTTGAGTTGAATCTACTCAGATATTATAGACCCTAGTCAGATTTTCTGCAGACAGGCCCACATCTAAGGAGAAAAGTGTAGTAAGCATCAGTTTTCCCTAAGGGTCAGACCCAGCAGGTTGACATACTTTCCAGTGAAGCCTCTAGAATCTGTGTTTTTCCTATCCTGCCCAGAATGTGGCACTTGTCTGCCCACAGCTTCCCATCAGTGTAAAGTGATGTGGCACCTTTAACTTCAGCAGACTGTCCCTGTAGGGGGGTGGGGAGTGATTGAGACAGAGGTGAGGCTGTATGATGGCTTTAATTGCTTCAGTTTTCCTGTCCCTGGGACCTGAATTCCTTGAAGGAGGTATTCCACTTGAGATGGGCTCCACCTTTCTTTTGGGGATGATACATCCTTTACAGAAATAATACCTTTTACCTGACTAGTTACTTTGCCTCTCAGACAAGCTTAATTCTGCCCTTGTCTGGGGCAGTATTGGAGCCTGAGAGGGCTTCCAGTTTTATCTAATGAGCTGTTAAGGAACAGAAAAAAAAATAAAAAAGAAAGCCTTTTCAGAGCTGGACTCCTGTTCCTGAGGTTTGTCAAGCAAGAGCTTAGGTTGGTTCATGGCTGTATGTATCTCCAGCTTCTATATGCCCCCTTTTCTTGGGGTTCAGACCATTTCCAATATTTACAGTGTTTGACTCAAAAACCTCTGTTGTTATTTTTTTTCTGTCAGCCCTGCCCTCTCTCTGCAGGGGCAAAAACTCCCAGTACCTTGAGTGTTTATTCCAGGTTTTCTGTGCTGGGGCCTATTTTCAGTAGTCAGAATTTGTTCAGTAATTCCACAACTGGAGATTGGTTGAGCTAAGCCCTTGCTGCTAATGAAGTCTGGTTCCTTTCCACTCACAAACCAGCCTGCTTTGTCCAGGGAGGAGGGATACCAGCCTTCTTGCCTTAGGGGACTTTCAGTTCTGTGTGGGTCCTCAGCTGTTCCACCTGGTTCAGACTGGTGCATGCTGTGTGTCTAGTCACTGATGTTCCCACAGCAGTTGTTCTGTACCATTACTAGCTATTTACTAGCTGCTCTTGAGGATGAACTAATTTCCACACCTCACTATGTCACCATCTAGCCCTGCTTTCTCCCATGGAAAGGTTTTAAATACCAGATATTCTTCCCCTGTGAATCTTGAAAGTCCTTCACCATTACCTCAGTTGTTAATCTAAGAAAAGCCCACATGGTCACACATAAGGTTCCTGTGATGGTTAGATTCTTGTGTCAACTTGGCCAAAAGTTTATGTCTAGTTGTGTGGCCAGGCAAGCACTGGCCTGAGCATTGCTGCAAGGATATTTTGTGGCTTACTGATAAACCAGAAGGATGGTGTATCAAATCATGAGTCATTTGATTGCATCTGTGGCTGCATCTGTGATCAACTAAAGCATATCCCACACAACAGGATAACCCAATTAGTTGAAGACCTTTATGGAAGAAGGGAGATTCTTTCACTGATTCTTTAGCAAGTGAGCCTCTCCTGTGTAGGGCATTCTGACCCTTCATCAGAACTCCCAGCTTCACAGCCTGCCAGTACGGATTTTGTACTCTTCCATTCCCATGGTTGCATGAGACACCTTAATGAATCTCATATTTATAGATCTCTCCTTTTGAGTCTGTTTCTCTAGAGAACTCCAACTAACACAGCTTAGTATGAGGAGTGGTTCTTGAGCAACAGAATCTTAAAAATGGGTTTTTACAACTGGTTTTCTACTCTGATTAGACACAGAGGCATGAATGACTCTGTTTCTAATAATCAAGATGGAACTGACAGTCCACCGGCAAGTTGGCAAAAGAGATTCTTAAAATACCACCATTAGAATCTGTTGTTTGTATGCTAATATGAGGCAAGATGTGGGTGATAATGTTTTTGACACGTGTTATAGAGTTTTGTGAAATTAAGAGGTATGATGATGTTGGCCGGTTGCTGTTAGATATGCTGGATACAGTGATGAGGGAAAGGGAAGAGCTGAAGGGTTTAAATTTGCACCTTAATTGCCATATGAATGATGCAAAAGTTTTCATACATGCCCTGAAAGAAAATCTTATTTCCTACGTTTGCAGACTTGAGGTCTTTGAAAACCAGACACAAAACTTCATTGTGTGAGTAGCACACTAAAATTTCAATCTTGCAGGGTGTCTGCTATTAAATTAAGGAACAGAATGGGATCCTGAAATGTGGGATAGAGATACATGGCTTGATAATGATGGCAAAGGGGAGAAAGGATATCTGGAATCTGTTGAACCTTTGATAGATAGACCTGTAATGGACTGCCCTGAGGAAAGAGCTTCCCAATCTCCAGCCTGCCTTGATGGGACAGTTTCCTGGCCTTCAGTCCTCCCAGAGGCATCTTCCTTCCAACCTACATCTAATGAGATTAACTCTCACTGCCTGCTAACCCTGTAACCACCGTCTGTGGGGGAAAGAATGCTCACTCCTCTGTCTGGAAAGACTAATCCTGTTTTATCAGATGAAACTACAACAGGATTCCCTGAGGTAATTGGAATGAAAGATACTTCTATTTCATTTCACAAGCCACCCACATCACCTCTCTTTTCTTCAAGACCTATATATAGACTAAAATTGCAACAGGCCCCCAAAGGTGAGGTACAAAGTGTGACCCATAAGGGGGTACTTTATACTCCAAAAGAACTGCATGAGTTTTCCAATCTATACAGACAGAAATCAGAGGAATATGTGTGGGAATGGATATTAAGGGTGTGGGATAGTGATGGAAGGAATTTAAAGTTGAATCAAGTTAAATTTATTGATATGGGCCCACTAAGCAAAGATTCTGCATTCAATGTTGTAGCTTGAGGGGTTAGAAAGGGCATTAACAGTTTGTTTGAACAGTTGGCTGAAACATGGATCAAAAGGTGACCAACAGGGGCGGGCCGCGGTGGCTCAGCGGGCAAGAGTGCTTGCCTGCCATGCCGGAGGACCCCGGTTCGATTCCCGGCCCCAGCCCATGTAAAAAACAAACAAACAAACAAAATATAATAAAACAAGAAAATGTTTAAAGATGTTTCCCTTTCTTCCTCCCTTCCTTCCTTCCATCCTTCCTTCCTTCTCTCTGTCTTTCCTTCCCTTCCTCCCTCTCCAAAAAAAAAAAAAAAAAAAAAAAAAAAAAAAAAGGTGACCAACATTACCTGAGGTCAAAATGCCAGAACTGCCCTGGTATAACATAGATGAGGGGGTTGAGAGGCTTAGAGAGATGTAAATGTGAGAGTGGAATTATCATGGAAGACCTGCTCACACACCCAAAGAATGTCCAGAGGACACATCTTTCACCAGAACCTTGAGAAATAAATTCCTGAGACTAGCTCCATTATCCTTGAAGAGCTCTGTAGTAACACTTATCTGTAGGTCAGACATTATGGTGGGAACTGTTGTAACTGAGTTGGAATCCTTAAACACAATGGGATAATTTGATCCTGGGTTGGCAGAAACCATGTGGTGACAAATGTCACAGACAAGATGAGCATGGCCACCATAATAGACAGCAGACTCAAAGCAGGAGTCAATATTATCTGAATTGCAGAGAATTGTGGTGTTAGCTAGTAGATCCTGGGGTACCTAGAAGTAAAAGAGATGGATGGCTTACTAAATCCTTGTTTGAACTATATAAGCAGAAGAATTTTAGGTCAAGTAAACAGAAGTCTACCTTGAATTACAAAAACAGAGAGTCATGGCCCCTTAATCAATTCCCAGACTTGAGACAGTTTACAAACCCAGAACCCCTTGAATGAGTGTATAGCCAGGTATCTATGGGAAAGGACCCTTTTACCCTGCTTCAAAAATATGCTGTTAACCTTCCTCCCAATCTTACCCAAGGACACCTATGGGCTTTTACCAGGGTGACTGTGCACTAGTGAAAAGTAAATGATTAAATATTTCACAGATTATTAGACACTGGCTCAGAAGTGAAACTAATTCCAGGAGACCCTGTCCCTCTGGTCCACCAGCTAGATAAGGGCTTTATGGAGGTCAGGTGGTCAATGGAATTTTAGCAGAGGTCCATCTCACAGTGGGTCTCACAGTTTTAGCACAGGTCCCTCTCACAGTGGGTAAGAATGCAACTGGCAGAATCTGTACATTAGTTCTCTGACTCATGGAGTGCAGGCTATTATGGTAGGATCTGTACATTAGTTCTCTGAGTCATGGAGTGTGGGCTATTATGGTAGGAAATACAAAGTAGGGAACTGCACTAGTAGAACTACCACTATGGTAGGAAAGGCACTAGAACTGCCCTTACTTAGCAAAGTAGTGAATCCAAAGTAATATCATATTTCTGGAGGGATTTCAGAGATTAGTACTACTTTTAAGGACTTGAAGGATGCAGGGGTGGCAATTCCTAACACATCCACACACCACTCTTCTATTTGGCCTGTACAGAAATAGACAGGATTTGGACGACAGTGGATTATCATAAACTCAACCAGCTGGTAACTCCAGTTGCAGCTGCTGCTCCAAATGTGGTATCATTGCTTGGGCAAATCAACATATCACCTCGTACCTTGTATGCAGCTATTGACCCTGGTAAATGCTTTTTTCTCAATAGCTGTCAGTAAGGAGCACCAGAAACAGGTTGCATACAGCTGGCAAGGCCAGAGGTATACCTTCACTGTCCTGCATCAGAGATATATCAACACTCCAGCCCTATGTCACCATCTTGCCTGCAGGGACTTTGATCTTTTCTTTTTCCTACAAGACATCACACTGGTCCATTATATTGATATCAGGCTGATTGGACCTAGTGAGCAAGAAGTAGAACTATTCTAGACTCATTGGTAGGGCATTTGTGTGTCAGGGGAGGAAGTTGTATTCAACAAAAATACAGGGGTCTTCTACCTCAGTGAAATTTCAAGGTGTCCAGTGTGGGGCATGTTGAGATATTCATTCTAAGGTGAAAGATAAGCTGTTGCATCTAGCCCTTCCTAGGACCAAAAAAAAAAAAAAAAAAAAAAATGTTGTTGGCCTGTTTGGATTTTGGAGAGACAACATATTCCTCATTTGGGTGTGGTACTCCAGCTCATTTACGGAGTGACAAAAAGGCTGCTAGTTTTGAGTGGGACCTGGAAAAAAAGGAGGCTGTTTGACAGGTCCAGGCTGCCATGCAAGCTATTCTGCCATTTGGGCCATATGATCTGGCTGTTCCAATGGTGCTGGAAGTGTCAGTGGCAAATAGGGATGCTGCATGGACCCTCTGGCAGGCCCCTATAGGAGAATCACAATGCAAATGCTTAGGATTTTGGAGCAAAGCTTACTACTGTCTGCCATAGTTAACTACTCTCCTTTTGAGAAAAAGCTTTCAGCCTGCAGGGCATAGTAGAGACTGAATGCTTAACCATGGGCTACCAAGTTACCATGAGACCTGAGTTGCCTATCATGAACTGGGTGTTGTCTGACCCAGTAAGCCATAAAGTTAGGCATGCATAGCAGCACTCCATCATAGATTGGAAATGGTTTATTAGAGATAGGACTTGAGCCATGCTAAAGGCACAAGCAAGTTACCTGAGGACCTGGTCCAAATCCCATGGCCCCCATTCCTGCCACATTACTTTCTCTTTCCCAGAGCAGAGCTATGGTTTACTGGGGAGTTCCTATTGTCAATTGACTGTGGAAGAGAAATCTCAGGCCTGGTTTACAGATATTTCTGTAGATATGCAGAATTCTGGGAGGTCCTTAAAGGACAGTGGTGAGGGGAAATCCCCCCAGTGGGTAGAACTTCAAGTAGTGCACCTGGCTGTTCATTTTGCTTAGAAGGAGAACTGACCAGAGGTGCTTTCGTATACTGACTCATGGGCTTTTGCTAATGGTTTGGCTGGATGGTCAGGGTCTGGAAGGAGCATGATTGGAAAATTTGTGAAAAAGAGGTCTGTGGAAGATGTATGTGGATAGACCTTTCTGAGTGGGCAAAGAACTTGAAGATATTTGTGTCTTATGTGAATGCTCACCAGAGACTGACTTAAGCAAAGGAAAGTCTTAATAATCAATGGCATAAGATGACCCATCCTGTGGATATAAGTAGTCTTCTTTCCTCAGCCACTCCTGCTATTGTCCAATGAGTTCATGAACAAAGTAGGCATCGTAGAGATATAATAGGCTCAGCAACATGGAATTCCTCTCATCAAAGCTGACCTGGCTATGGTCATTGCTGAGTGTGCATTCTGCCAGCAGCAGAGACCCACACTCAGTCCCTGATGTAGCACCATTCCTCAAGGTGATCAGCCTACTATTTGCTGGCAGGTTGATTACATTGGACCACTTCCATCATGGAAGGTGCAATGATTTGTTCCAACTGGAATAAACACACACTCCAGATAGGGTTTTACATTTCTTGCACATGATGCTTCTGCAAAAACTACCATATGTGGACTTACAGAATACCTTATCCACCTTCATGGAATTCCACACAGCATTGCTTTTGATCAAGGAACCTGCTTCACAGCAAATGAAGTGCAGGAATGGGCATATGCTGATGGAATTCTCTGGTTTTACCATTAGCCATCGTCCAGAGGCAGCTGGGTTGATATAATGGTGGAATGGCATTTTGAAGACTGAATTAAGGTGCCAACTAGGTGGCATTTCCTTGCAGGGCTGGGGCAATGCTCTCCAGGAGGCTGTGTATGCTCTGAATCAGCATCCACTTTATGGTGATGTTTCTCCCATAGCCAGGATTCCTGGGTCTGGGAATCAAGGGTGGAAATGGGAGTGGCACCACTCACTATCACCTCTAGAGATTCACAAGGAAAATTTTGCTTCCTGTCCCTTAAGCTTCCTTAAGCTCTGCTGATCTCCAAGGTCTCAGTTCCAAAAGGAGGAGTGCTCCTTCCAGGAGACATAACAATGATTCCACTGAATTGGAAATTACAACTGTCACCTGGGAACTTTGGGCTTCTCATGCCACTGAATCAAAAGGTATGAAAGGAGATTACTGTTCTGTCTGGGGTGATTGATCCTGACTTTCAAGGGGAAAAAGGACTGCAACTACACAATGGAGGTAAAGAAGAGTTTTCCTGGAGTACAGGAGATCCCATAGGGTACCTTTTAGTACTACCATGTCTGGCGATTAAAGCCAATGGAAGACTGTAATAACTCAATCCAAGCAGAACTACTAATGGCCCAGGAACTTCAGAAATGAAAATCTGGGTCAGCCTGCCAGGCAAAGAACCATGGCCATCTGAAGTGCTTGCTGAAGGTAAAGGGAATATGGAATGGATAGTAGAAGAAGGTAGTGATAAATATGAACCATGACCATGTGACCAGTTACAGAAATGAGTACTGTGATTGTATGAATATTTCCTCCCTGTTTTGGTATGAGTATGTTTGTATTTGTACACAAGCAAATATCTTGTTTTCCTCTTTTCATATGACATAAGTTGTATTGTTCATGCTCTAGTCCTTAAGTCATTGCACATGAAGTTTAAGAGTGAATGTTCAGTGAATAAAGAGGTATTTTCAAAGTCCCCTTGGGGGACTGGGGAGAAAGGAGGAAAATATTCAAGTTCCCCATTTGGAGAATTTCTGATATTCTTGCAAGTAGTGGGGACCAACCAATTCAATAGGCTTCCCCTGTTAAACTTATTCCTGCAAAGGATAGGCTAAGCCTACTTAAAATTAGGCCTAAGAGTCACTCCCAGAGAACCTCTCTTCTTGTTCAGATGTGGCCTCTCTAAGCCAATTTGGCAGATGAATTCACTGCCCTCCTCTCTGCATGGGACATAACTTTCAGGGGTGTAAATCTCCCTGGCAATGTGGGACAGAGCTCCTGGGATGCACTGGGACCTGGCATCAAGGGATTGAGAAAGACTTCTTGACCAAAAGGTGGAAGGGAGAAATGAGACAAAATAAAACTTCAGTGGTGAGAGATTTCAAACAAGAGGTTATCCTGGAGGTTATTCTTAGGCTTTATATAAATATCCCTTCTTAGTTTATGGTGTATAGGAGTGGCTGGAGGGAAGTATCTGAAACTGTTGGGGGTGTTTTTTCAGTAGCCTTGATTCTTGAAGATGAATGTATGAAGATATAAATTTTACAATGTGAAAAAAAAAAGAACAAATGTTACCTATAAATTTGCACCCTATTCTGGAGAGATCGTAGTGTATTTCTAGTTGTACACCGGACAATTGAGTATTGTTAGGTGAAACACATGTTTGTTATTGTGTTCTATTTGGATATTAAACATGTTTCAAGGAGATGTGTATAGCTGCCAAGTAGTGTGGCCAGGCAAGCACTGACCTGACTATTGCTGCAAGGATATTTCATGGCTGGCTGATAAACCAGAAAGCTGGCATATTAATCATCAGTCAGTTGATTGCACCTATGGCTAATTAATATCTGTGATCAAATAAGGTGTGCCCCCCACAACAAGAAAATCCAATCAGTTGTAGACTTTTCAGGAGGAAGAGGGACCTTTTACTGTTTCTTCAGCCAGTGAGCCTCTCTTGTGGAGTTCATCCAATCCTTCATCAGAGCTGGCAGCTTCACAGCCTGCTCTATGGATTTTGGACTCTTCCATTCCCACAGCTGTGTGAGAAACCTTTACAAATCTTATATTTATATATCTCTTCTGTTTGTTCTGTTTCCCTAGAGAATCCTGACTAACACAGTTCCTTTGGGAAAAGTATGCCTCAGATTGGTGATATAGGTTTTAATAGGCATTTTCTGTATAAATTGAGGTTTTATTATAGCAATTTCAGTGACCCCTTTTCCCAGTTAGGATTCCTAACCAACATGGCTTCATAGTCTAGCACCAAGGCCAATTGAACTAATTTCCCCCATTTTGTATGATCTGAGGCACAGGCAACAGCAAATTATTATCATTTTCCTTTTTCAGCTGCAAAACAGTCACCCTTGATTTGTATTCTCAGGGCCTGTATTGGTCCAGCTGTTAGCATTTCACTGGGGGCAACTGCAGCTGCCCGGCATCACATTCAAATGGACTAAGGCCTGATAGAGTCTCCTAGTCCACTGTTGTGAGGACCTTTTATTATTTTTCAATTCTCCCTTTAAGAGGTCATTCATTTTTTTCTATATGGCCTGCACCCATGGGGCTACAGTGTAGATGAAAAGTCCATATTACATCATAGCCCGTACTTGGGTCATTTGTCCAGTGAAAGGGTTCCCCAATCACTGTTTATTTGCATAAATATTCCATAGAGGGTGCTTACCTTAGATAAGTTATGGTGGTTCTCTGATTAGTTTTCCCCACTGGAAAAGCTAACAGCTGTCCTATTGTAGTACCTACTGCAGTGAATGCATGTCTTGCCCCTTCCAAAAGCAGAAGGGGCTGATGTAATTCACATGTTACTGGGTCACTGGAGACTGTGATTGGCCAATGTATCCCATCTGATGGGGCAATCAACATGGTCATCGTAGGGAGCACAATGGGTGCTCCTGTGTGTTGTCTGTGTGTTGTTGGTGCATGATGGGTAGCTGGAACTGCTGGGCTAAATGCCATAAGATTTGATATCCTTAGTGTCCACTTTTTAACAGCTTTCTGAGTTCAGAAGTGTGGCTTCAGACTCAAGCAAGCATGTCTGCCTCATGTTTCCCAGGTAGTGCATTAGGAGTGTGGGCTGGGACATGATACACAGTTAACTTTAAGTGCTGGCAGGTGTCCTAGATGTTTTCCCACATCTTTCATTTCAATGGACAGTGACTGTCCATTGTTATTTACTTATTTATTTATAAATCTTCACACAATACAGTCCATATATGTTGTACAATCTATGGCTCACAATATCATCACATAGTTGTGTATTCATCACCATGATCATTTTTAGAACATTTACATTACTCTAGAAAAGCAAATTTAAAAAAGAAAAAACTCATACATCCCATACCCCTTACCCCTCCCTTTCATTGACTACTAGTATTTCAATCTACCCCATTTTTATTTTATCCCTTATTGCCCCTATTTTTAATTTATTTTTTATCCATTTTTTTTGTACTCATCTTCCTTACCCTGGATAAAAGGAGCACCAGGCACAAGGTTTTCACAATCCACAGTCACATTATAAAAAATTATATCATTATACAATCATCTTCAGGAATCAAGGCTATTGGAACAGAGCTCCACAGTTTTAGGTACTGCCCTCCAGCCACTCCAATATACCATAAACTAAGAAGGGATATCTATATAATGTTTAAGAATAACCTTCAGGATAAACCTCAATTTGCTTGAAATCTCTCAGCCACTGAAACTTTATTTCTCTCTTCCTCTTTTTGGCCAAGAAGGCTTTCTCAATCCCATGATGTTAGGTCACAGCTCATCCTGGGAGCTCAGTCCCACATTGCCAGGGAAATTTACATCCCTGGGAGTCATGTATCATGCAGGAAGGAAGGCAGTGAGTTCACCTGCTGAACTCACTTAGAGAGAAAGAGGCTACATCTGAGCAACAAAAGAGGTTCTCTGGGGGTGAATCTTAGGCATAATTATAAGTATACTTAGCCTATCCTGTCCATTGTTCTTGTTTCCAAGTTGCCATCCAGGTTGTAAGGTCTTTGTAAACAGGCCAGCTGTCATTTAACACCTTTCCTGGTTCATGCACCATTACCATCCATATGGATCTTTTCAGCCCATTGATTGCATTGCATAGCACCAGTCTCCCATCATATGGTGTCAGTACTTCCTTGTACTGCCACAGCTGTCCATGTGGGCAGCTGCATGCTAGCGGATCTGTCAGCATACCAAGTAGAGTCAGAAATTGTTCCTGTGCCCTGTATACTGGGTATTTCATCAGATATTTCAGGTGCAGCAATCTTAGCTGTTGAATCTCCTACACGTGACACAAGTCCTAAAGTTTTGTGCATCTCAGCATTAAGAGAGCTGGTATTTTCAATAACTGTGTTGCAACAAACTTTCTGCTTTGTTAAGGTTCTTAACTGTACACTGCCAGAGTGT
The DNA here is from genome assembly GCF_023851605.1 of Tamandua tetradactyla. Lineage (NCBI taxonomy): Eukaryota > Metazoa > Chordata > Mammalia > Pilosa > Myrmecophagidae > Tamandua > Tamandua tetradactyla. The sequence continues at coordinate 136,700,007 of NC_135331.1, forward strand.
GGCTTATTGGCCATATGTGCAATTCATCCCTCTATAGGGAGAGCAGTCTTCAGGTTGCAGGACATTTCTGCGTCAAGATCTTCCACTTACAATAGAAATTATAAGCAGCACATGGTTGATTTTTTAAGGGACATAATCTTAATTCTGCCCCTTTCCATGATTGTGACCAGAACCCTAGGAGTACTCATTTACAATGTTACCTTTGCCAGAACTACACCCAAAGCCAATGGCTTTGGGTGTAGTTCTGGCAAAGGTAACATTCAATTCACAGGATAAATCAGGATTTACCTTCCACAATTCTTGTATTTCTGCATTGCCCTTTCTGATTTTTCAAAAGCAGCCTGCTTGAGGTCCTCTCATTCCCAAGTATGACCTTTCCTGATTAGCGTATACAATGTTTTAACATTTGAGCTAAATGGGGAATGAAAGGTCTCCAATATTCTTGTAATCCTAGAAAGGTCATTAAGTGCTCTGCATTTGCGGCATAGGAAAACATATTTTTCAATACTGTAGAAGGAATAATTTTGTCTTACCCAACCATATGATACTTAAAAATTTGACAAAACAGCCAGGGCCTTACAACTTTCCAGGCTCTTGAGATGGGCAATTAATATTTCTGACATGTTTTTTAGTTTTGAAAGATAATTGCTGGTTAAGATAATATCAATACAATAAAATAAAGACATATATTTGGGTTTTTCCCAATTAACCAAGTCTTTTGCCACTAGGCCATAGCAAATGGTTGTGCCATGTAAATAGTCATGTGGGAGCATGGTGAAAGTCTTTCATCATCCTTTTCAGATGAAGGTGAAAGCAGGTTGACTGGCCTTATCAAAGGGAATACTAAAGAAAGCATTAACTAAATCTAAAACAAAGTGATGATGACCTTGTAGAAAAGAGGCAACATTTGGAACCATTGCATATGAAGGTGGCATTACTTTATCCTTTGCTTCCCAAACCTCTTCCTTTTCCTCATCATCATTATTAGTGAAGAATGTATGGGATCCCAAGCTCTTGGGTCCTTCCCCAGATTAGTTAGTATTCTCTGGACTAGAATTTGGGGTAATTTTCTACCATGGGCTAGAGCTTATCTACAGGTTAATATTTCTAACTGATGCAAGCACTCAGTTAAGACATCTTTTACATCTGCTTGAGTCAGCCATGTGTTCCTAATTTTAATTTTTACTCTAGATGGTGTGCTGTTGTTTTTTTTTTTGCCATCTGTTCTGCCTCTGTGGCCATATGTGTAGCTCTTAAAAGGTTCCAGACTTTTAACTTCTGTCCCAGTCATGTAAGTAGCTATAGGCAGCACCTAATGCTCTTTCTGGAGGGGGAGCCCGGACTTTAGTGATCCATGCTTTTTTGCATTCTCTTTTCCTTTCGCTAATATTTTATTGTCCTGCTATCTGTTGCAAAAGTTTGCAACCCTGCTGGAGTTTTCATGGTGTCCCCATACTCTTGCAGTGATTCCCTTTCATCCAGGAGGGCAGCCACCCCTCCCTATATGGATATTGTAGGCCAATATGGGATTTCCTTCACTGACTCTCCTTTCCAGAATACATGCCCACCACTTCCAGCAGCTCTTCAGTCTCCTGGCTGGCTTGCCAATTATTTCAACTCAGCTTCTGGAGGGCTCGGGTTGGGCCAGCCCTTAGACCAAAGAACATGTGAAGCACAAAGTCAGAAATGAATTTTATTAGGACTTATGAACTAGTGAGTCTCTGGTGGCAGCCGTCCAGAAAATGAAATTAGTGTTCTTCAAAGGCAGGAGTGCAAGGGGCAGCTTATAAGGGTTTAGGACAAGGACACTGCATAGGGTATGAGAATAGAGTTTCGGCAGGGTCTTATGACACAGGGGTGTGGAGATTTGTTATCAACATATATGGCGGGGGCAAGAGTTTTAATACTTTACAAAACAAGTGGTTTGCAATACCATCTGTACATTCTTTCCTTCTTGAGGAGGTCACTGACTTTTAACTTCTGTCCCAGTCATGTAGGTAGCTATAGGCAGCACCTAATTCTCTTTCTGGAGGGGGAGACCAGACTTTAGTGATCCATAGTCTACTTTTTTATATATTTGATGTTTTTGTTGCATCATATTGAGTTCCTCCTGATTTGATTTTCTTTCTGGATATAATTTTCATATACTTTTGTTTGTGGTTATCATGGGGTTAAATTTAACATCCTAAATATGTAACAGTCATTTCTGATCCAATACCAACTTATCAGCATATACCACTCCTATACCCCTTCATTCCCCCACTTTTTTTTTTGGTATTTGTTACAAATTATATCTTTGTATATTTACATCCCAAACCATAGATTCATTGTTACTTCTTATGCATTTGTATTTTAGCACATGCAAGAAGTAGGAAGTGAATTTATATACCAAAGAATACAATATAATAATACTGGCATTTATAATTACCCAAATGGTTACCTTTATTGGAGGTCTTTATTTCTCTATGACACATTAAACCATTGTCTAGTGTCCTTTCCTTTCATTCTAAAGCACTCCTATTAGCATTTCTTTAGGTATGTCTAGTGGTGATGAACTCCCTCACTTTTGGTTATCTGGGAATGAGTTAATCTCTTTCACTCTTGAAAGAAAGTCTTGCTGGATATAAAAATTTTGGTTAGCAACTGTTTCATTTTAACCATTTCATCCCACTGCCTTCTTGCCTCTGTGATATGATGAGAAATTGGTAGTTAATCGAATTGGGATTTTCTTATACATAACAGCTATTTCTTTTACAGCTTTCAATAACTCTCTCCTTGTCCTTTGCATTTGATGTTCGACCACTATATTTCTAGGTATATTTCTTTTTAAGTTTATCCTGCTTGGCATTCAATAGTCTTCTTGGATGTGCATGTTACTTACATATTTATATATTTTGGGAAGTTCTGTGTCATTATTTGTTTGAATATTCCTTCAGCTCCTTTCTCTCTTTATTTTCCCTCTGGGGCTCCCTTAATGCACATATTGTTATGTTTAATAGTGTTCCTCAGGTCTTTAAGGCTACTTTTATATTTTCTTATCCTTTTTTTCTTTCTGGTCTCAGCATGGCTTATTTGTCTTGTTTTCAATTTTGCTAATTATTTATTCTATTCTGCCAACTCCAACTTGCTGTTGGAACCCCCTTGTAATTTTTCATTTCAGTTATTGTGGAATTCAACTCTGTAGAAGTAACTGTTCAACTGTAACCTTAAAATTTAAGAAAGCTGTGAATGTGAGCTGAATTCTAGTAGAAGCCTTTTAAATGTAATCTTAAAACTGTAAGCAAGCTGTGAATGTGAGCTCTCTTTTGATCACAAGGGAGAAACATTCTGCTGCTCCAAATGCCATGGAATGCTAGGAAGCTTAAGGAATCAGTAGTATTCCTCCAGGACTACCTATTCTATGGCTCCACCTCCATAGAGGATGGGAAAAGTTGGCTCTTTATATTTGCTTAGGACATAAACTTTATGTTCACATCTTTCAGTTTCTTGAACTTTAATGCTCAGAAATCAGTCATTAGAAATCAAACACTTTTCTTTGTATCTGCCATCAGCTTTAAAAACTATTTTGAAATTCAAAAGCATGAATTTGAGTCTTTTGTTACCTGCATCCCTGATGTCTCTGGTTGAATGAGGGTAGGGGCCAGAATATGAAGATAAAATACTTCAAAATATTATCCTGCTATATAAGAGAGGTGTACAAATGTAAGATGAGTCCCAACTGGTATAGGTTGTTCAGGTAGTAAGTTCAGCTACAGCCAAAAGCCAAGAGTCGTTTGTATGAGTGACCAACAACTTTTCCTTTATATTCAGCCTCTGAATATAAAGAGTTCTGTCTGTGTCCAGGTTGGTCAAAGCTTTAGAAACACATTTGGAAGTCTCTTAAGCCAAGAGGAGAATCCATTGTGGATACAGTGATGTCTCATAGAATCCAAGGACAAGAAAGAGGTTGGGCCTCAGGAATAAATGGAATCAGGAACACAAATGCAGTTACATTCTTCACCTTTTCTAGTCTACAGGATTTCTAATGCCCAGTTTTTGCATGTCTCAGTGGCATTTAAAGACAGCCCAATTTCCTTCTAAATTACACTTCAAAAATTTCCAGAAAGGACAGCAACTATCTGGTTCCTAATTTAACATCAACCAAATATGGCCTGGGGAGTGAGAGGAATTACCACTTTAATAACATAGACATTTCCACGGTAACCAGGCTGGTGGTATCGTACCAACGGAAAATTTCCAAAAAAAAAAGGGTTTTGCTGGGCAGACAAATCAGTTAGTTGCCCTTTTTGTTAGTCTAAATTTCTTATGCCACCATATAAATTCCTTACATTATTCCTTTAATCTATTTGGCCTACTTCATCTTCCTCACTTCATCTTCCTCAATTCCTGTATCTTTCCTGTACCCTGAGCCTACATCACCATATTGCTTTCTGTTCCTGGGCTGAACTGTATTTTCATATTTGTGAATCTTTGTGCTAGTTTTTTTTTTCCTCTCTCTTGAGGACATTTTCCTTTCCAGTCTACCTGGTAACTTCTCATCTTTTAGGTGCAGCTCAGTGTTACATCTGGAACCATTTTTTTTTTCTTTTAGTATTTTTATTGAGATACCATCACACACCATATAGCCCATCTAAAGTATACAATAAGAGGCTCACAATATCGTCACATAGTGTATTCATCACCATGATCATTTTTAGAACATTTGCATCACTCCAGAAAAAGAAATTAAAATAAAAAAGAAAAACCCCATACATCCCATACACCTTACCCTTCCCTCTCTCATTGACCACTGGTATTGCTATCCACCCAATGTGTGTGAGTTTTTAATACAAAGGCAGAACAGTGTAGTAGTTATGAGTATAGATTCTGGAGCTAGACTGCCTGGCTGTTTGATTTGGACAAGTTACTTATCTATTCAGTGCCTCATGCTCCCCATTAGTAAATGGGTATTGTTCCAGTTATCTATTGCTGCATAACAAACAACCTCAACATGTCTTGGCTAAAAACAATTTATTATTATCTTTCAGAATTCTGGGGTTTGACTGATCTCAGCTGGGTAGTTCTCCATTATCTGTTTGCACTCATGTTGCAAACACTCATCTGTTGCAAACACTCATGACTAAGTCACGAGTGACTGTGGCAGGAATTATCTGAAGTCTTCTTTACTCACAGATCTTAAACTTGGACTCGGAGAGCTATAACATCTGGCTCTGGCCGGATATTTCTCTCTTCTGGAAGCATTCTTGACAAGCATTCTTAATGTTTCACTTTGTTCATCATTTCCGCTGGACCTGGGGGAAAATGCACCTAACTTTCTATTAAGCAGCTCTGCAGCATGAAACCTAAGCTTACGGTTTTCACTTTCTTCTAAATATAGAAATAGAATCAATAATAATCTATGCTTACTAAGCATTTCAAAGAGGGCTTGAACAGAGTGTGGAGGCTTTGAGTAGCAACCCCGGCAGTTTTTGGAAACTTAACCGAGAACCAATGCCAATGAGCAACCCTTTCTATGACTCACTTACAGGATAAAAGAGGCAAAGACTAGGAGAAGATAAAAAGGGTTAGATTTCAAAATAAAGTACAAGTCTTTAAAAAGCCATTGGAAATGATATTGGAAAAGAATAAATCTGCGTGTGGTACCTCGCAGACCCCCATACCTGTCCCTAGCTTACAAAGCCGTCTTGGAGAAGGATCAACCTCCAGGAATAATCTTGAAGCTCCAACCTCATCCCAACTGCCGGGTTGTCACAGGACCCTCAACCCCTCTTCCGCTTGCGCACTTCGAGCGTACGTCGCGAGGTCAGCTCGTCGCCTTCCCCGCCCCCGAATTCTAAACACTGATTAGTCCGCTTCACGCGACCGTCCCTCCGGCTTGACCAATGTGGAAGCCCCTCGCTTGCTCCACCCCCACCCCCAACCTCGCGGGCAGCGTGTAGCCAGCCGCGTAGCCAGCGAATCCCGGAGTCGAATGCGGATGGCGGCTGTGGTGTACACCTTGGGCCGGCTGTGGAGGCTCCGTGCTGCCGGAGCTGAGAGGCGCTGGCGTCGGCTCCATGGGGTGGAGCTGCCCTGGGGCTTCCTGCAGCCTGCCTCGGCCTGTGCTGGCGGCGGGGATTTGGCCCAGCGGCGGCAGGTGGCTCACTTTACTTTCCAACCCGACCCGGAGCCCGAGAACTACGGTGAGCCTGGGGCTACCCTGTCAGGTCCCGCTGCGTCGCAGACTCTCAGGTCCGCGGGCCCTCACGAGGAGTTCACTCCCGCCTGTCCAGGCCTGGGACCGACAGGCTGATCTCGATCCTGGGCCTCAGTCCTTGCCGCGCTCGCTGGAGCCCGCGTGCCTCAGTTTCTGCCCATGGTTCTCTCCCACTCGGTTTTTGTTACTGTTCAACGTGGGAGAGGCAGCTCCTTGGCACTCTTGAGATTGGTGAGAAGCCACACCGCTGTTTGGAATGGCCCAAGGGTGGAGAGGCAGTGTCCAGGGACCGTCTCCCACTCTTCTCCGTCCATCCCTGCTTCCCAGAAGTCCAGGCTTCACGTGTTGTCAGCTTGCACGGGACTGGACCACTAACTTGAGACAGCAGTATTTAAAAGAAAAAAAAACCTTTGTCTTTTGCAAATAAGAAGAAATTGAGGGACTAAGTAACTGAATTGGTTTTCCCAAGGTCACAGAACAGGTTCTTCCTAGAGATTGAAAAGAATCCAGGCTCCCTGAGCCTCATATGCAGCTTGTGCCCAAGTACTGAGGTTACTAACTAGGAGGGTAATCAATGGAGGAAGCCATCTAATGCTTGGAATGGTAAGAAGGGCAGGTAGGAATGTTCTGTGTAATAGCAAACTCATCACTGTATGACCGATGCATGACTTTTCCCTTTTCTTCTACCAGTTTTATGTAATCTTTGAAAGAACCAATTTTTGTCTTTAGGACATCATGAGATAATAAGTGAGCAGTTACATTTTCCTTGTCTAATAACCTGGAATATGGTAGAGTTCACATTTTTGGGAGTGCCATTACTTGTTGAATAATAAGGGAACATTTATTGACAGGCACTGAGGCTGAGCTTTCTTGAAAATTGTTTGAAATTTTCTATGTATAAGGTCATGTCATCTGCAAATAGGGATAGTTTTACTTCTTCCTTTCTTATTGAGATGCCCTTTATTAATTTTTCTTGCCTAACTTCTCTGGCTGGAACTTCCAATACAATATTGAATAGCAAAGGAGAAAGCAAGCATCTTTGTCTTGTTCCTGCTCTTAGGGAAAAACCTTTCAGTTTCACTGTTGAGTATAATGTTAGTCTAATGGATTTTTCCTTTTTTTTTTCCGCATGGGCAGGCACCCGGAATCGAACACTGGTCTCTGGCATGGCAGGCGAGAATTCTGCCACTCAGCCACTGTCGCAGTGCCCTAATGGATTTTTAATGCCTCATTCAAATTGCTAGTTTATACCCCTGTCTGCACATATAAGAATGTGAATGTTGTGTGTCATGCTAAAAGCACATATGCACACACACACACTCTTATTTTATGGTAACTGTACTTTGTTTTAATTTGCATTTCTTTTGTTTCTGTTAAAGAAAATTTTCCCATCTATTTATCCACTGGATTTATTTTATTTTGTGAATTTACATGTTTTTGTACATTTAAAAAAGTGTGCTGTTTGTACTTTTCCTATCAAAATAATACTATTTGCCATTAGTGAATACCTGTTCTATTTCACATGTTCTGGTAGACATCAATCTTTATCTACAGTAATCTTGTGAGCTAAATTGAATTATGCTAATTTTACAGATGAGAAAATTGAGGCTCAGAGATACTAATGATTTGTCCAAATCTGTAACTAGAAGAGCCAGAGTCTGAACTTTGAGGTGTATAACTCCAAGTCTCCCAATGTGACAAATTTATGAACTTTTGTATATTAAAGATATTAACTCTTTTCCTCTCAGGTGCTACAAATATCTTTCATTCTTGTATTTGGGCTATTTTGACACACAAAAGGGACTACTTAAATGGTATGGTTGTCAGGTAGCGCTCTCTGAGGTGATATTCAAGCTGCACACTGAGGGATAACAAGGACTGAGTTCAGCAAGGACCTGGAGGAGCTGTGTTGCAGGAAGAATCAATGAGCTTGTGTTGTAGGAATGAGAACGCCATTGTGGTTGCAGTTTCTTGAGTAGGTGGAGGCAGAAAGTTCTCTCAAAGATCAAGTATATACTGGAGAATTCTTTTTGTGTGTGTGTCTGTATAATTCTTTCCAGTGTTTATAGGATGGGAACAACGTGAGTAAAGAGAGGTTAGAAAGCATGGGATTGACATGGGGAATGGGAAGTAGAGAGTTTTTTGGAATGGAAAGAGGAGTCCTACGAAATACATTTAGAAGAGTACATGGAGGCTTTGAAAGCCAGTGTAAAAGTTGGGGAAGAGGAAAGATTGAATGTGTTCAATGTGCTCTGCACTATGCTGGGTGCATTACATTTAGGTTAGAATTTTGTTCTTTGGGTTGCGGAAGGTCATTGCCTGTTTTGGGGCAAGAAACTGACTTGAGATTTAGCTCAAGTTATATTATTAAGAAAGTTTATAGAATGGGTTATTGAAGGGAAAGTTGGGAGACTTGGACACCAGTCAGAGGGATGGTGCTGTAATTGTCAGGTGAGAGGATATGATTTGAACTTGAAGAGTATCAGTGGGAATGGTGGAATATTTTGGAGGGTTTGACCAAATTTGGCACTGATTTGCCTGTAGGGGCACAGGAAAAGGGTTATCAAAGGTGACTTGACATTTTTAGCCTGGGAAGCCGAAATGATGATAGTTTGGTATCACTGAGAAGAATGGGGAATGCTGGAAGTGAAGTATGTTTTTGGAAAGGGGAGAGGATGACTTAGGTTTGGATATGTTTGAAACATTGGCAGAGTATATCTGTTTGAGGCAGGCAGTGCTGATTTGGCCCTCAAACAGTTTCATACCAAAGTTGGGAACTTTGAGACCAGAGTAATTCTTTCTATGTCTCTTGTCTTCAGAATTACCCTAGAAATGTGCCCTTTCTTTCCTCTCTTCCTTTTTAACGTCTCCTTGTTCTCACTTTCTCTTTGCTCATGCAAACCTTTGCATTGGATACCACAGAACAACAATGATAACTGACACTTTGACAACACTTACCATGTGCCACACTCTATTCCAGATGCCTTATATAATAACACATTTAATTTCGCATACTAGCACTGTATAGAGGTACTATTAGCCATATTTTATGGATGAAAAAACTGAGACTAAAGAGGTTAAACTTCTAAATATCTTTAGATATTTAAATTTCCTCAGGTCATACTACTTATAAGAGATGGAGCCAGTCTTCATTTTCATGGAGTCTGACTCTAGAGACTATGCTCTTAACTACTCTACTATGCTGTCTCTTATGTTATTCAGAAATGCTTCCATTTCTTCACAGAACACTTTGCCCGTCTTAACCCTACCTCAAATCTGGTTTCCTCCAAGGTACTGCTTTTTATTTTCATATCTCATTTGAACAGAGACTGCTGTCCTTTGCTTTCACTGTAATTTACCCACCATTAGGTTTCTTCTCCATATTTATTGACCATCAAGAAACTTGATTAATCGTTTTTTTTGTCATTTTGGATGATTTCAGCATTCTAGAAGTATTATTGTGCAGAAGCTAAGAACTGGGATTTTTAAGTCAGTTGTACCCGAATTTGAGTCCTCTTTTACAATTTAGGATTGTGATATTGGCCAAGTTTTTAGTCTCCATAAGCTTTCATTTCCTTGAAAGATTTCTGTGGCGATTCAATGAGATAATCCATGAATCTACTGCTAATCTACTGGTGTCTGGCACTTGTTATACCAGAATCAGTCTCCCTACTTTGTAAAAAGGAAAGATAGCCAGTAGAGAGAAGATGATCCATAAATATTGGACACTTAGTAGAAACTTTCTGATAGATTTTCACAGCAGCTCTACAAATTATATGTTTTTTTCCTGATTTTTGGAGGAGTAAGCTTAATGTCAATGTTTAACTTCCCAAGGTCACAAGGGAGTAAATGGTATAACAGGTTCCAGTGCAGGCCTTATGCCAATGTGTTTACTCCCTTTGCTATACTGTTCTCCTCAAGATTGGCACATCCTGGCCTCTTCTTGCCCCTAATTTTGGTCAGTTAAGGGTATATATGCATGAGTTTATTCATTCATTCTGCACATTTAAATTTTCTTCTGGATGCCAGATTCTGTGCTAGATGCTGGGGATATGAATATAGTCCTGTCCTCATGGAGTTTGCAGTCTAGTTGGGGAGAGGAACAACACATAACAAGCCAATACATAATTAAATCAACCCCATCTGTAGTAAGAGACCTGAAGGAAATGTTCAGGTGCTAGGAAAAAGAGTAATAGAGACTGGGCAAGCCCCTGGGAGGAACTAATATTTAATCAGTTTCTCAGTGATCAGAAAGAGGAGGTGCCCAAGGAGTAGTGAAAGGTGTGATGGGATGCTAGCCAGAGGGATTGTCATGCAGGAACATTCTGAGGTGGCAGAGAGCATGGCTTAGAGTAGACTTGAATGGTGAGGTTTAGGAACAGTGATACAAAATGGGGCAGTTGAGATGGTCAGGGATGGGATCAAGTGAGATCTTGTTGATGTGGCGAGGAGTGGGGTCTTATTTCAGGTGTATCAGAAGCCTTTGAAGGGTTTTAAGCAGAGGAGTAATGCAGCATGGTTTGCTTTGTAAGTCTTTCATTATAGCAGCTTTTTGATGAATAATTTGGAGGAAGGAGGTGTGAAAGAATAAAACTATGGAGGCTGGAGAGGCTGTTTCATGGAACAAAAAGAGGTAGTGAGTTCTAGAATAATACATAGTAGTCTAGATTTTAAACTATATTTTGGAATGAGCATTATTAGCACTTGATGGATTGTATGTTGAAGGAAGGATAAAATTAATACTCAAGAATGCCTCTTTGATTTCTGGCTAAGGCACCTGGGTGGAGGGTAATAGTATTGTTTGTTAAGATGAGAAAGACTGGTTTTGGGAGCAGAATTCAGAGTTCAGTTTTGTATTTGTTATCCAGGACACCCATGTGGAGAACTCACCCATGTGAGTGACCATTTGATATAAAAGACAGGAGCTCAGGAGAGGTTTGGGTTGAAGATAAACATTTGGAAGTCACCATCATACACATGGGCTTACAAGCCATTTAAAGATTGGGTAGAGAAGGAGTGTGCAAAAGGAAGGGAAACACCATTGCACTAACACTGAAGTTACCAGAGGGCATTATCCAGTGATGCTGGCTACAGTTTCTTCAACTTTAAAACTCTTTTAGACGCCCTAATTTTGCTTACTTCTGCTTCTTTCATTGATATGCAGTATCTATTGACGCCTTAAGAAGGCAGTTGCATTTATAGATGCTTCATTTACATTTTTCAGTTTTTTTTAATTGTGAAATATATTTTTTAATTGTGAAATATTTTGAAGTACACTTCAATAAACAGATACAGAACAGATTTCATAGTTTGGTATGGGTTACCATTCAGCAGTTTCAGGTTTTTCTTCTAGCTGTTCTAAAATACTGGAGGCTAAAAGAAATATCAATATAGTGATTCAGCAGTCACACTCATTCATTAAATCCTATCTTCTCTGTTGTAACTCCTCCTTCTTCTTTGGTCCTTCTCCCACTCTATAAAGATCTTTGGGCTGTGGTCTTTCTAACTTTTTCTTGTTGGAAAGGGGTGATAATATAGGATAGAGGGATGGAATTAGTTGGTAATCTTGGGAGAGGCTGGCCCCTCTGGGTTTTAGGGCTCTTCTAGTCTAGGAACTCTCTTTCCTGAAACTCTCCTAACAAGTTTCAGGAAAGTGAACTTAGTGCATGAAACATTTATAGAGTCTCAGTTAGAGCCCTGGATGTTCTTTAGGGTTAACAGAAATGATGTTTGTTGGGGTTTGGCAAACTATGGCAATTAGTAACATCTAGCTGAAGCTTGCATAAGAGTAGCCTCCAGAATAGCCTTTCTACTCTATCTGAAATCTCTTAGCCACTGATCTTGTTTTGTTACTATTCTTTTTCCCCTTTTGAATAGATGCTTCATTTACATTTTAATACAAAATGTCTTGCCTCTGACTTTTGGATTCTCTTTGAAACTTATTTTTTGGGTTAGAGATTGAGATATACTTTAGTAGGGATTAGAACAATACCTAGAGAATAGGTTCCTGCTGGGGTGGAATAGGTTATTGTTAGGGAGAATAGATAGTTTCTTAGGCATTCTCCCATTTCACAATTGTAGTTAGGGCCTGTATTAGTCAGGGTTTGCTAGAGAAACAGAATCAACAGGAGGTATGTAAATATAAGATACACAGAAGGGTCTCATGCAATGATAGGAATGGAAGAGTCCAAAATCTGCAGGGCAGGCTTCAAGGCTGGCAACTCCAATGAAGGATCTCGATGAACTCCATAGGACAGACTTGCTGGCTGAAGAAGCAGTGAAAATTCTCTCTTCTCTCTTAAAAGTCTTTAACTGATTGACTCATGTCCACGTGATTGGATTATCTCATTGCGGGACATAGTCTTTAATTGATTTTAGATGTAATCAGCCACAGATGCAAGGTACTAACTGATGATTTAATAAACCAGCCTTCTGCTTTATCAACCAGTCGTGAAATATCCTTATAGTAATGGTTAGGCCAGTGCATTTCTAACCAGACAGCAGGGCACCATCACCTGGCCAAGTTGACACCAGAACCTAACCATCGCAGGGCCAATGAAGTCATTCATTCATTTATTCACTCATTTACTCATGCTTCAATAGTCATATAATGATTGTCACATATGTGTGAGGCACTATGTTAAATGCTGGGGTTTCTAAGATGAATGTAATGCAGAAGTGGTACACAGGACTTTGCAGTGCAGAGGAGGGCCAGTGCTTCTGTATTGGCAGAACCTTCGTTTTTCTGAAAGTGGGCCTAACTGTCCTTTTCATAGCTGTATATTTTAATTCATTTGGGGTCTGAACTACAAATAGTCTCACTTGGCGATGTTCCTTGCCATGGACCGTCTTTATTTCTGGAGACTGCTTTTTGGGTGCCCGTTTGTTCCCTTTGCCTCACATCCTCAAACTGTGTGGATGGCTTCTTTTTCCTCCAACACTAATGCATTTTGAGTAGTTATTGAAGATCTACTCCATCAGTCTGTTGTTGCAATATCACCTGCCCCTCACCTCCCTTCTCCTGCCGTCTGTGTTTGAATTGTGACTTTGGTAGATCTTTTTTCCTACACTGTTTCTTCCCTTTTGTGTGATTGGTTAACAATTTGGTGTGTGTATTTTTGTTGTCATTGATTTTTTTTTTTTTACATGGGCAGGCTGGCAGGCAAGAACTCTGCCTGCTGAGCCACTATGGCCCGCCCTGCCATTGATTTTTATTGCAACAGCTGCCATGTGTTTACATGCTCATTCATTCATTCAATAAATATTTATTGAGTACCTACTATATGCCAGGCACAGTTGTAAGTGCTGAAGATATAGCTGAGATCAAATCTGGAGCTTTATCAAATAAAACTTTACCATGCCATTCATAGTCAAGCCAGTTTCAAGATGAAAGACTCGGACTAAGTCCAAACTCTTAACAGTAATAGCTAACATTGATTTAGCCCTCACTTTGTGCCAGGCATTGTTCTAAATGTTTTTCACATACAGTATTGTTCCATTTAATCCTCCTGACAGCCCAGTTAAGGAGAGAAAAGCTGGCTTGCAGATATTCCACTTGGGCAATAAGAAGGACTATGTCTGATGTGTTTAGGCATGGAATTATAGATTTTTTTTTCCTCCAAATGCCTGTAGTTCTGGGTACTAAAATTCACCTTTAGCCTGTCTCATTTTTACTGGTTCCTACCATTCTTGATGGTTCCTAGATTAGAATCTTCCTAGATTACTCTCACTCTGGCTGATCCCTTTTCTGACCTTCTATATTGTTATATCAATTTGGTCAATTGATTATGTTCTGTCTTTCTTTTTTATATTTGTTTTTAATTAATATGAGTAACTTCCCTTACCAACAAGCTTCTTGAAGTCTGTATTGCTTTTGTATCCTCCAACGTCATTGAAACAATCTAATAAATTCATATAATCTTTAATCTAAATATAAAATAAATTTCTACTTTGATTTTAATCAAGTTGTAATCAACTGCTAAGATGCTGGTTATTTTTATATATTTTAAAATGTATAAAATGATATATATGTATATATTATTTTTCACAGGGCAAACTCAGAAAATGAATCTTTTCCAGGCAATAACAAGTGCCTTGGATAACTCACTGGCCAAAGATCCTACTGCAGGTAAACTTCATTTGTGCTTGACTGTGATAACTGTCTTAATTCAGAATTGAAGATTTGCTTGAAGTATTTGTCTGGAACTCAGTGGTTAACATTATATGTACCTAAAACTTTTGAAAGACCTGATCAAACAATTAAGGCTAAATAATCAAATTGTAGTGTAAGTATTTTTTTAATCACATGTCTTAGTTTCCTAAGGCTGCCATAACAAAGTAGCAAAAACTGGGTGGCTTAAACAATAGAAATTTGTCTCTCAATTCTGGAGGCTAGAAGTCTAAATTAAAGTGTAGGTAGGCCATGCTTCCTCTAAAGTCTGCAGGGTTCTGGTGGCAGCTTGCTGGCATTCTTTGGCGTGTAACATAACCTACTCTCTGCCTATGTCACATGGCTGCTTTCTCTGTCTGTGTCCAAATTTCTTCTCCTTGTAAAGAAAGCAGTCAAACTGCATTAGGGCCTACCCTAATCTGGTTTGTTTTCATTTTGACATCTTCAAAAATTCTATTTCTAAATAGTATTGTGTTCATGAGACTGGGGATTAGGCCTTGGATATTTCTTTTGGGGGGACATAGTTCAATCCATAACTCTACTCATTGCTAATACACATGTATAAGTAACCACATCATGTTAATGGGGGGACATAGTTCAATCCATAACTCTACTCATTGCTAATACACATGTATAAGTAACCACATCAGGTTAACTTTCTCCCATAAAATGTGTGACCCTGATATTATAGTAACACTTTCTGGATTAATATCTAGTGTAGACTCCTGTTTCTTTAGCATATGGGAAAAAATTGAAAATACCATTTTGTTCATATATCTAGCTATAAAATGATTTGGTTCCATATTTTCCTTTGGGATAAATTTTCATTTCGCTTGAAACGGTTTTTTTGAAATAGCTTTAATAATGTTTGTAAAGTAACTTAATCTTTACTTTAGTAAATTAAGTTATTGATACAAAAATGATTGTCCTTCTGCTGTATGTTTTAAAAATTTGATTGGTTTTGTCTTTTTTTTTTAAACTATCATACCTTGAACTTCCATATGAGAATTCATGGTTTCAATGTCAAATGAAAAACGGTTTAATTTTTAGGAGGAACTATAAGCTAGACTTGAAGATGAAATGAATTGTTGATCTCTTCTTTTGAAAATTCCTGCTGATTAGTAGTTTGGATTTTGGTTTTCTTTAATATTTTATTATGAAATAGGAAAAATGTGCTTCTGATGTTCATCTCTCAATTTAAAAAAATTGGTGGGAAGTACTGTGCATTTTTTTAGATCCATGTCTGTGGAGCCTGACTAAATTTCAGTTTGCTTACCTGAGCTATATGAGGAAAATATATTCCATGTCCAGCTATTTTCACGTCCTTAATATATATATATATATATATATTTTTTTTTTTTTTCTTAATGTATTTTAACAATCATAAATCCTCAAGCAATGTTTTGGTTATAGATCTTTAAGTGACAATTGTCAATATATCTCAGCAGAAATTTAATTTCAAATAGAAAAAAATAATGATTTTATATTTTGAATTTGCTTTGAAGTCTGTGTAGCTAACACAATCAAATGTACGCATTAATTGAACAGTGCTTGATATGTATAATTCTTGACTTATATACCCACTCAGTTGATTCTAAATGAGCTGGATACTGCAAATTAATTGCCCAAATTATAGTTGATCAGATCTTGTGAGAAGATAGCTCTTCTCATTGCAAATTAAAACATAGAGAGGAATGTGTTATTGTCTTGAGGCCCACAAAGCTGTTTAGTTGCATTAATAGGACTAGAATTCAGCTCTATAAATGCCCACTATTTTATTTTCTTTGCCTTAATTACTGTAGAGTTCCTCTCAATTTTCACTTATACCATTCTTTGCCATGCTCATTATGTTCCAGCTATCTTTGCCTCCTCTTTGTTTCACACAGTCTAAGTCACTGTCCTATTTATGACCATTCCCTTAGCCTAGGGTGCTCTTCAGATGGCTTGTTCTATACATAAATTTTATATTTTATATATGTAAACAATCCAGTGGCCTGGGACTCAGGAACCTGGAGTATGAATCATAGTTCTGCCTCTAGCTTTCTGACTTGGGAGGCCATTTTTCTTCTTCATGGTAAGATAAGATGAGAGTTTAGACTTCAGTGATCTTTCTCAACTAGGGTTATTTTGCATCCACCTGCCCTGCTCCAGGGGTCATTTGGCAATGTTTAGAAACACTTTTGGTTGTCACAGTTTGGGGGACAAATGTATTGCATATAGTGGATAGAGACTAAGGGTGCTGTTAAGTTCTGTCCTACAATGCACAGGACCATTCCCAATAAAGAATTATCAGTTCAAAATACCATTAATACCGAGCATGAGAAACCTTGAAGTTGATCTGCGGTCTATTTCTGTTCTATAAAATGTAAACATTTACATTTCTTATTTCTCAGTGTTAGCATTATTTAGGGATTATTAAATAAAATGTGTCCTTTTCAACATTGTTTTCCAGTAATATTTGG
The DNA here is from genome assembly GCF_023851605.1 of Tamandua tetradactyla. Taxonomy (NCBI): domain Eukaryota; kingdom Metazoa; phylum Chordata; class Mammalia; order Pilosa; family Myrmecophagidae; genus Tamandua; species Tamandua tetradactyla. The sequence goes on from NC_135331.1 coordinate 136,716,835, forward strand.
TGAAGATGTTGCCTTTGGTGGAGTCTTTAGATGCACTGTTGGTTTGCGAGACAAATATGGTGAGTTAATATGTTTATATATGAACTATATTTTGCAGAATTTTTATTTAAAGATCTTATAAAATACAAAATATGCCTGTTAAGTTGTTAGTCATGTCCTTATTATATTGATGGCTACTTTTTCCTTTCTATAACCACCCTTTGGCCTGGATTTCTCCAAATGGGTTCTAGGTTTAGTATCTCTCTGATACAGCCCATATCACACATATTATAGATTCCAAAATAATCTTTGCTAAGTGTATTATTTATCAGGTCGTTCATCTGTCCACGGATCCTTGGTGTCTTACTGCTGCCTGCCTTGGCCAATTTCAGTTCCCTTGCCTGCAGTTCAAGATTCTGTCCATTGGTTTTGTTAACAGATTTCATCTTTTATTGACCTTCTACATGATCCTTTTCTTTCATTCAAGCTAATCTTGGTTTTATGTCTGGCAGATGATTGATTCCTATCTATTCCTTTTACTCATTTCATTTGACTCAGGTTTGCAACCATCAGAATGCATTTTGGCCCATCCTAGCATTTCCATTCCTCTGATATGCTGCACAAGGAATGTGTTCTGACCCCTGATTATTTGAGATGCCTTTGAGGACTTCTGACATTTTATTTCTTTGATGATCTGGAAATCATCAAAGTAGTTATGTTTAGGAGTAGGAGGAGATGACATCTCTTTTTATTCTTACTTTTGTCTCTGCCCTGCCAAGCTCATGTTTGTGCTTAGGATGAGGAATGAGGGTCTCTAAGGTTTTGTTTTATTGTTGCTTCTTTTCCTTTCCTAGTCTTCTCCAAGGTTATATTACACTTGAATCTATAAAGCTATAGTATGAGGATTATGGAATTATCTCTATAATTATGGAGTTATGAGGAATTATTTTCTTCTTTATGCTTTTCTGTACTTTCCAAATTTTCTAAAATATATACACACAACTGCTTAAATCAAATTTGTAAAGGTCGGTGTAAAGGTTTGTGTGTATTTTCTTTCCAAAGTCTAAAAAGTTAGGAGTCTCAGTAAACAGAAAAGACAATCTTTTGCCCAGTACACTCAAACTCAAAACAGATCATACAAATACATAGCTAAAAGAAACCAGAGGAAATAGACCCCAGAAACTAAAGCTGCTATAAATGGAAAGGAAAAACTACCTGGGAGATCCTGGTACATGGACTCCTAACTTTTTAGATAATTCCATAATCCTCATAATTATAGAGATAACCACTATATATATCTTAGCATATATTTTTTTAGACCTTGTTTGATTATATTTGTATATATTGATGATAATTAAGCATAAATTATACTTTTACAGCTCGGTCTCTTCTATGTCTGGCACAGCTATACTCCTGAGTAAGTTGTAACCTTCACTATTCCCTCTGGCCAGACTCAACCTGGTAGATGATACATGCTTATTTAAGCTGGCGAGCCCTTGCTTAACCAACCTTTTGGTTGCCAGGCCCAGATTCTTATCTGTTGCAGTCTTTTTCTAGCTGTATGCATCTGTATTGATTTGTTAAACTGCCGAAATGCAATATATCAGAAATAGAATGGCTTTTAAAAAGGGAATTTATTAAATTGCAAGTTTACAGTTCTAAGGCCATGAAAATGTCCAGATCAAGGCACCAACAGATGATGCCATCTGGACCACCTCTGTCAGCTGGGAAGGTAGCTGGCTGGCATCTGCTGGCCCCTTACTCCTGGGTTCCATGGCTTTCAACCTCCATTTTCAGTGGTTTCCTCTCTAAGCATCTGTGGACCTTCACTTAGTTCCACTAGGACACACCTCTGGGTTCTGTCTTGCTTAACATTTCATGGGAAGGCACATGATGATGTCTGCTGGGATTTGCCCATGTCTAGGCATCTCCAAATATCTGTGTCTCTGTCAACTCTTAAGCAGTTGTTCTCCAAGTGTCTGCATCTGAGCTTTCTTTAAAATGTTTCCCCTTTTGAAGTATTCCAGTAAACTAATCAACACCCACCTTGAATGGGGGAAGTCACATCTCCATCTATCAAAAGACCATACCTACAATTCGGTGTGCCACATCTTCGTGAAGATAGCTAATCAAAGCCACCCGTGTATGTGGGAGAGCCATATTTCCTTGGATATAATCTAATCAAAAGGTTTCCACTCTACAATGTTGAATCAGGATTAAAGGACATGGCTTTTCTGGGGTAGACAACAATTTCAAACTGATATGTTTCTTCTTGTCACTTGCTACTCATACAATGGTGACGTTTGAATTTCTATATCCAATTCAGACCTCTGTCCTGAGCCTCAGATCCAATATTCAATATACCATTGTACATCTTTACTTCAGTGTTCCACACAATTACTTCAAACTCAGGATTACCAAAGCTGTACTCTTTACATCTACCTGGCAAGTCCATGCTTCCTGCTGGATGTCCTGTCTTAGTGTATACACCACCATCCATTCATTTCCCTAAGCCAGAAACCTGAGGTAGATCCTAGACTCTTCCTTCTTTCTCATTCTCATATCCAGCCAAGTTCTTCCAATTTTATCTTCATAGTTTGTCTTTAATCTGACTCTTCTTTTACATTTTCATTACCCTTGTACTTCAGATTCTTAATCATTTCTGCCTAGACAATTTTATTGCTTTTCTTGGTAGTCATCCTTCCCTATTATAGAGGGATATCTATATAATGCATAAGAATAACCTCCAGAATAACCTCTTGACTCTGTTTGAAATCTCTCACCACTGAAACTTTATTTTACCTCATTCTTTCTTCCCCTTTTGGTCAAGAAAGCTTTCTCAATCCCATGATGCCAGGTTCCTCCTCATCCCTGGGAGTTCTGTCCCACATTGTCATGTCCCACATAGGGGGAAGGTAGTGAGTTCACCTGCCAAGTTGGCTTAGAGAGAGAGGGGTCGCATCTGAGCAACAAAAGAGGTTCTCTGGGGGTAACTCCTGGCATAATTACAAGTAGGCTTACCTTCTTTGCAGAAATAAGTTTCAAAGGGATGAATCCCAAGATCAAGTGTTCAGCCTATTGAGTTGGTTGTCCCCACTATTTGTGAGAATATTGTGAATTCCCCAGACAGGGAAGTTTAATATTTCCTCCTTTCTACCTGGTCTCCCAAAGGGGATATTTGTGAATACTTTTTTATTCTCTGCCCAAATTACACTGGGATGTATTAGGGCATCATACTAACCTGTACAAACCAACAAGGTTTCATGCCTGGTTTAAGATTTCATGTGATTGTGGTATATGAATAAACTGACCATAAAACTTAAATTAGATAATGCGCTACACAATATAAATTTTGCATCAAATAAACATCTTTTATTTTGGTCTCACACTGAAGTTGAAGTTTTAAAATATAGATCATCCTTTATACTGTTTTGACTGAGGACTTTTGTTCCAGTATGGAGCACACCCATAACTGACTTTGATGAGACATTGAATTTAGCATTGTTACTGAAATGACTTAAGGCTTTTGGGATGTTGTAATGGAATGAATGTATTTTTTAAATGTGAAAAACCTGTGTTTGGGGAGTTCAGAGGTTAGACTGTGGAATCCTGAATTGTGTACCCCAGTTTGGACAATTTCTTGGTTTCTTCTGCATTCTGCTGAGTGTGGACACTTTGTAAGTAAGATCTCTTTAAAATGTTACTTCGGTTTAGGTGTGGCCCAACTGAATCAAGTTGGGCTTTAATCTGGATTACTAAAGTCTTTTATAAGTAAAATGTAGGTCAGATAGAGAGAGAAGCCGTGGGTAGCAGCCAGAAGCTGAAGTCAATGGACCCCAGGATATAAAGGAAAATATGCCATCATGTACCTTGCCATATGACAGAAAAGGCAAGGACCAAGGGTGACCTTTAGTCAGCCTCAGGATGCCACAGTTTTCATGGAGAAAGCATTGTCTTGCTAATGCCTAGGTCTTGTATGGTTTATGAGCCAGTATGTTCCTGTTGTTTAAGCCAATCCATTGTGTGGTATTCGTTTTGGCAGCTAGGAAATTAGAACAGACCCTCCCTACCTAGCAACTTAACTTAATTTATTCTCTTCTAATATTGAATGCTGGATGTTTCCTCCAATCCCTTTGTTTTTTTGCATCTCTGTTTGCACCTGCCCTGTAGAGTTCTCTCCTTGTCTAATTACCTGCCATACTCCTATTTCTCCTTCATGATGTTCCTCTGTGAAGCCCTTCCTGCCTCTTCAAGGCACTACTCAGGTACCATTTTATCTCTGTTCAGATTGCATTTTTCACATCTTGCACGTTACTTTGTAATTGTCTGTTCATAGGATTTTTCCACCTGATAGCTTTTCAGGAGCAATGAATCTTTTCATTTATGCATTCCTCGCCCCTGATATGGTACCCGGCGGTATTTATTAAGTGAATGTTGTTGAGTGAATTTACCTTTCTCAAAACAATGGCCCTGCTTCATAAAGAAGTAATGTTCAAATGATGATCATACATCTATGTGATGATAAGAATTACTGATTGCATATGTAGAATGGAATGATTTCTAAATGCTGTGTTAGTTAATTTTTTTTAATTAATAAAAAAAAGAAGTAATGTTCTTTATCTCTCTTTAATTATTTTGGCTTTTCTGATTTCCTTTCTTAAAAATCAGGTTAAAGTAGGGAGGGATCATTTTCACATGGAAAACCCACTACCCTTAGATGACACCTACAGATTTGTCTATGTGGTAGGTGGCTAAGATAAGTCATGACTAACTCTTTTAGCTTTATTTTCAGTACTGCTGTGAATATTTATAACGGCTTTAAGAGTATGAATTCAAACTTCGAACTATTCCAAGTTGAACAAGATGAGCAATTAAATCACCACTACTAGTGAGAGGGAGTGAATAAAGTGGTGAAGAGAAATATATTAAAAAATAGTAGTTTTGCATATTTAAAAAATGTCTCGTTATTTTTTGAGTATAGGTTGGGAATTTTTAACTATAGAGAAATGTCCGCTTAGTATCCTTTATTTTACCTTGTTAAAAGAATTTGTATTTAAAAGAACTGAAAGATGATTAATTTATATAGTTGAATACGTTGTATTAAATTATTTAGCTTGTGAGGGTGATTGATTATCTTTCTGGGGAGTGCTGGAGTGTTCAGTGGGAAGGTATCACAGTCAGTAGATGGCAGCCTACACTTTGAAATGAGACTGTCCCTATTGGCATTGTTCCAATACTTTGGAACTGCTGCAGAGCATTTTAAATACCATCAGAAGGGAGAATTTGAAGGATTATGAATTACTGACATACTTTTATAAAGCTAAATACTACTGAATATTAGAAAGAAAAGACTGCACGAAAACAATGCTAGAAAAGAAAGAGAAGGGAGAAACAGAACTATTTTGTATTTCAGATAATCCAGCTAAGTATGTGTTTAGCACCACTAGACTGCATCTGTTGACCTTACCTGTTCTTTGATAGAATGAAATACTGTGAGTGTTTGAAAATTGAGGAGAAATAGCACAGTATAGCCTCAACCACAGATTACATATCGAATGGCAATTTTAAACTTTTTAGGCAAGGAGATACATTGATTTCAGGAGCAAAAATTGAAATTAAGGGAATTCTGGAATAGCAGAAGATAGGAGAGGGCAATTAGAGGTAATTGATTTTTTCTCTTAAATTTTTGTTTTGAAATAATTTCAAACTTACAAGATAGTTGCAAAAATAATACAAATACCATACGGAGAACTTAAGCATACCTGCAATCTCCTAGATACCCAGATCCACCAATTTTAACATTTGTCATATTTGCCATATCATTCTTTCTATCTACATCCATCTATCTATCTATCTATCTATCTATCTATCTATCTATCTATCTATCTATCTATCTTTCTTTCTTTCTTTCTTTCTATCTATCTATCTATCTATCTATCATCTATCTATCTATCTATCTATCTATCTATCTATCTATCTATCTATCTATCTATCTATCTTTCTATCTATCTATCTATCTATGTATGTATGTATCGATCTATCTATCTATCTATCTATCTATCTATCTATCTATCTATCTATCTATCTATCTATCTATCTATCTTCTGTATATTTGAGAGCAGATTGCATATCATTCTCCTTGAGCACATAATACTTTTGTGTACATTTCTTATGAACAAGGGTATTCACTTATGTAATCACCTTAAATGCACTTATTAAGTTCATGACATTTATTGTTGATATAAAGCTTGCATTCTGTATTCCATATTTTTCTTAAGTCCCAGTAATATCCGTTTGAACCTTTATTCTTTCATTTTATTTTTATCCCTTCTAGTCCCATGTATTTGCATTTAATTGTTTTATCTCTTTAATTTCTCTTTCTTTTTCACTTGAGGAAACGTATAACATAAATCCCATCTGGACTTCTATTCAATGGGATTAATTACATTCACAATGTTTTAATACTTTCATACCATCCATTACCAGAACTTTCTCTTCTCCTTAAACAGAAACCCTACACTCATTTTGCATTCAATCCTCCTTGTACCTTTTCCACACCTCTGGTAACCTGTACTCTACTTTCTTTCTCTCTGAGTTTCTGTATTCTCTGATATATATATATATATATTATGGTTATCATGGGCCTTAAATTTAACATCCTAAATCAATACAATCTCATTTGCTTTGATACCAGCTTAACTTTAATAGCATACTAAAACTGTGTTCCTGTACTCCTCTGTCCCCCACCTTTATGTTGTTTTTATCACAAATACATATTTATGCATTATGAGCTCCAAACCATTGATTTGTCATTATATTTTATGCATCTGTCTTTTAGATTTTATAGGAAGTAAAAAGTAGAGTTACAAATGAAAAATGCAATCATACTGATATTTGTATTTACCCATGTCATCTTTTCCAGAGATCTTTATTTCTTTATGTGACTTCAGTCAATTGTCTAATGTCCTTTCCTTTCAGTCTGCACGACTCCTTTTAGCATTTCTTGTAGGACTTGTCTAGTGGTGATGAAGTCCCTCAGCTTTTGTTTATCTGGAAATGTTTAAATTCCTCCCTCATGTATTTATTTTTAAACTTTTTTTATTGTACAATATAACATATATACAAAGCAAAGAAATAAAAAAGTAATGGTTTTCAAAGCACTCTTCAAAAAGTGGTTACAGCATAGATCCCAGAGTTTGTCATGGGCTACCATATGATACTCTCATATTTTTCGTTCTAGCTCCTCCAGAATATAGGAGGCTAGAGGGCTTAAATACTTTTTTATCATCACAATTGACTTTTATTTCCTTCTTTTTTGTGAACAATAATATGTATACAAAAAAGCTATAAATTTCAAATCATAGCACCACAATTAGTTGTAGAACATATTTCAGACTTTGACATGGGTTACAATTTCACAATTTTAGTCTTTACTTCTAGCTGCTCTAAAATACTGGAGACTAAAAGAGATACCAATTTAATGATTCAGCATTCATATTCATTTGTTAAATCCTATCTTCTATGCATAATTCCACCATTAGGTGATCTCCATACCTCTCACTGGGGTTGTTTGGGCTATGGCGATTCTAAATTTTTGATATTGGAAGGGTCTGTCACTAATCTGGGATAGGGAGATGGAACTATCTGATATTCTGGAGAGGCTGGGCTGGATTTCAGGACTTATCTGGACCAGGGACCCATCTGGAGGGTGTAGGTTTCTGGCAAGTTACTCTAGTGCCTGGAACCCTTGCGGAATCTTATAAATTGCCCTAGACATTCTTTAGAGTTGGCTGGAATGGTCCTGATTAGGGGTTGGCAGGTTATGATAGGTAGCGAGGTCTACCTGAAGCTGACTTAAGAGCAACCTCCAGAGTAGCCTCTGGACTCTAATTGAACTCTCTCTGCTACTGATACTTTATTAATTACACTTCTTTTCCCCCATTTGGTCAGGATGGAATTGTTGATCCCACCGTGCCAGGTCTGGATTCATCCCTGGGAGTCCTCTCCCACGTTGCCAGGGGGACTTCACCCCTGGATGTCATGTCCCACATAGAGGGGAGGGCAATGATTTCACTTGCAGAGTTGGGCTCAGAGAGATTGAGGCCACATCTGAGCAACAACAGAGGTCCTCCAGAAGTAGCTCTTAGGTAAGCCTATAGATAGTCTAAGCTCCTGTGCTACCTACACAGGTAAGCTTCACAAGAGTAAGCCTCATAATAGAGGGCATGGCCTATTGACTTGGGTGTCCCTAAAGCTTGGCACAGTATCAGGGGATTCCCTGATGGTAAGGTTTAATAGTTCCATAGTCTTTCTCCCCTCCCTCAGGGGACTTGGACAATATTTTTTGATTATCTGATTAATATACTCTAGGATGTTTCCAGGCATTACAATAATTTATACAGGATTAAAGGATGTCCTTCTCATTCTGTGCTGTGTTTCAGTTGTTCAAATGAGCTATACAGGTAGATTGAATAAGATTATATAAAATTTCAGTTCCAGATCAAATAATCTTTTCTTCCATTGGTCTCAAAGAGTATGTGTGGTTCTAAAATATAGACACTGTCTTCCTTTCCCTTATGTTCTGAATTACTTTAAACCCAACCTGTTCGGCTTCATTCTTATCTCTAAATATCAGGTTATAAATATAAAACAGACTCTCAAATCCAGAAATAATAATCACCACTCTGGACTTAGTGTGTCTGCTCTAAAAGCTTACAATCTAGGCCCCTGTTTTCTTAGAAGCATTTTCTAAAGGTGACCATACCATTCTTGTTTTTTTGTTTCTGGCTTATTTTGTCTCACCAAATATCCCACAGGTTCATTCATGTTGTTGCATGCCTCATGACATTGTTCCTTTTTGTAGCAGCACAGCCTTTGTTCATAAGTACACGCCATCCTTCCCCATTCTACTTTTCCTTCCGTGCATTCTTCAGCCACCTGCATTCACTGGGCATCACGTAGAGGGCCCAAAGTCCACAGTCCATCAAAATTCTCAATTTTAGATAATTTCATTATTCCCAAGAGACAGAAAACCAGAAAACACACCTGCACCAAATAGGAGATTTAAACCTCCTCTTAACGTTTGTCCCTCACCCATTGTTTACCTCCATTGTTGCTGTGGTAGTGCTGATGGTTTCCTTTTGAACACAGCTCATAGCATGCAATAGTGGTTTTCCCCCGTACCCTGGACTTAAACACTCTTTATACCAGAATCATATCTTTGAAGTAATTCTTACAAGAACTCATTCATATTTTTAGTGTGAGTCAGTGAGACATGTAGGTCTATGAAACCCCTTTTAATCTTGTTCATCTTCAGTATGGTAATATTACTTCTAGATCCACTAGAGAATCACCTTTACTCCTTTCTATTCCCTTACATTGGAGTGCAACCTCATTAACTAACGGTTCACCCATCTCTAGCTTCTATTATCTCTAAGTCCCCTATATTCTGTATTATAAGTCTCTGAGTATACGTCTATGCTGGTCATAAAAGTGGAATCATACAGTATCTGTCCTTTTATATCTGGCTAATTTTGCTCAGCCTTATGTCCTCAAGGCTCGTCCATCTTGTCATGTGCTTCAGGATGTCATTTTGTCTTACTGCTGCATAATATTTCATTGTATATATACATCATGTGTATATAACCACTTGCCTGTTGATGGGCATTTGGTTTGTTTCCATCTTTTGGCGATTGTGAATAATGCTGCTATGAACATCAGTGTGCAAATTGTCTGTTTGTATCATTGATTTCAGCTCTTCTGGGTAGTGCTATTGCTGGGTCATAGGGTAGATCAATATTTCGTTTCCTAAGGAACTGCCAAACAGTCTTCCATAGTGGCTGCACCATTGTACATTCCGACCAGCGGTGCGTAGGTGTCCGAGTTTCTCCATTTCCTCTCCAACATTTATAGTTTCCTGATTGTTTAATAACAGCCATTCTTATAGGTGTGAGGTGGTATCTCATTGTAGTTTTGATCTGCATTTCCCTTGTAGCCAATGAAAATGAGCATCTCTTCATGTACTTTTGAGCTATCTGTGTTTGTTCTTCAGAAAAATGCCTATTCATATCTTTAGCTCATTTTATAATTGAGTTGCTTGTTCTTTTGTTGTTGAGTTGTATGATTTATTTGGAAATCAAACCTTTGTCTGATATGTGATTTCCAAATATTTTCTCCCATTGAGTTGGCTGCCTCTTCATCTTTTTTACAAAGTCCTTTAAGGTACAGAGCATTTGATTTTTTTTTTTATTAATTAAAAAAATTAAGAACAAACAAAACAATAAGATATCATTCCATTCTACATATATAATCAGTAATTCTTAATATCATCACATAGTTGCATATTCATCATTTCTTAGAACATTTGCATCGATTTAGAAAAAGAAATAAAAAGACAACAGAAAAAGAAATAAAATGATAATAGAGAAAAAAAAGTTATACATACTATACCCCTTACCCCTCACTTTCATTTACCACTAGCTTTTCAAACTAAATTTATTTTAACATTTGTTCCCCCTATTATTTATTTTTATTCCATATGTTCTACTCTTTTGTTGATATGGTAGATAAAAGGAGCATCAGACACAAGGTTTTCACATTCAGAGAGTCACATTGTGAAAGCTATATCATTATTCAGTCATCATCAAGAAACATGGCTACTGGAACACAGCTCTACATTTTCAGGCAGTTCCCTCCAGCCTCTCCACTACATCTTGAACAACAAGGTGATATCTACTTAATGCATAAGAATAACCTCCAGAATAACGTCTCAACTCTGTTTGGAATCTCTCAGCCATTGACACTTAGTCTCATTTCACTCTTCCCCCTTTTGGTCGAGAAGGTTCTCTCAATCCCTTGATGTTAATTCTCAGCTCATTCTAGGGTTTTTCTCAGTCCCTTGATGCTGAGTCTCAGCTCATTCCAGGATCTCTGTCCCACGTTGCCAGGAAGGTCCATACCCCTGGGAGTTATGTCCCACACAGAGAGGGGAAGGGTGGTGAGACTGCTCGTCATGTTGGCTGGAGGGAGAGGCCACATCTGAGCAACAAAAGAGGCTCTCTTGGGGGTGACTCTTAGGCCTAAATTTTAAGTGGACTTGACCTATCCTTTGTGGGGTTAAGTTTCATATGAACAAACCCCAAGACTGGGGGCTCAGCCTGTAGCTTTGGTTGTCCACACTGCTTGTGAGAATATCAAGAATTCGACTTGGGGAGGTTGAATTTCTTCCCGCTCTCACCATTCCCCGAAGGGGGCTTGCAAATACTTTTCCAGTCACTGATCAAATCACTCTGGGATTCATCGGGGCATCACTCTGGACAAACCAACAAAATCTCATGTCCTACCTGAGATTCCAAGTACTTATGACGTTCAATCAAACTATCTACATAAGTTATATTAGGAGATGCTCTAGTCAAAATATAAAGTTTATAACAAATAAACATTTTTTGCTTTAGTCTCACACATAAGGTGACATTTTAAAATATTAATTACCATCTATTTTCAACACCCTGCAATAATGACATTCCTTTATTCTTCCTCATGCAAAAACATTTTTAAAATTTGTACATTGTACATTTCACTATTGTTATACACTCTAGGCATTCCTAGATTATACCATCTCGATCTTTACCATCTATCTTTCTTTCTGATTTCATTTTTGTCCCCAGCCCTCCTCCCTCTATCATTCTCACATGCAGCTTCGTTCAGTGTTTTAACATAATCATATTACAGTTAGGTAGTATTGTGCTGTCCATTTCTGAGTTTTTGTATCCAGTCCTGTTGCACAGTCTGTATCCCTTCAGCTCCAATTATCCACTATCTTACCCTATTTCTATCTCCTGATGATCTCTGTTACCAAGGAAATATTCCAAGTTTATTCACTAATGTCAGTTCATATCAGTGAGACCATACAGTATTTGTCCTTTGGTTTTTGGCTAGTCTCATTCAGCATAATGTACAGAGCATTTGATTTTGAGGAATTCCCATTTATCTATTTTTCTTTTGTTGCTTGTGCTTTGGGTGTAAAGTTTTGGAAGCTATCTCCTCCTATTACTAAGGCTTTAAGGTGTTTCCCTACAGTTTCTTCTAGAAGCTTTACGTGCTAATTCTTATATTTAGGTGTTTGATCCACTTTGAGTTAATTTTTGTGTAGGGTATAAGATAGGGGTCCTGTTTCATTGTTTTGGCTATTTATATCCAGTTCTTCCCTGCCCAATTATTGAAAAGACTCTTTTGTCCCAGTTCAGAGGATTTGGGGGCCTTGTCAAAAATTGGTTGACCATAGATTTGGTGGTCTATTTTCTGCACTCTCCATTTGATTCTATTGGTCAATACTTCTATCTTTGTGCCAGTACCATGCTGTTTTTTTGTCTTTTTTTTTTTAACATGGGCAGGCACCGGGAATTGAACCCGGGTTGTCTGGCAAGTACCATGCTGTTTTGACCACTGTATTTTTATAATAGGTTTTAAAATCAGGGAGTGTTAATCCTCCCATTTTGTTCTTCTATTTTAGGTTGCTTTTAGCTATTCAGGGTCTCTTTCCCTTCCAGATGAATTTGGTAGTTAGCTTTTCCAAGTCTTCATAGTAGGTTTTTGGAATTTTGATTAGTATGGTGTTGAGTCCGTTGATCAATTTGGGGAGAACTGATATCTTAACTATATTTAGCCTTCCTATCCATGAGCACGGAATGTCTTTCCACCTATTTAGATCTCATTTGATTTCTTTTAGCAATGTTATGCAGTTTTCCATGTACAAGTCCTTTACATCCCTAGTTGAGTTCCTCCCTAAATATTTGATTCTTTTAGTTGTTATTTTGAATGGAATCTTTTCCTTAACTGACTATTCAGCCAGGTCATTGCTTGTATATAGAAATGTTACTGATTTTTGCACATTAATTTTATATCCTGCCACCTTGCTGAATTTGTTTATTAGCTTAAGTAAATTTGCTGTAGATTTCTCAGGATCTTCCAAGTTTAGATTACTATCATATCATCTGCAAATAATGAGTCTTACTTCTTCCTTTCTAATTTGGATGTCTTTTATTTCTTTGTCCTGCCTGATTGGTCTAGCTAGAACTTCTAGCACAATGTTGAATAATAGTGGTGACAGTGGGCATCCTTGTCTTTTACCTGACCTTAGGGGGAAGTCTTTCAGTCTCTCTCCATTAAGTCCAATGCTGGCTATCAGTTTCATATATTTCCTTTATCATATTGAGGTAGTTACCTTTGATTCCTATCTTTTGGAGTGTTTTTATGAGAAAAAGATGCCGAGTTTTGTCAAATGCTTTTTCAGCATCAATTGAGATGATCATGTGATTTTTTCCCTTTTGATTTGTTAATGTGCTGTATTACATTAATTGATTTTCTTTTGTTGAAATATCCTTGCATTCCTGGTAAAACCCCACTTAGTCATGGTGTATAATTATTTTAATGTGTTGCTGGATTCTATTTGCTAATATTTATTGAGAATTTTTGTATCTATGTTCATTAGGGAGATTGGCCTGTCATTTTCCTTTCTTATAGCATCTTTACCCATCTTGATATTAAAATGATATTAGCTTCATAAAATACGTTAGGTAGAGTTCCTTTTTCCTCAATTTTTTTTGAAAAGTTTGAGCAGGATTGGTGTTAGTTCTTTTGGAATGTTGGATAAAATTCCCCTGTGAAGTCATCTGGCCCTGGACTTTTCTTTGTAGGAAGATTTTTGATGACTGATTGAATCTCTTTACTTGTGATTTGTATGCTGAGATCTTCTATTTCTTCCTGAGTCAGTGTAGCTTGTTTGTGTGTCTCCAGGAATTTGTCCATTTCATCTAAGTTGTCTAGTTTGTTGGTGTGTAGTTGTTCATAGTATCCTGTTATGATTTCTTTTATTTCCTCAGGACCTGTGGTAACGCACACTTTCTCATATCTGATGTGGTTTATTTGCATCCTCTCTCTTTTTCTCTTTCTCAGTCCTGCTAGTGGCCCATCAATTTTATTGATATTCTGAAAGAAACAACTTTTGGTTTTATTGATTCTTTTTATTGTTCTTTTATTCTCCCATTCATTTATCTCTGCTTTAATCATTGTTATTTCTCTTATCCTATTTGCTTTGTGGTTAGTTTGCTTGTTCTTTCTCAAGTTCCTCCAGGTTTGCTGTTAAGTCTCTGATTTTTGCTCTTTCTTATTTTTTAATATAGGCATTTAAGGCAATAAATTTCCCTCTCAACACAGCCTTTACCGCACCCCATAAGTTCTGATAATTTGTATTCTCGTTTTTATTTATCTCCAGATAGCTGCTGATTTCTCTAACAATTTCTTCTTTGACCCACTGGTTGTTTAAGAGTGTGTTATTTAATTTCCATGTATTTGTGAATGTTCTCATTCTTTGGTGGTTATTGAGATCCAGCTTTATCCCATTGTGATCAGAGAAAGTGCTTTGAATAATTTTAATATTCTTTAATTTATAAAGATGTGTTTTATGCCCCGGCATGTGATCTATCCTGGAGAATGTTCCATGAGTACTACAGAAGAATGTATAACCTTTGCTTTGGGGTGCAATGACCTATATATGTCTTTTAGGTCTAATTCATTCATCAAGTTATTTAACTTCTCTATTTCCTTGTTGATCCTCTGTCTGGTTATTCTATATATAGGGGAGAGTGGTATACTGAAGTCTCCTACTATTATTGTTCAAACATCTATTGCTCCCTTCAGTTTTGCCAATGTCTGTCTCAGGTACTTTGGAGCTCCTTGATTGGGAGCATAAACATTTATGATTGTTATATCTTCTTGTTGAATTGACCCCTTAATTAGTATTTAGTGTCCTTCTTTGTCTCTTATGATGTCTTTACATTTAAAGTCTATTTTGTCCAATACTCATATAGCTTACTCCTGCTTTCTTTTGGTTTCAAATTGCATGGAAGATCTTTTTCCATTCTTTCACTTTCAATCTGTTTGCATCCTTGTGTCTAAGTTGAGTCTCTTGTAAGCAGCATATAGCTGGATTACGTTTCTTAATTCATTCTGCCAATCTGTATCCTTTAATTGGTTAGTTTATTTCATTAGCATTTGACAAAATTATTACTGAAAAGGTGTTTCTTGATTCCACCATCTTATCTTCTTTATTTTATTTGTCAGATCTATATATTCTTCTTCCACTTTCTCTTTGTAGTCTTTACATTATCCTTAGGGATGCTCTTCAATTCTGTGCCTTCCTCTAGACCTCTCGCTCCTGTCTTTTTTTTTTTCAGCTGGTAGAACTCCTTTTAGTATTTTCTGTAAAGCTGGTTTCTTGTTGACAAATTCTTTCAGGACTTCTTTGTCTGTGAAACCTTTAATCTCTCCCTCATTTTAAAGGACAGTTTGGCTGGGTACAGAATTCTTGCCTGGAAGTCTTTCTTTTTCAGGTTCTTGAATATATCCTAACCACTGCCTTCTCGCCCCCAGTGTGCTAGTTGAGTAGTTTGAACTCAGTCTTATTTGATTTCCCTTGTATGAGCTAGATTGTTTTTCTCTTGCCACTTTCATGATTTTCTGCTTCTCTTCAACATTTAACAGACTGATTAGTATATGCCTTGGGGAAGGCCTATTTGGATTTTTTCTATTTGGAGTTCTTTGGGTTTCTTTGACTTGCATAATTTTGTCCTTTATAAGGGTTGGAAATTTCCCCCCATTATATCCTCAACTATTCTTTCTAGACCTTTACTCCTCTCTTCTCCTTTTGGTATACCAGTGATTCTTATATTTGTGCGCTTTGTTTTGTCTGTCATTTCCCTGAGTTCCCATTTAATTTTTCCATCTTTTTTTGCCATTTGCTGTTTTGAGTCTTCAAAATCAATTATCCTATCCTCTATATCACATATTCTTTGTTCTGTCTCTTCAAATCTGATGTTATGTGCCTCTAGTATGTTTTTTATTTGGTCAGTAGAGTCTTTAATCTCTGTGATTTCCACTATTTTTCTATTTATTTTTTCAAATTCCTCTTTGTGCTCTTCTACTGTGTTCTTGATCACCTTTATGTCATTTGGTATACCACTTATTTTATTAAGTAGAGTTGTATGAACATCTTTGAGTAGTTGTTCCAACGTCTATGTCTCCTCAGGTGTTTTAATATGGTCATTAGACAGGGCTATATCTGTCTGCATTGTGATATGCATACTAATCTGCTGTCTTCATTGCATGTAGATATCATGATTTATATTGGGAGTTGATTTCTTTCAGTAGTCTAAGACCTTGCATTTGTGGAATGGTCATACAGCAGGGAGTAGGGCATGGGTGGAGCGCTCAGTATGGTGATTTGTTTAACAGCAGGTATGGGTGCAGGTTGGGTATATTACGCTGGTGCTTGTGAACATGGGTGCCCAGCAGCCTTGAAGAATGTAGCTGTGCAGGTGCACCTGTGTGGGGGATGTGACCCTGGTGCGCACTGCTGTAAGGCACACGTGTAGAGCTGTGGTAGCAGGTTGGCGTTATGCCTTTGTGGATTGGGGGCAGATGTGACCCGGCTGTGCAGCTCAGCACTTTCTCAGAGCTGAGAAGTGAGGCTGAGGGCTGTGTGTTTGTGCGGTTCTAGGATTGCTGTAATGCCAGTTCCCAGAGCTGAATGACGTGACTGGGGCCCTTGCACATGCATGTGCCTGGGAGTGTCGTAAATGGATGCACTGAGCTCCAGGAGGGCATGGTGAGTCAGTGTGACACTATGGGGGGGTGGGGGTTGTGGGTAACCTATGTATGGAGGTGAGTGCCCACAACCTTTATGTGCTGGTAACAGCCTGCAAGAAACAGGGAAGGGGAGGTAGTGCTTGGGAGAGGTGTAGGAGAGGTGGGTTGGGATCTTGGGGTGGGGGTATGGGGCAGATATGTGCACTGGGGGCTGGTGGGGTGGGTGCCTGGAGCACAGGGGATGGGAGCGGTTGAGGGGGTTCAGGTGTGTGGGGTGTGGGGTGAATCGCTGGTCATGGGGCTGCGCCTGTGAGGGTAGCACGCCCATGGAACGATGGCGGCTTACTTCCTAGTCCTGTGTATCTATCTGTGCACTCCCGTGGGCTCTGCCACCCTGAGCCTCCATGCAAGGCTCCAGCTTTCTGCTATCAGTTCCATAGCCTCTGTAACTAGGGTTGCTGCATGTGGTGCAGAAGGCTCTCCCAGGTCAGCCACACTCCCAAATTGCTGCCTCAGTTGCCCTCCTGTCACTTCTCTAACTTTTCCGTGGAGCAGGCCTAAACTCAGGCCATTTTTTCCAGATACAGAATTCTTACTGCCAGTTTTTTGCTTTCTGCCCTTTAAATATGTCTTCCCACTACCATCTTGCTTCCATAATTTCCAGTGAGAAATTGACACTGAATCCTGTTCAGGCTCCCTTGTTACTTTTCTCTTGTGGCTTTCAAAATTCTCTCCTTATCTTAGGTATTTGACAGTTTTATAGTAGCATGATGTAGTGTGAGTCTCTGTGTTTGTCTTGTTTGGAGTTTGCTGAGCATCTTGGTATATATATTCACATCTTTTGTTTAATTTGGGAAGTTTATAGCCATAATTTCTTTGAACATTCAGTCTTCCTCTTTTTCTTTTTCTTCTCTTTCTGGTACTCCCAGAAAGTGTATATTGGTAATCTTGATGATGTCTCACATGTCTTTCCAGGCTCTGTTCACTTTTCCCCATTATTTCCTCTCTGCTCCTCTGGGTGGATAATTTCAATTGTCCTACCTTTTTCACTGATTCTTTTCTTCTGCCAACTCCAATCTGATGTTGAATCCTTTAGGGAATTTTAAATTTCTGTTACTGTAATCTTCAGCTCTGTTTTGTTCCTTTTTATGATTTCTATCTCTGTTGATAGTCTCTTTGCGTTCATCTATCATTTTAATGATTTTCTTAGTAATTTGTCCATGTTTTCCTTGAACTCTTTGAGCATATTTAGGACCCTTTTTTTTTTTTTAAGTCTTTGTCTAGAATGTCCAAGGTAGAGATAATTGATATTTAGGTTATGTGATTTCTATATTGAATTCCAGATGTGCTTTTGCTTACATTAGCAGTGAGACAGATCTCATATGTCATGTACTAATCTGTCCTTATTATTGTCTGAATAACATTGTGTGTGTGGTATTTTCTTCAAATATGTCTTTGGTTTATGAGGCTCAGAATTTGCTTTTGTATAATGCAATTATATTGAGATATAGTCACACAGCATAGAAACCATCTGATATATGCAAGCACAAGTTCATAGTATCATCACATACAGCCCCATGATCAAATTTAGAACATTTTCATACTCCAGAAAAGAAATAAAAAGAAAAAAGAAAACCCTTATCCTCCCATAATCAGGATATTTGAAAAAAATTTGAATGTAGTTTTATTGAGATATTTTCTCACACCGTGTAATCAAACTGAAGTATAGTCCGTGGTTCATAATATCATCACATAGTTGTGCATTTATTACTATGATCATTTTTAGAACATTTCCCTTATTCCAGAAAAAGAAATAGATAAAAGAAGAACCCCATATATCCTATCCTTTTACCCTTCCCTCTTGACCACTAGTATTGCAATCTATACAGTTTTAAGACTTACAATAGAGGAGGTTAACTAAGGCAGTGTGGTATTGACAGAGAGTTACACACACACACACACACACACACATACATCTGTGGAACAAAACATCCAGAAGTAGATCCATCGAACATGGGCAACTGACTTTTTTTTTTTTTTTGCATTGTAGCTATATAATCATTATCTAAGATCAAGGCTACTGGATGACAGTTCAACAACTTCAGTTATTCTAAAACACTAGACTTTAAATAGAGTTATCAATATAATGAGTCAGCAGTCACAGTCATTTGTTAAATCCCAATTTCTCAGTTACACTTCCTTCTTCTCATTTGATCTTTCTCTCAATCTTTAGGGATATCTAGGCACTGGCCATTTTAACTTCTTCATGCTGGAAAGGGTTGTTAACCTTCTGGGATAGAGGAAAGAACCTGGTTGTTATTCTGGGGTACAGGAATGAACTTAGTTGTTATTCTCGGAGAGACTGGTACCTCTGGGTTTCAGGACTTACCTGTTGTAGGAGCAATATGGAACCTTAAGTTTCTGAAAGAAAAAAAAAAAAGAACAAAACTTATTAAGATAAACTTTTATAGAGACTTAGATAGAGGCCAGGGCACTCCCTAGGGTTTTCAGGAATACTGTTGGTTGGGATATGGCGTTTTGTGGTAGTTTGAAATATCTGGCTAAAGCTTGTATAAGAGTAACCTCCAGAATGATCTCTTGACTATTTGAAATCTCTTAGCTGCTGGAATTTTATTCTGTTCCATTTCTTTTCCCCCTTTTGGTCATTCTAAATACCATGATGCCAGAGTCAGGTTCATCCTTGGAAGTTATGTTTCATGTTGCCAGGGAGACTGTTACCTCTGGGAGAAATGTCCCACATGGGGAGGGGGGAGGGAGAGAGAGACACACACATCTGAGCAACCAAAGAGGCTTTCTGGGGGTGATTCCTAGGCGTAATTACATGCAGGCCTAGCTTTGCCATTGCAGGAATAAGTATCATAGGGGGAATCCTCAAGATCGAGGGTTTGGAGGTGGTACAGGGGCAGCCAAGATCATGGCTTAGTGAGGAGTGGGATTTAGTTCATCCTCCAGAGCAGCTGGTACAGAACAACTTCTGGGGACATGTCAGTGACTGGACACAGAGTGTACACCAGTCTGGACAAGCTAGATCAGCTGCAAGCCCACCCAGAACTGTGAGCTCCCTAAGCGATGGCAGCCAGTGACCCTCCCTCACCGACTGGTTCCCAGAGGGGAAAGAAAAGAGACCTTACTAGCAGTAGGGGCTCAACACAACCAAGCTCCAGTTGTGGAATTAATTAACAAATTCTGACTATTAAAAATAGACCCACAGCTCATCTGAACCTCCAAGTAAAAGCTGAGGTTGCTGGGTTTTGCCCAAGCACAGATGGGGCAGGACTGATGGGGTAAAGAAAAAAAACCAGAGGTTTTTTTGGATTGAGCAGCATAAAATACTTGAAAGGGTCTGGGCCCTGAAGGAAAGGAGGGAGCACATAGGACCTGGAGATACATAGAGCAACATACCAACTTAAGCTCTTTATTGGCAAACCCAAGGAACGGGAGTCCTGCTCTGAAAAGGAATTTTTTTTTTCTTTTCTTTTTTGTGGCTATGTTTCTATGGCTTGACTGCTCTTTGGATACAGTGCAGGGCTTCTTAGGCTCCAACTGCCCTAGGCATGGGCAGAATTAAGCTTGTTTGAGAGTTTGTTTGGAGGCTGTGCCTTCCCCAGGAGAATCCCTCCCTCAAGTTATTCAGACCCCAGGGTCTGGAAAACTGAAGCAATTAAAGCCAATCTACAGCCTTTCCTCTGTCTCAACTGTGTCCCCAATAGGAAAGTCTGCTGAAGTTGAAGGTACCACATCACCTTATGCTGGTGGTACTTGCAGGCAGACAAAAACCACATACTGGGCAGGATAGGAAAAACACAGAGTCCAGAAGCTTCATAGGAAAGTCTTTCAACCTGCTGGGTCTCAACCCCAGGGAATACCAATGCAGGTGACTCTTTCCTCCTGAGAGGAGGTCAGTTTGGTCTGAGAAAATCTGATTGGGGTCTATAATACCTAAGTAGACCCTCCTAAAGGGGAAAAAAAAAGGCACCAGGCACCATACAGGCAGGGCAAGAAACAAGAAAGCAAGAACTGAAAAATTCTGATCTGTTAAACCGAACCTAAGCTAGAATAAAGTGAACTGAATGTCAAAGAACAGATAGACAACAAAGTCATCCAGCAAAAAAATCCTAGATAAAAAAAAGTGAGAGCCATCTCTAGAATAAACTAATTAAGGAAATTAAATGCCTAGACACCAGCCAAAAATAACAAATCATACAAGGAAATTTGCAGATATGGCCCACTGAAAGGAACAAAACTATATTTCAAATGAGATACAGGAGTCTAAACAATTAATTCAGAGTGTTCAAACAGACATGGAAATCCTCATCAAAAATCAAATCAGTGAATTGAGGGAGGATATAAGGAAGACAAGGAATGAACAAAAAGAAGAAATTGAAAGTCAGAAAAAAAATCACAGAAGTTATGGCAATGAAAGGCACAGTAGAATAGATGAAAAAATGAATAGAAACCTACACTGTTAGATTTTAAAAGGGAGAAGATAGGATTAGTGAACTGGAGAACGTGACATCTGAAATCCAACAAACAAAAGAGAATATAGGGAAAAGAATGGAAAAATATGAGCAGAGACTCAGGGAATTGAATGATAACAGGAAGTGCACAAGTATACATGTAGTGGGTGTCCCAGAAGGAAAAGAGAAGGCAAAAGGAGGCAAAAAAACTAATGGAGGAAATTATCACTGAAAATTTCACAACTCTTATGAAAGACTTAAAATTATAGATCCAAAAAGTGCAGCGTACCCCAAACAAAATAGATACAAATAGACGTACTCCAAGGTGCTTACTAATCAGAATGTCAGATGTCAAAGAGAAAGAGAGAATCTTGAAAGCAGCAAGAGAAAAGCAATCCATCACTACAAGGAAAGCCCAATAAGACTATGTGTTGATATCTCAGCAGAAACCATGGAGATGAGAAGACAATGGGATGATATATTAAAGTTACTAAAAGAGAAAAACTGCCAAGCAAGAATTCTATATCCAGCAAAAGTGTCCTTCAAAAATGAGGGGAAATTAAAACATTTTCAGCCAAAAAATCACTGAGAATTTGTGACCAAGAGACCAGCTCTGCAGGAAATACTAAAGGGAGCACTAGAGACAGATAAGAAAAGACAGGAGAGAGAGGTGTGGAGAAGAGTGTAGAAATGAAGACTATCAGTAAAGGTAAAAAGAAGAGAAATTAGATATGACGTATAAAATCCAAAAGGCAAAATGGTGGAAGAAAGTACTGCCCTTACAGTAATAACACTAAATGTTAATAGATTAAACTCCCAATCAAAAGACGTGGACTGGCAGAATGGATTAAAAAATAGGACCCATCTATATGCTGTCTATAGGAGATACATCTTAAACTTAAACATAGGTTGAAAGTGAAAGGTTGGGAAAAGATATTTCATGCAAACAACAATCAGGAAAGAGCAAGAGTAGCTATACTAATATCCAACAAATTAGACTTCAAATATAAAATAACTAAAAGAGACAACAAAGGACACTATGTATTAATAAAAGGAACAATTCAATAAAAAGCCCTAACAGTCATAAATATTTATGCACTGAGCCAGAATGCTCCAAAATACATGAGGAAAACATTGAAAACACTGAAAAGAGAAATAGACAATTCTACCATAATAGGTGGAGACTTCAATTCCCCACTCTCATTAATAGACAGAACATCTAGACAGAGGATCAATAAAAAAACAGAGCATTTGAATAATACAATAAATGAGCTAGACTTAACAGACATTTATAGAACATTACACCCTACAACAGCAGGATACACCTTTTTTTCAAGTGCTCATGGATCATTCTCAAGGATAGACCATATGCTAGGTCACAAAGCAAGTCTCAATGAATTGAAAAAGATTGAAATAATACAGAACACTTCCTCGGATCATAAAGGAATGAAATTGGAAATCAATAATAGGCAGAGGGCCAGAAAATTCACAAATATATGGTGGCTCAACAATACACTCTTAAACAACTAGTGGACCAAGGAAGAAATTACAGGAGAAATCAGTAAATATCTTGAGGCAAATGAAAATGAAAACCTAACATATCAAAATTTATGGGATGCAGCAAAGGCAGTGCTAAGAGGGAAATTTATTGCCCTAAATGCCCTTATCAAATATGAAGAAAGAGCAAAAATCCACTTGGAAGTGGATTTGTCTACTTGGAAGAACTAGAGAAAGAACAGCAAATTATCCCCAAAACAGGCAAAAGAAAAGAAATAACAAAGATTAGAGCAGAAAGAAATGAAATTGAGAATATGAAAACAATTGAGAAAATCAGTGAAACCAGAAGTTGGTTCTATGAGAAAATCAATAAGATTGATGAACCCTTAGCTAGGTTGACGAAAAGAAGAAGAGAGAGGATGCAAATAAATAAAATCAGGAATGGAACCACTGACCCCACAGAAATAAATAAGGTAATGAGAGGATACTGTGAACAACTTTATGCTAATAAACTTGACAATGTAGATGAAATGGACAACTTCCTAGATAGGCATGAACAAACAACATTGACTTGAGAAGAAATAGACAACCTCAACAAACCAATCACAAGTAAAGAAATTGAATTAGTCATTAAGAAGCTCCCAAAAAAGAAAAGCCCAGGACCAGATGCCTTCACATGTGAATTCTACCATACATTCAAGAAAGAATTAATACCAATCCTGTGCAAACTCTTGAAAAAAATTGGAGAGGAGGGAAGGCTACCTCACTCGTTCTATGCAGTCAACATCATCCTCATACCAAAGTCAGACAAAGATACTGCAAGAGAAGAAAAATACAGGTCAATCTCTCTGATGAATACAGATGCAAAAATCCTCAAAAAATTCATGCAAATCGAATCCAGCAACACATTAAAAGAATCATACACCATGACCAAGTAGGATTCATCCCAGGTATGCAAGGATGGTTCAATATAAGAAAATCAATTAATATAATACACCATATCAACAAATCAAAGCAGAAAACCACATGATTATCTTGATCAATGCAGAAAAAGCATTTAACAAAATTCAACATTCTTTCTTGTTCAAAACATTCAAAGGATAGGAATAGAAGAGAACTTCCTCAACATGATAAAGGGAATATACGAAAAACCCACAGCTGACATCATCCTCCACGGGGAAAAACTGAAAACTTTACCTCTATGATAGGAACAAGACAAGGATATCCACTGTCACCATTGTTATTCAGCATTGTGCTGGAAGTTCTAGTCAGACAAGAAAAAGAAATACAATGCATCAAATTTAGAAAGGAAGAAGTAAAGCTCTCACTGTTTGCAGATGGTATGGTACTATATGTTGAAAACCCTGAAAAATCCACGGCATAACTACTAGAGCTAATAAATCAGTACAACAAATTGGTAGGTTACAAGGTCAGTACTCAAAAATCTGTGGTGTTTCTATACACTAGTAATGAGCAATCAGAGGGGGAAATAAAAAAAAAAATCCATTTACAATTGCAACCAAAAGAATAAGTGTTTAGGAATAAATTTAAGTAAGGATACAAAAGACCTATACAAAGGAAAATACAGGAAATCGCTAAAAGAAATCACAGAAGACCTAAATAAATGGAAGGGCATACCGTGTTCATGGATTAGAAGACTAAATATAGTTAAGATGTCAATTCTACCTAAATTGATTTACAGATTCAATGCAATAGCAATTAAAATCCCAAAAGCTTACTTTTCAGAAATAAAAAAAACAATAACCAAATTTATCTAGAAGGGCATGGTTCCCCGAATAGCTAAAAATATCCTGGGAAAGGAAAATGAAGTCTGAGGTCTCATATTACCTGATTTTAAGGTGCATTATGAAGCTACAGTGTTCAAAACAGCATGGTATTGGCATAAAGATAGCTATACTGACCAACAGAATTGAATAGATTGTTCAGATTTAGACCCTCTCATCTATGGACAATTGATCTTTGATAAGGCAGTCAAGCCAACTCACCTGGGACAGAGCAGTCTCTTCAAGAAATGGTGCCTGGAGAACTGGATATCCATACGCAAAAGAATGAAAGAGGATCCATATCTTACAACCTATGCAAAAATTAACTCAAAGTGGGTCAGAGACCTAAACATTAGATCTAAGACCATAAAACTTTTTGAAGAAAATATAGGGAAAAATCTTAGAAATCTTATAATAGGAGGCAGTTTCCTAGATCTTACACCCAAAGCATGAGCATTGAAGAAACAAATAAATAAATGGGAACTCTTCAAAATTAAACACTTTTGTGCATCAAAGAACCTTGTCAAGAAAGTAAAAAGGACAGGCTACACAATGGGAGAAAATATTTGGAAATGATAAATCAAATAAAGGTCTAGTATCCAGAATATATGAAGAGATTGTTCAACTCAACAACCACGAAAGACATCTCACCCAATTACAAAATGGGCAAAGACATGAATAGACACTTCTCAGAAGAGGAAGTATACATGACCAAAAGGCACGTGAAAAGTTGATCAACTTCCTTGGCTATTAGGGAAATGCAAATCAAAACCACAATGAGATATCATCTCACACCCAGCAGAATGGCCATTATCAATAAAACAGAAAATGACAAGTGCTAGAGAGGATGTGGAGAAAGAGGCATACTTATCCACTGTTGGTAGGAATGTCAAATGGTACAATCACTATGGAAGGCAATTTGGTGGTTCCTCAGGAAGCTAAGGATCATATGAATTGTCATATGATCCAGCAATACCATTGCCGAGTGTCTACTCAGAGGACATGAGGGCAAGGACACAAATGAACATTTGCGCACCAATGTTAATGGCAGCATTACTTACAATTGCCAAGAGATGGAAACATCCCAAATATCCAACAACAGATGGGTGGCTAAACAAGCTGTGGTCTATACATATGATGGAATATTATGCAGCTGTAGGCAAGAATAAAGTTATTAAGTATGTAATGACATGAATGGACCTGAGGACATTACGCTGAGTGAGATTAGCCAGAAATGAAAGGACAAATATTGTATAGTCTCACTGATATGAATTAACATTAGCGAATGAACCTGGAGAATTTCAGCTAAGAACAGAGACCATCTGATAGGGTAGATATTGGGTAATTGGAGCTGAAGGAGTGCAGATTGTGGAACAGAACTGATTGTAAAAATTCAGAAATGGATAGCACAATACTATCTAATTATAATACAATAATGTTAGTACACTGAATGAAGCTGAATGTGTGAATGATAGAGGGAGGAGGACTGGGGGCACAAATGAAATCAGAAGGAGAGATAGATGATAAAGATTGAGATGGTATCTAGGAATGCCTAGAATATACAATGACAATGACTAAATGTACAAGTTAAAAAATGTTTTTGTATGAGGGAAAACAAAGGAATGTTAATATTGCAGGGTGTTGAAAATAGATGGTAATTGATATTTTAAAACTTTAACTTATGTGTAAGACTAAAGCAAAAAATGTTTATTTGGTACAAAATTTATAATTTTTCTAGTGTATTTCCTAATATAACTTATGTAGTCAGTTTAGTTGAACACCTTAAGTACATGGAACCTTGAACAGGGCATGAGAATTTGTAGGTTTGTCCAGAGTCGTGCCTCAGTAAATCTCAGAGTGATTTGAACAGTGAATAAAAAAGTATTTGCAAAGTCCCCTTGGGGGAATGGCAAGAAAGGGGGAAAATTCACTTTCCCTATGGGAGAATTCCTGATATTCTCACATGCAGTGGGGACAACCAAAGCAATAGGCTGAGCCCTGAATCTTGGGGTTTGTTCATATGAAACTTGTCCCTGCAAAGGATAGGCTATAAGCCTACTTAAAATTAGGCCTGTGAGAGGTGAGAACCTCTTTTGCTACTCAGATGTGGCCTCTCTCTCCAGCCTCTCTACATGGCATATGACTCCCAGAGGTGTAAACCCTCCTGGTAACGTGGGAGAAATCCTAGAATGAGCTGGGACTCAGCATCAAGGAAATGAGAAAACCTTCTAGACCAAAAGGAGGAAGAGAGCAATGAGACAAAATAAAGTGTCAATGGCTGAGAGATTTCAAACAGAGTAGAGATGTTATCCTGGAGCTTATTCTCACACATTATATAGATATCACCTTTTCAGTTAGGTGTTTTGGAGAGACTTGAGGAAAGTGCCTGAAAATGTAGAGCTGTGTTTCAGTAACCATGTCTTGAAGATGATTGTGTAATGATATAACTTTCACAGTGTGACTGTGTGACTGTGAAAACCTATTGTCTGATGCTCCTTTTATCTACAATATGGACAGATGAGTAAAACATATGGATTAAAAATAAATAAATAATAGGGGGAACAAATGTTAAAATAAATTTAGTAGATTGAAATGTTAGTGATCAATGAAAGGAAGTGATAAGGGATATAGAAAAACATAGGAGAAAGAGTAAAACATATGGATTAAAAATAAATAAATAATAGGGGGAACAAATGTTAAAATAAATTTAGTAGATTGAAATGTTAGTGATCAATGAAAGGAAGTGATAAGGGATATAGAAAAACATAGGAGAAACAGAGGGTAAAATGTATTGGATAGATGGAAATATTAGCAGTCAATGAGAGGGAGTGGTAATGGGTATGGTATGTATGAGTTTTTTCCTTTTTTCCTTTTATTTCTTTTTCTGAATTGATGCAGATGTTTTAAGAAATGATCATTGTGATGAATACACAACTATGTGATGATATTGTGAGTTATTGGTTATATACCAAGAATGGAATGATCGTATGGTAAGAATGTTTGTGTTTGCATGTTGCTTTGTTTAAAAAAAAGATTAAAAAAATAAAGAAAGATTGAGGGTTTGGCTTATCAAATTAGGAGTGCCCAATGCCTGAGAGAATATCAGGAATCCTCAGGTGGGGTGGTTTAATAGTTCCACGTTTTTCCCCAGTTCCTCCAGATTACTTTGCAAATATATTTTTATTTTCTACCCAAATTACTCTAGAATGTATCTGGGTATTACATTAAACTATACAGATTAGTAAGATTTAATTCCCTATTCTAGGCTCTATGTAATTGGGTTGGTTAAATTAGATAGCATGTTATAGAAAATTTAAATTTTAGACCAAATAGACATCTTTTCCTTTGGTCTCCCACAGAAGTTGAAGCATTAAAATACAGACAATATCATCTTTTACTCTATGTTAGCTTAGTCCCAACCAGGTCCATTACATTGGTATCTCTAATTGGAGTCTGATCTCTTTTTCAGCTCCTTTAACAATTGCTGTATGGAATAATGTTGACTTTCAGAGCTATAGAACTCTAATTCCGAGCCTCAGGTGTCCCACAGATACGTAATATTCCTGGAAACTACCAGGTTATATACACAGAGCACAACATCTCAGAATTTAGAAATAACAGTTAAACTCAGGAATAGATTGTGACCGCTGTAAGAGCTTACAATTTAGGAACCTTTATGGTAAGCCTTATTTGAACATTCTGTACTTCTTATAATCAGTTGCCCGATATGTTTTTATTTAGCACTATTCTTTATTGATGTGAATGTTGCTGGGTTGCGGTTCATAGGCTGTGTTTTGACCAACTAATTGAAGGAAGCTTTGGTGAGGAAAGGATCAGCAGAGAACCTGATGAATTGTCTTCAGGTCTAAAAAATTCTACCTTTTTATGGGACTTCATGTTTTTCTATTACTATAGTCATTTCTTTACACCATTGCTATAGACTTGTATAGCAGCTTGGGAAAACCATTATTACCACTTGTTTTTCTTATAACAGAAATTGTATCACTGATATATTAATATATTGAAGATAGGAATGAAAACTAGGACAGGCATATGGAGATGGCAAGTTTTCATTTGTAATTTTCCAATATTTGAGAATTGACTTTGGGCCTCTGTGTCTTCTTCTGTGAAGTGAAAGAAAAATCATAGCTCATCCTTATGGACTCTTTCAAGCATACACATTCAGTTATTCCTTCCTTCCTCACTCCCTCCCTCCTTTCCTTTCTCACAGTTCCTTTATGTTTTGATTTCTCTTACATTTGAAGTCTTGTAAATATAACAGTTGCCATATTGGAACCATGGACTATGTTAAGCACTTAATTTTATTTTCTCTTAAGCCTCTTTGCTAGTGTAATTGTTTTAAATTTGGAGGCTTTAAGTAAAATATTTTGACAGTCCTCTTAAACTTTTACATTTATTATGAACTTAACATCTTTTTTTATTAATTAAAGAAAAAAAAGAAATTAACACAACATTTAGAAATCATTCCATTCTACATATGCAATCAGTAATTCTTAACATCATCACATAGATGCATGATCATCATTTCTTAGTACATTTGCATCGATTTAGGAAAAGAACTAGCAAAACAACAGAAAAAGATATAGAATGTTAATATAGAGAAAAAAATAAAAAAAAATAATAATAGTAAAAAAAGAAAAGGAAAAAGAAAAAAAAGACAAACAAACAAACAGACAGACAAAAAAAAAACCACCTATAGCTCAGATGCAGCTTCATTCAGTGTTTTAACATGATTACTTTACAATTAGGTATTATTGTGCTGTCCATTTTTGAGTTTTTGTATCTAGTCCTGTTGCACAGTCTGTATCCCTTCAGCTCCAATTACCCATTATCTTACCCTGTTTCTAACTCCTGCTGGACTCTGTTACTAATGACATATTCCAAGTTTATTCTCGAATGTCGGTTCACATCAGTGGGACCATACAGTATTTGTCCTTTAGTTTTTGGCTAGACTCACTCAGCATAATGTTCTGTAGGTCCATCCATGTTATTACATGCTTCATAAGTTTATTCTGTCTTAAAGCTGCATAATATTCCATCATATGTATATACCACAGTTTGTTTAGCCACTCGTCTGTTGATGGACATTTTGGCTGTTTCTGTCTCTTTGCAATTGTAAATAACGCTGCTATAAACATTGGTGTGCAAATGTCCGTTTGTGTCTTTGCCCTTAAGTCCTTTGAGTAGATACCTAGCAATGGTATTGCTGGGTCATATGGCAATTCTATATTCAGTTTTTTGAGGAACCGCCAAACTGCCTTCCACAGTGGTTGTACCATTTGACATTCCCACCAACAGTGGATAAGTGTGCCTCTTTCTCCGCATCCTCTCCAGCATTTGTCATTTTCTGTTTTGTTGATAATGGCCATTCTGGTGGGTGTGAGATGATATCTCATTGCGGTTTTGATTTGCATTTCTCTAATGGCCAGGGACATTGAGCATCTCTTCATGTGCCTTTTGGCCATTTGTATTTCCTCTTCTGAGAGGTGTCTGTTCAAGTCTTTTTCCCATTTTGTAATTGGGTTGGCTGTCTTTTTGTTGTTGAGTTGGACAATCTCTTTATAAATTCTGGATACTAGACCTTTATCTGATATGTCATTTCCAAATATTGTCTCCCATTGTGTAGGCTGTCATGAACTTAACATCTTCAACAGAAAGAGTGACCTTCCACTTTATGTTCTTGGCTGCAAAGCAGGAATTGCATTGATAATAATTATACTCTTGGAATTAGTGTCAGGGTTCCATTGAAGAATGGTAATTATGAGATAGAGTTTGGACTCTGGACCACTGAAACTAATTTTACTGAAGAAGAAAACAGTAAAATTCATGAAAATTCCCCAGGAAAATAGAATACATGGTTTATTTTTCCTACTGAAGTGTTTTATGACTTAAAAGGAGATTGAAAAAAAAATAAAGGACATTGAACGTCATATATAAATTGTAATATGTCTAACTCATCTAGGAACGTTGAATAAAAATGGGTACTAATAAGTTGATGCAGACATTCTTTTTGAATATGCCCATTAAAATATACTTTTAAAAGATTACTAGTAGATTTAAGTGATTTTCTTATTTCCTTAGAGTCAGGCATTTTAAATTGCGTCTGGTATTACAAGGACCTTTTGTTTTCTAAAATTTGCATGTGGCAGAATTAGATAAAGAACATGTTTAATATGCCTTTCTCTTCATCTGTTTTTTGTCCAGGTGAAAGAGATACCTTAGAAAATGAGATGAAAATATTTTTGATTTATGATTTGTTTCTATTAGTTTCCCATATAATACTGCTTTGATATCAATTTGTAAATTTTTATTCCAAAAAAAGATTTCAGAATCTACTAAAATTAGAATTGGAACAAATGTTCTATTTCAGTTTCTCTAAAAATCAAAATGAGGATACTCATGAATGGCCTGTTGACCAGTAACTTAGCAAATAACATTAAAAAAATAAGATATTTAATATATTTTGTATATTATATCCATACATAAACATTGGAAAGAAACTGAGAATTCTTCTAGTCCAGTGATTGTCAAATGGAGGTGGTTTTGCCCCTCAGAGACTATTTGGCAGTATTTAAAGACAGTTTTGATTGTCGTAACTGAAGGTGGTTTGCTCCAGGCATCAAATATGCTAAATACCCTACAATGCACAGGATAGCCCCCCTCAACAAATAATTTCTGGTGCAAATGTCAGTTGTTCTGAGGTTGAAAAATCCTAATCTAGTCTATCTTCATATAATTTAGAAACTGAAGTTCTGAGAGGTTAGGTGATGCCAAATTTTTGCCAATTAGCAAGTAGGTGGGCCAAGAATGGAACTAAAGTTTCCTAAAACTCATTTCTGGGCTTTTGTCCTACATCAGTTTTCCTTATTTAGAAATAAGCAATTTAGCAAAAACGTAAGAAACACAAGGAATATTTTATTACCTGTGTTAATAAAGCAAACTCAAGCGTTTTGATATTAATGGAGTAGGAATGTAGCTATCAGAAACACATATTAAAAAGTTTTTAAAAATTCTCTTTTTGTGAATTTCTTGTGAATGAGATTTTCTATTAATGCATTAAATTGTTCTGGGGTGGCAGCTAATGCTTTAACTAATTTTTTCCCCCTTAGTTGATTATACAATAAATGTTTGAGCTGCCAACAGATGTTCTCTTTGACATTTTAAGCATCAGAGTGTAATGTCCTTGTGCTAGTTTTTCTCAAGCTTATTTGACAATGACATTCTTTTAAAATTATAAAATGTGAACATCAGCAGGGGCTTAGGGGATAAGTTTAGGGTAAAGTAGACCAGAAAAATATTGGCTTATAGGTAATTAATATCAGAAGTATGAGATTGATTCATACATATTTTTATATTTTACAATTAGGAATTTAAAAATAAGATTTATATTTATTAATAACAATATATATTAAGGGAGAGTAAAAAATCTTTATTTTATATATTACTTTGTCAAGTATGAGATGTATCACATGTCCACTTAATATTAGGGCTGATGTTGCTAAGTTAGCATCCCAAACCTGGTGCTGAATTTTATGAAGTTCCTCTTCCAGGCTGGTATCTTAGGCAGAGGGAAGAACATAAAGCTTTTTTTTCTTCTTTCCCTCAGTATTTAGTATTTCTTGAATTAGGACATACTGCACAGTTTTAATTGTTTTATTTGGTCACCCTACCTTCTTATTTTTACAATTGAAGTAAATGATTTTTAGTTTTTATGTATTCAGAATTCCCACTGTTTGACTCAAATATAATTTTTGAATATAGTTTTTCTTTTTGTTTTAAGGTTTCCATTTTTTTTATTAGAGAAGATATGCATTTATGGAACAATCATACATAAAATACAGGTATCCACATACCATCTTATTAACTCCTTGCACTGGTGTGGAACACTTGCTACAATTGATGAGAACACATTTTTATAATGTACTATTAACTACTGGCCATGCTTTCACTTAGGGTTCACTCGTTGTGTAGTGTAGTTCCATTGATTTTTTTCTTAATTTTTATTCTGTTACCATATTGACAACCTAACATTTGCCCTTTCAGTCACAATCAGATTTATATTTCAGTATTGTTAATTACATTCACAATGTTATGATACCATCTCACCGTCCATTAAAAAACATTTCCATCAATCTGAGTAGGAACCCTGTACATTTTAAGCCTCAACTTTCCATGCCCTATCCACATTCTGTCCCCTGGCAATCTGTATCCTAGATCCTGACTCTGTGGGTTTGATTATTTAAATTATTTCAAACCAGTGAGATCATACAATATTTGTTCTTTTGTGTCTGGCTTATTTCATTTAACATGATTTCCTTAAGGATCATACATGATGTTCTTTCTTATGGCTGAATACTAGTCCATTGTATGTATATGCCACATTTTGTTTATCCATTTATTGGTTGATGGCCATTGGGTTCTTTCCATCTTCTGGCAATTGTGAGTAAATGATGCTGTGAACATTAGTATGCAAATATCTGTTTGAGAACCTGATTTCAGTTCTTTTGTGCATTACACTATGGCAGGATTGCTGGGTCATATGGTGGTTCTATACTTAGCCTTCTGAAGACCTATCAAACTATCTTCCGTAGTGGCTACACCATTTTACATTGCCACCAGCAATGAATGGGTGTTCCTGTTTCTCTGCATTCTCTCCAACACAAGAGAAAATAATAATTTTCTGTTATTATTATTTTCTAAGGCAGCCATTCTAATGGGTTTGAAATAGTATCTGTTTTTTTTAATGCAGCATTATCGATATATTCATACACCATACAAACCATCCGACGTGTACAATCACTGGCTCACAGTTCATCCATTGGTTGTGCTTACAACCCCATGATCAATTTTAGAACATTTTCATTACCCAGAAAAGAAATAAAAATAAAAGAGGGGACTCAAATCCTCCTGTTTGTTTGCTGCCAGAATGCAATATACTAGAACTGGAATGGATTTTAAAAAGGGAAATGTAATAAGTTGCGAATTTACAGTTCTTAGTCTATAAAATTGTCCAAACTAAGGCACTAGCAAGAGGTTACTTTCACTCAAGAAGGGTCAGTGGGTCAGGAACACCTCTGTCAACTGGGTAGTTACCTGGCTGGCATCTGTTGGTCCCTTGCTCCTGTACTCTATTGTCTTTAGCCTCTGTTCCTGTGGGGTTTCCTCACTTTGTTTCCTCAGTGCTGGCTTCAACTCTTGGCTTCCTTTGGTTCTCTCCAGGTTTTGGCTTGCTTGACATCTCATGGTGATGTCTGCTGGGCTCCAAGCATCTCCAAATGTCTGTGTCTCTGTTCTCTGAAGTAACTGTTCTCCAAATATCTACATCTGCTCTCTCTGTTGGCTCCAAGTCTTCTGTTGTTTTGTCATTTCTGACTCTCTCCAAAATGTTTCCTCTTTTAAAGACTTTTAGTAAACTAATCAAGATCCACCTGGAATGGGTGGAGTCACATCTCCATCTATAAAGGTCATACTCACAATTGGGTGTGTCATGTCTTTGTGGAGATAATCTAATCTAAAGTTTCTAAGCTACAATATTAAATCAGGATTAAAAGAAATGGCTGCTCCTACAAGATTGGATTAGGATTAAAACATGGCTTTTCTGAGGTACATAGTACTTTCAAACCAGCACATTTCACCCTCTGGACCCCCCAAAGAACATGTATTTTCCATATACAAAATATATTCACTCCATTACAATATCACAAGAGCCTTAAACCATTTCAGTAACAATACAAATACAAAGTTACAACCAATACAAAATCTCACCAAAGTCTCTTTCAGACATGGTCTGTTCTAAGGCAAAAATTTTCTTCTGGGTCACGGACCTGTAAAACTCAGAATAAGTTATCTGCAGCCATTATACAGAAGAGGGACAATCATAGTATACATAGTCCCATTTCCATAAGGAGAAATTGAAAGGAGCACAGGGGTCATCAGACCCATATAGTTCCTAAAACCTGTAGGACAAATTCCATTAGATTTCAGTCTGAAAGTCGTTTTTCCTTGTGGCTTTAGGAAATGGCAGCCCCATCCTTCCCAAGGCGTATGCAGTGGCTTTGCTCTCTTCGTATTTAAGTGTGGAATTTGCAACATTGGAAGATATTGGGAGAGCACCTTTTCCTTGGCTCCACCCTCTTCAAACATCAGTGCTGCATCTGGGCTCCCTACCATCTCTAGGACACATGTTCAACCTGTCCAGAACAATGGGGTGGCAGCCAGGCTCTCCTCAATCCCCAAGGAATATGCTCCACCCTCTCCAAGGCCTGGGGCACAACTCTTCTGGAATATCAAAGTGGAAGGCCCACCCTCTGGTCTGGGGCACACTCTCACCCTGTCCATGTGTATGGGTTGGTCTGCTCTCTTGGTCTGAGGTTTCCTGGCTCCAGATCTTAGGCTCCATGGTTCTGCCTCTGAAGACGTTTTTCCTTCAGTTTGTCCCTTTTTTGTCCCTTTTAGTCTAGATTGGCAGTGGTTTGTTTATACAGATTCCACAACATTCTTGTTGCTTTTTTATGCAGTATATGGGATCATAACTGTCAGACAATAGGATGTTCTACAAATATTTTTTGGATGACTTTTTCTCCAATTCCATTTTTTTCTGAAATGGCTGACTGCTTCTTTGTTTACTTAAATCCTCACCTTGGGCCCTATTCACTGGGGTCTCACTTTCTGGAAACCCAGAAATTCCAGAATATCAATTTCTGTTTTGTTTGTACATAAGAGTTCAGTTCTAAACTTCCTTTCTCTCACATTTTACTGTAGGCTTCAAGGAGCAGCCAGGTTGCATTTTCCACATTTAGTTTGGAAATTTCTTCTGCTAAATATCCAAGGTCATCACTCCCAAATTCTGCTTTCCATCTATAAAGGATGCCTTCCTTCCAATTTGGACACGTTCATCATTTCCATCTAAGTTCTCATTAGAGGTATCTTTCGAGTTCATGTTTCTACTAACAGTCTCTTCAAAGCATTCTAGGCCTTCTCTATCAAAATACTCACAGCTCTTCCAGAATCTTCCCCTTATCCATTTAAAAAGTTGTTCCAAATTGTTTTTTATTTACAGATCACAGCAGCACCTTACTTCTCTGGTACCAAAATCTGTGTCAGTTTGCAAGCTGCTGGAAATGGAACAGCTTTTATGAAGGGAATTTAATAAGTTATATGTTTATAGTTCTAAGTGTATAAAAATGTCCAAACTAAGGCATCTAAGGAAAGATACCTTAATTCAAGAACACCATTGTCAGCTGGATAGTCATGTGGCTGGCATCTGCTGGTCCTTTGATCCTGGGCTCCATACTTTCAACCTCTGTTCCTCATTTTTCTTTTCTGGGTATGGCTTTCATCTCTTGGCTTCCCTTGGCTCTCTCCAGGTTCTGGCTTGCCTAACATCTCATGGCGACATCTTCTAAGCTCAAAGCGTCTCCAAACATCCATGTCTCTGTTCGGCATATGTGCCAGCTCTGCTCTGAAGTTTCTGTCAGTTCTTTTGTTTCTGGTGGCTCTAAAGCTTTTTCCAAGATAATTTCCTCTTAAAGGACTCCAGCAAGCAACCCTGTTGCTTCCTGTAGAAACGGAGATCGAAGGATATTAAGGAATGATGAGAAAGAAAGAAAGGAAGAAAGAAAGAAAGAAAGACACAGACGGGCTCAGGGGGTCTGAAGCTTGAGTTTACTTCAGACAGACTTCAGACAACTTTATTCTCAACCAGATCCTAGTTATATACCACAGGATGTCAATAGATATGCAGGCATTTCCTGAGGGAGCAAGATTCTTATCTCACAGTGTCCTTCATACTTAACATAACTGTTTTGGGTAAACATTCTCTTCCTCCTAGACTGCTCTACATAACAATCGCCACAGTTTACCGCTGCCATCCCGAGGCCAGCAGCTTGCAACAAATTCTGTAGGTCTTGCTTTAAACTCTTGGCTTCTACACAACCCCACCTTGAATGAATGGAGACACACCTCCATAGAAACCATCTAATAAAAAAGCCATACCCAGAATTGGGCGTGTCATATCTCTGTGGAGATAATCTAATCAAAAGTTTCCAACCTGCATTGTTGAATCAGGATTAAAAGAAATGGCTACTCTCACAAATTGGATCAGGATTAAAACATGACTCTTCTGGGGTACATGATACTTTCAAACCAGCATACCTCCTATACCCCTTCTCTACCCCTACTATTGAACTGTAGTATTGATGTAGTAAATTTGTTACTGTTGATGAAAGAATATTAAAATAATACTGATAACTATAGCCCATAGTTTGCAATAGGAACATTTTCCCCCAAAACTTCTCTATTACTAACTCTTTATAATAATGTCATATGTTTGTTGGTTCATGAAAGAACTTTTAAATGTTTGTATAGTTAATCATGGACATTGTCCACCACAAGATTCAGTGTATCACTCCCATGCTTTAATCTCCGGCTTTGCTTCTGGTCACATACATGACTCTGGACTTCCCCTTCTCATCACATTCACTGATGAGCACTGTTAATTATTCTCACAATAATATGCTACTGTCACCTCTGTGCATTTCCAAACTTTTAAGTTCAACCTATTTAAACATTCTACTTATATTAAGCAACTGCTCTGCATTCTTTGGCATAATTCTATATCTTGGTAACCTTTATTCTATATTTTATGTCTATGAGTTTATATATTATAATTAGTTCATATTAATAAGATCATAGACTATTTGTCCTTTGTGTCTAACTTAGTTTACTAACATACTGTCCTTCAGATTCATACGTGTTGTTGTGGGCTTCAGAATTTCATTCCCTTTTTTTTTTTTTCTGTAAACAATTTTTATTTAAATAAGAGTTTAAATATATTACATAACATTAAAACTGAAGGGGGGAAATCCAAAAACCAGTTTTATGCAACATGGTATTGGGCAGCTGTTGCTAATAAAATGCACGCTCTGCAGCTACCTACATGACCAGTACATCAGTTTGAAATTTTGTTCCCTTGTCAGAAGTTTATCTCTGATTCAAAGTTGGCTCATATTCTGGTGGCTCTTCATTTGGACAATTGTGAGCTAGGATATTATGTCTGATTAAAAAGAACAGAGACCTTGGTGGCAAGCCAGATGTCCTATCACCTCACTAGAGGGAAGGTGACCTTTCTAAACTCTGCCCACCTCATCAACTTGGAGACACCAGATCTTTCTTTTGCTACCATAAGGCTCCCTTCTTGTGGTACTGCTGCTGTGGCTGTCTTACCCATCTTTTCTCAACTCCACCAAGGGCTGGTCAGGTGGTGACATTCTCTCAGGGAAGGGAACTCTGCAGATGGAGGGCCAAAGAATTTCTGGGCAAACATTGCTGTCTGTGAACTTGGGGTTCTGGGCATGGCTGAAACATCATGTTATTGCTTTGTTTTGTGCTAGACACTGTCAGGCACCTACTACTCCACCTCTGTTTAAATGAGGGACTTGAAGACTAGACAGCATGGCTCTTTTCAGTTTATTGCGTGAAGAAGTTAAACTAGTCCAAGTTAATAGTGGACCCCAAATGGTTACAATATACAAGCTATGAGGTTTTTAAACTTGTGACAAAGAACAGAAGGGAGATTTTCTACTCATTTCAAGGAGATCCGCACTTAAGCTTCAGTGAGCCACAAACATTTAAAACCCATGAACCTTCACCTGGCCATCCTTAACTAGTCCAGTCTCTACAAGGAGCTGGCATATGGTCTTGCTGTGGTTACTCTGTAGCTGAATCATATCTCCATATTCTGGATGCTCAATTATAGTGCCATTGCAGGCAAATTTCTTCTTAAATGCCTTCATTAATTTCTTTTATCATAATCATCAGCGATCTCCTGGACAGTGGTGACAGTCTTCCTGCTGTTTCTTTGTTGAGTTCTTATATGGATATAATCCTCAGTCCCAGCAGGAAGCAGGCCATCACCCTTACTTGTATTAGCAAAGGGGTTGAAAGAGTGGAGGTTCTAGATAGTGGACATAGGATATGATTGCTTTTCCTTGGTGGAAACAGCCTATAAAAGGCAATAGGAGAAGTCAGGCAGGGGGGATGGAGGATCAGGAAACTAGGGGACTCAAGGGGGAGGCTGCTGAGTCCTCAGGTGCAGCTCAGTGACTGGGGCCATTGTCTCTTAATATGGAATAATATTGCATTGTATGTATATTTATTGTGGTTTCAGTTTGCATTTCCTAAAGGCTAATGATGTTGAGCATATTTTCATGTGCTTTCTGGCCATTTCTGTATCTTCTTTGGAGAGATAGATATCTCTTCAAGTCTTTTGCTGATTTTTTAATTGGGATGTTTGTCTTTTTGATATTAAGTTGAAGGAGTTCTTTATATATTCTAGATATTAAAACTTTATCTACCATGTGGTTTCCTAATATTTTCTCCCATTGTGTAGGTTGTCATTTTACTCTCATGATAAAGACCTTTGAAGCATGAACATTTTTAATTTTAGTGAGGGCTCATTTTTCTTTTATTGCTTGTTCTTTGGATGTAAAGTCTAAGAAACCATTGCCTAGCACAAGGTCCTGAAGATGCTTCCCTACATTTTCTTTTAGGAGTTTGATACTTCTGGCTCATATATTTAGATCTTTGATCCATTTTGAGTTGATTTTTGTTTATGGTGTGAGGTAGGGGTCCTCCTTTTCCTTTGCTCCTTTGTCCAACATTAGTTGGCCTTCAATGTGAGGACTGACTTCTGAGCTCTCAGTTCTATTCCATTGGTCTAAATGTCTGTCTTTTTGCCAGAATTATGTTGTTTTGATTACAGTGGCTTTGTAATAAATTGTTTCCAATTTCAGCCATCAGTCATGGGAGAATGGATGCATTAGGTTTTAAAATTAAGTAAATAAGCACTAAATTTTAAAATTAAGTAAAATTGGAAATATATTTTGAAAAATTTTATATGGATTGAAATTATTTTATTTTACTTTTTATGTATTAAAGTTTTAAGACAAGAGGTCTAACGTAACATTCCATTTACTAAGAAGACGAATCCTAAGGAGAGTTTATAAATGCTGTTTATGTTGATAAATGCTATATTTCTAGGTTGAATTTCAGATATTGAGTGACTTCCTGCCATTCCTGGGTATGGCAGACCTGTATATAAAGTTATATTGGAACATGGTAACATAACTTCTATCATTATGTATTTAGTACTTTTCTTTCAGATATAATAATATTTTTCAGAAGACTGTAGGAATCCCTTTTGGACATGGGAATGGGAATAAAAAACATGAAAAAATACAGTTAAAAATTTTGTGATTTTAGCAAATTTGAAAAATATGACAGTGGTTACTCTTTTTTCTTCACCCCTTTCATTTTCATGCTCCAGTTCTGACAAACAGATGGGGAAGGGAAGGAGATTTGAAAAAAGTCTTCCTTTTATTTTTCCTATATCTAACAGTTTAAATGAGTGGGTAAATGAAATTGATTTGAGAGTTTTGATAGAAAATGGCAACTGAGACTTCTGAAAAAAGAGGCGCAATTGAACAAAAGCAGCTTCTTTTGTGTAAAGGCCTATATCCACACGGTTGGGGCGGATGGGATTGAGGACATTGTGAGCAAATGTTGGAAATTGGAAAACATATGGACTAATGGTAGAATGAAAATGAAATCCTGGGTAGGGAGTGGGGCAGCCAAGTACAAGCCTAGTTTACGTTATAGAATTACCCAGTGGCTCAGGAATTGGCAGTACCAGATACCTCTGGGAATAGAGTGGGAGGGACATGAGGCTTTAGGATAAGGAGCATTGATTGAAAGTCTTTTAAAAAAGCCCTGATATCTTCAACTTCCTTCATCTGGTAGAGTCCTGGAGGCTGTTATTCCATGGAGAGGGCAAAATACATCTTAGATGTAAAGTAGGCTGGAAATGTAGCCTTTATTCTAGATGGATATTGTTCTGGTTTGCTAGCTGCCGGAATGCAACACACCAGAGACAGATTGGCTTTTAATAAAAGGGGATTTATTTTGTTAGTTCTTCAGAGGAAAGGCAGCTAACTTTCCATTGAGGTTCTTTCTTACGTGGAAGGCACAGGATGGTCTCTGCTGGTCTTCTCTCCAGGCTCCTGGGTTCCAACAACTTTCCCCGGGGTGACTTCTTTCTGCATCTCCACAGGCCTGGGCTGAGCTGCAAGTGCTGAGATGAGGAATGCCGAGCTGCTTAGGCTGTGCTACATTGCGTTCTCTCATTTAAGCACCAGCCAATTAAGTCAAATGTCCCTCATTGCAGCAGACATGCCTCCTAGCTGACTGCAGATGTAATTAGCAACAGATGAGATTCATGTACCATTGGCCTATGTCCGCAGCAACAAAACTAGGTATGCTCACCTGGCCAAGTTGACAACTGAATCTAACTAACACAGATATGTACTCTGGTATTCTGTTACTGTAGACAGGATAATGGTTTCTACACTACCTATATCCAAGAAAAGTAATAAGAGGCTTGATTATGGTAATTCAGGGAACTAGCAAGGGGTCAAAGAGGAGTCAGTCAGTGATGGAGAATTGATAGGAATTTTGGGAGGAGAGGATATGGGGCCATTGTCAGGGGTTAAATATTGAATGAAAGAGATCATTAGCAACATGAGACAGTATACAAACATACCTCTGGCCAGTTCTCCTTCCAAGCAAAATGAACAACCAGGTGCACTGCTTGAAGTTTTGCCCACTGGGAGGATTTCCCCTCACCACTTCTGGGTGGTCCCTGCATACCATCAGAACCATCTGTAAACCAGGCCCACATTTTCTCTTCCTCAGTCAGCTGCCTATAAGGAATTCCCCAGGAGGCCATAGCTCTGGTCTGGGAAAGAGAAGGTAATGTGGCAGGAGTTGGGACCATGGGCATTTGGGCTGTCTCCTCATGTAACTTACTTGTGCTTTCAGAACTTGCTTGAGCCCTATCTTGTATATACCAATTCCATTTTATGATGGGCATGCACAGCAACTTTTTGGCTTGCTGGGTCAGACAATACCCAGCTGATAATAGGCAATTCAGGTCTCGTGGTAAGTTTGTGGCCCATGGTTAAGTGTTCAGTCTCTCCTAAGGCCCAGTAGCTGGCTAAAAGCTGTTTTTCAAAAGGAGAGTAGGTATCTGCAGCAGATGGTAAGGCTTTGTTCCAAAAATACT
This sequence comes from Tamandua tetradactyla, assembly GCF_023851605.1. Lineage (NCBI taxonomy): Eukaryota > Metazoa > Chordata > Mammalia > Pilosa > Myrmecophagidae > Tamandua > Tamandua tetradactyla. Next base: position 136,758,357 of record NC_135331.1, read on the forward strand.
AAGGGGTCTGTGTTGTGATTCTCCTATAGGGGCCTGCCAGAGGCTCCAAAGAGCATCCCTGTTTGCCACTGACATTTCTAGCACCATCGAATCTGCTGGATCATAAGGCTGTACTGGCAGAACAGCTTGTATAGCAGCCTGGACTTGTTGCAGAAGGTCCTCTTGTTCCAGTGCCCACTCAAAAGTAGTAGCTTTTCTGGTCACTTGGTAAATGGGCCAGAGTAGCACACCCAAATGAGGAATATGTTGTTTCCAAAATCCAAAGATGCCAACTAGGCATTGTTCCTCATTTTTTGGTTGTAGGAGGGGCCAGATACAACAGCTTACCCTTCACCTTAGAAGGGATATCTCCACAGGCCCTATACCACTGGATACCTAGAAATTTCACTGAGGTGGAGGGAACCTGTATTTTTATTGGATTTATTTCCCATCACCTGACCTGTAAGTGCCTTACCAATGAGTCTAGAGTAGTTGCTACTTCTTGCTCACTAGGTCCAATCAGCATGATATCATCAATATAATGGACCAGTGTGGTGAGGTCCCTGTGGACAAGATTGTCTGCACAGGGTTGGAGAGTTGATATACCCCTTAGGCAGGACAATGAAGTTATACTGCTGGCCTTGTCAGCTGATTACAAACAGTTTCTGGTGGTCCTTATTGACAGCTATTGAGAAAAAAAAGCATTTGCCAGATTAATAACTGCATATCAGGTAATAATACCACATCTGGGATAGCAGCTGCAATTGGAGTCACCCCCTTATTAGTTTTACAATAATTCACTTTCATCCTTCAAGACCCTTTGTTTTCTGCACAGAACAAATTTGAGAGTTGAATGGGCGATGTGGTGGGAATCACCACCCCTGCATCCTACAAGTCCTTAAGAGTGACGCTCATCTCTGCAATCCCTGCAGTAATATGATATTGGTTCTGATTCACTATTTTGCTAGGTAGGGGCAGTTCTAGTGGCCTCCACTTGGCCTTTCCTACCATAATAACCCTCCATGAGACAGAGAACCAGTATGGGGATTGTACTGGTTTGAAAGGATGTATGTCCCCTAGAAAAGCCATGTTTAATCAAAATCTCATTTTGTAAAGGCAGAATAATCCCTATTCAATACTGTATGTTTGAATCTGTAATTAGATAATCTCCCTGGAGATATGATTTAATCAAGAGTGGTTGTTAAACTGGATTAGGTGATGACATGTCTCCACCTATTTGGGTGGATCTTGATAAGTCCTATAAAAGAGGAAACATTTTGGAGAATGAAGAGATTTGGAGAGAGCAGAGAATGCTGCAGCACCGTCAAGCAGAGAGTCCAAAAGCCAGCGACCTTTGGAGATGAAGAAGGAAAATGCCTCCCGGGGAGCTTCATGAAACCAGAAGCCAGGAGAGAAACCTAGCAGATGATGTCGTGTTTGCCACGTCCCTTCCATCTGAGATAGAAGTCCTGACTATGTTTGCCGTGTGCCTTCTCACTTGAGAGAGAAACCCTGAACTTCACTGGCCTCCTTGAACGAAGGTATCTTTCCCTGGATGGATACCTTTGATTGGACATTTCTGTAGACTTGTTTTAATTGGGACATTTTCTCGACCTTAGAACTGTAAACTAACAACTTATTAAATTCCGCTTTTTAAAAGCCATTCCATTTCTGGTATATTGCAATCTGGCAGCTAGCAAACTAGAGCAGGGATTCTGCCAGTTGCTGAGTATGTTGGTTCAATTGTGCATTCTGTAACTACGGAAATGACCACAGAATGGGTCCAGGGACTCACTGGACCCACTGTGAAATGGACCTGTGCTAAAACTCCATCAACCACCTGTCCTCCAAAAGCCCCTACAGAGTGACATTTTGGGTCTCCTGGAATTAGTATCATTTCTGAGACTGTGTCTAATAATCCTAGAAATATCTGACCATTTCCTTTTCCCTAGTGCACAGTCACCCTGGTAAATGGCCATAGGTCTCCTTGGGAAAGGCTGGGAGGAAGATTAACAGTGTAAATTTTGGGCAGTGTAAAAGGCTCCTTTCTCAGGGATACCTGGCTTTCCCCTCATTCAAGGGGTTCTAGGTCTGTAAATTGTCTCAAGTCTGGGAATTGATTAAGCAGCATGACTCTCTGTTTTTGTAATTCAAGGTAAACTTCTGTTCACTTGACCTAGAATTTTTCTGCCTATATAGGCCAAATAAGGATTTAGTAGACTGCCCATCTATTTTACCTCTAGGTACCTCAGGATCTACTGTCCAACACCACAAGTCTCTCAAGTCAGATAATTTTGACTACTGTTTTGAGTCTGCTATCCATTATGGTGGCCACCCCCACTTTGTCTATGGTGATTAACTATTGCCGTATGACTTCTGCCAACATCCCCATTGTGTTTAAGGATTCCATTTCAGTAGTAGTTCTCACAGTAATATCTGACTTACATAGAAGGGTGACTACAGAACTCTTAAGGGATGATGGAGCTAGTCCCATAAATTTATTTCTCAGAGTTCTGTTGAAAGATGTGTCCTCTGGACATTCCTGGGGTGTGTGAGCAGATCTTCCATGAGAAAGCCACTCTAAAATTCCCGTCTTTCTAGGACTCTCGATCCCCTCATGTACATTATACCAGGGCAGTTCTGCCTTTTCGACCTCAGGTAACGTCAGCCATGTTTTGATCCATGTTTCAGCCAACCATCCAATCAAATTGTTAATGCCCTTTCTAACCCCTTAAGCTATAATATCGAATGCAGAATCTCTGCTTATTGGGCCCATATCAATAAATTCAGCTTGATCCAACTTTATATTCCTTTTACTATTATCCCTCACCCTTAATATCCATTCCCACACATATTCCCCTGATGTCTGTCTATATAGATTGGAAAACTCATGCAGTTCTTTTGGAGTATAGCATACCTCCTCATGGGTCACATTGTACCTCACCTTTGAGGGCCTGATGGGACTTTAGTCTAGTTATAGGTCTTGCAGAAAAGAGGGGTGGTGGGAGTGGGCATGAAGAGAAATAGAAGTTTCTTTCATGCCAATTATTTCAGGGTATTCCGTTGTAGTTTCATCTGGTGAAACAGGATTAGTTGCTCCAGACAAAGGAGTAAGGGCTGTTTCCCCAGGGGAGGTGGTTATGGGGTTAGCAGGCAGTGGAGGGTTAATCTCGTTAGGTGGAGGTTGAATGGCAGACTCCTCTGAGGAGACTGGAGGCCTTTAAATTGTTTCAAGGCAGGCTGGAAGTTGGGAGGCTCTTTCCTCAGGGCAGCACATTGCAGCTCTATCTAGCAAAGAAAGGCTCAGTGGATTGCAGGGATCCAGTCTCCGCATCACCATTGTTTTCAAGCCATATATCGCCACCCCATGTTTCAGGATCCCATTCTGTTCTAATGAAAGCCCTTACTTTAATAGCAAACATCCTGCAAAGTTGAGATTTTAGTTTATGCTGTAAATCTGCTACTTGCACAGTGAGGCTTTGTATCTTGTTTTCAGAGATCTCAAGTCTGTAACTACAGGAAATAAGATTTTTCTTCAGGCCACAAATGGAAGCTTTTACATCATTCATACAGCATTTAAGTGCAAATTTGAAGCCTTCAGCTCATCTGGTTCCCTCATCACTGTATCCATCTAACAACAACCAGCCAACGTCATTATACTTCTTAATTTCACAAAACTCCATAAAGGTGTAAAAAACATTATCACCCAGAACCTTTCCTCTTTATAAGCATACAATTAACAGAATCTAATGGGATATTTTGAGTATCTCTTTTGCCAACTCACCCATGGACTGTCAGTGCCACCTTGATTATTGGAAACAGAGTCATTAGTGCCTGAATAGAAAACCAATTGTAAAAACCTGTTTTTAAGATTCTGTTGCTCTAGAACCACTCCTCATACCAAGCTGTGTTAGTCAGGGTTATCTAGAGAAACAGAACCAGCAGGAGAGATCTATAAATATGACATTTACAAAAATGTCTCATGCAACTGTGAGAATGGGAGAGTCCAAAATCTGTAGGGCAGGCTGTGAAGCTGGAGGCTGCAATGAATGGTCTGGATGAACTCCACAGGAGAGGCTGAAGAGATAGTATCAGATTCTCCATTCTCCCTTAAATGCCTTCAACTGATTGGATTATCTCATTGTGGGAGACATGCCTTAGTTGATTGCAGATGTAATCAGACACAGATGCAATCAACTGATTGATGATTTACTATACCAGCCTTCTGTTTTATCAACCAACACGGAATATCCTTGCAGCGATGGTAAGGCCAGTGCTTGCCTGGCCACACAACTGTGTAAAATCATTTAATCAAGTTGATACCAGAACCTAATCATCACAGTTGTCAATTTATTTTTTCTTTCAGCACTATGAATATGCCATTAATTACCTTCTTCTTTCATACTTTTGGTTGAGGAATCAACATTTACTATTACTGAGATTCCCTTGTGTATCACACATTGTTTCTCTTGTGGTTTTCAGGATTTACTCTTTGTCTTTGGCACTTGACAGTTTGATTATAATGTGGGTCTATTTGAGTTTATTATGTTTGGAGTACATTGAGCATTTTGGATCTGTATATTCATGTCTTTCGTTAAATTTGGAAAGTTTTCAGCCATTATTTCTTTAAATATTTTTTCTTCCATTTTCTCTTTTTTTTCTCCTTCTGGGGTGCCTACAATGTTTATATTGGTTCATTTAATGGTGTACCATAGTTTCCTCAAGCTCTAATTCCTTTTCTTTAAACTTTTTTTTTGTTTGTTTCTGCTTCTCAGGTTGAACAATTTCAATTGTCTTATCTTCAAGTTTACTGAATCTTTCTTCTGCCAGCTCCCATTTGCTGTTGGACCCCTCCAATGAATTTTTAGTTTTGGTCACTGTTGTCTTCAGCTCCGTTTGTTTGCCCTTTTGTGATTTCTATTTCTTTACTGATATTATCTTTTTTGTTCAACTGTCATATTCATGATTTCCTTTAGTTCTCTGTCCATGTTTTCCTTTAGCTCTTTGAGCATATTTAGGGCAAGTTTTTAAAGTCTTTGTCTGCTTGGTATATCCACGGTCTGATTCCTCTCATTTTTGTTTTCTAATGCTTTATCTTGCTCATTTGCGTGGGCTGTCATATCCTGTTTCTTTGCAAGTCTTGTAATCTTTGTGGAATCTTGGAAATTTTGATATTTTAAGGCATTATCTTAAATTTAGAATTTAGACACTGAGGTGCCTGTTTCTTAGGCTCCTATCCAGCTAATGTTATGCTAGGAGATAACCAAAAAAGGCATCTTCCTCATTTATTGCAGATTGGCTTGTGTTAATATCTAACCTGAGTTTCTGGTGTAGCCCCGGATGAAAAGTGTAAGGTCCTCCATGGTCTTTCTGAGCATGCATCTTGTTCTGGACGTGTGTGTGTGTGTGTGTGTGTGTGTGTGGCCTTAAGTATTCCCATATTTACATGGATGTATGTTTCTTCCCCGCTAGAAAGTAGTGTTTCCTCCCAGTGCTGGGTGCTGCATTTTATGTAGCAGTCCTTTGCTCCAGGCAGCTGCAATTTGACTGTTCTACAGTATTCTAGCTGCCTATGTACAAGGCAAGTTCTGTTAGTTAGACTGCAGTGAGTGTCCTGGTTCTGTCTTTCAGTTTTCCACCAGACAGATTAACAAGGTCATATATGTCCCTTAGTTTGTGCACAAGGGTTATCTGCTCCTTCTGGAGCCAACACCAGAGACCTGCATTCAAAGCACAGGCTGGCTTTGCATCAAGCTGGGGAGTTGTGGGAGTAGGGCCAACAAGTGTTCTATGAAGTTTTCCTACAGTTTTAAGTTGTCTTTTTCTTGATTTGTTGCTCCCCCAGCTACTACAAGCATTTAACTGTTTTTCAGAGCTCTGAGAAGATGTTTTTGCCAGGTAGCACCTGATAGGGGATGGAATCCTGGAGCATCTCACTCCAACATCTTGATGACCCTCTGTTCTGATCTTTTTTCATCTAGCATTGTATCTTTACCTGATGATACTTATTTTCTACCATGTATTTTTATATATATATATATGATTTATATATGTATGTACATATATATATTTATGATTCATCTTAAATCTTCCATGATGCTCATCAGAGTGCCAGATACAGATTGGTTGAATGAATGAAAGAATGGGAAGCTGGTTGTCATTATTAAACAGAAATAAGGTAATAGTTCATATGACTGTCACAGTAAGAGTATTGCATATCAGTGAATGATTTATAATGTATTTATTTAAAGTTGATATGAGTGAGGCTTTAAGGGACCTCTTCTAAGTATAATGTATAGAATTTGTTATATATTTTTTGGTTGTTTAGAATTGTTTAAAAAATCTAACAATTCTTAGGTTTTGATGCTCTCTAGTGCACCCTTCAGTAAGGGTGAATACTGCCATTTATGTATGTGAGATGCCACTATATTATATTACTTAGTTTTTGTGTGTATATATATATATATATATATATATATACAGATGAATACACATTTTTATTTTACCTGAGATTAATGTGGAAGCCAACTGTGTTTTCCCTCACAATGGAATATTGGGCAGATTGATGATCTATATTATTCTAATGATTAATCACCTCTACCAGTTATTTTCTGATTTTTGATAAATTCCATTGATGTGTTTTTTGATTTTGCTTTTATTTACTCACTGGAAGTGTGAACCAGAAAAATACCGTGGAAAAGTAATTAGAAGTTATTGTACAAGTGATGTGTAGGGTTAGGTGGTTATATTTATTTTAGAGGAAGAAACTCTAGAGCTGGTGTTAGAAATTGTGATACTCTAAATTATAAAAATTAAACTTTTCAGATTTAGAATAGAATAATATAACTGAATTTTCAAAACTAACATGTTTTCTTTTTGGCCAAATATCAATCATTTGGGGTTTTTAAACTGAATTGCTTTTAGAACCACATTAAGGTTTGTAGTTATATTATCTGTATTTAGCTCTAACTGTATGTGGATCTTAAGTTAGTTCTCACAGCAGTGAGACTCACAGATATTTTAAGAGGAACAAATATAGTTAGTGAATGTTGTTTATTTTCTGGATAAAAGTGGTTCTTTATTCTCTTGAGCTTTATTTGATTAATAGCTCTTCAATTTGAACTTAGAATTGGTTTAATGTCAACCTTCTCCTGTTTACAAAGGGGAAAGCTCATTTATTTTTCATGCTCTTTATCATGTTGTTCCCTTTGCTTCTGAGAAAAGGGCATCAACCTATTTAGATAGGGAAGTTTAGGCTATTTACAAAGCTAGGTAGGTTAATTGAAATTGACAGTTTGGTGATGTCCTCCTTGGTGAATGACGTACATGCTTTTAGATGATGTTGGCATGCTGTTTTCACTTATAGTCAGGAATCAGCTGGAGGAATTTATGTGCTTTTAGCCTTGATATTGACGTATATACTGCGTACAGATATGTTTTAGGAAACATCTCATTTCCATATAAATGAAGGAAGATTAAAACATTTTTCTTTAGATGGTTTACTCTTAAATTCCAGCTGGATGAAAATATTTCCTTTGACTTTCTGGGAAAACAGCTTTGTTCATATTGAAGCACAGTGATGTTGTTACAGGTTTATTCAGATATACTTTTTTGATTCATTTAAAAAAATATCTTCCACATGAGCTAAATATACGTTTATTTGAAAAATTACATTTTTATTGTACATTTGTCTGAACTCCAACTTTAATCTCTTATTATTAAGTTTTTGATACTTCCACTTAAGAAATTAGTGTAGTCACATCAATAAACTTGTCAATTTGATTTAAAAAAATAATTTTATTGAGTATCTTCACCTACCCATATAATCCATACAGAGTATACAGTCAGTGGTTCACAATATCATCACATAGTGGTGTATTCATTGCCATGATTATTTTTAGAACATTTGTATTTCTCCAGAAAAGAAGACATACATCTTAATACCCCTTACCACTCCCTTACTGACCACTAGCATTGCAGTCAACCCAATTTTTTTTACCCTGTATCTCCCCTATTATTTATTTGTTTTCCTTATTTTTTTTTCACTCATCTATCTATATCCTGGATAAAAGGAGTGTCAATTACAGGGTTTTTAACATCACATGGGCACATTGTAGAAGCTATATAGTTACAGTTATCTTCAAGAATCAAGGCTACTGGAATATTTTCAACAGTTTCATGTATTTTCTTCTAACTATTCTAATACACTAAAAACTAAAAGTGACATTTATATAATACATAAGAATAACCTTCAGAATAATTTCTCAACTGAATTTGAAATCTCTCAGCCACTGAAATTTTATTTTGTCTCATTTCTCTCTTTCCCTTTTTAGTCAAGAAGTCTTTTTAATCCCATGATGTTGGGTCTCGGCTCATTCCCAGGAGGCCTGTCTGATGTTGCCAGAGAGATTTACATCCTTGGGAGTCCTGTCCCATGTGGTGGTGGTGGTGGGGTGGGGTAGGCAGTGAGTTCACCTGCCAAATTGGCTTAGAGAGAGAGGCCACATCTGAGCAACAAAAGAGGTTCTCTGGAGGTGATTCTTAGGTGATTCTTAGCTTCTCTTTTGCAGAAATAAGTTTCATAAGGGTGAACCCCATGATAAAGGGTTCAGCCTTCTAAACTGGTTGTCCCCATTACTTGTGAGAATATCAGGAATTCACCAGATGGGGAAGTTTAATATTTCTTCCTTTCTCCCCAGTCCCTCAAGGGGACTTTGCAAATACTTTTTTATTCTCTGTCCATATTCTCTGGGACATATCGGGGCATCACACTAACCTGTATAAACCAGCAAGATCTCACTCCATATTCAAGATGCCATGTAATTATGGTGTATGAATAAACTGACCATACAAGTTAAATTAGATAGTGTGCTACCAAAAATATAAATTTTGTACCAACTAAACATCTCTTCTTTTGGTCTTACACAGAAGTTCATATGTCTTGTTGAAGTCTGATCACTTCTTCAGCTTTTTAAACATTTGCTGTATAGAGTAATGTAGACTTTCATAGCTTTATAGCTCTAACTCTGAGACCCAGTTGTCAGACAAATTCTTGAAGTCCCAGGAAATGGCCAGGTTATACACAAATAACTTAACATCTCACAATTTAGAAATAAGTTACAACTCTGGAATAGATGTGACTGCTTTAAGACCATGCAATCTAGGAACCTTTACATAGGCCTTAACTTGATAAGCTATGCTCTTAATTTCAATTCTCAGAGTTTGCATATTATAGTTAGTCCATATGTGTGAGGAATGATTGTATTTTATTTTTTTTCTGACTTATTTCATTCAACATACTTATTCCATTCACCTAGTTGTGTGTCTTACAACTTCATTCTTTCTTATAGCCACTCAGTAATCCATTGTATGTACACACCACAATTCCTCCTTCCATTCGTCAGTTGATATACCTTTAGGCCACCTCCATCCATTGCAAACAAACACTGCACCATAAATACTTGTCTGCAAATGTCCACTTGTGTCCCCACTCCCAATTCCTCCAAGTGTACATCTAGCATCTGGGCTGCAGGATCAATATGATAGTTCCCCTGTAATTTCTACCACACTGCCCTCTAGAAGGGCTGCATCTCTCTGCTTCCCTACCAACAGTGAATAGGTATATCTTTCTCTGCACATTTTTTCCAGGTCTTGTATCTTTCTGTTCATTTTTAAACTTTTATTCACATATCATACAATCCAACCTAAGTAAAAAATAAGTTGTTTTCAGTGCAATCAAATAGCCATGCATTCACCACGACAGACCAAATGAGGACATTTTCTTTTCTTCTACAAAGAATCTCATATCCCTCCCCATAGACTACCTCCACCCCCCACCAAGCTTATTGACATTTTGTTTTGGTGTATTCTCTTTGTCACATTCAATGGAAGCATATTACAATGTAACTGTTAACTATAGATGCTAGCTTGCCTTGATTATATTTTTTCCTGTGTACCTCCCATTTTCAACACCTTGTAATGTTGATATTCGTTTGTTCTCCCTCATGTAAAAACATTCTTATATTTGCACATTTAATCACTGTTATTATCCACCCTAGGCATAGCTGAATTATGCTGTCTCAGTCTTTATCTGCTGTCTTTCTTTCTCGTGTTATAAATGCCCCCAGCCCTCCTCCTTCAACTATACTCCTACTCAGCTTCATTCAGTGTACTTATATTATTATGCTACCATCAAATAGTATTGTGCTATCTATTTCTGGATCTTTACAATCAGCCCTGTTGAACATTCTTAACTCCTTCAGCACCAAATGCTCAACTTCTACCCTCTTTCTAACTCCTGATAGCCTGTTTTCTAACTTTAACTCTCAAAGTTCACTCATTAATGTTAGTTCATATTAGTGGACTACTTTGTCTTTTGGCTTCGGCTAATTTTACTCAGCAAAATGTCCTCAAGGCTCATCCATGTTGTTATATGGTTCAGGACTTTATTCTGCATGATATTCCACTGTATGTATATGTACTGCAGCTTGTTTAACCACTTCCTGTTGATCACACATTTGGGCTGTTTCCATCTCTTGGCAATCTTAAATAATGCCCCTAAAAATGTTGGTGTGCAAGTGTCTGATTTTGTCTTTGCCTTCGAATATATACCTTTTAATGGGATTGCTGGAACATATGACAATTCTGTATTTAGCTTCCTGAAGAACCACCAAACTGCCTCCCAGAGCAGTTGCACCATTCTACAGTCCCACCTACATGTCCTCTCCAACACTTGTTGTTTTCTGCTTTTTTTGTTAATGGCCATTCTACTCGTGTGAGATGATAACTCATTATGGTTTTGATTTGCATTTCCCTAATAACCAGTGAAATTGATATCTTTTTATATATCTTTTAGCCATTGGTATTTCTTCTTCTGAAACGTGTCTGTCCTTGTCTTTTGCCCATTTTTAAATTAAGTTGTTCATCTTTTGTGTTGAGTTGTAGAATCTCCTTATATATTCTGGATATTAAATGCTTATCTGAAATATGGTTTCCAAATACTGTCTCCCATTGTGAGGGCTGACTTTTTACTTTCCTGACAAAGTTCTTTGATGCACAAAGTGTTTTATTTTGAGAAGATCCTATTTATCTATTTCTATTTTTATTGCTCACACTTTGTGTGTAAGATCTAGGAAACCACCACCTATTATAAGATCTTTATGATATTTCCCTCTAAACGTTTTATGATCTTAGCTCTAAAGTTTAGGTCTTTGATCCATTTTGGGTTAATTTTTTTTTTCATTCTGAGTTAATTTTTGTATGGGTGTGAGATTTGGGTTCACTTTCCTTTTTTGTATTTAGATATTCAGTTCTACAAACACCGGTTATTGAAGAGGCTGCTTTGTCTTAATTGGAATGGCTTGGTTCCTTATCAAAGATCAATTGTGCGTAGATGAGAGCATCTATTTCTGAACACTCAGTTTGATTCTTTTGGTCAATATATGTATCTTTATGCCAGTACCATGCTGTTTGACTAATGTAGCTTTGTAATATGCTTTAAAATCAGGTGTAGGAGGTCTCCCATTTCATTTTTTTTTTTTCTCAAAATATTTTTAGCTATTTGGGGCACTCTTCCCTTCTAAATAAATTTGGTTATTGGTTTTTCTATTTCTGCAAAGAAAGTTATTGGGATTTTAATTGGCATTGCATTAAATCTATGCATTAATTTGTGTAGACTTCACATCTTAACTATATTTAGTCTTCTAATCCATGAACATGGTATGTCCTTCCATTTATTTAGATCTTCTATCATTTCTTATAGCAGTTTCTTACAGTTTTCTCTATGTAGGTCTTTTGTGTCCTTGGTTAGATTTATTCCTAAATATTTGATTTTTTTGGTTACTATTGTGAGTGTGATTTTTTTTCTTGATTTTCATCTGTGGTTGCTCATTACGAGTATATAGAGAACTACTGATTTTTGAGTGTTGATCTTGAACTGTGTCACTTTTGTTAGCTCTGGTAGCTTTGCTGTAGAGTTTTTGGGATTTTCAACATATAATCATGTCATTTGCAGACAGTGATAGTTTTATTTTTTCCTTTCCACTTTGGATACCTTTAATTTCTTTTTCTTGCTTGAAACATCCAGCACAATGTTGAATAATAGTGGTGGAACAGTGGATTGTCTTGTTTTAGATTTTAGAGGAAAGGTTTCACTCTTTCCTTATTGAGGATGATGTTAGCTAGTTTTTTTTTTTTTTTTCCTATATTCCCTTTATCATGTTGAGGAAGTTCCCTTCTGTTCCCATCCTTGAAGTGTTTTCTTCAAGAAAGGATGTTGAATTTTCTCAAATGCCTTTTCTGCATCAATTGAGATTAAGGTTTTTCTGCTTTCATTTATTAATATGGTGTATCACATTAATTGGCTTTCTTGTGCTCAACCAGCCTTGCATACCTGGGATAAATACCACTTGGACATGGTGTATAATTCTTTTAATGTGCTGCTAGATTCGATTTGTAAGAATTTTGTTAAGGATTTTTGCATTATATTCATTAAAGAGATTGGTGTGTAATTTTATTTTCTTGTAGTATTTTTGTCTGGGTTTGGTTTTAGGTGATGTTGACTTCACAGAATGATTTCGGTATTTTTCTCTCTTTTTTTTAAGAGTTTGAGCAGGATTGGTATTAATTCTTTCTTGAATGCTTGGTAGAATTCACATGTCAAACCCTCTGGTCCTGGACTTTTCTTGTTTTGAACTTCTTCATGACTAGACCAATCTCTACTTGTAATTGGTTTGTTGAGGTAATATATTTCTTCTCAATTCAGTGATAGTTGTTCATGCTTTTCTAGGAAGTTGTGCTGATTTGAAAGGATATATGTCCCCTAGAAAAGCCATGTTTTAATCCTAATCCCATTTTGTAAAGGCAGCCATTTCTTCTAATCCCTATTCAGTATTGTATGTTTGAAACTGTAATGAGATCATCTCCCTGGAGATGTGATTTAATCCAGAGTGGTTGTTAAACTGGATTAGGTAGAGGCGTGTCTCCACCCATTTGGGTGGGTCTTGATTAGTTTCTGGAGTCCTATAAAAGAGGAAACATTTTGGAGAATGAAGGAGATTCAGAGAGAGCAGAGCAGAACAACATAGCCATGAGAAGTAGAGTCCAGCAGCCAGCAACCTTTGGAGAGAAAGAAGGAAAATGCCTCTAGGGGAGCTTCACTAAACAGGAAGCCAGGAGAAGCTAGCAGATGACGCTGTGCTCGTCATGTGCCCTTCCAGATAAGAGAGGAACCCTGACCGTGTTCACCATGAGCCCACAGAGAAACTCTGTGTTTGCCATGTGCCCTTCCACTTGAGAAGGAAACCCAGAACTTCATCGGCCTTCTTGAACCAACGTATCTTTCCCTGGATGCCTTTGATTGGACATTTCTATAGACTTGTTTTAATTGGGACATTTTCTCGGCCCTAGAACTGTAAACTAGCAATTTATTAAATCCCCCCTTTTAAAAGCCATTCTGTTTCTGGTATATTGCATTCCGGCAGCTAGCAAACTAGAACAGAAGTTGTCCATTTCATCTATGATTTCTAGGTTTTTGGAATATAATTGCTCACAGAATCCTCTCATTATTTTCTTTATTTCTGCAGGGTTAGTAGTTATGTCTCCACTCCTATTTCTGATTTCATTTATTTGCATCCTCTTTCTTTTTTTTCTTTGTCAGCCTAGATAAGGGTCTGTCAATTTTATTGATTTTGTCAAGGAACCAACTTTTGGTTTTAGTTTTCTCCATTTTTCCATATTCTCAATTTCATTTATTTCAGCTCTAATTTTCATTATTTCTTTCCTTATGTTTGCTTTGGGGTTAATAATGCTGTTCTTTCTCTAATTCTTCCAAGCAAACTTTATTCTTTTTTGAATAGGCATGTAAGGCAATAAGTTTCTCTCTCAGCATCACCTTTACTGCATCACATGTATTTTGATAGGTTGTGTTTTCATTTTATTTGCCTTATTTACTGATTTCTCTGGTAATTTTTTCCTGGACCTACTGTTTGTTTAAGAGTATGTTTAGACTACATATATTTGTGAATTTTCTGGCCCTCTGCTTGTTAATAATTTCCAACTTTAATTCATCATGATCTGAGACAGTGTTGTGTATAATTTCACTCTTTTAAAATCTATTGAAGGCAGTGAGATGGTGGCTCAGTGGCAGAATTCTTGCCTGCCATACCAGAGACCCAAGTTTGATTCCCGGTGCCTGTCCAAGCCAAAAAAAAAAAAAAATTGAGACTTTCATTGTGATGCAACATATGGTCTATCCTGGAGAATGATCTATGAGCACTTGAGAAAAATTTGTTTCCTGCTATTCTGGGATATAATGTTCAATATAGATAGGTCTTGTTTTTTAGTCCATTCTGCTAGTCTGTGTCTTTTGATTGGGAGTTTAATTAACATGCCATTGCTGTAAAGGTGGTTCTTTTTTCTACCATTTTGTCCTTTTGACATTATAGTCATACCTTATTTTTTTTTCTCTTTTTACTTTTACTGATAGTCTTCATTTCTGCCTCTTCACCAGACTTCTCTTTTTCTACCATCTTTTCTTATCTGCCTGTAGTGCTCTTTTTTTTCTATTTTTTGTAGCATGGTCTCTTAGTCACAAACTCTCCTAGTGACTGTTTGTCTGAAAATATTTTAAACTCCTCCTTGTTTTTTGAAGGACAGTTTTGCTGGGTATAGAATTCTTGGTTGGCAGCTTTTCTCTTTCAGAATCTTAAATATATCATACCACTGTCATTTTGTCTCTATGGTCTTTTCTGAGAAAGCTGCATATAGTCTCATCTATCTTAGCTTGTATGTGATCAGTTGCTTTTCTTGCTGCTTTCTGAATTCTCTGTGTTTGGTATTTGACAATCTAATAGTATGTGTCTTGGAGTAGGTATATTCAGATCTATTCTGTTTGGGGTACACTGTGATTTTGGATATGTAATTTTATGTCTTTCATAAGAGATGGGATATTTTTAGTGATTATTTTCTCCATTATTTTTCTGCCTCTTTTCCCTTCTCGTCTCCTTCTGAGACACCCCTAACACATATATTCATGTGCTTCATGTTGTCATTCAGTTCCTTCAAACCCTGATCATGTTTTTCCATATCTGGTCTTTTGTGTGTAAGATTTCAAATGTTTTGTCCTGTAGTTCACTAACCTTTTCTTCTGCCTTTTCAAATCTGCTGTTTTAGGTCTCCATTGTTTTTTTCTTCTCTTCTGTTGTTCTTTTCCTCCCCATAAGTTCTGCAGTTTGTTTTTTCATACTTTCGAGTTCTTATTTGTGTATGCCGAGTGTCTTAATGTCCTTCATTTCTTTTCCCATATCTTCCCTCAACTTGTTGATTTGATTTTGCACATTTGTTCAGATCATCCTTAATTAGTTGTTTCAACTCCTGTACCTCATTTGAATGTTTGTTCTTTTGATTGGGCTATATCTTCATTTTCTTAGTATGTCTCCTTATTTTTTGCTGGTGTCTAGATGTCTGCTTTCCTTGATTAATTTATTCTGGAGGTTATTTTCCCTCTTTTTTCCCAGGGTTTTCTTGTAGGTTGGCTTTGTTCTCTATCTGGTCTTTTTTTTTTTTTTTTACATTCAGTTCAACTTATTCTAGATTTATAGCCTAGCTTCTGTTTAATTGATCAGAATTTTTTAGCTCTT
The DNA here is from genome assembly GCF_023851605.1 of Tamandua tetradactyla. Lineage (NCBI taxonomy): Eukaryota > Metazoa > Chordata > Mammalia > Pilosa > Myrmecophagidae > Tamandua > Tamandua tetradactyla. The sequence goes on from NC_135331.1 coordinate 136,773,974, forward strand.
GTTTTTCTGATTCTTGCTCTGTGTATGTGGAACCTTTTTTTGGAGGGTCTCCTCAGATTTGATTGACCCCAGTCAGATTTTCCCCAACTACACAGGACCATGTCTCAGGAAGAGGGTGAAATCAGTAAAGTTTCCCTGAAGGTGAGACCCAGTAGTTTTTCAGACTTTACTATGAAACCGCTAGACTCGGTGCTTTTCCTGTCCTTACAAGCAGGTAGTGCCTGTCAGCCTGCAACTTCCCAGTGTAAAGTGGTATGGTGCCTTTAATTCTCAGCAGCTCCAGGTGTGTGGTGGAGATAAAGGCTGAGGCAGAAAATGAACTTAGATTGCTGCTGTTTTCCAGCCCTGCACCCTGAATTCCCTGAAAGACAGCTGACACAAGCTGGTTATTTTCTTGGGGAACATACACCCTTTAGGGAATTGTCTCTTCCACTTGACTCATTAGTTTGTTTCTCAAACCTATCTTAACTTAGCCCATTCCTGGGTCCTGCTAACAATTGAGAATGCCTAGGGCTTTCTCTAATGAACTACTTGGAATAGCTTAAAGTAAAATAAAATAAAAGAATAAAAGAAATGCCTTTTCTTAGTTAGTCCCTGGTCCCCAAAGTTCAAGCACTCTGAGTTAGTCTAACTCCCAGATCCTCTGTCTTTATTCTGTTTCACTTTATTTTGTTTTCTGTCTTCCTCTGAAGAACTATATGGTTAATTAAATAAATCCCCTTGTATTGAAAGCTAATACGTCTCTGGTGTGTTGTGTTCTGGCAGCTAGCAAATTAGAACAGCAGGTTATGATACGTAGTAATGTTTAACTGAACTTTGTGTAAGAGCAAACTCCAGAGTAGCCTCTCGAGTCTATTTGAACTCTCTGAGCCACTGATACCTTATTTGTTGCAGTTCTTTTCCCCCTTTTGGTCAGGATGGTATTGTTGATCCCATGGTGCCAGGGCCAGACTCATTTGAAAACAGAATCTTTTTGAGTTGAATGAGCACAAAATGCTGGAAAAGGGCTGGGCCTGAAAAAAGGGGCATATAGAACTGTATTCCAGCTCCAGCTCTTGATTGGCAAACCTGGGAGCTGGGGTCCAGCTCTGAAAAGGCTTTTTTCTTGGTATTTTTTTAACTTGTCAATTTGATTTTAATAAAAGGTAGAAGAACCAAGTATTTCATCTTCTTGCTTTCTTGACAAGACTTATGGTGCTATTTTTAAGATATGATAAATATCAGTTTGATTGGAATGGGTTTGTGTATTTTTTTTTTTCAAGTGTCTCTTAAGAAAGAATGTTAACTAAAGCTTAAATAGCCACCTAAAGGAGATTCTAACTTTTTTTTTTTTTTACATGGGCAGGCACCGGGACTCAAACCTGGGTCCTCTGGCAAGGCAGGCGAGCATTCTTGCCTGCTGAGCCACCATGGCCCACCCAGGAGATTCTAACTTTTAGCTTGAATAGTTGGATAGTATATATTGCCCAAACCCCAAATATTTATTCTACATTTGTTTATGTTTCATTCAAGGTAAGGGCATTTTATAAGTGGGATTTGATTTCCTTAAATCACATCGATCATTCATTCCCAGAAACCAAATTTCCATTTATATGTAAGTTTCAGAACACCAGCAACTGATTTATTACTAGTTATAGTATGCCTTCTGTGGGCCTTTAGCCCTCATACCAAGCAAGTGCTGAGCAATTTCTGAAGATACCTGGAGCTCTCAAGGTGTGTCAGGTTCATGCTGTTACCTTTGTGGATTATCATATTTTAAGGGTCATATGCAAATATATGGCAAACAGCATTTATAGCTCAAGGGTACAGTACTGAGTGAGGCCGTCCAGCTGATGGTCTGGGGAATTTAACAGTCCTTGTAAGATCCCCAGGACCTCTCAATGCTTCCCTTAAGGGGCTTCTTTGCACCCAAATGCCTCTCAACTAACAACTATTGTGTTGATTCTTTGGTAGTTCTCAAATCCGTTTTACTTACTTGCCTTACCACTACCCTGATGATAATACTGTTATGTTCTTAGTGCTTAATTTGCAAAACACTCTCACATGCCTTATCTCATTTGACCCTCAGACCAGCCCTAATTGGTAGACTGGTTACTTATTATTATTCTAATTTTATGGATGAAGAAACTGAAGGACAGTCTATGATCACACAACTAAAAGTGACAAAGCCAGATTTAAACCCAGACATTCTAACTCCAGAACCCCGGCTTTTAACCACTCTCTTAACTTTGCATGTATATGCCAGCCATCCTACCATTATCTCTCATTACCCTTTCTAATCTCTTTATACTTCAGCCTCCTTGGACCACTTACTAATCTGAATTTGCACTTCATTTCCTGTCTCTGTGCTGTCGTTCCCAATGTCTATCAAAATTCTGTTCATTCTTCAGTGCTCAATTCCAGTCTCTTCTCTTTCATAAAATTTTCCATCACTTTCCCAAACCTAAAAGAATCTCTCCTTCCTGTCTTTCCTAATAGCATTTTATTTTTACTGAATCATAGTTATTTATATTTGACTTGTCTCCCTATTATGTTTTAAGTTTGAGGAAGGGAATGGTGTCTTATTTATGGTCAAGTTTCTGGAAATGCTTATGTCATTGAATAAAAACAAATCATATCAAGTTATTATTATTTTTTTTTACTGTGTGTAATGGAATTCTGACATTAACTGCATGGAGTTAGTAGAGACGTCATAGGTTAAGGGCCAAGTCCTGCAAAAGGCTGCCCTCATTTTAGATACCAGCTTCAAGTTCAGGGGTTCCAAGGGCCAGTTTTAGTTGTGACCAACTGGCTATATTTGGGGGTCACCGCCGTCCCTCATATTTGATAATTTGCTAGAATACCTCACAGAATTCCAAAATGTTTCAATCATGATTACAGTTTTATTATAGCAAAAAAGGACAAAAAAAAAAAAAAAAAAAAAAAAAGAAGCGCTAAAAGGGCTAAGTCTAGGAGGGTCTCATGTGAAGCTTTGGTGTCTTTTCCTTATGAAGTCAGGATGCATCACCCTCCTGGCACATCAATATGTATTATCAAGCAGTTTCAGTGTCCACAATTTTAATTTGGGTTTCATTCATAGGCATGAGTGATTAAATCAATGTCTATGTGGTTGGCTTCAATCTCCAGCCCTCCCCTTCCCACAGGTCAGGCTGATTTTGTGTGGCTCAAAGCCCCAAACTTCTAATCACATACTTAGTCTTTTTGGTATGACCAATCTCTACCCCAAGGCTACCAGTGTAACTGAACCCTCCCTGAGTCATCTTTTGGCATAAACTATTAGGTATAGTGGTGGTGTGACAATGATGGTGGTAATTCATAATAAATAATTGACACTCCTATCATTCCAGAAATTTCAAGTGTTTAGAGTTTGCCAATCCTATTACGCCCAACCTGTTCCCTCTCCAGGAGCTTGGATGAAGACCTGCCAAATTCTTTATTTTACCACACTGGGTCACAATTAAAGCCTCTAATGGTGGCAAGAGATGACTTGAGAGTCACTTGAGATGTTGCTTGTTCCTGGCAACATCCATCTTTTTTAGTTTGTTAAAGCTGCTAGAATGCAATATACCATAAACAGAATGGCTTTTAGAAAGGAAATTTATGAAGTTGCAAGTTTTCAGTTCGAAGGCCATGAAAATGTCCAAATTAAGGCACCAACAAAAGCTTACCTTCACTCAAGAAAGATTGATGCTATCAGGAACACCTCTGTCAGTTGGGAAGGCATGTGGCTGAAGTCTGCTGGGGTCTTTGGCTTTTGGACACCTCTTTCAGCTGGAAAAGCACATGGTGACCTCTGTTAGCTTTCTCTCCTCATTTCATAAGGCTTCTTACAGAGGATTTCCTTCTACATCTCCATGTTTTCTTCTTCATCTTCAAAGGTCTCTGGCTTTGCAGGCTCTGTTGGCTCTAAAGCTTTTTCTAAAATGCTTCCCTCTTAAGGTACTCTGGTAAGCAATGGCACCTTCAAAGAGTAGAGACACAACTCCACGGAAACCAACTAATCAAAAGTTACCACTTGCAGTTGGGTGGGTCACACCTCCATGGAAACCGAAAAGATCCCACCCAGCGATATTGAATTAGGATTAAAGAACATGGCTTTTCGGGGTACACGACATTTATTAAACCTGCACATGTCTAATTATGGTTAGTAAGATGTACTTAAGATATCTTGCCCTCTTACTATCCCCTCAGTTTTCTCCAACTTTTGGAATATAATTCATTCATTAAGGATATTATATAATTCATAACAAATTGAGTATTTTATTTTTAAGTAACTTCATTCCAATATTTCATGTTGTTAGTAGTCTCTAATCTGTTAATTTCTAATAGTAATTAAATTTCTTATAAAGCAAAAGAAAATCCAACTTTTGAATACCAAAGTCATTTTTATTTTATCTTTTAAGCACTGCTTTATAATTAAGTAAAATTTAAATTCTTTCTAAAATGTATGCCTAATTTTTTGAATACACTTTTAAAACTTTTTTTGATAGTCTTTCATAATTAAGATAGCTTGTTGAGCTATGAAATTGATAAAGCCAATTGGAGATATTCAGTTGAGTCTGCACTGATCTGAGAATTTTCCCTGGAACTACCCTTAAATCTATTTAATTGCTTCCCCCCCCCCCCCCTTTTTTTTCTTTCATGAGTGGATGTTGTAAAAACCACTTAAAACTTTACTACTGTTAAAAGAAAAACTTTCATGCAACTTAGGATCCCACAGTTTTATTGACTGATTCATGAATCAGGAAACACCCCATTCAGAAAGTAGAAGGCAACTCTGTGGAGGGTATGGAAAAGGTAAGGTGCTTTGGGGCATATACAGAAGCAAGCAAAGAAATGTTCAGATTGGCTGATGTTAAGTTTTCATTTTATATAGGGGGAGATCTTACAAAGTGGGGAGCATGTACTACATGGATTAATGTGGTATACTTATCCATTCTGAGGTATCATTTCTCCTGGACCAAAACTGGTTTATCAGAGGTGATGCTTATCTGCAGTTCTGTAGGGGGCATTCCATTTTCTCAGAAAGTCCAGTGGGACAAATATTTTTGTCTTCTGGAAAATCCATCCTTGGAAAGAGGTCCCTCCTAGCAAAGCCCAGTGCAGGCAGCCATTTTATTTTACTTTAGCACTACCAATAAAATATGCACAAGTTGGAAGACTTTGCATTACCTTTTTTTGATTGAAACCTGTACATACTTATACAGAATAACAATGTTAACATTCATACAGAATAATAGTGCTATTTGTTGTGTAATTAATTATTGAACTGAAGTTTGAAATAGCCCCTTTAAGAAGCTAATTTCATAATTCTTAAAGTTTAGTGAATGTTTTTTAATAAAATTGGGGGCACTAGAAATATTTCTGTTTTCATTGGTATACCTGGTGTTTTAGTTTGCAAGGTGCTAGAATGCAGTATACGCAGAAATGGAGCAGCTTTTAAAAAGGGGAATTTAATAAGTTGTAAGTTTACAGTTCTGAAACTCTGGAAATGTCTAAATTAAATCAGGTCTTAGAAATGTCCAAATTAAGGCACCTGCAATAGGTTACCTTCACTCAAGAAAGGTCGAAGTTCAGGGTTTCTCTCTTAACTAGAAAGGTACATGGCAAACATGACATCTGCTAGCCTACTCTCTTCTTGTTTCATGAAGTTCCCCTGGGAGCATATTCTTCCCTTTCCAAAGGTCTCTGGCTGCATGGGCTCTCCTGGTTCTTGTGGCTCTCTGCTCTCAAGCATTTTTTCAAAATGCTTCCTCTTTTAAAGGATTCCAGTAAACTGGTCTAGACTCACCTGGAATGAGTGGAGTCACATCTCCATCTAATCAAAGTTTTTTATTATTATTTTTTATTTTGGGAATGTATTTTATCTAATATTTCTACAACTGCCTATAGATTTTTTTAAATTTTTTGTTGTAAAACGTTATATATATAAATACACAAAGTAAAGAAAGCTATTCCTTGGAGCAGGGGTGAGAATTTGACCTATCCTATTTTGCCACCTTCCCCGAATTCCTAATAAATGCATATTGTTTTTGTAAAAAAAAAAAAGAAATTCTCAATTGAGTGATTCTTTGACCATTTTATTTATTTATTTATTTATTTATTTATTTATTTATTTATTTATTTATTTTTTGCATGGGCAGGCACTGGAATTGAACCTAGGTCTTGGGCATGGCAGGCGAGAATTCTGCCATGGAGCCACCATTGCATTTGACCATTTTTATCACTATTTCCTTTTTCGAAAGGATGATTTAAAAATATTTTATTTCATTGTTGGTAACTAGGTCACAGACTGTGATGATTTAAACAAACTCTCTTATTTGCATTAGCTTTTTTGAGAAACATCTGAGGGAATTTTAGGATATTGCCTACAAAGATAATACATTCATATAAAATGTTCAAAACTACTTTGCATGTGTGGCTGTGCTGCCAGATAATTAATGTCTTATTTGATATAATTTAGCATTTCTGAGCTAAGTAATTTACAGACAATTTAGGCAAGGAAATTTCTCTGGTAGAGTAAAGCAGCCTTTAGTTAGGCTATCAGGGCTGTCAGGTTTTGGCTGCTGACTTCTGGCAAGTCACTTCATCTCAAGACTCATTTTCTCTATTTGACAAATGTGTGGTGCGGGTGGGAATGCCTTTAATGGCATTAGGATTTTGTGATTCTGTATATTTTTTGTCCTTTATCATGCTGTCCTTTCATATCCGATTTAGCTTGTCCTTTCATAGCCAATCCTAATTTTCATGTGATCATTAAGTTATCTCATTAATTCTTTACCTAGTATCTCTTTTTGGATTTGTTTAAAGAATATATATATATTAAATAAATATATATATATTTCCTGTGAAATCACTTGTAAGTATAATTTGAATTTTTTTTTCCCCAATAGATACAATATAGAGGCATCCCTATATTCTCCTTAATTTAGAAATCTTCATTCTAAAGAAAGATTACTTTATCCCATGATCATTTCATTTTCTTTTTCAGTTAATCATGTAAAATTTTTTTTAACTTTTCTTTTATTGAGTGGCTGCTCATTTGGAATTTGGTTTGTGTTTTTCTTGGATTACAATATAATATTTAAAAAAAATCACCATACTTTCCATGAGTAACTTATTTAAAAAATATTTTTCAATTTATTGCTCAGTAGAGATTCTTTAACAGTGGAGTTGATTATATTATTTGGTTTTGTTCTTTCCCTAGAATATTATTCCTCAACTTAAATAATATCCTATGTGTCTGTATGTATTCTGGGGCATCTTCATGCTTTCTATGAGATTAAAAAGTTTTGGATTTATCATCAGTGATAATCTTAAAAAAATATGTTATCTAACTTTTTAAACTAACCCTTTGTGTCTCTGGATATATTCTGGGGAGTTATCACATTTTATAGGAGATTTAAAAATTTGGAGATTTAATGTCAGTGATAATCATAAAAACATATATGGGCATTTTCTGAATCATCTTCTATATAACCAAGTATTGTTGCAAGTAAAATTGGTGTTTTTGCTTATTATTGTATTTGTGTCATGTGAAAGCCAAATACTACACCATTCTGAGGTGTATGAAGTTTTCGCTGATATTCAAATAACAGTGTTAGTAGCACCCTGCATGACACACCCCAAAGAACCTGTATTATAGTGATAGCATTCATTTTGCAAGTAGATGAACTTCACAGATTTAGCTTTTGAATATCACCCTTGAACTGTTTCAAGTAGTTGAAACAGTTCCTTAGCCTCTACTATGTCAGAAGTTACATGCTGAAAAATTTTCTGTTTCTGATTCCACCAAAAATTGAATAGGTATGCAGTTTTGCAGATTTTAATATGGTTGTAAAATCTTCAAGGGACTTCATTAACATTAACATTTAGAAATGCTAGCCAGTCATTTTCTTTAGTATGGAATCTGATTAACCTCATTTGGTTAGGGAAACCATGAAGTTGTAAATACTGTTTTGTGCAATGCATGTAAGCGGAAAGGTATTTGTTTCATTACCATGATTAAAGAAAAAAATAATAAAAGAGATTAATTATAGAACCAGACTTGAAGCTGCATTGTTTTTATTTCAGCAGAAAAACCATTATGCTTTATTTTTGCTCATTTGAATTTCATTGCTTTCATAGTTTTTATATATAATTTATAAATTTGTTTTGTCTTTATCATTTTATCAGGGTAATAAATGATAAGTTTAATTTTGTATGCATTAAAATAGCATATTAAAACTAAGTTAAGTTGACATTGAGTACAAGACAATATTTTTCCTTTAAAAATTGTCCATCTAATAGTTGGTGTAAGAAAGCTAGACTACAATATTGAACATAATTGTGTCATGATCATAATGGCTAACCTTCAACCAGATGCTCCTTATTTCAGTTTATATGAGTTGCTTAAAATTCTGATTCTTTTTCTTTTTTTATCATTTGTAAAATTAAATTCTCTAAGATGTGGCCATGTGAAATAGATCCATGAAGTGAGTAATCCACCAATCTGTGTGTGGTTAATTACAGTTTGTAGATACTGTGGTCTGAACTGATTTTATAGTTTCTGTGATTTGACTGTCTTTATAGCTTTTATATTATTATTTTGATGATTTCTGTTTCATTCAATCATCCTTTGCTACTAAGAGCCAAGGACTATTCTCTTCCAGGTACTAGAGATGATTGATCACTGTTGTGATCTTTATACTTAGATGAGTGTAGTTTTCATGGGCATATTGCTTAATACGTATCTATTTCAACTGAACTCCTCTCTGCCTTACTGTCATAACTACATATCTTGAATACTTGGTGGGACATGACCATGTCTTGATAGACATAGATTTAAATATCTTTTTTAACCCAATCATGATGGGTCTGTTAAGTCCATTTCATTCAAGTGATATTATTGACTACTAACTTCAAGGCATTGTGCAATGTACAATTGGGTGTGTAAAGATGAATGAGATGCATTGTGTGTTTCCAGTGGAGCATTGTTGGATCTGCACCCAGACTGTAGACTCAAGTATAGAGGGACTTTTGCATTTTATCCATCTATCCACTGTTCAATAAATATTTGCTTAGCACTTACATTTGCTCCTGGTTGATTTTTAATCTTCTTTAATTTTCTTCCCTTAGCTAATATAATGACTGTATTAGGGTTCTCTAGAGAAATAGAACCAACAGGAGATATCTGTAAATATGAGATTTATAAAGGTGTCTCAGGCAAGCATGGGAATGGAAGAGTTCAAAATCTGTAGGGCAGGCTATGAAGGTGGCTGCTCCAATGAAGGGTCTGGCCGAACTCCATAGGAGAGGCTTACTGGCTGAAGAAGCAGTGAAAAAGTCTCTATTCTTCCTTAAAAGTCTTCAACTGATGGGATTATCTCATTGGTGGGATACATGCCTTAGTTGATTGCAGATGTAATCAGATATAGATGCAATCAACTGACTGATGATTTAATGCACCAGCCTTTGGTTTATCAACCATCCAGGAAATATCCTTGAAGCAGTGGTCAGGCCAGCACTTGCCTGACCAGACAACTGACCATGATCATTTGGCTAAGTTGACTCCAGAATCTAACCATCACAGTTACCCAGATCTCTTGCCCAGGAATGTTCAGACTAATAGAGATAGAATTAAACAGCCCTTTCTAGCCAGTGTTTCCCATAGGCCACAATTTAGAGAATTTTGTAAAATAATTGTAACTATAGGTAAGCTTCCTAAATCTGGAAACCTTGGAATTTGCTATATTCTGGAACCATAAATATATTGATGCTTTCAAATGAAAGGATTAGGCAGAGAGTGATGTCCAAAAGCCATACAGACCCAATGACAGCCTTGGCTAAAATCTCTGGAGTGAAGATGACCATTTAGAGTTGTCACTAGTTTGGCCAAAATAACCAGGACTTTATGCTCTCACACTGATCAGTCATTGGATGGGGGCCCCAAGCATGACTTGGGTTCACTGCAGCCATGAAGCCTCTGTAGGTGCTGACAGCTGATATCTGTCTGCCTACAGCACTTTTAAAGCAGCTGTGACAACAAGTTCTTATCTATCTTTTCTAGACCCATGTTTTTAAATGCTATCTTTATGCTGAAGACTTCCAACATTTGTCTCATTGATAGCTCTACCTGCATGTCTAAAGGAATCTCAAACTTAGTATCTCTAAAACTGAACTCATCTTTTGTCCTCACATGCCTCTTTTTGGTTTTCTCTTTCTCAGTTAATGGCAACTCTGTCCTTCAGGTTGTACAGGCCAAAAACCTTTGAATCATCTTTAATTTCTTTCTGAATCACAGTCCACATGCATTTCATTAGCACATTATTTTAGCTCTATCTTTAGCAACTCTTCAGAGTTTCACACCTTCTCTCTACCTTCTCTGCTATTTTGTTGGGCTAAGCCATTGACATCTCTTACCTGGATTATTGCAATAAACTATTGATGTTGCTGTATCTGCTCTTGCCTACTTATAAACTATTCACAAAATACAGGCTAGAGGAATCCTATCTGAATCCTCAGATAATGGCATGATTTTGCTCAATAGCTAGCTGTCTCTCACATTCACTTACTTGTGCACCCATTCTCATAGTAAAAGTCTGTGCTTATAATAGCTTATACAGATTTGTCTGATTATATAAGCCACATTGTGTGCCACCTCCTACCCCATTCTCTTAACGCTTTGATCTCATTTCTTACCACTCTCTCTTACACCAGTCCAGGCTCTCTGGACTCCTTGCCTTTCCTCGGACATACAATCACACTCTTACCCTAGGGCCTTTGCACTTGTGGGTCCCACTGCCTTGAACATTTATTCCGTTGAATATATGCATGTCATACTTCCTCAATCCTTTCTGTTCTTCGCTCAAATGTCTTCTCTCAGTGGGGCTTTCCTGATCTCCCTATTTAAAACTGTAGTGTTTCCAAACTCCCTCCTTAATCACTTACTTCCTGCTTTATTTTCCTTAGCACTTATTATCTAACACATTATGTATTTTACTCAATTATTTTGTTTACTGCCTGTTTCTCCAGTCTAGAGTGTAATCTCTGAGGATAGGGATTATTTTCTGTTTGGTTTGTTGCTGTATTTTATATATATATATATTTGTCAAATAAATGCATGAATTATTTTAGTCTTTTTACAAGCAGACTTATTATTCAGTATCATTCTTCTTTCATAGGTAAGAAATTGAATCTTAGGACATTTAGTAAATTTGTGGAGATAGGATTTAAACCCAGGTCTGTCTTGGTTTATAGCACAACTACTATATGTATTAATTCAGTTATCAGGATACTATATGTAAGATTTTACTTAAGGTTAATGCATTATAAGATACTATAAGAGGAAGTCATCACTAGTGAACATTTTATTTGTGTTCTTAGCCTCAACTATTACCTATTTGGGGGAAATAAAAATAGATCTTGAGCATTTAGCTCATGTTGAAGCAATTTGTTCCAGATCACAGAAACTTGTCTTAGAGATTTGTTAAACCATAATAAGTTTTCAAGTAAGAGAATTCTGAGAAACTCAACTTTTCTGCCTTCTAGTGGCATAAAGACTATATTTTCTTACTGAGATAGAAAATATCTGAATTCAGTGATCTTGAAGCAGCAAGAAATAAATAAGAACATTACTTAATTGGTTAATGCTGTTCAGGTATTACAGGGATGTTGGTTCCACACAAGTAGCAGCTGGAATCTGTGTTCGTTTTTTACTGTTAAATTGTTCTTAGTTCAATGGAATCATAGATTTTCAAAGATTGTCAAATTACTTGAAGTCAAATAGGCAACTGATGAGGGATAGAGGTCACAATTTCAGAAGATATTCACAGACTGTGATCACTATGAATCATGCTTTAAGTTTTTGCAGCTGCTTTTAGAGTGCAAACTACAGGATGTGTCTTGTCGGCATTTTCCAACACCTGTCCTATTTGTGGTTCATATTCAAAAGGAATGATTGAGCTGAAAGTGAACTCTACACACAAAGAACTGGTAATCCTTGGAATGTGGAAATGAAATAGGAATCCTAGATATGTCCCAAAATTTTGGCCCCTGGCCATTGTTTGTGTGCACAAACAATGAAATTAAATTTTTTTCAAGAAAAAGTTGATAATGACTGAGAAGTGATGAAATTTCAAGTAAAATTTGAGTTGTACATTAATAAAGTTTTACCCTATATGTGTTTGTCAAGCTTCTTTTATTTGAAGGGACTAAAACTCTCAAGTTTGATTCCCTTTAGAGGATGGAGTTGAAAATTTCTGCTGAGCTCTTTTAGCTTTCAGCTATTTATTTTTGCTAGACTCCTTGGAGTCTCCTGCCAGGCACAGGGGTCAGTGAAGAATTTGAACAGAGTTCATGTGCAGATTTTTGGGAGTCCCCATGTGGTACCCTTCTTTTTGAGATTTAATCCTCCAGTATCCAGCCACTCTGGTAGCCAACATTCTCTGACAACTCAAGCCAACAGGACAAAATCTATTTGTTTGAATTCTAGCTCTCCCACATCTGGCAGACTGGGGACTTCCCTTAGGGGACAAGTCGTAAATATGTGCTCATTCATTGTGCTTCCCTTCCTTCACAAGTCAAGCCTTCTTCAGTTTTTACATATTTTTGGCTCTTCAATACCTTTCAATAGTTATTTGTTGCATTTTGTCCAGAGTTTATAATTATTGGATCTTGGAGGGTTAGTCTGAGAAAAGCTATTCTGTCACTACTGAAACTGGAACCGCATAAGTTGTGATAGTTGATTTTTTATTATTTTATTTTATTGATTTTTTATTTTTTTAAATATCAAAAAACACCAAACAAATGCAAACATTCTTAACTTTTGATCATTCTGTTCTACATATAAAATCAGTAATTCACAATATCATCACATAGTTACATATTCATCACCATGATCATTTCTTGGAACATTTGCATCTATTCAGAAAAGGAAATAAAAAGAAAACAGAAAAAAATTCATACATACCATACCCCTTACCCCTCCCTTTCATTGATCACTAGCATTGATAGTTGATTTTTTTCACTGTCATTCAGTTAAAAATGTTTTGTGATTTCCATTATAATTTCTTCTTTGACCCATGGGTTATTTAGGCACGTTTTTCTTTTTCATATGTTGTGTGGCAGGGGTCACATTTCATTCTTTTTCCATTGAGTATCCTCTTACTGCCGCACCATTTGCTGAATTTTTTTGTTTGTTTGGTTTTTCATTTATTTGTTTGCTTCTTTGTTCATTTGTTTGCTTAGGAAATGGATGAACCAGAAATTAAACCTGGGTCTCCCACAAGGCAAGAATTCTACCAGTGAATTACCATTGCATTCCCTTAAGCATGTATTTAAAAATTTTTCTTTCATAAAGATTGTTCTAGTTTGTTAGCTGCCAGAATGCAATATACTAAAAACGGAATGGCTTTTAAAAACGGGAATTTAATAAGTTGCTAGTTAACAGTTCTAAGGCTGAGAAAATGTTCCAGTTAAAACAAGTCTATAGAAATGTCCCATCAAAGGCATCTAGGGAAAGATACCTTGGTTCAAGAAGGCCGATGAAGTTCTGGGTTTCTTTCACAAGTGGAAGGGCACATGGCAAACACAGAGTTTCTCTGTGGGCTCATGGTGAACACGGTCAGGGTTCCTCTCTTATCTGGAAGGGCACATGACGAGCACAGCGTCATCTGCTAGCTTCTCCTGGCTTCCTGTTTAGTGAAGCTCCCCTAGAGGCATTTTCCTTCTTTCTCTCCAAAGGTTGCTGGCTGCTGGACTCTACTTCTCATGGCTATGTTGTTCTGCTCTGCTCTCTCTGAATCTCCTTCATTCTCCAAAATGTTTCCTCTTTTATAGGACTCCAGAAACTAATCAAGACCCACCCAAATGGTTGGAGACATGCCTCTACCTAATCCAGTTTAACAACCACTCTGGATTAAATCACATCTCCAGGGAGATCATCTCATTGCAGTTTCAAACATAAAATACTGAATAGGAATTAGAAGAAATGACTACCTTTACAAAATGGGATTAGGATTAAATCATGGCTTTTCTAGGGGACATACGTCCTTTCAAACCAGCACAAAGATTTTCTAATTATCTTTTTTTTATTGATTTTTAGCTTAATTCCCCCATGGTCAAAGAACATACTCTGTATAATCACAATCCTTTGTCATTTTTTGAGATTGGATTTCTCCAGTATATGGTCAATTTATGTCAGTGTTCTTGGTTTACATGAAAAAAATTTACCTTCTTAGCTATTGGTTGCAGTGTCCATTGCATGTCAGTTAGGTCATGTTTGTTGTGTTAATGATACTCATATCTTCTGTACCCTTTACCTTTTTTTAAAAACTTTTTTATTTGGAAATATAACCTCAAACTACATTTAATAAGTAAGTACAGAATAGTTTATAAAGTTTGGTATGGGTGTCCATTACACATTCTCAGGTTTTTTCTTCTAGTTGCTCCCAAACATTGGAAGCTAAAAGAAGTAGCATTATGATCATTCAGCAGTCATAGTATCTTCTCTCTTATAATGCCTCCTTCTCCTTTGATCTTACTCCAAGTCTATAGGGGTCTTTGGACTATGCCCATTCTAACATTTTCATGTTGCAAAGGGGTATCAACAATATAAGATTAGGGAATGAATTAGTTGATATTCTTCGACAGGCTGGCCCTTCTAGATTTTAGGACTAATCTGGCCTAGAAATCCTCTGGAGGTTATAGTCAGGAAAATAAACTTAGTAAATGAAACTTTTGTAGAGTCTCAGTTAGAGCTCTAGGTGTTCTTTAGTATTAACAGGAATGATGTTTGTTGGAGTTTGGCAAATTAATAATATCTAGCTGAAGCTTGTATAAATAGCCTCCAGAATAGCCTTTGCATTTGAATTTTCTTAGCTGCTGGTACCTTATTTTGTTACAATTCTTTACCCCCTTTTAGTCTAGAAGCATTTTTAGTCTTTCAGTGCTAGCATCAGGCTCAAGCATGGTAGTCATGTCCCACATTGTTAGAGAGACTTTCACCCTTGAATGTCCTGTCCCACTTAGAGAGGGGGCAGGTGATAATTTTCCTCGCAGAGGGGCCACATCTGAGCAAGCAAAGAGGTTTCCTGGAATTCTACTTCTATTTATTTATTTATTTTTTGTCAACTACTGTCAGCTGCTATATGTTGAAAATTTCCTACTATATCGTGAATATCCTCATTCATCATTTTAGTTCTCTTACTATTTTTTTTTTTTTAGCTCATATTGTTAGGTGAATTTAAATTTAGAATTGTATGACCTTGTAAATTGAAGCTTTTCACAATATGAATGTTCCCTCTTGATCTCTGGTAATTCCTTTTCCTTTAAAATCTACTTTGCTATTAATATAGTGACATCAACTGTATTAGTTAGGGTTCTCTAGAGAAACAGAATCAACAGGGAACACTCGTAAATATAAAATTTATAAAAGTGTCTCACATGACGGTGGGAACAGAGTCCAAAATCCACAGGGCAGGCTGTGAAGCCGACGATTCCAATGAAGGGTCTGGACAAACTCCACAGGAGAGGCTTGACCAGCCGAAGCAGGAAGAAGAGCCTGTCTCTTCTGAATCCTCCTTAAAAGGCCTCCAGTGATCAGATTAAGCATTACTCGTTGCAGAAGACACTCTCCTTTGACTGATTACAAATGTAATCAGCTGTGGATGCAGCTGACATGATCATGATTTAATTCTATGAAATTTCCTCATCACAACAGACAGGCCAATACTTGCCCAACCAACAAACAGGTACCACCACTTGGCCAAGTTGACACATGAACCTAACCATGACATCAACTTTCTTTTGTTAGGTTTTTCATTGTGTATTTTTTCCTTCTTTTTACTGACACTTTTTTTTTTTTATAATTTCTTTTCTTTAACCAACATCTTTTACTTTCTTTTATTCCAGTTGTGACAATCTTTTTCTTTTAATTGGAATATTGAGATTGTTTACAATTAATATAACTATAGATATTTTTGCATTTAAAGTAACTATTTTACTAGTTTCTATTTTCTCCACCTATTCTATAATTCTTTTTTTCCATGCCATCATTATTAATTTATTGAATTTTTATACATATTCTCATTAATCATAAAATTATTTTTTTTAAAGGGAAAGATAGAGTTTTTAATACCCCATTGTGTGAACAAGGAATTGTTGGATTTGGAATTGGCATTGCCGTAACTGGAGCTACCGCCATTGCAGAAATTCAATTTGCGGATTATATTTTCCCTGCTTTTGATCAGGTGAGGACATCACATTTTATTATAAGTGGACATCTCTAAGGTTGTTAAGTCTGTGAAGTACTGAAGCATTGTCTCCACTCTTCCTCCACCTCCTTTATCACAAATGTTTTGTAACCTTTGAGCTAGTGCTTTCTGGATTATTGTTTTGTCATAGGCATGTGTTTAAAGATTTAGTGGGATGATTTAGGAAAACATATGGGACATAAAGGACTTGTTATAACATATCCTTTCTCCTTTTACTTACAGATTGTTAATGAAGCTGCCAAGTATCGTTATCGCTCTGGTGATCTTTTTAATTGCGGAAGCCTCACTATCCGGGCCCCTTGGGGCTGTGTTGGCCATGGTGCTCTCTATCATTCTCAGAGTCCTGAAGCTTTTTTTGCCCACTGTCCAGGAATCAAGGTATAATCATTTATATACTTTATTTGATCTCCATTTAATGTTTCTATTTTGATTGATTCTATTAATATTAACTACTAAACTTATCTGAAGGGAAAACAAACAGGAATGGACTCAATTACATTTAAGAAAAAGAATAACATTTTCAATAGATTAGTTCTTCAGTGCCTAGTTTAATAAAATGTTCTGTTTGAAGCACGCTGGCTGATGAGAACATGATTGATTCTTTTGAAGCTCTATGTTTCTTTCTAATGGATGGTTCCCTGTTAACTGATTATGGGATGATTTTAAAGATTCAACTATTTAATCCATATTTACCTCAGAATCAGAGGGAAAAACCTTTTGTTTTTAGTTGTTTTCTGACTTTTCATATACACTGAGAGAAGACTTTGTTCCTATGTGTGTTTTCCAGTCCAGGGTTAGAAATAGTTTCCCAGACAATTAATTTTAAAGCATCTCCCTTTTACAACTTGTCTTCCTGTACAATAGGTTAGGTCTTTTGATAATAAACATTGTTTGGGTATTTTAAGTCTTAATTTTTTTACATTATCATGCTTTTTAATGTCTAAACAGAGATGTGTGTTTGTTTTTTGACAATAAGAATTTGCTGTGAACATGGGTTTATGTTTTGTTGTATTATACTTGATGAAATTCATAAAGTTTTTCTTAGTGGAGTAGAGGTCACATACTTTTTCAATGTATGCTAGAAGTAGTAAGATGGTACAGAAGTCGCATTTAAGGTCATAGTTATTTTTGGGCCTGAGCTGAACATTGATTCACATTTTATGTTTTTCAGTGTTTTTTTAAATTCTTTTTTTCTTTCTTGTTTTTGTTATCCAGTGTTTTTATGAACATATTTTTTCTCTCAATCTTCTACCTTCTCTTTCCCCCCTTCACCTTCTCTTATTTTCATCCCAAATGAAAATATACATAAATTACAAAAGGCTAAAAATAAATATATGATGAAAGCAGATGAAGGAAAATAAAAAGTATAAACATAAGATAAAGACATTATTTGACATGGTAAGCAGTCTCTTTATAGAAAATAGTGACATTTTTATTACTATTTTATTTTTAGTTAAACATCTTTCAATAAAAATGGCACGAAATGACTTCAAAAATCAAATGTGGTTTACTTCACGGAATCCTATTTTAGTCTTTGTAATAAACTCAGTTTTATTTCATGATAACTCTTCCTTTGTAATAATTTTACTCTGCATAGTTATTCAGCAGTCATTAAAAACTGCGATCAAGTTTGTGGTCTGAGACATGGTGTAGAAGGTAAAAGCCCAGGCTCCAGCATCAGTTAGAATTGGGTGAGACTCCCTGGTCTACCAAGTAACCTTCGGCAAGTTACTTCATCTCTTTTTAAGTCTCAGTCTCTTTGTTTCTAATGTGCAAAAAAATAACAATAGCTTCCTCACGGGTTGCTAGGAACAACAGATGAATAGATCCATATAGAGTGCTTGGTAATCGCTCTCGTTATGATCCTCCTTGTCATTGCTGTCATCTCAGGAAGGTCTGGAGTCTCTTCTTGTCAACTGAAAATGTGGAGGGAAAAGAGATTTTGGTGTCTTGAAATTGGAGAAGAGAGTTGTACCCTCTTTAAAAGTAGCAAAGTATTAATTGAACAGGTTTCTTCTTTATATGTAAATATAGGAAGATACTGACAATTTAAACTTTTTTGTTTTGATGAATGCTCCTTGAAGATTCTTTAAAATTTTTTTTTTATATTTAAGTTTAGCTCCTTAGGAGAACAGTGTCTTAGTTACTCCAACAAGGTAGGTAGCTGATAAGTATTTGTTGAACAAATTTAACTTTTTGGTTAAAACAGTATGTATATTTTATAATAAATGACAATTAGAACAAAAATAAATACCAGATTTGTATTTTTAATTAATAAAGAGCGATTATTTAAGTATCATCTTGTTACATAAGTGAGTTTACTAGAATATGTTTATACTAAAATTGTCTTTTAAAAAATTTGTTTTGGCAGGTAGTTGTGCCCAGAAGCCCTTTCCAGGCCAAGGGACTTCTTTTGTCATGCATAGAGGATAAAAATCCTTGCATATTTTTTGAACCTAAAATACTTTACAGGGCAGCAGGTAAAGGTTTCCTTTATTTCACGTCTGTTTTGTTTGTTTATATCGTTATGTACTTTGTTTTTCATGGTTCAAATGATTATAAATTAAAAAAAAAAGTCTTGATGTATATTTCCCATGTAGAAAAAATTAATTTGTTCTATATTTAGTCTGTCCTCAGGTGTAAATTTTATGTTAAGTTTGGGAAGGAGCCTGAGTTAGTATCATGAGTACTAGAGCAGAATGTATATCCTGGTGTTTGGGGTATAATGATTTATATATGTCTCTTAGGTCTAATTCATTTATCAAAATTTTTAAGTTCTCTGTTTCCTTGTTGATCCTCTGTCTGGTTGAGACTCGTATTTCTTATTTCAATTTTGCCAGTGTTTATCACATGTGCTTTGGAGCTCCTTGATTGGGAGCATAAGCATTTATAATTTTTCTTCTTGGTGAATTGTCCCTTTTATTAATATGCAATGTCTTTCTTTGTCTCTTATGACTTCTTTACATTTAAAGTCTATTTTTTCTGTTATTAGATTTTTCTGATATCTGCTTTCTTTTGGTTATAGCTTGCATGGAATATTTTTTTCCATCCCTTCATTTTCATCTATTTGTATCCTTGTATCTAAGATGAGTCTCTTGTAAGCAGCATATAGATGGTTCATATTTCTTAACCCATTCTGCCAATGTGTATCTTTTGATTGGTGAGTTTAGTCCATTAATATTCAAAGTTATTACTGTGAAGGCATTTCTTAAATCCACCATCTTATCCTTTGGATTTTATTTGTCAGACCTATATATTCTTTTCCCTTTTTCTCTTTTTATCCTTTAAGTTACCTTTACTGGTACTCTTCATTTCTGGCCCTCCTCCAGACCTCCCTCCCCTGTCTCTTTTTTTTAGACTGACAGAACTCCCTTAGTATTTCTTGTAGGACTGGTCTCTGGTTGACAAGATCTCTTAGGCACTGTCTGCCTGTGAACATTTTAATCTCTCCCTCACTTTTTTTGGTGGGCCTAAATGTATAGTATAGTATTATCTTTTTTTTTTTTTTTTTTTTAGTATTTTTGTTATATACAACAAACATACAAACATTCTTTTTTTTTTTTTTTTTTTTTTTTTTTTTTTTTTTTTTTAAAGGAAAGACAGAGAGAAGGAAGGAAGGATAGAAGGAAGGAAGGAAGGAAGAAAGGGAAACATCTTTAAACATTTTCTTGTTTTATTGTATTCTGTTTCTCCGTTTTTGTTACATGGGCTGGGGCCGGGAATCGAACCGAGGTCCTCCGGCATAGCAGGCAAGCACTTTGCCCGCTGAGCCACCGCGGCCCGCCCCATACAAACATTCTTGACGTATATTCTATACATGATGTTCAATCAGTGGCTCACAATATCATCACATAGTTGTGTATTCATCACCATGATCATTTTTTTGAACATTTGCATCTCTCTAGGAAAAGAAAGAAAAAAGAAAAAATTCATACATGCCATGCTCCTTGCCTCTCCCTCTCATTGACCGCTAGTATTTAAATCTACTCAATTTATTTTAACCCCTATTCCCCCTATTATTTGTTCATTTTTTATCCGTGTTTTTTACTCATCTGTCCATACCATAGTCCATACCATAAAAGAAGCATGTTTTTTACTCAACTGTCCATACCATAAAGGAAACATCAGACACAAGGTTTTCATAATCACATCGTCACTTTGCGAAAGCTATATCATTATACAATCATCTTCAAGAAACAGGGCTACTGGAACACAGCTTTACAGCCTCAGGCACTTCCCTCCAGCCTCTATAATACACGATAAACTAAAAAGGGGATATCTACAAAATGAATAAGAATAACCTCCAGGATAACCTCTTGTCTCTGAAATCTCTCATCCACTGACACTTTATTTCATCTCATTTCTCTCTTCCTGTTTTAGGTCGAGAAGATTTTCTCAATCCCTTGATGCTGAGTCCCAGCTCATTCTGGGATTTCTGTCCCACATTGCCTGGGAGGTTGACACCCCTGGGAGTCACATCCCATGTAGAGATGGGGAGGGCAGTGAGTTTGTTTGCTGTGTTGGCTGAGAGATAGGCCATACCTGAAGTTCTCTGGGGAGGCCTCTTAGGCCTAATTTTAAATAGGCTTAGTCTGTCCTTCGCAGGAACAAGTTTCATAAGAATGAACACCAAGAGTGAGGTCTTGGCCTATTGATTTGGTTGTCCTCACTAAATGTGAAAATATCAGAAACTCTCCAAATGAGGAAGTTGAATTTCCCCCTTTTCTCACCATTCCCCCAAGGGGACTCTGCAAATACTTTTTTTTTTTTTCACTGTTCAAATCAGTCTGGGATTTATTGGAGCATCATACTGGACAAACCTACAAAATCTCATGCCCTATTCAAGGTTCCATGTACTTATGGTATTCAATTAACCTGCCCATAAAAGTTATATTAGGAACATGAGGAACTAGTCAAAATATATATTAGGAACTAGTATAATAATACTAGTATAATTATATAATAGTATAATTATATAATTATATAATACTAGTATAATTATATAATAGTATAATTATATAATTATATAATACTAGTATAATTATATAGTATAATACTAGTATAATACTAGTATAATAATAATATAATAATATATATTAGGAGCTAGTCAAAATATAAATTTTGTACGAATCGAACAGTTTTTCTTTAGTCTCGCATATAAGTCAAAGGTATTTTTGTTTTTTTCAAATGTGCATTTAATTTTTAAAAATATACACAGAAGAAACCATGTGTTTTACATAGGAATACACATATTAACAAATCATTTCGTATATTTTCCAAAACTCTGTTTTGTCAGTCTGAAATTTATAAATTAAATATTGGTATTTTTTCAAGTTAAAATGAAATCCCTTAAACTGCTTAATATGTTAGACTCTTTCCAAAATCAATGAATAGAGAATATGAATATGGTTTGTATTAAGTTAAAGTTTTAAAATATGATTTACCATCTCTTATCAACACCCTGCAAAATGGACATTACTTTGTCCTTCTTTATGCAAAAACATTTTTTAATTTGTACATTTAATTACTATCATTGTATACTCTAGGCATTCCTAGATTTTACCATCTCAGTCTTTATTGTCTATCTTTCCTTCTGGTTTCATTTGTGCCCCCAGCCCTCCTCCCTCTATCATTCTCATGTTCAGCTTCATTCTGTGTACTAACATTATTGTGCAACAATTAGGTAGTATTTTCCTATCCGTTTCTGAATTTTTACAATCAATGCTGTTGTATAATCTATCCCTTCAGTTCCAATTACCTATTATCTACCCTATTTCTATCTCCTGATGACCTCTGTTCTTAACTGAAATTATCCAAGTTCATTCATTAATGTTAGTTCATATCAGTGAGACTATACAGTATTTGTCCTTTTGTTTCTGGCTAATCTCACTCAGCATAATGTCCTCAAGGTCCATCCATGTTGTTAAATGCTTTATGACTTTATTCTGTCTTAAGTTGCATCATATTCCATCATGTGTATATACCACAGCTTGTTTAGCCACTCGTCTGTTGCCGGACATTTGGGCTGTTTCCATCTCTTGGCAATTGTAAATAATGCTGCTATAAACACAGCATTAATGTGCAAATGTCCATTTGTGTTCTTGCCCTCATGTCCTCTGAATAGATACTTAGCAATGGTATTGCCGGATCATATGACAATTCTATACTTAGCTTCCTGAGGAACTACCAAACTGCCTACCACAGTGATTGTACCATTTGACATTCCCACCAACAATGGATAAGTGTGCCTCTTTCTCCACATCCTCTCTAGCACTTGTCGTTTTCTGTTTTATTGATAATGGCCATTCTGCTCAGTGTGAGATGATATCTCATTGTGGTTTTGATTTGCATTTTCCTAATAGCCAGGGAAGTTGAGCATCTTTTCATGTGCCTTTCACCCATTTGTATTTCCTCTTCTGAGAAGTGTCTGTTCATGTCTTTTGCCCATCTTGTAATTTGGTTGTTTGTCTTTTTTGTTGTTGAGTTAAACAATCTCTTTATATATTCTGGATACTAGAGCCTTATCTGATGTATCATTTCCAAATATTTTCTCCCATTGTGTAGGCTGTCTTTTTACTTTCTTGACAAAGTTCTTTGATGCCCAAAAGTGTTTAATTTTGAGGAGTTCCCATTTCTTTCTTTCTTTCTTCAGTGCTCGTGCTTTGGGTGTAAGATCTAGGAAGCTGCTTCCTATTATAAGATTTATAAGATATTGCCCTGCATTTTCTTTGAAAAATTTTATGGTCTTACATCTAATGTTTAGGTCTTTGATCCATTTTGGGTTAATTTTTGTATAGGGTGTGAGATATGGATCCTCTTTCACTCTTTTGCATGTGGATATCCAGTTCTCTAGGTACCATTTATTGAAGAGACCGTTCTGTCCCAGGTGAGTTGGCTTGACTGCCTTATCAAAGATCAATTGTGCATAGATGAGAGGTCTATATCTGAACACTCTTTTCAATTCCATTGGTCAGTATATCTATGTTTATGCCAGTATCATGCTATTTTGACCACTGCAGCTTCATAATACACCCTAAAATCGGGTAGTGTGAGACCTTGACTTCATTTTTCTTTCTCAGGATATTTTTAGCTGTTTGGGGCACCCTGCCTTTCCAGAGAAATTTGGTTATTGGTTTTTCTATTTCTGAGAAGTAAGTTTTTGGGATTTTAATTGCTATTGCATTGAATCTATAAATTAATTTAGGTAGAATTGACATCTTAACTATATTTAGTCTTCCAATCCATGAAATCACATTTAGGTCTTCTGTGATTTCTTTTAGCAGTTTTGTGTAGTTTTCTTTGTGGAGGTCTTTTGTATCCTTACTTAAATTTATTCCTAAATATTTTATTCTTTTGGTTGCAATTGTAAATGGAATTTTTTTCTTGATTTACCCCTCTGATTGTTCATTAGTAATGTATAGAAATAGTACTGATTTTTGAGTGTTGACCTTGTAACTTGTTACTTTGCTCTACTCATTTATTAGCTTTAGTAGTTTTGCTGTGGATTTTTTGGGGTTTTTCAATATATAGTATCATATCATCTGCAAACAGTGAGAGTTGTACTTCTTCCTCTCCAATTTTGATGCTTTGTATTTCTTGTGTAATTGCTCTGGCTAGAACTTCCAACACAATGTTGAATAGCAGTGGTGACAGTGGACATCCTTGCCTTGTTCCTGATCTTAGGGGGAAAGCTTTCAGTCTTTCCCCATTGAGGATGATGTTAGCTGTGGGTTTTTCATATATTCCCTTTATCACATTGAGGAAGTTCCCTTCTATTCCTATCCTTTGAAGTATTTTTTTTTTTTTTTTTTTAAAGAAAGAGGGAGGAAGGGAAGGAAAGACAGAGAGAAGGAAGGAAGGAAGGAAGAAAGGGAAACATCTTTAAACATTTTCTTGTTTTATTGTATTTTGTTTGTTTGTTTGTTTTTTACATGGGCTGGGGCCGGGAATCGAACCGAGGTCCTCCGGCATGGCAGGCAAGCACTTTGCCCGCTGAGCCACCGCGGCCCGCCCTGAAGTATTTTTAACAAGAAAGGATGTTGAATTTTGTCAGATGCCTTTTCTGCATCAATCGAGATGATCACGTGGTTTTTCTGTTTTGATTTGTTGATATGGTGTATTACATTAATTGATTTTCTTGTGTTGAACCATCCTTGCATACCGGGGATGAATTCTACTTGGTCATGGTGTATAATTCTTTTAATGTGCTGCTGGATTCGATTTGCAAGAATTTTTTTTTGAGGATTTTTTCAACTATATTCATTAGAGAGATTGGTCTTTAATTTTCTTTTCTTGTAGTATCTTTGTCTGGCTTTGGTATGAGGGTGATGTTGGCTTCATGGAATGAGTTAGGTAGCCTTCCTTCCTCTTCAGTTTTTTTCAAGAGTTTGAGCAGAATTGGTACTAATTCTTTCTTGAATGTTTGGTAGAATTCACATGTGAAGCCATCTGGTCCTGGGCTTTTCTGTTTTTGGGACCTTCTTAATGACTAATTCAATTTCTTTACTTGTGATTGGTTTTTTGAGGCCATCTATTTCTTCTTGAGTCAATGTTGGTTGTTCATGCCTTTCTAGGAAGTTGTCCATTTCATCTACATTGTTGAGTTTATTAGCATAAAGTTGTTTATAGTATTCTCTCATTACCTCCTTTATTTCTGTGAGTTCAGTGGTTATGTTTCCTCTTCCATTGCTGATTTTATTTATCTGCATCCTCTCTTTTCTATTTGTCAACATTGCTAAGGGTCCATCAATTTTATTGATTTTTCTCAAAGAACCAGCTTCTGGTTTTGTTGATTTTCTCGATTGTTTTCATGTTCTCAATTTTATTTATTTCTGCTGTAATCTTCATTATTTCTTTCCTTCTGCTTGCTTTGGGGTTAGTTTGCTGTTCTTTCTGTAGTTCTTCCAAGTGAACAGTTAATTCCTCGATTTTTGTTCTTTCTTCATATTTTTTTTCTTTCTTCATTTTTGATATAGGCATTTAGGGCAGTAAATTTCCCTGTTAGCATTGCCTTTGCTGCATCTCATAAATTTTAATATGTTGTGTTTTCCATTTCATTTGCCTCAACGTATTTACTGATTTCTCTTGTAATGTCTTCCTTGACCCACTGGTTGTTTAAGAGTGTGTTGTTCAGCTTCCATATATCTGTGAATTTTCTGGCCCTCTGTCTATAATTGATTTCCAACCTCATTAGTTTATGATCCAAGCAAGTGTTTTGTGTGATTTCAGTCTTTTTAAATTCATTGAGACTTGCTTTGTGACCCAACATATGGTCTATCCTTGAGAATGACCCATGAGCACTTGAGAAAAAAGGTGCATATTGTTGTGGGCTGTCATGTTCTATAAATGTTTATTAAGTCTAGTTCACTTATTGTATTATTCAAATTCTGTTTCTTTATTGATCTTCTGTCTAGATGTTCTGTACATTGATGAGAGCAAAGAATTGAAGTCTCCAGCTATTATGGTAGATATGTTTGTTTCTCTTTTCTGTGTTTGCCTCATGTATTTTGGAGCACTCTGGCCCGGTATATAAATATTTATGATTGTTATGTCTACTTGTTTAATTGTTCCTTTTATAAATACATAATGTACTTGTTTGACTCTTTTAATTGTTTTACATTTGAAGTCTCATTTGTTGGATATTAATATAGCTACTCCTGTTCTTTTCTGATTGTTATTTGCATGAAATATCATTTCCCAGCCTTTCACTTTCAACCTTTGTTTATCCTTGGGCTTAAGATGTGTCTCCTGGGCGGGCCACGGTGGCTCAGCAGGTAAGAGTGCTTGCCTGCCATGCCCAAGGACCCGGGTTCGATTCCCGGTGCCTGCCCATGTTAAAAAAAAAAAAATGTGTCTCCTGTAGACAGCATATAGATGGATCTTGTTTTTTAATCTATTCTGCCAGTGTACGTCTATTGATTGGGAAGTTTAATCCATTAACATTTAGTGTTATTACTGTAAGGGCAGTACTTTCTTCTACCATTTTGCCTTTGGATTTTATATGTCATGTCTAATTTTTCTTCTTTTTACCTTGACTGATTGTCTTTGTTTCTACACTCTTCTCCACACCTCTCTCTGCTGTCTTTTCCAATCTGTGTCTAGTGTTCCCTTTAGTATTCCTTGCAGAACCTGTCTCTGATTTTCTCAGTGATTTTTTTGCCTGAAAATGTTTTAATTTCCCCCTTTTTTTTTAGTTTTTTATTTTTTATTTTTTTGCATTAGCAGGCATTGGGAATAGAACCCAGGTCTCTGACATCCCCCTTATTTTGAAGGACAATTTTTCTGAATATAGAATTCTGGGTTGGCAGATTTTCTCTTTTAGTATCTTAAATATATAATACTACTCTCTTCTCACCTCCCTGGTTTCTGCTGAGAAATCTATGCATAGTCTTATGGGGCTTCCTTTGTATGTAAGGGGCTGCTTTTCTCTTGTTGCTTTCGAAATGCTCTCTTTCTCTTTGACATCTGACATTCTGATTAGTAAGTTTCTTGGAGTATGTCTATTTAGATCTATCCTGTTTGGGGTATGCTGAACTTATTGGATTTCTAATTTTAAGTCTTTCATAAGAGTTGCAAAATTTTCAGTTATAATTTTTTCCATTAGTTTTTCTCTACCTTTTTCATTCTCTTCTCCTTCTGGGATACTCACAACATGTATATTTGTGCACTTCATGTTATCATTCAGTTCTCTGAGTCCCTACTCATATTTTTGCATTCTTTTCCCAATACTTTCTTTTGCATGTTAGATTTCAGATGTCCCATTTTCCAGTTCACTAATCCTATCTTCTGCCTCTTGAAATCTACCTTTGTAGGTTTCCATTGTTTTTTTCATCTCTTCTACTGTGCCTTTTATTCCCGTAAGTTCTGTGATTTGTTTTTTCAGACTGTTGAATTCTTCTTTTTGTTCATCTCTTGCCTTTTTTATATCCTCCCTCAATTGATTTGATTTTTGGTGAGATTTTCCATGTGTGTTCAAACATCCTAAATTAACTGTTTCGACTCCTGTATCTCATTTGAATTTTTGGTTTGTTCCTTTCACTGGGCCATATCTTCAGTTTTCCTAGTATGATTCATTATTTTTTTGCTGACATCTAGACATTTAATTTCCTTAATTGGTTTATTCTGGAGATTGTTTTCACTTTTTTACCTAGGATTTTCTTGCTGGATGACTTTGTTGTCTGGTTTTTGAAATTTAGTTCAGCTTATTCTAGACCTCTAGTTTTGGTTTTGCTTAACAGATCAGAATTTTTCAGTACTTGTTTTCTTGTTTCTTGCCCTGCCTGTATGGTGCCTTTTTTTCCTTTTAGTGGGGTCTACTTAGGTGTTATAGACCTTAGTCAGATTTTTCCAGATCAGACTGGCCTCCTCTCAGGAGGAGACAGTCACCTGTATCTGTTTTCCCTGAGGACGTGGCCTGGCAGATTGAAAGACTTTGCTGTGAAGCCTCTAGACTCTGTTTTTCCTACCCTGCCCTATATGTGACGATTGTCTGCCTGTGGGTCTAAGCAGCATAAAGTGATGCGGTATCTTTAATTTTTGCAGACTTTCCCTGCTGAGGGTATGATTGAGACAGAGCAGAGATTGTAGTCTGGTTTTAATCACTTCGGTTTTCCAGACCCTGGGGTCTGGTTTCTTTGAGGGAGGGATTCCACCTGAGCTGGGCCCCACCCCTCTCCTGGGGAAGGTACTGCCTCCAGGGAATTGCTTCCTTTCACTTGACCAACATCTTTTCCTCTCAGACAAGCTTAACTCTGCTCTTGCCTGGGGCAATTAGAGCCTGAAAAGCCTTGCAGTTGTATGCAAAGAACGGTCAAGCTGTAGAAACACAGCCACAAAAAAGAAGAGAAAAAAAAATTCCATTTCAGAGCAGGACCCCCATTCCTTTAGTTTACTAATCAAGAGTTTAAGTTGGCACATTGCTCTGTGTATCTCCAGGCCTAGGTCCCCCCTCCTTTCCTTCAGGGCCTAGACCTCTTCATATATTTAGTGCTGTCTGAACCAAAAAACACCCCCTCTGTTTTCTTTTCTTTTTTTTTTTTTTTTCATCAGCTCTGCCCCCACTGCACTGGGGCAAAAACCAGCAACCTCAGTTTTTACTGGAGGTTCAGCTGAGCTGGGGATCTATTTTTAGTAGTCAGAATTTGTTAATTAATTCCACAATTGGAGCTTGGTTGAGCTCAGCGCCTTGCTGTAGGTAAGTTCTCTCTCCTTTCCCCTCTAGGAAGCAGCCTGTGGGGAAGGGGCATTGGCCTCCATGGCTTCGGGGACTTATGGTTCTGGGTGGATTGCAGCTGGTTCAGCTTGTCCAGCTGGTGTATGCTGTGTGTCTAGTCACTGACATGGCCCCAGCAGTTCTGTACGGCTTCTGGCTATTTACTAGCTGCTCTGGAGGACGAACTCTATTCCACACCTCACTAAGCCGCCATCTTGGACTGTCCACACTACTGATTTTTTGCATGTTGATATTGTACCCCACCATATTGCTAAATTCATTTATTAGCTTTAGGGGCTTTGTTATTTTTCGGGTGTTTCTGCAAATAGAATCATATCATCTGCAAATAGGAAAAGTTTTACTTATTTCTATATAAATTTGTATGCCTTTTATTTCTTTTTGTTACCTTTTTACTATAGGTCTAGCAAGAATTTTTGGTAGTGTTGAATAACAGTGGTGACCTGTGGCATTTTGTCTTGTTCCTGACCTTAAAGGGAAAGCCTTCAGTCCTCTCCCTTTAAGTAGGATGTTAGCTGTGGGCTTTTCATATATGCTCTTTGTCCTTTTAAGGAAGTTTCCTCCTGTTCCTAGAGTTCTAACTATTTTTATAAAGAAGTTGTGCTGGATTTTGTCAAAGACCTTTTCTGCATAAGTTGGGATGATTATGCTTTTTTTTTTTTTTAACTTCATTCAGTTAAAGTAGTGTATTACATTAATTGATTTTCTTATGTTGAACCAACCTTGCATACAGTGGATAAAACCCACTTGAACATAGTGTATATTTCTTTTAATATATTGCTAGATTCAGTTTGCTAGTGTTTTGCCAAGGATTTTTGCATGCATATTCATTGAGGTATTGGTCTGTAGTTTTCTTTTTTTGTGGTATCTTTATCTGGCTTTGGTATGAGGGTTATGTTGGCTTCTTAGAATGAATTGGGGAGTGTTTTATCCTCTTCAATTTGTTTCGTAGAGCTTGAGCATAACTGAAGTTAAGTCTTGTGGAATGTTTGGAAGAATTCCTCTGTGAAGCCAGCTATCTGGTCTTGGACTTTTCTTTTTTTGGTAGAGTTTTGATGACTGATTTAATCTCTTTACTAGTAATTTATTTGTTGAAATCTTCTATTTCTTTTGAGTCAATGAAGTTCTAAGAATTTGTTCATTTCCTGTAGGTTATCTAATTTATTGCCATATAGTTGTTCATGGATCCTTTTATAGTCCTTTTTCATTTCAGTAGGGTCAGTAGTAATGCCTTCCTTTTTATTTTTGATTTTCATTATTGGTATTCTCTTTTTTTTTTTCTTTGCCGGTCTAATTAAAGGTCTGTCAACTTTATTGATCTTTTCAAAGGTCAAAATTTTGGTTTTATTGATTCTCTCTATTGTTTTATTGTTTTCTTTTTCATTTATCTTTGCTCTAATCTTTATTTCCTCCCATCTGCTAGGTTTGGATTTAGTTTGTTCTTTTTAGTTCTTCCAGTTTTGAGATTTGGTATCTGATTTGCATCCCCAAAATTTTGGAAAGTAGTGTTTTCATTTTTACCCACTTTCAGGTGTTTCCTACTTTATGTTCTGGTTTCCTCTTTTATCCCAGGGTTTTAAAGAGCATGTTGTTTAATTTCTACATATTTGTGAATTTCCCATTTCTCCCCGTGTTATTGATTTCTAGCTTCATTTTGTTGTGGTTAAAAAATATGCGTTGTATCATTTTAATATATTTGAATTTATTGAGACATTTTGTGACCCAACTTATGGTCTGTTCTGGAGAATGATCTGTATTTACTTGAGAAGAATATGTATTCTCTTTGGTTAGTGTCCTCTATATATATATGGTGTAGGTGTCATTGGTTTAGAATATTGTTTGTTTTGTATTTCCTTCTTAATCTTCTGACTAGATAGTTTATCCATTTTTGAATATGATATATTAAAATCTCCTGCAATTAGTGTAGAACTGTCAGTTTCTCTCTTCAGATCTGTAAGCATTTCCTTCATATATATTGCGGTTGTGGTTCTGCTAGTAGGTACATATATATTTATAATTGTTAAATCTTCCTGTTGAATTGACCCCTTTATCAATATATAATGACTGTCTTTATTCTTTGTAATTGTTTTGGACTTAAAGTCTATTCTATCTCCTATTAGTATATCTTCCCCAGCTCTCTTTTGGCTACTATTTGCATGATATATATTTTTCCATCTTTTCATTTTCAACCTACTTGTATTTTTGAATTTAAGGTGAGTCTCTTGTAGACAGCTTATAGTTTGGTCATTCTTTTTCATACATTCTGCAGAGCTCTGCCTTTTGGCTACAGAGTTTAAACCATTTAAATTTAAAGTCACTACTCTTAATGTAGGACTTTCTTTTGCCATTTGCTATTTACCCTATATGAGTTTTATACCTTTTTTGTCCCTCACTTCCATTAATGCTTACTTTGTTATTTATTTGATTTTTGTGTGTGTACTATTTTGAGTACTTTCCCATTTCTATTTGGATATATTTTTCACCTGTGTTCCTTGTGGTACCATGGGGTTAAGACTTAGTACCCTAAATATGTAACAGTTCTATTTGGTTTGATACCAACTTAGGATAGCACTCATGTATACTTTTCCTATGACCTTACTTTGCTCTACCTTTTTCTTTTTTTTTTTTGTACTTTTTACCAGGTAAATCTTTGTACATTGTATGTCCCAAAACATAGATTTGTCATTACTTTTTATGTATTTGCATTTTAGCACCTGTAGGAAGTAAGAAGTGGTGTTACATACCAAACAATTTATACAATAATACTTGCATTCATAATTACCCAAATGATTACCTTTACTGCCAGGTTTGTTTCTTGATGCTGTTTTCAACCACTATCCAGTGTACTTTCTTTACATTCTGAAGAATTCCTTTAGCATTGCTTACAGGGTAGGCCAGGTGTTGATGAACTCCTTCAGCTTTTGTTTATCAGATAATGTCTTAATCTCCCCCTCATATTTGAAAGAAAGTTGTTCTAGTTTGCTAGCTGCCGGAATGCAACACACCAGACACGGATTGGCTTTTAATAAAAGGGGATTAATTTTGTTAGTTCTTCAGAGGAACGGCAGCTAACTTTCCATTGAGGTTATTTCATATGTGGGAAGGCACAGGATGGTCTCAGCTGGCCTTCTCTCCAGGCCTCTGGGTTTCAACGTCTTTTCCCCGGGATGATTCCTTTCTGCATCTCCAAAGGCCTGGGCTGAGCTGCAAGTGCTGAGATGAGGTATGCTGAGCTGCTTGGGCTGTGCTACCTTGCGCTCTCTCATTTAAGCACCAGCCAATTAAATCAAACGTCATTTATTTCAGCAGGCACGCCTCCTAGCTGACTGCAGATGTAAATCAGCAACAGATAAGGTTCATGTACTATTGGCTCATGTCCACAGCAACACAACTAGGTGCCTTCACCTGGCCAAGTTGACAACTGAATCTAACTACCACAAAAGTCTTTCTGGATGTAAAATTCTTGACTGGCAGCCTATTTTCAAGGGTCTTGTCTTTGAGTTCACTGATTCTTCTACCAGATTCAATGTGTTCTTCAAAGCCTCCTGGAGGCTTTTTCATTTCAGTTATTGTGGTCTTCAACTCCATAGCTCTGTTTGGTTCCTTTTAAAATTTCTGTTTCTTGGGCAGGCCACCGTGGCTCAGCAGGTAAGAATGCTTGCCTACCAAGCCCGAGGACCCGGGTTTGATTCCTGGTGCCTGCCCATGTAAAAAAAAAAAAAAAAATTGTTTAAAAAATTTCTGTTTCTTTAACCAAGAGCCTCTTATATTGCTTATTCATTGCTTTCTTGATGTCATTTACTTCTGTCTATGAATTTTCCTTAAACATTTTTAAGACTGTTTTTATAAAGGCTTTTTCCAGTATATCCATGTTCTGGTCTTCTGCTTTTTTTAAATTTTTTATTTTTTATCCTCTTCCTTTGGATGGACTGTCATTTCTTGTTTCTGTTTGTCTTGTACTCTTTTGTTGCACAGTGTACACTTTAATATTTTAAAATATTAAGTCTGGGATTTATTCCCTGAGATGTATATCTGTTGATTTTTTAACCAGCTGGTGATAAGACAGAGATTTTTTTTTTTTTGGCTTCAGTCCTCTTGTCAGGAAGGTCTGTCCAAAGCAGTGAATTTTGAAAATCTTCTATTGTGTCTTTCATTACCATCATTTGTGTTATATTATTTTTATGTTTTCAAATCCTTCTTTGTGCTCACTCAGCATCTTCTTAATATTCTTTATTTCTTTAGCCATATTTTCCTTCATCTCTTTGAATTGATTTAGAAGATTTGTTTGAATGTCTTTGATTGATTGTTCCAAATTTTGCATCTCCTCTGAAGTTTTATGTTATTCCTTTGACTGGGCTATATCTTCCTGTTTCTTAGTATGGTTTGCAATTTATTGCTGGTATCTAGGCATCTGATTATCTTGCTGAGTTTACTCTGGAGATCAGTTTCTCTTTCTTTCCTAGGGTTTTCTTGTTGATTGACTTTTTCCTAAGGCATTTCTTTGACATTTGATTCAACTTACTAGAGACCTTTAGAATAGCTCATGTTTAACTGATCAGATTTTTTCAGCTCTTTATCTGATTCTTGCTCTGGATATATGATACATTTTTTGAAATTGCAGTATTTGTACAGTTGTTTCTCCCTACCCTGTCAACAAGGTCCTGTCATGAGAATGGGGGATGGACACCAGCCTGTTCATCATATAGAGTTTTACTCAGAGCCCTTCAGTGCACATTGTTAATCTCTTCCCTCACTCATCCCTGGAGGATGAGCAGTGTCCTTTTGTTCTCCATTTCCCCTGTTCAGTTGTTGTAGACAGTTCCTGGCCGTTTATTAGCTGCTCTGGAGGATGAACTGAGTCTTGAAGCTTCCTACTCTGCCACCTTACCTGGAAATTTCTGGAAGATTTTTAAAAAAGACTTTTATGTATGTCCATATATAAAATTAGACTATAGTTTTCTTAGTTATCCTTCTTTACATATGAACTTGTATTCATGTGTAAGATCTGTAGTTTCCTGACTTTACCATGCTTTTCTGCTTTCAAAATCAGAGTTATTCTAGTCTTAAATAGAATAAACTGGGAGACCTTGTTTTCTGTACCCCGGACTGCATGAAATAACTAGCAGCTATCTGTTATATAAGGTTTAATATAATTTGCTTATAAAACTATCTGGCTCTGGTGCCTTTGGGGACAGATCTTCATTTCCTTTTCAATGTCTCTTATGGTTATTGGTCTACTACCTATTCTTGAGTAAATGTTGATAATTTATATTTTAGTGGAATACAATACATTTTCTCTAGCTTTTCAAATTTAGTACTAAAAATTTCCCCCATTGTATCATTTGATTAAATGAGTTAAGGCACCTAAGGTATTTACAATAGTATAGGATACATAATAAGTACTCAATAAATGTTATTTATATATTGTAAATTTTTGTTATTATTATTTAAAAATCTCTAATGATATATTTTAATATTAATGATTTGTGGAAGAAAGTCAACTAGATCCCCCTTAAGCATAGAGTTCTATTCTGAATGCTGGGTCATAAGAACAATTCAGGAGTACCCTAAGTTAGGAGAGAGAAGAATGAGGGTTTTATAGAGTTTTTACAAGAGGGTTCAGTTGATGTTCAGTCAGTTTTAATAATAGTTGGTCCAAAATGGTTCTCCAAAGAGTATGGAATTTTCCTATAGTTTACTAACCATTGACTGGGCAATTAAGGTATAGCAAAGGGATGAGGAGAAACAGTTTCTGGCCTAAGGTCATAAGGTAGTCATGATTGGCCACTATTGCCCTTTAAGGACTTTTACACATTGTTTTGTATTATTTATTTCACCTTCTGACATATTTGTTAGTGCATTGAATCATATTAATAATTTCCACTCTTTGAGTGCAAGCAGTTTCCTAATATATTCCTAAAAATGTGTACAAAGTCAAATGTCTGAAAGTCAAAGATTGACTTACATTTAATAAGGAGAATTTCATTGCAAGAGAACTAAAAAATACTTTAAAGTCCCTAATTAAACTTCATCTTTTAGACATAGTTGTCAATGTATAGTTTCCAGCATTTCACACATATCTTTCATTTTCTGTTTTTTCATTTTGAATTGAACAATTGAACTGGTTTATATGCACTGAGCATTCTTTGAGGTTAAAGATTTACATATACCAAATGATTTCTTTCTGGGTCTCAATTTTACAGTGTTTTGGTGGTATTAGTTTTCTGTTTTACATTTATATTTATAGAGTGATAAGGGAAAATACAAGAAAAATTCTGATAGTACAAAAACATTGCCATAGGCTTGCACAGTATGGCGGGCAGCATTAGCTAGTGCTTGCTCTAGTCTCTGTAATGGGGAACCAGCTGACTACAAGAGACTAAACTGTGTCTGCCTCTTATTTCCAGCAGACTTATGGTCGACTTTTGCTCACAAAAAAAGCCAGGAAAATTTTATAATCCTTTTTTTTTCTTTTAAAGTTAATATAGCAGTGTAGCCAAAAAAAAAGAGAGACAGGAAACTGAACTTAAGTAACACAGCTAGTACAATCCACAGCAGTGGGAGAAAAGATTTAATTTAGTTGATTTTCTGTGGTATTGATTGTTCACTAGTCTCATGGTAATGGAAGCTGCACATTTTTTCAAAGAGACCAAGAAGCTGCTGGAGGTTTGGTTCTCCCAGCAGCAGCCTGACACATACCAAGGGTCTGGGATCTTCGCACCATCCTGAGATCTGAATGGGACATACTTTTGAGGGATGTGCAATGTTCAGTTATAAGTGTGACAAAAACTGATAAGCAGGAAGTTTATGTACTCAGTGAGAAAAGCATGTTTATCTCCAAGAGACGTTTCATTTTGAAGATATGTGGTACCACCTCATACTGAAAAGCACCGTTGAAGCTTGCGAGGTG
Source organism: Tamandua tetradactyla (assembly GCF_023851605.1). Lineage (NCBI taxonomy): Eukaryota > Metazoa > Chordata > Mammalia > Pilosa > Myrmecophagidae > Tamandua > Tamandua tetradactyla. The sequence continues at coordinate 136,809,366 of NC_135331.1, forward strand.
TCATCGTCAGGTTCATGTGTCAACTTGACCAGGTAGTGGTGCCTGGTTGACTGGTCAGGCAAGTCCTGGCCTGTCTGTTGCTATGTGGACTTTTCATGGCACTTAATCATGATTACATCAGCTGTATCCACACCTGATTTCATTTGTAATCAGCTAAGGGAAGTGTCTTCTGCAATGAGTGATGCTTAATCTAATTAGCAGAAGTCTTTTAAGGAGGATTCAGAAGAGACACTCTTCCTGCTTCTACCAGTGAGCCTCTCCTGTGGAGTTAGTCCAGACCCTTCATTGGAGTTACCAGTTTGTGGCCTGCCCTATAGACCTTAGACCCTTACATTCCCATGGTTGCCCAGCCAGCCTCTCCTGAGAGTTTGTTGTGGAGTTCATTAGAGTTATGAGCTTGCGGCCTGCACTACAGACCTACATTCCCATGGTTACGTGAGACACTTTCATAAATTTTATATCTACATATATCTCCTGCTGATTCTGTTTCTCTAGAGAACCCTAGCTAATACACCACAGATTATAGTGGGTTTGACCCAATTCAAAGCTTATTTTATTTTCATAAGAATTTCATGATGCCTTTACCAAGGGTACTTACACTGGAATTTCCAGGAATAAATAGAGTTTCTTAATGCACTTTTCTCAAATGAAGCAGCATGTTGTATGGGAGGGATGAATTCTGACTGTGGATACTTGTATACTCTGGATTTCCCAGAGATCCATGCAGGCAGTCAGCCATATGAAACCCTGGAAATTCTGATGAGTGAGCTCAACCTAGCAGTTATGGACCAGTTCTGCATGGAAGATGAGAGTGAAATTCATGGCCTGATACCAGGTTTTGTCATTGATGTCATACTGTTCAATCCTTGTGGGTGTTTGATAAAGGAATGAAATTGGACAGAACTTATTGGACTATTCATATAATTCCAGAATCAGAATTTTCTTAAGTTAGCTTTGAAACACATTTAAGTCAACCTCCTATGATGATCTGATCAAGAAAGTTGTTGAAGTCTTCAAGTCAGGAAAATTTGTGACCACCTTGTTTGTAAATCAGAGTTCTAAATGTCACACAGTGCTTTCTTCACCCTAGAAGATTGAAGGATTAAACATCTTGATTGTCAGAGTGCTGTGTTCAAAGATTACAACTTTGTTTTTACCAGCTTTGCTAAAAATCAGCAACAATAGCAAAACTGATGAAGAAAAATGAAGAAAAACGAAAAAGAGGACACACATAGAAAAGGTGGTGGCGAATTTCTAGATATTGATACCAGGGACCATGCTTTCCATGATCACCACCTTGTAGGTGCAGGAAGCCCTTGTTGTAATTATAGTGTAATCACTTTGAATTGTTGTATATCTTATTATAACAAGGAATAAGGTATCTTGCATGAATGCTATCTTCAGTGTTTAGGTATTATATGCCACTCTTGCTGTGAAATTGAAGTGCATATGAAAAACCCTTTTACTGAATGAAACTTTATAACACTTGTGAAAATGATTCAGTTTCATTTATGCATAGTATAATATTTCTCCAGATATCATCCAAAATTCTGCACAGGCAAGGCTTTTGTTCCTATTAGGTGTTGGCCTCAGTCTTAATTATCTGGGACTGCTCTATTAAATTGCTGCCTGAATTTTACAACCAGTTACCTGTAGTTTCTAGGACATATTCTCTACAAATGTTATTGAAACCACTTTCTACTTCATACAGATGGTTTTTTGCAATAGCAATTAAAGGTTTTCTTCCACATGTTAAGTAAAAAAAAAATTTCCATACAGTCAATGATATTAGCTATTGGCTAGCATGTAGGGATATGTATGGCTGATGTTTTTATACTGTGTTGATCTGTAGAATTTCAGATTTGAACTACAAAGTATACAAAAAGCCTTTTAGGAGTTTCCCTCTATATTATAAAAATGTGTGTTCAGCAGAAATGAAAATATTAAAGTTGAGGTCTGCCTGGACTGGTTGGTTAAATAGGTAGAAAACACTAAATTTTTAAGCCCGTTAGTAATTTACATATATATTTACTTTTCACAAGTAGATATAAAACTGTCAGTGGCATCTTGTAATCATCTCATCCAGTAGCCAGTAGTTGCCATTACCTACTTATGGGCAAATCTCAAAATTAGTCAGTATCTAATAAAGTATCAGTGGCTGAGAGATTTTAAATAGAGTCAAGAAGCTGCTCTGGAGGTCACTCTTTGGCATACTTCAGTTAGATGTTGCTACCTATCATAACTTGCCGGGCCCAAGCCAAAACCTTTCTAGCCATCTCTAAGGAATACCTAGGGCAAGATATAAGATTCTACAATGGTTTCATCCACTAGGGTAACTTTCCAGAAACCTAACAGCCTCCAGATGGGTCCTTGGACTGGATAAGTCTTGAAACCTATATATATATAGGTTTCAAACTGTTCTAGTTTGCTAGCTGCCGGAATGCAACACACCAGAGATGATTGGCTTTTAATAAAAGGGGATTTAGTTCGTTAGTTCTTCAGAGGAAAGGCAGCTAACTTTCAACTGAGGTTGTTTCTTACGTGGGAAGGCACAGGGTGATCCCTGCTGGCCTTCTTTCCAGGCCTGTGGGTTCCAACAACCTTCCCCAGGGTGATTTCTTTCTGCATCTCCAAAGGCCTGGGCTGAGCTGTGAGTGTGAGATGAGGTATGCTGAGCTGCTTGGGCTGTGCTACGTTGCACTCTCTCATATAAGCACCAGCCAATTAAGTCAAACATCATTCATTGCAGCAGGCACGCCTCCTAGCTGACTGCAGATGTAATCAGCAACAGATGAGGTTCACTTACCATGGGCTCTTGTTCACAGCAATAGAACTAAGCACCTTGACCTAGCCAAGTTGACACATATCTAACTACCACATATACTGATGCATAATATGGAATAGCAGCTTCATAAAAGTCTTTTTTTGTTACATTAGATGAGTCTGGAAAATGTAATGATTTACATTTGAAGTTTTGTAAGGCATATGAAGGTTAATTTATCATATGTATGCTTTTGTAATATATTTGCATATTATTTTGAAAAGGTGTCTAATATATTTCATTGTGCAAAAGAACTGGGAATGTGGATTTCAAAACTAATTAGTTATATATGTATTTAAAGGATTTAAGAACATTTGAGTTGAAATGGGTCCAGGGCTTTCTGTTTAAAGTTAATATTTAAACAGTTAATATAAAATCAGTTGAAGATGATAGACACATTTTTTATTTTTCATTGAGTATTTCATTAAAAAGATATGTAGGTTCTCTGAAACAATAATACTTATAAAGAGCATTTAAAATCTTAAAATGTTATATTTAAAGGTATCTCTGTGAGAACTCTTGGTTATGTGATGATTATTTGCTTGTTCTGACTTGATGTTGTATTTATACTTAAACAACTTGTTGGCTTACTGAGTTTTATTTAGTGGTCAAGAGTCTAGCAAAAACCTGACTGGCATGCACAGAGAATGTACTTAGGTCCTATGTCTTCATGTCTCTGAAATCAGCTAGAAGATAAGAAGGTCACAAACATAATTCCAAATGTGGCTATGCTGCTTTTACAGTTAGCTAGTGTTACTGATATCCTCATTTCCTTTAATTGTATTAATGTGTCCAAAATAGAGTTTGTTACATAAGGAAGCATCAATGCAAAGTTTCTTCCTCTTCCCTTGACTCAAGGCCAAAGTTTTGGTTTTCAAGGACATTTTTAACTTGGTGTACTTCTCCAACATATCACACCTTATTTTCCCTATATTCTGTGGAAAACTTAAGGCAGGTCAGCCTCATATTTTATTTAACATTAATTATTTGTTTTTACTTTCCTTTATGAAGTGAGTTCAAACAAAAAGGTTACAAGAAAAGTACAGGATGGGCCACGGTGGCTCAGTAGGCAGAGTTCTTGTCTGCTATGCTGGAGACCTGAGTTCGTTTCCTGGTGCCTGCCCATGTTAAAAAAAAAAAAAAAGAAAAAAAAAGTACAAAGAATTTCCACTAATGTCCTTTTTCTGGACCAAGGTCTCCATTTGTTATTAATTTTCTTTAGCCTCTTTTAAGACAGTTCCTTGGTTTTTTGTCTTTCATAATCTTGACATTTGGTCAGTTATTTTTGATAGTATCCCTCAAATTGCATTTGTCTGATGTTCCCTCATGATTAAACTCAGGTTATGGGTTTTTGGCAAGAATATCACAGAAATGATGTTGTGTCTTTATCAGAAGGAATATGGTATTGTGCTCATCTTACTTGCTTTGACTTCTGGTAGTCCATATATGGTACTCCACTATCCATATCTATAATATTTGTTCTTGGAGATGTACATTTTTACTTTTTTTCATTTGTTCCAGTTTGTCTTACCCATCTCTGCATTCATTTTGTTCTTCTAGTCAGTAAAACTTTGATATCCTTATGACCTGAAGAACCTAAGTTGTCATGTGGTTTGACTCTTACACATGGTCATTCTCAGGGGACCTTTCTGGTTTAGTTCCTATGGCACTGAGATTTCTTATAGAAATGCTTCCGATAGTCTCCATGGGGTGAGTGGTATCTAAGTTTGACGCTTAATTATTCTTTCATTTATTGAAAATTAACTTTGATAATTCATCAGTAATGTCCTTGAGGGCATAGGCCATCTTCATAATTTTTTTTTTATTTCTTGGATTATTATTATTATTATGTTTTGCTTTACATTGTTAATAGCATGTTAGTGTGTTGATTTGGTCATTCCAATATAGATTGTTAATCTTTTAGATTTTCAATAATTTAATGTGAAACGGTGGGGTAACGATTGGATATAACTGAGTTTGGGGAATGATTCTAAAGTAATTCCTGGAAGAATTACACTCAGTTTTTTGGTCATATATTCTTTTCATATCTCTGAAATCTTGTTAGCCTAGAAGTGAAAATTATCAAAAAAGTGTGGCCATAATTAATATCCTCAAATTTGAAAGAAGACTATTTATTCAGAAAAATAACAACTGTAGTATAGAGATGATATTAGTTTATGGTTATAGCATATTTTGGAGAAATTGTGGCTCAGTTGCAGACCTTTGCAATAAACCAAATATCGCAATAAAGTGATAAGATTTTTTTTTGTTTTTCAGTGTATATAAAAGGTATGTTTACACTATACTGTAGTCTGCTGTGTGCAAGGACAATATGTCTTAAAAAATGTATATACTTTTATTAAAATGACACAGACATACAAAGTGAGCACATACTGTTGAAAAAATGGCTCTGGTAAACTTGCTTTTCTCAGGGTTGCCACAAACCTTCAGTTTGCAACAAGGCAATATCTGTGAACTGCAATAAAATGAGGTATGCCTGTATATCTCAATTTTATATAGCAAATGATAATAGGAGTAAGAGTACCTATTCTTAGAAAGAAAGCTTCCTTTATAATCTTAATGACTGTATTATAGAATTATTTTAAATTATAAATACTTTAAATTATATACTTAAATTATAATACTTTCTATAAATACTTAAATTATAATACTTTCTTCCTAAGAACTAAAAGACCAGCTGCATTGACTTTCATTACAGTCCTTCAGTGTGGGAGATACAGACACACTACCTTCCACAATTTACAGGTGGGTTACCAGGGCACAAAGAGAATATGGTGCTTTTTTAAAGGTCAGCAGATTAATCAGATTCAGAACCAGGGCTGTGACTGGGCTCTTTTTTATTTCATTGTAAAAACTTAACATACAAACATATATTTTGATGTAAAAACATTCCATACATTAGCTCACAATATCATCACATAGTTGTATATTCATCACCATGATCATTTTTTGAATATTCGTATCACTCCAGCAAAAGAAATAAAAAGAAAAGAAACAACAACTCATATATACCATACTCCTCACCCCTCCTTCTCATTGAACACTAATGCTTCCATCTACCTAGTTTAGTTTACCCTTTGTACCACCTATTATTTATTTATTTTTATCCATATTTTTTATTCATCTGTCCATACCCTGTATATAAGGAGCATCAGACACAAGGTTCTTACAATCAAACAGTCATGTTGTAAACGTTATATCTTTATACAGTTGTCTTCAAGAATCTAGGCTGCTGGAACACAGCTCAACAGTTTCAGGTTACTTCCCTCTAGCCGCTCCTATACACCATAAACTAAAAAGGATTTTCTATATACTGCATAAGAATAACCTCCAGGATAACCTCTCAACTCTGTTTGAAATCTCTCGCCACTAAAACTTTCTCTCATTTCTCTTTCCCCTTTTGGTCAAGAAGTCTTTCTTGATCTCTTGATGCCGGGTCCTGGCTTATCCCAGACTTTTTATTCCACGTTGCCAGGGAGACTTACACCCCTGGGAGTCATGTCCCACGTAGCAGGGGGCAAGGCAGTGAATTAACATGCTGAGTTGGCTTAGGGAGAGAGAGACCACATCTGACTAACAAAAGAGGTTCTCTGGGAGTGATCCTTAGGCCTAATTTTTAGTAAGCTTAGCTCTCCTTTGCAGGAATAAGTTTCCTTCCATTCCTCAGCCGTTATACCTTAGGCTATCTCCATCCATTGTGAATTGGGAATAATCCTGTCATAAAAAAGACTGTGTAAATGTCTATTCATGTCCCCACACTCAGTTCATCCAGGTATATACTGAGCAGCTGAGTTACAGGATAATATGGCAACCGCACCCCTAGCCTCCTGTAGAACTACCGCATTACCCGTCCTCCAAGGGCCTGCACCTCTCAGTTTCCCTACCCACAGTGAATCTCTGCATTTTCCTCTCTGTTCATTTTTGAACAGTTTTACTCATACACCATACAATCCACCCTAAGTAAATAGACATGCCTTCACCACCAAAATCTATATGAAGACGTTTCATTTTCTTCCACAAAAAATCCCCAACCCCCTCCTGCATACCTCTGCCTGTTGACATTTATTTATGGCCTAATGCCTTTGTTACATTCACTGGAAGCATATTACAATGTTACTATTGACTGTAGACCCTAGCTTGCATTAATTGTTCTTTTTCCTGTATACCATCTGTTTTCAACACCTTGCAATGTTGACATTCATTTGTTCTCCCTCATGCGAAAACGTTTTTATATTTGTACATTTAATTACCATCATTGTCCAATATAGGCATTTCTAAGTTTTACCATCTTAGTCTTTATCCTCTATTGTCCCTTCTGGTTTCATATGTGCCCCCATCTGTTCTCCCTCAATCATACTCACATTTAGCTTCAGTCAGTGTACTCGTATTATTGTGCTATGATCAGGTAGTATTGTGCTATCCATTTCTGAACTTTTACTATTAGTCCTGTTGTACAATCTGTATTCCTTCAGCACCAAATGCCCAATCCCTACCCTATTTCTATTCCTGATAATCTAATTTCAACTCTCAAAGTACACTCACTAGTGTTAGTTCATATTGGTGAGACCAGACAGTGCTTGTTCTTTTGTTTCTGGTTGATTGTACTCAGGATAATGTTCTCAAGCTTCAGCCATGTTGTTACATGCTTCCTGACTTTATTCTGTCTTACAGTGGTGTATATATTACATTGTATGTATATACTACAGCTTGTTTAATTACCCGTCTTCTGATGAACAATTGCCAGCTTCATCTCTTGGCAATTGTAAATAATGCTGTAATAAACTTTGGTGCACAAAAGTCTGTGTCTTTGCCTGCAGTTACTCAGAATATATACTTAGTAATGGGGTTGCTGGAACATAGGGCAATTCTATACTTAGCTTCCTGAGGAAATGCCAAACTGGCTTCCAGAGCAGTTGCACCATTTTACATTCCCACCAGCAGTGGATAAATGTGCCTCTTTCTCCACATCCTCTCCAGCACTTGCCGTTTTCTGTTTTTTTGTAATGGTCATTTTAGTGGGTGCCAGATGATATTTTGGTTTTGATTTGCATTTCCCTAAATAGCCAGTGAAGTTGAGCATCTTTCATGTGCCTTTTAGCCATTTGTTTTTCCTCTTCTCAGAAGTGTCTGTTCATCTCTTTTGCCCATTTTTTAATTGGGTTGTTTGTCTTTTTGATGTTGAGTTGTAGAATCTCTTTATATATTCCAAATACTAAACCCTTATCTAGTATGTGGTTTCCAAATATTGTCTCCCATTATATAGGCTGCCTTTTTACTTTCTGGACAAAGTTCTATGATGCACAAAAGTGTTTAGTTTTGAGGAGATCCCATTTATCTTTTTCTTATTTCAATGCTCATGCTTTGGGTGTAAAGTTTAGGAAACCACCTCCTCTTACAAATTTTATCAGCTATTTCCCTATATATTTTTCTGAAAGTTTTGTGGTCTTAGCATTAATGTCTAGGTCTCTGTTCCATTTTGAGTTAATTTTTGTATAGGATGTGAGATATGGATCCTCTTTCATTTTTATTTATTTATTTTTGCATATGGAATCCAGTTCTCCAAACACAATTTATTGAATAGGCTGCTCCATACCAGGTGGATTAGCTTAACCAATCTACTTGTCAAATATCAATTGTCCTTGATGAGAGGATCTATTTCTGAGAACTCAGTTTGATTCTGTTGGTCAGCATATCTATCTTTATACCAGTAGCATGCTGTTTTGAATACTGTAGCATTGTAATATGCTTTAAAGTCAGGTAGTGTGAGACCTCCCACTTCATTTTTCTTTCTCAGTGTATTTTGAGCTATTTGGGGCACCCTGTCCTTCCACATAAATTTGGTTATAGGGTTTTCTATTTCTGCAAAGTAAGTTGTTGGGATTTTAATTGGTATTGCATTGAATCTGTGAATCAGTTTGGGTAGAATTGACATCTTAACTATATTCAGTCTTCCAATCCATGAACGTGGTATGCCCTTCTGTTTATTTAGGTCTTCCATGATTTCTTTTAGCAGTTTCTTATAGTTTTCTATGTATAGATCTTTTGCATCCTTTGTTAAATTTATTTCTAAATATTTTATTCTTTTGGTTGCTATTGTATATGTAATTTTTTTCTTGATTTTCTCCTCAGATTGCTCATCACTAGTGTATAGAAACAGTACTGATTTTTGGGTATTGATCTTATACCCTTCCACTTTACTGTACTCCTTTATTAGCTAAAATGATTTGATATAGATTTTTTGAGATTTTTGACATATAGTATCATGTCATTTGCAAACAGTAAGAGTTTTACTTATTCTTTTCCAATTTGAATGCCTTTTATTTCTTTTTCTTTTCTAATTGCTTTGGCTAGAACGTGCACCATAATGCTGAATAACAATGATGACAGTGGGCATCCTTGTCTTCTTGATCTGAGAAGGAAAGCTTCTTTCCCCATTGAGGATGATGTTAGCTGTGGGTTTTTCATATATTTCCTTTATCATGTTGAGGAAATTCCCTTCTGTTCCTATCTTTTGAAGTGTAATTACTTTTAAGAAAGGATGATGAATTTTGTCAAATGCCTTTTCTGCATCAATCGCAATGATCATATGGTTTTCCACTCTGATTTGTTGATATGGTGTATCGCATTAATCTTTCTTATGTTGAACCAACCTTGCATACCTGGAGTACCTGGAATAAATCCCACTTGGTCATGGTGTATAATTCTTTTAATGTACTGCTAGTTTAATTTTGCAGGTATTTTATTGAAGATTTTTGCATTTATATTCATTAAAGATATTGGTCTGTAGTTTTCTTTTCTTATAGTATCTTTGTCTAGGTTTGATATTAGGGTGATGTTGACTTCACAGAATGATTTAAGTATCTTTCCCTCTTTTTTTTTTTTTTTTGAAGTGTTTGAACAGGATTAGTAGTAATTCTTTCTTAATTGCTTGGTAAAATTCACATGTGAAGCCATCTTTTCCTAGACTTTTCTTTTTTGGGAGCTTCTTGATGACTGATTCAATCTCTTTACTTATGATTGGTTTGTTGAGGTTGTCTATATCTTCTCGAGTCAGTGTTCGTTGTTCATGTCTTTCTTGGAAGTTGTCCGTTTCATCTACGTTATCTAGTTTATTAGCATATAGTTGCTCTTAGTTTTCTCTCATTACCTTCCTTATTTCTATGGAGTCAGTGGTTATGTCTCCTCTTTCACTTCTGATTTTATTTATTTGCATTCTCTCTCTCTCTCTCTCTCTGGTTATCCAAGCTATGGGTCCATTGATTTTAAAAATTTTCTCAAAGAACCGACTTCTGGTTTCATTGATTTTCTCTATTGTTTCTTATTCTCAGTTTCATTTATGTCTGATCTAAGTGTCATTATTTCTTTCCTTTTGCTTGCTTTGGGGTTGGTTTGCTGTTCTTTCTCTGGTTCTTCCAAGTGAACTGTTAATTCCTCGATTTTTGCTCTTCCTTCTTTTTTGATATAGGCATTTAAGGCAATAAATTTCCCTCTGAGGGAAATGCAGTCTTTGCTGCATCCCATAAATTTTGATATATTGTGTTTTCATTTTCATTTGCTCTAGATATTTACCAATTTCTCTTGTAATATCTTCCTTGACTCACTGGTTGTTTAAGAGTATATTGTTTAGCCTCCATATATTTATAAATTTTCTGACCCTCTGCTGCTATTGATTTCCAACTTCATTGCATTATGACCCAAGGAAGTGTTTTATATGATTTCAATCCACTTCAGCCAGTCCAGTCCCCTTTTTCTTGGGGAAGATACCCCTTTTAGGGAATTAATTCCTTTCACTGACCAGTTACTTTATCCCTCAAACAAACAAGCTGAATTCTGCCCTTGTGGGGCAGTGGTGGAGCCTGAGAGTGCTTCCAGTTTTATCTAATGAACTATTTAAGGAGTATAAAAAAGCAAAACAGCCTGTTCAGAGCTAGATCCCTGCTCGTCTGGTTTGTCAATCAAGAGCTTGAGTTGGCACATGGCTCTATTTATCTCTGGACTCTATGTGCTACCTTTTCTTGGGGTCCAGTTCTTTTCTAGTATTTTGTGCTGTCCAACTTATCAAGCCTCTTTTTTTTCTGTTAGCACTGCCCCTCTCTGTGGATGCAATAACTGATTCCTTTAGTGCTTATTCCTGGTTTATATATGTTGGGCACCTGTTTTCATTAGTCAGAATTTGTTAATTCTGTAATTGAAGGTTGGTTGAGTTAATCCCTTGCTGCTAATAAAGTCTGTTTTCTTTCCTCTCAGAGAAACTTCCTGTTGTGCCCATGGGGGACAGGCATCAACCTTCACAGCTTAGGGGACTTATAGTTCTGTGTGGGATCTCAGCCATTTTACCTGGTCTAGAATGATGTATGCTGTGTGTCTGGTCACTGACATTCCCCCAACAGTTGGTTTGTACCATTCCTGGCTATTTACTAGTTATATTATTCATCTACCCTACCATATTTCAAAATGCATTTAAGATGAATTATAAGCAATAAAACAAATTGAAAGAAAATTGGAAGGAATAAAGGAGGAGACTGGGAAATATAATAGAGTCAGCATGAGCTAATTCATGCCATGTGTCTATAAGTGAATAGGAAGTATGAATATAAGTGAAGAAAGAAGCATATACGTGGAAATTTTACAACTGTGAATTAAAAAGTTGATCTTATCTGAGAGATAACAGAGTAAGCACAAAATCAAGAAAAAGGCCCTTAAAAGCAGTGGGATCTCCTGGTATCTTTGCTGCCCCTTCCCCCCCCCCCCAACTGCAAGATACAGAGCCAGATGTGGTCCAGTGCAGATTCCTGGTTCTAGTTCCAGAGGGAGAAAAATAACTCTAGTGCACTGTTTTAACTTGTAAAAGCTGCTGGAATGCAGTATACCAGAAACTGAATTGCTTTTATAAAGAGAAATTTATTAAGTTGCACGTTTACAGCCTAAGGCCATGAAAATGTCCAAACTAAGGCATTCTGTAAAAGAATACCCTTATTTAAGAAAGAGCAGTGGGTCCAGAACACCTCTGTTGGCTGGAAAGGCACATGGCAACGTCTGCTAGCTTTATCTTCTCATTTCATAAGGCTTTCCTAAGGGTGTTTTTCCTTATGAATCTCCAAAGGTCTCTGGCTATTTACTAGTATATGGCTTTTAAGGGTATATACTTAAAAGACTGCCTTTTAAAATGTCATATCCCTGCATGTTGTTTGATGTCAGGATATATATAAGGTACACAATAAATATTAAATGGACAAATGTATATTATACATATACATATGCACTGTGGGCTCTGTTGGTTCTGTTGGCTCTAAAGCTCCTTCCAGATGGTTTCCTCTTATCAGACTCCTGCCTGCAACCCCACCTTGAATGGGCGGAAACACATCTCCATGGAAACCAACTAATCAAAAGTTACCATCCACAATTAGGTAGTTTATATCTCCAAGGAAACAATCAAAATGATCCCACTCAGCAATTATGGATGAGGATTAAAGAACTTGGCTTTTCTGGAGTACACAATAGATTCACACCAGCACACACACATACTGGGAACTTGTGTGTCAGGCCTGGTCTTTCTGGTTGTGACCTGAAGAACTTGCTGTTCCAGAACTTGCCTGCATGTAGGAAATTCACAGAGCTTACCTACAGAATGCTGTATGAGAACAGTCAAGAGGCTGCCTGGGTCAAGGGATTTGTGGCTGTAGGACAGTACCCAGAACTTTGAGGAAACCATTTCCTAGGGAAGAGCGGGCATTGGTATCTGTGTAAAGAGGGAATTCCTAGAGCCATATACATGTCTAAAACAAGGCTGCATAAGCAGAAGGGTCAGGGAGGTCCCTATGGTTTAGCCTGGAGCTATTCTCTCCTTTGTATGGATGACCTCTGAAAGTGAGCACTTGCACAACTCAATCTGGAAACACTACAAAAGGCATTTTCTTTCTTTCCTCTTCTTCCTTATTTTTTTAAATTCTTTTTTTAGATTCTGGAATTCAAGCAAGTCTCTGTCATAATATTAGCTGGATACAACTTCAAGGAACAGATACCTTAGATTGTAAATTTCAGTGATAATACATTAAAATATCAAAATGTCCAGGTTTCAACAAAAGATTACAAGACATAAAAGGAACCTGGAAATGTTGGCCCAGGCAAAGGAGAAGATTAAAGGATTAGAAACTATCAGTGAGGAGGTTCAAACCCAGGACATTGCAGATGAAGGTTTTTTATTCTTAATGTTTTTATTGACATATGTTTGCCCAAATACAGTCCATCCAAAGTATACAATCAGTGACTCAAAATATCATCACATAGTTGTGTATTCATCACTATGATTTTTTTAGGCCATTTGTATCACTCCAGAAAAAGAAATAAAAAGCAATATGAAAAAACTCATGCATCCCATAACCATCACCCCTCCTTCCCATTGACCACCAGTATTTCAGTCTACCCCAATTTTTTTTTACTCCTTATCCCTCCTTATCATTTATTTATTTTTTATCCTTACCTCTTTAAAAAGTATTTTTTGATTGCTAAATCTTTACGCATATACATTCCATTCATGGTGTACAATCATTGGCTCACAGTATCATCACATAGTTGTGTATTCAGAACATTTCCATCACTCCAGAAAAAGAAATAAGAAAGAAAAATAAAAAAACTCATACATACCATGCCCCTCATCCCTTCCTTTCTTTGACCACTAGTATTTCCAGCTACCCAATTTATTTTACCCTTTGTCCCTCCTATTTTTAATTTATTTTTTATCCATTTTTTTTACATATATATCCATATCCTGGGTAAGTAGAGCATCAGACACAAGGTTTTCACAATCAAAAAGTTACATTATAAAAGTTATATCTCTTTACAGTTGTCTTCAAGAATCAAGGCAACTGGAACACAACCCAACAATTTCAAGTACTTCCTTCCAGCCACTCCAATACCCCATAAACTAAAAAGGAATATCTATATAATGCATGAGAATAACCTTCAGGTAACCCCTTGACTCTGTTTGAAATCTCTCAGCCACTGAAACTTCATTTTGTCTGTTTTCTCTTTTACCCCTTTTGGTCAAGAAGGCTTTCTCTATCCCTTGATGCTGGGTCCTGGCTCCTCTTGGGATTTTGTCTCACATTGCCGGGGGGATTATACCCCTGGGAGTCCTAACCCATGTAGGGGGAGGGCAGTGAGTTCACCTGCCAAGTTGGTTAAAGAGACCACATCCAAGCAACAAAAGAGGTTCTCTGGGGGTGACTCTTAGGCCTAATTTTAAATAAGCTTAGTTTATTTTTGCAGGAATAATTTTCATAAGGGAGAATCCCAAGATCAAGTCTTGTCCTAATGATTTAGTTGTCCCCACTGCTTGTGAGAATATCAGGAATTCTTCAAATGGGGAAGTTGAATATTTCCTCCTTTCTCCTCAGTCCTCCAAGGGGACTTTGCAAATACTTCTTTATCCCAAATTACTCTGGGATATATCAGGGCATCACACTAACCTGGATAAACTAGCAAAATCTCACACTCTATCGAGGACTCCATGTACTTATGGTGTTCAACTAAACTGACCACACAAGTTAAATTAGGAAATGCACTACCCAAAATATAAATTTTGTGCCAAATAAACATCTCTCTCTTTGGTCTGATATAAAAGTTGAAGTTTTAAAATATGAACAATATCATCCTTTACCCTGTATTCTGATTTACCTTAGTCCTATCCAGATCAACTTCATTCATATCTCTACTCAAAGTCTGATCATTTTTTCAATTTTTTAAGCAGTTCTTGTATGGGGTACTGTTGACTTTCATAGTTTCAGAGCTCTATATCTGAATCTAAGGTGTAACATAAATACCTGAAGTTTCTGGGAATGACCAGGTTATTAACAAACAGCTCGTCAGATAAAGACTTAAAAAAAAAAGATCCTTAATGTGTTCAGAGAACTCAAGGAATACATGAACTAAAACTAAAGGAAATCAGGACAATGATAAGATGAACTAAAAAATTGAGTATCAATAGAAAAATGGAAATATGAAAAGCATCCAAACAGAGCTGAAGAGCATAGTAACAGAAATTAAAAATTCCCTCCAGGGGTTCATCAGCACACTGGAGTTGTCACAAAAAAGAATGAGTAAGTTTGAGGATAAGATAATTGAAATCTTCAATTCTAAGAAACAGAAAAAAGAATGAAGAAAAGTGAACGGAGCTTGAGGAACTAGTAGGACACCATCAGGTATACCAATGTGCACTTTATGGGACCCCTGGAAGGAGAAGAAGAATAAAGGCAGATTGGTAGGTAGTTAGATCGATTGATTGATCAATTTTTCAATAAAGAGATAGATAAGATGGTATGGCAAATGTGGCAAAATGTTAAAAGTGATGAATCTGAATATTTGGGAGAATGTAGGTGTACTGGAGTTTTCTGTATGATGTTTGTATTATTTTTTGCAAATATTCTGTAATTTTGAAATTAATTCAGAATAAAACATTAAAAAATATCTATGTCTGATATTTGAGCAAACAATTGCATCTTTTTTGGTTTGGCCTTGGAAAGATTTCTTATTTTTCTATTCATATGTTTTCATCAATATATATCTGATATTGAAGGATTTCTTTGTGGAATACTCATTAGTGCTAAGATTTGAATGTTATCACCATGTGATAAAATAGAATGGTTTCAATTCTTCCCACTACTGTGAAAATTGAAATCTGTGATGTGAAGATCTCTGCCCAAACTCCTGTTAAATGCTCTTTCAAAAAGCACATGACCACAGATTATTGAAATAATCTTCTTTTGGAATAAGTACCATTTAAATTAATATAACTAAAAAGTAACAGTGAATGATGCTCCGTGTGATCTTTTGCCTAAGTTTAAATAAAAGAACATATTAAAATTGTATTCTTTTTCCTGTTGCTCACAAGATGAAATTTATACAAATCTAAGAATTGTTTTATGTTTGTTTGTTTTTGTCAACATGAGAGTCTTCCTGGATCTAATTCTCTCAATGATATTTTTTGATAGGCTTAAAGCTTTGCTTGGTATGTTGTCCCTTAATTAATTTTTAAAAAATAAAATCTTATTCTGAGTAATTTATTTAATACATTGAAGCAGTTAGTCCCTCATTGACAGCTTTTCAAAGGACATAAACCAAGATGCTAACCCATTTCTTTTGGCATACCAGTCCTTAGTGTTGTGTGTTCTTGGGATTTGCTAGTTACCAGTTGGCAACTGATTTACAAGGCAGAAAGACAGGACTGTTTAACGGCAGCCACTGACTTACAAGCAAGACACTAAGTGTGTACTGACATCAAGCCTTGTCTGCTGGCATGCAGATCTTGCTACCAGGGTAAAGAGGAGTTGGTGATGGCAGAGAGCCTGTGTGCTACCTTTGGTATGTTTGCTAGAGGACGTCAGGGTTGTTCTTGACCCTCATTTTGTTTAGCAATTGAGAGTGCTAAGTAAAACACATAATACTGTAGTTGAATATGTCTGTCTGCTTGTCTGTGTGTCTGTCTGTCCATCTGTTCATCTGTCCATCCACCTACCCATCCATCTGCCCATCCATCCATCCATCCATCCATCCATTCATCCATCCATCCATCCATCCATCCATCTATCTAATATTAGCTTTAAACTTAATGGATTGGAATTAATCTCTGACTGCATTGTTTAGGATTAGGGTTGGCAAGCTCTTTCTGTAGAGGGGGACAAGAAAATCTTTTAGGCTTACAGACTGTATACCTTCCCTATTGCAACTACTTTGCTCTGCTGTTGGGGGTGAAAGCAGCCATAGAATAATATGCAAGTGAATGGGTGTGGCTGTGTTCTAATAAAACTTTACAAAAATTTGACTTGCAAGCTGTTGTTTGTGTACCCCTGGTTAGACAATAGAAGTACCTAACTCAACATAGAGTTTGTATGCTACAGAATAATTTTTAAAAATGCTATGTTTCAGGTTTGTTAATCAACATAATACTTGTCTTCTGCTTGAGATTTACCCACAAAAGTAGTTTCATAGATTCTACTGTTTTATATTTCTTCTCTATTTAATTGTATCAATCATTTAAAAAATATTCAGCTCTTGCTGGCATTGGTTATAGAAATGTCATTGGAGTAGAAGTATACAAAAATTCAAAGAATAAAATTCCCTACTACATTACTGGTAACAGTACTATTAACATTTGATAGTTTTCTTTTTATAAGTATGATTTTCAAAAACTGTATTTCGACATGGAGATGTGGCCAAGTGAAGAAAGTGTTTGTTGTATAAAGGTCCTGAACAATGTGTACAAAATGATTCCGTTTATAAAAAAAAAAATGATTTACATTTGTCTCTGTAGATACTTGCATATTGCAAATATCTGACAAAATACTTAATTGAGGTTCTTTGCAAATGAGCGTTTTTAAGCAAATGAAAACAACTCATGTTAGTATAAGTCAGAACATATTTAATTGAAGATAATAAATAGCTCACAAATCTCTGGATTGCTTGAGAAGCAGGCATAGAGGCTATGTTGGTGGATGCAATACCCCAAGTCCCACTGCATGACTGGTTCTGAAAGAATGCCCCTGCAGGTATCAGTGGGTATACTACAGTTTGAATCATTGATACCACTGAGCCAGATATTGGATCTGCCTCCACTATTGCCAATACTCTGGAGTGGATTCTGAACAATTGGTACTCTTTTGTGTCATCAGCTTCCAATTCAGAGTCCGGTGTGGTACATTTGATTGGCAGGACCCTAGTGTTGTGCCTTTGTTGCAACAGAGGCTGGAAAAGTATGTGGAACTCACTTCTGTAGTGGATGAAGGGCCCTGCTTCATAAGTTGGGAGATTGGATGAAGGGCCCTGCTTCATAAGTTGGGAGATTTACTAAATGTAGAAAGGATTCAGAAGGTTGGGTGCCAGAAAGAATGATAGCTATCTACTGCAGATATCCTGGAAATTAACATTGACTACTTCTGGGCAGTGGAGGTGCAAAGGCTGATTCAGAAGCAGAGAAAGCCTTTAACTTTTATTTTACAATTCTGTACTATTTGAATTAAAAAAAAATGTAACAATAATAAAAAACAATGAGGAAAATGACAGAAAGGGAACAACTATTTTCCCCAGCATTTCCACTATTATCCTGACCTCACATAAGTATTTAAGAAGACTTCCCAGAATAATTGGACAATTTCACCTACTCCTTACTCAATTTCCTTTAAAAATTCACTTACAATTTCCTCTAAGATTCGGGCAAGTCTGCTTGTATGTATTTGGTTGAGCACATAAATTTTAAAATAGTTTCTAGGATACCAGTTGCTTACTCCTCTTGTTGATTTTGGTAGAACTGATTTGGTTTTATCCCTTTGAAGTCTACAGTAGTCACCTTTAAAACTAAGGTGGTGTCAGCTGCTATAATTGATGGAGTACATAGATACAAGTTGCAAAAATAAAATGTGCATAAAAATTTGGTCCTGTGTGGCTTTGTTTGTTTTCTTCCCCCTTTATAAACTTGCTGCTTGATAGAAAGCGTATCTGAGAGCTTATTTCATTCTAACTAGTTTTATCAGATATATTTAAAAAGTCATAAACTTGTTATTTTTATAACAGTTTTAGATTTACAGAAAAATTATAGATAGTACAGAGTTTTCATATACCCCCTCACAGTTTTCTCTATTATTAACATCTTGTATTAATGTAGTATGTTTGTTACAATTAAAGAGCAAATATTGATACGTAGTATTGCCTAAGGTCCATAGTTTATTCAGATTTCCTTAGTTTTACTTAAAGTCTTTTTTGTGTTCCAGAATAGCTGATACATTTATATTGTACTTGTTCATCTGTATAGTCATGTTGTGGAGCCATAGCATAAATGCTATTTCTGTTATGAGTAGCTTTTGGAATTTGGGGGAAGAATAAATAAAATAAAGCTTTGCCACAATGAAGTTCTTATATTCTTTTATGTACAAATGTTATATGAGAAAAAATAATTAACCTTTAATTTTCCACCTGTTATATATTCAGTGGAACAGGTTCCTGTAGAGCCATATAACATCCCACTGTCCCAGGCTGAAGTCATACAGGAAGGGAGTGATGTTACTCTAGTTGCCTGGGGCACTCAGGTCAGTAGCATTTATCCCATTGTTAATATTCATGTTATGCTTAAAAGTTCTTATTTTTAACCATAATACTATGAAGAATTGAAGATGATGTTTGGAGATGATGTCTTTATATCTCTATTTAGTTTGGGTGCTATATCTATATCTGGTACTGATTTCTGATTGAAGGGGAGGTGAATAGGACCTTCATAGTAAAATATATAAGCATATGGTGAGGTCATAAAAAACATATTGGGGGTTTAGAAAGACATATTCCTTACATGGTTTACAAAAATTTATTCCTTATGCTGTTTCTTTTAAGCACTTATTACTTATCCTTGTTCCTTGTTGCTGTACTCATTATCTCCTTTTTTCATCGCAACCCCAGCCATCTTTTGTGATTACTTTGTCGGCCAGATGAACTCATGTATGGGCCTAGTCTCGGAATTCTGACTTTAAACACTATGTTTATTGATGTTAAAATTCAACTAGGTTTTCAGGCCAAAATCCTTGTAGTCATTCACTGTGTATTTTCTCCCTACTTCAGGTTCATGTGATCAGAGAAGTAGCTTCCATGGCTCAAGAAAAACTTGGTGTGTCCTGTGAAATCATTGATCTGAGGACTATAGTACCTTGGGATATAGATACAGTTTGCAAGGTATGAATATGATGTATCTCATGGTTGAAATGTATGTCATATCCTAAAAATCTTGTGCCAGATTTGTTGGATTATTTGTAAAGAATTGTTTTGAAATATGAGCTTTGTGAGCATTTTCAACTGATTTAAAGCTTTTAAATTTATATTGTGAAAGGAATGTGTGCCAGATAATTAGGTGATGCCCAGGGAAACAAATCATTTTAGGGTTTCTTTTTATCCCCATAATTTTCTCTGTTTAAAATATTACCAAACTGTGTCCTTCATGCAGCCAGCTCAGGTTGAGTTTGTGCGAGTAATGGAGTAAAACAAATAAAGAATGTAGAAGCTACCCATGCTTTTAAGTTCTTGTTGGTTATGATCCAATAAGCTAGGTTTAATTTAGTCAGGTAATTGGTTTAGCTGAATTTTCATTTGTCTTCTCTCCAAAAGAGATGGACATGATTAACTTTTAAAAATAAAACTTTATATGGCTTTAACACTATGGATTACAATTTGACTGGTATGTCATATTTTTTTGGCTACTCTGATTTGCATTTTCCTCTTGAGCTTTGACCTGATTAGGATTCATAGTCCCTTCTTAATAATATGGTTTTGTTCTCATTTACTTATTTACAATTGATATCTTTGACATTAATGACTAGATAAATTAAAGTGCATCTATTCTCATGGTAGTATATAAGGAAGGTTATGCTCATTTTTTATGATGGTTTTAACAGTTAAAGTTAAGTAGCAATTATATGCATTGTGCTTTATTCTTTTGATTCACTACTCTAGCAAAAGAGTCGTAAGATGTAGGATATTTTACATTTACTGTTTTTTAGAACTCTGGCATTATCATGGCTTTTCTAGGCTAATTCTTAGGTTAGTTATATTAAAATAATCTGCAGCTCCTACTGCTATAAGGTATAGCATAGGTGTGTTTTTGTTCTTGTTTTTGTTTTATAGAACAGATTTTATAGTTTGATATGGGTTACCATTCCACAGTTTCAGGTTTTTCCTTCTAGCTACTCCAAAACACTGGAAGTTAAAAGAAATATCAATATAGTGATTCAGCAACCATACTTTATTTGTTAAATCCCATCTTTTGTGTTATAACTCCTCCTTCTCCTGTAGTCCTTCTCCCACTCTATAAGGATCTTTGGGCTATGCCCTTTGTAACTTTTTCATGTTGCAAAGGGATGTTGATGATGATATAGGATATAGGGTTGCTATTAGGTGATATTCTTGAAGAGGCTGACTCTTCTGGGTTTCAGGACTTTTCTGGACTAGGAACCCTCTGGAGGTAATGGGTTTCAGAAAAGTAAACTTAGTACATGAAACTTTATAGAGTCTCAGTTAGAGCCCTCAGTGTTCTTTAGGGTTAATAGGAATGATGTTTGCTGGGGTTTGGCAAACCATGGCAATTAGCAATATCTAGCTGAAGCTTGCATAGGAGTAGCCTCCAGAATAGCCTCTGGACTCTAGTTGAACTCTCTTGGCCACTGATATCTTGTTTTGTTACCTTTCTTTTCCCCCATTTGGTCTGGAAGTCATTATCAGTCCCATGGTGCCAGCCTCGGCTCATCTGTAGGAGTCATGTCCCATGTTGTCAGGGAGACTTTCATCCCTGAATGTTATGTGCCATGTAGTAGGGAATGGGTAATGATTTTCTTTGCAGAGTTGGACTTAGAGAGAGAGGCCACATCTGAGCAACTGAAGAGGTTTTCTGGAAGCAGCTCTTAGGCATAGTTATAGACATTGTAGCTTCTCCACTACAGAAATGTTTTATAAGGGCAAGCCTCAGAATCAAAGGCTTGCCTATTTTCTTGGGGTCCCTAATGTTTGAAAGCTCATGAGAGGTTTCCAAGATGGAAAAGTTTAATAGTTCCATATTTTTTCACCAGTCCCTCAAGGGACTCTGCCAGTACTTTTTAATTATCAGCCCGTCATAGCCTGGGATGTTTCCAGGTATTACATTAAGCTGTACAGAATCACAAGACCTTGTTCCTGTTCTGGGCTCTGTGTTTGGTTTGTTTAAATAAGCTATCCAGACAGGTTGATTTGGATTGTGTGTTACAGAAAACTTTTCTGCCTTTAGTCTCATATAGTAAGTGAAGCTCTAGAGTACATACACTATCATCTTTACCCTGTGTTCTGATTACCTTAGTTCCAAACAGATCTGTTTTGTTTTTATCTCTAACTGAAGTCTGATCTCTTTTTCGTTCACTTTAACTGTTATTCTATGTAGCAAGGCTGACTTTCAGAGCTGCAGAGCCCCAGCTGTAATCTTAGATGTCACAGAGTTATTCAAGGTTCCAAGGAAATACCAGCTTATACATATATATCTCTGTGTGTCAGATTCTAGAAATACACTTACAACTTTGGACTAAGTATGGCAGCTATAAGAGTTTACAGTCTGGGTTCCAATTTTCTTCTGCGTATTTTATGAAAGAGCCTATAACATATTTCTTCCTCGGTTTTTGGCTTATTTTGCACAACACATTGTCCCCAAGTTTATTCAGTTCATTGCATGCCTCACAATGTTATTTCTTTTTGCAACTGCAACATATTCCATCATGTATATATATTACATATATATATAGTATATATATGATATACACTAACAAGTCAAAAGTCTGATGCATCACTTTCTCAATCAGTAGAATACTCTAGTCTTCTCTTTAATCTTTTCCAGTTGAAAAGAGCCCTAAAGGGCCTGAAACTACATTCCAGAATCATACAGAAATGCAACTAGCTGGTATAATGAAAGAGGATTGTACGCAAAGAACAACCTTCCAAACACTGTTCAACTTCTCATCCATTGTACCCTTTGGCCCCCTCCATCTGTTGGGCATCATGGATACTGTCCAAAATAAACAAACCATGACTTAAAGTGCCCTCGTTTGATTGTGCAAATAATAGCACTCTCAATTTTAGACAATTATCGTTGGTCCAAAGAGATAAAGAACTGATAAACAGCCTCATGGAATATCAAATCAAAACTTCCCTAATCTCTTGTCCCTCCCTTCCAATTATTTACCCCTGATATTGCTTGATACTGTTGCTATCTTCCTACTATATAAGGCATAGTAGTAATATAGGTGGTTTCAGGTGAAGATTGTTTTATAACTTAGTGGAAGATTTAAGATTTAAGATTTGTTATAATAAGTGCTTCTGTTGATGTGCTGCTTGACACTATCTAAACACTTGACATTGTTACAAATATGTTTCAACAATATTTTCAGCCCTTATATTAGTAGTTGCCATAATTGGAACAGTTTTTCATAATTGCATGAAAATAATAATTTAATACTTTTTGCAGGCATTGTCAAATCAATTCAAACACAGGTTTTCATTCAAATAGCCAAATGCTTCAGATTATGGTTAAACTGGAGCTGATAGCCTACCAGAGAGGATTTTTTTGTTTGCGACATATATCCTGGAGTTTGTATTTTTAGTATGAATTATGCTTCTGTGTGGAGCTCTGATGTTTTATCTTGAGGCAGTTGGTAGTAGTAATAGATGATCAGGGCAGGAATTTTTACAACTTAATTTACTTTTTTATATACCTTGTACATCCAAAAAGGAGTTGTAGCAATTTATAGTAAAACACAAATTTGATAACATCACCAACTGGTAATCATGAAAGCAAAGAGAGGAGAGTTGGGAGGAAGAAAGAAAGGAGAAATTATTTATATCAGTTTCTTTGTGTAGAATCCTCTTTCATTATATAAACTAGTGCATTTTTGTATGATTCTAGAATGTAGTTCCAGGTTCTTTAAGGCTCTTTTCAATTGGAAAAGATGAAAGAGGAGACTAGAGACTTCTGCTGTGAGAAAATGATGCATCAGACTTCTGACTTGTTAGTAGCATTATTTTAGTTTTGTGTTGGGATGCTTTTATTATGGCTTTTTTCCCTCCTATTTTATGACCGACCCTTCAGTTGTGACTGTGAAAGCCATATTGTTATTTCTTTATTACTTTGGGTCTGTTTGTGACTCTCTTCATTGTTGACCATGGTACATCTCCTATATTCATTTCATGTAGCAAAATAAAAATAATTGGATACCTAGCTTTGTTCTAGAATTCAGAGATGATTAAAAAAAAGCCAAACATTCATATAAATAATAAAGTTCTTTTTTAATGCAGCTTTTCTCCTTCATCTTTATTAAGTTTATAGCAAATCAAAATTTATATTTATAATCTTTAGTTGGTTCTGTGTTTTATCAGTTGTTTCTGACTTATGACAAAATCAGATCCCTCAGCTCAATTCATTATATGTTAATTCAGTATTAATATACATCTTTTGGAATGCCTAATGAGAAAAGGTAAAAAATGTGTGTTATTAAACATACACATTATTCTACTGTACACAGTAAAGTGACTCTGGGACAGTTGAGGAGTTGGTTAATATCATTTGAACATAATGTTTTAAAAACATAGCCAAACTTTTTGTTTAAGCCTTCAAGGATTGTTTGGAAGTTATAAACCTGATGAAAAGTTTCTTGGGGTAGAGGAAGCAGCAGAGTTTTTCAATATTGCTCAGGACTGGAGTAACAGAATTGGAAACTTAGGTGGGCCTTAAAACAAAACCCACTTTTCCCCTAAGTTTTGCACTTGCATGTGATAGGGTGCTAAAGAGCTAGGTTGAAAACCTCTGATAAACAGAATGGAAATTCCCCTTGTTTTAAGGGTCTAAGGAGACCTACCCTGGGGCATAGTGGGGAGAGTGGTTTAAGAACATTATAGAGGAGAGTTGCAAGCCCTGAAAGGAGTGATAAATTGACTGTGATGATATGGAGCTGCCAATTTGTTCTGAACTAGAATCTGAGAAGCAAGGTGCAGAGAATCCATCTTTTATGGGCTTTTAATGACTAAATTTGAGACTTCAGGGGTCTTGAACACTCAGCTGGTTAACATCTTACGATATATGCCAGATATTAAAGCTGTGTACAGTAGGAAGCTGAAGAGCTAAGCAGAAAATAACTCAAAAGCCCAGCCATCATTTGGTGCGGAAGAGAGAAAGTCTAATCAGCTCTTAGTTGAAAGCTGTGGTGAGTCAGGTCTTTTGATTAGTGATAAATCAGAAGTAGTCAGAATCTTCCCAAACCCACAACATAGTTTTTGCTTCTCCCAGCTCTTTACTAGATTAATCTAATTGACTTCTGGCATATCTGCCTAGGAGAACAAGGAGTGAATCCTCCCATCATATGGAACCTTATGAATCAGTGTTCAATTCAAAATTACTAAGTATGTGAAGAGGCTGGATACACATACATAATGGATAATCAGGAGGACAAAAAAGAAATAGAAAGCAGAAACACAGATGATCCAGATATTGGAGGTAGCAGACAAGTATTTTATAATTATTATGTTTAGAAACATCAAAAAACATGGGGAGAAAGAGATAGGAGGATGGAGAATTACCCTAGAGAATTGGGGAATGCTCATATAAAGAGGAAAACAATGGGCCAAACAGAAAAGAGCATCAAACTTACTTGGGATCTGGTCAAATGCTTGCCATATATACAGTTGGAATTGCAGAAGAAGAGAGCGAGCGAGCATGGGTCAGAAACAATTTTGAAGGAAATAATTCTCATGAAACTTCCAGAACATCAACCCACATATTCAGAAATCTTTGTGAACTTCTAAGAAGGATAAATTCAAAGAAACCATATCCATGTACATCATAGTCAAATTGTTGAAAACCAGCCATGAAGAGGAAATCTTAAAAGCAGCAAGACAAAAGCATAGTACCCTCAAAAGAGGAGGTGTAAGATTGACAGCTGAATTTATTGCAGAAATGATGAAAATCAGATGATAATGGAAGACATAAAAATTCCTGAATATACCACCCTAGAATTTTACCCAGGTAAAACATCATTTTAAGATTATGATAAAATAAAAACAGTTTAGACAAACAGGTATGGAGATAGTTTGTCTCCATCAGGTTTTCAGTAAAAGAAATGTTACAGTAAAAGAAATCCACAGACAGAAGGGAAATGATCCTAGAAGGAAACATGGAAATGAGGACAGCATAAGCTATAACTTATTGATTATACAAAACAGTACTGGTGATATTTTGTGGAGTTTTAAGTCATATAGTTAGAAGTTATATGTAGAGTTTTAAGTCATTTTATAATTTGAAATATAAGACAGTAATAGTACAATATACCAGAGGGGTTTACATGGAACTAAAATATTCTGTGGTTCAATATACAGATATGTACAATTTTTAGATCATAGTAAGTCATAGATGCATGTTGTAATCTCTAGAGCAACCACAGGAACAATAGTGAAAGAATCCATTTCCAGCAAGTTAATAAGGGAACTATAGATTAATAAAAATATTTGGCTAAATTAGAAGGAAAGAAGGAAGGAGGGAGGGAGAGTGAGTAAGAGGGAAGGACTGACAGACAATGTATACAAAAGAGTAGGTGGGTCAATAGAAAGAGAATATCATGATAAATAGAAACTGAATTATATAAGTAATTAAATACAAAAGGATTAAATAATCTTAGTAAAAGACTACGTTGTCAGACTTCATTTACAAAACCAACAAACATGAAGCTTGAAAGAGACATACTTTAAATATAAGGACACAGAAAGTTTGAAAGTAAAGGGATGATAAAGAAAACTGGTGTAGTCATACTAATATCAAATCTTTAAGACAAGAAACATTACTAGAAATGAAGAGAGACATTTCATCAGGCTAATGGGATTAATCTACTTGAAGATATCACAATTCTAAATCTATTATATTGTCAATAATAAAGCTTCAAAATATATAAAACAAACAAACAAAAAGAAACAAAACATAAAACTAAAAGATGTAGATAACAGCAACAACAAAAACAAAATAAACAAAACACAAAATTAAAAGGAGATGTAGATATTCACAATCACAGTGGTAGACTTTGAGATTAAAGCTGATCAAGCAAGGAGACAAAAACTCAGTAATATGGAGGAGATATTATATAGAAGATATAGAAGTAATACAGACTATCTGAATATAACATTTAATAAACTTATCCTACTTGTGCCCCGAACTATGCAAAAAGTCACTTTCTTTTTTTTCAGCTGAACATAAAAGATTTGTCAAAATTTGTGAAATCCTGAGCCATAAATATAATCTTTATAAATTTCAAAGTTTGAAATCATTCATCATATGTTCTCTGATTAGACATTGGTATTCAGTTAGACATCATGAACAAAAAGAAACTGGAAGATCCTAGACTTCTTAGAAATTAAATAATGTACCTCTAAATAACCATGGATTGTGAAAGAAATTGCCACTGAAATTAGGAAATACATTTAACTGAGTTTCTATGAAGATATATCAAAAGTTGCAGATACAGCTGAAGGCATTCTCAGAGGGAAATTATAGCTGTAAATATATATATTGTGTAAGCAAGAAAGAATTAAAATGTTAATGATGAAAGCATCCATCTCTAGAAAGAAAATAAATCTAGAGAAGGTAAAAGAAAAACAAGATGTACAATGGCAAAACTTGAAAAAGTAAAAATTAGATCTTTGAAAAGATTAATATAATTGATAAACCCTTAACAAAACCAAAGGAAAAAAAAAATGGAGCAAATGGAGGTTAAATATATTAGACAGTTAAAGGAACTATCCAGCAGAGCCTATAGACAGTGAAAGATAAGAGGATATTATGAACAATTTTTCAAATATATGTGATGCTTTAAATGAAATGGACAAATTCCTGGAAAATATAAATTATTCAAAATTGATAAAAGAAGAATTGGAAAATCTGAGTAGTAAGATATCTGTTAAAGATATGAATCCATTTTTATTGACTGTCATAAAAGAAAACCTCAGACTCATGGTTTTATGTCAAAACACAATTCTTAATAAACTTTTCCATAGAACAGAAACAGAGGGAAAACCTTCAAACTCTTTTTATAAGGCCTGCACAATTTACATATCAAATCTGCTTAGGCTAGCACAAGATAAGAAAATTACAGACGTATATCTTATGAATATAGATGGAAAACTTATATAGCAATTCAGCAATATATATATATATATATAAAGGTTTATTCCAAATATGCAAGTATTCTCTAACATTCATAGACATTCATAACCAGTTGGTTATTCATAAACCAGTTGGTGCATTTCCCCACATTAACAGAAAATAGAAAATAGAAATAGAAAAAAATAATCCTATGATTATCTTTATGTAGAAAAGCATTTGTTAAAATTCACTATCTTTTCATAGTTGCAGTTTCTTAGCAGCCAAGGAATGGAAGGGAATTCTTTCAATATAATAAAGAGTAGTTACAAAAATTTACAAAAAACTATCAAAATTTTATTTCAGTGTAAAATTTCGACTGTTTTTCCCTTGAGCTCAAGAAAGCAACAAGAATGCCCATACAGGAGAAATGAAAGTAAATAATTGAAATATGAGAAACATCTAACAGAATCTACAGAGAAATTATTAGAATTAAGTGAATTTATCAAGCTATCTGAAACATGGTCAATATATAATAATCAATTATGTTTTATATACTAGTAATAGACAAAAAGAAAATGAACTTAAATAACACCATTTAAAATAACTTTAAAAATCAAATATCCTGAGAAAAATGTAATATAATAGACCTATAAGAACTGTATACAGAAAAATCACAAAGTATTATTCAGGAAAATTAAAGAAGATCTAAATAAGTTCAGGCATATTTGATGTTAATGACTTGTAAAGCTAAGAATTGCCAGGGCAATTTTGAAGAAGAACAAAGCTGGCGGATGTCATTATCAAATATCAAGACCTGTTATAAAGCATAGTAATTAAGACATATTGATGTAAGAACAGACAAATAGACCAATGGAACAGAATAAGGAGTCCAAAAACAGACCTACTGGTCGTCTGATTAAGTGCAAAGGTGACTGTACAATTAAGAGAGGAAAGGATGGTCTTTTCAATAAATGATGCTGGATCAATGAGCCATCTATGTGGAAAATAATGTATATCAATCCTTAGTACACAAAAGTCAATTTCAGATGAATTGTAGATCTAATCCTGAAAGGAAAAATGATAAGACGACTGAGAGAAAGCATAGGTAAATATCTTTATGATCTTATGTAGGCAAATTTCTTCAATAGAACAAAAAAAGCCCACTAACATTAAAATAAAAGGACTGATAAAATTGTACTTCATTAATATTAAGAAAGTTTATTATTAAAAGGCATCAGTAACAGTAAATAGTATGGAGCAAGTTGCTATACAGTGCATTGTGGGAATGCAGGCTCAGACATAACAGAGATTCTCAACAAATCACCACTTTATTACTTACACAGCACAAAGGATCCAAAGAACAAGGGAAGAGGTCTCATTATAGCCTGACCCCCCTGGGAGGCCAGTTGCTTGGGTCAGAGTCTGTGGATGGTAGCGGTAGCTCTGATGTTCTGCTTTGCATCAGAGATGAGGAACCCTATGCTGTCCAAGGGATGATTATTTATATACCCCAGTGGGAGGGGACCCTGCCCCTGAGCAAAAAAGCATGTATCAAGCAACCATTGTGCAGTTTTGCCCTGGCAAGCAACAAGGGCTGCTTGTTCCCAGTTTGGGGCTCAAGTTACAAATAGGCTATTCCATCAGATCTAATGTTCACCTCGCACTACAAAATGAAAACATAGTGAAACATCTATACACAAATGTTCTAGTTTGCTAGCTGCCGGAATGCAACACACCAGAGATGGATTAGCTTTTAATAAAAGGGGATTTATTTTGTTAGTTCTTCAGAGGAAAGGCAGCTCACTTTCCACTGAGGCTCTTTCTTACGTGGAAGGCACAGGATGGTCTCTGCTGGTCTTCTCTCCAGGCCCTTGGGTTCCTACAACTTTCCCCGGGGTGACTTCTCTCTCCATCTCCAAAGGCCTGGGCTGAGCTGGTTAGGCTGTGCTACGTTGCGTTCTCTCATTTACGCACCAGCCAATTAAGTCAAACGTCACTCATTGCAGCAGACACGCCTCCTAGCCCACTGCAGATGTAATTAGCAACAAATGAGGTTCACGTACCATTGGCTTATGTCTGCAGCAACAAGACTAGGTATGCTCACCTGGCCAAGTTGACAACTGAATCTAACTAACACAACAAGCAAGCAAGAAGGGAAAGGAGAAAGAGAGGTGAGAGCTGGGAGATTGCTGTTGAAGGTGTCCCTAGCAGTCTACCCCTTGGCCTCTTGACCAGGCCTAGCTTCCTCCTTGGCATTAGCTTCTACAATGTAAACCCATCTCCCACCTTAGAAATAATGGTGGAGATGTGTCAGGCCCATAGCTCTCAACAATGTTTATAGTAAAAGTTTGATAATATCAGTGGCTACCACACATTAGGAAGGCTTCACCTATTAAGCAGAGTGATCAGGTCTGTTAAGAGTAATGATTGCATCCTTGCTTCCCAGCCACTCACCTCCACCTCAGCCAATTGAAGATTCCCATGTAGAATTTGTTTGTACACTCTGTAGCCATGGGCCTGTTTCAGGGGGCACTAAGAAATCCGAGGGTGCATTGTCCTGTCACTGTCCAACAACAATAATGCAGTGAGTGACTCAACTAGTGGACGTTTTGTGTCTTTCACAAAGGAAGGTAAGCCCTTGAATGGGTACAGCCCACCCCTAGGGAATCACTGGTCATCTCGGGCATGCAAACAGAAAGGTGACTAAGCTATTTGCCAGTTTCATATTATCAGAAGTTGTATCCTGACAAGTTTTCAAGGGTGTAGAGAAGAAAAGTATACAGGCAATAGCTTTGTCATTATTTGTTGTCACAGGATGTAAATGAAGGACTTCATGATGTTAGTACAAGCATAAGGCAAGGGAAATCAGCTGGCTATGTGGCAATCTAGACTTGGCAGAGAGGGGAGGCTGAGGAGGGGTCAGATAACAGATCCACTAGTTGGTTAGTTTGCCTCTGCGATGGTCTGGGTCAGTTGGACAAAGGTGTTTTATCTCCAGGTTATCACTGGGCCAAACCTGTAGAAAACAGGAGTGGGGAGAAAACTAGTCCTGACAGGGTGGTCATGCAACCCCTTCCATTGGAGACACTTTTCTCATTCTATTTGCAATAACTTATCTTTTCCCTCTCAGACCACCCAGTGTATCTATCCCTTGCCTTGAATTATAATCTCACCTCTTTCCCATTGATAGGAGTACCTTATTCATGTCTTCTGGCCTGCCTTCACCAGTTCCTGATAGAGGGGGTTGTCAAAACTCTTTGAGGGTATCTCATGACCATTCCCAAAAATACTAGTGACCCAAACAGGGGTAGCATCATCGAACCTCCAGTGTGTGTGTCAGGCCTTGTGGGTCCAGCCTACTGGATTGTCACACCTGTGTGTGTTAAGCACTTCTAGGCCTGTTTCTGTTATCTCACCTCTCTGCCGGGCAGCCCTAACCTACCACTGTACTGAGAATCATGTGGAAGGTGCAATGGGGTAAAAAGTGGGATGATTGCCTGACAGTGGCTTAAAAGATAGTCCTAAGTGTTGAATCCTTGATCACTCTTTTGGGGCAAATCCTCATCTTGATGTGTGTAAGGGCAATGTGCTCGTACCTGGTTTCTCCTTCACTCTTGTCTGCTTGCATAATAAGTGGGATGAGGTTGTGTTTCCCCTCTGGGAAACTGCCGAGTGACACTTCTAGAGGGCCTGAGTAAGGTGGATAGTCCATCCAGTAAGAGACCTGTCAGAGTGTAGACACTGAAGGTCCTTTTTCAGGCAGTCATTTAAGTTTTCCACAATTCTAACCAGCTGTAGGTGATGGATTGATAATAGTCCATCTAATTTTATGAGTCCCATCACTGATTACTGCATCAGTGCAGTAAAGGAGGATTGTTGGTGAGAGATGTTATAGCTGCTTTTCCAAGGTATCCCATGTATGTACTGTGTCTGCACAATGAGTAGAAAGGGAAGGACATAGCCTGAATAGATGTCTACCATGACTAAGCTGTAAGACATGTAATCCATTTCCCATGAGCACAAGGCCAAGTGTGGCCCTTCTGAGAATATATTCTAAATACCTTTTTTGCAGTTTGACTTATAATTGACCTCACTTATAAGTGAGGTAATGGCAGATTGGGCCTCTTTTTTTATTATTATTTTTTGGGGTGCATGGTCTGGGAATCAAATGCGGTTGTGAGTGAGCCTCTTTTAATAAGAGAGAGGTACACCATGTTCCTGGGCCTATAATTTTATGGTGTAAGAATTTCCCTGTCTAGCTTGATGGTGAATCCCTCCATTCAGAGGCAGCTTGGAAAATTCGGCTATTTCATAGATGTCATTGAGGGTAAATTCATTGTCCTCATCCTCTGATGAGGAAGGGTTCATCCTCTGGCTCTTTCCCAGGAGGATCTCCAGCCTCATTGGGGGTGCAAAGCAGTTCGATGCATCCACTATCAACTAGGTCATTCCAATGATGTGCATCGTGTTATGGGCTCTTACCATGAATGTCAGTATGAGTAACATAGATAGTGCTTTTCCATGCCACCAATTGTTTTCAAAGGTCTTTTTCCTACTCTGGGGAGCCCATGATTCTCCAATCATGTTCCACTCATCAATCTGACCAGACTGGAAAGCTGTTAGCAATAGCCTGTGAGTCAATAAGCAGATACATGGGGATGCTTTGATCAGATTGTTCCAGGGCTAAGAGGACTGCTTGATGGTTTGGTCCTATGCCAGAGGTGGTATTTAGTCTGCTCAAGGCAAGGGAAACAGTGGCTGTTGCCTAATGTATGCTGAATGGCTTCAGCTCAGCTGATTCATCAGTGAACCAGCACTGAGCATCTGGTGGGGCATTTTCTAGTCAGGGTCCCCATTATGCCAATGCAGTGAGAAAGGGCCTCATCTGGTGTTGCAACAGGATCATTATTGAAGGGAGGCCTCCACCACTCGTTCATGCAAGCATGTCATTTTCTGTGGGCATGGGTGAGCACGATCCTGAGTTTATCACTTCCATTTGATGATGCTCTGTTTTTGGGCACTGCCTGGGTGAGGTTTCTGATTACCTATGGCCCAGGACATGATGGGGATTTTTGGCTTCAGGAGGGCCTCAGAGCTCTCGGCAATCCTTTCTGTTCTACCAGTGCTCAATAGCACACCAGAAATTGCTTCATAAAGGGGAAGTAGCACTGGGTTGCATCTGGAAGCTTCTTTGTCCCAAAACAGAGAAAGTTGTGAATTCCTATTGCTCTCTCCTTATGTCAGAGGAACCAGTTGGCATGGATCTGAGTGGCAGAAACCTGTAGCTTGAATGGATATGCAGGCTTTAAAAGTCCTAGAAGCAGGGAGGACGAAACAGCCATTTTTACTTCTTGCAGGGTCTGTGCCTCTTCCAGTCCCCAGTGGAAAGTACCTGCTTTCCATGTCACCTGATCTAGAAGTACAAGGAGGATACCAGGATGAGGAATATGATGTTGCCAATATGTAAATATCCCAACATCCATTGGGCCTCCTTTTTGGAGGTAGGTGCCTTTAGGAACCTGTTCCTGGTCAAGGATCTAGCACTGAACTGTGGACCATATGCTGGCTAAGAAGGTCACCTGCTGGGGTAGGCCTTGTATCTTGTTGGAATTTATGGCCCAGTTGGACTGTCAGGGATCTGGTACTGAGCTGTGGACCATACGCTGGCTAAGATGGTGACCTGCTGGGCTAAGCCTTGTATCTTGCTGGGATTTAAGGTCCAGTTGGACTGTCAAAGCCCAGTTAGCAATATCTGGAATCTCTATACAGTTTGCTTCTAGGGCCCAGCAACATATCATCAGTGCTGGTGGAGGCCATATTGGCTTCTGTGAGAGTCATAATATCTGGGACTGCAGGTGCCAGAGGAGTTAAGCACCATAGTCTATAGCCAGCTGCCACATTCCACTCACTGTTTTCACTGACCATGCAGGGCTATTACAGAAAGAGGTGGTGGAGTGGAGGCCATCTCTACCAGGGAGGCCATACTGCTACTGCTAGACAGTGCAGTGAGGGATGTGTAATCCATCACTCACCCAACTGTAGTGGCCTGAATTCACTGAATTGGGGAAGCCAGTCTCCACAATTGTTGGGATGTGCTCAGTCCCTATCTTGCATTTCCTGGTGGGAAACCCAGCCAGACCACAGGGATATCCAAGGGGCCAAAGGGTATAAATATCAGGTACTGTTAACCTTTCATCCCTATCATGGTCAAGTTTATGTGTCAGCTTGACCAGGTGGTGGTGCCCGGTTGTCTGGTCAGGCAAGTGCTGGCCTGTCGTTGCTATGAGGATATTTCATGGACTTAAGTCATGATCACATCGGCTGCATCCACAGCTGATTGCATTTGTAATCAGCTAAGGAGAATGTCTTCTGCAATGAGTGACACTTAATCTAATCAACAGAAGGCTTTTAAGGAGGATTCAGAAGAGACAGTCACTTTTCCTGCTTCAGCCAGCCAACCTCTCCTGAGAATTCATTGAGGAACTTAATTGGAGCTGCCAGCTTACAGCCTGCCATACAGACCTTGGACTCTATATCCCTATGGTTACGTGAGACACTTTTATAAATTTTATCTTTGTGGATATCTCCTGCTGATTCTGTTTATCTAGAGAATCCTAACTAATACAATCCCCATACTCATATAGAATGCCCCAAACTCCAAATAAATGCTATTTATCATTCCCTCTGCTCTGTGTCTTCTTCTGGAATGATGTGACCTGGGGACTTGTATCCAAAACTACCATAAGTATTTGTTCGCTGCCCCTAGATTGTACATGCACTGGACCCCAGAGTGTGGATGATGTCCTTGGCTCACCCCTAGGCCATTTTCAATTTAGTCAAGTCTGTGTGAAGAGATTCACCACCACCACCACCACCACCGCAGGGGCCCAACTCCTCTGGGCCAAAGGGAGACGTGGGAGATTTTCAGGATCCTCTTCTTCTTCTACCACCCAAACCTGGGGATTGTGAGGAGGCAACTGGGCAGAGACAGATTGTCCCTTGACCCCATAGCCCTCTTTCTAGCTTCTGTTTCCTCCAAAGTTCCCCACTGGAGAATCTCATCTTTGGTGTCCTTTGGATCCTCCTGCTTTAGTAGCCAGAAAAACTTAGTTTGGTCAATGGGGGCCCCAAGAGGAAGGGTGGCCGTTGATTCATCTTGCAGGTCTCAGAATTTGCTGGGTTAACAGGTGGACACCTCCTGTCTTGTGATCTGGCTCCTTGGTCCATTACCATGGTGGCCACGATCCTAACGTGGGAACCTTTGCCCCAGGCAGGAAGGGCACAATAAACCTACTCAATTGTATCTTCAGAGGAAGCCTTGGAGTAAGGAGAACTACCTGTTACAAAGGCCTGTTCCTAATAAAATCATCAATGTCTTCCTGCAAAATGGGAATCTGGTGAGGGGTAGATCCGTCTGGTGGTGGTGGTATATACACATACCAACACCCAGCTTTTGCAGTGCGACCACAGCTTCCTCTTTGTTATTCCAAGGTTTATTGGAATCCAAGGGAGATTATCCAGGATGGTGTATGCTCTCTCA
Source organism: Tamandua tetradactyla (assembly GCF_023851605.1). Taxonomy (NCBI): domain Eukaryota; kingdom Metazoa; phylum Chordata; class Mammalia; order Pilosa; family Myrmecophagidae; genus Tamandua; species Tamandua tetradactyla. The sequence goes on from NC_135331.1 coordinate 136,844,412, forward strand.
CTCTCTGAAAGATCCAGTCAGACACAGGCTGTGGCTATAGAGCAAGAGCAGCTATACTGTCAGCTGTTCCTTCCCCATCCCCTGCCTCTTTTTTGTTATACCCTATTGACTAAGGGTCAGTTGACTAAAAGTTTGTTGGAAAATGGGTTTGAATGACAGATGACCAAGACTTCTCCATTCAGCCTGGTGGATCAGTCGTGATCTTTGTCATAAAATCGGGACAGCCATGGGGTGGCTTCTATCCATACCTATCTTTTATATCCCATATCTCCTTTTCTGCAAAAGCTCTCAGTCCCTGTCTTCAGATCTAATAGTCTCCTGAATAATGACCAGCCTCACATTAACCTCAAGATCAGTCTGGATGACCTGAGTGTGAGTGTACTTGGTTCCAGAATAAGAACAGATATAAAAGGCTATAAGGCAACAGATTGTATGCCAGGCAGTTGAAGCCCTCTCACTGATCTTAGTGTGGAACTAGCAAGCCAACTCTCTGACATTCCTGGGGGGATTATCAGAGTCCCATTTATTGCCATCTTTACCACAAAAGAGGGAAAGATTATGCCATAATTCCCCTGGGATAGGTGGGCAGCCCACAGAGCCACGAGTCCTATGTTGCCCAGGATACTACTGTACAAAAAAATACAAGAGCAAAACAAACAACCTTGCAAAAGTCAACCCACTTCATACTTCCTTGAACTGTGGAGCTAGTTGCTAAATGATGCTTTGTGGGAACACAGGCTCAGGCACGACAGAGATTGTTAGCAAATCACTTTTTTACTTGCACAGCACAAAGGGTCCAAAAGAACAGGGGGAGAGGCCCATTATGGCTGGTCCTACTGGGAAGGCCATCTGCTCTGGTCAGGGTCAGTGGATGGTGTTTCCAATGTCCCACTTTGTGTTAGAGAGAAGGGACTCTGTGCTCACCGCAGGGGGAGGGGGCCCTTTCACTGAGCAAAAACCAAGTATCAAGAGACCTTTGTGCAGTTCCCAACCTGGCAAGAAGCTGAGCTGCTTGTTCCTGGTTTAAGATAGGTCAGGCTGTTCTACTAGTCTCATAGTCTCCCCAAAGTTGTGAAATGGAAACATTCTGTAACATCTGCCTGCTAACAGGCAAGAAGGAAGAAGGAGAGCAATAAGAGAAGAAAGGGAGATGACTGCTGGTTTATCACAAAGGAAGATATTTGAATGGTCAATAAACATATGAAAACTTGCTCAGTTTCTTTAGTTTTTAGTAAGTGCCCATTAAACCACAATGCAATATCACTGAAGATACACCATTGCGTCTAAAATGAAAAATGACCCAAATACCAAATGTTGGCAAGGATGTGGAGCAACCCAAACTCTCATAACCTACTGTTGGGAGTGTAAATTTGTGCAATCATTTTGGAAAATTGTTTGTCAGTTTTATCTACCTAAACCCTATGACCCAGCAATTCCTTTTGTCAGTGTATACTTAGAACAAAAGATATGTACAGGAATGTTCACAGAAACCCTATCTATAATAGCCCCAAACTGTAAACTCCCTAAATGCCCACCAACTAGCGAATATGTTAGTATTAAGTAAATAGAATATTGTTCAGCAATGAGAATGAATGAACAACAATTTCATGCAACAATATATTTTTATCTCACAAGTTTAACTTGACTTTAAGAAACCAGATTCAAATTTTTACGTATTATATGATTCCTTTAGATTAAGTTCAAAAATAGACAAAACTAATTGTGATGTTAGAAGTGAAGCCAGTGATTATCATTAGAGGATTTAATAATTGGAAGAGGGCATGGGGGAGGGGAAGCCTCTGGGTTGCTGGTAAAAATCATCAGTTTCTTGTTTATGGTGCTGGTTATATAGGTTCACTTTTTGAAAATTAATTGACATGATATTGTGTATTTTTCTGTATGTATATATTTCATATAAAACAATTTTTTAAAAAAACTTAAAAAGAGCACTATCCTTCTGTTGGCTCTGGCCTTACCTGGTTGGTGAGTCTGTGACTCTCTGAGGCAAAGAACTGAAACTCGAGTCAAAGATGGGAGAGCAAGGTGATTTGTTAAAAGCAGTGAGTAAAGAGAGGAAGAAATAAGTCCTAAAGAAGGGTGGGCTCAGTTGGTGAAGAACCAAACTGGCCCCTATTACAGTTTAGTTCAGGGTTTTATGGGGCCAGCTGATGGTAGCATTGCGCACACTTGTTACTAGGGGGCTTGTTTGGGGTTTTTCCTTTGTGGCTTTGTTTCTTGCTTTAACAGGGTGTTCTGACCACACTCAGTTTAACCATTTAACCATCCTTTAAAGGCGCAATGTTCTGTGACTGCAGTTTGCTTAAGTTAACCATCTGTTAAAAGGTGGTTCTAGCCTCCTGGGGTGGTCCCTTTTTCCCATGAGGCGGGGTCAAGACTTCCTAACTACCTAACACCCTTTGATTGTTTTCCTTTACTTCAACTTGTAGTGGGCCTTTTTCGTAGATTTAGGAAGAGCCTAGATGAGTGTTATAGGCAGGAGGAATTTCTTTTGTCCTTCAACTGTCTACACCCTTTGTTCATTTTCTCCTTAAAACACAGCTCAGCCTTCACACTGATGTTAAACAGGGGCTCATAAATAGAACTGCTTTTACCCAAGCCTTTTCAGGAGTAAGAACAGTGGTTAAATGCTGGGGATTTTAATCAACTTTCCTACTGAGATACAGACCACGTTCAAATGAGTTAAAAAGTGAGCTGCAGTGTTAATACAGCAGTGGCTGGGCACTTAGCCCTTGAAGTGCTGTCAAACTTGAAAGAAAGATTTTTCTTAAATGAGTAGAAATTCAGAGATGCTACCCATGGAAAGTGAGAATTTGATTTTTCATAGGAGAATGACAGACTTTGAAAGAAACTTGATTTTAAAAATCACATTGACATTTAACCTAGGCAGGTGACATACTGCAAAAAAAAAAAGTAAAGAAAATGACAGTTTCCAAAGTGTAGGTAATTTCCACATATTTATGGGAGAAAATTGATGTTTATAGTTCTGACATACTGCTTATACTTTAAATTGAAGATTATGCTAATCATTGAAATAAATAAGGATTTCCCTTTACAGCTTGGAATCTTTTTTTATGTTTATATTTAAAAAGAAGGATGTCAGTTAATTATTTAACCACCACAAGTTGTTTTCTTTATGTGTCACTCCTGAATTTGAAAGACAATTGTGAATTTTTTTCTATTTAAAATGGATAGTTCATACATTTTTTCATCTAAAAAATAAGTAGAGGGTGATTTTTTATTTCTTTTTGTGTTAAACTTTTAATTTTAATTTAATTTTTTGCTGGGCAGGCACTGGGACTCGAACCTGGGTCTTTGACATGGCAGGTGAGAACTCTGCCTTCTGAGCCACTGTGGCCCACCCTAAACTTTTTATTTTGAAATAATTTCAAACATATAGGACAGTTGCAAAAATAATACCAAATCCATATATAGAACTCCTTGGAGTCTTTTTCAGTTTTTCTTTTTCTCTCATGTCCTCCCCCCCCTCCCCATATTCAATCCAAAAGGAGTTCCTACTGGCTTTGCCTACACAATAAGCGCAAAACCTGACCTCTGCCTCTGCTGCTGTTACCTTTGATCCTGGTCCATACCGCTAGCATTTCACTTCTCAACCTGAGCTTTGACCATCATTTGTCTCACCTGGGTTTCATCTCTGCTTCTGACCTTTCCTTACCATAGGCAGAGTTGATTATTTAAAGTGCCAGATCATCTCCCTTCTATTCTCAAAGACCTCAATGTTTTCTCATTTAATTCAGCATAAATCAAGTTTCTTACTAAGACCTACAGCGATTTACCTTATCTGACCATATTCTGTACCCCATCCCCATCCACCATTCAAGAAATGCTTTTTCTGCAAATGTCTCCAGGGTTTTCTTTCCCTATTAGGTCATTACTCAAATATTTTCTCATTAACACCTTCCCTGACCAGCTTATTTAATATTGAACACCACCCATGCTATCAATTCTCCCTTTCACATTATCTAGCTTTTTCTCTATAGCAATTAGAATGATCTAACATTTTATGTAGGCTTATTTATATTATTGATCTTTCTTCCTCTATTAGAATGTAAGCTCTGTGAGGGCAGAGAATTTTATCTGTCGATTCACTTCTATATTCTCAGTACTTGAAATGATGCCTGGCATAGGATTGGCATTGCTTGCTGAATAATTATTATGAATGTCAGCAAGAGAAAGATTGATGATATGCTATGAAAACTTTTATATCGAAATGTTTTGAATTTGGTGCTTTTTCTTATTGCTGGTGTTTATACAAAAGTTTAAAATTAAACTCTAGAATATTGCTTTATGAATAAATGCACTAGTTTATTCTAAGTTGAAACATTTACTTAAAGTTTAGTTTCACTTGGACCTTACACTTAATTTTTAAGTTTTTTTTTATTAACAGTTTATTCTGTTAGGAACAATTTATTCTGAAAGGCAAAGTGAAATTGACGCTATAGCCTCAGCTATCTGTATCTTCTGATAAATTAATTTTGATGGATAAACATGTTTTTTGCAAGATGAAGGCTGCTATTTTGTGTAGCAATTTTTAAAACTTTTTAACTTTTTGAATGTCAATTTTTCCAAAAACTTTTCACTTTTATTTCCTCAAAGAAAATTATAATGTATATAATCTAATCTTTTCCAAATAATTCAGTTCAAATGAATGAAGGTTGTTAAGCCTATTGACAGTTAACATTTATTCAGTTATATGGCTGTTTACCTCTTTGAAAAAATTCTGTGCTTAATTCTTTATGGCTTTAAGCCTTTTTAAATTTAAATTTTCTTTTATCTTAACTTTTGCTGCTACACTGTCATGTAGCTGTGCATGGAATCCAGATCACCAGACTTTATAACTGAGGCATGTACGTTGGTCAGAAAAGGTCTGCAGTGTTTTTCTCCATGAATCAAGAGTACAGCTTTTGCTGTTCACACCTTATTATAAAATTCGGACTTTTCAGAGCCTTTTCTCCTCTCATTTCCTTGACCATATTCTTGCTTGGTCATTGTCATGGAATTTAGAGCTAGAGGAGATCCATCAGCCAGACCCTTTGATCCTTGTGCTGGCTTCAGATTGACCTGCTGACTTTTATGTTTGTCATAGCCACTGTATATTGACTCTGATCAGGGTTTCTCTCTATATTCACACATATTCTACTCTCACCTCCCAACTCTCCAGAAGCAATCTTCTTCCTTTTTTGAGGTTCTTGGCAAGGGGGGTTTTAAAAATAAAATGTATATTCTAAATCTTTAACAAAAATTAGGGGTTACCATATAAAAATGATATTTTCTCAACTCCTATCTTCTCTCCACCTTTTCCTCTCGTGTTTTCTTGCCCTTCTCTTTGAAACCTGAATTGTGTAGCAGAAGATGAAGATGTGCTCATAAATATGAATGGCTGTTCTTTGGCTACATATCGGGGCATCTCTAGTCGCAGATATTTTGGGAGTAGTTTATCATAGGAGCAGGGCAAGGCCTCTGGGTCACTGCAGTATGGTATAAAAGCTGGAAGGAATTCATCTGTGGTGTGAGGGAGTGACCACAGTTGGGAGGGAGTGCTCAGTGTCTGTGGATTTAACATCCTCTTCTCCTGTCCTTTTACCTAGGCTATTTCCATTCCTGCCACAAAAGACTTCATTAGGATACAGGATAAAGTTTTCTAAGGCTGGCAGGATAAGCCTGTATGAGGAGGTATTGGAAACAGAGAAATTTTCAGCGAAACAGGAAAAGGAATTTAGTGAAGGGATATTTATAGGAGTGAAACTGGGAAGGAGTTAAACCTGGTCATGTCGATGTAGGTAGTAATTTATATATAAAGAACTTAGTTTGCTTAGTCTTTGTATTTGTACCTGGGTCTTAATCATTGTAAATATTTGTGAATAGTGTAAAACATGTTTAGAAGATACATGGTACCACCTAAATTAAGCATAAATGTATATGGGTTTATATTATATATGTTATATATAATTCTAATTTTGCTACCTTTAAGGTTTTTTTAATTCTTTATTTTCATAGAGTTGATTTAAGACTACTTAAATCAACTCTTATTCTTTTTTTTTTTTTAGGTTCGTTAACACCGGCAAGGTAATATTTATGGTCTTTACTTTGTACTAACTGGCTCTAAATTGGTTTTATGAGGAAGTTGAGGAGTTTGCGTTTAGAGGATCATTAATGGTTAAATAATACCAATTATATACATTTCTGTAGTTGGTTCTTGTATTTTATTAAATAATTCAGTGATTGAATAGTAGTCATTTTTCTTGAGCGTTTTCATTTAGAGCGATTGAGAGAGAAAGCATTAGAGGGAAAAAAATATGAATGAATTAAAGCAAGAATATTCCCAAAAAAGGTGACGGTTGGGGATGGGAAGAGATGCTAGTAACTTCTGGTTACCACTAGAGGCCTCTCTCAAGCCAAGTTTCATGATTAACATTAGGTTACTATTGTGGTGCCTGGCTCTGTCTTTGTAAATTAAACATATTTTATATTATAATTCTGAATAAATAGTATGAATACACTTTTACTTTAGAACATGTATTATAACATAACCAGAATGTATTATTTAATTATATATCAGAACAACTGATCTATTGGACTAGAAACAACAAATTAGGAATCTCTTTTTATTCTTTGTTTAAATAAACTTTTAGTAAAAACATGTAATCTAAGAACATTGCCAGATGAAAATTACATGTCTCTTTGACAATACAGAAATATTGAGGTTTAAAATTATTATTGATTTATTATGTTTTTAATCATTAAGAGTCATTTATAATTTGATGAATGATAGACTATAAGATAAAATTATTTTAAGTTGTGTGTTAAAATTTGCATTTCTTTCAGGATTATGATAAGTTCTTAATATCAAAAATCTATCTAAGAAATGATTCAAAAGTATTCTTAGACTTAATTTTATAAAATTAAAAAAACCTCATTTTATAAAATTAAGTGCTTTCTTTAGGATTTTATAAAATTAAGTGCTTTCTTTAGGATTAAGGGAAATATGTCTCATTTTCAGGTTGGAATTATTTTGGATGTAGTTTGACTTTGCAGAGAAAGAAGTAAGGCAATTTCACCCTATCTGATGAGAGCAGTTTGTTATTGTGCTTCAAACCGGGAATACGATTTTGAACTTGGTTCCTTCCACCTTTGCCAAGTCATATTTCCTGTAGAATTTTCTTTGTCATGACATCAACAGTTGTATTAATTGAGACAAATTCTGAGATGCGTTAATTAAGGTGTGACCAGTACATTTATTAGCCCTGCCTCGTGGTCCTTGAGCACGTGATGGCATGATGTTTTGAACATTGCTGTATCCCCAGAGTCTTGAAGAGTCCCTAGTATATACCAGGTGCTCAGTAAATATTTGTTAAATAACCTTGTTGAATTAAAAAAATGATGTGTGATATTTGATTTTTTCAGCACAAGAAATTACAGGTGGAATAGGCATTCTTGAAGGATAAAGTATATTGAAAGTGTCACTTCTGCTGACTTCTTTATTTTTGTTATGGTTTATGTTTGGATATGATTTGAAGAAGATTAAAAATAATAACTAGATTCTTACCTAACTTTGTATAATGTATTTTATATAACAGGGCTTAGCATAGTACCCTGATAAAGGTAAATAAAGTAAGTTTAAACTACCTGTTTTACACGTATCTTCTTGAATATTCACAATAGCTCTTCAGGTTAGACATTCATATAATTATTTTATAGATGAGGAAACTGAAGTTTGGAGAAAGTGGGATAACTGGCTCCCAGGCAGCTAGTAAGGGGACAGAGCTGGGTTCAATCCAGATCGTTGAGTCCAGAGCTTTTGCTCTGAGGGTGAGCAGAATTTGTAAGTATTTTTTTTTAATTTTTATTTTTTATTAATTAACGGAAAAAAAGAAATGAACCCAACATTTAGAAATCATACCATTCTACATATGCAATCAGTAATTCTTAACATCATCACATAGATGCATGATCATCGTTTCTTAGTACATTTGCATCAGTTTAGAAGAACTAGCAACACAACAGAAAAAGAAATAGAATGTTAATATAGAGAAAAAAATAAAAGTAATAATAATAGTAAAAAAAAAAAAAACCTATAGCTCAGATGCAGCTTCATTCAGTATTTTAACATGATTACTTTACAATTAGGTATTATTGTGCTGTCCATTTTTTGAGTTTTTGTATCTAGTCCTGTTGCACAGTCTGTATCCCTTCAGCTCCAATTACCCATTATCTTACCCTGTTTCTACCTCCTGCTGGACTCTGTTACCAATGACATATTCCAAGTTTATTCTCGAATGTCGGTTCACATCAGTGGGACCATACAGTATTTGTCTTTTAGTTTTTGGCTAGAATCACTCAGCATAATGTTCTCTAGGTCCATCCATGTTATTACATGCTTCATAAGTTTATCCTGTCTTAAAGCTGCATAGTATTCCATCGTATGTATATACCACAGTTTGTTTAGCCACTCATCTGTTGATGGACATTTTGGCTGTTTCCATCTCTTTGCAATTGTAAATAACGCTGCTATAAACATTGGTGTGCAAATGTCCGTTTGTGTCTTTGCCCTTAAGTCCTTTGAGTAGATTCCCAGCAATGGTATTGCTGGGTCGTATAGCAATTCTATATTCAGCTTTTTGAGGAACCGCCAAACTGCCTTCCACAGTGGTTGCACCATTTGACATTCCCACCAACAGTGGATAAGTGTGCCTCTTTCTCCGCATCCTCTCCAGCACCTGTCATTTTCTGTTATGTTGGTAATGGCCATTCAGGTGGGTGTGAGATGATATCTCATTGTGGTTTTGATTTGCATTTCTCTAATGCCAGGGACATTGAGCATCTCTTCATGTGCCTTTTGGCCATTTGTATTTCCTCTTCTGATAGGTGTCTGTTCAAGTCTTTTTCCCATTTTGTAATTGGGTTGGCTGTCTTTTTGTTGTTGAGTTGAACAATCTCTTTATAAATTCTGGATACTAGACCTTTATCTGATATGTCGTTTCCAAATATTGTCTCCCATTGTGTAGGCTGTCTTTCTACTTTCTTGATGAAGTTCTTTGATGCACAAAAGTGTTTAATTTTGAGGAGTTCCCATTTATTTATTTCCTTCTTCAGTGCTCTTGCTTTAGGTTTAAGGTCCATAAAACCACCTCCAATTGTAAGTTTCATAAGATATCTCCCTACATTTTCCTCTAACTGTTTTATGGTCTTAGACCTAATGTTTAGATCTTTGATCCATTTTGAGTTAACTTTTGTATAGGGTGTGAGAGATGGGTCTTCTTTCATTCTTTTGCATATGGATATCCAGTTCTCTAGGCACCATTTATTGAAGAGACTGTTCTGTCCCAGGTGAGTTGGCTTGACTGCCTTATCAAAGATCAAATGTCCATAGATGAGAGGGTCTATATCTGAGCACTCTATTCGATTCCATTGGTCGATATATCTATCTTTATGCCAATACCATGCTGTTTTGACCACTGTGGCTTCATAATATGCCTTAAAGTCAGGCAGCGCGAGACCTCCAGCTTCGTTTTTTTTCCTCAAGATGTTTTTAGCAATTCGGGGCACCCTGCCCTTCCAGATAAATTTGCTTATTGGTTTTTCTATTTCTGAGAAATAAGTTGTTGGGATTTTGATTGGTATTGCATTGAATCTGTAAATCAATTTAGGTAGGATTGACACCTTAACTATATTTAGTCTTCCAATCCATGAACACGGTATGCCCTTCCATCTATTTAGGTCTTCTGTGATTTCTTTTAACAGTTTTTTGTAGTTTTCTTTATATATGTTTTTTGTCTCTTTAGTTAAATTTATTCCTAGGTATTTGTAAGTATTTTTTTAGATGTAATGAAATAATTGTATTTTTGATGTGATTTGAATATAATCTCAAAGTATAATAATATTTTATTATATTTATAGGGAGGATTCCTGTAAATAGTTCATGCCTTCATGGTGCCAGGGTTTATGTCAGAATTTGGTATATGTTCTGATTTACTCTTTTTGGTTGTCCTATATGTTTCTGAATTATTATTCCTGCTTTGGAAAAAGGAAACTGTGTCTCAGTCAGTGACTGAAACTTCTCTAAGTCACTCAGCTAAAAAGTAGCAGAGCTGTAATTCAATCTCAGGTCTTATATGAACCCTTATACTTTTATAGCATAACACTGCCTTGTGTTAGAATGTTTATTTTATAATTAACTCATTTCATGCTTTAAAAATTATTACTTGAGGGTACATGGGTGGTTCAGTGGTAGAATGCTCAAATGTTCGCCTTCTATTCAGGAAACCCCGGGTTCAATTCCTAGACCATGCACCTAAAAAAAAAGAAAGAAAAATTATTACTTGAATTTTGCTGATGAAACACTTCTAAAATTCATTGTGCAATGTGTTTTATAAGATTTCAGGAAATTTCTTTTCACATATGCCCACCCATACAATGCTTTAAAAAATATTTAAAAAATACTGTATGCATCTTGTAAATCACACTACCATATTTCATTGCATTTGGCATTATTTTTTTCCCTTCTACATGAAACTGGAAAAGTAAGATTAAATTGTACAGTTACGTTTTTCTGTTTTTTATCCTTTTTGATGTGTCCCTTTATACATTTAAATTATTTGAATTTCACTCATTTTGTTTAAGCCTTTTGCTTTTGCTTTTGTTCAGGTGGCAGTGAAAAGTAAAACAACCCATTACCTTATTTCATAATCAGGAAAGATCCTAGCTCATTGTATTCTTAGTTTAACATTTTAGGCGTAATGTTAAGAATCTGTATTTTTGTTCTTTTCTTTGACAGTTATTTAACTTACTCACTCCTTTTAAACTGGTACCAATGTTTTAAAAATTGTAGCATTCATGATACCATTCATGCTAAGATTTTCTTGACTTTTTTACATTGTGGTTTTGATCATTTAACTTAAAAATGTATTAAAATATAGTATATAAAGGTTTTAAAAAAATATAAGTTAGGAAGAATAGAATTTACCACTCACATTTTTTCACTCTAAAATTGGGGCCATCCTATGATCATGGACAGTCAACCCTTCTAAACACATACACTTCCTGTCACACGTTTTTATTACCTTTTCTTCAGTGAACTTGGTTTTGTCTCTCTACTTGTTGTTTTCTTTTATATTTTTTAATAGTTATATGTTTTTTTATAAAGCAGTTCCATGTATCTTTTTAAGTTTAATTCTCAGTATTTTATGTCTGTCCATTTTTTGAATAGCATCAGTTTTTATTTTTATTTTTTTTGTATTGCTTGTTTCCCCTTGCCATTTACTTTTTTAAGTATTGCAGTAGGAGACATTTAAAAACTCAAAGTAATACATTAACATGGAAACAAAACATGTAGTTTAGAGGTGCTTATAATGCAAATTCCCTCCCTGTCCCCAGGCCCAAAACCTAAACACAGACACTTTTAGTTATTTCCTCATTTTGTTCTGCTGATACTATTTCCTTATCCTTAAATATGTTGTGTAGGTAATTCTGCCAAATTGTACTATATACATTTCTGCAGAGTCTATGGGTTCTACACAATTGCTTACTTAAAATAACAGGGCTTATGGGAAAAATAGGTTGAAAGACCCATTAAAACCTATACAACTTTGTAACTAGAGCAAGGAAGTAGAGTAAGGAAGGTAGAGTTTGCCAAGATATTGGAGTCACAGTTAAAATGCATAAAAGTTGGGGAGAACCTTGAAATAAAAACTTATAAAATAGAGCATATGGGCCAGTTGAGGAAATAGGTATAGTGTATGAAATGTATTTTTTTGTGTCTTGAGTTAGCTCTGTGATTATACTTTGCCTTTTACTGTGTTTCTTAGTGGCACAAAATATGAATGTGCTGGGGTAAATCGCATATATGCCAACACAGCAAGGTCTTGCTTCCTGTGACCTAAAAACATACTTCATATTTGTGCCAGAAAAATTGGATTCCCCCTTCCTCAGTCCATTTTTCATGTGGCTCACTGCTGAATGAGGTTTGAATGGCAGAGCCTAGGTCACATCTCCATCTTGGCTATGATGAAGCCTAAAAAACATAGGTGTTTTTTTTGTTGTTGTTGTTTAAACATTCTACTTTGGGAAAGTGGAATTAATAATTAGGGAAACAATCAAAATGTTCAACAGGTTTTGGGTTGTTCAGGGATGAGAGAGACCTACCACATAAAATGTAGAATATATGTGTGTGTATGTCAGTATAGTTATATCTGATTGATCAGTTTTAAACATCATCTATTTACTCTCCCTACTGACACAGGAGGATTTAGCATACTTGAGTTACCTGTCATCTTCTCCCCATCATTACCCTAATTTTGATAATTTTTATTTCATTTAATCTAATGATTACTTTTTAAATTTATATTTTGTATTTAAGTTATATCTAGTTCTATTAACTTTTTTCAGTATCTTTTGACCTCTCACAATATAAGAAGGTGCCACTGGTAATCCATTCTATCCCTAGCTCAACCTCTGATTTCCCTTCCAATTCCTATTTTCTATCAGCTATTTGCTTTGAAGGATTGATAACATTAAATTCTGTTCTTCAACTATAATTAAATTTTCTAATATTTTGTCCGTAGGTTGATTCTAAAAGTTGAAAAGCAGTAAACACTGTTGATATTATAGCATAAATGTTTTTCAGTGTAGAGCTAACTAGGAGGTAAGTTGACTAGGAGGTACTGTCTTTACTCCTGACTTCAAACCCACTGTCTTTGTCCTTGAGCCCTTAAAAGGAGATGTTCTGGCATTTAAATCAAATAGTTTGTCTTTCTTAGCACACATCAATAGCTCAGTTTTGTTACATTTAAAATTTTTCATGTTTGGGCCATGTTTTGATTTGCTAATTTTGCTGGAATATAATATACCAGAAATATATTGGCTTTTACAAAGGGATTATTAGGTTGCAAATTTAAAGTTCTAAGGTCACAAAAATTCCAACTTAAGGCATTAACAAGAAGATACCTTCACTTAAGACAGGCTAATTGCATCTTTCTCTGTCACACAGGAAGGCACATGGCAGTCTGTTGACCCTTCTCTCCTGGGTTGGTTTCCAAAATGGCCCTGTCTGCTCTTTGGGTCCTTCTACATCTCCAAACGTCTGTATCTGTGTTAGCTTTCTGCAAAATGTTTCCTTCTTAAAGGATTCCAGTGAGCTGAGTAAGAGCCATCTTGAATGAGTGGGGTCACATCTCCATGGAAACAACCTAATCAAAAGGTCCCACCCACAATATGTCTGCACCTACAAGATTGGATTAAAAGAACATGGCTTTTCTGGGGTACACAACAGTTTCAAACCAGCATAGACCATAGGATGTTTATATCATTTTGAAATTTTTAGAGGCCCTAATTACTTTTCCTTTCCTCCTTGAAAAAGCATAACAGCCTTTTAGTGTATGTTTGGTATCACCTGTTGTTTCACTCACATTATCTATTGCTTAGAATACTCTTTATTTTTGCCCCTCTAGTGCCCTCTGACTTGCTGGTCCAGTCTTGACTACCCTGCTGTAAACCTGCTGCTCAGCATTTTCCAGGGGTGTTTCTCCGTTTCACCTTTGTCTTAAAGACACCATTTCCTGGATCCTATGACTTCCTACTTTTACTTTTCTTCCTCATTTTATGATACACACACACATAATTAAATTCCTCAAGCAAAAGATACACACGGGACAAGCTTTCTGACATTTGAATTTGGAAAATGTCTTTATTTTGCATTCACACTTGTATAATATTTGGCTGATATAGAATTCTAGGTTCATGGTAACTCTTACTTAGACTTTGAAGGTAATGCTTTGTTATATATTTGCCTCATATTGGGTAGAAAAGCTAGCCTAATTCTCATTCTTTTGTAAATTATCTGCATGTTTGTTTCTCTGGGAATTTTTTATGAATCTTTTTGTCTTTTTTACCCTGAAATGTCCTAGTTTTTGTCTCATTGTGTTTTTATTTTAAGTGCATTTGTGTTTATTGTATTTATTTGTACTAATACCTTCAGTTTATAGCACGTGATATTGGTGTTTCATTTATTATATTGTCATAACATTAACTTTTTTTTACCATAATATTAACTTAAAAAATTATTTTTATTAAAGAAGTTATAGATTTACAGAAATATCACACCTAAAATACCAAGCTCTTATATACCATCCTAATAGTCATACCTAATAGCAAATGTAGTGGTACATTTGCTACAATTGATGAATGAACATGTTTATAATTGTACTATTAATTATATTCCATAGTTTACTCTAGGGCTCACTGTTTGCGTTGTACAGTCCAATGGATATATAAATTTTTAATTTCATTCTAGTAATATATACATTCTAAAATTTCCCCTTTTAACCAAATTCAAATACGTATTTCAGTGCTGTTAATTTTGTTCACAATGTTATGCTACCATCACTTCAGTCCATTACCAAGACTTTTTCATCTAATGCTCTGTGCAATTTAAGTTTTAACTCACCATTTCTTACTTCCACCCTACCTGGCCTTGGTAACCTGTATTCTTAATTTCTGACTTTATGAATTTACTCTTTCTAATTATTTCATATCAGTAAGATTATACAATATTTGTCCTTTTGTGTCTGGTTTATTTCACTCACCATGGTGCCTCTGAGTTTATCCATGTTGTTGCAAGTATCAGAACTTCATTCCTTTTCAGGACTGAATCCCATTGCATGTGTGTTTATCCATTCATTGGTTCATGCACACCTGGGTTGCTTCCATAGTTGGCAATTGTGAATAAAATGCCACTGTGAACATTGGTGTGCAAATATGTTTGAGTCCCTGTTTTCAATGCTTTAGGGTATATATATATATTTATATAGAGAAGTGGGATTGCCAGGTCATGTAGTAATTCTGTATTTAATTTTCTGAGCAGCCACCAAACTGTCTTCCACAGTGTTTTTGAAATGTTTCACACATTTCTAATATTTTATCTTTTAATTCTGTTGAATAGTTTGATTTCACGAATCACAATTTTTTTCTTGTACTCAGTTCTGTTTTGTGACCTTCTGTTTTGTCTTATATGTGTATCCTTCAGTAGTTCTGGATGTACTAAATTTTTTCCTTTAATAATTTTCTATAAATTATCTTCATATCCTCAGGAGTTTTTGTTTTTTGCTTTTTTTGGCAAGTGCATGGCCTGGAATCAAACCCAGGTCTCCTGCATGGCAGGTGAGAATCCTGCCACTGAACTACCCTTGTACCCCTTATTTTTTTAATGATTATTGATTTGCCTGGATAACTAGCTGATACAGTTTTCCTTCTGGTCTGTTTCTTCAGTAGACTCTCTCCTATGGAAAAGTTGGTTATATCTGTGCATATGGGTGAGGCTTTGCTTTAGAGTGAGTGGATAGGAAGTCTGACCTTAGGCATGGAGGGGAGGTGGTTGCCTTCAGGTATGGAAATGAGCTGGGCTTTACTCTCATCAATCCTTCCAGTGTAAATCTAGCTCTCCAGGCAATTAAATCATTTTACCAGAGACTAGCTTTTTTTACCTAGAGTTTTTCTGGGGCCACAGTTGGAAAGTTGTATTTTATTTGGGGGGAGGTGGGGCACTTGGTGCAGCTATGTTATCTGGTTTCTCTTTGTTCATTCCCATTTTTCACACCCACCTCCTACACCTGCTCATGGGCCCATCTTCTCTTTGGCTTCTCTCGGGAGATTAGCTTCCTCTTCCATTGCAAACCCCACCCATGGGTCTGTGCTTCAGCTTCCTCTGATCACAATTGATATTTTCATCACACATTCATAAAAGGTGGTTCAGTCTCTTTTTTCTAATCATCACTGCCATGCCTAAACTTTTTTCTTTTTGTTGCTACAAGTTTTTTTTTTTTCCCTTTTGCATTCATTTCCTGTCTCACAAGAAAAGGGAGATATTAAAAGCATATACTTAGTCCATCATCTTGAACTTGAAAGCTCTATTACTTTTTTTTTTTCATTTTGGAACAGGAAGCATGATGATTTGTGTATTTTAGTCTATCTACTGTCATTTTACCAAAATCTTACTCATTCCCATCGTTTCTTAGTTGATTTTCTAGTTTGGCAATCATACTCTACAAGTAAGACCAATTTTGTCTCTTCTTTTTAAACCTATGTGCTTTTTTTTTTCTTGTTTGGCTAGAACTGCTAAACAATGTTGAATGACAAGCAATAGTAGCTAATACTGACCAAAATATTTATAAAGCCCAATCTTGAACTGACTGCATGTTATGGAAAGTATAAAATTTATTACACAGATTTATGGCTTATTGAGAAAGTTATCTGAAATATTCTCCTTGGTTAGTGCCTTTGAGTGAATGGGTTTGGAATTTACAGCCCAAGAATTTCTTATATATCTTTTTTCCAATAGCTGCAATTCAGAACTGGGGATGGGTAGGAAGGGGAAATTAGCTTTCTAAAGTAATAAATCCTTCATATGGAGTTAATCAAATTTTAGATGACAAAGGTAGTAAATCATGATTAGGCAGCAAAATTAATAAGTGTTTCTTAACAGTAAATCAATAATAGCAAGCCATTTGACTGGCAGCTAAAATGGATCTTCTACTCTAAAGTCAATAAAGACTTAATGAAACAACTATAACTGTAGAGATACCTGTAGCTAAATAAGAATTCATTGTAAGAACAGTCTGGTTATTAGTTAACATATAGAAGAAATTAACCACTTGATTCATTTTTGCTTATTTTTAATTTTTAAAGGTGCTTTAAGAATTGCTTTATAGATTTTTAAAAATATATTTTTATTGAGGAATCCTCATGCACCATACAGTCCATCCAAAGTATATAGTCATTGATCATATCATCATGTAGTTACGTATACATCACCATGATCATTTTTAGAACATTTGGATCACTCCAGAAAAAGAAATAAAAAGAAAAAAGAAAAACCATACATCCAATACCTCTTACTCTTCTCTTTCATTGACCACTAATATAATTCTCTACCCCAATTTTTTTTTTTTACCTCTTTTCTCACCCTATTATTTATTTATTTTTCATCCTTATAGTTTTACTCATCTAGCCATACCCTGCATAAAGGGAGCATCAGACACAGGGTTTTCACAATCACATGATCACATTGTAAATGCTATATCGTTATACAATTCTCTTCAAGAATCGAGGCTACTAGAATACTATTCAACAGTTTCAGGTACTCCAATATACCATAAGCTAAAAAGGAATGTTCTAGTCTGCCAAAGCTGCTGGAATGCAACAGACTGGAGACGGATTGGCTTTTAATAAAAGGGGATTTATTTAGTTAAAAATTTGTAGTTCTTCAGATGAAAGGCAGCTAATTTTCATCTGAGGTTCTCTGTTTCACTTAGTCTTCTCTCCTGGCTTCTCGGTTCCATCGGCCTTCCCCAGGGCTATTCCTTTCTGCATCTCCAAACATCTAGGTTGAGCTGTGAATGGTGAGATGAGGTGTGCTGAGCTGCTTGGACTGTGGTGCCTTGAGCTCTCTTCTGACCTCTCTTTTAAGTCTCTAATTAAATTAAACATCACTCATTGGAGAAGGCACTCGCCTTAGCCAACTGTAGATGTAATCAGCCATAGATGAGTTTCACATGCTAATGATTCAAATCCACAGCAACAGAACTAAGTAGGTACCGTCACCTGGCTAAGTTGACATCTGAACCTAACCACCACAAGGGATATCTATAGAATGCCTAAGAACAACCTCAAGAATAAGAGTTTACAATCTAGGAACCTTTATAATAGGCCCCAAGATAATAACCCTTGCGCTTGACTTCAGTTCTCTAAGTTTGTATATTATAGTTAGTCCATATGAGTGAGGCATGATAATAATTGTCTTTTTGTTTCTGACATTTCATTCAACATACTATCCTCAAGGTTCATTTACCTAGTTTCATGCTTCATTCCTTTTCCCAGCCACTAAGTAGTCTGTTGTATGTATACATCGCAGATCCCTCTTCTATTCCACAGTTGATGTACCCTTAGGCCACCTCCATTCATTGCAAATCATGAATACTTCCTTCATAAACACTACTGTGCAAATGTCCATTTGTATTCCCGCTTACAGTTCTTCTAAGTATATACCTAGCAATGGGGTTACAGGATTACATGGCAACTCTACCCTTAGCGTCCTGTGTAACCACCACACTACCCTCTGGAGGACCTGCACCACTCTGTTTCTCTACCAGCAGTAAATAGTTGCATTTCTCTCTCTCCACATTTTCTCTAGCACTTGTATCTCTCTATTCATTTTTGAGAGTTTTATTTGCACATCAAATAATCCAACCTAAGTAAAAAGCAATGTTTCCTGGTATAATCACATACCCATACCTTTACCACCACAGTCTGTATGAGGACATTTCCTTTTCTTCTGCAAAGAAACCTATACCCCTCCCACATATATCCCACTTATTGACATTTAGTTTTGGCAAAAAATGAAAGCCAGTCCTGGGAACCACCACAGGAACAGAGGCTGAAAGCAATGAGGCCCAGGAGTAAGGGACCAGTAGATGCCAGCCATGTGCCTTCCCAACTGACAGAGATGTTCAGAAAAGCCATCAGCTTTTCTTGAATGAGGGTAACTGTTAGCTTAGAGTCCTTAAGGAATCCACACAGGACAGTAAGTCAAGGCTTAACAGATTTATTGAAGGGAGAAAGCAGCTGGGAGCCAGTGAAAGGAAAGAAAATGGCTCCCACAAGGCAGGTGGGAGCCAGCAGCCAAAGGAAAGAAACTGGCTCTGGCTCTCTATATGAGAGCTGCATTTTTAAAGGAAAAACTGTGCGAACCATGCTGTGGAGTTCTGTCCCTTGATTGGATGGGGGCTTGTTGACTTATGATCTGGTTGTTTGCTGGGATTCTGACACACTGCTCTCTTTTGATGTGCAGCTGTATGTACCATCAAGAGTTATCAACCAGGAATGGGCCTTGACCACATGCATGTGGTTGTTTGTCTTATAGGCATATCTGGTCTTGCTTCATTCACCTTCTGGTAGGTGTGGCATTGGCATGTCTGGGGCTCTCAAACATCCTTTACCCATAAACCTAGTGATTGTTTATCTTGTTGCCACATCTGGTTCTGCAAAAGAAGCTGAGGGGCCCCTGGGTCAAAAGTCCCTTCTACATGTAAAGTTCTTTTTCTGAAACCTGACAGTAACCTCTTGTTACTGCTTTAATTTGGACACTTTCACTTACTTAGAACTGTAAACTTACAACTTATTAAATTCCCATTTTAAGAGCCATTGCATTTCTGGTATATTGCATTCCGCAGCTTAACAAACTAATACGTATTTCTTCAGCACCAAATGCTTGTCTCTGCTGCTTTCTATCTCCTGATAAGCTGTGTTCTTAACTTTAACTCTCAAAGTTCACTCATTAATATTAGTTCATATTAGTGAGACCATATTTCCTTTTGTTCCTGGCTAATTTAACTCGGCATAATGTCCTCAAGTTTCATTCATGTTGTCACGTGCTTCCTGACTTTATTCTGTCTTATAGCTGTGCAATATTATATATATACCGCAGTTTTTTAGCTACTCGCCCATTGATGGACATTTGGGCTGTTTCTGTCTCTTGGCAATCATGAATAATGCCGCTGTAAACTTCAGTGTGCAAATGTCTGTTTGTGTCTTTGCCTTCAGTTTCTCTGAAAATATATCTAGTAATGGGATTGCTGGATCATATGGCAATTCTATACTTAGCTTCCTGAGGAACTGCTAAACTTCCTTCCATAGCAGTTGTACCTTTCTTTGTTCCCACCACAGTGAATAAGTGTGGCTTTTTCCATATCCTCTCCAGTACTTATCATTTCTGGTTTTTTGATAATGGCCATTCTAGTGGGTATAAGATTATATCCCATTGTTCAGTGATAGAATGGCAGCATTCCTTAACTGCTGTGTCAAAGATCAGTTGTCCATAGATGAGAAGGTTTATTTTTGGACACTCTGTTTGAGTCCATTGGTCAGTTTATCTGTCTTTATGCCAGTACCATGCTGTTTTGATCACTATAGCTTTGTAATACGCTTTTACGTCAGGTAGTGTGAGACAAGCCTCTTCATTTTTCTTTCTCAAGATATTTTTAGCTATTCAGGGCACCCTTCCCTTCCAAATAAATTTGCTTATTGGTTTTTCTATTTCTGCAAAGTACGTTGTTGAGATTTTAATTGATGTTGCGTTAATCTATAAATCAATTTGGGTAGAATTGACGTCTTAACTATATGTAGCCTTCCAATCCATGAACATGGTATGCCTTTCTATTTATTTAGGTCCCCATGATTTCTTTTAGCAATTTCTTGTAGTTTTCTGTGTATTGGTCTTTTGTATACTAAGGTAAATTTATCCCTTCAACTGAATAACAAAAAAACAAGCAACCCAGGTTAAAATTGGGGGAAAGACTTGAATAGACATCTCTCCTCAAAAGATATGCAGATAGCCAGAAAGCACATGAAAAGATGCTTAACATCATTAGTCATAAGGGAAATGCAAATCAAAACCACAATTAGATACTACTTCACACCTGTAAGAATGGTTGCTTAAAAAAAAAAAGAAATGGAAAATGACAAGTGTTGAAGAGGATGTGGAGAAATAAGAACACTCATTCATTGCTGGTGGCAATGTAAAATGGTGCAACCATTGTGGAAGTCAGTTTAGCGTTTCCTCAGAAGTTATATATAGAACCACCATATGACTCCACAATCAACTACTTGGTATGTACTCCAAAAAACTGAAAAAAGGAATTCATTCAAGCAGATATTTGCACGCTGATGTCTATAAAAACATTATTCACAATTGCCAAAAGATAATAGCAACCTAAACGTCCATCAGTCAATGAGAGGATAAATAAAATGTGGTACACACTTACATTGAAATATTATTCATCTGTAAAAAAGAATGAAGTCCCAATACATGTGACAACATGAATGAATCTTGAAGACATCATGTTGAGTGAAATAAGCCAGATACATAAGGACAAATATTGTATGATCTCGCTCCTTTGAACCAATTAGAATAAGTAAACTTATAAAGTCAGAATTTAGAATATAGGTTATCAAGGGCCGAGTTGGGGATGAGGACTAGGAAGTTAGGTTTAAATGTATAGGGTTCCTACTTGGAAAGAAGGAAATATTTTGGTAATGGATGGTGGAGATGGTAAGACAACTTTGTGAACACAGTTAACAGCGCTGAAATAGATGTGTCATTATGATTAAAAGGGGGAAATAAAGATTGTTTATTTGGTAACATAATAAAAATATTTTAAAAATTCATAGAATTGCACTATATAAACAGTGACCCCTAAGTTAAACCCTGGACTTTAATTCATAGTTCAATTATAAAAATGGGCTATCATAAATTATAACAAATGATCCACACCAATGCAGTGTGTTGTTGGTAGGGTGGTGTATTAGTTAGGGTTCTCTAGAGAAACAGAATCAACAGGGAACACTCACAAGTATAAAATTCATAAAAGTGTCTCACGTGACTGCGGGAACGCAGAGTCCAAAATCTGCAGGGCAGGTTGTGAAGCCGACGATTCCGATGGAGGGTCTGGACGAACTCCACACGAGAGGCTCGCCAGCCAAAGCAGGAAGAGAGCCTGTCTCTTCTGAATTCTCCTTAAAAGGCTTCCAGTGATTAGAGTGAGCACCTCTCATTACCAGAACACACTCCCCTTGGCTGATTACAAATGGAATCAACTGTGGATGCAGCTGACATGATCATGATCTAATTCTATGAACTGCCCTCATTGCAACAGACAGGCCAGCCCTTGCCCAACCAGACAAACAGGTGCCACAACTTGGCCAAGTTGACACATGAACCTGACCATGACAGGTGGTATGTGGGAACCCTGTTATTTTATGCATAATTGTTCTGTAAATCCGTAACTTCTCTAATTAAAATAATAGAGCTAAAAATGTTTATGTTTTGCACAGGAACTTCCAGTTATATTTCTAATAAAATGCCTTGTGTCCTTAGATATTTATTTAGTTTCTTTTGCTCTTTATCTTTTCCTTATCATAATCAGATAGCATATTTGTTCTCCAGTTTTGCAGGTGGAACTGATAGCAACTCACCATGTTCTATAATGAGTTCCTTTGTAACATCTCTAGCATCTGCCTTTTTCAATTGCACCGCTGCTGCTATTCCCACTTCTCTCTTCCTACCCCAGTTTTAATCTTACACCTCGGCTTAGATTGGACAGACTGCAGTACTTCTTGAACCATCTTCTCTTTTCCATTCTCATTAATTTATTCAAGTCTTCATGGTTTCCCTCCACAAAATCATGTCTCCGTGCCCCTCTGAAATACTTCCTTTTTGCCAGGGTAATTATAAACTGAAATACTGCTTATATTACCCCTATAGTTCAAGTGGTTTCAAGTTACCCTTGAGAAAAATGTAAAAATGATTATGACATATTTGGTCCTCCATTATCTAGCCTCAGTGTAACTGTCTGATTTCATTTTCTGCCATTTTCTTGACACATATTTCATAGTCCAGCTATTCCAAATTATTTGCAAGTACCTGATCACATCCAGTTCTTTATTACTGCAGTGCCTTGGCACATGCTGTTTCCTCTGCCCTTTCTTCCCCAGGGTGGATCTGAGATCCAATTAGTCTTTCAACAGTTTACATGTCTTCTTCTCCAGAAAACTTTTCCTTTATGTCTTTTCCCATTATCTTGTAAGTTTGTATTTGAGTTCTCTTCCCTGCACTTTACCTTCACCTCTCTCAGTGCTGTAACGTCTCTAGCATCTGCCTTTTTCATTTGCAGCTGCAAGACTTCTAAGCAGCTGAAGTGTTGCTATTAAAACCCATGCATAAAAGCACACACACTAAATTCTATTAGAGGGTATACTAGGCCCTTTATCCTAGCCTTTCACCTCTTACTTTACTCAGAATTCTAATAAATTTAGAATTTTTTATTATTTTACTAAATAAATAAGTTGTTTACTTGGTACCATAGCCCATATTAGATTAGAAGCAACATGCATGGAAGATTGGGGAATGAAGATAGGGAAAGATTAGGTTGACAATGAGAGGGTTGTTAGCAAGACCTAAAACTGATGTATTGACAGCCTGAAATAAAGGAATCTACAAGAAAAGAAAAAACTAGTAAAAGTACTGGAGGATATTTTTTTAAATCACAGATATTTGTAGTCTTCTAATATAGAAATTCATCTAGACATCTTGGAATTCCTTGATAGTATGGTATTATATGATTGATGTTTCCCAGATTATATGATCATGAAGAGATAAATTTCTGTTGCATATATTGTGTTCGAAATGAAATACTATTGCTTAAAGGTGTGAGTGGGTGAACTCTCAAATATGTTGAATAACTCAGCCCCCTACAGCAATAAATAGATGAGTTCTTGCTGATTTTCCTTCTAAAAGCTGCAGGGTACTGCTGCTTTACTTCTGATCATTCATTTCTCTGTAGTTATATTCACATTACTAATAATGTCATTAACTGATCTCTTAGGGTATTTTTCTATTAATTTCTTCTTTTGTATGTCAGATTTGGAAAATAATAAAATGATCCCTTTCGATTGGCTCTTACTATTTTTCTTTATTTCTCTTAGTCTGAAATGTCGTATAAGAATTATTCGTAAGGAGCCTTATACGGAGGCTGGCTGAAGCAGTATTATAGCACTAATTCTGACACTATTGTGTACTGACTCCTTGTGACATTTTTCAAACTTTTCTTTAACTGAATTGGTGGGAAGGATAAAAGGGGGAGATTAACTTTCCATTTTTGTAGGTTGAGATATGGAGGTGTGACAGATAATCATGTATAGTGAAAGTACCACAGGTCCCTGTGCTGGGGTTTTGAACTGTTAGTCTTGCTGAGAATCACTTGGGCATGTTTCTTGTGTCTCAGTGTTGTTAACCCTGCCTTTTTTTCCAGAGTGGGGGGACGTTTGGGCTGATGCTGCCAAAGGGTGGAGGGGGATTAACTAATCTGTTAAATAACCTTTTATCTGAGAGTCTAGTTTCTCATTGGTATTACTGACCAAAAGGATAAATGTTTAGAAATAGGGATTTTTGTTTTTGTCTTCCTTGGGATGAGAGGCTTATTTTTGAAGAATGGAATTTTAAGGGAGCCTGACAACCTCATTTTCCATGTGACATAAAAATTTTGGCAGCGGAATAAGGTTTCACAACTAGGAGTTTGAGCCAGACTTTCCAGTGGCTAAACTGTTCTTTGGGAGTTAGATATATGGGTAACCCGTATCTTTGCTTTCAGGTCATAGCAGTTCTCTTTAGCATGCTGCAATTGGGATTCCTATGTTCCTTTTTCCTTGTAGTTCAAAAGGCTTTCACAGATGTTATCCTTCTGTCATATACATTGTAAAGATCTGCACAATTGCATCCCATATTTATGTTTTAATCAAGTCACCATATGCCTGCCAAAGGCATAGGGCTACATACAGCTTATTATCTTTGCAAGTAAGAATTTCCTTTTCTATACTACCATAAAAATATAATGCTATTGTATTACCACTGTTTTACAACTGAGAGGCAGAGAGATTGGTTGCTTTGTCCATGGTTCTGTGGGAAAATAGATAAATAGCCAGTGAACAGACTTTGGAAATCACCCAGTTCAACTCGTTCTGTACTGTAGTGTAAATACTCTTACCTGGACACGGAGCTCCTACCAGATTCTTTGTGTACTGTGAGGCAACTAGTTCTGTTCTAGTTCTAGTTGTTAGAAAGTTTTCCTTTGTTGAGGTGCCATTTGCTTCCCTCTAACTTCTATTAATTCTTTTACTTGCTTCTTGTAAGACTAGGTATGTACCTACTTTTTTTCCTCAAATTTTGCTTTTGTTTGTTTTATTGTACCTACTTTTTTCATGACTTGTCTTCAAATATTTGAAGATAGCTTAAAAGCCTTCTCGTAGTCTTCTCATCTCAAGGCTAAGAAGTAAGTAGTTCATCTATCCCTTCAGCTGTTACTTAAATCACTTGATTTTCAGCTTCCTAATCACTCTAATTGCCATTCTCTGGAAAAATTCTCAATGTCCAAGGATCTTTCATACTTCAAATGGCTTAAAAATGATACTTTAGATATGGTTTGATTAATCTAATGCCTAGGAAGACTTTTCTCCTGTCTTTCCTACAATGACCCAAAAGGAGATCTGTGCTATTTATGTCACTTTCTGAAAAGTTTATTCAATTTGTTAAGCAGAAACACATATGTCAGGGATATTATAGATAAAAACAATAGAGAGTAAAAGGACTAGAAGTTTTAAAAACACCTTTATGAAATACTATATAGGATTTATTGCAGTGTATGATATTGGGCATAATACTTGAGTGAAGTTTCTTTTCTTAAAAGGATACTTAGGTGTTTTTGTTCTTTGACCAATCAGTGGATAAATTTGAAAGAGAATTTTTAGTCTGCTGAAGACTGTATGTATCTTATGTCAAAAACAATTTAGTTCACAAAAAATTCAACATTTTCCTTCATGGCAATATGGTAGCATGTTAATTTTCTCCATTTTTGCCCATACTGTTTATTCTTTACAAGTCAGTATTTGGGAAAATGAAACTAGGCTGTTAAAAACTTTTTAAAAACTCTTACTCATTATTGTCATTAGCTTTGTTTTGCCCATTACCAACTATTGACCCTCTTCTTTTACTATGATAATGTTAATTGTATTTTGTTAGATGATCTTAGCCATTCATCAATGACTTTTTGTAAAGGAATGTTGTTTACTTTTAATCTAAAATCAAGTTATTGAAATATATATTGATAGATTTTGCCAAATTATGGCAATGAGCAGGACAAGTGTGCTTAAGTGACCATGTTGATGACCTTCCATTGTAGTCTCTAGGTTTTATTTATTTTTTTCAATGAGGTAGTTTTTTAAATGTATGAGTCTTGTCAGATATTTAGCCCAATAATGCGGTACATATAATGATATTCAAGAGAAGTTTCCTGTATTACAAGGAATGATTCAGAAAACCCATAAGTAAATTGTTGTCTATAGCAGTTCCACCCTTGGGCAAGGGAGGGTCATTGAAACTTCCATGGCTATTAATCTTGAGAGACAGCATACAAGGTCTTGTTGGAATGATGACTCTAGCCATCTTATCAAAACAAGGCTAGAAAAATAGGATTGATTCACATCCCATTTTGCATGCTAATCAAAATGAAGATTGTAGGAATAGATGGACGGTACATTGAGTCTATTGACAAGTAAGTGCAGGGTGTGAGTCAAGAATATTTCCACTTCCTTAATTTTACCAATTGTCTCCCCAAAGTCATTCACTAGAATATACAGTAAGAAGTTGAATTTGCTTGGATCACTTAACTTGTTTTGGAGAAGGTTGAGAAAGGCTTCCAGCTGGAGCTGTCAGTTTTTTTCTGTAGCAGCTGCCTGTCATTAGCGTTTCTGAGGATGACCTGATATACTCCTTCCTTCTTTTGCTACGATTAAACATACTATCCTTTTTTGTAGGCTTTTGTAGGTTTCCAGGCCGTAAGGCAGCCTGCGTGGTCTGGTTAGTATACAGAGCTCTGGGGCATGGAGAGGGATCTCTGGCCCTGGCTTTTCTACTGGTCACTGGATGACCTTTGGCAAGTGAGTCACCTTTCTCTATTTTCTTTCACTTTATAAAATTTAGACTTTCTTTTTAATACCTAGTCTTAGAAAACATTTGCCACAATTAAAGAATTGATAAAAGGTTCTTGAGTGAATTAAAACCTAATCTGGATATGTTAGTTAATACAGAGAGAATGATTTTTCAGAGTACTAGAGTAAATTAAACAAAGTACCCCAAATGGATGAAATATGTATCCCAGATTGTCTGTGTTAAATAAAAGCTGTAAATCTGGTCCAATTTATATAAATCTTTTCAATCTCTTTTGTGAAAAAGCAATGTCCTTATTTATAAGTGCTGTCCATGCAGATTATATCATAACATTAGAAAACTTCAGGGGACACCAAAGAATTGTTTAGTTACTTAAACTATAAAAGTCCTTTCAGAATGTTGATTCCTGTGGACTCTCAAAAATGATCTAGTTAACAAAAAATTTTTATTGCATCAGATTATTTTATCTTTTGGGGTCCTCACATTTTAATATAATTCTGCTATATTGAAGAAAAAAATAGTGTGGGTGATATATGCTCACCTTGGAAAAGAATCTGGGTTCGTTTACATAAATTTAATTTTACCTTTTATAGACCAGAAGTCTGTTTGTCTCTAAAATTCTATTAATTTATTAAAACTCCAGTTCTTATTTTTGGGTACCCTGTAAGACTTCAGTAACCTGAGTTGAATCATGAAATTAATAATGCAGTTTGCTCTTAGTTGAATAACTATAAAACTCCTTAAAGGGAATCCTGTGGTTATGGATCTAAAATTGCTGTTCTTGAGGTAACAGTGTGGTCTTGATTATTTGATGTGAGGTTTTGAAAGTTATTAAGTTACTAATGGTAGAACGGTTATCTAATAGGATAACCGTGATTCATTATAGTTCCCTTGCTTTTTATTCCTGTGCTACACAGAAAGAACCCACTGTAAGGAGTTTGGAAATATTCTCTTTTAGGATTTGGGATGACAGAGTGGTCACTTTTTTCCAACCACCATAAGTGGTAATTAGGCCCTTAGGAATGACATTGGGGTACTTTCTGAGCAAGCAACAACAGCCTTCCAAATAGCTTAAAGTATGTAAGACGTTTTTCCTCAGCCAGATGTAATGCTCAATAGTAGAGGAATAAATTTAAAGAGACGTCCCCTAGGATAATCTGGAAAATGCCTTGATGGAATAAGAAAGCTGTCATACTATTAGAAATAAGTAAAAGGTTGCCATTTATAGGTAAGAATACATGATGGTTCATTTTAATTTTTTTTTATGATTTCTTAGAAAATATATTAGTAAAACCTAGAAACTCAAGGATTTGTGTTCATAGATCAGTGATCTTTGAGCTGTTATTGAATTTTTTTCCGTAATTCAAAAATGTTTAAGCAAATAGTGGCACTTTCATTCATTTTCTTGAATATTTATTAACTTATACAATTTTTCTAAATTAAACTTTATTTTACATATAGTAGGGAGAAATCACATTCCTGGAGGATGGAGAGGGGGAGATTCTAAATACTGCAGTTGACATCTATGTCCTTGAGCCTCAATCACCTAAAACAGGAGCTTCAGGATTTTCAAGCAGAGAAATAAGCTAGGGAACTTGTCCTGAAATTATATTCTCTTTGCATACATAGGGGTTTTTTTTTTTTTTACATGAGCAGGCACCGGGAATCGAACCCAGGTCCTCAGGCATGGCAGGCAAGCATCCTTGTCTACTGAGCCACTGTGGCCCGCCCCGTACATAGGGTTTTTATGTTGATTTTGCTTATTTAACTGGTCTTGGAGTGGTGAAGGGGTCTTTATACCTGCTATAGTTAGTTTTCAGTGCTACCACTGCTCTTTAAACAAGACCATAGCCAGAAGAAGAGCCGACCTGAGCTCTAAGAAATCTTTAGAACTTTGTTCTCCTTTCAGCAAGATGGAAGTAAAAGAAATTGGCAGTGGAGAGGTCTAGTGTGAGGACTTTGAAGTTGCCAGAGAGAGCTGGGCTTGGGATCCTGTGAACGCGTCAGAGAAACTTGGTACCTGTCCAACAGTTCAATGGCAAATTTAGTAAAACACTGTAGAAGACATCTTGTGAAACTAGGGCATACTAAGGGCATTCTCAGTAAAATTATACACCCATTCAACTAATTCCTTCAACCTGTATTCATTGAACACCTTTTAGGACCAGGAACCAGGTATTCTAGGAATGGAGGACATAGCAGTGAACAGTACAGAAAACATCTTGCTCTCTTAGTCCATAGATTCTACTGGAGGAGGCAATCTATATACAAATATACTAATACGCCTTTTAGTTCATGTCACAATAAATTTTATGAAGAAAACTGAAGTAGTTTAAAGGGATAGTGAAGTAGAGGAAGGTGCTAATGCCAGATGGTTGATTAGGAATAACTGCTCTCAGATAGTGGCCTTTTAGCAGATATTTTAAGTAAGTAAAGAAGGAAGCCATGTACATATCTGGGAAAAGAGTAGGTAGTATTGATAACAAGTACAAAGGGCCTGAAGAAAACTGAAGTAGTTTAAAGGGATAGTGAAGTAGAGGAAGGTGCTAATGCCAGATGGTTGATTAGGAATAACTGCTCTCAGATAGTGGCCTTTTAGCAGATATTTTAAGTAAGTAAAGAAGGAAGCCATGTACATATCTGGGAAAAGAGTAGGTAGTATTGATAACAAGTACAAAGGGCCTGAGGCAGGAACATGTTTGCCTGTTGGGGAAACAGCAATAAGAATGGTAAGGTTATATTAGAGTGAGTAAGGGTTGTAGGAGATGAGGTTGGAGAGGTAACCAGTGGCCAGATATGAACAAAGTAAGGAAGCCTGCTCTAATTATTATTAACCAACACTATTCTGGAGGTTCTAAATAATTTAAAAAGACTGGAAATTTATACAAAGTTGTTATAACTATGTATGTTAGAGAACATGATAGTATAGTTGTGAAACCCAGAAGACTAAAGAATGCTAAAATTAGTAAGAGAATCAAGAAAGGATGCTTGATCCACAGTCAAGTATTGAAAAAAAAAAGTCAATGGCTTTTTGCTGTACAAATGATACTTAGTCAGAAATAGAAAATGATTTAAAAAATCTATTCAGAACAGCAACAAATAAACTAGAATATTTTGGGGGTATATTTTACAAAAAAGAACTTGTAGACATATGAAGAAAAAAAATAAAATCTTATGGAGGACCTTAAAACAAAATTTGAACTGTGTTCTTCAATGGCAAGGCAGTATCACATAAACACAATTTAATATAATCCCACTTTGAATATCAGTGGAGCTTTTTAGTTTTTTTAAACTATCTAGAAATATTTGAAAATTTAGTATAGAAGAATAAATTCCCAAAAATAGACAAGAAAGAATAGTGAAGGATATTTTCCATTAGATGAAATTAAAATCTGCAATGCCATGTGTGCTGGTTTGAATGGATGTATGTCCCCTAGAAAAGCCGTGTTTTAATCAAAATCCCATTCCCTGTTCAATACTGTATGTTTGAAACTGTAATCAGATCATCTCCCTGGATGATGTGATTTAGTCAAGAGTGGTTGTTAAGCTGGATTAAGTGACGGCATGTCTCCACCCATTTGGGTAGGTCTTGATAAGTTTCTGGAGTCTTGTAAAAGAGGAAACATTTTGGAGAATGAAGGACATTCAGAGAGAGCAGCACAGAATGACATAGCCATGAGAAGCAGAGTCTACCAGCCAGTGACCTTTTGAGATAAAGAAGGAAAATACCTCCCAGGGAGCTTCATGAAACAGGAAGTCAGGAGAAGAAGCTAGCAGATGACGCCATGTCCGCCGTGTGCCCTTCCAGCTGAGAGAGAAGCCCTGACTGTGTTCATCAGGTGCCTTCTCAGCTGAGAGAGAAACCCTGAACTTCATCGGCCTTCTTGAACCAACATATCTTTCCCTAGATGCCTTAGATTGAACATTTCTATAGACTTGCTTTAATTGGGACATTTTCTTGGCTTTAGAACTGTAAACTAGCAACTCACTAAATTCCCCCTTTTAAAAGCCATTCCGTTCCTGGTATATTGCATTCTGACAGCTAGCAAACTAGAACACCATGTAATCAACCTTATAGCTAGGATTGACAGATAGATACGAGCTGGCAACTTTTTCTCTGAAGGTCTAGATAGGAAATGCTTTCAGCTTTGTGTGCCATATAGTCTCTCCTCTTGATTACTCAACTCTGCCATATAGAGCAAAAGCAGCCAAAGACATACTTAAATGAGTGGGAGGGACTAGATTTCAAACTGTGGTTTGCCAACTCATGACATAGATCATGATGCCTTAGGAAGTTAAAACATATTTTCTAGTACCAAGCAAAGGGCTTATCCACAGCAGCATTAAAATATTGGGACACAACAAAAGATTAATAAATATAGCTAGAATCATAAATATAACTTTATTTCAAAGGCATATTTTTCCTATGATGGTTATTACATTATTAACACATGAAGGTGATTTACCCTTGTATCAACCACAGTGATTTTACATCATAATGGTGATTGACTAGTTATTTTTTGAGGGGAGATGCATGGGTCAGAAATCGAACCCAGGTCTCCCACACGGCAGGAGAGCATTCTACCACTGAACCACCCGTGTACCTGACTAGTTCTTTTGAATTGTCAACAGAGAGAGAATGTAGGCATTCCTTACAACTAGTAACCTAATCGTGATTCTCTAGTAAGTGTGTTTTATTCTAGAATTTATCAGTATTTTTTCAAAGGCCTAGTCTTTCATCAAATAATTTATTCTTGAACACTAAGAATTGCTTTTCTCTTAATATACACACATACACACACTCACATATTTATATTCTCTCTGTAATATATATGCACACACTCTTAATTTGTTGCAAGCACATTTTAAAAGCACAACAGAGCTGCCATTGGGAGATGGTGCTGGGGGCACCTGGAGGAGCCTCTGCCTGCCCTCCTTCCTGGCACCAGGAGGGAAGAAGAAGCAGGTGTGTGAACGGCTGTGAGAGTCAGAGTTTCTGCTGAGAATTGAAGTCAAGCAGGCCCCTACCCAGGCCCCACAGCCCAGCCAAGTCCTGCCTAGTCTGCAAACCCACCAATACTCCTACCCAGCCAAACTGGGCCCACAAGATGTTAGATGGAACACAGCTCCATCATCACCCAGGTGCAGGGAAGATTCTCACTATGCGAAGCCTGGGCTCCAAGTCCTCTCCCAAGAAATATCATGGACAAAACATCTTCAAGGCTAGTTTTTGCTTTTTTCCCACCCAGCATGTTGGCTGGTCAAACTCTTCCACCTAGGTTGTTGCATACAAGGAGGAAGTCAATTTGACTGCTAAGCTGGATCTGCTCCAGTGTCTCCAGTACTGGTTTAATCATATCCCAAGGCCCTGTCTGCTCTCACAGGTGACAGAGGAAGGTCAAGGAAGGATCTGCATGGTCAATGACATGGAAGAAACCCTTGTGCATGGCTCCTTTAAGCCAATCAATAATCCTGGCTTCATAGAGCCTGTAGAGATTGAGTGGACCATTCACCAGGTATATGTGTGCAAGAGGCAATATGTGGATGAGTTCCTGAGAAGATTGGGGGAACTCTTTGAATGTTTCCTCTTCACTGCCAGCCTGGCTATGTATGCTGAACCTATGATGAATCTGCTGGACCAGTGTGGGGTGTCAGGGTCTGCCTATTCTAGGAGTCCTGTGTGTTCCATTAGGTCTGCTATGTCAGGGAGCTCAGCTGCCTGGGTAGGGATTTGGGAAAAACCTTTATCCTGGTCAGCTTGCCTGCCTCTTATATCTTCTACCCAGAGAATGCAGTGCTCATGCAATCTTGGTTTAGCAAGATGGCAGATCCTGAGCTGCTGAACCATATCCCAACTTGACATGTTAAGTGGAGCAGGGTTATCTACTTCAGTAATCAGAAGCTGTGGTCCTTAGCCTTTCCTGCATCTAAAGAATGACCATCCCAGTAAAGAAAGAAACTACTGGCAGTTTTCTTTTTTGGTATCTTAAATATACTATATCGCCACCTTCTCACCACCATGGTTTCTGACGAGAAATTGGCACTTTTGCTTATTAAAGATCCTTTATATATGAGGAATCATTTTCTCCTACTGCTTTCAGAATTCTCTCTTCATCTTTGGCATTTGACATTCTAATTAATGTATGTCTCAGAGTTAGGTCTGTTAGGACCTATTCTGTTTAGTGTACATTGTTCTTGGACATGTATATTTATGTCTACCATAGAAGTTGGGAAAGTTTTAGCTATTATTTTCTCAAATATTCTTTCTGCCCATTTTTCCATCTCTTGTCCTTTTGGGGCACCGATGATACACATGTTTGGACATTTCATGCTGTCATTCATGTCCCTTAGACACTGCTCAGTTTTTTCTATTCTTTCTCTATCTATTCTTCTAACTGTGTGATTTTGATCATCCTGTCTACTAGTTTGCTGATTCTTCTGCATGTGCTAATCTGCTATTTTATGCCACTTGTGTATTTTTAATCTCTATTATCCCCATAATTTTTCTTATGTTTCTTTTTAAACTTTCTGATTCTTCATTTTGCTCACACACTGTCTTCTTGATAGCCTTTAGTTTATTTCCATCCATATTTGCTTTCATCTCCTTGAATTGATTTGGAAATTTGTTTGAACTTCTTTGTTTGGTTGTTCCAACTTCTTTGTTTCTTCTAAAGTTATAATTTGTTCCCTTGATTGAGTCATTATTTTTCTTTTTCTTAGTATGACTTGTAATTTTTTGCTGATGTCCAGGCATCTGATGATTGTGATGTGCTAACTTTGAAGTTGCAGTTTCTCCCTCTCTCCTAGGGTATTATTATAGATCAGCTATATGTTAAGGCCCCCTTTTTTATGTCTCCCTACATGTATATATTTCTTTATCTATACATACACATACACAGAGGCAGATATGTGATATGTATATCATAGGGAATTTTGTTTGCATTGTTTTTTTGGGGGTTGGGGGGTGGAGGTAGGGGTGGTGGTGTCATGGACCAGGAATTGAACCTGGGTCTCCCAAGGCCCTCTTTTGATGCTTGATCCAATTTATAGTGGCCCTTTGGAGTAGCCCCAGTTAAACTGTTCAGATTTTTTCAGGTCTTTTTCTCCTGATTCTTGCTGTAGATATGTGGTACAACTTTTAAGATTGCTCTTTTATGTGCAATTTTGTTTTTTTTTTTCAGCTCTGGAAGAGTTTCCTTTCCTCTGTTCTTTCTCCAGGAATGCTAATCTGTTCTGTTTGTTTTTGAGCAAAATTTTCTTCCCAGCTCCTATGATTTATTTAATTTCCCTCCATTACTCAGTGACCCCTTTTTATTAAACTTGCCAATTCTGGGACCCATCCTGCCTTACAACAGTTCAATTTCATCCTCCATTCCTCCCCGCACCCTGTTTTTTTTCTGTGAGGCTTTTCTGCTTCCAGTTACTATTCCATTAGGGTATCCTTCCAGGGAGCCAGATTGGATAAATCTAAAAAGTCCACTTTTTTCATGTAGGTGATCCAGCAATCAGAGACTGACCTGAACTGTTCTCTTGCCAACTGTTCTCTTGTGGTCTCTTTTATTTCCTGGTGGTCTTTTTGTATATACATTCTATTCAGCTGCTTGCATTCTGTCCTGGGTCTCTGCAGACTCAGATCCCTGTGCCTGAATATGCATTGGGGTTTTGCTGCTGTATCCACAGCAGAGGTACCCTGGTCATGCTGTGTGTGACTCTTAAGCTGCACAGCACTTAATGAGGTAGGCAGGTCCTCACTGGTGGGTCCAGACTATAGAGCTCTTGCCTTTTGTAGTGTTTTTTTTTTTTTTCTTCAATTCAGCATTTGTCGTGTCCTCCAGTCTTTATTGTCCTCCAGAGTTCTAAGCAAGTGAGATGTGTCCTTTTATTAGGTTGTTTATGAGGAAAGACTCTTCCGAGGGATGTCTTACTTTGCCATGTTGGTAATGTCACCCTGGAGGGTTTGAATAGGTTAGTGACTTAAGAGTAAATGATGTCTTAAATTTATATTGCTCTTTAGTTTTCAGATTAGACTATAGCAACAACAATAACAATTGCCAGTGCTTTTTGTATCAAGCATTGGCTAAATAAGCATATTACATTTGCTCCTTATATCTTTGTCACGTTAAGAGAGAATTGCTATTATCATCCCATTTTACTTTTGAAGAAACAGATGCTTGGATATGTTAAGTAACTAGTTTAGAATAAATCACTAAAAATATAAAAGCCAGTTTCTAGGATATAGTATCTCCTACAAAAGTAAAAGAGATTATTTTTTAATTAATATCTGAGCTGAAATTTGAACCTAAGTTTATCTGATATCAAAGCTTATGTTTTTGATCTTTAAGGCATATTTCTTCTCACTTGATTGTTACATTAATTCTGTCTGAAGGTCAATGACTGTTAGTAGGTCTTTGGGAAATAATTATGTGAAATAAAATTGGTCCTACCAATTTTCCTTTTAGTTTTTTGAGTAATGAGTTACATAACTTAGAGTCACACCCTACTCCTTGAACAGTGTTATTGTCTCTTTGAGATATAGGTAGCATCTGATGGCAAAAGAACAATAGTCAAGTTTGATTGTACTGTGAAACAGTGAAGTTGTGTTGGGAATTGAGGCTTTTGTGAGCCACAGGCATTAGGAATCACTATTGGTTGGTCGTGCCATTCAGATGAGAATGTCTCTGTTTAACTGAAGAATCAGGGATATCATTGGCCAAGTTTCTGGTAAGATCAGGCTGTGCTGTTCAGCTGGGGACCTAACTTGTGCTCCATGTAGAAAGACTTGGTTACAACTCTTTGAGTCTGTATGTCAAATGTAAAACTAATTTATTAATATTGGCTTATTCAAAATATGATTCAAAGCAATTCTTCTTTAGCCATTTAGATATTATTGTTCTTTAATAAAACATTAGTGTGAATAATTATCTTTTCACTTTAATGTTGTATTGCTGTGATCTCAAAGCACTTTATTCTTACAACTAATTATAGTAGGCTTTACACTGTATTATAGTAATTTCTTTACATTCCCAGCTATAACAAAGACTATTTGAGAGAAGGGCTGTAATATATATTTTTGTACTTTTGCAGGTAACAGACTTAGGTGGTCAGTCAATGTTGAATTGATTTGAACTGTAAAATCAAAGGCCATTGTTTTAGCTCTCATGTTTAGAATATACTTATGCTTTCACTTACATAGAACTCAAATTATACCTCTCACTTTAGCTGAAAAAATGAAAATTTCATCTATTATTAATGTAACTTTGGGTGTTATGGTCTTATACTCCTACTTTTTCTATTATTTACATGTTAAAAAAAGTTAAAGCCCTCACAGTATGGTTGTTTCAAACATTTTACATAAATTAACTCCATATTCCTTACAACATCAGCGAGGTAGCCACAATGAAAATACTGAGCGTAGAGAGGTTAAATAGTTTGTCCCAAGTCACATTCCTGCAAGTGTTAAGCCAAGACTTGAACCTAGGCAGTGAATCCACAGTCTATACTCTTAAATACTATTCTTTGTGGTCTTGTTTATCTGTATGTACAAAATGCCTGTGAGTCCGTGTACACAGAGAGAGAGCTTGAGAGATTTCTCCACATCATATTTTGTAATAGCTATCATATCACTTTGCCGCTGATAGCTTCAGCCGGGCCGCTCGACCGGAGCACTGGGTGAGTTAGTGGGCGAGCTCGCTGGGAACAAACCTAGGTAAGCAGAGCCTAGCCGTCTCAGCTAGGGGACTAAAGGACTTGAGCCGGAGGCCAGTTGATCAGCACAAAGCTTCTTTATTGTTACATGGTATAAGCTATAAGTACTGAAGGAGCCCAAGTGCGCAGAAGACCCCGAGGCTCCAGGGAGCTTAGGTTATATACAGTTGCACAGGGGGAGGAGTAGGGGAGAGGGTGGAGGGTTCGGGGAGCCAATTACACAAGCTAAAAGGTAGTTGCTAGGTAAGGGCAGCAAAAGAGGGTTGAGGCAAGGAACGAATAACAGGAAGGCTAGTGTTTTTATGGTGAGCTACGGAAATGGGCGGTCTACGACACGAGGGGGAAGGGGGGACAATGAGCTAGGTTACAGACATGAGAGACAGGGAGAGAATACAGGGAGGGAGTAAAAAATTTTTTAAGTATGACTAGGCTCCAGTCCCTGAGAAATATGCCACATCACTTCTTGAAAAATATGTAATATTTTTCAGAAAAAAAACATGCTAAGTTCAACTTTTGACATCAAGTAAAGTAATTAAAATTTTTTTCATGTAGATATACTTTAGGAGGTATTTAGCTTCATTGGAATGAGTTAGAAAGAGAACTACCAGAACAGTAAGGGAGATTTGTCATATTTTTGAGGAAGATGTAGATATTTCACTGAGATTGTTTTATAATGGAAAGTGGTCTTCAAATATTTGAAAACCATAATTGATGGGGATTTTAGCTCTGCTGTTTATAATTTTGACAAATAAGCTCTGTATAAGAGGGGAGCTTTCTGCATGGATGGACTAACTGCTTTAGGAGATAATGAGCTTTTTCTAACCAGATTGCACAGTAATAGGCTGGAAACCACATGTCACTGAGGATATTCAGGTATTTAGTTGATTTGAGCTAGCTTTAAAATTCTTTCTAAACCCACAATTCAGTGATTGTAACAACTTAGGACAGAAGAGATTCTGATTCCCCTCCCCCGGCTCTTTTTAAAAATATTTTTATTGAAGGATATCTACACACATACAATATATTATACAATCAGTGGCTCACGATATCATCACATAGTTGGGTATTCTTCACCATGATCATTTTAAGAACATTTGCATCACTCCAGAAAAAGAAATAAAAAGGAAAACAGAACACCTCATTCATCCCATACTCTTTCCTTCTCTCTCTTGGACCCACAGTATTTCAATCTACCCAGTTTTTAGCCTTTATCTCCTCTATTTATTTATTTATCCTTATTTTTGTTTTACTCATCTGTTCATACCCTGGATAAAAACAGCAATAGATATAAGATTTTCACAACCACACAGTCACATTGTAAAAGCTATATAGTTATATAGTCTTCTTCAAAAATCAAGGCTACTGGAACACAATTCAGCAGTTCCAGGTACTTTCCTCTTGCCATTCCAGTATACCATAAACTAAAAAGGGGTATCTATATAATGGTTATATTAACCTCTAGGATAACCTCTTGACTCTGAAATCTCTCAGCCACTGAGACTTTATTTGGTCTCATTTCAAGAGATTCTGTTTTATTAATTTATTCTTATTGCATACCTTACTACCTAGAAAAGTTTATGCATGTAGATAACTTCTAGGGAAACTCATGCTCATCGGTCCCAGAAGTTGCAGAAATGAATGCCTATCATAACTATGTAGTTATTGATAACATTAAGTTTATGAAAAATCATGCATCAAAATTAATGATAATTGTTAATGATCCCTTAGTGTTTGTTTTGTGTGTCAGGCACTTTTTCAGTACCTTATATGTATTAGAATATTTACACTTAACAATAATCCTGTGGGGTATGTACTATTATTGTCTGTTCTCATGTTATAGGTAAATAAACTGGATCTCAGAATGGTTATTTAACTTGCCCATGTTCACATAAGCCAGTAAGCTGCCATAGTCAGGACTTGAATACAGGGCTTTCTGACTTCATAACCCATGTGCTTAGTAACTGTGCAGTCTTCCTAGTCCAGATCAGAAAAGTTGAAAATCAAGATAATAGCAAAACCCATGGTCTTAGAATATGATGTTTTTTGTTGTTTTCTTCAGGAGAAAATGTTTAGGTCATCTCCATCACCTGCAATAGACTGATATCAGAACAGGAAAGAGTGAAATAGAAGGAGGAATGGGTTGAGGGAAAGCAAGGAAAAATATTTTTTTTAAAGTAAGAAGTGCTTGTCATGGAGGTTATCTTTAAATTATTCAGAAAAAAAAGCAGTTGATTGTTTGCCACCATTGAGAGGAAAAATTTACTCTCTTGTGATGAATATATAGTCCTAGATATTGATGTCAGTATATAGAGGTAGAGTGTATCTCAGAGTGCCACTCTGTGGTAACTGTGTAGTAAGTGAAAAAGCCATTGTCTGTCTTAGGTGATGAAGAGTCTAGGAGCAAAATCTGAACTGGGAACATAAATTTCAGAGTTGTTAACATATGAATGGTATAATCCATGAGACTGAATAAGATCACCAAGGAGTGAGTGTTGAGGTAGGAGGAAATTGAAGAGAATGTGACCTGGAAGTCAAATGCAGACAGTGTCAAGGAGTAGGGTGTGGTCAGCTATGCCAGATATTGCTCATAGAGCCTGTCAGATGAATACTTAGAACTGAACATCTGATGTAACGACATAGAGGTCATTGGTGAATTTAATGAGAAGAAATTTGGTAGAATGTCTCTGCCTATGTTGAAAAGAAAATGAAAGGAAAGGAATTGGAAACTGCTAATTAGAATACTCTCTCAAGGTGCTTTGTAGCAAAAGGAAGTGAAGGAAGATTGTATGTGGTGGTAGAAATAGGATTTTTTAAAAAAAATTTTGAATTAGTAGGATAAATAAGAACGTGATGAGAATGGTCCAGAAAGAACAAAATTTTGATAATTTACATATACATATATTAGTTTTTATTCCTAACTGCTAGTGTTCCATTGCATGAATATCTCACACTTTATACAATTTATTTATTCATTCTCTTATTAATGGACATTTAGGTTTTATCCAGTTTTCTCAATTACACATGATGCTTCAGGGAGTATTTTTGTATGTCTCCTCATACACAAGTGTAATATTTCTCTCTGGTAAATACCTGGAAGGGAAATGTATTAATTTGCTAATGTTGCTGAAAAGCAATATATCAGAAATGAAATAGTTTTTAGAAAGTGAACTTAACACATTACAAGTTTACAGTTCTAAGGTTGTGAAATATCCAAATTAAGGCACTGAGAAGAGGTTACCTTCACTCAATAAAGACTGATGTCATCTGGAACACTTCTGTCAGCAGGGAAGGCATGTGGCTAGCATCTGCTGGTCTCTGTTCCCTGTTCCGTTGCTTCCAGCTTCTGATGTCAGTGGTTTCCTCTCTAAGCTTCGTCCATGGGCTTGGTTAGCATCTCATGGAAAGGCACATGGCAGCGTCTGCTGGACTCTCCCCATGTCTAGGCATCTGCTCTCTCAGTTGGCACTCCGAGCATCTTCAAACATCACTGTCAGCTCTGAAGCTCTGAGATTTCACTAAATGGTTCTGCTTTTAAAGGACTCCAGTAGACTAATCAAGACCCACCCTCAATGGGTGGAGTCATATCTCCACGTAACCAAAAGACCACACTCACAATGGTGCATGCCACACTTTCCTGGAGATAATCCATCAAAAGGTCACACCCACAATGGGCACCACATCTTCATGGGGATAATCTCATCAAAGGGTTTCCATCCTGCAATATTGAATCAGGATTAAGGGACATGGCTTTTCTGGGGTAGGTAAACAACACTTTCAAACTAGCACAGAAAATTTCTAAGTCTTAGTTTATCTCTATTTGCAAATAGTTTGCGAATATTGTTATACCATTTACAAGATATGATGATGTCTTGTTCTGATGAATTTATGTGAAATGACAGCCTACTGTTTTTAAAATCTGCATTTCCATGATTGTTAGTAAGGATGAGCATCTTTTTGTATGTATATTGGCTATTCTGGTTCTTCTTTTGTTAATTGCCTCCCATTTTTCTATTGGGGGAAAATAAACATTTCTTACTGATGTGTGGTTGTTCTTTATATTTTCTGGATAAAGGATCTTTATGAGATAATATGTATTTCAAATATCCTTCCTTAATCTGTAGCATTTAGCTCTTTTAATGGTATCTTTTGATGAACAGAAGACAGAAGTTTTAAATTTTGTTGTAGTCAGATTTATTCACCTTTTGGGTTATTATGATTTGTGCTTCTTTCTCATTTAAATTCTTCCTTATCACAAAGTTATAAAGATATTCCCTTATATTTCTTTGAACAGTTTTAAAGTCTTATCTCTCAAATTTAAGTTTTTCAATAATTTTTAATCACACCTGATTTTTTAGTGTGGTTTGAGGTAGGAACACCATTTTATTTTTGACTCTGTACCATTTTATTGACCACCCTTTCCTTTTCCGTGGATTTCTGTTGTCTCTTCTGTTTACATCTAGTTTTCATGTACACATGTGTTTATTTATGGGTTCTCTATTGTGTTTCTTTGCATCTTTGTAGATCCCACCAGTACCCCACTGTCTTAACAGTTAGCTTTATAAAAATAAATCTAGGTATTTGGTAGGGCAAATCTCCCCAACTTGCTCTTTTTCATAGCTTTTCTTGGATATTTTTGTTTCTTGAATCTTCTATAGTAAGTCAAAGACTAACTTCTCCAGTTAAACACACACACACATGCACACACACCCCACACCCTTGATAGAAATTTGATGGAAATTGCATTTAATATAGGTAATTTGGGAATGTGACATTTTTGGCAATATTGATTCTTACTTTCTATGAATATATTATATGTTCCCATTTATTCAAGCTTTGCTGTATTCTTCAATAATCCTCTGTATATTTCCCATAAACTTGCTCATGTTTAGTTAGATTTATTCCTAGATGCCTTAGAGATTTAATTGCTGTGACCATAGAATCTTTTTCTTTCCTATTTAATTTTCTTTTTTTGTTATTATTGGTCTTTAACACTGATATTTATCGTTGACTACTGAGCAATATAGAGGTTGGATGGATTAATAATAGCAGGCAATTTGGAGGAGGGAGAGACTCCTAAAAAGAACAACAGGTAATGAGGGACTGTAGCATCATTGAGAGTGGGGAGGAGAGTGTGGCTTCATAGCCATCTGACGCAGGTCACAAACTTCATGACTGAGTGAAATGAAGTGAAGAGAACAGAAGACTTAGGTAAAGGCTAGTATGTGGATGATGATCCTATTAGATTAGACTGGGCATATAAGAAATATGAAGCAGGAATGGTGAAAGTTCTTTTGGAGACTGCATTCTAGTCAAGTGAGTTTGGTATTAAGAACTGAAATCCATGTGAGTTAGCTCAGGAAAGTTAGGATAGTAGTATGTGGATAAAATGAGAATCTTAGGGGGAAGTCCAGCAATAGGAGCTAGCAATACACTCAGGTCTCAGGGTTCTTTATCAGGCTAGTTTTGATTATTGCTGAGCATTCATTTGATTCTCCTTTTCCCACTGATCATTTTCTTGATCACACTGGCTTCTTCAGGTCTAATACAACCTTAAAACTGTAGTACCTACTACCAGTTGGAATTTATGATGAGTCTTATTTTAAATTCCGAAGTGTGAACATATTTGGCCTAATCATCTTTTTTTTTTCTTTATTGTACATTTTATTTTTTGGCATTCCAAACAAAATAGAATCATTGTAAAGTCTGTGTTTGTATAGTAAGTTGCATAAGCCAATTTAAAATTAAGGCAAACAAGGAAAAAATCTACAGATACAAATATCAGCATTTCTTAAATTTGAAATATTAAACACTAACTTAAATAACATTTAGTTAACTTTTTCAAAATTATATATTC
Organism: Tamandua tetradactyla; assembly: GCF_023851605.1. NCBI lineage: Eukaryota > Metazoa > Chordata > Mammalia > Pilosa > Myrmecophagidae > Tamandua > Tamandua tetradactyla. The sequence continues at coordinate 136,886,555 of NC_135331.1, forward strand.
TTAAAATGCCAAGTAGAGAGTTATTAGAAACATCAACTTTGCAATAGTAATGACCCATGTTATTGAATATTTTCAGGTTTTTGACTTTAAGAAAATATAAAAATACAAATGTTTTACAAATAACATGGAAACCTTATCTTTTATGACAACAACATTTAAAATCTATTTTATCTAATATTACTATAGCTATTTGTGTAACTTTGTTTTGGTTACACCTTACATAGAACATCTATTTCCATCTTTTCCCTTTCAATCTGTTTGCATCCTGTGTCTAAGATAAATCTCTTGTGAACAGCATATAGATGGATCAGATTAGTTAATCCATCTGTCATTTGTATCTTTTAATTAGTGAGTTTAGTCCATTGAAATTAAAAATTATTACTGTAAAAGCAAATCTTGGGTCTAATATCATCCTATATATATATAAATACATATATCAGAGTTTCTTAATTCTAAGTATTAATTGCTAACATAAATTCCATTAGATTAGCTTTTAAAATAATGAAAGTTCTCAAAATATCAAGTAGAAAGTTACTACAAATGCTATGGTAACTATGCCCCACGTTACTGAACAGTTTCATGTTTTTGATTTCAGAAAAATATAGAGATAAAAATGTTTTTACAATTAATATATGAAAATCTTAGCCACATGGCGAGCCACATGGCTCAGCAGGCAGAGTTCTTGCCTACCGTGCCAGAGACCCGCGTTCGATTCCTGGTGCCTGCCTATGAGGAAAAAAAAAAAAGAAAATCTTAACTACCAAAAACAGACAACTTGACTAGCTTATCCCAAAGGCATATTAAATATAATATAATGATTGTAAAGCCTATGTTTCTACAAGTTTCGTAAATCAATATGAAATTAAGGTGTAAACCAGAAAAAAATTTAGAGTTACAGACATTTGAGTTTCTTGAATTCTAAACAATAAACCCTAACTTAATTACCATTTGATTAGCTATCAAAACTGTGTGTACATTCTCAAAATATCAAGTAGAATGTTATTTAAAATATCAACTTTGCTATAGTATTAACCTATATTACTAAAGTTTGTCAAGTTTTTGATTTCAGGAACATAGAAAGATACAAAAGTTTTTACAATTAGCATGAAAATCTTATCTCTTATAACATTTAAAATCTATTTTATCTAATATTACTATAGCATGCTTGCGTTTTCTTTTTATTTATTTATTATTGTGAAAAAATAACATAATACAAAAAGGCAGTAAATTTCGAAGTACATTACAACAATTATAGAACAGATTTCAGAGTTTGGTATGGATTCCACAATTTTAGGTTTTTCCTTCTAGTTGCTCTAAGACATTGAAGACTAAAAGAAATCTCAGTATAATGATTCACACTCATTTCTTAAATCCTATCTTCTCTGTTATAACTCCACCTTCTCCTTTGATCTTTCTCCCAGTCTTTAGGGGTATTTGTACTATGCCCACTCTAAATTTTTCATGTTGGGAAGGGCTGTTGATAATATGGGATAGGGAGATGAAACTGTTTGATGTTCTGGAGAGGCTGGCCCCTCTAGGTTTCCTAATCATCTTTTAAAATCACCCTACCTGATCATAGTTTACTGGCCAGCCCATAGATTAGTTTTTGTTTGTTTGTTTTGTTTTGGTCAGGTGCTCACTAGTGGTTCAGTTCTTGGTAGGATGACTACCTATCCCAGTTTGCCAAGTACAGTTGTTGTCTAGAACAAGTATTAATACCCCATCTCTCTGAAAAGTATTTTAGTTTGGACAATATATCATTTAGTCCTCCTAATCTTTATTTCCCAGGGGCTACAGAACACAATTATTTATTCTGTAAGCAAGGATTGTGGAGAAGGAGTGTACTGCTGATTGGTAACTAGGCTGGATGATATATATAGGACATAGGAGTGGTAAACTTGAAGAAAATGTGTGCTGTCTGAAGAGAATCCACTGGCAATAGAATGTCAGGCTAAATGGAAGAGAAGAGATAAAATGTGACATTTGGGTGGATGTGTGGAGACTCATATCAATCAGGCTAAAAGCAGATCTGTAATCTAAGTGTTTAGATAGAGGTCAGAGTAGAAAGAATGGTTTGGAAGATGATGAATATTGAGGCGTCTCTTGATCAGGCCTAGGGTTCTATCTCTTGATCAGGGGTTGAGAGAAAAAAAAACCTCAAATATAGAGCACTGAGGCACTAGAGATAAATCCCAGCCACAGACTAACTGGGCAATGTAGCTAGATCTACTTGCTAAAAGACTGGACAACAGGATCAATTTAGCTAATGGAGACTAAGCAAAAGGAATTAGGACCTAGCAATGAGACCCAATTAGGAGTAGGAATATTAGAAGAATGATATAGAGCGAGCTCATTCCCAGGCAAAAGCTTATGTTTTACTCTTAAGTACCAACACAAGGGCTGGAATATCAGTGGGTTTGGCCCAAGGGTGAGAGTATGCCAGTCAGTGGAAGGGGTAAGGAGGGTGGAAGCCCAGTAGTTCATGACAGACTTGCTCATTGATGAAGTGATAGAAGGCTAAGTCAGTATATATCTGATATGAGAAGATTCACGGTGGATAGAAAGAACATTTTAAACTCATGTCTGGATAAAACCAGATTAAATTAAGCATTGATTGACAAAGGCTAAGAATCAGTGAAAAAAATCAAGTATCTTATTTTAAAAATGTTTTATTGTAAGTATAAAGACCTAGATTTATGAAAGCTGTGTTTATGTTTGGCTGTTTTAATAATTTGTATAAATATGATTGAACAATTCTTCTTTTTCTTGCAATAAACTATGGCAATGAAAAGTTATAAGTGTTAAATACAAGCAAAGTGCCTAAGAGAAAATATACTATCTCCTGAAGCTTTGTCTTAGAATCTGGGTCTGAATAGCAGAAGCTATTGGGTTTTTATGTTGGGAAAAGTAATTGGGAAGTACATGTTAAGTATTGATATGTGGAGAACACTGAGATATTTGATAACAGATGAAAGTGAGGGTGGAAGTTGAAGAGGTGTGGAAAGGAAAGGACATGGTCTTTGAGATATCTTGTGTATGCCTAAGTGTGTCGTGAATCATAAAATAGCATGGCTGAGGTATGTGGTGTAGTAGAATTAATAACTAGGCAATGAGTTTCAAAAAAATGTTAGAAAATTAAGTTTTCTTTTGAGGTAATATACCATAGAAATTCTAAAAGGGGTTGCTCATAAATCAAATCTTGAAGAGCTCAAATATAATTACCAAAAAAAAAAAAAATTAGCTCAGTTAAAATCACCATTAAAAGAATTAAGCATAAATCCTTTTGTTATGATCTAAATAGAGAACAGAATTGTCTTTGTTCTGAGGGAAAAATGGGTAACAGGCATTTTATCTGTGTGGTTTATACTTTTTGTGTGTTTGTATCTACTATAATAGTAACAGATAATGTTCATGGAAAGAATTAGTTTCTACTCTACCAAAAAGCTAGCCATGGAAGCTGACAAAAGTCATTATATTATATTATAATGACTTTTGGCTCAAGAGAATAATGATATCTTGGAAAAAGTGAAGGAGTATGGTAACTGAAGAAAAGTGTCTGTAACACAACAGACAGATTATTTAAACAAAAGATACAGTATTTCTTCTTAAATTGGATTCTCATGGAATATTGGTTTTAATATGCTGACCAGAGGCAGTATCTGAAAGAAAGAAACTTTGGATCTTTGAATCATGTTTTCTAATTTGGGTTCAAGCCAAGAAATTTTTATTGAACGTCTGCTCTGGACCCAGACTGCCTGGATTTGAATCTTGGTTCTGCCATTCTAACTCTTTGTGCATCAGTTTCCTCATTAGTAAAATGGAGATAATAATAGTATCCCTATAAGATTGTGATTATTTGATAGTGAACCGAATTTTAATATATGCAGTGTACTTAGAATGGTGCTTGCCCAAGTAAGTTCTGTGTGTTAGCTATTACTTTATTTCAGTCAACTAAATTAGAGAGTGGGAATTTAAAGGTGCTCAGACTTAGTCGGAGAGAGACATATAAACAACCCAACATTTCAGCGTTTTCTGATAATGCCATGAAAATATTTATGAATAGATTGCCATGGGAACACAAGTAGAACAGTTAATGGCCTTGAGGGAGATAAGTTGCTTTTCTGCAGGAAAATTCAAAAAAGGTTTTCTATATGAGTTGAGCTGATTGAGTCCTGAAGCATGAATTAAGACTTAAACATGTAAAGAAGTGGAGCAGGAGAAGACATCTTAGTCAAAGGAACCAGCCTAAGCAAAGGCAGAGAATTATGAAGGAACATGGTGCTTTCAGGTAGTAATCAGGCTCAATGACTAGAGGTTTCAAATGTGTTGAGTAAGGTGGCAGTGGATAAAGATAGGAAGATAGAAGGGGCCAATTGGTTTAAGGATTAGATTGAATAATTGTGTAATTTAAAAAATAGAAATAAAACAGTTTAAAAACTTTGTAGGCTTAGTGTAATGAAAATTGGAAATGTATGTTTAGGAGTCTGCTTGTATAGGGGTGCAAGGGTAGTTCAGTAGTAAAATTCTCACCTACCATGTGGGAGACCTGAGTTCGATTCCTGGCCCATGCACTTCCCCCCCAAAAAAACCAAATAAGTAAACAAAGAGAGAGAAATCAAACAAAAATTCAACAAATGGTGCTGCAATAATAGGATACTCACATGGAAAAAGAATGAAATGTGACCCCTGCCATACAGCATACAAAAAAAAAAGAGTCTACTTATATATACATAAGCTCTGTTTCATTTACTAATCTGTCAACTTTTGATATTGACTAGTAATAATGGATACCAACAAATGCTTTCCCTGCCCCTCCCCTCAAAAAAAAATTTCCTCCTAAAAGCTCAGGAAGCAAAATGTAAACAAAGCCAGAGACGAGACCACATTCATTTGTACATTTTTGAGCTTCCCTCCTTTCTCTGCCCAACACTACATCTGGTCATCTTTTTAGAGACTTGGTAAAAGAGTGAAGGAGAGCATTTTAAGTTGTGATGCTTTTCATTTTTACTAGCAATTACAGTGTGTAGTTGAGCCTAATGGAATTTCCAATACTGTGCAAGCGATTATTTCCTGGTGTGGTTCTCCATTCTACTGGACGAAGTATTGACTTCTGGTGTGGGTTAGAAGAACACCATGAAGAATGAGCAGCTCTTTTATGTCAGTGGCCCTTCTCTTCTACTCTCTGGAATTTCAGTGAATCAAAAATAAAGGCAAACATTTTCTCGTTTAAAGTAAAGGAGAGAAGGGAAGACATTTTTAGACTAATATGTGGGAATACTACTTAGGATAATCTCTATGGTGTAATAATTCGTGATTCTCTAACCTATGAAAATTATTAATTGCTATGCAATATAAAGCTTATATTTTGTGTATGTTCAAAAATGTGATTTTATTTCTCTAGAACTCAGTTTAGTTCTAAAATTTCTTATTTTCTGCTGATAGTGAGAAAACAATATAGTATTGCTTCCTCCAGTTAACATCTCTTTAGCATTTGGGGTAAGATTTCAGTCAAATTTAAGATATGATGTATCCAGTGCAGTATTCATAGTTGTTCTTTAGGCTGTTTTCCCCTCTTAGAGTCCTCCCTCTTCCTTCCTCACCACCCCCCCCCCCCCCATACACACACTCCAGAAGGAGTCATGGTATAGAGGGAGGCATTGGGAGAGGGAAGGTGCCCATTCAGTCCATGGGCCCCTGATCCTCCTTGGCCTCTCCTGTGTGTCTCATCTTGCTTGGGCTTTGGCCTTTGTCTACACGTCATCCGTTGGTGCTGTGTCAACAGCTGGCACATTCTATGGTCGATTCTTTAGGTAAGATAAAACTGTGCTAGCTCCTGGCTATTCCACTGGCTGGCACCATAGTTCTCCATGTTCAGTATGCTATCCTCATTCTTACCCTCATGTCAGGCTGCCCTTGAAGGAACTATAGGAATGTTTTTGGATCTCTTTGGCTTCACACTGGAGTCAGGAAGGGCAGAGAGGGGCAGCACTCTCAGCCCCGTTTTGTCCTGACATTTTTCACCACCATTTTTGTCCTATGGTATCTACCTGATACTGGCCGTTTAACTGGCTGTGTTAAATAAAATACTATGCGATGAGTTGGTTTAAATAACAGTACTTTTTTGGCTTATGGTTTTGAAGCTAGAAGAAGTTCAATAACCGGGTATCATTGAAGTGATACTTTCTCGCAGGACACTGTGATATTCTGGGGTTTTCCTCTGGTAATCCCTAGTCCTTGACTTTTTTGTCACATGGCAGTGTACATGGTGACATCTCCTTTCTGGGTTCCATTGTCTTTCTGCTTCTGGCTGCTTCCTATTTCTTCTTCTTTTATGTATCTGAATTTTGTTCTGCTTATAGAGAATTCCAGGAATAGTTTAAGATTATGTAATTAATATTAATAGTTTGAGATTAATAGTTAATATTACTATTACTCTAGTAATAGAAATAGTTAACTTATTCACTTGTGCCACACTTTAACTGAAGTAATGTCATCAAAAGGTCCTGTTTACAATGGGTTTAACCCACAAGAATGGATTAAAATTAAGATAATGTTTTTCTGTGGTACATAGCTCTAAGCCATGACACTGGTTTAGAGGACACTTCAAAAGAATTCTCCCCAAGAGTTTTCAGAAAGGAATCTGGCTATGAGCTTCTAATGTTTGTGGATGCTCCTTGCAATCTATCAGAATTTTCTACCTCTTACCACACCATCTCCTTTCCAGCCCTCTTCTTACACATACGTATGCACACACAGCACTCTGACCTAACTCAGAACCCCTGAAATTAGACACTTTCATACCTGCATCTTCCTACCAGCCAATCAAACTTTTGTCTCTTTTCCCAGAGACAGGAAAACTGTTCTAATAGTTTTTTTGTGCTATTGAAATTCTCTGAATAACTTTCATATAAGCTCTTAATTCTGATGTTCCAAGCTAAGTGTTTTTGAACCATCAAAACAAATCTCTCAAGCTCTTTAAATAGAGAGTGTGGTTTTCAAGACAATTGTTTCTGCCGATCTTCTTTTTAAAATTCTATTTGGGAAGTTAGAACTGAACAATAATATCTTTGTTCTTGACTGTGTATCTACTGTCCCCCAAAGCCGTAGCTGCCTTACCTTTACTGGATAGAACAAGGTTCAGTAAGAATGAAAAATGAATCGAATAATGTTTAAAAAAATTTATCCTGGTTAATCTTATTGCTTAGACCTGATATACCAGACAAATGGATTACCCAGGCAGTTACAATCCTACCTCTGTGATAATGAATCAGGCTGATTTCCACATATAAACAGTTTTTCAAAGATGTGTTTCAGGTGAGCTAATGTTAGATATACAGGGGAAACTGTTGGTCAAAGTTTAATTTCTGGCTCCTCTCTCATTCATTTGGATAGTCTTTATGATTTAGTTAAGCCTTCCAAATCATTTTTTTTAACTTTTTTTATTAATTAAAAAAATTAACATACAAAACATTAAGATATCATTCCGTTCTACATATACAATCAGTAATTCTTAATATCATCACATAGTTGCATATTCATCATTTCTTAGAACATTTGCATCGATTTAGAAAAAGAAATAAAAAGACAACAGAAGAAGAAATAAAATGATAACAGAGAAAAAAAAAGATTATACATACCATACCCCTTACCCCTCGCTTTCATTTACCACTAGCATTTCAAACTGAATTTATTTTAACATTTGTTCCCCCTATTATTTATTTTTATTCCATATGTTCTACTCTTCTGTTGATATCATAGCTAAAAGGAGCATCAGACACAAGGTTTTCACATTCACAGAGTCTCATTGTGAAAGCTATATCATTGTTCAATCATCATCAAGAAACATGGCTATTGGAACACAGCTCTACATTTTCAGGCAGTTCCCTCCAGCCTCTCCACTACATCTTGAACAACAAGGTGATATCTACTTAATGCATAAGAATAACCTCCAAGATAACCTCTCAACTCTGTTTGGAATCTCTCAGCCATTGACACTTAGTCTCATTTCACTCTTCCCCCTTTTGGTCGAGAAGGTTCTCTCAATCCCTTGATGTTAATTCTCAGCTCATTCTAGGGTTTTTCTCAGTCCCTTGATACTGAGTCTCAGCTCATTCCAGGATCTCTGTCCCACGTTGCCAGGAAGGTCCACACCCCTGGGAGTCATGTCCCACGCAGAGAGGGGAAAGGTGGTGAGACTGCTCGTCATGTTGGCTGGAGGGAGAGGCCACATCTGAGCAACAAAAGAGGCTCTCTTGGGGGTGACTCTTAGGCCTAAATTTTAAGTAGACTTGACCTATCCTTTGTGGGGTTAAGTTTCATATGAACAAACCCCAAGACTGGGGGCTCAGCATATAGCTTTGGTTGTCCACACTGCTTATGAGAATATCAAGAATTCAACTTGGGGAAGTTGAATTTCTCCTCACTCTCACCATTCCCCGAAGGGGGCTTGCAAATACTTTTCCAGTCACTGATCAAATCACTCTGGGATTCATCGGGGCATCACTCTGGACAAACCAACAAAATCTCATATCCTACCTGAGATTCCAAGTACTTATGACATTCAATCAAACTATTTACATGAGTTATATTAGGAAATACTCTAGTCAAAATATAAATTTTGTAACAAATAAACGTTTTTTGCTTTAGTCTCACACATAAGGTGACATTTTAAAGTATTAATTACCATCTATTTTCAGCACCCTGCAATAATGACATTCCTTTGTTCTTACTCATGCAAAAACATTTTTAAAATTTGTGCATTGTACACTTCACTATTATGATACACTCTAGGCATTCCTAGATTATACCATCTCGATCTTTACCATCTATCTTTCTTTCTGATTTCATTTATGTCCCCAGCCCTCCTCTCTCTATCATTCTCACATGCAGGTTCATTCAGTGTTTTAACATAATTACATTACAGTTAGGTAGTATTGTGCTGTCCATTTTTGAGTTTTTACATTCAGTCCTGTTGCACAATCTGTATCCCTTCAGCACCAATTACCCAATATCTCACCCTATTTCTATCTCCTGATGGTCTCTGTTACCAAGGAAATATTCCAAGTTTATTCACTAATGTCAGTTCATATCAGTGAGACCATACAGTATTTGTCCTTTTGTTTCTGGCTAATCACACTCAGCATAATGTCCTTAAGGTCCATTCATATTGTTACATGCTTCATAACTTTATTCTGTCTTACAGCTGCATAATATTCCATCTTCTGTAAATGTCACAGTTTGTTTAGCCAACTGTCGTTGATGGACATTTTGGCTGTTTCCATCTCTTGGTAATTGTTAATAATGCTGCTATAAACATTGGTGTGTAAATGTCCATTTGTGTCCTTGGCCTCGTGTCCTTTGAGTAGAGACAGCATATAGATAGGTCCTCTCTTTCTCTTTGACCTCTGACATTCTGATTATTAAATGTCTTGGAGTATGTCTATTTGGATCTATTCTCTTTGGGGTACGCTGCACTTCTTAGATCTGTAATTTTATTTCTTTCATAAGAGTTGGGAAATTTTCAGTGATAATTTCCTCCATTTAGTTTTTCTCCTCCTTTTACCTTCTCTTCTCCTTCTGGGACACCCACAATACGTATATTCATGTGCTTCATATTGTCTTTCAATTCCCTGAGTCCCTGCTCATATTTTTCCATTTTGTTTCCTATAGTTTCTGTTTCTTGTCGGATTTCAGATGTTCCGTCCTCCAATTTCGAAATCCTATGTTCTGTGTCTCGAAATCTACCATTGTAGGTTTCCATTGTTTTTTTCATCTCTTCTACTGTGTCTTTCATTCCCATAAGTTCTGTGATTTGTTTTTTCAGACTTTCAGTTTCTTCTTTTTCTTTCCTTGCCTTCTTTATATCCTCCCTCAGTTCATTGATTTGGTTTTTGATGAGGTTTTCCATGTCTGTTTGTACATTCTGAATTAATTGTTTCAGCTCCTGTATGTCATTTGAATTGTTGGTTTGTTCCTTTGACTGGGCCATATCTTCAATTTTCGTAGTGTGATTTGTTATTTTTTGCTGGTGTCTAGGCATTTACTTACCTTAATTAGTTTATTCTGGAGATTGCTTTCACTTCTTTTATCTAGGGTTTTCTTGCTGGATGAATTGTTGTCTATCTGTTCTTTGACATTCTGTTCAACTTTATCTGGACCTTTAGTTTAAATTTTGTTTAACAGAGGAGAATTTTTCAGTTCTTGTTTTCTTGTTTCTTGCCCTGCTTGTGTGGTGCCTTCCCCACCATGCACACTTAGGAGGGTCTACTTAGATATTATATACCCCAGCCAGATTTTCCCAGACCAAACTGGCCTCCTATCAGGAGGAAAGAGTTACCTGTGTCGGTTTTCCCTGAGGGTGAGACCCAGCAGGTTGAAAGACTTTCCTGGGCTCTGTTTTTCTTATCCTGCCCAGTATGTGGCGATTGTCTGACTGCAGGTCCCACCAGCATAAGATGATGCGGTATCTTTAACTTTGGCAGACTCTCCCTGCTGTGGGTGTGGTGGAGACAGAGGAGAGGTTGTAGGCTGGTTTTAATGACTTCAAATTACCAAGCCCTGGTGTCTGAATTCCTTGATGGAGGAATTCCACCTGGGTGGGGCTTCACTGCTCTCCTGGGGAAGGCACAAGCTCCAGATAAACCCCCCAAAGAGCTCACTTCTGCCTATGCCTGGGGCAGTTGCAGCCTGAAAAGTCCTGCCACTGTATCCAGAGGCAGTCAAGCCTTTGTAGATACACAGCCACAAAAACCTCTGTTTTCTTCTTTTTTTTTTCCCCCTTTTTCTGTCAGTCCTGTCAGTCCTGTCCCCTTGGAGCTGGGGCAAAAATGAGCAACCTCCGCTTTGATCAGGTTCACCTAAGCTGGGGGCCTATTTTTGGTAGTCAGAATTTGTTAATTAGTTCCACAATTGGTGTTTGATTGTGCCCAGTCCCTGCTGCTGGTAAAGTCCTTTCCTTTCCCCTCTGGGAAGCGGCCAGTGGGGGAGGGGCACTAGCCGCCGCAGCTTTGGGAACTCACGGCTCTGGGGGGTGCTCGCAACTGGTCCAACTGGTCCAGACTGGGGTACGCTGTGTGTCTGGTCACTGACATGGCTCCAGGAGCTGTTCTGTACTGTTTCTGGTTATTTAGTAGTTCTGGAGGATGAACTAAAACGCACACGTTGTTAAGCTGCCATCTTGACCTGGAAGTCCTTCTGAAATCTTATCTGAAAAACAGGCATAAAGTGACTCACATATGATAATAAAGTGTATTATCTTTTCTTTTGGAGGCATATGGAAGACCTATCAAATTCTATTATCAGGGACATCAAATGAATAGAAATAGTTCTTGAAGTGACCCCTGTTCAGTTCCTGAAATAGCAGCTCCTTGGATAATCATCATTTTGAATTACTGCTGCTACCTGGGTTAGTAAAAGTCTGTGACATGGGCGAGTACCACTTTAATATTGGCAGTGCCGGGATGGTTGATAATGCTTTCTGTTACTTAACAGTCTGAATGGTCCTTAGCTGTTGCTAAATTGCTTAAAGAAATCTTGATGTCTTATTAGTGAGAACTCCAAATATCAATGCCCAATAATGATAGAATCTACCTGCCTCAGAGTTTGTCAAAGAATATAATGAGATAATACATGTGAACGTGGCAAACTTCAACTCAGTTACAACTGTTAATAATATAATTTTTTCTAGCTCTCTTACGACACTCTATTTCATTTTCATATTTTTCTTCTCTCATCTTTCTTTCCTCTGCTTTTCATGTTCATGCCTATGAAGCTTGATTTTTAAGGAAAGTAATGTTTTCAGAGTCAGCACCCTGGCTAGTTATCTTCATCTGTTATTTCATGTCCTTTGCACTGTCCTGGGACTTTGGTTCTTTTTGGGTCTGTGACTGTTTCTTTTTGTTAAACATGAAATACATTTCTAAGTATGTGTGCATTTTTATGTGGCTTTCCTTTCCCTGCTGCATGTCTTTCTTTTTTTTTTTTAAGAGCCTGTGTTTGGGCTTACAGTTTATTCTTATCATTTATCGATGGATTTGAAAAAGGTTAATTCATCCAGTTTTTGACACATTTGAATCAAGTGCCAATTTTGTGAAAAGTACTCTAGTAGTCTTGGGAAGGGTGATGAGTCTGGAATAACAGGCTTCCAGCTTGATTGAAGAGTCAATGGTGGTACCTTTCACCAAGGTGGAGAATACAAGTGGCAGGGTAGAGATGGATGGGGAGGGTTGGGACAGGGTGAGGAAGTAAGGAAGAGTGTGATTTACTTTTATGTGAGGAAATTGAAGTGTCCATGGCTTGATACCCTGGAGAGGATCTGTTAGACTCAAGTAGAAGATCTAGGAGTCATTAGCATAAATATAGTAATTGAAGTCATGGGAAAGAATGAATGAAAGAGAGTGGAGATTAATTTCCTGTTAAATTATTACCAGACTGGCTCCTTTTATTCTATAAACAGATATCCTGGTTGAGGAGTGGGTAGAGGGAAGATTCCCTCAAAGTAACCATGGTTATGTTGAGATATTTATATGCTTGATTCAACTGAAAGGCTGTGAAAACTATAATTTTAAAAATTGGTGACGACCTTACACTAGAATTTCTCAATCTTGGCCCTGTTTACAGTTTGGACCTGATAATTCTTTGTTGTGGGGTGCTATTCTGGGCATTGAGGGCTGTTTGGCAGCATCCCTGGTCTCTACTCACTAGTTGCTAGTAGCACCTACCTGCCCCCACCCCAACTGTGACAACCAAAAATGTCTCCAGATATTATCAAAAATTCTCTGCTCTAGATAATGCCACCTGAGCAAATTATTCTCTGAGTTTATATAAAAGCCTTTTGGGAGAAGCTGCATTAGCTTTTCTGTCCCAGAATAGTTGAAAAAATACAGGAACTTCTTCAATTTAGGAAGCAGCTTACTCATCCTAGATGGTTGGTTGGATAATTTGATAGGTTTTTAAATAATAATTGTAGTTATTATTAAGATAATAATAATAATAATTATCACCTACTGCGTATAAAATCACAGTTACCTCCTAGTTTCAAATCAAATCTTGTTTTTCTCTATGATCATAAATAAATGAAAGGGGGCAAACCAGGAGATGTTATACTCCAAATAGTGAAATGGGTTGGGATGATGACACAAACATTTCAAGAGAATTGCTGTCAGTTCCTTATGTCAAACATTTTAAAGCAGATCATCCAAAAGAGTTACCTGTTAGTACTCTTGGTAATGGGGGTAAGAAGATGGGATTTGAGGGATGATGTCATCAATATGGCAATGTAAGACAGCTACTGAAAACCTCTCCCCAGATATTCAGTGGAAAAGAATTCTCACTTGCTCAGAAGTCTGGAAGAAGGTAAAGCTTGGAAAAGGATCCCACAAATGCTGAATCAAAGAAAAAGAAAACTATCAGGTAGGAAGCTTCTGTCTTGGATTATCAGGTCCTCTCCCTTCCTCCTTACTTGGTCCCACACAGCTCAGGAAGTGCCCAGAGGCAGCAGCTGTAATCCCTTCTACCTCCCACTGTGGACACAGACTATAAAATCTTTCATAGCATTGAGACACATCTCCATCTATATCCAGACACAGACCTGAGCCCATAGGTACCTACAGCAGGTCTCAAGCCACGGTGGAGGGCAGAATGCAAAAGGGCAGCAAGGAGGAGCTTCCAAAATGCAGGATTAGGGGTGGAGGATCCAGTCAAAGGAACAAATCATAAAGTCAGAGGAGACACAGAATCTGGAATAAATAAACAAAGATGTTCAAAGAAATCTCCTGAATCAATTCAGAGAAATGAAGGAAAATATGTATAAAAAGATAAAGGATATTAAAAGGATACTAGCAGAGCATAAAGAAGAATTTGAAAGAATCATAGAAAAATGACAGACATTATGGGAAAAAAAGACACTGCAAGTGAAATTAAAAATATATAGAGACACATACAGCAGATTTGAAAAGATAGAAGAAAGAATCAGTGAGCTAGAAGTCAGAGCAACCAAATTTAAATAGATAAAAGAGTAAATGGAGAAAAAAATGGAAAAATTTAAGCAGCGTCTCATGGAAATGATTGACAACACAAAGTACACTAAAGTATCCATCATTGGTATCTCAGAAGGAGAAAAGAAGGGAAGAGTGCCAGGAAAGATATTCAAAGAAATAAGGGCTGAAAATTTCCCAACCCTTATAATAGAAAATGGGATTCAAATGAGGCAAACATGAACCTTGATATGACAATTTGAACATACAAAATTTAAACATAATAGCTAAACTTGCATTCTTGTTTATAGCTCATAGAGGAAAAGAATATAAAAAAGAAACACAACAAATTATCTGCAGTGTATCTAAATGAATTTTTAGATGGAAAAATTCCCTTTAAAATTAGTTACTTAAGTTTTAAAGAAATACTTATAAGGTATGTTGAGGCACTGTTGCAACCTACATGTATGTATGTTGGTCCAAAATGACACTATTAACTATTAGAATGCAAATTCTGTGAGGGCAGAGATTTTTTTCATTTTGCTCACTATGCTTTCTCCTTGTCCGCTGCTTCTTCCTCTCATGTTACAGTACACTGGTACTGACCACTGGTTTATTTCTGGCCCCTTATCATTTGCCTGGTCATGCAGAGAGTGGGCTAGATAGAAGCATCACAGAGAGCATGGCATTTCAATTTGGCCCTGCTTCTTCCCGTACTACACACCCCCACCCCTGCTTCCCTGCCTCAAACCCTTATATTCTTTTTTTTTTAGTGCAATTTTATTGAGCTTTATTTTATATTCACATACCATATAATCATCTAAATTATTATTATTATTATAAATTATTAATCATCCCATAAGAGTCTGCATGGTACAGTGGATAGAACTTGTTTATCTAAGCTTAACTACTGGCTTCTTATGTGTGCTTGGGCAAGTTTCTTCTTAACCTCTCTGGTCCTGACCCCTCATTTGTAAAGCCTATTCAGGGTTGTGAGGATTTAATATGATAATGTGTAAAGCTCTTAGTAATTGTAGTAGCAGAGAACAGAGGTTTAAATGGTGAGTGTATATGTTGCTTAAGAATAATATGACAACTTAGAATTGTTTTGGTTGTTCAGGGAGATTAAGATTCTTGTTTTGGCTTCATCACTAACTAGGTAGTATTCTTAGTTAAGACAATTAGTGGATCCTGCATTCCTTTTACTTAAAACAGTTGAAATAGAAGATTTTTCAATTTCTTGGTTCTAAAATTCTACTGTATGTTACTTTTTAAAAACCTAGCTCTCTTTGTTAAAAATACACTTATTAACTAATTTGAGTTCTGAACTCATCTGTTAGATCTAAATAGCCGTGGGAAGTTAAAGCCTTTCACAAATAATCCTATAATTTTTTTAGGTAAGAACACACAAATAGAACAAATTGCTTAGTTGATGTTTTACAATTTAATTATGTATTAAAGAATCTTGCTCAAGTTTAGGGAATAGTATAAACTTATTTAAAATATGTAAGAGCCTGTTAGAGATATATGACAAGAGCAAAATTCTATTAAAAGATTTTTTAAATAAGATGTTCTAATTACTAATATTCTTAATTTCTAAGCATTCTGCTTGATTTTGTTCCTGGAGGTAGAGGACTCATGTGTCTTTTCTGTGCTTGGATTTTTCTTCCTTCTGTAGTATGTTTATTGTATAAACCAAGGAAATTCTGTACAATTAAGAGACAATGGCTCTGAGCCCAGGCCTGCATTTTCAAATACCATTCATATTCTGTATTCTTATGTAAAAGTACTCTTAGTGTCTTAAAGATCGTTTTTTTTTTTTTTCTTTTATCTATTTCTGTTTCTGTTTCTGTGTGGTGTTTGCAGCAACCAGAGCAATCAGATGGTTGATTCCTTCAAATATAACTTAAGATGGTGACATGAAATTTAGTTACTAGCCTCATATTAACCTTCAAAAATACTTTCAACATGAGCTGAGTACAAATTTTTACTTTTGGGTGGGGGGACATGGGCAGACAGTGGGAATCGAACCCAGGTCTCTGGCATGGCAAGCGATAACCCCGCCACTGTGCCACCATTGCCTGACCCTGAGTACACATTTTTGATTGAGTTATTAACTAATTGGATTCTAGTACTGCTAAATAAAAGTTAATGGGGACTTTTTGTATAAAAATTTAAAAAGTAATATAAGCAAATAGAAAATATGAATTGACAGAGACCAAAAACTCAATTTTATGCCGTAGTATTAGCTAACGTCAAGTGCTTAATGTGATGTTGGGTATTGTGTTAAGGGATTTATGTGCATTATTTCATTTACTTATTCCGATAATGCTGCTAGAGTGGGTGTTATTACTCTATCCTTTGTGTAGATGAAGAAAGTGAGCCTCAGAGGAATTAAATCACTTGCTCAGGTTCACACAGCTTGTGAGCAGCAGAACTAGTGGTTGAGTTTTGGCCCTGCTGCCGAAGTCCATGCTGAAGCTCTATTCTAAAATAACCAAAATTTCCTCCATGTAACATTGGGACCTATTTTGATTTAAGTCAAATAAGTGGCAAATTGAGTGATTTCTAGAGGAATCGAAGCCCACTATTATTCCTAAGATCATACAGATTATTTTCATCATTATCATTAGATGAATAAGATTGTGTCATGAAGGGAGCATGGTTACAAAAGAATTAGAGGGGAGTACTTCAATTCTCCACTTACTGGCACCTCAGTTTTAAAACAAATAACTTTTTGAGAAGTTTGCTGGTCACAAACTCTTTTAACACTTTTTCTGCACTTAAAAGCTAATAGGAAAAAAGAATTGATAGAAAGCTGAAAAAATTATATGTCTGGTTTAAAAGAATGAATAAGTTGAAGCTGAAATAAAGTTCTAAGATGGTTAACTTATCCATGAAATTATGATGTTTAAAACAATGTTTAAATTAATATAAATTGAATTGCTTGACACTGAAACTTTGTAAAATATAATTATATATAAACCCAAGATGTACTAAAAGAGTAACAAATACTAAAAGAGATACCAAAATAGTAATAGACCTACTGTCACTGGGTTTAAATCAATGTTAGTTAAATATGTTTGTAATGTCCTTACTGTATAGATTTTCTTCCTCCTTTTCCCTTCCCTTTCCTCACCCCTAGTCCTAGCAGTATCATGATCATGATTATAATCATCATCACCATGGCCATCACAATCACCATCATCGCCATTGTTTTCTTCACAACATGTATCAGTACTTTAATTGTAGGTAACAGAAACTATCTCTAACTTTGACTTAGTTAAGCAAAGAAACAGTCTATTTGCAAAGGTGTCTTATAGTTCATAGTTGGAGTAAAACTTGAAGAGTTGTCTCATAGAGCTATGCCAAGGCATGCTGATGTGCCTGCTATGGGTTTTAAATGTGACTGATATTGATTTCTCTCTTAAGGTCAGTTGAGTGGGGCCTGGGAAAAAGGGAGCCTTAGGCGAATGTGCAGTGTAGTCCTCTAACTCCTGTATGCTCTGCAGATGTTAATATTTTTACATGTACTAAGACTTGACAAAGTCTGGGAAGCACCATTGAAAAACAGGAAACAGAGCACTTCCAGAGTTGAAAGTCAAAGAAACTAGTCGTTAGTTTTTTCAGTTGTCATTTTTGGTGTGGATGGGCTTTTGGTCCTTGTATAACATCCTATTTATTCATGTGTCAGTTTTTTAGGAGAGAATTTTATTAGCCTAACTCTTGACCATTCCTTGGTCAAGGGAATGTGGGCCTCTTTATTGACAGCCCACCCAACCTGGAAGATAACTTCCAAAGGAAAAATCACCAAAAGGAAAGGGCATAGATGGTGTGCAGGCAAAATAGCAATGTCATGTCATGCCACTTGACCACACATAAAAATAATATTTATTCTTTGACATATTAATCACAGGTAATCTTTGGCCCTAATTTCATACTGACATGTACAGTATTTTTCTGAATATTTTTTTGGCATAGGCAGAATTGAGTTTGTTTGAGTGTTTGTCTGGAGCCTGTGTCTTCCCTGGAAGAGGGGTGGGGCCCAGCTCAGGTGGAATCCCTCCCTCAAGGAATTCAGACCCTAGGGTCTGGAAAAGTGAAGCAATTAAAGCCAGCCTACAACCTCTCCTCTGTCTCAACCATTCCCCCAGTGGGAAGAGTCTGCTGAAGTTAAAGGTACTGCATCACCTTATGCTGGTAGGACCCGCAGGCAGAAAAGTGCCACATATTGGGCAGGAAGTCTCTCAGAGTCCAGAGACTTCATAGGAAAACCTTTCAACCTGCTGGGTCTTATCCTCAGGAAAAACTGGCTCAGGTGACTTTTTCCTCCTGAGAGGAGGCCAGTTTGGTCTGGGAAGATCTAGCTGGGGTCGATAATACCTACGCAGACCCTCCTAAGTGGGGGAAAAATGGCACCATACAGGCAGGGCAAGAAACAAAAAATAGGAACTGGACAATCCTGATCTGTTAAACAAAACCTAAGCTAGAGGACTAGAATAAGCTGAAGTGAATGTCGAAGAATTGATAGATAACAAAGTCATCCAGCAGGAAAATCCTAGGTAAAAAGAAGTGAAGACAATCACCAGAATAAACTAATTAAGGTAATAAAATGCCTAGATGCCAGCAAATAAAACCAAATCATACTAGGAAAATTGAAGCTATGGCCCAGTGAAAGGAACAAACCAACAATTCAAATGAGACACAGGAGTTGAAACAATTCAGAGTGTTCAAACAGACATGCAAAACCTCATCAAAAATCAAATCAGTGAATTGAGGAAGGATATAAAGAAGGCAAGGAATGAACAAAAAGAAGAAATTGAAAGTCTGAAAAACAAATCACAGAACTTATGGGAATGAAAGGCACAGTAGAAGAGATGAAAAAAGCAATGGAAACCTACAATGTTAGATTTCAAGAGGCAGAAGTCAGGATCAGTGAACTGGAGGACGGGGCATCTGAAATCCGACAAGCAAAAGAAAATATAGGAAAAAGAATGGAAAAATATGAGCAGGGAGTCAGGGAATTGAATTACAACATGAAGTGCGCAAATATACATGTTGTGGGTGTCCCAGAAGGAGAAGAGAAGGGAAAAGGAGGGAGAAAACTAGTGAAGGAAATTATCACTGGAAATTTTCTGACTCTTTGAAAGACTTAAAATTACAGATCCAAAAAGTGCAGATCCAAATAGACATACGCCAAGACTCTTACTAATCAGAATGTCAGATGTCAAAGAGAAAGAATCTTGAAAGCAGCAAGTGAAAAGCAATCCATCACATAAAAGGGAAGCCCAATAAGACTATGTGTAGATTTCTCAGCAGAAACCATGGAGGCAGGAAGACAGGGAAATGATATATTTAAGTTACTAAAAGAGAAAAGCTGCCAACCAAGAATTCTATATCTAGCAAAATTGGCCTTCAAAAATGAGGGGGAAATAAAAGCATTTTCAGACAAAAAATCACTGAGAGCATCTGTGACCAAGCTGTGGTATATGCATACCATGGAATATTATGCAGCTGTAAGACAGAATAAAGTTATGAAGTATATAACAACGTGGATGGACCTTAAGTACATTATACTGAGTGAAATTAGCCAGAAACAAAAGGACAAATACTGTATGGTCTCACTGATATGAGCTGACATTAGTGAATGAACTTGAGAATTTCAGTTGGTAGCAGAGACCATCAGGAAATAGAAATAGGGTAGATATTGGGTAACTGGAGTTGAAGGGATACAGATTGTGCAATGGGACTGATTGTAGAAATTCAGAAATGGATAGTACAATACTACCTAAGTGGAATACAATAATGTTAGAACACTGAATGAAGCTGAATGTGAGAATGACAGAGGGAGAAGGCCTGAAGTCACAAATGAAATCAGAAGGAAAGATAGACAGTAAAGACTGAAATGGTATAATCTAGGAATGCCTAGAGTATATAATGATAGTGACTAAATGTACAAATTTAAAAACATTTTTGCACGAGGAAGAACAAAGGAATGTCAATATTGCAGGGTGTTGAAAACAGATGGTAACTAATATTTTAAAACTTTATGTGTGAGACTAAAACAAATAGTTTATTTGGTACAAAATGTACATTTTGACTAGTGCATTTCCTAATATAACTTATGTGGATAGCTTAATTGAACACCATAATACTTGGAACATTGAGTAGGCATGAAATTTTATAGGCTTGTCCAGAATAATGTCCTGATAAATCCCAGAGTGATTTGAACAGTGCATAAGAAAGTATTTGCAAAGTCCCCTTGGGGGAATGGTGAAAAAGGGGGAAAGTTCAACTTCTCCAAGTGGAGAATTCTTGATATTCTCACAAGCAGTGGGGACAACCAAAGCAATAGGCAGAGCCCCCAATCTTGGGGTTTGTTCATATGAAACTTAACCCTGCAAAGGATAGACTAAGCCTACTCAAAATTAGGCCTAAGAGTTACCCCCAAGAGAACCTCTTTTGTTGCTCAGATATGACCTCTCTGTCTCAGCCAATATGACAAGCAAACTCACTGCCCTTCCACTCTTTACGTGGGACATGACTCCCAGGGGTGTGGACCTTCCTGGCAATGTGGGACAGAAATCCTAGAATGAACTGGGACTCAGTGTCAAGGGATTGAAAGGGTTTTCTCAGAAAACCAAAAGGGGGAAGAGTGAAATGAGACAAAAGAAAGTGTCAGGGCTGAAAGATTCCAAACAGAGTTGAGAGGGTTATCCTGGAGGTTATTCTTACACATTAAATAGATATCACCTGTTTAGTTAAGGTGTACTGGAGTGGCTGGAGGGAATTGCCTGAAAATGTAGAGCTGTGCTCCAGTAGCCATGTTTCTTGAAGGTAATTGTATAATGATATAGCTTTCACAGTGCGACTGTGTGATTGTGAAAATCTTGTGTCCGATGCTCCTTTTACCTACCTTATCGACAGATGAGTAAAACATATGGATTAAAAATGAATAAATAATAGGGGGAACATATGTTAAAATAAATTTAGTAGATTGAAATACAAGTGATCAATTAAAGGGTGGGGTAAAGGGTGTGGTATGTATGAATTTTTTTCTGTTTTCTTTTTCTGAATTGATTCAAATGTTCTAAGAAATTATCATGATGATGATATACAACTATGTGATGATATTGTGAGTTATTGATTATATAATAAGAATGGAATGATCATATGGTAAGAATGTATTTGTATGTAGTTACGTTTCATAAATAAAAAATAAAAGATTTTTTTAAATGTAAATAAAAAGCTTAAAAAAAGAAAAAAAATGAGTCATCTATTTCTTTCTCTCCCTTTGATGTATATATGTTGTTTGATTATCTAAGCAAACTTTATTTAAATTCATAACATTGCCAGGTTTTTTTTTTTTTTTTCATGGGCAGGCACCGGGAATTGAACCCGGGTCCTCTGGCATCGCAAGCAAGCATTCCTGCCTGCTCAGCCACCATGGCCCGCCCACATTGCCAGTTTTTAATAAAAAGCTTTTTATTATTTAGTTTTTTAATTGGAATGAAAACAGTCTCATGATAGCTCTTCCCTTAGTTCAACTGAATAGCACTTTTCTCTGTGATTGTGATTTCTCTGTGATTGTGAAATCAGATAGTTCCTTCTTATTTTAGGCTTCAGGCTAAGCTAAATATACTGTGGTTGACATCTTCTGTTGGCTTCACTTTTCAGACAGGAGGTACAGTTGTTAAGAATATTTAGCCATGGTAAGTGTAGTTGTTTCATAGTACATGTTTCTTTTTAATAACACTGTGGTTCAAAACAGAGACTTCTAATTACACAATCATTGGGTAACAGGAAAGGATGTGTTCAAAAGTGTATACTTATGGTGGATGTTTTCACTTTGAAATCTAGTAGAGTTTCCTTTAAAACATGAAGAAATCATATTTAATCCCTCAAGAAATGAGTTATTGATTACTTATTATATACCAGGCAGTGGTATGCCGTGAAAAGTCAACATCCCTCTCACCTCGGGTCTTATGTTCTTACATTTGGCAGATTCACTACTTTTAGCTTAAAATCCTAGATTCTCTGGTCATCATCTCTTTTTCTCTCTGTCTCTTTGCCCTCCCCCCCCACACTATCCACACACATGCATACCCATTATACAGACTGCACTATGTACTGTGTGTATATGATGTAACAGTGTATCTTGAGTGGGGCAACAAATGTATCTAGTTTTCTATTTTTATGATAAAACTTTAAATTAGGGAATTAATTATGTAAGGGAATGCACATTTAAAGAATTTTGATTCTGTGCTTAGATACTATTAAAAATCCCAAATCTTCCCATGTATGTTCTGGGTGTATAATATGTCTTATACAATAAATTTTTTCATAGACTTTTTCTT
Source organism: Tamandua tetradactyla (assembly GCF_023851605.1). Classification (NCBI taxonomy): domain Eukaryota; kingdom Metazoa; phylum Chordata; class Mammalia; order Pilosa; family Myrmecophagidae; genus Tamandua; species Tamandua tetradactyla. Next base: position 136,908,885 of record NC_135331.1, read on the forward strand.
TTTTGCTCATTTAACTGAAATAAAACAAAAAAGTGACTTATTGAGCCACTGTTTCAACCTAAAAAGCCAGAAGCATTCAAAGAAGATCAGTAACAGGTTCAAATTATCACTAGTTTCTGGTGAACTTTCCATAGTATAGGCACCCAAGGATAAAAAGTCATTGAGCTGAACTAAGAATTCACATTTTTGTTTTTGGAGCTTGAAGGGGACTTTAATACTTGTTTAATCAAATGTACAGAAAACCAATAAAACTCCTGTTCACAAATATAGAAGTTCGTAGTGAGTTAAGATGCATCCTTCTTTGTTTAGCAGGATTCCAGAGAAAATCATCAGCAAAACTTTGTTATCTGTCCCTTTAAAAAACTAAACTTTGTAAGAATCCTTTCATCACTACCCTGTAATTCTCTGGGCTTAAAATCTCTGCTCTTCTCTTCAATAAATGGTGCCTAGAGAACTGGATATCTATATGCAAAAGAATTAAAGAGGACCCATATCTCATACCTTATTAAAAGTTAACTCAAAATGGATCAAAGACCTAAACATTAGATCTAAGACCATAAAACTGTTAGAAGAAAGTGACGGGAAATATCTTATAAATCTTATACATGGAGACAGTTTTATAGACCTTACATCCAAAGCAAGAGCATTGAAGAAAGAAATAAATAAATGGGAACTCTTCAAAATTAAACACTTTTGCGCATCAAAGAACTTCATCAGGAAAGTAAAAAGACAGCCTACACAATGGGAGACAATATTTGGAAATGACTTATCAGATAAAGGTCTAATATCCAGAATATATAAAGAGAATGTTCAACTCAACAACAAAAAGACAGCCAACCCAATTACAAAATGGGCAAAACTTGAACAGACACTTCTCAGAAGAGGAAATACAAATGGCCAAAAGGCACATGAAGAGATACTCAACTTCCCTGGCTATTAGAGAAATGCAAATCAAAACCACAACGAGATATCATCTCACACCCACCAGAATGGCCATTATCAGTAAAACAGAAAATGACAAGTGCTGAAGAGGATGTGGTGAAAGAGGCACACTTATCCACTGTTGGTGGGAATGTTAAGTGGTATAACTGCTGAGGAAGGCAGTTTGGCAGTTCCTCAAAAAGCTAAATATAGAATTGCCATATGACCTGGAAATACCATTGCTATGTATCTACTCAGAGGACATGAGGGCAAGAACACAACCAGACATTTGCACACCAATGTTTATAGCAGCATTACTTACAATTGCCAAGAGATGGAAACAGTCAAAATGTCCATTAACAGATGAGTGACTAAACAAACTGTGGTATATACATATGATGGAATATTCTGCAGCTGTAAGATAGAATAAAGTTACAAAGTATGTAACAATGTGGATGGACCTTAAGTACATGATGCTGAGTGAGATTAGCCAGAAACAAAAGGACAAACACTGTATGGTCTCACTGATATGAACTGACATTAGTGAATAAACTTGGATAATTTCATTGGTACCAGAGACCATCAGGAAATAGAAATAGGGTAAGATATTGGGCAATTGGAGTTGAAGGGATACAGATTGTGCAACAGGACTGAATGTAAAAACTCAGAAATGGACAGCACAATACTACCTAACCGTAATACAATTATGTTAAAACACTGAATGAAGCTGAATGTGAGAATGATAGAGGGAAAAGGGCTGGGGACACAAATGAAATCAGAAAGACTGAGATGGTATGATCTAGGAATGCCTAGAGTGTATAATGATAATGACTAAATGTACAAATTTTAAAAATGTTTTTGCATGAGGAAGAACAAAGGAATGCCATTATTGCAGGGTTCTGAAAATAGGTGGTAATTAATATTTTAAAATTTCAACTTATGTGTGAGACTAAAGCAAAGAACGTTTATTTGGTACAAAATTTATGTTTTGACTAGTGCATTTCCTAATATAACTTATGTAGACAGCTTAATTGGACACCATAAGTACATGGAATCTTGAGTAGGACATGAGATTTTGTTGGTTTGTCCAGAGTGATGCCCTGATAAATTCCAGAGTGATTTGATCAGTGAAAAAAATAGTATTTACAAAGTCCCCTTTGGGGGATGGTGAGAATGGGGGAAAATTCAACTTCCCCAAGTTGAATTCTTGATATTCTCACAAGCAGTGTGGACAACCAAAGCTATAGGCTGAGCCCCAGTCTTGGGGTTTGTTCATATGAAACTTAACCCCACAAAGGATAGGTCAAGCCTACTTAAAATTAGGCCTAATAGTCACCCCCAAGAGAACCTTTTTTGTTGCTCAGATGTGGCCTCTCTCTCCAGCCAACACATTAAGCAAACTTACCACCCTCCCCCTGTCTACTTGGGACATGACTCCCAGGCGTATGGACCTTCCTGGCAATGTGAGACAGAAATCCTAGAATGAACTGAGACTCAGCATCAAGGGATTGAGAAAACCCCTAGAATGAGCTGAGACTCAGCATCAAGGGAGTGAGAAAACCTTCCAGACCAAAAAGGGGAAGAGTGAAATGAGACAAAGTGTCAATGGCTGAGAGATTCCAAACAGAGTCAAGAGGTTATCCTGGAGGTTAGTCTTATGCTTAAGTAGTTATCACCTTGTTATTCAAGATGTAATGGAGAGGCTGGAGGGAACTGCCTGAAAATGTAGAACTGTGTTCCAGTAACCATGTTTCTTGAAGATGATTGTATAATGATATACATTCACAATGTGACTATGTGATTGTGAAAACCTTGTGTCTGATGCTCCTTTTATCTACCCTGTCAACAGACAAGTAGAACATATGGAATAAAAAGAAATAATAGGGGGAACAAATGTTAAAATAAATTTAAATTGAAATGCTAGTGATCACTGAACGAGAGGGGTAAGGGGTATGGTATGTATAAATTTTTTTTCTGTTTTTGTTTTATTTCTTTTTCTGAATAGATGTGAATGTTCCAAATATGATGATCATGATGATGAGTATGCAACTGTGTGATGATATTGTGAATTACTGATTATATATGTAGAATGGAATGATCAAAGTAGGAATGTTTGCATTTATTTGATGTTTTTGTATTAAAAATATATTAATTAATTAATTAATTAAAAAATTAAAAAAAAGACAGCAAAAAAAAAAATTTTTGCTCTTCCTCCCTTTCCCAGCTTTTTGTTGTATCTCTCAACATGTGGCATGTTGACTACCTTGCTCTTTTGGTGCTTTTCGTGCATTGGCATTAAGACAGGAGTGAGTAGAGCAGTCCAAGGGACAGACTGCATAGATTGCCCTGAGACACATCCCTACATCTAAAGAGTAAGGCTCTTTGTTTTCCTAGTCCAGGGTACCTGGTTTGGAGGTAATATCCTAAAGTAGAGATCCTGATGAGGAGAATAAACATTGAGAGGTAGTGTGAACATTCCTTCAGTCCAGGATATATTATTCGACCAGGTTAGTAGAAAAAAGGAACTTAACAGCATTCCAACATTCTATTGTTCAAGCTTTAGTTAACATGTGAATGTGTAAATAGTATTCTTCCCCTTCATAAGTCCTTTCCCCAGACCTTTCTCCCAAACTAAGGCTAATTAGACTTCACCTTGCTCTGCCTATAATTATGGTTTACTTTACACATGCAAGTGCATGTGTTTTTTCTCAATATAAGGCCATTGGTATAAGAGATCCCAGGGGTGGGGGGTGGGGGCTGTGTGGGAAAGGAAGCAGGAGATGGTATGCTATTGTCAAGGCATCTAGGAATGGAGAATGCCCAGTATGGCATGGGCCAAGGTCTCTAAACTGTATTAGTCCACGTCCTGTCCATGTTCTTGGCAACCTTACTCTGAATTAAAAACAGTATCAACAGTTTTTCTCTTATTTCCTTGATTTGACTCTCAAGGACATTAGTTAATATTGTTAATGAATTCTGTTTTTTTATATGAACTTGGAAATGTTATGGTTATATAAGAACTGTAAGCATAAAGAGCTATACATTCATGTTTATGCAAATTTAGGTAGCATAAGAATAATTTGAATCCAAGTTATTTTTGAGAATTTTTCCCACAAAAGTGTTGAAAAGCACTGGACAAGGGCATCTGTGAGTATAGTTTCCAAATTACTCTTTTGGATGATGGGTCCCAGGAAGGCAATCTCCCCTCTTTCTGATGACTCCTGTTTCAGGGGAGCCCATCCTTTGGCTGCTGCTATCATTCTTCAAAGAAACTAGGTGGTAATTCAGGGTCTGTAGTTGTAACTACAGTTACATCTGCACTCAGTAACATTTATTGAGTGCTCAGAATCTTTTGGATGCAAATCTAAGCAATGCAGTGCAAATAGGGTTCAAATTTTATTACACCTTCATAATATGTATTTGCCCCCAGAGTTTGCTTTACTCACATTTGCCAGGGCCATGTCTCTTCTTAGGACCAATTTTCCAAAAAATAAACTTATGGTACAGTAATTTGATGGTGATGATGATCATGATAACAATAATAATGGTAATAGTTACCATTTATTGAATATTTCCTAAATATGATGTCAAGCACCTCACATATGGAATCAGTAATTCTCACAGCAACCTTGGAAGTAAATGATATTATCCCAATTTTACAAATGAAAACTAAGATTCAGAGAAGTTAATTTACTTAACATGAATTTATTTACACAGTTGATAAATGGAGAATCTAAATTTTATTTTAATACAAGTTTTTCTGCCCCTAGAGTCTGTGTGCATTTTGCTGTGTGTATTGTCTCTACTTCAAAACCAATACATGTTCTTAATGATGGAGAATTATGCTAATGACCACTATTTTAGCATTGGACCTCTTTTTAGAGTTCTCTCTATAAAAAGAATTGTCTCAAATTAGAAGCCAATTTTCTGATCTTATTTTCTGGGTGGCTTTTTATGTTGCAGTTTTTAAAAATGGAAATAGTTCAGTATTGAAGATAGTCATAGATATGTTTGTTAATATTATTGTGCTCACCATTTAATTTTATTCAGAGAACTGCCCTTTGACATTTTCCAGATGGAATACTGTACTCTTAATGGCTATAGTTTATTGAGAATTTGTAGATTAATGTGTTGAATGTCTTTCTCCAGCCACCTCTTCCTCTCTGTTGCCTTGTTCAGTGATCAGTGTAACTCACTGCTCCAGGCCAGCTACAATATTATGGTTTCAGGGTCAGTCATGCAGAGCCAGTCATATTCTGATTTCAGAATTATAGTTGGCTCTTCTGGTGTGAAGTGATATGCTCTGGCATATTGAAGCTGTGGTGCTAGGGAGCAGTAACATTGAAGGGTACACACTAATATTCCAACTCATGGACATTTGAAGCTGTGATGTAAAATACATGCACTTCAAATAATGTAGATTAAAAAGTGTGAAAAAACTGTGTAAGCACAAAAATACGTATTTTTTAACTCATTTTTTATAGTACTTGTGAGAAATGTTGGTGAGCTTTTTTGAAAATAGAGATTTATAAGTGATTTCTTAAAAGTTCTTAAGGGATTGTGGGTAGTCTGAAGAATAACAAACCCTAGTGTATTTCACTTACTTATTGGAAATAATCACAATCTTGATCACCATCAGAACTAAAGCAGTAGTGTATAATATACTGCAGAACATCAATTTTTATACTTAATAAAAATGGACTTATGACTAGTAAAGGTCAAAACCCAAATCTGCCATTATTTTTTAATATATTTAAAAGATGTTTCAAGTGAGGGGTTGACAACTTGTGGGATGATGATGGTGAAGCTATTAACGCACACCAGCCTCGGCTCCGCATTCACGACTTTATAATTAGAACCTTGTAATCTTATCCTTGTCATTTGGATTCATAGTGTGGGGGTCTAGTTAGATTCTGTTCTGCATTTATTCACTGGTGGAATCCCCATCTGAAAATTTCAGAACACTTTTCAGTATGGGTCCTGAAATAGACTTGATTGCTTTCATGGTGCTACCCTCATTTTCTTTCTCTGCTTTAAAATGTTAGCCTTGGCTTCTCTGTTTCTTCATACCTGTTCTTTGTGGCTCAGACAGACACCCCACTTTTGGATATACAGCTTTGCCACTGTTGGCCTGGCCCAGCTTCTCAAACTGATGGCCAAAATTAACACGCTGTGCTTAGGGGTCACTACCCCTAACACACAGGAATGCATGTGTGTTAGAGGGGTTGGTGAGAATTCTATAGTTTCACTTTTATGTAATATACCTAAAAAGATTATACCTAAAAAGATTATAATTTTTGATAAAAGTATCCAGACTTCTTTATTATTCAGTAAGAATGCATCTCATCTATTGCAGATATTCCTGTTATAATATTTTTCTTATGAAGGACTAAAATAACTGGGTCTCTTGGAGGTGGAAACTAATTTTCGCTTTTTCACCAAGTAATAAACACATTAGAGATCTCCTGGTAAGGACTGTAAATACTTCAGGAGTACAGTATGTTACTTTTGCTGCATATTTAGAATTTCAGACACTATAAATGTCTCCTTTTGTCATTTAGGAACATAGTGGAATTACTGAAAACTTAGACGTTATCTTGGATAGTCATTGTTTTTACTGGTTTTTAAAAACATTTGTCAAGGAAATGGCTCAAATGTCTTTCTTTTGAAACAATGGGTCTTTTTTACAGTTGTAAAATTGTAATTTTACAATAGAATGGATATTTGTACTGGTAAATAGCCACAAAATGTTTGGGAAGGCCAGAATGAAAAGCTGTTTAATTCAGTGTGTAATTTTATGGGTAAAGATAACATGGCAGAAAGTACATCTTGATATCAGGGGGGAAAAAAATCTTGTTTAGCCAGAAACGTGTTTTCTTAGAGTATAAATTGCAAATTCTTGAGCGGAATCCAGCTCAGAGACAGGTTTTTGCAGTAATAATAATAATAATCAAAAGTCAGAGACTGTTCTCTGATTCTCCACAGTATCCACCACCCCTTATTGCCTCAGTTATTCACATTACTTCCTGAAGTCCTGAGTCATTTGTTTTGGGACCCTTGCTAAAGGAAACTGGACACTCTCTGATCTCTATACCTCATCCTTTAGTTGCTGTCAGACTGAGAAGAGGAATCTCCCTCCCTTCCTCCTCTTTGCTTCTTTTGGCTTCAGTCCCAGTCCCGGGAATAGCAGGTCCCAGGCAGACATCAAGAATGATTAAGAGAAAGGTGAAAGGGAGGAAACCCTCTCCATGCTTCTCTAGCAGTGTCCCTTCACTGTCCAAGGGGAATGATGAAACTGGGGAAGCCTCCTCTCTGCCACTCTGCAGCTGGGAAAGATGAGAGAAGAAACCTCTTTTTTGCTGAACTTGCCTTCCTGATTACTTGTTGCTTTTTGCTCCTGTGTGGTTTTCTGATATTTGCAGCTGAGTCCAGTTTATACTGTATTCATTCATTCAAGAAGTATTTTGAAGTGTGCTAATTGTGAAGTACTGAATGGGCCTAGAGAGAGACACTAGGGGAAGAAACCAAGATAATAAGGCACATAGAGAGAGACACTAGGGGAAGAAACCAAGATAATAAGGCACAGATATATCACCAATATGGAGTTTTGTTTTATTAGCATGGTTTTAGTTCTCATATGAGACTTTCAGGTCTAATCTTCATCCTTTTTCACCCAGACTTAATGGCTCCTTAGAATTTTTATTCCTGCTTTTCAGAGTTTTAGTTTTATAATCTGTTGAGTATATAAAATAATTGCTTAATTTTTTATTCTGGATTTCGAGTTGATCATTTTTAGAGGCATTCTTTTCTTTTGATGTTCAGGGTAATTTTCAGCATTTTTTCCATAAGCTCTATGCTGTGTGTTTTCTTCCGTTACTTATCTTTGAACAGGGTCCTTTCATAATGTCCAGACTCACTTGCCAATATCCAGAGAAACTTCGATTCCATTCTCCATTTGTTCACTGATGGAATCACCCCCTTAAACTTTCAGCCAAAGAATAGCCTATCCCAGCATGATTAGCTAGTATAGGAGCTCTGTTGTTCAGGCAGTATTTTCTATGCTACCAGGTTCTCTGCCTCTCTAAACTAGGAGTCACGATCTCAGGAGCCTGCAGAGGATAGGCTGGTGAAACAGGCTTAGGGAAGCTCTGGGTTTTGACAGAATGCCACATGTGGTAGCTGTGGAAGGCATTTAAATGCAGTATTTCTCAAGTCCCTTTAAACAGAACTTGCCTTTGGGCCAAGTATGGTCTAACGTGAGTCTTAGGCTGTAAAACTGTGTTAAACTTTTTTGAACTTTTCTCTCTAGTACCCATATAAAACACACATGTATGATTGTGTTGAACTATAAGTCTAATAATTAATTTTATATCCTTTGGACTCTCTTCTGAGAATGAAGTCTCAGAATGAGATTGCTTTTCCAGGGATCTAAACATTTTGTATCTTTTGATCAATACATTCCCATATGTTTCTCAGACATATCAATTTACATTACCACAGTAAGAAAATAAGAAAGCTTTTACAATATCCTTTACAGAATTTAAATTATTTTGTGACTTTAATGGGCTTAGTGTCACTTTATTCTTATTTTTAGAAATTTCTTGAGTTATGTAACGTTTTTACTTGTTTCTTACTAAATTGCATTTTCTTTTACCATAAGTAATCATTTTGGTAATAGAAGATAGAGCCATCTTCTAAATTAAGTCAACGAATACAAAATCTTTTTGGATGACTCCTCAAAAAATGTCTTTAGCATTCACAATATAAGTTTCTGTAGGTATCTCTCATTTTCTGTGATATAATGACCGGTATCACCTTCCTCTATTTTATTAGCTTTTTAAGTAATAAAAATTTTAGTTAATAAAAAATTTGCAAAATAGAAAATTATAAGTCAAACAGGAATGGATTATTGATGTTTTTGTGGTTGTCAAAGAAAGGAAACTTTATAGTTTTTTTCCTGAATAAAAGGAATTTATACACAGATAAATAAACTGATTTCAAAATATTCACCTTTTTTTGGCAACTCTTAGTACTACATCTTAATTTCTCAGTAATATTCACTTCACAATGAATTTTGATAATTTCAGTCTTGAACTTGACCCTCAACTTCTCTATCAAAAAATTCATGTTTGGTAGCCAAATACATCCGTGTTCTGAAATGATTCCTTTCTAAATGCATACTAATTTATTTCTAAGTTATCTTGGCTTTAATAAGAGTAGAAAATTTATGTACTTTATTTCTATGTGTACCATTTTAGATGTATGTACTCCAGAAATATATATATATATATGTGTGCAGCTCTTGCCAAAACATCCTTTGAGTTTTATTGTAGCACTTTTTTCAGTCATAACCAAAAAAGGCCCAAAAGATTTTGAGCCTTACTCATATATTATGAACTACACATGTTTTTTGTTTTGTAAAAATCCATTTACCCCAACAGAATTTGTCTAGGTTTTAGAAAATAAAAGCATTTATCATGGTGATGTAGAAGTGTAGCAGTATATATACTTTTGATCATTTCTTAGAGAAGTATTGCCTTGGTAGACAACCAGTTGGCTTTAGGAAAAATTGTACCCCTGATACATGTTTAGAAACAAAAGTGTAAGATTTAACGGGCTGATAATCTTTGGTTTTGGTTGGGTCATTTTCTTATTATTCTCATTGTGCTGGGAGTACAAGAAATGATTTCAATTTCCACCCTTTAGAACTCTTATGATTACTGGACATAGTACTTTCTTCTGTCATCCAAACTTGAGAAAAATTTCCTAAATGGAGACTTATAAATTGAATGTGAGGTGGTCATAAATAATTTGTTTATTTTTAAGCAGAGAAATTAAGAATTCCATTAATTCTTCATTTTAATTGAGTTGAAATAAAAAATTCCATTAAAAAAAGCAAATATAACTTGATTTTCATTTAAGCATTCTCTCTTTTTTGTTTATTTATCATCATGTAAAGCAATCTTTATATTTCTCTTTCTTTCCTTCTTGCTGTGCTTTATACCAGTACTTTGTGGCCACCCACATTATAGACCAATAGAGACTTTGATTAACTCTTCTTTGTTTCTCCAGAATTGGCACATGGCTGAAGGAAAATTGTTTTTGACATGAACTCATGACTCTTGCAATTTATACAAGATAAACGCTTACTTAAAATTGCTTAAAATACTCAAATAAGATGATTTAGGTGATTTTCTAGTTATCCCAGTGTTCCATCCTTTCTTTGTTGGTATTATTCTCTGTACCAGTTTTTGGCACGGTATATTGCAAAGATATGAGGCTCAAAAATTTAACTGGCTTCTGTTGTTCCTGTCTCCATGAGTTGTGGACTCACTCCAGGTCTGTTACAGATTATACGTTATCTTTGAAATGCTGATTAACTGATTTACTGTTGAAGAATTTTCAAGGGGGAATTACTATTTTGGATAATCAGTCCGGCAAAGGTTCCATGACATTAGTGGTGTTAGCATAAAATGTCATTGTTTCTATTGTCAGAATGTAAGATAATGAGGAAATCAGTGTGTTATGGCTTTCAAGGAAAGAGAACATGGTGGACAATTGAGACTCAATCATATATTATTTTCCATGTGGAACGTGGAAATTTTTCTGAAATTTTCAATCCCAAATGGACCAGTTTAAGAAATTAGATTCAAATACACACCTTTTAGCAATAAAACTCTTTATGAGTCTTATCAGTGCTCTCACAATAATTAGAAGCTGGATGTTAAACTTAGGGCCATTTGTTTTCTGTTAGTTATCACCATTCTCTTACCTACTATGTGTATATTACAATAGCCATGGTAACAAAGTAATATCATTTCAATAAAGATAAATTGCGTGAATTAATGAGCAATAAATGTAGCAGAATGAAACTGCCAGTGGAATCTCTACTGTTGGATCAGGTTCTAAATTTGCCAAGTACTGTAAAATAGCCACTGTACTCCTGCTTTTTCATTTATTCGACGAGTATAAGCATACTTATTGTAAGGTTTTAGTTACATGATGCTTCCAAGTATTTCCTACCATAGAAAAGGCAAAAAAAAAAAAAAGTCCTTACTAACAGTTTTCTAAAATTCTATATTGTGAAAGTTCATAACATTGATATCTAAATGACATGTTATAATTTTTTCCTTTCAGAAAAAGAAATTGGTAGAGTTGAAATGGAGATGGTTTATAAAAATATTGTAAATCCTGCTGAAAAAATGATAGCATAGTGATAAATAATGAAGATATGTAAACAATTTGAGAAGAAGCTACTCAGTCTTTGAGAAATTATTTTGGCAGAAAAAAATATGTTGCTAACTGGAGGTGGTTATCCTTTGCATGTTTAAGCTGAGTGGTAAACTGAAAAAGCTCTAAAACACATTTATTTACATATTTACTCACATTTAAATACATATCAAATAAAAATGCTCATTTGTCCAGTTCTATACCTTTGTCATTATGGTGACCTTATGTCAATAGAAAAGATAAGTTTATATTCACTACCAAGGAAAAGACATATTCTGAGTGTTTCTGTAATGATTATAATCACATGTTTTAAAAAGATGTACATAAAAACAGAAAAATGGTTTGCACTGATAAATCCTTATTCTAGAACCAATTTGGAGTAAAAGGTAGAAAGAGTTTTCCAGGATAGACCTCTGTTACACTTAGAACAATGTTTGAAGCTTAGTTTTTAGGATGTCCCCTTCAATGTTTAGCTCTTTAGCATTATTAGTCACTCCTAAGAGCTTAAAGCCATAAAAATTGATTCATTTAAATCATTGTGTTACATGCTTTTCTTTAATAATTCTTTTATTGGAGAGGTTGTAGGTTCACAGAAAAAAACATGCAGAAAATACAAAGTTCCCATATATGCCCCCTCACATACAGTTTTCCCTATTATTAATGCTTTGTTACATGCTTTTTTGGTCAATGTTAGGAGCATTTATTAAAGTTCCACATACACTACTTTGTATAAGAACCTGTGGTTAGGTACAAAATATATACTTCCTTAATTTCCTACCCTTGAATGATTTAGTCTGCTGAAGGAGATAGTATTTTCATCCCCACACACACTCTAAAGAAGATAGTATAAACAAACACATAAACAAAAAGAGATGGTTAGGTACTTTTCCAAATTATTTGTTTTAACAAATAGGCGTTTGTCCTAAAAGAACAATAAAACATAATTTGTCAATTTTATACATATTTGTCATATGCTAAGTCTACAGTAAATACAAATATAAATAACACAGAGTCCCTGTCATAAAATAGATTATTTAGAGTATGATTGGAGGGAATGGTGAATCAGATCTGCAAAGGGCTATATAACACCTAGTAAGTTAACTAATGTTCCTGAAAGAGGTATGTACAGTATGTATTGTCCTGACCTCCTAACTTGACTCTTGCCCTGTTACCCTGGCTTTAGGTTTTGTAGAATATCCTTGCATTGTTAGCTACCTCAAATTTTATTAGGAAATGGTTTCTAGAAGATAGATAATCTGATAAAAAAAAAAAAAGGAAAGCCATGTAGTTTAAAATAACGAGAAAATCTATTGCTATTTGGTGGGGGAGACAGGGAGGAGGGGTTGTATGAGATGGGTCTTGAGGGATGGATAAAATATCTCTCTGGCAATTGGGGGAAAAACTAAAAGGCAGAAAAGCATGGAGCACGTTCACAGAGCCCCAAGTGGTCTTGCATGGGACCACAGAGGGACTATCAGGAAACAGGCTGGAAAGGTAAGGCACAAGTGACAGAAACATTTATCTGAAATATTTTGAAGTAAGTTTCAGGAAGATGTCCACTTTAAATTTTTGCAAAAGTTTTTTATTATTATTATTTTTTTTCAAAAATGGATTCTTTAGTATTTCAACTCTGATTACCCAAATGATTTAGGGAAAATTAACCAATAAGGATGTCTGAAAATTTCTCAAACATTTTGGTTCTTTGTCAGTATTATTTGCTTATTCTTCTACTGTTGTATTTATTCATTTCTCTTTTATGCTTTGCTTGCTCCTTTACTGACTTTTTCCACATGGGTGATAAAATTCTGAGGATTTAGTTTTTCTCAGTTTATACTCCTTTCCTACAATATTAAATATTTGTAATCCTGTCACTAACATCTTCGCCAAAAATGGACTTTTCAGAACTTTTCTGGAGTTCATGACTTGTTCCCCTTTTGGTATTGGTATCTCTCCATGCGATATTAGGTGGTGGTACAATTGTGTGTGAAGTGCATGCTGATTAATAGCATTTGCTAGGCACATATTAATGCTTTTGTTAGTCTATGATGATTTATGAGTTATTTTCTGGCTAACTTGTTAAATGCATTTGGCTGCTAAATAAGAAAATATTTAAAAAATTTATCTAATTCATTTGCAGTAATATTTGAAGCTCATTAAAAATTGTGTCCTTAATGATTCTAGTTTGTATTTTTGATGACTATGTTCTTGATACATGAAATTTGGGTTAAGATTTTACCATTAGTTCAGCATACGCACACACGAAGAGCTTTTTATTTTAAAAGGAAATAATAAAAGATGTTTCTTTTGCTTTTCATTAGCTTTATATTCAGATAGAAAACGTTGAAAGCGATATAATTTGACTATCTAAAGTGCTTCTTTCTTACTTTATAGGCAGTCAGAATAGGCTGCTGAACTTGGTGTTGGTAAAGTTTAATTGCTCTGTAGGGAAGCAACCCTGCTATAGATTTTGAGTAAGAAATACAGATATGTTTTTTGCTTTTTGAATGCCAGTGTTGCGCTTTTAGGCAAACCTTAACTTTAATGGTCTGCCTGTCTATATAATTTTCTCTGGAGTGACAGCTTAACAGTTTTCCTGGTTGGATTATATTAAAAATCTTTAAAAGCTACATTCACTAAAACATATGTCCAGTTTGGGGGCAGCCAAAGACTGTGCTAGCCATTTTAACAGATTATAACTTAGCAGCTCTGTTATTACTATAGATAACCTGTTAAGTGTATATTAAAGTATCATTGATTTGCTATCTATTAATGCATAATTAATTTTGTTCTGAGATGGCTGAAGTATAATTTTGCACTATCCTAAAACAATGAATTTTGCTAAGACAGCAGTAGCCTAAATAAATTAAAGGGGGGAATGCTTAATAGGATTAACTAAATAAATTATTTTAATAGATTTTTATAAAATTAGCTTTTCTTAAGTGTCTACCAGGCTCACAGCATTGTGCTATGTATACCGCACAGTAAACATTAGTTTACAGCCATTAATAAAAACATCTGGTTGGTAGATAGACAATACAGCAATTTTGCGGAGTATTCAAACAAAGAATGAGTTTTCCTCAAGGTACCTGTTAGAATAGTGATATCATAATCTGATTTTGTCAGTGTAGTGTGTAATCGGTGTTGGGATTTAATCACTCATCTTATGAAAGGAAGTGGCTCTGTGGAGGGGACCATTTAAAATGGTAAGAAAGACAGCATATACTGGAGCAGACCAATTCTAACAGACAGCACTCACAGTCAGTTTAACACCTAGCCTTTTAGGATGGTTTTTCAAGTTTTCTTGACAATCTTCTAGAGTACGTTAGTTTTGTGTAGAGAACACAGAAAATAGTTATTCACAATCCTCGTTTTTAATTGGCTCAGCTTACCCTGTGCCATTTCTCACTTTTAACTCACTGTAAACTATGGGCATTAGGCCAAAATCCAGGAGCAAGTCTCAGTGGTAAATAGTTGAAGAAGCAGATACTGGAAAATCCAGCCTTATGTGATCTTTCCTGGATTTGATAAGTTCAGCTTTCAGACTGAAAAGTTGTTTAAAGCCCTTTAAAGTGTTTTCAAATGTTTATATCAGAAGAAAACTTGAAACTTTAAAAATCATTTTTCTCTAAAGAAAATTCTGAATTATTATTTGTATCTATCTGTGCATCTATTTGTATCTGTGGTTATTTTCAAAAGGTTAATGGGTGTTTTCTTTGTAAAATGCAGTATTAAATTTTACTAAGTATATCAAAATATTAAATTTGGTTAGAGAACTTTCCCTGCAGTTGTATAGAAATTTTTCCTAAATGTATAGAAAGTAAATGCCTGTTAAAGTTGAAAAAAATAGTTTGAACAGAATATCTAATGATTATGAAGAATTAAAAGTGTAAAAACTCTCTTAGGTTTTACAGATTTGTAGTGATCTTATCACAATATTAACAAAGTGCTAATTTCTAAAAATAGAATAGAAAAGAGATTTTCTTCATGAATTTTAGTAAATTAAAATTCTAAATGATAAAAGGCATATAACAAATTGAATCTATCATACCTTGCAAAATGAGTGAATTATATTAATGGTCTCAGTCTTTATTAATGTGTACTAAATCTTTGAGAGTCTGACTGAAAACTTCTAAATTTTAGTTTTTGCAGAATTTTTATATGTCTTTCTTTAATACATTTTAATTCTTTTCAAGTATCATAGATTATTTCAAGAAGCAAAAATGAATCTTAGATGCTATCCTAGTTAAATGAGGCAATTGTTGCTCAGTTTAGTGCCTAGCCAATAGTATCTGCTGTAACAATTATTGTTTATGATTGTAATAATTATTTCTGATTCATCTCTTCTTGCCCTGTCTCCTTTTTACTGTTTTATATACAATTACAATTTCCACAAACTCAAAGCATTATTATTTTCCATTGTGTCATACTCTGTATCTCTTGGGGTTTTTTTTTTTTTGAAATTTCTTTTGAATTACTTCCATATCTGCCAACCTAACTCCTCATCCAAGAACACACATCTGAGAACACATGTTTACATAACACACATAGAGTATGAGGTGTTGAAGAACTTGATCTCTGATACCAGTAGTTTGATAGCCTGAGGGTCACATATTAAGCTGAATATTGTCCTGACATGCAGCAGATTGCAGAGATTGGGTCAGAAAGATTGTCTCCTCATATTTCTAACTTGTGCTTATTTGCTGCTGGAGTTGGGAATTCAGCATTCCTTGTATCTGAAGCTAGTCCTAAGAAATCATAGATTTTCTCTTACACTTTTTGAGGAGATTATGACTTGTCATAACATGTATTTATTACCTTCAGCATTAATTCAATACTATAATATTTTTATTTATTTTAGACATTCAGAATACCTTCAATAATATAAATACATAAAGTAAAAAGTAAAAGTCCCTTCCCTACACTTCTTTTTCTGTCATTCCTCGGGAGAAACAGTTTTTTTTTGTTTGTTTGTTTGTTGTTGTTGTTTGGCATGGGCAGGGTCCAAGAATTGAACCCAGGTCTCTGGCATGGCAGGTGAGAATTCTGCCCCGGAGCCACCATTCCACCACCCAGAAACAGTTTTTGGTAGTTTGCAATGAGTCCTTTGAGAAGTTTACATATTCACTGTTTATAATTGTGCTTATTTGTATCTCTACTGCTGTAGTTGTTATTTTTAATAAAAATGAGATTAAAACTATTCTGTAACTTTCTAATTTTACCATTAACTTTTCATGGATATCTTTTCATGTAAGTATATTTGTGTGTATGTGTAGGCATAGCTATTGTCCCCAGTCTTTTTTGTGGCTGCATAATAATCTATTGTATTAATGTGTCTTAGTTTATTTAGCCATTCCTCTGCTGAAAGACACCCAGTGTCTCTGGATTTCATCTGCTTACACATCATATTGCATGAACACCAAGGGCCTGGATGCTTTCATCCTGGTACATCCGTGCCTCGTCTCCCCACTGTACAGGCATAGGAAGCATAGGCTGGCTGTCCTGGTTACTTGTTAGCCCTCTGGGATCATTCCAAAGGTTGTCATTTAATCCTGGATAGGCGTTAGTTCAGATAAGAAGTACCAATTCTGTTGTGTTGGGTTTTCAGGTAACGAGCAGAATTTTAATAGAAGTTTCAGATTTTTACCTACTAGAAATTAAAGATACACTGTTTAGCTCAGATGGATTTTGGCTATGACATCCTTAGACACTTATACATTGGCAGAGCTCTAGGTTTCAGAGCTGCAAGGAAGGTCTGACTGTCACATCTGTTGTTCTAACTGGTGGTTCTCAAAGTCAGGACATCTTTTCAAGAATAGTTTTAAAATGTATTTGTTTTTAAATGATTTTAGAGTGTTTTGTCTATTTATATTTTATTTGCAAACATTAATTTAATTTATCACTTTCACAAATGGCATGATTAATCACAGTCATAAAATGCTAAATACCAATATTCCCAGGTTAGTATTGGCAAGGGAAATAGGGAAGAGTTGTTCATTAAGGTGGTCATAAAATTGTATCTATTTCAGTCACGATTTGCTTAGTAGATATAGTAGCTTATTTTTGTTATGACTACTGGCCTATCTTGAGGCTTATCATCTGCTGGCTGATCTGCTGCATGATTTTAATAAAATTCTAACAATATTTGCTTAGAATGAAGGAAATCTTTGCATTTGTATACATATTTTTGCTTGGAAGATTTACTTCATAGTCCTGGAATAGTAACATAGAATTGAAGAACGGTGATATCAAATTGTTAAAAATTCCACTTCTCTCTGGTAATTTGGTAATAGTTTAGTAAATTTTAGGCAACAATTTGCTGCTGATTTTTAATATTTTTTAACCTCCCAACAAAACTGGCATCCTGCTATGATATCATAGCTATACATTTTGACTTATTATTGTATAGAGTATATTATTCACAGTATGAACCATGTGGCAGCTGTTCAGAATGCATCCTTATTGTTTCTGACATTTTCTACATTAAAATGGAATTGTAGTCATTAAATAGGTTTCAGTGCATTCATGAATTTAGAGGGTTATGATCCTTTTACTTTTGTAATGATTTCTTACTGCTATGTTTCTTCAAATATCTAGTAGCTTGAGATTTTCACTTGCTAAAGCTTTTTCATGCTATTTTTGTGGTTACCGTCTCCACAAAACAGTATTTCCCAGAATGTTATTATTTAGATGCAAACAAAAGCACTTTCACTCTTAAAGTAAAATGGAGAAAAAAGAAAACTTGATTTGTTGATATGAAAATTTAAAATACTGTAAATGTTCTTATAGCAAAAATATTTTATAATGGACAATGTATTTTAAATGACATACATAGAATTATAAATCTTATTTTTCTTTTGTATTGGGACTATGAGATATTTTAAAAAATCTATAACTGTGCAAAGATCAGATGACTAGTTGAACAGAAGTAGCAACTTATTTGTCATAAAATTTAATGACTGATTTTTATATTATTTATTGAATTTAAGCAATTTACTTTTATTACTGAAATTAAACTACCATCATATACTTCCAACATGTATACTCTTCCATATCAGGTTTTCCTTTTCTTTTTCAGTCTGTGATCAAAACAGGGCGGCTGCTGATCAGTCATGAGGCTCCCTTGACGGGCGGCTTTGCATCAGAGATCAGCTCTACAGTTCAGGTAGAGTAATTCTTTGGCACTTATTCTAATATTTGTGCAATTGTACATATTTCTTTCCAGAGTAAAAACTTACTTATCAAAGTATATAAAAGTAGGTACTTTTTGGAAGTACATATAGTTTAAAAATCAGTAATTTCATCCTATAACCAAATTATATTATGCTATTGGTAATGGTCTGGAAATAGTTTAGAAACTTATTTCTTTTTTAAAGTGTTCATTCATGATGCTACATCAGGAAAAAACTTCTGTATACCCTTTCTCTAGTATTCTATTTAAGGCTTCGATTCATATTTGTATCACAGGTAGGAATAATATAATTTAGGAGACTTTCATTTTTCCTTATTTTTTAAATTAAGAATTAAATAACTCTATTTTGAGTATATAGTATATGCATTTTTAATTCGGGATACTGAAATAAGAAATAATATAATTCTTTTATATTTAGAACATCCTAGCAGTTTTGTAAACTTTTTTCTCCTCTTTACTAGCATAGAAAATCCTTTCATTATTAAGATGCTTATCAATAGAGAATTTAAGAGTGCATGTTTTAATAACTAGATATAAAAATGTGATATTTAAGTAATGGTAGGTTTTAAGTTTTGAGCTTTTAAACTAGTAAAAGATAATTTCTACCAATAAAATATCTTTAAGTTCTAATTAGCAAAATTATAAATATTTTTAAGTTAAATAAAGCATAAATATTTTAAAAGGTATATCAAAATAATTTATAATTGCAATCAGTCAAAATTATACTGCTAATTTTGCATGCTTTATATATATATAATATTAAAATTAAAGAAAATATCTGGAGTTTGTAGATTTGTTGCTTTCCTATTTATTATGTAAGTAAAAATGTGAAACAGAAAACATTAGATAACAGGATTTCATGATATTTCGTTATGCATTTTGTCATTGAGTGGCATAATGTGTACTAAATTTGCCAAAAATTGAGGGTTGTGGGAATGAAACCAAATATATGGAATTACTCTCTTATCAAAATTATATTTCAAGTTAGGGGCAAAACTGGAAAAAGAAGCTAGATTTTCTTACTCTTAATTAATGTGTATTCCACTAAGCCATTTGAAATGATACTGACTATTGCTAATAAAAACCTTGACAACTGTTTCATTTTGTCTACTGAATGCTATCTTGTTACTCTCAAAATTTTATTTACATTTATATGTAAAGGGAAAACAAGTAGAACATAATTAGAATTAGAAATTTTAACTCCTTTGTGAAGTCTACTTTTTCTAAATATGCTTTTAAAATTTGTTCTCAGTAAATTATTGGCACTCTGTGATAGGATATAACATATTTTTCAGACTGGGAAAGGATAAAAAAGGTGATATAATCTAGTGTCTCTTGTTCTGGAGTAATATGTGGACTCATGTTAATGGAAAAACCTCTCAGATCCCAAAAATACATTTGTGCATCCCAGTTTGAGAAACACTATTTTTGGAGTTTAACACCATCACTATAAATAGTCAATTAACACTAACAAGATCATAAATATAATCTCAAAATTAGATACTGAAATTATGTGATAAATAATTGATGCTAAAGTTGTCAGTGAAATTAACCAGAATATAATCATATTTATGACAAAAATATTAATACATTGAAACAAAAGCTGCTACCTAATAGCGCTCTCAGATTCCTGAGAATACTCCCCAGTATGAAAAATACTGGCCTAAACCAACAATATTCATTTTACAGATGAGCACTTGACATCCAGAGCGCTCATGTGCTACCTGTTTTATAGAGATATTGGAAGACCTGAGACCAGGGCATGAATCTTGAGTAAATGTTGATCATGTCTGTGCATGCATTCTTTATTCAACTATCTCCCTATCTCCCTGAAAAGAAGTAGATAGGAGTTTTGAAGTCATTATAAAATGTTCTCTTTTTCCCATGTGTTAAAAATCAGTTAACTAAATACAAACTAAATTAAGGCAATGCTGTAAAAATTACAGGGGGATCTGCATTTAATATTTAATGAATTAGAATTTGGCTTTATTAATGTGAGGAGGAATTTGAAAATGTACATAGTTGTTTTAGCATAATTTAGATTTTATTTGCACATAAGGAAAATGTTGGGAAAAGAATTTTAATAAAAGTAAATCATCAGATTATCCCCAAGTGTAAGTCTATTATGGCTTTCAAATATTGATAAGAGGAAAAAAAAGAAAGCTAGACACCTTCAGAGATTTTTTCTTTTTTACTGGTAATGTTTGCCTATAATTTAGGGAATAATAAAGTCTACTTATCAATACTTGTTTACTGCACATATTCAACTAAATATGATGTTCTGTGATGAGTGTCTTCTCTATGGAAGGCATTGTGTCCTATTACAAATGAAATCTGTATCATATTACCAGTGCCTTGGGTTGTTGAAATTGAGATCATGAAAGTGTGAAGTGTTGTTGCTTTTGCCGGTTGAACAATTCATTTTTCTTTGTTGCTTTTTGTTATATATACTTTGTAAAGTTAAACAAGATAAAATGGGCTTAAGATGTTGAAAGCCAACGTTGTGGAACAGCAAGAAAAATGTTAACTTAGAGAATTTTCAGTGTGTTCTTGGAAAACAAGTTTGAAATTATGAATGAGAGTGTTCTGAAAATGAGGACTGCTAATTGAATATTGACTTATTCTCATTGTTATATCAATGAATGTAAATTGTATGCAAAATTGAACAAAAAAAAAATCTGTTCCACAAACAGTATCTTGTGGAAGATATCTAGTGGTTTTTTAAAAGCTCATGGTTAATCCTACAAAATTGCTCTGAAAATATTTCAAGAGAATTATTTATAGTAAAATTATTATTTTTAAACACAGTAGAATCTGAGAACTCCTTTTTCACTTTTACTCAAACTTGAAAATATTACCCATATAAAAATTTAAAAAATGTTTAAGAGATTACTTCAGTATAGAGAACTTTCTTTTGAATTTATAATTGGCATTTTTAGATAGAAAAATCATATCATGCTATATAAAATTCAATTTCTATAAAGGAATTTTTATTTTTTTCTAGGTATGGGAAGAATTACTATGAAAAGATTATTTTTAGTTATGCAGATAAAATATGAAAAGAATGATTATAAAATGCATTCATAATTTATTTACATAACTCTTAATTTATGGCAGATGGCTTCTTTTCCATCCTTCAAAGAGGTTTCAGTGTCAACATTTCAAGTTTATTCATGCCTGGCTGTTTTCATAAAGTCATTTATTTTCTTATTTTAAAAATTATTTATTTCTAACAGTCTTAGTTTGAAGTACTGGTAAACTAAAAAAGGGATCAGGAGATTACTTTATATTGAATAGCCATAGTAATTTTTTTGCTTATATTTATCAATATTTTTTCATAAAAAATTATAGAAATGAGTGCTTACAAAAATAAAAAACAGTCTAATCTAAGAACTAATCTAAGAACTGCTTTGAATTCCTATTGGATTTAGTTTGTAAATTAACTGGGAGGCAGAACAAGCTGAGGTCTAGTGTATTTGGCCCCCCTCTGGAGAAGATTTCTCGGTCAGTCATCCAAAGCTTCACTGTCTCTTCTCATCTAATTTTACATTCCCATCTGTTCTCACTTTGGAGTGAGGGAACTTTTTCCTTCTTTTCTTTCATTTGACACATACCAAAACTTGGACATATGCTTCTTTCAGGGAGTCATGCGTTGTACACCCCGTTTTGTAGAAAAGAGTGAAGACAACAGCGTTTATGTGATTCATTGACCTTCTGATTGTGTAGTTTGAGCCAACAGTTTGTTGTTTCAGAAAATTACATGAAATTAATTTTATGAAATGTTTACATTCATCAGCCTTATGTAACCAGAGCTTTTTAATGTGCAGAAAAAGTGTTAACTTCATACATTTTAATATTCCCCCAAATTAATTTATAAGTTCCAAAAAATATGCAAAATAGGCATTTTTTATTTAAATATTAAGATCAGGTATTTTGTCCTATTTTAACAGCTTTAAATATCATAATTTTTTTAGGTGTTATAGTAACAAACCTTTATTAATTTGCAATGAATTCCCATAATGATGAAATAAATCTCAACCCTGATAGAATTGTGTGATAATAAAAAAATTAGTTTCTTTTTTTTCTGGATTGAGTGCTTAATATGAGTGCCAGAAATTTTAGGGATTGTGGTTGGCTTAAAGGTTTGATTTCTTTTTTTAACACATGGAAGCAATAAGTCTGCAATAAAGAGTCCAATTGGAAAGGATGGTTAAGTTTCCATACTATTGTTCCATCCTTTCTGTGCGGTCTCTTTTCTTAGAATGAGAACTCAGAAATTGTGCATACCAATATATATTTTTAAAAGTAATCAGATTCTGATAGTTTGAAAGGATTATTATAGGGCTTATACATGAATCATTGTATAAAGGGAAAGTTTTATAACTTTCAAATAAAGGAATTCTGCTTGTCTCACTGTTTTGTATTAGAAAGCTTCATGTAGAAGGACTTTTTTCCTACAAACTTCTGATTACTACCAAATTTACAAATGCTCTGCTTAAAGACAACAATCTGAAGTAGAGGGACTAAATAAATGGTCTTTAGCATGTTGATAAATTCAGTTAGTAAAGATTATCAGAATAGTAATTTGATGAATTCTTTACTGCATTTTTGTAATCTTATTTTTCTTAACCGGTGATGCAAAGCACTTACCACAACCACCATAACAGATATAACAAACAGAAGAAAAAATTTCTATACTCAAATCTGTTTAGGCTTATACACCATCAGAAAAGCAGTTTATTATGGAGTGTTCTGATATAGGATGGACTATTAAAAATGCAATTATGTCCTAAAGCCTATTGAATCTGTTCTGTAAACAGTTTCAGTGGCCATAGATATGAATGAAAGACTAAATCTTTCCAGGGACACATTGTAGATAGGCCTGCTATGTCATTGTTTTTGTTAACCCCATATTATACTCTTTCTGTCCTGCTTGTCCTGACCAGACCTTATCTCCTTTCGTGCTTGTTTGTGTAAACATGGCCAAGGTTCCATCAGTCTTCTACTTCTCATTCTCTCCTGGTCAGTTTCAATCATTTGTATGGTTATTCTTGAAACTTTCAGATTTGAAGCCTTCAAGATTTTACTTGCTTATTGGACTCCAGACTCAAAATTTTCAATTTCTGCTAATTTTGGTAGTGATAAGAAATTTTTATGATAAAATGGTTTATATTGAAGGATTTAAATATTAAATAATGAGAAAAGATAGACATCAGCATGTGGATACTTGCCACTTTATGGAAATAAGCTTATCAAAAAATGAGCTCCTCATTTAACCGTAACTTTTTTTTTTAACTTGTTCCCCCTTCCATTCCTCAGTCATTGTATCCTTAGGCCACCTCCACCCATTTTCTCCTTAACTTTTGCTGGATTTTTAAAACTGTCTCCTTACTCATCTCTGCCTCCACCTGCTCATGCACCTCTCTCTCCCATTTCTCACCTCTCATTACATTGCCTTCCATTATTTTCTTAAAATATGCATCAAATTTTGTTCATGCTCTGTTTGAAAACCTCTGAAGGATCTTCTTCAGCTATGGAAGTAAGTTCTTTAGGTCAGCATTGAAGGTCATGATCTGCTCAAACCAATGTTTCCAGAGTTATTACATACATCCCTTTATGACTCTAATATGCTGATCATACTGGCCTTTTGGCCATTTTCTTGTTCATATCTAATTCTTGCAGCCAACCTTTATTGTGTGATCTGAGTACAGTTTTAATTTTATAATTTCATCCAAGAAATGGAGTCCTTGCTTTGGAGAAACTTAGAGTTTATTAAAGGTAGTAGACACTAAATAAATAATTACCAGGTGGTATAAACTAGGGTAGCAAAATGTATAAAGGACTATGGGATTGTAAAATACTCAGTTACTTAGCCCAGAGGTAACAGCTGAACAATCTTAGAGGATGAGTATGACCCTGGGGACAAAGATGGATAGAGATTCCAGGCAGAAGAAACAGATGAATAAGGACAGGGATTGGGGTGGGTAGGGTGGGAAGTGGGGATATGTTTTATTCCTGGGATTAAAATACTTTTGGTATGTTGGGGAAGTAAATTGTGAGTCCATGGCACTATGTAAGGAAAGAGATCTAAGTAAGAATTAGACCCTAAAAAATCTTAAATATAATAGTAAAGATTTTGTTTTTATGTAGAAATATAGATATGACAGATTAGAGAGAGTTGATATAAATATAACTTCCAGTTTTTACATATAATGTATTTAAAAAACACTTTATAGGGTCCCTAGTATATAGGAAGTGTAGAACTCAAGAAAAAAAAAAAAAAAACAATGGCCACAGTTATTATTATCATTATTTAAGATCAAGGGGTACAATTGAAAAATTTGAAGCAGGCGATTAACATAGAAAGAATTTATAATTTAGAAAGAACCCTTTGGTGCTTGTATTGAGATGCATTGGGGAGGAAAGAGGAAGTAATTCAGGGAGATAAATTAAAAAACTATTTGAATAATCTTGGTGATAGATTTGAGGATCTCTAAATCAAGAACATGGGAGTGGAGTTGGAAAAGAAGGTATGAGCTTTAGGGAGACAGGAAGAATCTGAAAGAAATACTAACCAATTAGATAAGAGTAGGGCAGGGACTGAAATGGTTGATAGATATGTAGGAATCAAGATAAGGCTTGGTTTCTAGTATGGATAATTTGTTGAATGAAGGTGCAGTTACATTGAGATGGGGAATATTGTTAGAAAATCAGGTTTAAATGCATATCTTCTGGAAGTTGGTGAATTCAGGATTGGACTTTGAGAATTTGAGATGCTAATGAAAAGGAGGCAGGTGCATAAGTGTCTCTAGAGCTCAGGAGATAATCTAAGTTGTAGGAAAAGATTAAGGAATCATTGTCTTTCTGAGTTCATGGATATGGATTTGGTCTATAGGAAGAATATAGTCCTAAGATGTGGAAGTTTTTTAAAAAGCCCCTGGGTGCACCAACATTTAAGAGAGAAGAGAGAAGAAGAGTTGTAGAGAAGGATGAATTGGAGTATCTAGAGAGAAGGGAGGGAATAGGAGAGAGCCATTATAGAAGGCAAGTGTGGAGAATTTCACCATGAAGTATATGATCAACAGTATTAAAACCCTTGAGAGTTTAATTCAGGTAAAGACTGAAGATTGAAAAACCCACAGTTGACATACTCAGTGGTGAAAGACTGACAGCTTTCCCTCTAAGATCAGGAACAAGATAAGAATACCCACTGTCACCACTATTATTCAACAGTGTACTGAAAGTTCTACCAAGAGCAATTAGGTAAGAGAAAGAAATAGAAAGCATACAAATTTGAAAGGAAAAAGTAAAACTTTCCCTATGTGTAGATGACACAATCCTATATACAGAAAATCTTGAAAAATCTACAGCAGAGCTACTGGAGCTAATAAATTAATTCGGCAAAGTGGTAGGGTCCAAGATCCACACACAATATTGGTAGTTTCTATAAACTAGTGCTACCAGACAAAGGTGGTGGATTTTTTTGCCTGATGTGTTCAAATGACCAATTTCTGACACACTGGGGTTTCAAAGAGAGAAAAAATTTATTACTAGGTGTGTAGCAGGAGAACAGATGGCCTATTGCTCAAAGTCAGACTCCATGAACTCAGTAATTCTCATACTTTTATTAAAGAAAAAGATGGGTAGGTTTTAGAATAATGAGCACAGTGGCCCCACATTATGTAATTATAGGTAATCTAATTATTGAGCATGTGCATGTTGATTACATGCTTAATCACAGAATGAATGTAAGAAAATGATGTCCTTAATTTGATGATGGTTGTGCTTTTTAGTATTATAATGAGGTATAGGTAATGTGTAGGTTAAAGTCTAAGCTACTGTGCATGTCAGGTGGGCCCATTTTGGTTAGATCCAGTCTTCAGTTATCAAGATAACTTTGGACTTGGGTTGGATTAGACCCAAAACCCTTTATTAGTAGACATTAGGGGCTGTGTTTAGTGATTACCAAACTCTAAAGTTTTTATTACGCTCCTGACATTCAAGGAGAGCTCTGTCATAATGCTAAGTGAATACAAGTTTAAATTACAGACATCTTAGCATCTAAAGTCCAGTAAGAATACATTAAAATATTAAAATGTCCAAGTTTCAGCAAAAGATCACAAAATATACAAAGAAACAGAAAGTGATGGCCCAGACAAAGGAAAACAAAGCATTATAAACCATTAATGAGGAGGACCAACCTGGGACATAAGAAAGTCTTTAAAAAATGTCCCTAAATATGCTCAGAGAGCTCAAGGAAAGCATGGACAGAGAACTAAAGGAAATTAGAAAATGGTAGAAGAACACAAAGAGATTGTTAATAGAGAGATGGAAACTAAGAAAAGGAATCAAGCCGAGATGAAGACCAAAGTAACAAAAAATTAAAAATTCCCTAGAGAGATTAAATAGCAGGTTGGAATTGGCAGAAGAAAGAATCAGTGAACTTGGAGATAAGGCAGTTGAAATCATCCAGTCTAAGGAGCAGAAGAGAAAATGAAATGAACAGAGCCTGAGGAAACTGTGGGTCATCATCAGGCATGCAAATATATACATTGTTAGAGTTCAGAAGAAGAAAGAAAAAGGGGCAGAGAGAATGTTCAAAGAAATAGTGGCTGAAAATTTCCTAAATTAAATGAAAGATATGAATATATAAATGCAGTGAACTCTAAACAGAATAAACTAAAATAGGCCCATGCTGCAGCAGTTGTGGTGATTTGAAGCTGTATGTAACCCAGAAAAACACATTCTTATAGTTAACCCTTTCCTATGGGTGTGCACCTATTGTAAGTAGGACCTATTGTTGAGACTACTTCAAGATGTGACCCATCTCATTTGGGATGGGTCTTAATCCTATTACTGGAGGCCTTTATAAGAGAATGAAATTCAGACAGAGGAAAACAAAACCACAGAAGCAAGAAGCTGAAGCTCTGAAACTTGGAAGAGAGAGAAGAGACCAATACATACTGCCATTTGCCTTGCCAATGTGGCAGAGGAACGAAAAATTGCTGGCAACTGGTCTTGGGGAAGAAAGCATCGCTTTGATGATGCCTTGATTTGGACATTTTCTCAGCTTCCAAACTAAGCTGATAAATTCCCATAATATAAGCCAGCTCATCTTAAGGTACCTACTCTGAACAGCCTAGAAAGCTAAAACACAAATTGTAATCAAACTGTTAAATGCCAGAGATAAAGAGTGAATTCTGAAAGATGCAAAAGAGAAGCAACTTGCCACATACAAGGGACCCTCAATAAGATTAAATGCTGATTACTCATGGGAAATTATGGAGGCAGAAGGGCAGTAGAATGACGTATTGAAACTCCTGAAAACAAAATACTGTCAAGAAAGAATTCTTTATCTGGCAACTGTCTTGCAAAAATGAGGGTGAGATTAGACATTCCCAGATAAATAATAGCTAAGGGAGTTCGTTACCACTAGATGCTAGTGAGTTCTATAGATTTAAAGGAAGATGCTAAAGTGAGTTCTGTAGATTTAAAGGGAAGGACATTGGACAATAGATCAAAGCTGAGGAAGAAATAAAGATCTGGTAAGAGTAATGATGGGGTAAATATCTATATACCAGTACTACTGTATTTTTGGTTTGTAACTCCACTTTTTACTTCCTACAAGATCTAAAAGGGAAATGCATAAAATATAATGTTAAATTAGTGGTTTTGGACTCATAATGTTTAAGTATTTGTAACAAGAACTACATAAAGGTGGAGGGCCAGAGAATTATAGGAACATGGTTTGTGTGTATTATTGAAGTTGTGATCAAAACAAATGATACTGTCACTTATTTAGGTTGTTAAATTTAAGCCCTATGGTAACTACAAAGACAAATAGGAAAATATGCAAGCACATAGAGACAAAAATTAGAGTACATCTTGCCAGGGGCAGTGAGGGCAGGGGGATGGGGGAGTTAATGCCAAACAGGTGTATGTTTCTGTTTGAGTGATGGGAAAATTTAGTATTGGAAAATGGTAAGGGTTCCACGGTATAGTGAATGCAGTTCCACTGAATGGTATGCTTGAGAGTGGCCGAAATGGGAAAGGTTATGTTGTGTATCTGTTCCCACATTAAAAAAAAAAAAAAAGAGCAACTAAAGAGACAATATAATTAAAGGCAATACATGATCCTGGGTGGGATCTAACATGGGAGGAAAAAAAGCTGAAATGGACATTATTGGAACATAGGGAAAAATGGAACATAGACTGTTAGCTTTGTATCAGTATTAAATTTCTAGAACTTGCTAACTGAACTTGAAGTGATTACCTAAGTGGTTATCCTTGTTCTTAAGAAATGTATGTAACAGTATTGTATTCAAGGAATGTGGTGTATACATCCTTTCAACTGTTCAGAAAATGTATAGATGGATGGATGGATTGATGGATAGAATGATATAGCAAATGTGACAAAGTGTTAAAATTGGGTGGATCTGGGATATCTGGGGGAGGGGTGGGTGGGAGTTTGTTGGAGTTATCTGTGTGAGTTTTGGATTATTTTTGTAACTGTCCTGTAAGTTTGAGAATATTTCAAAATAAAAAGTTTATAATTTAAAAAAAAAAGAAAAAACTCAGTAAATACTATAACATGGTTTGAACCTTGAAGACATCATATTGAATGAAATAGGACAACTATTGTATGATTTTACATATGAAGTACCTTAAATAAACAAATTCATAGGAACAAAATATATTACAGATTACCAGTGCCTGGGAGGTGGGAGTGGTAGTAGACTAATTTAGGTTGTTAAATTTAAACCCCATGGTAACTACAAAGACAAATAGGAAAATATGCAAGCACATAGAGACAAAAATTAGAATACATTTACCAGGGGTAGTGGGGGCAGGGGGAATGGGGAAGTTAATGCCAAACACCAAAATAATGGTGGTAGAGTTTCCATTCAAGGTGATGAAAATGTTTTGGTAATGGATGATGGCCCTATGGGCACAATACTGTGAATGTAATTCATGCCACTGTAAAATATATTGGACAGTGATTATGACAGGAAATTTTGTGTTGTAGCTATGTTACCACCATAAAAAGTTTTAGAATCATTAAATTTTAAAAAAGAATTATATTTAGTGTTCAGATGAATGTAGAAATTGATTCATTTTTCAGGATATCAGTTTGGAAATGAATGTAATGAATCTTCAAAGTATACATATCCTTTGGTTCTGAAATTTTTCTAGGAATCTACGTGC
Organism: Tamandua tetradactyla; assembly: GCF_023851605.1. Taxonomy (NCBI): domain Eukaryota; kingdom Metazoa; phylum Chordata; class Mammalia; order Pilosa; family Myrmecophagidae; genus Tamandua; species Tamandua tetradactyla. The sequence continues at coordinate 136,938,430 of NC_135331.1, forward strand.
AACAATTATGCACAAAAATGTTCAAGCACATTCCTTGCATTTGCTTTTCATTTGATAGGGAAATATTGGGAATAGTATTAATGACCATAGGAATATATTTTAATAAGTTAATGGTTTATCCATATGATGAATATTACAAATTTATTAAAATCATTATAAGGATGGTTAACAACATGATAACATTTATGGATATGTTAAATGAGTAATTCAATATGCAAACCTATAGTCATTTTACTTGCCCAATTTTGCAAAAATAAAAAGATTATATACATATATCCAGACACAGGAAAAATAACTTGCAAACAAGACATTTGTTGATTTGTATTTTCTATCTAATAATTTCTTCATTTTCTGTATATACAGATCACTTATTACAGTTAAAACCTTTATTATAATCATATGTTTCTCTGCATGGAATAGCCTTTTAACTATTTATATTTTCAATAAGAGAGCCCATTTTGCTCTTAGAGTTGACTTTTAAAATTTCATAATGTTTTATTTTGAGATGATTCCTCTAATGATGTACATTTGAGTTTTGGGAATTGCTGTTTATAGTAATGATGGTTATTTAGATGGTTATATAGTATTGTGATGTGGGATAGTTAGTTCTAAATCCAACAAAACCTCACTGCATAGATTTGGTTATTCTGCCAATTAGTATCTCTTCCCCACATGCATGGTATATATTTGATTTTTTACTCTTATCATAAAAATGAAAGCAGCATAATATTGGGATTTTCAGAATATTTCATTTTTCTGTTTTAATCAGTGATGCTGAGACTAACATTATTATCATGTTTGAAACCAATATTATATCCATTTCTTACATCCCCTCCCTTCTTTTGTAATGTTAGCTTTAAGTTGGATTCCCATGATTCTGAAACCTTTCTGAAGTTAGGCCAGTCAAAAAAATATATTGTCCACATTAATCTCTCTGAGTTATGATAAAGTGCCCCACTTACTCTCACCCAAGTCTTAATATGTTTCCAGTCAGAAGTAGCCCCTTGAACTCAAGGGTACACTTATCCCAAGCTTCCCTCCTCTCCTCCTCCTTCTTTGTATTCTTTTGTTAGTATTTTGTTGGATCTTCTTGGTGATGTCCCAGAATCACTCCATCTATCCCACTTAATCAAGACTAATTAATTTGCCAGTTGGATGGGGGAAAATTGTTTGAAAGGAAATGTTCTTAACTGAAAGGTTATGTTTCAAAAGCATAGCCCTTAATCACAAGTTAAAATCACGAGATAGAAATTATTTAAATGAACATGTAGACTATACAAACCTCAGTTTTGAAATGGGACCTCCCCAGAAAGGCTCTCCCTGAGGTCCCTGACTAATGTAGCCTCACCCCTCTCTACTCACAGTCTCCTCTATCCCATTACCCTGATTTTCTGTCCTCGCATTGCTTGGGATGTCTGCAGGTGTCTTGTTTATTTGTTTAGTGTCCTTCAAGTTTAAGGACCTTGTCTAGCTTGTTCACTCCTGCAGCGCCAGTGTGTAGGACCGTGCCTGGCACTAAGTAGGCATTTAATAAATAATTAAGCAAATTGTTTACTCCCAACAGTATCATTAGCAATTTCTTTGAAGGAGAAGATTAATCTTAATTTTTAAAATTGAAGTCCATACAGACTGATTTTTCTTGCTGGTTTACATTGTGTAGATAATTTCCTAGTCACAAAAAGTGCTAGATTGAACTGTTGTCCTTTTTTACACCACCATTCCAATTCGTTGACCATAAAAACTATTTGAGTTTTGTGTTTGTTGCGGGAACTTCAGAGAGGGGCAATAACATGTGCCGTTGTCCTTTCACATGCCTCTTCCTGTCATTGACAAACTGTTGTTTCTTTTGACAAAACTGGTGATGCTTTTATCCTTCTCATAATTTTCTAGTGAGGCTAAAGAAGACATTGCAAGTATATATTTACAGATGAAATTTCATAGACTGACTTAGTAAAATAGATTTTTTGAGACATTACTCTCTTAAAAGTTACAATGATTTTTATGATTTGGTGCCTATTGTCTAGTCTTTAAATTATATTTTAGCACTTAAAGAGTTATAGTTTCCTCTCTGAGGAATGTGCATGTGGTTGTAGCCTCAAAGAAAATAATAATTATTAAAAATTTTTCTGTTTCATATTTGTTGTGAAATACTGTTAAGTATTTAAAAACTTTTTAAAAAAAAGTACAGCTTTGCCATTAAAAATTTCAAATTATAAAAGGCTATTTTAAATTTTTAAAGAAGCGGATTATGTATCCATGACCTGGCCAATCCTCTTGGCCACCTTGTACAACATTTTTTGAAAGTATGGAGCAGCAGCTTAAATTGGCCAAGAAATGTTAGGCATATTTTCTCGGGGTTGTATTCACAACCAAGAATGGACTGGGGGTGGGCCACAGTGGCTCAGCAGGCAGAGTTCTCACCTGCCATGCTGAAGACCCGAATTTGTTTTCCGGTGCCTGCCCATGCGAAAAAAAAAAAAAAGAGTTAAGAATGGATTGGGTCTACTTCCTAGAGATAGAACTAAATTTCCACCTAGTGTGACATGCCCCTATGATTGGCAATGAAGTTGGTAGTGGCAAAAGCTCATTTTGTTTTGATAATTTAGTTTTATGTTTATAGCTCAAATTAATTTATGTTTTGTTAGAAGAGCCTTCATTTTTTTTTCAAGAATGAGTTCACAACTCATTAAAATGTGGTTGAGGTTAAAATAGACGTTAAAATAGAGATTAACTACCGCTAATTAATTTTCTGTGCAATTTGAATTTAAAATACTTGTGTAAATTAAGATAAGTTACAACCAGCATTTATTGAAAAATTAAGTAGTTGGAAATGAAAGCTATAAGCAGAAATCATCTAGTTTGTTATTGTTTTGATTTTCAAATTCTGTCAATATTAATGGGAGTGCTCCAGATGTCATTTTAATTTATAGAGATGTCTGAAAATTTGATTGGAGAAGTATTGGATATTTGACCACATTCTTTTCAAGTTAAGCTAAAGAAGGGATTTCATTTTTAATTATTTTCCTTTTAAAGAGACATACTTTTATGTTTTAGTCCTTTAGAAGATTAGATGATCATATCTGCTGTTTTATGATAGTTTATATTTCATATGACTCAAAGGAATATATTTGTCTTTTTCAAAAGTATTAGCTGAAAGGTATAATTTGTGATATTCTTTTCATAATATCTAAAGATTTATGTTTTAATAACTGCCTTGACGTAATTAATAGTTCAAAAATATCATCTGCAATTATAATTGTGTCATTCTTAGAAACAAGTCCTGATTTTTCCTATCATTTGATAGTAGTAGTTTGCCCTGGTATAACTACATTTTTGCATTTCTTTCTCTGATTGATATCAAATTCCCAGCTTGAAATAGCAATAGTGCAAAATACTTACCATGCCTGTACTATTGAGTGCTTTCAGAACTAGAGTCTGTATTCCCTGAGATGGCATTGCTGGTATTTTAAGTGGTCTAGCAACATTTTTCATTCTGCTAGTCTTTTTAAAAGACCGATGGTTAATTCTGTATTAGCAGTTAAGGAAACTGAAACTTAGTCTTACCTTTACAGCTCATTACTGAAAAATTTCCTGCCTTTGCATGCTGACACTAAATTTATGTTTTATTTTTTAACCATTAACTTTTCTGGGCAAAGATTTTTACCTAAGTGTGCATACCAGACTGAATTGAATGTATTTTATGAATAGTATTCCAACATCACACAATCATATATTTTATTAAAACCAGCTTTCACCTGGCAGTTCCCAAAGCATAGTTCAGTTACAATAAAATAATGTGAAGCAAAAATGTTGATTGAATAGTCTTCTAATGTGATAGAATATTTCATTATGCTTGCAGCTATTCATTTACCTGCTAAATTAAATTCATTACCCATTTTAATAAAACTCACTTACCTTAAAAAATAAAATCTTGACTAACCAATGTTTGTAATGAATCAGAAGAGCCACAGTAGCATAGGTGAAGCTAAATCCTCCTATATAGTGAATATATAAATTTTAGCCAAAGAGGGAACCACAGTATCTTCCAGCCACCCTTTTCTTCCTGCTTGTCTGCCTTCTTGTTTCCTTCCCTGTTTTCCTTTCCTTTTGCCTTTCCTGACAGTTTTTTCCGTGAAACTCTTGGTGGATGAACTTGTGGTTCTTTGCAGCAAAACTGTAATTTTCCCCTCAACATGGATAGATTAAACATTTTTAGGTAGTTTTTGCTCATGAAAGTTTGCTCCATCCCTGTAGGCAAGGATTAGAAGCACCCTGTAAAACTGGTGAAAGTAAAGGAAGGAGGTTGGGTGTCGGTAGTTTTTTCCTGCCTCTTGATCAAAGGTGATATTCATTAAGGAAAATTAATTATGAAATTAGGTAAAAAGCATGCTCGAAGTAGATCATTTGTCAATATGAGAGATATATATATATATATATATATATATATTTCTCTCTACATTCCTTTTCCTCTGAAAGAATATAATAGTTTTTTTAGAGTATAATAATTTTTTACTAATAATTTTTAAGCAATATAATTGAATTGGGTGCTATAAACAAAACTTCTGCCAGTTTTTTTTTCCTTCAAGGATATGATAGCCAACAGTAATTTTACTGAAATTGTTAAGAGGATTCTCTAAACCTGAAATGTAGAAAAAAATAGAGAATCATAAAAATTTTTAATGATTTCTCCAAAAACTAAGAATTTATTTCCTTAAGAACGAATGTCCTTTAAAAAAAATCCTATTTTAAAATTTTGGATGCTATTTGAAGAAACTTGCTAAATAGTTGAAAGGTTCATTTTGTAGTTAAAAAGTATGACTTATACCTGCCCTGTTACTCTAAAATTGGAACAAAACATTTCTCCATTGATGAAGAAGCATTTAGTTAATAATTTAAAGCAGCATTATCCCTAGCATCATCATTGTGTAACCTTAGAACAAAAACTTGGCTTATATGCTACCTGTAAGTGAATGTATTTCCTCAGGTAAGAACTCTTAACCTTTACATAACGTTTTCTGAGAGAATAGACTTCCTTGTTATGCAGGTATAGATGCTTCTTTTAAGTTAGGGGAAAGTATATTTGGCTGATCAGGTGAATATTAATTTTACAATTGGAAATCTTTCTTTGTCTCAATGGTGAAACCAGCAGTAGTGTCTCTACCAGTGTTTTGAAACTGATAAAATCAGATAAAATCTAAATCATATAAAATCTAAAGTTTTTTGTTATTAGTTAAGGATTTTCTTAATGTGTTTATTTATTTATTTATTTATTTATTTTTTTGGTGTCATAAAGTTGTAGAGTATGATCACCTGTAATAATACTTATCTTTTCATGAAATATGCACACTAAGCCTTATAAGTATAGTTTCATATTTGCATTGGTTTTCATAAAGCCTTTAGTTACCTGAATGCCAAACAGAGCTGATATCTCTATTATAGTACTTTTCTCTATAGAGCAAGTATTTAGAAGTACACAGTAAGTGACGATTGAGTTACGGCTTCCAGGTCAGATTAAGAAAGTTGAACTGGTAGGGAGTAGGAAAATTAGACCCATGTCTGTTAGTCCCTTATTTTAAAAAATTGTTTCCATTACCACCAAGCTCCTAAATTCTTATTTCATTGCCTAAATAGAAAACTAGTCATAAAGATAGAGAGGACCTGAGCTGGTAGTGGGGTAAGAGTGCTCATGTATTTTATCGTCCAAACTGGGACAGCAGGCATAAACTAGGATTGTCCTGAACAAACCAGAATATATACTCACCTACTTATACTACCTTATGGGAATATGTTGGCCACTATATTGTGAAAGTAAATCTTAAGTAAAGAATTAATGACAATGAAGTTAGAACAGTATAGCAGCTTTAGAGCTATATAGCAATTTCAGTTGCTTAAAATCTTAGAATTTTTAACTTAAAAAAATGTAAAACAAACATTCTTTGCTCAGTATTGTTTTCTTTAAAATGTAATGTTCAACAATAAAATGGATTATTTGACATGGGTTGCTGCTGTTTATTCGCATGTGTAATTTTTAGTTAGTGACAAAGTATCTAGGACTCATTGAATGATTTACTATTTGTGGTATTGAAAATTAAATAACCCTTAACAGATTAAAAATGTCAACATGTCCTAAATGTATAAAGTTTTTTTTCCTCCCAAGTTGGTTCATTTATGTATAGAGTGAAGGTCAAATTATAACTTATATGACTTAATATGCCTTTTACTTTTCGGCTGCTCCACAAATCTGTGAGTAATAGAATGACCTTTTCTACTAATAGTGCCTTTTTAGTTTTTAAAACTTTGGCTTTTTGAAATAATTGCTAAAGGAACAAATTGCATTGTTCCCTAATAATAAATTGAGAATCTGGGGAGGTTCATTAACTGTTTTACTGCATTTAGCCATTCAATAAACTTTACCTTCATTACATTAAATCATTTATTTTCATTATACTACGTTGCATGTTATTCCTTGATATAACTCTATAAAAATTACTCTGTGACATACCAACCTGTCATTCATCAGCCTGAGAATTTCTGTTTTGACAAAATGCCTTGATGAGAAAAACTAGTTGGCGCAATAAAGATCTCATAGAAAATACAGATTTTGGAGAAAATAAATGACACTAAATATATTTTAAACATATATACATATCTAAAATAAAGTAAATAAGGGCCTTGTTTCCAAAAGAACTTGATTAATGGGTGTTCATCTACTGCATAAATAAACCTTCCCCTGAGTGAACTTCAATTCATAAAACACCATTGCAATTTTATAAACACCTAAGAGGATTTCTCTCTCAAGTTTTGAATGTAACTTAAAGTTTTTTTATTTTATTTTTATAATTATTTTTTATTAGAGAAGTTGTGGGTTTACAGAACAGTCGCATGCATAAAATACAGGATTACATGTACCACTCTATTATTAATGCCTTGCATTGTTGTAGAACATTTGTTACAAAGGATGAAAGTACTCTATCATTGCACTATTAACTGTAGTCTATGGTTTAACTTAGGGTTACTATTTGTATAGCTTAGTTCCATAGATTCTTTATTTTTAAATTTTTATTTTGTTACCAAATATATAACCTAACGTTCCATCACCCCCCCCCCCCCCCCTTTTTCACCACATTCAGATTTATATTCCAGTGGTGTTAATTACATTCACAATGTTGGGCTACCAGCACTACCATCCATTACCAAAACATTTCCATCGTTCCAAATGGGAACTCTGTACATTTAAGCCTTAACTTCCTATTCTCTATCCCTATGCCGTGCCCTGGTAATCTATATTCTAGATTTTGACTCTATGAGTTTGCTTATTCTGATTATTTCATATCAGTGAAATTACCCATTATTTGTCCTTTTGTGTTGGGTTTATTTCACTCAAAATGAAATCTTCAGGGTTCATCCATGTCATTGCATATATCAGGACTTCATTCCTTTTTAGAGGCAAATAATATTCCATTATATATATATATATACTATATTTTGTCTATCCATTTATTGGTCGATGGACCTTTAGGTTGCTTCCTTCTTTTGGCAATTGTGGATAGCGCTGCAATAATCATTGTTGTGCAAGTGTCTGTTTGAGTCCCTGCTTTCAATTCTTTTGGGTACCTACTAGGATTGCTGGGACATATGGTATGGTAATTCTATACTTTCTGCAGAAGTGCCAAACTGTCTTCCACAGCTGTTGCACCATTTTACATTGCCACCAGCTATGAATAAATGTTCCTATTTCTCTGCATCCTCTCGAACATGTTACTTCCTGTCTTGCTGGATATAAAATTCTTGGCTGTATATTGTTTTTTTTTTTTTCAGCTCTTAAGTATTTCACCCCACTGTCTTCTTGCTTCTATTGTTTCTGATGAAAAATTGGTACTCAATCTAATTGGGACTCCCTTGTTTGTAAATATGTTTCTTTTCTCATGTTTCTTGTTGGTTTCAGAAATCTCTCATTGTCCTTTGCATTCAATGATCATTATATGACAGGGTATATTTTTCTTCATATTTATTGTGTTCAATGTTCTCTGATCATCTTGGATGTATGTGCATGTTCATGTCTCTTTCTAAGTTTGGGAAGTTCTCTGTGATTATATTGATTATTCTTTGTACTCCTTTTTCTCTTTCTTCACCTTCTGAGACACCGATATTGGTATGCTTGATGGTGTCCCATAGCTGTTTTAGTCTAGTTTTGCTTTTAATATTTCTTTTTTCTTTCTGCTCCTCAACCTGACTCATTTCAAATGCTGTATGTTCAAGATCACTGATTCTTTCTTCTGACAGTTCCATTCTGCTCTTGGCATTGTCTTGGGCATTTTTCATTTCAGTTATAGTGGACTTCAATTCCGGTAGTTCTGTTTGGTTCCTTTTTTTAAAATGGGTATCTCTTTATATAGACTCTCATACCATTCATTCATTCTTATCCTGATATCCTTTAGCTCTTTCTGTGTACTTTCTTCATTAGTCTCTTTGAGCATTTTTAAAAAATATCTTTATTGACATATCTTCATGCACTATACAATCCATCCAAAGTATACAATCGGTGGCTCACAATATCATCACATAGTTCTGTATTCATCACCATGATCATTTTTGAATCATTTGCATAACTCCAGAAAAAGAAATGAAAGGAAAAAAGAAAAAAAATACATCATTACACCTTACTCCTCCTTCTCTTTGACCACTAGTATTGCAATTTACCCATTTTTTACCCTTTATCCCCCCACTAATATTTATTTATTTTTCTCCTTATTTTCAAATTTATTTTTTATTGTGAAAAGTAGCATATAAACAAAAAAGCCTTAAATTTCAGAGCATACCACAGTAATTAGTTATAGAACAGATTTCAGAGTTTGATATGGGTTATAGTTCCACAATTTTAGGTTTTTCCTTCTAGCTGCTCCAACCACTGGAGACTAAAAGAAATATCAATATAATAAATCAGCAGTCATACTAATTTGTTAAATCCTGTCTTTTCTGTTATAACTCCACCTTTTCCTTTGATCTTTATCCCAGTCTTTAGGGGTATTTGGACTATGCCCATTCTAACTTTTCCATGTTGGAAAGGGCTGTCAATAATATGGGCAAGGGGGATGGAACTAGTTGATATTCTGGATAGGCTGGTCCCTCTGGATTTCTGGACTTACCTGGATATAAATTTCTGGAAAGTTAACATAGTGCACTAAAACCTTTATAGAATCTCACATAGAACCCTAATGTTCTTTAGCATTGGCAGGAATGGTTTCGGTTGGGGTTTGGCAAGCCATGGTAAACAGCATGTAGCTTAAGTTTGCATAAGAGTAGCCTTCAGAATAGCCTCTTGACTCTATTTGAACTCTCTGCCACTGATACCTTATTTTGTTACAATTTTTCCCCATGTTGGGCAGGACAGCATTATTGATCCCATGGTGCCAGGGCCAGGCTCATACCTGGGAGTCATATCCCATGTTGCCAGGGCGACTTTTATCCCTGGGTGTCATGTCCCACATAGGGGAGAGGGTAATGATTTTCCTTGCAGAGATGAACTTAGAGAGGCCACACCTGAGCAACAGAAGAGGTTCTCTGGAAGTAACTCTTAGGCATATCTGTACGTAGACTTAGCTTCTCCACTACATAGAAAAGCTTCACAGAGCAAGCTTCCAGATCAAGGGCTTCGCCTATTGACTTGAGAATCTCTAATGTTTGAGACAGTATCAGGGGTTTCCCTGGTGGTCAAGTTTAATAGTTCCATATTTTTCCTCCCATCCCTCAAGAGACTTTGCCAATACTTTTTGATCATCTGCCCAACATACTGTAGGATACATCTGGGTGTTACTACATGCTATACAGAATTGCAAGCCCTATTCCCATTCTGGGCTGCATGTGTTTGGGTTGTTTAGATGATCTGTCCAGACAGGTTGAGTATGATTATGTAATACCAAAAATTTAGGATTTGGATGTAATAAACCTCTCTTCCTTTGGTCTCTTAGAGTAGGTGAACTTCTAAAATACAGACAATGTCCTCCTTACCCCTGTATTCTGGTTTATCTTAGTCCCAATTTGATTGGCTTCGTACTTATCTCTAATGAAGCTTGATCTCTTTTTCAGTTTCTTCAGCAATTATTGTATGTGGCAATGCTGCCTTTCAGACTGGCAGAACTCCTGTCCTGAGTCTTTGGTGTCACACATGTAACAAAGTTCCAGGGAAATACCAGGTTATACATATATAGCACAGCCTCTCAAAATCAAGAAACAACAATTACAGCTCCAAATTAAATGTGACTGCTATAAGAGCTTATGATCTAGGCTACAATTTGCTTACAAGTATTAATGTAAATGTGAACATACAATATGTGCCCTTTTGTTTCTGATTTATTTTGCATCACATAATGTCCTGCAGGTTTATTCTTACTGTAGTATGCCACATGACTTCATTCCATTCTTTAGCTGCACAATATTTGATCATATGTGTACATCGCAGTTCCCCATCCTACTTCTCATTGTATCTGTCCCATCCTTTGGGCATCATGTATAATGTCCAAAGTCAACAGTCCATGTCTCACATTATCCTCACTTACTTGGACAATCATCAGCACTCTGATTTTAAACAATTTTTATTGCTTCCAAGAGAAAAATCACGGATAATCACACCCTCACCAAATAGAAAATCCAAACCTCCCCTTAAGTCTTGTCTTTCCACCCCCAATTAATTACCCCTGGCATTGCTGTGGTACTGTTGCTGTCTTCCTGTTAAGCATAGTCCATAGCATGTGTGCTGGTTTGAAGCTATTATGTACCCCAGAAAACCCATTCTTTAACCCTCATTCAATATTGCTAGGTGGAATCTTTTTTATTGTTTCCATGGAGATATGGAAACCACCTGATTGTGGGTGGTAACTTTTTTTTTAACTTTTTTTTTTTGTATAGTATAACATATATAGAAAGCAAAGAAATGAAAAAAAGCAATAGTTTTCAAAGCACTCTTCAATAAGAAGTTACAGGACAGATTCCAGAGTTCGTCATGGGCTACCATATGAACCTCTCATATTTTTCCTTCTAGCTGCTCCAGAATATAGGAAGCTAGATGGCTTAAATACCTTTTTTTATCGCAAGTGACTTTTTTCCTTCTTTTTTTTGTGAAAAATAACATATATACAAAAAAGCTATAAATGTCAAAGTACAGCATCACAATTAGTTGTAGAACATATTTCAGACTTTGACATGGGTTACAATTTCACAATTTTAGGTTTTTCCTCTAGTTGCTCTAAAATACTGAAGACTAAGAGATATCAATTTAATGATTCAGCATTTATATTCATTTGTTAAGTCCTATCTTCTAGGTATGATTCCACCATCACCTTTGATCTATAGGGTTGTTTGGGCTATGGCAATTCTAAATTTTTTATATTGGAAGGGTCTGTCACTAATATGGGTGTTCTAGCTTACTAGCTGCTGGAATGCAACACACCAGAGGTATATTGGCTTTTAATAAAAGGGGATTTATTTCATTAGTTTTTCAGAGGAAAGGCAGCTAACTTTCAACTAAGGTTCTTGCTTACGTGGGAAGGCACACAGTGATCTCTGTTGGCCTTCTCTCCAGGCCTCTGGGTTCCAACAACTTCCCTGGGGTGATTTCTTTCTGTATTGCCAAAGGCCTGGGCTGAGCTGCAAGTGCTGAGATGAGGTACACTGAGCTGCTTGGGCTGTGCTATGCTCTCTCATTTAAGCACCTGCCAATTAAGTCAAACATCATTCATTGCAGCAGGCACGCCTCCTAGCCGACTGCAGATGTAATTAGCAGCAAATGAGGTTCACATACCATTGGCTTATGTTCACAGCAACAGAACTAGGTGCCTTCACCCGGCCAAGTTTGACAACTGAATCTAACTACCACAGTGGAGTAAGGAGATAGAACTGTTTGATATCCTGGAGAGGTTGGGCTAGGTTTCAGGACTTATCTGAACCAGGGACTCATCTGGAGGTTGTAGGTTTTTGGAAAGTTACTTTAGTGCCTGGGACCTTTGTGGAATCCTATATATTACGCTAGGTGTTTTTTAGGATTGGCTAGAATGGTCCTGGTTGGGGGTTGGCAGATTATGATAGGTAGCAAAGTCTGCTTGAAGCTTACATAAAACAACCTCTAGAGTAGCCTCTCAACTCTATTTAAACTCTCTCTGCCACTGATACTTTATTAATTACACTTCTTTCCCCCCATTTGGTCAGGATGTAATTGTTGATCCCATGGTGCCAGGTCTGGATTCATCCCTGAGATTCATCTCCCACATTGCTAGGGAGACTTTCAGCCCTGGATGTTATGTCCCACATAGGGGGTAGGGCAATGATTTCACTTGCAGAGTTGGGCTTAGAGAGACTGAGGCCACATCTGAGCAACAACAGAGGTCCTTCAGAAGTAACTCTTAGGAATGCGTATAGGTAGTCTATCCTTCTCCACTACCTACATAAGCTTCAGAAGAGTAAGCCTCCTGATCAAGGGCATGTCCTATTGATTTGGGTGCCCCTAAAGTTTGACACAGTATCAGGGAATTCCCTGATGGTAAGTTTTAATAGTTCCATAGTCTTTCTCCCCTCCCTCAGGGGACTTTGCCAATACTTTTTGATTATCTGCTTAATATAGTCTAGGATGTTTCTAGGCATTACAATAATCTATACAGGTTTAAAGGACCTCTTTCTTATTCTGTGCTTCCTACGTTTCAGTTGTTCAAATGAGCTATATAGATAAGTTGAATTAGATTATGCCCTACAGAAAATTTTGGTTCCAGATGAAATAAACCTTTCTTCCATTGGTCTCAAACAATATGTGTGGTTCTAAAATATAGACACTGTCTTCCTTACCCCTATATCTTGAATTACTTTAACCCCAACCGGGTTGGCTTCATTCTTATCTGTAAATATCAGGTTATATATATAAACAGCCTCTCAAAATCCAGAAACAACAATCACCACTCCGGACTTAATGTGTCTGCTCTAAAAGCTTACAATCTAGGCCCTGTTTTCTTATAAGCATTTTCTAAAGATGAGCATACCATTATTCTTCTTTTGTTTCTGGCTTATTTTGTGTCACCAAATGTCCCACATGTTCATTCACATCGTTGCATGCCTCACTATGTTGTTCCTTTTTGTAGCAGCACAACCTGCGTTCATAAGTATACACCATCGTTGGCCAATCTATTTCTCCATCAGTGCATCCTTCAGCCACCTATAGGGCATCATGTAGAAGGCTGAAAGTCCAGTCTATCAACATTCTCAATTTTAGATAATTTCATTGTTCCCAAGAGTCGGAAAATCAATAAACACACCCTCACCAAATAGGAAATCTAAATCTCCTCTTAACTCTTGTCCCTCACCCCCTTATTTATCTCTGCTGTTGCTGTGGTAGTGCTGATGGTTTCCTTTTGAACATAGCTCATAGCATGCAATAGCAGTTTTGCCCCTGCACCCTGGACTTAAACACTCTTTATACAAGAATCACATCTTTGAAGTAATTCTTACGAGAACTCATTCATATTTCTAGTGTGAATCAGTGGTGCCTGTTGGTCTATACAACCCCTTTCAGTCTTGTTCCTCTGCAATATGGTAATATTACTTCTAGACCCACTAGAGAATCACCGTCACTCCTATCTATTCCCTTACATTGGAGTTCAACCTCATTAGCTAACGGTTTCCCCATCTCTAGCTTCTATGTATCTCCAAGTCCATTTATTCTGTATTATAAGGCTCTGATTATGCCTTTATACTGGTCATAAAAGTGGAATCATACAGTGTCTGTCCTTTTATGTCTGGCTAATTTTGCTCACCATTATGTCCTCAAGGCTCATCCATCTTGTCATGTGCTTCAGGATGTCATTTTGTCTTTCTGCTGCATTATATTCTATCGTATGTATATACCACATCTTGTTGATCCACTTGTCTGTTGATGGGCATTTGGTTTGTTTCCATCTTTTGGCAGTTGTGAGTGATGTTGCTGTGAAATTGATGTACAAATGTTGTTTGTGTCATTGATTTCAGCTCTTCTGGGTATATACCAAGTAGTGCTATTGCTGGGTATTCTAGTTTGCTAGCTGCCAGAATGCAGTATACCAGAAACATAATGGCTTTTAAAAAGGGGAATTTAATAAGTTGCTAGCTTACAGTTCTAAGGCCAAGAAAATGTCCCAATTAAAACAGGTCTATAGAAATGTGCAATCTAAGGCATCCAGGGAAAGATACCCTGGTTCAAGAAGGCTGATGAAGTTCAGGGTTTCTTTCTCAAGTGGAAGGGCACATGGCAAGCACGGCATCATCTGCTAGCTTCTCCTGGCTTCCTTTTTCATGAAGCTCCCCAGGAGGCATGTTCCTTCTTCATCTCCAAAAGTCTCTGGATGGTGGACTCTGCTTCTCGTGGCTATGTTGTTCTGCTCTGCTCACTCTGAATTGCTCTCATTCTCCAAAATGTTATCTCTTTTATAGGACTTCAGAAAATAAAGACCCACCTGAATGGGTGAAGACATATCGTCACCTAATCCAGCCTAACAACCACTCTTGATTAAATCACACCTCCAGGGAGATGATCTAATTACAGATTCAAATATACAGTATTGAATGGAGATTATTCTGCCTTTATAAAATGGGATTTTGATTAAAACATGGCTTTTCTAGGAGACATACATCCTTTCAAACCAGCACACTGGGTCATAGGGCAGCTCAATATTTAGTTTCCTAAGGATCTGCCAAACAGTCTTCCATAGTGGCTGCACCATTATACATTTCCACCAGCAGTGCTTAAGTGTCCCAGTTTCTCCACATCATCTCCAAAACTTACAGTTTCCTGTTTGTTTAATTAGCAGCCATTTTAACAGGTGTGAGATGGTATCTCATTGTAGCCTTGATCTGCATTTCCCTTATATCCAGTGAAAATGTGCATCTCTTCATGTGCTTTTGAGCCACCTGTATTTGTTCTTCAGAACAATGCCTATTCATATCTTTAGCCCATTTTATAATTGGGTTGTTTGTTCTTTCGTTTTTGTGTTGTATTATTTCTTTGTATATACAGGAGATCAAACCTTTGTCTAATATGTGATTTCCAAACATTTTCTCCCATTGAGTTGGCTGCCTCTTCATTTCTTTGACAAGGACTTTTGAGGTGCAGAAGCATTTGATTTTGAGGAGTTCCCGTTTATCTATTTTTTCTTTTGTTGCTTGTGCTCTTATGTAAAGTTTAGGAAACTACCTCCTATTACTAGTTCTTGAAGATGTTTCCCTACATTTACTTCAAGAAACTTTATGGTGCTAGTTCTTGTATTTAGGTGTCTGATCCACTTTGAGTTAATTTTTGTGTAGGATATAAGATAGGGGTCCTCTTTCGTTCTCTTGACTATTGATATCCAGTTCTTCCATACCCAATTATTGAAAAGACTGTTTTGTCCCAGTTCAGAGGATTTGGGGGCCTTGTTAAAAATCAGTTGACCATAGATTTGGTGGTCTATTTCTGCACTCTCAAGTAGATCCCATTGGTTAATGCTTCTGTATTTGTGCCAGTACCATGCTATTTTGACCACTGTGGCTTTATAATAGGTTTTAAAGTCAGGGAGTGTTAATCCTCCCACTTCATTTTTCTTTTTTAGGATGCTTTTAGCTATTCAGGTTCTTCATCTTCCAGATGAATTTGGTAGATAGCTTTTCTAAATCTTCAAAGTAGGTTGTTGAAATTTTGATTCGTACTGTGTTGAATTTGTAGATCAGTTTGGGGACAATTGACATCTTAACTATATTTACCCTTCCTATCCATGAGCAGGGAATGTCTTTCAACCTATTTGGATCTTCTTTGATTTTTTTTAGCAATGTTTTGTAGTTTTCTGTGTACAAGTCCTTTACAGCTCTAGTTGAGTTCATTCCTAAAGTATTTGATTCTTTTAGTTGTTATTTTGAATGGAATTTTTTCCTTAACTGACTATTCAGCTAGGTCATTGCTTGTGTATAGAAATATTACTGATTTTTGCACATTAATTTTATATTCTGCCACCTTGCTGAATTTGTTTATTAGCTCAAGTAATTTTGCTCTAGATTTCTCAGGATCTGCCAAGTATAGTATCATATCATCTACAAATAATGAGAGTTTTACTTCTTCCTCTCCAATTTGGATGCCTTTTATTTCTTTGTCCTGCCTGATTGCTCTAGCTAGAACTTCTAGCATAATGTTGAATAATAGTGGTGACAGTGGGCATTCCTGTCTTGTACCTGATCATAGGGGGAAGGCTTTCAGTCTCTCTCCATTGAGTACGATGCTGGCTACCAGTTTTTCATATATTTCCTTTGTTGTATTGTGGTAGTTACATTTGATTCTTATCTTTTGGAGTGTTTTTATGAGAAAAGGATGCTGAATTTTGTTGAATGCTTTTTCAGTATCAGTCAAGATGATCATGTGATTTTTCCTTTTTGATTTGTTAATGTGATGTATTACATTAATTGGTTTTCTTGTGTTGAACAATGCTTGCATTTCTGGTATAACCCCCCCTTGGTCGTGGTGTATAATTCTTTTAATACTAATATTTTATTGAGAATTTTTGCATCTATGTTCATTAGGGAAATTGACCTGTAGTTTTCTTTTCTTATAATATCTTTACCTGGTATTGGTATTAAAATGGTATAAGCTTCATAAAATGATTTAGGTACAGTTTCTTTTTCCTCAATTTTTTGGAGAAGTTTGAACAGCATTGGTGTTAGTTCTTTCTGGAATATATGATAAAATTTTCCCTTGAAGCCATCTTGCCCTTGGCTTTTCTTTGTAGGAAGATTTTTGATGACTGATTGAATCTCTTGTGATTGGTTTTTTGAGATCTTCTATTTTTTTCTGAGTCAGTTTAGCTTGTTTGTGTGTCTCCAAGAATTTGTCCATTTCATCTAAGTTGTCTAGTTTGTTGGTGTATAGTTGTTCATAGCATCCTCTTATGATTTATTTCTTCAGGATCTGTGGTAATGCACCCCTTCTCATTTCTGATTTTTCTTATTTGCATCCTCTCCCTTTTTTTCTTTCAATTTTATTGATTTTCCCAAAGAACCAAATTTGGTTTTATTGATTCTATTGTTCTTTTGTTCTCCCATTCATTTATCTCTGCTTTAATCTTTGTTATTTCACTTCTCCTATTTGCTTTGGAGTTAGTTTGCTGTTCTTTCTCAAGTTCCTTGAGATTTGCTGTTAAGTCTTTGATTTTTGCTCTTTCTTGTTTTTTAATATAGGCATTTAGGGCAATGAATTTCCCTCTCAGCACAGCCTTTGCCACATCTCATAAATTCTGATAAGTTGTGTTCTCATTTTCATTCATCTCTATATAGCTACAGATTTCTCTAGCAATTTCTTCTTTGACCCACTCGTTGTGTAAGAGTATGTTATTTCATGTCCATGTATTTGTGAATGTTCTGCTTCTTTGGTGGTTATTGAGATCCAGCTTCATCCCATTGTGGTCAGAGAAAGTGCTTTGAATAATTTCAATAATTTTAAATTTATATAGACCTATTTTGTGCCCCTGCGTATGATCTATCCTGGAGAATGTTCCATGAGCACTACAGAAGAATGTATAACTTTGTGCTTTGGTGTGCAATGACCTATGTATGTGTGTTAGGTCTAATTCCTATTTATCAAGTTATTTAACTTCTCTATTTCCTTGTTGATCTTCTGTCTATTAGTTCTATCTATAGAGGAGAATGGTGTATTGATGTCTCCTACTATTATTGTTGAAACATCTATCACTCCCTTCAGTTTTGCCAATGTCTGTCTCATGTACTTTAGAGCTCCTTGAGTGAATTCATAAACATTTATGATTGTTAAATTTTCTTGGTGAAGTGACCCTTTAATTAGTATATAGTGTCCTTATTTGTCTCTTATGCTGTCTTTACATTTAAAGTCTATTTTGTCCAAAATTAGTATAGCTACCCCTGCTTTCTTTTGGTTACAACTTGCCTGGAAAATCTGTTTCTGTCCTTTTACTTCAATCTTTTTGTTTCCTGATGTCGAAGATGAGACTTGTGTGCATCATATAACTGGGTTATTTTTCTTAATCCATTCTATCCATCTGTATCTTTTACTTGGTAAGTTTAGTCTGTCAACATTCAAAGTTATTACTGAAAAGACATTTCTTGATTCTACCACATTATCTTTTTTATTTTATTTGTCAGATCTGTATATTCTTTTCCCTCTTTCTCTTTGAATTCTTTAAATTACCCTTAGTGGTACTCTTCAATTCTGTGCCTTCCTCCAGACCTCCCACTCCTATCTTTTTCATTCAGCCAGCATAACTCTTTTAGTATTTCTTGTAGGGTTCACCTCTTATCGACAAATTCGTTCAGGACTTCTTGTTTGTGAAAACTTTAATCTCTCCCTCAATTTTGAAGGACAATCTGGCTGGGTACAGAATTCTTGGCTGGAAGTCTTTCTTTTTCAGGATCTTGAATATAGCATGCCACTGACTTCTCACCTCCAAGGTGCTAGTTGAATAGTCTGAACTCACTCTTATTTACTTTCCCTTGTATCTAGTAGAGTATTTTTCTCTTGCCACTTCCAGAATTTTCTGCTTCTCTTCTACATTTGACATACTGATTAGTATGTGTCTTGGGAAGGGCCTATTTGGATTTATTCTGCTTGGAGTTCTTTTGATTTCTTTGACTTGT
This sequence comes from Tamandua tetradactyla, assembly GCF_023851605.1. NCBI lineage: Eukaryota > Metazoa > Chordata > Mammalia > Pilosa > Myrmecophagidae > Tamandua > Tamandua tetradactyla. The sequence goes on from NC_135331.1 coordinate 136,957,069, forward strand.
ATATTTAAGCCCATTATATCTTCAGTTACTCTTCTTAGTCCTTTATTCCTCTCTCTCCTTCTGGGACTCTGATGATTCTTATATTTGTATGCTTTGTTTTGTCTATCATTTCACTGAGTTCTCATTCAATTTTTTCCATCTTTTTTGCCATTTGATGTTTTGAGTCTTCAAAGTCAATTATCCTTTCCTCTATGTCACTTCTTTGTTTTGTCTCTTCAAATCTGGTGTTGTGTGCCTCTAGTATGTTTTCTATTTGGTCTAACAGCGTCTTTAATCTCTGTGATTTCTGTTATTTTTCTATTTATTCTTTCAAATTCCTCTTTGTGCTTTTCTACTGTCTTCTTAATCTCCATTATGGCTATCTCACTTATTTTATTAAATAGAGTTGTATGAACATCTTTGATTAGTTGTCTCAGTTGTCTGTGTCTCTTCTCATGTTTTAATTTGGTCATTAGGCAAGGCTATATCTGTCTGCATTGTGATATTCTTAGTGATCTTCTGCTGTGTTCATGGCATGTAAATATCTCGATTGATTTACTTTGGGAATTGATTTCTTTCAGTAGTCTAAGGCCATGTGTTTGCAGGATGATTGTACAGCAGGGAGCAGGGCATGGGGTGGAGCACTCAGTACAGTGATTTGTTTCAGGACAGGTATGGGCACAGATTAGGAATGTTACGATGCTGCTTGTGAACATGGGCACCCAGTGGCCAGAGAGGATTTATCTGTTTGGGTGCACTGGTCTGGGGGACATAGCCCTGGTGTGCAATGGTCTAAAGCATAGGGCCCTTTGTGTACATGTATAGAGCTGTGGCAGCAGTTTAGCATTATGCCTTCATTGATTGGGAGCAGATGTGACATGACTGTGCAGGTTGGTACTTTCTCAGAGCTGGGAAGTGAGGCTGATGGCTGTGCTCATGTGCGGTTCTAGGACTGCTGTTAAGTGCAGTTCCCAGGCTGAATGATATGATTGGGGTCCTGTTTGCATGTGTGGGCCTGGGAATCCCATAAATGGATGTGCTGAGCTCAGGGAGGGTGGGGTAAGGCTATGCAATACTATGGGCAGGGGGCGAGGATAGCCTATGTATGGAGGTTAGTGCCTGCAGGAAACAGAGAGGGGGAGGTAGTGCTTGGGAGGGGTGCAGGAGAGGTGGGCTGGGCTGTACTTGGGGTGGGGATGTTCATCAGATATGTGCACTGGTAGCTTGTGGGGTGGTGGCACCTGGGGTGTGGGAAATGGGAGCAGGTGACAGGGTTCAGATGCTTGGGGAATGGGGTGATGCTGGTGAGGGTGCACGCCCAAGGAATGCAGCTTGGCTTGCTTCCTAGTCCCATGCTCCCATCCATGCAGTCCCTTAGTCTCTGTGGCTCCATGCCTCTGTGTCCGGCTCCAGCTTTCTGCTTCTCAGTTCCTCGGCCTCTGCAATCGGGCTGTAGTACATGGTGCAGAAGGCTCTCCCAGGTCAGCCACACTCCCATATTTCTGCCTCAGTCCCCCTCCTGTCCCTTCTTTAACTTTTCTGTGGAGCAGGGCTAATCTCGAGGTACTCTAGGCGGCCATCTTCCTGGAAGTCTGGGTGGTGACTTTTGATTAGATGGTCTCCATGGAGATCTGTCTTCACCCATTCAAGGTGGGATTGGTTGCTGGAGTCATTTAAGAGGGAAACATTTTGGTGAAAGATTTAGAGCATCCAGAACCAACAGAGTCCACATAGCCAAAGACCTTTGGAGATGAAGAAAGAAAAATGCCCCTGGGGTAGCTTCCTGAAATAAGAAGCTAGCAGAGAAAGCTAGCAGATGTTGCCATGTGTCTTCCCAGCTGAGAAAAACCCCGATCTTCATCAGACTTTGCTGAGTGAAGATAACTTCTTGTTGGTGCTTAATTTGGACATTTTCACATCCTTAGAACTGTAAACTTGCAACTTAATAAATTCCCCTCCTTAAAAACCATTCAATTTCTGGTATACCACATTGTGACAGCTTACAAACTAGAACAGCATGCAATAGTAGTTTTCACCCTATACACCTCTATTATTGACTCTTTGTCCAAGATTCATACCTTTGAAAGTAGTTCATGCAAGAACTTATTTATATTTGTAGTGTTGATCAGTGGGATACATGGCTCTATACGATCCTTTCTATCATGTTCACCTTCAATATGGCAGTATTACTTATAAACCCACTAATGAACTGCCTTCATTTCTATCCATTATCTTACATTTAAGTTTAATCTCATTAGCTAACCTTTCATCCATCTTTAGCTTCTGTGTATCTTTAGGTCCCCTGTATTCTGTACTATCAGCCTCTGAGTGTACCAAGGTCATAAAAACGAAATTCTATAGTATCTATCCATTTGCCTCTGGGTTATTTCACTCCACATAATGTCCTCCAGAGCCATCCATGTTGTCATATGCTTCAACATCTCATTTCATCTTACTGCTGCATAATATTCCATGGTATGAATATGCCACATTTTGGTTATCCAGTCATCTGCTTATGGGCACTTGGATTGCTTCCATCTTTTGGCATCGATGAGTAATGCTGCTATGAACATCACTGTGCACATGTCTGTTTGTATCACTACTTTCAACTCTTGTGGGTATATACTGAGTAGTGGTATACAGGGCAACTCAACATTTCATTTTCTAAGGAACTGCCAAACTATTTTCCTTAGTGGCTGTACCATTATACATTCCCACCGACAGTGCATGTGTCCCATTACTTGACATCCTCTCCAATATTTGTAGCTCCTGTTTGTTTAATAGCGACCATTCTTATAGGTGTGAGGTGGTATCTAACTGTAGTCTTGATCTGCATTTTCCTTAGAGCTAAGAAGATGAGCATCTCTTCATGTGCTTTTTAGCCATCTTTATTTGCTCTTCAGAAAAATGTCTGTTCATATCTTTAGCCCATTTTATAGTTGGGTTGTTAATTCTTTTGTTGTTGAGGGTTTGATTTCTTTATGTACACAAGATTTCAAACCATTATCTGATATGTGATTTCCAAATATTTTCTCCTATCGAGAAAATATTTCGCCTCACCTTTTTGACAATGTTTTATGGTGCAAAAGCATTTGTTTTGAGTTTATATTTATCTATTTTTGTCTTTTGTTGCTTGTGTTTTGGATGTAAAGTTTAGGAAACTGCCTTCTATTAAGGTCTTAAAGATGTCTCCCTATATTTTCTTGTAGGAGTTTTATGGTACTAGCTCTTATATTTAGGTCTTTGGTCCATTTTGAGTTAATTTTTGTATAGGGTGTAAGACAAGGAACCTCTTTCATTCTTTTGGTTATTAATATCCAGTTTCCCATGCCCATTAATTGAAAAGACTATTTTGTCCCAGTTCATTGGAATTGGGGGCCTTGTAAAAGATCACTTGACCACAGATTTGGTGCTCCATTTCCATGCTATCATTTTAATTCCATTGGTCAATACTTGTATCTTTGTGCCAGTATCATGCTGTTTTGAGAACTGTGGCTTTATAATAAGCTTAAAATCAGGAGGTGTTAATCCTCCTACTTCGTTTTTCTTTTTTAGAATATTTTTAGCTATTTGAGGTCTCTTTCCTTTCCAAATGAATGTGATTACTAGCTTTTTCAAGTTTTCAAATAGGGTGTTGGAACTTTGTTATTACATTGACTCTATACATCAATTTGGATAAAATTGGTAGTTTAACTACATTTAACCTTCCTATGCATGAGCAGGGAATGTTGTTCCACATATTTAAATCTTTTATTTCTTTATCAGTGTTATATAGTTTTTTGTGTGCAGGGCCTTTTCCATCCCTGCTAAGCTTATTCCTAGATACTTCTTTGTTTTAGTTGCTGTTTTGAATAAATTTTTTCCTTAATTGTCTCCTCAGTTAGGCCATTGCTGGTATATAGAAACATTACTGATTTTTGCACATTAATCTTGTATTCCGCGAATTTGCTGAATTTGTTTATTAGCTCACATAGCTTTGTCATAGATGTCTAAGGATTTTCCAAATATAGTATCATGTCATCTGAAACTAATGAAATTTTTCCTTCTTCCTTTCCAATTTGGATGCTATGATGGTTGGGTTCTGTCTTCAACTTGTTCAGATGATGAGGCCCAGTTGTCTGGTAAGGCAACTGTTGCTGCAAGCATATTTTATTGCTGGCTCATAAACTAGAAGACAGGTTTATTAAATCATCAGTCAGATGTTTTCATCTATAGATGCTCACATCTATGCCAACAAGATAATCCAATCAGTTGGGTTTGACCCAGTCGGTTAAAGACTATTATTGGAGAAGAGAGAATTTTCAGTGCTTCTTATTCAGCCAGTGTGTCTGTCTTGTGGAGTTTGTCGAAACCCTCCATTGCAGTTTCCAGTTCCACAGCCTGCCCGATAGATTTGAACTCTCATTCCCACTGCTGCATGAGACGCCTTTATAAATCTCATATTTACAGATATATTCTGTTGATTCTGTTTCTGTAGAGTACTGTTGTTACTGGGATTGGTTCTTGAGAAACAGAATCTTAAAAATGGGGTTTTAAAATTGTTTTTCTACTCTAATCAGACTCAAAGACACAAATAATCATGTTGGCACTGGCAGTCCATTGAGTGAGTTGGTGATAGAGACACATAAGAGATCACCATTTTATTCTGCTAATTGTGTGCTTATACAAGGCAAGGCTCTGGGTGAGAGTGTTTTTGACACCTTAACAGAGTTTTTTTGGAATTAAGAGGTATAATGATGTTGACTGGTTGTTATTAGATATGTTCTGGATACAGTTATGAGAGAAAGGGAAGAGCTGAAGGCATCAGATCTGCAACTTAAGCACCATATAAAAGATGTAAAAGTTTCCATGTGTGCCCTGAAAGAAAATCTTATTTCCTGAAGCCACAGGCTTGAGATCTCTGTAAACCAGACAACAAACCTTATTTTGTGAGTAGCAGATTTACAACATAAACTAAAATTTAAATTTTGTAGGGTGTGTACTGTTAAAGTAAGGGCTTTGATTGCAAAAGAATGGGATCTTGAAATGTGGGATGGAGATATATGGCTTGATGATGGTGATGGGGAGATAGAATCCCTGGAATCTGCTGAACTTTTGATAGATAAACCTGTAATGGTCTCTCCTTCCATCATGGAAGGGTAGTGGTTTGTTCTAACTGGAATTGATGTACTCTGCATATGGGTTTGCCTTCTCTCACACAGTACTTCCGACAAAACTACCATTCATGGACTTATAGAATGCCTTATCTACCATCATGGTATTCTACATAGCATTTGCTTCTGATTAAGGGACCCACTTCCCAGCATATAAAATGCAGGAATGAGCACATGCTCATGGAATTCTCTGGTCTTACCATGTTCCCCTTCATCCAGAGGCATCTGGGTTGATAGAACAGTGGAATGGCCTTTTGATGACCTGATACAGCACCAACTAGGTGGCAGTACTTGCAGGGCTGGGGCATTATTCTCCAGGAGACTGTGTATGCTCTGAGTCAGTATCCACTGTATGGTGCTGTTTATCCCATAGCCAGGATTTCCGGGTCCAGGAATCAAGGGGTGGAAATGGTAGTGGGCACCACTCACTCTCACCAATAGAAAAAAAATTTGCTCCCTTTCCCTGAAACCTTAAGCTCTGCTAGTCTCAAGGTCTTAGTTCCTAAACAGAAGTGTTCCTACCAGGAGACAAAACAATGATTCCATGGTACTAGAAGACCACCACCTGGTCACTTTGGGCTCCTCATGCCTCTGAAACAACAGGCAAGGAATGGATTATTGTACTTCTGGAGAGATTGATCCTGACTATCAATAGGAAATAAGACTGCAACTACATAGTAGTAGTAAGGAAGAGTTTTCCTAGATAGAAGAGATCCCCTAGGGCGTCTCTTGTTTTTTTTTTTTTTAATTAATTCATTTATTTTGTAAAATACCAAAAAACACCAAATGCAAACATTCTTAGCTTTTGATCATTCCATTCTACATATATAATCACAATTCACAGTATCATCACATAGTTGCATATTCATCATCATGATCATTTCTTGGAACATTTGCATCTATTCAGAAAAAGAAATAAAAAGAAAACAGAAAAAAAATTGTACATACCATACCCCTTACCCCTTCCTTTCATTGATCACTAGCATTTCAAACTAAATTTGTTTTAACATTTGTTCCCCTATCATTTATTTTGATTCCATATGTTCTACTCTTCTGTTGACAAGGTGGATAAAAGGAGCATCAGACACAAGGTTTTCACAATCACACAGTCATATTGTGAAAGCTATATCATTATACAATCATTTTCAAGAAACATGGCTACTGGAACACAGCTCTACATTTTCAGGCAGTTCCCTCCAGCCTTTCCATTACATCTTGAATAACAAGGTGATATCTACTTAATGCGTAAGAATAACCTCCAGGATAACCTCTCGACTCTGTTTGGAATCTCTCAGCCATTAACACTTTATTTTGTCTCATTTCACTCTTCCCCCTTTTGGTGAAGAAGGTTTTCTCAACCCCTTGATGCTGAGTCTCAGCTCATTCTAGGATTTCTGTCCCACGTTGCCAGGAAGTATCCACACCCCTGGGAGTCATATCCTAGGGTGTCTCTTAATACTATCATACCCAGTGATTAAAGTCATTGGAAAAGTGAAACAACCCACTGGAAAAGTGCAATGACCCACTGGAGTACCAATGGCCCAGAAACTTCAGGAATGAAGGTTTACGGTTTCCCACCTGGCAAAGAACCATGACCAGCTGAAGTGCTTGCTGAGGGTAAAGGGAACATGAAATGGGTAGTCAAGGAAGGTAGTGGTAAATATGAGCTATGGCTATATGACCAGTTACAGAAATCTGGACTGTGGTGGTATAAATATTTCCTCCTTGTTTTGTTATGAGTGTGTTTGTATTTGTGCATAAAGCAGATATCTTGTTTTCCTCTTATCATATGACATAAGTTACTGTTTTGTTATGATTGGTACATAAGCATATATCTTGTTTTCCTTTCATCATATGACAAGTTGTATCATTTGTGTTATAATATTTAAGTTATAGGATATGAAGTTTAAAAGTGAATGTTACCTAAGGGTTTGCATCCTATTCTGGAGGATGTAGTGTATTTCCGGTTGTATGCAGGACAGTTGAGTATTGTTGGGTGAAACATATGTCTGTTATTGTGTTCTATTTGGAAATTAAGTGTTTCAAGGCGATATGTATAACGGCCATATTGGCAATGGGTGAACTCTAATGGTTAGGTTCTGATGTCAGCTTGGCTAAGTGACGATGCCCAGTTGTCTAATCAGGCAAGAACTGGCCTGACCATTACTGGAAGGATATTTCATGTCTGGTTGATAAACTGGTATATTATATCATCATTATATCATCAGTCAGCTGATTGCAGCTGTGGCTGATTACATCTATACTCAATTAAGGTGTGTCTCCCACAAAGCAGATAATCCAATCATTTGAGGGCTTTTAAAGGAAGAAGAGAGTCTTTTTTGCTGTTTCTTCAATCAGTGAGCCTCTCCTATGGAATTTCTCTAGACCCTTCATCAGAACTGCCAGCTTCACAGCCTATCCTACAGATTTGGACTCTTCCATTCCCTTGATGGTGTGAGACACCTTTATATATCTCATATTTATAGATATCTCCTGTTGGTTTTGTTTCTCTAGAGAATGCTGACTAATACAGAGCCCTTCACAGTGGAACCAGAGTTCGTTTTCTTTGCAAACAATGAGAAACACCCCAGACAAATCCAACAATTGGATTTGATCCGGTCATTTGAAAACTTTTAAAGGAGAAGATAGAGTTTTTAGTGCTTCTTCTTCAGCCAGTTCACCTCTCCTGTGGAGTTCGTTGAGACTCTTTACTGGAGTTGCTAGCTTCACAGGCTGCCCTATGAATTTAGACTCTCATTTCGCAGTTTCATGAGACACCTTTATAAATTTCATATCTACAGATATATTCTGCTAGTTCACTTTCTCTAGAGAACCCTCATATAGATGTCTTTTATTTCTTTTTCCTTCCTAGTTGCTCTAGCTAGAACTGTTAGTACAGTGTTGAATAATAGTGGTAACAGAAGGCATCCTTGTCTCGTTCCCAATCTTAAGGTGAGGATTTCAGTCTCTCACCATTGAACACAATGCTGGCTATGGGTTTTTCATATATACCCTTTATCATATTGAAGAATGTTTCTTTGATTCCTACCTCTCAGAATGTTTTTATCAGAAAAGAATGTTGAATGCTTTTTCAGCATCAATTGAGATGATCATGTGATTTTTCTCTTTTGATTTATTAATGTACTGTATTACATTGATTAAAATTATCTTGTGTGGAACCACCTTGCATAGCTGGTATAAACCCCACTTGGTTGTGGCGTATAATTATTTTAATGTGTCATTGGATTCAATTTCCTAGTATTTTGTTGAGAATTTTTGCATCTATATTCATTAGAGGAATTGTTCTGTAGTTTTCTTTTTTTATAACATCTTTACCTGGTTTTGGTATTCAGGTGATGTTAACTTCATAAGATGGGTTTGATTGTGTTCCTTTTTTTCTCAATTTTTGGAAGAATTAGCACAGAATTGGTGTTAGTTCTTTTTAGAATACTTGATAAATTCCCCTGTGAAGTCATCTAGCCCTGGCTATATGCTACAGTCTTCTTTGTAGGAAGATTTTTGATGACTGATTAAATCCCTTTACTTGTGATTGGTTTGTTAAGATCTTCTATTTCTTCTTGAGTCAATGTAGTTTTTCATGTGTTTCTTGAAATTAGTCCATTTCATCTAATTTGTCTAGTTTGTGGTCAAATAGTTGTTTATAGTGTCCTCTTATGACTTTTTTATATTTCTTCAGGGTCGGTGGTAATGACCCCCCTGTCATTTCTGATTTTGTTTATTGCATTCTCTGTTCTTTTTTGTCGGCCTGGGTAGGGGGCCATCATTTTATTGCTTTTCTCAAAGAATCAATTTTTGTTTTTATTGATTCTTTCTGTTGTTCTTTTGTTCTCCAATTCATTTAATTTTGCTTTAATCTTTATTATTCCTCATCTGTTTGTTTGGGGTTAGTTTACTGTTCTTATTCTAGTTCTTCAGGTGAGTAGCTATGTCCTTGAGTTTTGCTCTTTCTTCTTTTTTTCCTATAGGCATTTAGGGTAATAAAATTACCTCTCAGCACTGCCTTTGCCACATCCCATAAGTTCTGATATATTGTATTCTTAGTTTCGTTCATCTCCAGATACCAATTTCTCTAGCAATTTTTTTATCTGACCCACTAGTTGTTTAAGGGTACATTATTTAATCTCCATATATTTTATAAAGTTCTGGTTCTTTTGTGGTTATTGATTTCCAGCTTCATTCCATTGTGATAAGAGAAAGTGCTTTGAAATTTTCAAACTTTTTAAATTTATAAAAATGTATTTTATGCCTAAGCATATGATCTTTCCCAGAGACCATTCCATGAGCACTAGAGAAAAATGTATATCCTGGTGTTTTGCGGTGTAATTCTCTCTATATGTCTGTTAGGTCTAATTCATCCATCTATCATATTGTTTCAGTTCTATATTTCCTTGTTCATCCTCTGTCATGTTGTTCTATCTATAGAGATGAGTGGCATATTGAAATCTCCCAGTATTACTGTTGAAATGTCTATTGCCCCTTTCGGTTTTGCCGATGTTCACCTCATGTAACTTTGGAGCTCCTTGGTGGGAGCATGTGCTGGTTTGAATCTGCCCTTTGTTCTTTTGTGCATTTGAAATCAATTGTCCTGTCCTCTATTTCGCTTATTCTTTCCTCTGCCTCTTCAAATCTGCCATTGTGTCTTTAGTATATTTTTTATTTGTTCTACAGTATCTTTAATTTCAGTAATATCTGCTATTTTTCTATTTATTCTTTCAGTTTCTTCTTTATGGTCTTCTAGTGTCTTCTGGATCTCCTTTATGTCATTAACCAACCCAGATATCTTTAATCTCTGTAATATTTGCTATTTTTCTATTTACTCTTTCAATTTCTTCTTTATGGTCTTCTAGTGTCTTCTGGATCTCCTTTATATCATTAACCAACCCAGATATCTTTAATCTCTGTAATATTTGCTATTTTTCTGTTTGTTCTTTTAAGTTCTTCTTTGTGGTCTTCTAGTGTCTTCTTTTTTTTTTTTTCTTTCTAGTGTCTTCTTGATCTCCTTTATGTCGTTAGCCAACCCATTGAATTTATTTAGCAGAGCTGTATGAAGTTCTTTGATTAGTTATTCCAAATGTGTCTCTCATCTGGTATTTTAATGCTGTCATTAGGCTGGGCATTATCTGTCTGCATCTTTCTGTTGACTTAAAGGCATTTAATTATCTTTATAGGGTTACTTTGGAAGTTGATGTCCCTCACTGAGATTTTGTATTTGCCTGACGGCATGGAGCGTGGGGCTGGGTGCCATGGCGTGGTGACAAGGTACAGTGTGGGGGTGCTACACTAGTGCCCAGGAGCTTGGGGTACTAGGTATGGAACTCTATGGTATTGCACTCAGGCCATGGGATTGGCAGGTCACAGACATTGCTTGGGGGACTGCACACATGGCTGCAAGTGTGTGGCCTATACAGAGAATGCAGCTTTTCTTATTTCCTCATCCCAGCCTCCCTGTCTATGCACTCCTGAGGGCTCCAGGCCTCCAATTGGATAGGGCGCATTAGGCTCGTTACACTAGCTGGGTAGTCTCTAGTTCTCTGCATCTTAATTCCTCAGCTTTTTCATCCAGGACCTTCCTGTGTAGTGTAGAAGATCCTCTCATGTCATTTGCACACTGGAACTGCTGTCCTGGTCATTTTTCTGTCACTTCTCTAGCTCTTCCTTCAAGCAGGAGGAATTCAACCTGTCCTCTTCTGCCTTCTTCCCAAAAGTCCCCCATCCTTATTTTTTTGTTCATCTGTCCATACCATAGATAAAGAGAGCATTAGTCACATGATTTTCACAATCACATGGTCACGTTGTAAAAGCTATGTAATTATACAGTTGTCTTCAAGAATGAATGCTACTGGACTACCATTCAACAATTTCAGGTACTTCCCTCTAACCCCTCCAATAACCCATAAACTTAAAAGGGGTGTTCTAGTTTGATAGCTGCCAGAATGCAACGTACCAGAAATCAAATGACTTTTAAAAGGGGGGATTTAATAAGTTACAAGTTTACAATTCTGAGGCCAAGAAAATTTCTCAATTAAAGCAAGTCTGTAGAAATGTCCAATCTAAGGCATCCAGGTAAAGATACCTTGATTCAAGAAGGCCAATGAAATTCAAGATTTCTCTCTCATCTGGAAAGGCACATGGTGAAAATGGACAGGTTTTCTTTCTTGGCTGGAAGGGCACATGGCAAACATGGCATCATCTGCAAGCTTCCTCTCCAGCTCCCTGGGAGATATTGTCCTTCATATCCTAAAGTCACTGGCTCGTGGACTGGTTCGGTGGCGTTCTCTGTTGTGGCTTTCTCATGGCTCTGTCATTCTCTTCTCTCTCTGAATCTCCCACTTTCTCTCAAATGTTTCTTCTTTTATAGGATTTCAGTAAACTAATCAAGACCCACCTGGGATGGGTGGAGACACATCTCCACTTTATCTAGTTAACAACCACTCTTGATTGAGTCACATCTCTGGGGAGATAATCTAATTAAAGTTTTAAACATACAGTGCTGAATAGGTATTAGGAGAAATGGTTGCCTTTACAAAATGGGATTAAGATTAAAACATGGCTTTTCTAGGGTACATACATCCTTTCAAACCAGCACAATGGGTATCTATCTATGTAATGCATAAGAATAACCTCCAGGATAACGTCTTGACTCTGTTTGAAATCTCTCAGCCACTGAAACTTTATTTTGTCTCATTTCTCTCTTCCTTCTTTTGGTTAAAAAGACTTTCTCAATCCCATGATGGTGGGTCCCAGTTTATCCCCATGAGTCCTGTCCATGGTGCTATGAGATTTACACCCTCAGGAGTCATGTCCCATATAGGGGGCAGGGCAGTGAGTGCACCTGCCTAGTTGGCTTAGAGAGAGAAGCCACGTGTGAGCAACGAAAGAGTTTCTGTGGGGGTGACTTATAAGCATAATTAGGCTTAGTTTCTCCTTTGCAGGAGTAACTTTCATAGGGGCGAGCCTCGAAATTGGGGCTCAATATATTGAATTGGTTGTCCCCATTACTTGCGAGAATATTAGGAATTCCCCAGATGGGGATGTTTCATATGTCCTCCTTTCTCCCCAGTCCCCTAAAGGAAATATTTGCAAATACTTTTTCTTTTTTATCCTCTGCCCAAATTTCTCTTGGATATATTGGAGCATAACTCTAACCAGTATAAACCAGTAAGATCTCACACCCTATTCAAGATTCCATGTAATTATGGTGTTTAAATAAACTGACCATACAAGTTAAATTAGATAACGTGCTACCCAAAATATAAGTTTTGCAGTAAACATCTCTTCCTTTGGTCTCATACAGAAGTTGAAGTTTTTTGTTTTGATTATTTTTTAATGAGATATTGTCGTGTACCATAGAGTGCATCTAAAGTATATAATCAGTGGCTCATGACATCATCACATATTTGTGTGTTCATCACCACGATCATCTTTAGAATATTTGCATCACTCCAGAAAAAGAAATTAAAAGAAAAAATCCATACATTCCAGATCCCTTACCCCTCCCTCTCATCAACCACCATTATTGCATTATTCCCAAATTTTTAACTCTCATCCTCCCCTATTAATTATTTATTTTTTATCCTTTTTTTTTTACTCATCTGTCCATACCCTGGATGAAGTCCGCTTCAGCCATAACATCTTCACAATCACATGGTCACATTGTAAATGCTATATAGAAGTTGAAGCTTTAAAATATAGACCATATCATCCTTTATCCTGTATTCCAATTTACCTTTGTCCTATCCAGATCTACTTCCTTCATACCTACAGTTAAAGTCTGATCAGTTTTTCAACTTTTTTAACAGTTGCTATATGGGTTAATGCTGACTTTCATAGCTTCAGAGCTCTTTGAGCATTTTTAAGATCATTTTTAAAAGACCTTTAAAAGTATGTTCACATTCTCTTCTCTGCTTGTGTTTTCTGGATATTTATCCTCTTCCTTCGGATAGGCAAGAATTTCCTGTTTCTTCTTTGGCTTATATTATATTTACTCCCTATGATGTCTATTTCTTGGTTTTATAACTAGCTGGTGATAAGACAGAGGTTTTGTTTAACTTTAGCGCCCCCATAAGGAAGGTCTGCAGAAGGCAAATTCACTTTGCAGGATTTCCTGTGTCTTTCTGGGCCTCTTGTCTCTTCCTGAGCTTTTGTTTGTTAATTGCCATCGAGTTCCCCTGTTTACAGGAGTTTACCTCTCCCAGGTAGGGATCTGTAATGACATTTCTGCATTCCTCATATTAGTGATTTGTGTTTTCTCTCTCCTTTGCTTGATCAGTCTTGCTAGGGGATTATCAATTTTATTAATCTTTTCTAAGAGCCAATATTGTTTCATTTGCTAATTGTTGTTTTTATTTATTGATTTCTGTTCTTATTGTTATTATTTCCTCTCTTCTACTTACTAGAGGATTTACTTTGCTCTTCTCTATATTAGGTAGAAACTTTGATCATTGTTTTAAGTCTTTTTTTTCTATATGAATATATGCATTTATGCATGTCCCTCTAAGTGCTGATTTAGTTGCAACCCACAGACTTTGATATGTTGTGATTTAATTATCATTCAATTAAAAGTATTTTCTAATTTCCCTTGTGATTTATTCTTAATCATTATTTAGAAGCATATTTTTAATTTACAAATATTGGGGGATTTTCTTATTGTAATTAATATCTAATTTAATTCCACTGTAGTAGACAGCATATCATGTAAGATTTCAAACTTTTGAATTTTGTAAATGATTTTTTTGCCTAAAATTTGGTCTGTCTTGGTGAACATTCTATGCATAGTTGAAAATAATGTATATTCTACAGTTTTTGTTGTATTGTTTTATAATTGTCAAGTAGGTCAAGGTGATTGGTAGTGTCATTCAGTTGTTCTATATCCTTACTGTTATCCTTTATTGTTTTGGTTTCTAATGATGGTTTTGGATATGTCCATTTCTTCCTTTAGTTTTGTATATTTTTTGTTTTATGCATTTTAAAGTTATGTTCTTAGGCACATACACATTTATATTTGCTGTGTCTCCCTTAAGTGTTGACCATTTATCACAAGAAATGTCCTTTATTATGTCTAATATTCTTTATTTTGAAGTATGAAATTAGTATAGCCACTTCAGCTCTATTATATGTTTGCAAGCTGTATATTTTCTATTATATGTTTCTATTATGTGTTTGCATGATATGTATTTTCCATAAACCAGTAAGATCCATCCTTTTAATTTCAGCCTATTTATATTTTAGAATTCAAAGAAATTGACAGTAAGCAGCATATAATTGGGACTTGTATTTTATCCTATCAGACAGTCTCTAACTTTCCATTGGAGTGTTAAATCCATTTAAATTAAATTTAATTAGTGATATGAATATAGGTCTTCCATTGTTTTCAGTTTGTTTTCCATTTGCTTATTTGTGTTTTGTTCCACTTTTGCACCTTTCCTGCCGTGTTTGGTGTTAATTGAAGGTTTTTAGTATTCCATTTTAATTCACTAATTCATTTTTAGCTATCACTCTGCATTTTTTTATGATTCTTTAGAATGATTACAACGTTCATTTTATCTATCAAAAATCTACTTAGTTTCATTTCTGATTGTATTTATTTGCATATTCTCTTTTTTGTTTTGTTGGTTTAACTAAGGGCTTGTCAATTTTGTTGATCTTCTCAAAGAACCAATTTTTGACTTTGTCGATTCTCTCAGTTGTTTTGTTCTCAATTTCACTTATTTCTGCTCTAATCATTGTTATTTCTTTTTTTTTCTTCTTCTTGCTTTGGGATTGGTTTTCTGTTCTTTTTCTAGTTCTTCCAGGTGTGTAATTGGGTTTTTTTTTTATGTCTTTGCTTTATATATATGTTATACTGTACAAGAAAAAAAGTTTTAAAAAAACACTATAGTTTTCAAAACATTCTTCAACAAGTAGTTACAAGACAGATCCCACAGTTTACCATGGGTTACCGTACGATCCTCTCATATTTTCCTTTCTAGCTGCTCCAGAATATAGGAGGCTAGAAGGCTTAAATGTTTTTTTCATCATCACAATTGACTTTTTTTCCTTCTTTTTTAGTGAAAAATAATATATATAAAAAATGCAATAAATTTCTAAGCACAGCACCACGATTAGTTGTAGAACATATTTCAGACTTTGACATGGGTTACAATTCCACAATTTTAGGTTTTTACTTCTAGCTGCTCTAAGATACTAGAAACTAAAAAGAGATTATCAGTTTAATGATTCGGCATTCATACTCGTTTGTTAAATCCTATCTTCACTGTATAACTCCACTATCACCTTTGATCTTTCCATCTTTCTCTTTAGGGTTGTTTGGACTATGGCCATTCTAACTATTTCATATTGGAAGGGTCTGTTACTAATATGGGGTAGGGAGATGAAACTATCTGATGTTCTGGAGAGACTGGGCCCTCTAGATTTCAGGACTTATCTGGACCAGGGACCCATCTGGAGGTTGTAGGTTTCTGGAAAGTTACTCTAGTGCATGGAACCCTTGTGGGTTCACTCTTTTAATGAAAGAATAATAACTCTGAAACATAGATTTTATTTTGGACCTTTCTAGGAACTAGCATTAAAAAAAGGCAATTAAGTTATGTGTAACATTTTTTTTCCTCTGCTATGTTTGAAAAAGGCAGCTTTTTTTTGTATCTAGTTTCTCATTATATGAAAATGTATCAAGAAAATTTTTTTATCTTTGTAGGATATATTTTCAGGTAAATTTTTAAAAAAATGATGAGTAAAACTGATTTTTGTAGACTTCCCTTTAGCAATTTTTATTAAGCTTATAATGTTTAAACATTTTATTATGTTATATATTTATGTTAGTTGTATTGCTGATTTACCAGAAAAATGAGTGTGAAGCTTATATTGAAAAATCAAGGAGGAAAGTATCTTTGCAAATACTGAAATATATTTTGTTAATTCTGTAATTGAAATATTATACTAAATTATTTGAGAACAAATTATAAAATTGCTTTCATAAGGGTTTTGTAGATGAGTTCGTGAGAATGCCAAAAGCTAATTACAGATCTTTTCTGTTACAAAATTTTAGTTCTATAATCATGGTATAATCAATGTGAGGCATGTTGAAGAACAAGGTGCTTGAATGCTGACTTTCCTGGCGAGGTCATATGTGGTGAAGGAGGTGTTAGAAGCATTTTCTAATAAAGCTAACAATGTTTGTTGCGTTGTGTCAGTGCAAACCAAGGGAACGCTGTTTGAATTTGAGTTTTCTATCGAGTCAGACACTGAAAACAGCAGCCAGTTTTCTGTGAGATTAATTGCACTTTTGTATTTATTTAGCTTTAAACTGTATTTTGGATTTGTTGTTTTGTTCAGTGACATTACTAAATCAGGCAATAGGTAAAATAGTACAAGAAGATGTACTGAAGCAAAATTCTGGAATAAAATATAATGTGAATTATGCTGTGAAACAAATACTGCAATATGAACATAAGAAATTTAGCAATATTTATTGAAAACTCAGATCTGTGGAGGTGGCATCACTAGTAGTGTTTGAGATTCACAAATGCTAATGTTAGCTAAAATGGAATAATGATATTTTGAGGCAAAAAAAAAAAAAACAAGGATGCAGAAATTTCCAGTGTATGTGGGAAGAAATAAAGATAGAACTTTATTCAAACTAGGCAGTAAAATAAAGTTATACAGATGGAAAAGTCTTCACATGAAATAACCTGAATCCAAGGGGAGATTCTTTTTCGTCTGGCATCTTCAGATAGTGGAATATACATAATCGTATGTCAGTTTACACTATTCTTGAGGTAGTGCTGCTATCATAAGAAATTCAGCAAAGTAGTTGGAAAAAAAAAAGAGTATTTTCAAAACTCGAAGTCCACTTAAGACATGCAACTAAGTCTGGCAAAAATAGGGGAGAGAAAAGCAAGAAAAAAAATTTTAATGTGAAAAAAATAATAGAATCATAGAGAATTTCCAACCCAACTTGCTATTCCCTCTGCTCAATTTTCTCTTGATCTGTATCCCCAATTTCTTGTTAGCAAATCTATTTTAGTTTCCAAGGTTGCTTAAGTAAATGCTATGAAACAGTTGGGTTAAAAAAAAATGGGAATTTATTGGCTCGTGGTTTTGAAGCTTAAAAAGTCTAATCAAGGCTTCATCAAGTTGATGCTTTCTTCCCAAAGACTGGTGTCTTTTTGGGACCTAAAGGGTGGATTATAATGATTTGAAGCTGTTTGTACCCCAGAAAAACATGTTCTTAAATTTAATCCATTCCTATAGGTATGAACCCATTGTAAATAACCTTTGATGAGGTTACTTCAGTTAAGGTGTGTGACTCACAGAATAGGTCTTAATCCTATTACTGGAGTCCTTTATAAGCAGAGTGAAATTCAGACAAAAAGAACAAGCCACAGGGGAGCAGCCAGAAGCTGAAATTCAGTGGAATCCAGTTTGAACAGAGATGCCAGGAAAGATTGTCATGTGTATTGCCGTATGGCAGAGGTGCTAAAAACCAATTTTAGTCAGTGCCCAGCCTCAGTACACCAGCTTTCAGGATGAAAGTATCATCTTGATGATACCTTGAAATTGGACTTTCTTTCTTTAGCCTCAGAATTGTAAGCAAATAAATTCCATTGTTTAATCTGACCCATTCCATGGTATTTGTTTGAGCAGCCTAGAAAACTAAGAGAAGATTTTTCAGTAATTTTTTTTGTCTTCTACATTTCAAGGTTTTAAAAATTGTGGGGCTAAATATCAAAGATCCTAAGTTACAGGTAATATTGAACCATTGAAATCCATAGTAGGTAATTTATGAAGGGGATACTTTTTTACTACAGATTATTTTTTTTCTTCCCTTAGTCCCTCTTTTAACCATTTACCTAGTAAGATTTTCTACTTGAAACTTAACAATAAACATTATATTTAATGGTAAAATATTGGAAGCATTCCCTTTATAATCAGAAACCAGGAAGCACATGGCAACTAATTGTATTTATTGTTGTGCTAGATGTCCTAGTCAGCCAATAAGACAAGAATAAGAATTAAAAATTTATAAAGATGGGAACAAAAGATATAAAAATGTTATTTATTGACAGGTAATATGATTTTCTACATGGAAAACACAATTTAATCCAAACACTAGTTATTAGTTCTATGGAGAGCTTAACAATGTTGCTATGATGAGGAATCAATTACAAACAAAAAATATATAATTTTTATGAAATGTCAGTATCTACTGTAGCTATTGTAGGTATCTGGGAAATACCTACATCCTAGACCTTAATAGAAAATTTATAAAATTAAAAGAAAATAACTTAAAATAGTTCTTTAATGATTTTTTTAAAAGACTATGTTCATGGATAGAAGGATTTGTTACAATAGTTGGTTGTTGTCTAATTGATGTATGGATTCAGTTCAGTTCAAACAAAATGCAAGTAGTTTTTTTTGAAAACTTGACAAGTTGACTTTAAAATATTATGAGTAAGGACCCAAAATAGCCAAGATACTCCAAAGAACAAGAACAAGGTGAGGGGCAATTTTTGTTACATGTTGAAACAGAAAAAGCAGCTCACATGGATAATATTGACATCATCATTTGTTATGTGTTCCTCAAAAGGCACTGGGTCACGCAGCTCTAGTAGTGCCTGCCCTACCACTCATCTGCAGGCCGTGTGATCCAGATCAAGTAGGTTCAACTTGATTTATTCTCCTAATATGTTCCTCCTATTTTATAGAACTGTTTTATAATAAAAATGAAATTATAAATCACTAATACAGGGAGGGCTTTGACTGTAAAGTTGTTAAGAGCAAGGATTTTAGAGCCAGGTTGCCTAAATTCAAATACCAGCTCTACCCCTTATTTACTGTATGATCCTGAATAGTTATTTAACCTTCCTCTGCTTCAGTTTCCTCATCTTGAAAGTGGGGACAATAACAGTATTTCTTGCATAACATTGTGAAGATTATATGAATTAGTAAATGTAACCCTAGTAGAACATTGACAGGCATACAGTGCTCAGTAAGTATTAGCTATTGTTCTTTTAATTTTTTTACAGTAGTATTCTTTTTATCAAAATGTTTTCATTCTGGGGTCATGTTTTAACAGTAGTTTGCATTAGATTTAATTCAATTTTTAATTGCTGGGTTTTAAATTATACCTTAAGTGATGAATGAATGAATGAATAATGAGCACTGGCTAGGGCTGTAAAGTACTGTCAGGGCAAAGAACTATTAGTTTAGTGGAGAGAGACATTTGTCAATGAGTAACATTAGTATGTTGTACTGAGATATCAGTACAGTATGGATATTTACATACTATGGTTTAAATGTGGGGAAAGTGTGCCTGAGCGAACCTGGGAAAATTAGTCCAGAGACTTCACAAAGAATGTAGAATTATCTCTGACATTGGAAGGACGAGTAAAAGTATCCTGGAACTGTATGCATATGAGCCAGCCAGGATTAATATGATGGGAATTCTATTCATAGGAAGCAAGTATTTAGTAACCTCTGCAAGGTTGTGGCAAAAGGGTGGGTGGGTGTTGATGAAGAGACACATTAGACATAGATAGAGGACTTTAAGTTTCTTAAAGACAAAGGATACAAACTCATGGAAACAGATAAATCAGACAATGACTTAGCATGTTCTCATATGGAGGTATAGCTTTCTTTATTCCTATGGAGTCATATATCTGTGGATTGATATCAGTCATAAGTGCTCCCTTTGCCTTCATTCTCCCTGACTTCAGTTCCCTCCTGAAAATTCCAGAGATTGGTTGCAAACTTACCTGCCATTCAAGAGTGAGTGATAACTGCAAATTAACCTCAACACATTCAAAGATGGTGTTCACTGTGAAAACAGGTGAAGTATAACTAGCATCTTAGTCTGAAACCTTCTCTTCAGTCCTTCCATTAGTCTTCATCACCAACTTTTGTTTTCCAAGAGGCATAATGGCATTGAGAAAAAGGCTTTATTTAATCATACTGACATGAATTAGAATCTCCTACTTAGTAGTTATGCTTTCTTGGGATGTTATTTTTTCTATTTAAAAGTCAGTGGCCTTATCTGAAAAATGGGAATGATCACACCTAACATACAGGTATTATTAAGATCATGAACACAAAGTGCATGGCACATTGCCATATACATTATAGGAATATGTTAAGCTGTTTACATGATTTTTTATTTTCTCCATATTTTAAAATTGGACTATATCCAATATTTAATCCCTCTAACACCTCTCTGTCCAAGTTCTCTCATTCACAGAATGATTCTCTGTTATATTTTTTTCACATATATCCCCCATGAAAGAGCATGACTTAGATTTTTTATTTGATTTTCATATAATTGAAGCAAAGGTCTACAGATGTGTGTCCATTAATGACTAAAAAAATGCTTTTTAGTGAAAAATATCAAGATCATCACTGAATAATTTAAATCTTCTTAAATTTTTGAAACTTGCTTTGTGACTCAGCATATGGTCTATGCTTGCGAATGATCCATGAGCACTTGAGAAAAATGTGTGTCCTGCTATGGTGGGGTATTATGTTCTGTAAATGTCTGTTATATCTACTTCATTTATCATATTATTCAAATTCTCTGTTTCTTTATTGATCCTCTGTCTAGATGTTCTATCCATTGATGAGAGCGGGGAAACGAAGTCTCCAATTACTATGGTCTATTTCTCCCTTCGGTGTTGTCAGTGTTTACCTCATATACTTTGGAGCACTCTGGCTCAGTGCATAAATATTTATGATTGTTATGTCTTCTTGTTGAATTGTTCCTTTTGTTATAATGTACTTTCTTTGTCTCTTAATTGCTTTACATTTGAAGTCTAATTTGCTGGATTTTAGTATAGCTACTCCTGCTCTTTTCTGATTGTTGTTTGCATGAAATATCTTTTCCCATCCTTTTACTTTCAACCTATTTTTGTCCTTGGGTCTAAAATGAGACCCCTGTATACAGCATATAGATGGGTCCTGTTTTTTAATCCATTCTGCCAGTCTATGTCTTTTAATTGGGGAGTTCATTAACATTTAGTGTTATTACTGTAAAGGCAATACTTTCTTCTACCATTTTGTCTTCTAGATTTTATATGTTGTTCTAGATTGCTAGCTGCCCGAATGAAATATACCAGAAACGAAATAGCTTTTAAAAAGGGGAATTTAAGAAGTTGCTAGTTTACAGTTCTAAGGGTGAGAAAATGTCTCAGTTAAAAGAAGTCTGTATGCAAACCTATAAAAATGTCCAGATCAAGGCATCCAGGGAAAGATACCTTGGTTCAAGAAAGCTGATGATGTTCAGGGCTTCCCTCTAGGCTGGAAGGGCACATGGAAAAATCTGCTAGCTTTCTCTTCCAGCTTCTTGCTTCATGAAGCTCCCTTGAAGGCATTTTCCTTCATCTCCAAACATCTCTGGCTGTGTGGGTTCTCCTCTTGACTCTTGTCATTCTGTTTTCATTCTCTGCTCTCTCAGAATCTCCTGTCATTCTCTTTTATAGGATTCCAGTAAACTACTCATGTCCCACGTAGAATGGGTGGAGACATGTCTCCATCTAATCAAGTTTAATACCAACAACTGACTGAGTAACATCTCCATGGAGATAACGTAATCAAGTTTCAAGCCTATAGTACTGAATAGAGATTAGAAGAAGCTGGTGCTCCCACAAGATTGATTAGGATTAAAACATGGCTTTTCTAGGGAACATAAATCCTTTCAAACTAGCACATGTCATATGTAATTTTTTCCTTCTTTTTACCTTTACTGATAGTCTTCATTTCTGCACTTTTCTCCAGACCTTTTTCTCCTGCCTTTTCCTGTTTGCCTGTAGTACCTTTAGAATTTCTTGCAGAGCCAGTCTCTTGGTCACAAATTCTCTCGGTGATTGTTTGTCTGAAAATATTTTAATTCCCCCCCCCCCCACCTTTTTTTTTTCAGTATGGGCAGGCACTGGGAATCAAACCCAGGTCTCCAGCATATCAGGCAAGAATTCTGCCACTGAGCCACCATTGCACCACCCTCCCCCTCATTTTTGAAGGACAATTTTGCTGGATATAGAATTCTTGGTTGGCAGTTTTTCCTCTTTTAGAATCTTGAATATATCATACCACTGCCTTCTCACCCCCAAGGTTTCTGCTGAGAAATCGACACAGTCTTATTGGGCTTCCCTTGTATGTGATGGTTGCTTTTCTCTTGCTCCTTAAAAAATTCTCTCTTTGTCTTTGACATTTGACAATCTGATTAGTAAGTGTCTTGGTGTATGTCTATTTGGATCTATTCTGTTTGGTGTATGCTACACTTCTTGGATCTGTAATTCTATGTCTTTCATTAGAGATGGGAAATTTTCAGTAATTATTTCCTCTATTAGTCTTTCTCCTCTTTTTCCCTTCTCTTCTCTTTCTGGGACACCCACACCATATATTCATGCTCTTCATTCAGTTCCCTGATCATATTTTCCATTCTTTTTCCTATGTTTTCTTTTGTGTCAGATTTCAGATGTCAAGTCCTCTAGCTTACTAATCCTTTCTTCTGCCTCTTCAATCTATTGCTGTAGGTTTCCATGTTTTTTTTTCCCATCTTTTCTGTTGTGCCTTACATTCCCATAAGTTCTATGATTTGTTTTTTCAAACTTTCGAGTTATTTTGTTCACACAGTGTCTTCTTTATACCCTTTCTCAACTTATTGTTTTGATTTTGGACAAAATTTGCCATATCTGTTTAAACATCCTGAATTAGTTGTTTCAAGTCCTGTATCTTATTTGAAACGTTGGCTTGTTTCTTTGACTGGGCCATATCTTCAGTTTTCCTAGTATGATTTGTTACTTTTTGGCCATATCTTCAGTTTTCCTAGTATGACTCATTTTTTGTTGGCGTCTAGGCATTTGATTTCCTTAATTAGTTTATTCTGGAGGTTGTTTTCACTATTTTACCTAGGCTTTACTTGGTGGATGGCTTTGTTCTCTGTCTGTTCTTTGACATTCAGTTCAATTTATTCTAGGCCTCTAATATAGGGTCTGTTTAACTGATCAGAATTTTTCAGCTCGTTTTTGTGTTCTTGCTCTGCCCATATGGAGCCTTTTTTTTTTTTTTTTTTTTTTTTTTTGAGGAGGGTCTTCTCAATATTGTAGACCCTAGTCAGATTTTCCCTGACCAGACAGGCCCACATCTCAGGAGGAAAGAGTAGCCAGCCTTGGTTTTCCCTGAGAGTGAGACCCAGCAGGTGTCAGACTTTCCGGCGAACCCTCTAGACTCTGTGCTTTTTCTATCCTGCCCTGAATGTGGCACTTGTCTGCCCACAGCTTCCCACCAGCATAAAGTGATGTGGTGCCTTTAACTTCAACAGATTCTCCCTACCAGGAGCATGGTTGAGACAGAGGTGAGGTGCTAGGGTGGCTTTAATTGCTTCTGTTGTCCAGTCCCTGAGGCCTGAATTCCTTGAAGGAGGGCTTCCACTTGAGCTGGGCCCTGCCTTTCTCTTGAGGAAGATACACCCTTTAGGGAATCTAATTCATTGCACCTGACTAGTTGCTTTGTCTCTCAGATAAACTTAATTCTACCCTTGCCTGGGGCAGTGCTGGAGACTGAGAGAGCTTCCAGTTCTATCTGATGAGCTTTAAGGAGTAGAAAAAAAGCAACAAACAAACAAACAAAAAAACTTTTCAGAACCAAACCCCTGCTTCTTGGGTTCATCAGTCCAGAGTTTAAGTTGGTACATGCTCTATGTATCTCCAGGTTCTATGTACTCCCTTTTCTTGGGGCCAAGCCCTTTTCCAGTATTTTGTGCTATCCAACTCAAAAGCCTCTGTTGTTTTTTTCCCCTCACCCCTCTCTGCCCAGGCACAAACTCGGAGTTCCTTTAGTGCTTATTCCAGGTTTTTCTGTGCTGGGTGACTGTTTTCATTAGTCAGAATTTTTAATTAATTCCAAAATGGAGCTTGGTTGAGCTAAGTAAGCCCTGGCTGCTAGTAGAGTCTGCTTTCTTTCCCCTCGGGGAACCAGCTTGCTGTGCCCTTGGGGAGGGGTGCCACCCTCCACAGCTTGTAGGACTTACAGTTCTGTGTGGGATCTCAGCTGTTCTATATGGTCCAGACTGGTGTATGCTATGTGTCCAGACTCTTGTCTCCCAGCAGTTGTTCTGTACCATTCCTTACTACTTACCAGCTGCTCTAGAGGACAAACTAAATTCCACAGCTCACTATACTGCCATCTTGCCCCACCTCCACTCAGATTTTTATTTTGACCACTAATTAAATAGTCATCTCACAAAAATGAGATGTTTTCCCACTATACCTCTGATATGGCATTATTTTAAAAAGGTGTGAAATTAGTAAAAATCCAAAGAATAACGAGAAAGATGTTCATCCAGTATAGGTTCTATCATGACCTAAATTAGCTTACATTATGAAAGTGATTATTATATTTTAACAGATAGGGAGTTAGACAATATAGCTTATCTAGGGCTGACAGTTTTTACCTCACATTTAATTCCTGCCATGCTTGGTAGGAAATGCCTAGAGCACAGTGTTGAGAAGGATTCTGGGCTTAGAGAAAAAGACTGTCACGGGCCATTAGTGATGTCTGCCACAGTGCAGAATGTCAGCAAAGGATTTGGAGTGACACACATTTTCCATCCTTAAATTTCCAGGTGGAAGAGAAAGTAGAGAATAATAGACCTCATTTCCATTACTGACTTGTTACTTGAGATCGTTGTGAAATTCTGTTGAAAAACTTCTCCGGGAAAACATATTTCTTTAGTCGTATTTCCTTTCAGGGAGGATTATCTGTACAGGACTACCATAGAAGGACTACCATAGAAGCAGACTCTACTAGCAGCCAGGGCTTACTTAGCTCAACCAAGCTCCATTTGGGAATTAATTAATTACCATATGTGTTATATGGTAACTCATATAAGATAAAAAAGAGTGACCATCCATGTCATAATGATGATGTTGGATTCCTAATGTGTCCAATTCTTACTGGCCCTTTTAAACCTAAAAGTGTTAATATTTTCCATTAGTATGACCATAACTTTAGAATCCTCAGAGAATTTCAGAGACCCTAAATTTTGAAAAGGAGCTTATACTTTTCAAAGAATAGTTCTTCACTGTAATATATTGTAACTAATAGGAAACTGGAAACTAATATCTTACATCCTTAGGGACTATGAAATATTCAGTAGTAATCAAAGTATAAAATATTCCTTTCCTCATTTTCTGCTTCTCTCTACTTCCAATTATGTTTTGTAAAATGTAAACATCTGCAAGTTCAGGTACAAAAAATAAAGTCATGAAATCAAATATGTTTTCTCACTTCATACTTTGTAATGCAGTATTTTGGCTGATATTAACTATTAAATATGCTCAGCAGATAATTTTCATTAGACCTCTACATGTGCTGTGCACTAGAGAAGCAAAAAAGAACAGAATGTGGTATATGCTTCAAGAAGCATTCTTTTAAGAGGAGAGGTGTGCTTATTTGGATTTTCTCAGTAACATAACGACATTTTTTAGCAGCCAAGTGGTAAGCACTCATGCAGATTCATGCTATCATTTCACCTTTATTTACTATGATAATATTATCTTCAGGTCCTTTGAAGCTAGCCTGGAGTGTGTGCGTTCTAAATTATAATGGCTTCATAAAGAATTGTGATCCCTTTATCCACCTTTACTCAGATAAGACTTTGGCCTAGTGACTTGTGGCTGTGTGTAAATTAGAGTTATTGGAAACTATATTCGCAAAGGGAGCACTTTAAAGTTGCAAAACTAGCCTGCATCAAGAATAGTAAAAATTCCTCTTCACCACCAATAAATATTTAGGGGAGGTCCCCAGAGTAACCAACTGTGGATTTTACATAACTTAGGCTGCCACACTTGCTTTTGCCTTCTGTTCTCACTTCCTGTAATAAAATGTACTCTGCAAATTTACCCAACAATTAAAATATATATTTTAGAGTGTTTGTAGTTTGTTAAAAAATTTAAGTGAATTGATATTTTATCAAAGTAAAGCATAACAGTTAAGGACTCAGGTCCTGGATTTGGCCAGAGTTGATTTTAAATACTGTCTCTGCTACATGCAAGCTGTATGAGTTATGGTCATCACTTGCCTCTCTAAACCACAGTTTCCTCTTCTCTAAAGTGGAAACATTGGAGTCATTTCTTTCTCATAGTATTCATGAGGGTTAATGAGATAATGCATGTCACATGGCTATTGCTCAGCACCTAGCATATGCTCAGTAAGTATTTTCTATTTGAAATAATACTATTTGTGTTTCTTCAGTTGCAAAAAGTACATTCTTAATTTGTTGCCATGAATAATGCCTTTTGAAGTATTACTTAAGAACACATGTACTACAAATTAACCTTTATGCTTTTTAGAATGACCAGTTTTATTTCTGAAACTGCAGAGAAAAATGCTAAATTTTATCTCAGATTTTCTTTTAACACATGTATACCACCACCACCACCACCTCCCCCCACACACAAATTTAAAGGCACTAAAACATTTTAGCAAGCTTTGCTTAATCAAAGTTCAGTAAGAGGGTTTATACTATATAGACCCAGTTAAAACTGTTACACAGTAGGGAGGAGTTTGTATGTAGGCAAATTTTAGAAATGTTATTTCTCCTAATGGGAGACTTTTTCTCTTCATCATTTCATCTCAAGCTGAGAAAAATCATTGGTTTCAGTCATGTGGAAGTCATTTGTAACAGCTGTTCAGTGGTGGTCTGGCTGGGTTTTTGTTGTTGTTTGTTTGTTTTTTTAGAATCTCCTGGGTTTTAAAATATCCTGATATTTAGATCATACCCCAGAATTATTAAATCAGAGCCTATGAGGGTGGGACAAAGGCATCAGTAATTTTAAAAGCTTTTCAGATTATTTTAATGTGCAGCTAAGTGTGAGAACTTCAGGAGAGTATTAGAAAATACAGATTAGATTGGAATCACTGTAGGAATCAGTGGGAGGGGAGGAAACCAAGATAGTAAGTATGGACTATTATTTTGATCACTTTTGGAGGTGAAAGAAAGAAGAGCTGGTGAAAGAAAATAGTCTTTATATGGGATTTTAAAATATAATGCAATAAGTAATAACTCAAGGAACTATATAATAGGATATATAGAATACTTACATCAGTAACAAAATACTGTATAGCTGTGAGTCTTTGCCACTCCCTTAGGATGATGTATGAACATTTAGGGCTAGAGAGTGAACTACCAGTTTGAAAAGCTACTCAGTAATTTTGACACACCTTTCCCGTCTTCATGCCAGTTCCTTCCTTCTTTCCCTATCATTCCCTCTCCCATCTCTTACCCAATTAACCCTGCCTTTTGAACACCAAGTCTTATTTAGCAGCAAGCAATGTATTTTTTTTCCCCAAGCCTCTTGAATATATTGGATTTAGACTAGAATTTCAGATGCAAACAATGTTTTAAAATGCATGTTAACTGAACTACATGTTCTAGTTTGTAAAACCTGCCAGAGTGCAATATACCTTAAATGAAATAGCTTTTAAAAAGGGAGAAAATTAAGTTGCAAGTTTACAGTTCTAAAGCCATGAAAATGACCAAATTAAGACAAGCCTATAAAAATGTCCAAATTAAGGCACCCTTGAAAAGATACCTTGATTCAAAAAGGCCGATGATGTTCAGGGTTTCTTTCTCAGCTGGAAAGGCACAAGATGGTGCCTACTAGCTTTCTCTCCAGGTTTCTTCAACAGCTTCCCCTGAGGTATTTTCTTTATGCCTCTCCAAAGTTCTCTGGCTCTGGGCTCTGTCGGTTCTGGTGGCTTTCTCTCTGTCAACTCTATTGTTGGTTCTGTCATTTCTGGCTCTCTCCAAAATGCTTCCTCTTTTTTTTTTTTTTTTTTTCCCCGCATGGTAAGGCACTGGGAACCGAACCCAGGTCTCCTGCATGGCAGGCGAGAATTCTGCCTGCTGAGCTTCCATGGCCTGCCCAATGCTTCCTCTTTTAAAGAATTCCAGTAAACTAATCAAGACCCACCTGGAATGGGTGAAGTCACGTCTCCATCTAATCAAAAGATCACATCTACAATTGGGTGTGTTGCATCTCCATGGAGACAATCCAAACAAACATTTCTGCCATACCATACTGAATAAGGATTAAAAGACACAGCTGCCTTGACAAGATTGAATCAGGATTAAAACAATATTTTCAAATCGGCATGCTAAACAACTGGTTAATGTTTTTAAACTGTTCTAGAAAGTCCTGGGGTACAGTGGAAGTAGGAGAAGCCTTTTTACAGTTGGATTTCTTAAAAAAATATCTAATATGATTGCATTTCAAATACAGTCAATAGATTGAAAGTCACATTTACAAGAAGGAAAATGTATACATATATTATAAGCCACTGTTCTAGTTTGCTAGCTGCCAGAATGCAATATACCAGAAACAGAATGACTTGTAAAAACGGAAAGTTATTAAGTCCACAATTCTAAGGACTTGAAAATGTCCCACCTAAAGCAAGGCTATAGAAATGTCCGATCTAAGGCATCCAGAAAAAGATAACTTGGTTCAAGAAGGCCGATATGTTCAGTATTTCTCTCTCAACTGGAAAGGCAAATGGCGAACATGGCAGAGTCTGCTAGCTTTCTCTCCAGGCTTCTTGTTTCATGATTCTCCCCCAGGGGCATTTTCTTTCTGCATCCCCAAAGGCCTCTGGGTGCGGGACTGTGCAGCTCTTTCCAAAATGGTTCCCTCTTAAAGGGCTCCAGTAAGTAACCCCACTTGAATGGGTGGGGACACAACTCCATGGAAGCCATCTAATCAAATGTTACCACCCACACTTGGGTGGGTCACATCTACATGGGAGCAATCAAAAAGCTCCCAGCCAGCAATATTGAATGAGATTTAAAGGACATGGCTTTTCTGAGGTCCACCACAGATTCAAACCAGCACAACAACTAAACCCAAAGACAGAACAAACTTATTAACTTGTACTTTGTTAACAAAAGGTAAGTGAAAGATAGCTTTGATAGTTTAGGAATATTAAGTGTTTCAAGCTCCCAAGGTTTTATTTAAATTATCCAACCAGTGGGTCATTTTGTCCTTTTCCTTCTTAAATTGAGTGGTTGGCAGGGCATTGGGGGAAAGCATCAGATGTTTGAATCTCAGAGCTGACTGTTCACATGGTGGCCATTTGCCTCTTGTAGTTCTAAGTAAGAGTTTTAGATTCACCCTGACTAGAGCATGAAGTTCCTATTTCCTGAACCAATGACTGAGGCCAGGGAATGATGATTGGCTAAATCATTAAGGCTTACCATTGAACTGGTGTTAGTGTCTCTCAAAATACACAGGTGGGGTGATGGAGAGAGGTGGATACCCATTGGAAATCTATGTGCTAATAGAAAGGGGAAAATAGGAGCAGCTGATGGATAGATAGCTACCTGGCATTGTTTGCTACATGTGTAGAAATCACAATGATTCTATATAATGAATTATTTTATATGTACGGATTATTGATGCTTTTTTGCGGGGAGACAATTTTGAATGGCTTACATAAAATACCGTATAATGATAGTATTTCTCTATGTTCAATTATTTCAGGGAAAAATCATCTTTCTGTGGTATTTTAGAATATGGTATGATTAATTCACTGCATCAAGTTTTTCTTCCACTTAAAAATTGTAGCATATAGTAATCTGTGTCATGCTTTACTGAACCTTCCTGTGAATGTTCTTATTACATCACAATGTTGTTACGTGGTAGAATCTAGTAGTTCTCTTCTTGTATTTTTGTAGACTATCAGGCAAATGTGTTGCTACACTTTTTCTGGCCACTCTATTATAGGAAAATGTGGTTTCTAGAGGGTGTCTGCAGACTCTGTCTAGAAAAAGAAGCAAGTACCAATAAGAATTTTAAAGGACTATCGAGTTCTCCTGGAAAATAAATTAGCAGTTGAAATCAAAGGTAGTTAAGTAGAGTCTAAAGACTGTTAGGATAATGCTTAATTTTAGGGATGCTTTGCAAATAGTTAAAATTGGACCATTAGAGCGATCTTTATTTTTGTCTTTGCATGGGCAGGCACTGGGAATCAAACCCGGGTCTCTAGCACAACTGGCAAGAACTCTCCCACTGAGCCACCATTCCTGGCCCAGAGTTGCTAACAATAATGTTCTTAAAAGCTTTTTGGTATCCTGAAGCAGTTTCTCAATAGGCCAGTCAGCAGAAAGCCACTTAGTTTCAGAAGTTTAAACCATCAGACTTCAATCACTACTGTACATTTTGGGATTAAATTTTGGGATTAAAAATATGTGGGGGGAACACTCATAACCACAGTCTAATCAAGATAAAAACATCAGACAAATCCCAGGTGAGGGACATTCTACAAAATACTGACCAATACTCCTCAAAACTGTCAAGGTCATCAAAAATAAGGAAAGTCTGAGAAATTGTCACAGTCAGAGGGAGCCTAAGGAGACATGACAACTAAATGTAACGTGATATCCTGGAACAGAAAAAAATATAAATTAGGTAAATCTAAGGATATCTGAATAAAATATGGACTTTAATTAATAATGTATCAATATTGATTCATTAATTGTGACAAATGTACCATACTAACATAAAATGTTAATAATAGCAAAAACTGGGTGTGGGATATATAAGAACTCTGTACTGGCTTCACAAATTTTCTGTAAATATAAAGCTATTTTAAAACAAAAACTTTATGTTTAAAAATTTGCAAATAAATTTTGTAGGAAACCAAGAGTTCTACCACAAGGTAACTGAAGCAATATTTCAGTGCTTCTGCTTGAACAAGACAAGAAGCTCTGTGTTCTTTGGGATCTTCTTTGTTGTCATTGAGGCTGAAACACATCTTAGATTTGGCTTTTGGACTCATTTAAGTCTGTGACCTGTAGTGTAGTATCGCTTAAGGAAGCAAGGAAACATTTTTTTCAACACCCACTGTTTGCCAATTTTTAGAAGCTTGTAGGATAAGCATATCATTTCCACAGATGAGAAAATCTGAGATTCAGAAAAGTTAAGTAAGTTTCCCAGAATCACAGAAGTGCTTATTGACAGACCTGTATGAAAGCCTGGTTATTATTTGACACCAATTCCAGGTATTTCTATCTCCTTACATCTATGCCTTTCTCTGCTATGGAGAGATGTAGATGAGCAAGACACTCTTTTTAATCTAACTACTTTTTTCAACTTTTAAAATTTTGAAATAATTATAGGTACACAAGAAGTTGCAAAAATAATACTTAGAACCCTGTATATCCTCCACCTGTGATGACATCTTATGTAGTAGTGGTTCAATATCAAAACCAGGAAACTGACTTTGGTGCAATACTGTTAACTAGACTACAGAACTTATTCAGATGTTCATCATTTTTTTAACCTCTATTCATGTGTCTGTGTGTTTCTATGCAGTTTTATCCCATGAGTAGATTGGGATCACCACCACAATCAAGATAACAGAACTGTTCCAACAAAAGAAATTCTCTCATGCTATTTTTTTTATCCCCACTCTATCCCAATTCCCTGGCAACCACTAATCTTTTTTCCATGTCTGTAGTTTTGTCGTTTTGAGAATGCAATGTAAATGGAATCATACCAGATGTCATCTTTTGAGATTGACCTTTTTAACTAAGCATAATGTCCTTGAGATCCATCCAGGTTATTATGTGTATCAGCAGTTCATTCTTCTTATTGCTGAGTAGTGTTCCATGGTATGGATATAATACAGTTTATTTAAACATTTGTCCATTGAAGGACATTTGAATTGTTTCCAGTTTTTTCTATTATGAAAAAGCTACTATGAGTATTTATAAACAAATTTTGTATGAACATAAGTTATTATCTGGAATAAATGCCTGTGGTAATTAGATTCAGTTGTCACTTGGCCAGGTGAAGGTACCTAGTTCTGTTGCTGTGGACATAAGCCAATGGCATGTGAGCCTCATCTGTTGCTGATTACATCTGCAGTCGGCTAGGAGGCGTACCTGCTGCATTGAATGATGTTTGGTTTAGTTGGCGGGTGCTTAAATGAGAGAGCTCAACATAGCACAGCCCCAGCAGCGCAGCATACCTCATCTCAGCACTCACAGCTCAGCCCAGGCCTTTTGAAGTACAGAAAAAAATCCCCCGAGGGAAAGTTGTTGGAACCCATAGGCCTGGAGAGAAGGCCAGTAGAGATCACCCTGTGTCTTCCCACATAAGAAAGAACCTCAGCTGAAAGTTAGCTGCCTTTCCTCTGAAGAAGTAACTAAATAGGTCCCCTTTTATTAAAGTCATTCCGTCTCTGGTGTGTTGCATTCCGGCAGCTAGCAAACTAGAACAGTGCCCAAAGTGCTACTGTTAGGTTATATGGTAAAGTGAAAGTTTCATTTTATAAGAAACTACCAAACCATTCCCAGAGTGGCTGTACCATTTTTTTATTACCACCATCCTTACCAGTATTTGTCGTTGTCACTATTTTTTTTCCTTCTTTACACCTTTAATAGGTGTGTGGTGATAGCTGATTATGATTTAAAATTTTATTTTCCTAATGGCTAATGCTGTTGAACATGGTTTCACATACTCATTTGCCATCTCTATTTCCTTTTTGAAATGCCTGTTCTGTTCCTGTCTTTTGCCCATTTTCCATTTAATTTTGTTTTTTGTTTTTTACTGTTTGAGAGTTCTTTATATATTCTAGATATAAGATCATTGCCAGATATGTGATTTAAAATATTTGCTTTCAGTTTGCCATGTGCCTACATTTAATAAATCTGCAACATCTTACCCTTTCCTTAGCATTCTGATCTGCCCTTGAGGAGATGGTTCCTCACTCTTTACCCTTGGAAGCTCTCTTTTGCATTTCATCATCTAAGAAAATTTTATGAAACTTTCTGGGTTTTATATTACAAAAGAAATAGTACCTTCCCGCCCCTTTGGGGGATGTCTATTTGTTTTGTTTTAGGATGTTTATTTTGTTTATGGTGGTAAGGCTATTTTCACCAGTATGGCCAGCTGTGTCACATACTTTGTGATCTAATTGACATGAAGCTAGCCCCCTTTAATATTTTTATTCAGAATAATCTGTTAAAGAAAAAAAAAAGTACTTTTTTGAATTCTTAATATCCTTGGGCATCTTGTTTTAATTTTTTTTTTAGTATGAGGGTGATGTTGGCTTCATAGAATGAATTAGGTAGTTTTCCCTCCACTTCGATTTTTTTGAAGAGTTTGAAGAGAATTGGTACTAATTCTTTCTGGAACGTTTGGTAGAATTCACATGTGAAGCCATCTGGTCCTGGACTTTTCTTTTTAGGAAGCTTTTGAATGACTAATTCAATTTCTTTACTTGTGATTGGTTTGTTGAGGTCATCTATGTCTTCTTGAGTCAAAGTTGGTTGTTCATGTCTTTCCAGGAACCCGTCCATTTCCTCTAAATTGTTGTATTTATTAGCGTAAAGTTGTTCATAGTATCCTGTTATTACCTCCTTTATTTCTGTGAGGTCAGTAGTTATGTCTCCTTTTCCATTTCTGATCTTATTTATTTGCATCCTCTCTCTTCTTCTTTTTGTCAATCTTGCTAAGGGCCCATCAATCTTATTGATTTTCTCATAGAACCAACTTCTGGCCTTATTGATTTTCTCTATTGTTTTCATGTTTTCAATTTCATTTATTTGTGCTCTAATCTTTGTTATTTCTTTCCTTTTGCTTGCTTTGGGGTTAGCTTGCTGTTCTTTCTCCAGTTCTTCCAAATGGATAGTTAATTCCTGAATTTTTGCCTTTTCTTCTTTTCTGATATAGGCATTTAGAGCAATAAATTTCCCTCTTAGCACTGCCTTTGCTGCGTCCCATAAGTTTTGATATGTTGTGTTTTCATTTTCATTCACCTCGAGGTATTTGCTAATTTCTCTTGCAATTTCTTCTTTGACCCAGTCGTTGTTTAGGAGTGTGTTGTTGAGCCTCCACGTATTTGTGAATTTTCTGGCACTCTGCCTATTATTGATTTCCAACATCATTCCTTTATGGTCCGAGAAAGTGTTGTGTAAGATTTCAATCTTTTTAAATTTGTTAAGACTTGCTTTGTGACCCAGCATATGGTCTATCTTTGAGAATGATCCATGAGCACTTGAGAAAAAGGTGTATCCTGCTGTTGTGGGATGTAATGTCCTATAAATGTCTATTAAGTCTAGTTCATTTATAGTAATATTCAGATTCTCTATTTCTTTGTTGATCCTCTGTCTAGATGTTCTGTCCCTTGATGAGAGTGGTGAGTTGAAGTCTCCAACTATTATGGTATATGAGTCTATTTCCCTTTTCAATGTTTGCAGTATATTCCTCACGTATTTTGGGGCATTCTGATTCGGTGCGTAAATATTTATGATTGTTATGTCTTCTTGTTTAATTGTTCCTTTTATTAGTATATAGTGTCCTTCTTTGTCTCTTTTAACTGTTTTACATTTGAAGTCTAATTTGTTGGATATTAGTATAGCCACTCCTGCTCTTTTCTGGTTGTTATTTGCATGAAATATCTTTTCCCAACCTTTCACTTTCAACCTATGTTTATCTTTGGGTCTAAGATGTGTTTCCTGTAGACAGCATATAGAAGGATCCTGTTTATTAATCCATTCTGCCAATCTATGTCTTTTGATTGGGGAATTCAGTCCATTGACATTTAGTGTTATTACTGTTTGGATAATATTTTCCTCTAACATTTTGCCTTTTGTATTATATATATCATATCTGATTTTCCTTCTTTCTACACTCTTTTCCATATCTCTCTCTTCTGTCTTTTTGTATCTGACTCTAGTGCTCCCTTTAGTATTTCTTGCAGAGCTGGTCTCTTGGTCACAAATTCTTTCAGTGACTTTTTGTCTGAGAATGTTTTAATTTCTCCCTCATTTTTGAAGGACAATTTTGCTGGATATAGGAGTCTTGGTTGGCAGTTTTTCTCTTTTAGTATTTTAAATATATCATCCCACTGTCTTCTAGCTTCCATGGTTTCTGCTGAGAAATCTACACAAAGTCTTATTGGGTTTCCCTTGTATGTAATGGATTGTTTTTCTCTTGCTGCTTTCAAGATCTTCTCTTTCTCTTTGACCTCTGACATTCTAACTAGTAAGTGTCTTGGAGAACGCCTATTTGGGTCTAATCTCTTTGGGGTGCGCTGCACTTCTTGGATCTGTAATTTTAGGTCTTTAATAAGAGTTGGGAAATTTTCAGTGATAATTTCTTCCATTAGTTTTTCTCCTCCTTTTCCCTTCTCTTCTCCTTCTGGGACACCCACAACACGTATATTTGTGCGGTTCATATTGTCCTTGAGTTCCCTGATACCCTGTTCAAATTTTTCCATTCTTTTCCCTATAGTTTCTGTTTCTTTTTGGAATTCAGATGTTCCATCCTCCAAATCAGTAATTCTATCTTCTGTCTCTTTAAATCTATCATTGTAGCTATCCATTATTTTTTCTATGTTTGCTACTTTATCCTTCACTTCCATAAGTTCTGCGATTTGTTTTTTCAGTTTTTCTATTTCTTCTTTATGTTCAGCCCATGTCCTCTTCATGTCCTCCCTCAATTTATCGATTTCATTTTTGAAGAGGTTTTCCATTTCTGTTCGTATATTCAGCATTAGTTGTCTCAGCTCTTGTGTCTCATTTGAGCTATTGGTTTGTTCCTTTGACTGAGCCTTATTCTCAATCTTTTGAGCGTGGACAGTTATCTTCTGCTGCTGGCGTCTGGGCATTTATTCAGATTTCTCTTGGTGTTGGACCCAGCAAGGTTGTAATATTTTTCTGTGAAATCTCTGGGTTCTGTTTTTCTTATCCTGCCCAGTAGGTGGCGCTCGTGGCACACGTTTGTCTGCGGGTCCCACCAGTAAAAGGTGCTGTGGGACCTTAAACTTTGGAAAACTCTCGCCGTCCTGGGGGTTCGCTAGCCGAAGCGGCTTGAACCGGCCGGGGTCCGAACGCAGGGAGGGTTGCTGGTCGCCGCAGCCAGGGAAAGAGCCCGTCTGAATTTCCTAGTCGGCCCTGGGCAACAAGCGTGGCGGGAGGG
This sequence comes from Tamandua tetradactyla, assembly GCF_023851605.1. Classification (NCBI taxonomy): domain Eukaryota; kingdom Metazoa; phylum Chordata; class Mammalia; order Pilosa; family Myrmecophagidae; genus Tamandua; species Tamandua tetradactyla. The sequence continues at coordinate 136,993,193 of NC_135331.1, forward strand.
CGCCAGCGGCAGCAGCCCGCCCGGGAGAGTGCACGTTCCCCGGGAGTCACGGGTTTGGAAGGGGCCTCCCCCACCCGTCACCGTTCTCTGCGGCCTGGGGGTTTCCGATCCAATTCTCTCAGTTGGTCCGGGGGCTGCGCGTGGTGTGGGCGCCAGCCGCCTTTGTTTCAGGGGACCGCCTCTCCAATTCTCCCAGCCGGCCCGGGAAGGGGGAAGGGAGTAACTCCGGCCGCTTGCCACCCCGCCCGGTAAGGCCCGCGCGCCTCGGTGATCTCACCCGAGCTGCTTCTCTCAGCCAGCCAGCCGTTCCAGGATGGGGTACGCTGTCTTTTTTATCTCTGTTGTGGCTTTGGGCGCTTTCTGTATCGTTTCTACTCCCCTAGTAGGTGTCCTGGAGAAGAAACTAAGATCCGCGCATCTTACTAAGCCGCCATCTTCCAGGAAGTCAGCCGGTGCACTTTAATTTTTTTTTTTAAAGCTCTGTTAATTCTGTAGTGATCATATTTTATTTTCAGTTTTTACCATTTAGTGGAACACTACCAGTATCAAAATGGTCAACTTTTTGCTTTCTCAAGAATTTAGGGCTGAAGTTCTTTTTGTTCAGATTATGTTGACTTCTTTTATTAGTATTGAAGGGCTAAGAACTGACTCTTGAGCCCTTGTTTTCTGCCAGACTGAGAGAAGACATGAAGATAAATAAAAACTGTAAACCTCTAATTATTGACTCTGTGCCAACCATTGTATGATAGGGTGAGTTCTAAAGGAATTCAAGAATGGCATTTTCTCTTTCAACAACTGGAGTTTTATTTCATTTTTTATGATTTGATAAATGTGTACAGGCAGTATGGATGGTTGAGTGGAAAAGTTAGAGCCGCACTGTTATCACATACCTAGTTGATAACAGATTCAAGACAAGGACTCAAGCCTTTTGCTTCCTGGTACAGAAGTAGCCCTAAACTGAAAGAAGTTGAAAAGTTTGGTCATTGTTTATTTTTTTCACAATGTGAAAAAATAGCTAATTGAAATTTACCCAAACTTACTTAGAAATTAATGCATTACCTAGAGACCAAATAATAAGATTTTCAATTAATCAGAATATTTGTAAACAGAATTTACATACGTGCTCGTGAAAAACAAATATATCTTCTGAACTTTGTATAATTGAATACACATCCAACTTTCTACTTGTTTTTTGCCTTCATTTTTATACTACATAACAATCATCCCAGGTTGCTAGGTAGCAAAAATGATGCTACTAGTTCAGAATTTGCTGTATTATAATCTACCTCACTTACTGATGACAAGAGAGGATGTGAATGAGAAGGAAGGGCTTTTTACTGCCCCTAAATAAAGCATGTAAAAATCTGCTTTTATCAATGGTGGCTTCCTACTCCTTGCCAAAGAAACAATAGAGAACATTTATAAAAATATGATCTTTGTGCATGTTGCTAGGTTACTCAATTTTGAGCCTTTCTCTTTAAATAAATAATCATAAAACTGCTGAGAGAGATACAGAGATAAGAAATAGGGAGAGGAAACCAGCAGTGTGAATAAATGGAAAAGTGGTATTGTCATTAAAGTGTTGGATATAGTAATAAATATATCAAATTATTAGCAGGGGAATGATATTTGAATAACAGTCAAGAAAATATTCTAGTCAGCCATAAACTATAATGAAATGCTTTTAATTCTAAAATTTTTATCTTTTTAACTTCTTCAGAAGTGGGCATATCAGTGTTGATCCTTAAAAAGTTTTTTACTGAATAAAATGATGAGTCTCCCCACAAGTATTTTAAAACAAAAGTGATCTCATATTGCTGATGTATTTGACTTACGTTCTCATCACTGTATTGTTTTATGTCTCACTCAGATTATCAAACTCTATTAATCTTTAATGTATTTCTGATACCTTACAAATGAGCCCTGAGAGTTTGTTTACCTGGAGAATTTTTGAAGCTCTCTAGCTACTCCTCTGTAAACTCTGTAGTAAAATATCAATGTTTAAAAATTCACAAATATCTATCAGTTTCTTCCTAGTTCGGTTTTCCTGGTCCCTTGGCAATCTTTCCCTTCTTCATTCCCATACAGGTTTGTCCTTCCTTACATATATGCACTTTCCCATCCTCCAGGTGTTACACTTCTAAGGCCTTCTGTCCATCTTAGCATCACACCAGGTTCTTTTCTGCCTCTTTATCTTCGCACTTATTGTGTTCTCTGCAGGAATGCTCCTCTCAGGTTCTTTGCAGAGCTGATTCATTCTCATTTTCAAATGGCACCCTATTAGAAAGACCTTCCCTGAGCATACTATATAATTTAGATTTCCCTGTATTTTTTTTGCCACAGACCCCTCTTTGTTTCCTTCCTAGCACTTCCTAAAATATGTTTCCCCTCTAGAACATAAAATTCTATGAGGATAGAGGCATAGTGGGCACTCAAATATTTGATTGATGAATGATTGAATAAATGAATGAATTTTTTTAAAAAGAAATCAGTTCCAAGGTCCTGACGCCTTCCTGGAGAAGGGCATTTGAGCTGAGTTTTAAAGGTGGCTACTTGAAAAAGTCAGTAGGAGGTAAGAAAATGAGAGAGTGTTCTAGAAGAAAGAGACTTGTGTAAAGGCAGTATTATAAAATAATAAGGTTTGGAATGAAATAGGACATGTACATGACTGTATTGGGGTGGAAGGGGATAGGGGTAAATAAAGAATAGGCTTTGTGGAGGGACATGATTACAATGGCAACAGTGTGGCATGTGGAGGATGGTTAGGAGGGTGTTCAGTAATTGCTAAGGAGTAAAAATTTCCATACTATTACTTCCTGTCTTTATGATGTTGTGTGTGTGTGTGACTAAGCTCATTAGTGCCTCAGGGTAAAAACATAATATAATAAAAAATTGAATTGCCTGGGTAGCCTTTACATCATTCCTGCATTCAGCTAATATTTACTGATACCTACTCTGTGTTGGGCATTGTACCTGGGCAGTCCTCGAGTACAATGGGCTGTGTAAATGAGCATTTGTGATGTTAGTTTTACATGCCTAAAATGAGACACAGCTTTCGAATTTAGCTATTGACAATTGAGCCAGTGAAGACAAAGCTGCAAATACCTCCCTAATTAGGAAGAAGATGTTCTTTATCTTGAAAATGCCAATTTATTTATCACCATGCACAGTAATAAACCATGCACATGTTTAGCTATCTATGAACAACCACAGATAAAAAATACAAGTATTGAAGCCTGTGCTTCTTTGAAGAAACTTCAAAAGTTGCCTGGAGGCATACATTGTTTTTTCACTGTCAGTTTTGTTTTTAATATGTAATTTGCTCTCTGAAGACCCATTTTTCTTGGTCCACCTGGACCTACACGAATAACTCATTCATGGTGTAACATCCTTAGATCATTCACGTCACTGTTTACTTTGTTTTGAAATTGTAGTAAAATGTCACATTTCACTATTTATGTATTACAAAGCTGAATTCTAGTGAAATAATTCAGTCAGCAAAGTTATTGTTTGTTCTGCACAAAAAGCAGTGTATTTCAGTCTTAAAACGAGGTCATATTGTTATCGCCACAGAGAAGGAAACTTTTTTCCCAGAATATTAATGTTCAGAGCTGTTGCCTATGGATAGGGGAAGGGTTGCCATAGTGATCTAACAGCCTCTGGTGGAATGCTGTCATAGTCTTAAGCATCCGGTTTGGAGAGCCCTTCTGAAAGGAATTTCCTTAAAAGGGAATTATTTGAGTAACTCAAATAAAAATTGTTATTTTTTGTAGTTCTGATTTGTCCATAGGTTTGTTTTACACACTTATCTACTACAATTAAAAGAAAAGTATTTGTAATTAATATAGTATATATGATTTTTTTTAGGAAAGTGATTAAGTATATTGCATGATAATTTTTCCATATATATGTTCTCAAATGCATAAAATAACTTTTACTCTCTTTCATGAGAGTGTAAAAACAAATTTAACGTGAAGCTGATCAAAGGTTTGTATCAATATTTAGGATTTTCAGATTTTTAATGTACAATCTTAGGTGGAGGAAACTCTCATGACATATAGAAATCTGCTTAAGCCATACTGGGAGATGCAAAGACCTATATATAAAACTCCTATAACAGTAAACATAAACCTGCAGGCGGTAGTTCTGAATCTGCAGTTTCTCACAGCACAGATTGATGTGTGAACACTGTATTCATAAGAGCAAGACTACACATTTGCTCTGCAGCTGTGTTTAATGGTTATCAGTTTGGCAAGCAGCATGATTGTTTTGGAGGAAGAATAGACACTTTAGATCCCTTTTGGCAGGTCTGAAGTAACTGAAGTACCTATTGCTGAAATGAGTCATATGGACTTAACTAGATTTGCTACATAATTAGCATTGGAAGAAACCTAAGGAAAATCCTTGTGGGTTGGTGATTTGTTAATGGGAAATGTAAGCTTGCTCATTTGGGGGACTAGGAAGTGAAAAAAATGACAAAATATTAGTGTATTGTAAACTTAGATGTGTTATATATGTGTATGATTTTTAATCAAGCTTTTAAGAATTGTACTTGCATAGAGATGACTGAAATGCTTGTTCCAGACAACTGAGACCTGTCTGCTTCCATGCATAGGGAAGGGTTCATTTGCACCCAGCAAAGTCCACTTGATAGCAACTTACTTTATGCCTATAATGACAGGCTATAGTTCTTTAACATTCCAGTGCCAGCTGTGGGGACTATGCCAGTAACCACTAATTGAAATCTGAAGTATAGTCCCCATACTGCACTTGTATTTACATTTTCATTTAAAATTAATTTAATTGCAGTGACTTAACTCTGTTGTCTGTTGCTTTAACTGCAAAAAGTAATTATATTCTCAAAAAACATTTCTTTAAATACTCCAGATATTTTGTTCTATAGTAGTAGAGTTCTAAAAAGTGAGTGAAGTGTGGAGAATAACTATAAAATATTTACTAGGAGGAGAGGATTAAATTTCATATTCCAGTTTGAGTTAAGGCTAGTATAAAATTTGTAACCTATGTTTATTTAAAATATTTTTCTAATCTATCCAAAAGTTATTGCATTCCGATTGAATTAGTTATTTTAGTTATTAAGTCAATCTAGATTCTATCATAGATATAGAAATAAATGAAAGGAAGCAAATTTAATTTCCTGATGAAATGCTTCAATGATTGTTTTTACTCTTACAGTAGAGAAAACTTTAAATTTACAGACAACCATACATTGAATATCCAATTTTTCCTAAAAATTCAAAATCAGCCTCAGAACCCAAGTGGCAGCTAATGTCTTACACTATAGTAAGCTGTCCTTAATTAGCTGGAAGGAAATTCTGCTCACTTTACCATCTGCCCTTTCCTTTATTTGCATATCTTCTTCCCAGCCAGTATCTAAAGAAACAAAACATTTAAATCCAAGTTTAGCCTTCTATAACTTTAATTCGAGACAATTATTCCATCGATAAAGACCAAAAGAAAAGAAGAGACAAAAGCACTGAACTGCCAAAGGTTTTTCTAAAAAAAAAAGAGCTGTTGGAAAGGATTAAATGAAACTATTAATAATTATATTTATTATTATTAAATAAGAACACTTTACCAAGTGAATGCCTAGGTATTTTGTTCTCTCTACACATGTACATATTCCTTTTGGGGGGAAGACATATATATATTGACAAATTGATTTTTTTCTTATTTTTTGGACCTCCATACTGTTTCTCTGGACGTTCGCTAGCATGTGTGGATTATGTGTGCGTGTGCATGTGTGTTTATGTGTATCATCTGTGGCATATGACAAATATGTAAACTCCCATAATCTCTATGGGGAAAATCAGTACAATATATTTCAGCTTCTGATTTTTAATTGAGGAAAATGATAGAATTTATTTAATTCAACTTTAATAAGTAGATGAATATTAATTAAATGTTCCTGGTCCATTTAAATAAAATATGAAAATATTACCCTTTTATCTGAATATGTTTTTATGAACTAAATTTCATGAAATTTTATGAAATTTAGTTCATAAAAACATATTAATAAACAGTTCCTCTGGGCATTTCTAATTTTATATTATATTTTTACCATTAATATAAAAGTATCCAAAACCAAATCCCACTCACTAACTACCCTTTCACTAGTATATTTATTTATGGTTTTACCATGCTTACTAGAAATGTGTCCTCATTGAGCATGCAATATGAACTTTGTCAGAATACGTGCTGAATAGAGCATATCTTATCAGCATGCAATTTACTAATTATGGTAGTAAAAAACAGAGACATGTATTTTCTGTCTAATTCTGAAGTATGTCCTGATTCTTGAAATTCTAACATGAAAATGTGTGTATGCAAACGCATAGGCATTCAGCCTGAAAAGCTTTGAAAGAAGTATTAACCAAATTTAAATGTAGAAACACAGATAGGTAAATCCAGCAAAGAGGAAAAATGCTTTGTTTTCGGTAATTTATTTTATCTGTATACTGACAATAATTACAATTGGTAGATTTGTGTTAGTAGGTTAAACTCATCAAGTTAGCAAAAGGCATCCGAGGATATTTACACCATTTCTTCAGGTATTCCTGCCAGAAACTTGTTTGTTTTCTTAATTTGTTCAATTATTAAACTTTGAGAGTACGAATAATTTGCTACTGGAGTCCAATCAACGATTCTTTTTACTTCATCTCCCTAATTGTTGATAGCCTTAAACATTTATTTCTGCTGCACTTTGTAATAAAATTGCAGTGATCTAGTAAACAGAATTAAATTGCTGAAAAATAACTTGGTCTGATTTATTCATTCAGCAAATCAAGCCTCAAAGGCTGTGTTACCATGGCACCCAAGATTAATTTATATATATATATATATTTATTTATTTATATAAATATATAATTAATAATATGATAATTAATATATGTTTATTTCAGTGAAAACATTGATACATCTCTTTTGGCATTATATAAATAAAATAATCATTCCCCCCTTTTTTTTTTTTTACGTTTAGCAAGTTGTTTTAGCATTCTTTTAAACATAAACTAAAAGGTAGAAATTAAATATATTTAAGCAGAAGGAGAAAGCAGTTTGAGTTTTAGAAAAAAACTTCTATTGTAGCAAGAGTATAGTTTGTAAAATAGCAAATATTTAACCATCATTTTTCCCCCCAGCTTCTCGGACTTGTTAGAAAGTTGTTTGCCAGGGAGAGGAAAATCAGTCTATTCTAGTATTTTCAGGTTGTAATTAGTGTTGAAACTTAAGACACCTTGTACAAAAGTGGGGCAGCCACAGATCCTCGTTGTTTTATAGTGCTGTTTCAATACCCTCCGTTCTAAAATAATATGTTCTTCAGGTCATGAGAGAAAGGAATAATAGGTTGCTTTAGCCAGGATCCATTTCTGCCTTCTGAGCACCATTTGGTGATGATAGACTGCTTTACGAAGAATTTTGTGGGGGGTGGAAAAAAAACAAGCAGGAGAATTGAATGCGCTGTAGGATCATCAAAGTCCCTTTAAAGAAATATTTTAAATTTACTGTTGCCGAGCAAATCAGAAATCCTACCTTGCAGAGCGCGATTTGTTCATGAGATGACCCAGTGCTGCAAGACTTCTACGTTTATCATTATGTATCCCCATCCTAGGGAAACTCCACTTTGAAACTTTGCTGCTGCTTTCTTCTATAGGGAAGAATTTAGAGCTATAAAATTTGAGATGCTTCAGCGTCTGTGGAAATTTGAGAGCACTGCTGTTTTCTCCCCTTCATTGAATATACAATGTTTTCAGAAAAGCATTGTAGCCACAAGTACATTTTAAATATCAAAATATACACATAATATATGTCAGAAGAATTTAAATTTTAGACTTTGAACTTTTAAAGCTTCTAACTTTCTGGAGGCTGATTGTAGTAAATAAACAGAATGTGTTGCCGAAACCCTTAATGAAGAAATTTTTTAGTCAGGGTTTCTCACAGTGCTCTTCAGATGAAAATGGTGAGGTGGCTTCTAGTCATAGCCCCAGCTTCTGAACTATAACTGCGAAAAAATTTGAAAGCAAAACCAAAGTTTTATAGGTTTTATCTGTAAAACCAAGGTGGTTTGGATGGGATGCTAGTTTATACCTTTTAAATTGCTAATTTAGTTTTTATGAAGATTGAAATGAGTTAATATTTATGAGACATGTAGTGTAGTTCCTGATCCATAATAGATCAGTATATATTTTTTTAAAGTCAGTTTAGATAAGATTATAAATTATAAAAATGAGTTTTTCACTTGCTTGCTCCCATTCCGGTCTAAAATAGCAAACTTTTAAAAACTAGATTAAAGGAAAATCTGCATTACATAAATGCTCTAATAATCTCAAAATTAATACAGAAAATATTGATTTTAATTTAAAATTTGCTCTACTGTTTCTACCCATCAAATGTATTGATTTATATGAAAATTTTAACATATTTTTATTTCTGACCCAGCTATTGAATTTGTACCATGTATCAATTCTATGCATATTTTAATAGCATTCACCAATTTTGCTTTAGGTAGCTAGACTGTATCTAGAGAAACCCATTCAGATCAGAATTAACATTTCTTTTTAACTTCAGAAAATAAACTACCATTTAAAAAATTTTAATTTAGGATTCAGTTCCTTTCTTTAAGTAGCTGAAGCAAATCTTAGAAAACAAAAAGTTATACCAAATTGCCAGTAATTTGCATTAAAGAGGAAGAAATGGAATTTTTTTTTTAAGTCAGCAGACCTTGAACAAGTCCCAGTGAAGTTAATAGCGATCTCAGATTTTAATTTATTCAATATTATGATTTTATATGGAAGTTTTGCTGAAATAGTTGGGCTTGACTATATTGTTTTAGGTGTTCTACAAAGCCAGATAAAACCATATTATCTAAATGCTATTTTATTTAGTTATATTGGTTCAATTGTATATTGAAAGTGAGAGACCATATATCAGCAAATGTTGAGTGCATCTCATATGCATGATATTAGAAAATTAAGATTAACATAGCTCTAACATTTAGGGGAGCTCCTGATAGTTTGGAAGCAGGTTAGGGACTTGCTTTCTGAAGAATTGTTCAGATCCAGGTTACATACGCAACATACATATGTTCTGTTTTAAAAATATAATGTTTAAAGCATTAGCATAAATGCAAATTAACATTTTATTTTACATTAGTAAAATTGTATTTCTTTAATTTAGTAATGAAGTTAATTTGGAGTTGTTGGCATAGTGCCTTCACAGGTAGGCTCCTTTAGCTGAGAAAGTGTGATTTAAAACACCAGAATAATTTTTTCTCATCTGCTAAAATTTATGCTTTGGCTGTAGGAAGGTTTTCATGACAAATTTAAAACAAATATTCTATGATAATGTTTTGAAAGTATAGCCCACTGCTGGGTGATGTCTAACCTTATATAATCGGGACTAATATCAGTCTCAAAGTGTGTAAAATTTAGAGCTATCAAATATACATCATTTTTGGTATATTAGTTTAGTTTTTCTTATATTACATTTTAAAAGGTAACTCTTTAAAAAAAAAAAAAGGTAACTCTTACACTACCAGTTATGACTTCTGGACAACTAATTGCATTTGGAAGCAAAATATCTGTTGTTTGGAGTTAATTCAATAATTAATAGAGACTAAATGATATTGGGATTAGTTTAAAACTAAATGCTTTCAGTTTTTTTGTTTGTTTGTTTTTTATTTTTTTTTACTTTAAGCTATTTCTTAATGTTTTTTTCCTAAAGAAAAGCTTAATGTCCCATATGTCTTGTTTGGTGCTCATTACATTTATAATTTGGAAACAAAATTATAAATTTTGGAAACAAAATATATTCTTATAGTTTAAATGTATAGTGGTGCTATAATAATGATTATGTGATATAACCTATACCTTTTTGTTTGCAAAGTAATTTAAAAATCAATTTTCTGAGTTATTACTTTGAAATTAAGTGGTGGAGTGAATATTCCTCAGAGTTCCAAGGAGGTATGTAAATTCCTGATAATCAGATGGTTCTATAAGCAATCTGTGCTCATTTCAACTTAGGATGTGTTTCTCGTTGCAGTGTTATTCTTTTCTGATTATCAGTGAAATATTCAGAAACGTTAGTTGAGTAGTTATTCAGGAAAATGAAGGTAAATATTAACTACAAGAAAAAGGAACACATATAAAAGACCTACAATTTTATCTCATTTAAAATTATTTTAAGAAAAAATTTTTTTAAAAAAGAAACACATATAAAAGAAAAAGGAACACATATAAAAGACGTACAATTTTATCTCACTTAAAATTTTTCTTCACAGCTTTCAACTCAGGATGGTGTATCCAACTTTCTGTCATTAGAAGAACAGAGTAAAAGTTATTCTAAAATTATTTTTAGAAAGAAAGCTGAGCCTAGAATGGCCTTGAGTTAAAAAAAAAATACAAAATTAAGCAAATTGTTTCCTCTAAATATATATCAAATGATATTTTATGACCTTTGTTCTTGATTCTGTCTTTTGAAATGTATGTGTCTTGATTGCATTCAGCTATATTTTGAGTTCTTTTGCTCATAGACCTTCTTGAAGCTGACTGGCAGACCACATAGAGAGGTAGCACTGCTTGGAAAATGTGTTATTTTGTTTGGGGGTTTCTTTTTTTATAACCCATTTCTCAAGCTTTTGACTTCCCTGTGGAGCAGCACTCAATCTGTAACTCTAGCCCCAGGTATTTGCCATTAGCATCCAGACTTTCTGCTTCCCGCCAGGGGGCAGCACTGGACTCTGCTTTTCCTTAAGGCCTAAGCAAAGCCTGGCTGCCTCATCACATGCAGTGGTCTCTTTGCTCTCCTTCCTCATACAGCACTTAAAATAATTTTTGGTATTGCCTTACATTTTGTAAGGATGAAAGTGTTCAACAAGTAGTAGCTTTTAAGGCACCATGCTAGGAGGGGTGGTACTTCTTAAGTTTGTTCCACATATCAAAATCTTGTCTTCTCTGATGTTTTGGTCTATCATTTCAAATGCCTCACCTTTATTATAAGGGGTTTCCCTGACCTGGAAAATCATGAAAGGAAAAAAGTCAAGCGACTATTGATCATTACCACATATGAAATCTAATGCTTTTCATCTGCGATCTCACAATCTAGCACTACTAAACAATAGAATAATACAATGAAAAAGCTTTTTTAATACGTCTCTTTTAAGGCAGTTAAGTTAACAGAGTCTCGGAGAGGTTAAATCATGGTAGAACAAAAACTCCCTTCAAATAAAATTCCAGATTCCATGTTGTATCAATTATATTATGCTGCCTTGCCATAAAAACAACAAAAAGATTTATTGAGGGTGACTGAAGCCACAGTGTGGAATGACTGAGACAGTGATTTCAGTGATATAACTTCTGTGACACCATGACAGAAAAATTTATGGCTGATGTGCTTAAAACTTTAGAGGGAAATGGGGTTAAGTACTGAAAGATCTTGAGTGATCTCGTGAAAGCCCTAATATATGTTTATATATATATATATATATATATATGTTTATATATGTGTGTATGCAGACATATACACATAAAATATAATATATATTACATTCATCAATGCATAGCAGTAAATACAGTACACTTAATTAAAAAAACTATAATATTTTGTATCTATTACAATAATAATGGATCCTATTCTATTTTCACTCACCTTCGCTTACATGTTAGAAAATTTACTGGATCTCTGTCCTTCCCAATTTCAGCACAATACTTAAAACTTTGTTTTATTTTCTTATAGAAAATAGGAAAATAAAGATAATTTATTTTACCAGTATCTACTTACGATTTTTCTGATTTGAAATTATTTAATATTGTCTGCTTCCTTCTCTGGTTATAAGATGCCTAACAACCCAGATGGCTAATATATAAACAATTTGAATTATGTTTATTTAAATCATTTAGGATAGCTAAGCAGGTTCCTAATACCCAGAACCATCTGTTCATTGCTCTGTATATTACCTCCCTGCATAAGTGTGTCTTTAACTTTTTCACATGTCTTAGCCTCCACCTTCTTAATATATGTGTCAAAAAATTTTAAGACCAGACTTAACCCATTATGCTTCTCAGAGGCTCTGTTATAAAACCTTAATCCCAGTCTGCCTTCCATTTTATTATTCTATTTTATTCCCATTTCTGTTTTTTGTTATTGTTATCCTAAATAGTAGTCCCTCAAAATTTTTAGAAGAATGACTGTAAAAGCCTTGGCTTTGAATTCAGCTTTGAAACTTTTACCTGACTGTATATGTCATTATTTGACAAGATATTTCATCTTGGTTTCTTCATCTGTGAAATGGGTTATGATAGCTATCTCCTACATTTTTAAAAATAAGATAAAATGTAACTCATTTTGCACCACTTCTGACACATTATACTACTCTTATTATTAATGTATTTTAGAAGCAAAATTCTAATAGTTGTCAAAAGGCATATTTAGAAATGAATACAAATACCACATACAGGAATTTCACACAAGGGTCCTTTGAAAGGATTATATATTTTTCTTTAACCATCTGATTATTTATGTGAATGTCTGTACTACAACAAATTAAATTCAGGTTTGCTTTGCTACATGATTGTTTTGGACTTAACTTTTAGTCCATCTCACTGCATCCTGGGTGAAGCTTTGGGTCATGAATAGCTGGAGAAAAAACTCTCTTGGCATCTGTCTGGGTTCTCTTCTGTTTCCCCTGGTTACATGTTACACTCTGATATGCTTTGGAACCTCACAGTTATAACTGTCATTGTTCCATGCGGAGTGGGCCAATTCACGTACACAGCTCTCTAGAAAAGTTCAGAAACAGACACTTCGCACCTCTAGCCCATGTACTATACAATAAATATAATCTTCACAATAACCTTGTGATTTAGATAATTATTTAATTCCTAATTTTATGTGGATTACTATTTCTGAGAAAAAATATCAAACATTGTTTAAAGTGAGTGTATTTACGTGGACAATAAAACAGATCGTAATCTGGATTGTCTTGAAAATTCAGGGCACATGGTTACTACAGTTTATGGCATCATGATGTGGTTTCTTATAAAGAAAGACACTTCGTGGAAGATTACTCTGATAAATTCCTTTTTCTAAATGTCTGGGTGTACACAGTTTCTATATGAAAAAAAACAAAAACAAAAACAACACTGAAGCTGAACAAGGAGGCCCTGATTTATGCTCACGTGTAATTCGTTTGTTTGTGGACCAGTTCAGCTTCTTCACCCAAACAACTTATTTCCAACTGCTTTAAAGAAGTTTAACATAAGTTCTTGGAAGAAATAACTTAAGCCTTTTTGATACACTTTAGTTAACAAACCATTAGAATTTCAAACTGTTGTAGTTGATTGGGATATGTTCTTGTAAAATTGAATACCTCACTCATAGCCTTCTGTTATGCATTCTTGAATTATTTTCCATAAATTTTATAATATATTTTATATACTTATACTCAACACCACATAATTTATGGTAAATTGTTCCCAAATTAAGAAAACTGTACATGTAAAACCACAAATCAATGTTGCATAAAGTAGGAACTTTATTAAAACAAGAAAATAATTCTTGATTCTTTTCATTAATTTTATTGTCATTTAATTATAAATGTAATACTGTCTCATAGGAAACAGTACATATAAAGTACGAAATACAGTCTTCTCTCACCTCCTTGCTATTCCCATCCTCAAAGGGTAGCCACTGTTTACAGTTCCAATTGTGACTTCCTGGACCTTTTTTCTATGCCCAGGAAAATATCAATGAATTCCTAGAAAGAATGATTCTCACATTCTGTAGGAATTAGGAACATTGTTATTTGAAAAAAAAATTTTTAATTTGATGATGTTAGCCATTATGCTAAAAGAAGTGATTTTAAAAAAACACTGACAGAACATTTTGTGGTAGATCACGTTCCAGGTTACTAGTTCAGAATGATATTTGATAACAGGTGTAAAATCAAAGGGATGTCGTAAAATATTCTGCCCTTGATTTTCTAAATTTTGTGGTGTCCATGGCTAGTTTGTTTATAAAAAGTGCAGTAGTCAGGGAAGATGGAATACAGCCTGTGTCAACTAAAGTAATAAAACTGAGTTAGTCTCAAATTGACAGTTTAAAGCCTTTTAAAATTACTTCTTGCAATCAAGAAACAATCCACCCAGTTTGTCATCTCTTTCAAGCTTAGTAGTGGAATCTCTTAGGTGACTTTGTAAACAGTATATATTAAAGGTTCTAAAGTTAATGAGGATTTCCTGTTGCTAGGATAAACTGATACTTATTTGGTGTTTGATACTGCAAGTCACAGAGGACATGGTGGGGCAGGGAATGTCTGTAAACGTTCAGTTGGTTCTCTTTGGAGCTAATTTTTTTTTCTTCCTGTGCGTTTCTCTCCTCCAATATACTTGTCACTGCACAGAAGATACACATTTATATTTATAGTACAGCAAAGGGTGGAGATTGAATATGAATTCACAGAATTCCTTCATGTAAAAATTTCTTCTTAAATGAAAATTTATAAATACAGTTAGTAATAAAATACATAAGAAAATTTGGGCCTCCTCAAATTCTCAAAGCAAAATACAAATTATGAATAAAAAAGCAAAGATTTTATTTCAGTTAATACATGTGAATGATAAGATTAATATTATTTTCCTTGTTTTGTTTTTTAGAATTTTTTAATCTTTCTACAAATTTTATTTTCAAATTTGAATTTGTCACTTGAAAGGCATTTTTTCTAAAGATAATGTCCTTTATCTTTCCAGATTCTGCAGGGGTTGGGATTTTACATTTTTGAGCAAGGTCTAGCCTCAAGGAGTCACCATTTCTCTAGAAAGATAATTGAGTAACTACAGTGAATTGTGATAGGTTCAGAGTGCAAGGGAGCTCAGGGCAGATTCACTCCTCTCAGCTCTGGTGTGGGGTTGGGGAAGTGTTCACAAGTAAGGAGAGGTGACTCCTAAGGTGATACATGAGAGAAGAGTATACATTAGTCAGGCAAAGAGAAGTGTATTTGGGATGGAATTGGCAGGGAACCAATAGCATCTCCAAAAGCCTGGCTGAGAGAGACCAGCACACAGACAAATAAGATAGAAGTTCAGTCTGGCTAGAGCATAATTACAATTATTTGTTATGAAAATAATACCTATTTATTGTATAAAATTTGTAGAATGCAAGAATATATAAATTTTCTCAAATTTCAAGTCTGTAAACATTTTATTGTGATTTTATTACATTGTATACTTAAATATATAGAACAGCTTGTTTGTATAATCCCTATTTGGCTTACAACAGCAGATTTGTATGTAGCAATAACATGCATATGCATTTATAAAAACATTTTAAGTAAAGTTGGGATCATGCCCAAAGTGTTATTTGTTACCTGCTTTTTTTCATTTTCCAATATATTTAATATTTTTAATGTCCTTGAACATGGTTGTGTTTTGAGTGAGTTATTTTAAGTAGAAATGTTTCATTTCTCTGAAAATTCTTGAAGTTAACCATCTGTATTATTCTTTGCAGGAAGAATGTTTCTTGAACCTAGAGGCTCCTATATCAAGAGTATGTGGGTATGATACCCCATTTCCTCATATTTTTGAGCCATTCTATATTCCAGACAAATGGAAGTGCTATGATGCCCTTCGAAAAATGATCAATTATTGACTACATAGGTAGGTGTGCCCTGCCTTTAGAGAAAGCTATCATGTGTTACGCCAGTGTTCCAGTTTTTACCCTTGTTTCTGCATATTTTTGTCAGCTGTTTAAACAGTTTATAAATAGGAAAATATTCTGTTATTCAAAAATGGCCCGTCAAGCACTGTTAATTTGGACTCCAGTGATTTAGTGTATATGATGAGTCATAGCTTTCTGAAATTTGCCTTAATATTATCTGAAAAAAATAGTTTTGCTGAGCAGAAATCTGTTGATTATGTATAAGGGAGATTTTTTGCTTAAAAATCTTAAACAAAATTCAACACCATTTCCAGAATCTTTTTTGGCAAGTGAATGTTTTTAAAATAGTGAATAAAAAATGGTATTTTATTCATTACATATCTAAGTCATCCTCATCTGTCCCTTCAGCTTTGTTGTTCTAGCAAAGATAAATACCATTAAAATTATGTTAGTTTTTCAGATTTAATATAGAAGTTACTATCACTGACACTGACTTATTTTGTTGTTGGCATTTTTGAAATGGTTCAAAATGCATAGATAGGATTTACATTTTAATATCTAGGTTGTCCAAAAAATTATCATAATACGTTTTGAAAAAACCATGATCTTGCAAGGAAAATGGAGAATAGACTCTTTATGATAACACAGCCTATACTTTTTAAGAGAAATACTATAATCCTTGTACTCTGTGTATGTATGGTTAAGTTATATTACATAAAACCAGAGAGTTATGCCTATAAAATAATGCAATGGAGAAAAAAATGCCCTCCATCTACTACTATGTTACGTAAATCCCACATTTTTGGTAGTTCTATCATGGGAATATTGTTACAGATGTAAGTTAGGGTCATTAGACTACATATCCTTGGGATTCTCTCAGAACATAGTTATAAATGCTCTATTTCTGAGGTTCACTTAATGTCTGTGAAAATAACTTGCTTCCACAGTAAATCACACTTAGGAGTGGTTAGAGGAGTTCCTCACTGGTGTAGTACATGCTGTTCTCTCCATTCCACGGACCGTCCATAATGCAAAGTCAAGATAGTGATGGTGGCTACATACCTCGCTACTTTTTAATACTTTTTGAATTATATTTAAGTGCTGCTTCTAAATTTGAATTATGTATTTCTTCTTAAACATAAGAGAAATATTTAAATATAATGAAAAGATGATGAGAATGCCTACAATTGAGAAGTCTCTACTTAATTTATGGCGGTCAGAATGTCTATAATTGTTATTGATTTCTGTTACAGAAAAATTGGAAGATTATGACTAGATATGGAAATTTTTTTCTGAATTTTTTATATTTCCTGAGATTTATCTCTCCTAGAAAATAGAGTTTTTATGAAATGAACCATCTTGGATATTGACTGAGAAGTTATAGAGTTATTGTATTAACACATGAATTGTTGTTTTCATTGAAATTGATTAACTTTTAAAAATGTTTCACATGCTGGTCCTATAAATTCTGTTTAATTACATATGTAAATACTGAGTGTGGGTTAGTATTCAATAAAGGAAAGTGAGATTGTGTTCAGTTATGTGCATTTTCTTTTCCATTAGTAAAAATAATTTTGTTGCAGAATATTAAATTATTAGCTTATTAATTGTCTGAATTAAAGTGAAGTATTTACTCTAGAAATGCTGATTGTAAAACTTTTTTGTATTTGGTTTAGTTCTTTATGAATAAGATAGTTTTCTCTTGCTAAAATTTCTTGCATGTTTTTCTTGTTCTTCCCTCTGCCTAACAAAGGTGTACTGATGGACATAGTCACTTCTCCAAAGTATGGTGGGGCAGGATGATTCTTGCCACCTCACCTCATAATTTGGGAATGGATAGCAGAAGCTTGTCTGTTGTTATAAAGTTCTCAAGTTTTTGTTGTAGTTGTATTTTTTTGCCATCATATTGCAAAGTGAATCTTTATCTGATGTTCTTTATATTATTTTTCAGTTAAAAGAGGAATGACATTATCAACAACAAAATAGCCCTGTCAGGACTAAGCCACCTTACTGTCAACATTGCCAGGGTCCTTTATTCCTTACTTCACCTCTTCTGCCCCTCACCCTGTATTTAGATACATTTGAATAGCCTAACAAACCCTGAAGAAGCCGCTACTACAATCCTGCCCTCAGGGATGGTGCTGGTAGATCCAAACCACCTCCAGTGATCTCAAGAGAGTTCTTCTCAGGGGTCCTGGCAAAAATGTCTTCACCAACACCACCCTCGTCCCCTCCCCAAAAACAGAGAAACAAAGTCATTGTGTCTTCCTTTCTCTAGAAACATTGAAAATGGTCATTTTCTTGTCATTTTCAAAGTTGTGTCCTGTTTCTCTTTTATCAGCAATTTGGAGGAGGTTATAGAAGGTAACATTTGTAGATTGTTGAGAACTTGGAAGCAAAGTAAATACACTTTGTTGCAGAATGGATAGCAATAGGCTAAAATGATCCAAATAATTTGTTAGGGGTAAAAATAAGGCCCTGCCCTTGGAGTAATAATAGAAAACCCTGCACAATATTGGATGGGAAAAGATGAAGTTTGTCAGCAACAAGTTTAGAAAAGATTTAGGGAATTCAGTTGGCTTAGAGTACAGAACATTTTGTGTTTAAGATGCCAAAACTCAGTATAGGCCTTGGCTTTGGCCTTTGCTCTCCACTGAAGATGTTTGCAGAGACCTCTGTGCCCATGTGGTCAATCAGCAGGAATATATGATTGTCAACCACATGTTGGCCTATAATGAATTCTGAACATACTGGTTTTAGTTGAAATTATTTTTTTTAGTTTCATCTTATTTATGATTTTAGTTGAACTTGTTTAACAGTTGTATTGCAATTGTATCTTTGTAGCTCTGTTTCATCTATTCATTTGCTACTTAAAAATTTTTCCCTTAGCTGTTTTAATTTTACTTTCTTTAACTCTGGTTTTTATGAATAGCAAGCATAAGAATAACTTATAAACTAAGTGCCTGAGTTTGGAAGCATTTTTCCCTTCCAGTTAGCCCTGCAGGAACCTTCCAGTCTATTCCTACCATTCTCTTCCAAAAGAAACAATTTATAGTTAATAATAGACCCAATCTATGGCACATAATAGGCACTCAAGAGATGTTAAATAAATGCCACAGTACCACCACTCTCAGCATAACTGTAAGTCTGCTTTCTTTGACAACATAGCTTTATAAGTTTGCTTAATTTTCTGTGTTTCAGATTATCTAATGCCTTTAGGAAAAAAAATACATGATATAACATCCATGTTCTATACAACTGATAGACATTATCCAAGCTAAGTAAATAGATTTGTGTACGTTAGAAAAAGAAGAGGCACAAGATCCAGAAAATCACTTCAATTCAATCCCTTCTGCTTAAATCACATAAATTAGAAATTTACCCAGAATCTTTAAAAGAACTACATTTGGTGTAATGAGATCCCTTTCACACTAGTCTGCCTGTAGTGGACACTGGATTTTGGCTGCCGGACACCCCTGCCCCCATCTAGTAACTGCCTTGCCATTTATTTAGAGAACTCTCTCTCCCCATCACTTGTGGTTCTGGATGGACTGACAATCGCAGTACTGTCCAGCTCTAGCCACAGAGATGGCCCTGACCCAGGCCTGGTCAAGTACCTCAGAACAGAAAGTCAGATTACCCATGCTGAAACAGATGTTAGTCTCAGACATGTCAACGACACTAAATTCTGAAAGAGTGATTCCCAAACTTTGTCCTGCTCCAGCACACCAGAGGCTATAACTGATCTATGGTAAACAGGTACCTTTAGCAGAAATCCTTGACTGAGGGGTAAGGAGCATGACCCCAAAGGCAACATTTCAAACTTTCTAGGGAGAAATGAAGCTCCCTTAGGGCCATCTATGTAGGAAAGCAAGAGAGAAAACATTCATATATGAACAAGGATTTAGAAACCCTGGTACTTCAATACCTACCTGAATATGCTAATCGCAGATATTTGCCAGAGCAATGAGAAATAAAACAAGGACAAGAATGGGGAAATCATAACTGGAAAGGACTGGCAGTGAACATGGAAAAAGTTCAAAAAAAGATATACATTTAAATAATTGGTTTTAATATATTTTTTACATGAAACGTTGTTCCATACATATTGAAAAAAGATTTTAAAAGATGGTGATAAGCATGAATTAAATTGATAGAGACTGTTGTAATAGAGTGGCTAAGGGAAGTTTAAAACTGCTAAGTTCTATCTCCAATAAAGGGGTATAAAGGGGAATATATATATAGATAATTTTATTATTTTGCTGTTAACCTCAAAAGTTTAATTTTGGTTTTACAATGCTTTGAAAAATTAAGTTAACCACTAATAGAATTAAAAAATAGCATGTGTATCTTCTAAATCATTCCTCAAAATAGTGTATACTATACTCAATATATTAATTCATTCCACACTTTTATTCAGTGAGTGCTTGTTATGGGTCAGGCTAGACTAGGTCCTTGGAAGCAATGTTAACTAAGAAGCACTCCCTGCAAATAAAATGGGGGTGCAGGGGACAGCCATGGAAGAAAAAAAAAGATAAAACAAGGCCAAACATAACAAGTATGATAATAAATATTATTGGTTAAATCCTCCAGTTTAAAAAAGAAAAAACTAAAATTGTGTTAAGAAACTAACCCAATTAAAAGCTGTTTACCACAAGGAATCCTGAAAGAAGTTGACTTAGAAAGGTTAAAATTTGAAGATGGACAAAAATAAGTTAGGTGAAAGTGAATATAAAAGAAATAAATGTGGCAAAGTTCTTACCAGACAAAATTGAAGACAAAGGAAAAGTGTTACTAGATAATTGACAAAAGGAATATTGCAGTGAAGGTATGACAGTTAAATCCTTTATGTTCCAAATGCCTATTATTTTATAAGTAAAAACTTACCAATACAGATGTTATGGACAGAAATAGTTGTAGAAGACAACTTTATTACCCCACTTTCAATTTGTTAGATAAAATAGACCAGAAAAAAAGGCTATGGGATATTTTTATTAAATAAGAAATAGATTTGAGTCAATAGAAATATATTTTTAATTTGTTTCCCCGCAAACAGAATATATTGATTTTGCAAGTCTACTCAAGCAGTTTAAAAAAAAAATTAATCATGTGCTAGGGCTAAAAGAAAAATATCAGTTAATTCCCCAAAGAAAAGAATGTTTAAAAGGTAACATATTTCCTGACCACATCCCAAATTAATAACAAATATTCCAACTACTTGAAAATAAAAAAGCACCTAGTTAAGTAATTGTGGCATCAAGAAAGGAAAAGTAAAAACACTTGACAAAATATTTAGAACATGAGATCACTGATGCACTTTAACTAAAATTCTACTCAGAGCTAAATACGTAGGATTAAATATTTTTATTCTGAAAATGCAAGAATGAAAGTATGCAAGAGGAAAAAACTCGAATAATGGAAACAAAGTTAAAAGCAGAAAGTTGTGCATAAGAAAAATAAAACTGCATAGTTGAAAAGATTTTTTTCATGAAAGTAAAACTTTTTCTCTCATTTTATTCCATGTTTCTGTATGTGAGGTTAGAGATACATTTTTTAATGTAATTATGATTTTTGCAAATATCATAGTCATGTAATGACTATGCCTGCATTAAGCAAATCTTTGGGGATCTTTTCTTTCTGGGAGACGAAATTACCTAGCAAAGCCTAATAATTTATCCATGGTGTTTATAAGTGAAGGTCTTTACTATTGGAACATTGTATTCTGTTATTTTAAGAAAATTGTCAGTGTTTTTACTAAAAGTCACTCAGATGCTTGTGAAGGTCTACTAGGCTATCAACATTTATTATTCTAAATTTTCATAAAATTCAGTGACTGTGAAGAATCAGAATAATTATTTCAAAAATTTTTTCTTGATCATTTTGGAACATCTGCTTACTTGCATGTTGTAATTTTTTTTTTTCCTCCATCCATAATATTTTACCGGATCCACAGGGCAGTTTCCACAGGCCCGTAATGTTTACTTCCAAATCCTCAGGGCTTAGAACAGAAAGCTTGATATAAAGAAGACGAATATGCCGCTGAATGAGTAAGTGGAAGCCCTGAGTAATACCTAGTACCTGGAAAGCATTTAGGCAAAGCCGTCTTTTGGTGCTGTGCACATTTAAAATGACATGCATTTGCATTCTATACCACGAGGCTGTATTTCATTTTTTGTGGAATTTCAGAAACAAAAGCATGTCCTTTATGCTGGATGTTGGGCTAAACTTAAGGGTCTCTAAGAAATGTGCCTTGATTCTGTATTTTTAGGCCTTTTTTTTTTAGATAGTTCAAAATGCAAATGTTTTTAAAGTAGTTCTATGACAATATTGTACATTAGAAAATATGTCCATGGACAAACTAGAATAGAATGTTCATTTAGAATGTTAATTTCAGAGTGATAAAATTGTGGGTAACTTTTCTTTATTTTCTTAATGCTTTCTGTTCTTGTAGTCACAAATGGAGTGTTTGCTGGCTCAAAATATTCCTCTGGGGTCCTATCAGTATTATCCCCCTTCTGGTTGGTAGAATCTGCAGACTTAAGTCACAGCCAATTATAGAACACACCATCTCCTTGGCCATAACGACTGGTCAAGGAATGAAAGGTGAACAAATTTGGGCCAATCACAGCCCTTCTTTGGAATTTTTGAAACTTAAATGGATCTGGATGGATTCTGGCCATCTTCCCAGCTATGTGGGGCATTACCTATTTCATCTGAAAAAACTGAAACCAGTGTACAGAGAGAAGCTGCAATCCAGGATGGAGCCACTCCTGGCCAGTTTCCAATTTCTGTAGTCAGGCACCCAAGAGACCACCTCCACTCCTCCTTGTGCAGCCTTAACAGTTCCATTCCTCCTATCATTCTGTGAGGAAATCTCCCAGGATCCTTCCAATAAAACTAAAGTATCTTTGCTTTATTTTGTTCAAGTTGAGTTTCTGTTGCTTGCGAACAAAAGCATCCTGATTCAGTCATTCTAATGCTTTGGAATAAAATCGGAGAGGAAAGTCCATGTGTTTTTAATAAAGTTTACTTGGGGAGAAACGCTTCACCTCTGAGACTAATCTATTACCCTGTGCTAGAGTTTTTCTTATCTATGACATGCAAATTAGCCGCAGATATTGC
The DNA here is from genome assembly GCF_023851605.1 of Tamandua tetradactyla. NCBI lineage: Eukaryota > Metazoa > Chordata > Mammalia > Pilosa > Myrmecophagidae > Tamandua > Tamandua tetradactyla. The sequence goes on from NC_135331.1 coordinate 137,015,981, forward strand.
TGCGTTATTACTCTCAAGTCTATAAGTCATAAAATAAGTGAATTCAGACTTTCAGCCTGGAAGTTGAATGCTGGCAACCTTCCCTAAGGCAGGAAAATGAGCAGTTCCTCGACATTGGCCTTTTAGAGACCTTACTCTTCAGAGGCTTATTCATGTGAAGTTCTTTACTGAAGTATTGGGGTCTTAGAACCATCACTAAATTTATGCATGCAGGTGAAGAACAGTCCTTGGTAGTCTGTTTTTTTTTCCAAAGAAGTTTAATATGCCTATATTCAGTTTAATAGCAAGTTTTTCTTTGAAAATACTTTGTGTAAATTCTGTTTTTTCCCTACTTCAATGGAAACATAAGTTTATTTTCATCCTCATTTCATCTTTTATATAAAATATTCCAAAGAGTTTTAAGAAGAATATGGATGTCTGTCTCCCACCCAACAAAAGAAAAACGGGAAGTACAATTCATGGTCCCCTAGGCTATTCCTGCCAGAGGAAAAATTAAGCACCTATTAGCAGTAAGAAGTAATATTTTAAAAACTCTGTCCCAAATGGTAGGCAGCCTCCACAAGGGCTTCGTCAATGGTATTTGGGAATTGCTGGAGGGTTGCTTTTAAATGGGCATTTCAGTGAAACCATGGAATCCATAGTTTTCTCTGGTTCCAGTTTCAGCTCCTTGCAGTGATGTTCTTCTGCCGGCAGCTGTAAAAGGTATCTCATTGCCCCGAAGCTAATCTCAAAACTGCCTCACAGAGACTGGATGTGTTTACCATTGATGCTGTTCATTAAGCTCTGGGTGGTGGCATCACTCCGTTTTCTCCCTAGAACCAGGAAGACTCCCTTATCTCCCATGTAGATACATGAATCCCCAAATAGGTGTCCCTGACATCTCATGGATTTTTGTTGAAACAGGCCTTGCAGCTATTCATAGGATAAACTAAGTTTCAGACAGATTGTTGTACTTAAAACCACCCTCCTCCCTTCTGGGTCCAAGCACTGTTATTGGACCAAAAATTTAAAAAAAGTAAAATGGTACATCCTTATGATTAGATCCAATATAGAATTTGCAAGTAATGATTATGAAAATTATGTAGCAACCTGGAAACATGCTCATTATATACAATTTTTTTTTTTTTTTTTTGCATGGGCAGGCACTGGGAATCAAACCCAGGTCTCCAGCATGGCAGACGAGAATTCTGCCACTGAGCTGCCATTGCACTGCCCTCATTATATACTTTTCTTTTTGCATGGGCAGGCACTGGAAATCGAACCTGGGACTCCGACATGGCAGGCGAGAACTCTGCCTGCTGAGCCACTGTGGCCCACCCCTTTATACACTCTTAAGTGGAAATATCAGGATGTAAAATTATATGTATATTATACTTACAGCTCTTATAATTTTATTTGCAAAGGAATAGTTAGAGAATGTAACATCAGTGTTAAGGAGAGGATCATGAGTTATATGAGAAAATAGAATTTTATTTTTTAGCATGTTTATTATGCGAAGCAATAAAGAACTGAATATATTTTACTTATCTGTTATAAAGTGTTAAGCATTGCATAACCTTCTACTGTCCTTAAGAATCAGTTCTAAATCATCTTTTTCTCTGTTAAGAAAAATGTTAACTGCAAGAACCTGAATAAATAGAACTGTTTTTCTCTTTTTCTCAAATGTGTACTCTCACTCTTGTCACACACACACACACACACACACACACATACACACACCACAAATGATTTGTTAGATAAACTCAGAAAGGAATATTTTTTTAAAATTCACCTTCTATAGTACTATGCTACTGCCTATGCAAAATATTGACCCTTTATGCTGAGAATTAGAATACAATAATTTATTAGTTAGGGCCACAATACATAAAAGCTGTTGCATTCAGAGGTTTTAATTGAATAGAGTTTAATAAATGGACTGTTGATGAAGATGTGTGCAGGGTAAGGGAACTGAGAAGAAAGGGTGAGTTGCCCAGGTACTCTCAATCATGGAAAGGTCTGACTACCCCTAACCTGAGGGAGCCAAGAGAAGGAACATTCCTGCCTGGGACCTAGTCAGGGCTATTGCCATGGAAAAGGGTCTGCCTGGAAAGAAATATAGCCATAGACAAGCAGTCACTGCTGAAACAGCACCCTGGAGTGTGGAGGGATAAATATCTCGAGCTCTGTCCTACTGCCCTCTTATTGCCTGCTAGTGCTTCCTAGTGGCCAAACCACCACCAGTCAAAGACCAAGGGAGTTATTGATGCAGTGCAGAAGCCTGTTGGTGCACAGGGCAAGGCAAAGAAGAATGGAGAATGATCTGGAGGGGCAGATGGAGAATAACCTCCCAAGAAGCGCCTGGCTATTCCATATCATAGTAAACAGCTTGCTGTGTTCAATGGCAAGCTTACCATTTTTGAAGCTGCTGAAAACTAGGTCGTTTTTAGCTGTGCCACCTGGTCAGTCCTAGACTTCTGATGACTGTATGTTCTGCTGATAGAAATTTATGGCAGTATCTACAACTTGTATTTGCAGTGATGCTCCAGGAGTCCTCAGTTTTCCTGCAGTATCTGGATTGGTTATGCTCTCAGCCTGTAGAACAGCTGCCACCTTGGGGTTCTTCTTTCCTGTTTTCTAGGCTTTCTCTACTATTCTCTTGATTCGTGATTATTTTCTTTCTCCTCTTATTCTGTTGGAGCACGTCTTCCTGTAGATTCCTTATAAAGCTGTCACAGGAAATTAATTTTCAGAGACCTTTCGTATCAGACTAATAGCTTGGCTGAGTATAGAATTTTAGGTTAACACATTTTTCTCTCAGAATAGTTATGGCATTTCTTAATTTTCTTCCAGCGCTCTACTAAGTCTTTTTGTTTTGTTTTGTTTCATTTTCCTCTCAAAATTTCTGTCTCTTTATCAGACTTCTTGGTATATTTCCTTGCCCTTCTAGCCTTCTCTCTGTATATTTTTTTATTTTGGACATTTTTTTTTTTTTTACATTTACATTTCCTTGTTACTTTCTCAAGCTTTGTTTTCTTATTTCGAGGATGCCATATATATTTATATGTGTGTGTCTGTGTGTGAATTAGAGTTGTTGCTTTTTTTGTTTGTTTTACCGTGTTCTCTGAATTATATTGTTTCCTCCAGTTTCTACCTCTTTTTCCATTTTGCTGTGGCAGATTGAGTTATGTACTACAGAAGAAACATTTTTTTAATCTTAACTGACATTCCTGTGGGTATGACCCATTGTAAATAGGACCTTTTGAAGGTTTTTCGTTTTAGTTACAATATGGCCAGCTTAATCAGAATGGGTCTTGATCCTATTATTGGAGGCCTTATAAAGAGAAATCCTGAAAGAGGAAGAAGGAACTGGAAGCCAGAAGTCAACAACACCTGCAGGAGAAAGTAGGGACGTTGCCATGGTGGGAAAGCCAAGAAACTCAAGGATTGCCTGCCAGCCACAATGCAAGTGACCCTGGGAAAAAACAAGCCTTCTAGTCTCAGAAACTCGGAGCTAATAAATTTCTGCTATTTAAGCCAACCCATCGTGTGGTATTTGTCATAGCATTTGGTCTCTGTTTTGTCACATGTATGGTGATTGCTGATAGATTTTATTCAAGACCGAGGCATGTAAAGCTGATTGGGAGCTCTGTGAGTGAGTGTATCGCATGTACACAGCAAGCTTTACTTTGGATGGTTAGGCAGGGAGCCTGGCACTTTGAGAGGGCCCCAACATTGATGGTACATGGAAGGACTTTCTCCGGGACGTTTTCCTGAGAAAACTGTTCTGATCTACTGCTTAAAGATTAAAATCCCAGTTTTTAAAGTTATTCTTAGACCAGGGGTCTGTATGTAACATTAACTTTTACATTGTCAGCCCTGTGCATCATTCCATTTTTGCTCTGAAGCTGGTTTCCCTGATCCCAAAGCCTCTCCCTCTTAATTTTTCCAGAAGATAAACCTCCTGTCCCCCATGGGACAGATAAAGACCTTGTTATTCACATGGGAGTCAGAAAAGGGGATCCCCCAGTTTTCTTACCCTTGCCTTAACCTGCCATATGCCAAAACAAGAATTGTCAAGGACCTCCACAGAGGCAGACAGTCACTTCCCATTGGAACTCTCCTCTGCCTGCTAGCCCCATAGAGACTTCCTACCTTCATCAAATTCCTCTTGCTTATTCTCCTGACGATGTGTTGAAATCTATCATCTGCTGATGACCCCTCTGCTGTTATCTTTGTCACTGGATTTTTACTTTTTTTTTTTAACTCATTGTTATCATGTTAATGCAATCTCAAGAAGGAGCGAAAATAAACTTGTTGCTGAATAGGTTAGTTTAAGTAGAAACCTGTACATTTTTTTGAAAGCTTGTGGGGATAAATTTTATCTAGAGTGAAAAGAATACTGCTCAATTGTCAGTTCTAAATTAGGATGTGCTCTCAACCAAATTGGCAAGTTGCCTAATCTTTTTGGCGCCTGATTTTTAACTGTTGAATGGCAATAGGAGGTAGCAGGGGATAGCAGGACATGAGCAGACTAACATTAATTAAATGCCAATTAAGTGCAAAGAGAACAAACACTTTATATTTCCAAACTTCAAATGCAAATTACTGAAATTAGACTGTCCATCTTGTGTGATTGTTTTTGCAGAGTATCAGTTCTCATAACTGTTTTTTGAAGTAGGTGAAAATTAAACAATGTAGTGTCTCCTGAGCCCTAAAACATAAGCCTGTGCTTCTCTTTACAGGTTTCTCATGTGCCAATGTTATTATTTGTTTACAGCTTTGACTCTCTGTCCCCCCAAGCTGGAAGGAATCATATCTGGTTCATCACCTGCCACAAAGTAGCTCAATGAATGACTGTACAATACATGGACCCACTGTTATGGGAATCATAATTTAAATACAAGAAATTAAGTTGATAAATATAAAGTGATCTTAGAACTCAGTGATGGCTATCTGACTAAAACTAACAGCCTTGTTTTCAGAGATCACTACTTGGTGATCATATTTTTTGTTCTAAAAAATACATTGGTACATGTTAATTTTTTTGTGAGGATCAAAAATCTGTTCATGTTAGTTTAAGGAATCAGTTTCAGTAAGAACTCTGAGACTTGCCAGCTGAGAAATAAACTAAGCCTCAAGGTAATAAAGCATTTATTTTGGATCTTAGAGTGGCAATTTGGGGAGTACAGATTCAGGCCGCAGCGCAGATTGGGTCCCATCTTTGCATTTCCAGGCAAGGGTTTTTAAAGAAAAAGAAGATTAGATAGGTTGTTTGTGGTTGGTGTACATTGGGGGTGCTTCAGTTGTCCTTCAAGTTAGATAATTTACAGAGTTTTTGATCTTGTATTTTGTTTGTGTTATCTGGATGTCCTTAAGGTTTTGAGAAACATTGTTCCTTGAGGCTTTGCATACTTCAGTAATCTTTGATATCTGGCTAAGGTTTGCTAACAGTAACCTCCAGAATAACCTCCCAATTGCATTTGAAATTTCTTAGCCATAGTAACTCTATTTTGTTTCATTTCTTTTTACATTTCCCCCTTTTGATGAAGAGCATTCTCTAAAAGCATCACTGATCAACATTTAGCATTAATACCAAGGCGCTAGGCTCATTCCAGGAAGTCATGTCCCAAGTAAAGGGGGAGGTAGTGATTTTATTTGTAGAATTTGGCTTATGGGGGGGCACATTTGAGCAACAAGGAGGTGTTCAAGAGGTGTCTCTTAGGTACTAGTTATAATTAGACTTAATTCCATCATCACAGAAATAAGTTTCATAAGTGCAAGCTTCAAGGCAGGGGTTTGGAGTATAAGCTAGTTACAGCTGTTATTCTGGAGCTGAAACAACATAAGAGATATTGTAGTGGCTATACTGAAAAAAAGGATTGAGATTTCCTGGGAAAATGATGTAGTAGAGAGGTCTAAGACTCAGCTAATAAACAAGCAGAAACTGCCTGAACAACTTTTCTGTGGCTTTGAAGGCCAGAAGAACACTGTACAACATCCAGGTAAGAGCAGGAAGAAGAGGCTGATAAACCATGGTAAAGAACTATAAGTAGCTCTCTCAGCACAGCGGCTGCCAGTGCTCATCCCTCACTCACTCAGTTGCATTAGAATTCAGTCCTCAACTAACTGCTGCCATTACTTAATAAGCAGCAGAACAGATCAAGATTCCCAGAGAAGAGACAGTGGAAAGGAAACTTACTCTTGGGGATGAAACAATTACATAAATAGTACAATCTTAGAAATTGTACTACATATCTGGGGCAAGAATCAGATGAAGAGGAGCTGAAAATTTTGATCAGTAAAACACAAGCAATTCTGAAGGTCTAGTATAAGTTGAAACAAGTTTCAAAGAAGAGACTTAATACAAAGTCAATTAACAAAAAAGCCCTTGGCAAGAAAGAGAAACTGATCTTCCAAATAAACTCATTAAAATAATCAGATGCCTAAACATCAGCAGAAAATTACAAACCACATTAAGAAACAGGCAGAGTGGCCCAGTTAAAGGAACAAATTAAAACTTTGGAAGAGACACAGAATTTGGAACAATTAATCAAAGATGTTCAAATAAATCTAAATCAATTCAAGGAGATGAAGGAAAATATGGCCAAAGAGATAAAGAATGTTAAGAAAATATGAACATAAAGATGAATTTGAAAGTATGAAAGGAGACATAATAGAAATTATAGGCATGAAAGTCACAATAGAAGAGATTAAAATACAGAAGCATGTAACAACAGATTTGAATAGGCAGAAGAAAGAATCAGAAAATGAGAAGATAGGACAATCAAAATCTTACAGACAGAATGGATAGAAAAAAAGTATGGAAAAATTGAGCATGGATTTGAATGACAACACAAAGAACACAAACATGTGTCATGGGTGTTCCAAAATAGAAAAGAAGAGAAAAGGGACAGAAAAAAATATTTGAAGAACTAATGGCCAAAAATTTCCCAAATCTTATGAAAGGCATAAATATACATGTCTAAGAAGTCCAACATGCTGCCAAGAATATGAATCCTAATACACCTACTCTGAACACATAATGTCAAATGGGAAAGATAAAGAGAATTTTGAAAGCAGCAAGGAAAAAACTAATTAGTCACATACAAAGGGAGCTGCAGTAAATTAAGTTTCTCATCAGAAACTATGGAGTGAGGAGGCAAAGATATGATATATTTAAGATACTTAAAGAGAAAAACTGCTAGCCAAGAATTCTTTCTCTGGAAAAACTGTGCTTCAAAAATGAATACCAGTTTAAAATATTCACAAATAAAAAGAAACAGAGAGTTAAACAGAAAGAGACCTGCCCTTCAAGAAGTAAGGGAGTTTCTGCAGGATGAAAGGAAGAGACAAGAGAAAGAGGCTTGGAATAGAGTGTAGAAATGAAGATTATTAGTTAGGGTAATAAAAGTGTAAAGAGAGACAGAAAAATATGGTATGACATTTAAAAACCAAAGGATAAAATGGTTGAAGTAATTACTGCCTTTACAGTAATAACATTTAATGTTAATGGATTAAACTCCCCAATCAAAAGATACAAATTGGCATGTGTTAGCCAACTATATGCTGCATGCAAGAGACTCACCTTAAACCCAAAGACACAAATAGGTTGAAAGTGAAAGATTGAAAAAAGATATTCCATGCAATAAGTAACCAAGAAAGAGGTGGATTGCTATACCAAATCAGACAAAATGGACTTTAAATGCTGTGGTAGTTTCAGTTGTCAACTTGGCCAGGTGATGATGCCTAGTTATATTGCTATAGACAGGAACCCACAGCATGTGAACCTCATCTGTTCCTGATTACATCTGCAGTCAGCTAGGAGGCATGCCTGCTGCAATGAATGATGTTTGAGTTAATTGGCTGGTGCTTAAATGAGAGAGCTCAACATAGCACAGCCCAAGCAGCTCAGCATACATCATCTCAGCATTTGCAGCTCATCCCAGGCCTTTGGAGATGCAGAAAGGAATCACCCCAGGGAAAGTTGTTGGAACCCAGAGGCCTGGAGAGAAGGCCAGCAGAGATCACCCTCTGCCTTCCCACACAAGAAAGAACCTCAGTTGAAAGTTAGCTGCCTTTCCTCTGAAGAACTATATGTCAACTAAATAAATCCCCTTTTATTGAAAGCCAATCCATCTCTGGTGTGTTGCGTTCTGGCAGTTGGCAAACTAGAACAAATGCAAACTGCTATAAGTGACAAAAAGGGATACTATATTAATAAAAGGAGAAATCAACCAAGAAGATATAACATTCATAAATATTTATGAACCTAACCATGGTGCCCCAAAATACATGAGGCACTGGCAAAACTGAAAGGAGAAATAAACATTTTTACAATAATAGCTTGAGACTTTGGTACACCACTCTCATCAATAGATAGAACATTTAGATCAAATATCAATAAAGAAACAGAATACTTGAATGATAAATGAACTCGACCTAACAGACATATATAAAACATTACACTGACAACAGGATATGTGTTCTTCTCAAGTGCTCATGAATTATTCTTTAGGATAAGCCAAATGTTGGGTTACAAACCAGATTTTAATAAATTTAAAAAGATTGCAGTTGTACAAAGCACATTCTATGACCAAGATGGAATGAAGCTGGGAATCAATAAGTGGAAAACCGGAAAATTCACAAATATATAGATGTTTCAAAACAACTCTTAAACAATCATTGGGTCAAAGAAGAAATTACAAGAGAAAATAAATATTTTGAGATGAATAAAAAAAATAACATATCAAAACCTAGGGGATGCAGTGAGAGCAGTACTCAGAGGGAAATTCATAGCCCTAAATATGCACATTTAAAAAAGGACTAAAATCAAAGACCTAATGACACACCTAGAGATACTTGAAAATGAATCAGAAACTAATCCCGAAGCAAGCAGAAGGAAAGAAATAACTAAAATTAGGGCATAAATAAATGAAATCGAGAATTTAAAAAAAATGAGGGAGTTAAAACATGAAGTTGTTTCTTTGAGATCAATAAATCTGACAAATCCTTAGCTAGCCTGATAAAGAAATAGAGAGGACACAAATAAATAAAAATTAGAAATCAGAGGGGACATCACTATTGACCATACATAAAGAGAAAGGATCATAAGAGGATGCATTAAAAATTGTATGCCAGCAAATTTACAACTAAAATGACAAACTAGAATGGGCAAATTCCTAGAAGCATACAAACAACATATATATATATATATATATGACTCAACAGACCAATTACAAGTGAGAGATTGAATAAGTCATCAAAAACTTCCCAACAAAGTAAAGCTCAGGACCAGATGGCTTCACAGGAGCATTCTATCAATCATTGCAAGAGAATTAACATGATCCAGCTCAAATACTTCCAAAAAATTGAAGAGGAGGGAACACTATTTCACTCATTCTATGAAGCCAACATCACCGTAATACCAAAGGCAAATATAGACAATAGAAGAAAAGAAAACTGCAGATCAATGTCTCTAATAAATATAGATGCAAAAATCATCAATAAAATACTTGCGACTGAAATCCAATAGCACATTAAAAGAATCAAACGCCATGAGTAAGTAGGTTTTATCCCAGGGATGCAAGGGTATACACTCATAAAACTCGGAAAAGAAAGAAAATTCCTCAACATGATAAACGGCATATATGAAAAATCCACAGCTAACATCCTACTCAGTATGAATGACTGAAAGCTTTCCCTCTAAGATCTGGAAGAAGACAAGGATGCCCAGTGTCGCCATTGTTATTCAGCACTGCTAGAAGTTATAGATAGAGCAGTTCAGCAAGAAAAATAATTAAAAGACACCCAAATTGGAAAATAAAACTTCTGTTATTTCCAAATGACATGATCCTGTATATTCAAAGTCTGGAACAAGCTACAACAAAACTACTAGAACTAATAAAATAGTTCAGCAAAGACATGGGATAGAAGATCAACACATAAAAATTCAGTAGTGTTTCTATACATTAGTAATCAGCCATCCAATGAGTAAATTAAGAAAAAATGCCAATTCCAATAGCAATGAAAATGATAAAATATCTAGGAATAAATTCAACACAGAATGCAAAGGACTTGTACAGAGAAAACTAAAAAAAAAAAAAAAAAAAAAAAAAAAATTACTAAAAGAAACCCAAAAAAGGCCTAAATAATGGAGGGGCATTTCATGTACATGGATTGGAAAACTAAATATCATTAAGATGTCAATTTTACCCAATTGATTTACAGACTCAGCACTATCCAAATCAAAATTCGAGCTTCAGTCTACTTTTCAGAAATGGAAAAGCCAAAAATAAAATTTATTTGGAAGGATAAGGATCCCAACTAATGAAAAACATCTTGGCAAAGAAGAATGAAGTTGGAGAACTCACACTTCCTGATTTAAAGCATATTACAAAGCTGCAGTTGTCAAACAGCAGGGTAGAGAAATAATGAATAAAGATATATTGACCAATGTAATTGAATGGGATGTTCAGAAATAGGCCCTCACATCTATGGCCAATTGATATTTCACAGGGCTGCCAAGACCATTCAACTGGGAAAGAATAGTCTGTTCAACAAATGATACTGAGAGAACTGAATATCCACATTCAAAAGAATGAAAGAGGACTCCCAGTTCATACATGTGTTAGTTAGATTCAGTTGTCAACTTGGCCAGGTGAGCATACCTAGTCTTGTTGCTGCGGACATAAGCCAATGGTACGTGAACCTCATCTGTTGCTAATTACATCTGCAGTCAGCTAGGAGGCGTGTCTGCTGCAATGAGTGACGTTTGACTTAATTGGCTGGTGCTTAAATGAGAGAACGCAATGTAGCACAGCCTAGCAGCTCGGCATTCCTCATCTCAGTACTTGCAGCTCAGCCCAGGCCTTTGGAGATGCAGAAAGAAGTCACTCCAGGGAAAGTTGTTGGAACCCAGGGGCCTGGAGAGAAGACCAGCAGAGACCATCACTGTGCCTTCCACGTAAGAAAGAACCTCAGTGGAAAGTTAGCTGCCTTTCCTCTGAAGAACCAACAAAATAAATCCCCTTTTATTAAAAGCCAATCTGTCTCTGGTATGTTGCATTCCGGCAGCTAGCAAACCAGAACAATACCTTATGCAAAAATTACCCAAAATGGATCAGATTCCTAAATATAAGAGCCAGGACCATACAACTCTTAAAAGAAAATGTGACAAAAGTATCTTCAAGATGTTCTGGTAGGTAATGGTTATTTAGACTTTACACGTAAAGCAGAAATAACAAAAGAAAAATTAGGTAAATGGGACCTCCTCAAAATTAAAAATTTTTGCTCTTCAAAGTACTTTGTCAAGAAAGTGAAAAGACAACCTGAATATTCAGTGGGAGAAAATATTTGGAAACCACATCTCTGGTAAGGGTTTATTATTCAGAATATATAAAGAAATTCTATAACAAAACAAAAAAACAAAAAAAGACAACCCGATTAAAAAAGAGCTAAGGACTTGAATAGACATTTCTCTAAAGGCAAAAGACAGATGGCTAAAAAGCACATGAAAAGATGCTCAACATCATTAGGTACTTTGGAAATGCAAATCAGAACTACAATGAGGTATAATTTCATGACTACTGGAATAATCACTATTTTAAAAAAACAAAGTGAAAAGTGCTAGAGAGGATATGGAGAATTAGGAACACTCATTCACTGCTGGTGGGAAAGTAAAGTAGTACAGCTGCTGTGGAATGCAGTCTGGTGATAACTTAGGAAGCCAAGTATAGAATTGAGACATGATCTGCAACTCTGCTACCAGCTGTATACCCAGAAAAACATAAAGCAGGGACTCAAAAAGACATTTTACACTGATATTCATAGCAGCATTATTCACAATATCCAGAAGATGGAATCAGCCCAAGTGTCTACCAAATGAAGAATGGATAAACAAAATGTGGTATACACATATTAGGGAATATATTATTCGGCCATAAAAATGAATGAAGTTCTATTGCATGTGACAACATGTATAAACCTTTAGGACATTATGTTGAGTGAAGTAAACCAGACACAAAAGGACAAATATTGTATGATGTCACTGTTATGAACTAATTGTAATAATCTCACAGAGTTAGAATCTAGAGTATAGATTACCATGCAATATACTGGGGTTAGAAAGTGCAGAGTTGATACTTAAGTTGCTCAGAATTTCTATTTAGGCTCGTGGCAAAGGGATGGAAATGGGTGATTGTGATGGTAGCACATTATTATGAGTGCAATCAACAGCATTGAGCTATATAGGTGAATATGGTGAAAAGAAGAAATTTTAAGATGTATATATTACCAGAATAAAAATTAAAAGATAAAACGTAGGACTGTACAGCACAATAAACCCTGCTGTAGATGGTAGACTATATAGTTAATAGTACAAGCATAAGAATGTTCTTTCATGCATTATAATAAAAAATGTGTAACAACGTGGTAATAACAAAGTATCTATGGGAACAATATATTCCCAATGGAAAGTAGATGCAGTTATTTTAATTTTTCAATTGTAACAAACATAACTACTATTGAAAAATACAATTACTTTTCAAAGTGCTATCATCAAAAGTAAAAGAAAAAAAGGAAAACTATTTAAAGAGATTTGAAATATGTTATAAATTCAGTCTCCTCAGGATCCAGGAATTAGCCAAATAAATAAATCCCAAGCTTCAGTGTTCCCTAATTCATGTAGTATTTCAATTTCCAGACTGGGTTTGGAGCTTTCTTTAAATGAGAATTATAACTCCAAGAATCAATACCTTTTAATTTAGCTACATATGGGTTAGTGTGGAGACCCAGGTCCTTGAACCCCTAATAGGTTACTGCATATAGCTGCCTTCATGACTGGGACAGAAGTTAAAGCATCACATCTCAGTTGTGGAAGAATGCAGAGGTGGTATCATAACAGTTATCCCTTCCCATGATCACAGTTGATAACAGAACTCCAAAACCCTGTGTCATGAGACCCTGTTGCTTGTCCTAAACCCTTATAAGCCTTTATACTCATCTCACCCCTTTTGTGGAGCATTAACTTCCATTTTCCATGGCCAACCAACACTGTGGAAGAGACTCTCCTGTTTGTAAGTCCTAATTAAAATTCATGTCTAATTTCATGCCTGATATATCCTTTGGTCTTTGGGCTGTGCTTATCCAAGCCCTCCAAAGGCTGGATTGGACTGTCTTGGGAAGGGAGAATCCATGGAGGAAATCCCAAGTTGGTCTCTAGTATTTATCGTGGAAGAGGAGGCTATCCTCCTAGTATTAATTCCCCTACAGGAAACCACAGAACAGTTAGGATTTCATAAGAAAAAGGAGAGCTGTCAAGCCACCAGGACCATTGCATGGCCTGTTAGGAGCTATGCATACAGACACAGAAGAGGTCCTATCAACTAAAGCTGCAGTTTGCTTCCTAAAAGAAAAAATTAACTTAGAAAGGGACTTGCATATAGTCCAAGCAGATTTGAAGATGCATTGAATGAGAGGCTACACCACATAGATTAGAGTTTAGAAATACTGGTATGACACTATGCTGGAATAAGAAGATACAGATACAAGGGACAACTGAAGCATTTCCTGACATCTCCCGACTGGGTCCATAAAATATGGGATACTGTTGATTTCAGAAGACTATAAGCCACTGTCTGACTGGGATATTGAAAATGAGGAAAGGAAGCTTGTTTGTCCTCTGATCCAACAAAAATTTGTCAGAACATATTCAACAGCATCACTTCCCAGCAGGGGAGGGTGATGCTGAGGTTGCCACTGCTGCTGTTGCTGCCCCTGCACCTCCTGCTAACCAAAGGATCTTAGTTATCATGCAGGTATATACCACCACCGAGTTACATGAAATTGGGAATCGATACAGACTAAAGACTAAAGAAGTTTTGCCAAATTGGCTTCCACATCTTTAGGACTCTGGTGCAGAAGAAGTGTTACTTTCAGGAAAAGAAATCAGAAAATTAGCATCTTTGCTACAAGCAATTAGCACTTTATGCCATTACCACTTTGTTTTAAATCTAACTAATGTTTTCTTCAGTATTCCCTTATCTAAGACCAGTCAACCTCCTTTTGCTTTCACTTGGGAAAAAGAACAAGGGACTTTCACCATGCTCTCACAAGGCTGTTTATGTAGCCTGACCATCTGCCACAGCCTCACGACTAAGAATTTGACTAAGCGGAAAAGTCTTTGTCACTATATTGATGATGCCATGTTAACCAGTAATTCTCTTTCAGAACTAAAAGAAGCCTCAGACTCATTGTTATCTCACCTTAACAGTCAGGGATGGGTAATTAATTACAAAAAACTGCAATGCCTTGGCTGCCCTTTCAAATTCTTAAATGTTATATGGTTGGGTAAGACAACAATTATTTCTTCTGCAGTAATTAATAATGTAAAATGTTTTCCTATGCCACATATGCGGAAATAACTAATGACTTTTGGGTGGTCATTGGGGTATATTGGAAACATTTTGTTCCTCAGCCCAAGTGTTAAAATATGCTAATTAGAGAAGGGCATATTTGGAAATGGGAGGACCTCCAGCAGGCTGATTTTGAAATGGCAAATAGGGCAATAACACAGGTACAAGCACTGAGGGACTGTAGATCCCAGACCTGCCCTGTGAATTGGATGTAGGCAGCACTGATAACTGGCTTTGGGTGGGGTCTGTGGCGGAAGCAACATTCTAAACAAATGCCCCTTGGCTTTTGGTCACAATTATGGAAAGGGCAGAACTAAGATACCAGCCCCCTGGAAAAGTTATTGTGTGCTGCATATAATGCCTTATTGCAAGTAGAGGGACTGACACAAAGATGCTCAGTCTGCTTAAAAACATCCATCCCTATTCAGGGATGCATAAGTGACATGGCTTCTAAACCATACTCTGGGAGTGCCCAACTGAGCATGCTGACCAAATAGAATTCCTACCTGCTACAACACATTACTTTCAATACCAGCCCTCTGAATGCAGCAATGCATGAGATTCTTGGACCAGAATCCTATATAGAAGATTCAACAACTTAAGTCACATCACCTGAAATAGCTATTGAAATGCCCATTATTGAAGAAGACCATTACCAAGTCTTCTTGGTTCCACTGATGGTTCCACTAGCAGGCAACCTCCCACGTGAACATCTGTGGCAGTAAAATGGGCTAAGTTAAGATCAGTATGGAAAGTAATAGTGCATGAGCCAGGAGATGTGCTATCTATGTCGACAGCTGGGTGGTTTACAAAGGCCTTACAACCTAGATGACAACCTAGAAGCAGGAACAATAGGAAGTCATGTCACCCTCTCTAAGGATGAGAATCATGAAAAGACATCTGGGACATCTGCCAATGATGAAAATTCCAGCTTCCAATCATGCCAGCAGCCAGTGGACATCACTAGACAATACCCTTCGTGCTCCCTACATCAACATAAGCTATCACACCAGATGGAACACATTGGCTGGTCACAAATCTCAGTTACCCTATGGCAAATGAACTATATCGTTCCCCTTTTGCTCTCAGAGAGGACAAGGTATGCTTTTATTGCCATGGACACAGCTAAAGGACTCTTGTTAGCTAACAATAGCTAATTATTGTTAGCTGTGGGGAAGGCTAACAACAGACCACCATCAGATGTGTGGAGAAAGTGATTGCTCTGTATGGAGTGCCTCCACAGATAGACAGTGATTGGGGGGCCCTTTTCACTGAGCAAATACCCCAATCCTGTGACTTGGATCAGTCCATCTTGTGGACATTCCATCTGTCCGACAATCCTATAGGTGCAGGCCTTATTGAAAAAGTGAATGGTTTGTTAAAGGAACGGCTAAAAGATGGTAAGAGATCTTTGTAACAGTGGACTAAGAAACTCTGTCTAGCCTTAATTCACTTGAATGCAGTACCACAGTCTGCTACCCCAGCTCATATTGAAATGCTAATGGCAGGACCAAGGCAGTCCCTGAAAATACAGATTAAAGGGTCAGCTGCTTTACAGCCTAAAAGAAGGAATAATAATTTGTCACCTATGCCTCAGGCTATACAAACAGGAGAAAATGAAGTCCTCTGTCCTTATTGCTGGTCTATGCTGCCACAGTTGGGAATCTTAAACCCATGAGGAATAGGAGTCACCCAAAATATTATAACAATACTAATCTAGGGCCTCTTAATCCCACATGAAACTATGTGGGCATTTCTTATGCCTAAACTAATGATTGATGTCATGGTAGAGGACTCTCAAAATTTGCAAAGGGAAAATATCTGATATTTAAAATCTTCCCATAATGCTCCTCTACTTAGTCCCTTCTTGTCAACTAATGGAGTTCTAGCATGTATAACATTTGACCCCTTGATTTTCCCCATAAACATCTTTCTTTTGGCCCAAAGCACCCTAGCAAACACTTTCCTAAAGAGGGGTTCCACAGTAACTCATGCCCACAATCAGACCTAATGTTGGATTTGCACAGACTTGCCATCTTTAGGTACTACTGGCCTTCCTTGGACTGTGACCCAATCAAATTGGATGTGTGGAGTACCCTGCTAGCCTGGTAAAATTCAACGCATTGGAAAATCTGAAAAAATTTTCATGAGGATAGCTCTATATCCCACTACCTTATATAACTCTTTACTCCATACTTCTAGTAATTGGGAAATGGTTTAATTCCCTTTCTTGGCCATGGCAACATCTCTTTGTGGGGTTGTTATCTCTGTGTGTGGGGACAACTAGTGTTCTCTTGTTTCTTATACTGTTATGGAATATAGATACAATGTCTGTCCTATGGTCAACATAGTCTGCTGCATGGGGGTGGATTGTGTAGACCCAGGGCTGAGCCCTTAACAAGTTACTGCATAACAATCTACAGTGACTGGGACAGAAATCAAAGCATCGGATCTCCTGGGGGTGGAGGGGGGGTGGAAGAATATTTAGATGGTATCATAACTCCCCTCTCTTGATCACTTCTGATAACAAAATTCCAAACCCCTGTGTCATGAGACCCTGCTGCTTACATCCTTGTCCTAAATCCTTATATGCCCTAGTACTTCTCCTGCCCCTTTGTGGAGCATTAACTTCCATTTTCCATGGCTGGCCAACACCATGAAAGATCCTTTCCTGTTTGTAAATCCTAAGTAAAATTCATGTTTAACTTCATGCCTGATGTGTCCTTTGGTCTTTGGGCTGGGCTACCCCAAGCCCTCCAAAAGCTGGGTTGGAACAGTTAGTTGAAAGTATCTAATAGGGTCCTTTCCAGCAACTTTGGAGTGTAGGTTTAAGAAGGTTTAATATACAAAGTCAACAGGCTGAAGATTGAGGTTTTTTAGTATCTTCACCTCCTGGGAGTACACAGTAAAAGGAATGCTGTACCTTGACTTCACTTTTTTAAAAAGGTTTTATCAGTTCTTAGCAATAGGCTAGGATATTTTCTTTTATGAGGTAGGCCTTATATGTTTCGGAAAATCATAGGTCTCACTGTTGTGATTCCAAATAGAAATAACTTACATTTTCCAAAAGAAGTAGATCTTAGATTTACTAAGACCATAGGTAAGGCTTTTGGCAATGATAGATTGAGAGATTCCGTGAATTTAGCTAATACAGTTTTTGTTTGTTTTTGGATGGGCAGGCACCAGGAATCCAACCCAGGTCTCCAGCATTGCAGGCGAGAGTGCTACCTGCTGAGCCCCTGTGGCCCACCCTAGCTAAGATAGTTTGAATCATTTGTTCTTTCTATTATGCTGGAGGTTTGGGGGTGATAAGCAAGAGAAAAATGTCATAAAATAGGCCATATTTTTGCATCTTGTTTTCATAATTTGTCATGTAAAGTGGATTCCATGGTCACTATAATATTCCAAGGGCATTCTCCAATTTGGAATTAATTTTTCTAATAATGTCTTCACAACATATTTAGCAGCAGTTGTTTGCCTACCAGGAAAGGCTTCAGCCCAATGGGAGTACATGCAAGCCATAGGTTGGGGGTAAGTGAATAAAGTCAAATCACCATTTCTCACACTTCTAAAGATCCAGTTGATAAAGGAAAATGTCCTTGAAAGTTATGGCAAGGCTTTCCTGGATTATGCTTTGGACAAATTAAACAATTTAATATATATTCATAGCTATTTTAGGGGATGGTTTCAAGAAGTAATGCTTTCCTCAGCTTACCATTTTAACAGTATTCCAGTGAGACATATTATAAATAATTTCCCAAATTGTTTCCTGGTGGAAATTAGCGAGAAAGACTGGTTGTCGTTAGGACCAGGTCATGATTTAATTGCAAGTATATAAAAGCAACCAGTGTTTTCCCAATTTTTAAATCTCCTGTGAAGGAGCATTTTGTTGAACCTTAAGGAGTAATGTTTTTATGTTTCCAGTAGAATTTGGCTCAAAAGTCATTATAAAATAAGTATAGTATTAAAATATATTGCTGCACTTCTTGCATATCTGTGTCATGTGGTGGCCAATGCTTTCCTCTGTATTTGTTCAAGAATGACCAGAAATTTTAATCATAGTCAAAGCCTTTGGTAATAGCCTAGCATCTAACAATCTAACAATTCCAAAACATAAGAGCCGTTTTTTTTAATTTTTCCTCTACTGGAGGTTAAAGAAGCTCTTTGTTTTCATTATATCCCCAAATCACGAACAACCCCTAAGGCATACCATTTGTCAGCTTATATATACTTACTGTTTTTCTTTCTGCAAGTATACAGGCTCTTGTGAGGGCAAAAAAGTTCAGCTTTCTTGATTGAGGTAGTATTAGGTGAGGGATTCATTTCTATTATCTCATAGTTAGAGATAATAGCTTATCCAACACCATAGATTCCTGAGCTATCTTTAAGGTGGGAACCATCTGTAAACTAGATAACTTATGCATTATCAGTTGAGGTTTCTTATAAATCTATTCCAGGGGTTAGTTAAACTACAAAGTCATGAGGAGTTTCCTCAGAAATAGTAGAAGTAAAGGAGCAGAGTTAAGGTTGTGACAAAGAACCAAATTGACATTGGGAGGAGAAAGTAGAAGAATTTCATAAGAAATTAATCTGTGGTAGAGATTGTTTCAACAGAATGAGGGATATAAATAGTTAAGGGAAATCCCATAATTAATTCTTCAATTAATTCTAAAAGTTTTGTTGTCACAGCAATGGCGCATGTGCTGGTTTGAAAGGATAATGTACTCTAGAAAAGCCATGTTTTAATCCTGATCCATCTTGTGGGAGTGGCCACTTCTTTTCATCCCTATTCAGTACTGTGTGTTGGAAACCTGATTACATTATCTCCACAGAGATGTGATTCACCCAATTGTCAGTATTAACCTTGATTAGACGGAGATGTGAGTCCACCCATTCCAGGTAGGTCTTGATTACTTTACTGGAATCCTTTAAAAGATGAAGCATTTTGGAAAAGATGTGAGATTCGGGAGAGCCACAAGAACTACAGAGCCCATGCAGCCAGAAACCTTTGGACATGAAGAAGAAATACACCCCTCAGGGGAGTTTCATGAAACAAGAAGCCTGGAGAGAAAGCTAGCAGACATTGCCATGTTCACCATGAACCTTTCCAGTTGAGAGAGAAACCCTGAAATTCATTGGCCTTTCTTTAGTGAAGGTAACCTCTTGTTGGTGCCTTAATTTGGACATTTTTGCAGACTTGTTTTAACTGGGACATTTTCATGGCCTTAGGATTGTAAACTTCCAACTTAGGAAATTCCCCTTTTTGGAAGCCATTGTATTTCTGGTATATTGCATTCCAGCAGCTACAAACTAGAACAGATCTCATGCAAGGGAAAATGTTCTTTGGCTACAGCATCAGATTTCTGACTATAATATATTAGAGGTCTATGGGGGTCTTCTTGCATTTTTTTTTTTTACTAATTAAAAAAAATTTTTTTTAAATACCAAAAAACACCAAACACAAACATTCTTAACTTTTGATCATTCCATTCTAAATATATAATCAGTAATTCACAGTATCATCACAGTTGCATATTCATCATCATGATCATTTCTTGGAACATTTGCATCTATTCAGAAAAAGAAATAAAAAGAAAACAGAAAAAAATTCATACATACCATACCCCCACCCCGCCCCCTCACCAATCAGCAGCATTTCAATATAAATTTATTTTAACATTGTTCCCCCATTATACATCTTTATTCCATATGTTTTACTCGTCTGTTGATAAGGTAGATAAAAGAAGCATCAGACACAAGTTTTCACAATCGCACAGTCACATTGTGAAAGCTATATCATTATATAATCATCTTCAAGAAACATGGCTACTGGAATACAGCTCTACATTTTCAGGCAGTTTCCTCTAACCTCTCCACTACATCTTGACTAACAAGGTGATATCTAGTTAATGCATATGAATAACTTCCAGAATAACCTCTCAACTCTGTTTGGAATCTCTCAGCCATTGACACTTTATTTTGTCTCATTTCACTCTTCCCCCTTTTGGTCGAGAAGGTTTTCTTAATCCCCTGATGCTGAGTCTCAGCTCATTCTAGGGGTTTCCTCAATCCTTTGATGCCGAGTCTCAGCTCATTCCAGGATTTCTGTCCCACATTGCCAGGAAGATCCACACCCCTGGGAGTCATGTCCCATGTAGACAGGGAGAGGGTGGTGAGTTTGCCTGTTGTGTTGGCTGGAGAGAGAGGCCACATCTGTAATTGGGTTGGCTGTCTTCTCTTGGGGGTGACTCTTAGGCCTAGTTTTAAATAGGTTTGACCTATCCTTTGTGGGGTTAAGTTTCATATGAACAAACCCCAAGACTGGGGGCTCAGCCTATAGCTTTGGTTGGCCACACTGCTTGTGAGAATATCAAGAATTCAACTTAGGGAAGTTGAATTTTCCCTTTCCTCACCATTCCCGAAAGGGGACTTTGCAAATACTTTTTTATTCACTGATCAAATCACTCTGGGATCAGGGCATCATTCTGGACAAACCAACAAAATCTCATGTCCTACTCAAGATTCCATGTACTTATGGTGTTCAATTAAACTGTCTACATAAGTTATATTAGGAAATGCAGTAGTCAAAATATAAATTTTGTACCAAATAAACATTTTTTTGCTTTAGTCTCACACATAAGGTAAAATCTTAAAATATTAATTCGCATCTATTTTCAGCACCCTGCAGTAGTGACATTCCTTTGTTCTTCCTCATGCAAAAATATTTTTAAAATTTGTACATTCAGTCACTATCATTATACACTCAAGACATTCCTAGATTATACCATCTCAGTCTTTATTGTCTACCTTTCTTTCTCATTTCATTTGTGCCCCCAGCCCTCCTCCCTCTATCATTCTCACATTCAGCTTCAGTGTTTTAACATAATTGTATTACAGTTAGGTAGTATTGTGCTGTCCATTTCTGAGTTTTTACATTCAGTCCCATTGCACAATCTGTATCCCTTCAGCTCCAATTACCCAATATCTTACCCTATTTCTATCTCCTGATGGTCTCTGTTACCAACAAAATTCTCCAAGTTGATTCACTAATGTTAGTTCATATGAGTGAGACCATACAGTATTTGTCCTTTTGTTTCTGGCTAATCTCACTCAGCATAATGTCCTTAAGGTCCATCCATGTTGTTACATACTTCGTAACTTTGTTCTGTCTTATGGCTGCATAATATTCCATTGTATGTATATACCACAGTTTGTTCAGCCACTCATCTGTTAATGGACATTTTGTCTGTTTCCATCTCTTCACAATTGTAAATAATGCTGCTATAAACATTGGTGTGCAAATATCTGTTTGTGTCCTTGCCCGCATGTCTTCTGAGTAGATACCTAGCAATGGTATTGCGGGGTAATATGGCAATTCTATATTTAGCTTCCTGAAGAACCACCAAACAGCAGTTGTACCTTTTGACATTCCCACCATTTCCCACCAACAGTGGATAAGTGTGCCTCTTTCCCCACATCCTCTCCAGCACTTGTCCTTTTCTGTTTAATTGATAATGGCCATTCTGGTGGGTGTGAGATGATATCTCATTGTGGTTTTGATTTGCATTTCTCTAATAGCCAGGGAAGTTGAGCATCTCTTCATATGCCTTTTTGCCATTTGAATTTCCTCTTCTGAGAAGTGTCTGTTCAAGGCTTTTGCCCATTTTGTAATTGGGTTGGCTGTCTTTTTGTTGTTGAGTTGAACAATCTCTTTATAAATTCTGGATACTAGACCTTTTTCTGATGTATCATTTCCAAATATTGTTTCCCATTGTATAGGCTGTCTTTTTACTTTCTTGGCAAAGTTCTTTTATGCCCAAAAGTGTTTAATTTTGAGGAGTTCCCATTTATTTATTTATTTCTTCAGTGCTCTTGCTTTGGGTGTAAGGTCTAGGAAACCACCTCCTAGTATAAGATTCAAAAGATATTTCCCCACATTTTCTCCCAACAATTTTATGGTCTTAGATCTAATGTTTAGGTCTTTGATCCATTTTGAGTTAATTTTTGTATAGGGTGTGAGATATGGGTCCTCTTTCATTCTTTTGCATATGGATAGCCAGTTCTCCAGGCACCATTTATTGAAGAGACTGTTCTGTCCCAGGTGAGTTGGCTTGACTACCTTATCAAAGATCAATTGTCCATAGATGGAGGGTCTATATCTGAACACTCTGTTCTATTCCATTAGTCAGTATATCTATCTTTATGCCAGTACCATGCTGTTTTGACCACTGTAGCTCCATAATATGCCTTAAAGTCAGATAGTGCAGGTCTCCTTGCTTTTGTGTAAGGACACCTAAGGTATTTCCTTCTCATTCATGGACAAAGGGGAGAAAAAATGATTTGCTATTAGAGTGTCCCAGAGTAGGAGTGCTAGGCAAACTATGCTTTATGCTGCAAAGGAATTTTGACTAGTTTATTTTCAAACAAGGGACCCAATATGTTCACTCTAAGCAAGGTGTATAAAGGTTGAACCAATGGAAGAAAAGTTAAAAGTCCAACTTCTACAATACCCTGCAAGTCCTAAAAATCATCTTAATTGACATTTGGATTTGGAAGGAGAGACAGTAAGGATGATTTGGATATGATAAGTGTCTAAGAGGAAGTCCTGGGAGTGATTACATGTCCTAAATGAGACAGGCTAGAACAGGGAGACAAGGGAGAGAAAAAAAATGTGAAGGAGCCCTTGAGCAAGGATGGTTAATCAAGGCCAGGAGACACCATGTCCTAGACAGACAACCTGCTTTATATTATCCACTTAAGGGAAACACTGGGCAGCAACCAACCCGCCTGGAGCCAAAGGACCCCCACCTGTGTGAATTATTTACTGAGAATGCTGAAGCCAAACAGCCCACCCAAAGGCACTATCTACCACCAGGCACTGCCTTGGAAAAAAGAGAGGATAGGAGAAAAAGCCTCAAACAAGGAGGGGTTAGGGGAGTAAGTAAAGCTAATCTATAAAAGCAAATGCCACCACATTGCCCATTGCCTCTCACCTCTAGTCTTTCTTTTCTTGTGAGAGTTCCCATATGACTTCTCACATGTGTATCTAATAAATTTTCTGTCTGCTTACTCTTTGTGCTGTGCCCTTGAATTCTTTCTCACAGCATGATCAAGAACCTGGAAGCCAAATCTGATAATATGTTTTAGCAAGCCAGCCAGGAGACACTTCTCTCTGACTATCTGGACTGGTGAGTACCAGGAGTCCTGGCCACATGCTTTTGCTTTTTTTCTTCTCATCTGGCTCATTGTTACTCTCTTCTACATCCTCATGCAACTCTGTGTACTCCTGGAAGGGTGGAATCATTTTCACTGTCATCTCTAAGAATCTAGGGGCTCAAATCCAGCTCCCCCATGACATAACTACACCCTGAGTATAACTTCACTCTAAACCTCTGGCTCTGTCCTCAGAGGTGGAGGAAGCTTGTCTCCCTGCCATGTAGATGCAAGAAGGCTTAGGGTGGTGGGTGATACCACCCCTTGGGACCTAACTAGGGCTTCTCCCCATGTCAAACAGGAGACCAATGGGAGCTGAATTGTGTCCCACCCCCTCTGACCTCTTCAGCACTCCAAAACTTCTCTGGACTGTTTTCTTCCCCTCTGAGCCTTATCCTGCTGAATCTGGCCCTCTTTTCACTTCCTCCACAGAGGTCCTTGCCCCTACCTCCAGAAAAATCTCCTTTCTCCTCTGTCCAGCTGTCTATGCCTTTTGAGACATTCCATCTTTTATAACACAAACTCCTAGGCTATTGACTCCTATACCAAACAAAACGTTGTCTTTGACATTCTAGGAAGTCACCTCTGGTTTAGGCCCAAGGGAATTGGATACTTTCCAATGGGAGACTCTCCCCTGAAAGCCTGAAGTAAGTTTTGAAAGATAAGAAAAATTCCCGGCTATCCTAATTAGAGTGAGCTGAGCCTGGAAAAGCCCATAGCCCCCAAGCACACAGACCATCTGGTTCTCTGCTTACTCGAGGAATTTCCCTCATGAGCAGCTTCCCACTTTTTCTCTCCTGATCTTTCTATCTCTTCATCTGCCACTACATCTTGTGTCCCACAATGTTCTGAGGTTAGTCCTCTTGAAGGTGTTGCTCAATGTAAGAAGAAACCAAGAAGAGGCTATTGAGTATGCATTCACTTTCTTTAAAAATTTGCACTGTAGCCTTGATTCTTCAATATGATTGTATAAAGATATACCTTTTGCAATGTGACTGTATGATTGTGAAAGCCTTGTGTCTGA
Source organism: Tamandua tetradactyla (assembly GCF_023851605.1). NCBI lineage: Eukaryota > Metazoa > Chordata > Mammalia > Pilosa > Myrmecophagidae > Tamandua > Tamandua tetradactyla. The sequence goes on from NC_135331.1 coordinate 137,040,608, forward strand.
TGCTCCTTTTATCCAAGGTATGGACAGACGAATAAAAAATAAAGTATGGATAAAAAATAAATAATGGGGGGATAAGGGGTAAAATAAATTGGGTAGATGGAAATACTAGTGATCAATGAGAAGGAAGGGTAAGGGGTGTGGTATGTATGTTTTCTTTCTTTTTAATTTTTATTTCTTTTTCTGCATTGAGGCAAATATTCTTAAAAAATGATCATGGTGATGAACACACACTATGTGATGATATTGTGAGCCATCAATTGCATACCATGTATGAACTGCATGAGTGTGAGTATTTGTCAATAAAAATATTTTTAAAAATATGCACTGTAAGTGATAGAGGGAAGCTCATTCCTGGCCGTCTCCTATAATATATCCATCCATACCTAGACCCCTCTGATTACCTAAAAAGCATACTAAGCCATGTTCTTAAAAGGAGCCCTATTTCCTTGCCACATATTCTTCCTTCTAGTTCAATCATGGCAACACTTGGGGGCTGGGACCCAGAGACCCCCTTCCTAAATTTTCTTTGTTGTGGCATATCCTTTCTATTCTCTTAGACAGTACTCTAGACAGTAAGTTAAGAGTGCAGACACCCAGGGAGATGAGTGCATTGGCTCAGCAGCTTCCAGATGGCACTGGGCCATCTATCTCCTGAGTCTTTGAGGATCCCAGGGTTACTGGGGAAAGGAAGTCTAATCCTATTGACCCAAGAGACCAGTGTTTCAAATGGTAAGCCAGTGACCTGGGATGCTCAGCACTGGTAGGGAAATCTGCCTTTTTCTCTTTTTTCCTTAAAAATAGGTAGTGTTCTCAATCTACTTCAATACTTCCTAGCCACAATATTGCCTAGAGGACAGTCAACATTGGCCCACAAATAGGACAGTCCCCTATCATACAACTATATCTCTTTTGTAAGGGAGAGGGAAAGTGGCAAAAATAAATTCTTTATGCACAGCTTTTATGGCCTTATATCAGAACAAAACCATGAAAAATCTTGAAAATTATGGTATGCCCAGGAGAACTGTCAGGAACTTTGTCCTCATGACTCTTCTTCATAAAAGGAGGCAAATATTTTAAATAATACTCTTTTAAATACCCCCCACCCAGAGTCCTCCTTTGGTGTCTATTATCCATTGCAGCTGAATATAAAATTTTCTTCTAAATTATGTTCTCTTTTTAGGCCTCAGGAAACAGAAAGTTAGAAGACAAAGATATTCCTGGGAGCATTGTCCTAAACTTCTCTCTGGTGAGATGGGCCCCCGCCTCAGCAGCATAGTTCTAGACATCTCCCGGGAAGGAATGTCTCAGCGACACTTGGTGACTTTACTTCCTGTGTGTTGGTTTGAAACTGTTATATACTGCAGAAAAGCCATGCTCTTTTAATCCTAATCCAATTGTGTAGGGGTAGATGTATTATTTGAGTGGGACCTTTTGATTTGGTTGTTTCCATGGAGATGCAACCCACCCAATTGTGGGTGGAATCTTCTAATTAAATGTAAATGTGACCCTGCCCATTCAAGGTGGATCTTAATTAGCTTACTGGCTGCCGTCCTTTAAGAGGGGAACATTTTGGAGAAAGCTCAGATACAGATGTCTGGAGATGCGAAAGGAGCTAAGAGAGTTATTTGATCCTAGAAGCCAGGAGAGAAGGAAAGCAGACATTGCCATTTGCATTCCCATATGACAGAGAAACCCTGGATTCAGCCTTTCTTGAGAGAAGGTATCCTCTTCTTGGTGCCTTGTTTTGGGCATATTCATGTCCTTAGAATTGTAACTTAATAAATTCCCTTTATAAAAGCCAATCCATTTCTGGTATGTTGCATTCCAGCAGCACTAGCAAACTGAAACACCCTATATTTCCAAGTGACTGAACCAGTGCAGAAGAGAACGCCTAACCCTAACACATGCTGGAACACCATGTGGTTACACTGGTGCTAATAAAGCTCCTCTTTTTTTTTTTCTCCTTTTCTAAAGAAAATGAGAAATGTCAACAGTCAATATAAGCTTAAAGATAGGGAAGCATAGCCCTCCAACAGGGCTCTCAATTACAATGCTATCCTCAAGTGTATAAAAGACAGGGAAATTAGTAAAAAATTTCCTATGCCCAGATATTTCTAGCTCTTTATCAAGACAAGGACCTGAAAGGGACTTGGAGCTTGCATTATGCTCATGTGTCAATTTCCATTAAAGGAAAATAACTGTTTATTAAAAAGGCATAAAAATTGTGCCACCAAGACAGTTAATTGTAATAAGCTAAGGGAAATCACTCAGGAGAAAAAAGAAAACCTGGCTTTGTTCTAGGGGAGGCTCGTGGAAGCCTTAAAAAGGTTCTAATGTAAGCCCAGATTCCGAGGAAGGTCAAATCTTCCTGGGCACCTATTTCATCAGCCAGTGTGCTCCTGACATTTGAAAACAGCTGCAAAAGCTCTACCTGGGCCCACAAACTCCCACTAATGACATATTAGAAACTACTTTTTCTGTCTTTAACAATTGAAACAAGGCCAGAAGGAGGAGAACGCAGAGAGAGGTAAGCAGAGACCAGAGAACAAGCTCAGCTTATTGCAGTCACTGTTAACAGTGCCGTGTCCTCTCAAGGTTACCCAAATCGTGGCTCCAAGCTTCAAAGACCTCACTTCAACTGTGAGTCAAAAGGTCACTGGCAAAGAGAGTGCCAGAAACCTCAAGATAGCCCTCAACTTCAGGACCCACTGAGGCCTGGCCCATAATGTCACCAACATGGGCTGTGGGACTGCATTGTGTCCTGAAGTAGGGAGATAGGAGAGCCACTTGAGCCCTGCTTTTGGCAAGTGAAGAAATCTGAGGTTTCCTAAAGTCACATATGGCTGTTGACTTCACATCTGACCAACTTACAGGGGCCCCAGGTGACACTTGATGTGACAGGTAAAAATATTTTCTTAATTAACATTGGAGCTACTCTGTCCTAAATTGCCACTATGAGCCAACTTTCACTTGTATTTGTCTAGTTAAGGGAGTTAATGGTAAAGCCAAAACTGAAATATTCACTACCCCTCTCCTTTGTAAGCTTAAAAACATCCTGGTGCCCCACCAATTTTTCATTGTCCCTGAATGCTCTACCCTCCCTTTCGGGGAATGCTCTTCTTCATTCCTTGGGGGCCACCGTGAGACTAGGAAGCCTGGCCTAGTGTTTACCCCCTTGGTTGCCCCAGGGCCCCTACTTGATCAAGGCCTCTCAGCATCCCAAAGGAGACCTTTGGGAAAATAAACCCACCTGTATGTGATAAAGGCATCCCAGGGATAGCCAGTGATTAACCCCTGACTGTATGCACGTTTTCAGTCCTAAATCTTTTTTTCCTCCATGAGATATTCTATTTTATCTAGACAGTATTGTTTTTATCCTTTGTAAATTTGGATGCCAATATTAAATGTCATTTTAAAGGGGAGTATTTATGTATCATAAGACCCTACTTCTAAAATATGTTTGTTTATCCATACTTGTGTTCATCCTTGCCATGAACATGTATATTATTATACTGAGATAATAGTTAAGAATCATAATTTCCTGTTTTAAATGTTTGTGTTAACATTCAAAAATATTTTCTAATTGATTCAACTCTTTTGGTTTAGAATCGCATAAAAACATGACTGGAAAGTGGCCAACATATTAGATTTTCAGCAACAATATCTGTTGCTTACATATATGAAACTGCTGATCTTTTCAATTAATCTCATTTCATATTACATCTCACAAAATTCAGCATTCAGTATACCCATCTTACTTAACACTTCTACATTGTTATACTACCTAATTTCAATAGTAAGTATTCTTTGAAATTTTCATTCTTTACTGAATTATGTACTAAATGGCCCAAGTAATGCATTTCACTTTCCATTATGAATTTTCTGATGTGAAATCCAGCTGAATATTCTCCTACATTGACTTTAGGACTGTTGTTTCATCTGCATAAGAATATTAATGCTAAAGGAATGTGATCACTGAAGACATGCTTTCATTCATGAAACCAATAAAAGTTTTATATGGTGTGAATTCCCACTTGCCCTACAAGTGTTGCTCTATGAATAAATAACTTCACATGACTTTTTCATGAATAATATCTTTAGGATGAATTATCTGAACTCCTTCTAGGGGTTTCATCTTGTGATAAAGATTTGTCTCTCTATCAGATGGTGCATTGGATGAAGACTCTTCCATTTCATTATATGAATATCATGAGTTCGCTCATGCTGTATATCATCAGACCATCTGTTCTAGTTTGCTAGCTGCCAGAATGCAACACACCAGAGACAGGTTGGCTTTTAATAAAAGGGGATTTATTTCATTATTTCTTCAGAGGAAAGGCAGCTAACTTTCAACTGAGGTTCCTTATGTGGGAAGGCACAGAATGATCTCTGCTGGCCTTCTGTCCAGGCTTCTGAGTTCCAACAACTTTTCCTGGGGTGATTTCTTTCTGCATCACCAGAGGCCTGGGCTGAGCTGTGAGTGCTGAGATGAGTTATGCTGAGCTGCTTGGACTGTGCTACATTAAACTCTCTCATTTAAGCACCAGCCAATTAAGTCAAACATCATTCATTACTGCAGGCACAACACTGGGCTGACTGCAGATGTAACGAGCAACAGATGAGGTTCACATACAGTTGGTTCATGTCCACTGCAAGAGAACTCGGTACTATCACCTGGCCAAGTTGACACCTGAACCTAACTACCACACCATCTTACTAAAAATGTCACATAGGTGACATTGATATTATTTCCAGTATGAACTAGCTTAGATTGATGAGGTAGTCAGGATGACTAAAGGTTTTACCAGATTGACTATAGTGTTTCTTCACTGTGTGAGTTCTCTAGTTTGTTTGAAGGTTAACTCAAGTGTTGAAATCTCTTCAAATATTAAAAATACGTATAGTATGAGTTGTCTCAAACAATGTAATATCTAAACATCAACAAAAATCTCTCATATATAGGTCATTCATAAGATTTGTCCCCAATTTTAGTTCTCTCGTGTTGTCTAAGACTACCCAAATAAACTAGGGTTTCCCTACATAGACATCATGCTTATGGTATCTCTCCAGTGTGATTTGCATGTGTTTTTTAAAGCCAGAAAAATAGGTGAAGACTTTCCCACATAGATGGCATTCACAGGGTTTCTCTCCAGTTTGAGTGCTCTCATGTTGTCAATGGTTACAAAAATAAAGTAAGGTTTATCCGCATAGACAATATTCTTATGGTAGCTCTCCAGTGTGAGTCCTCTGATGTCATCTAACACTAGAATTCTGCATGAAGACTTTTCCACATACATGGCATTCATAAGATTACTCTCCTGTGTGAGTCTTCTCATGTTCTCTAAGGCTTGAACAGTGAGGGAAGTCTTTCCCACATAAATGACGTTCATAGGGTTTCATAGACTAAGATTAGAAATTTTATTAAAGGTTTTTCCACATAGATGGCACTCACATAGTCATCCCAGTGTGAGTTCTCTCATGTTATTTCAGAGCAGAACATCCCACATTGATGGCATTCATATGGTTTCTTTCTTGTGGACTTCCATTGTAATGTGTAAAAAAGGATTTACCAATTAGATAACATTCATATAATTTACTTCTATTGCAAATATTTTTTGGTGTGGATTAAAAGGCTGCTTACTGAGAGCTTTTCCAAACAGAGTGCTGAAGTAAGGTTTCTCTTCCTTGAGAGCTAACATATGTTGAGTCACTCTGGAACTGTGAGTGAAATCTCCTAGCAATTCACTACATATATTGCCATTATTTTGAGTATGAGATATCTGTTTCAATGACATGATGATAGATGGGTATTTCCTCCTGATATTTTGCAGGGATAGCATTTCTTCTTTTTGAAAACTACTTTCTCTGCCTGAATTCTGGGATTGGAAACATCCAATTCTTTTTCTCCACAGTTCCATGCCTTGCTTCAAATTGGAACATACGTCTGATTTTCTGGCCTGATGTCCACTGACATGATAGTGGATGTGTCCTTCTTATAGATATTTTTGCATGGATATTATTTCTTATTTTTCATGGTCTCTTTTCCTGCCAAGTTTCTGCACCCCCAGTTATCACGCTCCCCCTCAAATTGAAGCATAGGTTCTTGGAATGCCAGTGGACTCTTGCCTTGGAAAAATCCTTTTCCCTCCCTCCACAGCTCATCTTTTTGCTCTAATGGGGAAATCACATCTAATTTTCAGACTCATACCCTGTACACAGGTTGTGAGTTCAGTGCTAGGAGGAGTGTTTGATCTTCAAGTCCAGGGCCGGCTGAAGGAATAATGTAGAGAATGAAGGTTCTGTGATCACTATTAAGAAAAAACAAAACACCTCAGAGATCTTCAACAAAGGTCTCTCCTCAGCCTCGGACATGAACAGGAAGCTATTTTCAGTCCTAAATCTTAAAAACACATTTTTGTTTCCTTCTTTACCCTAACTCTCAATACTTATTTGCTGTTAAATGGCAGGGATAATATATAAAATTCCCAACCAGCTCACTTAAACAGTGCTGCCCTAAGAGTTTTAAAATAATCCCCAGATCTTTAAAAAAGTGCCTCAGTAGCAGACCTTACTGACATCCAACTGCCTCAAAGCTCAGTCTTGCAAAGTATTAATTTTATAAACTAACATATTCCTAATATAAAAGTTAGTTTTGTTTGATAAAGTCATTGCTAATTGCATAGATATAGAAATTCACAGAGAGTTTTAAAAAGTGAATTTTGCAGGCAGTAACTGACTGTGAGCCCTAGATGGATGTGGAAAATTGTGGAAAGTTTAATAAAGTAAGTTTTGTTTGTTGTCACTGCTGACTGCAAAAAGTTATAGAGTTTATAAAAATGAATTCTGTCTATTATAGTCAATGTTTCTTTCTGGTAAACTGCTTTTAATGAAAAGTTATAGAGAAGTTTTTCTTAACTATCTGAGTTCTTTGTCTAAAAGATAAAAATTTTAAATAAAATCAAAATAATATCCTTGATGTTTATGTTAATCTTATCATCCTTTATTATAGAAGACAAATCTCCCTCTCAAGGGAAAGCTATTACAAAAGACTTGTTATCTCACCTTGTAAAAGTGAGGTGCTAAAATAGTTTATTACATTAAAAAGGTTTAAGAAGTATTACAATAATTAAAAGAGATTTTCTATCCTTCTGCTAAATTTGCATGGGTAAAATGTTATTCATATATTTAAGAATTATTTGAAATTCCTAAAAGCTTAACAGTGTTCTCACCGTACATGTTATATCCTAATACTAATCCATACACAACTAAATTTACTTGTCAGTAATGTTTTATAAGAACTTTATTCTAAAGTTTCTCTAAAAGTAAAAGTGGTCAACCCAAATATAAAATGGGCTAACAGTATGAATAGACATTTTTCTGAAGATCAAATATAGATGGCTAAAAAGCACAGGAAGAGATGTTCATTTTCATTAGCTATAAGAGAAATGCAGATCAAGACTACAATGAAATATCACCTCACACTTGTAAGAACGGCTCCTTTTAAGCAATTAGGAAACTACAGATGTTGGAGAGGATGTGGAGACATTGAGACACTTAGGTACTGCTGGTGGGAATGTATAATGGTACATTCTCTATGGAAGAAAGTTTAGCAGTTCCTTAGAAAACTAAATATCATGTTGCCCTATGATCTGGCAATACCACTACTCAGTATAAACCCAGAGGAGCTGAAGCAGTGACACAAACAGACATTTTACACTGATGTTCATAGCAGCATTATTCACAATTGCCAAAAGATGGAAATAATCCAAGTGCCCATCAACAGATAAGGGGATAATCAAAATGTGGTATATACATAGAATGGAATATAATATGGCATTATGATGAAATGAGGTCCTGAAGCATGTGACAACTGGATGAAACTTGACGTCATAATGCTGAATGAAATAAACCAGACAAAAAAGGATAGGTACTGTAGGATTTTGCTTTTATGACCATTTGCTTTTATGAAGTAAACTCAGAGGCTTATAATATAAAGTATAGGAGACCTAGAGATACACAGAAGCTAGAGATGAGTGGATGGATAGTTAATGAAGTTGAACTTAAATATAAGGTAATGGATAGAAGTGAAGGCAGTTAAATATTGGATTTATAAGTAATATTGCCATAATGAAGGTCAACATGTCTGAAAGGCATTGCATAGAGCCATGTATTCCACTGATTAACACTACAAATATAAATAAGTTCTTGCATGGACTACTTCAAACGTGTGAATCTTGCATAAAGAGTCAATAGTAGAGAAGCTGAGCTGTAAAATACTGTTGTACACTATGGTCTATATTTAACAGGAAGATATCCATAGTACCACAGAAATACCAGGGGTAAATAATCGGGGTAAGGGGACAAGAGTTAAGGGGAGGTTTGGACTTTCTATTATGTGAGGGTGTGTCTATCAGTTATTTTTCTTTGGGGAGCAATGAACATTGTTTAAAAATGAGAGTTAATTCTGCAACTAAGTGAGGATGATATGAAACATGGATTGTGAACTTTGAACATTAAACATGGTGCCCAATTGATGGAGGTGGCTAAAGGATACACTGAGTGAGAAGTAGAATGGTGAACTGTGGTGTATTCTATGCTTGAATATTGAGCAACTACAGAAAGGAATGAAGTTGTGAGGCATACAATGAGGTAAATGAACTTGGGGGACATTGTGTGACCATAAAAAATATTTATGGTCTCTTTCAGAATATACCTATATAACAATTGATGCCTATATTGTAAGCTCTTATAGCAGCCATATTTAGTCCAGAGTGTTAATGTTGTTTCTAGATTTTGAGATGCTTTGCTATACATTTATAACCTGGCATCTCCCTGGAACATTGGCTATCTGTGTATGACGCCTAAGACTCAGAGTTGGAATCCTGCAGCTCTGAAAGTCAGCATTGCTACATACAACAGCTGTTAAAGAAATTGAAAATGAGATCAGGCTTCAATTAGAAATAAGAATGAAGCCAACTGTGTGAGAACAAAGGAAGAGATGTTTATTTGGTGCAAAAATTTATATCTTGGGTAGTGCATTACCTAATTTAACTTGTATGGTCAGTTTAGTTGAACACCATAAGTACATGGAATCTTGAATAGGGCTCAATAATTTGATGGTTTTTGCAGATATTGTGTTTTATTTGATATATCCCAGAATAATTTGGTCAGTGAATAAAGATATATTTGCAAAGTCCTCTTGTGAGACTGGGAAGAAAGGAGGGATTATTCAACTTCCCCATTTGGAGACTTTCTGATATTCTCACAAGCAGCGGGGACAACAAAATCAATAGGCTGAACCCTCTTTCTTGAGATTTGCCCCTATGAAACTTAATCCTGCAAAGGATAGGCTAAGCTGACTTAAAATTAGGCCTAAGAGTCACCCCCAGAGAACCTCTTTTGTTGCTCAGATGTGGCCTCTCTCTCTAAGCCAGTTCAGCAGATGAACTCATTGCCCTCCCATCTACATGGGACATGACTCCCAGGGGTGTAAATCTCACTGGTAGCTTGGGACACAACTGGGATGAACCAGGATCCAGCATCAAAAGGACTGAGAAAGTCTTCTTGACCAAAAGCTGGAAGAGAAACTAAGCAAAATAAAGTTTCAGTGGCTAAGAGATTTCAAACTGAATTGAGAGGTTATCCTGGAGACTATTCTTATGCATTCAATAGATATCCCTTTTTAGTTTATGGTGTATTGGAGTGGCTGAAGGGAAGTACCTGAAGCTATTGAGCTGTGTTCCAGTAGCCTTGATTCTTGAAGACAATTATATAAAGGTATAACTTTTACAATGTGACTGTGTGATTGTGAAAACCTTGTGTCTGATGCTCATTTTATCTAGGGTATGGACAGATGAGTAAAAAGTTATGGATAAAAATAAATAAATAATGGAGGATAAGGGGTAAAATATAGTGGGTAGATAGATATACTAGTAGTCAATGAGAAGAAGGAGTAAGGGGTATGATATGTATGAGTTTTTTCTTTTCCTTTTTTATTTCTTTTTCTGGAGTGATGCAAAAGTTCTAAAAAAGGATCATGGTGAAGTAAACACAACTACATGATGATATTGTCAGCCACTGATTGTATACCATATGTGGAATATATGTGTGTTAAGATTTGTCAATAAAAAGATTAAAAGAAAAGAAACAAAGCTGATTGAGTCAGGACTAATGTGAACTAGAATTACAGGGGTAAGGGTGACATTGTTGGTATTTTAGACCTTCACCTACTATGAGAGACCAAAGGAAGAGAGGTTTATGATATATATAATTTTATGTAACACGTAATCTAATTTAACCTGTCCAGATAGCTCATTTAAACAACCCAAACACATAGAGCCCAGAAAGAGAATGAGGGCTTATAATTCTGTACAACATAAGGTGATACCCAGGTACATCCCAGAATATGTTGGACAGTTAATTATAAAATATTAGCAAAGTCCTTTGAGGGATAGGAGAGAAAATATAGAACTATTAAGCTGTACCACCAGGGAAACACTTGATACTGTCTCAAATATTAGTATCTCCCAAGTCAATAGGCCAAGCCCTTGATTTTGAGGCTTGCTGTCGTGAAGCTTATTTTTGTAGTGGATAACTAAGCCTATCTATAGTTATGCCTAAGGGTTACTTCCAGAAAGCCTCAGCCTTTGACTGAAAGGATGGAAATGTGTATAGTACTTAATTCCTTTCCCTGGTGTGTTGAATCTGGTTCTAAGAAATTGAAATTAATTTGCCCCTTTCAAGGGAAAGGCATGTGTGCTTGAAATAATGCAAGGAAATCTCTTTTAAGAAGGTGAATTGGGACAAAGGGGACTAACAAAATTAATGAGTGCCTTGTAAAAGTCCTGATTGAAAAGGAATTGATGGTGGTCATGGGTTTGTTGGAAACTCCCACCATTTGAATTATTTCTGTACTCTGGGAAGGAGGGTTAATAAGGGTGGTGGGATTTAAGACAGAGAAGGTAGCCCCAGGATCTATTAGAGTACATATGCCCTCATTTCCGATTATCAGATTGGTTTCACTTAAAGATTTGAAATGGGCAATTGGAAAAACATCTGCCATATTCCTGGAAAAAGCCCTAGCAATTATATTGAAAAGTGAATGTCTTTCTTAGAGGTCAAAGGGTACCTAGAGGGTTTATTGAGGGCCTATTTAGCTGCTGTATTTGGAAACTCATGGTTTGTGCTCATTGTATTTGTACTGTTTTGGCTTGGGAAGATTTCTTTTTTATCCCCAGCATTTTAAAAGGTGTAGTCTAACCAATTTGGAAGATTTACTAAATCATTAGGTTCCACTGTGGCCCACTTTCATTGTTTATGTTTTAGAGTGGTGCATACTTCTTCTGAAAGTCCTTTAACAAAAGTAGAATTAAATAGGATAGAGGTTTCATAGTTAATATGGTTTGGCCCTGAGAATTCTTTAAAGATTTTTTTGAACCTGTTTTAATAGTTATATATGGACTCTTAAGTTTCTGGGTACATTGTTGGATTTTTCTCTAGTAAATAATTTGGGGAAAACTTCAGGTCTGACCTTATGAAGTTCCTTAGCTAGCTTAAATGCTTTAGTTAAATGCTTCAGTAGCTCTTTGTTTTGAAAAGCCATTTAGGGATCTTTCCAATTAGCTTTGGTAATTGAATTAATTGAATTAATTGGTAAAGGTCTGATTATCCAGGCTCAGAAGTCTGAATAATAAGATTGAATACTTTTGCAAAGGACCTACTGGGTCTCCATAGGATTTGTTACATCTTATTACTATAAGAGGGTAGTTTGGCTAAGATAGGACATATGAGAAGGAAGACAGAAGGGGTTAAAGGAGGATTAGAACACTCAGTCATGAGTTCTAAGTAATTTTTCAAGTTTAATAATGCACTTAGATAAGTGTTAATTTAGTATTTGTTTCTTGAAGAGAGGGAATTTAAGAATTAGTTATATGCTTGTTAGGAATAAGCTTCTAATTAAAATAATTAAATTAATCCCATTTGGGTTGCTTAATTTTAGAGCCTTTATTCTCTAGTTGATGTACAAATGCATCAATTTAGGCATATTGAAAGATCCCCATTGTGGCATTGTGATTTGAGATTTTCTCTAGCATCCCAGGTCATAAGAAGTTACATGAGGCAAGACTTGAAACCAGCTGGTGTGCCAAATAGCAGTGCACCATTAGAGGTCTTTGATGGATTGCAACCCATTCTTTTAGTTCTGATTGTGAGCAATCCTAAAGCCTAAGCCTGCAAGAAACTGTCTGGGTTTTGGGTAAGTGTGATGTTTTACTGTGTACCTTTCATGGGACATTTGTTTTAACTAGAGGACAGCCTGTGTTATAATTGTCCAACCCATTTCAATGTGTTCCTAGTGGCATGGAAATTGTCTTGAGGGTGGGGGTGACCTTCTATCAGTCAAGCCTGTCCATGACCACCTTATCTTTTAATGGGATTCTTGGTCTTTGGAAGCTAAAGCTTCCCATCACAATGAGAGTGAGAGTTAAAAATCCCCTTTACCAAAAGTTACCATAAGAAAGGCCAGAACTTCAACCTAAAAGAGGGAGCTTCTGAGCAAAGAAAAACCACTGACAGGAATCCAGGGCCACTGGAGAGAAAACAGAGCTCAAGGGACTCTTGGTGGTACTATGCTCAAATCCAAGGGTTGCTCCAGAGTTTGGTTGGTAGTGGCTTCAGATCCTGTTTCTGACACAAAGTAATGTCAACCGAGAAATAAAAAAACTAAGCTTCAAGACAACAAAGACATTTATTTGGGGAATCAGAATTGCAATTTGGGGGACATAGATTCCCAAATAGGGTCCCATTTTTAAAAACCCAGACAAGGGTTTTTAAAGAAAAAGATTAGATAGGTTGTTTGTAGTTAGTGGATATTTGGGGTACTCCAATTTTTCCTTCAGATTAGATTATTTATTGAGTTCTTTATCTTGTGTTTTGTATATGGTGTTTGGATATCCTTAGGATTTTGAAAAACATTGTTGCCAGAGGGTTTGCATACTTTGGCAGTTTGTGATATCTGGCTGAGGTTTGTTAAGAATAACCTCCAAAATGACCTCCTGACTCCATTTTAAATCTCTTACCATATTAACTCTATTTTATTTCTTTTTACAGATTTATAAGAATTAGCAAGTTATCTTACAGCTTTTTTTTTCTCCCCACTTCTCTTTGCCTCTCTTCCTGGGGCCTCAGGGTCTCCTCTAGGCTGCAAGCCACCGTCATTCTTTTTTCTCTGTAGACTGTTTCCCAATTCACTCATCACCTTGCACTTGTCTACACGCAATTACTGAACTCAGTATCTCCACTCTAATTCCAAGTTTCCAGAAGTGAGGATAATTGGCCCAGCTTGAGTCAGGTGTCCACTTCTGATCCACATTTGGGGCAGGATGGCCATGAAAAAATGGCATCTCTACCAGAGTACACTTGCACACAGGCTTTCACAAATCCCTCTGTCTGAAAGAGTTTATTATCATCAATATTGTTGTTGTGGTTGTCATTGCTATATCTTCACAAATAAGGTGTTTTATCCAGAGCTTAGCAGATGAAGTGCTCAGTAAAGTGTAAATGGAAGTGTTTTCCTTGAGAAGATCGTGCAACAGAGAAGCAGCCTGAGGAGTGGTCCTTTCAGGTAGTACTGACCTGTCATGCTTTCACTGTGATCAAATAGGAGCACCCACCCCACTAGAAATAGCCCTTTTTCTTTACTCCAACTAAATTTCCCAAGGAGCCTTTCTGATGCAGGCAACAGGGCTTGTGAAAGTGGAGCCTCTGTTATGCCAGGGCTTCACTTAGGAAGAACACATGGACAGAGGTATTAGCAAATCTTCCTCTCCATGATTCTCTGAAGGCTATCTCACTTGCAGAGATCATCCATCATGGATTGAAAAGGAAATAGAAAAGGAGATGCTATCTGAGATAAGGTCAGAAAACTGGCATGGCAGAGAGAGCTGCTCCAAGGAGCAAAGACCACATTTTTTTATAGGAACAGTGGTCCTGAGCATTACACAATTAATTATTTATTGTACCATTATTTAGATATGCCTCTTATGTGCTAGATTTTCTCTGAGTTGCTTTGAAATGAAATTATAAGCCTAGCCTAGAAAAAGGGAGAAATTATGACTTATTGCAAGGTTAGGCATGGACTGGACTGGAGGCCTGCCTGGATGCTGAGGCCTCACTAGGAAATAACCATCTTGCTTCTTCTTTATGATGACCTATTCAATCTTGCTTTCGTCCTCTCTTTGTTTATTTTCTCTCTTACCTTTAATCCCCTAGAACTGGGGAATCTGATTATGTTTTGACTTAGAGTGACATTCTTAGGTCCCTAGTACCTGGTTCAATCAATTACCTATAGAACAATGATTTTTTTTTTTTTGTATGCTGTATGGCGGGGTCACATTTCATTCTTTTTCCATGTGAGTATCCTGTTATTGCAGCACCATTTGTTGAATTTTTGTTTGGTTGGTTTTTTGTTTGTTTGTTTTTTTGGGAAGTGCATGGGCTGGGAATCAAACCCAGTCTCCCACATCACAGATGAGAATTCTACCACTGAACTACCCTCACACCCTGCCCCCCACCGCAGAAATGAATTTGTAACAGGTACATTGATGCTTTCTGGGCTTCCCAGTGTGATCATAAATTGATGTCACTGATTCTTCAGTCCTTCAGCTAACTAGCAAACCACCTGGAGTTCCTCTGCTGGTGCTGGAATACTTCTGGGGTCACACAAAGATAAGGGCAACCAAAAACTGTCAAAGAAGTTGCCAACACTGTGTATAGAGGATTTCTATCTTTGGAATGCTCCACAGAAGAGAAAGTTTTGAGTAGACTCTGGAATCTAAGAGGGATATTTATTCTGTAGAAGAAAGCAGAAAGGCCTTTACAAGTAGGGGCAAATGCAAGATTTGATGTAATAAGGAAATTAAGTAGGCCTTGAACTTTTCAAGAACATTTTACACAAAATTAACCCTAAAACCTTCACAAATTGTGTTGCTTGAATTTTAAACTTAATAAATGTTCTGTCAACTCCTTGACTTGAAGTGCAAGTTACATTACCCAAAGTCATGCCTTTAGATACAGGTTTAAATAAAGCACCTCTAAAGAAGACAACAATTCTATATAATTTTACATAATTAAATGTAGCTATTTTGTCATGCTACAATTTTCCACTTTGCTCCTCATGTCTACAATTTTGATGTTCGTCATGGATTTGGATAGTTTATTTCAGTGCAAGATTACCCACATTTGTAGGGTACAGATGGTAATTACTCTCTACCCAAAACCAGACAAAATGCCCTAAGTTCTCTGATTGATGACACTCGGAAAATTTGTAGCAAAGGAAATAGGGAATACTCTCAAAATCCAGACACAAACAGTGAAGGAAGAAGTAGCTTTCAAAAGTCACTTTTATTCCTGTTGCTCCTCTACCTTTTTTCACCTCCCCATCTTTATCACTGGTGAAAATTTGATTTAGTATACTTACCATGAGCCTTTCTTAAAAAGCTGAGAGGACCATACACTTCCGAGGCCTAGTATGTTTTTGATTATAATAAACTATTTTTTTAAGAGCCTTTCTTCAGGAGATGTTATTTTCTTGTCTCTTCAAATAAAAGACCATACAGAATGTCGACAGCTGAAGTCCTATGAGTCTTGTACACAATTTTTCCCTATTCCTTTCCATCACACATGAAAGTTATTTATTTTGAATTTTCTATGCTTTTTCTGTGGAAAATTATTCATGTCCTAGGTTACTTGAACTCAGAGAAGCTGACCTCATTTTGTGATCCTTGTTGTACATACTTTGTTATTATAAGTATAGCACAGGCCTGTGGGCCAAGGAGATTACAAAAGAAATGAAGGATCAATTGTATGCTCTCCAGTATATACTATCCAGTTGGGCGGAAGATTGCTGTGGTAGTTTAAGATTTTATTTAAAAATATATACCTTACTCTCTAAAAATCTGAGGAGGTCTATAAAGAAATATTAAGAGATAAAGAGCAGGTGACTAAAGCCAAAGTTATCTGTGGGGCATGTAAGTGACTAGAATTTGGGCATCCCTATGTTTTCTCATCATTTTAGAGCTGCAAAGTGAATGAACACAAGGCTACTTCTAAGTACAACCAAATCTCTGTTATTTATACTGTTGACATGCAGACAATTGCTGCTGAGAGGTGAAAGTCACAAACCACAAATACTCCCAACTGGCCCATATCACCCTTTTCTACTCAGGGAGTTTGGAAGACTAAAGAGCCATAGTGCTGTTCTGCTGCTTCTTTCTCTCTTTTTAAATGTGTGTGTGTGTGTGTGTGTGTGTGTGTGTGTGTGTGTGTGTGTAGTGAATCATGTACCATAGAATTTACAGAGGATTTATAATTTACATATTTCAGTTTTTACTGTGACTACAAACATGCAATTACTGCAAACCTGAAATGAATAGGACAAACTGAGGAAGGAAAGAACAAATAGCTAGGACCTCAAGACCTGCCATAAATGACCAGTGGACTACTGGCAGCCAGGAGGCCTGCAGAGATGCACAGATAATTGAATCAGAATTTGCTGTTGACTTTGAAGAGGGTATTTGATGAGTGTGTGTGTGTGGGAATCCAGGTCTATTTCTGTCTCAATGTGAATTGGGGAGGTTATAATCCATGAAATGCTGGTGAGAAGATAGCCCTGCTGTCTGCTTTTTGAAAGTGTTTTTGAGACAAGTATTGTTCTACAAGTAAAATGTATTTATTAATCTATTTCAGAGGTAAGTAGAACCTCTGTCCTCTTTAATTCTTCAGTTACAGCCAAAGTAGGTAAACTTACACACCAAAGTAAGTGAACCCATTCACTTATCAGAATCCTCAAACTCTTGTGGCTCTTGGTTGAGACTCAAATCCAAACTTGATCACACTCTGAAACAGACTCATGATAACAGGAACAACTGTGGACAATTCATAGAAAGATAGGCTTGCTCCTACTTTGGTTCTCTCTATACGACCAGTGAAACTGTTAAAAGCAAAGTTGGAACTGAGAATGTATTCTAAGTCAAGGGCGATATGACGCCTTTGGAAATATTTGAAAAGCAAAGGTTCTCACTATGGTTGGTATTAGACTTTCAGGTATAATCCACTCAAAGATATCGCATGTACAGTTTGTGTTTTTATTAGTGTGGTATGTTATTCCATTTTCTACAGGCCAATTTCAGTCTTTAGACCAATGCAATAACATGGAACCTGGATTAATAAAAGCAGGAATCTCCCCATGTTTGACACTGAGCTCTCTTCTAGCTGCTAAGGAAGCAGAGGTTGTAGAGATTTGTCCTGGCCCCATGTGGGCCAGTTGGCTTGTCATTGAGAGAAACATCTTTCAAAACCACACAATGAATTCCTATCTCTAGGCAACATCAAGCAGATGTCTATCATGGAACACAAACCAATCTTGAAGAAAGAGTGTAAATGTTTAGTGTATTTTATCCCATTCCTCTAACTAGTAAAACACCTCCAAATATGCCCAACCATCTGATATAACCTAGCATCATGTTCGCAGACACATTCAGCAACATTTCCTTTGAATAGTGAGAGGGAAATCTATAAAAGGTAAGAGTTACCTATGAAAGCCCAATTTTGACTTATAACTCAAATGGCTATTGAACCAAGAGTGATATTTTATTCTACATAGAAATTTTTACACAATATTTTCAGCATTTTTCTTGGGTTTGATAGGTTTTTTGAAAATCTTCTGTTTAATAATATAGTGTCCTAGAATCTATAAAAGGTAGAGAGCAAGGTACATAAATCTATTTATCTATCGATCTATTTATCAATTCCTAAGACAACTAAAACACTTTCTGAAAGTATAGTGTAATTCTCGATGCATTAATGTTTTCTTTTTCACTACTCAGTCCTTTGAAATTTGGGTTCTAATCCAGCTATTCTTCCTTTTACTGCCCTCTCAAAGGTGCCCAGGGACAATTTAGCCTCCACATTCAGTGTCCATTTTCAATCCCCAACCTGGGGTGAGGAGAGGAGGTAGCCTTCAGGGAAAGCCCCCTCCCTCGAGTCCTGGCCCTGTACCAACTGGGAAGGAGGCACAGCAAGAGAGTTGTTACAGAGTTGTACTTGAACAAATAACCAAAAGTTATTTTCCCCAGAAGTTCTCCTTTGTCTTCCATGACTGATTATCCTAGTTTCCTTTTAACCTAATGACCCACTCATGGTTGGCTCCATAATTTGTGAGGCCCAGTGCAAAATGAAACTATAAAGCTCCTTCTAAAAGCAGGAAAAAAGCACCATTAAAGATACAAATTATAAAGCCTTTTCTTTTCTTCCATGATTTATCTCTTGACTTGTTGTGTTTTTTAATCTGCTATTTAATATTGTAAACAGATAAAAATTATAAATTTAAATTATTAGCATGAACTTTACCATTTATCTTTATATTGTGCAATGACAATTTGAAGTACAAATATAACAGCATTTAGCTCATATACAGAATAACTGAAATTGCATAACCTATGTTTTATAGCTGATACAGGCATACATATTCTGTTTTTACCTGAAGAGCACAAAACAAATTTTTTTTATTTTACTTTTTTTTTGGTAAATGCTTCTTTTTTTTTAAAAGTATTTTTCTTGAGAAATATCCACATACATATGGTCCAATCATATTATACAGTGACTCACAATATCATCGCATAGTTGTATATTTTTCACCATGATCATTTTTAGAACATTTGCATCACTCCAGAAAAATAAATACAAAGAAAAAAAACCTCACACATCCCATACCCCTTATATCTCCCTCTCATTGACCCACAGTATTTCAGTCTACCCAGTTTTTACCCTTTATCTACCTCTATTATTTTTATCCTTATTTTTGTTTTACTCATCTGTCCATATCCTGGATAAAATGAACAACAAACACAAAGTTTTCACAATCACACAGTCACATTGTAAAAGCTATGTAGTTATACAGTCTTCTTCAAGAATTAAGCTACTGGAACATAGCTCAATAGTTTCAGGTACTTCCCTCTAGTCACTCCAAAATACCATAAACTAAAAAGGGATATCTATGTAATGTATAAGAATAACCTCCAGGTTAACCTCTAGACTCTGTTTGAAATCTCTCAGCCACTGAGACTTTCTTTTGTTTCATTTCTCTCTTCCCCCTTTTGGTCAAGAAGCTTTCTCATTCTCATGATGCCAGGTCCCAGCTTATCCCTGGGAGTCAGGTCCCACATTGCCAGGGAGATAGATTTACATCCCTGGGAGCATGTCCTACATAAGGGGGAGGCCAAACTTCATTTATTTTTAAAATATATTTTAGAGCAGTAATAGTTTTACAGAAAAATCATTCAGAGAATACAGAGTTCCCGTAACCCCCCTCAACCCTCATACATACAGTTTTCCCTATTTTACATTTTGCATTTGTGTGGTACCTTTGTTACATTAATGAATTGATATTATTATAACTATAGCATACTATTAACCATAGTCCATAGTTTACATTAGGATTCATTCTTTATGTTGTATAGTCCTTTGCATTTTTAAATTTTTTTTTATTTTTTATTAAACTAGATACAAAAAAATTCCCCTTTTATCACTTTCAAGTATACAATTCATTGGTGTTAATTACATTCACAATGGTGCACTACCATCATCATCATCCATTAGGGAAACTTTTCCATCACCCTGAACAAAACTCTGTACCGATTAAGCATTAATTCCCTGTGATGGTTTGGGGCTATATATACCCCAGAAAAACATGTTCTTAAAGTTAATACATTCCTGTGGATGTAGATACATTGGAAGGCCTTTTAATGAGGCTACTTCAGTTAAGGTATGACTACTTCAATATTGGGTCTTAATCCTATTATTGGAGCCTTATGAAAGAATGAAATTCAGACAGAGAGGGAGAAAATTATGGAAGCAACATGCTTAAATCAATGAAATCTGGAAGAGAAGGGAGGGACCAGCAGACGCTGCCACATGCCTTGTCATGTGGCAGAGGAGCTAAGGATCACTGGCAGCTGGTGTTTGGGAAGAGGCATCACCTTCATGATGCTTTGATTTGGACATTTTCCTGGACTTTAACCATGAGTGAATAAATTCCCATTGTTTAGACCAAAACCATTTCATGTAGGAAGTTGTCTAAGAAAACTGAAACACTCATCATGCCTCTGCCCCAGCCCTGGCCCTGGTAACCTTCATTCTAATTTCTGACTATGAATTTGCATATTATTTTTATTTCGTATGTGAGAATATACAATATTTGTATTTTTGTGTCTGACTTATTTCCCTAAGCATAATCCCTTTGCACTTCATCCACATTGTCATATATACCAGCACTTCATTCCTTTTTACAGCTGAATAATCTTTGTGTATATACCACATTTTGCTTATCAAACATCTGTTGATAGACACTTGAGTTGCTTTGATTTTTGGCAATTGTGAGTAATTCTGCTATGAACGTTGGTGTACAAATACCCATTCAGTCCCTGCTTTCAGTTCTTTTGCCAGCCATATGCTAATGTCATGTGCCAGGTCATATGGTAATTCAATACTTAACTTTTTGAGGAGTGACCAAACTGTTCTTCAGAGTTCATTCCACTTCTTGATATGTACACATTCTACCGACCTCTTTATCTCAGACTACTGATGAGTAAGGAAGGATTGAGAGGAAAAGCAGCTGTGGGTTGCCTTATCATTCCCTTTCCTGGTAGGTCATTTTCAGTGAAGTAGTTGACAAACACAGGGAAGTAACACAAGTAAGAAAGGATCCAATAGGGGATCCATGTTCATTCATGTTTCTTAGAATGCCATTCTTTCTTTTGAATCAGCAAATTCTGGATCAAACAAAAAACACGGCCTCTCTGGCTTGTCAGTGCCCATGCTGCCACCTCCATCTTCACATCCTCCCATCCCCGCCCATCCCCACTTACTCAGTTGCAGACAGAACACTTATTTTACTCATTTTGAGTCTCACTGAACTCCCATGCATCATGGGTCCCCCAGAATTCTATGCTCCTGGGACATGCATGCTATATGTGAATGGGTTGGCAAGGAACAATGGACATATAGATCTGCGTATTGTTCTCACACACATGCTGCATTGCCCCCTGGACTTTCCTTACAAAACACAAGTCCAAGTTCAAAGATAAAATTATTAAGAATCTCAAAACTGTGACCACAAAGTACTGAATTAACTGCAGGGTCCTTGTGAGTACAGGGCCTTGTGAGACTGCACAGTTTACACACCCATGAAGCTGCGCTTCAGACTCTCTGTGGTTCCCTATTTTGTCCTAATAAGTCTCAAATACAGTTCTGTTATCAACTTTTTCTCCATCTAGATATCTCTGTTATCTTCTTCTCTGTCTAGATATCATTCCTCCATATAGATTCAATTAACATGTCTCTGTCTCTAGGGTCAGCTTCTCCTGAGGCTCTGCATATCTCAATATCTGTCAAGTACAACATGTCTAAAATCAAACCTATCATTATTCTGCTAAAGCTATTCTTCCCTGGTTTAGTTACTAGAATAAAAATTCTCAGTCACCTGATCCACAGTCTGCACAATGCAGTTAATGTAGTAGTTGCTCAATATACACTGATTTATTCAACACATTGAAAACCTGCCCGCAGTTACAAACTTGTAAGAGTCAGCCTCAATCATTATGAAATTGATGGTTCAGGTTCTACATTACCCATATCCTTACTTATTTTCTTATCTGTTTTCTAAAAACTGTTCTTATAATATCTCTTCAAGACACTGGAGAAAGGAATAGAATGAAAGTGAAGTTTAACCACCCATTTCTACTCAACTAACTGAAAAGCATTGGTATTAATTGTTAAAATGAGTATTGGAGAAACTTTGACTTACATATGTTCAAACTTTGCCTTCAATCTTGTCCAAATAAGCAGTTTCATTCCTTCTTTTCCTTTCCATTTCCAGATTCTTACATATATATGTACTTAAAAAACTGCCAGTGGCCCTCAAATTTATTTCCTTTCAAAGCCACATTGGCTACTGTCTTATTATTTGTATTCTTGTTCTTGCAAGAATTGTAATTTGATGGACTTTAATTATGGTGTCTTGATATTTCCAGTGCTTCCCACTTCTGGTAAGGCCATAAATAAGACAGTATTTGTGCTTTTTTTCTGGCACTTTTAGTTTGGACTAAAACCCAGGAAAGCCTGAATGGTAATAAAAAAAAACAACAAAAAGGATAAACAGAATTAATAAGAAGAGATGGGGGTTTGGATTATTTCAAACCTCATGGTGATATTTGGTTTACATTTAAATGAGGTTCAAGTCAGTTCCTATTTTCATGGGACCTTCCAAACTACTTTCTATCCATCTTTGCTTTAGGTTTGGCATTAAAAACATTCTAAAACTGCTTTCCTGCCTGACTGGGGCTCATCCAGTCACTGAACACCGAGGTAGAATTTCTAAGTATTTCAGATGGCCCAGGCACTGGAAATAATTTGCTGCTTGTGTAATAGCTCCAAAGAAATGCCAAAACAACAAGTGGCTTCCAGAAGTGGCTCAGAGCTGTTAAACCCAAGAAATAGGAAGCCAACTAAGAACCCAGTATCAACCTTTCCATCCAAATCCGCATTCTGGTAGGAATTGAAGTGCTAGTTATTTGTGAAATTTGAATATAATATTTTTAAAAAAATTTGCTTCCAGTCTGTTCTAAGATATATTTTATTTACATTGCATTATAGCAACATTCTAATTTATAGGTACCTTCTTTCAAATTGTTCTTTTAAACTATATTGACAGTTCTGTGAAATTTTATTTATGAAACATCAATTTTTGATGCATGAAGTATTGTGGGGTTATAGAAAACAAATAAAATGAATAAATCCTGTCTATTACATATTACAGATGAAGTAATTAGAAGTAATTAGAATTACACTATAAAATAGTGTACAACTCAGTTAAAGAAGGAGATCAGAGGAGGAAGAAACCAAGATTCCTATGAGGAGGAGAAAGTGAGGCTTAACCTGTCTCTCTCTGAAAAACGACCACTGAGGGTATCATTTTTGCAGAAAACTTGTGAAAATTAAAATACCTAAGAGTTTTAGGCATTGGTTGATACAGTATATTATTTTCATATTTCTTTATTTATAAATGGCAGTTCCAAAAATCAGGCATTGTGAAAAAGTAGGGAGCTGGGACATGGCTGGATCAGGAGGAACTTCATTGCTAGAAAGAATAGTTTGTCTTGATAGGTTAGTAAATTGTTTCTTAAATTCATGGAGGGTTTGAATCATGTGAAAAAAAAGTGTGGTTTTAGGGAAACCATCCTAGCATTTGGACATCACATAGAAGGTAAAAGGGAGTGGAGACAGGAAGAGGAGCTAGAATTATGAGGTGATAAAATGCTAGGGAAGTCACAGACAGACCAGGCCTACACAGCTGCCTCCTTTTCTATTGTGCACACATTTCAGTATGGTTCCATTCCTTAGTATGGGGAGGCATTAGTTCTAATGGAACCGCCTGACCCTACTTTCAACCTGAAAACTGCAACAAGCAGCCCCAAGCTGCTTCTCAAGGTGGGAACTCTCAGTTGTAGGGTCCCCTTCCCCTCGTTTGGGCATCCCAGATTTGTCTGTCCTATTTGAAATGGGGTACTGAGTTGCCATTCACAGACCTGATGCAACCAGTTAGTGTCGATGGTATCTCTTTCCCTGCTCTTTTGGACCCTTGGTGCTGAGAGGTCATTTGCTGAAAGTTTCCATTGTGCTACTATACACCATATAACAAACAGCTCACCCTACAGTAGAGCCATAAACTAATAAAAACAACTGCAGTTTATTTAGCATTTATACCATGAGTCAAGGGTTTTCATGCATTTTCTTTTTGCTTCTTGTGCTATTCCTAAGAGATAACTCCCATTATGATCCACATTTTACAGATGATGGAAACTGTTAAGGCTCATGAGTCCAGAGAAACCAGGTACAAGTGATTCTGAAGCCCTCTTTCAATCTCTGTGACACATCTGTTGCCCCTAAGGCTGTGGTAGAGGGAATGGAGGGCATTATGTGACTCTGAGACATTTTGAAGAAAGAAATCCTGGACATGGTGATCTTCCGAGAAAGACTTGGTGAAGGAGGTACAGTCAGAGAAAAATTCTACAAGGGTTTGTCTTCGTGTTTTACAAACATCAGGTTTTTACTCATGCTGTTTCTCTTAAGCCTTATTTTATAGAGTTATGACTTTCAGAAGCATCAGAGAGTGCTAATGGCTAGAAGAAGCCAAAACATGTTTCAAAGTTGCTGACCTTGCAGTTACTGATAATTAAATTGAAAACCTCTGCTAGCTAACTTTAACTAAAGGATAAATGTTTCAAAGCTTTCTTAGCTCCAACCACTGGCTTACTGAATTATTGAAACACTGACTCCCATCTTCTTCAGACTGCTTATATCCAAAAGACTGAAATTCTTACATGAAGTAGGACAGAATCAATGGTTTTTGATGAAGGGATAAAACTTAACAATTGTCCATTTCATTTGTTTCCCTCAAAACTTTTATGCTTGTTTTCCATTTCAAAATAACAAATTCTTCTCTTCTTTGATAACCTCTGCCTGTTTTTTGTTTGTTTGTTTGTTTGTTTGTTTTGGGGGGGGGGTGCACGGTCCAGAATCAAACCCGGGTCTCCCGCGTGGAAGGGAGGCATTCTAACCACTGAACTACTTGTGCACCTCTCTGCCTGTTTGTGTTTTGTTCTTCTGGGTACCTAGTTTTAATAAAAAATGCTTGGTTGGTTAAAGCCATAGCAAAAAAGTTTTAATTAGATATGGTGAATAATGATTTGATTTTGAGAGACTTAGTTCTCTTAGATGTAGGTAGTTCAAGAGGAAATATAGATTAATCTTTGACATAAGGAAAGAATTTCCAAGATATTTTCAAGGATAGTTTTGGAATTCTTCTCTGAGAATGGCTGAAAGGTTCATTGGAAGTCAGTGATTATGAGATTAGAGGATTTTTCTTTTTTAGCTCACTGGGATAAGCCAGGCAGAGATTCTTCTTGCCACTTCCCTGAACCTAGACAGCTCAGGCCAGGGACCCCTTATAGGGTCAGGTTATTCCTACACCAGTGTTAGAAAGAAAGCCATACCTAAAAGAAAATACTCACCTAATGGTGGAGAAGAAAATAATCTATTTATGATCTTACAAGAACATGCACACAACCAAAATGTGGTGGCTGATACACGAAGCGATTGAATGCCACAAATTTTATACCCTAAGCTTAGCATGCAGCTTCCCCCCACCCTACTCTGTTTCTCCATTGACTGGATACTCCAGAGGTTACAGCCTACCCGGATAGTATACTTGAAATTTTCCACTGAAGGTTCCCATTTCGATTATGCTTTACATTTCAGTGACCCCTGACCATTACTTATTTAAACTTGTTTTTACATAAATAAGGATTTGGCACCAATTCCAAGCTTGCATCAGAGGCCTTCTCCTTTCCCTGCCTACAAGACCAGTTGGAGCTGTTTTGTAGCCCTTTGTTTAGTTAGTTCCGTTTCTCTCATCCTACACCATCTTGTGGGAAAGCTAAACTTAATTTTATTCTTACACCAGAGACTGCACAATGGCTTTGTTTGACCAGATCAGTGTTTATATCAGAAAGCATGTATGGCACACCCAAGGGGTTTGGCTGAATGGGTTTCGTGAAAGTACCATTTAGAGAAGTGTGGATGGGTTAAGGGAATCAGTAGAGGATGGTGAAGCATCAGTGGGAAGATTTTTTTTTCTTATTCTTTTTTTATTAATTAAAGAAAAAAGAAATTAACACAACATTTAGAAATCATTCCATTCTGCATATGCAATCAGTAATTCTTAACATCATCACATAGATGTATGATCATCATTTCTTAGTACATTTACATCGATTTAGGAAAAGAACTAGCAAAACAACAGAAAAAGATATAGAATGTTAATATAGAGAAAAAAATAAAAATAATAATAATAATAAAAAAGAAAAGGAAAAAGAAAAAAACAAAAAAAACAAAAGACACAAACAAACAAAAAAACTATAGCTCAGATGCAGCTTCATTCAGTGTTTTAACATAATTACATTACAATTAGGTATTATTGTGCTGTCCATTTTGAGTTTTTGTATCTAGTCCTGTTGCACAGTCTGTATCCCTTCAGCTCCAATTACCCATTATCTTACCCTGTTTCTAACTCCTGCTGGTCTCTGTTACCAATGACATATTCCAAGTTTATTCTCGAATGTCGGTTCACATCAGTGGGACCATACGGTATTTGTCCTTTAGTTTTTGGCTAGACTCACTCAACATAATGTTCTCTAGGTCCATCCATGTTATTACATGCTTCATAAGTTTATTCTGTCTTAAAGCTGCATAATATTCCATCGTATGTATATACCACAGTTTGTTTAGCCACTCATCTGTTGGTGGACATTTTGGCTGTTTCCATCTCTTTGCAATTGTAAATAACGCTGCTATAAACATTGGTGTGCAAGTGTCCATTTGTGTCTTTGCCCTTAAGTCCTTTGAGTAGATACCTAGCAATGGTATTGCTGGGTCGTATGGCAATTCTATATTCAGCTTTTTGAGGAACCGCCAAACTGCCTTCCACAGTGGTGGTACCATTTGACATTCCCACCAACAGTGGATAAGTGTGCCTCTTTCTCCACATCCTCTCCAGCACTTGTCATTTTCTGTTTTGTTGATAATGGCCATTCTGGTGGGTGTGAGATGATATCTCATTGTGGTTTTGATTTGCATTTCCCTAATGGCCAGGGACATTGAGCATCTCTTCATGTGCCTTTTGGCCATTTGTATTTCCTCTTCTGAGAGGTGTCTTTTCAAATCTTTTTCCCATTTTGTAATTGGGTTGGCTGTCTTTTTGTTGTTGTTGAGTTGAACAATCTCTTTATAAATTCTGGATATTAGACGTTTATCTGATATGTCATTTCCAAATATTGTCTCCCATTGTGTAGGCTGTCTTTCTACTTTCTTGATGAAGTTCTTTGATGCACAAAAGTGTTTAATTTTGAGGCGCTCCCATTTATTTATTTCTTTCCTCAGTGCTCTTGCTTTAGGTTTAAGATCCATAAAACCGCCTCCAATTGTAAGTTTCATAATATATCTCCCTACATTTTCCTCTAACTGTTTTATGGTCTTAGACCTAATGTTTAGATCTTTGATCCATTTTGGGTTAACTTTTGTATAGGGTGTGAGATACGGGTCCTCTTTCATTCTTTTGCATATGGATATCCAGTTCTCTAGGCACCATTTATTGAAGAGACTGTTCTGTCCCAGGTGAGTTGGCTTGACTGCCTTATCAAAGATCAAATGTCCATAGATGAGAGGGTCTATATCTGAGCACTCTATTCGATTCCATTGATTGATATATCTATCTTTATGCCAATACCATGCTGTTTTGACCATTGTGGCTTCATAATATGCCTTAAAGTCCGGCAGCATGAGACCTCCAGCTTCGTTTTTTTTTCCTCAAGATACTTTTAGCAATTCGGGGCACCCTGCCCTTCCAGATAAATTTGCTTATTGGTTTTTCTATTTCTGAAAAATAAGTTGTTGGGATTTTGATTGGTATTGCATTGAATCTGTAAATCAATTTAGGTAGGATTGATATCTTAACTATATTTAGTATTCCAATCCATGAACACGGTATGCCCTTCCATCTATTTAGGTCTTCTGTGATTTCTTTTAGCAGTTTTTTGTAGTTTTCTTTGTACAGGTTTTTTGTCTCTTTAGTTAAATTTATTCCTAGGTATTTTATTCTTTTAGTTGCAATTGTAAATGGAATTCGTTTCTTGATTTCCCCCTCCGCTTGTTCATTGCTAGTGTATAGAAATGCTACAGATTTTTGAATGTTGATCTTGTAACCTGCTACTTTGCTGTACTCATTTATTAGCTCTAGTAGTTTTGTTGTGGATTTTTCCGGGTTTTCGACGTATAGTATCATATTGTCTGCAAACAGTGATAGTTTTACTTCTTCCTTTCCAATTTTGATGCCTTGTATTTCTTTTTCTTGTCTAATTGCTCTGGCTAGAACCTCCAACACAATGCTGAATAATAGTGGTGATAGTGGACATCCTTGTCTTGTTCCTGATCTTAGGGGGAACGTTTTCAATTTTTCCCCATTGAGGATGATATTAGCTGTGGGTTTTTCATATATTCCCTCTATCATTTTAAGGAAGTTCCCTTGTATTCCTATCTTTTGAAGTGTTTTCAACAGGAAAGGATGTTGAATCTTGTCAAATGCCTTCTCTGCATCAATTGAGATGATCATGTGATTTTTCTGCTTTGATTTGTTGATATGGTGTATTACATTAATTGATTTTCTTATGTTGAACCATCCTTGCATGCCTGGGATGAATCCTACTTGGTCATGATGTACAGTTCTTTTAATGTGTTGTTGGATTCGATTTGCTAGAATTTTGTTGAGGATTTTTGCATCTATATTCATTAGAGAGATTGGTCTGTAGTTTACTTTTTTTGTAATATCTTTGCCTGGTTTTGGTATGAGGGTGATGTTGGCTTCATAGAATGAATTAGGTAGCTTTCCCTCCACTTCGATTTTTTTGAACAGTTTGAGGAGAGTTGGTACTAATTCTTCTGAAATGTTTGGTAGAAATCACATGTGAAGCTGTCTGATCCTGGACTTTTCTTTTTAGGAAGCTTTTGAATGACTGATTCAATTTCTTTACTTGTGATTGGTTTGTTGAGGTCATCTATTTCTTCTTGAGTCAAGTTGGTTGTTCATGTCTTTCCAGGAGACCGTCCATTTCATCTAAATTGTTGTATTTATTAGCGTAAAGTTGTTCATAGTATCCTGTTATTACCTCCTTTATTTCTGTGAGGTCAGTGGTTATGTCTCCTCTTCCATTTCTGATCTTATTTATTTGCATCCTCTCTCTTCTTCTTTTTGTCGATCTTGCTAAGGGCCCATCAATCTTTTTGATTTTCTCATAGAACCAACTTCTGGTCTTATTGATTTTCTCTATTGTTTTCATGTTTTCAATTTCATTTATTTCTGCTCTAATCTTTGTTATTTCTTTCCTTTTGCTTGCTTTGGGGTTAGTTTGCTGTTCTTTCTCCAGTTCTTCCAAGTGGACAGTTAATTCCTGAATTTTTGCCTTTTCTTCTTTTCTGATATAGGCATTTAGGGCAATAAATTTCCCTCTTAGCACTGCCTTTGCTGCATCCCATAGGTTTTGATATGTTGTGTTTTCATTTTCATTCGCCTCGAGATATTTACTAATTTCTCTTGCAATTTCTTCCTTGACCCACTCATTGTTTAAGAGTGTGTTGTTGAGCCTCCACGTATTTGTGAATTATCTGGCACTCCGCCTATTGTTGATTTCCAACTTCATTCCTTTATGATCCGAGAAAGTGTTGTGTATGATTTCAATCTTTTTAAATTTGTTAAGACTTGCTTTGTGACCCAGCATATAGTCTATCTTTGAGAATGATCCATGAGCACTTGAGAAAAAGGTGTATCCTGCTGTTGTGGGATGTAATGTCCTATAAATGTCTGTTAAGTCTAGCTCATTTATAGTAATATTCAGATTCTCTATTTCTTTATTGATCCTCTGTCTAGATGTTCTGTCCATTGATGAGAGTGGTGAATTGAAGTCTCCAACTATTATGGTATATGAGTCTATTTCCCTTTTCAGTGTTTGCAGTGTATTCCTCACGTATTTTGGGGCATTCTTGTTCGGTGCATAAATATTTATGATTTTTATGTCTTCTTGTTTAATTGTTCCTTTTATTAGTATATAGTGTCCTTCTTTGTCTCTTTTAACTGTTTTACATTTGAAGTCTAATTTGTTGGATATTAGTATAGCTACTCCTGCTCTTTTCTGATTGTTATTTGCATGAAATATCTTTTCCCAACCTTTCACTTTCAACCTGTGTTTATCTTTGGGTCTAAGATGTGTTTCCTGTAAACAGCATATAGAAGGATCCTGTTTTTTAATCCATTCTGCCAGTCTATGCCTTTTGATTGGGGAATTCAGTCCATTAACATTCAGTGTTATTATTGTTTGGATAATATTTTCCTCTACCATTTTGCCTTTTGTATTATACATATCATATCTGATTTTCCTTCTTTCTACACTCTTCTCCATACCTCTCTCCTCTGTCTTTTCGTATCTGACTCTAGTGCTCCCTTTAGTATTTCTTGCAGAGCTGGTCTCTTGGTCACAAATTCTCTCAGTGACTTTTTGTCTGAAAATGTTTTAATTTCTCCCTCATTTTTGAAGGACAATTTTGCTGGATATAGAAGTCTTGGTTGGCAGTTTTTCTCTTTTAGTAATTTAAATATATCATCCCACTGTTTTCTAGCTTCCATGGTTTCTGCTGAGAAATCTACACATAGTCTCTTTGGGTTTCCCTTGTATGTGATGGATTTTTTTTCTCTTGCTGCTTTCAAGATCCTCTCTTTCTCTTTGACCTCTGACATTCTAACTAGTAAGTGTCTAGGAGAATGCCTATTTGGGTCTATTCTCTTTGGGGTGCACTGCACTTCTTGAATCTGTAATTTTAGGTCTTTCATAAGAGTTGGGAAATTTTCAGTGATAATTTCTTCCATTAGTTTTTCTCCTCCTTTTCCCTTCTCTTCTCCTTCTGGGACACCCACAACACATATATTTGTGCGCTTCATATTGTCATTCAGTTCCCTGATCCCCTCCTCAAATTTTTCCATTCTTTTCCCTATAGTTTCTGTTTCTTTTTGGAATTCAGGTGTTCCATCCTCCAATTCACTAATTCTAGCTTCTGTCTCTTTAAATCTACCATTGTAGGTATCCATTGTTTTTTCCATCTTTTCTACTTTGTCCTTCACTCCCATAAATTCTGTGGTTTGTTTTTTCAGTTTTTCTATCTTCTCTTTGTTCAGCCCATGTCTTCTTCATGTTCTCCCTCAATTTATTGATTTGGTTTTTGAAGAGGTTTTCCATTTCTGTTCGTATATTCAGCATTAGTTGTCTCAGCTCCTGTATCTCATTTGAATTATTGGTTTGTTCCTTTGACTGGGCCATATCTTCAATTTTCCGAGTGTGATCCTTTATTTTCTGCTGGCGTCTGGACATTTACTCAGATTTCCCTCTGTGTGGGACCCAGCAGGTTGAAAGATTTTTCTGTGAAATCTCTGGGCTCTGTTTTTCTTATCCTGCCCAGTAGATGGCGCTCGTGGTGCTCGTCTGTCTGCGGGGCCCACAGTAAAAGATGCTGTGGCTCCTTTAACTTTGGAAAACTCCCGCTGAGGGGGTGGGTCGCCAGCCGAAGCAGCTTGGGAGAGTGCCAATCCGAATCTCCCAGCCGGCCCGGGAATCCGCGCGTGGGGAGGGTCACCGGCCTCCGCAGCTTGGGGGAGCGCCTGTCCAAATTTCCCAGCCGGCCCGGGGCGCCAAGCGTGGTGGGGGGGCGCTGGCCTCTGTGGCTTGGGGGAGCGCCTGTCTGCATTTCCCAGCCGGCCCGGGGCACCAAGCATGGTGGGGGGGCAACAGCCGCCGCAGCTTGTGGTAGTTCCTATCCACCGTTCCCAGCCGGACCGGGAAGCCACGTGTTTTCGCCCGTCTCCGCGGCTTGTGGGATCTCCGATCCAATTCTCCCAGCTGATCCGGGGGACCGCGCGTGGGGGTGGCCACCAGCCGCCGCGGCTTGAGGGGATCGCCTGTCCAATTCTCCCTGCTGGCCCGGGAAGGAGGGAGGGAGCGACTCCGGCCGCCTGCCGCCCCGGCACGGGGAAGCGCGCGCCCCTCAGTGATCTCACCGAAGCGGGTTCTCCCAGCCTGTCAGCTGTTCCTGAATGGGGTACGCTGTCTTCTTGGTCTCTGTCATGGCTCCGGGAGTTGTTCTGTACCATATCTACTTCCCTAGTAGTTGTTCTGGAGGAGGAACTAAGACCCGCGCGTCTTACTAAACCGCCATCTTCCCCGGAAGTCCCAGTGGGAAGATTTTAACACATTTAGCCTGAAAAGGAGGGAGAAAGGGATGTGGTTGAAACCTGTGAGAGTTGTAGCATGGAAAAGGGGCCCAAAAGTAGGAAATAAATACCCAGACCTTTCTCCCCTCTCAGCTTCTGTTGGTGCATCCCATTGAATGAACTCAACTAGGAGTCAGAGGTGAGGGAGTCAGTGCTGTAGTCTGCAGAGATCTACTTTCCTGGTCCAGAATAAGTCAGAGAAGGATAGAGATTGTATCTGAAGGAGAAAATATGAAATAACCAGCACGATGTTTAAAATATATATATTTTTATTTTGTTATAAGGTGGCAATACACTTTCTAATTTTAATCTCTTCTACTTCCTTTCTTATAACTTTCTTCTCTGCCTGGATTCTGAAGGCATTTGCATTGGTGTCTCCTGGACTGCCCATAATGGAAAAATCATGCTGTAGTTGCTGAACATGTTCTGTCTACATGTTTGTCAATGCTGTTGTATTATTATTAATCTCCTTCTTCCTTTTTAAGGTCATGTCATCATCCCTAAAATTTCTCTAAATTGAAAAAAATATTCAACTATTTTCTAGATACTCAGGTGACATTGTGAAAGAGAAGACATGGCCACTTTCTCCCAAGGTTCCTATCATTTTCATATTTATGACCAGTTTTGTTTTGTTTTTTTTTTTGCACTGATCTTCATTTAGTTTGCAGGACAGATTTCTTTCATTGTTCCACCTGCTTTCTGAGTGATTAGATAATTAACAGTGAGGTCCAATACTCCATTCAATGCTCTGCTTTTATCTAGCAGATAAATGGAGATTTAGTAGGAATTGTGTCTGAGCAAGTTTGTGTCAGTATCAGGGAAATGTTATCTATATCTTGGGATTTAAGGGTAAGTATATAGTCCAGGCCTATAAAATGATCAGGTGTTTCTTTCTATCCCTCTTAGATGCCTTCTAATCTCTTTTTACTTGTATGGTCTGTGGTAGAGAGACCTGTATTTGTACCATTCACTGTTATTCTCTCATCCCTTCTGAACACAGTTTAGCCTTTCCTACCAGAAAAGCCCCATCCCATCCAGGTCAGAGACATCTCTGAGAACATAACTGCCAAATGCTAAGGTACATCTGTAACCCCTGACACAAAATGTGGATTACAGCAGGTACTTATTATATTAGGTCCCTTCTTCCTTGTGTTAAAATTAAATATACTTTACTTTTCACCCACAATCTATAAGATGTCAGCAGAGGGAAAGTTCTCTACCTGATGTAATGTCTCATCACCTGTTATTTATCAGTTAAACAATTTTTCTTGTTCATTTTTCTCCCAGACCTTCACATTTCAATAGTAAACCCACCTGGTGAGTTCAGCGGGTTTTCTAACAGGCATGTTTTACTTTCTCTTCATTGAGGTGAGTCCTGTGTCTCATTCTTTCAGGGGTATATTGCTGGCAGGTTTTATTTCCATGGACATTTCACCAAATAATGCTTCCTCTGGTTATTTTTGATAACTAAAATGTTAAATAAATTCCACATCATTTCTCTGTTAAATACACTTATAACCACCAGTTGTAAGGTTTGTTTTTCATTTTGCAGAGATACAAAATTGTGGACCTGCAATTCCCATAGCACCTAATTTAAGAATCTTATTTTATCAGCAACCTTAATGGCAATGGTTCTGCTCTTAGAAAGGTTGCTGCATATTTTGCCTATTCAGTGGAATCCTGAGAAAACTCTGAGGGTTGGAGAAATTCCCAACACCTGATTACATAAGATAAACATGAGTTTCTACTTGTAATATCTCAATCCTGAAATCTATGATTTTTAATTTAATTTAATTTTTCTTGGAGATCCCCTTTCTGGAGCCCTTCATCCTTCTACTTTGATTGGGGCTGCTTGTTCTCTGCATCTGCAATGCTGTTCTCATCTTGATTCACAATCATCTTGAGAATTCTTTTCATGTCTGTTCTATATCCAACACCTTGTTTCTTCAATCTCATGTGCTCCTCTCTTTTTTATTTACTTTTGAATTTTAGTATAGCTTATTTCCCAGGAGCCTCCTGAGAAAAGATGTGAAATAAAATATTGACAGCACATGTATCCAATTTTTAAAAATACTACCCTCACATTTTTTTTTCATTTGTTAGGATATGCAATTGTAGCTTACAAATATTTTTCTTTTATAACTTCACTCCATTTGATTCTAAAGTTTAGTGTTACTGTTAAGAAATTCTATGCATTCACTTAATTTGTATTTAAATTCCCCCCTGACAACTTGGGAAAATTTTAGAATCCTTTATCTCTAAGGTTCTTGAATTTCATTACCGAGTAGTTTGGAGAATGTCATTCATTTGAGTTGTGCACTAGACATCTTTCATCTGGAAGATCATGCCCTCTAGTTCTAGAATTTGCATTTTATTTTAAGGTGATAATCTTCTTCCTTATGTATTTTCTTTCTTTCTTTTCATTTTATTACTTGTATATTGACCATCCTGGTGTGTACATCTAATTCTCTTATGTTTTCTTTACTGTTTTCCATCTCAGGTTTTTATTTTTTTCTGGCAGAGTTCTTCAACTTTCTTTTTCAACATTTTAATATAATTTTAAATTTATCTTCATAAATCTTTAATATCCAAGAGCTTCCTTATGTTTTCTGAATATATCTTTTTAAAACACATTCTGTTCTTGATTTATGGGTACAGTATTTCTCTCATTTCTTTTGAGGATATTTATTATATAGTGTTTTCTTTTCTTTCAAGTTTACTTCTGCCCCCTCTGATGTCTCCCTTGAATTTCTTTGTTTCTTTTTGTGTGTTTTACTGTCTTTCACACTAGGGTTTTTCCTCAATGTTTGATGATCCTAGGTCTTGAGTGGAGTGGAAGGGGCTTAACAAGTAATAGCAATCACTGAGCATGGGTGGGTAGTTTTTCTGGGAGGATTCTCATGGTCAGTACCAGAGGTCTTGCCTCTTGGGCAGGTGATTTCTTCAGTGAGGAGTACTCCAGTATTGCCTGTAGGGCATAAGTGTGGCTGTTATATTTTAGAGCTAAGTGGGGGAAGGTAACCTGAGTCTCATTGTTTTGTATGTTGAACTTCCTGGTACTATTTTAGAACCTTAGCTCCACTGTGCCCCAAATGCCCAATTCCAGAATCTCCAGCTCACTTTCTCCAAATAGTTTACCTTGAGTCTTCTACCAGATAGAGGTGGCTATTTGCCTGGCTTCCTGGAGATTGGGAAGTATGACAGATTGAATTAACTAACCCAGAAAAAAAAATATGTTCTTAATCTTAATTTGCACGTTCCTGTGAGTTTGAAATCATTACAAATAAGACTCTTTGATAATCGTTTTAGTTAGGATGGACCAATTGAATTAGTATAGGTCTTAATCCTAATACAGGAAGATTTATAAAGAGAAAGTCACAGGAGGAGCCAGAAGCCAGAAGTTAGGTGGAACCCAGAAGAGAAAGGAGAGGACATCTTCAAGTGAAAGCCAAGGAATCCCATGGATAGCTAGCGCTTCAAAATCTGCTGACCCTGGAAGGAAGCAAGCCTCTAAGTCAATAATTTCCCATTATTTAAGCCAACCCGTTGTGTGGTATTTGTCATAGCAGCCAGGAAACTAAGATAGGAGGTCTTCGAGGGGGTTATCTGCTTCTTCTATGTATTTTTTAAAAGCAACTCTTCTCCTTTCCATTCTGACTTGTCAAAGATACCCTGGAGACTTTTCTGGTTTCTGTAGTATCAATTGGCTTATGAATCCACTCCCCAACACCTGCAGTAGTAACTTGCCAGGTCAGTTACTACTCTTCTATCTGCTTTTTAGCTTCCAAAATTTTGTTACTATTTCTTATCTATTCTTACCTCTTCTCTTGTTCCCTTTGTCCTTTTAAGTTAATGCTATTTTTTTGTATGTATGTTTCAAATTCCTTTAAATTATTTGAGTGAGATGACAAGAAAAAGCAGAGGCAAATGTTTTCAGTCCACCTTGAAGATCCAAATATGCCTTTGCCCCCCTCCCCCTTCTTTTTCCCCCTGCAGTACTTTTCCAGTACTTGGCTCTTTGCTGTTGCTTTCTTCTTAGTCTTCTTTCTCTGTCATGTGTGACTTGGTGTAACCAGTTCAGTTACTTAATCATCCCACTCACTTCTTACTTTTCAAATCTATAGGTGGAGGGCAGATTGATCTCACTAATTCCTGAAATGTTCACCAGTTTCTCTTATTGCTTTCCTTAAAGGACCTAATCTCTGCTCTGTGTTCTAAGGTTTTTTTGAAACCTCCGCTTCCCCCCCTGCCCCCTTGCTTCTTTCTCTTGACTTTGGCTAACTAGTGTCTTGTTCATCTGAACTGATAATTGTGTCTGAAAATAACTTCATAGGGATATCCTGCTAGCTCCTTTCTTTCCTACCCTGGCACTTTACCTATGAGAACTACTACTTTCATAAGATGTGCAGCCTTGATAATTTTTTTTTTTTTAAATTTGTGACTGCTTGTTTTTCAGAAATTAAAGATGAGAATTGAAGATTGTAGTATCTGGACTTAGGCAAGGAAAATTCTGCTTTAGACAGCATCTCTCAATACATAGAGAAGGCTATTTGCAAAGTGTCCTTGTTGGTATAAGTCATGGTACTCTAGTATGCAGACAGATGGCTGGCAGAGACATGAACATCTTTCTCCTTGTTCTTAGGAATTTTGTTCCATGTAGCAAAGGTAGAGTGTGATAGAAACTGAAGCACTACCAAATGCCTCTTAGCTAGTGCTAATTTCTCCCAGACTCTGAATGCTTTCAGTCTTTGTTTTCAATGTTATTGAGAATTTTCATCTATATTTGTTTTCAGCATCTCTTTAGTGAGAAGTTTGAGAGAGAATAATTGAGGGATGCCACCCAGATTCCATTTTGAGCCAGAAGTCTTATCTTTTTGAAATTATCATTGTGGTTAACATTAAAAAGCATTCTTTTAACATATAGTTCTCTGATTATTAACATCAAAGTACAAAGGTACATTTTTAAGAAAATTGCAAATTTTTATTCCTTCTACAACCCACCTCTCATCCCTATAATTACCTCCTAGTTTCAGGTAATATAACCCAGGTTAGTGTGATTACATTATTTTATTAGATATTTTGTTTTAAGAATAATTTTGATGTTTGCATTCAATTATATAAGCATTAAAAATCTGGTTGTGTTTCATGTTTACTTTCAATTCTCATCTTTAATCATATGATACCTATACTTGAGGCCTTTAAACTTGACTTGGTCCAGGTCAGCTAAAGTGTGCTAAGTTAAAAATTTTTGTGCTCAAAATTCTTTCTTTCTTTTCATTTTTAAGGTATATATGAGTCAAATATTTCTGAATGGTGGCATTTCTGAGAATTTCATTCTATTGTTTTAGTACATGGGTGATAAATTGAGTCTTTATATAAAATTCTTTCTTCAAGCCTTCTCTACCCCCAGATCAAAAGATATCACAACGTCTACTGGCATGCTAATTTGCAGTGGAAAATATGTCAGTTTGATTTTATTGCTTTGTTTACAGTCTGTTCAATTGTTTGCTTGCATATGTGCTTATAGGATTTCTTTTTTCATATCCTTATTATCTCTAAATTCTTCTACAATGTATTAGGGATATATATCTTTTCACAGCTTTTCATGGAATATGGTTGGCTATTAAAATCTACATACTTGGGTCTCTTGTTTTGAAATTTTTTCTTCAGTTTTGTCTTTGTTATTTTCTGTCTGTTCTTTATTCTGGTTTCTTCTTTTAGAGGAGCTCCAATTCTGGGATTAAAATTTCTGTTCCCACTTCTCTGCTCTCCTTATCAATAATTTTCTTTTATGATTTTCAGGTCCTTTCTCTCTGTTTTCTAGGCAGTCTTCATAACATTGTTCAATATTCTGTCATTTCAGTTTTACTCTTTGCTACCTGCTCTGGATTTTGTTTCTGTTATTGTTCTTTTAGCTCTAATTCATTTATCAAATTGTTTAAGTTCTCTGTTTCCTTGTTGATCCTTGATCTGGTTGTTCTATCTGTAGAGGAGAGTGGTTTATTGAAGTCTCCCACTATTATTGTTGAAATGTCTATTGGTCCCTTCAGTTTTGTCAATGTTTGCCTCATGTACTTTGGAACTTCTTGATTGGGAGCATAAACATTTATGATTGTTCTTTCTTCTTGGTGAATTGTCCCTTTTATTAATATGTAGTGTCATTCTTTGTCTCTTGTGAATTCTTTACATTTAAAGTCTATTTTGTCTGATATTAGTATAGCTACTCCTGCTTTCTTTTGTTTACAGCTGACAAGGACAACTTTTCCTATTCTTTTGCTTTCCATCTGTTTGTATCCTTGGGTCTAAGATGAGTCTCTTGTAAGCAGCATATAGATGGATCATATTTCTTAATCCATTCTGCCAATCTGTATCTTTTAATAAGTGAGTTTAGTTCATTAACATTCAGAGTTATTACTACAAAGGCATTTCTTGAATCTACCATCTCATCCTCTGGTTTTTATTTGTCACATCTATATACTCTTTTTCTTTTTCTCTTTTTATTCTTTAAGTCACCCTTACCAGTACTCTTCAATTCTGTGTCCTCCTCCAGACTTTTCTCTCCTGTCTTTTTTTTAGCTGACAGAACTCTCTTTAGCATTTCTTATAGGGCCAGTTTCTTGTTGGCAAATTCTCTCAGCCTTTGTCTGTCTGAAAATTTTAATCTCTTCCTCACTTTTGAAGGACACTGTGGCTGGGTACAGAATTCTTGGCTGGAAATTTTTCTCTTTTAGGGTCTTAAATATATCATACAACTTGCTTTCTTTCCTCCATGGTGCCTATTGAGTAGTCTGAACTCAGTCTTATGCCATTTCCCTTGTATGTAGTAAATCACTTTTCTCTTTCCGCTTTCAGGATTTTCTGCTTCTCTTCAACATTTGACAGACTGATTAATATGTATCTTCGAGTAGGCCTATTTGGATGGATTCTATTTGAAGTTTGTTGGGCTTCTTTAATTTGCATACTATGTCTTTTATATGGGTTAGGAAAATTCTCCCATTATCTCCTCTACTAATATTCCTAGCCCTTTACTCTTCTCTTCTCCTTCTGGAACACTGGTGATAGTTATATTTGTGCACTTCCTGTTGTCCATCATTTCCCTGAGATCCCATTAAAATGTTTCCATCTTTTTTTGTCATGTGTTCTTTTGTGCATTCAAAATCAACTGTCCTATCTTCTAGTTCACTTATTCTTTCTTCTGCCTTGTCAAATCTGCTGTTGTGTGTCTTTAGTATATTTTTTATTTGGTCTACAGTATTACTCATCTCTGTGATATCTGCTATTTTTCTGCTTATTCTTTCAAATTACTTATGCTTTTCTAGTATCTTCTTGATCTCCTTTATATCATTAGCCAACCCATTGAATTTATTTATCAGAGTTGTGTTAATATCTTTGATTAGTTATCCCAAAGTCTGTGTCTTCTTCAGTGACCAGACTATATATGTCTGCATCTTCATATGCTTTATGATTTGCTGTTGACTTTAAGGCATTAATTACTTTGATAGGGTTTGTGGCAGTTAGATTCAGTTGTCAACTTGGCCAGGTGAAAGTACCTAGTTCTGTTGCTGTGGACATGAGCCAATGGCACATGAACCTCATCTGTTGCTCATTATATCTGCAGTTGGCTAGGAGGCATGTCTGCTGCAATGAATGATGTTTGACTTAACTGGCTGGTGTTTAAATGACAGAGCGCAATGTAGCATAGCCCAAGCAGCTCAGCATATTTCATCTCAGCACTCACAGCTCAGTCCAGACCCTCGGAGATGAAGAAAGAAATCACCCCAGGGATAGTTATTGGAACCCAGAGGTCACCAGCAGAGATCACCCTGTGCCTTCCCACTTAAGAAAGAACCTCAGTTGAAAGTTAGCTGGCTTTCCTCTGAAGAACTAACAAAATAAATCCCCTTTTATTAAAAGCCAATCCATCTCTGGTGTGTGGCATTCCAGCAGTCAGCAAACTAGAACAGGGTTACTTTGGAAGTTGATTTCCCTCGGTCATCTAAGGTTTGTATTTGCAGGTTGGGTGTGGGGCAGGGCATGGGGCAGGTGCAGCTATATTGGAGAGGCATGGTGCAAAGCAAGGCATGGTGCACGGCAAGGCACCAAGGCATTGAGTTTGCCATGGTGCAAGGCAAGGCAAACCCGGTGGGGTTTTGGGGAGTGGGACAGGGGTCACAGGGATGGGGTGTAGTGCAAGCAGGCCTTGGAGAGCAGAGGAAAGTCATGGCATGGGGGACATAGGGGTAGGCTTCAGCAGGAGGTGGATTGTGGAGGCTGTGAGTGCACAGGGCATGGAAGGGCTGAGCATGGGGGTCATAGGGATTGGGGCATGTGGTTCAGTGTGGGGTGGCTGGTGTGCAGTGGGGTGAGGCATGGGTGTGCATGTAGGAGCACAGGGAGGTTGGGGTGGGGGTGCTGGGGTTGGGTGGGATGGGGCATGGGGCATAGGGTAGTCCAGGGCATGGGTATGGTGGGGCAAGGCATGGGTGCATATGTGCATGGGGCATAGGGGGTTAGGG
Source organism: Tamandua tetradactyla (assembly GCF_023851605.1). Taxonomy (NCBI): domain Eukaryota; kingdom Metazoa; phylum Chordata; class Mammalia; order Pilosa; family Myrmecophagidae; genus Tamandua; species Tamandua tetradactyla. The sequence goes on from NC_135331.1 coordinate 137,081,102, forward strand.
GGCAGGGGGCAGGGGGCAGGTGCATGCATGCACAAGGGGCAGGGCGCAGGTGTGTGGGGGATGGGAGTGTGGGGCAGGGGTATGGGGGGGTGGCTGTGCATGTGGAAGTGTGGGCATGGCATATTCAGTAGTCACAGCTTGGCTTACTTCCTCATCCCCACCTCCCTGTCCATGCAATCCTGATGACTCTGGGCCGCCACTTGGAAAGGGGGGTGTTAGGCTCTGTGCATTATCTAGGTGGGCTTTATGAGCAGGGAAAGTGCTTTTACTGGCTTCTGGGTTCCCCAAAGGAGTCTGCTCTGTGGAGCTGAGGGATCTGATATCCTACATTTGCTGCAATGGCAGGCACTTTCCTGGGCGCAGCCTTTTGTCCTTGGTGGAGTCCTGATGGAGCCCACTCACCCAGTTCTCTGTATCTCAGTTCCTTAGCTTTTTCATCCAGACCTCCTTATGTAGTGTAGAAGATCCTCTCAGGTCATTTGCACCCAGGAATTGCTGTCGTGGTCATTTTTGTCATTTCTCTAGTTGTTCTTTGAAGCAAGGGTGAACTCAGCCTATGCTGTTCCACCATCTTCCTGCAAGTCTGTTCTTTAGTTTCCACCTGTTACTTCCTTATCTCAGCCAATCCTCTGTTCTCCGTGGATCACTGTATGTGCATTTCATTCTGTAGAACTTTTATCTTAGTCTGTTAGAGACTGATGAGCTGTTCACCTAGCCTGTTTCACCTTTTTCCTGAACATGAACTAGACAATGTTTCCAGACTCTCTTGAAGTTAGGTTTGTCCATTTCATTGAATTTGTCTGTGGACTATATAAAGAATTGATCCATAATAGAAACTTTCCACATGCAGGTTTCCATGCAATATCCCATTATATGGCAACTTTAAAAGCCATGTGTTGAAAATGGTAGAGATACACAACAGATGGAGCCTGATTTCCTGAATTTCCAATTGAAGAAAAGCCATCTGCTCATCAGAAACATTTGACTTGGACTTTATATACTAAAGAAATGAACTTTTATGTTGTTGATCTACTGAAATCTACTGCCAGGGTTAATATGTCCTGGCAGCAAGTATTACCTTAACTAATGTCTATTTGTTCAAAATGCTTTTTTGTCCCCCTCCCTTTTTTATAGAAACTGTATCTTTGACATCCTTTTGAGAATACCAGCTTTCTCTAATATTCTCTGATTATTATGTGTCTTTGCTTTAATATTATCTTTCCCTTGTGTTGTCATTCTTATACTTTTGATGTTAATCTTTGATTCTTTACTCATTTTTTAAAATGTAAAGATTTTTGTAGGGTGAAGATTGTTAGTAGATAGGCTGTGTGATTTTTACTTGGTTATGCTGTCTCTACACTTATTTTTGGAGGCTGATTCTAAGATCCTCATCTATTGTAAGATTTTAAGTATCCATATAGGTCTACTTTAATGCATCAAGGTGTGACTCGATCTTACTCCTAATACTTGGTCCTGTGAAACCATGGACCAAAGATATACTTAAAAAACAATAATCTACCAGCTTGCACTGCTGCTGTGTTTTACTGTTTCTGATCCAGCTCCAGTGCTTTAACTTTGGACAGCAGTACTAAACACTCACCCACTTCCTCCACAAATATGTATTGCTTCATGACTTGTCTTATTAAATTGTAACTACAACTGGCCAAGCATCTATTGAGGTAGTCAGACCATCTCACAAACAGTACCTTTTAAGGTGAGGGATGGCTGTACACTTTTTGTAAGAATCTTTTTTATTTTCTTAAAATACCAAGTGCCCCATTATGGAAATTCTGATTTAATAATTCTAGGATTAAGCCGAGGAATTTGTGTTTTTAAAAGCTTCCTAAGTGATTTTGGCATGCAGCTAAGAAATTGATGTGGAAGGAAATTAAAACTAACCTAAATAATTAAAAAATGTAATTTTGTCATTAGGATAGCACTTGGGTTTTTTGTGTCATATGATGATAGATTTTGAAAGTCAGAAAGCTCTTAAAGATGGGAAGCCTTGGGAATGGAGAGATTTACATAAGGCTAGCAAGTAAGTGAGCAACTGTGACAGAACCATAAACCATAAATCTAGATTTGAAGTCTGTTTGGCCAGAATACCATATTTCAAGTATTGAGCATCTCTGTTTTACTACTTTATGGTATGAATGGTTTGTTCTGAAAGCCACACCATAACTTCTGCCGGTCTTCAGATAATAAGGAGGTGTCTTCAGCTGTGAGCGGTATGGTTAACATTATTTGTAGTGAGTACCTCTAATAAATGTCTTAGGCTATTGGAAGCAATTAGAAATTTTAGAAAATGCTGTCTTTGAGGGGCATTTCTCAGGTTGAGGAGAGAAATTTACATCTCAGGAGTCAATGATATTATGGCTGTTTCCCTAGTCTGGAGAGCCACAAGCTCTGGAGTGGAGAGTGGAAGGGGTTCAAAGAAAATACAAAATAGTCTTTTTGGCTTTGAAGTTGCTCAGTGAGTCTAGATGTACCCCTCTGTGTGTTATATGACAAATTAAGTTGTACCTTAGCAATGAAGAAGGATGACCAGAATTACAGATAACTGTCTGGAAAAGATGTTTCCAAGAGAAGAGAAGTGGAATAACTCACCAATAGAAAATTAATTACAGCTTGGAAGAAGCCAAACAAAGATGAGTTAACACTAATTTGCCACACACAAAACATCCTCTAAATATACAGGGCATAATGACTAAGTCTTGTGTAAGGGAGCTTTGGAAAAAGAGACTGTTGACATTCCTTAGGCCACACTGGAATTCAAGAGCAAAATACTTAACTCCTTCAGTGGCTGGATAGGAATGGTGCAACCAATGAAATGCCAGAGTTTCTTCTGGTTTTGTCTTACAAATGCAACTGCCTCATGTCACTGGGAATTGTAACAACTTGGTCTTGTCAACTTAAGAAATTTGAATTAAAAGAATTTGCTTTTTACAGCATTTCTTAGAGTAAACCACTGTGTGGTCAGTGAAGAGATTACATCTGGAGTGTCTAAAAATAAAAGTCATTTAACAAGCTGCATTAGATGGAGGGACTTAGAATAGCATGTGTGGGTATAGTTCAAATTTGTTCCCAAAGAGTCACCAACAGCTTTGAACACTTAGTCAACATAGCAGCTGAGCAACCTAAGAAGGCTGAGCAAGGCTATTGTAACTGTGATCTCAGGTGTTCATGACACAGTGAATTTTTCTTTTCTTTAGGTCTACAATGCTGTATTTTATAAGTGAAAAAAGGGATAGTGTTAGGAGAACCCTCTTACTCCTGGTTTGAAATAGCAAATGAGACGAATACAACATCCAAGTTGTTTTCAGAACAAGAGGCTTTCTTTTCACACCTAGTGACTATGTGGACTTTTCTTCAACTTTATAGCTAAGATAAACAAAATTTGTTTTATGTCCTATTTCAGATAATTCTGACAAATACTTGCTTTGTCTTGAATCTTTTTCCCAGATCATATTTAGCAGAGTAGTATTCTAAATTCTAAATGCATTCTAAATATTTTGGATAATTATCCCACTTTGGGACCAGGCAAGGTACAGATAGGCTACTTATATCTGTGTCATATGTGGGTTTTGTGGTAAGCAGGAATAAAAGTACTTTCTAGTAAAAAGGGAAAACAGTGAAAATGTTTTCTGAGTAGGAGTAATTAATGGTAATGCTTATAGGAAGATGACTTAATACTGAACCATATAAACTGTTGAATTCATTTTTCTAAGCTAGGCATTATCATTTCTAAGAACCAACCTTTAACATCATTTATTTACCCAATTGCTTTTCATATCCATCTGCATTTATCTTTATTATCTACTTCCTTCTATTAATTAGGGTTTAATGTGCTCTTTTCTTTCTAGTTTATTATGTTAGAAGCTTAGGTCATTGATTTGAGAACTTCTTTTCTAATATAAGGATTGAATGCTATAAATTTTCCTCTAAGCACTGCTTTAGGTGGTTCCCACAAATTTCTGTGTGTTTTATTTTGATTTTCATTCAGTTCAAAAATTCTTTTTTTAAATTTTCTCTGTTATTTCTTCTTTGACCCTTGGATTATTTCAGATCATGTTTTTTGAATTTCCAAATATTGGGGGATTTTTCAAATATCTTTCTGTTGTTGATTTTTAGTTTAATTATACTATAGTTAGAGAGTAAATTTTATATGAGTACAATCTTTTAAAATTCATTTAACCTTTTTTTATAAGCCAGAATATGGTCTATTTTGTAAATGTTCCATGTGCACCTGAAAAAAAAGTGTATTCTACTAGTATTGGAATAGTTTTCTAAAAATACCTGTTCTTTTCTCTCTTTTTTTCCTCTCTCTTATTAATCATCTTTGTCTCTGTGCTTAATTTTGGATACTTTATACTCCTAATTTTTACATTCATTGAGTTCTTCTTGTACAGTATATAATTTACTGTAATCACTTCCTCCTTCTCTCTCTAAATATATTTACATATGTGTGTGTGCATATATATATATATATATATATATACACACACACACACATGCATATAAATATATTTCAAAATTTCTCTTGAAAAATGAATTCTTGAAGTTCCATTTGGGTCATTTTTATATATTTCACTCTCTCCTAGTTTCATGTTTTTCTCTACCTTACTGAATATATAAACCAAGTTTATAATATTCATAATAACTATTTTAAAGCTCTTGTCTGCTAATTCCATCAACTCTGTCATTTATGAGCCTGTTTCTGTTGATTAACCTTTGCCTTATTGTCGGGTAAATATTTCCTGATTTTCTTTTGTGCTGTGATTTTTCTTTGGATGTTTCATTCATTGTGAATTTTTTTGGTCAGATCAGATCCTAGGTTTTTAAAACAATTTCTTTGAAGTGCGTTGGATTTTTTCTGATGTGCAGCTAAGTTGTTTGAAACCAGCTTGATCCTTTTAAGGATTTATTTTTCAGCTTTCCTAACTCCAGAGAAGCCTCTTGTGTAGAGCGAATTTAAGTCCACTACTAGTATACCCTCTGGGGATTCTATTCAATGCCTGACATATTAGGAAATCTCTCTACTCTGGCTAGTGGAAACATGAAACTTTCATAGCGTTGTGTAAGCTCTAAGACTTCTTCAGCCTATTGCTTTCCAGTTTTTTTCCCCCCTGGCTTTGGGTAGTTTCTTTTGCAGTCATAGCTGTATACTCATCCATATCCTCAATGGTATTTTTCTTTAGATCTCTGAAGTTTTTTCTCTGTGTAGCTTCCTCCTTTCCAGTACTCTTCTCTGTAAATACTGTTTTGTCTTTCTTGAACTCTCATTTTGAAACTTAAAATGACTGTCAGACTCTGTTTGGATTCCCCTGTTCTGTGCTATAGACTAGAAACTACTTCTAGATGATAAATTGGGGGCAGTGGTAGAGTTGCCCCATTTGTTTCCCTTCCCTCAAGGATCACAGTTCTGCACTCTCTATTGTCCATTGTCTTAAAACCACTATTTCATATATGGCTAGAGTAACAGGATTCTCCCAGTTGGGAACAGTCTGATTCTGCTAAAATTTCTCATATCGTTCTTCAACTTTATTTGTGGTTTGAATTCATTTTAGGGGCCAGTATAGACTAGTGGAGAAGAATCAGACTATGGAGGCAGAAAATCTGGGAGCTGTATCATAGTTCTATATGCATTAATTAATTAATCAAATTATTCATGCCTTCTTTCTTTTACTTTCCTAATACTTATTGAACGTCTACTATGTGCCCATTGCTGTGCTGTATTCTAGTCTTAATTTGTCATATATAAAATAGAAATCAGTAACACATGCCTCATTGTAGTAGATTGAAAAAATGGCTACAAATTCTTCTACCCCTTCTTCCACGGTCTTACAATGTAAGCTCACTGCCTCTCCCAAGATGAGGTAGAGTCTATTTCTTCACCGCTTAAATCTGGCCTGGCTTTATGACATGATCTGGTCTGTATACTGTGGTGGAAGTGATGCTGTATGAGTTCTGAGCTTGGGCCTTAAGAGACTTTTCAGTCTTTCATTCTCTCTTGAAACTGTGTGACCACCATGTGAACAGGCCTGGGCTAACATGACAGAGAATGAGAGAGGCATTGGTTATCCCTGCCATCCTGGTCAGGCCATCATAAACCAGCCAGCCCCAGCAAACCCACCAACCTACAGAGTGGCAGGCACTGTGCTATATTCTAGCCTTATCTTATCATTTTGTATGAGCCCAAGTGACTCCAAATGAGCCTGCCCCAGCCTAGAACCATCTGATTGATTCCGTCCTGAATTGTCAACCTGCAGTACTGAAGCTAAATCATGGTTGTTGTTTTAAGTCCCTAAGTTTTGGGGTGGTTTATTAGGCAGCATGTGCTAACTGCTACACTCCAAAGGGTTGTGGTGGGTATTTAAAAAATAATATGCACAAAATTACTAGCATGGTTCCTGGTATGCAGTAGATGCTCGTTAGATCTTTCTTTATTGTTACTTTTAATGTTATTGCTACTATCAGAGATTAGCATGTTGGGCTGGTGGGTAGAAATTGAGGCCTCTGAATACTTTCCTAATTCTGAGTTCATCATAGTTTCAACTGTACAATTGATAAATAAACCACATCATACACACACACACACACACACACACACACACACACACACACATTGTGTATGTGCTCACATCCATACGTCTATGTTAACAATTCTTAAATACATGTAAAACTGATATGAAATGATAAGTTTCATGCTGTTACACAATCTGGTTAAAACACAGGGCATCTAGTAATAATGTAAATATCATATAGTCTGTGTGAATAAAAGATTTTAAAAAATTTTGAACATTAAAGAATACTAAGCATGAAAACTATATTAGTCAAGTGTGATTCAACTTTGATGACTCAAAAGGTACTAAAAGATCTTTTCTCATCTAGTTAATTAATATCACTGTAGATATTAATTATCCTTCTGTGGTATATCTGTGGAAATATTGATTAATTGGTTTCTGGCTAATAGAATGACATCTAAGTTAGATACATAGTTATGCATAGCTATTTTTGTTGTGATTTTTGTTATTTGTTGTAGGTTTTAGCATAGAAGTAATTTTCTCAGGGAGACTCCTGATATGGCAGACTAAATTATATGTTTTAAATTATACATTGAATTTGCTCCTTGTATCATAAATTACTATTTTAATCAAATAATTATTTCTGTAGCTGTTTAATATCAAACTTCCCTCTTCCATCATAAATTCCATGAGTGCACGGACTTTTTCAACATTTATTCCTGGCATCCAGTGCAGTGCCTAGTACATAGTAGACATCTGGTAAATATTGTTTGGCTGGATGAATAAGAGGTCAAGGAGGTTAAGATCTGGGAAATATCACTCATTTAATAACAAAGAAGTTATTAACAATCATGCTGACAGTGATTTCAGTGGATTGATGGGGAAAGACCACAGGTGAGTGGAGATTGAAAAGGTGCTGAGGAAACCAAAGTCCAGGTCACAAACTTTATTCAGAATGAAAAATTTATCTTCTGTTTCATTGTTTAAATTTAAAATTTTCTTTTAAATTAAAAAAATTTAAATTGAAGTGCCATATAAAAAATTACAATACCATTTTTGTTAATTCAATTTTTAACATGCCTCTGAGAATCTGTACACTGAAGATCTTTATAAATGCAAGGTTCTCCTTGTGATTTTAACCTCTTTAAGTATTGCTAGCATACTTCTTTTGAGTCCTCTGGAGCTTGGCAGTCAAGAGAACACATACATAATAAAAGAAAGCAGTATGTTCAGTTTGGTTACTAAAGACAAATTGAAGAGATTCCATAGAAACTGCCATCAGGGTATTTCAATAAACCTCCCAATTAAAATCGGGTGAAAATTTATCTTGAAGGATAGTATCTGCACATTTTCCTTTGTTCCTCTTATGACAGAAAACACAGATCTTTGTATTTTCCATTCTGCCTTTGATTGAGATTTCATTGCTTTAAGTGTCAGTGTGAATCATCATGTAAAGTTAAAAATATGTGTTGAATGACCTTTAGTTTCAGTGTCATAATATTTCAAAGGAAACAGACCTTTCAAGTTCAGGAAAGGGTGTGACAGATGAACAGGTGTCATTGCAGATTAATGTGCTGCATTTCATTCCCAGTCACCTGGACTGTTATTGGCTTGGGTTATGTGTATGCATGAGATTGGCAATCTCAATCCTGACTCTCTTGGAACTGTCTTCCCATTAGAAAGCTACCACACAAATAGTCTACTCTAAACCCCAATCACCAGTCTCCCAAAGAAAGATTAGGGTTCAAATGGCAAGAAAATTAAAGCCAGGTTCTTCAGCAAGCAGTTGGCTTGCCATATAGTTTCTTGCTATATAGTGCTCCCTGTTAAGCAGCTAATGAGTCCCTAGTGATGGGTGTGTGACATTTAACTGAAAGAAAAATTACCAATTAAGTGAAGGTGTCATAAAGACACATTATCAGAAAGAGAAATGCATCAAGCTGAAAATGGGGTAAAGATGTATCTTAAGATAGCAAACAGGCTTGTGAAATGTGTGTGATCATGGAAGGGACAGTTTGGTGTGATCTGAAAGGGGCACAGGAATGAGGTGCGACTTTTTTCAGAGTAAAGAGCAAAGTTTCTTTAAAACATCAAAAATATTATAAAATTCACATGCTAAGAAACCTGTCCATTCATTTGCTCCCTTTAATTCTTTTTATATTGCACACGCTAAGGAAGTTGTCTCTTCATTTGCTGCCTTTGATTTTTTTATATGGCATTCATTTATTATTTATGAGTGTGCTTAAAGAAGCCATCTGGTAAAATGAATGGTAAACTAACTGCTCCTCTCTGTTTTATGTTGCATACTTGGTCATTGTATCACCTTTTATGCAGCCCTTGGCTTATGCTGGCATTCCACAAAATACCTTGTTTATGAGGTCAGAATGAAGTAGGCTGCAGGCTGAAGACCTGAAGTTACCTTTATTGGTACTTAGTTATGGATTCCCTTCACTAACTGCAGGCTGCCAGGCTTAGTACAGAGTGACAGCACATCAGAAGCCAGGGTGACACTTTCAGCAGTGTATCTTCATTACATTTATGAATCTTATGTTGCTGTCATTATTGTATTTCCAAAACGTCCTTTCATATGGCCATTTTATTACTCCTTTTGAGTTGCCAAAGTTCCTTGACTCCGTCTCTCAATGTTAAAAAAGGCATTAAGCTATTCAGCTGGTCTTATCATCTTCCAAAAAAAAACAGTTAAAACCCTTTTATTATATGTGTTCATTGCCCAGCAAGACAGAAGTGAGGCATGTCTTCTAGAGTAGACTTAACTTCAATTTGCAAGAACTACAGCATCCTCTCTTTTTCCCATCAGGCCCAGCTTTGGGTTGACTTCCCCAAATAGAATATTCCTCAAATATTACTAGATGCCAAATACTTCTTAACCATATTTGTTTATACTTTCATAATGGTAAGTAGTTACAAATTTGTTTTTGTTTACCTATTAAAACAGCAGCCCTGAGGCCAAAAGGCATGAGATGAAACTGCCTCAAATCAGAGAAAAAAAGTGTGAAGAGTGGGATGTCTTGGAAACTTTAAGTCATTGCAATATTTATAGGAAATTTCTACAGATAAGAAGAAATGATTAGGACTGTTAGTCTCAGATGGACTAAAGAATAGCAAATATTATTGGACTAAAGAATATAAGTAAACTTAAAAAAATATTATTGGAAGAAAACTATTATGTGATTTAAAGTTTATGTTTGTGAAAGTATTGCCTTTGAATACAGCAATTCTATCTTCTCCTTTTTCCTGAATTTGAATTTAGGAAATTCTGTTTCCTTAGTTTAGGCCAATTATTTTGATCATTACTATTTTCTCCACCTTAATAGATATTATGGGATTTGGTATATGTGGCAAGACTGATAGTTCCACCAAAATCCGTTCTTTTGTCACGCCTCAGAAAAAGAGCTTAATAGGCAAAGAGACTTTTGACCCAAAGACCTCTCAGCTTCTTTTGCAGAACCAGATGTAGCAGCAAGACATACCAGTGCCTCACCTACCTGAAGGTGAATGAAGCAAACGGTCAAGGCCTGTTCCTGCTTGATAACCCTTGCTGGTATATGCAGTTGCACATCAAAACAGAGCAGTGCATCAGAACTCCAGCAACCAATCAGATCATAAGTTAACAAGCCCCCATCTAAACAAGGGATTACACATCACCTAGTGAGCACCCTCTCTCCCAGCATAATTTTCCTTTTAAATTCAGCTCCTAGAACAAGTAGCCAGAGCCATTTTCTTTCCTTTTGCTGGCAGGTTTTGCTGGTTCCCACCTGCTTTCTCCCACTTATTTTCTCCCTTCAATGAATCTGTTAAGCTTTAACTCTCTGTCCTGCATGGATTCCTTAATAATTCCAACCTAACATAATGGTGCCAAAACCTGGGAATGGAGGTCAGATGGAGGCTTAGCTTTCTGGCCCCTCTGGGTGACAGGACTGCCTTCCAGTTGACTCTGTTACTTGAACCACATAGTCGTTCAGGTTTCCATGCACTTGATGGCTTGAGTTCATTGGCTCAGATCATATTGACACAATGCTGGCTCACATCTATGGCACTCAAACATCTACAACTAATTCAGCCCTAGGTAAGTGATGCCCTTCTGCCCAGATCCTCCCCTTGAGTTTTGTTCAGTGTCCTGGGGACACCATGGCCCACCCCAGTGCGGCACCTAAGGCCTGCTTTAATGTGGCACCCCAGCCTCCTAGCCTAAAATCTAAGCACTCAATCAAAACTCTCCAGTGCTCTGGGAGCATTTTTCCCTGTGCAGTAGTCAAAGTAGTTCAAGGGATGCCTTGAGTAAAAGACTGTATGCACTTTCCTGGTCCCCAACAGCAAACTGGGGATGCATGCTTTATCACCATGATAGATTGTGGATCTGGGTTGTTAGTCTCACTTGAACTACATAGGAACTAAGTATTGGGTGGTCTTGTAAGCCTTCTAGGGAGTAGTAACTTGTCTGGTGTCCTGGAGACACTCCGGCCTGCTTTAATGCAGCACCTACCTTGGCCTACTCCAGCATGGTGCTCTGGTCTGCTTTAACATAATGCCTACCCTGGCAATCATAGGAAATGCCCAATCACTTCACAATAACTTTAAAACTACTCTTCCCCCTAAATCTACTCCTCTTGGGTATTTACTCTATAACCTCAGTAAACTCCAATTAAAAGGGGAGAGAAAACCAAAGAAACTTATTTTTTTCTGCAATACAATTTGACTGCAATACCCTTTAGAACAACAAAAATGTTGGCCAGGAAATGGCACTTTCAATTGGAAAATTCTCACTGAACTTGATAATTTTATTTGGCATAATGACAAATGGTCTGAAGCTCTCTACTCCCAAGTTTTCTGAACTTTCAGGTCTTGACCTTCTCTGAGCCACTCTATTGCTTTACCTCCTTCATGAAAAACCTTCTAAGCTTTCTGCCCCTCAGCAAACCTCCTTAACACTGCTTAACACTGAGAAGTTCTTCATAAAAAACCTTCTAAGCCTTCTGCCCTTCAGCAGACCCCCTTAATGCTGATGATTCCCCCATCACTTCTCCTCCTTTGAACTCACTAACCATCACCCTCTTAAATATACTCCCCCTCCACAGTCTTCCCCACCCCCCTCTTCCCCTTCCCTCTTTATCTTTGAGAAATTAATCAATTGCAGTATATTTTCTAAAACCTGATACTCAATGTACTTTTAAAATTATTTGTGTTTTCAGATATTTTGAAAACAGATTTTTTCAGCCTCTGATAAAAGGAATTTTATTATAAATTTTAAAGTAAACAGATGCAATTTTATTCTGCTTAGGTGTGTTCTCCTTGAATCTATATAAGCTTAATAATAAATTAAGCTAATGTTGTAAATACATTCTTCACATTCCTCTTAAAATAGCCTAACTACATAGATTAGTTACATGAACTGAGCAATGTACCTGGTAATAATAACACTTATATAATGTATAATAAAATTAAAACTATGCTAATTCTTCATATATTCTATTTAACAAGCCAATTAAGTTTAATAAAAATTAAATGGATTTTTTATAACTTTGATTACCTAAATTTCAAAGAATCTTGTTCTTAGTTACTTGACCATTTGTTACCTCAGTAAATGAAAGAATCTGAATTTATAGCAGATTTGCTAATATCAATCAGAATATTTTGTTAATAAATGCTGTCATAAATAAAAAAAGCCTAATTCTTGGCTTAAAAAAAATAAATATTCTAGTTTAAATATAATTATACTGGTGGTTCAGTGGCAGAGCTCTTGCCTGCTGTGCCAGAGACCCAGGTTTGTTTCCCAGTGCCTGCCCATGTTAAAAATGTATATATATACATATATATATATATACACACACACACAGACACACACACATACACTAAGGCATAGTGTAAAACATCATAATGAAGGAATAAATATGTTGGAAGAATTTAAAAAACAGAGAAATAAAGAATAACCTAAAAAGTTCACATAGAAATGACATGTGTAAAACCTTTAAATAAGGAAGTAGCATTTAAACAAATAGAACTCCTAACTAGTTTTTAAAAACCATAACACATTCCCAGTATCATTTAGCAGTTGGGACTATTGTTGAAAAAATTATTATTTTTTTCTGAATATAAATCCCTTAAATATAAAAAAAGCTGATTATATTTTAACCTCTGAAAGTAATGCTGAGTTGAACTGAGAAATTTTAAATACATTACAAAGTAATCATTTATGTGTTCTGAATATAAAGTATATTTGAGTATAAAGTATATAAATGCTTGGGTATATTCTAAGCCCAAGCATAAATTTCTTCCCTTCCTTCATTATTTTAAGTATCTCTGTCTCTTCTCCCTTTCATAAATATTTTTTTTTGGAAGGAAATATGCAGGTTCAAAAGTTTTCTAAATTTATTATCAAATTTATTTCTAATTATGTGCAGTCTGGATAAATAAAAACTGTAGGTGAAATAGATATGGAAAGCAATATCCATGAAATAGATTTTGTTTGTTATAGTCATTGCTAACTACAAGTCCTGAATGGGTACACAAAGTAGCAAAGAGTTGGGGGAAGTAAATTTTGTTTGTTATAGTCATTTTTAATTATAAGCTCGGAATAATTGTAGAGAGTTATAAAAAAAAGAGTTTATAAAAGTCAATTCTGTCTGTCATAGTCAGTTCTAACCAAAATTTAATAGCTCTGTTTATCATATATTTCAAATAAAGAACGATTCTGTGTCAAGCTGGGTATTCATACAAAACTGAAGTTGAGTTTTCTCTGTGTTCTATTAACATGAATTGTTAGTATGCTCTTAAGATAAAGTATTTTAGAAAACAATTTTTCTTAATCATCCAAGTACTGTGTCTACAATATTTTACATCAGAAAATATCCTTGATAATGTTTATGTTTGCCTTATCACCCTTAATGTCAGAAAACAACTCTTCTTACTGTTGATAGAAAACTGCTACAAAAAATTTATTCTTTTACCATGTATATATAAGGTGCTAAAATAGTTTAACCTATTGCGTAGGAAGAGTTTGGGAAGTATTACAGCATAAAAGAGAATTTCTATCCTGTTGTTAATTTAATGTGTATAGGTAAAATAATATTATTAATATTTTCAAAAACTGTATAAAATTCCTAAAAATTTAACAATGCTTTCACTGTCCATGTTATATATTGATATTAATAATATTATGTTAAACAGTGATATAATGTTGCTAGTCATAGTTTTAGTTATTCTTTATAAAGCTACAAATCAGAGAAACAGCCAAATTGTCAGTTGCACTGTCTGCTCTAATACATCTCTAAAAGTATACATAGTCAACTATAGGTCAGAACTTCTGTAGAAAGAAAAACCTTTAAAAGAGAGGCTAGATAAATATACAAAATATATTTTTCTTTTAATTAATATAAGTCTGGAAAATGTGTAAAAGTGAAATGGAACAAAACATCTACTATGATTTGTTAACATAAAGCAACTATCTAATGATTTATTTCTGAAAATAGCTTCATTAAAAAATGCTTATAAAAGTTAGAGCTTATATTGTAAACTTTGTTATCGTTAAATTTTAAGGTGCTTACTCGTACTCTTTGTGTAGCCTATTAGCTCCCTGAAACCTTAAGTGTCTGTGTAGCATCTGAAACTCATATTTGGTTCTCCAGCTCTGAAAGTCAGCATGAGCCCATACAGTAAATGTTAAAAAACAACTGAAAAAGATCAAACCCTTATTAAAGATCTTATGAAACTGTTCTCATTAAAACTAAGGTAAATCAATATACAAGGTAAAAAAAATATTTTCTGTACTTTAAATCTTTAACTTTTGTGAAAAATGTTTATTTTTCCAAAATTTAAATTTTCTGTAACATACTCTCTGATTTAATCTGTGTAGTGAATTAACTTAAACAACATAATTCACCTTTATTTGACATAGACCTTGAAATAAGGAATATAATCTCAATATTCTCTACAAGTTAATGTTATATCATAATGCATTTTAGAGTATTTTGGGAAGACAATGGAGGAGCATTTGCAAAGTCCCTTGAGGGACTGGTAAAAATAGAACTATTAAACTTCCCCAACTGGGGAATTCCTAACATTTTCTTAAGAAATAGAGACTCTCAATTTAATAGGCCAAGGCCTCAATCTTGAATCTTGCCTTTATGAAACTTATCTCTGTAACAGCAAACTGAACCTACTTGAAATTAGTGCCTAAGAGCCATCTCCAGAAAATTTCTCCTGTTGCTCACATTGGCCTCTAAACCAAACTCTGAGCTTCCCCCCAATGTGGGGCATAATTTCTAGGGGTGTAAGTCTGGCACTGGCAGCATAAAATGTAACTAGCCCTTGCATCAGAGACCATAACTGGCCCTGGCATCATGGAACATAACTGGCCCTGGCACTAAGAGACAAAAGCTCCAAGGATGAGACTGACCCTGACATCATGGATGACTGACCAAAAGGGGGAAAAGAAATAGAGTTTCAATGGCTAGGAAATTTCAAATTGAGTCAAGAGGTTATTCTGGATGTTACTCTTATGCAAGTTTCAGCTAGATATTGCAAACCTCCACAATATTGAAAAATCCAGGACATGCCATTTCTTTTTCATATAAGAGAACAGTGGAAGGTGCTATTTAACATGCAAAATGTTTAGATGATAAGGCTGAGCATTTAACCATTAAATGCCTCCAGAGCAATGTCTCCAAACCATAATATTACATGAGATTTATGATTGGGAGCTTCATAATAGATTTATACTCTATGCAGATGACCAACCTAATTTTACAAGTAATCAACCAAACAAATAGCTCCCCCAAATGTTGGATTTAATGTAGGTAGCTGACTCAAACCCATGCAGTCTCAATTGCTTTATACAGGTGACCAACACAACCCAAGAAGCTTCATAATAAATTTCATAATAAATTTACACTTGATAAGAACAAAACAAAAATATTAAAATGTGGCCATAGTAAATAATAACTTAACAAATGCAAATTCATCTTGGTTATTAAATTTTCCCTCAAATTTTCTTTCATTCTTTTTCACCCCTTTATGAGCTATTCTGCTCCCACTCATTGAGCCTTTAATCATCTTCATATTACTTTTCCCTCCTAGCCCCTTGCCTCTTATGGTGTCTGATTCATTTTGTTTACAGGTTGATAGCAGCCATGACCAACCAGCAAAATTTTGAAACATAGTCTTACTGTAGCTCCTGTCACAGCAAAAATATTGCTACCAGTTTGTTCCAACAGAAGATGCCCAAAGACCCAATTAATAGTTCCCCTACTCAACTCGAAGCCATTTCCCCAACCCCTACTATGCCCTTACCCAGTCAGAAAAAGCCAAAAAAAAGAACACAATGCCCCTACTCCTTCTAAAAATTGCTTCAAACTAAACTAAGGCATTAACCCAAATTCAACGCTGGCTTCATTCAATTTTATTGAAAGAAAAAGACAGGAATGTCAGGTCTCAGAAAAAGAACTTCATAGGCAAAAGGGACTTTTGATGCAGGGGCCCCTCAGCTTCTTCTGCGGAACCAGATATAACAGCAAGACATGCCAGCACCTCACCCACCAGAAGGTGAATGAAGTAAGCAGCCAAGGCCTGTTCCTGCTCGATAACCCTTGACAGTACATGCAGCTGCACATCAAAAGAGAGTAGTGTGTCAGAACCCCAGCAACCAATCAGATCATAAGTTAACAAGCCCCCATCCAATCAAGGGATGACACACCACCTAGTAGGCACCCTCCCCTCCCAGCATAACTTTCCTTTTAAAATGCAGCTACCAGAACGAGGAGCCAGAGCCATTTTCTTTCTTTTTGCTGGCAGGTTTTGCTGGCTCCCACCTCCTTTCTCCCACCTGCTTTTTCCCTTCAATCAATATGTTAAACTTTGACTCACTGTCCTGCATGGATTCCTTAGTGACTCTGACCTAACACTTCCCTTCTTCCCCAAAATGGAGTTTTGGTTGAGTCCAAACCTCCTAACAAGACTACATTTCCAGCCTCCATTGTAGTTGGATGGCCATGTTCTTGCCAATGTAATATGAGTAGAAGTGATGTGCCTATGTCTGGAAATTTTAAAATTGGGCAACACTCCTCTAGACTCTTTCTGGATGTGATAAGGGTCTAAATTTTTTTGAGTACCAGAGGAAGGGTGAAAAATAAGATGGCAAGAGCATGGACCTTTAAATGCTATAGATCTCTCTTATCCAGCTGAACTTCCCATTGAAGTTGTTACATGAGAATGAAACAGCTATATGTATTCTTTAAAACACTATATTTTGAGAGGAGCTCAGTCTTTAACATAATGAATACAATTATATACCCATTTAATCCAGAAATGAAATGTGCTGGTTATGTTAAAGCTTGCCTAAAGGTTTAAAATTCAATAGACATTGAAAAGATCTCTTTTCTAATTTCTGAGATCCAAAAATGAATGCACATTTTTACATAAATGTATTTTTTATAAACATACAATATATGAGTTCTCATTTATTAACCAGTCCTGAAGAGGGTGTGAGAAATCTTGGACTTTTGGTGAAATTTAATTTTATGCATCTTTTTTTTTTTTTGGAAATGAATAGGTGCCTATAAGCATAAAAACATGCAGCACCTTTGGACCAGCAATTCCACTTCTTAAAATCTGCCATACAGAAATATTTATATATGTACACAAACATACCTGTGAAAAAGGCATGAATTGCAAAGGTTTTTTAATACAGTTTGCAAAACTGCAAACAACTTAAACATCTATAATATAATAGTGGTTACATAAATTATGGGAAAAAATCTCTACTATGTGATCCTCATTAAGCATTTCAGAATGGGAAAGTGCCTAGGCTATATATAGTAAGAGGAAAAATATGCAACTGAACAGTATGCTCACTTAAGTAAAAATGCCTGGGTGTGTGTGCATGTGGCTTTTTCTGAGCATGTATGTGATCAGAGGAAAAAACAGAGGCTGAGATAAGAGGACGTTTTGTGTTTGTACTTCTTTATTTTCTGCATATTTAGCATACAATGGAAGCCAGATGTTGACCCAGATAGAACGAGTTTCACCCTTTCTCTCATCCAGAGCATAAGAAACAGCATCCACATGAACAAATATGTTTGTAAGTTGCACAGGGAATTTACAGGAAAACAATGTGCCAAATATACTTCTGGGGAGGAAAAGGGGATTTGTGGCAGAGACTTCAATGTAAAGGGGGACTGTTGCTTTTTAATTCCCCATACTTCTTTTTTGGAGTGGGGGGTGCATAGTCTGGGAATCAAACCCAGATATTCCACATGGAAGGTGGGTATTCTACCACTGTATCACCCATTAGCTCTATATATTCTTTAGTCTTTGATTTTAATTATGCCCTTTCACTGCTACTTTCAAACATAGCATAACATTAAGAACAACAAACTATATAAAGTGTTTGGTGAAAATTTATGCATCATACAAGCTTTCTAGAAGTGTCAGATGCTAATGCTGTTGTGGGATTTATCGGCCTAAACCACAGGCGTCATAGAAATTAGTCTTGATCGAGGAGAAAGGCTCTGGGTCAGGAAGAAATTAAAATAAAAATGGAAAATATTGCTTATTCTGGAACTCTTCTTTCTGGCTTTTCCTGTGAGAATGCTGCCCATTGGCAAATTTGGGAAGAATGGAGAAAGCCTCCTGGGCTGCAAACTGCTATGTTGAATGTAGTAACTGCAGCTGGGAGATTGTTGTTCCAAAGAGGGCTGAAGACAACACCAGACTGATAGACAGACAAGCCCTCTAATGACTTAAAAAATATATGGCTCTTTGAAAAAAGTAAGGTGTGCATACATCCAAATAATAATAGAGGAAGAGAATGTTTATTAGGATTAATGATAATGTTTTTTTAATTAAAGAAGTTGTAGGTTTACAAAAAAATCATACATAAAATACAGAGTTTCCATATACTACCCTATAATTCACATCTTCCATTAGTATGGTATGTTTGCTGCAATTTATGAAAGAACATTTTTACAAATGTTCTATTAATTATAGTCCATGGTTCACCTTAGGATTCACTATTTGTGTTGTACAGTCCTATGGATTTTCTTTTTTATTGTTTAAATTTTTATTCAGTAACATATAAACAACCTCAAATTTCCCCTTTTAGCCCCTTCAAATATATCTATTTCATTGATGTTACCTTCACAATGTTGTGCTACCATTAGCACCATCCATAACCAAATTTATTCAGTCATTTCAAATATTAACTCCCCCAATCCCTATCCCCATCCTAGCCCCTGGTGACCTATATTCTAGTTTCTGACTATGAATTTGCCTATTATAATTATTTCTTATCAGTGAAGTCATACAATATTTGTCCTTTTATGTCTGACACTTCAAAGTTCATCATGTTGTTGCATGTATCAGGATGTCATTTCTTTTTATGGCTGAATACTATTTCATTGTGCCTCAATACCGCATTTTGTCCATTCATTGCTTGATGAACACTTGGGTTGCTTTCATCTTTTGGAAATTATGAATATTGCTATCATGAACATTGGTGTTCAAACATCTGTTCAAGTCCCTATTTTCAAACCTTTTGGGGAAATATCTAGTAGTGAGATTGCTGAGTCATGTAGTAATTCTATGTATAACTTTCTGAGGAACTGTCAAACTTCCACATTATGTGCATTATTTTACATTCCCACCTACAATGAGTGAGCATTCCTGTTTCTCCATATGTTCTCCAACACTTGTGATTATCCTTTTTTAATTGTCTCCATTCTAGTGGGTGTGAAATGGTATCTCATTGTGGTTTTGATTTGTATTTCCCTAATAGCTAGTGATGTTAAGTATTTTTTACATGTGCTTTTGACTGTATAACATTTTTTAATTTTTAAATAAAAAACAACAAACAAATGCAAACATTCTTAACTTATGATCATTCCATTATACATATATAATCAGTAATTCATAATATCATCACATAGTTGCATGTCATCATGGTCATTTCTTAGAACATTTGCATCTATTCAGAAAAAGAAATAAAAAGAAAACAGAAAAAGTTTATACACATCATACCCCTTACCCTCCCTTTCATTGATCACTAGCATTTCAATCTAAATTTATTTTAACATTAGTTCCCCCTATTATTTATTTTTATTCCATATGTTTTACTCATCTATTCATAAGGTAGATAAAAGGAGCATCAGACACACAATCACAATCACACAATCACATTGTGAAAGCTATTTCATTATACAATCATCTACAAGAAACATGGCTACTGGAACACAGCTCTACATTTTCAGACAGTATCCTTCAGCCTCTCCATTACATCTCTACTAACAAGGTGATATCTATTTAATGTGTAAGAATAACCTCCAGGATAACCTCTTGACTCTGTTTGGAATCTCTCAGCTATTGACGTTTTATTTCATCTCATTTCACACTTCCCCCATTTGGTCAAGAAGGTTTTCTCAATCCTTTGATGCTGAGTCTCAGCTCATTCTAGGATTTCTGTCACACATTGCTGAGAAGGTCCACACCCCTGGAGTCATGTCCCACATAGACAGGGGGAGGGCAGTGAGTTTGTTTGTTGTTTTGGCTGGAGAGAGAGGCCACATCTGAGCAACAAAAGAGGTTCTCTTGGGGGCGGCTTTAGACCTAATTTTAAGCAGGCTTGACCTATCCTTTGTGGGGTTAGTTTCATATGAACAAACCCCAAGATTGAGGGCTCAGCCTATTGCTTTGGTTGTCCACACTGCTTGTGAGAATATCAAGAATTCAACTTGGGGAATTTGAATTTTCCCCTTTCACACCATTCCCCTAAGGGACTTTGCAAATACTTTTTTATTCACTGTTCAAATCATTCTGGGATTTATCGGGGCATCAATATGGACAAACCAACAAAATATCATGCCATACTCAGGATTGCATGTACTTATGGTGTTCAATTAAGCTGTCTACATAAGGTATATTAGGAAATGCATTAGTCAAAATATGAATTTTGTACCAAATAAACATTTTTTGCTTTAGTCTCACAAATAAGGTAAAATTTTAAAATATTAATTACCATCTGTTTTCAACACCCTGCAGTAATGGCATTCCTTTGTTCTTCCTCATGCAAAAACATTTTTAAAATTTGTACATTTATTCACTATCATTATACACTCTAGGCATTCCTAGATTATACCATTTCAGTCTTTCTGATTGCATTTCTGCCCCCAGCCCTCCTCCCTCTATCATTCTCACATTCAGCTTCATTCTGTGTTTTAACATAATTGTGTTACAGTTAGATAGTATTGTGTTATCCATTTATGAGTTTATACAATTAGTCCTGTTGCACAATCTGCAACTTTTCAACTCCAATTACACAATATCTTACCCTATTTCTATCTCCTGATGGTCTCTGTTACCAATGAAATTCTCTAGGCTTATTCACTAATGTCAGTTCATATCAGTGAGGCCATACAGTATTTGTCCTTTTGTTTCTAGCTAATCTCACTCAGCATAATGTCCTTAAGGTCCATCCATGTTTTTACATAGTTCATAACTTTATTCTGTCTGACAGTTGCATAATATTCCATCATATGTATATACCAGTTTGTTTAGCCACTTGGCTATTGATGGACATTTTGGCTGTTTCCATCTCTTCACAATTGTAAGTAATGCTGCTATAAACATTGGTGTGCAAATGTCCATTTGTGTCCTTGCCCTCATGTCCTCTGAGTGGATACCTAACAATATTGCCGGGTCATATGGCAATTCTATGTTTAGCTTCCTGCAGAACCGCTAAACTGCCTTCCACAGCAGTGTACCATTTGACATTCCCACCAACAGTGGATAAGTGTGCCTCTTTCTCCACATCCTCTCCAACACTTGTCCTTTTCTGTTTTATTGATAATGACCATTCTGGTGGGTGTGAGATGATATCTCATTGAGGTTTTCATTTGCATTTCCCTAATAGCCAGGGAAGTTGAGCATCTTTTCATATGCCTTTGGGCCATTTGTATTTCCTCTTCTGAGAAGTGTCTGTTCAAGTCTTTTGCCCATTTTTTAATTGGGTTGGCTGTCTTTTTGTTGTTGATTTGAACAATCTCTTTATATATTCTGGATACTAGACAGTTATCTGATATATTGTTTCCAAATATTGTCTCCCATTGTGTAGGCTATCTTTTAATGTTCTTGATGAAGTTCTTTGATGCACAAAGTGTTTAATTTTGAGGAGTTCCCATTTATTTATTTATTTCTTCAATGCTCTTGCTTTGGGTGTAAGGTCTAGGAAACCACCTCTTAATATAAAATGTATAAGATATTTCCCAACATTTTCTTCTAACAGTTTTATGGTCTGAGATCTAATGTTTAGGTCTTTGATACATCTTGAGTTAATTTTTGTATAGGGTGTGAAATATGGATCATCTTTCATTCTTTTGCATGTCAATATCCAGGTCTCAAGGCACCATTTATTGAAGAAATTGTTCTGTTCCAGGTGAGTTGGCTTGACTGCCTTATCAAAGATCAATTGTCCATAGATAGAGGGTCTATATCTGAACACACTATTCTATTACATTGGTCAGTGTATCTATCTGCATGCTAGTACCATGCTATTTTGACCACTGTAGCTTCAAAATATGCCTTAAAGTCAGGTAGCATGAGACCTCCAACTTCATTTTTTTTCCTCAGGATACTTTTAGCTATTTGAGGCACCCTGCCCTTCCAGATATATTTGGTTATTGGTTTTTCTATTTCTGAGAAGTAAGTTTTTGGGATCTTAATTGGCACTGCCTTGAATCTGTAAGCCAATTTAGGTAGAAATGACATCTTAACTATATTTAGTCTTCCAATCCATGAACATGACATGCCCTTCCATCTATTTAGGTCTTTTATGACTTCTTTTAACAATTTTTTGTAGTTTTATTTGTATGTCTTTTGTCTCTTTAGTTAAATTTATTCCTAAATATTTTATTATTTTGGTTGCAATTGTAAATGGAATTTTTTTCTTGATTTCCCCCTCAGATTGCCATTACTAGTGTATAGAAACAGTACAGATTTTTGGGCATTGATCTTGTAACTTGCCACTTTCCTGTACTCATTTATTAGCTCTAGTAGTTTTTCTGTGGATTTTTCAGGGTTTTTAATATATGGTATTAATATCATCTGCAAACAGTGAGAGTTTTACTTCTTCCTTTTCAATTTTAATGCCTTGTGTTTCTTTTTCTTGTCTAATTGCTTTGGCTAGAACTTCCAACACAATGTTGAATAACAGTGGTGATAATGGACATCCTTGTCTTGTTCCTGATCTTAGGGGGAAAGTTTTCAGTTTTTCCCCATTGAAGATGATGTTAGCTGTGGGTTTTTCATATATTATATGTATCATTTTGAGGAAGTTCCCTTCTATTCCTATCCTTTGAAGTGTTTTCAACATTAATTGATTTTCTTATGTTGAGCCATCCTTGCATACCTGGGATAAATTCTACTTGGTCATGGTGTATAATTGTTTTAATGTTCTGCTGGATTCAATTTGCTAAAGTTTTGTGAGGATTTTTGCATTTCTATTCATTAGAGAGTTTGGTCTGTAGTTTTCTTTTATGTATTATCTTTGTCTGACTTTGGTATGAGGGTGATGTTGGCTTCATAGAATGAGTTAGGTAGCTTTCCCACCTCTTCAATCTTTTTGAAGAATTTGAGCAGGATTGGTACTAATTATTTCTGGAATGTTTGGTAGTATTCACATGTGAAGTCATCTGGTCCTGGACTTTTCTTTTTGGGAAGCTTCTTAATGATTGATTCAATTTCTTTACTTGTGAATGGTTTGTTGAGGTTGTCTATTTCTTCTTGAGTCAATGTCAGTTGTTCATGCCTTTCTAGAAAGTTTTCCATTTCATATACATTGTCATATTTATTAGCATAAAGTTGTTCATAGTATCCTGTCATTGTTTAATTTATTTCTGTGGGGTCAGTGGTTATGTCTCCTCTTCCATTTCTGATCTTATTTATTTGCATCATCTCTCTTCTTTTTGTCAATCTTGCTATGGGTCCATCAATCTTATTGATTTCCTCATGGAACCAACTTCCGATTTTGTTGATTTTCTCAATTGTTTTCATGTTCTCAATTTCATTTATTTCTGCTCTAATCTTCATTATTTCTTTCCTTTTGCTTGCTTTGGAGTTAGTTTGCTGTTCTTTCTCTACTTCTTCAAGTGGACAGTTAATTCCTCGATTTTTGCCCTGTCTTCTTTTTTGATATAGGCATTTAGGGCAATAAATTTCCATCTTAGCACTGCCTTTGCTTTATCACATAAATTTTGCTTTGTTGTGTTTTCATTTTCATTTGCCTCAAGATATTTACTGATTTATCTTGTAATTTCTTCCCTGACCCACTGGTTGTTTAAGAGTGTGTTGTTGAGCCTTCACATATTTGTGAATTTTCTGGCACTCTGACTATTATTGATTTCCAACTTCATTCCTTTATGATCCGATAAAGTGTTTTGTATGATTTCAATCTTTTTAAATTTATTGAGACTTGCTTTTTGACCCATCATATGGTCTATCCTTGAGAATGATCCATGAGCACTTGAGAAAAAGGTGTATCCTGTTGTTGTGGGGTGTAATGTTCTATAAATGTCTGTTAATTCTAGCTCATTTATTGTATTATTCAAATTCTCTGTTTCTTTATTGATCCTCTGTCTAGATGTTGTACCCATTGATGAGAGTGTGGAATTGAAGTCTCCAACTATTATGGTAGATGTGTCTATTTCTCTTTTCAGTGTTTGCCTCATGTAGTTTGGAGGATTCTGGCTCGGTATAAACATTTATGATTGTTATGTCTTCTTGTTGAATTGTTAGTTTTGTCAATATATAGTGTCCTTTTTTGTCTCTTTTAACTGTTTTACACTTAATGTCTAATTTGTTGGATATTAGTATAGCTACTCCTGCTCTTTTCTGATTGTTATTTGCATGAAATATCTTTTCCCAACCTTTCACTTTCACCCTATGTTTATCCTTGGGTCTAACATGTGTTTCCTGTAGACAGCATATAGATGGGTCCTGTTTTTTAATCCATTCTGTCAGTCTATGTCTTTTGATTGGGGAGTTTAATCTAATAACATTTAGTGTTATTACTGTATGGGTAGTACTTTCTTCTACCATTTTGCCTTTTGGATTTTATATGTCAGATCTAATTTTTCTTCTTTTTACCTTTACTGATAGTCTTCATTTCTGCACTCTTCTCCACACCTCTCTCTTCTATCTTTTCATATCTGCTTCTGTGCTCCATTTAGTATTTCTTGCAAAGCTGGTCTCTTGGTCACAAATTCTCTCAGTGATTTTTGTCTGAAAATGTTTTAATTTCTCCCTCATTTTTTGAAGGACAACTTTACTGGATATAGAATTCTTGGTTGGCAATTTTTCTCTTTTAGTAATTTAAATATATCATCCCACTGTCTTCTCACCTCCATGGTTTCCACTGAGAAATCTATGCATAGTCATATTGGGCTTCCCTTGTATGTGATGGATTTCTTTTCTCTTGCTGCTTTCAAGATTCTCTTTCTCTTTGACCTTTGACATTCTGATTAGTAAGTGTCTTGGAGTACATCTATTTGGATCTATTCTGTTTGGGGTATGCTGCACTTCTTGAATCTGTAATTTTAAGTCTTACATAAGCATTGGGAATTTTCAGTGATAATTTCCTCCATTAGTTTTTCTCTTCTTTCTCCCTTCTCTTCTCCTTCTGGGACACCCACAACATGTATATTCATGTGCTTCATATTGTCATTCAATTCCCTGAGTTCCTGCTCATATTTTCCCACTCTTTTCCCTATTTTTTCTTTTGTTTGTTGGATTTAAGATGTTCCATACTCCAGTTCACTAATCCTATCTTCTGCCTCTTGAAATCTAACATTGTAGGTTTTCATTCTTTTTTTTTCATCTCTTCTACTGTGCCTTTCATTCCCATAAGTTTTGAGATTTGTTTTTTCAGACTTTTGATTTCTTTTTGTTCATTCCTTGCCTTCTTTATATCCTCCCTCAATTCATTGATTTGATTTTTGATGGGGTTTTGCATGTCTGTTCAAATACTCTGGGTTAATTGTTTCAACTCCTGTACCTCATTTGAATTGTGGGTTTGACTGGGCCATATCTTCTATCTTCCTAGATTGATTCGTTAATTTTTGCTGGCATCTAGGCATTTAATTACCTTAATTAGTTTATTTTGGAGATTGTTTTCTCTTCTTTTACCTAGAATTTTCTTGCTGGATGAATTTGTTGTTTGTCTGTTCTTTTACATTCAGTTCAGCTTATTCTGGACCACTAGCTTAGTTTTTGTTTAACAGAGCAGAATTTTTCAGTTCTTGCTTTCTTTTTTCTTGCCCTGCCTGTATGATGCCTCTCCCCCTCCCCCTCCCTTAGGAGGGTCTACTTAGATATTATAGACCCCAGCCAGATTTTTCCAGACAAAACCGGCCTCCTGTCATGAGGAAAGAGTCACCTGCATCAGTTTTCCCTGAGGGTGAGACCCAGCAGGTTGAAAGACTTTCCTGTGAAGTCTCTCAGCTCTGTGATTTTCTTATCCTGCCCAGTATGTGGTGCTTGTCTGCCTGCAGGTACCGCCAGCATAAGATGATGCTGTACCTTTAACTTTGGCAGACTCCCTGCTTGGGGCATGATTGAGACAGAGGAGAGGTTGTAGACTGGCTTTAATAGCTTCAAATTTCCAATCCCTGGGGTCTGAATTCCTTAAGGGAGGGAATCCACCTGAGCTGGACCCCACCTCTCCTCTGGGGAAGGCACAGGTCCCAGACAAGCTCTCAAACAAGCTTGTTTCTGCCTATGCCTGGGACAGTTGCAGCCTGAGAAGCCCTGACACTGTATCCAAAGGCCATTGAGATGTAGAATCACAGTCACAAAAGAAGAAAGAGAAAAATCCTTCTCAGAGCAGAACCCCCATGCCTCAGGTTCACCAATCAAGAGCATAAGTTGGTATGTTGCTTTGTGTACCTTCAGATCCTGTGTGTCCCCTCCTTTCCTTCATGGCCCAGACCCTTTCAAGTATTATGTGCTATAATATCCAAAAAACCTCTGTTTCTTTTTTTTTCCTTTTTCCATCAGCCCTGCCCCCTCGGTACCTGGGCAAAAATCAGCAACCTCCACTTTGACCAGGTTCACCTGAGCTGGGGGACAATTTTTAGTAGTCAGAATTTGTGAACTAATTCCACACTTGAAGTTTAGTTGCACTTAGCCCCTGCTGCTGGTAAAGTCCCTTTTCTTTCCCCCCTGGGAAGCAGCCTTTGGGGGAGACATGCTGGCCACCATTTCTTGGGGAACTCATCATTCTGGGGGGACTCACAGCCAGTCCAGCTGGTCCAGAGTGGGGTAAGCCATGTGTCTGCTCACTGATGTGGCCCCAACAGTTGTTCTGTATTGTTCCTGGCTATTTATTAGCTGTTCTGGAGGACAAGCTAAATCCCATACCTCCCCAAGTTGCCATCTTGGCATTCTCTCTTGACTGTATATCTTTGAAGAAATGTCTATTCAAATATTTTTCCCATTTTTAAAATTAGGTTGTTTGTATTTTTATTGTGGAATTATACAATTTCCTTATATACATTGGATATTTTTGGATATGTGATTTCCAAATATTTTCTCCCATTGTTTTGGTTATAGTTTTACTTTCATGCCAAAGTTTCTGAGGCACAAAAGTTTTTAATTTTGAGGAAGTTCCTGTTTTCTTAATCTGTTCTTTCTTTTTTAGATGTAAAGTTTCAGAAACCATTGCCTAACACAAGGCCTTTGAAGGTGCTTCCCTGTGTTTTCTTCTAGGAGTTTTATCATTCTAGTTCTTATGTTTAGATCTTTGGCCCATAAGGAGTTGAGCTTTGTACATGATGTGAGTTATGGTTATGCTTCATCCTTTTGCATATGGACATGAAGTTCCCCAGCACTATTGGTTCAAGTGATTATTCTTTCCCAATTGTGTGAACTTAGAACCCTTGTCAAAACTCAGTTGTCTATACCATAATTGCATGGAAACTTGAATAGGGTATGAGATATTGTTGGTTTGTACAGGTTATTGTGATGTCCCAATATATTCCAGAGTAATTTTGGGCAGAGAATATGGAAGTATTTGCAAAGTCCTCTTAGGGGGGCTGGGGGAAAAGAAGGAACTATTAAACTTCTCCATCTGGGGAATTCCTGCTATTCTCACAGGCAGTGGGGACAACCAATTCAAGAGGCTGAGCCTTTGATCTTGGGGTTCTACCTTTTGAAACTTATTCCTGCAAAGGATAAGCTAAGCATATTTAAGATTATGCCCAAGAGCCACCCCCAGAGAGCCTCTTTTGTTGCTCAGATGTGGTCTCTCTAAGCCAACTAGGCAGGTGAACTCATGCCCTGCTCCCTCCATGGAACATAATTCCCAGGGTATAACTCCCTGGCCATATGAGGCAGGACTCCCAGGATGAGCCAGCATCATGGGATCAAGAAAGCCTTTTTATCAAAAGGGAGACGATAGAAATGAGACAAAAGAAAGTTTAAGTTCCTGAGAGATTTCAGAGTTGAGAGGTTATCCTGGAGGTTATTCTTTTGCATTATATAGATATAATATAGCCAATACACCATAACCCTTTTTAGGTTATGGTGTATTTGCTGGCTAGAGGGAAGTACCTGAAATTGTTGAACTGTGTTCCAGTAGCCTTGATTCTTGAAGTTGATTGTACAACTATGTAGCTTTTACAATGTGGCTGTGTGATTGTGAAAACCTTGCATCTGAGCCTCCTTTTATTGAACAAAAAAACCTATTGGGCACACATTCCTAAGTAAAATCTATTTCAACTTAAAAAAAAATCAGTTGGTCATAAATTTGAGGCTGAAGGTTGATTTCTGAGATATAAAATTTGATTCCATTGGGCTATATGTCTATCCTTGTGCCAGTACTTTGCTGTTTTGATTACTGTGGCTTTGTAATAAGTTTTAAGATCAGGAAGTATGAGTCCTCCAACTTTGTTCTTATTTTTCAAGTTGGCTTTACCTTTTTGCAGCCTCTTATGCTTCCATATAAATTTGATGATTGACTTTTCCATTTCTGCAAAGAAAGTTGTTAGAGTTTTGATTAGAACTGCATTGAATCTGTAAATCACTTGGTGTAGAATTGAAATCTTAATAGTATTTTGTCTTCCAATCTGTTTCAGTTTGCTAAAGCTGCTAGAATGTAATTACCAGAAATGGATTGGCTTTTATAAAGGGGATTTATTATGTTACAAATTTTATAGTTCTAAGGCCATGAAATGTCCAAATTTAAGGCACCAACAAGATGATAATAGCTGGACTCTGAAGAAAGGCCACCAATGTCTGGAACACCTCATCTGGGAAGGCATGTGGCTGGCATCTGCTGGCCCTTGCTCCCAGTTGGTTGCTTTCAGCTTCTGATTCCAATGGGTTTCTCTCTGTCTCGTGGGTCTTCTCTTAGCATCTCTGGGGTGTTTCTCTCTCTAAGCATCTGTGGTTCCTCTCTTAGCTTCTCTGGAGCACACTTGAGATTTCATCGCTTAGCTTTTCTCATCTGTCTCCAGGTTCTGGGTCTTTCAGGATCTGTGGGTCCTTGCTTAGCATCTCCCAGGGAAATTCCATCTCCAAGTGTCTGTGCTCTTCTCAAAATGGCTTCCTCTAATAGGACTCCAGTAATCATATCAAGACTCACTTTGAATGAGCTTGGTCACATCTGTATGGAGATTTCTAGTTTATTCTGTTGTGATGAAGAAGATAGATTGCATGTTTCAATGTTTCTGAATTTACTTAGACTTGTTTTGTCTCCTAACACAAGGTCTGTCCTGAAGAATGATCCATATACACAAGTGAAGTATGTGTATTTTGCTGTTCTTGGTAAATTGTTCTATATTTGTGTTAGGTCTTATGTTATTGAGTATTATTCAAGTCTTTGATTTCCTTACTGATTTTTGGTCTAGATGTTCTAGCATTATTTAAAATGGCATATTAAAGTCTCTTAATATTAATGTAGAACATTTTATTTCTCATTCATATCTCTCAATATTTGCTTCATATTCTTTGAGGCTCTCCTGTTAGGTGCATATGTATTTATAATTCTTGTATTTTCTTGTTGAATTTATAAGGCCAGTATCTAATGACCTTTTTTGCTCCTTTAACTATTTTTTATTTAAATTCTATTTCATCTGATATTGATATATTCCAGTTCTCCTTTGATTACTACTTTTGTGGTATATATTTTTTCCATCCTTTCCCTTTCAGCCTACTTATGTCTTTGAACTTAAGCTAAGTTTTGTAAATAGCATGTAGGTGTGCCATGCTTTTTTACTCATCTGTGACTCTCTGCCTTTTTTTTTTTTTTACATGGGCAAGCACCAGGAATTGAACCCAGGTGTTTGTCATGACAGGCAGAAACTCTGCCTACTGAGCTACCAGGGCCTGCCCTGAATCTCTGCCTTTTGCATGGAGAATTTGCTCCATTTTCATTTAAAGTAACTACTGGTGATGTCAGACTGTCTTCTGCCACTTTGTTGTTTCATCCTTGCAAGTCTTATGTACCTTTCTTGACCCTCATTTCTTCCATTAATGCCTACTTTCATTTTTATTTGATTTTTTGTTTTGTGCCATATTTAGTCCTTCTCATTATTTTCTAAATATTTTTGCATAGTTTTTTCTTTGTGGTTACCATGGAGTTAAAATTTAACATCTTAAAAATATAACATTCATTTTTTAATACCAACTTATCTTCTATAGTATACATGTACACTATTCCTATACTCCTCTGTCCCCCCATTTTTTTGTACTTGTTATAATAAATAAAATTGTTGTATATTCCAAACCATATTTTTAGAATTACTTTTTAATTCATGTGCTGGTTTGAAACAGGCCAGAAAAGCCATGTTCTTTAATCCTCATTCAGTATTGTTAGGTGAGCTCACCTTTCCTAAGTTGTTTCTATGGAGCTATGACCCACTAAATTGTGGGTGGGGCCTTTTAATTAGGTGGTTTCCATGGAGATGTATTTCCACCCATTTAAGGTGGGGTTGCTTACTGGAGTCTTTAAGAGGGAACCATTTTGGAAAAACTTTAGAGTCAGTAGTCAACATGACAGAGCACAGACATTTGGAGATGCAGAAAGAAAAGCTGTTTGAAATCAAAGGCCAAGGAGCCAGCAGATGCCAGCCATGTGCCATCCCAGCTCACTGAGGTGTTCTGGACCCACTGACCTTTCTTGAGTCAAAATATCTTTCCCTGGATCCCTTAATTTAGACATTTTCACAGCCTTAAAATTGTAAATTGCAACTTAATAAATTCCCTTTATAAAAGCTAACCCATTTCTGGTATATTGCATTCCATCAGCTTTAGCAAACCCAAACAGATTTTGGTACTGGAGAAGTAGGGTGATGTTGTGGTTTTCAAATACCAAACATGTTGGAACTGCTCTTTAAATGAAGAAGGGGAAGCCTCTGGAAGAGTGAAGTGCTTGATAGAAAAGGCCTAAAATTCTTTCAAGAGACTGTTGGTAGAAAACCTATTCATTGTTTAAGAGTTTGGCTTCCACATTATTATGAATTTTTCATTCTTCCCTGTTACTGATTTCTAATTTATTCTGTTGTGATGAAGATACATTGCATATTTCAATATTTCTGAATTTATTTAGACTTGTTTTGTGACCTAACATAAGGTCTGTCCTGAAGAATGATCCATATACACTAGCAAAAAATGAGGCTTTAGACAGAAATAATGGATGTGTTATTGCAAACTGGAAGAAAGGTGACCAGTGTTTTAAAGTGGCCAAGAATTTGGTGAAATTGACTACTGGTATTGAATGGAAGGCATATTTTAAAAGCCATGAGCTGGGATACATAGCCAAAGAGGTTTCCAAATCAAATGTGGAAAGTGCAACCTGGTTTCTCCTTGAAGCTTATAGTAAAGTGTGACAGGAAAGTGATAAGCTGAGAACTGAACTCTTAGGTACAAAGAAATAAAAAATCTATGGTCTGGAAAATTCTGGGATTCCAGAAAGGGAGGCCCCAGAGAACAGTGCCTCATGTGAGAATTTAACCAAACATGGAACCAGTCAGCCTTTTTAAAATAAGCCTGGATGGCAGGCAGAGTTATCCAGGAAGGATTTATGGAAAGTCCTGTTGTCATATGGTTATGATCCCTGCATTCTACATAGAAAACCAACAAGAGTGTTGTGGAATCTGTATAAATGGAACCACTGCCAGTCTGGACTAAAAGGGACAGACTGAAGGAAATATGACTTCATAAGTAGAACCATGGAAGCTAGGGTCTAAAGCCATGTAACCTCAGGCCAGGAGAATGGACCCACCTGGAGATCCCACCCACATAGAGAGGGTGAATTTGCCTCAAAGGCAGAGGGTGGTCCTCTGCCTCAGTGTTTAGGAAGAGTTTTGGTGCCTTGGGTCTTGAAGAGGGTGGAACACATTTCTTGGGGATTGGTGAGGACAGTGTTGTCATGCCATTGTTCTGAGATGGTTTAGCATGTGCCCTGGAAATTGCAGAGAGTCTAGGTACTGACCCCAGGCTTGGAGAGGATGGAGCTGAGAAAAAGTTGGTCACCCTAATGTCCCCTCAGTTTGCAACACTTAATCCAGTGTTTGGAGAGAGCCGAGCCATTGCATAGACTCTTGGAAAGGAGGAGACTGCCATTTTCTATAGGCCCAATGATAAATGTCTCTCAGACTTTAAAATTTATTGGAGTTTGCCCTGTAGGTTTTCAGAACTGTTTTGGTGGTGACTTCTGTCTTGCTTCCATTTCTCCCTATGGAAAAGGAAACATGTGTCTGATGACTGCCTCTCCTTTGTATGTTGGCAACAGATAACTTGTTCTGAGATTTACAGATCTTGAGGAGAATTTTGACTTAGGACAGACCATGTCTGTACCTAACGTTGATGAGACAGTGCTGGTTTTCACTTTGTATTATATTTATATTGTTACTGAAAATAATTAAAGGTTTGGTGATACTGTGATGGAATGAATGTATTTTGTATATGGAAAGAATATGTCTTTTTGGTGTCCAGATGATGGAATATGCCAGCTTGAAACTGTTGTACACCCCAGACAAGTCATACTTTTATACCTCAATCAGTATTTTTGGGTGGGATCTTTTTTATTACATTGTTTCCATGGAGATATGATCCACCCAGTGGTGAGTAGGACCTTTTGATTAGGTGGTTTCCATGGAGATTTATGTCTGCTCATTTAAGGTAGGGTTGCTTACTGGAGTCCTTTGAGAGGGAACCATTTTGGAAGAAGCTTTATAGCTGACAGAGCCAACACAAGACCTAGACATTTTGAGATGCAGAAAGAAAATGCTCCCAGGGAAGCTGTTTGAAATAAAAAAACAAAGGACCAGCAGGTCCCAAGCACATGCTATCCCAGCTGACAGAGGTTTTCCAGACCCTTTGGCCTTTCCTTGAGTCAAGGTTTTTTCCCTGGATGCCTTAGTTTTGGCAGTTTTACAGCCTTAGAACTGTAAATGTGCAGCTTACTAAATCTCTTTATAAAAGCCAACTCATATATTGCATTCCAGCAGCTTTAGTAAATCAAAACAATGCATTTGCATTTTAGCACCTGTAAGAAGTAAGACTTACATACCAAGAAATACAGTACAATGTAGTAGCATTTATAATAACCCAAATGGTTATCTTTACCAGAGAACTTTTCTCTTTATGCCTCTTTGATCCACTATCTAATGTCCTTTCTTTCAGTCTGAAGAACTCCCTTTAGTATTGCTTGTATGGTAGGTATAGTGGTAATAAACTCCCTCAGCTTTGTTCATCTGTAGACACTTTAATCTCTCCCTCATTTTTTTCCTTGTTAGAGAAGTCATGGGTTTATAGAACAATCATGCATAAAATACAGGATTCTTATATACCATCCTATTATTAACACCCTACATTGGTATGGAACATTTGTTATAATAGATGAAACACATTTTTTATAATTGTACTATTAACTATAGTCTATGGTTTAACTTTGGGCTTACTGTTTGTGAAGTGTAATTCCATGGGTTTTTAAAATTATTTTTATTCTGTTATCACATATATAACCCAACATTACCCCTTTTATTCACATTTAGATATATATTTCAGTGCTGTTAATTGCGTTCACAATGTTGTGTCACCATCATGACTGTCCATTACCAAAACATCTCTGTCATTCCTAATAGGAACCCTATACATTTTAAGTCATAAATAGGAACTTTCCATTCCCTATCCCTACCTTTTCCCATGATAACCTGTATTCTAGATTCTAGCTCTATGAGCTTGATTAGTCTAATGATTTCAAATCAATGAGATTATACAGTATTTGTCCTCTTGTGTCAGGGTTGCTTCACTCAATATGATGTCTTGTTGCATGTATCAGGGCTTTATTTCTTTTCATGGCTGAATAATATTCCATCATATGTGTAGACCATGCTTTATTTATCAGTTCATCAATTGATGGACACTTGGATTGTCTCCATTTTTTAGCAATTGTGAATAAGGTTGCTATAAACATTGGCATGTACATATCTGTTCAAGTTCCTGCTTTCAATTCTTTGGGGATTATCAGGTCGTATAGTAATCACCTTTCTGAGGAACTGCCAATGTCTTCCAAAAGTGGCTGCTGCATTTTATGTAACCATTCGCAATGAATGAGTGTTCCTATTTATCTACAGCCTCTTCAACACTTGTTATTTTCTGTTTTTTAAAAATAGCACCTATTCTAATGGGTATGAAATGGTATCTCATTGTGGTTTTGATTTGCATTTCTATGGTGGCTAATGATGTGGAGCATCTTTTCATGTACCATTTGGTCATTTATATTTCTTCTTTGGAAAGATGTCTATTCAAGACTTTTGCCCACTTTTAAATTGAGTTATTTGTTTTTTTGTTGTTAAGTGAAAGTTTACTTTATATATTCTGAATATTAAACCTTCATCAGATATGTGGTTTTTCAAGATACAGAATTCTTGGTTGGCAAATATTTTCACTCAGCACTGTAAGTATTTCATCCCACTGCTTCCTTGCTGCCATGATTTCTGATGAGAAATTGACACTTCATCTAATTGGTCATCCCTTGTACATAATCCATTGTTTTACTCTTGCAGCTTTCAGAACTCGACCCTTGACCTTTGCTTTCTACAGATGACCACCA
Source organism: Tamandua tetradactyla (assembly GCF_023851605.1). Taxonomy (NCBI): domain Eukaryota; kingdom Metazoa; phylum Chordata; class Mammalia; order Pilosa; family Myrmecophagidae; genus Tamandua; species Tamandua tetradactyla. The sequence goes on from NC_135331.1 coordinate 137,115,743, forward strand.
TATGTATAGGCATATTTCTCCTAAAGTTTATCTTGTTTGGTGTTCAGTGAGCTTCTTGGTTGTGCATATTAACATCTTTTTCTAAGTTTAGGAAGTTTGCTGTCATTCTTTCTTTGAATATTCCTTCTACTTCTTTCTCCCCTTCTCCCTCTGTACATAATTGGTATGCTGTTATTTTCACTTTTTCTAATTCTCTTTTTTCTCTCTGGTCCTCATCCTGACTCATTTCAGTGGTCTTGTCTTCAAGTTTACTGATTCTTCTGTTACCTACAATCTTTTGTTGGAACCCTCCTGGGTATTTTTCTTTTCAGTTATTGTTGTCTCAATTCCAGTAGTTCTATTTGGTTCATTAAAAAACTTTCTGTCATTTTATTGAGATTTTCATATTGTACATGCATTGTTTTCCTGATATCTTTTAGTTTTTTCTTTTATTTTCCTTCTTCTCCTTGAGTATACTGAAGATCATTAAAAAAAATTCTTTGGTATGTCCACAGTCTGGTATTCTTCATTGATGTTTTCTTGATTTTTTCCTCTTCTATTGCATGAGCCACAATTTCCTTTTTCTTTGTTTGTCTTATCATCTTTTTTTGCACATTGGATGTTTCAATATTTTAAATGCTGGGATTTAGTTCCTGACCTGTCTGTTTCCAGATTTTGCAACCAGCTTGTGATATGATGAAGATTTTCTTGAGTGCCATAAGCTACTGTACTAGTTAGAATTCTCTAGAGAAGCAGAATCAACAGAGAACACTTGCAAATATAGAATTTATAAAAGTGTCTCACATGACCGTGGGAACACAGAGTCCAAAATAAGCAGGGCAAGCTGTGAAGCCGATGACTCTGATGGAAGGTCTGGATGAACTCCACAGGAGAGGCTTGCCAGCTGAAGCAGGAATAGAATCTGTCTCTTCTGAATCCTCCTTAAAAGGCTTCCCATGATTAGATTAAGCATCATTCATTACAGAAGAGACTCCCCTTTGGCTGATTACAAATGGAATCAGCTATAGATGCAGCTGATGTGATCATGATCTAATTCTATGAAATGTCCTCACTGCAACAGACAGGCCAGCACTTGCCCGAACAGACAAATAGGTACTACAACTTGGCCAAGTTGACACATGAACCTGACCATGACAGTCCACCCCTTGTCAACTTGGCAGCTATATATGCCACCTTAAACCATACCCAATTTCCAAATAAAAACAATAAAACACACATTTTTTTCTTTTACCTAACAATGCTCAACTGTCCTGCATATAACTGGAAACACATTAAATCTCTCCAGAATAGGGCACAAATCCTTGGGCAATATTCATTCTTAAACTTGAAATCTTACAACTTAAATAGTATAATGGGAACAAAACAGCATTACAGTCCTTGTTTCTTTAGCTGATCACGTGGTCGAAGTTCATATTTATCACTACCTTCTTCTACTACACATTCAATGTCCCCTTTACCCTCAGCAAGCACTTCAGCTGGCCAATTCTTGCCTCATGGGGTGACCCAAACCTTCATTCCTGAAGTTTCAGAGCCATTGCTACTCCTGCCTGGATTGGGTTGTTGCAGTTTTCCATTGATTTCAATCACAAGGAATGGTGGTACTAAAAGACAACCTAGGGGATCTCCTATATTCCAAGAAAACTCTTCTTTACCTCCACTATGTGGTTGCAGTCCTACTTCCCCCTAGTCAGGGTCAATCACCCCAGACAATAATGCAATCCCCTTCTTGGTTTGTTGATCCAATGGCATAAGTAGCCCAAAGTGACCAGGTGGCAGTCTTAGATTCCAGTTCAATGGAATCATTGTTGTTTCTCCTGGTGGAAGCACTCCCCATTTTGGAACTAAAACCTGTAGAACAGCAGAGCTCAGGGTCACAGGGACAGGAAGCAAAAATTTTCCTAGCAGATCACTAGAGGTAATAGTGAGTGGTAACACTCCCATTTCCACCCCTTGGTTCCTGGACCCATGGATCCTGGTATGAGAGAAACAGCACCATACAGTGGATGCTGATTCAGAGCATACACAGCTTCCTGAAGAACATTACCCCCACCTCTCAAGGTATTGCCACCTATTTGGCACTGTAATTGAGTTTTCAAAAGGCCATTCCACCGTTCTATCAATCCAGCTGCTTCTGGATGATGGGGAACATGGTAAGACCAGAGAATTCCATGAGCATGTGCTCATTCCCACACTTCATCTGCTGTGAAATGTGTTCCTTGATCAGAAGCAATGCTATGTGGAATACCATGATGATGGATAAGGCATTCTGTCAGCCCATGGATGGTAGTTCTGGCAGAAGCATTGCATGCGGGGAAAGCAAACCCATATCCAGAGTACATGTCTATTCCAGTTAGAACAAATCACTGCCCCTTCCATGAAGGGAGTGGTCCAATGTAATCAACCTACCACCATGTAGCTGGCTTGTCATCTAGGTGAGTGGTGCCATATTGGGGTCTGACTGTAGGTCTCTCCTGCTGGCAGATTGGGCACTCAGCAGTGGCTGTAGCCAAGTCAGCCTTGGTGAGTAGAGGTCCATGTTGCTGAGCCCATGCATAACCTCCATCCCTACCATTATGACCACTTTTTTCATGGGCCCATTGGGCAATGACAGGAGTTGCTGGGGAAAGAGGCTGACTGGTATCAACAGAACAGGTCATCTTATCCACTTGATTATTAAAACTTTCCTCTGCTGAAGTCACCCTCTGGTGTGCATTCACATGGGACACAAGTATGTTCATGTTTTTAGCCCACTCAGAAAGTTCTATCCACATACTTCTTCCCCAGACTTCTTCATCACCAATTTTCCAATTATGGTCTTTCCAAGTCCCTGACCATCCAGCCAAACCATTAGCAACAGCCTATGAATCAGTCTGCAGGTGCACCTCTGGCCAGTTTTCCTTCCAAGCAAAATGAACAACCAGGTGCACTGCTCGAAGTTCTGCCCACTGGGAGGATTTCCCCTCACCACTGTCCTTCAAGGACAACCCAGAAAGGGGTTGTAATGCTGCAGCTGTCCACTTTCAGGTGGTACCTGCATATCATGCTGAACCATCTGCAAACCAGGCCCGAGTTTTCTCTTCCTTTGTAGTTCAGTGTAAGGAATTCCCCAAGAGGCCATAGCTCTGGTCTGGTAAAGAGAAGGTAATGTGGTAGGAGTGGAGACCATGGGCATTTGGGCCACTTCTTCATGTAACTTACTTGTGCCTTCAGGACCTGCTCTGGCCCTACTTTGTATATACCATTTCCCCCTTTAAAAAAAATTCCCCCTTTAAAAAGCCATTCCATTTCTGGTATATCACATTCCAGAAATTAGCAAATGAGAACACCCACTTTGTTCATGAGCCCATTGGGTAATGGCAGGAGTGGCTGAAAAAAGAAGATGACTATCCACAGGAAAGGTCATCTTATCTACCTGATTATTAAAACCTTTCTCTGCTGAAGTCACCCTCTGGTAAGCATTTCCATGGGATACAAATATCTTCATATTTTATGCCCCACTCAGAAAGGTTATCCACATCCTCTTACCAGACCACTTTGCACCAATTTTCCAATCATTCTCCTCCCAAATCCATGACCATCTAGCCAAACTATTATCAACGGCCCATGAATCAGTATACAAATGCACCTCTGGCCAGCACTCCTCCCAAGCAAAATGAACAAACAGGTATACTGTTTGAAGTTCCACCCACTGGGAGGATTTCCCTTCACCACTGTCCTTTAAGGACATCCCAGAATGGGTTTGTGGTGCTGCAGATGTCTACTTCTGAATGGTCCCTGCATATTGTGCAGAACCATCTGTAAAACGGGCCCAAGTTTTCCTTTTCTCAGTCAACTGACTGTAAGGAGTTCCCCAAGAGGCCATAGCTCTGGTCTGGGAATGAGAAGGTGTTTCAGTTTGCTAGCTGCCAGAATGCAACACACCAGAGACGGATTGGCTTTTAATAAAAGGGGATTTATTTTGTTGGTTCTTCAGAGGAAAGGCAGCTAATTTTCCACTGAGGTTCTTTCTTTTGTGGAAGGCACAAGATGGTCTCCGCTGGTCTTCTCTCCAGGCCCCTGGGTTCCAACAACTTTCCCCGGGGTGACTTCTTTCTGCATCTCCAAAGGCCTGGGCTGAGCTGCGAGTGCTGAGATGAGGAATGCCAAGCTGCTTAGCAGTGCTACATTGCAATCTCTCATTTAAGCACCAGCAATTAAGTCAAGTCACTCATTGCAGCAGACACGCCTCCTAGCTGACTGCAGATGTAATTGGCAACAGATGAGGTTCACGTACCATTGGCTTATGTCCGCAGCAACAAGACTAGGTATGCTCACCTGGCCAAGTTGACAACTGAATCTAACTAACACAGAAGGTAACGTGGCAGGAGTAGGGGCCATGGGCATTTGGGCTACTTCCTCAGGTAACATACTTGTGCCTTCAGGACATGCTCAAGGCCCATCTTTTATACACCATTTCCATTTTGTGATGGAGTACTGCTGTGCATGCCTGCTTTATGGCTTGGTGGGTCAGACAACCCTTAGCTCATGATAGGCAATTCAGGCCTCATGATAACTTGGTGGCCCATGTTTAAGTGTTCAGTTTCTACTAAAACCCAATAGCAGGATGAAAGCTGTTTCTGAAAGGAAAGTAGTTATCTGCAGCAGACAGTAAGGCTTATCTTCAAAATCTTAAGCATCTGTACTGTGATTCTCCTGTAGGGGCCTGCCAAGGACTCCAGACAGAATCAATATTTGTCACTGGCACTTCCAGCACCATTGGATCTGCTGGATTAAGTGGCCCAAGTGGCAGAGCATCTTGCACATGTTGCAGAGCCTCCTCTTGTTCTAGTCCACACTCAAAACTGGCAGCTTTTCTAGTTACTTGATAAATGAGCTGGAGTAGCACACCCAAATAAGGAATATATTGTCTCCCAAATCCAAAGAGGCCCACTAGTCACTGCCTCTTTTTTTTTTTTTTTTTTCGGTCATAGGAGGGGCCAGATGCAACAACTTATCCTTCACCAGAGATATCTCAACATGCCCCACATCACTGGACACCTAGAAATTTCACTGAGGTGCAAGTCCCCTGTATTTTTGTTGGGTTTATCTCCCATTTCCTGACACGCAAATGCCTTACCACTGAGTCTACAGTAGTTGCTCACTAGGTTCAATAAACATGATATCAATATAATGGACAGGTGTGATGCCTTGAGGGAGGGAGAAATGATCAACGTCCCTGTGGACAAGATTGTGACGTGTGGCTGGAGAATTTATATACCCCTGAGGCAGGACATTAAAGGTAAACTTCTGACCTTGCCAGCTGAATGCAAACTGTTTCTGGTGGTCTTTCCTGACAGCTATTGAGATAAAAACACTTGCCAGATCAATAGCTGCATAACAGGTACCAGGTGATATGCTGATTTGCTTAAGGAATGATACCACATCTGGAACAGCACCTGTGGTTTTACTCACCACCTGGTTAAGTTTATGATAATCCACTGTCATTCTCCAAAACACATTTGTTTTCTGTACAGGCCAAATAGGAAAGTTGAATGGGAATATGGTGGGAATCACCACCCCTGCATCCTTCAAGTCCTTACGAGTGGCATCAATCTCTGCAATCCCTCCAGGAATAGATTATTGCTTCTGAGTCACTATTTTGCTAGATGGGGGCAGTTTTAATGGCTTTCACTTGGCCTTTCCTACCATAATAGTCCTCACTCCATAAGTCAGAGAATCAATGTGGGGATTCTGCTAGTTGCTGAGTATGTTGATTCCAATTATGCATTCTAGAATTTGGGAAATGACCCCAGGATGGGTCCAGAGACCCACTGGACACACTGTGAGATGGACTTGAGCTAAAACTCCATTGATTGCCTGACCTCCATAAACCCCTACATTGACTGGTGGACCAGAGTGACATTTTGGGTCTCCTGGAATTATTGTCACTTCTGAGCCGGTATCTAATGATCCCCCAAATATCTGATCATTTTCTTTTCCCCAGTGCACAGTCACCTTGTTAAAAGGCTGTAGATCTCCTTGGGGAAGACTGAGAAGAAGGTTAACAGTGCAATTGTTGAGCAGTGAAGCAGGGTCCTTCCCCAAGTGAACCCAGCTCTCCCTTCATTCAAGGAGCTCTGGCTCTGTAAACTGTCTCAAGTCTTGGAATTAAGGGGCCATAACTCTCTATTAGACTTCTGTTCACTTGACTTAGAATTCTGCTGCTTATACAGCTCAAACAAGAGTTTAGTAGTCTGCCCATCTATTTTACTTCTAGGCACCCTGTGATTTACTAGCCAGTGCCCCAAAATTCTATGAGTAGATTATTTTGATGTACTTTGTGTCTGTTGTCCATTATGGTGGCCATACCCACCTTGTCTCTAGTGATTAATTGTCACCACATGGCTTCTGAAAACTTGGGATCCAATAGTACCCATTCTGTTTAAGGATTCCAGCTCAATGACCACAATTTCCACAGTAATATCTGACCTACAGAGAAGGGCAACTACAGAGCTCTTCAGGGATGATGGATCTAGACTCACAAATTTATTTCTCAAGGTTTTGGCGAAAGATATGTTCTCTGGACATTCCTGGGGTTTGTGAGCAGGTCTTCCATGATAAATCCATTCTAAAATTCCCATCTCTCTAATCCTTTGGATCCCCTAGTCTACATTATACCAGGGCAGTTCTGGCATTTTTTTTTATTTATTTATTTTTTTTTTAAAGGAAAGACAGAGAGAAGGAAGGAAGGATAGAAGGAAGGAAGGAAGGAAGAAAGGGAAACATTTTTAAACATTTTCTTGTTTTATTGTATTCTGTTTCTCCGTTTTTGTTACATGGGCTGGGGCCGGGAATCGAACCGAGGTCCTCCGGCATAGCAGGCAAGCACTTTGCCCGCTGAGCCACCGCGGCCCGCCCAGTTCTGGCATTTTTAACCTTGGATAATGTCAGCCACCTTTTGATCCATGTTTCAGTCAACCATCCAAACAAACTGTCAATGCCTTTTCTAACCCCTTAAGCTACATTGCATACAGAATCTCTGCTTAGTGGACCCATGATCCAACTTTATATTCCTTCTACTATTATTTCACACACTTGATATCCATTCACATGCATATTCCCCTGAATTCTGTCTATATAGATTGGAAAACTCATGCAGTTCTTTTGGAGAACAGCTTACGTCTTCATGGGTCACACCTTTGTACCTCACCTTTTGGGGCCTGTTAGGACTTCAGTCTAGTTATAGGTCTTGAAGAAAAGAGGGTTGGTGGGGGTGAGTCATGAAAAGAAATAGAAGTGTCTTTTATGCCAATTACCTCAGGGAAGTCCATTGCAGTTTCATCTGGTGAAACAGCATTAGTTGCTCCAGTCAGAATGAGGGCTATTTTCCCAGCGAAAGTGGTTATAGGGTTAGCAGGCAGTGAAGGGTTAATCTCTTTAGGTGGAGGTTGAATGGCAGACTTCTTTGGGCAGTCTGGAGGCTAGGAAGCTGTTTCCTCAAGGCAGGCTGGAGGTCAGGAAGCCCTTTTCTCAGAGCAGTCAGAGCTGAGGTCAGACTCAGCAAAGGCTCAGTTGATTCCAGGGAATCCATCTCCCCATCATCATCATTATGAAGTCATTATCCCCATCCCATGTTTCAGAGTCCCATTCTTTCCTATCAAAGCCCTTACTTTAACAGCAGACACCCTGCAAGGTTGAAATTTTTATTTAAATTGTAAATCTGCTACTTGCACAATGAGGCTCTGTGGCTGGTTTCCAAAGATCTCAAGTTTACTATCACAGGTAACAAAAGTTTCTTTCAGGGCACACATGGAAACTTTTACATTGTCCTATGGCACTTAATTTGCAAATTTGAAGCCTTCAGCTCTTCCATTACCCTCATCACTGTATCCAGCCTATCTAACAATAACCAACCAATATAATTTTCCCTATTAATTCCACAAAACCCCATAAAGTTGTCAGAAACACCCAGAGCCTTCCCTAGTATAAGCATGCAATTAACAGAATCTAATGGTGATATTTTGAGTATCTCTTTTGCCAACTCACCTGTGGACTGTCATCTTGATGATTGGAAACAGTCATTAGTGCCTCTGAGTCTAATCAGAGTAGAAAACCAATTGTAAAAACCCATTTTTAGGTTTCTGTTTCTCAAGAACCTTTCCTGGTACAAAGCTGTATTAGTCAGTGTTCTTTAGAAAATTAGAACAAACAGGAGGTATCTGTAAATATGAGATTTATGAAGGTGTCTCACACAACCATGGGAATGGAAGAGTCCAAAAGCTGTAGAGCAGGCTGAGAAGCTGGCAGTTCTAATGAAAGGTCTGGATAAACTCCATGGGAGAGGCTCACTGGCTGAAGAAGCCATGAAAATGTCTCTCTTCTCCCTTAAATGTCTTAAACTGATTGGATTATCTCATTGGTGGGAGGCATACCTTAGTAGATTGCAGATGTAATCAGCCACAAATTCAATCAACTGTTTGATGATTTAAAACACCAGTTTCCTGGTTTTTCAACCAGCCATGAAATATCCTTGCAGCAAAGGTCAGGCTAGTGATTGCCTGATCAGACAACTGGGCTTCATCACGTGGCCAAATTGATACCAAAACTTAATCATCACAGTTACATATGCAACTTTTGGCATTTTCCATATAAATTGTGGTCTAATACTTAAATTTTGGGTGATCCTGATATCTCATGGGCTTAGGATTTCCAACAAGTCTGCTGCATTCGTCTGACCATGGCCAATGGACCTTATTTACCTCAATTTCTAATGTTTATGGTGCAGGCAAGAACAAGTTATTTTCATTGTCTCATTGTGAAAACTATAGCATTGCTGGTCCTTTTACCTGAATTAGCAGCACTTGCATGGGCTCCACTCTTACTAATTCAACAGGAGCAGGAATAGCTGCTTGGGTTGAGGCTGGTGAGGGCCAGCTGTAACTGGCATGTCCACTGCTTCAGATTTTGCTTGTTATTTTTTTTTTTTTTTTTATGATTGCTATGTCTCCTTGTTGAATAGTGCTTTTATTGATACATAGTGTTTTTTTATCTCTTTATATTGTTTTACATTTGAAGTGTAACTTGATGGATATTAGCATAGCTACTCTTGCTGTGTTTGGATTGTTGTTTGCATGAAATATCTTTTCAGCATTTTGTGCTGTCTAATCCAGAAAAAAAACTCCTTTTTCCATCATCCCTGTCCCCTGTGTGCTGGGGCAAAAACCAGCCTCCTCAGATTTTAGTCAAGATTCAGCTAAGCTGGGGGCCTATTTTTGTAGTCAGAATTTGTTAATTAATTCTACAAATTGAAGCTTGGTTTGGCTCAGCCCTCTACTGCTAGTAAAGTCTCTTTCATCACAGTCCTCAGCTTGCAACCTGTGCTATGGAATTTGGACTTGCCCATCACCATAGAAACATGACAAATTCTTACAAAATCTCATAATATTTGTAAATATCACCATCAGTTCTCTTTCTCTAGAAAATCCTAACTAATACAACTCCTTAGGACACTTCTAGGCCCAGATGCAAGGCTGTCAAGGCAGTTTACTACAGGTTCCAGAATAGGTTTTGCCTCTATTTTTGTATCTCCAGTGGATGGTTTCCACTTGAAAGGAGGGCCTATTTTACTCCTCAAAAAAAAACATACACTGTATTCAAATTCAATATCTGATTTTAACCACTTTATTCAAATGCGGAAATACTGAAATCTAGAAGCTCCAGTTGAACTTGTCATATATCTCCATGCTCTTCTCTGTTAAAGGGCTTTCTTCAATTACCCTAACCCCAGGCTGCAGGTTGAAAATTGAAGGGTATTTGGGAACATGGACAGTGGAGCAAATCTAGTCCCGCATTTACCCTAAATGCTTGTCTTTTAACTGCTCCCAGTTTCCCACCATATAGTGTTCAGTAAGTTGCACGGCTACTGCCATACAGATGGTCGGCTGTCCATATAGTGATCCAGTGTATACCAGGTAGACTCAGGCATACTGCCTCATCTGTCTATACTGGGCACAGAAATGACCATCTCAGGATGATCAACAGGGAGGATTGTACTTCCATATAGGAAACTGGTTAGGAACAGATATCATGCATTTCTGTGCTTAAAGGGCGGTTGTTAAAATGCTGCACTGTTGCAAATAAGCTTTCCATTTCATTAATGTGCTCAATTGTGCACTGCCAGAATGAGGCTTAGTGCCAGTCCCCATATCCCTCCTCCTGTCCCCCACCTCATTGGGGATGGCTGTTCTTAATTTCACAGGGCCTTTCTGAATTAGTCCTTCAACTTGCTTTCTAAATTAGTTCTTCAGCTTGCAGTAAGGTATTATTGGCAGCTCATGGTTGTTTTTCTAAGGGGCTATATCATATTTCAGATCCTTTCCAGAGCTGAGACCAAAAGCCGATGGGAACTTTCTTTGCCTGTTGCCTTTGCCACAAGCCCCACCCAAAACCAATATTAGCCCTGCCATGTCGAATTCACAGGGCATATTTGGGCCCCCACCCCACTCCTCACCCCCATAAAACCTGAACCTATGTGATAGCCCATTTGGCCTTTTCAAAAACAGCCTGCTTTGGAAACATCCCATTCCCATATTTTTCCTTTTCTAACTGAGGCATGCAGGGGTTTTAGATAAATAGTCTCCAATAACCCAATAATCTAAGGAAGCTATGAGCTATGAGTATGTGGGGTGGGGTAATTTTGTACTTTATCAGCAACAGCAGAGGAATTAGTCTTAGTCTTATTTGACCAAACAATCTCCAAGAATTTGACAGAGCATCCAGGCCCTTGTAATTTGTCCTGATTTACTGCTCATCCTCAGCTCTCAAGGTGGGCCTCTATGGTCTTAGGGGCAGTTTCCAATTCTTCAGGAGAGTTGCTGGTTAACATACATCATCAATATAATTTAAAACAGTGACCTCTATTAGAGGTTCCACATTTTTAAATCTTGGGCTATGAAACCATGGCAGATAGTGAGACTGTGAAGATATCCTTGAGGTAGTTCAGTAAATGTTCACTAATGTCCTTCCCACATGAAGGCAAATGCAGGCTGGCTTAAGGGATCTAAAGAAACACTAAAAAAGGCATTAGCAAGATCCAACAGAAAATGACATTGGCCTAATTGAGTATTTGTATCCTGTAAAAAAGTAGCTATGTTTGGTGCAACTGCAAACAAAAAAGGAGTTACTTTGTTAAGTTCTCTATAATCAATAGTTATCTACCGGGCACCATCAGGTTTCTTCACTGGCCAGAATGGGGTACAAAATGGGCTATGAGTGGGTATTATAATGCCCATTCTTTCTAATTTCTTAATGGTGGCAGTAATTTCTTGATAGCCCTTCTGGTAACTTATATTGATGTACCACCACCATGTGTGCATTGGGAGGGTACCTTTACTAGTGGCCACTTAGCATACCTTCTTTGGACAGTTTTGACCACCTGGCACCTGAGCCAAAATTCACCTACAGTAGTTTGCAAAGTATCAATTCCCAATACATATTCTGGATAGGAAATATGTACACTGTGTACTTTTGAGGTGGTTACCCTCCAATCTGCATTAGTAGTTGTTGTTGTGTTGCCTTAATACTTTGGCCCCTGTACCTGGTAATGGCTAATGTAGACTCTGGGTTGGGGCTGTTTTCCCTATATTAAGGTGCATTCTGCTTCACTGTCCATAAGTACCAAAACCCTATGCTCATAGGTAAGGAACAAAAAAAATGTTAACTCAATATGAAGCTTCTGATCCCCATACATAGCTCTTATTTGGAGAGCTTGGCCAGACCCCTATGTGAGAGGAAAAGTAGTTTTCCAGGTCTCCTCAACAGGAGGAGAAGAGGGCCCTATAGACTGCAAGGGCTGGATCTTTCAGCCCAAGTTTCTCTTCTCATCTGCTGAACTGGTTTCAAGTTCAGTATATTTTTGTTCTTTGGGCAATTTACTCCAGAGCCTGACTAGTACTACATTTGGCTGCTCATCAATATCTTCAATTTTAGTGTTGGTGTCTATTAGGTTGGCCCACATCTGCCTGCATGGCTTCAACCATCATGCCCCATAGCTCTTACTCCAGCCTCTCTTTACCTTAAATGTTCTGATTTTCTTCTATTGACTATAATTTGGGTGGCCTTTGAAGTGGGTTGCCCTACTTTGGACTAAGAATGCATGTAAGAGTCAATACTACTGATTGGAGGAATGAAACAGGATAATATATTTTATGCCTATTGTGAAGGTATCACTATCTGGCCCAACAAAATTAACAGCATAAATGGCATGCTTCATTTCTAGTCCCCTCAGTATATCTTGCAGTTCAACCAGCATATTCCAGTGGGGAGTAGCATGTGGTATGCTCCCACATTGGGCCAAATTTTTCTATGTTGAGTTAAAAGCCAATTTAGCAATGAATTGGATTCTGGCCTGGCAACCAGAGTACACACATGTTGGCAGAAGGAGGGGTGTGTAGTAGTTGAGGCCAATTTCCTTATTTTTTTTCCTGAAAGTACCTTCACACCAGTGTCCCAAAGATGTGGTAGTCAATTTGGCAGGATTTTTTAGGCTTTTGTCTGTATTGATTCCCAACTTCACGTAATTCAGTGGCAGTATACTTCCACATTGAAATTAAGATCTTTTGGTTAGGAGGGGGTGCTAGGGCAGCCACAGCAGCACCAGTGTCACTCTTTCCTTCTGTGGGGTGAAGGTGCTGAATATATTTTGACGTAATTTTTTTTGGACCAGAGGAAAAACAAGCTTCTTTGCTTCATTTTCAATATCCCAGTCAGACTGGGGCTCATCATCATCTGAAGAGAAATCAACAGAATCCCATATTTTAGGGTCCCAATCAGGGGATGTTGGGATATGCCTCAGTTGCCTCTTGGGCAGTCTGTTCCCCTCTTACTCTAGCATACTGACATGCCAATATTTTTAAACTTTCATCTACATGACATAGCCTCTCATTCACTATATCTTTCAAATCTGCTTGGACTAGACACAAATCCCTTTCTAACTTAAAAGGTGGTGAACCACAGCTTTAGCACCCAGGGCCTCTTCTGTGGCAAAAAGTGCAAGCTCCTGACTGGGGCCATGTGGCCTGATGGCTCTCCTTTTTCTTATGAAATCCTAACTGTCCTGTGGCCTGCTGCAGGAGAAATAACAGTCCAGCCAGGGAGGTTTGGGCATTCCCACACTCCCTTGGCATTCCTCATTCATCTAGAAGTATAGCCCCACATAAATGTTGCAAACCATCCTGGGATTCCCCTCAGGGAGGTTCCCTTCCCAGTGTTCATGCCTTTTTTGGCTGGTAGTACTTTGGTCTTCTGGCTGGCTTGCCAAATGTTCCAACCTAACTTGATCTCAAGATCAAAGTACACGTCTGGTATGGAGTTTACCCATGAGTTTAATTAGGGACTTATGAACAGGAGAAGATTTTTCCCAATGACAGTCAGTTAGAAATGGAAGTCAGTGGTCCATGCTAAAAGAGAGAGAGGATGGAGTGCCACAGGAGCGGCTTATAAAGGTTTAGGTTCAGAGGGTGTGACAACAGAGTTTCAGCAGGGTCTTGTAAGATTTGATTAAGGGAGGGGTGTTTGAATGACATTCTTTAAGGTCTGTTGCCCTTTAATGTCTGTCCTGGTCTTGTAGGCAGCTGTGTGTAGTGACTTGCTCTCATAATGGAGGAGGGGCGGGGCTCAGACCCTGGGTCCTCACACTGGTATTTACTACACCTTACCATCCTCTTCCTCCTGCTCTTCCTTGGTTGCTGTACAACATTCTATTAGATTCCAGAGTTTTGAAAGAATCTATTCAGAAGTTCCTGACTATTGAATAGTTGTTCTTGTGGAAGGGCTGATTCCTGAAACTTCCTATTCTGGCATCTTCCTGAAGTGGCCCCTCTCAAAGGTAAGTCCTCGCCCAATGGGCTCTGAGCCAAAAAGATACCAAGATACCTAGGAAAGAAGAAAGAACTTTATTGCAAAGTAAACTGGCAGAGGTCAGGAGACACAGTTTCAGATCTGCCTCTCCAAACCAGAGAAACGGGTTTTTATTAAAATCAAAGTCGGGGTGGGGATAGGGTGGTGGGGGGGTGGAGACAAGGATGTTTGGGTTATTGGCATATGGTGATTCGCTAGTAAATATCTAAATTAGGAACTATAGGTTGACTATTGCCAGTGGTTATTTAAACATTCAAATTAGGGACAACAGAGTAGCTACTTTTGCTAATTGGCCCTTTGTTGTGATAGGTGGGGCCTGTGACATTACAGGAACTGACAATGGATGGACCTCTTGCTTTCTTTATGATTCTGGTGTTTCTTTTTCCTGTTGTTTCTGCTCATTTTAATTCTGTTTACAGGATATTTTATGTTCTGAGGCTGTTTTAAGTTCAGGGTCCCTCTTTCAATGCATGTACAACAAATTGTGCTTATTAGATAAGAGGGGCTCTGCAGTTTTCAGAGGAATGGGAAATGCTATTCTAGTGGGCTAGTATGTACGAATTTTGGTAGTATGTGACGTATGTGACAGGCTCAGTTCTTTTCATTTCCATAGTCCACAATGATAGTGATTTGAAGCTTCTTTTTCAGAAACAAAATTAAAAAGTATTTTAACATTTTGGGATATAGAGCTTTAACTTCTTATGAGTTTTGTCAATGAATTTTGTGCTGTTTTAAAATGTTTTATCCAGATCAGTCTCTAGTGTGAACATTTGGTTAGGACTCAACTTCTGAGACAGTAGGAATCAGAAATTTAGAAATTTAAAATTGGTTATATCAAATTGAATACTATTTTAATTGTGCTTAACCGGTAAGTTACACAAGACAAATCCCAAATCTTTTTCCAACATAATAATATTATGGTGGTGTGGTAGTTAGGTTCAGGTGTCAACATGGTCAGGTGAAAGTGCCTAGTTCTATTGCTGTGAATCTGAGCCAATGGCATGTGAAGCTAATCTGCCGCTAATTACATCTGCACTCAGCTAGGAGGCGTGCCCACTGCAATGAATGATGCTTTATTTAATTGGCTAGATGCTTAAATGAGGGCACTCAATGTAGCACACCAGATCAAGCAGCTCAGCATACCTCATATTAGCACTCACAGCTCAGCCCAGGCCTTTGGAGATGCAGAAAGGAATCACCCTGGGAAAGTTGTTGGAACCCAGAGGCCTGGAGAGAAGGCCAGCAGAGATTGCCATATACCTTCCTGTGTAAGAAAGAACCTCAGTTGAAAGTGAGCTGCTTTTCCTCTAAAGAACTATACATTTTTAACTAAATAAATCCCCTTTTATTAAAGCCAATCCATCTCTGGTGTGTTACATTTTGGCAGCGTTGGTAGACTAGAACAGGTGGTTATATTAAAGTAATTTAAATAAACTAAATTGAAGCTTACTTCCAAAGTTTACTCCAGATTACCCTGGAAAGTACCACGTGGCTTGAGTTTTTCTGGATTTTTCCACTAAAACATTCAGTTAAGTAGTGACAATCAACCTGCAGTTTGGATTGTCCAAGTACTAAAAAGGAGATCACCTTATAAACAACAATCATGCTATTGACATTCATTCAACACATATTCATGGATTCCCTACATGGACTTAGGGAAAGATGGTTAAATAAGCTATAGATCTTCCCAAGGGTAAAGACAGTACCAATCAAATACTTACAATATAAAAAGCATTGTAAATAATACTATCAGCATCTTTAAGGATACCTAGGATTACCCTTCCAAATGGAAAAGTGCATGTGAAGTGAAAGCAACCATTATGCATAGAGCATGCCTTAAAAGCACAGCTCCAGGTGAGCATGTGAAATTATCACAAGACGGTATTTCATTTTTTTTGCACATATGTATTTTATTTATGTTTTTTAAACTTGCATTCTGTTTTTATTTTTTGTGAAAAATGACATGTATATATATAAAAGCAAAAATTTCAAAGCACATCACAACAATTAGTTGTAGAACAGGTTTCAGAGTTTGGTATGGGTTACAATTCCACAATTTTAGGTGTTTACTTCTAGCTGCTTTAAGAAACTGGAGACTAAAAGAAATATCAATAAAATGATTCAGCAGTCATACTCGTTTATTAAATCCTACCTCCTCTGCATAATTCCACCATCACCTTTGATCTTTTCCCTGTTCTTTAGGGGTATTTGGGCTATGCCCATTCAAACACTTTCATGTTCGAAAGGGTTGTCAATGATATACAATAGGGGGATGGAACTAGTTGATATTTTGGAGTGACTGGCCCCACTGCATTTCAGGACCTCTCTGGTTCAGGAACCCATCTGGAGGTTATAGTTTTCTGGAAAGTTATCCTAGTACATGGAACCTTTGTAGAATCTTATATAAGATCCTAGGTGTTCTTTAGGATTGGCAGGAATGGTTTTGGTTGGGGTTTGCAAGTTAAGATAGGTAGCAATGTCTAACTGAAGCTTGCATAAGAGTGACCTCCAGAGTAGCCTCTCAACTCTGATGTCTTTCAGCCACTGATACCTTATTTGTTACATTTCTTTTCCCTCTTTTGATCAGGATGGCATTATTGATCCCACAGTGCTAGGGCCAGACTCATCCGTGGGAGTTATCTCCCACGTCAACAGGGAGACTTTCACCCCAGGATGTCATGCCCGCTTTGGGGGAAGAGCAATGATTTCAGTTGCAGAGTTGGACTTAGAGAGAGAGAGATGCCACATCTGAGTAACAGGATAGTATTCTGAAAACTAGAATTGTTACAAAACAAAATAAATTAACCATATGTTAATATTTAGCTTTCTACATTAACAATACAATTTTTCCAATAGGCGATAGGTTTGAGGGAATAATGTTTAGCTTTATACATTAAAAATAGGATTTTTCCAACAGGCAATAGGTTTGAAAGAATAAAGGATCTTTAATTCTTTGAATTCTCATTCAATATTAGGAGCTAGGCTGATGGATAATATCATAATTTTTTCTCAAATTGCACAGACGAGAACTCTGACCACTATTTTAGCTTAGCCATGAGAATTGGGTAGGGAAAATAAAAATATATGGCCTAGAAATGATGAATCACACCTTTTCAGCTTTCAAGGTGGGTTATGGGAGTTGGAAGAAAGAAAAGAGAGACTGAAATGGAAGAAAGGTGATAGCAGGGTTCTTCCAACTCACTACCCAATACGCATACTCAAGTTTAGCAGGTGCGGAGAGAGTAACTTTAAAAAATATTGGAGAAGGCGTGGAATTCTTTGGGCCAGGAAGCTTTCCCATAATCTAGAATGAGAAAATTTTCAGGCTGCCTCCATATCAGTTGGGGAACATGGTCACATAACAAATAAACATGGTAGTACAGTATAATTAGTCTATAGAAGGCACTGATATTTACCTTTCTAGAAAATTCTTAGTTCAGTGTGTGGTATAGATAGGGTCCATTGATAGTTGAGATTCTAGCTTGGAAAGGGGTAACTATTGTAGTGGGATGAGTTGTTCTACACCAAAGCATTAGGCTGCTTCATCCGATCAGGGATTAAATAAGTGTCAAAGTGTGCAGTTGGAGTCTGTGAAGTAAAGAATTTGGACTTGTCCAAAAAGAGGTCTGGCCTTTGTCCCTGGCTCTTGAGGTATAATCTCTAAGCCCCATGAATTTACTGAAAGTAAGGAGTGTCTTTGGTATTCATGGTTGGCTGCTTGGACCACACCTGATAGTTTATGTTTATGAGGTGACTCATGATGAGACCTTCAGAGAATGAGGTATCAGTCTGACCTCCAGAGGAGTGGTGGTGGTGGGTTGTTGGGCTGGAGACCGAGTTCAACCACATGGGTGATCAGTCAATTAGCTCCAATAAAATTCTGGACACCAAAGCTCATGTGAGCTTCCAGAAATGGTGATATTCTATGCATATAGTCATTGATCTCAAGAGGATAACATGTCCTGACGACAATGGAAGCTTCATGTCGTTTCTCTTCCATAATTTTAACCTGTATCCTTTCCCTTTAATAAAACATAACTGTAAGTATAGCAGATTTTAGTGAGTTCTATGAACTTTTCTAGAGAATTATTGAAACTGAGGGGGGTTTTAGGGAACCCCTGAACTTGCAGTTAGTATGAGAAGTGTGGTTTGTCTTCTGTAGACACTAACTCCTTGAAGTCAGTGTCCGAAATCTTGGGCAGACTTGGCAGTCTGCAAGACTGTAACTTCAACCTCAGTTTTTCTAACCCTAGGTAGGATCTGAAGTCTGGTCAGAGCCAAGATGGGCTTGCATCACCTAGGAAGGGCAATAAAGTCAGTAGAGGTCAGGTAGAAAAAGCCTGATTTAAGTACCTCTTTCCCCAAATCCATAAGGGCATTGTGAAACACACCAACTTCCATTGCCATTCCCTTCTTCCTTGCCATGAGGTGGCTGAAAAGGCAAGATACTCTTTTTACTCCCTAGAGGTGGGTATATTTGGCTAAATACTGATCAATGAGATTTCATTTGAATTTTAGGGAAAGAGTTCTGTATACTGATTTTGTGTTCTGATAAAAGAGACAGGATGGTCCCAAGAATGACTGGGACCATTCCTACTCCTCTCTTCTTTCCTTCAATGTGAACATATGCCTAAAGCATACATCCTTTACACATGGAGCAAGAAGCATGAGGATAAAAGCAACAAACTAAGGATATGGAGTGCAAACCAGAAGGAGCTCCGCATTTGTATTGTCGCTAAGCAGTTAAACAAGTATCAACAACCACTTGCTTGTTATGTCATGTAAAAAATGTCATACTCCATTTTTGTTCATAGTTAATGATATTTTCTTTAGTTTTCAGTCTTTTAATCATTAAAATTTCTATTGCATGCCTTTCTGATAGCCATGGAAGATTATTGAGGGTCTGTCTGGTGGATAATTATGCAAGTCCTTCCTGTCATTACCCAAACATCTGAAAGGTGGATGTATCTACCATAGTCACCTAAGCCAGGTCTGAATTACCTAAGAATGATTGAAATAAGCTGAATATTTAAAAGTTATTTTCCCCCTCTACTAGTAAATTCAGAATAAAGATAATGCGTTTTTAGTACTCTCGGGGTTGTAATATGAGTAAATTGGTGACCTCATTACAGAATGTTTAGGAATTACACTGTTTAGTGAGATGGAAAAAAGTTTTATTTTTATTTTGTGTTTGTGTAGAGGGAGGGGAATAGGAGGAAGGTAAGACAAGAAGGTTAAATAATAGCTTAATTGTGAACAAACTTGTATAATAGGATTTAAAAATAGACCTTGACTTTGGGAACCATGGAAGAGTTTAAAATGAGAGATTAAAATCTAGTTGCTATTATAGAAGTTTGCCTTGGAAGGAAGAATGGAGGGGAAATAGAACAGTGACAATGAGCCATTAAGAAGCTAATGTGGTTACATGTTACCCATGTCTAGAATATGATTAATGGTACTTGCTAAAAGAATTCAGCCTATAGTTCTGGATTTATATAAAATTGTCAACATAGTGAAAGTGAAAATTTGAGGTTTTGTTCAAAATGATTTCAATAGAATCAAAATATTTATTAACAATACTTCTCCTTCATGATTAGGTAGTCACAACCACACAAATATTAAGGTAAATTTAAAAATTAAATTTGTGTTAAATTGCACTTAGTGTCTGTCACAACAGGCATACAAGGACTGTTTAATGGTTGATGGACTGAACTGAATTCAACAACTTTTAATTAAATTTCTACTACATTATCACATTTGAAAGCATTTTTTTCTTACATCTTGCCTATCTATTACACCAAAATATACATCTTTTCCAAGGCCGATATTATTTCCAATTTTGGGTACTGTTGTCCTCATAAACTTACTTATTCTTGTCAAATCACATGTACCAGTTTTTGTTTCAGTAGTGGTAGTCCATAGTCTTATAGTGAAATATAACCGAAGTGTGACTAATTAAAATATTGTTTACTTTTTCCTTTTCTTCTTGTTATCGGGTAATATGATCTTAAAGTTTCAGTGCTATGGTTACATATAGATATGAACAGTCTAAATTAATATCTTCAGTCTTTTTGAATGTGATGATTGCATTTGGCAATGATGGCCTTCAGGATGAGGCAAGCATCCACTCACCTCTTATTTAGATCTGCTTTGGCACTACAATGATTCTTACCTTGCTGACTCTCTTTGTGACCCGTCTACAGTCTACACTCCTTTCTCTGGCACACCTCATTGGCTTTGTAATGAACAAGACAAGGAATTCTGTGTTTTATTTGGAGTTGAAGATGTTTATTATTCTAATTTTCTATCCTCTAATTGCCAAAATTAAATATTTAATTGCCTGTAGTTTATCAAAAATATATAAAGTAATTGCCTAAAATAGGTCTGTGTTTATTGTTGCTTTTATTCTTGAGGATTTATTTACAAATTGGTAAGTGTTGATAGATGTTGGTTTTCATAGCGGAGTAGGTTGCATTTGAAAGGAATAGGGGAGAATGGCATATAAGGCAGGAGGCAGAGGGAGCAAGCACAGTTGTTGATGCATCTATGTCTATAGTTATTTTAAGGATAAACTGATGCTCCGTAGACTGGATGGCCTGGCATGGCTGATTGTAAAGAGACTGCACCTGAAGAGAAGAGAGATGACTGGACTTGCAGCAGAAATGTTTTGGTAAGTAGAGACCAGTGGAATCAGTCCTGTGCCCTCCTCCCACCCTCACTACTGCAAATATCCCAACTTTTCAGTCCCCTTTGGCAAAATACGCTCTTAAAATTCTACACATATTTATTTTATTACCTCCTTCTGCAAAGCAGCCATATCAATCCTATTGGATGTTAGATGAAACATAAAAGTAGATAAATAAGTATCATAGCCCAGCTCTGTGCTGGGTCATTCAAGGGAGCAAGGGTTTGGAAAATGGAAAACTTGAGAGAATGCTCAGGAAACAATGAGCAGTGCAGTATGGTTGGAGCATAAGGTTAATGGAGAGCCAAAGAATGAGAATCGTTTGGAAAGACAGATTACATAGAATTACAGTGGCTGCAGGGGCTTATTTGCTGTGGTTGTACCAGCAAGTTGAGAGGGTGTGTAAATAAAATAACTTCTGGAATTAGTGACATGAAAAGTGACCTCATCAAAGAAAGTAAAACAGACCCATTCATTCTCCTCAAATTCAATGTGAAAGACCACTTTCCCAATAGATTAAGGTGGTTTCAAATGCATGAGAAGTTAACTGCTCAGCTTTGAAACAGTGTGTGTGTGAGAGCACTCAGCTCCATAGCCTGGCACCTGAGCTTTGTCTGATGTGGTGGGATAATTGGGCCGTTTCACCACAGCCTTTCCTGAGAAGTTACAGAACACATTTGACATGGTTTCTGGTGTTTTTAAAGCAGCATATTGGTGCAAGCACAACAGGCCTGATGTGCTTAGGAGAGCTACATGGGCAGAATTCAGCTGGGCCTGTGGAGCATGGAGTACCAGCTCTGTACTGGAAAACAGCCTGCTCATATGTCAGCAGGCTCAGCATCTCACCCCCCAGGAATGATCAGGTCCAGAATTGGCAGGAGAGGGAAGAGTAATGAAGTTTGGGAACTAGGCTGAGGTCCATTGCCCATCCTCAAGTATAAAAGCCAGGTTTTTCTGGATGTGGTTGACTGTGTAGTCCAGTTGACAGCCATCTTGTTGTCCTGTCCCTAATTGTCTGTGCTTCTCTATGCCTCAATCTTCTCATCTGCCAGATAGGGGTAATAATTCCTGCCCTACCATATAGTGTTATTGTGAGGACCCAGTGAAAAATATATGTGAAAGAAATAGAAGCTATTTATTGAACATCTACTGTGTACAAGGAACTGTACCAAGCACTCTGTTGTTACTTATTTAACCCTTATGCAAGCCTGCTAAGGCAAGTATTGTGATCTTCATTTTGCAAACGTGGAAACAAGTTTAGTGAGGTTAAAATAACGTGTGTATTCATTTATTTATTTAACACATTTGTATCAAACACCTACTATGTGCAGAGCATGGTGATATGCTTTGAGGATAGAGTGGTGAACCAGAGAGAGGGGGGTCTCTGTGCTATTGAAGCTTATGTTCCACAGGGGCAGATGGTTAACAAAATAAACAAACAAAAAAACTGATAATAATTAATACATAAAAACAAGACAGGAAAGGTATGTGACATAGTAGTAGGTCATATGTGGAGAATTAAAGTTAGGTGATGAGATCAAGTGAGGGGGGTGGTCATCCTATTAGAGAAGATGCCCCTTAACTTGAAAGCTGAATGCCAGAAAGTAGCCAGCATAGCTTAGCCAGCAAGGGAAGATGAGTTCAAAAGCCCTGAGACTGACATGAGTTTGGTGTGTTAGAGGAACTGAACTTAGTCTAGTGAGGCTGGAATAATGAGGGAAAGTGGTAGAGTATGAGGACAGAGCAGTAGGTAGAGGCCAGATCATATAAGCCAGGGAAAGGTATTAGATTTTTTATACCAGGAGTGATGGAAAGTATGTGAAGGTTTTTAAGCAAGGAAGTGACAATCAGATTTAAGTTTTCAGTTATCTAATGGAGAATAGGTTTTAAGGAAGAAAAATAGAAGCAAGGAGACCAGTTAGGAAGCCACTGGAGTATACCAGGAAAGAGATGAAGTTGGTTGGGACCAGTGTGGTAGCCAGGGAGATGGAGAAAATTAGAAGGATTCAGCATTCATTTGGAAGGTAGAAATGACAGGATTATTTGTATGTGTGATAGAATGAAAGGAAAAAAGGGTAACTCATAGATTACATTTTTCTTATTGAATTACAAAACTCCTTTCTTATAAAAATTTCAGTACACACAAGATAGAAGAATAAAATGAACCCTAAATACTCTTTAACCATGTTGAATAATTCTCAACGTTTTACTGCATTTGCTTCATCTATGACATTGCCTGAGTACCTGCCTGCTGCTATACTATTTTAAAGAGAAATTTCACCCATAAATATACATTTAAAAATATAAGGACATTTTCTTATATAATTACAACCCATTACCATTCCTAATAAAGTCAGTAATAATTCCTTTTATCCATTGATACCTATTCTTATTTCATTTTTTCCATTATCACAGAAAATGCCTTTTAATATTTTGTTTGAATTAGAATCCAAGAATCCATTCTTGGCATTTAGTTGTTACTATGCTTAAGTTGCTATGGCTGCAGCAACAAAACTAGGTGCCTTCACCTGGCCAAGGTGACAACTGAATCTAACTACTACAGTTAGATTTCCCCTTTTATAACTAATAACTAAACTAGTATTGAGTTAGCATCCCATAAATATCTAGCTTCCTATCACCTTTTATTAAATGGTTTTACAGTCTGTTTATGATCATTTCCTGAAATAATTATTTTATGAGATGTTATAAAATTTTGATTTTTAAAATGCTATTAACATTTCTTCAGTATTTATTATCTGTAATTATTCTTTAAAGAAGAGCTTTCCCTTAGCAACTAGTGCTATTTGTTTATACTGAAAAATAGTTCAAACATTTCATATTGAAATATTTAAATATCTATTTTTTCTCTTAGTTTCCAGTAAGAAGTTGATGCCAGGGCAATCTTAATGTGACTAATGAGTTTATTTTTTATTTTCCTTTTTTTGTGTTATTTTCTAAGTATTACAATGAGCTCATGGATTTTCATATAGCAGTGTATTTCAATCTGTTGCATTCACTTGTATTTGTGGTAGCCTAGTTAGTTAAAAGAATTCTGAATGGGTTATGAAGGAAAAACTGCCTCTGATAGAAAGAGCTGCAGGAGAAGAAGTGCTATTGGGAGGGTGTTTTGTATTTGCCAAGTTGAAGCAGTTAATAAAGTGGCAGAAATACTTGATATCAAAAGTCATGTTCCTTCCATTGCTCCCAGTTCTTTCTAAAGTGAAAAATGTAAAAGTAAAGTAATTTACAACAGAAACATATTACTGTTTAGTAATATCTAGCTTAAAATGTATCTTAATCAACTTTGCTGTGACCATAAATAATCTCTAAATTTCAGTGACTTGAAATAAAAAAAACATTTATTGTTATTTATAATATGAACTTTGACTAGAAGTTGATTGTGACTACTGAACATCTGTTCAGCTCTGCTCCGTGTGTCTTTTCCATCTAGAATCCAGGCTAAAGAAGAAATTGCCATTTGGTATAGGCTGGTGATAGAGTGAAAAATAACAAGAAAGCTGGAGAAGTCTCATGATAGCTCTTAGATCTACCAGACATGGTTTACATCACACCTGCTCACATTCAATTGACTAATGCATGTCACATGTCCAAGCCCAATGTCAATGGGATGGGGATGCATATTCCTCTAACTGGAGGCACTGAAAGTCACATGGCAATGGCAGGGGATTTTAGTTTTCTTATATGGAAGGGTGGGACAAACAATTGGAAAGGTAATATAATCTACCATAGATTGTCATTATCTGATACCCTTTATAATAGGAATATAGACATGAGTTTGACATTATACCAACATTTTCTAAATAATCAGAATAGACACAGGGGATGTAAGAATCAAAAGTGATCACAAGGTTTTTTTCCGTTAATTAAAAAAAAAAAAAAGAGAAGGGGTAATTGGAGCTGAAGGGATACAGACTGTACAATGGGACTGGATATAAAAACTCAGAAATGGACAGCACAATACTACCTAATTGTAATGCAATTATGTTAAAACACTGAATGAAGCTGCATGTGAGGTATAGGTTTTTTCTTTCTTTCTATTATCGTTTTAATTCTTATTCTGCTGTCTTTTTATTTCTTTTTCTAAATCGATGCAAATGTACTAAGAAATGATGAATAAGCAACTATGTGATGTTATTAAGAATTACTGATTGTACATGTAGAATGGAATGATTTCTAATTGTTTTGTTAACTCTTTTTTTAATTAATAAAAAAAAAAAAAGAAAAAAAAAGTGATCACAAGGGTGGGCCACAGTGGCTCAGCACCAGAGTTCACACCTGCCATGCCAAAGACCCGGGCTCGATTCCCGGTGCCTGCCCATGCAAAAGAATAAAGTGATCACAAATGTAAAAGTGCTTAATATATCATAAATAATTATAAAATGTTAATTTTATTATTTCAGAGAGTCTATGTGCAACTCCTTTACTCACAGAGTTATTCTTTAGTCCTTCCTTGGACTAATAATTTACTCACAATTCTAAGGAGGAGATCAGAAGTAGGAAGTTCTCAGTCATAGTGGACATGGAATGCTTGGAGTTAAACAATGAGAAAAGTAAAAAGGGATATTCATCAGTAAAGGAACTTGTAGGAATAAGTAAATCATGGGTAAGTGAAATTTCGAGAAACAGAACTATTTGGGATGATATGGAGCCAAACAGTTTTATGCAACCTAATACCCCTCAGCATACAATAAACTATCTCAGTGCTCTTATTTCTCATTCTTTTGCCTCAAAGTGCACTCTCCCTTCGCAAAACACACATACATATACACAGACATACAAACAAATGTGCATCTATTGTCCCTGATACATTAAAATCGCATGAATTTAGCTCCTGTTATCAGATGATCGTGGTTATAATGCATATGTATATCAGTTCAGAAAGACCAAGTAATACCTCAGAAACAAAAAACTGAATATTTCAGTGACTGATTTATTTCTTTTTCATGCTCTTCTCAAATATGGGTGAGCAGGGGGGCTTGGCTTATTGTGGACACTCAGGGCTTCTGGCTGATGAAGTTTCCATCTCAACATATGCTTAACCATGAATGAAGCAGCAAAAGGGAAGAAGAGGTAAATTATGCAGATTCTTGAAGTTCTTGCCTGGAAGTGCTACATGTTACTTATCACGTTTCAGTGGCCAAAGTAAATCACAGGACCACTTCAAGGGGCAGGGAAATACAATTCCATGATGTGTCAAGGGGAAGAACTAAAAATAATTGATGAATGGTATTAATGACCACCAGAAATTGATCCTTTGGTTCTGGGCATCCTAGAAATACAGAACCATCTAGTTAAAAGTCTGCCAGCTTCTAAGAAAGAAGCTAGACCGTGAAGAAATGGGACATTGGCTTGGTGAGTTCTGCTGGGCATGGCAGAAATAAAGGAGGAGCATGTAGCGGTGCAGTGTGGAAGAAGGAGGGTGTTCTCAGCCTTGATGAGGAAAAAAGTCCCCAAAGTGCCAAAGATTTTAAAACATTATAATATTTTATAAATCCCCCCTACTGTTCCACTTTACGTAGAGAGTTAGGTACCATCCCTACCACTCCCATTCTCCTCTTTTAATGCTGTCGGAATCCACTGGTCTCTCACCCTTTGCTCTGCACCTCTGCCTTGTTTTCCCACAAACAGAATCCTGCAAAAGGCTTTTTTTTTCGACATTTTTTCTTTTCTTTGTGTTGAACTCTGTGATGTAAGGATCCCATTATGTGAACATGAATTTTATATAGTGTGGAGTGCTTAAGAAATCTGCTTCTTACAATCTACCTGATCCAAATTCACTTTCACTTTGGATAGGGTAGTTCTGAAAGCAGAATTGGATAAGGTGAACATGAGAAGAGGACGGAGCAGTTCTTCAAGCACTGATGAAAATTCAAGAAGAAAAGCTACTAGCAGTAATCTCATAGTTTTCCTAGAAATTTAGGCACAATTAAAAGACTGGAAATATACTATCTGGAGAGCAAAATCTCACAATCAGCCCTGATTCTTCCACAAAGAGTGTTTCTGGGTCATTTTTCTTTCTAACTGTGATTAGTTGCACTTGCTTTTTTCTTAATGGCCTGACAGAGAAGTATTAGCCACATACTATAGAAGCATCTGATATGCATGATCCAATTCACTCTTGAGGCAATAAGCCTTTTTTTTTTTTTAGTGAAACTGGAATTCTCAGATGTGACGCATTCTTGGGTGATTGGACTATTTGCAAGTCTCTTAAATACTGGAGTCAGGACTGTAGACCTCATGGTCTCTGATCTTCTAGAGTGACTGGATGGAGCTGAACATTCTTCTCAAGGCACTGGGTGCTATAACTATCTTTTCAAAGCAAAGTAGGTCAAAATGGCATGCTAAAGAGAAGACCTTCTAGGCTGGAAAGCATGCACGCTACTTAGTCCTTTAAGGGCAGGAGCAGTGCAAGTTAATCTTTCTTTTGTATACCAAGTTTTTTCTTCATTTTGATATATGTATATCTAACCAGTTTGTGTGTGTGTGTCATCTTGAGCAGCAAGCATAGTGTTTTTTCACAAAATTGGTATTCAATATCTGTTGAATGAAAAGAAGAAAGCAACAGTGATGAAACCCAAGATACTTCTCTGCTCAGGTGAAAGACTGTGGCTCTGACACAGTTTCAGGTACCTCTCACCTACACTATTATCCCATTTCTTTTTCCAAACTCCAGATCCTTGTCTGTAGCCTATAGCTGTTAGCTACTTGTCATTTGATCCCTAGTAATATGCATCTGATAATGGCCTAAGATGAGCTCACCACTCGCTTCCCCTGCCCCATCACCCACCAGAAAACAGAAAAGCCATCAGTATCCAAAGTAAAGCAGCTGAGTGGTTAAGGATTAGGAGTTTCGGTTGCTGTTTAGCCAGTAGGTCCCACCAATTGTCTCTTCAATCCACTTCTTAGTACTTTTTGAAGTGGGTCCTTAGACCTGTATCAAACTCACTTGGGGATTTTGTTAAACATGAAAACTCTTATTGTATCAGAATCTACAAGGGTTCTTAATGCATTCTTAATAAGTTACCTGGGAATTCTTATACATAAAATGTTAAAACTCTAGGACGAATGCACGATGCTGCCCTTCTTAGGACCAGTGCATCTTCTTTCAAAACTTACCTATCTTCTTATGGGGGAGAGAATGGACTCATCAAGCTGTGTTGACAGTTGTTTCCATATTGTCTCCATCTTGGCAACAATAAACTGTTTTGTTTTTCTTTTAAGCAATTCCATTTGATTTATTTATAAGCAGATTACTGGACATAACACTTGTATTGCTAATTTACCCCAAACACTCTTCTTTCAAATAAGTAGCTAGGGAGTAAGCATGAGGCATATGGATGGATGAGTTTGGTAACATTTTCAACCACAGGAGGAAATGAGTTAGATAGAAGTAACCTCAACTGGAATATGGCTTACCACTACAAGTATTGAACCTGAAACATCTAGTGTGAAGTTGGGACATGCAAGTGGGTACTTCAATGGCCAGCCATGACTGCTGGATGTCAGCCTCGTGTCTTGTCTGGAGGTACACCCCTGGGTCCTCAGAGCCATAGGAATTCAGTGCCACCACTGATGGAGAAAATTCCACCCATCCGGTCATCTCCAGCTGCTGCCTGACTCTCACAAATTGCAGCAGAACTCTCCTCCTGTGCAAATCCTGGCACAGCGTCCAGACTAAATTGGCACACATTCCCTCCTGTCTGTTGGGGTGACTCACCGAGTATCCAGAGCACATTTTCCCTTCACTGGCTGCCAGCTGTAGTTATTGGCTCACTCAGTCTCTGTTCGGAACTGCTCGGCACTCTTCCTGTGCTAATGTAGGTGCTTGCACTGAAGTGTAAGGCTCTTGAGGAAGAGCAAAATACTCTCCTTACCACAAGCTGAAGGCTGGGATATGCCACATCTATCAGAACATCAGACATGAATCCTTACCTCTTTCTATTTGTTGCTGCTTAACTCAATCTGATTTGTGGCCCTCTTATGGCTGCTAAATGTACAGAAACCTCACAAACTGCAAAAACACGAGGGTATACCATTGGTCAGGAAATCAAATGCAAATGTTTCCCCTTTCATCTGTGTCTTAAGGTGAGAAATAGTTTGTATGTTTGGAGATATGGGCAATTTCCTCCCATCTTTGAGATCCTCAGTACTTATGTGTAGATGGAAGTACATTATCAGGAATTTTTATACTGACAGAGATTTCATGTGAATGAAATGTGAATGAAATCTTCCCAGAGATTTCATTTAAGTTACTATTTTCTTTAGGAGCAGGCATCCAGTCTCCAATCTCTCTGGTGTCTCCCCCAGAATCTAGTATAGCATTGAGTTCAGTGCAACCTCAGAAAGGCTGGCTGAAAGAATGAGTAGGGTAAACACTCACAGAGAAGCCAAGTATGTTGAAGGAACAACCATTTTGCCAGTCACATCAATTTTTTCCCACATGTATCCAATACCATCAAAGAAAGGTTTATTATTCTTGAATGGGAAAAAATGCATATCAGTTTGCAGCAACCTAATTTTACCTCATGGATCAAGCAAATGGCCAGAATGAAGTTTTGGAGAAAAAGCATTTGTGAGCATTTCTTTAAAAAAAAAAAACAGGCTGAGTATTTTATGTGAATTTGTACATGGGTACAAATATCTAAAAATTTCCAGTTATTGTTTAGTGGATGGAAGAGGCAGCAGAGTCACATGGCTCTGTAAAGACAAGTAGCATGTGTGGTAGTTAAGATTTTGGGCTCTGGAGTCAGATTTGAATCCTGGCTTGGCTACATACTAACTGAGAGACTGTGTGTGATATTACTTAAACTCTTAAAGCCTAAGATTTTTTAATTTATAAGATGCATGTAGTAGAACCTCTCTCATAGGGTTGTGCTTAGAATTAAATGAGATGATTGATGTCAACTTCTTAGCAAGGTAACTGACATATAGCAAAGTAGTCAATAAATGGTAAAATGACATGGTATTATGTATGATATTTGAGTAAATGAAGTCTTTGAGGAGAGGGGCTATTTTGGTTTACTTCTAGTGTTGACCTGAATTCCTGAAAAGTTTACTGGGAGAGAAAAGCAGAAAAAAATCACCAAACTAATATAAAAAATAAAAATAAATTAACTAGCCTAAATAGAAGTATTTGGTGCAATTTTACTGGCCTATTAATGATATTTTACCTCATGGAAAGTTGGCAACATGTAGGTTTGTCAGAAGACAGAATTTTTCCATCATTTTTACTCCCAAATCTGTAACTAGTATTTTTATTGAATCTTCCAAAGGTTGAATTTCAAGCTTATGTAACTGCATGGAATTACGTGGTGATTTGAGTGATTCCAATTCATCATGACAACTTGGACCCATAAGTCACATCCCAAGCCATCCCAAATAGATAAAGATCATCTAGTGTCAATAAGTCTGGGATTTAAGTTAAAAAAAATTGGCAGAAGATATGTTTTTCATGTGTTCCCACAATTTTTGAGGGTGTTCCATATGGGGCCATGAGAGATAAATGATTTTATTCCAACAGCTTCCTTATTAGAAGATATGTAAGAAACACATTTGCCACTTGTACATTTTAAGTCTTCAAAATATAGCTTAAATCATAGAAAGAGAGATATAGATAGTAGGAAGCTTTGAACTTTCTGGGAAAATGCCATTCATTTTTTCAACTGAGATATTACAAGTAATAATGATTATGTCTTATACAACTCTGAATCAAATATATGTACTTTAATAATAAAATTGCATGTAATAGTCTTCAAAATTAAACTTGGAGGGATGTTTTCTTCCCTAAAAGTGAATATTTCTTGAACAACAACAAAAAATGCTCATGTCAGAGGACTTGCTGAATTTGTTTCCCAGTGAACTTTATTTGACTTTCCCTTCAAGGACACACAGCAGGAAAGCTATCTGGAATGCCTTAACCTGAACAGAGGATGAATTTATTACCTCCCTGAGTAAAAAAAAATGCCTAAGCAATGGCTCATTATTTGATAGAGGAAGAAAATTAAACAAATGCTCAGGCTTTTTTGTTTATGAAAAGTTTGGTTCTCTGGTTTATTGTGAGTACACTGAAGCCAAAGAGACTTGGAGCACTACAGCTTTACAGTATATTTCCGTTGTTAATAATGAGAGATACAAAGCATTAGTTGATATTGTAAAACTTGGTAAGCTGTAGTCCAGAGTGAATCAAAACTGCTGAGATAATATGTTTGGATCAAAACTTAATCTTGGCTTAAAATTACACTGAGTCAAATGGACACTTTTCAGACCTTATCTTACTTGACCGCTCTGCAACATTTGACCTCATTGACCGAACTCTCCTCCGTGAAGCCTCTTCCTTGGCTTCTGTACTGCTCCACTCTCCTAATTTCCTTCTGCCTTTTGAAGGTTCCCTTTTTCTTGGCTGATCCTTCACAGTTGTTCCTGAGGTTTTGTTGTGATCTTGACTAGCTTACACTACACACGTGGTTCCTACCTGACGTCATGCCATTATGACATCTAGTACCACATAGAGGATGAAGAATCCAAAATTTATGTTTTCTGAAGTTGAACTCCTTATTTCTGGCTTCTTATTGGAATTTTGTTTCACTTGGATGTTCTTCTGGTACCCCAAAGTTAATGTGTTCCAGCTGAACTCATTGCTTTCTACCCTGCTACTTCTATTCTTTCTATCTCAGTTAATGCCACTACCTAGTTGGCTCAATTCAGAAACCTAGATGTCAACCTGGACTCCTCAATTTACCCTACAAATAATCATTCGTCATGTTTTTACATTCTAAACACCTCTCATGCTTCTCCATTTATGTCCATATTCACTTCCAGTGGCAGTTCAGGATCCTATCACCTGTCCTCTGATCACTGCCTCAGCCCCTAACTGGTCTTTCTTGATTCCCTCTTCCACTTTCTAAGGCATTACAAAGTAGACATCCGAGCATTTCTCCTTGATCTGAGCAAAACAATTAAAAAATTACCCGACATGCTTATGAGACAAAGTACAAATATGTAATCATTAGCATAAAAGATCTCATATGCTCTGACACCTTCTTTTTAATCACTCTGGTTTCACCTGTATTTATTCTCTTTTATGCTACACATGGCCACATAAAAATTTATAGTTACTGAATTGTTCATTTTTAATCTTTCCTCTGGGGCTTTGCATATGGTCTTCCCTCTGCCTAGAAAAATCTCTCTTTATTTGTCTCGTTCATTCCCACCTATCTTTTCAGCTGAGGTGACATTTTATGGGGAAACCTTCCCTGGTCCTCTCTCCAATTTCAGATCTGAGTCATAAGCTCCTTCTTGTTACCTCTTGCATTTACCTTTCATGACAATTATGAGAAAATATTTTAATGTCTAATTACTTATCTGTCTCTTCTAAGACCTATTTGAAGGCAGGAGCTATATCTTTTTACTATTGTATCCCTATTGCCTTCCTCAACACTTGGTAAATGGTAGGCACACAATAGATACGTATTTTAGAATTAACTATTTAATTGTTGAATTGCAATTCAAGGAAAAGGTGATTCAAAGATCTTGCCTTGTTTTGGAGTCACTAAACATCAGATGAAGCTATCTGGGTATCTTCTGTAGCTGGTTCACCCTTAGCTCACCTCCCAGACATGAAAGGAAAAGAGAGACAGTAGATGAGTGAACTGTGTATACTTAGACCCAAAGTATAGACACTTTAAAACGTCCCATCCTGAGTTCCAGTATCCATCTCTGTGCCCTTGAAAGGGAACAAAAGAGATTCTTTTACTGTTCTGAAAGCGTTATGTGCCCCATAGTCTCTGAAGTCAAGGAAATACTTCACACTTTTGGCCTTTGTGAACTCATGTGGATTCCAGAATACTGGACCTGATGCTCCATGAATGTGGGGGAATCTACTCAAGGTTGTCAGTGGCTACAGACTGCCAAGAGAGCATGGTATTTCTATAAAGTGTTCTTCTTTGAGTTGAAACTTGGGATCATTTGTCTGTGACTCTGTCAGAGCCCTAATCCAGATTGTGAAGCATTGGGAGTACAGCCACCATGAACATATTCGAAGATCTCCATCCTGCTGCTGATGCATGAGAAATGGAACTTGTCAGCATAATACAGTGCAGCACTTCTGAATTTTACCAGAATATTCAGAGGACTTAGAATGACACACTCACAATTAAAACAAAAAAGAAGGCTGAGTAAGTGAGGAACTGAGAATCACATTGTTATCTAAATTAGATTTATCTGTGAGCTTTAAAGATGTGCAAACATATTTTCAATGATCTGGTGTAAATTATTATTTTGTTTTCAATTAACCATTTTGTTTTTTCCTTATGTGTGAAGTAAAAGGAGACTTGCTTTGTTTGGATTTTCCCCTTTCATTTTTTATTCTTTAAATATCAAGTTTTGATGAGACACAAATCTTTATAGCCAAATTGAAAAATTGTTCAAAATTTAAAGGATACACCATCTGCATTCAAACTGTATTTAAGCTTGGCAATAAAAGGCTGATTGATTCTTGTGACTTACTAGATCTCAAATAGGCTTGTACAAAGCTGTTGGCCTTATGATATAGATGTGGAGGGATCCAATAGATAAAAACAACATTTGCCTCAAAATGAAACAAGCAAGCGAGAATTTTAAAAGAGAGAGGGAGATTGCTTTAATCAAAAGCTTTGAGATTCTGAGCTTCCTATACTTTGATTTCTTATATATATATAAGCATATATATATATTTATATATGTGTGTGTGTGTGTATATATATGTATATATCTTTTTTTTTTTTACAAATTCTTAAAGTCACTGGATTTTCACCAGGCCTTTCAGGGAAGTTCCCTGTGCCTGGAATGCTCTGCCCAACACTCCCTTGGGCTCACTCCCTCTCCTAGAAGTGTCTTACCTTCTCTACTTTAACTGAATAAATTCTGTTTCCTTCAAAGTTCAGCTCTTTCAGAAAGTCTTCTCTAATTCTCCATCTATTATTCTCAGTTAGCGTGCCCTTCTCTGTTCTACCAGATTGTGAGCCTGCCTCCATCAAGAACTTGTTGCAAATACATTGAGTCTCTCTTTAGTTAATCTCAATATCTGGACAATTAATTCTAGCTCACTGTTGGAACTATGTCTTCTTTATAGTCTCAGTGATTTACTTAATCCTAATAAATAATTAATGTTTGTAAATTCAAAAAGTAAATAAATAAATCTTAAATCCTCAAGCTTTTTGTAAATAATCACTCCATCCCCCTTACCTTAGAAGAATTCTAGACCCCCATTCAAACTTCCTCTCCACCAGCCCTGCCCTATGGTGGTATTTACTGAAAGAGTGAAAGGAGACTGCTTCTTGTTCCTGGGCTGTATTCATACTATTCTTCCAACACAATCCCTAAATTTCCCCTCAGAAGCAAGGCCACACTATTTATCATACTGTTCCTCCACATTTGCATTACTTATGGATTCTGTGTTTTAGGAGAGAAGCCCTGGTTCCATATTCTAGGACCAAGAATATAATAAAGGATTAAGTGCTAATAACTTATATGGTAATTAAATCCCAGGATAGTGAGAGTGAAAGAAAAGGGAAGGAAGGTAGAGAAGGATGATAATCCATTCAAGGTAAAGCATTGGCTTCTAGTTATTTTTTCATAATCAGCTGCAAGGAGACAGACACTTTTGCTCAGCAGGTACAGACATTTGATCAAACAGGATGATTTCCTGCAAGTACTTAGGAGTAAGCAAGAAGGAATTTATCTGTTCAGATTTTTCCTGTCTTCCTTTGGCCAAGATGGTGCTACGCAGTGTTAAGTACCCTGCATTCCACACTGGGTCACACCCAACTCCTAAGGAAGCCTCTTGGGAATCCAGATACACATTCTTTGATGAGGTTTTTCATTAAATCTAGAAGAGATTGGAGAAGCCAGATACTGCGGGCATGAGGTGTTAGGCTTTGAAAAACAAACTGTGTGGGTCCGCATGTTCACCTTTTGTGTTGGTAGGGGAAGTTGAGTAAGCAGCTAAAGATCCTGGAAAAAGAAAGATGAAGTAACTCAGAAGAGACACAGATGCATTTCCACCTTGCACAACAAATTCAGTTTTTTCCTACATTGTTTCCTGCCATGACTCTCATTGCCTACCTGAACTATGGTGTAGCTGATCCAAATGTCTACTAGCTCATTCATTTTTCATAATATGCTAGCATCTGAAGCATATGCCTAAAACCATATTCATATAAGACTCTTCTTTGAGACACTTCCCCTTCCTAATTTTTCCCTGTTTCTCTTTGTGGAGACACTGATACCTATAATCATTCAGTTGAAACTCCAGAGCTATCTCTGATCCCATCCCTTCTTCCACTTGCAGAAAGGTCCCAGAATATATCAACAATTCCCCAGCAATGACCAGGACACTTCTTGCACAAATTATACATTCAGTAAGTGTATGAATAAAGTGAATCAATGTCTTTGCTTTTCAATCTGATGCTGCATTTGTTCAGAAAATGTTAAAATTGCTAATGGAAAGGAGGAGTGCAAATAGAGAAAACAATAAACCAGGTAAAGTTTTGCAATAAGCTGATCACACTGGACACAGAAGATTTGCTGGGGTTGGGAAACCTAGGTGCTTCACATGGCCATAGCTTCTAGCTGCCATGGAGTTTAAATCTCCCTATCAATGTGGTTGAAATTGCAGGCATGTATTGAAAATCAGAAGTACATCAAAGAGGGTTTATAAAGGACACTAGATGTACTAATTTGTCATAATATGTGCTTTTGATGGAAGAATCCCATAGGTACTGAATGTTGGTGGCCTTGGACCTTTAGTACAGAGAAAGGCTTGGTAAAACTTAAGTTCCCCTTTTAGGTCATTTTTGCCTTCTGCTATAAAGCAGAAGATGAGTTCAAGCAAGACGCTAAGAATATTTCTCACAAGACTCACCCTCTGGTTCTCTTCTTTTCATATATTTTTAATAGAGGAATAAGACACATAGACATTTGGACTTTTATGAAAAAAGAGCATATGCAATTTGGTATTTTGGAAGCTTTAGACATGTTGTCACAAGAGGTGAATGGAAGTTGTCACCTTAAACATATTAAAAAGGGCTCTCCATTCCAACTGTCAAAATCTACTTGCAAGGACTTGTTCCAAGGGAGTCACTATTTCTCCATATTATTATTGAATCTCCCCTCAACATGAAAACAAAAAAACCCGCCCTTGATGAAAAAAGAAAATTAGACTCTACAAGTGATATTTTGTTGACAGCATCTCTAATGGCCTTTTAATCTCCCTGATGAACTCAACGTAGCTATGGAAATTCTAATTTCCTTTCTTAGGTCAGCTTCAGAACTGTGCTCACTTATGTGCTTAAAATTGACTTATCAACTAATGAACCAAGAAATTATTCTTCTTTTTGAAGTGTTTAAAAGTGTCTTGCTCAAATTTTAAAGGTCAGGGCATTGTAGGGTCAAATTTATTCCATAATTTTCCTATTTATCATATTCACTTCCATTAAAATCTATTTTTCTTTAACAAGAAGGTGTTAGGCTTTACTGATCCCTCATGGAAATTATACTATGCATGAGCATTACCTCATCCAGATGTATGTTCCCAGTGAACCTGTCATCAAGTGAACTTGATGCCTTAATTTTTTCCTTTTGTTGCGAAATACTTAAGTGGTTACTTATTCAGGCTTTGTTAGTGAAATGGGGGAGCAGGGGAATAAAGAATATATGGTGATTACAAGGGTTAAGACTGAGAAGAGCTCATTATTTAAGCATCTTATGCTGAGATTTCAGGTAAGCCAAATAGTCTCTTCAGAATCAAAATAAGCATATTTGGATTCCATTTCTTCAACACTTAGACCAAGCCATACACTGTACAAAGATAAATGTGCCATGAAATTTGCTATCACGAGTGATAAGATGTGAACATAGTTTGTCCATTTCTTCATTTCCTGAGCATGTTTTATCTTCTGAGGTAGGCTCTGGAGAGACAAAGATAAATGGCACAAATCTTTGCAAATGCTGAACATGACACCTGGTATAAAGTAAGAGGCTGTGCATGAGAAGCAAATAATGTGCAGTGGGCATTTTCAGGTTATCACAGCCATATACATATGGGAGGGAATAGAAAGGGCTTCACGAAGGAGGCAATGTTTGGCCTGGGCCTTGAAGGATGAGCAGGATTGGAAACATTGGGATGCTAAGGGAGGATGTCTTCAATAGAGAAACATCATGTCTGGGAACTCCTTAACCCTCCTCTAATTATGTAATTCCAAGCTGGAAGGATCAAAGTATTTCCTCAGAAGTGTGGCAAACTGAAGCCAATGGTAAAAGTCCTCCACTGGAAAATCAAAAGAACCTGAGAGAAGATCATGTTTAGGGTGCCATTGTGGGTGTGTCATAATCGGCCATGTTTTCTAGACAAGGTTTCCATGGACTCACTAGTGAATACTTCTGAACTTATATTCTAAGTCAGAGACTTGAGAAAAACTCTAGTAGCCTTCCCTTGAGAATCTAATAAAAGAACATCTATATTTCACTGCATACATTGTTTAGGAAGTGGATTAGTCTCCAGATCAGAAATTTCTGAGAGAGCCTCTGCATAGCAAGACTGCCCCTTCCCTGCCCCGGAAACTGACAATGGTATTTTTGCTTCCATTTTCATTTTGCCTTCCATTCTGTTTATTTCAGTTGTCCTAATTTACAAGATAGGCAATTTAACCAATTAAGATGGAAAGTGACCTGCAATTGCCCTAATTTAAACAGATCATTTTGTGCAGCATTAAATTTGTACCTACCTTGCCTTTCCAACTATACTTTCACCTACTTGAGGTGAAGATGATATTATCCTCTTTTTAAAATTTTTATAAAAAAGAGCCATAGAGAGCTATGTACGTGGGCGTGTGGGGGTGGGGTGGGGGGATGGACACACATTTTGTTGATATTGAACAGAGATAGCACAGATCTGAAACTTTTTTCTGAAGTACCAAATTAGGTAGAGTATGCTCTGGAAATAAGTGGTTCCCCCTGACTCAGGCAAAAGGAGATGGTTTATATGTTTTTTCCTATCTTATTCTGCAATTAGAGCTCATTAACTCTATTAAACCTTGTACAGCCTTGCCCCTGTGTCTCCTTTGCATATCAGGGTGTGTTTACTTGAGACAGCGTGGAAGTTATAGATACATTAACATAGCAATGAATGAATGATACCCTTTCCCTTCCTATCCTTAGTATCTATACTAAACTATCTTGGATTTTTGGTTTGTTCACCATCTTGATGAATTTGTAAAGGTTATTATTACTTTTTTTGTTTCTTTTCTTATAAAGAAATCTAAATTGCATCACATTGTAATATAGTTTTATAATCTGCTTTAAGTTATCTTAAAATATATCTTGAGCATTCTTCTATATTATTAGTCTTCTGCAGGATAATTTTAATAACTGTGGACTGTGTGATTATATCATACATTTTACTCTCTCCATAAATACATTACAGTTGTAAAAAATGTTTGCAATTTAACAGATAAATAATTATGCTCATGTCACTCACTATTCTAGATCTTGCTGTCCTCCCCAGAGTTAATCATCATCACTGTCTTAAAGTTCACTGGTTTGTAATTTTATATATATCTGAATCTCTATATAGCTGTATACACAACGTGTGTTATTTTAAAGATATCAACATTGAAATTGATTTGATATAATTAGAAAAGTGAGTATATAAAATATATTTAGGGTGTAACAATAAAAATACCATAAAACCCATAGACCCATGAGCTAGCTTAAGAAATAGAACATTACTGCTACTTTAGAAACCACCTTTGAGTTCTCCCCAACTGCATTGTCTTCCCTAGTCCCCAGTGATTATGACTGTCCGAAAGTTTCTGTAAGTCATTTCCAAGCTTCGCTTTGTATTTTTAATACATATAATACTGAAAAGGTATTTTAAAAGTTTATATGGTTTCAAGCACTGTGTTTTCTAAATATTCTAGATTAAAGTTTTGCCTTTCACATTTAAGTCTCTAATCCACCTAGAATTGATTTTTGTGGCTCGTATGAGACAGAGGTTGAATTTTTTTTCCAACTATATAGCCAATAGCTTAGCACTGTTGATTAAGAAATTATCTTATTCCTACTGATCTACTTTGTCACAAATCAACTTCACTGTATGTAGGAGTATGTTTCTGAGCACTATGTTCTGTTCCATATTTTTATTTGCCTAACCTTACAATGAATTATTTTAGCTTTACTATTCAATTACAGTAACTATAAAACAAGTTTTGATATCTGTTAAAGTAAGTTTCTCCAAGGATAACTTCCCATTCTTTCCTTGTCCTCCTTCTTTTTCTTCTTTAATATTTGGCCATTTTGGCTTTTTGCTATTTCATAGCCATTTTAAATTCAGTGTTTCCATTTCCGTTGAAACCATTGTTGGGATTTTGATTGAAAAAGCATTGAATCTATAGGTCAATTTAAATGACATTGACATCTTCACAATATTGATTTTCCATTTCACAAGCATAAGTTTCCTTTTATTCAGATCTTTAATTTCTTTGCATAAAGTTTTATTATTTTCTCCATAAAAGTCTTACCCATTTAGTTAGTTATTATTATTTTATATTTTTGCTTTATTTTTAATTGTATCATTTTAAAGAGGCTGCTTTTTTATTGGTATAGAGAAATTTAACTGATTTTGTAATTGATTTTTTGTTCGGCAACTTTGCTAAGGTTCTTATTAACTTTAGTGAATTATCTATATATCATTTGGCTTTTCTAGATGGAAAGTCATTTAATATGCAAATATGCAAATTTTATTCCTTTTTTCCTTCCTCCTTTTTCTTTCTATCCCTCCCTCCTTCTTTCCTCCCTTCCTTCTTTACAGGTTGTGTATTTCTAGGGATTTAGAAATTTATTGGCCAAATTTATTGAGAAAAATATCCTTTATCATTAAAAAAAAATCTTTGCAGCCCCTATATTCTGCCCCCAACAATTCATACAGTTTTTCCTTTTTTTCTTAATCAGTCTTGCCAGAGATAGTTTCATTAGTCCTGTGGAAGATCCAGCTTTGGCTTCGTTGAATCTCTATATTGTATGTATGTTTTTTAATCCATTCATTTTACACCTATCTTTATTTTTTCCTTCATTATATTTTCTTTGAATTTTTCGTTCTTTTTTAACATCTTCAAGTTGAGGTTTAGCTGATTAATTTTCTGAATTCTTTGTTATTATAAACCTCTAAGTTCATAAGTTTATTTCTAAGAAATTTATTGGCCATATTATAGTAGTATTTGGGTTGTTGTCCAGTTCTGTGTTCTTATTTCAATTATGATTAATTTTTTATTTTTTTATGTTTTTACTAATGACTAATGAGTTATTTAGAAGTGGTATTTCTTAATTTCAAAAGCTTGAAGGATATTTAAGTTAATAATTTCTAGTTTATTTATTCTGGGTGCATAATGTATAATCTATTTGATTCGTTATTTTGAAATTTTTTGAGATTTGCTTTCTGGTTCAATGTGTGATCAAATTTTATAAAAGTTCTATATGTCTTTGAAAAAAATTCTTGTCTTCTACTTCTTGGTGAAATGTTCTGTTTATCTATTATCAGGTATGTTAATTGTGTTTGTGGAAGAGAAAGGCTAAATGTTCAATAATCTTGTTTCCTTTTTTGGGGTACAAGGGAAGACTGCATTTCCTTAGTATTTCTCCAGTTAGGTTGGAGCTTTATGTCTGCATATTGTCCAAGAGGAATATTGGAAGAATTCATAAAAGGTGCTTTTTTTGTATTGCCCTTTACAATTTCATGAAAGTTCCTCCTCTCTTATTTCTTTGGAAAATTAAATGCAGAAGATCCAGTAAGCCCAAGAGGATTTTGATAAACCCTAGAAGATGGCAATGCCACAAATGTATAGGGTCGCAATCCCTGAAGTCTTGATGTCTGTGATATGAGGAAAAACAAATTTCTATTGTGTTCAGCCACTGAGCTTCAAAATTTGCCTGTTCCAGCACTGTGGACTAGTGTAGCCTGATGAATACAGTGTTGTTCAAATGCTCTCAATTCCTTAATGACATTGTATCGGTTTAATCTAGCAATTACTAGAATACTTAAAAAAAATCTTGAAATATTCTATTCTGAAGGTGGATTTTGCAATTTCTCCTGTATTGTTTTATTATTTCTTCTTATCATTTGTATTTCTATTTGTATTTTCTTTTATATTATCAGAAGCCATATAAAAAATAAGAATCACTATATTTATGTTGAATTTTGTAGTCTATCTATAATTATATTGTGACTTTATATCTTTAATAATGCTGTTTGCTGTAAGGTCTTTTATTTGATTTAGATAAAATTATTCCTACTTTTTTGTTTAGTATTTGACTGATATATTTTTCTGTGGTTTAACTTTCATCATCTCTGTATCTTTATCTTTTAGGTGTGTATTCAGCATATAAATTCAATTTTTAAAAATTTAATCAACTATTTGTGTCTAAGTTTTGTATTGCATTCATTTATGTACATTGCAGTTTTAGACAAATTTGGATTTGTCTATAACGCCTTAATTTTTGTCTTTATGCATTTCTCTTTTCCTGTGCTTCAAAATCCTTTATTATCTTTTAAAGATTGATTAAATGTTTCTTCTCATTCAATTTTTAAAATTTCTATGAGTTTGGAAAGAATTTCTGGGATCACTTTTCTTTTGCCTAGAATATATCTTTTAGAATTTTCTTTAATAAAAGCTTATGATTAGTAAATATTTTCAGTGGTAGCTTGTTTATAAGTCCCTTAATAAAGCTGTTTTTACAATGTATTTTCATTGGATGTACAATTCTAGATTGAACCTTCTGTTTCTAGGAATTATGAATTAGCTTGTCATGTACTAATTTTGTCTCTGAGAACAAGTGAAAGGCTGGACAAATATGAAACATCTGTTTGAAGGCATTGAAGAGGCACTGAGGCAGCCGCAATGTGAATTGTCAAGATCTTGGAGAGAAAGGAATTGAACTGAATTTGCCAAACATTACTCCCTGTTTCTCTTCTCAGGGTATTTGCTGATTCTTAAGCAAATAGTGCAGTGAAACTGAGAAGTTAGGAGTTTTTTTAGTTTCACAGTTCTAGGAAGACGAAAATTGTACTCTTTAGGGCAATCATAAAAGAATGATAAATGAATCTGCTACTAACAAGTTAATAATAGTGGAAGGAAAATGGAGAAGGCAATAAAGTTAAGAAAGGACCACAGGGGAAAAAAAGAAAGGATCACAGAAGAGGTAGAACAAATAGAAATAAATAGTAAGATGAAAGACTTTAAATATATCAGTGATTATGGTAAATGTAAGTGGATGAAATATTCCTATTAGTAGATGAAGTAAATCAGACTGGAGAGAAAAGCAAAACTCAACTGTTTGCTATTTACAAAAGATATACCTTAAATATGAAAACATAGAAAAGTTGAAAATGAAATTATGAGAAAAATATAACATGTAAATACTAATGATTCTAGGTTGACATTTATTTTTTATCAGTACAATTATTTGTCCATTGTCTTCTGACTTCAACTATTGCTGTTAAGAAATCAGTTGTAAATGTAATTGTCATTCATTTGAAGATGATTTTTAGTTCTTTTCTGACTGTGTTTTAAGATTTTCTCTTTGTTTTAGGTGTTCTGAGGTTTTGCCATGGTATACTTTCATCCTATTCATCCTGCTTGAAATTCATTAGCCTTCCTGAAACTGTTAATTGAGCTCTTTCATAAGTTGTGCAAATTTCTTGCACATTATTACTTCCAATAGATTTTTCTGGTTAATTTTCTATTTCTTTCTCTTTATGTATATTTAAGTGGATATTGGATCATTCTACTCTATTCTCTTTGTCTC
Source organism: Tamandua tetradactyla (assembly GCF_023851605.1). Taxonomy (NCBI): domain Eukaryota; kingdom Metazoa; phylum Chordata; class Mammalia; order Pilosa; family Myrmecophagidae; genus Tamandua; species Tamandua tetradactyla. The sequence continues at coordinate 137,158,179 of NC_135331.1, forward strand.
TTAACTACTTTATCACATTTTTCCATTTGGCTATTTATATACGCTACATTCTAGAAAATTTCAGAAAACCTAGTTAATTTCATTTTGGGCTAATCTGTGTCTAATCTGCTGTGCATTGCTTAATTTATACATATTATTATAGATTTTTATTTCTGAAGAAGTTTTATATTTTTATTTTTCAAGACTGGCTCTTCAGTTTTTCATAATTTCTTATTCTCTAGTCATATATTAGATCCCATATTTTATTTCTTTAAATATGCTATATTTATATTATATAATATTAATTTAATATTAATATAAATATAACATTATAATATATAATATTATATTTTAAATTGATAATTCTAGTACCTGAAGTCTTTTCGGGTTTCAATAACCTCATGTTTTTTATGTAGAATAACAACCCTACTCAAAGAGATGATGTGAAGATTAAATGAACTAATATAGGCAAAGCACTTTGTTTTATCTGGGTCAGAATAATTGCTCAATAAATGTTACCTTTTTTGAATTGATTTTCAAATAATCCACCTCTCTGACAATCTTAGATCTTTTTCTTTATAGTGAATACACATTTACATATACACAAATCACATAGCCAGATGTCTGCATACACACTTCATGCATATCTATATACACATGACTCTAAATACCCTTAATTCAGACCTCATTCAAGCATTTCCATGTAATTTCAGTTATGAACCCATTGAGACTTTCTCCTGAGTTTACAAACCATATATACTTCAGAAATGTTCCATTTCAAACCATGTCATGGAATGGAACATTAATATTTTTACCCTCAAAATGAGAGAAAGAACACTCTTTTCATAATACAAAGCCCAGAAAGAGTGAGTTTTGCTAGAAGGAAAAAGTTTCATCAATAGTTAGTGACTTCTTGGTTATTTTTCATTACCTAGAAAAATTGTCACAAACCTTTTTTTCAGAATCAAAAAGGAAAAAAAAAAGGATGGCTCTGGTAGTTTTCAGTGGGGTGCTGCTCACTTAGGCTCAGCTTGCAAGCACCAATCTCACTTCATGGCATGAGTTGAACCGGTAGTTTAGCTTGGCCATTTGAGCCAAAACCTTGAATTAAGGGTGGAGTACTATGAGAAACATTAAATTTAATCCTCTGAGTCCAAACATATTAAAGTTCCCATGAATTAAAAATAGAAGTATGTTTTGAAATAAATTCTATGAATAAAGGAAAGAATGGATATTTGGACTGAATTGTGGTATTTTTAGAGAGTAGCTTTTTTCTTCCCCTCATCTCATTATGAATTTTGCTGGATGAAGCAATGAAGAAAAGTCTGTGTACTGTCATGGGACATGAGTACTTTTATATATCCCCACCTCATTGAATATGAAGGTTTGATACTTTGAGGATAATTGTTCGTTTAATCTATACATGAAGAATAATCTGGGCTGGGCAATAGTATCTTAATTCAAAGACAGATTGCTTAGCTTTAGATTGAAATCAAATTGGAAAGCTCTAGAACTGACTTTTTAGTTCTGCATTCTATATCAAGAGAAGGTTTTTACCTTTCTTCTAAGGGCTTGGTATCATGATGCAATTATATAGTAAAGATATATATTATAACTTAATTTATGTAGTGATGTCACTATATGTATTGAGGTTAATCAATACAGAATGCTTCAGTCATTCTTTGAAGAATCAGATCAACTTATATGTATGAAGATTCTTTTAAAGGATAGTGGAATAAAATACTCTTTACTTGTAACTGTATAAACTCTTGGCAATTAATTCATTCATCAGGTATTTATTGAAAAATATTTAGTGCGTGCTCACAATTGAACCATTCTAGATGCAGGAATGCATGTATGTGTCTCTGTGTGTGTGTGCCTTTGTGTAAAATACCTTGTCTTCATGGTCCTTTTAGTCTAGCAGTGGGAGGTAATAAACAAAAGTAAGTAAAATAAATAGTGTACTAGATAGTACTGAGTGGTTTGGAGGAAAATACAAGTGAAAATGATGATGAGGAGTCTAGGAGTGTGTTGCAATTTTAGGTGGGATGGTCAGAGAATATTTCACTGAGGTGTCAGTTGAGGTAACACCTGGAGAAGAGGAGGACTTACTCCTGTGGGGTCGTCAAGGAAGAATTAGATTTACAAGTCTGAATTACAGGGGAGAGGACTGAACTGGAGACCGCTCAAAACAATGATGTTTAGTAAAGTTTTGGGGGGTATTCTGTTTTTAAGAATTTCACGTTTATTTACAGAAGGTGCCAAAACTCTAGACCAACAATATAAAATTTTCACATAATTTTGAAGCTATTTCTCCACCAGCCTCTAATTGTTCTTGAATTTGCTATAGTAATTTAACCACTTATTTCATCACAGGACCATTTAGATATATTGGAGTAAGTGTGCCCTCAGAAATCAAGTATATAATTGTGTTCTGACTTGAAGGGTAGACTATGTTTTGCAGTCCTGGGAACATTTGTGTGGTGCCCCAGTCCTCTCAAAATGACAGGTATTTTAAGGAAAGTGCTATATATATTATATATATATATATATAATATATATTATATAATATATATATAATAGAGCTACTATTTCAGAATCTCCACTTGAGAAATGAAAGTGTTAGACTAAATGGTTTTTGAAAAAACACATTTGATTGTAATATTCCCTCTATATATTTGCCTTAATTCTTTCGTGGAACATTTTAAATTGTGAGCTCATTGCCTAACTTTGCAGAGTCCCTATAGAGACTTTTCTCGGGTCTTATAGTAATGAATCTTCTTTTTGTACTTTGGTCACAAAGCTCCGTTTGTGTACAAATTTTACTATGGGCTCTAGAAAAAATGTATTCTGTATGATGTACATTTCAATACTTCGTAAAATGTTAATGAGATTTTCTTTCTTGTTCCCCATAAAGCTTAAACCAGAATTAATGCAAACTCACCCTATTTTTGGATGCTAAACATTCATTAAATTTAGAGTGATTTTAAGATTTTATTTTTTTATTTTAAGTTTTTAAAGTCTAGAAAATAAGTATTATATTCTGTTTTTTGTCATTACTGAAGCAGTCACCATTTTGTCTGCTCCCTAAGTCTTATATAGCAGATTGTACTCTTTTTTGCTTTGCCTATTTCTCCTTCACTCTTTAACTTTTCAAACCTAATTGTCCGTCATTTGAAAGTCTCAGGATATGTGCACTTCCTTGCTTCCAAAGTGTAGTTTGTCTTATAGCATCTAATCATTATTTTCTTTAAAGTGTTATCATCAATAATTCAACTGAAAGGTGAGATTCTTACCTCACTATTAGTAGCACACATCACTGATTGAATCAGGAAAAATAAAGTTTAGGAAAATAAATTATTCAACTCGTGTTGTGGTGGTTAGATATATGATTCAAAACCTTTCATGGTTTACATTCCAGAAAGGGTTGAGAAAAGGTAGAGATGTTCTCTAATCAAGAATGAAAGCAGGAATTAATTTAGCAGATTGGTAACAGTGAGTGCTCAGTAAGTACTTACTGAATGAAATAAGTAACATTTTATAAAATTTTATTCCTCCTCTGATAAAAAGTGTCAGGGAAAACTCCCTTTAAAAACTGTGTCCATTGCATGTGACTCTAGTGAATCTATTTTGGTTGAAGGGGATGATTTCAATTTATTCAAAACTTGTTTACCTAGTATTTGTTGTGGTGGCCCCAGGAGCGTGTTTCATCCAGAATGAACTGCTCCTATGTGGGACAAATTAGGTGAACTTTCATTTTACTCAAAACCTGGCAACTTGAGATGGAAAGGTGGAGATTCTTCAGGCTTTGAGGCTGTAAAACAGTCTGTTTATTTTTTGTGACCAGAATAGACTTGAAACAAGAAGGACAAGAGTGAAAACATTGTACAACCATTGGGTTGTACAGCTGTATTGTGTGTAGTCTTGAGCAGAAGTAAGAGGGAAAATCCTTATAGAAAGAATGCACTGAGATGTAAGGACAACATGATGAGATGATGATAAATGATAAAATGATGATTACAATCATAAAAACTAGTCTTTACTAAACACTTATTATATGACAGCCACTAGATTAAGTACTTTCTGCGGATTATTTCACTGAATCCCCACAACAAACTCCATGTGTAAGAAAGGTACCATTGTTATTCTCTTCTTAACAAGGTTTAAAGATATAAATATTTTTTTCCCACAGTTACACAGTTAGGAAGTGGTGGAGCTGGGATTAAGACACATGTAGAGTGATTTTAGAACCTACATTCGTATCTACCACATTTTAGTCAGTTGAAAAGATTTGTAAGAGAAGAAAGAGTTAGAAAAGCTAGAAAAGAAAAAGTAGAATTAATTATATGAATTAATGTTTACATTGGAGGCAATAAAGGAAAAAATTGTTAGTTCTAAAAATTTGAATCAATGACATGGAGGACTCCTTGAAAGCAATTACCAAAAAACAAAACAGTTAAAATTTTAAGGACATGATGAAAGAGGACAGATAGTGGAGATCCCACTGGAGAATTATATGTATTTTTCTGGAAAAGAAATATAGTTAAGATAGAAACATAAAATAGAGAGATTTATGGGAAAAAATGTACCTATTGTAAACTATCGACTATAGTTAACAGTAATATTTTAATGCTCTTTCATCAACGGTAACAAATGCACTACAACAATACTATCGTCAACATTGGGGGATGATATGGGGTATGGGAGGATTTTGGGTTTCTTTTATATTTTTATTTCTTTACTGGAGTAAAAAAATATTCTAAAATTGATTATGGGGCTATATGCACAACTTTATGATGATACTGTGAACCAGTGATTGTATACTTCAGATGGTTTATATGGTGTGTGAATTTATCTCAATAAAACTGCAGAAAAAAGAGATTTGTGCCTTTCAGGTTTACCATCAAAAACAAAAACAAAAACAGAACCCAGTAGCATAATGAAAGGTACACTTGAAGAAGACTTAAAATTATTCTTACTGTGGAAAGAGACTTAGAGATGCAAATCAAGAGGGCTTGCTGAATTCCTGGGGAAAATTCAATGAAGATAGACTTTATCCTACCCTTGTAATATATGAATTTACAAAGATAAAAAAAAATCTGTAGACATCTTGGCATGAAACTTAGATTGAAATAAAAATTCACCTCTTCATCACTAAATATCAAAAGAATTTGGAGAATCTCTTCAGGGTCATTCACATGTGAGGGTAACAGAGACTCAAAGAATACTCTTGCGATACCCTTCTTAAAAATTTCTTGAATATATACATTAATTTACCATGACATTACAAGAAGTTATGTGGTGAATGCATAGGTTTTTATTCTGCCTCCTAGATATCTATTCAAAGGAAATAAATCACAATGCAGAATACGATATATGTTCACCACATTGTACATGTTATAGTTAACTTTTGTAAATAACAAGATCCCCCATTAAAAGGCAATGCAATACCATTCACCTATTAAATGATCTGTAAACACAAACAGATTTAAATGATGTGGGAAAATGCTTTCAAGTTTTCATTTTGTGTGATCTCAGTTATGTAAAGACAAAGGCATTGAACAATTATGGAGGGAAATAGTTAATCTCAGTTCTGCCTGGGGAGGGGAGGATTATGGATAATGTCAGCTGCTTTATATTTTTCCATTTTTCTATGTTGCAGTAAACATAAACACTTTTACGAGAAAGAAAGAACAAAAGAGAGGAGTAGGGATTGGTACCTCCAAAATTGGTTTCAGGTTAATTTTAGGAAACCAGACTTCTGAAGACTTTCTCAAGTCATAGTGGATTGAGTTTTGTACCCTAGAAAACCATGTTCTTAATCCCATTCCTGTAAGTGTGAACCCTTGGGAAAATAACATTTGAAGATGTTATTTTTAAAGTGGGGTCAACTGAATGAGAGTGGGCCTTAATCTACTGTTGGAGGCGTTATAAAGAGAAAGGCATGGGGAGGAGATAGAGGGAGAGGACACCACCACGGGACAAGGAAGCCAAGGATGGCTGGCCAGCCAGAGTGCGACCTCCCCTGGTAGGAAGGAAGCCTTCTAGTCTCTGAAACCTTGAGCCAATAAATTCCTGTTGTTGAGCCAACCTATTGTGTGGTATATGTCACAGCAGCTGGGAAATGAAAAGAAAGGGTGGTATAGCATTGCAACTTCTTCAATCAACCTGTAAAAGTATAAATCATATATGTGTTCCAAAGACCACAAGTCACATGCTTGAGTGCTGTTTGGAACTAAGTTAGCTTTGGCCAGTAATCTTGGAAGAAAATATTCTTTGAAATATTTTCTATCACCACTCCCCCTGCTTCATGGGTTTTTTTTTTTCTGCTTTTGACTGAATTGGAAATTTCACTGTTGTTTCCTTGAACCATGCAATTTTTTCAAACCATTTGGAGGTTAACATTTCAAATAGCAGTGAGATTCCCAATAGTTAACTTCATAGTAAATTTCTCAAAGGTAAAATGCACTTTTATCCAAAGTCAGGAATTGTTTCAATTTCAGCAGAATCTTTCCTTTCAGTGATATTTACATAAAAAATCTGCTATTTGTGCAAGAAATATTTTTCAAATGGACCAATTTATACTTCTTTTCCTAAAATACTTACATAAAGGATTTATCATTTTGTGAAAGTATGCCAGTGTATCTGCTTTTCCCAGAAATGCTGTGAAGGATTTGTTTAAACGATGCACTGTCATTCCAGTCTAACCTCACATCCCAAAGGTTCATAAAACATAATGACTGGGTGGAAAACCAAACATTGCTTAGTCCTTTATGTTGACCTATAGTGTCTTGAAGACTTATTTCAGCAAATTCTGAAATAAAAAGCAACTAGTTTTTTTTTTTTGAGTGTCTCTCAATAATATCTCACTTTCTATTGTTTTTGTGAGCTCTTTCTTTGTATTTTTTTCCCTTATACTATCTTTGCCATAAATAGCTTTTTCTCCTTCTTATGTGTCTTGCAGGAAGTGTCTGGTTTTGTACTTCACAGTACAAGTTAAATTTCACTGCTGTTTATCCCTTGTGACCTTATATCTTCTTTCCTTCCCTTCTAACTCAGTGATCCTATGTATAGCAGCTAACAGACCTACCGACATAGTAACTTAATATTTTAATAAAGCCCACCTTCAAACTCTTCCAAGGAAAATAATTTATGATGTTGTGTAATTTGTTCACATATATGCCACAGTAAAACAAAAACAAAATTGAAATAACATAGGAAGGCCTTTCTAAGGGACTAGAAGCATTTATTTTTAAATATATGTTTTATTACCCATGAAAGCAATAAATTGATGCCAGTTGTTTGTGGAGTGTTTTCAGACCAAAATCTCCATATTATTACCAGTCATAAAAGTCCTATGATTTTTAAAACACTAAGACTTGAAGTTGATATTGAGGCTATTCGCTTATTTGAAGCAGGGTAGTGTAGGGGCTAAACTCACAGACTCAGGAGCCAAACTGGATTTGAATCAATCTCATCACCACCACTTTCTAGCTTTTGTGTGAACATAAGATAATTATTTACCATTTTGTGTCTATTTTCTTAGCTATAAAATGAAGATAATAGTATCCATTTCAAAGTTGATTAATGTAAAACATTCAGAGGAGAGCCTGGCATATAATAAATCATGTGTTCAATATTATCATTTTTAAAATTAGGATTTTTCTAGAATGTCCTTTTTCCTATAAATTGATAAAATGGCTTACCTAGTGGATTGCTCTTTCTTTCATAAGAATGGGAATAAAATTTAAATCTTCTATACGTAATATGTAGGTGTCAAATAATTTCTCTACTGTTTAAATTTTTTTCCCTTTGCTGATTATTCTGTGCCTTAAGAGGCAGTAGCTGGAAACTCCTAGCAAATATGTGTGTTTCGTTTCTAATGTGTTTTCTAACAGTTAAGGGATGAGAATTCATTAATCTGCTTTGGAATAGAGACTGTTTTCACCTGCAAAACCTAGCAAAGCAAATACGCACAGAGTAAAAAGAAATTTGGAAAGGGAAAGAGGAGTGTCAAAGAAAATACAGTGGAAAATGTCTTGGTCACTGATTCCTCCTTTGTTCATTCAACCAACATTAAAAAGAAAACTGTTCAGGAAATGAGTTGTAAATCCTTTTTCTTTCCTTAAAGTACCTGCCATCCATTGAATTATAGTACACTGTGGTAAATGTTACTTTGACAATCAACACTGTCTGTCAGGAATGTCTTGCTAAAAATAGAATGAACGATAGATTCTTGGCTTAGTCCAGAAAGACATTTTTCAGATGGAAGAACTTTATGAAATAGAAAGAAGGGTTTGTTGAGAATTATAAAAACCAAACTCTACATTGAGAATTATATAAAGTTTAATATGGTAGTCATAAGAGCTAACTCTTAATTGGATTAGCCACTTACTCCTTCTTGTGTTCTAACAGCAATTCTGTAAGTTTATTTCATTTTATATTTCCTTAAATAGAAACTTAAAGAGGAGAAGGAGCTTGTCTAGGGTGAAGTCTTCCCTGACCTCACCATATCTAAAGCATGTCCCACTCAGGTCCCCCAACCTCCATCCATGAAATTTTACCTTTTAACCTTATCCTTTATTTATTTGAAATTCTTGTTTATTCATTTACTTATTTACTTCTGTTTTCCTGACACTATCTATAAGCTGCACAGGAACACAACTAAGTCTGGTACCTAAAAAACTCTCAGTGATCGAACGTAAATGAATGAACATTTCATTCTTTTTCATATGTCTTAAGATAATCCTAAATCATGCTCATTATTTTCAGTAATATTTTTACAAGTGGGGAAATAGAAACAGATGGGGGGGGGGGAAGAGAAGACCTAAAGACATAGTAGAGGGTTTGGATTCAAAGCTAGATTTATTTTTCCCCAAAGTTCATTCATTTTCCTCTATTCCCATCAATCTTCTCTCCCAAAAACACTCTTAGGACTATGCTGCTAAAATACAATAATAGCAATTAAGGAGGATGCAACTGACAGTTTGAAAATCAATTAAAATATAAAAAGAGCTGGATGAAAGATCTTTTTGTGTGTCATTACTATTTGAGGATTAGATTAATCTAGTTCCTTTGGACCGGTAAAACCAGTGATTGACCTATTTTGTGATTTATGCTCCTCAACTGTGCTTCTGAGAAATTGATCATAGAAAACCACTAAAACCACAATTTTCATCCACTCAGGTTGTATTGAGTTCCTGGAACCAAATAACATATTGTACCTTACACATTTCATATAATTTGCCTTATATAGAATAAAAGGGTAAAATGTGTGGTATGTTTTATATGTATATCTTTTCTTTACAATTTTTTACTTCTTGACTGTTTTTAGGAGAAAAAAATAATCATTTAATTTAATAGATGGTCCTTATTTGGGAATGAGTTTGCTATAGTGGACAGGGTAGTCCTACAAGCATAGAATTATCTGACCCAAAATGTCAATAGTGCCAAGACTGAGAAATCCTGGCATAAAACAATGACTCTTTTAATCTCTATTTTCTCACCTTGTTTTCAACTTGCACATATAGAAATTTGGGTGTTCTTCTTATTCTGATGTAGGGAATATAAAGCATAAGTTTGGGAAATAAGCCTGGATTCTGATTTTTCCCTCACTGTTTACTTCCTTCCTTCTCCTTCTTGATTTTGGAGTTAGAATCCAATTTTATGTAATCCCAATTCCTATGTTTAGAACCCAGATCAGTATTTTTAAAGTTTGTGTTATAATAATTACATTACATTAGAAAGAACCCTTAAATTTGTTTCTATATTTGTTGAGAAAGAATGAGAAAAAGAGAATGTAAAGGATTATTATATGGAAATTCTTGCCTATTCAACATTCAACAAATAAATCTCTGCTGAGTGAGAATTTACTTTGATAAATTTATGCCAGTGAGGTAATGAAAATGTTATTTATTTTACCCAAAATTTTCTTTTTAGTAGTTTTTGGGCTAGAAAAAGGTGATACCATTAGTCTGATTCTCTAGACTCTATGTGGCATTCAAATGGAGATTTAAAAGTAAAACAGATCATTAAGAACAAGAAGAAAACATTTCAATTGAGGAAAACTGTTGAAAGAGGAGGGAATTTGGAAACTCTAGCAAAATAAAATGGCAACAAGTTAGGTCCACATTTTCCAGATGACACACACGTGCTAAGGAACTATAGTATCCGGAAGGCTATGATATTGGCCAAGAGTTTTCAATCCTGTCTGTTAAAGATTTTTCTCTTCTTCTAGGCCACATCTTCAAATTTATAAAGCAGGCCAATGAGGAAGTTGTATGGGTGTCTACATTTATAATTTGATTTATCTAAAGAGTTGTACAAACTTGGCTAAATCACTTGAATATTTTAGTTCTCACTTTTCCAAAATGATATCAGTCTGTGTATATTTGAATATTTGCATAATTATGAGCCAATGTTCTTCTATATATGAATCTACCAAGATCATAATACCAGGGATTGTACTTGTTGGAAAACACTGGTGCTTAAGCATAGAGGGTTTTGTCAAACAAAGACTGCTGTTTTCTTCCCCTTGAGTTTCTGATTCAGTCAATCTAGGGTGGGGCTTGGAAGTGTACATTGCTAACAAGGCATTGTTGAACTGGACCCTACTTTGAGAACTATTAATCTAAAGTTTCAATGTTGGGCAAACTAATTCTGAATCCACAATGTTACTCAATTTTCACAACAATCCTGACAAATAGCTATTATTTTTCTCATTTTATATAGGTGGACACTGAGGCTCAGAGGATGAAATTGGTTGCCCAAGCTCACCCAAATGATGTGATAAGAAAGACAAAAGGAATTATTTTCTTATACTTTAAGTTTTCTAGTATCCCTTCCTTTGTATCTCATATTATCCTAATGTTGTATTTTAATTGTGCTTTATTTCTGAAGGAGGATTTTTGATCGACGCATTATTTCCTCCATTATTTATAGCAGATGCTGTGTTTATGCCTGATCCCAACATTCTCATTATTTCTTCATTCATGAATGAGACACTGTCTGTGAATTGAATGAATGTCTTTAATTTGTAATAGTAGACAGAATTCAAGTTTCAGAGAGGGCATGGATGACATTTTATTACTTAGACACATTGACATTTGGCCTAGTGTGGAATATGCAATTATTACTACACTCTCTGTTTATTACTGGCTATGGACTTGCATTTCAGGGGTTGAAGCAATTGAAATTTGGAGGCTGAAAGTGAATGGACATTGATTTAGAATCTACTTGAGTTGTACATTTTATTAAGTCCATTATCTCACTTTTTCAATAAGAAAGGCAAAGAGAAATGGGAGACTATAGCAGGTTATAGATATGCAAGCAAGACTGAGAAATTCCTCATGACTAAAGGAGTAAGGGATGCTCAAAAATTGCAATTTGGTTTTCAAAATTAAGTTGCAATGGATCCATGCTTTTCTGCTATACCACTTAGTGAGGTAAACTATGCCAGTTTACTGCTTTCTTCAGAGTTGAGGAGGAGTTCTATTTTTTCACATCTATAGTTTTAAAAGTTTTATTACATATATTTCTTATTATATAAATATATATTCATATTTATTTCCAGGCACTCTGCCTACTTTTGTTCTGATCTTTCCATGTTTTTTTTTCTTTCTTTTCCTCCTTCACCATTTGAGTCCAACACAAACGGTTTCCTTTCAACACAGAGTTCTGCTCATTATTTAAGATGGAAATAAGGCTAGAAAGGCATTTTTCTAATGCTATTTCTAGGACACCTCAAATTCAGTTTTGCCTCTAGGCCAATTCCTATGGAAAATCCAACCAAAAGCTTCTGGAAAACCTAACCAGTGTCTTCAGCAAAAGAAGTTTTCAATTCTGTGTCCTATTTACCATCTTCTCCAGTGAATAACAAATTGGTTTAACTGTATTGCCATTATAAGACTATCATAGCAGCAAATTTTATGGAATAAGTCAACCATAATTACAAAGAAAAACCAACATAGCAATAAAGTAATTTTAAAGAGAATTTCTTATTTAGCCCAAATTTTCTATTCTCGGAAAATGGTCATCCTCAACCCAAGAAGGGTCAGCACTGGCAAGAAGCAAACAACAGATTGCTGATGTATTCCTTAAAAGGCACCCCTTTTCACACAAGGGCTTGGATATGAGGCTATAAAAATTGATCCTCAAATTTTATGGGAACAAAAGTTTTTCAGGGTGTAGAATGTGTTCTCACAAGATATATCTTATTGTAGTATAAATGTGTGCTTGCCTTTTATATACAAAGGCTTGCCTTATTAAAGCTTATAGTTTAGATATAGCTAAAAAGCACAAGGGTCATAATTAAAGCTGGAACTTTCGTCTTCAAATAGCTTAACTTACCTTCTGGTCTAGCGGGGCAGACAGCGTATTGACTCCTTGTTCTTTCTTCATTGGCTTGAATGAAGTTTGTGACTAATTGTTTAAAAAATTTAATTCAGTCACCTTTTAATGCCTTTAACTGTTTTTCATCTGTATTATTCTGATAACCTTTTATTAAATACATCCTTTGTACATAACTCACGTTATTACAAATTTTACATCATCCTAACACTGAGGCTTAAAGTTGAAATTTCCTTAACTGCATTGGGATTTAAAATAAATTTTGTTACCTTCTTAATGCTATAGCAATCTGTTATTTTGACTTGGAAACTTTATTATGTATTCAAACATTTTTAGTTGGTTTTTAAAAAATGTCTGCATTTTGATAAATGCTACTACCCAATTAACCATTCTGAGAAGTGGAGGTGAGTGTCCTACCAGTAAGTAAAGTAAAACTAGACTTGAAGCATCTCTATGTTACTTTTTTGGTGTTTTGTGATAATTACCTGAACTTGTGTGGGAATAAAATAAAGACCCATCTTGACTGCTTTAATATTGGGTCATAAACTGTTTGTCGCAGTCTCTGAACTGCCTCTGGCATTGAGGTTTCCAGGGTAAAGAAGTGGAATGAACAGTGCAGCTGGGTGGTTAAGAGCATGGGTTGTTCATGCCAGTCAGAACACTGGTTCAAATCCAAGTTGTTTCACTTCCTAGTTGTGTGGCCCTTGGATTCTTCTTATTTAGCCTCGGTAGCCTTATTTTTAGCATGAGGATAACTGAAGTATTTACTTTCAAGTGTTCTTTGGAATATTAAGTAGAAAATGTAGGTAAAACATCAGTCATCAGGGCTGACATCTAACAAGTTTTCAATGAAGAACAGCTCTCTGTTGTACAAGTTGATCTGGTTCAGTGGCAAGATTGTTTTAACTTATATTGGTAACATTTGTTGCTGTCAGGCTCTTTCTAGCATTATCCTATTTCTCCCTTTCTCTCTCTCTCTCTCTCTCTCTCTCTCTCTATATATATATATATATATATATATATATTTCCCAGCTCCTGATGTATTTCTGCCCTGACTCAATTTGACAAGTAACTAATTTGATGATGGTTAGGGAGGAAGCAGGTTACCCAGCCGTCCCAGGACACATGAATCTTCTGCAGAATTGATCCCTACTTTGTTTTCAAGGGACCCTAAAGGAAAGCTGTGCTCTGATAATCGTGTATGAAAATATCAGAAGATGGATTAGTTTTGTTATATGCATATTAGAACGTAAATGACTGCCTGTTCCCTGTTCTCTTAGTGCTTAGGATCTGCCCAATATAGAAGTTATGGATCAGTCACCCCAATTCATTAACCTAGCCAGACTTTAAGCAGAGGATTGCATTTTGTCCAATTTAAAGGATATTTGCTCTGACTTCATTCTCCTTCCTTTTTCTTATATCCTGCTGTTCTCCCAGTTGGCTGACCCAACAAGAAGCCAGAAGGCAAAGGAGGTCTTTGATAAGGTCTAGTAAAGGTGGATCAAGGTAGAAAGTGGATCTGAAAGGGCAGAAGGAAAATATTTAGAGTTTGCAGGCCACTATGGACCAGAGGTCTCTGAATCTGCTTTCATTTGAAGAGTCAAACTTATATCAACACAGAATATGAACCAAATTGGCCCACGGAAGGCTTGCAGTGGATTCTAATCTTCTTGTACTTTCTGTCTTTGACCACAACTATTATTCTGAAGATTACAGGAATGGTTCCCCCCAGATTGCTTTGTCTCCAATTACAGGTAAAATAGACTTTGTAAACAACAGAAACTTGGATTGTAGACATCTGTGGTTATGAGTACAACAAGTGTACCCATGTCTACTGTCTGTACTTGGGTCATCTTATTTGATTGTTCTGCAGGTATTTCACTGTATTATGGCATGTGGAGTTGTCTCAAGTATTTCAACAACCCTAATATATCTAGATAAAGTCAAGACCCCTGTAAGAGAACTACATTTGTGTACCATATTCAAAATTTAGAGCACAATGTTTTTATTTGAACGGGAAAAAAATCAAAGAAAAAATGCTGAGCAGTTTTCTTACAGGGTAGGTTTCATTATCGAGGTCTCGAAGTAGTTGAGAATAGTAGATGGTGGTGAGGTACAAATGTGAGCAGCTAAACAGGAAAAGATGAGTAGCAAGTAATTTGAATGAAAGTAACAGTGAGGACATATCTACTTGGAGCAATGCCATCCATATTGATATCTACATTATCTCCTTCTCTAGCTAGCTACAGATCAAAAGGGCAAAGATTATAAATATGAAAAAGGGTGATTTAACAAATGCAGAATGATCCCGGTAAAAGGCTTCCCTGGGATTCAAGGGAATTCTCATTTAAGACTGAGAACAGGGATTTTCTCGAAATTTCTGAAATGTTACTGAATTACTTGGAAATGGATTAAATTAGATTTGTACACTTAAAAGGTACCTTTTCAGAAAGAACATTGGTTTGATTGTAGGTATGAAAAATCATAGGTGTTGAGAAGATGAATAAAGGAAAGATTGGAATAATCTAGCATGGAGTTGCCAAGAATAAGGAGGAAAAATAAATGTGACCAATGAGTGACATGATTTAGCATTAATAAGAATTCAGTGGTATATCCCGGGCTTTTTTTTTAGGAATATGTGGAACATAAAATATATTTTGAAGGCATGACCAAAGGATGGAAAAACTCTCAAATGACAGATACCATTATTATTCCTGACTGTATAACCCAGAACAAGTCTCTGTAGCCTTAAAAAATCTAGAAGAGTTTTTCTAGCACTAAATTTTCATTACACTAAATAATCCTGTCTCCTCTCATAGACCCCGGGGTCATTCATTTATTAATGTGGTGTAATTTACAAATAGTATTTTCTTAAGTGCACAAATATCTTAAGTGTAGAGTTCAGTGAATTTTTACATATGCCCATGTAACTACCACCCAGATTGTGTCGTAGGGTATTTCTAGCTCTCCAGGTTTCCCTGTATCTCTCCCCAGTCAATGCCTCCTTCCCAAGATCTGATTTCTATGCAGTAGACTAACTTTGCCTGTTCTTAGGCTTCATATACCTGGAATCTAACACTATTCAAATGCATTCTTCTTTAACTTAGCTACTAGTGTTATCAAAATAAACACGTGTAACTGTAATGTGTCCTTTGAGTTTTAGGCAACTAAGGTGAGCCTTTATAATTTTATTCATCATACTAAAAGCTACTTGAATAGTTTTTTTCCTAATGGGAATATCCTCCCTTCTCCACTATGACCATCCAAGTATTACTTAATTTCAGGATCTAGTTTAAGTCCATTGAAGTCTTTTACTAAACTTACCAGCTCATTTTACTGCCCTGTTTTCTGACCTTTGTATAGAAGTTAGTCATTCTTAGATGGACTATATAATCATATAGTGTTTCATACTGTTTAACTGTTCATGGGGTCTTTTTTTTCCCTAAAAAATTGCATGTGCCAATGAAAAGTGCATCTCATCTGTTATTATTTTTTTTTTAAAAATTCCAGAAAAATCTAAATACCACTGAATAAAAATGGGCTCTGAGTTATGCATGTATATGTTGTTCTCTGTTGTACAACCACCAAGTAAGAGTGTGGGCTTGGAGTTCAACACTCAGTGTTTGGTTTCAGGCTACCACTTAAAAGCAGTGGACCCCTGGGTAATTTGCCTAACTCTTCTAAACCTTGATTTAATTATCTATGAAATGAAGATTATAGCAGAATTTACACATGCATATAAAGTACACAGAACTTTTGGTGTAATATACCCTAATTCCCTTTATATTTGATTCTACCACATTTACACTAACATCTGATCTTAGAGTTGAGCCAGTGAATTGTGTTTATATACTTGTCCCTCAGAAAGTTATTTCAGAGTGATGTTTTCATCAGATGATTAGTAAAAGAAAAACTTTCTTTCCCACTTAGATCCCTAGTGTTGATTTTAACCCATGCTACCAGCAGGAATTGCCATTACATTCTCTTGCAGCATTTATTAAGCTCCTAGTAAGTGTCGGGAGTTGTGATAGGGGTGTGTGTGCACATGTGAGCACACTATATTAAGTTTTCAGTGGCTGAACAAAGTACTAAGAAACACCCTAATAGTATGGTATAAGACATTACTATCTAAATACCTAGCTAGGGTGGTATTTACTAAAAGAATTTTTTCACTAAAATCTTTGAACCAAATAAAATTAGAAGTGTGAAAATACATTTTTTCAACTGAGTTTTAGCTACAGACTCAAGAAAAGGAGACATTTAGCTGTATTGAAAACCCTAGCACTGAGTATATAGAATCTGGTTCTAAGAGTTCTAGTGTAAAATTAGGCCATAATTAACAAAGAACCTTTCTTTTGAGTATTATTATTAAAATAGGTGATATTCCTGCCTTCATATATTCTAAGAGTACTGATCACTTAAAATTAAGCCTGGATTGGCGGTGCACGGGGAAGGGGTGGGGAGAAGAGTGCATCACCCTGCTGATGTGGTCACATGCTGTGTGCAAACGTGTGTTGTGAATCTTCTCCTGCATCATCAACCTTATGCACAAGTCTGCTGAGCATTAAAAAATAACAAAAAACTTTTCATAGATTCCCAGATGAATGTGGCTTTCCTACCATATTAGAATTAATTGAATTCTGACATGATATTCCATTTCCCTCCTCTGTTCCAATTCTTTGGTATTTATATAGCAATTTTGGTCATATTTTGGTAATGATGTACATTTACGGAGGATCATAACAGATGATTCACACAGTTTTTTTTTCTTTCATTTCTGGAATCCTTTTGGCATGACTTCCAAAACTCAGCCACTAATAGAACATAAATACAGAGTGGCTATGTTCCTATTTCTAGAGAAAAGTGTAATAACTGTAGTACTTAAGACATGGGGGTGGTTTGGATTTTGGTACTTACAAATAGGCAAAACATACTATTTTGCAACTTTTTAGGGTTATATTCATTCTGAGTTTATCTTGGTGTTTTGTAATAACATGGCTGGCCTTTGGCAATTGTGTTTCTAAACACGTTCTATATTTTTCCTTTAAATTGTCCCTACTTATTCTAGGAGAGATTTGTTTGGGTACTAGAACCTTCTAACGGGTGGGCCACGGTGGCTCAGAAGGCAGAGTTCTCACCTTCTCGCCTGCCATACCAGAGACTGGGGTTCGTTTCCCGGTACCTGCCCTTGCAAAAAAAAAAGGGAAGCTTCTAGAAAGTATGGGAGCAAACAGGTGTATAGCAACTATATAAAACTTGTACATATTCTTTTTGCTATATGTGCTAACAAAATTTTAATACCTCTTTCTCTAAAATGTTTAGCAGTTGCTCTCTACTATTTTTAAAATATGAATAATAACATGTTAAAATTGGAACTGAACTGCAAAAGAAGTAAATATTTTCTTTTTAAATGAAAAGAGAATCTGCCCCAATCTATGAAATAATGTGTGTGTGTGTGGGGGGGGGGGGTGGGATAAAAAAGAGAATGCATTAACTTGAATATGTAAGTTTAAATTTTCCATTTTAAAAAGTGTTCACTTTTAACTTTTTATCTAAATTTGAAAACAACTCTGAGCCAGTTTCCTTCATGAAAACAGAAATCAATTTACTTTTTTTAAAACTGAGATTTAAAATCCTTTCAGCAATCAACAAATGTTTACTGAAACCTGCTATGTGCCAGATGCTTTGTTAGGGGCCGGGGATCCATGGTGAGCAAAACAGATGTAGTTCCTGCTCTGGCTTCCTGGCACATACAAGAGGGGATCAACCAGTTTCTTCATACCTTTTTTTTATCTTTGCAGTGTAATTTATACCCTAATAACATAAACTTGACTTAACATAAATTATATGTACAGTCTTAATCATATCACATAAATCAGAACTGAGTCAAGTAAATGGTGATTCAAAATATCATGCTTAGTCTTCATGAAATCCTTCTTGAAAGAAAAAAATCTGTTATGGGAATTCATTTTTCCTGAATGTCTACATGTTATTGCTCTCAAATAAAGTACAAATAATTGCTAAATAGTGCAGTCTATAAATATTCATAAATGAAACAGAACGTATATTCAAATTGTATGTCAAGCAAACATACTTTGATCAAAGGTGGACTCTGAAATGGTAATTGATATAACTGGCATTGCACTCCTACAGGACATTTAGGGAAGTTACATTTATCATGTAAAGCATGTGTGGATATTGGATAATTAAAATAACCTCTATGGAGACAGTTTGCTCTGGAAGTGAGATGGAGAAGTATTTTAATTTCCATATGTCTTGAACAATTTATTATAATATCTTTTTCAATCTCAGAAATGGTTATTTCATTTATTTTTCATGAGAATTCATAAATTAAAATTTGTTCTTTTTTCCAGATATATTAAGAACGAGTATATGCTACAACTCTGAGCTGATGATTTATTCCCAACCAGAATTTAAATTTAATCATTTTTGTGTAATATTGATTGTCTAGGTTTAGGTTAGTTTTCATATTTCCCACTTTCTATGCCTGTTATTGAAAAGATAATGAGTTTTATATTGCTTGTGTATATTCACTGGTGGATGCTTGCGATGAGTAACTCAGATCTCTCTTCTGAATTACAGAGATTATTCCCAGAGTTGCTAGAAGTGTGGCTGAAAGAGATCATCAGCTATAAGCCCTCTTTGGGAATTGTGTAACAGCCCCCTTGCCTGCCACAGTCCATATCCAATGGCTGATCAATGCAGGGACTGAAGGCCTGACCCAGTCCCCTCTTCCCAACTCAGGACATCCAGAACTCCCTGTAGAGTTGATTGAGATTCTTGGCATTATTGCAGTTGCACTGCAACTCAGTTCTGACCAATCCTGCTTCCTGCTGTCCCCATGGGTGTTGATCCTAACAGCACTCCCAAATAAATGCACCATCTCATAGTCAGCTGCCTGGAAAACTCAAGCTATGAAATATGCCTGTTGACTCAGAGGCCAAATGTTGTGGGGACATTTCATATGACAGTAAATTCTAGAAGCTGTTATAGCATTGGAATTTATTCTGGTGAATTAATCGATGTAAATATTAATCAAGATAGAGCGTCTTGATTTTATTAATACTTTCTGATTTTTTAAACAAATAACTTCTTCGGTTAATCATGGTTAGCTAGTAATTAATCGAAAGCAGATGAATAATATGGCAAATGATTGAACTCTTCGGAAAAGTATAAAAAATCCATAGTAATCACATTTTTCTTTTGTGAAAGTCTTTTTACTATTTTGACCTGCTGATTTTGCAGGCTGTGGTCTGATTTTAAACAGAGGAAAAGATGAAACAGATGCTTGTTAATCATGCTGGAACTTCTAAAACAGCTGTTGCTAAGGAAGATAGTGTCCCAGTATTTCTTTTGAATTTTACCTGAGGACATTTACTCCCTCTTTGGCATTACAAATTACAAGAGTGATTTAGATAGTTCTAAAACACACAACCTCCTTTCCCTACTTGAATGCATGGCATTGCTATTTGGCATCCATCTGAAGGTAATGCCTTTTCAATGAAGCATGGAAAAGTCTGTGAACAATGGCTCACTGAAAACGTGTTTTATTATTAACACAATATCTCAAGAAAGCTGTAAAGAATAGATACCGTGCTCAGGGAGTTAATAAAACAATTACACTGCTTCTTTCACCAGCTTTCCCAGGTGCAGTGTCTGCCCCTCTCAAACAAAATCTAGAGTTTGAGAATAGACTAATCCTCGCACGTGGATCAGGAGTCACAACCAGAGAGGTGGAGGCTCATCCAAGAGAAACAAGACTAAAAATTCAGCGGGAGACAGAAATCTGGATATATACCAACAACTTTTCATCAGAACGTCTACTTCAAAGGAAACATTTTCCAGTGTCCTCCTTCCTTGTTCTTTAGAAATGAGCTCAACTGTGGCGTTCCCAGGTACTGTATAACAAATGAACCACTTTAGGCACAGAGAAGCATTAATAAATGATGTTTGTTAAAGATAGCTTAGATAAGCCACCCCACTCCAAGTCAATGTCCAAACCAGTGAAAGACCAATTCTAACAAATTTCTCTGCACGCTGCACTTTCTTAATGGTGCAGGAATCGTGTCAGGTAGACCAGTCAGGTGAGGCAGGGTGAAAGAGCACTATTATAACTGCTGCCCTCTGTTAGGGAAATGCAGAATTTCTGGAACTCTGTAACTGTTGTCTTTCATTCCTTCTTTTCCCCATGTGTACTCTCCAACTCCAAATGTAGGTGCAGGCAAGCCCTGAAGGTAGGTGGGGCAGGTTTGGAGCCAGTAGAAGGCGCATCCTCCAGCCCAAAGTGAGGCAGAAGATCACCTGCCTAAAACCAATGTACAAACTCCACTTTGCTTCCAATTGCTAGACTTATTCTCAACCCATTGTTGAGGCTTCAGCTTATAATGATTATATGGGTTTAGCGACAAACCTCCCCTATCAGGTAGGAACTTTTGGAAGTCGGAGATATGAACCACACGAAGGGCTCAAGTGTTTCACTCCAAACTTGTTTACAGGAAAAGGAAAGCTTGATGAGTCATCTGTTTTAAATGAGAACTACTGAGGATTTTTATGCACACATTGCAACTCTATGCATTTAAATCAACCAAGTATTAAATATGAACTTGCTCAGAGCATGATGTGGGAGCAGAACGCCACTTACCAAGTAATTAAAACAGAGTGATTTTAAAGTCCTCATGAAAAGGTAGGGAATTACAAAGTTGTTTTGCTTTAGAGATTTTATTTGTATTCACCTGGGAATAGGCAGACTGTTCCATATTCAGAAGGGAGCAGGGGAACAGAAAGGTCACCATCATTAATAATCCTGAATCACAGCAAATACATTGTAAGTGGCAATTTGTCAATAGGCAATGATGTAGGCTGTAGCCTGGAAAAAGAGAATGAAGTGGGGTCAAAGGAAGAGTGAGGGAGGGAAGAGCAGCAACTGGTAGAGAATGCAGGAGCAGTTTGGCAGTCCCCAGAACACTGGCACTATCCTTCCGGTGTGTGTGCTGCACAAATTATTTTAAATTTCTGTCATTCACACCTTTGCAGAATCTCTTAGATTTGTGTTACAAATTGTATGAACATGGCTTCTGTGTTTTCATTCAATTGGTTGCAGTGCTGTAAGTACTGAACAGAATAGAACCTACTGTTGTATGTCTAGGAATCATTCTTTAGGGTGATACTGGTTCATTAATTAGTATTCCTTAGCATAAGTTGTTTAATAAAATATAAACCCTAATAATCTGCTTTCATTCAACCCACACTTACTATTTTGTCCACAAGTCCAAGACTTGCAAAATAAAGACACATTTTGCTATTTTTCAAGGAGGCAAGTATAGTGTTTAAGCACACAGACTTTCAAGCTAGCCTTCCTGGGTTTGACTCTTGGCTCAACTACTTACAACTAGCTGCATATCTTTGAGCAAGTTGCTTAAATTTTGTGCCTTAGTTTCCTTATCAGTGAAATGGGGATCATAATAGCGTACACCTGGCCAGATTTCTGTGCAGCTGAGATGAGTTAACGATGACTATGTATGCTTAGACTACCCTTGATACATAGTCAGTGCTTTCCAAGAGTTTATTACTATTATCACCATCATCACCATCACACATGTGCAATCCTCCCGAAACAAAGAATGATCTCATCATGACCCCTTGGCAATCCGTGTTGACATCTGATAATCGCTATTCACTTCAGAGCACACCCTAAATAAAGGCTTAAAAATAAGTTCTAGAATTTTCCTGCAAATCTTCCCTGTAGAGGCAGCCATCTTTTACCACATAGGTTATGTTGGCTAGGAAATGCTTGTTGGGTGTAATACATGCTGTGGATGTTAGATTCTAGACTATGTATTCTCATTTCTTGTGTCTTCCCAAATATAACATTAATTCTGCTGGAAGAGTTTTTCTACTAGTAGCTAAAGTTGTCAACACTTGGGGAAAAGCACAAGCTCTAGACTAACATAGCAGTGTTGCTAGACTCTTGGCTCTGCCATATTACTATCTATGTGTTTTTAGGTAAGTTACTTAATCTTTCTGAGCTTCTGGTTTTAAATTTCTTCTTTTAATAAAATGTGGAGGAGAATATGAATTTAGGATATTCGTTTTTCCAAGAGCTGTATATTGAGCAATATGTCTTGCATAATCTAAGTACTACTGATGTAAATCAAAGTGAATAAAGCACAGTCCTTGCTGTGACAATAAACAAATATAAAGCATGTTATATGTGAAATGATGAAAAGTGCTATAAGGAGATAAAGCAGAATGAAGTTGCTAATGAGTGAATATGAAGCAGGGGACAGCGAATATGACAGCTTTTCTAAGAGTGAATGCTGCCATGTCTGAAAATTCTTAATGACGAATGTAGGACTAACACTATTTTGAATAGAACTCAAAGATAAGGCAGTCTTTATTATTACAACTCTCCATGAACACAAGAGACTCTTCTCCAAATACCTACTTTGTGATGTTCCCATAGCATCACAGCATGGTTGTGACATGCTGCAAGTGTGAGGAGTTGGGAGGAGAAGGCTTCTGGAGAATAGCTGTTCACTCTTGTGTAAGCATGACTGGCCGTGTTTTTGACCAAGTTTTTATGGCTTCAGTCTCTTCACGAGAAGAAAGGTTAATGATATTTGCAGTATTTTTCAGTAATGAATTGGTTGCTCTGAAATCACTCAAAATAAACTCAACACTGGAACTAGAATTACCAGTATTTTCCATATAGACACTTTCATTCTCGCCTAGAAAATCCTTAGCTGAAGTCAGTGATTCACTGGATTACATTTATTTCTACGCTTTTGAAGTTTCTCCAGAGAAACCTGGGATGCCCTTGTGCCTTTTCAGTTTTTGTAGCTTAGAAAGAGCACAGCACAACTAGAGACCGTAGTGACTGTACAGAAATTATTTCTGGACCATCTGAAATACTAACTTCAGGAAACTCAGTGATTTCTGCAACAGCATATGTGATCTTAATGTGGAAGTTGTTTTTCATCTGGCAAAGCTCTAGGCAATGCAAAAGGATTTGTTCTTCAAGAAGTGTCAGCAAGGTGCCAAAAAGGAATCATCGGCTGAGCTTTAACCAGAACTTATCCTCTTTAGGTCCTCCCAGATCCCCAAATGTCCATGACTGTCACAGAAGATGCTCAGCTAACTTTTCCTCTCAGTATTCTTGTGGCAATTTCAACTTATTCTGAGCTCTTATTCTTTTCCAATTGATGGGCACTCAGTGTGTAAATCAAAAGTGGATGTTGGACAGGGAGATTGGGCTGAATAGATATGTTTTCTATATTTTCCTTGTCAAATAGGATTGCCTAACTTTTAAATCATATAGTTTGCTTACTCTGGCTGAATTTGTTTCTTTTCTTGATTAATTCTTGATATTAGAGTGTAGTTTGTACAAATATTGTTTTCAATTCTTTCCAGAGATCTGATTTCATTTTTAGGAAATCTGCTGGGTTTTCCTCTCCAAATTTATGTGCCTTGTCAATATTATCCAGAACTTGGCCTCTGCATGGGCCTCCCATGAAGTACGTTCTCCCTGATTTTATCTCCCATTTGAATGTGCTCTATGAATAGCATCCTGTTTAGACTTGACAATAACACAAATCCCCACATCTGCATAATATTGCTTACTCATATGGTTGAGCAGGTGAATTATAGAAAATATTTTTGCACACATATAAAGGTTAAAATTCTATTCTGTAGAGGAAAGCTTTAAAACACTTTTTCTCCTTATGTTTGAGCAACGTATGAATAAAGTCATCACCAGCACTAGGCTCTCTACTCAGGGTCAGTGCTGTTTTTGTAAATGCTTTCCATTTGGACTTGCAAAAATGTGAGTGGGATGACAGAGAGTAAATAGTCATCATTTGTTCTTTCAGGATCAGATTATGCAATCGTTGCTTAGGTACTCCTCTACGCAGAGTATGTACCTTAGTGTGTAAACACAGATTTAAAAATTTCCGCAGTTGTACGCTTGGTTAGAGAGGATCTTTTGCAGCTCCTGAAAATGCACAGTCTGTTTCTGACATAAAGGTACTGGCCAAGCATGTCAGTAAAAGGAATGTAAACAGTGAAACAGACCTCTTACCAAAGAAGATCAGGAAAAAAAAAATAGTGCTTAATTGATGCCTAGCACCCAAAGCACAAAAAAGGCACAGTTAACTGGAAAATTGTTTCAGGAGGTACAGTGTCTACCAGTACATACTGGGACACTGTTTGCTTTTCTTTAGTGAGTTTCCCATTTACTTCATCAAATATTTATAACTGACCCTCCTTGCTTTTTATTGCTTTCCATTCGTTCTATTCACATCTCAGTCATTTGGTGCCATGTGGCCAGTTCGTCCTTTGATGTTCAGGGAGAGATAGATTGCTCTGTCATTGGTCTCAGCTATGCCTCTCACTCTATTTTCTCACCCAAGAATCCGTGCTGGTGAGAGTTGGGTAAATGTGGGACTGAGCTTCCAGGAGGTTTTCATTCTCCTTTTTTCCTTTTGAGATTATATGAGCATCTCCTGGGCAAGGCATCATCAGCTTCTGCCTTGGTAAGAGTGCTCTCTGAAGCCCAGGGATAGAGGGAGAACAAGGGCTTACATCTGTTCCTGATTAAACTTCCCTTAATTTCTATGTTGTTAGTCTCTGTCCTCTAGAGCACCCAGATAGAGATATCCAACATAATCAAAAGAGAAAGTTCTTACAAATATTTAACCTGCAAACTTTATAGATATGGAAAAAGGGACTCAACTCTGCCAGCATCCATCAACTAATGGCTCTAAGGGCTATTTGTAGAGTGCTACTTTCAAAGTAGAAGCAAATGGATTTAGAAACACCTTTTTGGAACCTAACCTATTCTAGATTGTAAGTAGATTACAAGTAAAATCCCCAAGAAGTTTTCTCTAAATTGTTTGAACCATGTGTAATGTCTCTGTACCTCTTCCTTTCTCAAATTCCCTCATTTAATGTATTTTCATAATTGGAGAAATGAGCAATTTTCCTATTGTTAGAATGTCTATAAGAGAAAAAAATTGATCAAATGGAAGAATTTGTGGAGTGGTATTAGGTTAAGAAATAAATTATTTCAACATGTGAGATTTTATTAGCTTGCCAAAGAAAATCCATGCAGTAGGTCACAAGAACAGAATCAGTAGCTGTAGGCTTAAGTTTCTTTTTTTGGTTTAGAAAAATGTAAAATGGGCATTTAGAAACTACATTTTTAAGAAGTTAGGTGGTTTGGAGTAGAGTACGTACTTAAGGGAGTAAATTCAGAAAATAAATTTTGGTGAACTGGATTAGAAGTGAATTTAAAAATTATTAGTCTTTGTCACTCATAATGATTTTTGTATATATATTTTATGTTTTACTATATTTAGTTTCATTAACTTTAAATTAAAATTAGTAGGCTAGAAGAAAGGAAACTGAGTTATAGTCCATACTGTGTCAGTAGCAAGCAATAGAATCTTGGGAAAAGTCAATTAAATTTTTGGGGCCTCAGTTTATCAAAGATGAAAATTACAGTGTAATTAGCTATTTTAAAAAATTCATCTCAGCTCTAAAATTCACCCTAAGCAAAGTGGGATGTTTCACTTAGAAAGCAGGTTTGCCCTCTGCTTTCAAATCAAACTTTGTTAGAAATGGTTCTACATCTCTGGATGTTTTAAAGTTATTACAAATCTGTGCAGTAGCTCTGTAAACAACAGTTTGACGATCATTGGTATAATGAATAAAAGCCTGAGTTAAAATTG
Organism: Tamandua tetradactyla; assembly: GCF_023851605.1. Taxonomy (NCBI): domain Eukaryota; kingdom Metazoa; phylum Chordata; class Mammalia; order Pilosa; family Myrmecophagidae; genus Tamandua; species Tamandua tetradactyla. Next base: position 137,184,254 of record NC_135331.1, read on the forward strand.
GCATGTCACAAACTAAAAATGACTACTCAAGTATGGCAAAATTTTACAGAAAAAATGCATTTATTTATTTTATCAGTAATAAGTATTTTCTATGTCACTCTGAAATAATGATGTTTTGGTTCTTGTATATGTTTTAAAAATTGGGTTTTGAAAACAAAATAGGCTTAGAGGATAACAAATAAAACAAAGTTTACAAAGTTTTATTAAATTGATCATGGTAATCAAGTGCCAAAAATGAAAGAGATAAAACCTCTGTTTCAATAAAAAGTAGCAAATCATAAACCTAAGACAGTCTGAGCAAACCTTTGGAAATTCTCTGTACAGGCTCGTACGTCGATAGGCATTTGCAAGCACACATATTCAGCAATCTTGAGGAGTTCAAAAGGGCAAAGTAAATCTTGATGGAGGGTTTTCTGAGGCCTAATAGTTCATTTCTAATTTTCAGTTTTTGTAGTAATCTCTGTTATCTTCACTTGTCATGAGAGAGAAATAGGGCAATGAGTGACAACTTTCAATATCTAAGGGAAGAGAGCAGTGGCATAGTAAAACAAAATTGGTAGAAAATTCCCAAATCACTTCTCTTTGAGCTCGTATAAAACTTCATTTAGTTGTTATTATTGTTACTTTGCCTTTTGTGCTAATGTTGAAATCTTTGCTTCTTGAGAATGCACCAGCTGCGGGTTCGTCAATATTTGTGGTAAATTGCTGTGGCAAAACTAGCCTGAGTTTAAAATATGCTGTGGATGGTCTAAAAACTGTGTGAAATATACGTAAATAATTACAAGATTTCAGCAGGTTTTTATATATTAATAAACATGTACTCCAAGGAGAAATTTGAGCACACTCAAAAAGTTGCAGTAATTTCCATGTAGATAGATATGTTTTACCACAGCGTGTGTATAGACTTTGGAGGGTAGTTGTAATTTCGCTTTTCCAGATTTTTAGGATGAGAAAAGTTTTCTATTTTTGGAGGTATGTTCTGCTCTAAAATTGCAGGGAGGCAGGGAACAAAAGAAAATATTTGGCTTCTCTCTCTTTGCCACCCACTTTTTTTTTTATTTTTCTCTCCATTTCTCTGTGGCTACTTTCCCATCTCAAATTCTGAAGATGATTTCAGTGTGGGTCTAAGTGCTTTGCTCTGGAAGGTTCTTGAGCACACACTGAAGTAATGTTGAGTCTGACTCTTATCAGGGTCATAGCTGAGGAAAGTTTTTAAATAATGACACCCTTTATTATTTATTTTGTGAATGCTTATGTTGTTTCATTCTTACAGCAACACTGCACAGTGGATATTATTAGCAGTGTTTTATGAAGTGCCAATCAGGACCCTAAGAAACAGTAAATTAACCAAGACCACTTGCACCAAGTGGGAGATCCAGGTCCATCTAACTGTAAATCTGCAGTTCTTTTATATATCATTTATATATCAGCTTCTAGCAGTGTATGGGGTGTAGTAAATATTCAATTAATATTTAGTGAATGTTGTTTAAAGGATATACTAACTTTGAAACTGCATTAGCTTTCTGATGTGACATCTAGCCGAACATATTCCCATTCATTGCTCTCCACCCTGAACTAGATACTGAGCTTCTGTGATGATTTAAAACCTCTTCATATGCCTTTTAGACAGTAATATACCTTTTCATAGAGTTGTGGGAGATAGGTTTAAAGAAGCACCAAAGAATAATAGAGTCATTTATGTCCTGGTATTGCATAATCCCAAGGAAATGTTGCTAGAAATGTCTTGAAGAATTAAGAAATGTTAAGGTTGACATTCTATAAATTCACTAATTTTTTTGCTCCCTAATAATTATCATTTAAAAAATTCTTGGAAGCATTAAAGTAACTGCAACCAACTTTCATGCATCAGTGAAAATTCAAAGTAGCATTTGTCTGTGTTAGTTTAGTTTTATGATAGTAGCTTTATTAGAAAGTTCTGGAATGAGCTTCTGCTATATTTTAGCCAAAATTTTTTCAATAATCTTATAATTATTTTTAATTCAATAAAATTATAAAATTATTTTTCATGGATCATTTCTATTATTAGTTCAAATCTTAAATCTCCTGAATTTTGGGGTATTTATGTAAGTAGTACTATACACTGAAGAATTTTGCAGGCTAGGGGTTCTTGAACATACTAAATGCTTTATCACTTTCTTCTTGTTTTACTTGTCTGCATGGATTAAAAAAGCAAAAACAAACAAACAAACAAAAAACAAACAACACAAATAAAAACCCCAAACACAAAAGCTCAGTAAAGCCATAAGAGAGAAACTTATCTTAATTCCATGGTTGTTTAACTGTATTACTTTGCTTCAATTCCTAATCCATAATTAATGAACCAGGCAAGATCCTTGCCTGAATGACAAAAGGATTTATAGTAAGAAATAACAGTTGTGAAAAAAAGTCTATATGTGGAAATCTCTATTTAAGATGTATAACAATCTTTTCCATAATCATCATTTGTCTCTTGGATGGGTGTTTTAGGAGGTAGAGTTAGGGAATGAGTATCAAGTTGAGTTTATTGGCTTCCACACCAGGAACTAGAGTTAGATCTGCCTTTGTTTTTTCTACCTCCTATCATTGACTAAAGTTCTTGAAAAAAGGAATTGATTCCCGTTGCTTCACTTTGCTTGGCATAGGCAAATGCGTGGCTCACATTGCTTGCTGTGCCCCATATTTTCTCCTAAATAGAACTCCCATAATAGAAAACCTAACCAGACAATTGGAGCTCTTCTCAAATGCCATTGTGAAGGGTTGTGAAATTGAGGGACCAGGATAAAGTGACAAGCATGGGAGTCGCATATAGAAGAAACATGCTTTGTTGCTCTGCTGTGTTTTGGGAAAAAAAGGACAAAGACATGATGTCAGGATGATTAAGAACACCTTCCTATATAATGCATGAGAATCAACAAATAAGCCATGTTGCATTGTGATGTGCTCTGTTATAGTATGGTTAAGTGGAAACTTGCACAAACCTTGTGAAGAAAGATGGTTTGTAGGATGATGGTCTATGTTGAGAGAAGCTAGAAGAAGGTGAGTGAATTATTTTGATGGAAGGTGCCAAATCTGAGATTCAGTCTCTCTAGGCTATGTAGATGCCAGCTCCTGTTGATATATATGGGGCTCATGTAAGCCTATAAGGCTTAAGTTCCTACCATTTAAGTAGTTCTAGGATGTTTTGAGATCTTGGTCATTTGATAAAAGGTCCTCAATACTATATCATTCATTGTTTACATACAGGTTTTTCTGCCTACAGTAAACTTGCCTGAAAAAAGGCAGACCCTACTCATATCATTTTTCAGACTCTTTAAGAAACTAGAATACAAATTACAAATACATAATTAGGTACAAAAGTGACAATTTATTTAGAATGAGGAAAGAAATCACAGTGAATCAGAAAATTTTAAAAGCTAGCAATTACCATAAATACAACACATTTCAAACAAGTGACACAATATTTGTTTGACTGCCTGACACGTCTCTATAATGCAATCATTCCTTTCATTATTTTTGCTTGCATAATCTCTGATTGACTCTGATGACAATGATTTTCTAATATTTTTTTGAATATTTTTTCTTTAGTGTAAGTGCACAGATAATTCAGCCTTTCCTTTAACGTGGCTAAATGAAATTTGTCTTTTATCATAGAGAGTAAGGATGCATAAAACACGCAATTACACATAGAGATGTGCTTCCTGTTTATGGTTCTGTTATAGGTTTGTGTCCTAAAAAGACAGAATCTGATAAATTCTGTTTTTCATGGTTGACATCAAAAAAGGACAATAAACAGTTTGGTGTGTTTATAATTGTTTGCTTTAATTTATGGAGTGTACTTCTGTCAGGAAAGAAGTTCTTTTCAAGCATCCTAAAGTACTATTTCCTCTTCTTATGATGTTACAGATCTTATGATCAGAAGAGTTTTCCATAGGCTAGCTTCTGGGTCCATGCATTCTTAAATGTTATTTCTCCTGCTTGACCCATACATTTCCTGGACTGGGCATAGTGGGGATGCTTATATGCTCTAGCTCTCCCCCTTGATGTGAGTACTTGGGGTGAATCAGTGCAATTGGTAGGAGAAACATTCTGGAAGCTATTCCTTTGCTGCGAAGGGAAGCAGGAACTTGACTATGCATGGAAATGACTGCGAATCATGTAAATATATCCCATTAAATCCAACAAGTGTATCCCCAACTTAATTTTTATTTAGCTGAGCTTCAAATAGTCAAAGCCACTCCATGGTGAGGGGAAAGGAGCCAGAAGGAATGGAATAGAAAGAGACAGAAGCCTTACTAACTGAAGTTAAAATAATCTCACCTTGCAAATTTTACAAAAAATTATATGAGTCATGATTACACATTCTCCCAGAACCTTGGAAATTTCCTTTGTAAAGGGAATAATCCTGAAACATAAGTTTCATTAGCATAACAGGAAATTCATTCTCTGACCCCAGATTTCACCCTTTTCTCTAGTGATGAATTCTTACTCTTTTTAAAAACCTTCATAGTATCTTGTTTATTTGAATCTGTCTTTTGAAAGTTATCTTATGCTGCCCTGTCCATAATACTTATATGCTTGAACAGCCCAGGGAACTAAAACAGATTTTGGTACCAAGAGTGGGTGCTGTTATTGCTGATATCAAAAAATGTGGGGACAGCTTTGGAAGTCGGTAATAGATAGAGGCTGGAGAACTGTGTAGTGCTTGATAAGAAAGGCTAGATTGCTTTGAAAAGAGTGTTGGTAGAAATATGGATACTAATTCTGATGAGATCCTAGAAGGAAATGATGAATGTCTTTCTCAAAAACTGGAGGAAAGCCATTCCTTGTTATAAAATGGCAGAGAACTTGGGGAAATTGAGTTGTATGTCAGATTGAAGGCAGAACTTGAAAGCAATGAACTTGGATATTTTGCTGAGGAGATTTCTAAGCTAAATGTGGAAGGTGCAGCCTGGTTTCTCCTTGAAGTTTATAGTGAAGTGAGAGAGTAAAAGGATAAGCTGAGAAGTGAATTCTTGGGCACGACACAATCAGAACTTGATTTGGAAAATTCTGAGCCTATCTGGAACAGGACTCCATGTAAGGAGTTAACTGTACATGGAACCAATCAGCCATTTCAGGGAAAGTCAGGATTGGAAATGTAGTTATCCAGGAAGTATCTGTGGAGGGTCTTTTGTATGATACATTGCACCCCTGTGAACTATGAGCAAGGCTGACAAGTTTTTTGTATAACTGCCAGCCTGGACCAAAAGGGACAGGTAAGGGACAAATTGAAGGAAGAATAACTTTCAGAGCAGATTCATGAAAACCTAGGTCTGGACCAAAGGTATCTCTCCTCAGGCCAAGAGAGTGGCTTCACCAAGTGTGTGGGAAGGGTGGGTCAGCTCCACTGATCGTTCACAGAGAGTGCCGCCACCCCAATGCTTGTAAAGGGTGGGGCCTGTGCTCTAGAGTTTGCAGAAAGCCTGGACACCAACCCGAAGCTTGGAGAGGGTAGAGCCTTCACTGCAGTTATCAGGGAGAACATGGCTGCTGCACAAGCACTTGGGAGGTATGGGACTGCTACATCATTAGGCTCAGAGGACACAACATTGATCCATAGATGACTCAAAGACCTAGAAATCTAATGGAGTTTGCCTGCTGGGTTTTGGAAGTGTTTGGGACCTGTTACTCCTGTTTTCCTTCAATTTCTCCTTGTGGGAATGGAAATGTTTATCATATGCCAGTCCCTTACTTGTACATTGGAAGCAGATAATTTGTTTTCTAGATTTCATAGGTCCACAGACTGTGGGGAATTGCGCCCCAAGACAAACCACACATGTAACCAATTTTGATGAGACTTTGTACTAAGCATTGCTTCTGAAATGACTTAAGGCTTTTAGGATATGATGGAATGAATGTGTCCTGCATACGGAAGGAACATGTTTTTTTCCTGGAGTTGAGAGGATAGAGCCTGGTGGTTTGGAGTTTTATGTACCCCAGAAAAACATGTTCTTAAATCAAATCCCTCTCTGTGGTATGTACCCATTGTGATGAGCTTACTTAGTTATGATGTGTCCCAGCCCAATCAGGGTGGGTCTTAATCCTATTACTGAAGTCCTTTATAAGCAGAATGAAATCCAGATAAGAAGAGAAAAAAAAGCCACAGGAGGCAAGATGCTGGGAGTAAGCAATGAAGACGCAGAAAGCTGAACATCAAAGAAACCAAAAAAAGAAGTTACAGACCAGGAGATGCTGCTATGTGCTTTGCCATGTGATGTGCTAAGGACCAATGATTGCCAGCAGCCAGCACCAGAATGCCACAGTCTTAGGGAAGAAAGCATCACCTTGATTTGGACTTTTTCTCAGCATCAAACTGTGGGAATAAATTCCCATTATTAAACCTGATACATTTCATGGTGTTTGCTTGAACAGTCCAAGAAACTAAAACACATATGCATGTGCATATACATATATATTCATTATATATTTGTATATACTCATTAACTACATGTATTTATCTCCTTCTCCAGAAAATGATCTAAGATATTTTTGAGCACTTCTGTAAAATGTTTATCTTTGCTTCCTATGCAATGTTAGGCTTTGCAAATAAATCTTTCTATATACATATTAATATTTCTATGATTGCTGGGCAGAGGCATGGGTACTTTAAAATGTGCTTTGCGATAACTCTCACAATTTTATCCCAAAAAAGTTATCCCCATGCATACTACTACCAGAGAGATATAAAAATAACTATTTTATCTGACTCTCCAAAAAGGAGTGTTATTATTCAAGTTTCAAAACAATCTCGTTGTATGTATTCATTTGGTATAGTTTTTAACTTTAGTATATTGAATTTTGCATTTGTGATCATGATATGTATCTTTTTATTATTCAAGTAATCTAAAATCGTATAGTTTTTTCTATATATGTTTATATTTCTTAGAATTTTCTTGTTAATTTGTTGCTGTTGTGAAGAGTATATTTTTTCTATTGAATTTTTTATATGCTTGTTACTGGTATATATAGAAACTGTTGGTTTTATGTATTTATTTAGTGGCTAGTTATTACTTATTCTAACTCATATATTATAATAGTTCTCCAGTTAAGATAGACATTCTTTAAGGAAGTAGTCCTTTGTTTACTTAAGTTAGGTTTTTAGATATTAAGTTTAGGCTAATGCATTTTGAGCCTGTATTGAAATCATCATATAATCATTCTCTTTAAATCAATTCATATGATAAATTGTATTAATATATTTCCTCACATTAAGTCATTGTTGATTTAATTCATCTCTGTAAAAATCCTTTTCGGTCCTGGTGTTTCATTCTTTTACTACTCTGTTGAACTCTCTCTTAAAAAATGATGTAGACAGAGATGTATCTTCAAGAATGTTTATTGCAGCTGAGCATATGAATGCAAAGATTTATAAGAAACATAAATGTCCAAAACTCGGATATTGGCTAAATATGTCCAATGAAGACTAAGCAGACATTAAAAAGATGTTATCAAACTATTTATTAATACATTTTGTTCTAGTTCGCTAGCTGCTGGAATGCAATATACCAGAAACAGAATGGCTTTTAAAAGGGGGAATTTAATAAGTTGCTAATTTACAGTTCTAAAGCTGAGAAAATATCCTAATTAAAACAAGTCTATAGAAATGTCCAATCTAAGGCATCTAGGGAAAGTTACCTTGGTTCAAGAAGGCCGATGAAGTTCAGAGTTTCTTTCTCAAGTGGAAAGGCACATGGCAAACATGGTCAGAGTTTCCCTCTCATCTGGAAAGGCACATGGTGAACATGGTTAGGGTTCCTCTCTCAGCTGGAAAGGCACATGGCAAGCACAGCATCATCTGTTAGCTTCTTCTCCAGGCTTCTAGTTTCATGAAGCTCCCCGGGAGACATTTTCCTTCCGCTGGCTTGTGGGCTCTCTGCTGCTCATGGCTATGTCATTCTGCTCTGCTCTCTTTGAATCTCCTTCATTCTCCAAAATGTTTCCTCTTTTATAGGACTCCAGAAACTTCTCAAGACCCACCCAAATGGGTGGAGACATGATGTCACCTAATCCAGTTTAACAACCCCTCTTGATTAAATCACACCATCCAGGGAGATGATCTGATTACAGTTTCAAACATACAGTATTGAATAGGGATTATTCTACCATTATGAAATGGGATTTTGATTAAAATATGGCTTTTCTAGGGGACATACATCCTTTCAAACCAGCACACATTTATAGTATTTAGTGAAAAAAGCAGTATCAAATGCACCCATTTATAAAGTGTACTTGAGTGTATATGTTTATATTTGAGTGGCTGTGAGAATGTTTTTGCATGTGAGTGTATATGCGTGTGTGTATATATTTGGAAAAATATATACCAAAGTTGTAGCAATGTGGTATGTCCAGGTGAATGGAAATTATATTTTTTGTTTTACTATTGTATTTAGGAAAATGATGCTATAATTCTGTGCAAGAAATGTATATGTCTGATATGAGAAATTCATTTAATATTACAACAAAGAAACAACCATTGCTAATGATAAATGAACAACATTTCAGACATTTCTTATGTATACATAAAAATAGAAGGATATATGGACAGAAACACCCTTAAAACAGTATTAATAGTGCTTTATATGCTATTTTTTCATTATTTTTGTATTTAAGAAAATAGAATACATGAAGTGAACCTGAGCATATTTCTCAGCATCAGAATATAGATCTTTACTAAAAAAAATTTTAATTCCTAAATAATCAACAAAGGCTAAGAAAAATAATTGTAAAAACATTGATATTGAAGTTTCTTTCTAAAAATTACATATATACTTTTAGCATGCTTATACTTATTCCAGCCTTCCTTCCCCAACCTACAAACACACATTGGTTCTATATATAAACTATATATATTGTAATTACACTGTCAAGATTTATATTATTTTTAGTATGTTATTTGTATTATGGTACTTCATGATTATAATTCTTATAGTCATTTAATCCTAGTTCTTTAGTTAAATTGGCTCACTGCCGAGCATTAGCTTTTTCACATTTTCTCCATTTCATCTATTGCCCACTTTTTATCATCAAGTAGGCTTTTGCAAGGAGGGACCATAGATGCAACACTCTCACAAGCTCATTCACATGGGAGGTTATTTGTTTATTGCCTCTTTCCAAGGCACGTCTTGGCTGGGTACACCATTTCTGGGTTATATGTTATTTCTTTTCCAGAGATGACAAATCAGCCAATCCAGCTGGCAAACAATTTTGTTCCCTTCAATAATATTTAATAAAATTGAATTTCATATAGGAATTTAAAAATTGAAAGAATAAAAAAGTTGAGATTTCTAGAAAAAAAATGGGAGCTCTTATGATACCTTTTAAATGTTTCTTGTTCCCTTAGGTAAAATTGGCTGTAGCTACGTGGTTTTGATGGTGCTGTGTGCGCTCCAGTTCAGTATACCCAACCTGATTCAATCAGTTCTATGCCCTGCCTTGTCTCTGCAGGAATTAGAATTTCAACTCCAGGCTCACAATTTTTTGACGCTGCTCTATAGATTCATGGTGCTCAGTATTCCACTAGTTGATTCACTATGGGTTTCCCCTTCACTGCTTGGTTGGCCCGATTTATTTGCATTTTTTTTCTCAAGAAGGTCTCACGTATTATATTTCCTAAGTTCCTTCATATTCCAGAATGTCTTGCTGTTGCTCTTCTTACTGAATCAAAGTGTCTGGGTATAATATATTTTGATTAATGCTTTTGTTCCTTCAGGATATTGTAGATCTTGCTGTAGTGTTTTTTGGCTTCCATGTTGCTGTGAAGAAGTGTGCAGCCAACAATTTCCCCCTTTTGGTTGACCTGTTTTTTTTTTCCTGTCTGGATGGCTAAAAAACCTTTCTTTGTCTTTGAATCTTAATATTCTTCCAAGATATGTTGCAATGTTGATCCTTCTGTATCTTTTTTCCTGGTGGAAGTCTGTCCTTTGATCTGTGCTTCTCTTTCATTCCAGGGAGTCTCTTTTTAATATTTTTGAATACTTTGGATTCATTTTCTGGTTAGAAATTATAAAGGCATAAAATATCCTTTTGTGATAGCTGCTTTGCTTTCTGTCAGCTTCTTTCTCACTTTTTATGTTGGTATTATCTCAAGCCTTTCCTCTCTCCTATCTGAGGGACTTCAGCTCTTCTTTCTTCATATTTCTAATTAATCAAATAGAAGTGTTACTGGACAAAGGCCATGGATTCTTTTGCCCGGTACACTCAATAACCAATCCTGAGACATGGAAGTTTCAAGGGAGAAAAAGTTTATTACTAGGTGTGTAGTAGGAAAGCAGATGGCCTAGGGTTCCCAAAATCTGTCTCCCCAAACTACAGTAATTCTGATAGCTTTATTAGAGAAAAAAATGGGTAGGGTTTAGGATAAGGAGCACAGTGGCCACAGATGATGTAGTTAGAAGTGATCTAATTATTGAATAGGTGTAGATTGATTATGTGCTTAGTCACAGAATGTAAGAAAATGGTGGTATGAGGTATACATGACTTGTAGGTTAAAGTCTAAACTGCTACATATGTCAGGTGGGTCCATTTTGGTTAGATCCAGTCTCAGTTATCAAGATAACTTTGTACTTGGGGTGGGTTAGTTCTGGGCTGACCCAAGACTCTTCATTAATAAACATTAGGGGCTGTCTTTAGTGATTACAGGACGAAAGTTGAAAGACTGGATAACTGGGTACAAATGAAGGTTAGTCACAAGATTTTTACAATCACAGAGGCAGAAGGTAAGGGCTATGCAGTCATCATCAGAGATTAAGGCAGCTGGATTACAATTTAGAGATTTCAGGAATTTCTCTCTACTCCAACATATTGGAAAGCAAAAAGGAATATCTATATAATGATTCAGTAATCAAAATCATCCCTTAAGTCCTGATTTCTCAGTTACAGAAGTGTAATGATTCTTGACAATGTTGTTGTGTTCTCAGTTTTTCTCTGCAGTCTTCCTTTATATTTACTTGTTATTTTGTGAATTATCTTTTTTTATTCATATTCCCACTGAGTTCTTGTGCAGTGTAAAGCAAATTCAGAAGAGATCTCTTCTGCCCTTAAAATATGTTTTCTTCCAAACCAAAATTTTCCTGTATCTTTTGTATGCCATATTATGTTTCCTCTCTTTATTTTTGTTGTTGTTATGCATAAATGTAATGTCAATTATTTTGATCCTGCTCAGGTTTAACAGGGACAGTTCCTACCCCTTCCCTCTGGAAGCATACCTGCAGGCTTGGTTTGAAATCTGTCTTTCTCACTCAAAGCTACAGTTTGGGGCCTGGTTATTGCTATCACGCAACTCTTTTTTCTAGCTGCTGGTCATGAGAGTGAGGAAGATGGAAAGCTTGGGCTCTGCTTTTTCTTTGGCAAGTTGGGCATATATATTGCTTCACAATCCACTCTGACCAACTGTGGATGTGTTTTCTTCTAGAAGACTTCAAATCAAGCTGAGTAGAGCTCTGAGGCTTATGATTCATTAAAGAGAATTTATTTAGTTTATTCATTTTCCTTGCTTCACTTACTCCTTTCTCCAGCCATCTTTTGTGTATGCATCCTTCTTTCCCAGTCAGAAAAGTAAAAAGTAACTGTTCCTATGGGTTTGGCTCCATTATTGTTAATGGAAGGGGAAGGGTATTTTATCTTCTGCTTGATAACTCAGTTTTTGACGTCAGCAGATAGTCTTTTCTTATTTATCTGCTCGTTTGTCTTCATTTCTGCTGAGATCTTTAGATTCCTCTCTAGCAGTTTCCCCCTCCTCCACTGAGCTCTTTGGCAACAAGCATTCCCAACTTTTTGGCAGCAAGCATTCCCAATTTCTTCTCATTTTTAGAAATACAATGAACACTTTTGCGGAGTTGGTTGAATAATATATTTTACCTACCATTTCTTTTAAGGGATGCAGATACATTTAAAGTCTGTGTAGATTAAATTATATACCCCAATTTAGGCTATTTTAAATCTTAATTAACATCCCCATGGGTGGTGGGTGTGAACACTGTAAGTAAATTGGACCTCTTGAAGATGTTATTTTTGGTTAAGGTGTGGTCCAATTGAATGAGGGTGGGTTTTAACCTGAATGCTTGAGCCCGTGTAAAGACTAAGAAACCAGAAGCCAGAGTGAAAGAAAGGGAAAAGCTGGAAGCAGGAAATCAATAGAACTTGGAAGAGAAAGAAGAGGGCATTGCCATGTGATGAGAAGGCCAAGGAACACAAACACTTCTCTTCTGGCCAACCAGAAGCTACACACCTCAGGAGGAAGGAAGCCTTTTAGCTCCGAAACCAGGAGCCAATAAATTCCATTGTTTAAGCCAACCCACTGTATAGCATTTGTGATAGCAGCTTAGGAAAACTAAGGCAAAAGCCTTTTTGGCACATATATTTTATTTCCTTGGCCATCTGTTTCCAAAATTTATGTGATGTCCTTTTGTTCATTTCAAGTGTCAGAGTGGTCAGATTATCTTGATAGGCTTTTCTCTGTTGACTCAGAAGTTTAAACTATTCTTGCTGTCTTTTTTCTTTTTACTTATGAGATAAGCTAATCTGTGTTTACTTATTTAAAAAAAAAACTATAGTATGTATTTCTTCAGCTAATTTTTTTTAAAAAGTAAAAACATTATGTTCAAATAGATTTTGTATAGTTTATTTAGGGTTGCGTGACTATGTCTGTAGCACATTAGACCATAATTTCTCTTTGAGCTACTTATGTCAAATTTGCCACCAGTTATAACACTTTTATATAAAGATATGGGAAATTGAAATTATTTTTTTTTGTATGCTGAAAATAAAAATTATTTAGCTCTTGAAGATTTTCTTGAGTTTACTCATATATCTGTCCATTTCAGGGGTAGCTTTTGACAACTTTTTCATGGTTATCAGTCTATTTTTTTGCTTCTTGAACTAATTTTGATAATCCCTTGAAAATTACACATCATATCCAGATTTTTTTCATATGTGACATCTCATATTTTTGTGAAGGGAAAGGATGTGGTATCAGAGTACCAGGGCTAACTAATCACTACTGAATTATCTGCTAGTCATTTTTCCAAAAGAAAAGAATAAAACAATGGGCCTGCAAAATGGAGGGAATGGAAGGGGGAGGCACACAATGTGGGGTCTTAACAGTTTCTGTTATTTAATACAGTAAACATGGCATGAAATGATTGAAAGTCGAGGAAGAAATAAATTTGAATATAATATAAAGAAGTTAAGTTAACCTGAGAAAATTTGATGAGAGGGATTATGCCTTCCCTGTAAAATATGGCTGATGACAGAAAATACTTTTTATCTTTCCTGCAGTATTCCCAGACCAAAGAGACTGAGATTATGATACAGAAAGCCAATTGCCTACCCAATTGGCCATTCTCTCCCTCCTTTTCATACCTTGATTTTTTTCTAGGGCATGTAGCCACACAAAACATAAGACTATAGTCCTAGCCTCCTTTATATCTGGTGTGTGATGGGACTAACTTCTCTCTGTGCCATAGGATGGAAATATTTGTGGGACTTCAGGTAGGCCCCTAATATGGAACAACTCAGCTAGGGGGGTTTCTTCCATGCCCTTTTGACATTCTTCATTTGTCTTGCCAGCTATTTGGGCATGATGACTGGGTATCCAGTCCTTTACCATGTTTGTCCTATATCAGCCATAGTTGAGCTTACATCAATCCATCTTTATTTGCTGAAACAGTAGCCACCAGAAATCAAGAGCCCTGGACTCCTGCTTTTGTGTATCCTGCTACTTCAATCAATTTCCCATTTACATCTTCCTTCTTGCTCCCCACTCTATTCCTACACTAATCGTATTAATATCAGCAACAATGACCATCAATTTCATTGTTCTTTACTTCTTACAAAGTACTCCCTCATATATATATTTTTTATTTTGTAACTCACAACCATCCTGTGATCTTTTTTCTTAAATCTTACTAAGGCATACATTTTTGGTTAGTGATTTATCCAAATTCTCATGGGTAAGTAGTGGAGCTGTAACTCCAACCCAGATCTCCTAACCCCACATCTCATGATCTTTCCACTACATTATGATGCAAGTTGCAGCTCTTATACATTGCCTCCCAGTATCAGCATTCAAATGATGAAAGTGCTGCATTAGTGATGTATAAGAAAGTGGCTTATCATGTGTACCAAATGAAATAGAGACCAAAGGACCCTAATCATTGGAAGGGGCCCTTGCTACAAAGTAGGAATGCATGGTGGCTTCCAGATAACCATGTTTTAAGGACACATGGATTCCAAAATATTCGTTACTCTTAATAATGTACTTCTCAAGCTGCATACTATAATGGGAGAAACATTGCAGAGATTCACAAATAATAAACAGCTGCAACAGGCAAATCCTCTCTTTCTTCAGAGAGTTTTATCAGAGCTTGTATGCTCGCGGCTTAGTGCTAAATGGTGGGAGCAACCATGCAGATCAGAGAAGATTAACTCTCTTTCCGGTGGATCAGGGTCTTGTAGAAGAGCTTTGGATAAAAGAGAAAGCAGCAAGTACAAGCTATGAACTCCACAGGCTGTCTGGAACAAGAAGCTGAATAGGTGGTAGCAATGTATTGATAATTTCTCCCAAGGGAAAGTCAGGTCAGACAGCTTTCTGCTGAATATGAGAAGCATAGCAAGTGCTAGTTAAGATCAAGTTCTCAGCCTATAAGCTTGGATTCCTTAGATTATTTTCTGACTTTCTTTGAAATCACTGAAATCTATAATAACATTCCATATTATTCAAGCTTCACTTTAGCCACCACGTAGGCCACATTCAGCCATAAATATATTTTCTTAATTTAGCTACAGCCCAATTCATTCAACATTTCATCAGGAGCTTAGAATTTTACTACTGTGTCTAGGAAGTGGCATGGTGGGTGGTGCAAAGAAGAACGCATGGATTTGGCTGTCATGGAAATAGACTCGTAAGATTCATGCTATTTGCTCTTCTATAGAGTGTCATTTAATCATCGGTGTGATTTGCACAGACTAAAGATAGTAGAGCCGGAAAATATTTTAAGGTAATAATGTTCTTGTTTCTCGTATGCAATCACTCATTTATTCAACACATATTTATTGAATGCCTACAGTATGCCAGGCACTGCTCTACGTGCTGGAGATGCACCAAGAAAAATGCAAGCAAAAATCCCTGCTATCAAGAAAATAGAGCTAGTACTCTACTTAGGAATAGTGGAGAAGAAAGGAGAGATAGATATCATGTCTTTGCTTTCCTTAAATCTCAGCCATGCTCACAGACAAGAAGGTTGCTGGACTGTTGGCCCAGATATATGTGTTGTTTAGCCTACACAATTAAAAAAATTTCAGTGCCCAGCCCATCCCATATGTCTTTATTATGTTGTATCTGACTTGCTTCTCTCATTTACTGTACCATCTTGGCTTCTGTAGGCACTGGACTCTCAGATATCTAGGTCTATACCCTGAAAAACATTAGGAGGTTGTAAAAAGAAATAAAAGTGAAAATGGGGTTTTGGGCCCCAAGCAAGTGTGGGTGTAAAGGTGGTAGAATTCAAGGATTCCAACCCCAAATTAGAAAGAAATTCTCCTTCAGTCTGAGGGTGGGAGAGGAAAGAAAAGTCTGTGGGTCCCAGAGAAGTGATGACTTTGCTGTAGGTTGGGCAGAGCCAGCACCTAGCAGATAATTGCTTTGTGGTGCCTTTGGTCAGACTGGACTATAGATGCCTCACAAGGGATTCTTATGGTGATAACACAAGGAGCAAACAGCAGATAGGGGCCGGGTGCAGTTAGACAACTACGGATTACGGAGCTCTGACCCCCACACCATGCCTGGACCTAGCCTAACTCTTCAAAGATAACTGAGGTTACATTTTCCCAACTGGGATAAAGCCTTTGGATTCAACAATAAAATTGAATAAAGTAGAATAAAGGAAATAGTGTTTTCTTGTAAACCACAGTTAATAGACTGAGGTTCGCATTTTTATGCTAGTATATAGAGGAGGTTTCTACCACATTTCATTAGAATGAATAAAGAGAAGACTGGGAAATGATCATATTTCATTGTGGAAGGACAGTTTTTCCTTGTAATCTGTCTTCGCTGCTCTCATTTTATGAAGAGCTTGGTCTCTGCTTGCCCTTTTCTCAGTGTAGATTTTTCTTGCAGTTATTTTCTTATTCTGTGTCTCATTTATTCCTATATCTCTTGTTCAGCTTGGTCACATGAAATATTTCTAAGTCTTTCATTCTCCTTCACTGATTGGCTATTGGGGAAGTCCCTTGCTTCTAAGGACTCACGGGATTAACTTCTTTCCCCAGCACTCTCTCCCAGCTCCTCTGCACTCCCCCCAACACCATCCTTTAGGCCCCTCCAAGTTGGCTCCTGCTCAAAGCAGTGTTGTTCAAAATGTGGTCTCCAGACTACCAGTGCCAGCAGCATCTGGAAACTTTATGGAGATGCAAATTCTCAGGCCCAGTCCTGGATTTATTAAGTCAGAAATCCAGGGGTGGAACACAATTATCTGCAGTTTAAAAAGCGCTCCATGTGTTCCAGTGCTCACTCAAGTTTGAGAACCACTGCTCTAAAGAGAAGGACTTTAAGAATGTAGTGTTGAGTGCCACCAAGAAGAAGGATCTGCTGAGTTGTGAAGACTGCTGCTATCCTGTATGAAAAACACATATACTCAAGCACATGATTAAATTTTCAAGCTCTCCTATATGAATTATTATAACCAATTTTCTCTATACTCAAAGCAAAGGTAAATGCTTTGACCTTGTGGACAACTTTTCAGGAGCATCCTAAAATCTAGAAATTTCATTTTATTTATGTATTTTTTTGTTCTCTTTGCCACACTGTCTCAATTAATTGATTTTCTATCATGCCACCTCTATATTTCATTGATAATATGCTGGATGGTAATTGATTGTCTTATAGGAAGCGATTTGGCTTTGCAGAAAGCATGTGGAAAGTTAAGTGGAAATTCTTATGTGAGGTGTTAACATGAACACTATAGGTTTTCTTCTGGTAATTATGTATGCTTTTTAATGAAATTCCTTTTATAAAAGTCTGTGGTAAGATGAAACTCAAGAAACTGAAACCTCAAAAAATTTAATGTTTCCAACCAGAGTCAGCATTGGCCCCCCTTTTTTTTTTTTAGTTTCTGTGCTTATATGAACGCATAGATTTACTTCCTGATCATTTGATTTTTCACTCAGCAGTCTAATGTTAATGAAGTGCCTCATTTTTTCTCAAACAATAAGAATTGATTTTTGTATAGCAAGGGGAAAATATAAATGTAGGTCTTTCTAAGATGACTTTAACCACAGCTAGAAAATTGCTAAGTGTTAGAAATCTCAAATGTGGTATTGTTAGAAAACAAAAGTGCCCAGTTTGCAGTACATTATGTAGAAACCCTACACTGTTTTATAGTCAAACCAAATAAAAATGGTGGCGCATTAAAACTCTATTTTAGCAAACAGGACCATAAATCTCCAAGGTAATACATGCATTTGGAAGAAAACACGGTCAAGTATAAATAGATGGCAAATTGTGATTCCTGAAAATTCCTAAAATTGGAAATTGAAAATAAAATTCCCAGTATGTCAATTTATTATTACTGAAAAAATTCTACTTCCTTAATTTCCCAATAGTAATGAACCCTATTGAAAATGTGCTTAGGGAGGTGTGCCAGTGGTTCAGTGGTAGAATGCTTACCTGCCATGTGGGAGACTCGGGTTCGATTCCTGGCCCACACAACACCCCCCCCCCCCCAAACACATACAAAAAGGCATTTAGGATGCTTCTACCTCTTTTAATCTATTATGAAAAAATTGCATCCTTAGGTTATAAGTAGTTTATTTCTGAGTATGCCCTTTACTTTTGTAGTAGTAACTACCCACTCATAGTCCATTTCCACGCTGATGTGAATAGTATTTTAACTGGTGATGCTGTTTTACATTAATATTCATTGGCTCTCTTTTCTCCCTTCTTTGCCTTGAGGGAAAGATGGTATTTAGGCATCTAACTATTGTTTTAAAACAAGGAATGAATTTGTTGTTCAGGATCAGTGAGAAGATTTACTTTATTATCAGAGTCAGTTTGTTCTGAAGCAGTTTGTCCAAAAGGAAGCCAAGAAAATCAGAAAAAAAAAGAAATACTGTGCGTAAACAAATATACCTAAGGGAAAAATAAGGTGTTTTAAAATGCAGAGCCACTAAGTATTAGATGTTAAATCAGGTTAGATTTCTAATTTGACAATGCTCTTTCCCTCCTCCATCCCCTCTATGCCATTTTATCATCTGGTATATTTGTTTGGAGAATGTGGGCCTTGGTAAATTTAATTTTTTTTTTTTTTTTTGCATGGGCAGGCACTGGGAATCGAACCCAGGTCTCTGGCATGGCAGTCTGCCTGTTGAGCCACCGTGGCCTGCCTAATATATATATTTTTATTCATCTCCTATAGGTGAATAATGGAACTTGGTATATGAGCTATGAACTTGAAGAAGAATTGGCCCCTGGAGATAAAAGAAGGGCAGTTCTCAGAGAGCTAATACTTGAGTGGTAACATGGACGTGGACACAATGAATTATAATGCAAGATAACAATGTGCTTTAGTAAAACTACATTCAGAATTTAGCGGTATCAGTGCATGGACTAAGAGGGAATTCACACTTATTTTTAATAAAAGAGACACCTCCTATAAAAATATTTTATAGATAATGTTTGAAAGGTCCAGATGAAAGGGAAGGTGGTTCCAGAGGAATATCACAGAGGTGGGAAACATGCCTATATAGGAATGCATATGCCATGAATTATGATTATAGAAGATACATTAAAATAAAGAAAGAAAAACAAACAAAATAGGTTACTGAACCAAATTTTAGAGTCACATTTACTGAATATTTTGGCATCTTGTAGACCCAGCCTATATAAAAAGAACTCTGGTCAGTTAGTTGGCTGGAATTATTGTTAAACAAAAGCCCCATAGCTCTCTGTCATGTGCTTCAATTTAGTTTTCCTACCACATTTTTTTTTTCAAGTGAGTCACTAGAACAACATCCTGACCCCACAATATGTTACCAACGAAAGCACATCTTTATTTTTTCTCTGGTTTCTCTTTGCAGCCAAGCAAGGCTTTGGCTGTATTATATTCATCAGCAAGAAATCCCCAAATACCAAGCAGCATACCAGCATCCACATGGGCCGTGGATTCAGGACAGATTTCAAATCCTGGAAGAAAATCTCAATCTCCTCCTCTTTTAAGGCATGCTCTAAAGCAAAAAATGATTTCACTGACCCATGTCAGATTTAACACTTTGTTTCTCAGAAGTAGAAAAGGATCCCATTTGTTGAGGATGGCTGCTTACGGAGCATGAAACAGGAAACTTGCCTTTGCAGTGTGCAGAAACGAGTCTTTGGCCTTTACATAGCCTTGTCTATAACTCTTACAGTCAGCATTTCTGCTGAGGCTTACCTTTGATATTTAAATGTTAAGACTGGATGAAACTGGTTCCCTTTTCCAAGGCAGAACTACTATTCTAGGAGGTCAGTAAACACTATTTACCTTTAGCTGTGGACATTGCCATGATCAAATAATTAGATATGGGTAGTGAACAGGTGAAAGTCCATTTTTTATCCTTATCTAGTGGCCTTGGGTCCAAGCACACAGGCATTTGTGGGGAGTAGGTATTGTCACTGACTTTGACACCAAACTGTAGCAGCACAGATTCTTTCTCGAAGGAGGTCCTGAGCAGCAGTTTAGGGATGAGACAGACAGGAATGACAGATGTTCTAACCAGGAGAGGGTGTGGCTTTGCACACGCATCCACAATCAGCCCTTGAAAAGCTTAGTGCAGCCAGAAGGAGCTTGCACAAGAGCAGATGCAGGCTTTTGTTAAAACAGGAACATTGCTTCCTTATGAATAACAAAGTAAGAAATTCCCTGATTCCTTAGACTGAAGGAAGACATAAATTCTGATTATGTTTTCCATTATTTAAATTTATGTTTTCTGAATACAGAGCCCTATGGTCCAAAATAATTATAGTAGGAAAATAATATCCACAGGTATTCTATTGATATAGTATTTAAATACCTTTCCTCTACAGTATAAGTCAGACTAGGGTGAAAACCCAACATCTGGAGAAAACATCCAAGAATCTTGTAGATTATTTTTTCCTTATACCAATGGTTCTGGCACTATTATACTTGCTATGTCCTTAAAATTTTCCTCACTGTATAAAAAGATCTTTGGTCCTACAGGGGTTTTGTCTTTCACTTTCTCACTTTTAGAAATCACAATTTCCTA
This sequence comes from Tamandua tetradactyla, assembly GCF_023851605.1. Taxonomy (NCBI): domain Eukaryota; kingdom Metazoa; phylum Chordata; class Mammalia; order Pilosa; family Myrmecophagidae; genus Tamandua; species Tamandua tetradactyla. The sequence goes on from NC_135331.1 coordinate 137,204,546, forward strand.
ATCAATGTTGACAGTTAACGCTTCTTGGAAGTGTTTTGGTTCTTCTAAAATGACTGGAAGGTTTAGATTCTTGAGTTTCACATGGGTATCCATGTGACTACCCCATGGATGGGGTATCCATCATGATTTCCTTCATGATCCTTTTGCATAGAGCTCTGCTCTTCAAATAAGATGGACTTAGGTTCAAATCCTGGGTTTATCATTTACTAATTGTGGGAACTTGGGTGACTTAGTTTTGGGAGACAATCTCCATGGTTCTCTTATGTTTTTCCACATCTTGCAAGCAGAGGCACTGGCTGTCTTTGTTCCAGACTATCTTTGTAAATATGTTTGTATCATGAACAGCCTTTGAAGACAGTGATGTCCTTCCAAAGAAAAGGACAGATTTGCTTGCAGCCTTGGATGAGACTGTGCCTTCCTCCAAAACAAGATAAAATAAAATTCCTATAACACAATCCACTGAGATACAGGTATTACCTGACTATTTTTGTTGCTCTGTGGGAATTGGGATTTGGAAAACTGGCAAAAAAAAAAAATGCTGATATTCTGGCTGCTGCTATTGCTGTGAGTATTTAAGTTCATTGTCTCTGACTCAGGAGTCTTGTGTATTCTGCCAGCATTGATGAAATTGTAACAAGTTAACTTCTTAGGTTATAAGTAGGGTAAAATATCAACTTCTTAAAAGTTCTTTTTTTTTTTTTCTTTAAATTCATGAGGATTTAGTAGGAAAAAACTGTAGCATTTTAACAAGATACATATGAAATTTAAACAAGATACATATATATATAAATATACAGCATGTTTTATACATACATAGATATGTATACATGTATCTATATAATATAAATAGTTCATTTATATATGCGTATTTATTAGTAAAAATGAAATTATATGGCACATATTTGTACAAAGATGCTGGGTTTTTCCCCTAGGCATTTTATTGAAGTTTCTTAGGAAATTGTCATTTGATTCAGAGTAAGCAGTTCATTATGGGGAGTGTGTTAAGAACCTATTGCAGCTTAAAATTTCTACATCTCATTTAGAATTTATCCAAGCTATTTGTTTGTCCTTTTTTTTTTCTTTACCTCTGGCTTCTCTTCTTTTTATCTTTAATGCAATTTTGAGATATATTCACATGCCATGTAATTATCTAAAGTGTACAATCAGTGGTTCAGAGTTTCATACAGTTGTGCATTCATCACCACAATCAATTTTTGATCATTTTCATTACTCAAAAAAAAAAAAAATAGATATGAGAATAAAAGTAAAAGTAAAATGAAAAAGAATACCTAAAACATCTAATGTCCTTTATCCCCCTTGGTATTTGTTTTTTGTCTTTATTTTCTTTCCACTCACCTGTCCACACATTGGATAAAGGGAGTGTCAGCCACAAGGTTTTCACAATCAAATGGGCACACTATAAAAGCGATATAGTTATATCTATTAAAGATAGTACTGACAGGATTGTTGTGAGGGCAATGAGCAAATTAAAAATCTCATACTAAGGATTCAAGAAATATTTTCTATTGTTATTTTTTATGTGATACTTCATCTTCCACCTCAAATAAACTTCGGTATAGTCTTATGTTTGAAGAAAACTCTCCAATATTCTATTAAGAGATACACAATTTCAAGGTATCCCTTTCCAAATATAATTTCTTTTGGGGTAATTTTTTCATCTATGAATTTCACACTTTTACCTATTTATTTAGGCAATTTTACAGTGTAATTTTATATAGACTATTGGATGGGTCTAATGTAGAAGTCAACACTTAAACATAGAAAATAATTTCCTCTGTTTACTTCCATGGAGTGAAACTAAGAAAATGAGACTTGTAGAGCAACTTTTTTGGTTTTGTTTGGCTTATGATTAAAATTTTAACTTCTCAAGTATTTTGCCTTTATTACTCAAAAGAATTGAGTGAAGGCACAAAGGAGAAGTTGGTTTTAACTACCATGTCAGCATGATTATATGAGAGCCTGTATGTGTGGGTTTATAAAGGTATATGATTGCTGTTCTTGGCAAATGGAGACAAAAGAGATGTAATTTGCAGATATGATTATGTTACTCTATTTCTTAGTGCACCTGTGGATCCTTCTTACCTACAGGACAATGTAGTCATGATGTCTTGGCCTAGATTTACAGCCTCTTCCAATCTGTTCAGCTTCATCATCATTATATCTGTTTTAACTCCTTAAATTCCTCTTGGGTTCTTAAATACTATGCCATTTTCCTCCCTGCATAACTTTTACATTTATCTTTCCCCTTGTCTAGTATATGTGTCCTTTCCTTTTCTACCTAATACAGTCCCATTCGTTCCTCAAGGGTCAGTTCAAGATCTCTCTTCTCTGTCAGCCTCCCTTTTAATCCAGTTAAGATTGACTGACCCTTCTTATACTAATTCCTACTCTTCCTAAAATCACTATTCTTACCCTTAAATAATTTCCTTGTATTTATTTGGATATGGTTTATTTTACCTAAATGATGGTTAGTTGTTTGAGGAGCACTCATTTATTGCGAATTCTCTGCCACAAACAGTGCCTGGCAGATTTTTTTTTTTTTCTTTTTCTTTTTGTTGTTATCAGTGGGATTTCAAAAAGCTAGTCAGCTTTTTTGAGATTCAAGTCTGAAATTTGTTTTAGTGACATTTGGTTTAATGTCACTGTTTCTCAATACTGGTTGCTTATTGGAATCATATGGAGAACTTTGAAAAAATACTATTGACTGAACCCAAAGATACTGATGCCTGAACCTTATCTCTAGATATTTGGATTTAATTGGTTTTGAGTGGGGTCTAGGGTTTGATAAGAATAACAGCAAGCACTTACATACTGCTTACTATATACCAGGCATTGTTGTAAGCACTTCATTTATATTAATGTGTATGCATTTTCATTTTATAATCTTGAAAGCCAAGGTCAAGAGTCACTCCAGTCTGTCTAAATGGGAGTAAAATGTCATCATTGAAGTCAAAGTAAAATAATGACACATTATGATAGCACTAAGCTAGATTATTTTAGCAGAGCCCATTATTTTTTTGTTGCTTTGTCTTGTTCTTAATTAAATTGGGGAGTAAAGAAGGAATCCCAGTTTGTAGAGTGTGATGAGTTGTGGTTAAACCAGAAATAATTTTAAGTGACTGGAGGAAGAATTCAGTTTACTGAAGGAGATGTTAAACATTGAGTCTCTTTTCTAGTTTAAGGTTCAGTTCTCAAGAGACAGCACTTTATTAAGCAATTTGCCATAGGAAATTGTCTCTGCTCACTGGAACTTTTCACTTTTGAAAGGGAAGGGCTAATTTGACCTGACATATTTCTAGTTATTTAAAGGAAATGTAACATCTGGAAAAAAAGAGAGACTGATGATTTCAGCAAAGCAATATTATAAGAACTTTGCTGAAAAATGATCCTAGGTTAAAATAGTAAGTTTAGAATATCAATAAGGGGTTTTATGTATAGTATTTATTATGAAGGCATGCAAAAAAATATAAAAATATTGTCTTTGCATTAAATGTATCTTTCTAGTTTTTTTATAGAACATTATTAATATAGTTCAGGCCATCCTCAGTATTGCTCACAGGTTCCTCACTAGCCTCTTCTTTCCTTAATTAGAGAAGTTGTGGGTTTACAGAACAATCATGCATAAAAAACAGGATATCCATATACCACCCTATTATTAACACTTTGCATTGGTAGTGCATTTGTCAAAATTGATGAAAGTGCATTTTTATACTAGTATTATTAACTATAGTCCATGGTTTAATTTGGGGTACACAGTTTGTGTTGTGTAATTCCATAGATATTTATTCTTAATACTTATTCTAGTACCAGATATATAACCTGACCATAATGGAATGAACTAAAAATCAATAATAGAGGGAGAAAAAGAAAATTAATAGATGTGATAAATATGTGGAAATTAAACAATATACTCTTAACCAATGAGTTAAAGATGAAAACACAAGGGAAATAAGGCAATATCTTGAGACTAATATGAAAATGAAATACAGCAGTACTAAAACTTATAGGATGCTGCAAAGACAGTGTGGAGAGGGAAAATTATACTTCTAAGTGCTTCCATTCAGAAACAAGAAAGATTTCAAATCAGATACCTAACTTCAAAACTGAAAGAACTTGAAAAAGTGCAAATGAAACCCAAAGTGAGCAGAAGGAAGTAAATAACAAAGATGAGAGCAGAGAAAAATGAAATAGAGAATTTTAAAAAACACGCACACAATAGAGAGAATCAATAAAACCAAAAGTTCATTCTTTGTAAAGATCAATAAAATTGCCAAACGTTTAGCTAGATTGGTGAAGAAAAAGGAGAGAATAGACAAATAACTAAAATCAGAAATGAAAAGAGGAACACTAATCACCTCATTGAAATAAAAAGGACTATAAACGGTAACATGAACAGCTCTATACTAACAAATTAAATAGCCTAGATGAAATTGACAAGTTTCTAGAAACACCCAAAATACCTACACTGACTCAAGAAGAAATAGAAAATGTCCACAACCAATAACTTGTAAAGAGTGAATCGACAATGAAAAACCTCCCAACAAAGAAAAGCCCCAGACCAGATGGCTTCACAGGAGAATTTTACCAAGCATTATAAGAAGAATTAACACTAATCCTGCGCAAATTATTACAAAAATTTAAAGAGGGGCAGCACTCCCTAATTTATTCTACAAGACTGTGGTGGTTAAAATCTGTATGTACCTCAGAAAAAAACCATATTCTTAAATCTCATCGATTCCAGTGGTATGGACCCATTGTAAGTAAGACCTTTTGATGAGGACACTTCAGTTAAGGTATGGCTCACCTCTTTCAGGATGGGTCTTTGTTCTATTAATGGAATCCTTTATAAATGGAATAATTACAGAAAGAGAAAGAAAAAAAAAAGTCGCAGAAGCAAGGAGCTGAAATTAGTGAAACCCAGAAGAGAAGAGAGAGACCAGCAGATGCTACTAAGTGCCTTACTACATGGCAGAGGAGCCAAGAATCACTGACAGCTGGTCTCTGGGCTTCTTGGATTTGCATACCCATATCTTCTGCTATGTATGGGAAGTTTTCTGTCATTATTTCTTTGAATGTCCTTTCTTCCCCTTTCTCTCTTTTCCTTATGGGTCCCCCATAATGCATATCTTGGTATGCTTGATGTTTTAGAAGTCTCTTAGGTGATTTCCCTTTTTAATAATTCGTTTTCCTTTCTGCTCCTCAGCCTGTTTCACTTTAATTGCTTTGTCTCAACTTTGTGATTCTTTCTTCTGCCAATACCAATCAGTTGTTGAAACCCTCCTAGGATTTTTTTTCATTTTAGTTATTGTGGTCTTCAACTCCAATAGTTCGGTTATGGTTTATTTTAAAAATTTCTATTTCTCTATCAATAACTGAGATGTCTGTTTCTCGCATTTGTAACCAGGTGATCATATGGCAGAGATTTTCTTGACTGCCAGCCCTCCTAACAGGACATTCCACCCAAGTTGAATGTAAAGTACAGGTTCCTTCCTGTCTTTTCTTGGCCTCTGTCTTGTTCTGGGCTTGTGTCTCCTAGTGGCCTTAGGAGATCCCCATTCCTGGTGATTTGAATGTCCCCTCTACTTCCATTGAGTCAGATCTTTTCCCTCTCTTGGGTGTTCCACTTGTGGACTTAAAACAAGAAAGCCTTTGTCCCAGGCCATCTTCATCAGTGGTTTCTTACATTGCATTCATTGTGTCAAGTTGCTTTTGCCTTCACAGTAAATTTCAGGAGTAGGGGCACCCTGAAGAGGAGTTTCCCATATTAGTTTTACCAGTCAGAGCAAGGCCAGGGACTCACAAGGGAGCACCACTCAGCTGCAAACTGCTGTGGGGAGGAGAAGAGATTAGGGCCAGACTGGGCTCCAGGAGCTTCTTCTATGGCTCCCCAAAGCTGCTATTTTCTTGACTTGGAAACTGCCCAGCCAATACAGCTCTTCAATCCTCTACAGCTCTGAGGAAGCCTACTGTCTTTAAGTCTTCTCCACTGTGTTTGACCTGGATGGGTGTAACAAAGGCTGCCCTTATAGCCAGGCCCCAGGTTGCCATTAAATGCAGTGATTAGTGATCTGGCTACATCCCTCCTTTCCCCATCTTAGGAACTGGATTTTTATGTCTTTTTCTGGTATCAGCAAGCTATGTCAGAGGCCGAACCCTACTGCTTTGTGATGTGGGAGTGGGGAACGGGCAACAGAAACTGCATTAAGGAGAAAGCAACAGTCTTTTTCTCCTGCTGTTCCCTAGATGCAATAGACTGTTCTACTGGACTGTGGAGTTTCAAAATAGTTGGTTCATACTGTTCCTGCCTGTTTAATAGTTCTCATGAAGGGACTGATTCCTGAAGCTTCCTAATCTACCATCTTCCCACAAGCTTCTAACCCTCACTAGTCTTTCTGCTGCGTCTCTCTCCCCTCCCATCTGTTATTCCCCCCTGCAAATTATCTCTCATCACATGCCCAGCTGTACATGGACAATTAACCTCACTGAGGCAGAAAAGACTTGGCACTGAGTCTTAAATAGACCTGCCTACTTTGTTGTACAAGGAGTAGGGAAAGACCCTTGCAAAACCCAGTATCTGCAGGAGAGGGAAACAGGAAGTAGGGAATAACTGTAGGCCAACCAGTGAGTATCAAGGAGAGCTAACTCAGGGATCCAGAAGAGCATGGCCGTGTAGAAGCCAGATCAAGAAATACTGAAAGATGCACTCAGGCACTGAGAGAGAAATTGTGCCTGTCAGAGCAAGCCCTGGCCATAGAATTTGGATTCTATTTCCTGTGGAGAATCAGGACAGTTTCAAAGAGTCTCAGCCCTGTTACGTCAGTAGTATCTGTAGGCCTATTAATAAAGGGAAAAAGCCAGGGCTTGGTTTCTAGAATTTGGAATACGTTAGATATGGTCTTAAAAATAAAAGCAGCCAGTTATTAGCACTCAGGGGAAAAAGAAACTGAAGAGCACATGAATCACAACAGTGACTGTATCCTAGATCTCCTAGATCTCCAAATCAGAGAGCTCCTTATTAGACCAGATTCCACTGGTAGGTAATGAAAGTCAAGTACTTAGGGTGTGTGAGGATTGATGTGAAGTTTGAATCAAAATATTTCCTTAATGCCTAATCTGATCTCATTCTGATCCCTTCTTCAATGACTTCTATTACTCACAGAACAAGTCATTCTCATTAATCTGACATACAATGCCCTCTATGATTTCATGCCAACTGTTTTTTCTTATTCCTGACTTCTTACCATGTCTCTTTCCCCAACCCCTTAACCTATTTGCCCTGTACAGAACTTACAACTCCATAATTCAGAACTAATTAAACTGTTTTCACTTGTCTTAACATAGCTTATACTTTTCTGACAATGCATTTCTTCAGATTTTTTTGCTCATATCCACCCATTCTATAGAAACCATTCCCTGATACCAAATATTGGCAGTAATCTCTTCTTTCTCTCTTTTTTCTCCTCAACCATTAAGAGACATTTTCTAGCAAATAACCATGTTGATCTGATTCACCATACTACCTCCTCCTATCAAGCCTAGCCACTGGGAGAGACAAAAGTATAGGTTTAAATGATTCAAATTGTAAATATATTTTTAAATTGCATTAACTGTCTACATTTTGGGTTTTTGTACACTTCATTGAATTCTAAGGGAAAACACCATATTCTTTTTGGGTGAAGCATGCAGCCTCATCAGCAGACTTAGGAGTAATTTTGAAAATTCAGATTTTAAGAATTTCAAGGTTTAGTTGCATTGTATGTATATTTATATTATATATTTATTACATTATATAATATACACAGATATTTGTCTGCATTTACATGATATTCAGAAAGTGAAAAATCATAGCATCATTTTTTATGAGCTTAGAAGTTAAATGATTCAGTAATTGGCCTAATCATTGCCTTTTACCATTAGTATTGATAATAGCAACTACTGAATGATTGTGTATTCATGAAAATGATCAGTATTCAAAACTGGTTCATAATATAATATAGACAATGGCTCTCAACTCGGGGTGATTATGACCCCTTACCCCATGTTTTTGGGGACAACTGATTTTGGGTTATCACAACTGGGTTGGGAGTACTACTGGCATTTAGTAGATTGTAGTCAGAGATGCTGCTAAACATCCTAGAATGCACAGGACAGTTCCTGACAACAAAGAATTCTTGTCTAAAGTGTTAATGCTGAGGCTGGGAAACCAGGTACAGGCCCAGGCTGATGTTTGTTCTTTTGAAATGAACTTACACATATATATGCTAAATTCAGTGATAGTGTTATCCACAGAGATATGTCAGTTTCAGAAAGTAAAGTTAATCAAAGTAGAAATGATAGAAAACACAATTAAGATGTAGACCTTTCAGAGATTATGGATTCTTCTTATTACATTGAAATTTATTGTTTTAACTTTTGTTTAAATGGGTAAGCCCTATCCTGGGTCAAAGAAATAGTTTAACGTTAAGGCTTTCCTGGTAGTCTATAAATTGTGATTGATTTTGATTTGATTTCACGTGTAGTTAAGTTATATGTTTCCATGGTCTCAGTGAATTTCAGGTTTTGCGTCATGCAGTAATATTGTTAAATGGAGGGATTGAAATAAGGGGAATATTCTGATAATCAGATGTAACTTTGGGAGTGTCTCTTCTCTTTTTAAACTTTATATAGATTGGGTTGCTTATAATTTATAGAAAATTATTTATTACTCAAATGATTTAAGAAGGAACTCTGGAAGTTGAGGTAGTGTGTGCTTCAAGACCAAGGCCAAAACTCTACTCTGCTATTTGCTTTTACTGTTTATTGGGCCTTTTCCAAAGAACCAGATGGATAAGCAGGGCACATATGGTGTATGAACTAGCTGGGTCTCCCAGCACGCCTGATTGCTGTGGACTCTGTGGCCTGCTGTTATGCTTTTATGTTTGAATTCAAAATTATTCTACTCATTTGTGTAGGGGGCAGAGGACAAGCTTATCTAAGCTCAGCAGGAAGCAGATACTCTGAAATCCAGAAAGCTCATCTAGAAGGACAAGATCTTCAGCAACAAAGGATTTATTTTCTCTGATCTACTTCTTTTTTCTTTTATGCTAGTGGGTTCCCTCTTGCAGGATCAAAGAGCTCTGTAGGGATGCATTTCCTGATTCAGACTTGAGGGAAGTTCCTGTTTTGAATCCAGTTTTGGGCCTCTGGGTTGAATTTCCTTATGGCTAGCCTGTGGCCACTCCTGGAGACAGAGAAACTGCTATGGGGATTAGTAAAAATAAGGAAAATAAAGGCCACCTACAGTGTTGACAATGCAGCCCTGGGTCAGATGGGAGACTTAGCCTGGGACCACCAACCTGTGCTTAGTGTTGAGGAAACACTGGTCCTATTTGGGGTCGGGTCACCTCATTGTGGTGTGGGTCACAGTAGTTATATCACTTGGTCACTTTTAGTTCTGCTGTGTTTGATGGTCACGTTTCACATTTTCACATTTCACATTTTAAGCAGTGGCCCTGGATTTAGAGACTACAGTGGTTTTACAAACTCATAAGTGGTTATGTACATGGATTTTAGAATAAAAAAGATTAGGCTTGAATCACAGTATGTATCACTTGTTAGCAGAGAAAGCGTGAAAATATTTACCCCCCAAGGCTCAATTTCTTGTCTAAAAAATGTATGTAATAGTACCTATATAACTTGATAAAATAAGTTACTGCATATTATTGCAGCACTACTGTGTGCTCTGGAGTCCAACTGCTTGGGGTCAAATGTTGGCTGTACCACTTATTAGCTGCTTATAGGGTTGTTGTCAGGATTAAGTGATTATATGAGCAAAGCGCTTACAACAATGTTTGACATCTTGTAGTGCTCAATAAATATTAACTGGCATTATTGCAAGGGTGAAAATACTATTTTAATAGCAGAGAATTCCTTTTATGAATGTGCGTTCATTACATACATACATAGAATTTATACATGTACTATATAGAAACTCTTTTGAAAGTCATGAAATATTGCATTTTGGGGGTAATTTTTCAGAGTTCTACTGCATTGAGGAGTTATTTCAAATACACAAATGGCCACTTGCAAAATCAAACCATTGTGTCTGGCACTATTCTTCAAATTGAGTAAAGGTTAGAAAAGAGCATACACATATATACACACACACTTTATGATAGGCATAGATAGATGGGTGTAGATGGGAATTGAGTCTAACGAAGTCAAGCGATTGAAGAAAGCTTGTCATAACTCAGAGGTATTATGAACTCTTGGCTTTAGATGTCCCTGGAACTGACGGTCTGTTTGCCACAATGACTCAATCACTTACTATACAATCAATAAAGTATATTTACCTTGTCTCTTTCACTGGAAGTGTGCTTTACCTATTCCAGAAAGAACTCCCACTCATCACCTGCTCCCAACATTCATCTCCCTTTGACCCAGCTGTTTATTTCTAATTCAGTTCTCCTAGACGACTCAGGCTGGGAAATCAAGCTCATTTACATCATGCATATTTTAAAAAGCACTAAAGGAAAGACCTATTTATTCTTACAGTACATCCAGTTCTAACAAGTTTGAGTTTCCAATCCACAGCAAGCACATTTGGGGGGGTATTAATATTTTATTACATTATATAAAAGAAACAGGTTGTTTACTTTTGTATATGTGTTTTATAGGGTCTATTTGCGTGGAAAAAGAAAAGAAGAAATGCAGAAAATGATTATGAAAACCAATATTTTCAAGTATTTTTGTATTAGAAAAAAGCCACATGTTGAATAGGTAAAAAATTGTTTACATGTGAGTATGATGGCTTAAAATCCCTTCCTGAGTCTAATTGGGTATTAGGTCATAAAAAGATGCCAACAAGAAACTATAAATGTTTCAAAGACTCTTTGTATGAAAAGAAATTTTAGGTGTGTGAAATTGAAGGGGATTTCATTTGAAGTTAGTTGGCATGTCCTGCTTCATGTGCTTTCTGTAACCTGAACTAAAAAGTGATGGATACAAGGTATGTGTTACAATTAATTTGTCAAAATAAATGCACACTTTTTTTACCTTCTTATATTATAGAATTGAAATATTTTAGGAGAGATTTTAAGTCTATAGAAGTTTGGAAATTTAAAAAATCTAATTATAGCATCACAATGGAATTAGGTCATGGGGAAGAGCTTCAGAACTTTAAGATTTCCTTGAAGACAAAAAGGCATATTTTAGATTGTTAGAGTTTTCCAGTTCATTTGGCCTGGGCAGCTTCTTGCATGTCTGTCTTGTCATAACTACCAGGTTAAATTTAGTTAGACGTTCAAAAAAGGGAGAAAAATGCTCACCACTGGCAGGCGAAAACAGGAAATAAAAATATTGACTTGGGTTATTCCCAGGACAATTAAACAGCTAATGAAGGGATTATAGTTCCCAAGGCCACCTTGAATAGGAAAGTGGTCATAAGTACCTCATTTGGCACCCAGGTGACTCCAATTCATGATGCCTGTGATTTCTGGCTATGTGAGTAACATAGCAAAATAGCATATTGTAGTAAAGTGGAACAAAAAAGTATTTTATAAGGGCCTATATTTTTAGGAGCTCAGCAGAATCTTCCCTTCTCCATTTCTCCTTTTGGAAATGTCTGGGTTTTACTAAGCAGTCTTTCATTTTGATGCCAAGTCTAAACAAAACAAACACAAACCTAAATTCCAGAGTTACTGTTTACCTGGAGAACCAAACTGTTTTGGATTTATATGACCTCAAGCTAGAAGAGTTAGATGTAGTGGAGACACTATCAAAAATTAATATAGCTGTTCAGGTTCTGAATAGAACACCATGACAAATTATTTGGAAAAAGTTTCTTCAAGAGGATGGTATTCTTCTAGTGGTCATTTATTGAGAAGTTACTAGGTATGAGATATTGTATGCTGAAGAACAGAAAAGCCTTATATTTTATCTAGGAAAGTTAAACTTGATGGAATTTACCAACAGTTAATGGCTTTTCCTTTCAGAAAAACATAGAGACAGTTATGTAGTGGTTTTGAAAATGCATCCCACTTGTTGTGAATGCATTTTGATTAAGGTATAAATCATTCAGTTTGGGTCTATTTTGCTTGCAGCTATTGTTTGTTGAATCCAGTGCCTACTAATGACATCACAGAAATAATTTTTTTTATAAACCACATCTGCTAGATTAGATGTAAAGTCTCAAAGGGGGTTGGGAAAGCTTTAAAGGGAAGACGAGAGTGAGATTTGGAAGTTTTGGGGATGAGGAGACTCATTAAAAACCTCTGTATTATAGCTCGGGAAAATGAACATGATCCTGTGTTTTCCCCTCCACCCCCAGTGTCTGATAACATGGAGAGGCACCAATCCAGTCAAGATCCCAGAATATCTGGCCCTCAAAGGAGTGCAGGAGTTAATTAGAAGCCAGTAGCCCCTGAAGAGTTTTCTTGTGATGAGGGGATGCCAGAGAAGAAGGAAGTTTGGACTCCGTGGCTGCAGAGCAGATAGATAGGGCACACATCTGTGGATTATGGTGTGGAGGGATGGTCATACCTAAGGTCAACCACCAACTTAACGCAAAACGTCATGTCCCCATTCCCATGTTCATGCATCTCAGAGGAAGGGAATAAAAAATTCTGAATTGATTGAGATTATGTCTCACCTGACAGAAAAATTCTGAAGTAACTGAAAAAAAAAATGAAATGAACTTAATCAAACTTCAGCCACCCTGAAGCTAAGCTCAATTATAGAAAGATATGTTATTTTATATATATGAATTTTGTCAATTAAAAATATTGCTTTTACTAAAACTGCTACAATTTCACTGAATATGCTTTATTTCCTAGGTAGCTATATAAAATCATTTTAGAACGTTTATTTGGAACATTATTTCTAGGATGAGTTTAATAGATAGGAGTATAGACTATTTTATAAAGCCCTCATATTTTTTACAATAGCTAAAAGGTGAAAGCAACCCAAGTGTCTATCAATAGTTGAATGGATAAACACAATGAGGTATATACATACAATGGAATATTATTCAGCCCATAATAAAAGAACTTTCCATACATGCTACAACATGGATGAATCTTGAAGATATCATGTTGAGTGAAATAAACCAGACACAAAAGGACAAGATAATGTATGATTTAACTGACCTGAGTTAACTAGAATATGCAAATTCATAGAGAAAGAAACAAGATTGAGGATACCAGGGGCTAGGAGGGAGGTAGAAAGGGAGTTGATGTTCCACCTGATGGAGTTTCAGTGTTTCCATTTGGGCGGTGGAAACGTTTTGGCAATGGGAAGTGGTGATGGTAGAACAGCACTGTGAATGTCATGTCACTAAATTGTATGCTTGAAAATGATTAGGGTGGGAAATTTAATATTTTATATATGTTGCCACAATAAAAAAAGCCAGAGGAATCACAAACTTCACGAGCACTTCTTAAAAAATAAGGGGGGAAGAGATTTCATGGTTGCATGTACTTGCTTTTGTTCAGGATCTTAGTTGATCGTCAAAGGACCCTAAGAGGTAAATATTATGTTTACCCTAATTTTTACAGAGTTGCAAATTGAGAAGTGGAAAGAGTAAGTAACTTGTACAAGGTCACACACTAGTGGTGGTAGAGGTGAGATTCAATCCCAGATAATCTATTTGAAATTTTGTGCTCTATTACTTTTGACGTGCTCAAGTGACAAATCTAATGTTCTAAGGTAGAATTCGTTAATTTCTCAAACTACTTCACGTAATTGTCCTTAGAGACAAACAAGTTTGGTGAATGGAAAGCACTTGGAAAGCTTGGAGTATAATACACAGTATAAGGATGGATTATTTAACCAAAACCTTTTATAACCCCAATTTAAAATATATTTAATGTTAAAGAGGATTTGCTCGGTTTTATGTCCAGGGCTAAAAGTATTGTTGTATAATTCTTTTCACTTGCAGTTAGATTCAGTTAGCTAGTTATTTCTTTCTTGAGGAGTTTTGAACCTATTATACAAAAGAGATATTAGTCTATGATTTTTTTCCTTGTGATGTCTTATCTGGCTTTGGTGTAAGTCTGGCCTGATACAATGAATTAGGTAGTGTTTTCTCCTCCTCAATATTTTGAAAGAGTCTGAGAAATATTGGTGTTAATTATCTTTTGAATGTGTGGTAAAACTTATCAATAAGCTTCACTGGTGGCTTTTCTTTGTTGGGAAGTTGGGAAGTAATCATACTTCAATCTCTTCATATATCATTGGTCTGTTAAGATTTTCTGTTTCTTCATGATGCAGTTTAGATAATTCATGCATTTCTAGGAATTTTTGCATCTCATCTAGTTTGTCTAATTCACTGGTATTCAGCATATTTTGTTATAATCATTTTTATTTCTGCCAGGTCTGTAGTAATGCAGCCCCTCTTTTCGTTTCTGATTTCAGTTGTTTCCTCTTCTTTTATTTGTCAGTCTGGCTAATGGTTTGTCAATTTATTGATCCTTTCAAAGAACAAACTTTGATTTCATTGATTGTCTCTATTGTCTTTCTATTATGTTTCATTTTCTCCTCTCTTATATTATTTTCTTCCTTCTGCTCATTTTGGAGTCAGTTTGCTCTTCTTTTTCTAGTTTCTCCTTGTAAGGTTAAGTTACTGCTTTCAGATCTTCATTCCCTTTTAATGTAAGCATTTGCAGCATAACTTTCCTTCTGAGAAGTGCCTTTGTTGCATCTCATAACTTTTGGTATATGGTATATGGTACCTTTGTTTTCATTTGTCTCAAGGCATTTTCTTATTTACCTTGTGATTTCTTCTTTGGCCCATGGTTGTTTAAGATCGTATTGCTCGAATACCCAAATATTTGTGATTTTTCCAGGGTTTTTTTTTATTTTTTTAATTTTTTTGTTATTGTGCCTTAGCTTAATTTCTTTCTGGTCAGAGAAGATACTCAGATTTCAATCTGTTTGCATTTATGAGACTTTTTTTTTTTTTTTGGTAACGTACTATATGGGCTACCCTGGAGAACGTCCATGTGCACATTGAAAAGAATGTGTATTCTGCTGAGGTTGGGTGAAGTGCTCTGTAGTTGGTTTCAGTGTTGTTCTATTTCTGTGGTGGTTTGGAGCTATACATACCCTAGAAAAACATGTTCCTAAACTGAATCCATTAATGTGGGTGTAAATTCATTGGTAAGTAGGACCTTTTGATGAGGTTACTTCAGTTAAGGTGTAGCCCACCTGGCTAGGTGGCAGCTAGCCTCAGAACTGCAGGCTTCAGGGAAAAAAGCATTACCTTGTTGATGTCTTGATTTGGGCTTTCTTTTAGTTTCAAAACTGGGTGGTAATAAATTCCTGTTGTTTAAGCCAATGCATTGCATGGTATTTACTTGAGCAGTCTAGGAAAGTAAAACAATTTCATTATTGATCATCTGTCCAGCTTTTCTATTCATGATCAAAAGCGGAGTACTAAAGTCTCCTACTAGTAACGTAGAACTATTTCTCCCTTTAGTTATGTCAATGTTTGCTTCATATATTTTGGGGGTCTTTTGTTACATGCATATATGTTTATAATTTTTTATTTTCTTGTTGAATTTACTCTTTTATCAATATATATTGTCCTTTTTTCCTTGTAACTCTTTTATCAATATATACTGTCCTTTTTTCCTTTTGACAACACCTATTTTATCTGAAATTTGTGTAGCCACTCCAACTCTCTTTTGGTTACTGTTTGCATGAAATAATTTTTTTGTCCTTTCTTTCAATCTATTTGTGTCTTTGAATTTAAGGTAAACCTCTTTAAACAGAAGATAATTGGGTCTATCTTTTTTTCAATGTCCATTTTGTGAGCTTCATCCATTTAAATTTAAAGCAATTACTGATAATGTAGGACTTTAGCTTTTAAAAATCATATCTTTTTTCTTCTTTCTTTCATCATCTCTTACATTTGAATTCCATTTATCTTTTGTAGTGGACCATTTGGAACCCTTTCTCATTTTCTTTTTGGATTAGTTTTTAGATATTTTGTTTGTGGTTACTATTGAGCTTAAATTTAGCATTATTAATCTATTACAACTTTGTTTGATTTGACACCAACTTACCTTCCATAGCCTACACAAGTAATGTTCCCATACTCCCAGATTCATCTCCAAGTTGTTGTTACATATTGCACCTTTATACATTGTGTACCCAACACTGCAGATTTTATAATTACTTGTTGTACATTTGTATTTTAGATTATATAAAAAGCAAAAGATGGAGTTACAAATCAGAAGTACAATAGTACTGGCGTTTACACTTACTCATGTAGCTAGTTTCACTGGAGATATTTATTTCCTTATACATAGTTAAGGTATTGTTTAGTGTCCTTTCCTTTGAGCCTAAAGAACTCATGTCTAGTGTTAGTGAACCCCCTCATCTTTTGTTTATCTGGAATGTTTTAAACTTTCCTTCATTTGTGGAAAACAATTTTATCAAATATAAAATTCTTGGATGACTTTTTTTCCTTTCAGCACTTTAAATATCACCTTACTGCCTCTCTTCTCCATGGCATCTGAAGAGAAATAGGCATCACTTAAGACTTACTGAAACCCTGTGTAAATGACACATTGTAGTTTTTAAGATTATCTCTTTGTCTTTGTCATTTAACAGTTTGATTATAATTTGTCTCACCGTAGGTCTCTTTGAGTTTATCTTATTTGGAGTCCATTGAGCTTCTTGTGTGTGTATATATATAGTCATATATTTCATTAAATTTGGGAAATTTTCACTCATTATTTATTCAACTATTCTTTCTGCCTCTTTCTTTCCTCTCTTTTTGAAACTCCCAAAATGCATATTGATGCTGTCTCATATGTCTCTTAAGCTCTGTTTACTTTATGTCAACTTTTTACTTTCTGTTCCTCGTACCAAGCAATTTCAATTGTCCTGACTTTGAGTTCACTTATTCATTCTTCTACCAGCTCCAACCTGCCTTTGAACCTCCCCATGAATTTTTAAATTTCAGTTAATTTATTTTTCATGTCCAATATTCTCTTTGGGTTATTTTTTTATAATTTTACATGTTTACTGAAATTCTCATTTTGTTCATGTATCATTTTCCTGATTTCTTGTAGTTATTTGTACTTTCCTTTAACTCTTTGCACATTTTTAAGACAGTTTTAAAAGATACCTTTGTCTGGTATGTCCAATAACTGTTTTTTTCATTTATAGTTTCTGCAGCTTTATTTTGTTCCTTTGTATGGTTCATCTTTTCTGATTTTTTATGCGCCTTGTGATTCTTCTTCTTCTTGCTAAAATTTGGACATTTGCGTATATTAGTATATTAACTCTGGAAATCATATTCTACGCCTTTCTCAGGATCATCCCCCTCTCTTTTTATTGTTAAAGGCTGTAATAGTCTTGTTTAGTGGTTTTCCCACACTATTCGAAGTTTGTATCTTTAAAGAACTGAAGTCTCTTTTCTTTAAGCTTGTATTCAGTTACTGTTTTTACAGAAATCACCTTGAATTCCAGGAGCTAGCAAACAAAACAAAACAAATACAATAGAAAACCCCTTTTTCAGTCTTTTCAGATTAGTTCTATGCTAATGCTCTCCTTCAGCAGTTAGCCAGTTTACTCTGGGCCTAAAGAACAGCCCAAGGCAAAATCAGAGTCCTTTCAGGCCTTTTCTCTGCATGTATCTTGTCCTGGATATGTGGTTCAAAGCGTCTTATCAATTCCCTCTTTCTCATACATGTGTACATGGTACTCTGTATGCCACCAATTCCCCTTGCAAAATTCACAGCCTATATTTTATGTTTCAAGTGGAAATCCTTTGCCCCAGGCAGCTGTAGTTTACAGTTTTCTTAAGGCATTTTAGAGGGCTGCCAGCCACTTTTATGTCCAGAGCAAGTCTTGGACTGGTGAGACAGGGAGGGATTTCCTGGATCAGTCTTTCAAGCTAACACCTGGTAGATTAGTACAGGTTTATGTTCACCCTAGAATGTGCATAAAGGTATCTTTTCTCCCTCCAGACCAGAGACCATGAGTGTAGACTGATACTACAGCAAGCAAGAAAGGAATGGGGGAGAGGTCAATAAAGTACTGCAAGATTTTCATACTGCTTCTAAGTTTCCCTTTTCTTGAATCTAGGCTCACCCAGTTACTACAACCCTTTAACTATTTTCCAAAGCTCTGAGAAAATTGGGACTATTAATTTCTGCAGGCTTTTATTGTTGCTGTAGGAGAATGGAACCTAGGAGTTTCTTTTTCCATCATCTTGATCTTATTCCCACAACCTTTTTTAAATGATCAGATTTTCAAAATACGTAAGCTACGGAAAGGATGAGTGTTGGAATGAAAGAGGAGTCTGGGATTATTTATCTTTTCAACTCATGGTTTACTCTTTCCTGTAGTGTAAAACACTATCTAATCCTTGGTCATTTAGGTTTAGGTCAGGAGTTGTAGTCTCAGGTTTTGTAAAGAGAATCATGGATTCACAGTTGTTTTAGGATTAAATATGACAGTAGTTCACCTTGCCTTTTAAAGGAACTTGTCAACATGGTTCCAAAATTTGAGATTTTCCCATGATCTGCATGTCTTTTGGTTCCATGAATTTTCCATTCCACCACAGAAAATACTAATTGTCCTCACCTGCCATGCCGAAGACTGGGTTTGATTCCCGGTGCTTGCCCATGCAAAAAAAGAAAAGAAGTACTAAGAGTCTACCTGTACACTTATCCCCCAACAAACTCATATCTTACATACTCCCCTTGCTCTAAAACCAATCCAGGTATCAGAACTTTCAGAAATAGAAAGTTACTTTCTATAATATAATATAATAGCTTTGCCACTATTTTTCCTCACAGTGTAATAGAAGGAGTAATATTTTTAGGACCATGATTTGCAAGTTGTGTAAAAAGGTGGTTGTCATATTGAGTGCATCTGATTTGTCTATGTATCCAAGCAGCAGTTTAAAGTGATTTAATACCATTCATGATGTTAGGTTTCCTAAGTGGCACCAGATGAAATTTCAGACAGGGACATTTTGATCCTGATTAAGTTTCATTATACATTGTGAGAATGGAAAGAGCAAGGAATGTGTTTGTGTCTTATAAAAATTAGAATTAAAATGGTCTTAAAAGCAGGGATTTTTTTTTTCTATTTTGTTCACTGGTTATGCCAGCACCCAGGACATTTTTGAGTTCTGAGTCAATAATTATTGACTGAAAAACCTCAGCTTCACCATACTTATTGATTTTTGTCATACAATTAGGCCCTGGAAATATTGTGTCCTGTCTTTATGCTTTTTCTATTGATTTCTTTTACCCTAACTTATTTTCTCACATAATGATGTCAGCATTCACCAGGATATCATTAAGTCATTGTTATATCACTGGTTATTTAGCAAACTCTATATAACTGTTTTTTTTTTTTAATGCTCAGTAACTTCTAGGTGGGAAGCAAAATTAATGTTGGCACTGAATGCTTTAGAAAATATCTGAACTTGAATGGAAAATATATTGTATGTGATCTCTTATTACCACAATTACAGTTGTCAATTTTGTGAATTTATTTGGCAGATCAGAATATTATTTCCCAGAAAGGTCTGCTTCCATTTGATAGTTTAGCTAACTAGAGAAGAGAAAGGATTTCTTTCATTTTTGATTTCTTAAATTTTCGAAAAGTAGATGGTCATAGAAAGTCATGCTCATCTATATCCTCCATTGGGAAAAGTGAGAAAAACAATTCATTGATTAACTGACAAGTTTAGGAACAGGAATCTGTGGGAAATTTTGTTTGCCCAAACAGTAGAAATCAACAAAATAACTGGATTTCCTTGGAGATAAAAGGTAACCTGCTTATAGCTGCTCTTTTAAGGGTAAAAGAAACCATTGATTCTGTAATGCCAGATTTGACCATAGATTTCAACATATATGCATTTGCTTGTTCAGACCTGAAGTAAGCAGATTCCTTATTTTGGCAGGATTAGTTTCCCTTTTTTTTTTTTAAAGGTTAGACACATTCTGAAAATTTTAAATAACTGTTAATGTATACTTATTATATTTTGAACATCTGACTATTCTCTTCTATTTGACCTATATTTAGTTTAGGCTAAATACGAATTTTATAATTTTTTTTCAGTCATCAAAAATGTATATTTATTGCAGGAAAAGGCAAGTCACCAGGAAAGAGTCTTTTTTTAAAAAAAATTATTGTTCAGTCTTTTCCTGTCTTCTTTTTTTTAACTGCTTTATTGAGATAAATTCACTTACTATACAATTCACCTGAAGTATACAACTCATTAGCTTTTGGTATGTCCACAGAGTTGTGCATCCATCATCACAATCAATCTAAGAATATTTTCAGTGCCATAAAAGGACACCCCACATACCTTAGCCATCAGCTCCAAACACCCTATTCCTCCTGTTTTGGCCCTAGACCGCCACTGGATAAATCTGTGAATTTGTATAATCTAGGCACTTCAGATAAATGGCATCATACAATATATGACATTTTGTGTCTGGCTTCTTTCACTTAGCATAATGTTTTCAAATTTCATTCACATTGTAGCATGTATCAATACTTTATTTCTTTTTATTGCCCAATAATATTCCCTTGTATGGACATACAACACTTAATATGTTCATCAGTTGTTGGGCATTTTACTTAGTTCAGGATATTATGAATAATGGGGGTATGAGCATTCATGTACATTTCTTTGTGTGTGTGTGGCCATATATTTATTACTCTTGGTTACACACCTAGGAGTAGAATTGCTGGATCAAGTGGTAACTGTGTTTAGATTGAAAGCTGTATCTTCTGATAGCAACTATATTCTAAAAAGTGTCTGGGGGATCATCAGAACATCACAGTCTACAACAGCCATTTTCATATTTTTATTTCGTACATGTTCACTTCCAAAATCTCATGGAACAATCAGCAGAGGCATTGTGTTACTAAGGAAACAACACATCGAGTACAAACATGAAAAGCATAACAGGTTCAGAGGGTTCTGGGGAATAATTATAAAGCCATAAAACTTGCCAAATAATTGGAACAATAAAAGTGGAAAATTAATTTCAAGCAAGACTAAACATTTCAACTGACTGTTGACAAGCTTTTAAAGAATATATATGTAGATCGACTAGGAAAAAGAAGTTAGGACTTTTAAAGATCTGAGTGGTTAATTAACAGATAATTAAGCCAAATGCAAGCATTGGGAGGATAGAAGAAAAATTTGGTTTATGATTTCACAAAGGAAAATTTGCCTTGATCAAATTTATTAGTAAAGAAGGATGAGGGTGCAGAGAATAGGCTGCTTGGTGCAGTTGACAAATGGACCAATATTCAAGGTTTGAGATTTGAGTTGCTTTTTAGTCCAAGTAAAATATAACCAGGGTATTAATGGAAGTAGAGATAGAAATAGAAGACTTTTTTTATGAATAGTTTTACAAGTGTACTTAGTTCTGGAGAGACCCCTAGGATTAGCCAATATGATGGAATTATTTTTAAAGGGTCTGGGAATGTACCAAGTGGCTTGCATACCAGCTGACATCATTCATAAGAAAAGTGTTAAAAGGTATTTTGAGGGTCACATGAAGAAACACTTGGAAGTTCACTTGCTTGAGGAAGGAATGCCAACTGACATTTCATATGGGAAAGAGATGCTTCATTAACTTGTCAGAAAAGTATTACTTCTGTGGAAGGAAAGAGGTGTTATGACCTTAGCATTTCTATAGTGTACAATTTATTGAAATGTTCGGCCGGGGTTAAGATGATCTCTTCCCTTAAAAGTGGCATAATGGGAAATTGGTATATTAAATTGAAGCTTACTAAATTGTAAGAAGCGGAAGCTATTTGGCAGTTGAACGGTTGCTAGTTAAAAAAAAATTCACTTCCTCTAGGGTACTTGATTTTGGTGGTCATGAGAATAGCCTCCCCTCTTTAGGGAATATCTATGTAAAATCTCTCCTTAGGCACCGTTTTATACAAACTAATGTTGCACATGCCATGTGACTGTAAAGTACAAGAACTCACTTTGAATAAAATTTAAAAATTTATACATAAAAGAAAGTTACTTCCATCAAAGACATCACCTTGGCAGACTCCATGATCTTTTCAGGGATGCTGCCTTTGGACAAGTCATTCTTGGAATTTCTTTTGTAGAATTTTACCCTGAAACCATGGAGAACTTCAAAAATCATATTTAACAATGATTTTTTTCATACTTTGAGTGAATATATCCTATTTGAGGAAAGGCCAAAGAAATCAAAGCCTCACCTGGTGAATAAAATGAATGATGAAACTGTTGCTGATTTTTAAAAATGAGGTATAACTATTGAGTAAAGAAAGCAATATTCTTTTGTGGCTTCTAACCTGGCTTTCAAAATAATTCCCAAATCATTTTAAATATATTTTGATCAGTAGGTATGCTTGTAATGGGACTAAAGAGTCTCAAGGTGACTGCTTTGAAGGACAATTTTAGAATGCTTTCTGGTATGCTAGCTGAAGGTCAGTCTCATGCTGTTTATAGTTTTAGCTCACAAACAGAGAGAAGAAGAGGGATGTTGATGTTTAGCACAAATTCCTAAGTGGTTTTTAAGAAATGAGAGCAATGTATTCTTAGACTTTTATAGATAAGGATAGATTCAAGTGTTTGTTGTGGTTTTCCATAGAGGAAAGGGCATGGTATTAGAGATGAAAGAATTTATCTACTTTCTTTTCTCTTAGAGGCTATGTGAACTTGTCTAAGCACTTTAACATCGTTCATGTCTGTTTTCTCATCTTGAAAAATGAGCTAGATATTTTTGAAAGACCAGTCAAATATTATTGTCTCACTTGAATAACATGTATGCGTCAAAGAGTGACTATGAGACTCAAATGAGATAGAGTATGAAATAATTCAAAACCTCTAATGCTAGTCTATATGATGTATTGTAATTTCTGAGAAAATATTTTTGAGGGGAAAATTATGATATATAAAGATATTTGACCCAGTTCTACCAACTTAAACTGTTATTTTAATTTTTGTAAAACCAGAGTCATGCCCTTTGCTGCAGTTATTTTGTACATTAAAGAAAGAAAAATAAAACTTTCCTCTGTATTATCACTTGGATGTAGAAATGGAACAAATATTAACAGAATCTGGAAACAGTGGCCTTGTATAAAGTATGAATATATCTTATGTGAAGTGTTCCAGCAAATGCTTGGTACGCAGATGGTGTACAGTAAGTGCTATCTGTTCCTGATGTGCCGATGTTGTTAGTATTCATTCACAATGGCTTGTTAGTCAGTGTAATACTTTCAAATTTATATATTTCAAACTCATATTAAGTATATTTTCTAATAAAAGTACTGATATGCTATTTCCTTAATTATAGTCTAGGAGATCCCTAAGATGGGAAAATTAAATTGGCTTTTTTGATAGAAAATCTACCAAGTAATGGCAAGTGTGATGTGAATACCATGAATTAATTCTGGCACAAGAGAATCAGAACAAAAGAACCTAGATTTATTTTCAAATTATGTATTGAAATTGTGCATGCATAAATAGAAACATAACACAAAATGTCCTGAACTTAAGAGATAGTTTGCATTTAGCATGGAATAATCCTCAGATCTTTGAAAGAAAACAAATTATTATTGCTTTTTCTTTTCTATTACTAGACTAGGTTGATATGTGTTCTTAGTTAGCCTATGCCCAAGAAAGGATATTGAATAGACTATGTAGTTGGAAAACATCAGCAATACACCTACTTGGATAAGGAGAAGTAGTTAGCTCTCTCTTCATTTTCTCACCTGTGATTCCATGGAGTTTTGGTTTGTGCACATTCAAGCTCTCAAAGGCATTGAGAAAGAGTGAGAAGACTTTGGGACCACTGTGGGATATGAAGTTGACATCACAGAAGAGCTAGCTCATTTCAATTCACAAACAACAGAATCTATCGACTCTCTAGAAAGGCTTGTTTTAAAGAGCTTTAATTAACCAAAGATCTGAGATACTATAAGCTAGATCATGACATATTAGCAGTTTTCCCTCTATCATATGGAATGTTTCTAAAGTGAGTCCTGCTCATGTATTTAAAATCCAGTTGTAAAGGACTGGAGCTATGGCTTTCTGGACTGAGAACAATAGCTCACACCTCATTTCATAGAAACTTCATGAAGTTTCCAATTAGTTATCATGACACCTGCATTCCCTTCTTGGTCCAGTTAAAGGTGTGCTCAACGGACATAAGTAATAAACATAGCTTTATTTAGATATGGAATTTAGGTAAAGGAAAGGTATTTGCTATGTTTAGGAAAATTTTGATCATCTCTGTTAGGTAGAATCCAATCTGACCAGCTACCTATGTCCAACAATAATGAGCAGTCCTAAGTTGGGGGATTTATTTTATTATACCTCTCTTAAAAATTAAATAATAGCTATATTCATTTTACTATAAAGTAACTTGGACATAAAAGTAATTTTTCTTATAAATATTGCTCCATTGGCCAGTGATATTACTACAGACTGGGGAAGACCCTTAACTAGAAGGGTCATGAGAGGAATTGTTCCAGTGGGTCTGGATGCTCCTGTTCTTTGTGCTGTCCCAGTTCTACCAGTTTTTTCCTGGAAAACCCATGGATATCTCCCATAGAATAGTCTCTTGTCAGCTTCAGGTCTTTATTCTAAGATTTTTTTATTATGAACCTGGTCAAATCACAGTCTTCATCAATTGATTCATATAGGCATTTAACTTCATTCCTATATGCATTGCAGAAATCGTGACTGCTTAACCAGATGAATCATTTTTGTTTATTTACTTGACTTGGTAGATCACTGAACAGTTTTTGATCCATATATTTATGTCAATATTTTTATCTGTCTCTTCTTTCTTCAGCTCAAATTGTGAAGGTGGGGTTTATAATTCATTCTCTGAGGTAGGGAAAGTAATTTATGTTTGAAATTCAACCTGGAAATGGATGCCCAATGTCATAGATACAGCCTTTGTCTGTAGGTAGTAGAAAAATAAGAGTGTCTTAAACCATTAGGTTCTTTATTATTTGACTAATAAGTAGCTCAGAGGTAGTCAGTAGGGGGTTGGTTCACTTGTTCAGTGATGCCAGCAGGAATCCAGGCTCTTTAAGTATTTTCTCTGGATATTTGCTCTGTCCTTAGGGTCATTCCTTTATGGGTGCAGAGGTCTACTGCAGCTCCTGGCATAAGGCCTGATATGGTGGCATCTAGAACAGACAGAGAGGGAAAAAGAGGAAGTGGTATTGCTCCATCTGTGTCTCTCTTTTAAGGCTTTATTATTTCTCAGAAGCTCTTTGTTTTGTTATTATTATTTTTATTATTGTTTTGTTATTATTATTTTTTACTTAGAATTTTCCAGAATTCTGTTTCATGGTCATCTGTCACTGCAAAGAAGGCTGGGAAAATAAGATTCTATCATTTCTACTCTGTGAACTAGGTGGAAGGGTTAATTATTTAGTGAGCAACTAAAGACCCACACCAACTACAATCTTTGTGTTTGAATTTCCTATGTCACAACAAAAGCACCCACATTTCAGCAGCAGCAGCAGAGGGGCAGACATTTTATCATTTCTCCCTTAATATCACTAGGATTACCTATACCCAGTCCTTTATCCATCACTCATATCGAAAGTGGGGGTACTAATGTATCATAAACGGTGATAATATTAATTGTAGAATTATATGGGTGAAACTTTCATGTACCAGAAACGAATACTCTTTTGTGTCCTACAGGTACATAGTATGTGTTAAAAAAATGTTAGCAGGGGTGCAAGGGTAGTTCAGCAGTAGAATTCTTGCCTGCCATGCAGGAGACCTGGGTTTGATTCCTGGTCCATGTACTTCCCAAAAAACAGATTAACAAGCAAGCAAAGAAAGAAAACAAACAGAAATTCAACCAATGGTGCTGCAATGACAGAATACTCACATGGAAAAATAATGAAATGTGACCCTGCCCATACAGCATACAAAATATATATATATATTATATTAACAAAAAGTTAAGAGCAGAAACTGATCCAGCACTGCTATTTCTCTGAATTCCATTGGGCAAGTCTTTATTGCTTCAATTAAAACAAAAATTAAAGGCCATACTTTATTAATGTGGAAACAAAAATATTCCATTAATAAAAAGAGCTGTTGAAGCCATGGATCGTGTGGTTAAGTGGGTCAAAAAGTAAGATTCTCATGACTGCAAAACGAGTGGTTATGCAAATATTCCACTTTTATATAAAAGAAGGCAGAAGCTACTTTAAAAATGCCCTTGTTACACACACTCACACACACACACACACACTTGCATAACATGGAGTTTTTAGTGGAAATCTTGACATATGCTGCATAAATTTTAAATAGATTCTGTCTTGTCTGCCAAGGTAAATTCAAATAAACTATATTGTCTTGAAACTATAAATTCTCACACTAGCATAGTGAAAAAATTGCCACTCTGTCTACAAGGGACCATTAAAGTATTGCTTACTTCATGTGTTCAGTGCCTACTATGGCATAATCTTGGAGAAATAAGTAGGGTACTTAGGATACTGGGTTTTGTGAATAAGGGACACGAAAATATAAAAAGGGAAGTTCCAAGGAGATGCAGTCCAGGAGTGGTTGGACAAAGGCTTGGAAGAAGGCCAAATGAGTTGTTAACCTGTGTGAAGTTCAAAGGAAACTTTAGGAAAACATGTTTATTGGACAGTATCTTTAAACATGTTTGTTTACTTAGCTCGTAGAGTTGAGATGAAAAAGAGCTTAAGGATTTTAAAGAAATAGATGTAAATTACTATTCTGCTTTAATTGTAAACGATTTAGAAGAATTATCTGGATAAGTATATGTGATCTAGGGAACTGTTTTTGAGTCAATTAAATGGTATATGCTTGTGCGATGAGTGAGGAAATCACATAAAAGATTATTTTATGATTTGTAAAGAACAATTATTCATATTAATATTGTGAGTTTGAATTTTAAAGTAAGAGTTTAAATTTCATTATGTTCCCTGAAAAGAATTTTGGAAAAATGCAGGATAAAAATAATAAGTATGACTTTAAAAACAAAATCTAGTACTTACTTTACCCCTAGGACACTCATGAGAAGAGGATATTTATCTTCAAACTACACATTGAAGTATTTATGAATACCTATTATGTACCAGGAACTATTTGAGGTGCTAAAGAACTAGGAATGAACAAAATGGACTAAGGTCCTGGCCCCATAGGCCTTATATTTTGTGGTCATTAAGAGACAAGATATGATAAATAAATATGTAATATGTCAGATGATAAGCACTGGTGGGAAAAAATAGCAGAGACCACTGTTTTGGGTTGCCATTTATATATGGTGATCATTGAAGAAGAACTCACAGGTAAGGGTTCTTCGGGAAGTCAGGAGACAAGCCATATGGAAACTTGGGAGAAAAGCATTCCAGACAAAGGGAAGTGAGTGTGAAATTTTTGAGGCAAGAGAAAACTTGGTCTGTTTGAAGAACACAAAAATTTGTTGAATGAGTTGTTGAACATATATAGAAAATACATGGCAGGCCTGCATCTTAATTTTGTTATTAGGGCATGGGTGAAATGGGATTCCTTAAGGAAATTCTATCCTGATTCTATCTAGGTCTTTTTGTTTATTTATGGACCTAGTTCTTTGTTACCCACTGATTTTCTTAGCAGAGTAGTTACCATTTTTATGTACTTTACAAGTGTTGGATATAGTGCTAAGTGATTCATATATATATATAGTAATGATTTTCTCAGTCTTAGAGTTTGAAATCCATCGAAGTTAAGTTGTCCACTTTCAAACAGCTGAGTGACTGACAAAGAATTAAAAGTTTTATTCTAAAGAATGACTCCCTATCCTATGCTGATTCACTGAAACTCAGACTGAACTTGCAATTTTCTTGAATTTCAGGTCATGTACAAATTGATAATGATATCCCAGTGTCTACAATGGTTAAAAATCTAGACTTTAGATAATTTTCATTAATTTCTGTAGGTATATGTTACCTAGATTACATTCTTTGGAGCCTGTTCTGGTTTGCTAGCTGCTGGAATGCAATATACCAGAAACGGAATGACTTTAACAAGGGGAATTTAATAAGTTGCTTGTTTACAGTTCTAAGGCTGAGAAAATGTCCCAATTAAAACAAGTCTATAGAAATGTCTAATCAAAGGCATCCAGGGAAAGATACCTTGGTTCAAGAAGGCCGATGAAGTTCAGGGTTTCTCTCTCAAGTGAGAAGGCACATGGCGAACACAGCCAGGGCTTCTCTCTCGGCTGGACAGGCACATGGCAAATACGGTGTCATCTGCTAGCTTGGTCTCCTGGCTTCCTGTTTCATGAAGCTCCCCGGGAGGCATTTTCCTTCTTCATCTCCAAAGGTCACTGGCTGGTGGACTCTCTGCTTCATGGTGCTGCAGCATTCTCTGCTCTCTCTCTCTGAGTCTCTCTCTCCAAAATGTTTCCTCTTTTATAGGACTTCAGAAACTAATCAAGACCCACTCAAATGGGTGGAGACATGTCATCCCCTAATCCAGTTTAACAACCATTCTTAACTAAATCACATCAACCAGGGAAATGATCTCATTACAGTTTCAAACATACAGTATTGAATAGAGATTATTCTACCTTTAAGAAATGAGATTTATATTAAAACATGGCTTTTATTAGGGGGCATACTTCCTTTCAAACCAACACAGAGCCCTATTCCAAAAGATTTTAGCCATTTTCATATGGAAAAAAATGGTTCCATGGTCAAATACTTTTTAGAAACATTAGTTTATACAAAGGTCAGCAGACTACTTTAATGCAGGGCTTCCTAGTCTTTAAAATGCAAATATACATTGAACACATCCGTTATGGGAAGACTTTATTGTTTTTCACATTATTTTGCCATGGAAGGACTGTTTGTGAAACATCTATTAATAACTGAATGAATCAGTTTACATCTAGCACATTTTATGAAATGATGCTTAGTTATTTCAGGTCTTGTGAGCTACTACCTACGTCATTTCACTGCAGGGGTTTACTATGCTTCAGTAGGAATGAGCTCTGCTTTTGCTAGCAGCAAAATTCTTTCTTATGCTTCTTTGCTTTGAAAGAACTCCTAAAACATTTTGAATTTAGATGGGAAAATCATAACATCCAGAATGAGTGACATCTAGAAGCTTTCCCAGAAATATTTAGAAATCCTTTAATGCTGAGTTTTAGGTTACACTTACAAATAACCATCTCTCTCACTCCTGCTTGTGCATTTTCAGTAGCTGGCAATAAAGAGGAGATAAAAATCTGTCCACATTATTTCTTTCTCTTGACTATTTGTGTTATATTTAGGTCTCCTCTATCTGATTGGATAATCATTGATGAACTTCAAATAGGGCTATTTTCTTAGTGGTGTATGGAACATGTCACAATTTACGTTGAGAGCAAACATTGTTATTATATCTTTGGTTTGCAAATAAGCCTTCTGTTCATTAGTGGAATCTAGTTGGAATTTAAGGTCTGACTCACGTTGGTGTTATTTAACAATGTAAGAAAGGAATATACTGGAGAAACTTCCAAACTTCAGCTACACCCAACCTTGGCTTTATACTCTGTGGATGTCCCAGATGGCTTGGGAAGTCTTAGTTTCAAAAACAACTTTTCACCCTGCAGTATTTTTCCAAACATAACGTCAGCAAGACTTAAGATGGTGCCCTGAATCAATGCTCCATTTATTTCCATTCTGTGATAATTTTTCTACAAGTTAAAATAGGTTCCTTGGAAATAATTTCCTTTAGTTGGAGCAAGTTGGCTCACTGTTGCTGGACAAACTTTATTTTATTTTCCCAGGCTCTTGTTTAGTAAGCGTGGCAGCTTCTACTACCCCTGATTTTTCTCTGGTGCTACTGTGATATAATGTCCTATGGACTCACATTAAGAACCAAGAAGACCTCAGTGATACCTGGGCACAATTTACTGGACCCCAGGGCATCTAGAGTGATTTTCACAGAACTTGCTGTTGGCAGGTTTCAGGTAGTAGCCCCTTTGGTTCTACTGGTCAAAGCTCTCTTTGGCAATAGTTTTCAGCAGATCAGCTGACATCTTAATCCGTCCAGTGGTGGAGGGCTACAGTGCTACAGAACCGCACAACTTTTTTTTGAAAAAATTCCTCCAAGTCTCCTGAAGTTGTATTTACAAGTTAAGTTTTTGCTCAGTATCTCACTCCTGTCTTCCCACTCAATTTCCATAAGTTCATAAAATTATAGAATTTTCGACCAGAAAAAAACATTCTAAGTGCAACCCCTCATTTTATAGTTCAAAAATCTAGGGCCCAGAAAGATACTCTGATTGCTCAATTTTACATAGTAAATCAGTGTTAAAATCAAGATTGGCAGGAAATTTTACTGCCACCTGAGTCTTAGGTCATCCCATTCAGTTTTATTTGTCTTAAAATGTTTCATGTATGAACTCTACAATGAGAGACTACAATACATAATGTATGTATGTATGTATGTACAATACATACATCTTTGAGTATAAGCAAAGGTAAACAACCACATTGTTTGAGAAAGGGCCACATTAAGCATGAGAAAGGGATATATTGGAGGGATACTAGATGGCTCAGAGAATTAAAGAAAGATCTGAAATACCAGGTTGTGTTAGTTTGTAAGCTGCCAGAATGTGACATACCAGAACTGGAACAACTTTTACAAAGGGGAATTTATTAAGTTATAAGTTCACAGTTCTAAGGAAGTGAAAGTGTCCAAATTAAGGCAGCAACAAGAGGTTACCTTCATTCAAGAAAGGCCGATGGGTCAGGACCACTTCTACCAGCTGGGTAGTCACGTGACTGGCATCTGAGGGTCCCTTTCTCCTGGGCTTCGTTGCTTTCAGTCTCTGTTCCTGTGGAGGTCCCTCTGCCAGGGCTGGGTTTCATCTCTTAACTTTCCTTGGCTCTCTCCAGGTTCTGGGTTGCTTAACATCTCATGGCAAAGTCTGCTGGGCTCCAAGCATCTCCAAACATCCATGTCTCTGTTCTCTATGTGTCCATATATGTGTCAGCTCTACTATGAAGTTTCTGTCAGTTCTGAGGCTTCTGTCATTTCTTCAGACTGTAGTTCCTGAGGTTTCTCCAAAATGTTACCTCTTTTAAAGAATCCCAGTAAACAAATCGTGCCAGTTTGAAGCTATTATGTACCCCAGAAAAACCATGTCCTTTAATCCTCATTCAATATAGATAGGTGAAATCTTTTTGATTGTTCCCATGGAGATATGAACAATCCAATTGTGGGTGGTAACTTTTGATTAGATAGATGGTTTCCATGGAGATGTATCTCCACCCACTCAAGGTGGGGTTACTTAGAGGAACTCTTTAAGAGGGAACCATTCTGGGAAAAGCTTTAAAGTGCCAGAATCAACAGAACCCACACAGCCGGAGACCTTTGGAGCAGGAGGAAAATGTCCCAAGGAAGCCTTATGAAATGAGAAGAGAAAGCTAGCAGACATGGTCATGTACCTTCCCAACTGAGAGAGAAACTTTGAACTTCATTGGCCCTTTCTTTAGAGTTATCATTCCCTTGATGCCTTAAATTGGGCATTTTAATGGTCTGAGAACTGTAAACTTGCAACTTAATAAATTCCCTTTTGAAAAAGCTATTCCATTTCTAGTACATTGCATTCCGGCAGCTTTTGTAAATTAAAACACTAATCAAGACGCACCTGGAATGGGTGGAGTCACTTCTCCGTCTAATCAAAAGTTACACCCACAAATGGGTGTGTCACATCTCTGTGGAGAAAACCTAATCAAATTTCCAACCTACAGTACTGAATGGGGATTAAAAGAAATGGTTACCTCCACAAGATGGAATCAGGATTAAAACATGGCTTTTCTGGAGTACATAATACTTTCAACTGGCACACAGGCCTTAGGAAAGATAAAACCTGGGATGCTCTAGAGACTCTGGTCTCAGGAACTTGAGGTTCAAACCTCTGGCTGCTACTTTCTATTCCTGTGGGTGTGCTTTTCAGATTCAAAGACTCAAGAGAAAATCTAATAAGCAGAGTCAGTTTGGAAGCCTGTCTCTAAGTATGTGTATGAGGGAGAGAAAGACTCCATTTTATTTTTATTTTGTGAGGATGGGGCTGTGATTAAATGTGCTTGAAAGCCCCATCAGAACCCTGAGGAATGAGGGAGGATCCATCTTACAAGAAGAGGAATGGGGTGGGGTGCTGTTTTCTGGTACCCAAAGGAGAGCAAGGAATGCTGCGTGTATCAAACCAAGAATTATATCTGCTGACACACAAATGGAATTACAGGGGCAACCTGAGCTAAGAAATGGTTCCCAAATCCACTGAACTTAGACATCTTCTGTTCATTTCCTCTTCCTTTAACTCCCCCTTTCCATGTCCACCCTGCTCCTCCTCACCCCTTTTTCTCAGGTTCTTTAAATAGAGAGAAATGTGCTACCTTTTCTTTCTTCTTTACCAGTATAACTACATCAGAGAGGAAGGTGTAGTGTGCTGGAAAAATACAACTTATTTTTTTCAAAAGTCACAAGCCTAGTGATGGAATAGTTGGCCTCAGTGAATTTCTATATTAAAACTGCTTATGCACCTCCCTCATCACCTCCTTCTCAATTTGCCCAGGCCCTTCAGAATAGTGGATGAAGGGCAGATGTAAGCAATCTCCTGTCACTCTGTTGTTACTCAAGTCAAGGAGAAATCTAGATTCTAATGGGATACAGAGATTACTAAAGATGATGGGCATCACAGGACATCCCCATTTTACCAGTGGATAATGTAAGCAGGTAATACTCCACCAACTATGATCCCTTAGCTTATTACTTAACTTGGTGATTCTGAAGAAACTGGAGAAAGTCTAAGGGCATTCAAATAAAATTGCAATGCTGAATTCTGCTCCTGTGACAACATGAGTGACTCTTATCAATCTATGACTTTAAAGAGTATAAACTATGGTAATGTATTGGCCTTTGTTAATGAATTGTCAAGTAGTCACCATTATTGTTTTACAAAAAGTTAAACTTTTAGCAAAATACTGCATCCATTTGCCCTAAGATACTGTGTTTTAGTGTTTAATTCTTTATAAGATTTAGAAAATCCCCAATGATAAAGACTGTTTTCTTTAAAAAATAAAAGGCAAATAAGTGGAACTGAAATTTCCTGCTTAGAAAATATTCAATTACTCTGATTTGCTCTCCTTTAAAATACATTGTTATGGAAAGGACAAGAAATGTTGACCAACTTTATTAGACCTACATGATAATTAGAACTACATGAAATTAGACTGTGACTTTTCTCTTTTCTTTGAAGTAAGATAGAATATTGGAAGAAAGGTTTGTTTTCTGCAAAAAGAAATCTAAGTGGCGTGGTAAATTATTTTCATGTAGGTAAAATGTTCTACTTTAGAGTCTCACAATCCATTAACTATTCTATAAGGTCAAGTAAAGTAAAATGTATTCCTTTGGGAATTGAAACATGAAATATTCAGAAGAAATCCTTCTGGTCAGATCAGAGAATTGGATGTCTATTCATTTTAAAGAATGCATTTAATTTCTATAGGTATTTTAAGCACAGTGAACTTGGAAAATAACATGAATACAAAATGCGTGTACATAGTTTCCCTTTTTGTTAATTGAGATAAAATTTACCCTGTTAAACATTTTAAAGTATACAACTTAGTAGTTTTTAATATATTCACACTGTTGTACAACAATCACTGCTGACATTCTAGAACATTTCTATTGCCTCAAAAAGAAACCTCCAAATTCTCTCTTCCCTCATCCCCTGGCAGCCACTAATCTACTTTCTGTTTCTATAGATTTGCCTAATCTGGACACTTCATGTTAATGGAATCATATAATATATGGTCCTTTGTGACTGGCTTATTTTACTTAGCATAATGTTTTCAAGGGTCATGCCTTTTGATGGCTGACATATATTCCATTGTATGAATATATCACATTTTGTCTGTTCATCATTTGGTGAACATTTGGGTTCTTTCCAATGTTTTGTCTATTATGAGTAATGTTGTTATGTACATTTTTATACAAGTTTTTGCGTGAGCATATGTTTTCAATTCTGTTGGGTATGTATCTAGAAATGGAATTTCTAGGTCATATGGCAACTGTATGTTTAACTGTTTGGGGAACTGCCAAACTGCTTTCCAAAACTGTTGCTCTATTTTGCATTCCTACCAGCAACTTCTGAGGGTTACAATTCACATCCTTGCCAACACTTTATTTTCTATTGTTTGTTTGTTCATTTATTTTTAAAAAAAGCCATCCTAATGGATATGAAGTGGTATCTTGTGGTTTTTATTTGCATTTCCCTAATGACTAATGATGTTAAGGAAACACCTATGTTCAATCAACACCTATATGCTAAAAGAAGCTCAAAAAGAAATGTGCTTGCACATCAGTTGGTATATATTAACATTAAGATGCAATTACCATGTCAGTGTGCCACAGTTCCTAATCTGTATAATTCATGTTCACATTTCCTATAGACTACTAATTACATATCTATGCAGGCACATATGAAAGCAGTCTCATGGGAGACTGAGTTGTACATTAGAATTTAAGATTCTCAGATGACTGCAATGCAGAACAAGAACCATTTCTGAAAGAAAAAAGGTTCTTTCAGAGATTGTTAAAAGGCATCTGAATAATAAAAGCAAAAGTATCCTAGATATAAATAATGAAATGAATGATTGCCTTCAATAATTCCAATCTTCCCATCATTAACTATTTCATAGTGCCCCATTTCTTCATTAGATCTTAAGACATCTGCTATCTCTAGTCTTTCTAGGAATCTTATTGCTCTTGTCTATATGCAGATATGAATGTAATTCAGAATGCTGCAAAAAAGAACAATTTCAGTATCAGTGAAATCCTTAGTTTAGCTTACCTCTTGAACTAGGTGGACTTCAACTTTATGTTTTGTATCCTTGATGTTCTTTTTATGGTTTTTATCTCTTTCTTCCATTCCTGACTGGCTGTCAGCTGTAAACTGACTTTTTTTCTGCTCTAAGTGTAACTGTCCAATTTCAAATGTGGGCTCTGATGCCAGATTCTAAAAGTTTGTTAACTAGATATCTAAAATAATAGCAATAGATACTGAGTGGTTTCCTTTAAAATGAACTTAAGGAATTTAGAAGATTGATTCTGTGAAGGCTTTTTTGTTATTTCTCTCTTTGTTTTTCAGTTATTTCTGGATATGTGAAATCAGGTATTAGTTTACAAATATTCCAATGATATCAGTTTATTCAAATATACCACTTGTGGGGACTTTTGACCCTTCATACTTCCGTGAAGGAGTCAATTTAGATTATAAACTAGGAGACAATTAAGGCACTCTACCTCTTCCTCTTCTTTCATGAATCCTGATTTGCACTTTCAAATTAATAGCACACTTGCCAGATCTTTAAAAAAATAGTTTTGCACATGTTTCTTCTAAAGAAAATTAGAATGTAGGTTTACGGAGAAAATCATATGCCGTTAACACTTTGCATCAGTGTGGCACCTTTGTTACAACTGATGAAAGGATATTAAAATTGATCAATTAATAATCGTCCATAGTTTACATTAGGGTATATTTTTTCCCCATTTTCACTCTA
The DNA here is from genome assembly GCF_023851605.1 of Tamandua tetradactyla. Classification (NCBI taxonomy): domain Eukaryota; kingdom Metazoa; phylum Chordata; class Mammalia; order Pilosa; family Myrmecophagidae; genus Tamandua; species Tamandua tetradactyla. The sequence goes on from NC_135331.1 coordinate 137,240,123, forward strand.
TTTTTAACCCCTTGCATTAGTGTGGTCTGTTTGTTGTATTATGTTACTATTAACTATAGCCCATCATTTACAATAGGGTTCATTATGTCGTACAGTCCTATGTTTTACTCTTTTGATTTTTATTCTAGTAACATATAAACAACCTAAAATGTCCCTTGTTAACCACATTCACATATATAATTTGATGTTAATTACACTTACAATATTGTGCTACCATCATACCATACATTTCTAAAACTTTATGATCAATCTAAATAGAAATTTTATACAAATTAAGCATTAACTCACCATTTTCTACTCCAGCCCAGCCCCTGGTAACCTTTATTCTAGATTTGAACTCTATGAGTTTGCTTATTCTAATTTCATATCATTCATGTCATAAAATATTTGTCCTTTGTGTCTGACTTATATCACTCAGCATAATGTCTTCGGGATTCATCCACATTGCCATATGTATCAGGACTTCATTCTTTTTTTTGGCTGAATAATATTCCATTGTATGTGTATACCACAGTTTGTTTATCCATTCATCAGTTGATGAAGACTTCCTCTAATGGCAATTGTAAATAATGCCACTATGAACATCAGTATGTAAATATCTGTTTGAGCCCACCAAAGAGGATATATATACGGTTAAAAAAGCACAGGAAAAGATGCTCAACATTATTAGCTATTAGGGGAATGCAAATCAAACCCACAATGAGATACCAGTTCACATCCACTATAATAGCTACTATTAAAAAAATCCCACAAAATTACAAGTATTGGAGAGAATGTGGAGAAATAGGAACACTCGTGCATTGCTTGTTGGAATGTAAAAAAAGTACAGCTACTTTCTGACAGTTCTTCAGAAAGCTAAGTTTAGAATTACCATATGAGCCGGCAATCCCTCTACTAGGTATACACCCAAGAGAATTGAAAGCAGGGACTAGAACAGGTGTTTGCAAGATCTTTTTAACATTTTCCTTTCCTAGAATATGTGTTTGAGTTACAATAAATGTTACCATGGGGCGTTAGAGTAATGTATTTACCTATCCTTGCATTTATAACTGCTATATTAAAATAGAGTAAAAACACCTTTTATCTTTCCTTATTAAGATCTACATCAGTGATTTATGTAAACATTGCTATTTATTTTGGTTGCCTCATTCCACTTCATTATGGAGAATGTATTATGTCTTTATAAGTTAGTTTAGGAAGGTTCATGTATTCTGAAGGGAAAAAAGAGATACTCATCACCAATTTAAGGAAACAGTATTTAAGGATTATTATTTATAGGGAAGATATTTGTTTTGTTTTATGCTACACTGTGTCAGGCTAATACTGCCTGGGATTTTGTTACACCCCCCACCCTTTTATCCAGGAAATGACCAGCTTTTACTTGGTAATGGTAGAATGAAATGATGACTGACTTGACTTATTGAATTCAGAGAAAAATTATTAGTAGTTGAAATAAATCATATCTTAACAATTTAGAAAATCTTATCTCCAAGGAAAATAAAGTAAAATCCTTTGACAATAATTTACTGGTTTTGTGGAAAAGTTGCTATGAGTAACAGATTGGCACATGAAGGTTTTCTTTCCCCACGGGCTAAGTCTCCTCCCAGATTTCTACACATCTGTTTCTTTCTCTCTCCAATTCATCTGAACCCAAGCACAGGTTTTCAGAGTGTGTATGGTTACTAAGTAGTATTTGATCTAGAAGTCCTATATTGCCAAACAGAGTTAAGGGCATCAAGTGACAAAGCAGTGAGGAGTTAGGATAATTTGGAGATAGGTTGGGAAACTATAAGGTCAGGCAAAGAAAAATGAATTTGAATAAAAGTTAGGTATCAGACTGAAAAAATCTTGTTGCCATGCAAAGAGAGAAAGAGAGAGAAACTACATGGAAGGTGAGATGCAAAAAAATTATCATAAATAAGTGGATGTAGGTAAAAATAAGAGAAAAGGAGGGGGTCTTACCTGAGTTACCTATCATTGGCTTAAACTGGTCTTTTGTGTTATTAAAAGTGAAGGTTGGCTTGTTAGGGGACTCCCCCCGATGCTTAGACTCTGAAACAAGGGTTTTCTGGTATCTTAATTTCTCCTCCATGTAGATGTACATTTCATGTAATCTAGGATATGTTTTCTTCATTGAGGTTTGAATTATTGGAAAGGACATTTCCATTTGAAGTTTAAATACTAGTTAAGAAAAAGTAATGAGACAAACTATAACTAAGCTTTATAAAGGAATATAGCTGTTACAAAATATAAAAATGCAATCTAATATTACAAAGCTAGTATAAATAGATGTACCAGATATCAGTTGGGATCTTTGCTTTTCCTGACATGATAACTATGTATATCGTTGCCTGTCTGCGAAATCTACATTATTGCTTTCAATTGCTGAACTGACTATACAGATAAAGTTTTAGGAAGACGGCACATTACAGTGTTAAAAGCATACACTTTGGCATCAGACAGATTTCAATTCATTCTTTAGCCACTTACTATCTGTGTAACTTAGGGCATGTTACTTAATTTCTCTAAACATCCATTTCCTACTTTGTAAAATAAATATAATGCTTCTAAAGCATGTATTTACTATTACCTGTGTATGGTGACTGCTCAATAAATGCTGTGTTTTCTCCTGACTTTTATTGTCATTTTATTCCTTTCCTCTTTTGTTATTTGATTATAGTTGTTAATTATCTTGTCATTCTCTTTTCTATCCTGTTTCCCTTGACACCTCTTTCTTCCCATTCATATACAGTTTAGCAGGGCTTTGGATAAAATAAAAGATCCATCAATTCTAGGAATAATGAAACATCTGAAGATTCAAGACCAAGAGGGGTGTTTCTTTATGTATAATTTTTTTTGGCATGGGCAGGCACCAAGAAATGAACCTCTGTATAATTTTAAAGAAAAGAATAGCTGTGACTTCTTTTAGTAATAAGCTCTTCTGTCACATAGGATATTCCTTATGTGTAGTTTAGCTTTCCTTTTCTGAAATTTCAATCAATCTATTTTAAAAGAAATGTGTACGTCCTATCTATATAATTTCTGCCTGAGTTGTAAATCCTTTATAGTTGCCTGAGGCCTGGCTGAATGCACTGTACATTTCTTGGTGGTTCTGCTTCCACTTTGGATGTAGGAGGTCACAAAAAAATAATTGCTCCTGATATAACAAGGAGAAAAGACTGAGTAAACTAAAAAGAAACCATAAAAGAACTGTTAATGTAAAGAAGACTAAATGAGGTTCATTCCAGGATGGAAAATGAGTTTCATTCCAGGATAGAAAAGGCTTTCCTAAGTCAACACAAACTGGTGACCACTTTCATTCCTGGAGCATTTTCCAAGTCTGGAAACACAAATGGGTGGAGGAGTGATCCTGTCATCAGAAATATGCTGGGATGAGAAGATACCAGGTTAATTTTATTGTTCATTTGTTTTTTGCATGGGCAGGCACCAGGAATCAAACCCAGGTCTCTGGCATGGCAGGCGAGACCTCTGCCTGCTGAGCCACCGTGGCCCACCCTTACCAGGTTAACTTTAAATGGCTGTGGCTGTGAGAGTGCTGGCATGACAGATTGGAATCTGGTGGAGATGAAACACAGAGCTTGTCCACTCCACCTATCAAGTCTCCTCTATAAAACTTCTTCTGAATGAACAGCTGCATGAGAACCGAGGAGTTAGGCTGTAAAACAGAGAGCTATTTCATGAGGTACTTAGATCCCAAACTCCTGTGGAGAGACAAAGTCTAAACTACTGTAAAGACATTTGAAAAGAGAAGTGAACTAAAATCAATTGAAGTAGCAAACCATCCTCAACCTGGCTCAACTCTTTGGATTGGAAACCAGTCTTTCATCCTAGAAATCTGACAGTGGAAAAGAAAGTCTGTTTTTTGTAGAAAAAAATCCGCTATTCATTTTCTACTGTTCTTTTATATACAATGTCTAAAATGTAACAAAAACTAAGAGATGGGCAAAAAAGGAAGAAAATGTGACCCATAGTATATACATACACACACACACACACACACGCACACATACACACACACACACACACACGCACACACACACATATATATGTAAGGAGACTCAGAGATGACAGAGATGCTGGAATTGATGGAAAAGGACTTTAAAATAATTATTATAAATATTTTTAAAAACTTAGAGGAAAAGGTAGACAAAATGGGTGAAAAGATGAGGGATTTCAGCAGAGAAGGGGAAACTTAAAAGGTAAGCAAATGGAAATTCGATTTAAATTTTTTTCTAGAAAATAATGGAAGACAGAACCAAAAATTGCAGCATTTGAAATGAATCAAAATACCTAATGGGCTTAACATAGACTGGACAGAACAGAAGAAATAATAAGTGAACTAAAAAACATGTCAATAGAAATAATTCAAACTGATGTGCAGAAAGAAAAAATAATTTTAAAATATTTAAAAAAACAGAACAAAGTATTAGAGTTGTGGGACAAATCAAATTGTCCATTTTACATGCAACTGGAGTACAGAAGGAGAGAGAGGAGAGAATGATACAAAAGAAATATTTGAGAAGCAATGGCCAAGAACCTTCCAAATTGGTTAAAGACATCCCCTCACAAATTCAAGATGTTCAGTGAACAAGCAGGATAAATACAAAAGAATCTTCACAAAACACATAATAGTTACAATAATGAAAACCAAAAATAAACAGAAAATTTTAGAAGAGCCAGAGAAAAAGGACATTATATATTTAGATGACCAACAATAAGGGGAGTGATGATACCTTATAATCAGAAATAATTAAGCTGGAAATAGTGGAATGACTGCTCTAAAGTGCTAGAATTCTAAACCCAGCAAAAATATTCTTCAGAAACGAAGGCTAAATTGAGACTTTCTCAGTCATACAAAAGCTGAAATAATCTATCACAGTAGTCACACACTGTAAATAATACTAAAAGATGTTCTTTCGGCTGGAATGGAGCAATTTCAGATGGATGTCAAATCTATAAGAAGAAATAAAGTGCAATGGAAAGGATAATTATTAGTAAATAGAAGAGACTATTTAAAACATTTCTTTAAAAAACTATTGATTCATGAGAAACAAAAATTAGATAAATTCTATCTCATCAAAAAGGCTTTTGGGCATTACAGAAAATTATCAAGAAAGTGAAAACACAACTTACAGAATGTGAGAAAATAGTTTCAAACAATGTATTAGATAAGGGATTAATATACAGAATATATAAAGAACTTTGCAACAACAAAAGGACAAACAACCCAATTAACAAATGGGCAGAAGACATTGTCTTAGTTTGCAAGCTGCCAGAATGTAATATATCAGAACTGGAATGGCTTTTAAAAGGGGGAATTAGATGTTTACAGTTCTAAGTCTATAAAAATGTCCAAAATAAGGCATCCAGGGAAAGATATCTTAATTCAAGGAGGGTCGATGGGTCAGGAACACCTCTGTCAGCTGAGTAGTCATAGCTGGCATCTGCTGGTCCTTGTTCCTGGGCTCTGTTGCTTTCAGTCTCTGTTCTTGTGGGGGCTCCTCACTTTGCTTCTCTGGGGCTGGCTTTCATCTCTTGGCTTCCCTTGGTTCTCTCCAGGTTCTGGCCTGTTGAACATCTCATAGCAGCATCTGCTGGGCTCCAAGTCTCTCCATACATCCATCTCTCTGTTCTCCAAGTATTGGCATCTGTGTCAGTTCTGCTCTAAAGTTTCTGTTGGGTCAGTCATTTCTGAGGTCTCCCCAAAATGTTTCCTCTTTTAAAGATTCTAGTAAATTAATCAAGACCTACCCAGAATGGGTGGAGTCACATCTCTATCTAATCAAAAGGTCACAACCACAATTGGAATACCACATCTCTGTGGAGATTATCTAATAAAAAGTTTCCAACCTAAGTATTGAATCAGGATTAAAAGAAATGGTTGCTTCTACAAGATTGTATCAGGATTAAGATATAGCTTTTCTGAGGTACATGATACTTTCAAACTGGCACAGACAGGAATAAACATTTCTCCAAAAAAGATATACAAATGGCCAATAAAAACATGAGAAGATGCTCAACATCATTAACCATTAGAGAAATTAAAATGGAAACCATAATGTGATACCACTTCACACCCATAACGGTTGTTATTATTCATTAAAAGGAAAATAAATATTGAGCAGAGAAGTCAGAACTCTAGTGCATTGGTGAAAGTATAAAATAGTGTAGCCATTGTGGAAAGCAATATGGCAGTTCTTCAAAAAGTTAAATATAGAATTGCCATATGACCTGGCAATCTCACTTCTAGGTATATAACCAAAGAGGGTGAAAACGGGGTCACAAACAGACATTTGTTCACCAGTGCTTATTGCAGCATTATTCACAATAGCCCAAACCAGGAAACAACCCAAGTGTCCATCAACAAATGAATGGATGAACAAAATGTGGTACATAAGCACAATGGAATGTTTTTTTCTACAACATGGAAGAAACTTATAAACATTAGGCTCAGTGAAATAAGCAAGGCACCTTTGGGCAAAAATTATATATCACTTATATGAGATCACTAGATATAGCAAATTTACAGAGATAGAAAGCAGATTAGAGGTTATTGGGGAATATTAGAATGGGAGAAAACAGATGTTTGTTTGTAAAAGTGTTTAAAAATGAAATAAAGTGAAAAAAACAACACAAAAATAAGTACGTAAGAATATCTGTGACAAAAGACATAAAAGACATTTCTGAATGACATCGCAGAAGACCCGAATAAAGAGATCAATAAATTTAATGTAATCCCAATTAAAATCTTAATTTTTTTTAAATTTGAAAGGAATTTCTAATAATTAAACAGCAATGCACAGGGACAAAGATAGCTAACATTCCTTGAAGAAAAAGAAGCTGAGAGGACTTTTTCTACCAGTTATCAAGACATTATAAAGCTATAGTAATGAGAGCATATGTATATATAATAGCTATCAAATATAAGGTTTGTAAGTTATGTAGAAGAAAAATATATGTTAACAATTTTGCAAAGATAGGTATCAGGTAACGGAATCATTGTGTTGTAATATTTTTACACTGTTTTTGAAGTGTTATAATAATTCAAGGTCTAAGATGATAAATTAAGGATTGAGACTGTAATCACTATAGAAACCTCCCAAAGAATAAAACAAGGAGATATAGCTAAAAATGCCAAAAGAAAAGATGAAATGCAATACTAAAAAATTCCAGGATTAACCAAAAAGAACTCCGTAAAGAAGGGATAAGGAAAAAAGCAAACAAATACGACAAAAAGAAAGACATTGAAACTTAAACTCAATTATATTAGAAATTAATTAAATCTAAATGGACCAAATACTCCAATTAAAAGTCAGAGATAGATTGAATATCAAAATAAGATCCCATTGGATATTATTTATAAGAGATATACTATAAATTTAAGGACACAATTAAGTTGAAAGTAAAGGATGGAAAAATGTATACCACGTTCACACAAACCATAAGGAAGGTAATGTGGCTATCCTCCTGCCAGATGAAGTAGATTTCAGAGCAAATACATGAAGATCTTATCCTAATTGAACAATTACTGTCTCATGAGCTCATTCTATATGAAGTACAATATTATTACCCAAGAAGAGAAAGCATTATTTGACATACCTCTCTTTCTGTTCATTTATTCTCTCTAGGAAGCATTCAGTGCAGTGACATGAAGTCTACCAGGAATTGGCGCCCTGGATTCAGGCCTCGGAACTGCCAGTAACATCAGGCATGTCATTTGAACCTGTTTCCTCATAGGGAAATAGGGATGGAAACACTTGCTCCCCCTATTTATTATGCTTTTTAGGAGCTTAAACAAGGTAGATGTGCAGTGCTGGTTAGATGTGAGGCATTTTATAAACATAATAGTAAGCTTACTTTTTAAAAGTGTTTACTCCTGGCTCGTGTTCAACTGGTGATCCCCAGCTGTTTTTATAGTTATCCAGCGGTCTAGTCTAATCTATCCAGAATCCCTTACAGACAGGGCTGAAGGAGACTGATAGGCTTCTGTGAGGAACCCTTAATTTGGAGCTTCCTCTCACTTCATCCCAAGAGGGAAATCTGAGAATTGCGAACGTGATAACTAAACCAGGAGACAATTCCCATTCTGAGATATATGGTTTAGATTACATATAAGGGGGATGAAAAATATTTAATATGAAAAATAAAATTTCTGGCCAACTTCAGATATTGATGTATTATTTTTCATCCAAAAGGTCATTTTTCCTTTGTTTTTGCTTCTAGATACAAACTGTTTTCTATGTGTAAAGGGAATAGAACACATTTTTTTTTTGGTTTGTCTTTTATATACATGTATATTTATATGTAAAATATATATATATATATATTTATATGTATTTTTTTTCATGATAAAGTTTCCCTGAAATGAGATGAGGTTACCAGAAGAATTTTCTTGGCATGTAAGAAAATTATAGGACTATTTGGAATCACAGTTTTAAGATTTAAGGAAGTTTGAAATTATATAATGCCTTCATTTTATATATTAAGGACTTGCCAATTAAGACGGGCCTTTTAAAAATAAATCAATATGAATATTGTTTAGAAGCTATTTCATTATATCAAAAATTATGTAACCAATATATCTAATGCATTAGTCTGTCTTAATGATAATATTGGTAATAATGAAAATTGAAGTCCAAGAAACTTATAGTCTAGCAGCCAAGACATTAATAGCATATTTTATGAGATTTTAAAAATGAACAAATATATACAAGTGTTATCTTCAATATTTGAAGCAGAATTTGTTTTCCACATACCTAGGCAAATCTGTATATGTTTTACATTCTGTAAAAAATGAAACACATCTGTGAGAAAAGTTTACTGTGTAAATCTGAAGTATTGCTGTTTATTTCCTTGTTTGTTTTTTAATCCCTTGATAAACCATAGGTAAATTTGGTACTTGTAGCAGGACAAACTAGTTTTCTGTTGTGGATGTGATTTTATAATGTGAAAAAAAAATGTAGGAAATGTTTTGGGTGGGTTGTAAAGAGAAGACATAAAGGCACTCCAGGGAATGTTCCTGAGGCCAGTCTGGCAGAACAAGTGATGAAGGCAGCTTGAAGTGTGGTAAAGGGGTTTGCAGGGTTTGTTTTCCAATCCTGGATCTGCAACTTACTCACTGTATTACCTCGGGAAGGTCCAGTCATCTTTGGGTCCCAGTTTTCACATGTGCAAAATGGGGATAATAAAACCTGCCTGATAGAGTTGCTATGATGATATCATCAAATTATGTTTGTAAAGCATTTTAACATTGTTACAGGCAGGTACATAGCAGGCACACACTAGGTTCAACCAATAGATTGAAAATGAACCTTTCCACTGAAATGGGTAATAAGGACTTGTGCATCTCTGTCATGATTTATTTGAAGTCTATGCAAGTGATTAATCCTTAGTCAGCAGAATAATTTAAGAATAATCTTTTTATTGAAACATCATTTATCAGTCACATCATCTGCATCCACTAACAGGAACTTGCAGTTGTACCTTTTTCTTTTTTTTTTTTTTTTTTTTTTTTTTTAGAGAAAGGGAGGAAGGGAAGGAAAGACAGAGAGAAGGAAGGAAGGGAGGAAGAAAGGGAAACATCTTTAAACATTTTCTTGTTTTATTATATTTTGTTTGTTTGTTTGTTTTTTACATGGGCTGGGGCCGGGAATCGAACCGGGGTCCTCCGGCATAGCAGGCAAGCACTCTTGCCCGCTGAGCCACCGCGGCCCACCCTGTACCTTTTTCAATGAGTCTTTACTATGCAAAAAGGAGGGTGTTGGTAAAAGTGAATATTAGTATGTGCATATACAGTATTGTAGCTTATTTATAATTTCTACCAAATATAATTTGTTTTGATAACTGGATGGGCCATACAATTTTTAAACAAGAAATGAGTTTCTATATTCAATTTCTTTAACCTTTCGGCATATTGCTTTAATAGAGTTAAAGCTTAGAGGAAAATCAATAATTAATTTTCCCCATTCAAAGCTATGACTTGGATGTTTCCCTTAATGCATGCCAGTTAAAAATAGAAGAAACAAATGATTAAAAAAAAAACCCCATGTTTATTGACAAGTTGGAAGATGTTTCTAGGCTTTTAGACAAGTTCTTTGAAGATTATAGATTTTAATTACCCTTGTTGAGGGTGCTTAAGTATTAGACTTTGGTTCCTACTTGGTCATGCACACTTAGCACGCAATGGTGTTTCCACCTAAGTTTGCAGTGTTTAGGGAGAACCAAAGCAGACAGCTGGTAACTTGTTCTGTGCTGACTAAGATGGAAAGAACTGTTTTGAGTTATTCTTGTTAATTTAACCATACACTCTAGAGAACCAGTGCTAAACTGGTTGCCATGTAATATTTGCTAATATAAAATAATGATGTTTTAGCACAGTCTATTAACAAAAGTACAATTGCACTAAGAGGGTAAGGAAATGGGTTTAGGTTACTTTTATTTCCCTAAATATGAGTTTATCTAAAGTATAACACACAAACAATTCTCCTACTTCTACACTCTGTTCCAGCACTATTGGCCTCAGGGTCTTTGCATTAGCTGTGGCCTCTGGTTGGAGTGCTCTTTCCTCATTCTTTCACATTGCCTACTTATTTACTCCTCCAAGTCTTTACTCAAAAGTCATCTTCTCAGAGACACCTACTATTCGCCCACCCCATCATTTAAAGTGACATACCCCAACACTACCAATCTCCCTTGACCTGCTCTGTTTCTCTCTAGAGCACTGGTCACCTGCAAACACACTTCATATATTTAAGTTTTTGTGTTTTTTTTTTTTTGCTTTTTCTTTTCCTCCATTCCCATCAAATGTACACTCCAGGGAGCCAGAAAATGTTGTTGATTTTATCCAATGCTGTATTTAAAGTGTCTATTGTCTGAAAAATAGTGAAAAGCAGACAAATGCTTGTTGAATGCATGGATAAATGCATGCATAAATGAAAGGTTAAGTAAATAAATAAGTATATCCAATATGCTAGCTTGAGCAACTGGGAGTGGTTCTAATCGATTGTATGGTTGATTGCCTGGAATCATCAATGAAATGTACCAAATGAAGTAAAAATGGCAGAAATAAATCAGTATCTTGTAGAAAGATGGATCCAAAGAAATTAGGGAGATTGAATATTGGGATGGATTTGTTATGTGCTAACAGAATCACCCATCCTCTGCCCTTGTCCCTCAAGAGGACATAAAAAACACTTCACTGGGTATTAAGAAGTTGATTGGTAAGGGGAGTGCAGCATCTTTAAAGAAAGACTGCAGTGCCTGTCATTTGTAGGCCGGGATCACACTGGAAGATGCCAGCATTGAAATGACTGAGCACAAATAGTGCTTAACTAGCCAAGAAGCATGATGTGGTTCCCACAATAAGCAGCAGGGTGGAAGTGATAATCAGAAACATTTGACATATAGAGAACTTTGGAAATGGCTAATTGGTCATGGGGAGTCTAGGACTGAAATGATAGCCACTGAGGTCCTTGTGCAAAACCCTCTGGGTTTGGCAGAGACCTGATTGAATCACCATACTGGAAATTCAAGGTCCTTCTGACACATCCCTGACCTGAATCAGATCATGTAGGATCAATGAGGAAGAGCCATGTAATAGTCTCAGGCATATCTTCCCTCTACACTTTCTTTAGTATTTTTTAGAGTGTGTTATTGGTGACTAACTTGATTACTTGTTATATAGGCATAGAATATGAAAACTGGCTTGTGACTGAACTACAGTGGTAACATACCCACAGTTATGGTGACTGGATGATTGTGACTTTCCACTTTGGGGAGAAGATCAGTATGTTTTCATTTGGAACATAAGTATTTTCATTATGCCAGATATGAGCATACTGATATCACTCTTGCTGTTGTTTTCATTTACATGTATATATGGGAGGAAGGTTGTATTTCGATGGAAAAGTCAAAGGAGTAGACAACCGATGACACTGTGTATAGCTCCCTTAACAACTACTCCTCTCACCTTCTGGCCTGTGTTCTGTATCAGCCATTTTTGAGTATCTACAAAGTCCTGTCTTTTATTTATGAAACGAATCTGTTCTTTATACTCCATTATGTGTAGTCATTACCATTCAGTTTGGCCCTTAACTATGTCCTGATTTGTTCCTTACTAATTTTATGTCTGTGTGTCTTCCCCACCTTGATATCTTATTACTCTAAGATGATAATATCATGTATAACTTTTGGTCTATCCATCTAATGAGACTTCCATTTTCACAGTAGTTCTATCTAATATCCTATACTCATTTATAACGCAGATAAGCAAAGACTCAACAACTCAATCACAGCAAACCAAATAAAATCTTAACACCCAAATTCTGAAAGTCGGGGAAAATTAAAATGACACAGCATTTCAGAGACTGCTAAAGGGATCAAAGCACCCATTCTTTAAAGATCTTCTATGAAATCAACCAGCAGAGGGAGCAAAAGAGATATCCAAATTTTCCCGTTTCTGCTTATGGACCTTCCAGCATGGTTGCTATTTAGAGTTAGGCTTTATTTTTACTGTATTGTCCCCCAATTTCTGCTGTGTAATTACTGTAAGTCTATGAAGTCGGTTCTAAGACATTCTGCATGCAGGATTTCTATTCACAATCTTGTATCCCATGAAAACTCAAAAGCCACTAGGTGAAAGTCCAAAACTAAAAATTTTGGCTCTCAGAACTCCAGGTAGTTTTGGAAATAAGGTTAAAAAAGATTTTGAATGAAGAAAAAAATTATTTTTCAAGCTGTTGCTTAGAATTAATGGTACTAATGAATTTCTGTTCTGCTGTGTGTTATCTAAAATCCTTTCAAGAGATTTTGCACACGTAATCTAAAATGGAGCCTTACCATATTCAAGTTAAAATGGTATTTTCTGTATGATCAGAAAAATCAGACAAAGAAGCGCTCTGACATGAATTTACTAAAAATGCATATAAATTTAAGTATGTATGTCATATATAGCATATGTGCTATATATAATATATGTTTACATCCCCATATAAAATGTCTTTTCAAACACCATGAAGCAAAGAAACTTCCCAATATCCTGGGCATCTTAGTTCTGACAATTCTGTCAAATATAGTCATGAAGTTGACCAAAGACTCACGTGTGATTTATACTTTAAGAAATGCATTTCTCCTATTCTTTGATGAATTCAACACTAGGGTTCCTTTGGTGTACATCCCATTTTCAAAACTGTACCCTGAATTTAATGAAGTTATTTTAAAATATAGCCATAAGGGAAGTAGAGAAAAATGAAGAAAACTCTGAAAATTCAAAGTTAATATGAGTTTAACATGAGTCATTTTTACTGATCTGCTGAAGGATATCAGGAAAGGAAGCATTATAACCTATTTTATTTTCATAGAGAAGATAATAATAAATAATATTCCTTTAACTTCTTTTGTGTTGAGGATGAAAAGTAATACAAAGTCTGGATATTTCCAGATAATATAGTATGGAAAGCCTCTTTACCACTCCTGTAATTTCTGACTTTAGGTAGAATTATATTGCACTTTATTTGAGGTCATCTTAAAAGATAAGTCATGTGGAGGAGATTCCTCTGACTGAAGCTAATGAGCTTATTTTTATTAGAAATAAAATAAGATAAATGTGTGTATGTGTGCATGTGTTTGGGTCTGAATGACTATCAACAACAGCAATAACTTTAATTTTGAACTTGTCAAGGAAGAAACATGGTTTCTAATATTTATGAAAGTCTTTATCTCCCTGTTGTCTATTTCCATCCTGTAGTGAATTACTTTTTATTTGAATGTGCTCATTTCTTGAGCTGGAGACATAAAAATCATAGGGTAACTGGAGCTCTATGGGGGATACCTTGTCTGTGCTCTGGCTGGGTAGTTGGGTTGTACAACTAACGGAAAGAACAGCACTGGGCTTGGAGAACACTCCACTGAGCGTTTTGTAAGAATATCCAGAAAAGAAACAAATAAACCAATGTTGGCATTTATTTCATTAAAGACACTAATAAGACAAAGTGTGAAAACTAAAAAGGAAAAATCACCTTTAACTTTAAAAGAATGTAAATCCCTGGTGCTTCTAAAGTGATATAGTTTAAAAAAGGGCATTGTTTTAGATTTTTTGTTGGTGTTGATACGGATATCATTTGAAGTTGTTGAACTGACGCAAAGATGGGGGAGAAGATTTCAGAGAAGAGGCAGGCTAGTATGGTTCAGTAAATTGGCTTGGACTAGTGGCCCAGAGGCATCAGTTCTGGATCCAACTTTATCTCTTAGTAATTGTCTATCCTTGGCCAATACAATGGACTTGTTTCCTAAACTGCCACATATTTTACCTATTTTTATAGGACAATATGGTCAAATGAAGGGATTTTGACAATCCAAGCATGCTATACAAATATGAGCTATATTCATAAAAATTGTTTGTTGATATTAAAGATACTTTAGTAGATTGTCATTATAGCAGATTTAAATGCATTATATGTTGGACTTTAAAATATGTATATATGGAAAAAATCAACTTAACTAGAAATAAGCCATGGTGCAGTGATCTTTGGAAATCAAGTGAAAAAAATTCAATATTCATTAGGACATGTGTAGTGATTAGGGAGCTGTGACCTTAATAATATTCACAACTTCTTACAATGAGCCAAATGCAGCCAATTAGTTACATGAGATTTTCCTTTTTCATAAAGACAACCACAACCAGCCAGCATTGTATTCCAATACAAGCAGTTTCAATATTATGTAATTCTTTCTTATGTAATTTTTGATTCCCAGGCTGCACCAGCAATGTGATAAAAATAGAATACTATGATTATTGGAAATCAGCATTTCTCTGGCCCTGCTCCTATTCACTCTGTGAGAACTCTAGACCATCATTATATGTCCACTAAATAGTTCTTTATTTTCTTAAGAGCTGTGTCATCCACAATTAGCAAATTTATCTTTTTAATTACCCAGGGGCATCATATGCCCTACTATCTTTCCTTTTACTTGGACTCTATGCAGTATGTCTTCTGAATTCTCACAACAAAATTAGTAGCTCTGCTGCCAGAGCATCCCTATGGTGATGATTCTGGAACTGTGTTTGTGTTCAGGCTGAGAGTGCCTATTGTTGAGGGTATTAATGACTCTTTCGTAGCATGAGCTACTGATTCCTTCTCCTGTGGGGGATGAAACCAGCCATAATGCTGCAGTTCTCTTGTGTTCTCTGTATCTCTCACAATGGTTCTATTTTTGACTTGTTCTGTAATGGATGCTTCCATGTTCTGGCACTTGCACATGAGTCCATATGCTCTGAGATGAGGGGAATAGGAGTGGCCAACATTGTGCTCTCCTCATAGTAATTTCTCCCCTTTGATACTGACACATTATCCTTGAACAAAACCTGTGTATCTCAATTCCTTTTTCCATAAATTTACCCAAGATGAATTTCCATCTCTTATGTAAATATTCCTTAGCATATTTATAGCCCCCCCCCCATGAGGGTTGATATAGTTAAGGTTTAAGCTGCTTAAATTGATATGCATGCTTCCCCGTTCATACCCAAATAAATCTCTTTGAATTTTGAGCCTATTCCTTTAATTTGGCTCTTAAAGTGACAGTACGCCCTTCTTTTTATAGTAGCACTTCATACACTTATGGATTATGGACAATCTTCTCTCAACCATCACTCCTGTGAAAAAAATCAATCTTAATTTTTAAATAAAGATGTTTTATAAACTCTTACTTATCTGTGTTGTTGTAGCTTGAAGTCTTTTCCAGATTCTTTACAAAGCGGAACACCTTATTCTAAAAGACAAGTTCTCTCTTCCACAAGTCTCCTTTGCTCATCAGCCTAAATGATGAGATGAAGCATTAGTTATGGGGTCCTAACATAACCCCCTTTCTCAGTGTGCCTGGTGTTATTGGAATCACATGAAGCATGCATGTTTTTCAAATGATACATAAGAGTGAAAATGTTATAGCAGGTTCCTGGTTTACCCTGGCTTTTCATTTCCCAAGAGATGCCAGAATTGGCCAGGGAACTTCTTTTTTAAAAGATGGAAAAAAATTCGATGGAAGACAAGCATAGATCACTTTAAAAATCATTTTTCTTCCATTTCTATTTGGCTCTTTGGCCCATAAATATCAAATCCCACTTCAAAAGGCATGCATAATATATTTGTATTGGAATATAAGAGCAGGGATTTTTGAGAGCCATTTAGACATTGGATGAATGTCGTCTTAAAACAAATGATTTTATTTCTGGCTGAATAAAATCTCTAACATATTAAACTTGGATAAGCCTCTTAAAGATGATGTGTCAATTCATTAGTGAATATTAGAACACAGATTGACATGATTCTTCAATATATTTTTTCCCTAATTCATCTTAGACAGTATGTCCTAAAAGTTTTTTTTTTTTCAGTGACGCCCAAGATGTTCTGGGAAAGAAGGGTTCCATGGTCAGTGAGTTGGGGAAAAGAATCATTTCGTGTTCTTTGAGAAAAGAAATCTGCTTAACTCATTTAAACCATCTTTTCCTAAACATATTTAACTTCAGAAATAATCTCTCTCCCTTTGTTTTTTTTTTTTAAATATTTTTATTGAGATATTTTCACCCACATACAGTCTATTCAAAGTATATAATCAATGACTCACAATATCATCATATAGTTGTTTTCATCACCATGATCATTTTTAAAACATTTATATCACTCCAGAAAAAGAAACAAAAAGGAAAAAGAAAAAACACTAATGTCCCATACCCCTACTCCTCCCTGTCATTACTAGTATTTCACTCTATCTAGCTTTTTACCACTTACCCCCCCATTATTTATTTATTTTTCGTATCCTTATTTTTTTACTCATATGTCCATAGCCTGGATAAAGGGAGCATTAGCCACTAGGTTTTCACAATCACATGTTCACATTGTAAAAGCTATATAGTTATACAATTGTCTTCAAAGCTCTTGCAATACAGTTCAATAGCTTTAAATATTTCCCTCTAGCCACTCCAATACAGCATAAACTAAAAAGGGTTATCTATGTAATGCATAAGAAGAACCTCCAGGATAGCCTCCACACTGTTTGAAATCTTTTAGCCACTGAAACTCTATTTTGTCTCATTTCTCTCTTCCTTCTTTTGGTCAAGAAGGCTTTCTCAATCCCATGATGCCAGGTTCTGGCTCATCCTGGGAGTTCTGTCTCGTGTTGCCAGGGAGATATACACTCCTGGGAGTCATGTCCCATGTAGCAGGGAGGGCAGCAAGTTCACCTGCTGAGTTGGCTTAGAAAGAGAGGCCACATCTGAGCAACAAAAGAAGTCTGGGGTGACTCTTAGGCATAATTATAAGTAGGCTTAGCTTCTCCTTTGCAGGAAAAAGTTTCATGGGGGTGAACCCCAAGAACACAGGCTCAGCCTTTTGAATTATTTTTCACCATTGCATACAAGAATATCAGGGATTTAATATTTCCTCCTTTCTCCCAGTCTTCCAAGGGGACCTCACAAATACTTCTTCATTCTCTGCCCAAATTACTCTGGATTGTAGTCTCCATTTTTTTTTCTTTTTTTTTGTATGCTGTATGGTGGGGTGATGTTTCATTATTTTTCCATGTGAGTATCCCCTTATTGCAACACCATTTGTTGAATTTTTGTTTGTTTGTTTGGCTTGTTTGTTTTTTGGGAAGTGCACGGACTGGGAATTGAGCCCAGGTCTCCCTCATGGCAGGTGAGAATTCTACCACTGATCTACCCTTGACCATCTCCCTCTTTTTTTTTGTTTTGTTTTGTTTTGTTTTGTAGGAGCAGGCACTGGGAAATAAGCCCAGGTGTCCCGCATGGCAGGGGAGAACTCTGTCTGCTGAGCCACTGTGGCCTGCCCCCCATTTGTCTTTAACAGGAAACTATGTAACATCACTTGGTAAATACTTGGTAAATATTGGCTCTATTTTAAACTCTCTGCCTAACTCTTTTGACTGAATGGATTTTTTATGCCAGTTTTCCTCTCAGTGACTCTTTCACTGGTTTGCTTGAGTCATCTAGTAGTTTCAATAGGCGCATATACATCTTTATTCTACTCATATTTTCATATGCATTTTTCACACACACATTTCTTTGGCAAAATAAGTGTTTGAATTAGACTGTCTTCACATGGTAAAACAAATGCAGAAATGATCTAAACGTGTTCTTTAGATGAGGTTTTGGCAGTTCCTTAGGCTCAAAGCAATGCTAAGCCTGCCTATTTCCTGCCTGGGAAAATACCAAAGGGTGGGACCCCTAATGAATGGGCAGGCAGCTTAGAGAAGCAATGAATTTAAAAGTATGGGAGACTTTAGACGTCACCTAGAGTGGTCCTCTCATTTTGTGCAGTAATTGGAGGCTCAGGCTATCAGTGATTGGCCTCAGATTAGGCAGCAAGGGTAGCAGAGCTGGAATTTGAGCCTGGCCTCATGACTCTTAGTCCTCTGAATTTTCTGCTTTATATTTAAGGAAGTCAGACTTTGTTTTGAATTTATCTCTGCTATTTTCACCACAAATGAAAGTCCCCAGTATTAAGCTTGGTTTTCATAAACACAACTATAGAACTAGACAACATATAACATGTGGTAAAAATTCTTCCAAATGTTGAACTGCACCAAAATATTTCTAAACTGAAAAGTGTGTGTGGTGGTGTCTGTGTGCATAGAGTGGTGATAGGGGTGGTGATGGGGTGGGCTGGGAGGGGAATGCATACTCTAATTGATTTAACTAGGCTTAGAAATACTCGTCTTGGATTTTCAGGAAAAAAAATAAGAGCCAAATAAAATTAAATAAAACTGTTATCCTATTCAAGTAATTGTTGAATATTTTTTCCTTTACTCAATTTTTTTTTGGAGCACTATTAAACAGGCTGTGAAGTGGGTTGGTGGTGAAAGATGAGCTGCTAGCAATTATTTTTCCATATCCTTATCGACTTGAATAATATTAACTCCTCTTTGCTATATAAACCTAACTGAAAATGCAGATCCAATGAATAATGTCTCGGGTGAGTCCAAATGGCAGGCAGGCAGAATTTGTAGCACATCTCCATTTACCATCTCTGTTTCTAGAGTTTAGGGTGAACTTAAGGTCTTTCCTCTAACCCATCAAATTAAGTCCTATCACAGGGGAATACAGATTTTGCTGCAATTACCTGGAAGAATCTCACTCAAGCATTTACTGAAAATCCTTTGGCTTGAGTAGAGCATTTAATAGGAAAATAAGCACTGTAAAATTATGTCCAGCTGTGTACAAACTGGGACATTTATGGGAACAGTCACAGCAACTGAAATACTACAAAGAAAAGCAATTGCTAAAAATATGACTTTTTTAGACACAGCAGAATATTTCCATGGCTTCTTTAATAATTCATTTTTATTATGGTTGTATTTACTAAATGACAAATAATCAGAATTTCTGAAAATTGTAAAGTGGTTAAAATCTGAACGTGCATTGGATACCATTATTCTTAAGAATGAGAACTCTTTCCTTAAGAAAATGAAAAGAGAGAATCATATTTTTGTCTATTTACTAAAATATGCCCTAATATTTGACAATTTAAAAAATCAATAATAGCAAAAATAAAATCATTTAAAATATATCTGTGTAAGAACTTGTCATTTATTAATCACTAAAGTATTGACATGAATTAGAAAGTGTGGTAAGATACATGAAAAATAATGTCTTTTATTTCATTTACAAGGGTAGCTTAGAATTCATATAGATATAAAGTAAATATCTGATGATAATTCTAATTCCCAGGGAGAGTCTGAGAACATGGGGTTTTAGCATAAAGGCAATGGTACATATAACCTTTCTGTAACCTTCACTGGCTTTATCAATCTCTCCTTCCAGAATTTTGTAGAAAATCCTCCTCCCTAAAGCTTCTTTAGATCCTTTTTTCTCTTATTCATCATTTCCTTGCATTTCTCTATACCCACCACACCTGCCACCACATGTCAGACACCATCAATTGTATCTCTTCAATGTCTCTCTAATCTGTCCTTGGTGGCTCTCTCATCTAGTCAGGCCAGGATGATTCCAACGTCTTCCTTGCTAGTTCTCCTGCCTTCATCCATACTTGAAAGTGATATGTCTAAAATAATAGAATGCATTGAGATGTTACTATATGCCAGGTGCCTAACATCTAATTCTCTTTTAGAGACGATATGGCTGAGGAAGGCCAAGTTGCTGAAGGTAATAGCAGTAGGAGGCAGAGCGAGGACTTGAGTTTCCCTTCTAATCATTATGCATACTGCTTTCTCATGCCAGTCAGACCATGTTGCTCATTGTGTTAATTTTGCTGTTCCTATTATTCATGAAATTGTCAGTATAGGAAGGCAATTAGTTTTTTTTTTATAGCATGCTCTTGTTCTGTTGAGTGAAACAGTATGGAAAAATTATATGATTTTTTTTTATGGCTGTTTTATGGTGTTGATGGTTAATTAAGTCCATCCTTAAACCAATGTGTTTCAATGATGCAGAGGAATAATGAATAGGTTAATTTATATTTTTAGAGGTGTGTGAACATTGGAAAGGATTAGATCTTTAATTAACTGTGATTGCTTAATTCAATTGATTAAGGCTCCATGTGAATGAAGTCATGTTTATGGATTCAGTTCCTGTGTAACCCTGTTTATTTAGTCATGCCTGCACCCTTAACCTCAGCCAACCTCCTTGCTAATGCATACTATTAGCTAAAAGAAAAGTACAGAGTGGGTGGAAAGTGCAAATCTCTCCATATTCTTGGAAAAAATACCCAGCAGACATGCCCTCTTAATACTGGGGAGAAGTAGGGCTCATTATTAAATCTTTGATTGTTTTTAGTTCTCCTGAAAATTCATTTATTGTACAACGTATAATTGTGTATGTATACATGATGTATAATGATGTACAAGCTTGAATCTACGTTATAACATCACTTGAACTGCTTATTAACAAGCTAAACATTAGAGATACAAAGGATTTAGATAAAAGCAGACAGGGGACAAAGATTATATCCTTAGTTTTAAAAAGAAAAATAGTTCACCTATCTAGACAGGAATTGTTGATAGCTAGCTACTTGAGTATTTTCACTTGGCTGTTCATTTTTCTATGTTTCATCATAAACTTTGTTCATCTGAGGTGAGTGATGGTGATTTATAATACCAGGCTCATTTTCACGTGCTTGAAATGGGACTGTCATAATTGGATAAAAATAAATGAAACATAAGTTGATACTTTTCACGTTCTTTATCCTTCTTTCTCAAAGTAATAAATATCCAATGTAAAAAAAGCAACACCATTTTTGAAGCACCAAAACCTGAAGTGTGTGTATTTCCTGCTTGTAATGCTACTGCTCTTATATTGTCATTCTCTCCAACTAGCATTAAAGAACTACTTTCTTTTGTAAGATTACCTAACATAGGGAATGAATACATTTATTTGCTTAATATATGTTGATTGAGTTTCTACAGAATAAAAACATTATTGAGCATGGGTCCCCAGGAATATGATTGTGAACAAAAAGATGCCCTAGTCCTTTTCCTCATGGAGGCTCAGGATATAGTAGGAATGAAGGTCAGTAATCAAATAATAATTTATTAAACAAGTATTTATTAAATAAATCCATGGCCTCATTGGCTACTCAGATGGAACAGTCAATACATAAAATAAAAATGTGAAAATATATAATGTGTCCATTGAAAAGTGCTATGTTTAATGATAAAGCAGAGGGGGGCTATGGAGAATGGTGGAATAAAGTGGCCAGGTAAGATGTTTTGCTTTGCTAAAGCTGCCAGAATGCAATATACCGGAAATAGATTTGCTTTTATAATGGGGATTTATTAAATTACACAAAGTTTACAGTCCTAAGACCTTGAAAATGTCCAGGTTAAGGTACCAACAAGAGGAAACCTTCTTGGAGGAAAGGCAGCTGGTATCTGGAGCTTTTCTGTCAATTGGGAAGGCACATGGCAATGCCTGCTCTCCTTCTCTCCTGGCTTCTGGTTTCAAAAAGCTCTCTCTTTAGGTCTCTGTGGGTCTTCACTTAGCTTCTCTGGGGCAAACTTTGAGTTTCATCTTTTAGCTTCAAATCTCCAAACATCTATAACTTGGTTTCACCTTTTTGCTCTGTGTCGGCTTTCAACTCGCTATATTATCTCTTTTGAAGGACTCCAGTAAGCTAATTAAGACCCAACTTGAGTGGGCAGGGCCACATCTGCATGTAAATAATCTAATCAAAAGACCCTACCCCAAATCAGTCCCCACAAGATTGCATTAAGATTAAATAAGCATGGCTCTTCTGGGGTATATGACAGCTTCAAACTAGCACATAAGGCGCCATTGAAAATGTGGCCCTAGAGAAAAGAACTGGAGGAGGTGAGGGTGAGAATCACAGGTATATGGAGCATATGGTAGATTGAATTATGTGTCCTAATTTAGACATTTTCTTAACGCTAATCCTTATTCTTATGATTGTGAACCCATTATAAATAGGATCTCTTGAAGATGCTATTTTAAGTTGAGTATGGCCCTACTGAATGAGGTTGGGTCTTAATTTGGATTACTAGGGGTATAATAGAGAGAAAGAAACTGGAAGCAAGAGTTAGAGAAAGTCAGAAGGAAGGGAAGAACTAGAAGCCAGAAGTCAATGGAAACTGGGAGAGAAAGAAGAGGGCATCGTTGTATGCCAGGAAAGCTAAGGATACAGAGGATTGCTGGTCAGCTAAATAACACCAACCCTGAGTGGAAGCAAGCCTTCTAGCTTCCAAAACTGTGAGCCAATAAATTCCTGTTGTTTAAGGCAACCATTTATGTGGTATTTATCATAATGACTTGGAAAATTAAGATGCTGGGAGAAGAGAACAACAAAGGCATAGTTACTGAGGCAGGAAAATGTGTGTTTATAGGACATCAAGAAAACCAATAAGACTGAGAAAGAGTGAGCAAGGGGTGACTAGTGATAGATGAAGTTAGGACAAAACAGGAGGCTAGGACTCTAAGATATTCTATTTGAGGAAAATTGGGAGTCATGGAGGATTTTTAGTCTCTGATTTAGGATTTAATAGAATCATTCTGGCTGTTGTGTTAAGAATGGATGGTAGAAGGCCAAGAAGGTAGTGGAAAGACAGGTAGGAGGCATGTCTCTAATTCCAGAGAAGTGTTGATAGGTTGCAGGAGAAGAAGCTTCCATGCTTGAGATACAGTACTGTACAGGAGGGAGATGTGTTCCAATCCCATGTGGACACAATGCAGAAAATTGTTTTTGAGGCACTTCCAGACCTCACTTGAGGCATCTCTTCTTTTGGCTTCTTATTTGTCACCTTTTACTATAATAAAACTATAATTGAGTGAAGTTATTCCACTGAAAACCACCATGAAGCTTTTGACATTCCTAATTGTGACCTGCACGACAAATCTCCTAGCCAAGACCCTTCTCTGAATACCTCCAAGAGTGACACTGATTTGAACCATTTCCACAGGAGATTGCTCTCCTACATCTAACTGAACTTTTTATTGTAGGTGTCATATGAATTCTACCTTTCTTAGTTCTGAGCATACCATGCAGCAAATTTTCTAACCAAGAATAAAGTGACGCTTAGAGACTTTCTTCCTTCTAAATGTTCCCCAGGTTGGCCTCTTAAGAACATGTATCTCTAGATACCTCCCCCGCTACTTTTTAAATCCTTCCTACACCTGTTCTATGCATCCTCTAAATAAAATTGAGAGTGTTAAAACAAGTGAGGTGGTGGGGGATTAGACAAGGATGGCAGTGATGGGGTGGTGAAAATTGGTTGGTTTTATATGTTTAGATATATATATATACTATTATTCCCAGTAAATGATACCATGTTATTGATTATATTTGGGCACAAAAATGCTAGTTTCATATAACATATAAAAATATTTTCTAACATCATGATGTGTTTAAATGTAAAGAAAAAATAAACCCATACATTTATCAGCAGATAATTTACATTATATTACCTTCTCATTGAAGACCATCCAAAAGGGTCTCACTCTATTTTGATTAAATTCCAAACCCTTCAGTGACCTACAATTGTCTGGCTTATATGGTAGCTACTAGCCACATGTGGCTAACAAGCACTTGGCATGAGGCTAGTCCAAATTGGGGTGTGCTGTATATATAAAATGTACAAGAGATTAAAAAATGAATGTAAATAATTTTTCGAATTGTGGTTTCATTTGAAATGATGATATTTTGGATATATTGGGTTAAATGAAATACAGCATTAATGTTAATTTTCCTTGATTCTGTTTACTTTTTAAAATGTGGCTACTATCACATTTAAAATTACAAATGTAGCTCACATTTTTGGCTCATATTGTATTTCTATTAGATTGTACTGTTCTACAACCTCTTTATCTGACTTTATCTCAAACTATTTTCCTTGTTCACTGTGTTCCAGTCTTGCTGGGTTTCTTGGAGGTTTTGCAGCATTCCAAGTTCATTCTTGCCTTTGTGTTTCTTTATTTTGCTTTCCTGGAGATCCCCCTAGAACTTCCCGTATCTTCCTCTATTATTTGTGTCTCAGCTCAAATGTCATTTAAGAAAAGCATCAGCTCACTATTCCTACTGAAGATCTGATCACTCTTAATCTCATTGTCCTATTTTATTTTCTGTATATCATTTATCCCTGAGTGTAATTTTCCCACTTATTTATGGGCTATCACCCTCTATAATGTGTGATACATGAAATCAGAGACTTAAGGTGTGTTAACCACCATACCTCCAAAACAGTGCTTGCCATGTATAAGTCCTAAGAATATGTTGAATGAATAAACAGATGTTATGCATAAGAAGAATATAGTGCTAGCCTTAAGAGAACACTTAATAGATGGATTCAACCTATTGAAAAAATCTGGGAAAATCTGGAAGTCTTCATTGAGGAAGTGAACATTGAGCTGAGAGATAAAGAAATAGATAAGAAATGCTAAGAGTTAACTGGGGGAGGAGAATAAAGAGGAGCAATAGATATACTGACCAATGGAATAGAATAGAGTGTTCAGATATAGACCCTCTCGCCTATGGACAATTAATCTTTGATAGGGCAGTTAAGCCAACTCACCTGGGGCAGAACAGTCTCTTCAATAAATGGTGCCTAGAGAACTGGATATCCATATGCAAAAGAATGAAAGAGGATCCATATCTCACACCCTTTACAAAAATTAGCTCAAAATTTATCAAAGACCTAAACATTGGATCTAAAACCATAAAACTGTTAGAAGAAAATGTAAGGAAATATTTTATAAATCTTATACCAGGAGGTGGTTTCTTAGACCTTACACTCAAAGCATGAGCATTGAATAAATAAATGGAAACTCCTCAAAATTAAACACTTTTATGCATCAAAGAACTTCACCAAGAAAATAAAAAGACAGCCTACACAATGGGTGACAATATTTGGAAATGATATATCAGATAACTGTCTAGTATCCAGAATATATAAAGAGATTGTTCAACTCAACAAAAAAAGACAGACAACCCAATTAAAAAATGGGCAAAAGACTTGAACAGACATTTCTCAGAAGAGAAAATACAAATGACCAAAGGCACTTCCCTGGCTATTAGGGAAATGCAAATCAAAACCACAATGAGATATCATTTCATATCCACCAGAATGGCCATTATCAATAAAACAGAAAACAACAAGTGCTGGAGAAGATGTGGAGAAAGAGGCACACTTATCCACTGTTGGTGGGAATGTCAAAAGGTATAACTGCTGTGGAAGGCAGTTTGGTGGTTCCTCAAAAGCTAAATATAGAGTTGCCATATGACCTGGAAATACCATTGCTAGATATCTACTCAGAAGACATGCGGGCAAGGACACAAACAGACATTTGCACACCAATGTTTATAGCAGCATTATTTACAATTGCAAAGAGATGGAAACAGCCAAAATGTCCATTAACTAATGAGTGGCTAAACAAACCGTGGTATATACATACAATGGAATATTATGCAACTGTAAGACAGAATAAAGTTATGAAGTATGTAACAACATGGATGGACCTTAAGGACATTATACCGAGTGAGATTAGCCAGAAACAAAAGGACAAATACTATATGGTCTCACTGATATGAATTGATATTAGTGAATAAACTTGGAGAATTTCATTGGTAACAGGGACCATCAAGAGATAGAAATGGGACAAGTAAAATATACAGAATAAAAATAAATAATAGGGGGAACAAATGTTAAAATAAATTTAGTAGATTGAAATGCTAGTGATCAATGAAAGGGAGGGGTAAGGGGTATGGTATGTATGAATTTTTTTCTGTTGTCTTTTTATTTCTTTTTCTGAATTGATGCAAATGTTCTAAGAAATGATCACGATGATGAATATGCAACTATGTAATGATATTGTGAATTACTGATTATATATGCAGAACGGAGTGATCATATGTTAAAAATGTTTTTGTTTATTGTTATATTTTTAAAAAAATTAATAGAAAAATTTAAAAAAAGAATTAGCTGGGGGAGGAGAATAAAGAGGAGCATCCCAGGAAGATGGAATAAAATGAGGGAAAGGTTCACTGATGGGTAGGATAAACATCTGAAAAAAATTAATAAAATCCATTGTGATTGGAGGAGAGGAACTAGGAGAGAGATGTTAGATCCAGTGCCTTACATATGTGAATATAGTTTCTCATTAAAGTCCAAGTAAGTGGTATTATTGTCATTCTGCAGATTTGGAAAGTGAGGTACAGTATATTTAAGAAACTTGTGTAAGGTCATACATTTAGCCTGAGTAAGAGAAGAAATTCCAATGAACTGTTTGACTCCCAAACAAGCTCTATAATATTTTATGCTGCCTCTAATGCCCACAAACTTAAAATTTGTGAAAACTATGCTTAATAAGTTTTGGAGTGTTGGGTCTTTGACTTTTCAACAATCAGTGTATTTGGTTGTAAGCAGCAGAAACAGCTGTCTTAATAAGGCAGAAAATAAATTTTGTTGGACATAAATTGGGTACTTTATGAAAGCAAAGAGACACTAGAGCACCAGGCTTAGAAAATGAGAGGTACCAAGGGAGGCAAGAAACACAGAATCGTTCCACAGGAAACTCAGGACACCACTATTGTGCTGTTGCATTGAAAAGCAGCTGCCTTACCATTTCTGAACCTGCTTTGTAGGCATACTTTCAAAGAATCTATGATTCTTTTCTGAGGCTTTGGGCCTCTACCTGCATATCCCATAGGTGAAAACCAGATTGCCCGAGCCTAGACCTATGCGCTGGTTGTCCAGATCTGAAAGAAGCCTCTCTGGCTTCCAGATTCAGGGGTGAAGAATTGATTCTCATTTTAAATTTTTAATATTCTCCCCAGATAGAAAGGTCATGGTTTGCTGGGCTGCCAAAATAGCAAATATTCACCACAATCCACTACTTTGGGCTGTCCCTAATCAACTAAGCCTTTTCTCTTACAACCATCCCCTCTTCCCAGCCAAAGGCTTTTGCCTAACTTAATGCAGTTTATATTATACAGACACATATGTCCCACATACCACTACCAGACCAGTTAAAAAGCAAGGGCATTTTTTTTAAAAGGAGACTATTATTTATTAGAAAGACAACCTTCCTGAACCTAATTTTTACTACTCATTTCAAACATGATTGGATCCATGAAGCAATAGGACTGAGTTGTGGAACTGCTTGCACTGCAGTGTTGATCAGCTGATATGGCTTCTCTAGGGCCTCACTTGCTTCTGGTGATCTTACGTCTGATTTGAACAGCACATCTAAATATGCATATGCTGTTTTCCAAACCCCGAGTGACCTAGTCACTGTGCTTCTTTCTTGATGGAAGTGAATATAAGAGACAGCAACTTAACCTTCACTCTCAGGGAGATACCAGAACATGAGTTAGGCCATTGGGTCTCCAGAAACTTCTGAATGTCAGATCTTAGATTATAATAAAACTTATAATCTACCTTTGGGTACGCATGTACAATACTTTTGGGGTAGTTTCTATATTCTGATATCCAGGTCCTAAAAGCAAGACATTATTAATTTAGTAGGTTATCATGATGTTTTATTGTTATCATAAGATGGTCAACCTTTACATAGAGAGTTAGCACAATGTAGAGGCAGAACAGTGAAGGTGTGTTTATATCCTTTCCAGATAAATATCACTGCCTCCATATATGTCTGCTATTTGAAACAGATGATAAGGCATTTGCTTGAACATTCCCTGCCATGGGATGTGCTGATTTGATTTCATAAGGATACCAGACTGGAATAGAAATTACAGTTAGAATAACCATTTGATCAATTTTATAATAACATATTGTCATTTTCCAAAATCCATACATTTTCTATACCCATCAAAGAAACTAGAGAGTTAAATTAGGGTGTGATAGAAATCACTATTCTTGAATCTTTTAATTACTAAGGAGACACTTATCTCTACAATTCACCTGAAGTCATGGAATTGATTTTGATTTACAGTTTTAATGTGGTGGGAGTGCTCAGATATTGATTCTACCTATCATAATAGTTTTTATTTTTTGTGTGAGATGTTTAATGAGAGTATTTCACACAAACATGCAGAATTAACTTTGAATAAATTCAATGTCTTATAGGTCTACTATAAGTATACTTTGGTTAAAACTCATTTTTATCAACTAAAACATGGGCTGGTGAGACAAAATGGTGTTGGTAGCCTCTAGCAGTTTGTGTTATCTCAGAGTTAGGATCCAATCTTCAAAAGACCTGGGTGTTTTAATTTCCCCAGTGTTTGGTGAAAAAACAAGTGGCTCTTGTAAGGAAGGCAAGGCAGACTACAGGTTTTTAACATTATATAAAGGCCCTAACTTCAAGGATATGCCCTCTTACTTTTATTCAAGGGGCTCTGGGTCAAGTGTACTGATTCAAGTTTAGGAATTAGGTGTCTATCTATGTCTGACACTTAATTTTGGCAGTTTGAGACTGCCAAATTCCACTAGAATTGAAATTTTTCAAGTGATATAAATCACAGAGAACCTTCATGGGCTGCCCTTTTATATGTTGTAAGATTTCCATAATCAGCTAATCATTGCTAAAGATTCCATTGGCTTAGATTATTTTTATTACTAGCCTTCACCTCCAGTAATAACATACCACTACTTATCCTCCATCAGCCAGAATCCTCCCACCACATTGTAGTGATTTCATCTACACAATCTTGCTTCTGTATCCCATGACTAATAGAATACCTATTCAAGCATATTTGAAAGAGACTGGCACTACCCTCACTAATGCATTCCTTGAGGCTTTGGCAAAGAGAATCATAGAGGAGTAGACACACATTTAAAACACCTTTGTGCAAAAAAATGGACTGTTGGCATAAGGATTTAAAAAATGATGCTTCTTTTGAGTTGATACACCTCATGGGTATAAGATGAGGAATTTGTGAAAAAAGAGAAGTCTCTTTCTCTGGAACAATGAAGAGACACAGAGGCTGAATATTAGCCCTCACTAATCCCCTCAGCCCTGAATTTTTGTGCAATACAAGAACTACACAATTATATAGGGTGGCCCTGGACATGCAGCACAAATGATGATGTCTTGCCATTTCTTTATTTACCAAAAGTTTGTATTTTTTCTTCTACAATATATCAAAGAAGTTTTGTCATCTCAATTTCCCTCTTGAGGTTAAGGTATAAATTAGAACCATTCCATCTGCTCAGGGTATTACATGGTGAATGCACTCATACTGATAGAGTTGAACTAATCCAATATTCCATTCTCCCTGCTTTGGGCAATCACCTTCAAAATTCATTTCCATACAAACTCCCTTGTTTTTTGTCTATATGAATTAGAAAATCCTGTATGTCTTCTGGTGAATAAGCTTTATCCTTCTAAGGCATCCAAGTTAGTTTTTATCTTTCTAAGGCATTCAAGTTAGTTTTATAGAAAAGTTTGCAATTGCAGGCAGAAAATGGCACAGCTGGTGGATCAAACTTTGCCTCTGATTCTAGGTTATATGAGCCTGTGGCTATAAGAGAGTCTATTTGGTAGGGTCATGAACAGTCCCTTGCTTTCAGTGCCTTCTTTGAAGTGAAAGTTTACAAATTTGATTTTGTCTTTAAATTTTATTAAACATTTTGGGATCCTTAGATTTACTCATGCTCTTCCACAGTCCCTGAATTCTTCATGTTCTTCATCCTGTTCAATGGTAGAAAAGCCTTGAATAGAGTCCTTATGAATGACCTTAAATAGAACTCTATTGCAGGTCACCCAAGAATATAGATTAATTAGCTTTGTTGCCTCAACATGCAATTTGATGCTAGGGATTTGTTACTGAATGTTAACAGGATTTTCAATATCTTCAGTCTCAATTGGGCTAGATAACAAACACTAAGCTACCATTCATTTCTTTAAGGGTATGTTTTCTACACACTATTTTGGCTGTCGATATCTGTAGTATAAATGTTATTTAGTTGCAAACAATGGACACCAAATCTAGTTAATTAAACTGTAGAGGAATTTGTAGAAGATTGTGAAGAGTTCACAAAACTGATGTGAATCCTAGAGAACTAGACTTAGAAAATGAGCAGGAACCACTGGACACAAAAGCAATTGAGGATCTGACCACAGTAATAGCCTTTCCATGATGCCATTATTGGCACCATCACCAATGGCTACATGCAGCAGCCAACTGTGGATTGAGCTCCACATGGAAACTCACCATTATGGCACAGACTCTCAATTCAGGACTAGCTACTAAAAATAACTTCAGACTATGTCAGGGCTGTGAGTCACTTGCAGCAGAGTCAAAGTCTTAAGTTGGACATCTGGTTTGCCAAACCTAGGTGTTGAGGAAGGAAGTTTTTGCCCTTTGGCTTCTTTAGTCAGTCTGGAATTCCCTAGGTAAAAGGGCATCTGGTCAACCCAAGATGACAAATGTCTACTATAGCATATTTCTCCTTACATCAATATTTTCTGCTTAAAAAAGTTTCTTGGGTGGTGCGATGGTGGCTCAGTGGCAGAATTCTCGCCATGCCAGAGACATGGGTTCGATTCCTAGTGCCTGCCCATAGAAAAAAAATAAAATAAAAAAGTAAAAATTTTTCTTAAGTTATGTTTTCCTCACATTTTATGCCACTTTGTTGAAAATAAAATACTTCTGGATCTCAGAATTAAATGTGAACTTTTTGTATTTAATATTTATACTGATTTAGGCCTCGTTATTTGTTTTTATTTTTGAAAATAAACATTAAAAATGTTTATAGGAAAAGACTTCCAATATTTTGAGATACATTTATTTTGATATGCTATAATCACTTCCTCCCCAACATTAGGTTAGAGATTTTTAGTTCATATACATTTATTAAAGCAAATAGTTACCAACAAATGATTTTAATGCTTGAATGAATAATTGCATTGGTGATCTAAATCAGCTTTTACCTCAAAGGAGAGTAGGTGCTTTATTTAATTTTAGTGCGTCAATATGTATATTATATTTACATAGCATAATGTTAAAATATAGCCAAAGTCTTGGGCAATTAAACAAAACAGCATTGCTTTGATTTTTAAAGAAAGCATCTTTTACTATGTCTGATACATTTTCATTTCTTATAGAATAAAAAGTTCTAATGAACAGGTATAAAACAACTGATTGTTTAATGGTTTTATTAGACTTACATATTGGCTCATTGTAAGAATTAAATTAACATGCAATTAGGAAACATTTTTTAAAAGCCCCAACCTCTATTTACCTATTTGTGTTGAATTATAGTACCACATAATTGTCAAATAGATTTTAAAATACATTTTCCTTTGCCTTTATGTTATAAAGATAGTATATATTCAGTATAAAAATTTAGACAAGCAATGAGAAAAAATTTTAAAATCAACTATAAGTCTACCTTCTAGAAATAACCACCATTGACATTTTGATGTATTGTTTTCCAACTTTCTTCTGTTTCTGAGTCTGTGTGCAGATGTGTGTGTGTGTGTGCATATTACCATGTACATTATATTACTTAAAAACCTGCTTTTTCTGTCACTGAAAATGTACAGTGATATCCTTGTGAAGCAAGAAAAGGTCCTTGGACTATGAACATATTCCAAATACACATCTTAAATGCTTACTTTTTTAATTTCAGAAGCCAATTTTTTATTGGCTTTGCCAGGTGTAAGAATATACATGTGGAATTCACCACCGGCCTTCCTGGCAAGATCCATCCCTGGGCCCTTCCGAAGCTATGTTCCTCAGTTACAGCTTTTTCCATTTCCTGGAAGTCCCGCGATATCAAAATATCTGCTTCTGGTAACATTGTACTTTACTATTGCCGACACAGTCTGTTATAATGAACTGTATTTTATTTTCTTGTCTTCTTCAAGATTCTCACTCTCATGATTTCCTAAACCAGAGGCATTTAATTTTGGCTTCGTGTTCATTTCCATCTGCTTGGTCCCAACGATTTCTAAATATTGTCTGTAGTAAGAACATTGGATTGTTATGTTAATTCTTGGTCATGTTTTAGATAGACATATTACTGCTGTCTGCTTTGGCCTTAGTTTCCTTATAGTGAAAAGGATGATTTGACCTGTATGCTCTCTAGGGTCTCTTCCAGGCCTAACATGGGATACCTGCTTGTCTACAAAAGCAGTAGAGAAGACTGGAAAGAACATGGGCTCTGGCATCTTGGAGCTCTGCGACTTTGGGTATGACACTTAATATTTCTAAACATATATTTGCTTATCTGTAAAAAGAGGGTATAGAAAGTATTACTGTTTATTTGGTTACTTGTTACAGAAGTCTGACTCAAAGGCTTAAATAAATAACAGGCTTATTTTCCTCATCAATCAAAAAATCTGAAGATGGGCAATTCAGAGCTGGTATGCCAATTCTATCATGTAGTCATTATTCAAAACTCCTTCCACTTCTCTTCACATCTTATTGAATGGTTTTCATCTTTACTATTGCATCATAAAATACAGTGTAAGTGTTCTAGGCAGAAAGAAAGGAAAGGCAGAGATCAAAAAGGGATGTTAGTTGAATTTGTGACTTTTCATGATAAAAACAAGCTTCACCACCCCAATAAACTTCTGTTTACATTTCATTGGCCAGAGATGTGATAAAAGTTATCCCCAGTTGTGAAGGAAGCTGGGAAACTATGTTATATTTTTAGTGAACATATTGGCATATTGAATAAACTTAGAGTTTTGCTAGTAAGGAAGAAGGTGAGGCTGGCTAATGGGTAGACAAAATCAATGTTTGTAACAGGGCAGATATTAACTCTCTCCCATGATTGTTGGCAGTGCAGTGAGATGGCCTGTGTGAAATGTAGGACACTTATTGAGCATTCAAATAATACCATTCCCTATTTTGTGGTTAATAATGCTTTATTATGAAGTGGCTATTGCAGCGATCATGATAATGATGCTTATGAGATATAATTACTGCTAGATTTTATAAAATGCCCATGTCTAAAGAATGTAAGAAGTATCAATTTACCTGTGGTTTATATGAAATAAGTTGTTTTATTATTTAATTTGGTTTAAGAGTAGATATCTCACTCTCATTTGATCTATCAGCTATTAAAAATATAAAAAGAAAGAAATTGCAAAAATACTCATTTAACCTTTGTAAATATGAACAATTCTAAATGAATAGTAAAGCCAGACTAATTTGGGGAAATGTTTAATACTTTTGCATATCTTAATATGGAAGAAAAATCCTATGTCAGGTAGATAAAGTGACCACTTACATAGTGTGGTTCTAGAAGAAATTGCAAAACATATTTTCTTTGGCAAGGGCCTCCTTGCCCAAAATGACTCCTCTTTGTCCTTTCATTGGTCTGCCACATATGTAAAATGCCCACTATAAGAATCATTTGGAGGCTAAAAGAATATATTTCCATAAGGGCCATTCTTAAATGTATAACCTGGAAGGAGATTGTGATTTGACATTATCAACAATTTTTTTTTTTATTGTGTCAGCACTCATAGTATTAGAAACGAGGTGAAGAGGTTGTTGTGAATCTGGGCAGAAGCAAGGTCCATCTTGATGGTTGGGAAGGGAATATGTGAAGCTTAGGGGATGTCAGCAATATGAGGAGGTTGGGAGGGACCATAAGAGGGCAGATTAGGATTAGGAATGGCAAACATGGAGGACACTGGCCAGTGTCTTCTTTTGATGCACTGATTTTCAACAACACTGAAGTACCTCATTATGATCACATAGGGTTTATAGAGTCGAAAAATAATATTTGGCTTAAATTCATTTCAAGGACTTTGGTATTTGGCAGGCTCTGTGAACCATAGCTCCATGAAATACATTCGATGGCATTTCAGACATGATCAGCAACAATATCTCAGAACTCCTTAGAGCCTTCTTCCTCCCCTCCCTCCCTGCCATTAAATACTATAGAGATGGGAACATTTCCTGGTTCCATTAATATCTCCTGTTGATAATCAGAATGGTACGTACCCCTTGTCAACCTCAAATTTCACACTTAAGAAATTTCTCCAGGGATATTGAGAAATTTCTCCCAAATCGATTGAAATGGAAAGAAGATGTTTCTTTCACCTAGACTGTTAAATTAAATCTGTATTTACAATCCAGTATGCTGCTTTGGTGTTAATTTGCATGGTCAGAGGAACGAGAATAATATTGAGTGGTTAAGTAACTCGTTAAACTGAATTGCAATTTCCTTTAAAAGTAACCTTCCTTGAAAGGTTTAGATTTGATCTCTAATCCACTCGTTTTTCTTAGTCTTTGAAAATGTCCTCTTTTGTTTATTTAGCAAACTACATGTTGATACAATACCTTTATAGGACATTTAATCCAGATTTGATCTTCGTTGTAACTTGGTGTGTTAGGTATTATTATTATAATCCCCATTTAACAGTGGAGAAACTGCAGCATAGAGAAGAAGAGAAACTTGCCCAAAATTCTGTGCCAAGCCAGTGACAGAGCTGCCATTCAGACCAAGTAACCTGGCTCCAGAGCTCAAGCTTGAACCTATTACTTCTAGGTTCCTCAAGCAATATGCAGCCTGACTGCGTCCTGATCTTACATCATAGTTGTCTTTTTTCTTAAAATTATATGCATTCTGG
The DNA here is from genome assembly GCF_023851605.1 of Tamandua tetradactyla. Classification (NCBI taxonomy): domain Eukaryota; kingdom Metazoa; phylum Chordata; class Mammalia; order Pilosa; family Myrmecophagidae; genus Tamandua; species Tamandua tetradactyla. The sequence goes on from NC_135331.1 coordinate 137,275,173, forward strand.
AGTTTTGATATGGACTTTATCTATAGCCAATCTAATTTTCTCTGCAACAGATCCACCCTTTATAGTATTGAATTGATCAAGTGTTAGATTTCATTCATTTAAAAAGCAATGTTTTCACTTCATTTTCCAAAGGTAAGTACAGACATATAGTCTTTACATATTTCCGGAAATATGTCATTATCACTTATAATTTCCATGAAAATAATCACCAACAACATTAAACATTTGGGCCCAAAACAACAACAAAAAAAGGCCAAGCAGCTTGAAGGGCAGGTAATGAGCTATTCTACTTGGTCTGTCAGTGGTTTCGTCCCACTGTACAAGAGTCTTTTTGTGCAAGAACATTTTTTAAAAATTACTTAATATCAGAGGATAGCCAGCTTTTATTTGAAGTGAATTGGCTATTTCTATAACCTTTAAAATATACCTCCTATGACAACTAGAGAGACTCAAGAAAGCTGAATGAGCCAGGAATGGGAATGAAAAAGTGAAACTTAAAAAAACATAAAAAAATTGTGTGTGTGTGTATATATATATATATAAAGTTATATATATATATAAATCATATATATAAATTATATATAAGACTATATATATATATTTATATATTTAATTATATAACAACTATATATAGTCTTTAGCCAAACAGAACGCACTTTGATTTTTCAGGGACACTTAGTGATAAAGGATGATGATTTTTCGTTCCACATGAAAATGAGACCACATTTGCATCTAGAGGGCCAGCCATGTGGTAGAGTTGGCCTTTATCCTTCACCAGCTTACAAGATAGCTGATTGTTCAAATCTTTTCCCAATTCTGAATTCAGTGACTCCTATTGTAGCTTGAAATTAGTTTTGGTGGAAATATTTCTACCACAGAAATCAGCAGCTAGTATAATTAAGGCCTTTTTTTCCCAAAGACTGTTGTTAAACATTTACCAACACTATTAGGTGCTTGGATATATAATGAATACATGGTATTTTAAAAAAATTCCATATAATAATCTAAAAAGCAACAGAGAAGCAATAGAGATAAATAAAACCTCTTTGCCTTAGCTTTACTTATTTCATACTATTTTCTTGTGATTAAAAGGTTATCACAGGAGGAAGGAAATCAGTCCTAAGAATATGAAATTCACCACTGAGCCCTGTAATCAGATCCCTCAAAACACAACCTCTTTCAACCTTGGAAACCTTTGTTGGGGCAGAGCCCTCACTGGACATTCATTTCCAGCTTTTAAACAGATATTTGCCAAGAAAAATTGCTTCCTACTGAGTATCCATTAGCCCCCAGCACTGATGCTAATGAGCAAACTGCAAGTGAGTTGAAGAGCAAATGGGTATGAGTCACCAAATACGCTTAGCAGGCACTTCCTGCTCAGCTTCCTGCGTCACTGCAGAGATACTTGTTTCTTAGCAGCCTAGGTAAAATTCATAGTCACACAATTGTACAGTTGCCTTGAGAACTGCTGATGTAAAGGAGCTCTCTTAAAAGGACACACTGATTTGTATTCATGAAATCATTTGCGCTCACACATGTTGTATTTGAGATTTGCATTCAGGTTGGAGTACTATTAAATGAATAATATTCAGTTTAAGGGCATATACCCTTTTCAAATGCATTACTTTATCAAGAATGCAAAGTCATTCAAATAGGATTGAGAGATAGCCTGTTTTTTTCTGTACAGATAAAAATTAGCATGCCACTGAGAGGCAGGTAATGACAAGAATAGCAGATCACCCAAGATTCAGTATAAAGTAAATGTTGCCCTGTAGAATTCATGCTCTGTGGAGTTTTGTTTGTTGTTTTTTTGTTTTGTTTTGTCTTGTGCCTTCTTAATCACTGATGCTGCAAATAAGAGAAAGGAGAAGTTTGTAGCTCCAAGGTTTTCCCAGGAATCCTCCATAGCATTGAATATTCAACAAGCAGCAGATGGAAGAAAGAGAGATTGCTGATTAGCCTTCAGGAAGGAGGTGACGCACATTGTGTACACAGGGTACTAATGGGAACAAATGGTAATTTCAAGTTTATGTTACTGAACAACCAATGCTAATCCCTTGATTAATGTCTAAGCATTCACTAGGGGCATTTTTATTTTTAAGAATGATTTTTGTTGACCAATAGGAGGTGAACATAATTAGGTAAAACTTTGGTTCATTGGGAATGTTCTTGCAATGTTTGAGTCTAATTTATTTATTTATATTCTGCTTGGTTTCAAAAAGTAGCTAAGCTACTCTATGAAAGATTATATGTTGTAGTCAAGTGAGCAAATTGAGCAAAAATGAAAATAAGGATGCAAAAATAAGTATGAGGTATGTTTGGTTTATAATATGAGTGACTGCATTACTTCACATTCACTAGAACTGGGTCTAGGCTTTCAGGTTTTTGGAAATCAGGGTAAGGAAGACAATATGAACAGCCATTTATCGATATCTATAGGATAAAAACAAACAGATTGCTCAGGAAAAGCAGTGCTATTTTATACTAAGCAGCTGGAAAAATTTGATTGGAACCATCAGTAAATGTTTCCAAGTTTGAAGAGACATTGGATAATAAGTATTTTGGTCTTCTGGACATCACCTTCATTTAATTTCTTTTTTCTTTAAAAGTCTGATTAATTTTTTAAATGAAATTTTATTGAGGTATATTAAATATTCATATACCATACAAACCATCCAAATTGTACAATCAGTGGTTCACGCTGTTATTATATAGCTGTGCATTTGTCATCACAATCATATTCTTTTTTGTTTTTTATTTCAAAGTACATTTCAACAAATAGTTATAGAACAGATTTCAAAGATTGTTGTGGGTTCCACAACTTCAAGTTTTCCCTTCTAGCTGCTCCAAGATACTGAAGACTAAATGAAATAATACAATGATTCATCAGTCATCCTCTCTTGTTATATCCCATCTTCTCTGTTATAACTCCTCCTTATCCTTTGATCCTTCTTCCGATCTTTAGAGGTATTTTGGCTATGCCCATTCTAACTTTTTCATGTTGAAAAGGGGTGTCAACAACATGGGATAGAAGGATGGAACTAGTTGATGTTCTTGGAGAGGCTGTCCCTTCTGTGTTTCAAGACTTATCTGGCCTAGGAACCATCTGAAAGTTATAGGTTTCTGGAAAATAAACTTAGCATGTGAAACTTTTGTAGAATCTCAGATAGAGCCTTTCTTTAAGGTTAATAAGAATAATATTGGTTGGAATTTGGCAAACTGTGGCAATTAGAAATACCTAGTTGAAGCTAACATGGGAGTAGCCTCCAGAATAGCCTCTCAATATTATTTAAATTCTCTTAACCACTGATACCTTATTTTGTTACATTTCTTTTCCCTCTTTTGGTCAGGAAGTCATTGTCAATTTCATGGTGTCAGGGCCAGGCTCATCCCTGAGAGTCATGTCCCATGTTGCCAGGGAGACTTTCACCCCTGAATGTAATGTCCCATGAAGGGGTGGATAATGATTTTCCTTGCAGAGTTGGGTTTAGAGAGAGACAGGCCATATGAGAAGCAAAAGAGGTTTTTTGGAAGTAACTTTGTGTATAACTATAGGTAGACTTCACTTCTCCACCTCAGAAATAAGTTTCATAAGTGCAAGCCTCGAGATCAAGGGCTTGGCCTTTTAACTTGGGAGTCCCTAATGTCTGAGAGAATATCAGGGACTTACCAGGTGGGAAAATTTAATAGTTCCACATTTGTTCTCTAGTCTTTGCCAAAACTTTTAAATTATCTATTTAACGTACTCTGGGATTATCTGGGTATTATATTAAGCTTATAGAATTACAAGCTCTTGTTCCTATTTTGGGCTTCAGTGTTTAAATGAGCTATCCAGGCAGGTTGAGTTAAATTGTGTGCTACAGAAAATTTAGGTTTCGGGAAAAATAAACCTCTCTTCCTTTGGTCTCATACAGTAGGTGAAACTCTAAAATGCAGATAGTATCATCTTTTGCTCTGTTTTCTGATATACCTTAGTCCCAACCAAGTTTGGCTTTGTTTTTATCTGTAACTGAAGCCTGATTTCTTTGGCAGTTGTTGTATATAGCAGTGCTGGCTTTCACAGCTGCTGAACTCCAACTGCAAGTCTTAGATTTCATTCAGTTATCCAAAGTTCTAGGGAAAGACCAGGTTATACACATATAGCATAGCATCTCAGAATCTAGAAATAACAACTCTGGACTAAATGTGACTGCTATAACAGTTTATGATCTAGGCCCCAATTTTCTTATAAGTGTTCTCTAAAAGAGACCATATAATATTTGCTCTTTCGTTTCTGGCGTATTTTGCACAACATAATGTCCCCACAGTTTATTCACCTTGTTGCGTACCTCACGACTTTGTTCCTTTTTGTAGCCACATAATATTCCATCATAAGTATACACTACATTTCTCTTGCTCAGAGATTCTGATTCAGAAGGTTGAAGAGGGAAAATGGTATGGGAGTCAACAAAATATAATTTTGGACAGATTCATCCTAAGTAGATCTGATGCAGGTAATTCACAGACGAGATTTTGTCTTATATCCATTTCCATTCTGTTCTCAATGCCATCAATCTCATTATCTCACATGTATATGATCACAGAAATTTTTGCTTTTGATTCTAAACATATATTTAGAGTCAACCAAGGCCATCTGCACATTTTGCAGTCCCGAATACCAAACTTCTCTAACTCCTTCTATATATCCACCTGCCTTTATGTCTCTTTGATTTCCAGTAAAGGGTACCTATGAAATACACTCTACCAAATGTGGCAGTATTTTCACCTGTCAACAAACCTTGGCGTTCTTTTGACAATAGCACATGTATACTGGATCACTCTTTTCACTGCCCTCATATAATTACATAATTGGTTGTATCAAATATTATTTAATCATTGCTTTTGTGATATGAATGTAGAGATTGTTTCCAATTTTTCTATTATACTAAATCCTACAATAACTTCTTTGTGTTGTACCTTGATAACCTAGTTTGCTAGCTGCTGGAATGCAACATACCAGAAACTGACTGGATTTTAATAAAAGGGGATTTATTTTGTTAGTTCTTCAGAAGAAAGGCAGCTAACTTTCCACAGAGGTTCTTTCTTATGTGGGAAGGCACAGGATGGTCTCTGCTGGTCTTCTCTCCAGGCCCCTGGGTTCCAACAACTTTCCCCAAAGTGACTTCTTTCTGCATCTCCAAAGGCCTGGGCTGAGCTGTGAATGCTGAGATGAGGAAAGCCGAGCTGCTTAGCTGTGCTATATTGCAGTCTCTCATTTAAGCCACAGCCTATTAAGTCAAATGTCCTTCATTGCAGCAGGCACACCTCCTAGCTGACTGCAGATGTAAATCAGCAACAGATGAGGTTCACGTACCATTGACTCATGTCCATAGCAACAAAACTAGGTACACTCACCTGGCCAAGTTGACAACTGAATCTAACTACCAAATGTCCACCCCTTGTCAACTTGGCAACAACAAACATCACCTTAAACAGCTGCAAAAAATTCTCTTCTTGCTGTGGACCTGTGAATCTCAAAACAAGTCCGGTGCCAACATGCAAAGGAGGATATTCATGGATTTCCATAGGGAGAAATTGGAAGAAACACAGATGTAAAACCTGCAGGGCAAGCGCCATGGGATTTCAAAGTCTGAAAATCATTTATCCTTCGACTTTAGAAAGTGACAATCCTACCCTTTCCAAGGGCCTATGCAGTGGCCCACCTCTTTCCAAATCAACCCCAGGGAACATCGAGGAGACCACCTCTCAGCTCCACTCTCTCCAGGCATCAGGACCACCCCTGGGCTCTCTGCCACTTCTGGGGCACACGCTCAACCCCTCCACATGGTGGCAACCAGGCTGTCCCAGTCCCCCAAGGAGCATGCTACTCCTTTTCCAAGGCCTGAGGCTGCACAACTCTTCCACTGCAATGAGAGGGGAGACTCATCCTTGCCCTTCAGGGTAAACTTACCCTCTCCATGTATATGGGTGGGTCCACTCTCCTGGCCGAGGTTTCTTGGCTTCAGACCCGAGCTTCCATGGTTCTCACTCTGCAAACTCCAATTTTTTCCCTTTTGTCTCCTCCTTTGTCAAGATTGGCAGTGGTTCCATTTACACCAACAGTCTCTTCAAGCACTCCAGGACTTCTCCACCATTCTCTTCACGGTTCCTCCAAAATCTTCCCCTTAGCCATCCAAAAAACTGTTCCAACATATCTGGTATTTGCAAACTGCAGCAGCACTCCACTCTTGGGACCAAATCTGTTCTAGTTTGCTAGCTGCCAGAATGCAACACACCAGAAACTGACTGGATTTTAATAAAAGGAGATTTATTTTCTTAGTTCTTCAGAGGAAAGGCAGCTAACTTTCCACAGAGATTCTTTCTTACATGGGAAGGCACAGGATGGTCTCTGCTGGCCTTCTCTCCAGGCCCCTGGGCTCCAACGACTTTCCCCAGGATGACTTCTTTCTGCATCTCCAAAGGCCTGGGCTGAGCTTTGAATGCTGAGATGAGGAACGCCGAACTGCTTAGCTGTGCTACGTTGCAGTCTCATTTAAACATCAGCCAATTAAGTCAAATGTCCTTCATTGCAGTAGGCACGCCTCCTAGCTGACTGCAGATGTAAATCAGCAACAGATGAGATTCATGTACCATTGGCTCATGTCCATAGCAACAAAACTAGGTATGCTCACCTGGCCAAGTTGACAACTGAATCTAACTACCACACCTTCTGAGAGTACGTCTATAGGAAAAAAATCTAAGAAACATGATTATTGGAGTAAATAATATGTACTTTAGAGTTTTGAGTAATTGCTTAAAATATACCTCCAAAATATTTAGTCCAAATCATTTCTTCCCCAAAGGCAAATCGTATTCCTGCCTTTCCACCCAAGCTTTACTAACACTGGATATGAGCAAACACAAATGTTTTTGCCAATCTGAGAAATTTTTAAAATTTCATTTTATTTGTATATAAAAAATTATGAATCGGGTGGGCCACAGTAGCCTAGCAGGCAGAGTTCTCACCTGCCATGCTGGAGACCCAGGTTTAATTCCCAGTGCTTGCCCATGTAAAAAAAAATGTATTAAAACAGATAATATATTATTTTTTATAAGCCTCCAGTATCTTTTAAAAATATAAATTGTATGATTATATCTTTGACTATTTTTCTATTAGATTGTTTATTTTAAAATGTAGTTTTATGAAAGCTCTTAGAAAATTAATAAACTAGTTATTTCGTAAGCTATCTAGGTTGAAAACACTTTTTTTTCACTTTTTTTTTTCATGGTCAAGCACTGGGAATTGAACCCGGGTCTCTGGCATGGCAGGTGAGAACTCTGCCTAATGAGCCACCATGGCCTGTCCTGCATTTCTTTTTATTATATAAATATAGGAAGCATTTGTCAAAAAATTTGAAGGGTCTGTGGTTTTACTCTGCTTTCAATGTAATTGCCATTATTTCATAAGTGATAGTAGAAAGCATGAGACTTCTGGGTCAGAAATAAGGGATAGTATATTACTCACTGCAATCACAACTGCAAGAGTATCAGCATTTTTGCATGATTTCCTTGACCCCCAATTTTCACAGGTGATGCAAAAATGGCCAGATGACACCTGTATATACATGGTGAGGCTTTATAGGAAAGTAACCCAAAGCTGAGAGAACCCAAACTTTTTATAATGGGAGCAAGCAAGCCTGTATCTGACCTTATCAAACTTAAAAACTTCCGTTTATCAAAGGAGTTTATGTTGAAGGCAAAAGAACAATTTACACAGTGGAAGAAAATATTTAGATACCACATATATGATAAGGGCTTAATATCCAGAATATATAAATAAATTCTTTAACTCAACAGCAAAAAGACAAACAACCAAATTAAAGAATGGAAAAAAGACATAAATATATATTTCCCCCAAAAAGGTATATGAATGGCCAAAAAGCACATGAAAAGATGCTCAACATCATTAGTCATTAGAAAAGCAAATCAAAACCACAATGAGATACCATTTCACACCCACTAGAATAGGTACTTTAAAAACTATGGAAAATTACAAGTGTTGGAAAGGATATGGAGAAATGGGAACATTCATTCATTGCTACTGGGGATGTAAAATGATACAGCCTCTGTGGAAGATAGTTTGGCAGTTCCTCAGAAAATTAAGTATACAATTACTATATGATCCAGCAATTCCTCTACTAGGTATATACTCAAAAGATTGGAAAATATACTTGAAGAGATGTTTGCATTATTTCCAATTGCCAAAAGATTGAAGCAGCCCAAGTGTCCATCAAGAGATGAATGGATAAACAAAATGAAGTATATTCAACACAATGGACTATTATTCAGCCTCAAAAAGGAACGAAGTTCTGAAACATGCAATGTCATGGTCAGGTTCATGTGTCAACTTGGCCAGGTGGTGGTACCTTTTTGTCTGGTTGGGCAAGTGCTGGCCTGTCTTTTGCTAAGAGGAAATTTCATAGAATTAAATCATGATCATGTTGGCTACATCCACAGCTGATTCCATTTATAATCAGCCAAGGGAAGTGTCTTCTTTAATGAACGATGCTTAATCTAATCACTGAAGCCTTTTAAGGGGGATTCAGAAGAGAGGTACTGCCCTCTTCCTGCTTATGCCGGCAAACCTCTCCTGTGGAATTCGTCAGACCCTCCATTGGAATTACCAAGCTTCACAGACTACCGTACAGATTTTGAACTCTACATTCCCACAGTTATGTGAGGCACTTTTATAAATTTTATATTTATGAATATTTCCAGTTGATTCTGTTTTTCTAGAGAACCCTAACTAATGTAACTTGGTACCAGGAGTGGTTCATGAGAAACAGAATCTTAAAAACGGGTTTTTATGAATGGTTTTCTAAACTGACTGGACTCAAAGGCACTAAGGACTCTGATTCCCATAATCAGAATGACATTGCCAATCCATGGAGTGAGTTGGCAAAAGAGATAGGCAAAATATCACCATTCCATTTTTCTAATGCTTTGCTTGTATGAAGACAGGCTCTGGGGGACAATGTTTTTGACACCTTTATGGAGTCTTGTGGAAATAATAGTATAGAGATGTTGGCTGGTTGTTGTTAGATACACTGGCTACATTAATGAGTGAAAGGGATGGGCTCAAGTCTTCAAACAAGAAGCTAAAGCACTGTCTGACAGATGTAGACATTTCTGTGAGTGTCCTGAGGAAAATCTTATTTCCTGTAGCCGTAGACTTGAGATCTCTGAAAATCAGACTCAGAATCTTATTGTTGCAGTAGCAGCTTTGTAATGTAAACTGAAATCTCAATCTTGCATGGTGTCTCCCGTTAAAGTGAGGGCATTGATTGGAAAGGAGTTGGACACTATAAAATGGGATGGTGACATATGGGTTGATAATGATATCAGTGGAGAGGTTGAAACCCTAGGTCATGCTGAATCTTCTCTAGATAATCCTGTAATAAACTGCCTTGAGGACATAACCACCCCACTTCCAGCCTGCCTTGAGGAGTTGTCCACCCAACTTCCACCTGAAGGAATTAGCCCTAGAGTGATTAATCCTGTTTCACTAGATGAAACTGCAAATGAATGACCTGAAGCAAATGGCTTGGAAGATACTTCTAATTCTTTTTATGACCCCCCCCTCCACCCCTCATTTCTACCAGACCTATATCTAGACTAAAGTCCCAACAAGCCCCTAAAGGTGAGGTGCAAAGCATCACACATGAGGAGGTACGCTATACTCCAAATAAATTGTGTGAGGTTTCCAATTTATATAGACAGAAATCAGGGGAATATGTGTGGCAATGGATTTTAAGGGTGTGGGATAATGGTGGGAGAAATATAAGGCTGGATCAGGCTGAATTTATTGATATGGGTCCACTAAGCAGAGATTCTGCACATAATGTTGTTCTAGTTTGCTAGCTGCTGGAATGCAACATACCAGAAATGAAACAGCTTTTAAGAAGGGGAATTTAATAAGTTGCTAGTTTACAGTTCTAAAGCTGAGAAAATGTCCCAATTAGAATGAGTCGATAGAAATGTCCAATCAAAGGAAAAGATACCTTGGTTCAAGAATGCTGATGAAGTTCAAGATTTCTCTCTCAAATGAGAAGGCACATGGTGAACACAGTCACAGTTTCTCTCTCAGCTGGAAGAATACATGGTGAGCATGGTGTCATCTGCTAGTTTTCTCTCCTGGCTTCCTGTTTCATGAAGCTCCCTGGGAGGTGTTTTCCTTCTTCATCTTCAAAGCATTGGCTGATGGGCTATATCATGGCTATATCATTCTCCTGTGCTCTCTCTGAATCTCTCTCATCTCCAAAATGTTTCCTCTTTTATAGGACTTCAGAAACTAATCAAGACCCACCCAAATGGGTGGAGACATGTCATCACCTAATCCAGCTTAAAAACCACTCTTGATTAAATCACATCTCCAGGGAGATGATCTAATTATAGTTTCAAACATACAGCATTGAAATAGCGATTATTCTGCCTTTATGAAATGGGATTTTGATTAAAACATGGCTTTTCTAGGGGACATACATCCTTTCAAACCAGCAGAAATGTTATAGCTCAAGGGGTTAGAAAATGTATTAGCAGTTTGTTTGGATGGTTGTCTGAAACATGGATCAAAAGGTGGCTGACATTTCCTGAGGTTGGAGTGCCAGAACTGCCCTGGTACAATGTAGATAAGGGAATCCAGAGGCTTAGAGAGATTGGAATGTTAGAGTGGATTTATCAGGCAAAGCCTGCTCCTACACCCCAGGAATGTCCTGAGGATGTGCCTTTTACCAGAAATGTGAGAAATAAATTTGTGAGACTAGTGCCATCATCCATGAAGAGCTCTGTAGTTGTACTTCTCTGTAGGTCAGATATCATTGTAGAAACTGCTGTCACTGAGCTGGATTCCTTAAACACAATGGGGTTGACCAGATCCTGAGTTGGCATAAGCCAGGTGGCAGCACTTAATCACCAAAGACAGGGTGGATGTGGCTGTTATAGAAAGCAAACTCAAAGCAGGAGTCAAAATAATCTGATTCACAGAGCTTTGTGATGTTGGCTAGTAAATCATGAGGTACCTAGAAATACAATAGATGAGTAGTACACTCAATTCTTGTTTGAGCTGTATGAAAACAAGAGTTCTAGGTCAAGAGAAACAGAGTCACAGCCCCTTAATCATTTTCCAGACTTGAGATGGTTTACAGACCCAGAGCCCCTTGAATGAAGGAGAGGCCAGGTCCCTTGGGGGGAAAGCCCTGTTACACTGCCACAAATCTATACCTTTAATCTTCCTTCAAGCCTTCCCAAAGGAGACTGCTAACCTTTTACCAGGGTAACTGTGCATTGGGGAAAAGGAAATGATCAGATATTTCGGGGATTATTAGACACTGGTTCAGAAGGGACATTAATTCCAGGGGACCCAAAACATCACTCTGGTCTACCAGTCAGAGTGGGAGCTTATGGAGGTAAGGTGATCGATGGCATTTTAGCTCAGGTCAGTCTCACAGTGGGCCTAATAGGGCCCCAGACTCATTCTGTGGTTATTTCCTCAGTTCCAGAATGCATAATTGGAATAGACATACTGAGCAACTGGCAGAATCCCTACATTGGCTCTCTAACTCCTGCAGTGAGGGCTATTATGACAGGAAAAGCCAAGCGGATGCCACTAAAACTGCCCCCTACCTAGCGAAATAGCAAATCAGAAAGAATACCATATTCCTGGAGGGATTGCAGAGATTACTGCCACTCTTAAGAACTTGAAGGATGCAGGGGTGACGATTCCCACCACATCCTCATTCAACTCTCCTATTTGGCCTGTGCAGAAAACAGATGGGTCTTGGAGGATGACAGTGGATTATCATAAACTCAACCAGGTGGTAACTCCAATTGCAGCTACTATTCCAGAAGTCATATCATTGCTTGAGCAAATCAGTACATCCCCTGGTACCTGGTATGCAGCTATTGATCTTGCAAATGCCTTTTTCTCAATAGCTATTAGTAAGGACCACCAGAAACAGTTTGCTTTCAGCTGGCAAGGTCAGTAATATACTTTCACTGTCCTACCTCAGGGGTATATCAACTCTCTAGCCCTATGTCGTAATGTTGTCTGCAGGGACCTTAATCATTTCACTCTCCTACAAGACATCACACTGGTTCATTATACTGATGATATCATGTTGATTGGACCTAGTGAGCAAGAAGTAGCAACTACTCTAGACTTACTGGTAAGGCATTTGTGTGCCAGAGGATGGGAGATAAATCCAACAAAAATACAGGGGGTTTCTACCTCAGTGAAATTTCTAGGTGTCCAGTGGTGTGGGACTTGTCGAGATATCCCTTCTAAAGTGAAGGATAAGTTGCTGCATCTGGCCCTTCCTAAAACCAAAAAAGAGGCACAACATCTAGTTCTTCTCTTTGGATTTTGGCAACAACATATTCCTCATTTGGGTGTGCTACTCCAGCCCATTTATCAAGTGATGAGAAAAGCTGCTAATTTTGAGTGGGGGCCTGAACAAAATTAGACTCTGTGACAGGTCCAGGCTGCTGTACAGGCTGCTCTGCTACTTGGGCCATATGATCCAGCAGATTGAATGGTGCTGGAAATGTCAGTGGAAAATAGAGATGCTGTTTGGAGCCTTTGGCAGACCCCTATAGGAGAATCACAATGCAGACCCTTAGGATTTTGAAGCAAAGCCTTACCATCTGCTGCAGATAACTACTCTCTTTTTGAAAAAACAGCTTTTGGCCTGCTACTGGGCCTTAATAGAGATTGAAAGCTTAACCTTGGGCCACCGAGTTACCATAGACCCTGAGTTGCCTATTGAGCTGAGTATTGTCTGACCGCAAAAGCCATAAAGTTGGGCGTGTGCCGCAGCACTCCATCATAAAATGGAAATGGTATATGCGACATAGGGCCAGAACAGGTCCTGAAGGCACAAGTAAGTTATATGAAGAAGTGGCCCAAATGTCCATGGTCTCCACTCCTGCCACATTACCTTCTCTTTACCAGCCCAGAGCTATGGCCTCTTGGGGAGTTTCTTACAATGAATTGACAGAAGAAGAGAAAGCTCAGGCCTGGTTTACAGATGGTTCAGTACAATATGCAGGTACCACCTGAAAGTGGACAGCTGCAGCACTATAACCCCTTTCTGGGGTGTCCTTGAAGGACAGTGGTGAGGGGAAATCCTCCCAGTGGGCAGAACTTCGAGCTGTGTACCTGGTTGTTCGTTTTGCTTGGAAGGAGAACTGGCCAGAGGTGCATTTATATATTGACTCATGGGCTGTTGCTAATGGTTTAGCTGGATGATCAGGGACTTGGAAAGATCATAATTGGAAAATTGGTGACAAAGCAGTCTGGGGAAGCGGTATGTGGATAGACCTTTCTGAGTGGGCTAAAAACATGAGCATAACTGTGTCCCATGTGAATGCACAACAGAGGGTGACTTCAGCAGAGGAAGATTTTAATAACCAAGTGGATAACATGACCAGTTCTGTGGATACCAGTCAGCCTCTTTCCCCAGCAACTCCTGTCACTGCCCAATGGGCTCATGAACAAAATGGCCATGATGGTAGGGATAGAGGTTATGCATGGGCTCAGCAACGTAGACTTCTACTCACCAAGGCTGACTTGGCTACAGCCAGGACTGAGTGCCCAATCTGCCAGCAGCAAAGTCCCACATTCAGCCCTCAATATGGCACCATTCCCTGAGGTGACCAGCCAGCTACATGGTGACAGGTTGATTACATTGGACCACTCCCTTCATGGAAGGGGCAGCGATTTGTTCTAACTGGAATAGACACATACTCTGGATATGGGTTTGTTTTCCCTGCATGCAATGCTTCTGCCAAAACTACCATCTGTGAACTCACAGAATGTCTTATCCATCATCATGGTATTCCACACAGCACTGCTTCTAATCAGGGAACACACTTCACAGCAAATGAAGTGCGGATATGGGCACATGCTCATGGAATTCTCTGGTCTTACCATGTTCCCCATCATCCAGAAGCAGCTGGATTGATAGAATAGTGGAATGGCCTTTTGAAAACTCAATTATACTGCCAACTGGATGGCCATACATTGAAGGGCTGGGGTAATGTTCTCCAGGAAGCTGTGTGTGCTCTGAATCAATGTCTGCTTTATGATGCTGTTTCTCCCATAGCCAGGATCCATGGGTTCAGGAACCATGGGGTGGAAATGGGAGTAGCATCATTCACTATTACCCCTAGTGATCCACTAGGAAAATTTTTGCTTCCTGTCCCTGCGATCCTAAGCTGTGCTGTTCTACAGGTTTTAGTTCCAAAATGGGGAGTGCTTCCACCAGGAGAAACAACAATGATTACATTGAAGTGGAATCTAAGACTGCCACCTGGTCACTTTGAGTTACCCATGCCCCTGGATCAACAAGCCAAGAAGGGGATTACATTATTGGCTGGGGTGATTGACCCTGACTATCAGGGGAAAATAGGACTGTAAATACACAATGGAGGTAAAGTAAAGTTTTCCTGGAATATAGGAGATCCCCTAGGACATCTTTTAGTACTACCATGCCCTATGATTAAAATCAATGAAAAACTGGCAACAACCCAATCCAGGCAGGGCTACCAACTTGAACTTGAAACTTCAGGAATGAAGGTTTGGGTAATCCCACCATGTAAAGATCCATGGCCCGCTGAAGTGCCTGCTAAGGGTAAAGGGAACATGGAATGGGTAGTTGAAGAAGTAGTGATAAACATGAACTATGGCCATGTTATCAGTTGTAGAGATGAGGACTATAATGCTGTTTTTTTCATGTTATACTATTTAAGTTGTAAGATATCAAGTTTAAGAATGAATATTACCCAAGGACTTGTACCCTATTCTGGAGAGATTTAATGTGTTTCCGGTTATATGCAGGACAGTTGAGTATTGTTAGATGAGGAAAAAAAAATGTGTCTTTTATTGTTTTCTATTTAGAAATTAGGTATGGTTTAAAGTGAAGAGTATAGCTGCCAAGTTGACAAGGGGTTGACTGTCATGGTCAGGTTTATGTGTAAACTTGGCCAGGTGGTGGTACCTGCCTGTCTGGTTGGGCAAGTGCTGGCCTGTCTTTTGCTATGAAGATGTTTCATAGAATTAAATCATGATCATGTCAGCTACATCCACAGTTGATTCCATTTGTAATCAGCCAAAGGGAGTGTCTTCTTTGATGAGTGATGTTTGATCTAATCACTGGAAGCCTTTTAAGGAGGATTCAGAAGAGACAGGCTCTCTTCCTGCTTTGGCCGATGAGCCTCTCCTGTGGAGTTCATCCAGACCCTCCATCAGAATCATCAGCTTCATAGACTGCCTTACAGATTTTGGACTCTACGTTCCCACAGTTATGTGAGATACTTTTATAAATTTTATATTTATGAACATTTCCAGTTGATTCTGTTTCCCTAGAGAACCCTAACTAATACATGCAATAATGGCAGGACTGGTCTTGGAAGCATCACATTGAGTGAAATACACAAGTCACAGAAGGACGTATATTTTATAATCTCACTGATATGAAATAATTAGAATGAGCAAACTCATAGAGTCAGAAACTAGAATGTAGTTTACCAGGAGATGGATGGGGTTGGGAATAGGGAGTTAACACTTAAATTGTACAGAGTTTTTATTTGGAATGATAGCAATGTTTTGGTAATGAATGATGGCAATGGTAGCACAACACTGCTAATATAATTAACAGTGCTTATTTATATATTTGGATGTAGTGAAAGGGAAAATTTTAGGTTGTATATATTACTAGCATAATATACTTTTTAAGAAAAGATCCATGGAATTGCACAACACAGTGATCCTAAGTTAAACCATCGACTACGGTTAATAGTGCAATTATAAAAAAAAAGTGCTTTCATCAATTGCTAACAGGAACCTTATAAAAGCATGCCTGCTCTGTATTGTATATCATGGTTTCTCATGCTCAGTGTTCTTGACATTTGTGGCCGAATAATTCTTTGTTATGTTGGGGGAAAGAGTGGCTGTCACTTGTAATATAGGATGCTTACCAGCATCCCTGGCCTCTACCTACTACTTGTCTATAGCATCCCCATTTATGGCAATAAAAATGTCTCCAGACATTGCCAACTATCCCCTGGGGACACAGTCATCCCCAGGTCAGAGCCACTGCTCCCAACGATTATTTCTTTCTTTCAAGGCTTCTCACTATGCAAACATCCTTGAATGTATATTCTGCAACAAAGGTAGTCAGTGCCTTGATCAGAAAATGTTGAGATCAGTGAGACACATGGAGAATTGTCTCCAGAAACACTTCAAACATATGCACATCATCCTTGCATGGAAGTCATTCTTGCATGAAAGTCAGGCATAATCTCTGTATCATAAAAATGTACTATACTGTTTTTTTGTATATTTTACATGTATTTTTATATGGAGAGGAGAGGATAAGGACACATCTACTCATAATTTTTCTCATAAAGTATCCTCTATAGTGTAAGTGACCTCTTTCGCATCCTCTGTAGTATATCCAGTAAATTAATAGCCTTGTGCCAAGGGAAGTACTGTTTGGGGGAAGATCAAAGAAGAGGACCAAGGTGCAGCTGATGTATGGCTACAAAATTTCAGAAGAGAGATATACTGCTTTAATTAATAATAATATCTCTCCCTAGAAACACTATATAAATATTAGACAGATATTTTAAGAATATTGACTTTAGGAAGTCAATTTATTAGGCTGCTTAGGGACCCACTTATTTCAGTGCTTGAGAAGATTAAAAGGAAAAGAAAGTCTGACTAGCCAGCAGAGAAATCAGGAAAGAATCAGGTAAAATTTAGGTCTAGAAGATATCATCATTAAGGCCAAAATATTTTGTTGCAAATCAAAGTCCCATATTATAGCCTGAGCCTATATTTCAGATTGGTATTTAAACTTTTAGGAAAATTATACATTTAAGATATTTCCTAAGCTATATAGAGAATTACAGTGTTTTAAGACTTTCATCTAAATGCATTCTTAATTTTTTTCTGTGATATAAAATGTTTGAATTTCACTATATTTTCTGTTTTATGAAAATCTTTGGAAAGAATAGATATAGGAGGCATTTACTACTAGGTAGGATATAGTGGTTTATTTATTTTTTATTGTTTTTTTGTATTTTTATTAACAAATCTTCACACACATATAGTCCATACACGGTATATAATCAGTGGCTCACAATATCATCACACAGTCGTGTATTCATCACCATGGTCATTTTTGGAACATTCGCATCACTTCAGAAAAAGAAATAAAAAGAAAAAAGAAAGAACTCGTACATCCCATACCTCTTACCTCTCCCTCTCATTGACCACTAGTATTTCAATCTACCCAATTTATTTTGCCCTTTGTTTCCCCATTATTTATTTATAATCCATATTTTTTTATCCATCTGTCTATACGCTGGATAAAAGGAGAATCAGACACAAGGTTTTCACAATCATACAGTCACATTATAAAAGTTATATCATCATACAATCATCTTAAGAATCAAGGCTACTGGAACAAAGCTCAAGAATTTCAGGTACTTCCCTGTAGCGACTCCAGTACACCATAAACTAAGAAGGAGTATGTATATAATGCATAAGAATAACCTCCAGGATAACCTCTTCACTCTGTTTGCAATCTCACAGCCACTGAAATTATATTTTGTCTCATTTCTCTCTTCCCATTTTAGTCCAAGGTGCTGGGTCCTGGTGAATCCCTTGAACTCTGTTCCTCATTGCCGGGGAGATTTACATCCCTGGGAGTCATGTCCCACATAGAAGGGAGGACAGTGAGTTCACCTGCCGAATTGGCTTAGACAGAGAGGCCACATCTCAGCAAAAAAAGAGGTTGTCTAGGGGGGACTCCTAGGGATAATTTTAAATAAACTTAGCCTATCCTTTTTTTATTTTTATTTTTTTATTAATTTTTTAATTTAAAAGAAAAATAACAAACAAATGCAAACATTCTTAACTTATCATCATTCCATTCCACATATATAATCAGTAATTCACAATATCATCACATGGTTGCATATTCATCATCATGATCATTTCTTAGAACATTTGCATCAATTCAGAAAAACAAGTAAAAAGACAACAGAAAAAAAAATCGTACATACCATAACCCTTGCCCCTCCCTTTCTTTGATCACTAGCATTTTAATTTAAATTTATTTTAACATTTGTTGCCCCTATTATTTGTTTTTATTCCATATGTTTTACTTGTCTGTTGATAAGGTAGATAAAAGGAGCATCAGACACAAGGTTTTCACAGTCACACAGTCACGTTGTGAAAGCTATATCATTATACAATCATCGACAAAAAACATGGCTATTGGAACACAGCTCTACATTTTCAGGCAATTCCCTCTAGCCTCTCCAGAGCACCATAAACTAAGAAGGAGTGTGTATATAATGCATAAGAATAACCTCCAGGATAACCTCTCGACTCTGTTTGGAATCTCTCAGCCATTGACACTTTATTTTATCTCGTTTCACTCTTCCCCCTTTTGGTTGAGAGGGTTTTCTCACTCCCTTGATGCTGAGTCTCAGCTCATTCTAGGGGTTTTCTCAATCCCTTGATGCTGAGTCTTAGTTCATTCAAGGATTTCTGTCCCAAGTTGCCAGGAAGGTCCACACCCCTGGGAGTCATGTCCCACATAGACATGGGGAGGGCAGCGAGTTTGCTTGTTGTGTTGGTTGGAGAGAGAGGCCACATCAGAGCAACAAAAGAGGTTCTCTTGGGGGTGACTCTTAGGCCGAATTTTAAGTAGGCTTGACCTATCCTTTGTGGGGTTTAGTTTCATATAAACAAACCCCAAGATTGGGGGCTCAGCCTATAGCTTTGGTTGTCAGCACTGCTTGTGAGACTATCAAGAATTCAACTTGGGGAAGTTGATTTTTCCCCTTTTCTCATCATTCCCCAAAGAGGAGTTTGCAAATATTTTTTTGTTCACTGTTCAAATCACTCTGGGATTTATCGGGGCATCATTACCCTATCCTTTGTAGGATAAAATTTCATAGGGGCAAACCCCAAGATTGAGGGCTTAGCTTATTGATTATGTTGTCCCACTACTTGTGAGAATATCAGAGATTCTTTACTGGGGAAGTCGAATATTTCCTCCTTTCTCCCCAGTCCCCCAAGATGACTTTGCAAATACTTCTCATTCACTGCCCAAATTACTCTGGGTTATAATGGGGCATCACACTAACCTGGACAAATCAATAAGATCTCATGTCTTATTCAAGATTCCAGGTACTTATGGTGTTCATAAACTGACCATACAAGGTAAATTAGGTAATGCACTACCCAAAATATAGATTTTGCACAAACTTAACATCTCTTCCTTTGATCTCACACAGAAGTTGAAGTTTTGAAATATGGACGGTATCATCCTTTACTCTGTATTTTGATCTACTCCAGTCCTATCCTGATCAGCTTCATTCATATCATTGATCAAAGTCTGATTTCTTTTTCAACTTTTTAACAGTTTCTATATGAAGTACTGCAGACTTTCATAGCTTCAGAGCTCTAACTCTGAGTCTAAAGTGTCACATAAATATCCAAAGTTTCTTGGAAAGACCATGTTATATACAAACAGCTCAGCATCTCAGAATTTAGAAAGAACAGCCTTAACTGCTGAATAAATGTGACTGCTGTAAGAGCTTACAATCTAGGGCCTTTTACAATAGGCCCCAAGCTTATAACCATGCTCTCAACTTCAGTTCCAAGAGTTTTTATGTTATAGTTAGTCCACATGAATAAGACGTGTTAATATTTGTCTTTTTGTTTCTGACATTTCATTCAACATACTGCCTTCAAGTTTCATTCACTTAATTGCCTGCCTTACAACTTCACCCTTCATGACAGCCACTCAGTAGTCCATTTTCTGTAAACACTACAGTTCCCCTGTCCATTCCTCAGTCATTGTACCCTTAGGCCACCTCCATCCATTATGAATCATGAACACTGCCACCATAAACACCAGTGTGCCAATACCCATTTGTCCCCTCACACTCAGATCCTCTAGGCATATACCAAGCAACAAGGTTGCAGGATTATATGACAACCCCACCCCTAGCCTCCTGCGGAACCACCACACTGCACTCCAGATGGGCTGCACGTCTTAGTCCTCTACCAACAGTGAATAGGTGCATCTCTTTCTCTGCATTTTCTCTAGTTCTTGTTTCTCTCTGTTCATTTCTAAACAGTTTTATTCACAGAATGTAATGGTTTATGACAGGCCAATACTTCAACAGAAGCAACTGAAAAAGGGCAGAAAAATTATGAATCATATTTATATATTTTAAGGCAGCAGAGAGCTGTGAAACAGGACCTAGATGAATCAAAATAGCAGAAATGAGAGAACATTTTGGAGTGAGCTGATGTTGTTTAGTAGCTCCCCCCACCCCCCCAAGGATTTGCTGAGGAAAAAGAAATGAGCAAAGCTTTCAGTTGTCCTACAGGACTGGTGTGACAAATTGGAATCAAGAAAGGCCTAGAGAGTATAGTTTGCTTTTTCCACTGGATAGTTGCTGAATTCTACTACTAAGAGAAGCTACACTGAAAATGTTAACTCTCCACAGTCTTACAGTGCTTCTTTGGAAACAAAGATTTGCTGCAGGAAGGGTCAAGAATTTGGACATTGCCAGTCTCCTTTTGAACACATTTTGAAGCTAGTTGGCACTGGAGGTCAGTGAGCTAAAAACTTTGAAATCCTGAATGGGAGATCTAGATCTTCCTCATAATTTCAGGGTTGAGGAGAAGGATACCTATTACATGCTTAATCAAAGTCCTGGAAGGATCACATCTCAGAAACAGGAAGGAGCTAGACATAGGCAAATTGTACTAAAATTAGAACTCCCTCAACACCGCTCAATATCTGATTTGGATTGAGCTCCCTAGTCCCTCAACCCTATCTAACAGGAAGGCAGGAATTCTACTCCTGGATGATGGTGGATAATATCACCTGTAGCCTCTACAATTCTTTTATTTTCAGCTTTTTATTATGAAATATTTTTCAAACTTACAGGACAGTTACAAAAATAATACAAACCCCATAAAGAGAAGGTAAGCAAACATCCATTCCCCCCTCCACAAATACCCAGATCCACCGGTTTTAACAATTTGCCACATTTGCCATATCATTCTATCTCTCTATCCATCTATCAGTTATCTATGTATCTATCCATCTATCGATTCATTTTCTGAACACTTGGGTAGGTTGTACACATCATGTTCCTTGAACACATAATGCTATCATCTACAGTTCTTAAGGAAAACGATGTTCATTTTGTAATCATCTTAACTGCAGTTATCGAGTTCCAGAAATTCAATGTTTATAAAGTACACAGTCTGTATTCCTCATATGTTCCAATATTGTGGCTTCGAGCCTTTTCTCCTCCTTTTTTGGATCCAGGATCATGTATTGCATTCAGTTGGCATTGTCTCTTTATTTGCTCTTTCCTCTTTTTCTTTTTTAATCATAGGAACAAATTAACAATATGAACTTTACCATCTCAACCACTCCCAAACAATACCATTCAATGGAATTAATCACACTCATTACAGAATACCACCTTCCATTACTAAAACTTTCCCATCTCCTCAAACAGAAATCATATACCCATTATGAATTAACTTCCAATTCCCTCTGTCCCCCATTCCTGAGAGCCTATACTCCATTTTCTGTCTCTCTGAGCATGTATATCTTCCAATATTGTCTTTGTAGTTACCTTGGCACTTAAATTTAACATCCTAAATCTGTAACATTCTCACTTGCCTTTTGTTTTTTTGCATGGGCAGGCATCGGGAATCGAACCTGGGTCTTTGGCATGGCAGGTGAGAACTCTGCCTGCTGAGCCAATGTGGCCCACCCTCATTTCTTTTATATCAACTTAACTTCAATAATATACACTATGTTCCTATTACCCCCTGGCTTCCATCTGTTGTCACAAATTCGTGTTTATACTTTATGAGTTCCAAACCACTGATTATCATTACACTTTATGCATTTGCCTTTCAGATCCTAGAAAGTGCAGTAACAAGTACAAAATATAATATTTCTGACCTTTATATTTCCCCATGTTGTTACCTTCACTTGTGATATTTATTTCTTCATGCAGCTTCAGTCAATTGTCTATTGCCTTTTCCTTCCAACCGGCAGAACTCTCTTCAGCATCTTTTGTAGGCCTGGTCTGGTGGTGTTGAACTCCTTATCTTTGGTTTATCTGGAAATGTCTTAATCTCTCCCTCATTTTTGAAAGACTGTTTTGCCAGATATAGAATTCTTGGTAGGCAATTTTTGCTTTCAGCACTTTGGTAAATACATCAACTCATTGCCTTCTCACCTCCATAGTTTCTGAGAAATTGGTTCCTAATGTTATTATATACATGTAACATATTGCTTCTCTCTTAGAGCTTTCAGAATTCTCTCTTTATGTTTGTCATTTGACAGTTTGATTATAATATACCACAGCATGGATCTATTTGGATTCATCCTGTTTGTAGTTTGTTGAGCACCTAGAATATGTATATTTATGTCTTTCATTACATTTCAGAAGTTTTAAGCCATTTTTTTCTATGAATTCCCTGGTGACATGGTTCTGAATATCCTTCCTTCCATAGGAAACTCTATGTTCTGTAGCCAGCAACCTCTTTCCTCAGGCATCATGATCTGGTTGTTCTCTCATAACAGTCTTTAGGAGAGCTCAGTGAGCCAAGTGCTGGGGAAGTGAGTCCCTCAGACCACCACTAGATTTATATGCTGCTAGTAAGTGCACCAAGGTTATTCTGCTCAGGGTGGGAAATCTGGGCTGTGAGCTCAGCCTGGCTTCACTCTGAGCCAGCGAAGTATGTGGAGGAAACAGCCAGGATGCCATGAGAACCTACTACTTTCAAGTAGTCCTTTTTTGTTTTAATTTGGTGCTTGCCCTGTTACTGTATTCCTTTAACTGTTTCCTGGAGCTTTGAGAAAGGTGTTTCTGCCAGATCTTTCTGGTCGTTTAAAGCTTCTTGGGGGAACAGAGCCCTGAAATGTCTCACTCTGCCCTCTTGATTGGGATAGGTGTTAAGATTCTTTTTTTAGACTATATTCTTCATGCAATAAAACAATTGCTAACATGTAAAGAAGCAAGAACATATGACTGATAATTTTTTAAAACAGTAAATAAATAGACTCACAGATTACTCAAATAATGAATTTAGGAGACAAGGAAAATTCAGGAGGTAAACATTTATGGTTTGACTCAGGAATGTAAGAGCTGGTAAGAGTTTCACTCCCACTCTTTCAATAAGAAAAAAAAACCCAATAAATCATAAGTTTACAGCTTTCTTGGAAGCCATCAGAAGGCTTGTGTGTATAGAAACTTCACAAAAGAGGATATCCAAATGGCCAATAAACATGGGTAGGTGCTTTTTTTGGTTATTGCCACAATAATGCTGTGCAATAATACTGTTACATACACCCTCAGTGGTGCATAACATTATTTATTAGCCTTGTGTATGGAATCAGCTATAAGATGGTTGATTTGCTTTGTTCATCTTGCCTGGACTTACTCATGTGTGTGAGTTGCTGGCTGTCACCTTAGGCTAAAGGGCCCTTGGCTCTGTTGTACAGTGGACTAGCCTGAGCTGTCCTTATGGCAACAACAGAGACACAAGAGCAAGGACAGAAACGTGTGCATTTCTATACACATATTACAGTAATACATTTTCTAAGTCCAGCATACAGGACCTCAAAAATTCCAGGTGTTTATTTTCTATTTCTCTCTCTCTACAGTCAGTTTCACCCTCTTCTACTGAACTCTGGCCCCCTTCACAGATTGAAGAACGTAACTATCTATAGCTCTTGAGTTTTATATCCTGTATCCTCAACTTCAGAGTTGGACTAGCCATCTTTATTTTGCTTCAGGTAGAAAAATAGCTGCAGAATGATTCTCATCAATCTGATTTGGTCAGGTTCCCACCCTTCACCCTTTCAATGTTTTGGCCAGAGATTTGGGGCCATGTAATAAGTCATAATTTCTGACCACCCATTCCTATACTCCTGGGACCTTCTTAGTGAATCAGAATCATAAAACCACATGCAGCAAGTTAATTTATATTTAAAATATTTTTTTTCCTATGGAGTGTAAAATATTTAGCATCAGTAACTGGAACAGTGCCTGACATTTAGATAGTCAAGAAATTCTACTTGAATGAGTTACTGAATAAATATTTATTGGGTGACTTCTTTGCCAAGCACTATGTTAGGGTCTTTGGATGGCCAGAGAGTAAGATAGAAAGCTTCTTCATGGAGCTTATAAAAGCTGTGAGTATGATGGGATTATATAGAGAAACTAAGAACTTCTAAGCAAATTTGATTTGCAGATAATTTAAGTTATGAGGTTGTGATAGATCATCCAAACGCCCAATACACTTTTCCCCAATTGTGTAATGACTCTGGTATTATGAGAAATGTAAATCTTCTGTGAGAGACTTCTGTCATATTGTTTATTAATTTCACAGAGTGGCTATTGAGATGTAACAAAGTGTATTGTTCTTAAAGCATGGGCATCAAATCGCATGAATTGAAATTGCCTTTCTTCCTAAAATAGGTATAATTTTTTATTGATTTTTAAAAATCATACATAGATGATTTTTTTTCTTCAATCACTGTGTCCAACTCTGCTCTGTGAAATCATATACTTAAAGGATTACCTTTAATGAAATAATGGGCAGATACCATAAATTTTTTATTATTTTCTATTTTTCAAAATCTGTTCGTTGCAGTTCAAAATTACAATTTCAAATCTCATTTAAAAATTGCCTCTCGTTTGCTGTTGGCTCCACTTATGGCTGGAAGCAATCTTTTAGACACCCTGCAGAAGCAAAACTCCTGCCCACATTTTGGTTCAGATTTAGAGACTGATGATGCCACACATGCACTAAAAGATTACGAAAAGGTTAATTTCTCACAAAATGAGGCTTTCTGGGGAGAGCAAGGCAGCTCTGAAATATATCCAAATATAATTTGAGAAAGCAGGGAAAGCAGACTCCCTTGGTTTTTTATGATTAGGGAGTGGGGCTAGAGTGAGAGTTACCATGTAGGTAGGAGCTTGCTTGGTTTGAATTTCACATCAGCACCCCAAAAGGTAAAATCTAGACTTTCTTATCAGCTTATCCAAGTGCTAAGCAGAAGAAAAAGGCGTGAAGTGACAGCTTAAAAAGCTGTCAGCAAACATCAAAAAATATTACATAGTCTAAGCAAGTTCTTTCTCTTCTTGTAGCCACCCTGCAGTGTGAAATAAAACCTGAGTGAATTACACTCATCTAATGTGGGAGGAGGAGAAAGGGAGACATTAAGTATACAGACATAGGT
Organism: Tamandua tetradactyla; assembly: GCF_023851605.1. Lineage (NCBI taxonomy): Eukaryota > Metazoa > Chordata > Mammalia > Pilosa > Myrmecophagidae > Tamandua > Tamandua tetradactyla. Next base: position 137,300,522 of record NC_135331.1, read on the forward strand.
TTTAAGAAATACTTTAGTACTCATTATAGTACTCATTAATGTTAAGCAGCTGCAACTTACTTTTTTTTTTTTGGCTGAAACTTACTTTTGCATCATTGTTCAGCTTGTATATATTTTAACTGACTCATAGAGAATGTGGTAATAGGTGAGGAGAATATTTCTCTGATACTAGAAAGAAGGATACCAAGATATTATCCCAGGTATGCCATTCACTAGTTGCATGACTGATTGCTTCTCAGTTTCCTTGTTGGTACAATGGAATGACCAGATTATATTTTACAGCATTTTGATAAAGAACTGTCCACCAGAGTTCTTCCATTGACCACATCTAGTTGGGGGTTTCACATTAATATTTTAAACAAATAGACTCTTGGCCAAATTCAACAAATGATTTATTGACTGTTTATGAATAATCCAGTCAGAGGTACAGACAGATGGGATAACTGTGGTAACGTGTAGGAAAGTCTTCTGAGATACGTGAGCTAATTCATGCATCCAGATTATAGTCTTGCAAATTATCTGCAGTATACTAGTCTTGGAGCTCTTTGCTTATAGTCAAACAGTTTTACTTACAGTTTTACTTACCTAAAGGGATCCAATTTAGCTGTCTCTAAGAAGTTAGTTCTGTATTGATTCTCTCACTGACCATTCTCTGAGAAGCCCCAGTATTTGAGTACAAAAAAAGACATGGGCAGTTAGATATCAAAAATTTTAACGAACCATAAGTACCTAAGTCAAGCTTCATTTCTTTCTTGAAACTGGAATTATGATTTAATACTTATAGAAGCTAACATTTTCAAACAAGCCATCTTTCTTTTAAATAGGCAATAATGGTTTCCATGCCAGAGCTTTACACTAGCAAACAGCATGAGCATGTCACTTATCAAGGCTTATGCACTGGATGTGTTATTTATTTTATGATTGTACTGCTGGTTTGCCCCATTTTTTTTCAAATTGTAATTTTATTGAGATATGTTAATACACCATACAAAGTATATAATCAATGGTTCACAGTATCATCACATGGTTGTGTACGTGATCACATTTTGTTCTCGCACCATCCTCACCAGGGTGGTGCTCTAGTAGCTCTTACATTCATTTGTAAGGAGTCTCAGATGGAGGGAATAAGGAGCTTATCCAAGGGCATGCAGCTGGTTAGGTGTTTGAACCCGAGTTTCAAATGTATCTGTCTGATATGATAATCCATACTATTAACCATGACATTTTACTGCTTTCAGCAGCATCACCTCATACTATTAACAGAAGAGATATTATGGTCAGGGAAAATAAGCATTCATACAATTGTGTATATCTCATCCTTGCTCTCTCCTTGGTTGGATGTAGCCATTGGCAGGGATTTCCAAATCCTGTTTCAGATTTTGCTTCCAGTAACCAGAAATATAGAGTGAGGAGCATTGGAAAATAACTCTTTTTAAAAAGTTGGCTACATATTTCAAAATGGGATAATAAGGTCATTTGGGGTTTGGAGTTCCGGCTATGAAGAAAAAGATTAATACAAGGCATTTTCTATTTTTACATTATTAAGGAATGATAGAGTTAGCTGTCCTCTATGCAGCTTGAACTAAGCCCCACTGGACACCCACTGGATTGCCTTGTGCCAGGATAGGGTATTCCCTTTATACCACTACTGGCACCTTGTAGCCAAAAACTGGAAGTGAAACAACAACTGGACTGCAGCAGTGAAAAGTTACATTCACAAGAGCTTTGTTCTAAAATATCCAGCAGAAGCACTTAAGCAATAAGAAACTGAGCCGTATTGAATTTTTTTCTTGTCATGAAATCAGTACTTTAAAAAGAGCAAAATTAAAGTTTAACCTTGTTTCTGTTCTCATAATTAACCTCTTTTTTCCCAAGTTGTATTTTTGGTAAACAGAATTGCAGCTCATTAAGAAGGGTTATGATTAGATTTTAACTTCATTGATTTTGGACTCCTCTTCTGAACATGGTTTGTTAGAAAGAGGTATGTAAAAGCCCCCTTTCTCCCTAAGTGGAAAGAGTACTGTAGTCCCTTGCTGTGAATATCTCACCATGACAAGTAATATTTAGTAGGGAGGGAGCATAGAGATATGCACTTAATATTAGAGATGTAAATGTTAGATATGTAAATCCTGAATTCTGTGATTAATTAAACTTGATTTTATTTGCTTTTGAACTTTTATTAATATAAGTTAATTAAGCAACGTTAGGGAAATTGAACTATGAGGCTGACTCCCGGTAATGTGATGAGATATTTATGGAAAAACAGACTCTAGGTCATGTTTCCGTTTTCACTTTGCCCTATAGAAATGTAAAGAGGAAGTCACTGATTTTCAACCCTGGAAGGAACCTGAGCTGCCTCCCTTGCAGGGCATGTTATTGGCAAGATTGGATTTACATATGATCTTATAAAGAAGGGCCTGACTGAGAATTAGGAGCACGAAGGAACTGTTATTAGAGTGAAGGAACTTTGTTATTAATTTTGCTTTTCGTTTATTCATTCACCCAACCATTTAACAAACATTGTATGTCTTCTGCATACCAAGCTGTGTTCTCTGTGTGGGGAATAAAGCTATGAACAAGAAAATCGAGCTCAGATTCTAGTGGAGGTAGTAATACATCTCTCATAGTCCCTATCTTAGTGTTTTCTGGGTACTCAGCAGGTGAACAAAATTGAATTGGATCGAGGTTACATGAATATGTGGAAGTATCTGCTCTAGTACGATCTACTTACGGGAGCTCGCTGCCTACCTTCCAACCACCCACAACTCCCCTGTACCATACACACACACACACACACACACACACACACACACGAGAGAACACACACGAGAATGCAGTCAAAGTATTTTGAGGGAGGTATACCTCGACAAAGAATATTCATTCTTATAATAATTGTAATTATTATGATTTTATAAATGCAAAGTGAATATCAGTATTCTATAGTCTTGCTACTCCACTTGTTTGTCCCGAGACCCAGCAGCATCAGAATCACTTGTGAGCTTCTTAGAAATGCATACTCTCGGGTCTCAGCCTGACTTATTGAATTGGAATCTGCATTTTTTTGAGGCTACCCTCAATAGAAAGAGGATAGAAAGAGTTGGAAAGAGTTTTATCCACATGGAAAGAGTTTTATCCACATATACACCAGCTTGATCAAATTCAGCTTTAAAAATAGACCAGCCTCTGAATTTGTTAAATTCAGTAAAGCAAATGAAGAAAATTTCATTTTTTTCTCTACCTGATATCAAAAATATTTTATGTAAAATTTTTACTATTCAACTCATTATTTTAGTGTCACTTAGACATGGCTAATACATAGCAAAACATTAATATTTTCTGGTAGAAATATTGTGTTATTTTAAATTTTCTTTTTCTTCTATTCTGTCCAGATGCTTAGGACATGATCCTTGACAAATATACTAAGCAAAATCATATATAGATAGATAGAGAGATAGTGTGACTGTGAGTGTGTGTTTAAGGGAGAAAACAATCTGTCTTAATAAAGAATTAAAAACCAAGAAAGTTCGATCCATATCTGATTCTAAAGTGACATATTAATGTTCTGTGGGGTCTTGTATTTTAAAAGTGGACCCTAACTTCAGAGCTGTCCAGAAGCCTGTCCATTGGTGCAGGAGGATTAGTCAGCCTTTAACAAGGTATGACATCAAGGATTTCAAAAGCCTCCATGTTGCTCTGAATCTGCTATGCATGTCAGGAAAGACCATGATGTTTTAAATTCATTCTCATGGGGAAAACCTATTGTGGGTAGAACCTTTTGGTTAGGCTATTTCAGTTGAGATGTGACCCAGCCTATTGAAGGAGGGTCCTAATCCTTTAATGGAGTCTTTTGTGAAGAGAATAAAAGACAGTAAAAGCCCAGAGAGCTTAGAGAGAAATGCTCTGGGAGAAATAAGCAAGGACACACAGGAGCTGAGAGAGAAAGTCATTGAAACCAGAACCCAGGAAAGAAAGACCAGCAGCTATCGCTATATGCTTTCCCATGTGACAGAGGAATCCTACATGCCAGCAACCTTTCCTCAGAGAAATATCCTCCTCTTGATACCTTAATTTGGACATTGTCATGGCCTGAGAACTATACATTTGTAACCTAATAAATTCCCATTGAAAAAGCCAACGCATTTCTGGTATGTTGCATTCTGGCAGTTTTAAGCAAACTGAAACAGCCCCCAATTACTATCATACTCGCCATTTAGTGTATGAATATATATATGCAATGAAACCTCAATAAAAGTCAAATTGATGTTTAAGCAGAATAGCATAAAATCCATTAGCCTCTAATTGAATCTTTCCATGATTTAATCGTTTTTCATCTGCAATGCTTTCATCCTACATCACATTGTTCATCCTTCCAAGTTCAATTCTAGCTTCACTTCCTCCAAAAGAGCTTTTCCTTTTGCAATCTCATACTGATTTCTCACTTTTCTTAGTCTTTCTGCTTATGGGAGCTTGACTCACATGGACAGTTAATGTACATTGTTCATCAATCATTTCATATGTCTATGTTATTCTAACCAGACTATTAAAGTCCTTCAGGTGTAGATATGATGTCTTACTCATATTGTATTCCTAGTGATTTTTATAGGATCAGAACATATTAGCTTCTTAGAAACAAGCTGTTGATTAAATCAGTTTACCCCCTTGCTCATGAGTTTTTCCTAGGTACATGGAAAGGGAATTAGGAAGACTCATTAAAGCTCTGCAAGAGTATGTGGAAAATAGAAGTAAAATATGATGATGATGAAAAGAGAGTTATAAGTATTTGCAGTTAAACTTCATGAGGTTCACATATTTCCCTAAAGCTAATTCTTTATGCCAACCCTACTTACCAAAATTTGCCAAGGGGAAGATTTGCAAAGTATGGATAACGAGGTAACTGAAGCTTAAATTGGGCACTGGCACCTTATATTTGGCTTATGTTTTTGGCAATAGGATACCCTTTGATGTAGAAGTAATCACAATACAATTATTAGTGGTCAGGACAGATACATAGTTTTAGACTAAAAGCTGAACTGATGTTCCTTTGGCCTAGGTATCTCCAGATTAATTCTCTTAATGATCTACCTTGGATTATGAAGGAAAAAGTTTCTGGCAACCAGAAACATCTCTACTTTTTAGTATGTTGTTTTTTTCTTTAAATACAACTATGACTGGATTCATCACATACAGATGTAGTGTGGGGTTTCATGATGTCATGGGCATGGTATGACCCAGAACGTCATGTTCTGCTGAAATCCCTGTCTATGGACTTGAGTAGTGAACTCAAGGCATTCAAGTTTTCTTGTCTCTTCTCATGCACATGCATAAGTTGTCTAGGTGCTGGTCCATTAAAATTTATTAGCAGTAGGAGGATTTGTTTGCTACTTATCATGCAGGAGGAATAGTAACTTTTTTTACATCCCTAAAATATAAAACTCATCCAGAAAAAAAATTTAGGGTTTACTTATTTCACTTATCTCCATTATGGGAGAATGGTAAACTGCCAAAATATTTTGTAGAATGGTATTTATTGTTCAGTGCATATAGTACTTCATTTATAAGTTTGCATATATATATGCTAATAATTACTATTAAATACTCTTGCAATGGCTTATGGTTAATGCCTTGTATAAAAGGGCATGGATGTCCCCTGTAGCATTTTTACTTATAACCAAGCAAGGATTTTCTCATTCTAGTCCATATATGAGCGCTCACACTAAAATAACATAAGTTGAATGATAAAATAACATAAGTTGAATCATTTTGAAGTCCATGGTGGCCTTAAATGATCTGCAAATACACATGGAGGTTATGTATGGGCTCAGCAACATAGACTTCTACTCTGATTGTGTTACCGCCTAAATCATTTTGATTGCCAATACTGTTAATTGTGTTACTTTCCTAGTCACAATACTCTTTGACCTCTCTTCCAGACCATTGTCTTTTCACTTTTCATTTCTGTACCCTGCCTTAACTCATCTTGGTCAATGGGAAAAAATTTCCTAGAGTTGAGAATTTATAGATCCAGAGCCTCTTGAATGAAGGGAAGCCTGGGTTCCCTTGGGGAAAGACCCTGTTACATTGGAAAAATTTTATCCTATTAATTTTCTTCCCTGCCTTCCCCAAAGGGAGCTACAGTCCTTTTCCAGGGTGACAGTGCATGGGATTACTAGACACTGGCTCTGAACTGACATTAATTCCAGGAGATCTAAAACAACACCATGGTCCATCGGTCAGAACAGAGGCTTATGGAGGTCAGTTGATCCATGGAGCTTCAGCTAAAATATGTTTCACAGTGGGTCCAGTGGATCCTAAACCCATTTTATTGTTATTTCTCCAATTATGGGATGCATAATTGGAATGGACACACTCAGAATCCCCACACTGATTCCCTTATTTGTGGAGTGAAGGCTATTATGGTAGGAAGGCCAAGTGGAAGCCACTAGAACTTCTCCCTAACTAGCAAAATAGTAAATCAACACAATACTACATTCATGGAGGGATTGCAGAGATTAGTGGCACCATAAACAACTTGAGGGATACAAGAGTGGTTATCCCACCACATCCCAATTCAACTTACCTATTTGGCCTGTGCAGAAAACAGATAGATCTTGGAGGATGACAATGGATTATTCATTGTCACTTGGACAATCACCAAGTGGTGATTCCAGTTACAATGGCTACTCTAAATGTAGTATACAGCTTGAGCAAATCAACACATACCTTGGTACCTGGTATATGGTTATTGTTCTGGCAAATGCTTTTTTCTTAATTCCTGCTTGTCAAGACCACCATATAAAGTTTGCTTTCAACTTTCATTGTTTTATCTCAGAGGTGGGTGGTGGTGAATCAACTCTCGAATCCTATGTCATAATCTAGTTCCCAAGACCTTGGTCACCTTTCTCCTCCACAATACTGGTTCGTTACATTGATATGCTGATTGGTCCTAGTGAGCAAGAAGTACTCTAGACTTATTGATAAATTATTTGCATGTCACAATGGGGAGATAAATCCAACAAAATTTCGGGGATCTTCCACGTCAGTGAAATATCTAAGCATCAAGTAGTATTGGTCATGTTAAGGTATACCTTCTACAACCAAAAGAGAGGCACAATACCCAGTTGACATCTTTGAATTTTGGAGACAACATATTCCTCATTTGGGCATGCTACTTGGCCCCATTTACCAGGTCACATGAGCAATTGCTAGTTTTGAGTTGAGACTGGATAAAGAGAAGGCTCTGCAACATGTTCAGGCTGCTATGCAAGCTGTTCTGTCACTTGGGCCATATGAAATAGCAAATTTGATGGTTATGGAAGTTTCGGCAGCAAATAGAGATGCTATTTGGAGCATATGGCAGGCCACTATAAGAAAATGACAGCACAGAGCTTTAGGATTTTGGAGCAAAGCTCTGTCATCCTCTGTAGATGACTACTCTTTTTGAGAAATAGCTATTACCCTTCTACAGGGACTTAGTAGATCCTGAACACTTACTTAACTCTGGACCACCAAGTTAACCTGAGACCTGAGTTGCCCAATGAGAACTGAGTGTTGTCTGACCCACCAAGCCATAAAGTTGCATAAAGTGTGCAGCAGCACTCCATCATCAAATGGAAGCGGTGTATATGATATTGTATTCAAGGAGGCCCTGACAGCACAAGTATATTATGTGAACAAGTGGTACAAATGCATTTGGCTCCCACTCCTGACACATTACCTTCTATTTCTTAGCCAGCAGCTATAGTCTCTTGCAGAGTTCCCTATGACCAGTTGATTGTTGAAGAGAAATCTTGGCCTGGTTTATAACCATTTCTGAACGATGTACAGGTACTACCCAAAAGTGGAACGTTATAGCATTTCTTTCTTGGATATCACTGAAGGACAGTAATGCACCTTTAAGCAGTCCACTTTCCATTTTTCTGGTAAAGAGAAATGGCTAGTGGCACATCTGTATCGTGATTCCTGAGTTGTGGCCATTGATTTGGCTGGATGGTCATGGACTTGGAAAGAATATGATTGGAAAATTGGTGACTAAGAGGTTGGCTGAGAGATATGTGACCTTTCTAAATGGTCAAAATGCAGGATGACATTTGTGTCCCATATGAATGTTTGCCAGAGGATGACTACAGCAAAGGAGAACTTTAAAATCAATGGATGGAATGAACTGCCAGTCCGAATCTTTCCTCAGCCACTTATGTCATTGCCCAGTGGGTCATGTTACTAGGGATAGAGGTTATGTATGGGCTGAGAGGTTATATATGGACTTCTACTCTCCAAGGCCAACTTAACTATAGCCACTTTTGAAGGCCCCGTTTGTCAGCAGCAGAGATTAACACTGAGTTCTAGATATAGACAATTCTCTGAGGTAATCAGTTTGCTACCTAGGAGCAGGTTTATTATATTGGGCTTCTATAATGGATAGGGTTGCATTTTGTTCTAACTGGAATACACATATATTCCAGGTATAGATTTTTGTTCCCCACACACAGTGCTTCTGTCAAAACTACTCTCCATGGATCTACACAATGCCTTATCCATCATCATGATATTCAATACAACATTGCTTCTGATTAAAGAACTCAGTTCATGGCAAATTAAGTATAGGAATGGGCACACATTCATGTTCATGGATTCACATGTTCACGGATTCACACATGTTCATGGGATTCACTGGTCTTACCATATTCCCCATCATTCCAGGCAGCTGGATTGATAAAACAGTGAAATGGCCTTCTGATGGCTTAGTTATAGCATTAATTGGATGGTAATACCTTACAGGTCTGGGGTAACATTCTCCAGGAGGCTGTATATGCTATTAATAAGCATCCACTCCATGGTGCTATTTCTCCCATAGCCAGAATTAATAGGTCCAGGAATCAGGGGTTGGAAATGGAAGTGATACCACTCACTATTATCCCTAGTGGTCTACTAGAAAAATTTTGTGCTTCCTTTCATAACAACATTAAGTTCTGCTCTTTTACGGGTTTTAGTTCCAAAAGGAGGGGTGCTTTTGTTGTGAAATTTTGTCAGAGACACAACAATTATTTCATTGAACTGGAAGTTAACATTGACCCCATGTCACTTTGGGCTATTCAAAAGGAAAAGAAGGACATTACTGTCCTAGTTAGGGTATCAAGGGGAAATAGGACTGCTACTAAATTATGGCGGTAAAGAAAAGTTTCCCTGGAAAATGGAAGATTTCTAAGGCATCTTTTTGTACTGCCATGCTCTGTAAAAAAGTGCAATACCCAATCCTGGCAGAACTGCTAATGGTCCAGAACCTCCAGAAATGAAGTTTTGGATAACCACACCAGGCAAGGAACTATGACCAGCTAAGGTGCTTGTTGAGTGCAAAGGGAATGGACTGGGTAGTAGAAAAAGGTAGTTATAGATATGAGATATGACCACATAACCAGTTGAAGAAATTAGGACTAAAATGGCTATGAATATTTCTTCCTTGTTTTGCACTGAAAATGTTTCTATATACACATAAAGCAAATATCTTTGTTTTCTTCCCTATGTTATCCTCTTATCATATAAAAATGATATATTGACCTTATGTCATATTATTTAAGTTGTGAGATATTAAGTTTTAGGGTAAATTTTACCTAAGTACTTGCATTCTCTTCTGGGGAAAGGGTTAGTGTGTTTCCAGTTGTACACAGGACAGTTGAATTATGTTAGGTGAAAGTATTACTGCTATTATTTTTATTTATCAATTAAGTATGGTTTAAGGAGATGTGTATTGGTATTAAGTTGACAATGAGTGGACTATGATGGTTAAGTTCATCGAATTGATCATAGGTTATGGCATCAAATTGTTTGGCCAAACAAGTTATGGTCTGATTGTTCTTATGATGGTATTTCATGGATTTAAATTATTAACCAGTTGATTGTATCTGTGACTCCATAATCAACCAAGGAGATTGCCTTCAACATTGAGAGAAGTGTCATCCAATCACTTTAAGGTCTTAAAGGGGGAATTGATGATTTGAGGAGTCAGAAAAAAGAATTTCTAGCTGTACTTCATCCAGCAAGCTTCTCTTAGGAAATTCATCAGAACCTTCAGTACTCAATTTGTGTGCTGCACTATGTAATTTGGACTTGCCAGTCTTCATGGACACATGAGCTAGTTCCTGAAATCTCTCTCTCTCACTTTCTCTTTCTCCATATATATATAAAACCTGCCAGTCAGACTCTTTCCTCAGCCACTCATGTCATTTCCCAGTGGGGCTATATATAGGAACTTTTTGGTTCCATTTCTCTGGAGAACCCCAACTAATATATAATATTAAACTAATCATTTAAAATGACTACCACCCTTGTCCCAAATGTGTAGGAGAGATATCATGAAAATAGGACAATATGCCACAATGTTTAGTCCCAGATCTTTATTTGGAAACTCAAAACTAAGTAGGCATGAAGACAGGACATTTTCTAAGCATCTTCTATGGATCAAGTATTGTACTTTGCACTTTATGTGCATCGTCTTGCTTAACCTTCATCCCAAGGCAAGTGGTCTTACAATTTACAGTTGAAGATGGAATAGAGATAGTGCAAACTCAATCATCTGGCTGATAAAAGCTGAAGCTAGGATTCAAACCCGAATATGTGTGAGCCCTTATATCCTCTCTGAAGGAAAACAGAAAATAGAAAAATTGTTCACTTTTTAATTTGACTATCACCCAATAATACATTTGGAAAATGGCAGTTTGGGAATCCCCACGGACCTGTGTCCTACTTCTGTGGATTTTGTGTTCAGGATACCTGTGTTTATGGAGGAGAGACTGAATTAGCAATACCCTTTCTACAGGAGAATTTCTGGTTTTAACCCAACTTGGAGAAAATAAAGTGTCCATTGAGACTGCTTTCTATGTAAACTATCTACCAGTCAACTATCCCCTGGTTGTAGCACGTTTCTTATTTGCTAAGGTGCTCAATGGCAAATTTTATTGGCACTTGGACTCTAATAGTAAGGAGGAGATGACACCTACAAGAGGAAGGCAAGAGTAGGGGGTAGGGATGGTGATGGTGATGGTAATTAGAGGGTGACTGTAACAAAGGGAGGTTTACTAAGGACAGACTTTGTCTGCTACATTGTGTAGCTTGTTTATTTTTACTTGCAGAGTATACAATATTTGACATTTGAGGAAAACAATGTTAGCATGATGTCTGAAGGCAGTACAAAAAAGTATAAATATTTTGATCTGTTATAATTATTTTTCAATTAGAGATTTGTCATTAACAATTTATAAGACCACTGTCAAATTCTGTAACTGCTTTGAGGTTGGACAAATCCTTCTATTAGGGTTGTGTGTTGTGAATATTTGTACTGAGTATGACTGTGTGTATATTATATGTTCAGTAAATGTTTGTTCCATTTCCTAAATCACACGGTAGAGTGTAGGCCCTTGTTTTGTTTTCTGGAGTATTGCATTTTAATATCATATGTTTTTTGGGCTACTAGGGTTTTATGAAAGCGTCATAGTTAAGTTCCAAATTTATTTTCACTCTTTGGCTTTATGTGAAGTTTTCTCGATATTTCAGTGAACAAGTCAGAATATGATATCTCTACATTCTTTTAGAAAAAATAAGACTATTCTTTGTTGGACTTAGGACAGTCTCCTCAGTAGCTAGGAGTCCTCAGCAAATTTTGCAGACAATGTTGTAGATACTGCAGGCATAGGAAAACTTAGCTGTTTAATTCACACATGAATTATCTAAATATTATGAAAAATAATTTTAAAATAAACATTAGTGAGTCATTATTATCATTTTTAGGAACCATTGAACTGTGAATATTTTAAATTCACATTTTGTGATTTATACTGGTTCTGTGGTCAATTAGAATCTGCCTGAGTGGATAGCCTTTTTCCATCGAGGAGAGATAGTATGATGTAGTGGAAACAGCAGAAGATTTGGAATAAAAGACTTGGGCTTGAATTACCTCTGTCTTTGGTAGTTGAGTGCCTTTAGTTTAGATAGCTACTCTTCCATGAGTCTTAGTTCATCTTCTATAAAATGGAGGTAATTAAAATTCCAACTGGGCTCTTGTGAGGCCTCAATAAGGGAAAAAAATATTAACACAAAAGGTTTAATGCTGATGTTTATTGTTATTATTGTATTGACCCAAAGACCATTGTGTCATGAAATCTCAATGAATCGAAGTAACGGTGGTCTCAAGGTAGGGTTTAGCGGATAAGTGAGGGACAATCCAAAGCAGGTTTTAAAACAAAGCAAAGGCCAACTTCCTTGGGTTCCTTAGTTCCATTCGCAGTGAGGCTTGACTAGGTAATGAAGGTGTGTCTGGTTAGCATGGATGACAGAAGAACAAGCCTTGGAGCCAGGCTGAGGGGGAGGAAGATGGGAGCCTCTTTATACCCCCTCCTGTCCCTTTTCCATCTCTGCCTCCTATATACCCCTTTAACCAGAGAATCAGTTCTGAAGGTTCAGAACTTTGTGGGCTGCCCTAGGTGATGGCAATCACTGCTTGCTAGGTTGTACTTAGAAGGTGACTTCTCCCAAGTTTCTACTCTGATTTGCTACTATTATTCACAAACTGGGTAACATTTTAAATTAAATGACCACCTCTTCTAAATGTGCAGCAGACCATATATATATTTTTTATGGATACCCTGCTTGGAAAGAAATACAGCTCAAATAATGGCATGAATACTACTTTCCCATAAAATTCTTAAATACCACTTGGAAACGTAAGCTTACTTTGCCTGTCCACAGGGACTGTAGGCTGGGAAGATAATGACACGAGAATTTGATGGAAGGACTGGTATCCAGATATTCAATAGCCTTCATCTCATTGTCAGTGAAAATTGCTGTATGAGGTCTGCTATGAGAAAGAAATTTGTCAAGAGGCTTTGAAGGGGCAATCACAAGTTGCCAATGAAAGTAGACAAAGCTACGAAAAAGATTTATGAAGACTTATTTAGAATTGAATAGTGTTATGAGATACTTTTGGAATCCTACAAATGCCTAAGGCCAGAAGAGAAGGGATGCAAGAGGGTAGAATACTGGATACTGTTTGCTAGCAGATACATGAGGCTACACAGCCCAGATTTAGCTGTGAAATTCACTGTACTCTGAGCTTGGTGTTTGTGGGAAATGCCTGTGGTTTTCCCAGCCTGCCTCTCTCAGCAGGCTTTGAGTGCAAGTTGTCTCAAAGGCTGTAAGAATCCGACAGGAAAGGGAGCAGCAAATGCTAAGAATTGAAACAAAATAGAAATAACAATGAAGTGTTAATTGAAACAATTTTTTTAGGGAGTCATCTTATTCTGATACTTATTCATCCTTTAAAGGAAATTGAATGTATATAGTTATTGATAGGCTGAGAGTCGCCCATACATGTAAAAGAAATAAGTGCAAATAGCATTTTTAGAGGAACTTCATAAACAGCTGATTTATCCTGGTGTGGGCTGGCAGCTTTGCCTCTTAAACCAAGACCGCCTTTAGAGAATACATCTGATGACTGCCTCCCTGCCATCACATTTTAGTCTATGTCTGGGTTTTTAAGTGCTATAATTGTCACTCTAGATATAATGTAGGTTAGTTACAATGCATCAGAACCATATCATCAGGATTGAATAATTGTTATTTCTTCCACTAAGAGTCTTTATAATATTAATAGAGCAGAATATTTAAGTGTGTTTTAGTCTTGAATAAATGAGCAACATTTAAATTCCTGGCAGTCTTATTGCTAGTTCCACATGAAAAGTACTATGGAGATGGTTATGTTGTGGAGGCGACATGGTATATGTGAATTCAGAATCCATTAGGTTGTTTTTCAATCACAAGCTGACCACTCTCAAGTAAATTACCTTAATTCCTATTTCAGTTTGCTCAACTGTAATTTGAGAATGATACCATACTCACAAGGTTTTCTTGATGATTGAATGACATATGTAAAAACGAGTGCTGACAAATAGTAGGAACTCTATAAGTATTATCTTCCATTTACTTCTCTGGGGCAGAATCCTTTATAGTCCAAATTCACTAATAATAAGAAGAAAAAGAGCACAGCAACTAAGAATAACTGTGTACCCCTGAGAATCAGCCCATCTGTCAATTTAGATTACAAATACATGTTTTATAGGATGAATTTAATAGGAAAAACTTAATGTTTCACTATGAAAATATTTAATTGGATATTTAAATTACTTATATACATGTTATATGTATGTGTTGGTGATTTTTAAAAATGTAAACATGGTTTATCTTAACACATGTGATGGAACACAAAATTGTATAAATACAAGCTTGACAAATATTCATGAATGAATTTTTCTTAATTTTATCAAGCATATGAAATATTTTAAAGAGACTTAAGAATCAAGGTAGCAGGAGGAATTGCAAGTGAGAGATCCATCCCACTATGAGATGTGGCATTGTCCATTCATGAATGTGATATCTAAGCTACCGCCTTTTCCTGGCTCTCTCATTAATTCATGAGATTAGAATCTGAACATCTCATTTTATGCTTCCTGAGGCATGCTGCGCAAAATGCTAATGATGAAAAACAGAAATAGAGCAACCTTAAGACTGTTATTTCCATTGCATTATTTAATATCAGGGAAAATGTGGGTAAAAAATGTAAAAGTGACATGTTACAATTCCTTGGTTGTTATACAAAACTAAGGTACTAAAAATGAAAAGAAGTCCATGATTTCTGGTCATTTTTCTATTAGGAATCAGCACAACAAATTTGTGCCCAAGAATTTTAAAAACATGAGTTAAAATACCAATCAGCAAAATAAAAATGGAATTGTACCTAAGAATCAAAATATTTTACCCATTTCTCCTATTATATCAAAATTCACAGTCAGAATTGTCTTTATTGACTTTATTTTAGTTTTTTTTAAATAAAGTAAAATCATGTTCCTGTTCATCATCAACAGAAACTCAAAAAGGCAGAACTAGAAGAGATGTGTTCTTCACCAAAGTAAAGTTGTGCTAACATTTCCAAACATTACAATTTTTAAATAAATATCTTCATTTTCCAAAAATATTGTCAAAGTATCGTAGGAAAACTGAAGCATATCATGAATTGCAATTTTGTTTAGAGTCCCAGCTCACTGTGTTTGGTAACTTGCCATACCATATCTTGCTTGGTTAGCAGTTGGTATTACAGGGGGAGAAGCTTATCCTTGGAGAGCCTAAGCACCAAATCTACCCATCCAAGTAGGAGAAGGTGATTGATCTTTGTTGATTCCATGGTAGCTGTAAAGGGCATAAGGTGATACTTGCCACTCATTTGCTATATACTATCCATGTTGTTGTGGGTTTCCATAAACTTGGCTCCATTGACCCACTTAATGTGCTGTTGAATTTTTAGTTATGGCAGGAAATTTGTTTACCCCAATAGCATTTAACAACATGTCCTTCAATGGTAGAACCATTTACTGAAACAATGGCATGGGTTGCCATGGGTTGAAAACCTGATTCTCTGGAATAGCTTTTGTTTCCCTAATTGGTCCAAATGATGAAAATGTCTGTCTAATAAGCTGATCTGTTAACCCAGAAGCAATTCCTCCACAGTGCACAGTATAATTTTTTGGACTTGACTGGTTTACTACATCTTTAAATATCAACTGCTTAGTTTTTTTGTGTGTGTGTACTTTTAAGTGTATGTGGTTTATGTGTGGCTCAGATGGTTTGGATCATATGGCCACCCAACCACTGACCTCCCATATGTTCAACCATTGACCTCCAGTTTGCTATGAACAGATATAACTATAGTCTTTGGGTTTTCCATTTGTCATGTCTTTGACTGCCTGGGCATCTGATATTTACCAAGGGGGACAAATGTTGATTTGATATCTTCTGTTGTAATTTCTGAACTCAACTCCCCAAAACAAATGCATGGAAGTTATTGGAAATCTTTTTTTCTGGCTACTGGGTGTTGCCAAGTTTACTTTGACCTCCTTTCCCAAAACTTTTCTCCCATTCATAGCAGCAAATGCAGAATCTCCTTTTTTTTTTTTTTTTGCATCAGTTGGGATGATCACGTGTTTCTTCTCCTTCACTTTTTAAAATATGGTGTGTGACATTACATGATTTTTTTTGTATGTAACCTCTCTTGTATACCTGGGATAAAACCCACTTGATCATTGTGCGTAATTCTTTTAATGTGCTGTTGAATGCAATTTGCAAATATTTTGTTGAGGATATTTGCATCTATATTCACTAGAGAGATTGGTGTATAATTTTCCTTTCTTGTAGTATCTTTATCTGGCTTTGGCATTAAGATAGACATTGACTTTATAGAATGAGTTACATAGTATCTCCTCCTCTTCAGGTTTTTGGAAATGTTTGAGCAGGATCAGTATTAATTCTTCTTGGGATGTTTAACTAGATGTAAAATTAAGATTATTTAATTTTCAGAATGACTTAATTTGGGGGCTACTTAAAATTAATGTCAATATATTAAGGGCTCATTTTGTACTAATGTCATTTTAATGTCTTGAATGTCAGAATGATGTCATAATGTCTGTTGAACATTTTTCTTTTTGGTTTGTAGATTGACAGAAAAATCATGCATAAAATACAGGGTTCTCATATACCACCCTATTATAAACACCTTGAACTGTTGTGGTACATGATTAAAACACATTTTTATAATTATCTAATTAGCTATAGTCCACTGTTTGTGCTGTGCAATTCCCTAGATCAAAAAAAATGTTCTAGTACCATATATACAATATAAAATTCCCTTTTAAACCACATTCAAATATATATTTCAATGCTATTAATTATGTTCACATTGTTGTTCTACTATCACCACCATTCATTACCAAAATTTTCCCATGGTGCCAGATATCAACCCAGTACGTTTTAAGCCTTAACTCCCTATTCCCTATGTCCACCCTCTCCCTTGGTAACCTATATTCTAGATTCTGACTCTGAGTTTTCTTATTCTAATTATTTTATATTAGTGAGATCACACAATATTTGTCCTTTTGTGCTGGCTTATTTTATTCATCATGATGTGTTCAAGTTTCACCAATGTTGTTGAATTTATCAGGACTTCATTCCCTTTTATGGTTGTATAATATTTCATTGTATGTATGTACCACATTTTGTTTATCCACTCATTGTTTAATGGACACTTGGTTGCTTCTCTCTTTTGGTAATCATGAATAATGCTGCTATGACATCAGTGTGGAAATACCTCTCCAGGTCCCTGCTTTCAATTCTTTTGGATATATACCTAGAAGAGGGATTGTAGGGTCATATGGTAATTCTGTGCTTTCTGAGAAACAGTTAAACTCTCTTCTACAGAGGCTACACTATTTTACATTCCTACAAACAAAGAATGTGTGTTCCTCTTTCTCCACATCCTCTGCAACAATTGTAATTTTCCACTTTTAAAATAGCAGCCATTCTGTTGTAAGTGAAATTGCCTCTTATTGTGGTTTTGATTTCCATTTCTCTAATGGTTAATGATGTTGAACGTCTTCTCATGGGCTGTGTGGTCATTTAAATATCTTCTTTGGAGAAATGTCTGTCCAAAAATGTCTGTTCAATCTTTCGCCCATTTTTAAATTGGATTATTTGTCTTTTTGTTGTTGAGTTGTAGGATTTCTTAATATATTCTGGATATGAAACCCTTATTGGATAGGTGTGGTTACCAAATATTTTCTCCTGTTGGGTAGGTTGTTGTTTTACTTTCATGATAAAGTCCTAAGATATGCAGAAGTTTTTAACTTTGATGAGGTTCCTATATCTATTTTTTTCTTTCATTGCTTGTGTTTTGGTGTAAATTCTAAAAAAAATTGCTTACCACCAGGTCCTGAAGATGCTTCCATATATTTCTTTTAGGAGTTTTATAGTTCTAGCTCTTATATTTACATTTTATTCAGCTTCTATTTAGATATTCTATCTATTATTAAAAGTAGTGTATTAAAGTATCCTACTATTAATGTAGACTCATCTATTTCTCCTTTCAAATCATTCAGTATTTGCCTCAAATAATTTGGGTATCTGCAATTGGGTTCATAGATACTTGTGATTGTTATATCTTCATGTTGAATTTATTTCTTTATCAGTATATAATTGCTATCTTTGCCTCTCATAATTGTTTTTGACTCCAAATCTATTTTACCTATTATTAGTATAGCTATTCCATCATTGTTTGGTTACTACTTGCATGACATATTTTTTCCATACTTTCTCATTCAACTTTGAATTTAAGGTGATTTTCTTGCAGACAGAATATAGTTGGGTAAAGTTTGTTTATTCATTCTACCAATCTCAGTCTTTTGTTTAGAGTGTTTAATCCATTTGCATTTAAAATCAGTAACGATAATGCAGAACTCTCTTCTGCCATTTTGCTATTTAGCCTTCATAAATCTTATGCCATTTTTATCACTCACATCTTCCATTAATGCCTATTTTAATATTTATTTGATTTTTTTATATTGTATTATATTTGTCCTTTCTTATTTTTGTCTGGATATATTTTTCATTTATTTTCCTTGTGGTTATCATGGGATTAGTATTTAGCATCCTAAATAAA
Organism: Tamandua tetradactyla; assembly: GCF_023851605.1. Lineage (NCBI taxonomy): Eukaryota > Metazoa > Chordata > Mammalia > Pilosa > Myrmecophagidae > Tamandua > Tamandua tetradactyla. The sequence continues at coordinate 137,319,048 of NC_135331.1, forward strand.
TAATCATCATATTTGACTTGATACCAACTTGACTTTATAGCATGCAAGTATACTGTTCCCCCACCATTTTTTGAACTGGTTGCAGATTATATCTTTGTACATTATATGTCCAAAATCATAGATTTATGACTACATATTATGGAATTGCATTGTAGCAACTGTAGGGAGTAAGAAGTGGAGTTACATACCAAAAAATACAAGGTAATTATCCAAATGGTTACCTTTACTAGAAGTCTTTATTTCTTTTTGTTGCTTTGAGCTATTGTCTAGTGTACTTTCCTTTCAGTTTGAAAGCAGGCTAAAATTCACTTGGAAATTCAAAATTTAAAAATTTAAATTCATTTGAAACTCATTACATGTTTTACTTTCCTAGATTAATGTGATTTTTCAAAAAGATTTTTTAACTTTTATTATAGCCAAGGGTTTCTATAGAATATTTTCAATCTAGGTCAAAGATTCTTCTTTCCACCTACTGAAAGGGAAGTCCAAAATTAAAGTTCATAAATGTTATTAGAGCATCACTGTATACTTTCTTTCCTTTCCAGTGTTTCAAATTTTATGAACTTCAGGATTTGTTTTTGTTCTGTTTGTTGGATAAGTAAATGTGAATGCTCTCAGATCCAACATGTGCTCATAAATTGTAGTGTTGGGCTCTCAGAGTCTTATAACATTTTTAGAAATAAGAATTTCAAATAATAATTTTATGGGTCATCATTTCAGTGAGAAGATTTATGATATTGCTGGCTGGGAAAAATTTGGTATCCTAAGGGATTGAATCATTACTTTTACCTTTGAATCAATGTCACCCACCCATGAATTTCTGTGAAATATTCTATGAATCACATCCATTGAATATACCTAGAAAAATACCTCTGTGATAGTCACAGACATGTTATATTTTTCATATTTTATTGTACCTAAAATATGCATCATGCTTTATTTATTTAATATATAAATGTATTCAAATACATTTCTCCCTGGTGTGTCATAAACAATGCTTTTTGTAATCAACAACAGTCGAGACAAAAGTTGAAAGTTTTGCTTTGTTCTGAAGTCACACCTGTGCTCACGGGGCATTTTTCTTTACTTCTACATGTGCATAAATTTGGGAAGAGTTTTGTGGTTAAAATTGCTTTCTGTTCTGAATGTGTAGACTATGGTGAAAGACCATATCTATTTATCTCAGAGTCTACTCCCTTCATGGCTCTCTTTTGTTGTCCAGAGACTCCAAGATTTACTAATTAAATTAGTTTAGAGGTTGGATCTTTTGTGATTTACACATCAACTCCTGTGAAAGAGCTGAATCATTCTTCAGAACTTTACTATCCTCCAGGCTGTGTGGCCATATTTATGTTTTTTATATAATTCTATTTATTTTTATTGCTTAGTTAACTAAATTTCCTAGGTTAGGTCTAAGATGAACCTTACCCACAGTGATTTCTGCCATATAGTTAAGAGTATTAAAGAGAAGTCTTACTCTAGATTGGGACTTTTAAGGGCCATTTAACACCTAAACTCTCTCTTATTTGAGTAAAAGATGAAAAGAGATAAATGTTTTTGAAAACCAAATACAGATTTCAATTAGTCTTAAAATACAATAGCTAAAAAAGGGGGAAAGTCAAATTCTTTTGATGCAGAAGTGATGCTAAAATTTGAATATGTCTTGGGAATAATTAAAAGAAATTAAATGCGTGATGGGTATTGTGAGTTTTGATACATTAGTCATTAGTCATTTTCCTGTGTAATACATAGTACCTCTATTAATAAATATTTGTCTTAATCAGACTGCTGGACTCTCCAAAGATCTGTATAAATAAGAATATAATATAATTCGCTTTGGGTCAAATTCTACATATAAATCCATTTCTCGTAAAGAGTTATTTACTCATTGGTATATTGCTTTGACTATTTATTTAGCTAATGCTGGTAACAGACCCTTAACCAGAAACTGCACATATATTATTTCTAGCAATCGCCCATAATTTCCATTTTTAATGATGAGGAATTAAAGTTCACAAAGATAAAGTGCCAAGTCAAGATCTCACAGTAGACAGCCCTGGGGCTGGGTGCAACCAGTGGTTTCCTAACTCTGTCTAGTGTTCTAGCTACTATTCCATAGAAATTCCTAATAATACTGATTAAGTAAAATAAGTGCTATGGTGGAGTTCCAGGTCAAGTGCTATGGAAATATGGAGAATTAATCATGTCTGAGGAATGGGGAAGTCCTCATAGATATTAGGCTGAAAATATTTGACCCGGTCACTCATGTATTTTGTTAAGGAGTTTTCATTTTGCTCATTAGGCCATGGGGAACCATTAACAGATTTTTAAAGAAGCGTAAGGCATGATTCAAGTATGTATTAAGGAAATGACTTGGCAGCTGTGAGAATTAAAGACAAGAACAGTGTCTATTTTTCCCCGCTTTTTTGACTGCATGTGCACCCGCTATATATTTATTAATTATAAATTATATTACTATGTATAGTTATATATATTATGGTACTAAAATTATGTTTAATATAAAATTACATAAGGGAAAGAAAGGCAATAAGGGTAAAATTTAATTTTAATTGTTTTAAATTTTATTCTATTTATTGACAGTAAAGTAGTTTTGTTTCCTAATATAAAATTAAGGTAGTAGCAAAATTCTACTAATGTATAAAATTTATGCATTTTTTATTAAGAATATTGTGATCAAATATATTTCTTTAAAAAAAAGCAAACAAAAAACCTTGTGGTTTACTTTTAGTAACATAGTCATATGAAGTTTTGGTCTAAGTTCAGATTGTTTCAATGCTTTCATTTGATTGTTGCCATAATTGTTATGGTAACTATTCAACTTTTATGGCATTTATTCTATTTTAAATCTTGTCCTCCAATTAAAATGTGGCTAAGAAATTTCCATCCTCTCTGTTAGCAGAGAGTTGTTCAATCTAATTGGAAATCATTGCATTTTTACTTTTTAATAAACCTTACAACCCAGGATACTTTATGCAAAAATTCTTAATAAGTGAGCAAAATGTGTTTTTTTTTAAATGCATGGGTAAGAATATTTACAGTTACCATTCTTACATCAATATTGGAGTAAAATATATAACCATGTTAGTTTTGATTAGTTCATTATATTTCTACCTCAAAATGTGTCTGACTACTCTCGTATGTTAAGCTGTTTTCTTATTCTATGGGCTCAAATTTTTACTACTATGTCCAATTTACTTTTTAATTACTTTTTAAGGCCAAAATCTTTTTATTAGCATTTAATGATGACAAATTTGAATTAAACAGAGTAATATAATCAAAACTCTACTTTGTGCAAAGGTAAATTGCTTTGAATAGCAATATACCGTGAGTGTCACCATTGTAAACTCCTCCACATTTTGGAAGATCTGTTCTAGATAATAACCCTATCAGAGGAACCAGCTGGCATGCTGCAAATAGAGAATGCTAGTATTGATTTATACATATATAATTATAGCTAATATATACTTATCATTTATTTTTTCCCAAGCAGTGGTCTATATTAATTAATCCTAACAAAGCTCTATGAGAAAAGTACTAGTATTATCTTTTTATTTTATATGAAGGCACCAAGGCTTATGTCTTTACTTCTTACTTATTATAGTCATTAATTTTATTAAATAAATATAATTTATTAAATAAAAAATAGAAGATCTAATAATATTCTAGTAGAATGACTTCATGACCCCTCGGGGATATGGGCTCCAATTTGGTGACTAATATACTAGAGATGTGATAGAGTGGGAGAAGGAGGTAAATTAGAAGACTATGGCAGCAATCAAGTGAAAATCAGTGAGATCTTTAACTAGAACAAGGAAACAAAGTGATACAGAAGTTAGAATTCATGGAATTCATCAGTCTTTAGCATAAACCTCAGCCAGTATATGAGCAGCTACAGTGCAAAAGGCCATCTTTCCAATAGCTCCTTAATAGAGTGGATGTAAATGGTTTCAGTTTTCAAAACTGGCTCTTTAATTTAGAATTTCTGTGCAGAAGAACCTGACTATATATTTTTCTATATTATTAACCAGTTATTCTAGCATTTGTTATTATAGTCTTATTGATTTCTAAGGGTACACACATTTACATATTTAGTCTTATTTTTGGCATTCTTTTTTCTTTTAGTGATATTATTAACCATAATATATTATATTATTTTGCTTTTATTCTATGTTTAAGAAATCCAAAGGTGACGCTTAACACTGCCCTGCTCATTTCCATTCCTGAATTTCTTCATCTGTCTATTAATTTTTCAAAATACTTTTAGAATCAAAGTATTGTTTGATTTTTATTGGAATTATATTAAATAAATTCATAAATCATTTTATATATATATAAAATATATAGAAAATCAACATAGTACAATATTGAGTGTTCTACATAATGAAAATATTGATTCAATATTTATTTGTCTTTTTATATTCCTCAGTATAATATTTGACTTTTACTTTTAAAAATTTTTGTTTCCATTTTTAATCTTTATATTTGTCATTATAAAAGTGAAAAAAATTCCCATGAAAGAAAATCTGGAGACTATGGAAAAGCATGAAGATAAAATATAAAATCAACTTTAATCTTTCACACAAAGGTAGCCAGTGCTACAACCTTAGTATATTTTGTATATAACTTTTTACATGTTTGTGATAATTTTCTATGTAAAATTCTACATCTTGTGGTTTGTTTTTGTTTTATTTTTTTCACATGGGCATGGACCAGGAATCGGACCCAGGTCTCCAGCATGGCAGGCGAGAACTCTGCCACTGAGCCACCGTGGCCTGCCTTACATCTTGCTTCTTAAATTAAGATTATTTCCAGGACATTTCCCCACTTCCTATTCTTTTAAATAATATTTTTATTCATAAATACTTTTAAATTTCAGAATGGTTGCAAAGATAGTCCAGAGAATTCCTGTATACCCTTCACTCAGCTTTTTCTAATGTTAAAATCTCACATTCCATTCTGGGAAGATGGCAAAAGAGGTTAGTTTCACCTCTGCTCCATGGAGCAACAAGAAAGGGGACAGAAAAAAATGACCAGAACTGCATTTCCAGGGGGTGACTGATAGAAGAGGGTGTTCAGCTTTTTGTGGGGAGGTCTGGTAGAGGGAGGTGGGGGGATCAGGATGGGGAAAGCAGGGTGAGTCTCTTCAGCTATGGCTCCACCATAGGCAGACAGTGGCACATGGGAAAGAGTGGATCCAAGGGAATGGACCATCCCTTCAATACAGCTGCCTCAGTAGCCCCACCTGTGGGAAGCCCAGAGACATGCCTAGCTGCCCATTACAAAAAGCCACACCAACTGGGTTCTGGGATTGGTCACTGTACCTGGGCACCGCAAATAGCCATACTGTCAGGCACTGTGAGGGGTGGATCCACCAGGCACTGCAATCAACTGCTTCACTGGGGATTGTGATCAGATGTCCCGTCCCATGAACTGGCTGACCCACTGGCATGTACTGTGAACAACTCCCCTGCCATGATGGCTTCTTCCTTAGCTGGCTGCTCCAGTCTGGGAGATCTGGGCTGGAGAGGAGAATATGCCTCAGGAGTGTCATCTGTTAGGAAGAAGGGATATTTTTTTGTTTATTAAAGAGCGAAAGATTTTATTACTACGCACATAGTAGGAGAGCAGATGGCTTAGAGGCCTAAAATCTGTCTCCCTGAGTTTAGGGGATGCAGGGTTTTTTAAGGATTTTTGCAAGGAGAGATGAGGTCATTTCAAATAGCAAGTTCAAAGCAGAAAGGAGACAGTATTATCATTCTCATTTCAATAGGAGAACATAAGCTGAAAGGAAGGGAGGCAGAGCTATTTATTACTTCAGTACTAAAGTTGTAAGGCAAAAGGAAAGAAGACAAGTTATCTTTCAAAGGCAGAATCTAGCTGATATGATTTACAAATGTCCAGGCCTAAGGCTAGTTAATGGCTGACTTCTTTAGCATTAGGGCCTTTGCCCTTCAAGAAAATGACCAGATAGAGGGGGTAAGAGCTCTTAAAGTCACAAAGGCACAAGATAAGGGCTTTTACACTCATTTCAGATATCAGGGCATCTGAATTATAATCTAGGGATTTCAGGTATTCACCTCTGCCTACTCCAAATCTCAGAAAGCAAAAAGGAATGTGATTTAGTAATCAAAATCATCCCTTAAATCCTAATTTCTCAGTTACAATTCCTCCCTCTCATTTGATAACTATCTCTCAATCTTGAGGTATGTCTGGGCAATGACTCTCTGATTTCCTCAAAGCTGAAAAAGGACATAGTCATTAAGGGGTAGATGCATGATTGGATGAAACAAGTTGTTCTTGGAGAATCCAGTATTCAGTTCTGGGTTTTAGAACTTCTCAGGCATTGGAACAATCTGGAGGTTTTGAGTCTCTGAAAAACAAACTTAATATGTAAAATTTTATAGAACACAGGATTTCTTTCAAGGTTTCCAGGAACATGTTGTTTGGGTTTGCCCTGCTGTGGCAGCTTGCAACATCTGGCTAAAACTTGCATAAGAGTAACCTCCAGAATGACCTCTCGACTCAATTTGAAATCTCTTAGCCACTGAAACTCTATTCCTTTACCCACTTTTGGTCAGCTAATCCATGATGCCAGGACTGGGCTCATCTTAAGAACTTGTGTCTCATGATGGCAGGCCAGTTATATCCTATGATGCCAGGGTCAGTGTTCCATGATCCCAGGGCCAATTATGTGCCACAAATGCCATGGGGAGTCTCACACTCTTGGAAGTCATGTCCTATGTTGGGGGAAAGCCCATAATTTGGCTTAGAGAGAGACCACATCAGTGGTTTTTTATTTTTTAATTTTCTTCTCTCTCTGTCTCTCTCCCTTCCTCCCTCCCTCCCTCCCTCCCCCTCCCTCTCCCTCTCTTTCTATCATAATTTCTTTCTTTCTTTTTCTCTCTTTCTCTTCTGTGCCTACCAGTCTGAATTCATTCCCAATATATCTTGAAGTGTCTCCTTTTGGCTTTGGGGCCTACTTTTGCTGAAGTCATTGTTTTTTTTTGTTGTTGTTGTTGCTTCTTCTTTTTTGGTAGTGCATGGAACTGAGCCAGGAACTGAGCCAGGGTCTCCTAGATTTCATCCTCATTGTGGGTGGGCAAATGTTCTGCCACTGAATTACTTGTGTACCCCTACTTAGCTTTTAATAAACCCTCAAATAGAATTGCATACCCTATGTGAGATCTGGACCTTGGTTTGGTGGACATTTACTGACAAACCAAGTGCAAAAGGGAAACTTCAACACAAACCCAAGTAAATGTAAAACTTTAGACTAGTGAAGGAAACCAACTTGCAAAGTAACCTTATTAAGATAATCAAATGCCCCAAACACAACAGAAAATCACACAACACGTAGGGTCCAGACAGAAATGGACCAGCTAAATGACCAAATCAAAACTACAGAGAGGTCACAGAATATGGAACAGCTAGTCCAGGATACTTATGAAGAAATGAAGCATATCAAGAAGACACTAGAAGAATATAAAAAATTCAAAAGGTTAGATAGAAAAATAGCAGATTTCACAGAGATGAAATATACTGTAGAAAAGATAAAAATACACTAGAAATATACAATAGTAGATTTTAAGAAGTGGAGGGAAGAATAAGTGAGCTAGAAGACAGAACAATTGAACTAGAGCATAAAAAATGACAATTGACAAGAAAGATAGAAAAATTGGAACTGGATCTCAGGGAAATGAGGGAAAAGAAAAGCCATGCACGTATAAAAATCATTGGTGTCCCAGAAGGAGAGGAGACGAGTAAAGGGCTGGGAAAGTTAGTTGAAGTTATAATTGAAGAAAACTTTCCAACCCTTAAAAAGAGCATAAATATGCAAATCAAAGAGGCCCAATTTACTCCAAATAGAATAAATCCAAATAGGCCAACTCCAAGGCACACACTAACCAAATGCTTGAATAGAAGCAGAAAGTCCTGAAAGCAGCGTGAGAAAAGCAATCTACTACATACAAGGGTAACCACATAAGACTGAATTTGGATCACTCAAAGGCCACCATGAAGGCAAGAACGCAGTGGTGTGATATATTTATGATCCTGAAAGATCTTAATTGAGGTTAAAATTCTTCAAGCCAAGAATTTGTACCCAGCCAAGTTGTCCTTCAGAATGGGGGGAGAGATTAAAATCTTCAAAGACAAAAAAAGATTGAAAGAACAAATCAACAAAAGAACTGCCCTATAAGAAATGTTAAAAGGAGTCCTGTCAGTTAAAGAGAAAAGGCAGGAGAGAGAGGTCTGGAGGAGGGCACAGAACTGAAGAGTACTAGTAAAGGTAATTTAAAGGATATAAAGAGAGAGAGGGAAAAGAATATATAGATCTGACAAATAAGAACCAAAGAATAACAGAGACCCTGGTTCAATTCTCAATGCCTGCCCATACAAAAAACAAACAAACCAAAAAACCTAAAGAATTAAATGTAGACTCAAGAGCTGCTTTTACAGTAATAACTTTGAAAGTTAATGTACTAAACTTGCCAATTAAAAGACAAAGATTGGCAGAATGGGTTAAAAATATAATCTATCTAATATATATATATATATAATCCACCTACATGCTGTTAATAAGAGACTCATCTTAGACCCAAGGACACAAATCAATTGTAAGTGAAAGGATGGAGAAAGATGTTCTATGCAAGCTGTAACCAAAAGAAAGCAGGTGAAGCTTTACTAACATTGGATTAGTAAATATAAAGATGTCATAAGTGACAAAAAAGGAGACTACATATTAATAAAAGGGACAAACCACAAGAAAAAATAATAATTATAGATGTTTATGTTCCCAATCAACTAGCTCCAAACTACATGAGGCAAACACTGGCCAAACTGAAGAGAGCTATATACATTTCAACAATAATTGTGGGAGACTTCAATACATGACCCTCCACTTTAGACAGAACAACTACACAGGGGATCAACAAGGAAATAGGGAACTTTAACAATATGATAAATGAAGCAGACTTAATAGGATAGATCATATGCTGGGATAAAAAACAGATCTTTATAAATTTGATAAGATTGAAATTACTCAAAACATTTTTTTTCATGACCATAATGGAATGTAGCTGGAAATTAATAATCATCAAAGAATCAGAACTTTCAAACATATGAAGCTTAAACAATGCACTTTTATATAATCGGTGGAACAAAGAAGAAATTCCTAGAGAAATTGGTAAATATCTGGAAATGAATGATAGAGAGAATACAACATATCAGAACTTATGGGATGCAGTGAAGGCAGTGCTGAGAGGGAAATTTATTGCACTAAGTGTCTATATTAAAAAACAAACATAAACAAGAAAATGGGGATTTAACTGCTCACCTAGAGATAGTAGTGAAAGAACAGCAAACTAACCCCAAAGCAAATACATGAAGAGAAATAACAAGAATTAGAGCAGAAATAAATGAACTGGAGAAGGAAAAAAAAAACAATAGAAAAAACAACAATATGAAAAGTTGATTCTTTGAGAAAATCAATAAAATCAATGGGACCTTAGCTAGACTGACAGAGGAAAAAGAGAAAGGATGTAAAGAAGCAAAATCAGAAAGGAGAGGGGAGTTGTTACCATGAATCCTGAAGAAATTTAAGAAATCCTAACAGAATTCTATGGACAACTATATGCAAACAAATTAGACAACTCAAATGAAATGGACAAATTCCTAGAAACACAAGAACTACCTACACTGACTCAAGAAGAAATAGAAGCTCTCAGCAAACCAATTACAAGTAAAGAGATTCAATCTGTCATAAAAAACAAAACAACTTTCTACAAAGAAAATCCCAGGACCAGACATCTTCAGAGGGGAATTTTATCAAGCATTCCAAAGGAACTTAAAATCAAATGTGCTCAAACTCTTACAAAAAAATTAAGGAAGAAGAAATGATACATAACTCATTTTATGAAGCCAACATCACTCTAATACCAAAACCAGGTAAAGATACCAAAAGAAAGGAAAACTACTTACCAATTTCCCTAATGAGTATAGATGCAAAAATTCTCAACAAAATACTAACAAATCAAACCCAAAGACACATTAAAAGTATTATACATAATGACCAAGTGGGGTTAAATCCCACTGGTATAATGTGAGGAATGCAAGGGTGATTCAAAATAAGAAAATCAACCTATGTAATATAGCACATTAAATAATCAAAAGGGAAAACCACATAATCATCTCAATTGTTGCTGAAAAAGCATTCAACAAAATTCAGCATACTTTCCTTGTAAAAACTCTACCAAAGGTAGGAATTGTTGGAAACTTCCTCAATATGGTAAAGAACATATGTGAAAACCCACAGCTAGAATCATACTCAATGATGAGAGACTGAAGCTTTTCCCCTGAGATCAGGAATGAGACAAGGACCACCATTGTCATACTATTATTGAACATTGTACTAGAAGTTCTAGCTAGAGTGATCAGGCAGGAGAAAGAAATAAAACGCACCCAAATAGGAAAGGAAGTAAAACTTTCATTATTTTTGGATGACATGATCCTGTACTTGGAAAATTTTGAGAAATCTACAACAAAGCTGTTAGAATTAATAAATTCAGCAAAGTGGCAGGACTAAATATTAATGTACAAAATTTAGTAATATTTCCATACACAGGAAGTGACCTAACTGAGGAGACAAGGAAAAAAATTTCATTCCAAATAGCAACCAAAAGAACCAAGTATCTAGAATAAGCTTAACCAAGGATGTCAAGGACTTATACATGGAAAACTTAAACTCGGCCTTAAACTCAAATGCACTGGAATGGTGGTCTCCTGGAATCACAGTGAATTACCCTGAAGAAAAGAGTATTCTCAACAAAAACTGCACTGGACAGAGAGATGCTCCTGGATAGATGAGACTCCAAAAGTCCTGTATTTTAGGCTGAATATGGGAAGAGCTGCAAATACTCCTGCCAGATGAATCCTCACTCACAAGATAACAATAAGTGTTTACAGGTGTTTCTTCTTATTTTTATTTTTAAAAAGTCATAACATTGAGTTTCTCCGTGCTCTTGATTAGTTTAAACCCTGAGTCTGATCCAACATTTACAGGTGATACTCAAAGACAATATTAAGTGATTTATGCTAGGTTCTAAAATACTGGGTTAAATCATTGGGTCCTCATGGATGGTCCAAGGAAAACATCAAGTCCTAGCAAAAGCTGCTACTAATGATAGAAACAAACTATCCCCATGTCTCAGTCCTAGACCCTCTGCTTATTTCTTTTATTAACCGAATGTGATCCCTTCCTTCTTTTAACACCCTTAACATTTATGTATCCTCTCTTAAGGCCTTTCTCAGGTTCTGCCATATATGTGGGTGTATGTGTGTGTGTAGTTCTTATTGTCCATGCTACAACAAGGATGGAACTTGAAAGCATCATGCTGAGTGAAATAAGCAGGCACAAAAGACAAATATTGCACGGTTTCTCTTATATCAAATACTTAGAATAAGCAAATTCATAGTGATAGAAAGCAGAATAGTGGTTACTGGGATGGGGAGGGAGAATAGGGAGTTATTGCTAAATGACTATGGATTTTGGTTTGGTTTGATAAAAGTAGTCTGGAAAAACAGTCATGAAAGTTATACAGTATCGTCAATGTACTTATGATGACATGCAGTTATATGTCCAAATCCATAAATTTTTAGGTCCTGGAGAGGTGGAGGAAGCCAACAGATGTCACAGTATGGGCAAAGATGTGGTCAAACTGCCATTCAGTCTCAGTAGTGCTCAGAGTGTATGTGGGAGAATATCATGAAAGAAAACCCGATACTGAGAGCTGTGCTATGCAAAGCTTTATTTAAGGGAAATAAACATTGAGGCTATTAAATAAAGAATCACAAGTGAGGTGGTCTGTGGTAATAACAGCACCAATAGAATGAAAGAATGAAACCCAAAACAAATATTTAGTGATAGTATGAAGAGTTGAGTGTGTAGGAAAAGAGAACTCCAAATATTTAGTCTTGAGAGAATGCTGGAAAGAGACACAAATATGGAGGCATGCCAGGAAAGCCAGTTGAATGGGACTGGGAGGGAGGATTATTTCCATATTAGATTTTTGGAATTTTCAGTAAAAGGAAGTTATTGAAATAGAAACATTTAGGAAGTAGTTGAAGATACCCAACAGAATTTACATACTAAATGATGTTAGTTGAAGCTGTGAAACTAAATGACCCCTCCAAGGGAAAGAGCATAGAAAGTTAATGAATTCATATGAACAAATATTCATTTAGCACTTAATCGCAAGGTGCTGTGTTGGACATTGTGAAATCCAAGTAAGGTACAATCCTTACCCTCAAGAAATATTCAATATAATAGACTATTACTTTTACAGTTGCCTTAAAATTCATATTTTGCTTGTTCCCAGACATTTTATATAATTGCTCTGTATTTTCTTTGTATTTAAATTAGTATTTTTTTTTACAAATTATCTAAATACTAATTGCTGGTATATGGGAAAATTCTTTTTTTTTTTCTTTTTCATTTTTGGTATCCACCCACTAAGTGAACTTTCTTATTAAGCCTCATACTTTTTAGAGTGATTCTCTGGAATTTTTTGGATATACAGTTCTATCATATGTAAAACAATAATAATTTTGATTCCTGATTTCTGATATTTAAAACTCATTTTAAATCACTGCAAAATATTAATAGCCAAATATTTCTGAATCCTTTTAGGTCTGTTGAATATTTTATATGCCCGTTCAAAATGGAAAATGAGGTTCAGCATTAATTGCTTCAAAACCCTGGAAACTAAGTGTTTCTAAATTGTGCATCACAAACTAATTTTAGTTGTATGTACAATATCAGCTTCTTATGTCTTACAATATCACAGAAAATAATGGCTCAAATAAAATATCATTATTTTTTAACACCTGGGTCCGTTTGGGCTTGCTTAGTTTTTAAGTCCATACCAGGTCACCAACTTCTAAATCCTCTTTACCATTTCTGTCTATGTGGATTACAAGGTTCTATTTCTCAGAAGATGCTGCTTTTTTTATGCCCAGTTTTATACTGAGGTCCATTAGTAGCCCTCTAATAGGAATTGTTTTCTCTCTCAGTAATTAGCTTAGTGGAACTTTATCCTCATACAAACCGTGCATATCAGACCATGTTGATAACCTCCTTGTTAGTATGGTTTTGAGCATGCATATTATTTTAATTTGAAGATAGATGGATAAATGGAACCTCCTTTCTGGAATATGTGTCAGTCTAAAAATGAGGCATTAAATAAATTTCTTTAATATTATTTGTATTTCTCATTTATTTTGTAAAGTGAGAACTAAGAAATAATTTTCATATGGAAATTAAATATAATTTAGAATGCTGTAGACTTTTAAACACAATCAATGGGATTAAGTCCAAACTTATTGGAGCAAATCAGAAATTGGCTAATGGGGCACAGGGAAGGAGCACTGTTTATTCTGGCAATGATTTCAGCTTGTGCATAACCCGCAGGATACATGAGTCTAGTGAAAAAGCCTTCTATGAGAACTTCTTGCCTGTCTCACTGCACGGCCTGTATAAAGAACACAAACAGGGAAGATCTGTTCTGATGATGACCAGGTCAGTATCCCTGGAGCTGATGGAGAGGCTTTCTGGAGAGATAACAGTCTATGAGCCATCTTGGCAGGGGCCTCCCATGACTCTTCAGTCCACACAGCCCAAACTTCTTCAGTGTTCCTTTTTCTCTCCACTAATCCCAACCAGATTTCATATTGAGGCTCATTTTGAGACTTCCTTGATGCCACCAGAAAGAGTTAGTCACTTTATTCATCACCTTGAGCAATTTGTGCATGCCTCCAACATAAAATTTGTCATGCAATGCAACTACTATTTGTTAATGTGGCTGTCTCCCCATGGCACCATGTATCTTGAAGGATAATATTGGTGTTAGAGTGGGGCTGCAAGTAGAGCTGTGATTAAAAAAAGAGAATTTAGGAGGAAATTTCAGGCATGCATTTAAAAAGATTAGCAGAAGACAAGAGATGCTTAGAAAGATTTGCATTGGATGCTAAGGACAAGCCTGGTGGCGATATTATAGAACTTTCATTTAGGCTCTCACTTTTTATCCTCCAACCTGATTTAAAGGTATAATAATACCTGAATTACTTACACTAGCATAAATATCTTATTGAAAACAAGAGAGATAATTTAGTTTAGAGTTTGCAAAATTTACCTAATGATCACAAATTGTCTGGAATGACTGTTAAGTATATGGATACCAGGATTTCTTTCTTGAGATTCAATTCAGAAAATCTAAATTGAGGCCCAGGAATTTGGTCTAAATAAGCACAGTCTTGGTGATTCTGATGCATTTTAATGTTTGAAAACCGAAGATTAAGGCTATAATATCAAGTAAATGAATCCTTTCCTTTTTTTCTTGCAATGTCTGTCTATTCTCTGCTTCTTTCCCATATCAACAGAATCCAGGGGCACAGTTGTACAGATTACATGTTTGACTATATATAGCCAATGTAATGCGTATGGAAATGATGTGTGCAACATCTTGGTGGTGTCTTTATGGAGAAAGTTTGCACTGTTTTTTCACCCCTACCTTGACTTTGCTGCTTGGGATGTAGACATGATAGGTGAGCCATCATGGACTATGCAAATGAGGACCATGGTATGGTTTGAAGGAGCAGCAAGATAGAGGGAGTTTGAGTCCTTTCCCATAAGAAATACATTTCTACCTTTAATATTTTGGATCTCTGTTACTTTTAATCAACCTTTTATCTTAACTAGCAAACACATCAGAAAATATTTTTAAAAAGACCTCATTTGGTGAAAATATATATTACTACAGTAGAAACTAGAACTGTAAATCATAAAATTATATATGATGGGTTATATATGAGACATGAAATTTGCTCCAAGTTTCTAGGAGGTGAAATAGGGGAAATAGGATTAGATATATTTTTCTCCAATATCATAAGGCAAAGCTTTACTTATTCTTAACTCTAAAAGGAATTTTTCAGTCTTGCTTCAGCTAGGGGACATTGAGTTATGCAGTATACAAAGAGCTCAGTAACTTACCTCACCAACTGAATAAAGGGTTTCTTAGTAGAGTCTTATTGTACTCATAATACCGAAGATCCTTATGGTCATGGAATCAGTAGGATATGGTATAAACATGAAGGTTTGTGATGCTCAGGATTGATTTAAGTATAAAATCTAGTATTATTATTATAACTTTTCGTATTTTTAAGCAGCAGAATCTCTCCCTTTATTTTAAAATAAAATTAAAAGAATTCCTAAATATAAAAAAAACTGAACTCCTTTTATTCATGTGGGAGTGAGAGGCTCTGGGTCCTGCAACCTTGGCCTTACCTTGCTTAAAACCCAATTTGAGAACTCCAGAACACAATGTAGAATAAATGTCCCACAAGACCTTTGAACAATATATAATAAATATCACTTTCCTTTAGTTGGGCTTTGATAAGATTTGGACAGTACACCATTCAAGGTTGCATTCCTTGGTAAAAGTCTATGCATTTATATAGTTATGAAGACCAGTAATATGATGCTTGACAGTCTCTGGTTTATTTTGCTGTTTTTTATAGGAATATGGACTTTGGTTGTTTGGTGATTTAATCTAAAGTGATAACTTATTGGCCAGAAGTGATTGGCATAATCCCATCCTTCTGAATTAACTTAAGAACTTGAATTTATGCATTAAAATTTTTAAACATCTGACAGTCTGGAAAAAACAGAGGCATATATGAAAAGTACTGGAACATTGAAAAGGAAAATGGAAAATTAATTCAGAGGATTTGGAATTGTTCTAAAGTAAAATTCACTTTTTAGATGGAAATACTTAATGCAGCTAACAAGATTTCAGGGAGTGATTTCTTGATTGATCCCAGATTTCGTAAATCTTGATTCCAAATCTCTGTCTGAGACTTTTTAAGAGCCATGGAAATAGAGTTGGTAGCTTAGTAACTAATACTGCTTTGGAGATTAACATTTTCAGGCAGGACACCTTTGTCTTCACTAGGAATATAGAATCTACAAAAAAAAATGCAACTTGAAGTAAAAAACAGACATTTTGGCTTGCTATGTTGGGTTAATTAAGGATAAAAGGGAATGAAGACCTCAATAGAATTCTGTCACTTAAAAATATGTTTCTGTTACAGTGTGGATAATATCATTTCACAGGACTGTGATGAAGGCTACATTCGCAGAATTTATTTTGAAGTTTACTGAATAATTTGTTTTGCACACAATTCTCAAACAGAGTCTAATTACTCAACCTTTGAGTCACAGAGAAGCAGATCTTAAAAACTGGTGGTTCACAGCTTTATTCAGTCTATTGATTTTTATTTTTATTTTTTTGTATTTGGAGCTGAGTGTATAGAGCCAGTTAAAAAAAGCTGGCTACACTCTGATTCATCACTGACTCCACCACTCCTACTTTCTTAACACTTTCACCCCTTATTACAATAATAGGAATGGTCTGAGCTGAGGGCATTTGAATTTGCAAATTTGTAACTCAGGGCTATTTCCTACATCCAGTATCTGAAGTGCAGCTGTTACCCACCCTCTATAGTCCCACTTTTCCGGGATGTGTGTAGTACCATTATGTGTAAATCTGAGGCAGTGGTGTGCTAGAATGACTCCTGATATCTCATTCTGCACATTTATTCCGAACTCCGTGATCAGTGACCGTTAGCTTTCTAGCTTGAAATAGGCTCTAGTGAAATATATGCCATGGAAATCTGTAACTGTTACAAATATGGAAGAGGATAGCTAGTTGTTAAACATTATAATCTGAGTGCAGACAACTCTATTCTTAAAAAGGTAGTTACTGTCTCTTTGCTTTCAGAGTAATAGTATGGTTAGTTCATTCAATCTATCAGATATAAGGATATGATTTTCTCTTGAAGTTAATTGCTAATTTGGCTAGAGAATGCAAAATATGTAAGAAAGGAAATGAGGTGAAGGTATTAACTATTAGGGTAAGATCATAGTACGTTCTAGAGTAAGACTTCCAGGAGTTGAGCTCCAGCTCTGTATTTTCTAACTCTATACCCCCAGGCAAATTGCTTAAACCAACCGTTTTAGTTTGCTAAAGCTGCCAGAATGCAATATACAAGAAATGGAACAGCTTTTATAAGGGAATTGATTACGTTACAAGGATACAGTTCTAAGGCTAGAAAAAGACCCAAACTAAGGCATCCAGGAAGAGGTAACTTAGCTCAAGAAAGACTGATGCCTTTCACAAGGGACGGCATGCAGCTGGTGTATGTGGTCTTTGTTCCTGGTTCAGTTGTGTCCAGCTTCTGATGCCAGTAGTCTCCTCTTAAGCATCTGTGATCCTTCACTTAACTCCTCTGGGACACAACTCTGGGTTATGGCTTGCTTGTATCTCATGGAAAGGCACATGGTGACATCTGCTGCATTCTGCCTATGTCTAGGCATCTGCTCTCTCTGTCAGCATTCCAAGCATCTCCAAACATCCATGTCTCTGTCAGCTCTGAAGCACAGTTCCAAGTGTCTGCATCTGAAGTTTCTCCAAAATGTTTCCCCTTTTAAGGGACTCTGATAAACTAGTCAAAATCCACATTGTATGGCTGGAGTCACTACTCTATCTAATCAAAAGGCCATACCCATAATTGGGCATGCCCCATCTCCTTGGAGATAATCTGATCAATAGCTTAATCAGGATTAAAAGAAATGGCTGTCCCCACAAAATTGGATCAGGATTAAAACATGCTTGAGATGAACTCCATTTCCTCACATATAACATAGTGTTTCAAATTGAGTGTTTTCAACAGGATTGCTTTAAGTATAGTGGTGAGCACACAGTAAACTCTCAGTAAATGTTAGTTTTTATAATTGCATTACAATTAAGTGCATTACCTACATCATCTTATTAAATTCAGAAAGTGCATCATGATGTAAATAGAATGGCTGCCATATTTCAGATGAGGAAACTGAGGATCAGAGAGGTAAATAGACATGTCCATGATTACACAAATGTTAAGTGGCAGTTTGGATTTTTTAGGTCTGCTAGATTCCATGGCATACTTCCTCTTGAGGACACTTAGGAAATTATTGCCATAGACAACAAGGTAGGTTTAAGTTTCACTCCAAGTAAGAGAGACTGAAAATAATCACATTTTTTAGTCAGCTGTGGCAAAACAAACTGTCGTAAAACTCAATGGTGTGCATCAATTAATCATTTATTGTCATGGTAACAGGCCAGCTGGAATGATTCTATCTAAGACAGCAAATCTGTGGGTCGGCTATGGTGGTTCTGCTCCAATTACAGATTTGGCAGTGAGCTTCAAATCCATCCATCTTTCAATTTTAGATACAAACTGGCTACCAAGCCATGTTCCCATAGCAGTGATAGTAGTGCAGGAAGATAAGCTCAGCTCACATGATCGTTTCAAGTGTCTGATTGTATATTGTCTGCCAGTATTGAATTGGCGAAGCCCAAAGGCAAAGATTGGAGAAGTATACTGTATTGTGGGAGGATCTGTGAAAACACATGGCAAGCAGGATATAAGGAATGGTCAGAAATAGGGCCAATATTCAGTCTATCACAATATGGAACAGTGACTTAAAAAATAAAGGAGTTTACTTTACTGTCACATGAACGTCTGGAGGTACTTACTCTAAGATTGTATTGACAGCCCGCTCTAAGTCTGAAGGACATAAGTTCCTTCTAGCTTCCATGTTATTCTCTACCTAGCTTGACCTCCATTCCTCAGATTGGGAGTCAGCAAACTTTTTCTGTAAAGTGACAGATAGTAAATGTTTTAGACTTTGTGTGGCATATAGTCCCTGTTGCAACTATTCAACTCTGCCAATATAGTGCAAAAGCAGCCACAAACAAAGCGTAAATAAATGGATGTGGCTATGTTCGAATAAAACATTTTTTATGGACACGGACAATTGAATTTCCCATAAGTTTCATGTATCACAAAGTATTATTCTTTTTCTTATTTTTTCAACTAGTTTCTGCTTGCCAGCAGTTAAAGCATGTAGTGAGCTGAATTTGATCCATGGGCCATAGTTTGTGACTCCTGCCCAAGATCACCTAAGAATCAGATGGTTGCTAAGCCATCACATCTGCATTAGTCAGCAGTAGGGTGGACGGAATGAAGAAGCAGGAGCAAATGGTATGTTCCGCTGGATTTTAAGAAAGCCTGCCAGAGTTGACACATGACATTTCCATTTACATCTCATTGACCAGAATTTAGTCATATTATCATGCCTAGCTGCAAGGGAGTCAGGGATTAACCTTTATTTGGACCAGTTAAATGCCTTGCTAAACCTTGAAGTTCTGTGACTATGGAAGAAGTAGAGAAGAAACACTGAGGGATAGCCTACAGGCTCTGGCACACCTAGTTTGTTGAGGTTGGGAGTGAAAAGGCAGGAGAACTGATTCCATTGACCATATATTTGAACCTATAATGAGTCATGTCAATAAATTATCATTTTTTATCATGGAGAATATAAATGTCTACTTTGAAAATAGAATGTTATCAGGTCTATATTTGAGACAGGAAAAAATCAGAAATATGAATCTTTCTTTATAACTATGAAAGTTTTAATGAAAGGGACATTATGAAACAATTCCTTGAACCTAACATTTTTTTCTTTCCTTCTGATTCTGTGCAGAAAGGCCCTATTCTGTGTTTGTTTAAAAACTGAATTTTTGATGCAGTGAAAAACCCTTTAATTAGCAGACTTACTAATCATTATTTGTAACTATCCACAATTATTTGAGCCAGTTTCTCAAGGCTTGACTCCCATGTAAAATTGTCTGGATGTTGAGGTTTGTGAAATGTCTCAGATAACTGGTGTTATCTGTAAATTTCATTCAATGAAATCAAGAGCAAACACCTTACTTTCTGATAGGGTCACTGTGAAGATCAAATATCCTAATGAAGACATTTTTTAAAACATAGCCAAAGGGCATTTTCTTAAAGTGTTTTTTTCTCTTATCACTTGTTTTGCTCCACTGATAGTATTTTATGGTTTCTTTTCATTAGTGCAAACTTTATAATACAAATAAGGATTTGTTATCCATATGAACAAGGCATGGTTCTGGGCAACTTGGGGGAGACTTGGAGGTAAAAGGAGGCACCATTCTGCCCTCAAGAAGCTTATCATCTAGTAGAGAAAGAGGAACACAATGATCAGAGTCTGGGCAGCATGCACAAGATGAAAAGGTACTAGTGAGGAAAATATAGAGCAAATCAAGTAAAGGCTCAAATCTTGACCCAGACGTCCTTCTTGTTCCTTTAGTCAAAGGAAGATGATGGTGGCCATAGCCAATATACTGTATATTTTATTTCATTCCCTGCTCTCAACTCAATTCCTTAACAATTGGGGTAAATATAAATGCAGTGGAAGAATGGTCATATCCTTGAGACATTTTGTAGACTCAAGCATAGTTAAGTAAACCTTCAAGTAACCTTCCCATTAAGTTGTAAGTACTTTGAAGATAAGAGAGATATTTCATTTATATTCCTAAGTTTTTCTTATACATATTAGGTATTATTGTGTTAATCATGAGTAAAAGAATAAATAGGTACAATCCTATGGTAAATGAATCAGATCTAGTTCTAAATATCACTCATACTATAAAGGTTATGTTACCAGGAGAATCCCAAGACATTTGAAGTTAGAAAATAAGGACATGTAAAGGAAGAGAGAGGAAGAAAAAAAGGGAAATGGAGGCTAGTAACTTAGTGTTTAGGAAAATTAAAATAATTCTTGAAACTGAATGATTCAAAATAATAAATACCATTCTTTTAATTTTTAAGATCTTCAACCTCCTAGTCCTCATTCCAGCCTGCCCTGTTTTCTGCATGTTGAATAGTGACTACTATGCATAGTTTCTCCTTTTGCAAACTATATTTTTAAAGCTACACCTATGCTAACCCAGGGTCTGCAAATGATAGAATTCATAGTGTAGTAGTCAGGCACCAGGGCTTTCATTTATTTCAGAAATGAATAAAATACCATGGATGTGTCAAAAACCAATTTTTTGAGAGGAGGTATCAAAAATATTCTGGAGTAAAATATTTGATTAAGCAGCTTCCAACATTTTAGTTTTAGATTTCTATAGAAAGTTGAATCAATTTAATAAACAGATTTCATATAAAAGAAGTTTTTTTAGCTACCCAACATTTATTTATATTTTCTGTATAATTATGTACAACTTTTTTTTCTATACTACAATTAAGAGTTAAATCTAAGTCTTTATTTTCAAGAAGTTGTGGACATTAGCAGTTATACATAGCTTCATGCCTTCAGGTTATTTTTAATAAAGATGCTCATGATTTTGAACTCTTTGTATGTTTGGAATGAAAAGTATAGTTTTTGAGGCCTATAGGAAAATATTAGAGTTTCACCATTATATCCTTTTGGTAAGTGTTTTAATTTGTTAATACTGCTGGAATGCAAAATATCAGGAATGGATCAGCTTTTATAAAGGGGAATTATTAAGTTACAAATTTATAGTTCTAAGACCTTAAAAATGCCCAAACTAAGGCATTCAGATAAAGATACCTTGACTCTGAAGAAAAGTTGAATGGTGTCTGGGATTCCTTTGTCAGCTGGAAAGGCATGTGGCTGGCTGAAGTCCTTGCTCCCTTTTAGTCGCTTGTTCCTTCGATTCCAGAGGCTTCCTTTCCAAGCACGTGTGGGCCTTCACACAGTTTCTCAGATTTCTGTAGGTTCTGGTTTGATATCAGCTCTCTCCAGGTTTAGGTTTGCTTAGCATTGCATGGGAAGGCACAGGGCAATATCTGCTGGGTTCTTTATTTCCAAACTTGCATGTCTAGGTATCTGCTCTCTGTCAGTACTCCAAATTTCTCCAAATGTCTGCGTCTAAGATTTCTTCTAAAATGTTTCCCTGTGCTGGCTTTTTTAAACACTCCAGTAAATTAATCAAGACCCACCTTGAATGGGTGGAGTCACATCTCCATCTCATCAAAAGTTGACACCCACAAGTAGAGGTGTCATATCTCTATGGAAACAATAATGTCTCTCACCTTATAATATAGAATCAGGATTAGGAAAGCATGGCTTTTCTAGGGTACATAACAATTTCAAACCAGCACAGTAAGAGTTTCAGTTTTGGCCTTATGGCATAAACAACACAGTACTTAATTCTCTCAGTAATCAAACATCACTTCTTTTCCTCAATCTAGGTTACTAATGTTAAGTAAGACCATCTGTTGGGACATTAGATATCTAGTTCACATGGGGCTACATCAAGCTCAGTCCAATTCCTTATTAGTCTTTTCTCAATCAAAAAAAAAAAAAGAAATTTCTAAGGGATCACACCAACCCAGGGCCCCCTTGATGCAGATGTAAAATCTCTGGCATGGAGCAGGTACTCACGAAATGGTTGTTCTGCTAAGGAAACATAATCAAAGAGGGATTAGAATCTAAATCCTTAGGATAAATGCACAATTAGTGTCCCTTTTGATGGAAAAGTTCATTTTGAAAAATTTGTTTAATTGGATACATTTTCTAAGCATTAACTTCCTTTTCTAAACAAACCCATCAGTAGAAGCAGTCCAAATGAATCATACCATTCTCATAAATAAATTTTGAAATTAATATGGGCTTAATAAATACTGCAAAAATTTACTTTAGCAAATTTTTTTGCCAGACTTCAAATAGTGGCCAAATGTCATTGCAACTTTTGATGATCACAAAAAATCTAGATGTATCCACATTTAGCAGACTAAGAACATATCAATGTGTAAAAACTATATTCAGAAATTATCAGAATTATTTTATGTAGTCTATTCATAATTTTGGCTTATATATCAAAAGTACTTTTCTGTGAGATATGGTTCATATATTTTTAATTTCTTTTTCTCTCATGTACAGAAAACATAAAAAATATTTGTTTGTGAAATGCCTCATTGCCTTGCACTTTCTAAAACTGTTTGCAGCTGTCAATTTGTGTAATATGATAATTTACCGTAAGTTTTTCATGAAATATTTTTAGTTCTTTTAGAAGTCCAATCCAGATTGCTAAAATAAATATGTGTTGAAAATATTAGCCTCTGTGTGGGCCTGTATGGTGAAAGAAAGGAAAGGAAGGGAAGGGAAGGGAAAGAGCTTACCCTTAATGTATTGCCTCTCCTGAAGATGTTGTAATTCAGTTAAAGAGTATTCAAGTTTGTCTACTTTATAAATCCCATACCAACATCTCTTAAAAGTTATTTTCTAGACTTTATGTGGATATTCCCAGAATCAAAGAATTTAGTACTTTACTCCATTTCAGATACTTATAATTATCATTCAAGTTCTTTCTTATAGTGTGCGTCAAAAATTGCTTTACTAAATCTTCTTATCGTTGATCCCTGTTCTGTTTTCTAAACCATATATAATGAGGACTTCTCCTTCAAATGCTTTCTTTCTTCCTTCCTTTCTTTAAAATTATAAGTGTTATAAGTATTCAGAAAAATCATGGGTAAAATTCAGTGTTCCCATAACCACCCTGCTATTAACCTTGCATTAGTGTAGTACATTTGTTGCAATTGATGAAAAAACAGTTTTATTAATTATACTATTAACTATAGTCCACGGCTTACTTTAGGGTTCATTGTGTTGTAAAGAGCTATGGATTATTTTTAATTATTCTAGTAATGTATATATAACCAAAAATTTCCCCTTTAACCATGTTCAAATATATATTTCAGTGTTGTCAATAATGTTCACTATGTTGTACTACCATGACAACCATCCATTACCAAATTTTTTCCATCATTCCGAATAGAAACTCTGTATATTTTAATTCTTAACTCCTTATCCCTATGCCAAAATATTCTAGATTTTGACCCTATGAGTTTGCTTATTCTAATTATTTCATATCAGTGAGATCATACAATGTTTACCCTTTTTGCATGGCTTATTTTATTCAACATAATATGTTCAAGGTTCATTCATGTTGTCACATGTATCAGACTTCATTCCTTTTTACAGTTAAATAATATTCCACTGTGTGTTTATTCTTTGGCTGATGGACACTTATATTACTTCCATGTTTTGGTAATTGTGAATAGTACTGCTATGAACAGCAGTTGTAAATATCTGTCCAAGCTCCTGCTTTCATTTCTTTTGATTATATATCTAGAAGTAGGATTGTTGGATGATATGGTAGTTCTATATATAACTTTCTGTGGAACTACCAAACTGCCTTCTACAGTGGGTACACCATTTAAATTACCATCAACAGTGTGAGGGTTCCTATATCTCCACATCCTTCCAACATTTCTAACATTCCATTTTTGGAATAGTATCCATTCTAATGGGCATGAAATGCTATCTCATTGTGGTTTTGATTTGAATTTCCAAAATGGCTAATGATGTTGAGCATCTTTTCATGTGTTTTTTTTGATATTTGTGTATCTTCTTAAGAAAAATGTTCATTCAAGACTTTCAACCATTTTTAGTTGGTTTGTTTCTCTTCTGGTTGAGTTATAGGATTTCTTTATATATTCTGAATATTAGATCCTTATAAGATTTGTGTGGATTCCAAATATTTTATCTCACTCTGTTGGTTGTCATTTTTTATTTTGTTTATTTATTTATTTTTATTTATTTTTTGTTGTTGGTTGTCATTTTACTTTCATGATAAAGTCCTTTGATGCATGAAAGTTTTTAATTTTGATGAGTTCCCTTTAGCTGTATTTTCTTTCATAGCTTGTGCTTTGGGTGTAAAGATTAAAACCCATCACCTAAGTCAAGATCTTAAAGATGTTTCCTTATATTTTCTCCTAGGAGTTTTATAATTCTGATTCTTATATTGAAGTCTTTGATTAATTTTGAATTGCTTTTTTGTTGAAGGTGTGAGGTAGCATTTCTCATTTGTTTGTTAGTTTGTTTTGTAACTGGAGACCCAGTTTTCCCAGCACCAGTTTTTTGAAGACTGTTCTTTCTCAATTCAGTAGCATTTGCCCCATATAAATAATCAACTGGCATAAATGTGAGTGTTTACTTCTGACTCTCAATTCCATTCCATTGGTCTATATATCTGTCCTTATGTGAGTACTCTGCTGTTTTGATTTCTGTGGTTTGTAATATGTTCTAAGATAGGAAAGTGTGAGTCCTCCATCTTTGTTCCTCTCTTTCAAGATGGAGTTGACCATTTGAAGCCCCATACTTTTCCATATACATATGATGATTTGCATTACAATAACTGAAAAGAAGGCTGCTGGAATTTTAATTGGGGTTGCATTGAATCTGTTAATCATTTTGTGTAGAACTGGTATCTTAACAATATTTAGTATTCAAAACCATAAAAAAGTCCTTCCATTTATTCAGGTCTTGATTTATTTTAATAATGTTTTGTAGTTTTCTGTTGTACAAGTTCTGTACAACCTTGGTTAGATTTATTTCTAGATATTTGGTTCTTTTAGTTGCTATTGTGAATGAAAGTTTTTCTTGATTTCTTTTTCATATTGTTCATTACTAGTGTATAGAAACTAGTAATTTTTGGATGGTGAACTTGTACCATGTGACTTTGCTGATTTCATTTATTAGCTCTAGAAGCTTTGCTGTAAATTGTTTAGGGTTTTCTGTATAGGATCATGGCATCTTCAAATAGGGAAAGTTTATTTCTTCCTTCCCAATTTGGATGCTTTTATTTCTTTTTCCTGCATAATTGCTCTGGCTAGAACTTCCAATATAATGTAGAATAAACTTGGTGTGCTGGTTTGAAAGGCTGTATGGACCCTAGAAAAGCCATGTTTTAATGTAAATCCCATTTTGTAAAGGCAGAATAATCCTTATTCAATACTGTATGTTTGAAACTGTAATCAGACCATCTCCCTGGAGATGTGATTTAATCAATAGCAATTGTTAAATGGGATTAGGTGATGACATGTCTCCACCCATTTGGGTGGGACTTTCTGAAGTCCTATAAAAGAGGAAACATTTTGGAGAATGAAAAAGATTTAGAGAGAGCCAGGAAAGAATGACATAGCCATGAAAAGCAGAGAGCCCACTAACCAGCAACCTTTGGAGATGAAAAAGGAAAATGCCTCTCGGGAAGCTTCATGAAACAGAAAGCCAGGAGAAGTTAGCAGATGATGCCATGTTCACTATGTGCCTTTCCAGATGAGAGAGAAACTGTGACTGTGTTTTCCATGTGCCCTTCCACTTGAGAGGGAAACCCTGAACTTCACTGGCCTTCTTGAACCAAGGTATCTTTGATTGGACATTTTTATAGACTTGTTTAATTGGGACATTTTCTCGGCCTTAGAACTGTACCCTAGCAACTTATTGAATTCCCCTTTTTACAAGACATTCATTTCTGGTATATTGCATTTCAGCAGCTAGCAAACTAGAATGCTTGGTGACAGTGGGCATCCAGATCTTTTCCCTGATCTTAGAGAGATATCTTTCAGTCTTTCACCATTAAAAAGGATGTTAGCTGTGGTTTTTACATATATACTTTTTATCACATTGAGGAATTTTTTTTTCCTTTCTAGTTTTTTATGTGTTTTTATCAAGAAAGGATGCTGGATTTCATCAAATACCTTTCTCCATGAATTGATTTGATCGTGTATTTTTTTTTCGTTGTTCAAGAGGTGAATTACATTAATTGATTTTCTTATGTTGAACCAACCTCATATAGCTAAACTGAATCCACTTGATTATGGTGTACACTTCTTTTAATGTGCAATTGTATTCTTTTTGCTAATATTTTGTGATGATTTTGTCATCTGAGTTCATGAGAGATATTTGTCTATAATTTTATTTCCTTGTGGTATCCTTATTTGGCTTAGTATGGGGGTGATGTTTGCCTTGGATGATGAATTAGGGATTATTCCCTCCTCTTCAATTGTTTGGAAGAGTTTGAGCAAGATAGGTGACAATTCTCTGACTGATTGGTAAGCTTCCCAAGCAAAGCCATCTGGTCCTGAGCATTTCCTTATTGGGAGGTTTTAATGACTGTTTCAGTCTCTTTACTACTTAATTGTTTGTTGAAATCTTCTACTTCCTCTTGAATCAGTGAAAGTAGTTTTTTTTTTGTTTGTTTCTAGGAATTTGTCTATTTCATCTAGGTTATATAATATGTTGTTGTACAGTTGTTCATTTTATCCTTTTATAGTCCCTTCTCTTTCAGTGGGGCTGGTAGTAATGTACCTCTCTACATTTCTGATTTTAGTTGTGTCTTCTTTTTTTTTCTTCATCAGTCTTGCTAAAGGTTTGTCAATTTAACTGATGTTTTCAAAGAACCAAATTTGGTTTTGTTGCTTCCCTCTGTTGTTTTTTTATTCTCTATTTCAATAATCTCCAAGTTAATCTTTGTTATTTCCCTCCTTCTTCTTGCTTTTGCTTTACTTTGCTCTTCTTTTTCTCCTGCTTTTAGGTTGGATTTTTGCTTTGAGATCTTACTTATTTTTTAATGCAAGTATTTAGATCTATAAACATATCTTTCAGCACTGCATTTGCTGCATCTCATAGGTTTTGGTATGTTGTATTTTCATTTTCATTCAATTCCTTGTGAATCCATCTTCTATACATTGGTTGTTTGAGTATGTTTAATTTCCACATATTTGTGAATTTTCTATTTTTTCCTCAGTTACTGATCTAGTGTCATTCTAGTGTGTTCAGAGAAGTTCATCATATGGTTTCAATATTTTTGAATTTATTGAGGCTTCTTTCGTGACCTAAGATATACTCTATCTCCAGGATGACTCAAGTATAGAATCATGTATTTTTCCTTTCAAATCTATCATTATTTGCTTCTATATTTTGGGGCTAAGCTATATCTATTTATAACTTTTGTCTTCTTGTTGAATTGACCCTTTTGTAGTATATAATGACCTTCTTTGTTCCTTGTAGCATAGTTTTACTTAAAATCTACTTTATCTGATATTAATATAGCTACTCCAGTACTCTTTTGGTTACTACCTTTTATGTGTTTCAATTTAGGTGAGTCTTTTGTAAACTACACATATTTGGGTCATGCTTTTTATTCATTTTGTCAATGCCAATATCCACATTTTGACTGTCGAGTTTAACCCATTACATATGAATAACTGAAAATAGTACAGGACTTTTTACTGCCATTTTGTATTTGGTCTTTATAACTCTTATACTTTTTTTGACCCTGAATTCTTCCATTAATACCTACTCTCATATTTATTTGATTTTTTTTTGCATTGAGCCATATTGATTTCCTTCTCAATTCTTTCTTGATATATATTTTATATGTTTTCTTTATAGTTACGATGTTGTTAAAATTTAACATCCTAAATATATAATTATGATGTTTATTTTATACCAGCTTACCTCAACAGTCTCTCTCTATATATAGTTCCTGTATATCTCCATTCCTTTTTTCTATACTTGTTATAAATTATATCTTAGTGTATTGTATGTCCAAAACCATTGAATTATCATCACTTTTTAGGCATTTGAATTTTAGCCCATGTAAGAAGGAGTAAGTGGAGTCACATACCAAAAATACAGTACTAGAACTGACATTTATAATTATCCAAATAGATTCCTTTACCAGATGTCTTTATTTCTTTGTGTGGCTTTGATCCACTGTCTAGTATCCGTTCTTTTCAGTCTGAACATTTATCATTGTTTGTAGATCAGGCCTTGTGATAGTGAGCTCCATCATCTTTTGTTTATCTGTCAACATCTTAATCTTTTCCTCAGTTTTGAAAGAGAGCTTCACTGGATATAAGATTCTTGGTATCTTGTTCTTGGCAATTGTTTTCTCTCAGCACTTTATTTCAACCCAGTGCCTCCTTGTTTCCATGAGAAATCATGGAAATGTAATGTCTGATGAGAAATCATGTCTGATGAGAAATCACCAATTTAATTCGAACTCCCAGGTAAATAACACATTGCTTTTCTCTTGCCTGTTGCATTTGACAGTTTAACCATCATGTATCGGCATATTCCCCTTCAGATTTAACCTGTTTGGATGTGTGCATTCACATTTTTTCCAAGTTGCAGAAGTTTTCTGTCATTGTTTCTTTGAATGTTTCTTCTGTTGCTTTCTGTACTACTTTGCCCTCTGGGACTCCCTTAATTTATATAGTGGTATGATTGATTGTCCCCTGAAACCTCAGGTTATTTCACATTTTCTAATTCTTTTTTCTCTATGGTCCTTATCTGATTTATTTCAATTGTCTTATTTTCAAGTTAATTGCTTCTTTTGCTAACTTCAGTCTACTTTTGAAACTATCCCAGGAATTTTTCACTTCAGTATCGTGATGTAGTTCTGTTTTGGCTTCTTTTAAAAATTCAACTTCTTTATTGAGATTCTCATATTGTTCATTAGTATTTTTCCTGAGATTATTTAGTTCTTAATCTGCATTTTCCATCATCTCCTTGAGGAAATTGGAGATCTTTTATTTTTTTAATGTCTGTCTATTATATCCAAAGTTTGATGTTCTTCCTTTATGTTTTCTGGACTTTTATCCTTTAACTTTAGATGTGCAATCATATCAAGTTTCTTTGTTTATCTTGTATTATTTTACTGTACACTGTGCATTTTAATATTCAAAACTGTTAACTCTGGGATTTATTCCCTGAGCTGTCTGTTTCTTGAATTTGTATCCAACTAGTGATATGAAAAAGATTTTCCTGCATGTCAGGAGCTAACAAAACCAAACAAATTAATGCAAATAACACCTTCCACAATCTTTGCAAATTGACTTTGTGTTAGCTGGTGTTCTCAGAGTATAGCCCTCCTAACAGGAAAGTCAGCTCATGGCAAATGCAAAATGCAAGGTCTTCCCTGTCATTTCTGGGCATGCATCTTATCCTGGCTTGCGCTTTTCGGTGGTCTTAGAAGATCCGCTGTTTAAGGGATTTCAATTCCCCCTCTGCTCCCTGGGAAAGAGACCTTCTTCCTGTCCTGATGTTCCATTGCAGCACTTAGAAGCAGGTAAACCTTTGCCACAGACTGCCTGACTCAATTGTTTCTTACACAATTTTTGCTGTTTCAAGATGCTTTCACCGGGAGGGAAAATTCTGGGAGGGTGTGTGAGCCAGAGAGAAGTTTCCCAGATCCCTATTTCCCAGTCAGAAAGGAAATATTGCCTGGCTCCGCCCTGCCCCAGTGAAGGGGTGGGTAGGGCCAGCAAGATTGCCAGGAGTTTCTCCTAAGTTTCTTTGAATCTGCATTTTCTTGTTGTGGCACCTGCCCAATAAATTCATCCCTTTAACTCTTTTCAATAGTTTTGAGGAAGGCTACTGCCTTTGAGTCTCATCTGCTTCTCTGTACAGGATATGTTTGAACTGCTTTCAGAGCTGGGTCCCCAGTAATCTTAAGTAGCTATTCAAAAGTAGTCATTGGAGACCAGACCACACACCTCTGTATCACTGGGAGCTAGATCATTATATTGCACCCTGACACCAGTAAGCTTCACCAGGGGCTAAGGTTGAATCTTCATTCCTGCCTGTAATGAGACTCAGGGAATAGACATGGTGGTTGTTACCTAGAGACTGAAATTCACCAGTATTTACTGCAACTTACCAACCTCTTCCTCCCACTCTTCTCTGGTATTGCACAGTGCTTTACTCGACTTTAGAGTTTCATAACAGTTGGTTCTGACCATTCCTGCCTGTTTAATAGTTGTTCTGGGAGTAGGAATGATTCTTGGAGCTTCCTACTCCACCAGCTTCCCACAACACCCCAATTGTCTTATTAAAGCTATTTTTTAAATATCTCTCCTTTTCTTCCCTTTTTCATTCTTATCTCCTTTTTCCTTTCCTTTATGCCTTCTTCCTATCTCCTGTTGGAGACAGACCTCTTCCTCCATGGGTACTTGTATGTGCAGTTAACTAAATGGAGCTCTATGAGAATTCAGAAAGCAAGAAGTCAGGTAAGACTTCCCAGAGGGGATGATCCTAAGTTGTTGAGAATGAGATGGAGGGAATCAGGCCAAGTGGGAAAGTTTATTGGAGACTGATGATCTAGAGTAAACAATGTATGTACAGCCTTGGGGGAGCTTATCTGGTCCTCAGAGGACTTTGCTTTTATTGTCCTTTCCATCTTGGTTTCTTCTTTTACATCTGTGCCAACTTGGCTACATTTTAGTACTTTTAATGTACAGGCTAACAGAAAGGAATTTAGTTGGCACAGGAATAGTTTGCCTCATTTCTACACATACTTAAATGTAAGAAAAACATTTTCCTGTGTTGGGTTTTAGCAGAGTACTAGTTTTTAGGAAGTAAGTTAGTACACCAGACATTACAGAGAAAAAAAAAATGAAGACACTGAGAGGAAAGGAAGGGAGTAATGGCCATCCCAAAAAGGATGAAAAACATGGGGAAAAAATAGATAAGATGCCTGTTTAATACATTCTAGTATTAAACCCAGATGCAATTACGAAAATCTGTTAATATTGTGAGGTTTATTATTTAAAACATTTTAAATTGCTGCATCTCTATACTAAAAAAAAGCTGCATTTTCTCCATGATCACTTTATATTAATAATAATTCACATTGTATATTTCACATCTTCATGCCCAATGTCTTGTTTTTTCTTAGTACTTTGTGATTACTTAATCTGTTTTTCCCAAATATATGCATGTGACTATTCAATGAAATCAGAACTTTTCAAAAAAAAATTATCAATCAACCTATTCTTTAACAATTTTTATTTTTAACAACTCTGAGTTGTTATACCATTCTGAAGCGAAATTCAGAGTACTAATGTATTTTCTGCTAAGCAAATCTTCCTCATTCTTGGAAGATTTTTCTTAAAATGTAAAATTGTTTCTAGTAGTGTTAAAAGAATCCGAATAAGAGCATGTTGTCCCTTGTCCTTATTTTATCTAAGTTTTTTCACATTTAATTAGATCCTTTTTCATATTTATGACTACATTTGTGTGAATTAGGATAAGACTCCTTCCTTCATCAGAAGAATTGCAAATAGAAACCAGTAGTGGACATGCAAATTAGAAGGAGGCATCTCTTTCTCTCCGGGGAAGCAATTACAAATAGACTTAGGCTCGATTTCAGCCCCCACTTGCCTTTTGGTTGGGTACCCACATGCACAACTACATGGCTGTGTACAACAACCTTGCTCATAAAATTAATGCTTATATCACTAATAATACATGTCAATCAATACTTGGTGCATTTATTTCCACCTTTGTTTAAATTAGGAAGATTTTTCTCTTAATCATAAAGAGAAAGCTATCAAAGTTTTTTTTTTTTAAAGTACACAGTCATCCCGACGATAGTGTCTTCATCTCTGGGCAAGTAAGGCAGAAAAGTGCAGGAGAGAGGAAGCAATAATTAGAGAATTTAGTAAGTAGGACTACCATTGATTTTGTGGTCCTAATGGAACTAACTTCAAATGGTCAGGCTCATTTTTGGCCCAATGAGGTTATGGAATGAGAGTCTAATTTTCCAAAAAGCTGTTTTCATGCCAGCGCAAGTTTGTTTTTATACATCTTATTAATTTCATATTTTTCTTGGCTGCTAGGT
Organism: Tamandua tetradactyla; assembly: GCF_023851605.1. Taxonomy (NCBI): domain Eukaryota; kingdom Metazoa; phylum Chordata; class Mammalia; order Pilosa; family Myrmecophagidae; genus Tamandua; species Tamandua tetradactyla. Next base: position 137,351,531 of record NC_135331.1, read on the forward strand.
CAACATTGTAACATTTCACCCCATGATGTGATGCCAAGACGTGATTCTACGCATTGGTCATATGGTGTGGATTGTGTTTAGAGTAGCTGCACAGCCCTGGTACTGACAGTGAAGAAAGACTACATCCTTTGGCTGGATTGTCTAAGCTCCTGGAATTTAAAATTTTAGCCAGTAGCCAGGGGCAAGTCATCCATGATTATTATGTTACCCTTCCATATCTAGATTTTACAAACACTTCCTCTTTTTAAATTACATCAGTTCATTACATCTTGGGCTGGTTATCATCTACAAAAAGCACTGCAGAAAATCAGGTGTTGTTGCCATGCTCCCATCTGTTGTCCAGTTATTTTTAGTTCCCTCTTTCATTAATCACCATGATTGTGAAGGCAAAGGAAATGCAAGTATTGTCTGATTGTGTTTATACTCCCAGCTATGTCTGAATCAGCTTGCCTTCCTTCATTTGCAGCATTATCCTGGGTTACGTTTGATAAATTTATATTAGTGAAGAAATCACCTAATTGATTGGCATTAGGTGAACCCATTTTTCACGACTTTGGTGATTAGGCCTGGAACTACAAGATAGAGTAAGGTCCCGAGCAATAAGAACAATTTAGTCTACTTGAATTCCCTCATTTACAAATGTTTGTGCTTGCCGTTTCTGGGAACGTGGCAATTCCCTGACATTACTCCCTTTTTTGTAAAAATCTTAATTAGTAAAATAAGTTATGGCAGAAAATTTATTATATGTGGTGACTCTTTTGCACAGGTAAAAATTGTGCGGGTATTTCCTGAAAAAAGAACAAATCATATTTAGAATTCAAACGGGTAAACTATTTTGTTATCCCTTAGTTTTACTTATCATTCAGTTCAAGAGATTTTTTAATTTACTCCGTGATTTCTTCTATTATCTGTGAGTTATTTACAATTGTGTTGCTTAATTTGTGAATCTTTAGAGATTTTCAGTTATTTTTTCCGTTATTGATTTTTAATTTAATTTCTTGGTTGTCAGAGAACATTTTTTTGGTATAATTTTAATGCTTTCAATATTATTGAGACTTGATATATGCCATTTTTTACCTTGGAGAATGTTCTATGTGCTCTTAAAAATGTACAGTATGCTATTCTTGGTGAAGGGTTATATAAAAATCGATTATGGCAAGTAGGTTGATAATGTCACTCAAATTTTTCAATCCTGTCAACCTTCTTGTCTGTATGCTCTGTCAATTCCTGGAAGCAGAATTGAAGTTTCCATTTACATTCAATTTTTCTTCTTCTTTTTTCAGTTTTGTCAGTTCTTGCTTTATGTGCTTTAAAACTGCTTTATTATTTGTATATACTTCTAGGATTTTAATATCTTGATAAAAAGTGAAGATTCATCTTTCCCTTGAGCATATTTCTTGATTTAAAAATCTACTTTGTCTGATATTATTACAAGTATACCAACTTTTATTTGATGAGCATTTGCAAGGTCTATCTTTTCCCATTCTTTTTTTTTTTTTTTTTACATGGGCAGGCGCCGGGAATCGAACCCAGGTCCTCGGGCATGGCAGGCAAGCATTCTTGCCTGCTGAGCCACCGTGGCCCGCCCTCCCATTCTTTTATTTTTATTCAACTTTTATATTCCATGTATGTGTGTGTGTTTATAGATAGCATATAGTTCCATGCTGCTTTTTTTTTTCAGGAAATACCAATTATTTTGTTATTTTTGGTTAATTTTTCTTTTTTGTGAAAAATAACATATATGCCGAAAAACCCACATAAATTTCAAAGCATATCACACAATGAGTTGTAGAACAGATTTCAAAGTTTGCATACTGCTTTTTAAATCCAGTCTCAAAATCTTTGTCTTTTAATTAGAATTTTTAGATCATTTATTTTTTCTTTCTTATTTATTTTTAAATTAGTATACATTAAACTGACTCTTTTTGAGGGTACAGTTCTATAAGTTTTAACATATTTATAGATATGTGTAACCTATTGCAAACAGGATACAAAAATTTCTCCATTCCAAAAGTCTCCCTCAAACTATTTCTTTTTAGTCACACACTCCTCCCACTCAGAAATCCTGACAACTTTGTCACTATAGATTTGCCTTTTGAGAATGTGTTGTAGTAATGGAATCATATAGTAGATACATTTTTGAGACATTCCTTTGAGATTGATCCAAGTGCTTGAGTGATCAGTAGTTCAATGTTTTTATTGCTCAGTAGTGTTCAGTGGAATTATGTGGACATACCACAATTTGTTTGTCCATTCACCAACTGAAGGACATTTGTTTTTTTTCCTCAGGTTTTGGTGATTATGAATATAGTTTCTGTAAACATTCATGGGCAGATTTTTAAGTGAACATAAATTTTTATTACTCAAGTGTAAATATGCAGGAGGTTTGCTGATCATTTGTGAAGTGTATGATTAACTATTGGAGAAACTTTCAACTAGTTTCCAGAACATCTGCATCATTTTGCATATCTCATGCAATGTGCGAGTTCTTGTTGTTCTGCATCTTCGTTAGCTTTTGGTATCGATGGTATTTTTTTTTAACTTTTTTAATTGTTTAATATAGCATCTATACAAAGCAAAGAAAGAAAAAAAGCAATAGCTTTCAACGCACTCTTCAACAAGTAGTTATAGGACAGATCCCAGAGTTTGTCATGGGCTACTATACAATCCTCTCAGATATTTCTTTCTAGCTTCTCTAGAATATAGGAGGCTAGAAGGAATACTTTTTTTTTAATCATCACAATCAAATTTTTTCTTTTTTGTGAAAAATACTATATATATACAAATAAGCACTAAATTTCAAAACACAGCACAACAATTAGTTGTAGAACAGATTTCAGAGTTTGGTATGGGTTACAATTCCACTATTTTAGGTTTCTACTTCTAACTACTCTAGCATACTGGAGACTAAAAGAAATAGCAATTTAATGATTCAGCAATCATATTTATTTGTTAAACCCTACCTTCTCTGTGTAACTCCACCATCACCTTTGATCTATCTATCCCACTCAAAGGGGGTATTTTAGCTACTTAACCTACTTGATAATCCAATTCTCCCTTGCTCATTTATTGAAAAGACTGTTTTTTCTCAGTTCAGTGGCTTTGGGGGCCTTGGCAAAAATCAGCTGACAATAGATTTGGTGGTCTGTTTCTGCTTTCTCAATTTGATTCCATTGGTCAATACTTTGTGACCATGTTGTGTTGACCATTATGTCTTTATAATAAGTTTTAAAGTCAGAAAGTGTTAATCCTTGCATTTCATTCTTCTTTTTTAGGATGCTTTTAGCTATTCAGAGTCTCTTTTCCTTCTAGAAGAATTTGATAACTAGTTTTTCCAAGCCTTCAAAGTAGGTTGTTGCAGTTTTGATTGGTACTGCATTAAATCTATAGATCAATTTGGGAGAATTGACATCTTAACTGTATTTAAACTTCCTATCCATGAGCAGGGAAGGTCTATACACCTATTAAGATCTTTGATTTCTTTTATTAATGTTATGTAGTTTTCTGTATACAAGTCCTTTATGTCACTAGTTAAGTTCATTCTTAAGTACTTGATTCTTTTAGTGACTATTTTGAATGGATTTTTTTCTTAACTGACTTCTCAGTTAAGTCATTGCTTATGTATAGAAACATTACTGATTTTTCCACATTAGTTTTATATCCCACCACCTTGCTGAATTTGTTTATTAGCTCAAGTAACTTTTTATAGATTTCCCAGGATTTTCCAAATATAGTATCATGTCATCTGTAGATAATGAAAATTGTACTTCTCCTTTTCCAATTTGGATGCCTTTTATTTCTTTGTCCTGCCTGATTGTTCTAGCTAGAACTTCTATGTGGTGACAGAGGGCATTCTTGTCTTGTTCCCATCTTAGGGGGAAAGCTTTCTGCCTCTCTCCATTGAATATGATGCTGTTGTTTTTGATATATGCCATTTATCATATTGATGAAATTACCTTTGATTCCTATCTTTTGAAGGATAGGAATATTAACAGACTAAACTTACCAATTAAAAAACAGAGATTCACAAAATCGATTAAGAAATATAATCCAGCTATACACTGCCTACAAGAGACTTATTTAAATAACATATAGTGTTCTATCTTTTGAAGTGTTTTTATCAGGAAAGGATTTTGAATTTTGTTGAATGCTTTTTCAGCAACAATCAAAATGACCATGTGATTTTTCCCTTTCACTTTGTTACTGTGCTGTATTTCATTAATTGATTTTCTTGTCTTGAACCATCTTTGCATTACTGTTATAAACCCCATTTAGTCGTGATGTATAATTCTTTTAATGTGTTGTTGGATTCAATTTGTGAGTATTTTGTTTAGAATTTATGCATCTATGCTCATTAGGGAGATTGGTCTGTAGTTTTCCTTTCTTCTAGCATCTTTACCCAGTCTTGGTATGAAAATGATATTAGCTTCATAAAATGAATTAGATAATGTTCTTTTTTCATTTTTTTCTTGAAAAGTTTGAGCAGGATTGGTGTTAGTTCTTTCTAGAGTGTTTGATAAGATTCCCCTGTGAAGCCATCTGGCCCTGGGCTTTACTTTGTTGGAAGATTTTTGATAACTGATTGAATCTCTACTTGTGATCAGTTTGTTGCAATCTTCTATTTATTTTGAGTCTTTGTAGAGTGTGTGTTTCCAGGAATTTGTTCATTTCATCTATATTGTCTAGTTTGCTGGCATATAGCTGTTCATAGTATCCTCTTATGATTTCTTTTATTTTTTCAGGGTCTGTGGTTACACACCCCTTGTCATTTCTGATTTTGTTTTTCACTTCCCCTCTCTCTTTTTCTTTGTCAAATTTGCTAGTGGCCCATCAATTTTATTGATTTTCTCAAAGAACCAACTTTTGGCTTTATTGATTTTTTTCTGTTGTTCTTTTGTTCTCCCATTCACTTAACTCTGCTTCCGTCTTTGTTATTTCTCTTCTTCTATTTGCTTTGGGGTTAATTTGCTATTCTTTCTCAAGTTCCTCCAGGTAAGCAATTAAATCCTCTGTTTTTGTTCTTTCTTGTTTTTTTTTTTTTAATACAGTTTAGGGCAATAAATTTCCCTCTCAGCATAGCCTTTTCCACATCCCATAAGTTCTGATATCTTGTTTTCTTATTTTCATTCATCCACAGATAGCTAATGATTTCTCTAGCAATTTCTTCTTTGACTCACTTGTTTAAGAATGTGTTATTTAATCTCCATATATTTGTGAATGTTCTCATTCTTTGGTGGCTACTGATATCCAGCTTCCTTCCATTGTGATCAGAGAAAGTGCTTTGAATAATTTGAATGTTTTCAAATTTATAAGAACCTATTTTATGCCCTAGCATATGATCTATCCAGGAGAATGTTTCATGAACACTAGAGAAGAATGTATTTCCTGGTGTTTTGGGGTGTAATGACCAATATATGGATGTTAGGTCTAATTCACTTATCAGGTTGTTTAGCTTCTCTATTTCCCTGTTTATTTTCTGTCTGGTTGTTCTATCTATAGAAGATAGTGGTGTATTGAAATCTCCTACTATTGTTGTTGAAACATCTATCATTCCCTTCAGTTTTGCCAATGTCTGTCTCATGAACTTTGGAGCTCCTTGATTGGGAGCACAAACATTTATGATTGTTATTTCTTCTTGGTGAATTGTCCCTTTAAATAACATATAGTGTTCTTCTTTGTCTCTTATGATGCCTTTACATTTAAAGTCTTTTTTGTGTGCTATTAGTACAGCTACTCCTGCTTTCTTTTGGTTACAACTTGCATGGAACATCTTTTTCCATCCCTTCAACTTTCAATCTAATTGTATCCTCATGTCTAAAATAAGTCTCTTGTAGGTAGTGTATAGCTGGATTATATTTCTTAATCCATTTTGTGAATCTCTGTCTTTTAATTGGCAAGTTTAGTTTTGTTAACATTCAAGTTATTACTGAAAAGGCATTTCTTTAATCTACCATCTTATCTTTTGGATTTTATTTGTCAAATCTGTATATTCTTTTCCTTCTTTCTCTTCTTTTTTTAATCTTCAAAGTTACCCTTACTGGTACTCTTCAATTCTTTGCCCTCCTCCAGACTTCCCTTTTTTATCTTTTCTTTTTTTTTCCAACTGGCAAAACTCCCTTTAGTACTTCTTTTAGGGCCAGTCTCTTTTTGACAACTTCTTTCAGGATTTGTTTGTTTCTGAAATTTTTAATCTCTCCCTCAGTTTTGAAGGACAGTTTGACTGGGTACAGAATTCTTGGCTGAATGTTTTTCTCTTTCAGTATCTTAAATATATCATACCACTGCCTTCTCACCCTCATAGTGCCAGTTGAGTTGTCTGAATTGCCTTATGTGGCTACCCTTGTGTGTAGTAGATTGTTTTTCTCTTGCTTCATTCAGGAATTTCTGCTTCTCTTAAACGTTTGACAGACTGATTAGTATGTGTTCTGGGGAAGGCCTATTGAATTTATTCTATTTGGAGTTTATTGAGCTTCTTTGACTTGTCCTTTATAAGTGTTAGGAAGTTTCCTGCCATTATATCCTCCACTCATCTTCCTAGCTCTTTCCTCTTCTGTTCTTCTTCTGAGATGCCAGTGATTTTTATGTTCATGCACTTTGTTTTGTCCATCATTCCCTGAGATCCAATTCAAATTTTTCTGTTTTTTTTTTTTTTTTGCCATTTACTGTTTTGAGTGTTTGAAGTCAGTTGTTCTGACCTGTAGTTTGCTTATATTTTTTTCTGCCTCCTCAAATCTGCTGTTGCGTGTCTCTAGTATTTTTTTTTTTTTTTTTTTTTGGTCTATAGCATCTTTAATCTCTGTGATATCTGCTACTTTTCTATTTATTCATTCAAATTCCTGTTTATGCTTTCCTGTTTAAGGTGTCTTCTTGATCTCCTATGTCATTAGCCATCCCATTTATTTTATTTAGTACAGTTATATGAATATCATTGATTAGTTGTTCCAATGTCTGTGTCTCCTCTGGTTTTTTAATTTGGTCATTTGACTGGGCTATATCTGTCTGCATCATGATATGCTTAGTGATCTTCTGTTCTCTTTGTGACAGGTAAGTATCTTGGCTGGTTTACTTTGGAAGTTGATTTCCTTCGGTAGACTAAAGCCTTGCATTTGTGCAACAGATGTGGAACAGGATGCAGGGTGGGTGGTGGGCACAACAGTGCAGTGATGCTTTGTAGCACAGGTATAGCCACAGGTTGTAGATGTTACACTAGTGCCTGTGAGCGTGGGTACCCAGTGGTAGGGAGGATGTGGTTGTGCTAGTGCACAGATCTGGGGGCCAGGGCCCTGGTATTTGCTGGTCTAGGGCACATTGCCCTTTGTGTGTATGTACAGAGCTCAGGGCAGCGGGTCAGCATTGTGCCTGCATGGACTGGGGGTGGGTGTGGCCCATCTGTGCAGGTCAGTGCTTGCCCAAAGCTGGGGGCTTTGACTGGGGGCTGTGCACATGCATAGATATGGGAGGGCTGTAAACTGATATACAGTAAATAGAGCTCAGCGGGGGCTGCATGAGTGTATGGGATTGGGGTGGGCATAGACTGGTTTTGGAGGTAAGTTTTGGCAGCTTCTATATACTGTCAACAGCCTGCAGGGGCAGGAACTGGGAGATTGGGCTTGGGAGGGGCAGGGCAAGACTGTGCTTGCCCAGGAGAAGTTGGTTGGGCTAAGGCAGACATGCATGTGCCTGGGGTGGCATTGTAGGGTGGGTATGAGCATGAGGGGTTGGCAGGGTAGGAATGCTTGGAGCGTATGGAGGGTTGGTGGGTGACAGGGTTCAAGTGCATGGAGTATGGGGTGAGTGGCAGTTCATGAGGCTTTGCTGGTGAGGGTAGTGCATTCAAGGAATGTGGCTTGGCTTACTTCCTAGTCCCTGTCCATGCACTCCTGAGGATTCCAGGCTTCAGTGTTAGGCTGTTTGCACCAGCTGAAATGTCTCCAGTTCTCTGCTTCTCAGTTCCTCAACTTTGCAACCAGGGCTGCCCTATGTGGTACAGAAGACTTTCCCACTTCACCTACACCCTGGAATTACTGTTTCAGTAGCCCTCCCATTCCTTCTCTAGCTGTCCTTGGAGCAGAGTTGAACTCAATCTATCTTATTCTGTCATCTTCCTGGAACCTCTGGTCTTGATGTTATTTTTTAAAGCTGTTTTAGTATGTGTATAATGGTTCTCATTGTGGTTTGATTGACATTTCTCTTTATTAGTTGATAAGCAACAGTTGAATTTATATCCCACTTTATAAGGTGATTGTTTCCCATTGGTTTTTGAGAATTCTTTATGTGTCCTGTATACAAGTACTTTAAAGGCTATGTGATTTGCAAATATTTCCTTTTAGGTTGTAGCTAATCTTTTTTTTTATTTTTTTTTTTACTATAACTATAGTCCATGATTTACATTAGGGCTCATTCCTTGTGTTTGTACAGTTTCTAGCTTATCGTATAGTCTAACAGTGTTTTTCACAGAGCACAAGTTTTAAATTTTATAACATCCAATTTATCAAGTTTTTTCTTTTATGACTTGTACTTATGATTTCATATCTGAAAACTCCTTGCCTGCAACTAGGTCATAAAGATGATCTTCTATGTTTCCTTCTACATATGTTTATTGCATTTTACGTTATTTATTATTATCCACTGTGACTGAACTTCTCTATAATATATGAAATTTAGGTCAAGATCTTATTTATTTGTTATTTATTATTTACCTTGTGTTTGTCCAATAGTTCCTATGCCAATTGTTAAAAAGTTGAGTGATCTTTCTGTAGGCTTAATGCAGTACTCTCTAGTTTGTTCCATTGATCTTCAGCAATAGGAATAAATATATGACACTGATCAATTGTCTGGAATACATGGTGATAGATCAACACACTGATTATTGTATTGATTATTGTAGCTATTATAAGTATTATGATCAGAAAGCATAATTCATACTTTAATCACTTTTGTAAAAATTATTTTGGCTATTATATTTCCTTTCCCTATTCACATACATTTTACAATCATATTTTCTCCATATACTAAATTCTTCTAGGGTTATAACTGGAATCAATCTTATTAGATCAATCTGGAGAAAACTGACAATATACTATGCTGAATCTAGTGTATCTTTCCATATCTTTAGGTCTTACTTGTTTTCTTTCACCTTCATTTTGTAGATTTCAACATGCATATCAGGTTTTCTATAGATTTACAGGTAAATATTTCATTTTAAGATGGAATTTTAAAAAATTTAACTTTCTACTTTTTCATTGTCTCTATAAAGTAGTATAATTGATTGCTGTTTTACATATGGTGCTGCTGATAATAAATTCTGTCAGTGTTCCTTTATCTTCCATTGATTTTACCCTCATTCCTGATATTTTCAAAGGATATAGAATTCTGGGTTCATAGCTCTTTTCTTTCAGCACTTCAAAAACATTGTTCCACTATCTTTTGGCCTCCGTGTTTTCTTATAAAACATCTGCAGTTATTGAATTCTTATTCTTCTGTAAATAATGTATCACTTCTCTCCAACTGTCTTCAATATTTTTTTTTTATTAGTTTTCAGCAGTTTGATTATGGCATTTCTAATACGGATTTCCTGTCTGGAGCTCGCTAATCTTGATTCTGTAAGTTTATATATTCCCATGAAATTTGGGAAGGTTTCTGGCATTACTTTTAAAATGTTTTTTTTTCTGCAGTACATTCTTTTAATTTTTCTTTTAGGACTGTGATGGCATGATTATTAGACTTCCTGGTGTAATACCTAAGATCGCTTAGGCTCTATTTATTTCTTTGTTGGCCTTTTAATGCCCTTTGTTGTCCAGATTACATCTTCAAGTTTTCTGTCTCTTTCTTTTTCCTCCTACCAGTGAATGTATCCATCATTTTTAATTTTTTTTATTTTTGATTATGACTGTTCAGTTCTACAATTTCCATTTAGTTTTTCTTTATATTTTCTATCCCTTTGTCAAGACTTACTATTTCTTCATGTGTTTTAAAAATGTTTGCCATTATTTCTTTGAACATTTTTAAAAACAATTGCTTTAAAATTCTTGTCAGATAATTTTAACACCTGGGTCTTCACAGCACTAGTATCTGTTGATTGTCTTTTCCCATGTAAATTGAGATTTTTCTGTTTATTCACTTGTCAAATAACTAGGTTTGTTTTGGAAATTTTGAATATTATGTTTGGAAACTCTAGTTCATGTTTTAATCCTATAGTCATATTGATACTTTTGTTTTTGTAGGTAATCAACCTGGTTAGGTTCAGGCTACAAGTTCTGATAAATTATTTTAGTCTGTGGTTTACTCTTAATTCTGTTTTCAAACTTTTGCAGTGTTATTTGGATCTGCTCCATGTTTTTAAACCTCACACTGCTAGTCTGGGACCTGGGTTGTGACCTAATCTATAGTTCAATTCTCAACGTCTGTGGTTTACTTTTAAGGGTCATATTCACACATGTGCAGCTCAAGCATGATGAATGAGCTAATGAATGACTGTGGGAATTTACCTCTCTGTCATCTCCATTACATTTTTTACGTTCCCTGGAACTCCCCTTTCTGATATCCTGACAAGAAAGTTGGGGCTTTATGCAGAGTGCTGCACAATTCTGCATCTACACCCATGACTGGACCAATCAGTGGGATGATAGAGAGAGAAAAAATAGTGGTATACCCCTCCCTCTTGGAAATCTCAGTTCCTCTTATTAAAGGGATGGGTTTACCACTTCCATTAGAGCTGTAGGCTCCTGTATGCCTTACTGCTGTCATTTTCATTGCCATGGCAGTAGCTATCACTACCATGGAATTGCTTGCATGGGAAAGTATGAGAAACTGAAATAAAAGAGAGAAAAAATATTAAATTCACCAAAAGATTTTCCCCACTCTTTCTGAGCTTCAAAAATCCCTTTCCCACTCTTCCAGTTGAGACTAGATTTTATCCTTCAAAATTCAATTCTTAAATAGATAAAAATAATTTATAATATACATTTATTTTTAACTTCTTAATACTTTCTGCTAAGTTCTTATCATATATATATAAGTACTGTAGATTTAACTCTGTGTCTCACTTTTGACTTACAAGATTCCCATAAATGGAAATATGCTGAAGGTCAGATTAATCGTAAGGATTCCTGTGTTAGTTAGATTCAGTTGTCAACTTGGCCAGGTGAGCATGCCTAGTCTTGTTGCTGCGGACATAAGCCAATGGTACGTGAACCTCATTTGTTGCTAATTACATCTGCAGTTGGCTAGGAGGCATGTCTGCTGCAATGAGTGACGTTTGACTTAATTGGCTGGTGCTTTAATGAGAGAATGCAATGCAGCACAGCCTAAGCAGCTCGGCGTTCCTCATCTCAGCACTTGCAGCTCAGCCCAGGCCTTTGGAAATGGAGAAAGAAGTCACCCCGGGGAAAGTTGTTGGAACCCAAGGACCTGGAGAGAAGACCAGCAGAGACCATCCTGTGCCTTCCACGTAAGAAAGAACCTCAGTGGAAAGTTAGCTGCCTTTCCTCTGAAGAACTAACAAAATAAATCCCCTTTTATTAAAAGCCAATCCGTTTCTGTGTGTTGCATTCCCGCAGCTAGCAAACTAGAACAATTCCTTTTTGGTGGACATCCATTAGAGTCTATGCACATTGAGAGTTTCTTAATCATAATATTTTAAGTCACCAAAAAGCCTCAGAAAATTTACCAGCTTTGCACTTGTTTTCAGACAATTACTTCTATAATTGCAAATTGAATGATCAGGGAAGAAATATATCCATCCATCGATTGAAGTATCGGAGACCCTGGATTTATGTCTGTGCAGCAGGGTTTGAGAGCAACTCTTCTTGAACTGAGCATAAAAACAGCTTTCTGGTGTGAGGTCTCCAGTAAAAGGTGGCTTACTATGGAAAGCTCAGATGAAGACGTTAGAAAACAATAGACCTATGACATATAAAAGAATGGAATAATGAAATAAGAACATTTAGAAACTACAAGAAAGAGAAAATAAAATGTAATAAGGAAAATATTACGTAGTTTGATATTAGTACAACCCTACTAGATAGATGCTATTATTTTCTGCTTTTAATGTATGAGGGCTAGGAAAGTTAAGAAACAAGGCAAAGTTTGCACATCTAGTAAATGGGGGTTGCCAAGTTTGTGATTTTAAATATGTAGTAAGGTGATAAAATTCAGATAGTGAGGAGAAAGTTGCTGTTTCAACATGTGAGTAAAATACATTAGCATGTGAGGATTTTACTGGAATTTGAATAATTTATTAGGAAACAAAACTTATTTCTGATTGATATTATTTTTCCTTAGGGGTTACCAGCAGCAAGTACTGAAGCAGACAACATTTAAATGCTTCAGTACTCAAACAGTGCAACAGAGAGCCTTCATTTGAATGCCCTATCTTTTCTCTTGCACTAACTTAGCTTGTAAACTCATTTCAACACATTAGCATTATTAGCATTATTAGCATCTTAGTGAATGCCTTAGTTAAGTGCAGTTTTCTCTGCATGACAATTCAGCATATCAAACCCATTTTTTTCTCTTCAGGTTTCCTTTTTCAATTATAATTTACATAATTAGTTTTGAATATGAAATTTCTATTTTGTAGCCAAATGTTTTGTTTGTTTCTACAATAGCTAGTGCCTCAACATTGGTATACTTGAGTATATTTCATTCTCTGTTTTAAAACAGACATGATTTTATTTTAAATTTAAATACTTACAAGAGTCCCATAAATGGAAATATGCTGAAGGTCAGATTAATTGTACGGATTCATTTTTGGTGGACATCCAATAGAGTCTATGCACATTAAGAGTTTCTTAATCATAATATTTTAAGTCACCATGCTTATGAATTGAGTTGATGCCACTTCAGAGTTTTCTTTTTCTTTAAAATTCATGTTAAACTATATATAATGTGCTACTTGATGATTATTGATATTGTTATCCTACTGCACACATGCCCTGTCATTGCTTCATATGGAAAAATAAACACTGAAGGAACAGTACTAAAAAAGGAGGAAAAATAATCTTAGGCCGTTTTGGTTTTCTGTGAATATCCCTATCACCTACTAGTTTTAGTTGAAATCCACCACCATCAAACCCTGGAGGACTCTCTTTTTCAGTTACCTTCTTTAGCAACTTATTTATTTCCCCTCATGTCTCACAGGCCAGAGTTAGGGATAGTGCCTTCTTCCTTTCCTTCATTCCTTGAGACCATGGTACTGGTACACATCCACTAACTCCTTCAGGGCTAGAACCTTTACTTTCCCTCCATGTTGATATCATCTCCTCTCTTCCTGTAGTTACCACTCATCCAGTGGAAACTTAAGCTCTTGGTTCTTCACCTTACCAGTGCTTCTCATCTTTTTATGCCACTTTAACATCCTTGAGAATTAAATATCTAACAATCAGTGTCTCAATTTCTTGACCCCAATTACAATAACCTTTTCCTCAATACCATCAACTATGCATCCTCATGGTAACATGCTAACTTTTGTTTTCTATGTGTCTTGTTTTTGTCATTCCTCAATCTCTCCATTACTGTCTTATTTTATGTTGAACTGATATTTTCTAGTGTACTTCTTAAAATGGTAATTAAAATTTCCTTGTCATCTCTCTTACTATATTTTCTTGATTTATTTGCTTAGCTCTTAGGACCAAAATTAACATTTTAATTTAAAACAATTTTGTTTGGATTAATCCAATTTAATTTCAAGAGTATATGAAAATTTTGTTCCTAGATAGCTCAAATCCTCATCACCACCTTAATAAAATTATTGCTGTAAAATATGTTTGTATACATTGTGTGCCATAAAGCTAGATTTATAATTGTTGCTTTATGCAGTTCTTTTAAAAATTAGGTAGGAAAAATGTGTTACAAACAAAAAATATATTTATACTGTCTTTTATATTTACTTTCTTGATGTTCTTTATTTCTTCATATGGAATTGAGTTACTGTCAAGATTCCTTTCATTGCAGCCTGAAGCACTTTTTTTTAGCATTTTATAGGAAAAATAAGCTACCAAAAATATTTTTTATTTTTAAAATATGAGTATTTCTTAATTACTCCTTCATTTTTGAAGAATAGTTTTGCTAGATACAAAATTCTTGGTTGTTAGCTTTTTTTCTTTCATCAATTTGAATATGTCATCACTATGCCTTTTAGTCTTCATGGTTTCTATTGAGAAATCAGCTGCTAATTTTATTGCGGATCCTCTTGTATGTGATGAATTGCTACTTGCTTACTGTTTTCACTATTTTCTCTTTGTCTCTGTCTTTCAACAGCTCAATTATGATAGTACATGAAAATTTGCTATGAATTGTCTCAGGGAATATCTCTTTCAGTTTATCCTATTTGGAGTTTGCTGAGATTTTTAAAGTGTAGATTAATGTTTTTCATCAAGTTTTGGAATTTTTCAGTCATTTATTCAAATATTCTTTCTGCCTCTTTCTCACTCCTCTCCTTCTGGGAGTCCCATAATGTATATGTTCGTTGCTTGATAATACCACACATATCTATAGGGTCTTCATCCTTTTCCCTTTCTATTCCTCAGACTGTCTTCAAGTCTGCTTATTCTTTCTTCTGTTTGTTAAACCCTGTTTTTAAGCCCCTATAGTGAATTTTTCACTTCAGTTATTGTATTCTTCAACTCAAAAATTCGTATTTGGTTCTTTTCAAATTTCTATCCCTTTATTGATATTTTCTACTTGATGCAACATTATTCTCAAACTTTTCTTCAATTCTTTAGACATGGTTTCCTTGAGCTCATTCAATGTATTTGGCAAAGCTAATTTAAATTCTTTGTCTAGTAATCCCAATGCTTTGGCTTCACCAGGAAGTTTCTATTGACTTTTTTTTTACATGGGCAGGCACTGGGAATTGAACCTGGATCTCCAGCATGGCAGGTGAGAACTCTGCCTGCTGAGTCACCATGGCCTGCCCTGTATTGATTTCTTTTTTTACACTGCATGGGACATACTTTCTTGTTTCTTTGTAATTTTTTGTTGAAAACAAGACATTTTAAACATTGTAATGTAGTAACTCTTAAATTCAGATTTTCTCCATTCCCCCAAATTTGTTCATGTTGATTCTTGTTGTAGTTGTGTTTGGTGATTTTTCTGAACTCATTTGTAAGCCTGTGATTTTTGTTGTGTGTGGCCAAGAAGTTCCTGTCTTGTTATCTTAGTGGTTGGCTAGTGATTTGACAGATTTCCTTAAATACCTGAAATGAAGAAAACACACACGAATACACACACACAAAGACACACCAGTTCTCAGTCTCCAAGATGGCTCTGTGTTGGGCCATTCCCTTAACACTTGCTAGGTCATTTACAACACTTCTTAGCCACCTTCACTTCCTATTCCACAGAACCTCAAGTTTAGTGGGTGGGGAGAGCTTAAGTCTTTCCTGTGCATGTACATAGGCCAGCACCTACATGTGGCTTTCTAGAACCTAGGAATATGTCAGAGCTTTGCAAAGCCATTATAGACATCTCATTTCCTGAGTTTTCCTCCCAAGATCTTTGGCTAATCTATTGTTTGACCAGCTGCCACTCATTTCCTGAGTCAGAAACAAACAGGGAATCACTCTGTAAATGTTTTTGACAAATGTCCCCTGGGAAACGACTTTAGCCCTAGGCAAATCTGAATTAGTGAAATAAAGACAAATCTTTTGAGCTAGCCCTCCAGAGAGCTGCCAGACAGGTCAGAACAAATAAGTAATTACAATTCTTTGTAATTAAATTCTGTTCTGCTTCCTCTGGTTTTAGAAATGCAGACTGTTATTTACATGGCTACTCCTGAGCTAGAAGCTTGAAGATTGGAGTAGGGTAAGTTAAAATACTACAACACTTGCTATTCTTATTGAAAATCAGTCAGTTTCTTTGAATAAACTCTATACAAATTGCTTAAAATTTGTGGCTAATTCCAGAATTCTGAATTAGTTCATCTCAAAGATTGTTAATCACTTTTATGGAGGAACACAATTTAGAATTCCTTACTATGCCATTTTCATTGATGTAATTCTACATGCTAGATTTTCACATCAGCAATTGATGCCCATCTTGGAAAATGCTGCTTTTTTTTATAGTCTAAAGTTGAAGGGAATACTCCATCTCAGACTGGAAGGGATATATATCAAGTCATTGGAGCCTTAATGTGTCAATGACAAATTTGAAGAATTCACAAAATTTGACAACTTATCCAAAATAATTTACAAGTAATAATCTTCATGAATATGGTAAAGAAATACATATTACTTAATATTATTTTTGATGTACTTTCATATCATTTTATATAATGTTAAAATGGTTTCACTTTCTTATGCTTATAAATATTTCCATGGATGTACTATTCTTAGTATTGTCAATGACTATTCTTTAAAATAAAACTAAAATATGTTTGTATGAAAAATTCTTGGTTTACATTAATTTTTTTATCTCTTTTGAAATTATTTTTTATTTCACCAACTTCAATATATGAGAGGCTCTTTCACATTTTTGTAGACTGACTGATGCTTAATTTACAAATTTCTATTTTACTAAAATCAGTTTTAACTATTTCTAAAGTTTCCAGATTTAATATCAGATAAAATGGTTTAAATAGTTTAATAGCTTTTAAACATCTTCAAAATTCTGTTTGATAAGTTTTCACTGTATAGAAAACATCTTTTAAAGTACTGTTTAATTCAACTATGTCCATGTCCTAGTGCCCTACTTCTGCAGCTACAGGAGGTTGCAGTATAGATGGAGATCTGCTGATACAGGAAAAAGGGAGAATGAAATTAAGTTTATGGAGCAGCCAGAGATTCTCCCTAGTTTTAATATTATAAAGAGTTTGGCAATAAGGATTTTGGACCAGCATTATTAAATGCGTTTTACCCATCTATCTCCTAACCTGGTTTATCCTATAGGGCCTCTCTTCCTTGTCGTTAGTAATATATCGATGAGCAAAGAACCAAGACTTTAAAAGAAAAGCACTTCACACCATTCACTGCTTTTCCTGGGCTAGAAAACTGGTTGGGAAGGGCTGCTCTTAACTGTTATCTTGATCTCAATTAGGAAGGGAGGAGACCTGACTTGGAGAGAGCAGGCAATGCCCAGAAGCAAAATAATCTTATCAGTATGGTAGCAAACACATGTTGTATTCAAAATTGATGGACAACTTAATTTGCAGATTTCTCTGATTATAATATATTAAATATTGGGATCTCTAGGGATAGAATTGTTAAACTGCCCACTAAGGCCTGCATAAAACAATAATAACAATGTCAAAAGAAAAGAAAAGGGAAAGGAAGAAATAATCATGATAAATAGGGCCCTGGATGGCATAAGTCACCCTCTGAATTTTGCTTCCTCATCTAATTGCCTTAGTTAAGTCATTTCATATACCCAGAACCTTTGAATAAAGATGAGAATACAGACATTTGAGGAAGGATTCTGTTAAAATAATACACATGTCTAATGTGAATCATTTTCCCAACATCCCTAAAATTACTGTCTGCTTAATCAGGAAGTGTATACTTGGAAGAGTTATAACCAAATATTTTGAGGAGTCTTGATTACTGGCTTTGAGATAATACAAATTCATTGGGCCCTAGACTGTTTTACTGGCCCACTAATTAGTATATAGGCTTATATGGGTCTGGTGAAAATGGATAATTTTGTCCTGAGTCCTCTTCATATTCAGTCTATTGGTCTCTGAAACTACTCTGGATAGTCTCAGAAATGAGAAGAATCCTTATCTTTGATCTGTAACTTATTTTTAAGGAGGACTATCATGGTAGGAATGGAAGTTCTAGGAACGCCCCTCCCTAACAAAAGGATACATTAAAAAAAATGCCACATTTCTGTGGGAATTGCATAGTTTTGTATCAACTTCTATGCCTTGAATGATGCAGTAATTTTTATGTCTATCACATCAGCATTCAATTTTTGTTCCTAAATACCAAGAACAGTAAACTCTCAGGAAAAAAGAATTCTGACAACACATTAGCTAACATCATCCTCTTACTCCATACATAACCTTTTCAAATGTTAGTTACAGATGATCTAACAACAATCATTCCCTCTCTTTGTGCATTTAGTTCTCTGACCTCATGTCCCTACCCTTGCCCTCATTCAATCTGTCCAGCCATTCAGTCTTTGCAGTTATTCACCAGGCACATTTTTGTTTGGAGCCTTTCTCCTCTGCCTAGCATACTCTTTCCAAGAAATCTCCAAGATTTCCACAGAGCTGTCCCCCTTAATTCTTTCAAGACTTCGCTGAAATAGCACCTTCTCATAGAGAATTATTACTAACCTATGTATTTGCAATGTGTCTGCCTGTCCTTATTACTCTCTATTGAAAGGCTTAGGAGGTGAAAGGGTGAGAAAGAAGAAAGGCTCACCAGGAAATTTAAAGTGTGTGTGTGTGTGGGCCGGGGGGTAGCACTGCGCTCCCGGGCAGAACTCACCAAACCCAAGATGGAGGGAGGTGAGTGCGCATGCGGGCTTTGGCACAGGCAGCTTTTAAGGATGGAGGTCAGGTGATGTCTGGAAGGGGCAGTTCATTAGTTCTGGAAGTCAGGCTGGGAGGGGCAACACAGCCTCTGCAGCTCCAGTTGCAGTGCCCTTCCCCGTTCCCCCGACCTAACATTCTAGCCTTTTTGTGATAATAGGATGCCGAGATCTTTCTGGCTACTTCCTGCTATAATGAAGCGGCGTGGGGTTATAGGCCGGAACCATCATGGCTAGGGGAGTGGGGAGGATGGTGGTAGGAATCTGGTGAGGAAGGCAGGTGATGATAATGATGCAGGAGCATTTGGTTTACTGCTACCTGGGATAGTTCCTTCATGCATCCCTGAAGGAAGTTGAGGAGGCAGGGAGCTAGGAGAAAAAAGAGACAGATTAGGATAACTGGTCCTAGTAGTGGGAGGAGCCACGTCACCAGAGGAGAAGAAAACCAGTTTAAGGCAGAGTTGGTTCCTTGTTTTCTGTGGTAGAGATTGTCTCTTAGTTTGTTTAGGGTTTGAATATTTTGTTCCACCAGACCTGACTCATTGATGCAATAGCAGCATTCCTCTTGTAGGAGTATACACCTTCCTCCTTTTTCAGCTGTCAGCAGGTCTAAGGCCCATCGATTTTGAAGAGTTACCTGGGCTAGTGAGGTAAGTTGGCATTGTAAGGAGGAGAGGGATTCTGATGTTGATTCCAGGGCTACCTGTAGTTGAGTTTCAAAGTTTTGAGAGGTTAAAATATTGTGTCCCAGCACCCCTCCTGCTGTGGCTGAGGCTGCAACTGAAGTGGTCAGGCTGATGCCTATTAGGATAGGAAGAAAGGCAGCCCTTTTTGAGTGAGGAGAGGGCAGTAACCAAGTTAGTTTGGACTCCCCATAGAGGATCAATTGAGGATCAATAATTACCAGGAAGCATGGCCCTGGGGCAGTGGAGTTAAGGTACTTGGTAAGAGTTCCATTACACCAGAAATCTGGGTTTACTAGGTGAGGTGGTAGGGAGGAGCGGGAAGGGTGGAACCCTGAGTGGAGGTGGAGGCCACACATAAGGGTAATAGTAAATTTGTTTGAGGGTTTTTTATCCAGTGTAGTGAGGCTCCTAATTTGGCAAGAAGATCTCACCCCATTAGTGGGCTAGGGCAAGAAGGCATTACTAAGAAAGAATGTGTAATGGGGTACCCATCTATTAAACATGTAAGCAGCCCAGTAGTTAAGGGGCATGAAGGTTGGCCGTCTATGCCCATAACCATGACCTGGGAAGGAAGGAGTTGACCTGAGTAAGAGGGGAGGACAGAAAAGGTAGCCCCTGTGTCCACTAAAAAGGAGGTGGACTTACCCACTACCTTGATTGTTACCTGGGCTCAATGAGGGTGATTGGGGTTGCTGAGGCTGGGCATTGTCAGTCGTTGGTGGCCAGGCCCAGGACTGCCAGAGGTGGGTTAGGGGTTGGAAGGATGGCCCCTCCACGGCCAGGCGCCAAGGAGCAGTCACTTTTCCAATGTCCTTTTGTACCACAGAGAGGGCATGGTCCCTTGGGCGGTTGAGGATTGGGGCACTGGCAGGACCAGTGTCTGTCAAGGCCACATTTGAAGCACTTTTCTGGTGGTGGATTAGTTGTAGCCGGCTTTGTCTCCATTGAAGTGAGCCGCAGAGCCACAATTAGGCATTGGGTTTGTAAATTCACCCTTCAGCAGTCCCGGGATTCCTTTTCTGTCCTCTCTAGTTCATCACGAGTATTAGAAATTTTAAAGGCCATGTTTACCAGGTCATGGATAGGGGCCTGAGGACCGTCCTCAATTTTTCTAAGTTTACACCTTATATCTGGAACCGATTGGGATATAAAGTGTGTGGCTAAAACAGTTTTACCAGCCTCCGAGTCAGGGTCTAGGTGGATATATTGGGAGAGGGCTTCTGTGAGCCAGTGTAGAAAAGCAGCCGGGTTTTCATCAGGACCCTGGGTAATTTCCCTTAACTTATGGAAGTTTACTACTTTATCTGAAGCTTTCTGCATGCCGGCTATGAGGCATGTAAGCATTTTGTCCCATCTAGTCTGCCCGTTCCTCGCCGCTGGAGTGTCCACCTGATAGTCCCACCCTGGCTCTTGGTCTGGCACAGCCTCGGCCCCTACCAGCATGGTGTGGTCGGTTATAAGCACCTGGTTAGCGTGAGCCCCGACTGCATTGAAAATGCGGTCCATTTCATCTGTAGTTAGGGAAAAAGAGCAGATTACATGAATGTCATGCCAGGTTAAATTAAATCATTGGTATTTGCTAGATATTGAAATTCCTTAGTATAGGCAGTTGGGTTGCTGGAGAATGAACCTAGCCACTTCTCAATATTAGAGAGGTCAGCTAGGGAGAAAGGGGTGTGTACTCGAACTAACCCCTCAGGTCCCGCAACTTCCTGTAGTGGACAGCAGGTATGAGAGTTTATAGGTGAGGAGGGCAAGGCTGTTGAGGACAGTGGGGGACTGGATGGAGATGGAAGGGGAGGGTAAGATGGCGGCTGGAATGCTGCTGGAGCAGGGGGAGGAAGAGGGGAGTGAGATGGTGGCTGGAGCACCGCCAGCGAAGAAGGAGGAACAGAAAGGCAAGATGGTGGTGGGAGTGCCGCCTGTGCAGAAGAGGAGAGAAGAGGGCAAGATGGCGGCTGGGATGTCACAGGAACAGAAGGAGGAAGAGAAGGAGAAGATGGCAACTGAGATGTTGCCGAAGCAGAAGTGGGGAGGGAAAGGCAAGATGGCAACTGGAAAGCCGCTGGAAGGAGGGGAGGGTAGAGCGAGGGAGAGGAGGATACAAAGGGAGGGGCAGGAGTGCAGAAAGAAAAAAGCCTGGACATAAGGAATTTTGGCCCATTAGTTGTTCCTCTGGCAAAAGTTGTGGCGGTTCATAAGGATATTAAAATTGAAAGTCCCATCCTCAGGCCAATGAGAGAGGACCAGCTGCCCATACTGATGGGTCTCAAAGGAGAAAGGACTGGCCCAGGGGGTGTCAGCGTCCCAACGCCTTGAGAGAGTCCTTGGAGCTCTTATGAGTGGGAACTTGTCTCCCCAGGGGATGTCTCACCCTGGTTTGAGGCCCTTTCAGGTCCTGGACCTGAATTTGGGAGGGAAACGAGAAGCTAGGCGTCCCCACAGCTTTTCAAGTCCCGGAAAAAGGATATGAGGCTTGCGGGTGTCCCCATTCACCTCAGCCCTCGGAAGAGAATGTGACATGAATTCATGATTTTCGGAGAGTAATTAATGGACAGGCTCTCTCGGAACGATGAGACCCAGCAGCAGGGTGAGGAGGGAAGGGACTTACCCAATCTGTGGTGGATACAGCAGTGGCCAAAGGATCCCTTGTCACTGGCCATGTGGAGGAAGGAGTAGAGAGGAAGCCGGGGCGCCTTTTGGCCCGGCAGGCAGCACCCATGCTCCTCTCCTGGATTTCAGAACCAGATGAAAGGTTTAGGAGGTGAAAGGGTGAGAAAGAAGAAAGGTTCACCAGGAAATTTAAAGTGTGTGTGTGGGGGGTATTTCTGTGCTCCTGGGCAGAACTCACCAAACCCAAGATGGAGGGAGGTGAGTGTGCACGTGGGCTTTGGCACAGGCAGCTTTTAAGGATGGAGGTCAGGTGATGTCTGGAAGGGGCAGTTCATTAGTTCTGGAAGTCAGGCTGGGAGGGGCAACACAGCCTCTGCAGCTCCAGTTGCAGTGCCCTTCCCCGTTCCCCCAACCTAACATCTATCCCATAGTGCTACTCATTTTCTAATATATTATACCATGCATTTATTTAGTATGCTTATTATGTATTAGAGAGCTCCTCTCACTAGAATATAATCCATGCAGAAGTCAGATAAAATAGTTTCTTTACTCAGATTCTGGAATTGAGTAGGTACTTAATAAATATTTGTTGTAAGAATAAATACTCTAAATTTGGTCAGGGTAAAGGACAGATGAGTGCAAATAATAGTGGATCACAGTGGTTCCTGTTAGGCCAAATTAACCTTTTCCCTGCTATTTCATTAATTGTCTGGAAAATATGTTTTGTTCAGTATTCCAAAAAGAGAGAATATTACATGCTGGTGACTTTTACCTGATTGATGAAAGATTGAAGATCTATGTGCCTTCAGTGTGCTATAAACACTGACTATACTAGTTAACAAGCCAATTGTCAATGTCACTTTCATTCTGGGTGGAGGGACTGAAAAACACAAGTACACAGAACAACTGTACATTGTGTAAGTATTATAAGGGAAATAAAATAAAAGGGGTGGAGGTAATGTGGTATTTTTTAAATAGGGCAGTAGGAGATATATATTAGTGGAAACCTAAAAGATGAGGAAGAGGTAGACACGCAAAACATTTCAAGAACTGCTTTCCTGGCAGAAAGAACATGTTTCATTTTCAGAGTCCTAAAACAGGAGAGATCCTGATGTACTTTATAAACTGAGAATACCTGTGATCATTACATATTTTCATATTCAAACACTAGATGTGTGCAGTTGCATGTAATTATCTATAGATGTAATCTCCATGTCTCATGTTGATGCTTATATGACTGTTTCCCAGAGGAATTGTTACCTTTTTTAATTATGTTTCCAGTACTGCCATTATACTTATCCCATAGGAAGTGTTTCACCAATGTTTATTATTTTTTTTTTTATTTTTTTTTTCATCTCCAATTATCCCTTCTTTTTTTTTTTTTTTAATTAACGGAAAAAAAGAAATTAACCCAACATTTAGAGATCATACCATTCTACACATGCAATCATTAATTCTTAACATCATCACATAGATGCATGATCATCATTTCTTAGTACATTTGCATTGGTTTAGAAGAACTAGCAACATAACCGAAAAAGATATAGAATGTTAATATAGAGAAAAAAATAAAAGTAATAATAGTAAAATCAAAACAAAACAAAACAAAACAAAACAAAAACCTATAGCTCAGATGCAGCTTCATTCAGTGTTTTAACATGATTACTTTACAATTAGGTATTATTGTGCTGTCCATTTTTGAGTTTTTGTATCTAGTCCTGTTGCACAGTCTGTATCCCTTCAGCTTCAATTACCCATTGTCTTACCCTGTTTCTAACTCCTGCTGAACTCTGTTACCAATGACATATTTCAAGTTTATTCTCGAATGTCCGTTCCCATCAGTGGGACCATACAGTATTTGTCCTTTAGTTTTTGGCTGGATTCACTCAGCATAATATTCTCTAGGTCCATCCATGTTATTACATGGTTCATAAGTTTATCTTGTCTTAAAGCTGCATAATATTCCATCGTATGTATATACCACAGTTTGTTTAGCCACTCTTCTGTTGATGGAGATTTTGGCTGTTTCCATCTCTTTGCAATTGTAAATAATGCTGCTATAAACATTGGTGTGCAAATGTCCGTTTGTGTCTTTGCCCTTAAGTCCTTTGAGTAGATACCTAGCAATGGTATTGCTGGGTCGTATGGCAGTTCTATATTCAGCTTTTTGAGGAACCGCCAAACTGCCTTCCACAGTGGTTGCACCCTTTGACATTCCCACCAACAGTGGATAAGTGTGCCTCTTTCTCCGCATCCTCTCCAGCACTTGTCATTTTCTGTTTTGTTGATAATGGCCATTCTGGTGGGTGTGAGATGATATCTCATTGTGGTTTTGATTTGCATTTCTCTAATGGCCAGGGACATTGAGCATCTCTTCATGTGCCTCTCGGCCATCTGTATTTCCTCTTCTGAGAGGTGTCTGTTCAAGTCTTTTTCCCATTTTGTAATTGGGTTGGCTGTCTTTTTGTTGTTGAGATGAACAATCTCTTTATAAATTCTGGATACTAGACCTTTATCTGATATATCATTTCCAAATATTGTCTCCCATTGTGAAGGCTGTCTTTCTACTTTCTTGATGAAGTTCTTTGATGCACAAAAGTGTTTAATTTTGAGGAGTTCCCATTTATTTATTTCCTTCTTCAGTGCTCTTGCTTTAGGTTTAAGGTCCATAAAACCGCCTCCAGTTGTAAGATCCATAAGATATCTCCCAACATTTTCCTCTAACTGTTTTATGGTCTTAGACCTAATGTTTAGATCTTTGATCCATTTTGAGTTAACTTTTGTATAGGGTGTGAGAGATGGGTCTTCTTTCATTCTTTTGCATATGGATATCCAGTTCTTTAGGCACCATTTATTGAAGAGACTGCTCTGTCCCAGGTGAGTTGGCTTGACTGCCTTATCAAAGATCAAATGTCCATAGATGAGAGGGTCTATATCTGAGCACTCTATTCGATTCCATTGGTCGATATATCTATCTTTATGCCAATACCATGCTGTTTTGACCACTGTGGCTTCATAATATGCCTTAAAGTCAGGCAGCGCAAGACCTCCAGATTCGTTTTTTTTCCTCAAGATGTTTTTAGCAATTCGGGGCACCCTGCCCTTCCAGATAAATTTGCTTATTGGTTTTTCTATTTCTGAAAAATAAGTTGTTGGGATTTTGATTGGTATTGCATTGAATCTGTAAATCAATTTAGGTAGGATTGGCATCTTAACTATATTTAGTCTTCCAATCCATGAACACGGTATGCCCTTCCATCTATTTAGGTCTCCTGTGATTTCTTTTAGCAGTTTTTTGTAGTTTTCTTTATATAGGTTTTTTGTCTCTTTAGTTAAATTTATTCCTAGGTATTTTATTCTTTTAGTTGCAATTGTAAATGGGATTCGTTTCTTGATTTCCCCCTCAGCTTGTTCATTACTAGTGTATAGAAATGCTACAGATTTTTGAATGTTGATCTTGTAACCTGCTACTTTGCTGTACTCATTTATTAGCTCTAGTAGTTTTGTTGTGGATTTTTCCGGGTTTTCGACGTATAGTATCATATCGTCTGCAAACAGTGATAGTTTTACTTCTTCCTTTCCAATTTTGATGCCTTGTATTTCTTTTTCTTGTCTAATTGCTCTGGCTAGAACCTCCAACACAATGTTGAGTAATAGTGGTGATAGTGGACATCCTTGTCTTGTTCCTGATCTTAGGGGGAAAGTTTTCAATTTTTCCCCATTGAGGATGATATTAGCTGTGGGTTTTTCATATATTCCCTCTATCATTTTAAGGAAGTTCCCTTGTATTCCTATCTTTTGAAGTGTTTTCAACAGGAAAGGATGTTGAATCTTGTCGAATGCCTTCTTTGCATCAATTGAGATGATCATGTGATTTTTCTGCTTTGATTTGTTGATATGGTGTATTACATTAATTGATTTTCTTATGTTGAACCATCCTTGCATACCTGGGATGAATCCTACTTGGTCATGATGTATAATTCTTTTAATGTGTTGTTGGATACAATTTGCTAGAATTTTATTGAGGATTTTTGCATCTGTATTCATTAGAGAGATTGGTCTGTAGTTTTCTTTTTTTGTAATATCTTTGCCTGGTTTTGGTATGAGGGTGATGTTGGCTTCATAGAATGAATTAGGTAGTTTTCCCTCCACTTCGATTTTTTTGAAGAGTTTGAAGAGAATTGGTACTAATTCTTTCTGGAACGTTTGGTAGAATTCACATGTGAAGCCATCTGGTCCTGGACTTTTCTTTTTAGGAAGCTTTTGAATGACTAATTCAATTTCTTTACTTGTGATTGGTTTGTTGAGGTCATCTATGTCTTCTTGAGTCAAAGTTGGTTGTTCATGTCTTTCCAGGAACCCGTCCATTTCCTCTAAATTGTTGTATTTATTAGCGTAAAGTTGTTCATAGTATCCTGTTATTACCTCCTTTATTTCTGTGAGGTCAGTAGTTATGTCTCCTCTTCCATTTCTGATCTTATTTATTTGCATCCTCTCTCTTCTTCTTTTTGTCAATCTTGCTAAGGGCCCATCAATCTTATTGATTTTCTCATAGAACCAACTTCTGGCCTTATTGATTTTCTCTATTGTTTTCATGTTTTCAATTTCATTTATTTGTGCTCTAATCTTTGTTATTTCTTTCCTTTTGCTTGCTTTGGGGTTAGCTTGCTGTTCTTTCTCCAGTTCTTCCAAATGGATAGTTAATTCCTGAATTTTTGCCTTTTCTTCTTTTCTGATATAGGCATTTAGAGCAATAAATTTCCCTCTTAGCACTGCCTTTGCTGTGTCCCATAAGTTTTGATATGTTGTGTTTTCATTTTCATTCGCCTTGAGGTATTTGCTAATTTCTCTTGCAATTTCTTCTTTGACCCAGTCGTTGTTTAGGAGTGTGTTGTTGAGCCTCCACGTATTTGTGAATTTTCTGGCACTCTGCCTATTATTGATTTCCAACATCATTCCTTTATGGTCCGAGAAAGTGTTGTGTAAGATTTCAATCTTTTTAAATTTGTTAAGACTTGCTTTGTGACCAAGCATATGGTCTATCTTTGAGAATGATCCATGAGCACTTGAGAAAAAGGTGTATCCTGCTGTTGTGGGATGTAATGTCCTATAAATGTCTATTAAGTCTAGTTCATTTATAGTAATATTCAGATTCTCTATTTCTTTGTTGATCCTCTGTCTAGATGTTCTGTCCCTTGATGAGAGTGGTGAGTTGAAGTCTCCAACTATTATGGTATATGAGTCTATTTCCCTTTTCAGTGTTTGCAGTATATTCCTCACGTATTTTGGGGCATGCTGATTCGGTGCGTAAATATTTATGATTGTTATGTCTTCTTGTTTAATTGTTCCTTTTATTAGTATATAGTGTCCTTCTTTGTCTCTTTTAACTGTTTTACATTTGAAGTCTAATTTGTTGGATATTAGTATAGCCACTCCTGCTCTTTTCTGGTTGTTATTTGCATGAAATATCTTTTCCCAACCTTTCACTTTCAACCTATGTTTATCTTTGGGTCTAAGATGTGTTTCCTGTAGACAGCATATAGAAGGATCCTGTTTTTTAATCCATTCTGCCAATCTATGTCTTTTGATTGGGGAATTCAGTCCATTGACATTTAGTGTTATTACTGTTTGGATAATATTTTCCTCTAACATTTTGCCTTTTGTATTATATATATCATATCTGATTTTCCTTCTTTCTACACTCTTTTCCATATCTCTCTCTTCTGTCTTTTTGTATCTGACTCTAGTGCTCCCTTTAGTATTTCTTGCAGAGCTGGTCTCTTGGTCACAAATTCTTTCAGTGACTTTTTGTCTGAGAATATTTTAATTTCTCCCTCATTTTTGAAGGATAATTTTGATGAATATAGGAGTCTTGGTTGGCAGTTTTTCTCTTTTAGTATTTTAAATATATCATCCCACTGTCTTCTAGCTTCCGTGGTTTCTGCTGAGAAATCTACACAAAGTCTTATTGGGTTTCCCTTGTATGTAATGGATTGTTTTTCTCTTGCTGCTTTCAAGATCTTCTCTTTCTCTTTGACCTCTGACATTCTAACTAGTAAGTGTCTTGGAGAACACCTATTTGGGTCTAATCTCTTTGGGGTGCGCTGCACTTCTTGGATCTGTAATTTTAGGTCTTTCATAAGATTGGGAAATTTTCAGTGATAATTTCTTCCATTAGTTTTTCTCCTCCTTTTCCCTTCTCTTCTCCTTCTGGGACACCCACAACACGTATATTTGTGCGGTTCATATTGTCCTTGAGTTCCCTGATACCCTGTTCAAATTTTTCCATTTTTTTCCCTATAGTTTCTGTTTCTTTTTGGAATTCAGATGTTCCATCCTCCAAATCACTAATTCTATCTTCTGTCTCTTTAAATCTATCATTGTAGGTATCCATTATTTTTTCTATGTTTGCTACTTTATCCTTCACTTCCATAAGTTCTGCAATTTGTTTTTTCAGTTTTTCTATTTCTTCTTTATGTTCAGCCCATGTCCTCTTCATGTCCTCCCTCAATTTATCGATTTCATTTTTGAAGAGGTTTTCCATTTCTGTTCGTATATTCAGCATTAGTTGTCTCAGCTCTTGTGTCTCATTTGAGCTACTGGTTTGTTCCTTTGACTGAGCCATATTCTCAATCTTTTGAGCGTGGACAGTTATCTTCTGCTGCTGGCGTCTGGGCATTTATTCAGATTTCTCTTGGTGTTGGACCCAGCAAGGTTGTAATATTTTTCTGTGAAATCTCTGGGTTCTGTTTTTCTTATCCTGCCCAGTAGGTGGCGCTCGTGGCACACGTTTGTCTGCGGGTCCCACCAGTAAAAGGTGCTGTGGGACCTTAAACTTTGGAAAACTCTCGCCGTCCTGGGGGTTCGCTCGCCGAAGCGGCTTGAGCTGGCCCGGGGTCCGAACGCAGGGAGGGTGTCCGAACGCAGGGAGGGTTGCTGGTCGCCGCAGCCAGGGAAAGAGCCCGTCCGAATTTCCTAGTCGGCCCTGGGCAACAAGCATGGCGGGAGGGCGCCAGCGGCAGCGGCCCGCCCGAGAGAGTGCACGTTCCCCGGGAGTCACGGGGTCACCGTTCTCCGCGGCCTGGGGGTTTCCGATCCAATTCTCTCAGTTGGTCCGGGGGCTGCGCGTGGTGTGGGCGCCAGTCGCCTTGGTTTCAGGGGACCACCTCTCCAATTCTCCCAGCCGGCCCGGGAAGGGGGAAGGGAGTAACTCCGGCCGCTTACCACCCCGCCCGGTAAGGCCCGTGCGCCTCGGCGATCTCACCCGAGCTGCTTCTCTCAGCCAGCCAGCCGTTCCAGGATGGGGTACGCTGTCTTTTTTTATCTCTGTTGTGGCTTTGGGCGCTTTCTGTATCGTTTCTACTCCCCTAGTAGGTGTCCTGGAGAAGAAACTAAGATCCGCGCGTCTTACTAAGCCGCCATCTTCCAGGAAGTCCTCGGTATTAACTCACCAATGTTTATTTTAATGCCTAAAAGAATTGGCTATCATTGCACATTATAATCATTCATTTGTCTCATATTTGCTTTGCACACTGCCAATCTAATCAGGCTTTATTCTGAAGCAATATTTCAGCAAACCTACAACAATGCAAAAAAACGACTTGGCTTTGCTATTCTGATGAAAAATGGTGGTACTTATGGATTTTTAAAATCAAGGCTTTATTTCTATAGGGGAGAAGCTAAGACTACCCATAAAGAGGCCTAAGAATTGCTTCCAGGAAGCCTCTTTGTTACTCAGATGTGGCACTTCTACTCTAAGCCCAACTCTGCAAGGAAAATCATTACCCTCCCCCCTACATAGGATCTGACATTCAGGTGTGGAAATCTCCATGACAATGTGAGGCATGACTCCCAGGGATGAGTCTGGCCCTGGCACTCTGGGATCATTAATGTCTTCTGGACCAAAATGAGGGAAAGAAAAGCAATAAGATAAGACATCAGTGACCAAGAGAGGTCCAACTGGAGTCAAGAGGCTATTCTGGAGGCTGCTCTTATGCAAGCTACAGTTAGATAATGCTGATTGCCATGGTTTCCTAAACTCAATCAGCATCACTCCTGTTGAGTCTTAATAATACTTAGGACCTGAACTGAGACTCTATAAAGGTTTCCTGCACTAGGTTTACCTTCCTGGAACCTATAATTCCTGGAGGGTTCCTAGATTAGATAAATCCTGAAACTCAGAAATCCTCAGAATCTTGGGACCAACCTCTCCAAGATTATCAATTGATTCCATTCCTTATCTTTTAATGTAGATACCCCTTCTCAACATGAAAAAGACAGATGGGCATTGTCTAAAGGTCACTATAGATTGGGAGAAGGATTAAGGGAGAAGGAGGAGGTATAATAGAGAAAATGGGATTTAACAAATGAGTATGGCTGCCGAATCACCATATTAATATCCTTTCTAGCCTCCAGTGTTTTGGAGCAGCTAGAAGGAAAAATCTGAGATGATGAAATTGTAGCCCATGACATAATCTGGTATCTGTTCTGTAACTACTTGTTGAAGTGTGCTTCAAAAATTATTGCTTTTTTTCTTTACTTTGTATATATGTCATATTTTGTAATAAAAATGCTTTTAAAAATCAAGGCTGTAAGTTTTGGTATTTTTGCTACATAATTTGACATGTTTTTTATTGTTATGATGTCATCTTCTTCAAATAAACCACTTAAAGTGCATTAGATATTTGTTGACATTGGTTAAGTGAAAGTGGCACTTCTGAAACATGAGGGACTAAGTCAGATTTCCTCTGAAATGATTACAATTACTTACAAAATTGTGTATACCTTGAAACTTTCCAGTGAGTTGTAACAGGAAAGATTTGATTATGTTTTAGACTGACAGTGAGTTGAAATTGATGAACACTAGTATTCAGTAAAAACAAAATATATTAGTAATATTGTCATTGTGATTAAATGTTCCTTCCTTTTTTTTTGTATGCTGTAGGGTGGGGGTCACATTTCATTCTTTTTCCATGTGGATATCCATTTTTGCAGCATTATTTGTTGAATGTTTTGTTTGTTTGTTTGTTTTTTATTGGTTTCTTTTGTTTGTTTGGGAAGTTCATGGGCTGGGAATTGAACTTGGGTTTGCTGCATGGCAGGCGAGAATTCTACCATTGAACCACCCTCACACACTGTCCCTTGCTTTTTACATTTGCAGGCAACGTGTAATTGATCACACATAATAGCCCACATTTATTATTACATAAATAGACATCTACTACATTCTTATTCTCATTCCTATCTTGAAGAGTTTTATATGGAACTTTGTTTTTCACACCTGGAATCACAAAGATAGAGGAACTTGCTGGGGTTGGAATGACAGCCACAACAATTTCTCTCCATTACTCAGTAACAGGTCAATTTTAAGGCAATTTCTCCATGTTTAGATTGGCCCCAATTTTCTTTTCAAGAAAGTGATTTTGCCAGGTTGGTCCAAATTTTTAAGGAAAGCACAAACTTTTTGTTTAACATTATCTTGTCACAAGTGATTTGTCAATTTAGGCGTTCTTTGAAGTGAGACTACTTTTACTGAAGTAGTGCTGATATTTGATCATTTTTTACTTTTTTCATTATATGATGATTCAAGTTAAAATAATAAAATATTTTAAAGAATAAGTTATCATTGCATTTTGTCTATTTTGAGTATTATTAATGATCAACCTCTTAAGACATCAGTGAGACTACTAGAAGGTAGTACCCTGGTAATTTTTAATGAAATAATAGAATGGATAGCTAAGATTTGGGGAATTGCTTTTCTGGACATATTCAGTGTTTACTACATAGAAGACATTGTTTGAGCAATTTTGAAGTATCATATAATTTATTCTTTATAACTTATGTGATAGATATTGTTGTGTTTCACATAAGAAAACTCATGCTTACTTGACTTAAGTAACTTCCCCAAAGTCACACAGCAAGTAAGTAGGCCTTAACTCCCTCTCTTTGTTCAGGTTTTGCCACCTTGGAAGCCTTCCCTAACCTCCCTCACTTAGGGCAAGGCCAGATATCCTGTTCTCATGGCATCACACATTTCTATTTCTTTGAGCATTTATTTTATCACTAGATGAGCCATGGGTGTATGGAACAAGTACATATCCACAGACCCTAGTATGATACTTATCATGGAATAATTATTTGTGAATTAAATTAAATTATTTATCTTGATAATTATTTGTGAAATAAATTAATAAAGTGAGGAAGCCAAGTTTCAATATTAGGAAACTGTTTTCCAGAACTGGTGCTCTTCAATACAATGTTTTATCATGCCTATATTTGACTTATAAACTAATTGGGTAAATTCATGATTTCGCGCATGTGAATTATAGGCTTCTTTGAGTTTGAAGAATTGGTTCTGGACCATCACTCACAGATGTTGGGTGAAAGCAGACTAAAATTCACCTTTCCAAGTCATGGGAATTTACCACTCAATATCTCAAAGTTTTAAAAAGTTAACCTAGATATCATTAAGATAATTTGTTATTTATCCCTATCATATTTCTATATGAGATAATTGATTGCATTTCCTTATGTATATTGTTAAAAATATATTGTAGAAATATTTGACTAAAGGTATCCAAGTCAATGATGTACTCACCTAAATATGATATAGAAATTGTTTCATTATTTGCATTATAATGAAATACTTTTTCTAGCTTGTACTTTGGAATATTGCGAATTTGAAAATACAGACTTCAACTTTAGCTATGTTAGTAATCATTGATTCTATTCTACTTTGGTAGAATGTAGGTTTATTATGTGGTTTTAATGCCATTTTCAATAACTCGGTTCCATTAACTTATATGTTTGTATGTATTTACAAACAAAAATAGTTACAATCAACTTTACAAATAATATATTTTGTCATGTAAATGTGCTTTCACCTGTTGTGAGCTAGCTGTATTTCATTTTTATACCCTACTGGTTTACACTAGAAAATTTTATTTACAGTAGGGAGTAGAATTACTTTTGTTCACTAATAGAACTTTCTATGAAAAAGCACTAAAATAAGAAACTAGTATTTTAAGAAACTTTCATTGTGTATTTTCATTGTTTGTATTCAATAAGTGGAAATTGATTTATAAATGATACTATTATTTAACCTTGTACAGAAAAAAATCTTTAAACCCTTGTCAAAAAGAATACCTTATGCCCACACTCTGACCTAATTTATGTACACCTTAACCTGAATTTTAAGAACTTAGTTACTTACTTCACAAGATAGCAAAAAATTAGAAGCAAGATTATATCCTAAGTGGAAACAAGAGCTTCCATAGCCAGTGGCACACTAAGAGCAGTGATGATAGATGTGATCAGTACACAAGGAAATGAAATAACATCCAAAAGTTATTCTGTCACCAAACAAGCAACAACAGCAAACACAAAGTCACAGAAAAGTAACTTAGGGTCATTTAGTCTGGGAATAATCTTGGGTTTTAATTAGTTTCTGCACACAGTATTAATTAATATTTATAATGTCAAAAGATATTATGCACAGTAATAATTCATGTTTATAATGTTAAATGAGAATAAGGTAAAGTTCAAATGAAAGAAATACATTCCACTTGTTTTTCCAAGTTGAATGAAAAAAATATTGGTGTATAAAGAAGTTAATGAGAATCTCTGGAATTCTTAATCAGCCCTAACATATTTTATATGCACCCTCTATAACCATGGTTTTCCTCTAAAGTTAATCATGAAATTACCTTACAGTCCTCATTAATAATTGTGATACATAAAGGAGCCAGAAATGGCAAAGGGACCATCATTTATTGAATTGCTGCCTTGGGCCCAGGACTCTGCTAGACTTGAATATACTACCTTATATAATAAAAACATTTTTCTTCACAAATTGTCCAGGAAATGTACAAAAGAAACTGAAAATGCAAACTATAGACACATGTCATGAAATTCACTGTCAACAGTTCCTGAAAAAAATGTGGAGTCCTAGGAGCTTTCACCAGAGAGGAGGAAGTGAGCTAAGAAAATGAAACTGAGAATGTGAATACCACACCACTGTGGCAAACTCATGTTGGATCCAGCTGGAAGTAGTTTGCGAGGGAAGAGTTAATCTGTGGAGTAAGGAACAGGACTTTGATGAAACAAAAGCGAATTTTATAAAATTTGTTAACCAAGCTGTCACTAAATGTTAACTTGGAAGACAGTCTCTTCTCAAGAGGACAAGTTCTTGTTGAGTAGTTGCTTTTCTGATCTTTGAATGGAACAGTACATTCTAGACTTTTTAAATTAATGGAAAATTGTTCTGTTGACTGTAAATAAGTGACTATCTCTATATCTAGCTGTCATCTATTAACTTTCTATCTAATCTGTCATCTATCTATCTATCTATCTACCTATCTATCTATCTATCTAATCTATCATCTATCTAATGTTTAAAAAGGGTAGGCAGATTTTCTTTTTTTCTTCATTTGTTTTTTGTTTGGATGGGTTTAAAATCTATGGGACTTCTCAGAGATTATACTATGCTATTGTCTACTGCGAGTCTTCAAAAATGGAGATTAAAAAGGGAATAATAGTAGTTACTTTTAATGAGCCCTTTCTATAATTTCTCGGACATTTTATATTTTATATACAAAATATAAATAAAAGCACTTTATATTCATTATTCATTTTGCCCATAAAGTAAAGGCTAAAATATTATCCCCTTTTTACAAATAAATAGAGGAATAGAGGCATTAAATAACTTTTCAAAGTCGTAGATGGTTGGGGTAATCTGCAGTCTGACTTCAGAGTCTATGTACTCACTCAATGATATCATAAATTCATTTGAATTGTAGCAGTTTTTTCACATAAAAATCATTACTAACTCTAAGAACAAGTGTATGGAAAAGACATTTAGGAAATGTTTGGGATAGATTAGGGACAAGTCCAGATCAGAAACTATGTTCTGCTCATCTTGCTGTTTCTAGTGCCCTACGTAGTACCTGCCACTAAATAGCAGTGTCATATACTTGTATTCTGTGGACCCCTAGAACAATGTGTTTAAAGTGTATTTTCCTGGTGTTCCTCATTGATCTATCAGGTGATCGATAGGTGATCTAGTAGTTTCTGTGAAAAAAATTGTATGTAATTTGAAATGCTAAAATTGCATATTATTTTCACAGTAGTCCCCATTATTTTCACTAAGAACCATCATAGTCTTAAATTATGGCCTTATGCTCCAAGAAATATGTGTCAGTTAATTTCATCTAATATTTGTTTCATAGGGTTAAAATGTCCTCAGCTTATAACTAGTCACATCATTATTTTTATTTATATTGTTGAGTGTTCATTAAAAATTATTATATTATATCCCCAACTTAGAAAAAAATAAAGCAAGGATCATCATCATCATCATCATTATCATGGAAATAGTAATCTAAGTGACACAATTTAGAAAGTTACTTTAGCTAGCAATAGTGACAGAACTCTAAGGAGAATATGGAGAGGAAAAACATACCCTTTCCTCTCAATGTGCTGGAAATGAGTCAATTCTGGGAATAAAGATGGTACTGTTCATTTTTTTGCTTTATTCCTCATTAAAAATGATGTTATAGGAGAAGAAATTTATACAAATGTACTTCAAAATATATATTATTCTTTTAGTACACACTTGGAAAGCAAGGAATGCAATTGCCACATAAATAAAAGAGAATTTATTTGTGCTAGCTAGATTAGAATAGCTTCTAGCAAACAGACCCACATATGCATTATGGTTTAGTTAAAATAGAATATTTTTCTTATTCTCCTAGCAGTACTGAATGAGTGAAAAGATTGGAGGGGATCCTTCTTCTACACAGTTCTTCAGGGACCAAGGTTGACAGATTATCTGTCTTCTTTAACATACAGTTTCCAGGTTACTCTGAAGTTCTCTCCAGTCTAGCCTGACAGTAATATTGGATTTGTCAGGGTTCTTTAAAGAAACTGAACCTAAAGAAGGGAAAGAATTAAATTTTTTTTCTCTACAAAAACTAGATATTTACTAAATCTCTGTTAAAAGGAGATTTATTCCACTGTGGGGAATTCAAAGTCTAAACTCCTTAGGGCAGGATGAAAGTTAGAAATACCAAAGAAGGTGAAGTCGAATATTCCAGGAAAAGCTGGCTGGCTGAAGGAGAGGCAGAAATTCCTTCTAGTTGCTGAAGTCATCACTTCTTCCTTGAAGGCCTTCAACTAACTGGACGGATCTTCTCTCTTTGCTGAAGGTAATCTCCTTCGTTCATTATGGATGTAATCAGCCATACATGCAATCAACTGACTCTGTCAGTCTATCTACAATATACCTTTGCAGTAACAATCAGGCCAGTGCTTACTTGACCAAACAAACCCCACAGCCTAGCCAAGTGGATGAATGAAGTAAACCATCACAAATATGAAAGAGCACAGAGGACTACTATGTTGAAGATATTCATGGATCAGTTCTGTTTGTGGCACTCATCATGTTCATTCACATCCCTGTGGCTGGAATTCAGTGAAATGGCCACACTTAACCACAAGGAATATGGTGAAATAGGTCTGAATGATCAGCCACTTACTTCCCAGTCTCAACTCTAGAATATATAAGGGGAAGCAAATAAAAGTGGAAATAAATATTTTTAGTGGACAGCAAGTCACAATGATCCTGTGTTTAGTCCTAAGTGTTCTTAAGAGTCAACAGACTGATGTTGATTGGGGGTTAGCAAACAATGGCAATTAGCATTATCTAACTGAAACTTGCTTAAGAGCAGCAGCCTCTAGAACAGCCTTTCAACTCCGTTTGATCTTTCATGGCCACTGATACCTTATTTTATTACATTTCTTTTCCACCTTTTGGTCAGGAAGGTGTTGTCAAACCCAGGGTGGGTGCCAGGGCCAGACTCACCCTGGGAGTCATGCCCCACATTGTCATGGAGACTTTTACCCCTGAATGGCTTGTCCTGCATAGTGGGGAGGGCAATGATCCTCCTTGCAGAGTTGGGCCTAGAGAGAGAGATGTCACATCTGAGCAATAAAGAGGCTTCCTGGAAGTAGCTCTTAGACCTTTTAATGGGCAGTCTTAGTCTCTTGTCTACAGAAATAGGTTTCATAAAGCCATGCCTCAAAATTCAGGTTTTGGCCAATATTCTTGGGAGTCCCCAATGTTTGAGAGGGTACCCAAGGCTTCCCAGATTGGAAAGTTTAATAGTTCCATATATTTACATTTCCCACTTCAGATCTTCAAGGAACTCTACCAATGCTTTATTTATTTTTTCTTACAAGGGCAGATACTGGGAATCGAACCCTGGTCTACGGCATGGCAGGTGAGAACTCTGCCACTGAGCCACTGTGGCCGGCCCACTACCAATACTTTTTAATTATCAGCCCACCATAAACTGAGATGTATGCTGGTATTATATTAAGCTATAGAGAATTAAAAGGCCTCATTCCCATTCTGAACTCCATGAGTTTGGGTTGTTTTAATGAGCTATCCAGAGAGGTTGATTTAATTTATTATGTATTACAGAAAATTTAGGTTCTAGCATAAACCTTTCTGCTGTTGATCCTATGCAGTAACTGAAGATCTAGAGTACATACACTATCACCTTTTACCCTGCATTCTAATTTACCTTAGACCCAGCCAGTTGACTTTTTATTAACTCTAATTGAGTCCTGATATCTTTTTCGGTTACTTTAACTGTTACCATTTATAGCTCTGTTAACTTTCAGATTTGTAGCACTCTATTCTGGGACCTCGTTGTCACAGAGCTACTCAGCGTTCTGGGGAAATACCAGCTGATACACATATAGCTCAATGTCTCAGAATCCCGAAATACACCTACAACTTCAGACCAAATGTGGCTGCTATAAGGGCCTACAGTCTAGGCTCTCATTTTCTTATGAGTATTTTCTGAGAGAGACTTTAACATATTTGTTCTTTTGTTTCTGGCTTATTTTGCATAGCACATTGTCCCCAAGGTTAATTCAGTTCATTTTGTGCCCCTTGACATCCCTCCTTTTTGTAGCCACACCAAATTCCATCATATAAATGTATTGCAGTTTTCCATTGTGCTTCTCAGTGATTGTATCCTTCAGCTTCCTCCATCTATTGGGCATCATGGATAACGTCCAAAATAAATAAACCATGACTTATAGTATCTTCATTTGGTTGTGCAACCAGCAGCACTCTCAATTTTAGACAATTTTTACTGGTCCATAATGACAAAGAACTGGCAAACACAATGTGACCAACTATAAAATCAAAACTACCCCTTATCACTTATCCATCCTTTCCCCTCCAATTAGTTGCTCCTGGTAGTGCTGTGGTACTGTTGATGTTTTCCTGTTAACTATTGGCCATAGCATGCATTT
The DNA here is from genome assembly GCF_023851605.1 of Tamandua tetradactyla. Classification (NCBI taxonomy): domain Eukaryota; kingdom Metazoa; phylum Chordata; class Mammalia; order Pilosa; family Myrmecophagidae; genus Tamandua; species Tamandua tetradactyla. Next base: position 137,389,627 of record NC_135331.1, read on the forward strand.
TTAGTTTTCCCCCTATGTCCCTGTACTGTTGTCTCTTTCTCCACTATTGAGCTTTTGAAATTCATGCAAGAACTTATTTTTAATTGTAAATTTAATCAGGGGATACATGGCACTTTACATCTGCTCTCGATCATATTCATTTTCAATATGGTAATGTTACATATAAACCCACTAACTAGTTACCATCACCTCTTAAAATATTTTGACATTGAAATACCTTTGTTATTGAAGGGAAAGAGTTTCAATTTTTTTTTGAAATGAAGAAACAATTAAAATATTTTTAAATGCTAATGAAGGTAATAAAAGCATGTCTAAGATTTCCAATATTTGCTCAGCAGGAATAACAGTAAATTTTTCAATATTTTGAACTATGATTTATAAAAACTGGGAATATTTCTGTACTAGATTGGATGTTGTTCCAAATGTCCCTATAGTATCACCATGTAGTTGTTAGGTAGGCTAGTCTTATGATGCAGTGTAAAATTATCTTTAAAATACCGGTGACTTAAAACCATAAGGTTTCTTATTCTTACTCCTTACTATTATGGAGAAAGAATGGCTCTGCTCACACAGCCATACAAGAATTGAGTCTCATAGAAGGTCTATCATTTTATAGCTGCCCTATCTGGAACATGCAACCTCTCTCAGTCATTACAGCATACAAGGAGAGAAACAGGAGACTCACACATGGGCTTTCCACTGCCTCAGCATGGAAGTCATATACATTAATGTCACTTTCATTTTATTGGCTATGAATCACATGATTTCACTTAGTTGCAAGGACACAGGAAAATGTAGGATAATACTTGGTGAGACTATTTGGTGAGCATTATGGTTTCTGCTACATGTACTTGCCCAGGAGTTGAAAATTTTCATTACTCATCTGAAAAATAAACTGAAGTCATACAGCTCATCATAATTTAGAACTACTTCCAAATTTTGTTACAGAATATGAAGTAATATTTTTTCCAGAGCCAAATACAACCAGAGAGTAGATAAGGAATCTGTGACTATTTCAAGTTGACAGTCAACCTTTCAGCAGTTGAGCTAGAAGTATTTATTCATTTATCAAATAATAGAACTTTAAAAGTACTCTTGAATAAGAAATTGTTCTGTTATTCTTGTGTCCATGTCTATCAAATTATGACAGAGACACCAAAGGCTTTGTTGCTATCCCACAGATATGAAACAGTTATAACAATAACTTCAAATTAGATATTTTAATTTTTCTTAATTGTTATGGATTTTTCTTCATGAGAACCAAAATCTATTGAGTGCATCATGGTTGTCAAAACTTTGGGAAACAGTCCTAGACAATGTGGGGCCAAGCTCCAGAGAGTCTTCAGAACTCTTGAAATTATTTATGACATTTTTGTGTGACTAGGCTCATATATAGTTTTTGTAGTGGGAAGGGGTGTTCATAACATAATTTAGTTCTCAGAGAATTAACATCAAAAGAATGAAACCACTCAAATATTTATTTGATGAATAAATAAATGAATGTTTAGAGGTATTATTTAATTAAGAATTTCCTTATATATGAATTATGCAAAACTGAACAATATTTTGGAGATATTCAGGCTTCAAAGGACCTCCTGGAGGGCTTTTTTAAAGTACTGGACATAAATGAGAGGCATTTTTTTGATGAATTTTATCCTCTGGAATAAAGAAGTAAAGCAGAATCCCAATAGATTTGACTACTACATGATGAAGGAAATCAGAAAATATTGATAAGGAACAAAATGGTTAAAATATTTATAGAAGTTTAAAATGTGCAACTTCGTCCTGTGTGCTATTTGTAATCAGTATATAAATAAGAAGAATTAGAGAGATTCCCAAGACCCTGAACAATAAAATTAATGAGAAAGAAAGAAGGCTGACCCCCACTTTCCATTTACACTTATCATGGTGCAGGTCCAGGAAGGATTCCGTTTGCCAGTATTTTAAAGGAATGATCACTAGGCCTTAATGGATGAATATATGTTTAAAGACTTAAGGAAATCTTGGATAAAAGCAATCGGCTGGAGCTAGACAGGTAGGCTGTGAAGTACAGCTTTCCTGTGGAACAATGCCTTGAGGCTTGACAAGTGGGATTGATTATGAGGTCTTTTTGGCTTCTTACACATGAGGCTCTCAGAATCTGAAGAAAATAGTCTGGGCTTTCAGATACCCCAAAATTATCCTGCATGGTTGTGGGTCTAAGATTCAGGCCATATGTTACTAGGGGCAATGGTAATTTCAGAACAATGACTAATAAATTAGACATTTTACATTAGAAGCACCTTATTACTACATTTATATTATGCATACGTACTGTCTAGGTGGGTAATATATCTACCATAGATTAGGTCAGGGGTGTCAGAATACTTTGAAGATGAACATTCAGTTGTTTTGCAGTGTTGATCACTTTATAGTTTTTCTCAGTTTCTATTCTTTTTTGTCTGTTTCTTTTCATGGGTATTATGAAAGAACAGTTTTGATAAATATTCAACTTTATTTAGTTCAATTCGTGAACATTTATTGCGCGTGTGCTCTGGGCTGTATATGGCGGGTCATGGGAACATACTGGTGAATAAGACTGTCTTCATGCAACTCTCAGTGGACAATGTTTTAAATGTCATGGTAAAGGCATTCAGAGGTTTGGGAGAACATGGCGGAAGGAAATGAATTCAGAAGTAAAGGAAAACCTAAATGGTTTTATAGAAAAATATCTGAGGAGAGTTTTGAGGGCTGAACAAGAATTGGAAGGGACAGAAAAACAATGGAGGAAAGGGTATTTCAGACAGAGGTGTGAGAGATTAGAGTCTATTCATTGAATGGCAGAAATTTCAATAGATTATAGGTGCAGTATACACAGGAGTGGGAAGACAGGAATAAAAACTGAGAGGTGAGCACAGCCAAATCATAAAGCCAATGGACTTGACAGGGATAAGATGACAACATTCAAATTCTAGGGCTATTCTGCTAGAGTAGAGTGTAGAAAGTGTAAAGATAGGGGAAAGAATGGAGGCAGGACAAAAGCTTAGAAGAATGTTCAGTGGTCCAAGGGAGAAATTGATGTAGTCTTGAACAGTATGGATGGAGAAGAGAGGAAGGATTTTAAATATCCAAAGGAGGGAAATAGGCAGGGTTTAATGATCTATATGAAATAGATGATGAGAGAGAGGTAGGAGAATGGAATGACTTCCACAATTCTGTTGTAGATGATTGGGTTTCATTAAATAAGAAAGGAAATATAAGCTGGTAAATTACATGTTTTAGTAGTATCTGACAAATTCTCTTTCATCATGCACAGAACGTAGTAAATTATACCCAACATAATTCTGTAACATAGAAATCTTGTTAAGCATTTTTTAGTTAGAATATGAAATCTATAACTAAACATCCATGAACAAATTGTTTCCATATGAGACTGTTGACAGGCCCAACCTCTCCAAAGACTCCAGTATAAGAATGTGGTGCTGTAGGTTTTTAAAGAAGGATGCAGAGCCCATTTAGAAACTTGCAAAAAATAATTTAGGATTTAAAAGTCTAATTTCAGCACTTTCCATTTGAGAACTATAGTTTAAAGTATTTTTCTTCGCCTCCCTATCACCCAGAATTTTCTTGATACCTATTCTCCCTTCCTACAGCTCAATAAGAGTCAACACTGATGAACATACTTAGTTTGGCAAATATCACATTTTCCAAATGATAATTTCAATTTGCTTCCTTGTTAATGCATTCCATTCCCCTCTCCCCCACTCCACATATTAGAGGTGGAATAACTAAGTTAGGGAACCAGGCTATTACGGCCCTCAAGAGATTTTGGTTTGATCCTTAAGTGATATTGTGAAAAAGTTTTCCCCATCTTGTATTATTAGCATGTATTTTACTGAGTAATGTAAGACCTGAATATGGTATGGTGATGATTGCAACAATCTGGCAAGTTCTGCATCTTTTTACTGAGCATCTTTTTATGAGTTGCTATGTCCCTTTTGGCCTCTCTCCTTGTCATACTTGGCACTCTTCCTACATGCACATTCACTTCTGGTTCAATTATAATTTCAAGAATTTGCACTTAAAGAGTAAAAAATAAAAAACTGTTTGGATCAAGATTTAGAATTATGCGATCAATGCTAAACATTTAATTTTATACTTCAAATTCTGATCATAAATCACTAGAATATAAATTAAAATAGGAGTAGGGGAGTGAAATATCTACAGTTGTTTGTTCACTCTAGCTATTTTTTTCTTGGAGTTTGTATGCTTATCTTTCATATGCCTAGACATAAATCACAAGCTTATTCATATCATCATTATTTAAAATTATCAGCTGTAGTCTAACATGACATTTATATGTTTAATTTTTCAAATAATTTGCAACTCAGTGAGGAGGTAAAGAAATAAATAACTGATATTATGATTTCTTTCCATTGATATAATATAACTTGTAGAGATTTCTTGTTAATGTTAAAGGACCTACATGGCCATGTTTCATGCTCTTCTATTTAAATTTTCAAAGTGTGTAAGAGTACAGGATTTTTTTTTTGTCCTTCATCTTTATATAAGTTTGATAATGACTAACTCATGCAACTTTAAATTATTCAAGTGTAATACATTTGAGAATCTTTAGGACAGTTCCAGATAGTTAATGTAAAATAATGGAAAGAGTAACTCTACTCAAATCACACATTGCCATTCAATAGCACTTTTATACTCTATATTCTGGATCTTTATTTCACCTATTGAAAATCCAACAGGCTCTTTTAAATTCTGTTTGTATTTTTAAAGTCACTGAATTGGAACTAGGAAAAATTATACCTCCTATATCAGTTTGAAAGGATTTATGTACCATAGAAAAGTCATGTTTTTATCCTAAACAATCTTGTGAGAGCAACTGTTTCTCCTAATCTTTATTGAGTACTATAGGTTGGAAACTTGATTAGGTTACTTACCTCCATTGAGATGTGACTCAATCAATTGAGGGTATTAAACTTGTAAAGATGGAGACATGTCTCCACCCATTCTACAAGGGTCTTAATTAGTTTGCTGGATTCCTATAAAAGAGGAGACATTTTGGAGAGAGTTCCTTTTGAGAATGAGGAGAGAACCTCAGAACTATGACAGAAGGATTAGAGAACCACAGAGTCCACCAGTCAGTGACCTTTGGAGATGAAGAAGGAAAATGCCTCCCAGGGAGCTCCATGAAGCAAGAGACCTGGAGAAAAAGTTAGCAGATGCTGCTATGTACCCTTCCAGCTGAGAGAAACCCTGAATGTCATTGGCCTTCTTGAACCAAGGTATCTTTTCTTGGATGCCTTAGATTGGACATTTCTATAGACTTTCTTTATTTGGTCTTAGAACTGCAAACTCGTAACATATTAAATTCCCCATTTTAAAAGTCATTCCACTTCTTGTATATTGCATTCTGGCAGCCAGCAAACTAGAACACCTCCCTAGTGTCTGTTCTAGGAGAACCACAGGATCAAGGCACCTTCAGTTAGTGTTTCTGTTAGAGATGCATCCCTTGTCAGGCTATGGTTAGCTTGAAAGGCCTCTCTGACATGGAGGTCAGAAGACCTGAGTTCTAGTCTCAAAAATGTCACTTATATTTGCTGTCCTGAAAATATCATCTTACCCCTCAGAGACGAGATGACATTCAGATCCCACCCACCATTAACATCTATGACTCTGTGAGTCTGCTGGTTGTGTGTGAGCTTCCTGTAGTATACAAAGAGCTCAGTGAAACTCTATCTTCTCAGGCTGATCATGATGCTTTCATACCTGATGGGTCTTCCAGTGAAGAGGGAAGCATAGACCAATTGATGGTCACTGTCTCAGACTCTCATTCTTCCCTCCTGGAGTAGCCCTAGCTATGCATAATGTTGTTTTTTTCTTTTTATTTCATTTTCCCTCTCCCTCATTTTTGTAGTCTAGGAACCTCAGCTTTCACGTTTGCCCAGCCTCCACACCATAATGCATGGCTTTCCACCTTATAGCAATATCTGATTTTAACTGTCCCCTTTCTGTCCCTTTGGGGCTTTCCAGTATGTACTCTTTGGTAATATATCAAGAATGGCTACTGGCTTGGTGCTTTATTGGTTCTGGACAATGTATTTCTAATTTGATTGGAGTTTCAGAAAATAATAAACACAAGGAAATGTTATGAAATGTCCTAATGTTGGCCCTCAACAGGCAGGAGTTGGTGGGTAGGTATCAACTTTACCAAAGGGACTATCCACTAAAAATAGCTGATACATAGAATCACTGTGGGAGCCTCAAAGAGTTCACATTTACCTAACTTCATTCCCAAGCTCCATGCCTGATTCAATCTATGAACTATATGAGGTCATAACTGGATTCCTTTTCATTACAGGCATGGAAGATAATCAATTCAGATTGCCTTCTTTGGTCCACACAAAATTCGAGGTTTTAACATATCAGTTTCAAAACATTGTTCTAGGATTTACTCAGTCCCAACCTTAACAATTGATTTTTAATTTGTCTTTGTTCTTTTATTGTGTGATGATCCCAGCTTTCAGACCTTAAACTCATAGAGGTACTCCCAGAATCAGGACCCTTCATAGAACCTGCATAGTCTTGAATGTACCTGTTGGGGAATTAAATGGTCCCAGGTTGTGACCCATAAAGGCATTCATGGAATCTGGGGCTGGGTAGGTCTGCACTGGCCTGTGGCTGCAGACAAGGACAAAGCAAAACAAGATCTGAATCCCTTATAAGAAAGACCTTGAGAGACTGAGGTGGGGATCTCAGCTGTAGAAAATCTGTCCAAAACATTAATGCCACATTCTATTTGCAATAGAATCCCTAGGAAGAACAGTGCTGGTAAAGACATTGAGTCTGTTCAAATATTTTCACCTTAAGTAAAGCCTTATTTTTATATTTTACATTGATTTTTCTCATCGAAAGTAGCTCATGCATTATTAAGAAATAGAATATGCAGAGAATAGAAAGAAATAAAAAGCGATCAAGTAAGTGTAAAGAAACCAAGGCATGAGCCTCAACATATGACTGTCTGCACATAGACACATACAAGGTAGAATCTCTGAGTCCACTGTGATACTGAGGAATTAGGGGTTCTTCTAAATGGGAAAATCAAGGAAGGAAAAGAAATGTATAAGATTGGAGAATCCGTGTATACCAACACTTGTGGAAGAACTTACAATGTTTTAAATACTCATTGTGAATTGAGAACAAGTAGAACTGCCTACCATAAAAGGAGGATGTATTGTCTACAACAAGGTTTTCAAAATTGTGAAGAAACAATCTCTGTTAGGATGAGAGTCTCTCTTTCTACAAGGAATACAACAAGCAGTATTCCTGGAACTGTGGTATATGGAAGCTAGAAGATTTCTTCAGTGTACTGTGTGCTTTATGAGAGAGTAGTGTGCACCAGAGGCCACTTCTGTCAGTTTTAGGGACAGTTCATACAGGGCGTCTTTATTTCCCCCCACACATTGCTGCAGTTCTTTAACAAAACTCCACCCTGTCTTCCTCTAGCCACAGGGCTATGCTGACCCATTCATTTCTCTATTCCCATGCAGTCCCAAATTAATCTTCTTCCGTGAGCATTGCTGTTGTTTCCAGTATCCTCAACCTCACCTTTCCCACAGGCAATTATAAACATTCAGGAATAGACACTATTTGTGAGTGTAAAATATTTAAAACAGAAATGTAACAAAGGGAACAAGGACGGTTGGGAAATTACACTTAAAGTGCTGTGGCATTGCATGAACATTCTTTTTTCTGTGGACATGCTTACCGCTTCTGCCAGGGACAAGCAGGCCATTTTAAATGTGCTATTATTGCAGTTGGTGCCCTGAAGTCCTGTTGACCATCCACCCACTTATATATTTACTGAATGTTAATTTGTTCTCAGGCCCTCTGCCAGGTTCTAGGATGTAATAATGAGCAAATCAGACACATAGTCCCTGTCCTTCTCAGATTCCGTATATGTGTATAGCATTTAGGATTTGATGACATTGTTACACAAATAAAATTCAAGCCTTGCTAATGATATGTGGGAGGGATTGAGTGAGCTATGAATAGGTTTTTGTGGATATTGCAAAAGCAATTCCTTTACATATGGCACCTTATATTAAAGAAGTGAATCTGTCCTACCTAACCTGTTTGGGTTTGATATTTTGAATCATAGAAAACAATACTACAGTAAATTCTAAGTAAAGACTGATTTAATTATGATCCATGTATCTTGGGTGTTACTTAACAACTTTGTAACTTTCCTTTAGTTTTGCAAAATTGACTTTCTGTAAAAATGAGTGGAATTGACGTCACTAATTATCTCATATTTAGCTGGGTTTCCATATATTCTCAATTTATTTGCCTTGGGAAAAATCTCACAAATCACCTGAAAAATTTCATCTGGTATAAAAATGAAGATCTTCATTTAATCCCAAAACTGAGACTTTAAACATTCAGTTATAACCTCATAATCATGATAGATACATGGTGTATTCAGTACATAGTAAAAGGAGTCATTGAATATTTCACTTTTGATAAATGTGTTTCTCAGTTCCTATGGTTTGGTCATGCCTATTGTGGACATCCCAGTAATATGAGCCAAACTGTACCCTCAAATTACATACTGAAATTCCCTAAAATTCATCTGGAGCTACTTATGCATTGGCTGATCACTATTACTATAGAAAATACCCTTTTAATTTAATGGAGTTATTTAGAGATCTGAGTTTGTCTCCACATACAAATGTATATATTATATGAAACAATGGATATGCAAGAGAACATACTTTGGATTATTAATTTTTTATTACCTCCTTCACAAATTGAAAACTAATGTATAACTACTAGTTTTTCTTAGTCATGCAATAATTAGGTTTTATGGACAGATGAAGCAAGCAAAGGGCATTTAAAAGGTAAATAATTCACTCAAGTCAGAGAGTCACTTCTAGGCAAAGTACAATATTTTCCTAGGCAGCTTAGTGCCGTGACTCTGTCAATGAATTCCATCTGTATTTCCACAGAAGAGCATGCGTTTTCACTCACTTGTTATTAGGAAATACCCATATTTTCTAAACATCAGATTAATGTAGTGAAAGGTCTTCAACTTTGTTTTTATTGTCCACTTTGGTTATATCCCTAGCTCTGGCTCTGACAGTACTCTCTGGCAAATTCCATTCTCTCCAAATTTCAAGCTTCTTACCTGAAAATATATATAATAATGTCTCCATTGAATACTTAGAAGGGTTGCTGTGAAGATCAATTAAAATGGCATTTGTAAAATTACTTTGTAATTATAAAGTGCTATAGAAATAAATTATTATTTAAGTAATCTACTTTCTTTGATATTCAGTGGAAAATTGATCTAGGGTATGAAACTGCTTAGAATATAATGTTGCACCTAAAAATAGTGATTCTCCACTTCGGGCTGAGTTCAGAAGGCTTGTGGGTAGGTATCAGGTGGAAAGAGATGGAGGGAATATTCTCAGCTTGAAAAACTCTATAGTAGATTGTCTTTATCAATCTCAGAAAAATGATTAAACTAAACTTTCTTATATTGATTCAAAGTTTTTCTTCTTTCCAGAATTGATTCTAGTTTTGAACTCTCTCTATAGCTTTTGATATTTCCTAAATGACAACAGATTACCTTTCATATTGTTAGATTTTCCCATCAGCCCAAGGAATCCTGTGATAGATTTTTTTTTGAGTTACATAATACAAAATTGAATTATGTAACTGAGAAAAAAACATGTTCTTAATTTAAATCCCATTTCTGTGGCTGTGAACCTATTGTAAATAGGATCCTTTGAAGATGTTATTTTTAGTTAAGGTGTGACTAACTGAATCAGGAGGGGTCTTAATCCTATCACTGGAGGGCTTACAATTACAAAGAGAAAGCCACAAGGAGGAGTTGGAAGCTGGAAGTCCGAAGCAACCTGGAAGAGAAAGAAGAGGATATTACTATGTGACAGGAAAACCAAGGAACCCAAGTACTGCCAGCTTGCCGGAACGCTACTAAGCTCAGGAGAAAACAAACTTTCCAAGCCTCTGAAGCCATGAGACAATAAATTCCTCTTGCTTAAGCCCTCATACTATGGCATTTGCCATAGCAGCAGGGAAACCAAGATACATCCTAAGATCTCCCTGTATCTCAATTAATCAAAATGAGTGGCCCTTTTGGCTTTAGGTTATTTTTTAAAAATTAAAAAGTATATCATCTATATTCTAATTGCAGTTTTTACAAATGGTAGAAGCATCCTAGTATATTTAAGCTCTTTATTTCATGTTAGGAAGGATGCAAAAATGCATAAAAATTGTGGTAACTGACTTCCATTTAGATGCCTTAGAATCTTGGTGGGGGAGAGGGAGAATATACTGTTGTAAATAAGAATATAATAGTGATTTTATATGAAACAATGCCAAATTACACAATAACCAGCCATGTAAATCACCAAAAGCCAAGGTTTCTTAAAAAATCCTTCCAAATTAAACAAGATCAGAAATAGTATTACATTTTTTTCTGTTTATTTTTTGCTGTTGTTGGTTTTTCAATTCAATTTCTGTTTGGAGGGCAGTTTTAGAGATACTTGCTAAGAAAGGTATTTGTGTTCCTTAAAAATTATAGTGTTAATATTTTATTAATATAAAAGTTGGCAAGTTTTGAACAGTCTGAGGAGTCTCAGAGAGGCTTGTCATATAGAACTAGAAGAACACATATAGTGAGAAAATGAGATAAATCAGAGAGTATTAAGAACTTGTATGAAAAAGAGGAGAAAGAAACTGGTAGAAGAATAAAGGGGCAATCTAGACGTTAAGGAGGAAGTAAAATAAATACAAGATTCTTAGCTTCTTTGGAAGAAGCATATTTATTACTTCTTCATATTCTTTCCTTTGGGGAAAATATATGTGATGGATGTTTTATGTATATATTGATAACCCCCACAAAAATTATGCGATATAAAACTCTTATTCTCTTCATTTTGGACAAGGAACTCAAGGTATAGAGAAGTTAAATATCTTCACCCCAAGTCCACTGCTGTTTATCATTGGTGAAGAGATTCTAACTCAGAATCTGAGTACAGAATCCAAGGAACTCACCTCTGGTCTGCAGCTGCTGATGTCTGCCTTTTCTGTCATTTCTGGAAAAATTCATCAGAATGAAGCTAGCAGGGAGAAAAAATCAGAACTGAGTGATGGGAACAGACAACCCTGATTATATAATTTTAGCACATAGATTAAACTTTGTCTGAAGATAAACCACCACCAGAATTTTCATTCACCTCTGCAATGTCATTAGAATGAACTTAAAAACTGTAACTGAAACTTTACACACATGACAGACCCTCATCAGATATGGTTTTAATGCTTTTAAGAGTCTTAAACCTAGCAGATAAGAATAGTATAAAGTAATATAGGATTCCTTCAAATTAAAAGAATTTGGAGGCCTCTTGGAAAAGCTGTAGTATCTTTGTAGTAGCTCAATTTAAGCTCACAATTTTGGAGAGCCCAGTTTACCTTGCAATCTTTGTGAACGGTGCCTTTTGGAGTTGTGCATGTGCAATGTAGAATCCCTCCCTTACTGCTAGAGTGGATGATGTGAAAATCTCTCCAGAGAGCTGAAGAAATGAAATACCAACAGAGCTTTTAAGGAATTTAACATATATGTGTGTGTGTATGTATGATATGAATGCAGGTGCGTGTGTCATGTTAAAATATTTATTTTCTATGAACAAGCTTCAGTTTCCTGGGATAAAGGGGATGGATTAGGAAATGCTAGGATTCAACCCAAGACGTGAACTCTACAGATTTATAAATAAATCTCATGCCAGACTAATCATAAAAGAAAATTTAGTTTAGTTTTAATGGTCATAACAAGAATTTCTTGTTATATAAATATATTTTATATAATTATAAAATCTATAATTTTAGATTCATACCCAGGACAAAACTGGTTTTCAAGCAACCTCAGCTATAGCCAGATGAGAAAGTATAATTGCCTCCTAGTGGTTAAGTGTCTTTAATCCTGAGAAGAAATAAAATTCTAGCTCTTAGAATTAAGGGTGATGAAGCAAACCAAACCTAAGTGCTACTGTTCCTGTGATGACATATAATTTGTACAGATTTTAGCATTTTAAGTTTTTTGTAAACTTATAGGGAAGTGTATCCTGTTAGAGTAACAAATTAGTAATTGAGTAACAAATTGAGTAATTTGTTTAAACTTGAATTGTTAGTTAAAATCTTACAACATTTAAAAATATATTGGAATACATTTCCAATCCCAAAGCACATCATATTTTTAAGTATAGCTTTACGTGACTTAAGTATTGAGAAAGGCTTTTTAAATCACCTGGTTATACTTAAAAAGGAAATCATATATATTACATTTGCAAATACAGTTTAAAAATATTTAAGGGGCTGTACAAAATTACATTGCAAACATCTCTATTACAAATTATTATTAAAGTAGGCTTGATTAATACAATAATAAGATTTGTAAATTGAACTAAATTTTTAAGGAAGAACTGGTGAATTTAAAAAGTTGAATATTAATATATCAAAATTTCTAATGAGTAATCTTTAATCTTTTTGGTTTCCAAATTCTATCCTCTAGGACATCAACAAACTGAATTTGACAATATAGCTGTGGTAGTTTGGAGGCTGTCTGTACCCCAGAAAGGATGATATGCTTTTAATCCTTTCTAAATCCCTATTGTGAAAGCCAAACCATTCTGTATATTATATTCCAGAAATGTCAGTCAAACCAAAACAATAGCTATTGCCTGAAGTCAAAACCATCCTTGGAATTTTCAGTTGCATAAACCAACATTTTTTCTTCTTCTTTTTGAGTGTACATTACTCTGGATTGGTTATCTAAGATTTGGAACCAAAAGTGTTTTGACTAGTCCAGTCAGATTTAAGAGGATTTTGGAGTCTGGGGGAAAAAGAAAGACTTTCGGAGATATATTGGTATCTGACAGTATTTGGGTAAATATGATTCAAAAAAATTATCTTGTATACTTGAATGAAATTCCATTTTGAGACTGAGAAATATTAGGAATCTGCTTCTTGAGAGTGGCAGACAAAATGTGGAAAAGGTCAAAGTGTCTTAAAAAATTCAGCCATGAGTCATCCAGTCCAAAATAACCAAGGTTAACATCATGATGTCTTTTTTTCTAGTAGTTTACTATGTGTATGTGTGTATATGTGTGTGTTTGTATAAAATAACAACAAAAATATATATGACTATATCTTTTATATTTCTCGATTTATATACACACAAACACGCACGTAGGTTTGTATTGTACTCTTTAAGTTGACATTACATTATGAGAAATCTCTATATCTATACAACAAAACTCTTTTTGTGGAGTAACCACCCTAACTTAAGGTGTGAAAGCTGATCTATATCTATTGCACGTTAATCAGATGGTGATCTTGATTCTCTACAGTCTTTAGACTTCAACGTTCATTCAAACATCCATCTCTATCTCATGGAGTATAACTGCCTAGAGTTTGAGGTTCCAAGAGATCCTGCCCCTCAAAATCTAGATTGCTGTGATTATCTCCTTAGTTTGCCAGTCTAGGTCATGCCTTTGAAATAATAAAGGAGACAAAGATAAGGCACCTTGAATCCCTAACTCAGGTACCATCATTTCTTCTTCCTGCTAACCACAAGTAGGGTTGCCAGATAAAGTCCAAGACATTCCATTTAAATTGAATGTAGATAAACAATGGATAAGTTTTAGTATAAGTATATCCTTTGCAATATTTGAGGCATTACTTATATTTCAAAATGCATTGTTTATCTGAAATTCAAATTTAACTGGGAACCCTACATTATTATAAGGGGATTTATTTTGTTGGTTCTTCAGAGGAAAGGCAGCTAACTTTCCACTGAGGCTCTTTCTTACGTGGAAGGCACAAGATGGTCTCTGCTGGTCTTCTCTCCAGGCTCCTGGGTTCCAACAACTTTCCCCGGGGTGACTTCTTTCTGCATCTCCAAAGGCCTGGGCTGAGCTGCTAGTGCTGAGATGAGGAATGCCGAGCTGCTTAGGCTGTGCAACATAGCACTCTCTCATTTAAGCACCAGCCAATTAAGTCAAACATCATTCATTGCAGCAGGCACGCCTCCTAGCCAAGTGCAGATGTAATTAGCAACAGATGAGGTTCACCTACCATTGGCTCATGTCCACCTACCATTGGCTCATGTCCACAGCAACAGAACTAGGTGCCTTCACCTGGCCAAGTTGACAACTGAATCTAACTACCACAGGGTTGTTGGATTCATTGGTTTACTAGATAGATTTATGTTGTTAGAATATTATTCTATTTAACTACCTGTTCTTCCCCCACTCCTCACTCAACATCCTCCCCCCAGAAAAGAAATCTGACAACCAATACAGTTTTAGTGTCTAATGCAGCTAAGGACTAAGAAAAAGGAATGTTTTCATGTATGTATATTACTTTTCTGGAGGAGTTTTGGCAAAATGAATGAAACAGATTTAAAATGTTTATACCCTCAACCTAAAATTCCTGTTTGAAGAATTAAATTAAAAAGAAAATATACAAAGATATTCATAGCAACATTGTTTATAATAAATATTGTAAACATACTTAGAGTTTATTAATAGCAGATTCATTAAATGGGTTATATATTTCCATATAATAGAATGTTCTCTAGATATTGACGTCATATTGTGGTAATGAATGACTTGAGAAATCTTCACAATGAGCTAGTAAATCAGAAAACTAGATATACTATTCACAGTAGATTTTCAATTTTCTTAAAAATAATAGGTGCTTTAATATGCATACAAAAACGAGGACTATGAAGCAAAATGTTAACAGTGATTATGGGTGGAATGTAATTTTCTTCCACCTATTTTTAACAAATATGTATTAATTTTGAAATTCATAAACATACTATTTAATAATCAACTATTTAAATACAATTATGGAATCATATTGCATGTCTTTACAAATCAAGTTTGATGGTGGGGGGAAAACACTGATAAAACCGTTTACTTATTGACTTAATGAAAGCTGACTAGCAGAAAAGAACTCAGTTCTGAGAACCTAGGAACCCCCACTAAAACTTCTGCATTTGGAGAGTTGATCCAAGTTTGAGTTCATTTAGTCCTGTCAAAAAATGACCGCCAGCTTTTAAGAATATATTTTAAAAGTGTCTCTTAAATGCAAAATGATTTTTGGGGGGACATAAAAATTGTTCTTAATATAACATTTTGATGACTTATGCATAAAGGAAATGGAAAAACAGATTTAAAACATGAAAAAAAACTGCTTTGTAAAATAGCTTTTATCTTATGTTCTGACAACTTGTAAAATGATTAAAAAGTGAAACTAACCCAAAATAAGTCACTGTAACTTGTAAGTTGACGTGAGATGTCCAACACAAAATCTGATCATTTTATTCTTAACATAGACCCAGTAAATTCTGTATAAATCTGTTCAGTCCCAAATCAAATAAAAATGCTCTTAAACCAAACTATAATGATTCTTAAAAGAGAATGTTTCTTGAGGTTACGGAGAACCACAACCTTACAGCCATCCAAAAAAGCATTCTACAAGTAGGAATAGGCTTCTATTTTGGGTGATTCTTTTTGAGTTCAATCTCAGTGACAAAACTGAAGCTATTCTTTTGGGCATTTTTGGGGTGGTACTAGGAAAAGTAAACTTTGTGTGTGGTCTGAGTTCCTGTAGTAATGACAAATGACTGAAAAGATCTCAGAGGCTAGGAGATAATAACCCAAATCTCATTTGGGTCAATGTTCTCTGGGCAATGAAATCTAGTTTTAGTGATGACACAAATGGAATTATTTGGATTTATTTCGTTAATTTTAGTGTCAGTGTGATATCATCCCCCTGAAGTCTGCTAGTGAGTATTCATTACTCATTTAAAACAACTGCTCACCCAAGTAGATTATTCTTAAATGACTTAATGCATTGCCTACCATTTGCTATTGCCTTATTTTATGTTTGCGGGTATTGCTGATTCTGTGTTTCTGAGCCAGTCTATCTGTTCTCGGCAAGGATTATACTTCAACTGTTTCTTGGAGGAGAGGGCTTGAAACATGGCTTCAATCTCAATTCTTTAGCATCATTTTAAGTGAGTCAGTTGGTTGATCCAGGTCTGTAGCAGCAGTATAAACTATTAGTCCTGCACTAAATTGGGGTTTTGTTGTTATGACAGAAATGGGCTTCTTCCAACATATGAAATGGGATAACAGAAGGATAAAAGTATGGCAGATTGAGCTTTGCACCCCAGAAAAAATTATGTTCTTAATCTTCATCCCTTTCCTGTGGGCATGAACCCATTGTAAATAGGAACTTTTGAAGATGTTTTTGGTTTATCTGGCCAACTGAATCAGGACCAATGGTAATCTATTTCTGGAAGCCTTATACAGAGAAAGCCATGGATAGGAGCTAGAAGCTAAAAGCCGAATGTATAAATAGAGCCCAGAGAAAGGAGAGGACATTGCCATGTGATAGAAAAGGCAGGGAACTCAAGGACTGCTGCCCAGCCAGAATGCTACCAACCACGGGAGGAAAGAAACCCTCCAGCTTCTGAAACCATGAGCTAATAAATTCCTTTTGTTAAGCCAATCCAACCCATTGTATAGGATTTGTCTTAGCAGCCTGGAATCTATGACAAAAAGTAAGACATGGAGTGGTAGAGGTGGTTAGAGACACATGTAAATGATTAAACAAATGGGGAAAAATAATATAGAGCTGATAATATCGATTGCAGATGGGGCAGCTATTGTATAAGAATGGGTAGCTCTCACTGTTTCAGTCGTTTGTGTAGTGTAGTGTCTCTTCAAAATCTGGCATGGCTGCAGTGATTGATTCTGTAAGAATCACCTCACGAATAAACCATTTCTCTCAGCCTTCAATAATATTTTTCCCCAGGATGGGAAATCATCAAATATTTATTTCCATGTTTCTTTGTATAGATGAAGTAAAATTTGAACTGAAAAGAGCAATAAATCTAGAGTTCTAATTCTAGCTCCTCTCTAGCTAGTTTTGAGATATTAAGTAATTCATTTACGCTTCTTGGACATCAGTTTTCTGATCTATAAAATGAAATATTTGGGGCTGATGATCTCCAAGATCTGTATCTACTTTCAAATTTGAAATCCATAGGTCATAAAAGTGGCTTTTCTTCAAGACTACACTGATTTTAGTCTCCCAATAAATGAAAGACTGATTCTAAATATTCCATCTTTAGATTCTTTCCCCTCTTGCAACGCAGTCTTCTCAGTATTTTAGGCTTAAGCCCCTTAGCCCAGGGAAGAGAACACAATTTTCCATATGATGAAAGAAAAAGCAAATGAGAAATTATGATAGATGATTTCTAGTTAAATTTTTTCATTAAATAAATGAGTGACTTGGGGCAAGACATTTTACCTCTTAGGAACCAAATTTCAGGTATGGAAAGAATGAATATTTTCTGTATGACTTCACAGAATTTTATAAATACTGAAGGTGAGAATATTTGAAATAGAGCAGAGTAATATTACATGTTGTGTTTTTTAAAATGGCAAAATAATATGACCGAATGTTGAAAGCTATAAATCAATGTTATTATTTCTAGGTTCAATAAAGTCAGAATTTGTAAAAGAAGGAATTTTAGTTTGTTTGGCATGATTTACTTATTTAACAAGTACTTATTGAGTACCTACTGTGTACCAGGCATTGTTCCCAGTCTGGAATGTATCAGTGAAAAAACAGTTAATGACCTCTGCCCTCAGACAACTGCTAAGAAACACTAGTTTTTTTAAGGATTTTGAAATGAATCTTTATAGGGATAAAAACTGATAGCTGTAGTGTAATTCCTAACTATTTCTCCATTCTACTGCTTTCAAAATAAATGCTGCATATTCTTTCTCCAGCTGTCTGATAACTTGCTAAAGTCACACTTTAATAGTTTTTTTTTTAAATAGGTTTTTAATGAACCTATTCATGAGTTGAATTAAGTAAAGCACTGATAGTTGTATTCCCTTCTGGGAGCTTTCTAGTGGATCTCAGTGACCCAAGAAGATTATATCCGTCTGGACAATTGGAGGATAGCGCTATGAGCAATTTCTTAAAAATACAACACAATAAAACAAAAAGAAGCAAATAAGCATCCAGGTCAACACAAACCTTAAGTTTTTTTTTTTGCATGTAAAATTATTAATCTGGTAATTATTGTAGTTTGTCATTTAGATAATTGAAACACAGTGTCCAATTTGTCAATCCTTTGGATAGCACCAAAATATTAAACATATTTCATGTTATGCTTATTTTATTTGTTTATTTCTAATAATTATGTTATAGAAGTAGTGATCAATGGCATATAGTTACTTGCTTTCACAAAATCTTTTATAAGTTCTTTAAAACGATTTTGCTTAGCTTTCAGAGAGCTGATAATAGCATTTCACAAAATGTTAAGATAGATTATTTTTCCTCCTAAATTTCTGACATACACTCTCATTTATCAATAACTTTGCCAAAAGCTAAGAGCAAAGCAGCTGTACATATTTGGAAATAAAAAATTGGACCCACTTCCTTTTTAAAAAATTTTCCTTAGCAAGCTTTGTGGTTCATATTGAAAATAAAATTTGATGGCTCTTTTCTTTTAACTCTCTTCCATTTGGTGCTTTGGCAATGGGTTGTTTTTTTGTATCCCAATGCTGTTTTCTCTAGAGATGATATAAACACTAGATTTTCAATATTATTCATTTTAGTAATTGCCTGAGACTCTAATGTGTTGACAGGAATTTGTTAATGGATTGATGATCCAAAGTTAGTCCCAGTATCCAGGATCTAATACTGTTGTTAAGTATTGTGGAAATATTTGGAATATCTTCAAGGGTGTTTTTACTGCCTACAAAAGATTTCATCCTAACAGTGACAAAAAGAATGTAGAAAAAAGGGGCACCATTGTTCCTACCCTAAAGCAAATTAGAAATGAATCTGGTTTCATACATTTATAATAGTACAAACCTAAATTTTCAGACCCAATGTCTTTTTTTTTTTTTTTTTTTTTTTTTTGACATGGGCAGGCACTGGGAATTGAACCTGGGTCTCCAGCATGGTAGGCAAGAATTCTGCCATTAAGCCACCACCCTCGGCCCTAGTGTTTTAAGGTAGATTTTGCAAGAAAAAAAAGTTCGGGTAGTAGGTAGAATTATGTCTTTTTTTTCTAATGTAATTATGAGAGACTCAGAATATCCATTCATCTTTTCTCCTCTGCTACTAAGTTGTGGTATAATCAATAAGGATTACTTCATTGATTATTTTTTTCTCTTTGATAATTTTGTAAATTAAGGAGCTATACCTTAGAAATCCTCCCTGATAAACTGCTATTTTGCATTTGTACTCCAGTAACTATTATGGCTGCAGACAGTAATATAACTAATCAAGTACTAACCAAGTGATCAATCACCAATAAATTCATTTTTTTTAATGTTATGAATGTCCAAATATGTGATTTTATGGATTACCCTACTACTTTGGTTATTTTGGTGTTTGGCTTATGAAACTAAATCTCTGTCTTTTCCTCCATTGGTATTTATTATGGAAGGGCCAATATCTCTGGTTATAAAGCTGACATAATCTCAAAATTATTCATGATTTGAGTAACTCTGCTCTGAAAGAATACAAACAGTCATGACCGATCTTAGTTTCATATAGCATGATAAAAGTCAGATCAAAATATTTGGGTAAGCCTTGATAACTGTGTCATATCTGTGAACTCTAGGCTCAGTCTGAACTCAAAGCTACCATGCCTGGCCCAAACCAGCTATTGCGCCCCCTGCCAGATAACTATGAGATCAGCAAGATCTAGATGGAAGACTGGGCTTGCAGGGTCAAAGAGCCTTTGATGAAAAGGGTTTTGTGTTTTTTTTTTTGTGGTTCTTTGATGAAGTATGTAGATGCTCAGCAGCCTCCTAACTATCACACAGAGAGTTGGAAGAGTCCTCTAAAATAAATACTTAGGGATATAGTCATATTATGCCAGGACTAGCATGTAGCCATGGCAGATTCAATATCTAGCAAGGTGGATTGAGAGGCAGCAATTACAAGGAAGAAGTTATTCAGGGAAAAAATAAGGAGGATGCAAAACCAGCAGAGAGGAAGAAGAGAGTGGAAGCTTTGGAGTCAGTAGACCCAGGAGTAGAAGTGCTATAGAAGTGGGTTTGGAAAAGCCTCCCATTCTTTAAAATGAACCAGGGATTTGTCTTAAAGTTGCATTTTCAGAGCAGATGATTTTTAACTAGAGCAGTGGTTTCAAACTTTAGCATACATCACAATCATTTGGAGGGATTGTAAAAATGCGTATAGGTGGCGGGCCGCGGTGGCTCAGCGGGCAAGAGTGCTTGCCTGCCGTGCCGGAGGACCCCGGTTCGATTCCCGGCCCCAGCCCATGTAAAAAACAAACAAACAAACAAAATATAATAAAACAAGAAAATGTTTAAAAATGTTTCCCTTTCTTCCATCCTTCCTTCCTTCTCTGTCTTTCCTTCCTTTCCTCCCTCTCTCTTTAAAAAAAAAAAAAAAAAAAAAAAAATGCGTATAGGTGACCACTATTTTATAGGCCCCAGAGTTTCTAATTCAGTAGATTTTGGGTTATGGGTCTGAGAATTTACATTACTACCGAGGTCTTAGGTGACAATAGTCTTACCCTGTTCTGGGGACCATACTTTGAGAACTACTGAACTAGAAAATAGAGAGTATGTCCATGTGAGGTGGCTTGGAGGATTCTATAGAGATTGAGAAGGGACTAAATTCTGCCTGGCAAATGGCCTAATTTCTCTGTGCCTCACTCTCCTCATTAAAAAAGAGTGGAATTAATATGTACCTTGACAGACTGGAGTGAGGACTAGGAGTAATAAACGTCAAGTGCCAACACAGTGCCTAGTTCATATTAGGTATTCAATAAATAGTGGTAATGGTGGGAAGGGTGACACATAGAGGGCACATGTAGATGGGCTCAATCATACCAAAATTTTAATCACTTTGGGGAGTTCTGAGATTTCACAAAACAGAACATGATAGTTTTCTTTGACTTCATTCCACTGCTGTGAAGCTTGTATTTTTAATTTCTTCAATTTTTTTCAATATTTCTTCAAACCCATAAGAAACTCTTGTTTCTTATGATGCGCAAATTCCATAGCCCCATAGTTAAGGTGTATTCAGTTAAAAGCAAAAGAATCGAAAGAGAAGAAATTGGATGCCTATTATTCTCATGATGACAGTATAGAAAATGTGTTCTCCAGGTAAGATCAATATTAGAATTTTAGTTAAACTTATTTTTGTGGTTTATTTCTTTATTATCAATTGATCTTTTATAAAATTTATCATTTAAGATCCTAATCTTGTGATTGTTGCCCAAAATATAAGCATGGAAGGATAATTGTTTTCAAAAGAAACATGTTTTACTTTTTTAAAAAAATATTTATGAAAAAAGCTTTTTCTTGCCCTTCTACCCCTCTAACTCCTAAATGTCACTTTTAGACTATGAAATTGTTATCATCAACTTCGTTCAAAGAGATTCTTTTTATTGTTGAGATGACACCTGAAATGATTTAGAGGTTTTTATGACTAAAGAACATGTGCTCTTCAGACACGGTGCTTACCAAATTAGTCTGTTTTACTTTAAAAAATGCTTTCAAGGCTAGACTTTTTGGCTAAATAACATTTTCTGAACTCATAGATTGTACCCATACAAAATTCCAGATGTTTTCTGATTTTGTTATAACTGGAAAGAGTAAAAATGAACACCTGAAAGACATTTGGTTTTGAATGGAAGATTAGCACAAAACTAAAACTTCAACTCTCAACATGTTTTGATTTGTTCTTTACATAGTGAGTTATTAACTTCTAGTTTAGTGACATGTTTTCAGGTACCTATGCAGTGCAAAGAATATATAAAGGACTTATATCAGGGAATTTATCTAGTAAGTTATCGATCTTTGTGCATACTCTGTCCATCCATCCATTTTAACATGTATTGAACGTATTCTATGATCCAGGCACTGTTCTAGGACTGGATTTATACATTTTGTATATATAAAGACATTAACCCAAATCTTGTTTTTACGTATTTTCACATTCCATAATCATTTAGGAACACCTTACCTTATCCCAAACACTTTTCTAGATTCTGGATTACAAAGGTAAGTAAGTCATGGTCCTTGTTTTCAAGGAGAAGGTAGGGTAGTATATGGGTGAGGCAGTGAGCTCAGTTGAGAGGATACAAAAATATAAAAGTAGATAAGGTATTGTCCTCACAAAGCCCTCATGTTCTAGGAAAGAAAACAGAGTATAAAACTAAACATAGTTTTACGTATTTGGAATATATGGGAACAACATACATATTTGGAATATATGGGAAAATGGAGTAATGTGATCCAGCGTAAACAAGGAGGGCTTTGTGTATAGAGGGATGGGGAGGGTCTCTTGAGGTATCATTTGAGCAGAGAACTGAAGAATGACAAATAGAATGTCACATGGGAGCCAAGGGAATTTATAGGGATCAGCATGGGGTGAAGCTCTGGGATGGGAAAGGATTCTAAGTGTTGGGACAGCAGAATGAGCCCAGTGTTACTAGAGAAGAATTAGGAATGGGGGTAGTTTGAGATGAGATTAGAGAGGTAGGTAGAGCCAGAGCATACAGGCCCTTCCAGGCTTTGGAGGGATTTTCAGTTTGATTCCTAAAACAATAGGAATATGTAAAGAATTTAAATCAGGGAATTAACCTAATCTGATGACATTTTTAAAAGGTGACTCTAGAGGCTGCATGAAGTGTGGATTGGAAGGGAGCCAGAGTGGAAGAAGGGAGATGAGTTAGAAAGATACTGTTGTCAATAAAATGATGTGGCATGGATTGAGATGAGTGGTGGTAAGGAAGGATAAGTACATTGGGTGAACTTAAGATTTTAGTTGTAGGACCAATGGAGTTTGCTGATGGATGGAATGTCAATTAATGTATGCAGTGAAGCATAATAGGTGTTATGCTAAATGGTCCGAATGAAAAAATGATCAGTTCTCAGGGTGTGTAGCAGGCCAGGAAAGGCTTGAAAAATGAGGGTGATGCTCAAACTGAGCCTGTAAAATGTGTTTGTGTTCATAGGCAGTTGGGGGATGTGCAAAGTAGGGAAATTATTTTGGGCAAACCACTAGCTTGAATGAAAATGTAGAGACAGGGTGGTAGGTAGGAGTAGGCACAGCAAGACAGGTGGATCAGGGTATTGCAGGCCATACTGAGTAGTTTAGGCTTTATCTGTAAGGATTTGCCAAGATTTGTTACCTGGAAAGAGAGGTGTGCATAATTATAATGTTAGTAAATAGTATAAATTTTCCTGTTGGTAAGAAATCTACTAAGTTAATTATTTAGTCACAGCTCAATCAATTTTAAATACCATTAGTTTAAATAGCATATTTAGAACTTTCATGATATGCAAATGTTATCTAAATTATTCATATTGGTTCTTGAAGCATGTAGTCTTTTCATAATGAATTACATATACTCCAGCAAGAAAAATAGTTTCATTTTTTTAAATTATTTTATAGTGCAAGTGATATACTACAGGAAGGACTTAGATAATTTATATATAATTAAAATGTCTTTCTTTCATATCTTACT
Organism: Tamandua tetradactyla; assembly: GCF_023851605.1. NCBI lineage: Eukaryota > Metazoa > Chordata > Mammalia > Pilosa > Myrmecophagidae > Tamandua > Tamandua tetradactyla. The sequence continues at coordinate 137,413,262 of NC_135331.1, forward strand.
CGCAAATTTCATCCTACCAAGCCAGATGCTAATTAAATGTTAACATTGATTAAATCTGAATTTGCCTCATTTTCTCTTCCCCTTGTACTCTGTCGTGGTGATTATGTTCATTGAGATGACCACAGTAGGCTGTAATTTGCAAACCATGTAACGAATCTCTGATTTCTTAAAGTTTTTGTCCCACGCTTTTTTTTTTCCTTTTTTTTTTGTGCAATATAAAAGGTACATTTAAATCTATTTCTATAATATGAAAGTTTCTCAATGGAGAATTCTGAAAGCAATCGTAAGTGAAAATGAGATGATAGCATAAGTTGTCTTGAGACTATAATGAGGTAAAAGTATTTTATACCACAAAAGTTACAATTACATTCATTTCAACATGACCAGCATGCCAAGCACTTTCAAGGTAATGAATGTATTCCAGAAGATTGTCTATATTTTTTCTACACTTTAAATAGCAGGAAGATGGTTGAAACAATTTGCTGTGGCATCAAAGGCATTGTGACAGGCGTTGCCCTCACAATGCTGAAGTAGAATTTAGCTTTTGGCAAAGAGTGGGCATTTTAATGAGTACTAGCGTACATTTTTCTTAGCATTAGGTTTATATAGGACCATATTTCTCTCTCTTTGGAAAAAGAAACAAAAATGCAAAGAATGGCAGTAATGGTTGACCAAAATGAATGTGCTGCTAAGTACATTTTGTGAAAGATTCTGTGACTCGTTGCTACCATGTAGGTATTCCTTAAGTGAGAGGAACAACTTTTAAAACATGAATCAATTTTTCTCAGGATTTTACTATTTGGAACAAGATAAAATTCAGGAGAATCTTATATTAACAAAAGTTAATGAAAATAGTCAGTAATTTGACTTACTGGAGTTACAACATGTTACATTTCAGCATAAGGAAGAACTGCCAATATTTAGAGGATAAATACTTGGGTTCCTATAATTGAAATCTAAGGCAACCTGGTTCACACCATAATCCACTTGACATTGTTTTCATATCATATGTAAATAGATTAAGGAAATAAACCCTGTGTTTGACCCAAGTAAAGATTTGATAATAAATTTGAGAAAGCAGTTGGCTTAAAGAGACTTTATGATTTCTTTGACTTACTCATATGAAAATGGAAGATGATATTTTCATTTCTTCAGAGAACAGTCTCCTACGACATGTCAAACGGGACTGAGGAAAACAATTCTTTCTAAAATTATTGATTTAATTGTACAAAAATCTCCTAACATTTTAGAGGTCTTTTTATTGTCTTTTTCTGAGGTATCCTACTTCCACACTGTTCATATGTGCAGCCCTTACTGCATGTTGACATTTGATATCACTTTTAAAATTAGTTTAGGCTGTAACATTAAAACATGGTTTTAATTATTATTAATAATTTATTTGTGAGATTTTTGTGAGCCCAAGTAAAAAGTAGAAATCTTAAGACAGAAGTAAGAATACCTGGCATGAAAATTTTATATCATGTGTTTAAAGGTCTAAATTAGGTGATAATAGGAAGAAAGAAAATTTTATACGCATTGAGATAATAATATTTTTAGTCCATTTAGAGTTCATAAAATTGGAAGATTTGAAGCATAACATTCACATTTTAACAGGAGGACAATGATGTGCATTATTATGATGCAGTGCTGCCCTCAAATAGGACAAACAAACAAAAAAGAAAGCAAAATTTTTTTGGCACGTATGTGTTCATGTAGCAGGTGCTCTTGGTTAAAGAATTAGCATTAAAATGGAGTTTCCTCTCTCTTGAGGGGCTTCTGTAGTGGATTATGTGATTTTCTTATATTAACTGATGGTAATTCAAGGCCAAATATAGTGAATGACATCAGGTGAAACAAAGTGCATTGAGGCTTCAGAGATGAAAATGATCAGATCTGATTTAGGGGAGCTGGGTGGGATATTGTTTTAAATGGGTTTTAAAGAATTCAAAGATTTTGACTATCAGGAAGAACACATTTCAGATGACTGAGCAAAGATGGAAGAATCTGAGGCATATTAGGAAAGAGTGAGCCATTCAGTTTGGCTGAGAAAGGATTCCGTAGACAGTAGCCAGCAGATGAGGCTGCAGTGGAGGGTAGGGTTTCCCAAGGAAGGCCTTGACTCAGAGGCAGGTATATCCTTGATTCTCTAATAAAGGACATGAATCATTTCTGAGTAAGATAGTGACATGATCAGCGATTATTAGGAAGATGAATTTTCCAGTAGTGCTCAGGCAAGTTATGGTTGAGAAAAACACTCAAGGCATTAAGTCCACTTTCAGGGTTTCTGCAATTATATAATCTTGGTGAGAATTAGCAAGGATTAGATGATGGTAGAAAAAATGGAAAAGGGGTACTGATCCAAGAAATCTGAGAAATTTGACCATGGGGAATTGGAAATCACAAAGGCTATACTCTTTTCCTTTTATGTCAAGAATTTGTCTGTTTTAATTTAATAAACATACCTTCATAAAATTTCATAACCTTGTGGAAATAAACTGGATCCTCCAAAAAGGAAAACAGAGAAAAGATACTATCATTTACCAATTTAACCTGTTTCTTGGTGGGTACTCAGCTAAAATCAATCAAACAAACAAAAAATGATAAAAATATGCCAGTTGGAAGCTATTATGTTCCCCAGAAAAGCCATGTGTCCTTTCATTCTTATTCAATATTGTTGGGTGGGATCTTTTTTATTGTTTCCATGGAGATGTAACCCACATAATTGTGGGTGGTAATTTTTGATTAGATGGTTTCCATGGAGATATGTCTCCACCCATTCAAGGTGGGGTTGCTTGCTGGAGCCCTTTAAGAGGGGACCATTTTGGCAAAAGTGATGGAGTCGCAAGACCCAGAGATCTTTGAAGATACAGAAGGAGAATGCCTCTGAGAAAGCCTTATGGAAGGAGTAGAGAAAACTGGCAGATGTCATGAAGTGCCCTCCCAGCTGAGAGAGAAACCCTGAACTTCATTAGCCCATTCTTTGGAGTTAAAGTATCTTTTTTTGGATGCCTTAATTTGGACATTTTCACAGCCTTAGAACTGTAAACTTCCAACTTAATAAATTACCTTTTTAAAAGCCTTTCTGTTTCTGATATATTGGATTCCAGCAGCTTTTATAAACTAAAACAATACCACATTAGTACGCAGTTTTATTCTATTATGCTTATTGTTTTAAAAGTACATTATTAAGGTAAATTGGCAGCTTATTTTTTGAATCACAATCAATAAGTAGGAGTTTTCTTTACTAAGAAAATTTTGATCTTGTGCTATTGATTTCATGAATAAATGTGGGTGATAATGTTTTTTAATCTTTATTGAACATGTGGAGTATTATTAATAAGAGTAAATAAAATAATGCTCTGCCTTTTTATAATAGAAGATTTCCCAACAAAGTGAAATCCTCACTGACAAGGAAGTTCAATTTTCTTTAATCTTTTTGAACCAATAAGACGTAAATGCCATCTATGCTATATCCAAGGTACCCATTGTATTTCCCTGTAATTTCTTTCCTGAATTCCATTTATATGTTTTGGCTCACATGTATTAGTATTTGCTTCCTAAAATGTCAAACCTTTATTATTAGCTAATAATATTATTTTCTCAAATGACACCTTGACATTTATTCTAAAGTACTTCCCCCTGGTCAATATATTTCATAATAAAACTTTGGCAAAAATATTACAAACAGTTGTGAAACTTTTGAAAAGTGCATTGCGATAAACGTATAAGAACCTGTTTTTCTAACAATTCTGAGGCCTCACATAGAAAAAAGTAAATAAGTAAAAATGTTACTTATTTAATTTACTGAAAGCACAGTAAACATTTAAATGAATATGTAGGGGCAGGCCACAGTGACTGAGCAGGCAGAGTTCTTGCTTGCCATGCCAGAGACCCGAGTTCAATTCCCTGTGCCTGCCCATACAAAAGACAAAAGGAAAAAGAAAAAAATATGTATAATACAAATACATATTTAAATATGTATAATGGTAGATTTTTAAAAAGATATTTACTGGTAGCACATTTTCCATCGTTCCAGCTTTCCTTCTTTTTATCTTTGAAAATCTAGTCAGAGCAGGTGATTATTAGCAACGTCACCTGTCTTCTTACCTCTTTTCTCCATGTTTTCACTTTCTTGTCCCTGCCTAAATTAAGGGCAGAATTTACCTTTAGAACTAAGACTAGTTAAATGGAATACTCAATACTCAGAAAAGCTGGGCTTCTCATGCCACATGACTCTGAATTGCCTTCCTATATGTACAGCATCTAACTGCTACTTGCCTTTTCAGCTGATTTCCCTGAACTTGTTACCTTATCAGTGACAGGTAAAATATCATTCATATTTTTCTGCACTCTCATTCTTCTCCTCAGGCCAGCTCTGATCATTTACTCAAATGTCCTGGATGTGACTATGAAATTTTATGGACTGATTGTGTCATTTCCACAAATTGTTTTTTCTAAATCAATAAAAATGATAATGAATTTTTAACTTTCGAAGTTATTGATTTAAAAATATATCTTCAATGTAGAATCTTTATATGAAATATATGCAATAATTTTATTGATAAATCCGCACTAATATATATTTACTTATTTTACAAAGGCCACTTCATTAGTGCTGCCATTATAGTTCCTTCAGATCCATGCCACATTCTTTATCTCTGAGGATTGATAATTATTTATAAGCTTATAAAGGTATACTATTAGCTTAATTGCAACAGAATGATATGTGAAGTATTAATTTATGACAATCTAATACTTTAAGACATTAAGCAACATAAAAGCTTCTTCTGTAGCAATCCTTCCCACAATTCAGAATGGAGTCTCCATTTAGTGGGAGAGTCATCAGGGACACAAATGTGCCAGACTCATGACTTCTGAGTTTAAAAGCTAGGTAATGAGTGATAGAAGGAGAAAATCTGAAAGAAATAGTAAAATGAGGCAATATTATAGGTTAGCCTGATGCTCTTTCTGGTTTGGTCAACCATTCTGGTTTGCTTAAGATTGAGGAGTTTCCTAGGGTTGGGATTTCAATGCTAAAATTGGAGAAAGAACCAGCAAATTAAGACAGTTGGTACTTTAATTTTGTGGCTGCCAAATCAAATACCATACAATAGGTTAGTTTAACAACAGGAAAGTACTAGTTCATGGTTTCAGAGACTAGAAAGCTTGCTTTCTCCTGGAGCTGGTATTTTCTGTGGCTTTTCCATCACATGGCAATGCACCTGGTGTCATCTTCTTTCTCTTCAGGGTTCTGTGGACTTGCACTTTCTGATTGTTCCCTGTCCAATTTCCTTTATATGTAAGGATTTTGGCCATATTGGATTAAGGCCAATTCAGTTTGGAAACACCTTAACTAATAACACGTTCCAAGGTCCAAATACAAACAGGCTCATAACCACAGGATCAGAAGTTGGGATCTGAACAAATCTTTTGTGGGGGACATAATTCAATCCTCAACACTTTGTTACCCCAGCTATTCTCATACTACTTTGCCTTATGGAAAGGTTGAGGGTTTGGGGATGGGACAAAGAAATTCAGATGAGAAAGGGAGGGTTTCTGTTACCCAGAATAATTCAGGGACAGAGGAGAACAATTGGATTTTCCTTTAAAGTATTGTTAAAGATAATTGGAGAGTGTGAACATGTACCATATCCTGTCCTCCCTATGGAAGCCCAGCAATTGAGTCCCACACCAGGACTTGGAAGAAGCAAGAGAATGAACCAGAGTAGCCCAGAAGCAGTTGCAGAGATGTGATAGGCACCCATACAGCACCCAAGGTACCACTTAGACCCTGCATCAGGTTTTATAGTTTCAGAAGGAATAGATTACAAGAGTTTTCAGATAAAAATCTATGCTTTCTCATCATGACCATATGCTCAGTTTCTTCAGCAATTCTTCCCCACCCTTCCCTCATATGATAATGAGCAGTGGGAACCAGGAATGGGGGAAGGAGAGACAGTTTACATGGTGCCTGGAGATAGCAAGGAGGTTGAGATGAAGACTGAGCTGCTTCTCAAACCACTGGATGGAAGTAAATTTACCTGAAAGCACTTAAATTGTTGTTTTTTTTCTTTTTTCTTTTTTTTTTTTTTTTTGCTACCTACCCAGAAATGGGATCATGGGAGCTAAGTTAATTTCAGATACAGAGATTTTATTACTCCATCCTTATACTCCAGAGTTTTGCTGATTTTCAATCATTAGTATTGTGAGACATCTTTGAAAGACTGAATTATTTTTATCAGTTGATTTACATATTGCTGGTTGAATTACCTATTGTTGGAAGTTGTACTGGTTTGAAAGGATTCATGTACCCTAGAAAAGCCATGTTTTAATCATGATCTCAATCTTGTGGGAGCAACCATTTCTTTTGCACAGAAGGCAAAAATTCTGCCACTGAGCAGCCACCATTTTGTTTAATCGCTATTCAGTACTATAGGTTAGAAACTTGATTAGGTTATATCTCCATGGAGATGTGACTCACCCAATTGTGGGTATCAACCTTGAATTAGAGGGAGATGTTGACTTCACCTATTCCAGTGTGTCTTGATTAGTTTACTAGAATCCTTTAAAAGAGGAAACATTTTCGAGAAAGCTTCAGAATGACGAGAGATTCAGAGCCACAGAGCTGGCACAGCCAGAGGCCTTTAGAGATGAAGAAGGAAAACGCCCCTGGGGGAGCTTCATGAAACAAGAAGCCTGGAGAGAAAGCTAACAGCACCTCCATGTTTGCCATGTGCCTGTCCAGTTGAGAGAGAAACCCTGAACCTTATCGGTCTTCTTGAACCAAGGTATCTTTCCTTGGATGCCTTAAATTGGACATTTCTATAGTCTTGCTTTAAGTGTGACATTTTCACGGCCTTATAACTGTGGACTTGCAACTTAATAAATTCCCCCTTTTAAAAGCCATTCTGTTTCTGGCATATTGTATTCCAGCAGCTGGCAAACTAAGATAGAAGTTAGACAGTTTACCTTGAAATTCAGCCAGAATTCTACCAACCTCTTTTAGTTTTGAAAAGTATTCTGCCAATTGGTGGTTCCCAAATCTGGCTGAATATTAAAATCACATGGGGTACTTTTTAAACACTATAAATGCTCAGATTCCTTCCAATCCCCTACACATATTTTTATTTATTGGTCTGAGACAGATCCTAGGGCATTGGTATTTAATCTATACTCTTTATTAAGTTAAGCAAGTACCCTTCTATAGCAAAGTTTTTGTGTGTGTGCATATATTTAGCTAAAATTTTTAAAGAGTCAAAGCTAGGAGATTTCAAAAGTGGTTTAGAAAATGATATGTGAAAAAGAATGTTTATTTTAAAGGCTTGTTATATTATTTAACTTAATATCCTGTGTACATTAATGTCTTATCTTAAGCTGTGGTAAAAAAACTCTGAGAATGTTGTGGTTAGTCTTTCTGACATTCTGAACTTCCCACCTTATATACTTTATATGCTAGCATGTGGTGGAGAATTATAGATCCGTGTTCTATTATAACAGCAGACAATGTCTGAAGGGCCACTCCATTTTACAAATGATATGGTTTAGGAAGAATCTCCTACTTTAGGGGCAATTCTGAACATATGAACATACAGAAGGATTTTCAATACCTTCCTCAAAAAGCAGTACTAGGTTAATGCAATATTAATTTTAAATGAGGGAAAAAATCTTAAAGGGGTACTTCCCTGTGATATAAAAATTGAATAAGGTTCTAGTTTCATGGTTCAGTTTTAAATGCTCTTAGGGAATGAAATTTCCCTTCCCAAAAACATATCTTCAGAATTATTGTCTCATAGTTATTAATCGATAATAATTTAGAATTGCGTATTTGTAAGTGTTCTAGTTTGCTAGCTGCTGGAATGCAATATACCAGAAACAGAGCAGCTTTTAAAAAGGGGAATTTAATAAGTTGCTAATTTGCAGTTCTAAGACCAAGGAAATGTCCCAATTAAAACAAGTCTATAGAAATGTCCAATCAAAGGCATCCATCCAGGGAAAGATACCTTGGTCCAAGAAGGCCAATGAAGTTCAGGGTTTCTCTCTCAAGTGATAAGACACATGGTGAACACAGTCAGAGTTTTTCTCTCATCTGGAAAGGCACATGGCAAATAGTCAGGGCTTCTTTCTCTCAGCTGGAAGGGCACATGGAGAACATGGCATCACCTGCTAGCTTTCTCTCCTGGCTTCTGGTTTCATGAAGCTCCCCAGAAGGCATTTTCCTACTTCTTCTCTGAAGCTCGCTGGCTGGTGGAGCTTTGTGGTGCTGCAGCATTCTCTGTTCTCTCCAAGTTTCCTTCATTCTACAAAATATTTCCTCTTTTATGCGACTCCAGAAACTTATCAAGACCCACCCAAATGGGTGGAGACATGTCATCACCAAATCCAGCTTAACGACCACTCTTGATTAAATCACATCTCCAGGGAGATGATCTGATTACAGTTTCAAACATACAGTATTAAATAGGGATTATTCTGTCTTTACAAAATGGGATTTAGATTAACACATGGCTTTTTTAGGATCCACACATCCTTTCAAGCCAGCACAGTAAGCATATAACCCAAAATTTTTATTTATTTTTTTCATTGCAAGAGTAATACTGTTTTGGTTTGTTAATGCTGCTGAAATGCAATACACCAAAATTGATTGGTTTTTACAAAGCTGATTCATTAGGTTACAAATTTACAGATCTAAAGCCATGAAAATTTCCAAATTAAGGCATAAACAAGAGGATACATTTATTCAAGAAAGGTCGATCACAATTGGGGTTCCTTTATCATGTGGTGAGACACATGGTAACTTCTGCTGGCCCTTCTCTCCTGGGTTTGTTTAAAATTGGCTCTCTTAGCTCCAGTGGGTCCTTCCTTAGCATCTCTTAGGGTATTCTGTTTCCAAGCATCTGCTCTGAGTTCTCTCTGTTTTCTGTCTTTTATTCTCTTCAGATAGGACTCCAAGGATTAAGACCCACATTGAATTGGGTGGGTCACATCTCCATGGAAACAATTTAATCAAAAAGTCCAACCCGGCAATAGGTCTGCCCACACAAGATTAGATTAGGAAAACATGGCTTTTCTGGGATACATAACAGTTTCAAACCAGCGTATTCCAACCTCTGGCCCCCCAAAAGACATACTCTTCCTATATAAAAAATACATTCAATCCGCTATAATATCATAAATGCCTTAAAAAATTTCAGGAACAATACAAATATCAAAAACAGTACCAAGTCTCATTAAAATCTGCTACAAGCATTGTCTGTCCAAAGGCAAAATTCTTTTTTTGGCTGTGGTCCTGAGAAACTCAGAACAAGTTATCTGCTTCCAATAAACAAAGGATGGACAGTCATAGGATACACTGTCAGGGTCAGGTTCACGTGTCAACTTGACCAGGTGGTGGTGCCCTTTTGTCTGGCCAGGCAAGCGCTGGCCTGTCTGTTGCTATGAGGACATTTCACGGGCCACATTTGTGACATCCACAGCTGATTGCATTTGCAATCAACTAAGGGAAGTGTCTCCTGCAATGAGTGATGCTTAATCTAATCACCAGAAGGCTTTTAAGGAGGACTCAGAAGAGACAATTACTCTTCCTGCTTTAGCTAGCCAGCTTCTCCTGAAAGTTTGTTGAGGACCTTATTGGAGCTGCCAGCTTGTGCCTGCCACATAAAACTTGAACTCTTACATCTCCATGATTACATGAGAAACTTTCATAAATTTTATATTTACAGATATCTCCTGTTGATTCCATTTCTCTAGAGAGACCTAGCTAACACAGCTTGGTACCAGGAGTGGTTCTTAAGAAACAGAATCTTTAAAATGGGTTTTTATGATTGGTTTTCTGCTCTGACTGGACTCAAAAGCACTAAAGACTCTGTTTCTCATAATCAGAATGACACTGCCAACTCATGGCGTGAGCTGGCAAAAGAGATAGTCAAAATATTGCCACTGGATTCTGCTAATGCTTTGCTTATATGAAGCCAGGTTCTTAAGGATAATGTTTTTGGCACCTTTACGGAGTTTTGTGGAATTAGAAAGTATAGAGATGTTGGCTGATTATTGATAGATATGCAGTATACATTGATGAGGGAAAATGATGAGCTGAAGGCTTCAAATAAGAAGTTTATGTACTACATGACAGAACTCAAAAGTTTCTATGAGCGCCCTGAAGGAAGATCTTATCTCCTATAACTGTAGACTTGAGATCTCTGAAAAATCAGACTCAGAGTTTCATTGTTATGGTAGCAACGTGTGCTGGTTTGAAAAGATTAATGTATTCTAAGAAAGCCATGTTATAATCCTAATCAATCTTATGGGAGTGATGGTTTCTTTTAATCCCTATTCAGTAGTATAGGTTGGAAAGTTGATTAGGTTATCTCTACAGGGACATAACTCAATCAATTGTAGGAATTAAGCTGATGAGATGGAGACATGTCTTCACCCATACTACCCATTCTATGTGGGTCTTGATTAATTTACTGAACTCCTATAAAAGAGGAGATATTTTGGAGAACAAGAAGAACAATGGGAGAACTAAGAGAACAATGGAAGGGACAGAGCAGAATCACAAGAATGACAAGAGAAACACAGAGTCCACCAGCCAGCAATCTTTGGAGATGAAGAAGGAGAATGCCCCTGGGGAGCTCTACAAAGCAAGAGGCCTGGAGAGGAAACTAGAAGATATCACCATGTTCGCCATGCGCCCTACCAGTTGAGAGAGAAACCCTGAACTTCATTGGCCTTCTTAAATTAAGGTGTCTTTTGCTGGATACCTTAGATCAGACATTTCTATAGAATTGCCTTAATTGGGACATTTCTATGGCCTAAAAACTGTAAACTTGCAATTTATTAAATTCCCCTTTTTAAAAGCCATTCCATTTCTGGTATCTTTGCATTCTGTAGCTAGCAAACTAGAACACAACTTTACAATGTAAACTGAAATCTCAACCTTGCATAGTGTCTGCTTTTAAAGTGAGGGCAATTGATTGGAAAGGAGTGGGACCCTGAAAAATTGGATGGAAGCATATGGATTGATAATGATGACTGTGGACAGTTAGAAACCCTAAATCATGCTGAGTCTTTTCTAGATAACCCTGTAATAGTCTTTCCTGAGGACATAGCCGCCCCACCTCCAGCCTGCCCTGAGGGGTTGACCACCCAACCTCCATCTGAAGGGATTAACCCTGAAGTGTAATCCTGTTTCACCAGATGAAACTGCAAATGAATGCCCTGAAGCAACTGGTTTGGAAGATGCTTCTATTTCTTTTCATAATCCACCCCCCCCCATCATCCCACATTTCTTCCAGACCTATAAGTAGGCTAAAGTCCTAACAGTCCCTAAAAGGTGAGGTAGAAAGTGTCACCCATGAGGAGGTATGCTATACTCTAAAAGAACTGCATGAGCTTTCTAATTTGTATGGACAGAAATCAGGAGAATATGTGTGGCAATTGATTTTAAGGGTGTGGTGTAATGGTGGGAGGAATATAAAGCTGGATTGATACAGCAGTGGAATGGTCTTTTGAAAATTCAATTACAGTGTTAACTAGGTGGCATTTCCCTGCAGGGCTGGGGTGATATTTTCCAGGAGGCTGAGTATGCTCTGAATCAGCATCCACTGTATGGTACTGTTTGTCCCATAGCCTGTGTTCTAGTTTGCTTGCTGCCAGAATACAATATACTAGAAACGGAATGGCTTTTTAAAAAGGGGAATTTAGTGAGTTGCTAGTTTATGGTTCTAAGGCCATGAAAATATCCCAATTAAAACAAGTCTATAGAAATGTCCAATCAAAGGTATCCAGTGAAAGATACCTTGGTTCAAGAAGGCTGATGAAGTTCAGGGTCTCTCTGTCATCTGAGAAGGCACATGGTGAACACAATCATGGTTTCTCACTCAGCTGGAAGAGCACATGGTGAGCACAGTGTCATCTGCTAGCTTTCTCTCCTGGCTTCCTGTTTCATGAAGCTCCCTGGGAGGCATCTTCCTTCTTCATTTCCAAAGCTCTGGCTGATGGACTCTGCTTCATGGTGCTGCAGCATTCTCTGCTCTCTCTGACTCTCCTTCATTCTCCAAAATGTTTCCTCTTTTATAGGACTCCAGAAACTTCTCAAGACCCACCCAAATGGGTGGAGACATGTTGACACCTAATCCAGTTTACCATTCACTCTTGATTAAATCACATCTCCAGGGAGATGATCTGATTACAGTTTCAAGCATACAGTATTGGATGATTATTCTGCCTTTATGAAATGGGGTTTAGATTGAAACATGGCTTTTCTAGGGACATACATCTTTCAAATGAGCACAACCAGGATCTATGGGTCCAGGAACCAAGGGATGGAAATGGGAGTGACACCACTCACTATTACCTCTAGCAATCCACTAGGAAAATTTTTGCTTCCTGTCCTATGACCTTGAGCTCTGCTAATCTACAGGTTTTAAATCTAGAAGGGGGAATGCTTCCACCAGGAGAAATGACAGTTGATTCCATTGAAGTGGAATCTAAGACTGCCACCTGGTCACTTTGGGCATTTGCAATCAGTGAAGGGGAATGTCTTCTGCAGTGAATGATGCTTAATCTAATCACTGGAAGGCTTTTAAGGGGGACTCAGAAGAGACAATCACTCTTCCTTCTTTAGCCAGCCAGCCTCTTCTGAGAGTTCATTGAGAACCCTCATTAGAACTGCCAGTTTGTGGCTTGCCCTACAGATCTTGGACTCTTATATCCCCATGGTTATGTGAGACACTTTTATAAAATTTATATTTACAGATATCTCCTGCTGATTCTGTTTCTCTAGAGAACCCTAGCTAATATGTACATGTTCTCATTTCCATAAGAAGAAATTGGAAGGATAACAGGAGTCAGTGGACCCAAACAGTTTCAAAAGACCTATAAGGCATACTTCATTAGATTTCAAGGCCTGAGAGTCATTTATTAAATGACATTTTATTCTAGTGACTTGAGAGAGTGGCAGTCCCACCTTTTTCAAGGTAGGGCTTGCAAAGAAGGCCTATTCTGTCCAGACAGTGGGGTAAAGGCTGCAACATTGGGGAACACTGGGGAGACAATCTTGTTCTTGGCCTCACCCACCTTAAGCATCTGGTGGCACCCAGATTTTCTGCAATCTCTGGAGCACACACTCACCCCCTTCAGAATAGTGGGTTGGTGGCCAGCCTCTCTCCAGTTCCTGGGGAATGTGCTCCACCCTCTCTGTGCCTGGGATGACAGCATTCTTTCTGCACAATGGTGTGGCTGAGCTCCCATCAAATTCCCCAGGCATATGAGAGCACTGGAGTTGTAACACTCTTCCTGAACAATGGAATAGAAGACCTATCTCTGCCTCTGGGGCAAATTTAACCTTTCCACATGCCTGCATAGGTCCACTTTCCTGGCCCAAAATTTCTTGGCTCTAAACCTTAGCTTCCATGGTTCTGCCTTTGAAGTCATTTTTTCTTTCAATTCATCCCTTTTATTTGCCTTTTAGTCCAGAAACATTTGTATGATTCTGTTCATACAAATCTCACAGAAAAAAATATTGGCTTGGCATATAGTATACAGGGATCAAAACCATCAGATTATACAACTTCCCACAAATCCTTTCTGGATAACCCCATTTCTAATCCTGGCTTGTGTTATAATGAGTGACTGGTTCCATGTTTGGTTAAATCCTCATGTTGGACACTATTCTTTGAGTATTTCCCAAACTATCAATGTCTGGTTTCTTTGTACTCAAGTGTTCAGCTTATCCCTTTCTTCACACATTTTACTGTAAGCTGCAAGGTGAAGCCAGGCAACATTTTCCATGTTTAGTTTGGAAATTTTCTCAACTATATCTCAGCTCATCACTTTTAAATACTGCCTTCAATCCAACACCAGCACTCAATTTTTCCAAATTCTCTGCCACTTTAAAACAATGATTGATTACCTTCTAGTTAGCAAGGATACCATCATCATTTCTGTCTAAAGCCTCATTGGAAATATCTTTAGATTTCCTATTTCAACCAACAGTCTTTCAAAGCAAAGATCTTTTTGATCTAACTCCTCACAATTCTTCAAGAATCTTCGTCTTATCCATTTATAAAGCCATCAAAGCATTTTTGGTATTTGCAAATCACTCTGCTTCTCTGCTACAAAAATAAATCTGTTTCAGTTTGCTAATGCTGTCAAAATGCACTATACCAGAAATGGGTTGTGCTTTTTTTTCTTTAACACTTTTTAATTGTGAAATATAACATATATAAAAAGGTGATAATTTTCAAAGTACACTTTCATAAGCAGTTATAGAACAAGTTTCCATGTATGGCGTGGGTTCCAGTTCCACAGTTCCAAGTATTTCCTTCTAGCTACTCTAAGACCCTGGAGACTAAAAGAAATACCAATATAATGATTCCATGGTTATACTCAATTGTTAAATCCTATCTTCTCTATTACAACTCCTCCTTCTCCTTTGATCCTTCCCCCACTCTTTAGGGATACTTGGTCAGTATCCATTCTAACTTCACATTGCAAAGAGGTGTCAGCATTATGGAATAGGTGTATGTAACTGGTTGATGCTCTTGGAGAAACTGGTAGCTCTGGGTTTCAAGGCTTATGTGGCCTAGGAACCATTTGGAAGTTTTAAGTTTCTGAGGGAGAAATAATAAAGGGCCTTGCAGACAAGATTATAACATAGGGCTGTTGAGCTGATATACTCCTGATGTAGGACAGTAAAGGTAGTCTGATGGCCTTACCAGCTGAAATCAATCTGTTTCTGGTGGACTTTACTAAAAGCTATTGAGAAAAAAGCATTTGCCAAATCAGTAGTGGCATACCAGGTACCAGGGGTCATGTGGATTTGCTCAAGCAATGATAATACATCTAGAAGAGTAGCAGCAGTTGGAGTTACAACCTGGTTGAGTTTACAATAATACACTGTCATCCTCCAAGACCCATTTATTTTCTGCACAGGCCAAATAGAGTTGTATGGGGATGTGGTAGGAATCACCACCCCTGCATCCTTCAAGTCCTTAAGAGTGGTACTAATCTCTGATTTACTATTTTGCTAGGTATGGGCAGCTCTGGTGGCTTCCACTTGGCCTTTCCTACCTTAATAGCTGTTATGCCATGAGTCAGGGAACCAATATGGAGATCTGCCAGTTGCTGAGTATGTCTATTCCAACTATGCAATTCAGAACTGGGGAAATACCCCAGAATTTTATCATGAGACAGACCTGAGTTAAATCTCTATTGATCACTTGGCCTCTGTAAGCCCCTATTCTGACTGGTGAACCAGAGTAATGTTTTGAGGCTCCTGGAATTACTGTCACTTCTGAGCCAGTATCTAGTAATCCATTAAATATCTGATCATTTCCTTTTTCCCAATGCATATTTACCCTCGTCAAAGGCCAGAGGTCTCCTTGGGAAGGATTGGGGGGAAGGTTAACAGTGTAAATTTGCGGCATTGTAACATGATCCTTCCCAAGGGCATCTCGTCCTCCCCTCATTCAAGGGAACCTGGGTCTGGTCTGTGAACTATCTCAAGTCTGGGAATTGATTAAGGGACCATGACTCTCTGGTTTTGTAATTCAAGTTAAACGTCTGTTCACTTGATTTAGAACTCTTCTGCTTATACAGCTCAAACAATAATTTAACAGACTGCCCATCTATTTTATATCTAGGTACCCCATGATGTACTAGCCAATGCCATAAGTCTCTGTGAAGCAGATTACTTTGCTGCTTGGAGTCAGTTGTCCATTATGGTAGACACACTCACCTTATCTATGGTGATTAACTGTTGCCATGTGACTTTTCCCAACTCAGGATCCAATATCCCCACTGTGTTTAAAGATTCCAGCTCAATTATAGCATTTCCCACAGTAATACCTGACCTATAGAGAAGGGCAGCTAAAGAGCTTTTTAGGGATGATGGAATTGGTCTCACAAATAAATTCCTCAAAGTCCTGGTAAAAGGTACATCCTCTGGACATCCTTGGAGGGTGTGAATATGTCTTCCATGATAAAACCACTCTAAAATTCTGATCTCTCTAAGCCTTTGGATCCCCTCATTTAGATTATACCAGGGCAGTTCTGGCATTTCAACATCAGGTAATGCTGGTCACCTTTTGATCCATGTTTCAGCCAGCCACCCAAACAAACTCTTAATGCTCTTTCTAGCTCTTTGTGCTACACTACATGAGGGCTCTCTGCTTAGTGGGCCCATATCAATAAATTCAGCCTGATGCAACTTTATATTCTTTTCACCATTATCCCACATCTTTAATATCCATTTCTACACGTATTCCTCTGATTTCTGCCTATACAAATTGGAAAATTTGTGCAGTTCTTTTGGAACAATAAGTACCTCCTCATAGGTCACAATTTGTACCTTACCTTTAGGACCTGTTGGGAATTGAGTCTAGTTAAAGGTTTTGAACAAAACTGGGTTTGTGGGACTGGGGCATGTAAAGAATTATAAATGTCTTTCAAGACAATTATGTCAGGACATTCCCTTGCAGTTTCATCTGCTGAAATAGGATTAATCTCTCCAGCTAGAGGAGTGAGGGCTGTTTCCCCAGGGAAGGTAATTACAAGTTTAGCAGGCACTGAAGGTTAATCTCTTTAAGTGGAAATTGTGTGGAAGATTCCTCAGGGTGGACTAGAGGCCCAGAGCTGTTTCCTCAAGGTAGGCTGGGGGTCAGGATATTGTCTCCTCAGGACGGGTTAACAATTGGGTGGATATTTGCTGAGGAGAGACCATTACATGTCTACCTAGCAAGGCTCAGCAAAATTCATGTTTTCTTGGTCCCCACTGCCATTATTATCAACCCATATGTTCACATCCCAAGTTTTAGGATCCCATTCTTTTCCAATCAAAGCCCATGCTTTAACATCAGACACCTTGCAAGGTTGGGAATTTAGTTCATATTGTAGATCTGCTATTCACACAGTGAGACCCTGGGTTTGTTTTTCAGAGGTCTCAAGTCTTCAGACACAGGTCACACATAGAAATGTTTATAACTTTCATACCATGTTTAAGTTGAAAAATTGAAGCCTTCATTATCCTTTATTCTCATAACTGTATCCAGTATGTCTAAGAGCAACCAAGCAACATTATTATACTTCTTAACTCCACAAAGGTTAAGGTGTCAAAAACACTGCCACTCAGAATGCTGCCACATATAAGGGTATGATTATGAGCATCAGATGGTGATATTTTGTGTATCTGTATTGCCGACTCACACCATGGACTGTCAGTGCCATCTTGATTATTGGAAATAGAGTCATTAATGCCTTTGAATCTAATCAGAGTAGAAAACCAATTGTAAAAACCCATTTTTAAGATTCTGCTTCTCAAGAACCACTCCTGGTAAACTGTATTAGTCACAGTTTTCTAGAGAAACAGAACCAAGAGGAGATATCTGTAAATATGAGATTGCATAAAATTGTCTCACACAACTGTGGGGATATATGAGTCCACATTCATAGGGTAGGTCACTAGCTGGCAACTATGATGAACTGCATCCACACTTTCCAGGAGAGGCTATTTGGTTGAATAAGTGAAAATTCTTTCTCCGCCCTTTAGATGTTTCCAGCTGATTGGATTAAAGCTAATTTATTGGATTCTCTTGTTGTGAAAGATGTTTCTTTAGATTATTGCAGATGTAATCAGCCACAGTTGCAATCAACTGATGAATGATTTAATAAACTAGTCTTCTGATTTATTAACACCATGAAATGTCCTAGCAATAATAGTTGGGTCAGTGCTTGGTTGACCAGGCAATTGGGTACCATTACCTGGCCAAGTTGATACATGAACTTAATAATCACAAGTTTATTTATATTCTAGTGCTAATCAATGAGCTAAATGGCTCTAAACAACCCCTTTCAATCATAGTCACCTTCAATATGGCACTAAACCCTCCAGTGAACTTCCATCACCTCTATCCATTCCATAGTTTTAAGTTCAACCTTGTTAACTAGTCTGTACATATTAGGTAACTGTTCTTCCTTCTCTAGCTTCTGTGTATCTCTAGGTCCCCTATAGTCTATATTTTAAGACTCTGAGTTTACATTATTCAGGTGGTTCATATTAACGAATCGTATGGTATTATTCCTTTTTTGTCTGGCTTATTTCTCTCAGAATAATGTCCTTAAGTTTCTTCCATATTGTCATATCCTTCAGGACCTTATTTCTTCTTACCAGTGTGAAATATTCCATTGCATGTATCTACCACATTTTTTAAATCCACTTTTGATGTACATTTGGATGTTTCCACCTTTTGGCAATTGTGAATAATGCTGCTATGGACATTGGTGTACAAATGTCTGTTCCTGACACTGCTTTCAGCTCTTCTAGGTACAAGCCAATTAGTGGTATTTCTGGGTCATAGGGCAACTCAATATTTAGTTTTTTGAGGAACCACCAAATTGTCTTCCACAGCAGTCATAACGTAATACATTATATATTCCGACTAGCAATGAGTAAGTCTTCCAGTTTCTCCATGTCCTCTCCAACATTTGTAGTTTCCTATTTGTTTAATGACAGTATTCTTGTAGATGTGAGGTGATATCTCATTGTGATTTTCATTTACATTTCCCATATAGCTAATGAAAGTGAACACCTTTTCATGTGCTTTTTAGCCGTTTGTATTTCCTCTTCAGAGACATGTCTAGTCATAATTTTTTTTTTCATTTTCTAAATGGGCTGTTTAATCTTTAAATTTTTGACTTATATTGTTTCTTTAAATATACGGAATATCAAACCCTTATCAGATATGTAGTTTCCAAATATTTTCTTTCATTGAGTTAACTGCCACTTCACCATTTTAACAAAGTCCTTTGTAGTGCAGAAAATTTGATTTTGAGGAGTTTCCATTTATCTATTTTTTCTTTCATTGCCTGTGCTTTGGGTGTGAGGTCTAAGAATCTACTCCTATTACTAGCTCTTGAAGATGTTTCCCTACATTGTCTTCTAGGAATTTTATGGTACTGTCTCTTATATTTAGGTATTTGATCCACTATGAGTTAATGTTTGTATGGGGTGTGAGGTAGGTATATAATCCTTTGGCTATTATATCCCGTTCTTGCAGGCCCATATATTGAAAAGACTATTCTGTTCCAGTTCAGTGGATTTCAGGGCCTTGTTAAAGATCAATTGACCATAGATGTGGTTGTCTATTTCTGAACTCTCAATTTGATTCCACTGATCAATATGTCTATCTTTGTGCCAATACCATACTGTTTTTTTTTTTTAACTTTTTTATTGTATAGCATAACATATATACAAAGCAAAGAAATACAAAAGCAACAGTTATCAAAGCACTCTTCAACAAGAAGTTACAGGAAATATCCCAGAGTCTATCATGGGCTACCATATGATCCTTTCAGATTTTTCTTTCTAGCTGCTCCAGAATATAGGATGCTAGAAGGCTTAAATTTTTTTTATCACCACAATCGACTTTTTTTCATGAAAAATACCATATATACAAAGAAGCAATAAATTTCAAAGCACATCACCACAATTAATTGTAGAACATATTTCAGAGTTTGACATGGGTTACAATTCCACAATTTTAGGTTTTTACTTCTAGTTGCTCTAACATACTAGAAACTAAAGGAAATATCAATTTAATGATTCAGCAATTGTATTCATTTGTTAAATCCTATCTTCTCTGTATAACTCTGCTATCTCCTCTGATCTTTCTATCCCTCTTTTTAGGGGTGTTTGGGCTATGGCCATTCTAACTTTTTCATGTTGGAAGGGGCTGTCACTAATATGGGTAGGGAAATGAAACTATCTGATGTTCTGGAGAGGCTGGGCCCTCTAGGTTTCAGGACTTACCTGGTCCAGAGACAATACCATACTATTAATCACTGTGGCTAGATTGACTTTTACAAAAGGGATTTATTAGTAACAAACTTTACAGTTCTAAGGTCATAGTAATGTACAAATTAGGATATTAATAAGAAGATGCCTTCACTCAAGAAAGGCATCATGTCCAGGGTTTCTTTATCACGTGGGAAGATACATGGTGACATCTGCTGGCCCTTTCTCTTGGATTTGTTTCAAAATGTCTCTCTTGGCTCCTATGGGTCCTTTCTTAACATCTCCTGGTGAGTTCTGTCTCTGAGCATCTGTATTGAGCTCTCTCTTTGTTTTCTCTCTTTTATTCTCTTCATACAAAGACCCACCTTGAATTGGATGGGTCATATCTCCATGGAAACAATTTAATCAATTGTTCCCACCCAGGAACAGGTCTGCCCACACATGATTGGATTAGAAGAACATGGCTTTTCTGGAGTATATAATAGCACACTTACCTATCAAAAATATTGAACAGTATGAGGATATATAAAGATAAATTCAATAATCTCTTCCTCTAGTTCCAATTCTACCTTCTGATTATAACCACAATTAATTGTTCAGAACAGTGCTTCTTAAATGTAGTGGGTGAAGAAATCACTTGGGGAATCTTATAAAAGTGAAGATTCTTATTTAGCAGGTCTGGAGTCAGACCTGTGTTTCTTCCTGTCTGAAAACTCTCAAGATGTTACTGATTTGAGGACTTCATATTAAGTAGCAGGGATTTAGAGTTTACTTTCCATGATTTGCCTATGCATGTACAAACAAGTACAAAGAGTTTTGAGCATGTAATATTTTTCCCCTTAAAAATGATATGGTACACATATTGTTCCATAATTGGCTTTTTTCCAGTTAGCAAAATAAAATGGTTATTTTAGAGTACAACACATGCAGATTTATCTCACTGAATTTGTGGGTGTAGCTAAACTAAAATTAATTCTACCATTCTTTCTCTCTTTTTCTCTCAAAGGAAAAGGACATGATTGGGAAAACCAGTAGAATCCAAATAAAGTTTGGAGTTTAGTCGATAGTAATGCACCAATTAGTTTCTAAGTTGTAACAAATGTACTGTGCTATTAATGTCAGATGTTAACATTAAGGGAACTAGTAAGAAGTTTATGGAAACGTTCTTGTATTGTCTCTTAAACTTTTATGTAAATTGAAAATTATTCCAAAATTAAAAGTTGATTTTAATAAAATGTGTTTGTAATCAGGTCTTCAAAGGAGAAGCACTAGTACTTAATATGCCTGTAATGGGGAGATTTGACCTAGACCAAAAGTCAGGGAGGGTTTCCAGCGGAAATGACTATTAATCTTGGCTTAAGATTTTGAGAATGAGGAAAATTTCTAGAAAAATGGAAGTCAAACAATGTACTCACTAATGTATTTTGTTTCAGAGGAAGAATTTTTTCTCTTCTTTTCCCTTTATAATAAAACTTTGCCATCCTCTGGCTCAGACAATCTGCGTGAGATAAGGAGATGTGGAGGGGTGTGGGGTGAGGAGGCTGTGCACTGCTTTTTTAAAAAACATTTTAATTTTTAAAATGATTTTTTTTGAGACAGGAACCAATAATCTTGTCAGTGATGCATTACAATAGCGTGCCCTCTCTCTCTCTCTCTGTCTCTGAGAAGTTGTGGTTTAAGAAAAACCATGTATATAGTACTGGGTTCCTCTATACCATCTTATTAAAACCTTGCATTAGTGTGGTACATTTGTTATAATTGATGAAAGCATATTTTTAAATCATATTTTTATAATCATACTATTAACTATAGTCCATGATTTATCGTAGGGTTCATATTTGTACTGCACAGTGCCATGGATTTTTTTTTTAATTTATTCTAGTGACATGCATACAATCTGAAATATCCTCTTTTAACCGAGTTTTGCTAATGGTCTGTAGTGATGGTAGCACAACATTGTGAACATAATTAACAGCAGCAAATTATATTTGATTATAGTTTGGAGAGAATCTTACCACTGTCTCTTTAAACAACATAAAACCAAATAATTGTTAACTATGGATAGAGTTTCCTTGATATTTGGTGATCTTATAAATCTTGAAAAACTTTAGTTCTAACATATGGTGGTGATTACAGTAATCAAACTTTTCTCCCAAACAATGATCTGAGGTTGTAAAAAACTTTGTATCTTAACCATTCCAAATTAGGAAATGGGTTAATTTAAAGTAAAACATTATATAGTAAATGGATTTCATTTTATTTTACACACATCATTTCAAATTGGCTCAGACAATGATCCACAGACATTTTGATTAATATTTAGTAAGAAGCACTTAAAAATATGTAAGTTAAATGCAATAAGGTTTTTAACTTAAATATTGGGCTTTATATATTTAAATAATTGTTTTTTTTTCACTTTCAAGTAAAGCATGTATACCTAGTCTAAAAGTTTTTTATTCTGTAGTCAACAGGACGGAATGAAAGAGCATAAATGCTGGAACTGAAGAGATCTGATTGCACATCTTAGTTTTTAATCACCTTTAAGCTTAAGAGCATTATTCCTAATTTCCACATAAGTAAAATTAAGATGAATAGTAAATACCTTTCAGAACTATTGAGAGCACTACAAAATAATATACATGAGATGCAAAATATGGTGATTGCCATATGCTTGGTCCCCAATCAATGAACTGAATTATTATGTTTATGGCACAGGAAATTTGAATTACCCTTTTAAACTTATTTTGAACTTATGATGCAGTTTCTTCATTCTTTGGAGGAGTTTTTGGTCAAAGAAACTTACTAAACAAATCTGGTGTTTAAGAGGACAATTAGAGAAGGGAATATCTTCTTCCTTAAATAAAAACTGGAAATATAAATAAAATTTCAGTTTTGTTAGTGTGTTAAGATGATTCTGTAAATAATACAAATGGTTTATATCATTTTATTTAAAGTACATGACTTCTATAATTTTGGGGAAAAATATCTGGCATCATTGGAGGTAAGTGTAAATTGGAATCTATAAGATCTCATATAAATGTTTAATATTCATTCATTGCTTTTTTGTTAACTCATTTTTGATATAATATATTTTAAAGCAAATTTTAGTTATATGATATTTCACCTAATCACTTATAATGATTATTATAAACTTAAAAACGTATTTTTCTATAATAAAATAATATTTGTCACAATTTATAAAAAGAGTGATTAATACCCAACCCATAATTAAATCTCCCTGGTTGATCTCTCAAATATTTTTCCCAGCTGTTTTGTCCAAAACAGCATGCCATCCAGGATCACACATCATATTGGCTGATATATCCTCTAATGGTATAATATTATTCTTTAATAGTGTATTTATGATGTTGAATTGTTGAATAGAGTGATTTAGATGTTCTGTGAAATAGCCTACCTTTAAGATTTGTTCTGATTCTATGAGATGTGTTCATTTATGTGCCCCTTTCTTCCCTGTGTTTCTTTTAGCTTAGAAATGAGATCTAAAGTATTAGGATTCAATTTTAAATGTTTGTTTGTGAGATTTGGTAATGTTGCCTACTCAACATCTCATTTTTAAATATTTCAAACTTGTATTAAAACATTTGTAATATTTTGTGACATATAGATTTATAATTTTTATAACGCATGTGCATTATCTCTAAAGTATGGACAAGGGAAAAACAAATTCATAAGATAGCAAAGACTTCAAAATCTAGCTCCAAAACCAGAATTCACTCCTTTTTCCTTCTGTTGTTTGCCTTCCCTCCTTTCCTCCCAATTTTTCTTCCCTCCTTTATAATACTGATGTTATAAATGGCCTTAAGCAAAGACTTCAAGATAAAAGAATGATTCAATCAGGAGTAAGGAATGGGTAGATAAATTTCTCAATTTAAATTTATTTTGAATGCTTTCTTTTTGTTGTAACACTTACATGAAGTTTAGAAATATGTCAGTACTGCAGTGTATTTTCTAGATTTTGTTGAGCCAAGCAGCTTGATACAGCAAGAATGAAAATATATCATCTTTAAGACAGGAGTCAGCTCTTGATTTGAGTCACCTTTGATGTGGCTGACAGTTTACAAAGTGTTCATATTTTTATTCTTAAGTATTCACCTCTAACCTCCAAGGGTTTGATGGGATCAGAAATAGAAATACAGATGTCTCAGATGAAAGTCATTTTGGAGAGATATTCTGCCTAGTTTTTCAAGTCCAAGATGTTTGGACTTTATAGAAGCTAAAGAGGTGCGTTCTGATGGAACTGATTAAGGCCTAAATGTCATGGAATAGACGTCTCATCAACATGAAAAATGTGTACCTCTAGAGAAGTTTATAAAGTGCAAAATACAAACAGAAAGTACAGAAATCAGAAGTGTATACCTTGAAAAATTGTCACAAGATAAATACATAGACACCATCACCTCCAAGATTAAGAAAAACATTATCCTAGGAGACACCTTTGCTTCCCTCATAGTCGCTGTCTACCCAAGGATAACTACTTGTCCTAACGTCTAACACCATAGATTATTTTTCTTGTTTTTAAATATTTATTAATACAATCATACAGAATTCACTCTTTTATGCCTGGCTTCTTTTAATTAACATAGTAGTAACATTAATTTTTGTATTTATATATATGCTGTGTAGAGTAAGTTATTGAACATAAATATTTGATTTGAATTGGGCAAACTGGAATGCAAATCTCAATCTTCTGTTTACTAACTGAATTGGCCTCAATAAGTTACTGAACCTCTCTGGACCTAGAGAAAAATGTTGAAAAATGGAAATAGCAATCCTCTTTTGAATGTCTGCTAGAAGGATTAAATGAGATATTATATGTAAAGTACATTCTAACATAGTAGAACTTCAGTAACTGCCCTTTTACCCACACCCTCCTTCACCCCCTTTACCTTTCTATTTAAATATACTAGTGAGAAAAAAAAAGTTATTGTTCCACATGAAAGCGAAAAGATTTTGTCCGTGTGTTGTTCAGATTATCTTTGCTAGAGTATTAAAGAAGCATACCTTTATTTTTATTTTCAATTTTGGTGAATTAAATATGTTGTGGTTACATAATGTTGGGAAGTCTTCAGGTTTTACTAAATGGTGAAGGAAATGTCAAGTGGCCACATAAATTTTTGATAATTGCATAAAACTGTAAAGTCAGGAGTCTCAATAGAAAGCGCCATGCACTATTGCCCCCTTCCACTTCCAGGTAATTTTATTTTCTTCTAAATTGTCTAATGAGGGATTCTCAGACATTATTTTAATCTTGAATTTTAATAAATTAGTGTGTTGTAATGAGAGATCAGTGTCTTAAAAAATACGAATATAATTTATTTGATATGAACAGCTGTATCTATTATAACATTTTAAATCTATTATAACATTTTAATTATTACTCTTACGTAAAAATTAATGCTTGAAAACTATTCAGATGAGATAAATTTGCCTAGTTCAGAATTTCAATCACTTTATATGTGCTCTGGAAAATGTTTCTTTTTCAGAAACATCAAGTCTAGCTATGGAGAGCAAACTTACATAAGTTTCAGAAAAGCCTAAAAATTAAACTTATAAATGTGATGTGAAATATAATACCCAATTAACAATATCGTTTAAATCTAATATCATTGTTTAATTGTTTCCATCACTAGAGAAGCATCTCACTTATTTTTATTTTATTTTAATTTAAAAGCAAGTATAATATAAGGTTATTTTCTTTTTTCACAAAATGAAATGTATAATCAATGCTTTTCCATTACCCTTTACTGTTATTATGTGTTTCAAGAGATAATGGATGTTAAAACTATTTTCTGTACTAATATAAGATGAAAATATTTAGATTTTTCTTTTTATGTAACTATGATTTACTAGTCCTTTAGATAAGGACATGAGTATATGTCTATATAACCAATGTCCAAAGATTTTTATTCTTTCTATATAAAATTTTATTCAGCACAGTGTAAGTCTTTTCAACATTTTTTTCCCATGTGCATATTTACTGTTTCATACCACTAATCTAAACCACTGGCTTGGAAAAGTGAAGTTGAAAATCCTACCAGGGCTTCTGCTGCAACTACGTGGCTCAGAACCTGAGCAGTACTGTCCCTGTCTCAAAACCAGAACAGCCAGGCACTTTATTGAAGAACATCAAGAAACGTATGTTATTCTTCTCACACATAGATGGCGCAGCTGACCCACCATCACAGAGACCTTTGCTGTTTTCACTCCTCCTGTGGATAAATACCAATTCACTCATGTCTGGTCCCCAGATAGTTTCTGTTTGTGGAGAACTAGCTGGAGTTATGGGTAGGGTGAGATCCTTAACAAGGAAATGTCCTTATTGTGTGTAACTAACTGTGCTAAGTTTAAGAAACAGCCACATGTTGGTTGACTGAACTTTTCCTATCTCAGCTGATTGATTGATCAGCTGATGGACCCTTTTCCCTACTTAATTGTTTGTGATGTGCTGAATATTTCACTGATTCTTCTTCGCTCCTGTTTTCCCATTTTGAATGGAAGGGAGGAGTCAACATTTATTGACCAACTATTATATGTCAGTCATTGGGCTGTTCATAAATGATATTTAATTAAATCCCCTCAATTCTGTGGAGGATGACTTGTTATCTTTATTTTGTACATCAAAAAGATAAAGTCAGAGATGTTGTAAGGCCTGAGATCCCATAACAGCAAGTGTCGATAATGTGATTCAAGCCAATTCTATATGACTCTTAAGATCTGACTTAAATACTGTTTTTATGAACCCATTTTGGAAAAGGTAATACTAACCTTACACTAACATTGGCTTAATGCTCCCATTGAGAAAAGTAAATAATAGCCATTTAGAATGATAAAATACAGCAGAAGCTCTGTTAAACTACCTGCACTGAATTCAATCACTTGACTAACCAATGCTCTTTTTTCTTTTTTGTAGATAATAATGACTTGTGTATATGAGGAGTTAGAAATATGCAAAATATATACTTAGTTGCTTTATATTATTTAGTGTAAACCTATTAACTAGAATGATGCTGCTAAAATTTATTAATAAGCATTCACATTTTATTAAGGATTCAAAAAAATTGGGAACCTTTAGGTCCATGGGAATCATAGAAAATAAAGTTTATAAAAAATTGGCTCTTTTGATGATTTAAAAATATTAACAAAATACAGATTTTTTTAAAGCAGATGGTATGATATTCACATACAATACAATTCATCTAAAGTGTACAATCAATGGCTTTTAGTAGAGTCCCAGAGTTGTGCATTCATCACCACAACCAATTTTAGAAGGTTTTCATTACTTCAAAATGTAAAGTCCCATACTCCTTAGCAATCACTTCTCAATCCTTCCCCAGCCCTACATAACCACTCATTTAATTCTCTCTATAATGTAATTACATTTAAATTTTATATAAATGAAATTATACTGTATGTGGTACTTTGTGTTTGGTTTCTTTCATTTGGCATAATGTCTTCTTTCTAATTATTGTGTTTTTTTTTAATTAGAGAAGTTGTAGGTTTACATAAAAGTCATATAAAAATACAATATTACCATAGAACTCCCTGTAACTGGCATTTTGTATTGATATGGTACCTTTGTTACAATTGATGAAAGACCATTAAATATTACTTTTGACTATAGTCCATAGTTTTCATTAGGTATATTTTTTTCCCATACAACACCCTATTAACACCTAATAATAGTGACATACATTTGTTATAGTTCACAAAAGAAAATTCTTATATTTGTACTATTAATCACAGTCATCATCCACAACGAGATTCATTGTGTAATATAGTCCCATGTTTTATCCTCTTCTGTCTAGTAACATACATAACCAAAACTTCCCCTTTACACCAAATTCACTCACATAATTCAGTACTGTTAATTACATTTAGAATAGTGTGATACCATCCCTGCTATCCATTCCAAAATTTACAAATAACCTAATTGGAAATTCTGCACAAATTAAGCATAGATTCCTCTTCTCTAGACCTCCATTCTATTATTGTAATCTATATTCTAGATTCTAAGTCAATGAGCTTAGTTATAATTAGTTCATAGCAGTGAAAACATACAATATTTGTCTTTTTGTGTCTGACTTATTTCAGTTAACATAATGTGAAGGTTCATCCCTGTTTTCACATGCATCAGAATTCATTCCTTCTTATGTGTTTATACCACTTTTTGTTTATTCATTCATCAGCTGAATGGCACTTGGGTTGTTTCCATCTTTGGGCAATTGTAAATAATGCCACCATGAACATCAGTGTGTAAATGTCCACTTCCTTGCTTTCAGTTTTTCTGGGTAGCAGGAGTACCAGATAATGTGGCAATTCTATAGTTAGCTACCTGAAGAAATACCAAACTGTCTTCCACTGCACCTGCATCATTTGACGTTTCCACCAGCAGTGCCTGAGTGTTCCTATTTCTCCATCTCCTCTCTAACACTCGTAATTTTCTTTTTTATTCCAATAGTGCCATTCTAGTAGGTTTGAAATGATATCTCATTGTGGTTTTGACCTATTTTCCCTAATAACTAGTGATGTTGAGCATCTTTTTATGTTCTTTCTGGCCATTTGTATTTCTTCTTTGGAAAATGTCTATTCAAATCTTTTGCCTATTTTAAAATTGGGTTTTGTCTTTTTTATTGTTGAGATGCAAGATTTCTTTATAAATTCTGGATATTAAACCCTTATGTATACATGGTTTCCAAATATTTTCTCCCAACTGGTGGCTGCCTTTTCACCTTTTGATAAAGTCCTTTGAAGCCAGACATTTTCATTTTTGAGGAAATCACATTTATTTATTGTTTCTTTCAATTCTTATGCTTTGGTTATAAACCTCAGAAACCATTGTCTGTCACAAGATCTTAAAGATGCTTCTCTACACTTTCATCTAGCAATTTTATGGTCCTGGCATTTATATTTAGGTCTCTGATCTATTTTGGGTTGATTTTGATATAAGGTATAAGATATGGATCTTTTTTCATTCTTTTACATATGAGTATCCAGTTTTCTCTGTACCATTTGTTGAAGAAATTATTCTGCCACAGTTGAGTGTACCTGGCAGTTTTGCTGAATACCAACTGACTGTAGATGTAAGGGTCTGTTTCTGAACTCTCAGTTTGATTCCATTGGTCAATATATTTAACTTTATGCCAGTGCAATGCTGTTTTGACCATTGTAGCTTTGTAATATGCATTGAAATCAGGAAGTGTGAGTCCTCCAACTTCATCTTCTTTTTCAAGATATTTTTGGCTATTGGGGACCCCTTACCTTTCCAAATAAATTTGATAATTGGCTTTTCCATTTCTGCAAAGTAGACTTTTGGAATATTGATTGGGACTGCATTGTATCTCTAAATTAATAAAGGTAGAATTGACATCTTAATAATATTTAATCTTCTAATTGCTTAACCGAGAATGTCTTTCCATTTATTTAGGTCTTAAAATTTTTCTTCTAGTAACATTTTGTAGTTTTCTATGTATAGTCCTTTATATCCTTGGTTAAATTTATTCCTAGATATTTTATTATTTTAGTTGTTATTGTCAATGGAAATGTTTCTTGATTTCCTCCTCAGACTGCCCATTATTAATGTATAAAAATACAACCGATTTTTTTTGTGCTATATTCTGCCACTTTGCTGAACACATTTATTAGGTCCGGTAGCTTGTTGTAGATGTTTTAGGACTTTTTATATATAGGAGCATGTAATTTGCAAATAGTGAAAGTTTTACTACTTCATTTCCAATATGGATGCTTTTTATTTCTTTTTCTTGCCTGAATGCTTCTGCTGAAACTTCAAGCACAACGTTGAATAACAGTGGGGGCAGTAGGCATCCTTATTTTGTTCTTGATGTTAGAGGGAAGGCCTTCCATCTTTCACCATTGAGTATGATGTTACTGTGGGTTTTTCATATATGCAATTTATCGTGTTGAGGAAGTTTTCTTGTATTACTATCTTTTGAAGAGTTTTTTTTTTAATTAAGAAAGTGTCCTTGATTTTATCAAATGCCTTTTCAGTATCAATTGAGGTGACTATGTTGTTTTTCACCTTTGATTTGGTAATGTGGTGTAGTACGTTAATTGATTTTCTTGCATTGAACTATGCTTGTATACCTGGACTAAAACCCACTTGGTCATGGGGTATAATTCTTTTTAGGGGATATTGGATTAAATTTGAAAGTATTTTATTGAGGACTTTTGTACCTATATTCATTAGAGAAATTAGTCTGCATTTTTCTTTTCTTTTAATATCTTTATCTGGATTTGGCAAAAGCACGATTTTGGCTTCATAGAAACAGTTATATAGTGTTTCCTCCTCTTAAACTTTTTGGAAGAGTTTGAGCAATATTGGTAATACTTCTTCTTAGAATGATTAGTAGGGTTCACCTATAAAGCCATATGGCACTGGGCTTTTCCTTGTTGGGAGGTTTTTGATGACTGATTCAATGTTGCTACTTGTGATTGTTCCATTGAAGTCTTTTATTTATTCAAAATATCCTATTATGACCCCTTTTATTTCTGTAGGGTCAGTAGTAATGCCCCTCTCTAATTGCATTTGTTTGCATCTTCTCTTTTTTTCTTTGCCAGTCTAGCCAAGGGCTTTCCAATTTTATTAATTCTCTCAAAGAACCAACTTTTGATTTTGTTAATTCTCTCAGTTTTGTATTCCCAATTTCATTTTTTAATTCTCTAATCTTTGTTATTTCTTTCCTTAGTCTTGCCTTGTGTTTATTTTGTTGTTCTTTTTATAGTTTCTCCAGTTCAGTTGTGTCTTTAAGATCTTTCATATTTTTTATTGAAATAGCTATAAATTTCCCTCCCAGCCCTGCCTTCACTGCATCCCTTAAGTTTTGATATTTTGTGTTCTCCTTTTCATTTTTCTCAAAATGTTTACCTATTTCCCTTGTAATTTCTTCTTTGGACCACTGATTATTTAAAAGTGTGTTATTTAACTTCCATATGCTTGTGGATTTTTCCAGTTCTCTGACTGTTATTGATTTCCATTTTCATTTCATTATGATCAGAGAAGATGCTTTGTATAATTCCAATCTTTTCAGATTTATTGAGATCCATTTTGTGACCCAATATGTGGTCTACCTTGGAGAATGATTCACATGCACTTTAGAAGAATGTATGTGCTCCTGTATTGGGGTGCAATGTCCTGTATATGTCTCTTAGGTCTAGTTCACATTTCATGTTATTCAAGTACTCTTGTTCCTTATTAGTCTTCTGTCTATATGTTCTATATATTGTAGAGAGGGGGGTAATTTGAGGGTACTATGTTAGTTACATAAATACTTATGATTCTTATTTCTTCTTGGTGGGTTGGACTTTTCATTAATACATCATGTTCTTCTTTGTCTTCTGTAACAGCTTTTGACTTAAAGTGTATTTTTTCTGATATTAGTATATCTCTTTTGTTACTATTTGCATCAAATATATTTTTCCATCTTCTCACTTTCAATTTATTTGTCTTTGTTTCTAAGGTATGTCTCTTGTAAAACAACATATGGCTGAATTTTTAACAATTCTGCCAATCTGAGTCTTTTGGTCGGAGAGTTTAATCTGTTAACATTCAGAGTTATCATTGTAATAGGCATTTTTTCCTCTGGTTTGGTATATATATATTTTATATATATATATATATTTTATATATATATATATATATATATATCTGTTTTGTATTTATTTTACTTTATTGCAAACTTGTTTTCTGTGTAGTTGGTCTTTTGTGAAATATCTGATGAATACCTTTCTCACTTTTTTCTGCATATTTTTAAAATACTTTCTTTGTGTTTTCCCTATGATTTATATTATACAGCCTATATCTATAACATACTAATTTGAAAAGATACCAACTTAGATACCAAGAAAAGATTAACTCATAATTTTCTCTTCTTTAGGATTAAATAGTAGAGTTTTATATTGAGGATACAATACTTTGGGGGTTTGTTTTATCCTTTTAGTTACCATCACTCAAGAATCTCATTTGCTCACATCACTCTGAGCCGCTCTCTCCTTTCTTATCATTTCCACCTACTGAACTCCTTTAGTAATACTTGTACTTTTGTTAAAAAAAAAAAACTTTCTTGGTTTCTGTTTATGTGTGAATATTTTAACTCTTTCTCATTTTTGAAGGACAGTTTTTCTGAGTAAAGTTTATTTGCTTGGCAGTTCTCATTCAGTACCTTAAATATATTGTATCATTGCCTTCCTGCCTCCATGACTTCTGATGAGAAATTATTGAGGATCTGATTCTATAGGAGCTCTGAGCCTTCATTTAAATATTTTATAACTCTAAACTGTAGATAAGTGAAAGCAACGTAAATAAATCATGTGTATGGACATGCAAGGAAGTAAATTCCATCTGTTTGGTGGGTGGGGGACAATTCTGCACCATTCCTTCTGTAAAAGCCCATTTCTGGTCAGTTTTTAAATTTATTTCAACATTAATTTACTCCATATAAATTTGTGGCTCTTTGACTTTGAAAAGTTGTGATATCTGCCTGCCTGATTCCCTTGTTAATTAATGAGACAATGTCTCTGACATGTATTCACTTTCTGAGTTTATGAGAATTGTGATTGATACTTTTTTAAAAAGTATCCTTTAACTTCACCTCTCCTTGATATGGACACTTCATCAGAATACCCTCCTTCTAAGTCTCATTGGATGGTTTCTGCCTCTAATGACTATTAGCTTTTGTTTTGGCTCTATTTTTTCTATGTAATCTATTCAGCTTACCCAGGTTTCCAGTGTTATCTTTATGGCAATTACTCTAGATATTTATCTAGATCTTATAGATATATCACATTTTATAAGAAGGTGGACTTCTTGATTTCTATTCTCCTTCCATCCATGTAAACAATAAACAATACAACAACAACAAAAAACTTGTCCTTTTCCTTTGCTTCCCTATTTCAATAAGTGCTAATATATGTTAGCCACTTGTTCAATGAGAAACACAAAACTCCACATCACACTATCCGTGGATAAATTTTGTCTCTTCTATTCTAAAGAATATCAAATTTTCTATTTCTCTTCATTTTCACAGTCATTACCACAGCATACTTTGTGGTAATGCTTATTGTATTATTGGACACAAATAATAGCTGCCTACTTTCCTTTGCTCACTACTTCCATTCTTTTTTCTTTAAAATTAAACCATAAATTTTAACATATTCTAATTCAGCCATATATTTGCAACATTAAAAATAAAGTGCTCTAACAATGTTGTATCAGAAGGATTTTGAATTTTAAGATTCATTTTGGTATGAAAAATTTCTTCACCTACTCTCTCTTTTAAATTTTTAAAAAATTATTTACAAACATTCCATATCAAATAAATATGTCTACTATTCTACTTGCATTCAGTCTTATTCATACTACTTCCACTTTTGCCCTTCTATATTCCATTTCTACCCAAATGCCACAGTGATCTTTTTAAACATAAGTTAGAGTATGTCACTTTAGCACTTAAGACCCTTCAATACTTCATCTCATTTCCTTACTATGGTTTATATAGCCCTTTCTCTACCTCTCTAAATCACCTGTCTTGTTAATCTCTGCCTCAATTACTATGCTACAGCTATGATGGGCTGTAGTTTTTTCCTTGAATAATTGAAAACTTCCAATCTTGGATTTTATACTTGTTCTTTCTTCAATCTAAAATACATTTCCTCTCAATTTTCATAAGTATGACTCTTTTCTGTTGATTCCCAAATACCACCTTCAGATCTCAAATCACCGCCTAAAGTAGCCTGTGGTAGCTTGCAGTTTTGTACCTCAGAAAAACACGTTATTAATCTTAATGCATTTCTCTGGGTATAAGCCTATTGCAAATAGAACCTTTTGAAGATATTATTTCAGTTAAGGTGTGGCCCACCTGAATCAGGATGGGTCTAAATCCTATTATTGGAGACCTTATAGAGAAGGTCACTGAGACAGATGTCACAAGTGGAAGTCAGAGGAGAAAGGAGACAGCATCACTGTACACATTGCCATCTAATGGGAAGCAAGGAACCTCAAAGATTTCTGGTCAGGCAGAAGATATCGACCTGGGAGAAAGCAGTCTTTCTAATTTCTGAAACTGTGTGCCAATCAATTCCTGTTATTAAGCCGACCCATTGTGTGATATTTGCTTTAGCACTTATGAAACTAAAACAGTTTTTGTAGCAGAAGGTGGGTGCAGCTATTGCAAATACATAAAAATGTGGAAATGGCTTTGAAATTGAGTATGAGTAGAGGCTGGAAGAATTGCGAGTCACTTGATAGAAAAAGCCTAGATTGCCTTCAAGAGACTGTGTGTAGAAATATGGGCATTAAAGAAAGTTTAGGTGAGTCTTAGAAGGAAATAAATGTATTGGATTCTGGAAGAAAGGGAATCCTTGTTATAAAGTGGCAGACAACTTGGCAAAATTGTGTTCTGATGTTGGATGGAAAGTCAAACTTGAGAACAACAAAGTTGAATATTTAGCTGAAGAGATTTCCAATCTAAGTGTGGAACATGCAGTCTGGCTTCTCCTTGCAGTGTATGGTAAAATGTGACAGGAAAAGGATAAGCTGAGAATTAAACTCTTAAGTGCAGAGGAACCAGTAATTGATGATTTTGCAAATTATCAAGCTTATGCAAATAGTGTACTCTGAGACTAGGGCCTGAAGTGGTTCTATCAGGGATCTCCCTGAACCTTCAGGAAGTAACTCCCCAGAGAAAAGCATTCCATCTGAGGGTTTAACTAAACAACCCTTTGCTATAGAGGGTGCCTTAACATGAATCCAGGCAGCCATTGCAGGGGAAGTGATAGAAAAAAAACTTTTAATAGCATTTGTAAGCTGCTGGAATGTAATATACAAGAAACAGAATGGCTTTTAACAGGGGGGATTTATTAAGTTGAAAGTTTATAGTTCTAAGACCATGAAAATGTGCATATTAAGGTACCAACAAGAGGTCACATTCACTCAAGAAAGGCCAATGAAGTTTGGGGTTTTTTCTCAGCTGGAAGGGCCTATGGTGATATCTGCTAGCTTTCTCTCCTGGCTTCTAGTTTCATAAAGCTCCCCAGGGGCATTTTCCTTCTTCATCCCCAAAGATCTTTAGCTGTGTGTATTCTGTTAACTCTCATGGCTCTGTTGATTCTGGTGGCTCTAAAGCTTTTCCCAAAATGGTTCCCTCTTAAAGGGCTCCACTATTAACCCCACCTTGAATGGATGGAGATGCATCTCCATGGAAACAATAAAAAAAATTCCACCAAGCAATATTGAATGAAGATGAAAGGACATCACTTTTCAGGGCACACAACAGATTCAAAACAGCACATCATTTATAATCTCAATCCTGTACTGAGTGATTCATGTATCAGGCAGAATTCCATTCAGAAAGTAGAATGAAGCTTCACTGAGAAAGTGGAAAGGGGAAGCTCACGTAGAGCAAGTAAAGAAATGTTCTGATTGGCTGATGTTAAGTTTCTATTTTACATAGGGTATTCTTACAAAGATATACATTGATTTGCATGGTATTCTTGTCTATTCTAATGAACTATCTCTGCTGAACCAAAGCTAGTTTTATCACCAGGTGTTGCTTATCAGCAACCCTGTAAGGTGTATACCATTTTTCTGGGAAAACCAATGCAGGTCAATTGTTTTTGTTTTCTGGACATGCCCTTCTTAGAAAGAGGTCTTTTCCTTGCAAAGCCCAATACAGGTGGCTGTATTATTTCACTTAGATTGGAAATGATGTTAAGAAGGAAGGACCAGTAAAGTCATTCTGTCTGATGATTTAGACTCTTGTGAATTGTATGCAGAGCCAGCAAGGTTTTTGCAAAATTTGTATTAGTAGAACCACTGCCGGTCTGAACTGAAAGGGAGAGAGAAGGAATGATTGAAGGACAAATAACTTCAAGGAAAGACTTTGGATGCAGAGGTCTGGTCAAAAAACATCCCCTCAGGCCTAGAGAGCAGGTCCACCCATGTGTGTGTATAAAGGGCCCATCTACTTCTGCCTTTGGAGGGATGAGCTTTGTCCACCATTGTTCAAGGAAAGTGGTCTTCTCTATAAGGTCTCTAGAAAAATCATAAAGAACATTCCTGCTTCAGTTGGACCTTACTGTAACTGAATACTTGGAGATGATGGGGCTAATGGCCCAGAATTCCTGGAGAGCCTAGCCATCCCATTGTTTGGAGAGGGTGGGGCCTATACCCCAGTGTTTAGAAATAGCATGTCCTTTCCTTGGAGGGAGTGGGGTCACAAGATCTTGAGATCTAATGGAGTTTGCCCTGCTGGGTTTCAGACTTCTTTGGGGCCAGTGACCTTTTTTTATTTTTTTACATGGGCAGGCACTGGGAATCAAACACGGGTCTCTGGCATGGCAGGCAAGAATTCTACCAGTGAGCCACCATCACACCTTTCTAGTGATCCCATTTTCCTTTCAAAATCTCCCTTCTGGAATGAGAGTATTTTTCCTATGCTTCTCCCACCATTGTATATAGGAAGCAGATAACTTGTTTCCCAAGTTTTGCAGGTCTAATTGGAGAGGAGTTCTGCTCCAGGATGGACCATATCTATAATTGATTTTGATGAGCCTTTGGACTCAATCATATTCTAAAATGACTTAAGAATTTTGGGATATTATCATGGAAAGTATTTTTACCTTTTACAGCAGAGAATGTATTTTTCAAGTGGAAAGAACATTTATTTTGGGGGTTCAGAGGGTGGACTTTGTTGGCTTGTAGTTATGTACCTCAGGAAAACCTATTGTTAATCTTAAACCATTCCTATGTGGGGGAACCTGTTGTAACTATGGCCTTTTGATGATGTACTTGAGTTACAATGAGGCCCAACTGAAACAGGAATGTTCTTCATAATTTTACTAAAGGCCTTATAGAGAAGACCACAGATAAAGGAGCCAGGAGGAGCAGCTAGAGGCTGGAAGTCAAAGGAACCTGGGAGAGAAGAAAGATGTAACCATATATATGGTCATGTGACAGAAAGGCCAAGGAATCCTAAAGACTGCAGCTAGTTAGAAGATACTGACCACAGGAGGTAGCAAGCTTTCTAGCCTCTAAAACTGTGAGCCAATAAATTCCTGTTGTTAAGCCAGCCCCTTGTATGGAATTTGTTTTAGCAGCTAGGAAACTAAAATATAGTCTCATTACTCATTATTTTCCATGATACCCCTCAGTCTTTTTTCTTCACAGCATTTAATACAAACCAAAATATCTTGCCTAGAATTGAAAAAAATTCATTTCATTTCTTTATGGTCTGACCATATCTGCCTTCATTTCTTCCTACATAGAAGGAAAAACTCCAGGAATTCGTGGACCTTGCCTGCCCTTGTCATTTCTGTACTTCTAGCACTTAGAATGCTCCCTGGGTCATAAGAAGCACTTAAAATACTTCTAACAATAACTGAATAAATAAAGTAAAAGCCTTATTTTTTTGGTGTTACAGTTGTCAAAATCTTGGTTTCTCTGCTGTAGAAGGTAAAAGGTCACTTATCTGCTTTTACATCATTGAACTGATGTTATACCTATTATGTCCAGAGAAGACACACAATAAATATTTTAATAAACTAATGAATGAATGAAGAGACATAATCTCAGAATTGGGACAGCTTCTAAGATGCCATTTTATTGCCAGAGGCCAGCTCCAGCATTTGGAGCCAATTGGATGCTAAATTTGGGAGCAGGACTAAGTTCAGAGATGAGGGCTAGTCAGGTGTGGGTAAATTGGTTAGAAGAATGGGGGGTGGGGGTGGGGCGCATGGCAAGTAGATCAATGCACTACTTTTTGTCCTGAGGTCATTTTATTTTTAAGGACTGGTTTTCAACTCAGATTTAAGATATGGCATCTTGAATATGCTAGTCACATATAAAGTCGAATTTTTTTTTCAGTAATGAATAGCCTTATTCATTTATGGTGGAATAAATATCATTTTGTGCATGCTTCTTATTCACAGAGAAACCTTCTTGAAAGAAGCTTAACTTTGTTTTTGTCAACTGATAACAATATTCATAGGTTTTGTTTGAGTTTATTTTAGTGGTAACAAGAGTTCAATTAGACTACCTAAATCATAGCTTTTTCTCAGCTCCAAATATTGAGAAATTCCCCAATTAAAAATTTGATACAATCTATATCTTTGGGCACATTTGACAAAAAGCATATTAAACAACAAAGAATTAAGATATGTTTGAATAATTTCTTCTGGAAATTATGCATAAAAATACAAATTATCAGTAGGAAAAGTAGCCAAAAAACTCATTTGTGTTTCTTTAAAAATACAAAACCAAAAATATACATAATATACATCAAATTTAGCAGAAAACAGGGGAAACAGCACAAAACTTCTTTTGTTTACCGTAGGAATCTTAAAATCTTAAAACTTTTATGATGCAGGTAGAAAATTAGTTTGAGTAAAAAGTGGATTGACAATTCTATTGAATGAATAATGTCTTGCTTGTGACATTTTAGTATACAACTGGCTTGGTAAGATAGATTGAATAATTTTTAAATATAAACACCAGTGTTAAAAAAAGTCGGTTTTGCTATTATCAAAATAAAATTTGGCTTCCTTGGTGGCAGTCCGTTAATGTTGGAGTAGAGAAATTTCTGTAAACTCAGGTAAAATCTAATTTCTCAAAACTATCCATATTTTAGGAACAATCTAATGATAGAACTTGACTGAATCCATAAAAGCATAAAATATAAAGGATACAACTTAAATTCAATGATTATCAGGTCCAACTAAAATAATGGTTAAACATAATTTGTGATAATGAAGAGGATATTAGATAGAAATTAGAAGTCTGTGTTCAAATTTACTTTATTCTAAGATAGGTAAATTTATCCCTGGGACCTAGAAATCATGTGCAAAATAAGGTTATAAGACATTTTAACTATCAATGTCTGTACATAAAAATCCAGGCTATTATTGAATAGCAGGATATAATGAAGCCTTAATTCATCCACTATTGTAATTAAGGCTTATTATATTCATACAGATTTGAAAAATCCAAGAATCTTGTCCAAGAGACTTCTCACTGCATGAAATTTCTGAGAATTATCTGAAATGTTTAGTTTTGCATTTTTCCTCCCACTCTTGACTTCCCAATCAAGTTCAAAAATGAACTTATTTTCTTGTTTTTAAACAAACAAAGTTTGGAACCTAGACAATATAACTAAATGAACACTTGGAAAAATATTAGCCTCATGCTAATACAATGTTTTTTGATTTGAAGAAAAAGAGTAATATAGCATATCCCAATAACCTTGTGAAGTAGATGAAAAATGTTTCCTACTACCTGGCATGCATCAAAGAAGTAAGTAAACAAGTTATCTAAGATACCCAAATGAGTCAATGGGAAACTAAAAAATAAGCTTTATAGCTGGGCTTCATATAATAGTATTAAGGCAATATATTAGATTACAGCTAAACTAATTTTAAATATGTAACTTTGAATTCATTATTCATTGCATAGTATATAAAGCAATTCATATGAATAGGTCAGAAAATGTTATGTTCTATTATTTAAAACCAATCTGACTACCTTCAGGTTTGGGTAGAAATGAACGATAATAAAGAGAGAGATAAGTATTACAGTTCAGAGCAGACATCTCTTCATGTTGTCATTTCCCTTCCAGCAGCAGAATGAACCAGAAATGTCATGTTCAAGTGTGCCTATGGCAAATATTTACAATTTTAACAAAGCCATTGAGCTTTCTCTAAATTCTTGTCAAAGAAAGCATGTTCACTGCACTGGGATTTGCTTTTTATTGCTAATTTCATGCTCTAGGCATGGCAACTAACTGAGGTTACCCTACAGTTACAGAGCTTGCTGACAGCACCCTGTTGTGCCAAAACCAATTGTCTATGCTTAGACTCTAAGTTTTATAAATGTAGCCAATTATTCAATCCAGAAACTATTTAAACTCTGAAGCAGCCAGAGATTTGGTTCTCTTGATCAATGGCCATGTATTCATTTGGACAGAGGTTGGAGTTTTTCCCGACTGCACCCAACTGGCACTATCTATAGATATTCCTACAGCAAACACTGTATGGGCTACTATCATGGCTAATATTTGAACAATGTATTTTATCACCTAGAATGAGTGAATTTACTCATCTTCCATATTGTGGTGATTAGGCCAGATAAACTATGGAGCAATGAAAACTTCAGGACAATTAGAGGCAAAGAACCCATAATATAAAGAAACCTTATGAATGATTGGGGAGTGCAAAATAGTGAAGAATGGCTAGTTATTTTACTAAAATAATCAAGTTGAACTGTTTATTGTAACATAATTGTGTTTCCAAGATACTTCTTTGATATATAGTTTAAGAATTTAGCCATTTTTAATTTTTAAATTTTTTTTCTAATTTTTGTTTTAAATCGTGCAGTCTTTTCACATTGAATTATGTAATTACCTTAATTTACAATCAGACAGAACTGGCAAAGTAAATAATTTTATTTTGATTTGAATATGCCCAGAAAGTATATTTTTGGTATGAAATATCAAAGTATGTTTTCCTTTTTCTGCATGGAATAGCATGCAGATTTGATATAAAGTGATTTCTATAGTTTGAGGCATGGCAATCTCAATTTTCACCTTTTAATGATTATGCATTTTTACGTTTTTATAGCATAGGAGTTGAAATGTAAAACTTCAATCATTGTTTGCATTTTCTAGGCTACATCAGGCCTAAATGCCTATTTTCCAAAAAAAATTTGATTCAATCCCTTTTATTATTTTTTGGAGAAGTTTAGGTTTTAAAGAAAAATCATGCATAAAAAGCAGGGTTTCCATATCCCACCTTATTATCAACAACTTGCATTGTTGTGGTACATTTGTTACAACTGATGAAAGTACTTTTTTACAATTGAACTATTAACTATAATCCATGGCTTAACTTAGGGTACACTGTTTGTGCTATGCAGTTCCATGATTTTTTTTTGAATTTAGTTTAGTTACTTATATACAACCTAAAATTTCCCCCTTTTAACTGCATTCAAGTATATAATTCAGTACTATCAATTACATTCACAAAGTTGTACAGCCATCAACGTCATCCATTACCAAAACTTTTCCATCTTCCTACTTAGAAACTCAGAAAAATTTAAACCCTACCTCCTTACAACCACCCTGTCCCCTGCTAACCTATATTCCAGATTCTAACTCTACGAGTTTGCTTACTTTATTTAATATTTCCTCATCAGTGAGATCATACAATATTTGCCTTTTATATCTGGTATATCTCAAAAGGATGACTTCAAAGTTCATCCATGTTATAATGTATATTGGGACTTCATTTTTTATGGCTAAATAATATTACTTTGTGTATAAATACCATATTTTGTTTATTCACTCATTGGTTGCTGGACACTTGGGTTGCTTCCCTCTTTTGGCAATTGTAAATAATGCTGCTATGAATATTGGTGTGCAAATATCTCTTTGAATGCCTGCTTTAAATTTGTTTGGGTATGTACTTAGAAGTGGGGTTGTCAGATCATAAGATAATTCTATACTTAACTTTCTGACAAACAGCCAAACTAACTTCCACAGCTGCAGCCCCATTTTACATGACCACAATGAATATGTGCTCCTATTTCTCTACATCCTCCCCAACACATATAATTTTCCTTTTTTTTTAAAAAAAATAGAAGTCATTCAAGTGGGTGTGAAATAGTACCTTGTTTTTTTTTTTATTTGCACTTCCCTAATGGCTAATGATGTTGAGTATCTTTTCGTGTGTGTGTGTGTGTTTGCCATTCATATAACTTCTTTGAAGAAATATCTATTCAGGTTTTTTGTCCACTTTTAATTTGGGTGTAAAATCTAAGAAATATCGAACAGCAGGCTAGATGGTCCTAACAACAGGTCCTGAAGTTGCTTCCCTAATTTCTTCTAAGAGTTTTACTGTTCTGGATCTTATATGTAGGTCTT
This sequence comes from Tamandua tetradactyla, assembly GCF_023851605.1. Taxonomy (NCBI): domain Eukaryota; kingdom Metazoa; phylum Chordata; class Mammalia; order Pilosa; family Myrmecophagidae; genus Tamandua; species Tamandua tetradactyla. The sequence goes on from NC_135331.1 coordinate 137,454,998, forward strand.
TCATCCATTTTTGGATGGTATGAGGTAGGGGCCTACTTTCATTCTTTTGCAAATACACCTCCCATAGTCTCACCACCATTTGTTGAACAGACTTTTCTTGCTCAATTGAGTGGTCATTGCCCTATTATCAAAAATCAGTTGGCCATAAATATGAGGGTTGATTTTTGAGGTCTCAGTTTGATTCCATTGGAACATATGTCTGTACTTATACCAATACATTGATGTTTTGAATACTGAGTTTTTGTAATAAGATTTATGATCAGGAAGTGTGAGCCCTCCAACTTTGTTTTCCTTTTTCAATATGGCTTTGGCTTTGTTGGCCATTACCCTTCCATATAAATTTGATGATTGGCTTTTCCATTTCTGCAAAGAAAATTGTTGGAATTTTGATTGGGATTGCAGAAAATCTGTAAATCGCTTTGGGTAGAATTCATATCTTTACAATATTTAGTCTTCCAGTCCATGAACATAGAAACCTTATTTAGGTCTTTGATAGCTTTGGCAATATTTTGTATTTCTATGTATACAGAAACTATAAATTCTTTGATAGCTTAATTCTTAGATATTGATATATTTAGGTGCTATTGTAATAGACTTTTTCCTTGATTTAATTTTATGATTGTTCATTACTAGTGTATACAAATATTACAGATTTTTGAGTGTTATGCTTGAACCTGAAATTTTCTGAATTCATTTATTAGCTCTAGGAGCTTTGTTGTGGATTTTCCAGGAATTTCTGTATGTAGATCATGCCATCTGCAAATAGTAAAAGCTTTACTTCTTTTTTTCCCAATCCAGATGTTTTTAACTTTTTTTTCTAGCCTAATTGCTCTGGCAAGAAGTTCCAATACAATGTGGAATAATAGTGATGACAATGGACATCTTGGTCTTTTTCCTGATCTTAGAGGGAACGCTTTCAGTCTTTCACCATTAAGCATAATTTTAGCTGTGAGATTTTCATATATGCCATTTATCATGTTAAGGAAATTTCATTCTGCTCCTAGTTTTCTAAGTTATTTTTTAAAACCAAAAAGGAGGTGTTGGATTTACCAAATGTCATTTCTACACAGATTGAGATGATCATTTTGTTTTTCCCTCTATTGTGTTAATGTGGCATATTACATTAACATATTTTCTTTTGTTGAACCACCCTTACATATCTTACTACACCTTTACATGATCCTGCTTCATCATGGTATATAATTTTTTCATGATATATAATTGTTGGATTTGATTTATTGGTATTTTGTAGAATATTTTTGTATCTATATACATGAGAGATATTTGTGTGTAATTTTCCTTTTTTTCTGATATCATTATCTGGCCTTGGTAAGAGGGTGATTTGTTCTCATAGAATGAATTAGGGAGTGTTCCCTTCTTTCAATTTATTGGAAGAATTTGAGCAGGATTGGTGTTAAATCTCTTTGGAATGTTTAGTAAATTCCCCTGTGAAACCATCTGGTGCAGGGTTTTTCCTTGTTGGAAGTTTTTTTTTATTACTGAGTCAACCTCACTACTAGTTATGGGTTTGTTGAGAATTTGTATTTTTTCTTGAGTCAATAGGTAGCTTGAGTGATTCTAGGAATTTGTTCATTTCATCTAGGTAATCTAATTTGTTGGTGTAGAGTTCAAAATATCTTCTTATATTCCATTTATTTTGGTGAGATCAGTACTAAAGCTCCCTCCCCTTTTTGTTTCTGATTTTAGCTATTTGCATCTGCTTTCTTTTTCTTTGTTAGTCTACCTAAAGATTTGTTTAATTTATTAATCTTTTCAAAGAACTAACATTTGGTTTTGTTGATTCTTCCTATTTTTTAAATTGTCTTTGCCATTTCTCTCCACTCTTATCATTATTATTTCCTTTCTTCTGCTTGATTTGTGTTTAATGTGTTCTTTTGCTAGCTCCTTCAATTTTGAGGTTAGGTCTCTGGTTCAAGATCTTTATTCTTTTTAAATTAGAATTGTAACTTTCCCTCTCAGCAATGCCTTTGCTGCATCCCATGTTTTAGTATGTTTTTTTTTTTTTTTCATTTTCATATGCCTGGTGATATTTCCTTATTTCTTTTGTGCTTTCTTCTTTGACCCATTTACTATTTAAGAGTACATTGTTTAATTTCCACCCATTTGCAAATTTTCTATTTCTTCCTCTGTAATTGATTTCTAGCTTCATTCCAGTGTGGTCCTAGAAGATGCATTGTACGATTTCTATATTTTTAAACTTATTGTGACTTGTTTTGTGACCTATTATTTGGTTTACCCTGGAGAGTGATCCATGTACACTAAAGAAGAATGTGTATTTTGCTGTTGTAGGTTTCATTGATCTGTTAGGTCTAGTTGGCTTAGAGTATCATTCAAGTCTTGCATTTCCTTACCAATCTTCTGTCTAGATGTTCTATCCTTCATTGAAAATAGTTTACTAGTCTTCTCCTAATACTGTAGAACCATCCATTTCCCCCTTCAAATCTGTCAGTACTTGCTTCATATAATTTTTGTGTTCTGCTGTCAGGTGCATCTATATTTATGATTTAATATCTTGTGGAATTGATCTCTTTATCTGTACATAAATGACCTTCTTTGTTCCTCATAACAGCTTTTTGTTTGTTTGTATTTCTTTTCAAATGGGCAGGCACCAGAAATCCAACCCCAGTCTCCGGAATGGCAGGCTAGAATTATGCGACTGGGCCACTGTTGTATCGCCTCTCATAACAGTTATTGGTGGGATATTTATTTTTTATGATATTAGGATAGCTACCCAGCTCTGTTTTGTTTATTACTTGCATAATATATTTTTCCACCTTTCACTTTTAGCACCCTTATAACTTTGAATTTAAAAACTTTAAGTTGAGTCTCTTACATGCAGCATATTATTGATTCATGCCTTTATATTCATTCTGCCAGTCTCTGCTTTTTTGACTGTAGAGTTTAACCCATTCCCATTTAAAGTCACAACTGATTATGTAGTGTTTTCTTCAACCATTTAATTATTTTGATTTTGCAAGCCTAATACATTTTTGACCTTCATTTCTTCTGTTCATGCATACTTCCATATTATTTGTTTCTTTTCTTATAGTACCATATTAATTCTGTTTTCATTTCTACTTGAATTTTTTTTTCATATTTTCCTTGAGGTTTCCATGTGGTTAAAATTTCACATACTGCATATGTAATAGGCATATTTGATTTGATACCAACTTGGCTTCATTGTCATACATATACACTTTTCCTTTACCCTTCATTCTGTTCACTTTTTTGTAGTTGTTACAGATTACATGTTTGTACAATGTATGTCAAAAAATGTAGATTTATCTCTGCTTTTTGCACATTGGCACTTTAGCACCTGTAGGATGTAAGAGGTGGAGTTACATACCATAAATACAATACAATAAATACTGGCACTTAAATATTTAACCATTTAAATGGTTACCTTCACTGGAGTTCTTTATATTTAAATGCCATTTTGACCACTGTCCAATTTCCTTTCCTTTCAGCCTGCAGAACACCTTTTAACATTGCTCGTAAGGAAGTCCTAGTGCTGTTGAACTCCCTCAGTTTTGTTTCTCTAAGAATGTCTTAATCTTTCCCAATTTTAAAGTTAAAGTCTTTCCAGATTTAATATTGTTGGTTGGCCATTGGTTTCCTCTAGCACCATAGTATTTCAAACCACTGCCTTCTTTCCTCCATGATTTCTGATGAAAAATCAACAATCTAATTGGGATTCTCTTATGCATAACATTTTGCTTTTCCATTGCAGTTTTCAGAACTATCTCTGTCTTTTGCAGTCCATGTTTGATCAGCATGTGTTGGGCCATATTTTTCTTTAAGTTTTCCTACTTGGCTTGTGTTCTCTAGGGCTTTTGGAGTGCATTTTCACTTTTTCTTTCCCCTAAGTTTGGAAAACTTTTCATCATTATTTTTTTTAATACTCCTTTTGCTCCTTTCTGTATATCATCTTCTTTTGGGACTCCCATAATGTATGTATTGGTATACTTGATTTTGTCCTAGAAGTCTCTCAAACTATTTTTGCTTTTTATGATTCTTTCTTTTTTTCCTGCTCCTCAGCCTCACCCATTTCAATAGTCTTGTCTTCAAGTTTGTCAATTTTTTCTTCTGCCAGCTCCAATCTACTGTTGAAACCCTCCTGGGAATTTTTCGTCTCAATTATTGTGGTCTTCAACTCCAGGAGTTCTGTTTGGATTCTTTTAAAAATTTCTATCTTTTTGTTGAGATTGGCATATTGTTCATTCATTGTTTTCTTGATATCCTTTAGTTCTTTCTCTGTACTTTCTTTTATCTCTTTGATTAAATTGTTGATCATTTTCCAATGTCTTTGTCTGGTATGCCCACAATCTGATCTTTTTTGTTGATATTTTCTCCCTGTTCCACTGCAGGTACTTTGCCCCAGGACATTGGCTCCAAATATTTCTTTAATTGCTTTCCTTGTCTTGCCTGGAGGACAAATTCCATGACCTGTGGCATGCCAAAGAGTAGTTCCCCAAATAAGTTATTCCCAACAAGAATAAGGCAAAGGGCTCACAAGGGGAGCACTGGTAGGCTCAGCATTGCCCTGTGGAGAGGATAAGTGAGGGACCAGGAAGAGTTCCAGAAGCTTCTTCCAAGGCTCCCCAAGGCTATGCTTTCTTGACTTGGTCCCTTCACTGCAAGTGCAGCCCTTCAATTGTCCTCTGCAGCTCTGAATGATCATGCTATGTTTAAGTCTCTTATGCTGCCTTTTTCGAGGGTAGGTTGGCACAATGGGCACCCTCAGAGTGGGCCTCCAGCATTCCAAAGTCAGTAATCGAAAGCAGTGATCAGAGATTTTTGTGCACCCCCACCCAACCTTGGGGAAGTGGATTTCTATGTCCTTTTCTGCTACCAGCAAGCTATACCAGGGGCTAGATCCCACTGCTGCCTGGTGCAAGAGTGAGGGATGGGACCCAGCAATCTTGAGTGGAGTGAGCAATTTGTGGTAGTTACCACAATTTACCAGCCTCTTCCTCCAGCTTCTCCCTTGATACTGTACAGTATTCTACAGGAATCTGAAGTTTCAAAATAGTTGGTTAAGTTAGTTCCTTAGTAGTTTAGTAATTGTTCTAGTGGAAGAACTGATTCCTGGAGCTCCATTCTCTGCCCTCCTCCTGCAAGCCCCCAAATGCCTTTTTATTTAGAGGATTTTCCACGGTTTTTGGTTACTGTAATTCAAAATAATGTAAATGATTCATTTTTTTTCTGGTTGTATCTGTAGTGAAAAATACAGTGACTATGAATTTTATTAATATTGCATTTTGCATTTGCTTCCATGCTCCCTGAACACAATGCTAGCATATCAGGAACAGGGGGATAAACCCTCTGGACGACTGGCCTAGCTTAGGGCTAATGTTCCAGAAAGGAGGTCAGAAAGCAAAGTTTTTGTATGTGCAGATGTAAAAAAAAGCAATGTCAGGCTGATCTGTGGTGTTAGCTATAGAAAGAAGGCCCTACATGCTTGATGTGTACTCAGCAGTCAGTGATGTTTAGAATTAGACTGGTGGCATTGTCTTAGTTCTAAGAGGAATTCAGGAATTTTTAAGTGATACCTCAGCTAGTAGCTGAAAGAGCAAGACAGTTTACATCTCCCAGTGGAAAGGAAGCTGGGTAGAGCCAGTAACGCTTTCAAGATCTTGGCCAAATTGGCTGTAGTTTAGGAGGAGGCCAATAAAATTTTTGTACATGGTGATCCAATGATGTATTTTCTTTCTCTGTTGTATATTTGTGAGTCTGCCAATGGGATTCTAAATTGTGGCACAAATACTGAAATTTTAATGTGGAGATGAATACAACCTTCTATTTGTAATTTTTTAAATTCATAAGCAATTTATTTGATGTTTAGGCTTTCATTCACAAATGATAAAGAAGAAATATATAATGTAACAATTTACAAGTTGATCATGTTAAAATCTGACATTTCAAAACAAGGAAATACATGGATATTTATTCATATTCGAACACTGTCTTGCTTTATTAAGAAGATGAACCCCAAGCTTCTTTTAATTATTAAGGTGCCCAGTGTACTTAAAATACAATTCTGATTTTATATAAGATAGGAAACAATATTTATTGAAAGCCTGCTATGTGCCAGACATGGTATTAGCTATTTTCAAGTATGTCTTCTTATTCAGTTCTTGAAAAAAATACGGTGAAGCTATAGTTACTGTCCTTATTTTTCAGATATGGCAGCCATGGCTCTGTTAGTAACTTGCTAAAGGTTATACAGCAATTGATTAGACAGTTATTGAATCTGAATTTGAACTGAACTGGGGGAATGCAAAGTCTATGCTCTTTCTTGCATGTTTTACCTGTAGCTCTATAAGTTTCTGCTTATTATATAGCATAATGGAAGAGAGTGTTGAATGCCTGTGTATGAAAATCTGCTTATAGAACAGCTTTTACAAATGAAGTTATGTCCCTAAATTAGTGACTTATTTAAAATCATTGACTGAAGAAATGAAGAGAGGATTTTATGATTGAAATACATATTTTCTTATTTCAGTAGAATATACAGAACTAGAAAATCCTCTGCCTCAGGGTCTGCCTCTCTCTAGACCATTTCACATTCCATCACCATGACTGGCTGATGAGTATGACTATGACAAATGCTTGGCACCCTTACTGGGCAGGGCCTGTGAGTCTGAGGACTCAGACTGTCATTAAACTAAGGCCTGGAGCCAAGGATTGAGTACATGCTGTAGACACTTCTCCAAGTTCCACCACCCTATTGGCTAAAGCACAAGTGAAATCTGTGCTTGCAAATTTATCATAAAGTATTATTTTTTATAGATTATTTTAAATTAGAAAAAGAAAATACTTTCCCTCTGGAATGGAATCCCACCCTTACTGCAATCTGAGTTTAACTAGATAACTAATGAAGCAGGCTACTGGGGGCAATTACAAATTACATCCCTTAAGAAGAGAATTACCATCTGTCTATAATGAGTCCAAGGTAGGCTTGTGTCTATGACTCTAAAGAGCCAATGATGTTGTAAAAATATTTCATGAATAGTAAAGAATCCTAGATTTTAGTTTCCAGCTCACCTCTAACTCTTCTTGTCACCACAAGCAAGTTGCTTGAATTCTGGGGCCTAATTTCAACATATTATGACACTTCCAAGTGGGGAGCTCCATATTTATATTCTTCCTAACATCTAGCTGTAAAGAAAACTCTGATTAAATTAGAATGAGAGGGTTTGATTAAAATGTGTTCTGTGAGGAACTAGTTCCATGGAGGAGAATAACTGTTCTGATAGAGATATTTTGTGATAAGTTGGGAAAACATGAATTGAAAAAAAGTTAGGCAGTCTTGTTTTGTTTTTTATAGTAAGCAGAATGATTTTCTAGACATTGACTGTCAAACATTTTTGTATAATATTTCACTGATTCATCTAGTATTATCTGAAACATATATTGATAATCAGAAATTCTGGGCTCACTAATATACCATCTGGCTTTTAAAATTCAGTGTTTCTGTGTTTTCTAAATATCTCTATTTACTTCCATACCTAAACTTTTATATTCAAGGGAGTTTGAAAATTTTATTTACTTTTTTTTTTTTAACATGGGCATACACTGGGAATCAAACCCAGGTCCTCTGGCATGGCATGAGCCACCGTGGCCCGCCCTGAAAATTTTATTTATATATTAATTCATTCTGTTCTATGCACTGAGGATACTGCAAACAATAGACAGCAAAAACAAAATTCTTGCCCTCATGGAACTTAAATTTTAGTCCAGGGAGATGGATAATGAGTAATTAAGTAATAATATATAAACATGTACCATGGAGAAAATTTCTAGGTTCATGTTAATGACACATTTACAACCAATAGCATGAAGTGAAAGTAAAGCCATATGATTTCTGATACTGGGCCAGAAAAGCTTGATTCTCTCAGAATGACCATTCTCTGGCTACTTTCTCATGGGACACTGCCTGTTGGAACTCAGCTACTTTTCCCTAAGAATCCCAAGCCACAGGAAACAGTTGTCTAATGGAGAGAGGGTAGCTCAAAAGATGTACCTTGCTTTTATGTCCTCTATCAAGGACTTTGAAGACTCAAAAATTGATTTATTCAGTGCTACAAAAGTAAATCTGTCGTTAAGGGACTTGAAATAATGAATGTCATAAGCTGATGTACTAAACAGGCTTCCAACTTAATTCATAACTTCAAGTTGGAAATAAAGACTTAAAATGTAGTATAAAGATAAGATATTCATGTTGGCTGCTCTACACATCATTTCTGTTCAGATGTGTCTCCATGCAGGAAGTTACATTGTTCAGACAATGTGAAATTAAAGAAGGTTGCTTGGTTGATTTAAAAGGCTAATAAAAGTAAACTGTGATACAATAATTCCCATAAGAGGTATGAATCTCTTAAGAAGTTGTGTTTAATTGACTGGTTACCCTTTTCTGACATAATACTAGATAACCCCTGTATATTGTTTTGCATTGAATGTATTTTTTCTGTTTTATGTTTATCCCCAAATTTTGAGGGATACATACATTTTTAATAATATCGCAATGATACTACTTTTATTGTGTTACCATAAGATCTTTCTTTATACCTGGAAGCTATTCTGTCTATTAAAGGTGATTTTGCATATATTTTATCTCCTAGTTCATCAAGTTGATTTAATATTCAAAATTCCCAAATATTTTGGAAACCAATAAACTCTACTCTCATTAATGAGAAGAGTGAAATATCTGTACTATAAATGGGATCTTAAGAAAATAGATTTTCCAGAAGTATCATGATGTCAATGATTCAGAAAGATTTCCAAAGAAATCTATGAAATGGTACATTCAGTTGCCTTTATTTTCTTTCAAACAGACACGAATAAGCAAAGTCAATTCATAGAATGTCAAAGTGTTCTATGGTAACTTTGGTCTTTATAATACAAGATTTATATTTGTATGACTCTGATTTGAATGAAGCCTTTGTAAATCATATTATCGGTCTTGTTAGAAGTTCATAGGATCTCCTGTTCCTCCTACAAGCCCTCTCCTCAAACTAATCCAACCAACTTCTAAAAATGTTTTAACAGCAAAAGTTAAATTTCTTTTTCTCTAGGAATGGAAACATCCACTCCACTAAAATGCAAATCAACACAGTTATGCAATTATGTCATGTGTAGGGAGAGTTCTTTAGCCTCTTGGTTCTAAGTTTTAGTCATTGGCACAGGCATTAGTAAGAAAGTATATGGTCTCTGCAAAACTTTGGAATCAATCAACTTGCAATGATGACTGTGTGTATATTTATTTGTAAGCAGAGTCTTCATGTTTGATTTTCATAAATGAGCTATTGTTTGGCTGCCATCCTTCAAGAAGGAAAGAATAAATGATGTGACAATTAAAGAGAAAAAAGCAAACATCTATGTAGCCTAAAAAAATCTCTCATAATCATAAAAACTGTCAGGAGACAAGACTAGCAGATTATCCATCTCATCATTCCAATTAGGTAGCATAATTCTATATTCAATGTGCTTGATTTTAAAGTAGTTTACATCTCATTGCTTTATTTAGTGGCTTATTCTATAGTATAAAAATTTAATGATAGGAAGAAATACTTAGTTTTTAGTGTGAGTTTTATTATTTTGCGTTGTGGTATTTTGAATACAGTGATATTTATTTAATTGCAAAAAAAAAATCCGTGTGGCTTTTAGGGAAAGCACAAAGTTACATTTTAAGAATTCCATTTTCATCCAGCTTTCTTTGTTGCTTTGATATTCAGTTCAGTTGAAACAATTATAAGTCAACTTGCCTTTATATCCACTTCTTTTAGGCACACATTTTTTTTTCAAATTTTTATTGATTTTATGTTGAAAAAAAATAAGATCCTTAACTAGTATCTGGATTCAAAGTTGTGGTCTTTTTCAGGGAATATTTGGCTGTTTTGTGTGTTTATATAGTTTTACTCAAAAAAAGAAGAGCAGAAGAAAAAATTGAATTTTGGTATTGAAGGTAAATGAAGCTGGGGAAGTCACAATGAACGTGTAAGGAAGCACCAGGTACTGGAAAATGATCCTCATGATGGAATTCAGAAAGACACAGGAGCAGATTTGGAGTCCATATTCAAAATGCATTATAATAGGAAGTTCAGTGTGGAAACTATCAATATTAGGAGGATGTAAGTGGCTTGGTTTTTCTTTTCTTTTTTTTTTTTACATAGATAAGCACCAGGAATCAAAGCCAGGTCTCCAGCATGGTCTCCGTGGCCCATCCAGTGGCTTGGTTTTAAGCTCTGCTGGTTGTGTGGTACAGGGTCAGAACCTATAAATGTAAAGGAACTTGTAGAGTCAAATAATCTTAGGGAGAAGTTAAAAAATACCAAAACATTTGATTATGAAAACTGGCCTGGGTCTTTGTAAATTATTGTATAATTCAGCAATACCTAAACAGAGTGTCTAATTAGATAGAAACAAATGCAGAAACCTGATTTCCTGTATTTTCAAAAGCTAGAAGAAAACTTCCCTCTTTCTAATGGCTCTAGTGATGTAGCATCTCTCTTTCCTTCATGACTACTCTATTCTTTCCTTCCTTTATCATTGATTTTCAGAATATGTGTATTAAGTACCCATTTTGAATGAGGCACTAGACAAGTAATGGATGAAAGTAGTGTAAAATTCTAGTAGGGAGCCAGATATTAAGTCTAATGCTGATGTGACAAAATGTGCATTTAGTAGTTCTAAATACATGGGTGCTTGGTGCATTTAATTTTGAATGTGTGACTAGTAATGAGTTAACATTTATAAAGTACCTATTCTGTATTAGGCTTTGTGTTAAATGGTTTGATGTGCTAACCAATTTAATCCTTACAATATCTTATGGAGTAGGAAGTATTATTAGGTCCATTTCCAGAAGAAGAAACTGAAACTTAGATTAAATAACTTTCTCACATATTTTAAGAGTTAAAGGCATGGTTTGAATTTACAGTAGGTAGAAGGAGATTTCTTCCCTTTTTTCTACCTCTTTCCTGCTTCCCAAGGACAAACTAATCAGAATGGGGATAGGGTTTAAGCTGGGGCTGGTTAGTACCTTGGATAGCTCCCAGAGCGAAGTTTCCTTGATGAAGTCCAAGACCTCATTGGGTCTTCTATTCTCTGAGAGTCTCAGCTATCTGTTGGAACTTACCTTCCCTTTACCCACTCCCTCAATGGACCCCTGAACATTTAAAGGCAGTCAGCTTCATTTAGTGGCTCATAATTGACACTTAATTAGTGTGATCTGGAAAATGCTATAGTGGGAGAGTGGAGGGGGAGGATATGGATGCATATAGGCCAGGATAGGGTATGTAATGAAGGTGTTTTCTCCTCATTCTCTTTCAACATGTTTCTACTCCTCCACATACACACTATCCATTAGAAGAGAAACTTTTAGGTAGTACAGGGATATAATGACCCCAGGAGTCTGGCATAAAATAAATCATTTTGAACAGTTAATCAGGAGTTTCACCAACAAGGATTAAGAGTAGACATTTAAAATAATTGCACAACATGGGATATAATTGGTTTCTTTTGTGCTTTGCTCTTCTGTTCAGCCAAAGAGATTGTACAATCATACATTTGCTTAAAAATACATTTGGCTTTTTGTCACAGAAATGTGGTAAACTGTCTAGCCAACCATGTATATTTTTGCTTTGATTTATAAACACACCTGATCCTGAATTTCTGATATTTATGGAAGAAAACTTCCTCCATTCTTTTACCTAGGAGCAGGAACAATTAGGAAAAAATAGCTAGTTTATCTTTTTTTTTTCCTGGGGGAAAAATGCTGTCACATTCTTTTTTTCAGGCACAAAGTAATTGTTCTGCCTCAAAATTTCTCCTTATTGTTTCAGCTTCTATACTTTTGCTCTTTACACACCTATAGAAAAGTAGGGATTATGAAAGAATATGGCAGAGAGAGGATTGTGGGAAAACGGCTGAGTTGGAAACTCCAGAAATCAGTCACCCCACCAGAACAACTATTAAACAGACAGGAAATATCTAAATCAATGATTTGGAAACTTCAGTGTCCAATAGAACATTGTACAGAATCCAGAGAGAAGGAAGAAGAAACTGGTAAATTATGGTAAATGCCAGTAAATTGCTCTCTTCATGCAAAGTTGTTGGCTCCCAATCTCCAGTCTTGTGGCAGGCAGCACTAAGGTCCAGTGCCTGCCATAGCTTGATGGTGCCAGAAAGAGATATAAAAATCCACTTCACCAAGATAGAGGAGGGGTGACAGGAGGATCACTGACCACTGCCTTTATTAGCTTCTTTGCAATGCTGAGGACCCAGCTGTAAGGGCAGTCATTGTTCTACCTCTCCTTGAATAAATGCAAAGAGGAGACATAAAGATGGTATGCTCACTCCAAGATACAGAGGACAGTTGAAGGGTTGCATTTGCTGGGAAAGGGCTGAATCAAGAAAGCACAACTTAGAGGAGCCTGAGAAGAAGAGCCTTGTCTTCTCCTGGTCTTCCCTTATTCCCTCCACAGGGTGGTTTGTAGCTGGCCAGTGTTCCCTTTGTGGGTCACTGACTTTTTTCCACCTGAGAAATACTGACTTAGGAAAGTCTCTAGTACACTGCCACTCACAGAATTTGTCCCCCAGGCAAAAGATTCTTGAGAGAAGGAATACATCCTAAGAAACAGTTGAAGCAGATGGTCTGGGACAGAGTCTTACCTGTTTAAATATGTCAGTGGGACACCAGGGAAAGGACGATGGTCTGTTTATTTGGAAGTAGACAGGAGGGCATTCAAACTCCTAGGGCCACTGGAAAGCACAAACCCAGGGACAATACCCAGATACAGGAAAGACAGGGAGGACCCTGCACTTTGAATTAGCTTTTCACGAAACTTCCTGATAGGAGGGCTGACACACAAGAAATTCTCTGACTTATCCCTGGCTAGTTACCAATTAAAGAAAGAAACATCTCAAGGAGTAAATCCCAGAGTTAACTGTGGGCAACACCACCTATGACAGTTATTCTTTGTCTAGCAAAGAATCGGCTCAGGAAGAAAAAACCTATGACGCAAAGTCAGAAAACAAGGAAATCTCTGACCCAAGAGAGAGCCAGAGCCCTGAGTTTATTTTTGCTAACTATTTAACAGGTAAAGGGACCATTTGAAGTTAAGCTATCCATTGAACATCATGGGGGTGTCCTTTTTGCCTTGAAGAAGTATCTTTAATTTTAAGAATGAAGCAGGAATTTCCCCATGAGTAGGAGGATATGTTTCAGATAAGTGAATGCAAAGCAGACAGATATGCAAATGGCACAGATAGACAAAACAGGCAGACATCTTAGGCTGTTTTTCAGCTTAACAAACAAACAAGAAGACAAGCACAATGATTTTCCACTGCTTGAGGACATGCAAACATAGAGCAAGCTCACAAATGCTTTAACCATATCCTCCCCTCAGTTAACATTTAAAAATTTTTAAATGTACAGTATGAAACAAAATATAATAAGACAAAAAAAGATAAAGGAAATGAAGGCCATCAAAAGGAAGAAGGTAAAAATTCAGAAAATCTAAATGGAACAGGATAAACTGTGGACATACTGGAAAAAATGTAAAATATTTATCTTCAATATACTTATGGAGATGAAGAAAATACAGAGAAATTGCTAAAGGATATCAAGAAAACAATCAATGAGCAATATGAGAATACTAGTAAAGAAATAGAAATTTTAAAGAGGAACCAAACAATGCTTGCTCTGGCAGCACATAAACCAAAATTGGAATGATACAGAGAAGATTAGCGTGGCTGCTGTGCAAGGACAGCATACAAATTTATGAAGCATTCCATATTTTTAAGACATGATACTATCCATGGAAAATTCTGAGAAATATATGACTAAGCTTTTTGAGCTAATAAACAAATTCAGCCAAGTGGTGGGATACAAGATTAATGTGCAAAATCAGTAATACTTTTATACAAAAGCAATGACCTAACTGAGGAAACAATTAAGAAAGAAATTCCATTGAAAATAACAACTAAAAGAATCAAGTACCTAAGAATAAACTTAACCAGGGATGTAAAGGATAACATGAGAGACTACACACCATAGCTAAAAGAAGTCAAAGAAGATTTAAATAGGTGGAAAGACATCCTCTATGTTCAGGAAGGCTAAATGTAGTTAAGATGTCAATTCTACCCAAATTGATCTACAGATTCAGTACAATACAGATCAAAATTCCAGCAACCCTAATTTGAAGATATGGAAAAGCTAGTATTCAAATTCATTTGGAAAGGAGAAATGAACTCGAATAGCTAAAATTACCCTAAAGAAGAAGAATGAAGTGGGAGGATAAACAGTTTCTGAACTTAAAGCTCACTACAAAGCCACAATGGTCAAAACAACATGATATTGACCAATGGAATCAAACCTTACATGCTATATAAAAATTAACTAAGAATGAATTAAAAATATAAATATAAGAGCCAGTACCATAAACCTCCTAGAAGAAAACAGGGAAAAATTTTCAAGGCCTAGTAATAGGAGGTAGCTTCCTAAACTTTATGTCCAAAGCACAAGCAATGAAAGAAAAAACAGATGAATCGTAGCTCTTTAAAATCAAATGCTTCTGTGCCTCAAAACACTTTGTCCAAAACAGGCAGCAACTCAATGGAAGAAAATATTTGGAGATCATGTATCAGATAAGGGTTTATATTCTGTATACATTAAGAAATCATAAAACTTAACAGCATAAGAACAAATCACTCAATTATAAAATGGGCTGAAAATATGAATAGACATTTTCCAAAGAGCAAACACAGATGGCTAAAACAGCAAATGAAAAGATTTCATTAGCTATAACAGAAATGTAGATCAAGACTATAATGAGATACCACCTCAGATCTATAAGAATGGCTGCTATTAAATGAACAGGAAACTACAAATGTTGGAGAGAATGAAGAGAAATTGGAACACTTACTCACTGCTGGTGGGAATATATAATGGAATAGCCACTATGGAAGACAGTTTGGCAGTTTCTTAGAAAACTAAATATCTAATTGCTCTATGACCCAGCAATGCTACTTCTTGGTATATACCCAGAAGAGCTGAAAGCAGTGTCACAAACAGACATTTGCAGAATGATATTCATAGTAGTATTATTCATAATTGCCAAAAACTGGGGAAAAAATCCAAGTGCCCAACAAAAGCTGGGCTGTTAAAATGTGGTATATGCATATGATGGAATATCATGCAGGAGTAATATTTAATGAACTCCTGAAGCATAGGACAACATGGATGAATCTTGAAGACTTAATACTGACTGAAATAAGCCAGACACAAAAGGGTATTTACTGTATGATTTTGTTATTATGACCTTGGTAAATGTAACCTCAGAGGCTTATAATAAAGAATATAGGGGACCTAGAGATACATAGAAGGTAGAGATAGATGGATGGTTGGCTAATGAGGTTGTAGAGGAATGGACAGAAATGAAGGCAGTTCATTAGTGGGTCTATAAGTACTATTGCTATGTTGAGGGTGAAGAGGATTGAAAGGCCTTATATCCCATCAATAACACTACAAATATAAATAAGTTCTTGCATGAACTACTTCAAAGGTATGAATTTTATACATAGAGTCAATGATAAAGGGGTAAAAGGGGAAAACTACTATTGCGGGCTATGGTCTATATTTAACAAAAAGACATCATCAAACACAGCAAGCCACAGATAAATAATTGGCATAGAAGGATAAGAGTTAAGGGAAGGTTTGGAGTTTCTATTTGATGAGGGTGTGTTTATCAGTTAATTTTCTCTTGGGAGCAAAGAAAATGGACTAAAATTAAGGGTGTGGATGATTGTACAACTAAGTGACTATAATATGAGAAATGGATTGTTGACTATGGACATTATACATGATGCCCAATGGAAGGGGGTGGCTGAAGGACACATTGACTGAGAAGTAGAATGGCAAATTGTGGTATATACATATGATGGAATATTGTGTGGCTACACAAAGGAATGAAGTCATGATGTATGTGCAACAAGGCAAATGAACTTTGGGGCATTATCTTGTGCAAAATAAACCAGAAACAAACCACAAAAAGAACAAATATTGTATGGTTTCTTTCAGAAAATACTTATTGGAAAATTGGGGCCTAGAGTGTAAGCTTTTATAGCAGTCATATTTAGTCTGGAGCTGTAAATGTTATGTCTACATTTTGAGATGCTGTGCTATATATGCATAACCTGCTATCTCACTGTATCTCTGGCTAGATGTGTGACACTTAAGACTCAGAGTTGGAGCTCTGGAGCTCTGGAGCTCTAAAAGTCAGCATTGCTACATGTAGCAACTGTTGTTAAAGAAATCAAAAAAGAGCTAAGCCTTCAATTAGAGATAGGATTGAAACTGATTGGGTCGGGACTAGGGTAGATCAGAATAAAGGGTAAGGGTGGCATTGTCGGCATTTTAGAATTTCATCTACTGTATGAGACCAAAGGAAGAGATGTTTAAGTTGTCCAAAACCTAAATTTTCTGTAACACACAATCAAACTCATCCTGTATGGATAGCTCATTAAACAACTCAAACACATGGACCCCAGAATGGCAATGAGGGCTTGTACTTCTGTATAGCTTGATGTAATACTCAGCTACATCCCAGAGTATGTTGAGCAGATAATTGAAAATTATTGGCAAAGTCCCTTGAAGGATGGGAGAAAAAATATGAAACTATTAAGCTTTACCACTGGGGAAACCCCTGATACTGTCTCAAACGTTAAGGACTTCCAAGTCAAAAAGCCAAGCCCTTGATCTTGAGGTTTACTCTTGTGAAGCCTATTTCTATAGCAGAGAAGCTAAGCCTATCTTGAAGGTAGCTTCAAGAAAACCTCTTTTGTTGCCCAGATGTGGTCTCTCTCTCTCTCTCTCTAAGACCAACTCTGCCAGTAAAATCATTACCCTTCTGCCCTACATGGGACATTTACATTCAGGGCCAAAAGTCTCCCTGGTAAAGTGGAACATGACTCCCAGGGATGAGTCGGATCCTGGCACCATGGGCTCAACATTGCCTTCCAGACCAAAAGGGGGAAATAGATGTTAAGTTGTCAGTGGCTAGGAGAGTTAAAACAGAGTTGAGAGGTTATTCCGGAGGCTTCTCTTACTCTAGCTTGAGCTAGATATTGTTCCTTACCTGGATTTGCCAAGCCCCAACCAAAACAGTTCCTGTCAACCATTAAAAAAAACAAAACACCTAAGGCATTTACTGACTTGCTACAAAAGTTTCATACACTAAGATTGCTTTCCAGAAACTTACAAGTTCCATGTGGCTCCTAGGTCAGATATGTCATGAAATCCAGAGGGGCAACCTCTCCAAGAATATCAACTAGTCCTATCCCTCTATCTCATATCACTGACACCCCTTTTCAACATGAAAAAGTTTGAATGAGCAAAGCCCAAATAACCCTAAAGATTGGGAGAAGGATCAAAAGGAGAAATAGGAATTATAGCAGAGAAAATAGGATTTAACAAATGAATACGACCACTGAATGATTATATTGATATTTCTTTCAGTCTCCAGTGTCTTGGAGCAGCTAGAAGGAAAAACCTAAAATTGTGGAGCTGTAAACCCATACCTGACTCTAAAATGTGTTCTATAACTCCTTGCTACAATATACCTTGACATGTATTGCTTTTTTGTATGTATGTTATATTTCACATAAAGAAATGTTAAAAAGAGGAACCAAACAGAACTTCTGGGGTTTAAGACAATAATAATTGAAATGAAAAATTCAAGAATTGAGAGAGGGAAGAGTTTCAACAGCAGATTAAAGAGGGCACAAGAAATACTTGGAAAATTTGAAGACAAGACACTTGAAATGATTCAGGCTGATCATCAGGAAGAAAAAAAAATTATAAAAAGCAAAAATAGCCAAAAACATCACTGGGAAACCATCTGACATACCAATGCCTGCAATATACAGAATAAGAAGAACAAAAGCAAGGGCCAGAAGAGATATTCAAAGAAGTGACGACAGAAAACTTCTGAAACTTAGCAAAATAACTGAAAATGCACATCCAAAAAGCCCAGAGAACACAAACTAGACAGTACAATTTAAAAGAAAAATAAGTCCCATCGTAGTATTGATCAAAGTGTTGAGTGCAAAAGACAAGAGATAGTTCTGAAAGCTGCGAGAGAAAAGCAGCATATTATGTACAAGGGAGTCCCAATTAGATTAAGTGTTGCTGTCTCATCAGAAATCATGCAGACAAGAATGCAGTGGGTTGATATCCTTAAACGTGGTGGAAGAAAATAACGGCTAATCAACAATTTCAAATCTGGTGAGACTTTCACTTTAAAATGGGAGAGATTAGACATTCCCAGAGAAACAAATGTAAGGGAGTTCAACACCACTAGTTTGCCCTACAAGCAATACTAAAAGGAGTCCTTCCATCTTAAAGGAAAGAGCGCTAGGCCGTAGTTTGAAATAATGACAAAAGGAAATTAACGAAGCTGTGGAAACTAAACAATATGCTCTTCTTTAATTATTTTATTAAAAAAAACAAACAGTATACTTAAGCTTATCCATAGGCATATTTAAAGAAATTATCTAATAATTGCAAAGGCTGTGTTTGTACAGTAAGTTTTATAAACCAATTTAAAATTAAGGCAAACAAGGCAAAAATCTACAGATAGAGATATTAGAGTTTCTTAAATTCTAAACATTAAATACTGACTTAAATACCATTGTATTAGCTGTCAAAACTGTGTACATTCTCAAAATATCAAGTAAAAAAGTTATTACAAATATTAGCTTTGCTATAGTAATGACCTATGTTACTGAACATTTTCTAGTTTTTTAATTCAAGAAAATATAAAGATACAAATGTTTTTACAATAAACATGAAAATGTTATCTCATGATATTATAACATTTAAAATCTATTTTATCTAATATTACTATAGCCAATTATGTTTTCTTTTGGTTACAACTTACAGAAAACATCTATTTCCATCCTTTTGCTATCAATATATTTGTATCATTGTGTCTAAGATAAATATTTTGTGAGTAGCTTATAGATAGATCATATTTTTAAATGCATTCTATCAATCTGTGTCTTTTAATTGGTGAGTTAAGTCTGTTAAC
Organism: Tamandua tetradactyla; assembly: GCF_023851605.1. Taxonomy (NCBI): domain Eukaryota; kingdom Metazoa; phylum Chordata; class Mammalia; order Pilosa; family Myrmecophagidae; genus Tamandua; species Tamandua tetradactyla. Next base: position 137,474,110 of record NC_135331.1, read on the forward strand.
TTTCAAAATTATTACTGTAAAAGCAGTTCTTGAGTCAACCATCTTATCCTGTAGCTTTGTCAAACCTAAATATTCTTTTCTCTCTGTCACTTTTTATCCTTTAAGTTGCCCTTGCTAAGACTCTTCTGTCTGTATCTTCCTCCAGACCTCCCTCTCTAGCCTTTATTCAGTCAACAGAGTTCCTTTAATATTTCTTGTAGGGCAGGTCTCTTGTTGGCAAATTCTCACAGCCATTGTTTATCTATGAAGATTTGAATCTCTCTCTCAATTTTGCAAGACAACTTGGCAGGATAAAGAATTCTTGGCTGGAAGTCTTTCTTTTTCAGAATCTTAAATACATCGTATCACTGCTTTCTCACCTCCATGGTGCCTTTTGATTAGTCTGAGCTCAGTCTTATATACTATATGCAAGTTTCTCTTGTATGTAGTAAATCTTTTTTCTCTTGCTGCTTTCATGACTTTCTGCTTCTCTTCAAGATCTGAGATTCTGATAAGTATATGTCTTGGAGTAAGCCTATTTGGATTTATTCTATTTGGGCTTCATTAGGCATGTATGGCTTGGTTTGGATGTTTATGTCTTTTTATAAGGGATGGGGTCTTTTTCTCTATTATATCTTCAACTTGCAGCCCTATCCCTTTCCTTCTATTCTCCTTCTGGGATACCAATAATTCTTATATTTGTACACTTCATGTTGTCTATCGTTTTCCTGACATCAAGTTGCATATTTACCATCTTTCTTGCCATTTGTTCTTTTGAACATTCAAACTAAATTGTCCTGTCTTCTAATTCACTTATTCTTTCTTCTTTCTCTTGAAGTGTACTATTGTGGGTCTCTAATATATTTTTAATTTGGTCTGCAGTATCTCTCATCTCTGTGATATCTAACATTTTTCCATTTATTCTTTCAAATTCTTCTTTATGCTCTTCTGGTGTCTTCTTTTGATATCCTTTATGTCATTATGAACAACCTTATTAATTGTTTTAAATTCTGCATCCTTTTGGGTAATTTAATTTGGTCATTTGGCTGAGCCATATCTGCCTGGATCTTCACATGCTTTATGATCTTCTGTGGTAAGTGGGGGATTTTAATGTCTTAATAAGATTATTTTGCAGATTTTTTCCCTCCCTCATCTAAGATTCTCTATCTACTTGTATTAGCTTTGAAGATTCCCTTTTGGATTTGGTTTATCAGTCCTTTGCCATGAAATCATGCCCCTAATCTCAAGGGGGGATTGCAATTCCTACTTAGTTTTGTTAAAGAGATAAGCAGATAAGCAATTTGTTAGACTGAATTTTCCTTTTCTCCCCAGCAGATGTTGCTCTTCTATCCACACACTTGCAGTCTTTGGACCTCTTTGTGGTGAAGGGCAGCAGCCCCAAGATTCAAATAAGTCTCTTTTGCTGGTTGAATGTCAGACCTGGACACTCCACATCTCCCTTCCACCCCAGGGAAAGGCTCCCTAGTCCTGCCAAAAAAAATTAGTGTCCACAGCAGCATATCACCACGGTGAGGAGTCAACATATACCTTGGCTAGGTAGACTCTGTGTACAGGAAAAGTTATCTTTCAAGGTTGCCATGGGTACTCCCAGCTAGGGAGCCAAAGAGAAAATTTTCCCAAGCCAGCTGTGGGGGAAGGCAGAGTCATGACCAAGCATATTCACGCCATTCTGTCTGTCCCAATTTCTCTAGTTTTTAACCTAGGATCTCCTTATGTAGGGTAGAAGACTCTCCATGATCACTTACACCATGGAATCACTGTTCCAATCATTTTTCTATTGCATCTCTCTTTGTTGCATAGAGCCCGGATGAATTCAGCCGTTCCTACTCTGCCATCTTGCCAGATCTCCCTAAGCAACATCCTCTTAAACAACAAATGGGTCAAAGAAGAATTCAAGAGAGAAACTATAAAAGATCATGAGGCAAATGAAAATGAATGTACAATAAAATTTATTGGATGCAGCGAAGTTAGTGCTGACATGAATATTTTAATAGCTATATATGCTTACATTAGAAAAGAAGAGCACTATCTAATTACAGAGCTAACCTCAAAGCTGGAGTATCTAGAAAAGGAAAAAAAAAAAAAAAAAAAAAGAAGCCCAAAGCGAGCAAAAGGCAAGAAATAGCAAAGATAAATGAAATAGAGAATTAGAAAAGCAATAGACTAAACAAAGCCCCCCAAAAAAAGATTGAAAAAAATCAATAAAGTTGACAAACCTTTAGCTGGATGTATCAAGAGAAAAAGAAGAGGTTACAAATAACTGAAATCGGAAGTGAAAAGGGGAACATTATTACTGACCCCACTGAAATAAAAAGGAATATTAGTGGATAATTTGAAAAACTGTACACCAGCTAGTTAGATAACCTAAATGAAATGGACAAATTCCTTGAAACACACAAACTACTCACTGATTCAAGAAGAAAAAGAAATTCTAAAATAAGTAACTAGTATAGAGACTGAATCAGTAAATAAAAACCTCCAAACACAGAAAAGGCCAGAACCAAATGTCTTCATAGGGGAATTTACCAAACCTTCCAAGAAGAGTTAACACCAATCTTGCGCAAACGTTTCCAAAGAATTGAAGAGGACACAATAGTCCCTAACTCATTCTATGAGGCCAATAGCAGCCACATACCAAAGCTTGCTAAAAACGCCACATGGAAAGAAAGCTGAAATGACTATCTCATTAATATTGATACAAAAATCCTCAGTAAAATTCTGTCATCACTGTTATTCCACATTGTATTGGAAGTTCTAGTCAGAGCAATTAAGCAAGAAAAAGAGATAAAGGCATCAAAATTGAAAAAGAAGTAAAACTCTCCATATACGCAGATTACATGATGACATATACAGAAAATCCTGAAAAGTTCGCAACAAAGCTACTACTGCTAATAAATGAATGCTGCAAAGTGGTAGTATTCAAGATCAAATAACCAATAATCAGTGGTGTTTCTATACATTAGTAACGAACAATCAGAAGAAAGACATCAAGAAAAAGAATTTCATTTACGTAGTAACTAAATGAATCAATATCTATGAATAAGTCTAAACAAGATTGTAAAGGACTTGTACACAGAGAACAACAAACATTGCTTAAAGGAAATCAAAGAAGATGTAAATAAATGGAAAGACATTCCATGTTTATGGATTGGAAGACTAAGTATTGTTAAAATGTTAATTCTCCCACAGCGATTTACAGATTCTGTGCAATCCCAATTAAAACTCCAACAACCTTCTTTGTAGTAGTGGAAAAGCCAATTATCATATTTATATGGAAGGGTAATGGGCCCTACAGAACAAAAGTTATCTTGAAAAAGAAGAACAATGTTGAAGGAGTCACAGTTCCTGATCTTAAAACTTATTCCAAAGACACAGAAATCAAAAAAGCATTGAATTTGCACAAGGAAAGACATGTTGAGCAAAAGTCATGAATAGACATTTCTCCAAAAATGATATATAAATGGCCAAAAAACACATGAAAAGATGCTCAACATTATTATCCAATAGGTAAATGCAAGTAAAACCACAATGAGGTATCATTTTACACCCATTAGATGGCTACTGTTAAAAAACAGAAAACTCCAAGTACTGGAGAGGATGTAGAGAAATCAGAACACTCATTTATTGCTGGTGACAATGCAAATGCTGCAGTTGCTATTCAAGTCAATTTGGTGGTTCCTTAGAAAGTTAGGTACAATATTACTATATGACCTGATACTCCACTTCCATGTATGTATATACCCCAAAGAATTCAAGCAGAGACTCAAAAACATATATTTCCACTGATATCATACTGGCATTATTCACAATAGTGAGAGGATGGAAACAATACAAGCACCCATCAACTGATGAATGGATAAACAAAATTTGATATGTTACACACAATGAAATATTTTTTCAGCCATAAAAAGGAATAAAGTCATGATACATATGACAACATGAATGAACCTTGAACATATAATATTGAGTAAAATGAAGCCTGATACAAAAGGGCAAATATTGTTTGATCTTCCTGATAAAAATAATTAAAATAAGCCAACTCATAGAGTCAGAATCTTTTATATAGGTTATCAGGGGATGGGGTGGTGCAGGGCATAGAAAGATAAGGCTTAAAAGCTACAGAGTTTCTATCTGAGATGACGAAAATGTTTTGGCAGTGGGTGACGGTGTTGGTAACACAACATTGTGAACATAATTAACAGTATTTAATTACATAGTTGCATTGGTAAAAAGAAAATTTTAGATTGTACATATGTTATAGGAATAAAAATGTAAAAATAAAATCCATGGGACTGCATAACACATTGAGCTGTAAGTTAAACCATAGGCTATAGTTAATAGTAGAAGCATAAAAATGTGCTACCATCAATTGCAACAAATGTACCACACCAATGCAAATGTTGATAAGACGGTGGTATATGAGAATCCCGTATTTTATGCACGATTGTTCTGTAAACCCAACTTCACTAATAAAAAAAGAGGAATATGAAAAATTAACAATGTGCAGACTGCAGTTGCTCCCTTCTTTAAGGTCACTGCTAAGCCAGATGTGTGCTCGCCTTGAGATGTTTTATTCTGTTCTGTAATCCTACTGGCAAACTTGTTTTTGTTCCTTGTCACATTCTGGGAGTAATTCCCTGAAATAGCTGTGAAACAGGAAATAACAAAAGCAAAGAATCTCATGGGATAGCATTTTGGGAAAAATTAAAACCCACATATTTTGAGTGATCTAAAATATGGTGATTTTTAGTTTGGTATTTTTTACTATAATTTGGGCAGTTGTAATATCAATACCAGTCCTCTCTTCTTCATTTGATCCTTGCATGAGGGTGGAGATTATTGGCCTAATTCGCAGTTTTGGTAACAGGTGCTTAGTCTAATATAACTATTTCACTTGAAGCAGGTGAGTGATTTAAAAGTCAGGTATAATGACTTGCTTTCTGTGTTATTTCTACTTCATTAATCCACTTCATAGTTTTGCTTTTTTTTTTTTTGCATGGGCAGTCACAGAGAATTGAACCTGGGTCTACAGCATGGCAGGGGAGACCTCTGCCTGCTGAGCCAATCCACTTTATACAGAATAAAACTAACCTATTTTAAAATGTGTAGAATATCACAAATTGAATTATGAGTAAAAAATAATAACCCAAACCAAAAATCAGCACTAATAATCACTAAACAATCTTCAAGGGAATAATATTTTTTCCTTAAGAATAATTATAAGATAGAAAAAGTCAAATTCTGGTTTATTGAATTATATACATATAATGTATATATGTGTGTATATATATATATTCTAGTTCAGTGTAATATACCATCTACTATAAAGTCCTTCAAATTCAGGCTAATGTGAGATAACCCTAATGAATAACATTTTGATTAATATTAGGTTGCAATATATTATTGCTTAAAAGAGGCACTCCTGCCATAAATATTATATAGTTATGTCATAATTACTTGTTATTAAATATATCAAGATTTCTAAGATCTAGAGTACCAGATTCACCTTTTTATTTTTGCATGCTGTATGGTGGGGGTCACATTTCATTCTTTTTCCATGTCAGTATCCATTATTGTTGAATTTTTCTTTTGGGGGATGGGGGAAGAGCACAGGCTGGGAATCAAACCCAGGTCTCCCACATGGCAGGCGAGAACTCTACCATTGAACTAACCTTGCCCTGCCCCAGATTTACTTTTTTTTTGGGGGGGGGGTGCATGGTCCAGGAATCGAACCCAGGTCTCCTGCATGAAAGGAAAACATTCTACCACTGAACCACCCATGCACCCCAGATTCACTTTTAATAGGTTAGACATTTCTCTAAAATGTGTAATACCATAATATTGGTTTGCTATATCTATCCATTCAATACTGCAAGTGTGTTCATTTCTGTGGCCAAATTATTTTAAAAAGCCTAAATTAAGGTATAAAAGTCAATGAAAAAAATCAATGAAACAGTACTCTAGGTTATTGCACTTTACTTTAAGGATATTGCTGAAAACAATATTACTTCTTAACAGTGGGTATGTGAGGGAAAGTTTCACTGGACATATTTATTTTAAAACTGACATAATAGTGTTTTGTTCACTAAATTTGATTCTGCATGAGCAGTAGTTTTTGTTAGTTTGAACCTATCTTGGAATTTTCTCCACTACAAAATAGTTGTTTGAAAATATTATCTCCTAGATATTTGTCCATCAAATATTAAAGATGATGTATCTGTTCTGGGTTAATAACTTTGTCCACCCTCAAAACATTCAAAACTTCAGAAGAATGATCTTTTAAAAAATTGATATATTTTCACTATGAAAAATTCAAACAACTTGTCAAAGTACTAAAAAGGAAAATATACTTAGATTTTCATTACTTAGATATAATACATAATAGTAAATATTATTACATATTTCTATATTTGTGCATGATTATTATTTGATGTTAATGGATAGTATATTAATTAAGAATGTTGTCAATGGGTAGTTACTGGAAAGTAAATCAACAGCGCTTTAGGTAAGGAAAGGTTACAATTTTGACATAATTTGTTAGGGCTGGTCCAGAAACTGATGAACCAAAGACTTTTTATGTCTTTTGCTGTGTTCCTATTAGTATGTTCCCTTTTGTCTCGAAAGAGACAAAATTGCTATTTAGATCTAGGTGTCTACAATCAAGTCATGAAGAAAAGGTAGGGCTGGACTAAGGTCTTTTGTTACCAAGAAATCAAAGATTTCCCCAGGCAATTACAGCCTCCAGTGAATTTCTGCTTATAGCTCATAGTCAGAACCATAGGACATTTCTCCCTCTAGCTGGAAATGTAGCTGAGAAAGTGAGGTTTACATTTTTCAACCTCAATAAGAGAAGATGATGAGGAAGAAATAATTTTTATTAAAAATGCAATCATATTCGATTTTGCTATTTTTAAATAAAACATATTAAATTCAGTTTTACAGAAGACAAAACCGAAAATGAAACTCAAGGAAATACTGAACTTCTGATAAATATTTTCTTACTAAAATATTTATTTCCTTCAAGATAATTAGAAGATAGAAAAAAATAAAAATGATTTAGCATGTTTAAGTCATTATGGATTTAAACAACTTATTTAAATTTTCTACTGAGCTGATTAACTCATGATGCAAAATATAAGGAAATTAGCACATACTCTTGTGCTCATGCCTTGATTTTTAAATTTATTTTGACAGTTGCACATTGTCAAGATATCTAACATTTACGTTCTTTTTGTGATTGTAATCCCCATAAATGTTTACTTTATTTGTCTATTCAAATTGATCAATGATTTATCCAGTCATTGTATGAAGACTTTCCCTCCCTTTTATCCCTGATTCTTGATACTTTTGAATGTTTTAGTGGAATTTTTAAGAAAGACAAGTCCTTATGTGATGTTCTTTGAATTACTTAGACTTGGAGTATATCTATCCATTGTCTTTATGACTAATTGCTATGGTGGCTGGTTATAATATAATTTCTTTCATTTGATAATTAGTAGCTACTTCTACATGTCTTTTGGTATTGGATGTTGCCTTGGGGAATCCTGAGTTAGCTTGTTGTTAGACAGATTACGATTTCTGCCCTAGTTCTTGGTAAAAAAGGTAATGAATTTTGAGTTATTAAAAGAATATGAGGGCAGGTAATGGTGGCTCAGTGACAGAGTTCTCGCCTGCCATGCTGGAGACCCAGGTTCAGTTCCCAGTGCCTTCCCATGTAAAAAAATAAAAGAAAAAAAAAGAATATAAGACCCAATTATAACTCATTTATATGATATTTACTTTCAAAATGCTTTCTCACTTTTATTCTCTTCAACTAACATGTAAAATAAATATCTCCATCTATCATAAGATAAAACTAAAGTTTGAATAATAGACATTATTTTCTCACATATTAATTGTGGTATTAAACTAAAATTGACCTCAAACCACAAACTGTACATTCAATGCTTTTTCCATTATATTGTTTTGGAAGATAATGGTGAAAAAATAGTCTCTGGTTGACTTTTCCTATACTATTTAGGGAAAATTTAAATCATTATGCACTTTAAAATTTTAACCAGCTAAATTACATAAGTCACTTAGATATAGTATAATGATGAGTTTGGTACATATTCCCATAATCCATTAACCACCAACTTCCTAATAAGATGAATGCATTTTCACTATTCAAATTATGATTAACTCTACATTAGGCTGCTCATTTTCAAGACTTAGAGTAACACATTATTTGATCTAAGAAATAACTGGTATCTTATTAGCCTGCATGTTTTAGAAAAGAATTCTACAAACTCTGTGACTTGCGGATTTTTCAGACTTTAATATCATTCTTCCTGTTCTACAAAAGCATAGAATGATTAACACCAAGTTTGAGATACATGGTTTTATTTTCAGAATATGGAAATTTCTCAATTTTGGTTACTGGTGGAACCAATAATCAGAGGCTTGACAGGTTACACCAATAAAGAGTATAATTTCTTTTTGCTTCCAGGGAAAATATAAACATACCTTTAAAGCACACTTAACAGCTCACTGTCGAAGGAAATTCATCTCTTTGTTTCTCTGTCATTTTCTTCCCAAAGAGTACAGACTATTTCTGCCTTTTAAAAATTTAACATAATTCTATTACTTGATATTTTTTCCCTACTTCATTAAAGCAGTTTATGAAAAGTTGAACTATTTCCTAAAAAAAAGACAATATGCAAATGTTATTAAATAAAAGTAGCACATTTTCTTAATTTGATATGTTTATTATTATAATCTCAACTCTCTAAACACTTCGATTAGGTGAATTTGGTCTTTTTAATTGCCACAGCAATTACTGTCATTTATTGGGCAATTTTTATGTTCTGAGTACTTAGCTATTTTTTAAATGCATCATATTTTCAATTTTCATAAAAGCCATATAAAGTGGATATTATCATTTATTCCTATTTTAAAAATTATGGTACAAATGTACCATCGTAAATACCTTGGATGATACTAATTAGCAAATGAAGGGAGCAATATCTGAACCCATGCCATTTGACTTTGAAGCTATTTCACAGCTGCTTTACTATCATTCCTGCAGTCATCCTTCCTTATTAATATTTAAATACAGTTATAGAATCAGAGATTAATTGGTGTACAGAGATGTGAGATTAGAAAAAATATATATATACTGTTACTTACCACAATTGCAGTGTTTGAATCTTTCTGTGTTATACTTTCAAGCAGTCATCCAGCCTATATCTACATAATCATTTTGAATACATTTGAATACCTGGACATTTACTCATGAACGTTCCAGAACTAAATATAATCCTCTATGGATGGTCTGAGTAGAATTTAATCATCACATTCTTTCTTGTAGAAACTATACTTCTATCAATGCAGACTAGATGTATAAATTTCTGGTATATGCCAAGAAAACCCCTTTAAGATCGATTTAGACTCACTGATCAGAACCTTTAGTGAGGTTCTGTTAAAATTATATATTTCATATCTTTACATTTTCTTTAAAAAACACCATAAGGGACTAGGTCAGATATCTAACCTGAAGTCCAGGTATACTTATGTTTAATAAGTTCCCTTGATCTACTAGAATTATCAACCTAAAAAAGTGCTGAGTTCTAAACATAACTACTTCCTATTTTGACAATCACTTCTAAAATCTTGATTGGGATCCATCATACCTTTGTGTTTGTTGTTGAGACACAACTTTAAAGAAAAACAGACAACTTTTCTATTAGGATAGAACAGGTGTTAATGAGTTATATTACCTTCAGAGAGCATCTGAAAATTCATTCATGAAAAGAATGTGCACTGATAATAAGTGCCCTGCTATTTTCAATAGTAACTCATAAATATCTAGCACTCAGGCGTTCAGTTTGGAAAAGCTAGTTAACTCACAAGATGGATAGTGTGAGTAGTGGGAAATGCCCAAATGTAAAGGACTTTCAAAGGGAAGAGTATACTCCTATCGGGGAAAACCTGCCTTGGGTAGTCCTTGTTGCTGGGGGTTAATTGGCAGGCTCTAAGGAAAGGATTGCTTGGACAGGCAGAACTCTAGTTCAAATGGCAAGAAGGATGACTGGTAGTAATGATTACAAGCCTTAAAAATTAATACACAAACACAAGAGTCCAGCTAAAGAAGCTGGTGAGAGGATGCTCATTTTATCAGAATAGTAATGTTTTGTTTATGTATGAGCGCGAGAATAGGAGGCCTTTGTCGAACTTCAGAGAATAGAGCTCAGATACAGAAACCTAGGTTTGTCCAGCAAGAAGAATTCTGCCATAAGCAATATCAGAAGCAATGGATTATGCCAATATATATTGTCTAGCACAATATAGATGTAGAATGTCTTGTACAAGATGTATAATACCAGCCCAGGGGAATTGGTTTAGAATCTACAATTCCGAATCCCATTCCTACTTATGCCCCTAACTCTGATCTTAAAGAAGAAGACATCATTATGCACTTTTTTGGGGGGGAAGGGTGCATGATCTGGGAATCAAACCTGCATCTCCTGTATGCAAGGCAAGCATTCTACCACTGAACCACCTGTGCACCCCTCTATGCACTGTTTTTCTTTTTTTCCCCATTATGCACTTCCAAACGTGCAATTAGCAATATCCTGAAAAAATATCTTGTGGTTTAAGTGGTCTCTATATCCAATTATAGAAGTCTTTCAACCAGAAAATATGATGAACTAAGTTTCAGACATTTTCCATGTTTTATTTTATAAATGTAATTTTGGTTTTCTATTTTTAAAAGTATAGATTTCATAAATAAAACACGTATTTTCTGATATTTTTCTGAAATTCTCCAGGTAGTACTGCACTATGATGAATTTCTTAACATATAATAAATGTGAAAAGGCAACATTCTGGTTCCTCAATATTCTAGGTACTCCTTTAGAAGATTTACTTACCTGTACATAAAAAAGATTAGAGAGGAAGTTTCTGCTGTGGCATCATAAAGATTACAGGTAAATTTAATCCAGAAATAATAACTAATTTTACATCAATTATATAAAATGTTATATATCATTATCTAAGATGACTATTTTGAAGGAAAAAAGTTCTGGATAATGAGAAATGAACAAAAAATATTTGTGTTTGGGTTAGAATATATATGTTAATGTGTGAATTTTAATTTGTAAATCAGTAAAAATAATTTTATTCAAAATTCTAGAGAAAACTGTTCTTTAATTGGACATAAAATACATTATTGATTTTGTAATCTTTATATATTAATGTAAGGAAATTATATAATGGAACATTTTGTAGAATATATGATAGCAAGTAGAATAATGTTCTAATAACTGCAGCAGTCTAGGTAATTTTATAATTGTTGATTATTATTACTTTGATTTATATATTTTTATTTATATATAAATTTTATATGTCTTTAGGCTAGAAGACTTCTAGAATTCTTCACTTATTGTCAAACTTTACTCTGGAACTCTCAAATTATTTAAAAGGTGAATACATATCTGAGTTATTGTTTTGCAGTTTTTTGGAATTTGACAAAATATAATATGAAGAAATTTAGAAAATGTAAGAAAATTATCTCTCAGAAGTAAAGGCTGCATGATTTCATTTCATCTGATTATCTACCTGTGCTTTGATTCTGGGGGTAATCTGTGCTTCAACTTTATGTTACCATTCTTTTTGGCATGGTAGAATCTCAGCCATTTCTAATTTTATTGAGAAATAGTATGAGAGAAGAGAGAAAAATATTTGCAGTTTGCAGAATGATACAAAGTGTTGTGTTCTTTGATGTTTCTCCCCCTTTTTTTTCTGAAACAGTCAAAGAAAGAACTGGAAGGAGACTGAGAGATCAATTAATAGAACCCCATATTCAAAGAAGAGAAAACAAAGGTTAATTTGACTCTAGGGTCAAGAAAATGACTCAGAGCTCCTCATTCTTATTCAAATACCAGTATGGGGTTGAAACACCATGGGCTGATGGAAAAAGAAACAGTCAGTATTCATGGTTGAGGCCGCTCTGAGGGTCCTTGTGTTCTCTGAGTGCCCAGGAGACTGATAAGTACCTACCCAGGCTAGAGAAAGGAGTTGGAAGCCCAGAGAGGGAAGAGAAAGACTGGTGATGGGGTGAAAGAGTGAGTCTTGGCTCATTCTCCAGTCAGTATCAAACAGATGGCAGCTACTTAACTTGTTAATCTCTCCTTATATCACATATAGTCTTGTCCTGGGTGATTGTAGAACTCACTCTTTTAACCAGAAGAAAAGCTGCTGACTTATCTGTGCTATTTTAGTAAAGTGTGATTTTAATAATGAAGTGTCTCTTTCTGGAAAGTCCTACTTTTATCCGTATATCATGTAATGGACTAGGAGCAAAGATTTGTACAATCCCTCTAAAACACAATTTGATATATGATTTGGAAGATTAATCTAGATGTTTAGATTACATCACTTGATTCACATAACAGAAAAATTGCCCTTATTGATATTTAGCCTAAGGAAATAATGACAGATACTCTTTGTAAAATTATTTATATAGCAAAATTTAGAAAAAATGTAAATATCCAGAAGAAAATAATTATTATATAACTATCAAATTATAATATAAAAACATAATGTTGACATTAAAAGATATTCCTGGAATATTTTCCAATGTAAATAGAATATACAAATGAAAGAGGTGATTTTGTATATTTGTGTACGTGTATGTGTGTGTATAATCTGGAAGGGTATATATTAAACGTGATTATGGTTGGGTGGGGAATTTCAAATCATTTGCATTTTCCTGCAAGAATTTAAAAAAATTCGTAGTGAGCACATTTCACATATAATGTGAGAAATACTACTATAACAAGTCAGTTCATTTTCATGGAAGGATAAAATAATAAGCAAAATGGTAGCAAAAATAATTTCAGTGATAATTAATTGCATCTTATGTACTTAAAGTGATAATATAAATACCTTATATTATGATAATTGGCTCCTTCAGGCTTCACAGCTCTTCTTTCATGAAAAAGAAAGAAGATGAGGTAGAGTGAACACAGAGCTTAGAATAGCCTGAGGATTCAACAGAGGAGCATGTGGTTACTGAAGGCCAGTGCATTTTTACACACAGCTTCAAACTGATGGGCACTTGGTGAACATAGGGAAATAAAAATGATTGTAGATCGCCAAGGAAGCAAAGCTTATTTTACCCATTTTCAATTCTTCTGTTATAGATATATTTACTATATAAATACTAGTTTAGAGTATTTGCCTGTGCCAGGTAAAAATTAATATAACTTCCATCCCCCGCCCAATAAAGTAGGTCATATAATCCCCTGGTATCTACTTGTTGCTGTTTCTGATTTATTAGACCCAATAAATTTATGGCACCAACTACGAAATTAATCGGTTTGGCATTACTTGAGTCGCTCTCTGCTTTCCAGTTATTTGCTATCATTTTGTAGCCATGGAATCTAAAGCAGGCCAAACAATTCTGCCTCTTAACCCAGTCATTTTAGTTCCTGGGCTAAATCCAGTTCCACACATAGACGAAAACAAATCTCAATTGAATTCTCAACAAGGGGGAATGCCTTTCTTGTGTGATCCATAAGAGATCTCAATAGCAAAACTGTGCTATGAGTAAGGTTTGTTAGTGTCCAACGAGTTTGGCAGGATATCACCTCTCAGTACCCCATGAGGGTGCTTGGGAACATCAAGTAGAATCTATGCAGCAGTCCAAAGTTTATTAGTCATATGCACATACCTTATAAAACCAAAACAATCTCTCTCAATTGTTTTGAAGACAGCTGCAGCCGGTATATCTATCCCTCTGGGTACTAGCAGATTGGGTTGTATTTCCTCAATTCTTTGGAACATTTTAGATCCTGGCTACCACATTGCTTACTAGAGCAAATAAATTATTCTGAGCATATTATTATTATGATTCACTGCAAAGAAGGAGCTTCAGATTCAGGAAATATCCAGGGCTATATGGAATAAAAACCTTGAGATAGCTTTACTGAGAGGACACCAATTTAAAATGAACCATTGGGGTTTGAGGTACTGATTAGCTTCTGAATGTGAAAGGTGATTCTTTGAGGGGAACAGAATGGGTGGGATTTAATAAAGAGGGGGCCAAACATGCATGTAGACTCAGACTCCAGTTTCCTTTTACCATGAAGACTCAGATATTACCTTGGTGGTTAATACATGTCAGGAATGTTCTATATTTATAACAAAGATTATGAATTAACATATCCCACTTAATATGAAACATTTCTTTTTTAAAGTGGACTTGATAATTTCAGGCATGGAACAACCCACTCTTTTCTGTGAAGGGCCAGATAGTCAATATGTTAGACTTTTTAGCCATACTATCTGATCTCTGGAATCTAGTCAGAGAACATATAAAAATGAATGGGCCTGAACTTTCCTCAAATTTTTATTTCCATAAACAGGTGATGGGTGGATTTGACCTGTGGCCAGTTCTTTGTAGCTCTGGTTTAGGGTTATTTACAGATGAACAAAAAATCAGGTACCATTTCTCTTAGGTTCTTAATTTTTGTTATATTTTCAAAACCATGTTAAACACTTAGAATTATGTTTTGTTTGTCTCTGAGCCTCTCAATGATCTATTTTAAAACTGCAAGAATTTAAATAAAAAAATAAATTCTGAGATATTTTTGAAGTGTTGTAAAACTTAATTCAGGTTTACCTAATATATAAATAATTGACAAATAGTTGATATATGGTTATGTCTCTGTATGTCGTGAATACTCAGTGATCATCTCCCTTGAGCTACCTGTATAGCTTCATGAATTCACTGTTAGCACATCAAATCTTAGTTTCAGTTAGGAAGCTGTCTGTTAAAATGTCTGTTGAGCATTATTCTAGTCTACTAGCTGCCAGAATGCAACACACCAGAGACGGATTGGCTTTTAATAAAAGGGGATTTATTTCACTAGTTCTTCAGAGGAAAGGCAGCGAACTTTCAACTGAAGTTCTCTCTTACGTGGGAAGGCACAGGGTGATCTCTGCTGGCCTTCTCGCCAGGCCTCTGGGTTCCAACAACTTTCCCTGGGGTGATTCCTTTCTGCATCTCTAAAGGCCTGGGCTGAGCTGCAAGTGCTGAGATGAGGTATGCTGAGCTGCTTGGGCTGTGCTACATTGAGCTCTCTTATTTAAGCGCCAGCCAATTAAATCTAACATCATTCATTGCAGCAGGCACGCCTCCTAGCCGACTGCAGATGTAATCAGCGACAGATGAGGTTCACATACCATTGGCTCATGTCCACAGCAACAGAACTAGGTGCCTTCACCTGGCCAAGTTGACAACTGAATCTAACTACCACAAACATAGTCACATGATGTTGTGAATTATTGATAAGTTTAAAGTGCTGAATCACAATGAGGAAAAATACCTCAACAATAGGCAATTGGGGATTTTCATATGCCAAAATGGGGGTCAGGCACAGATGACTGCCTGGGCTATCTATCCTGTCTTCTAAATTTTTCCTTATTAGGATGATGTTATAAAAAGTAAACCAATCCATTGACTTTGCCCTAAAACTGCATATTTTCCATCTTTGCTTTTTAGACATTCAAAAATGCAAGTACATCAATGAACTACAGTGATCTACACTGATGATCAGATTTCTTTATTTCTGCTGTTTTGAATTTCCTAGCTTTAGTTTCTGTTACAGTTTAAATGTTTCATAACCAAATACTTTAATGGTAACTTTAATTTGCCAGTTGATGATACCGTATAGAAACTACATAGAATCTCAGGGCTCCAAAGGACTCAACAATATCCATTCCCTTTCTTCATTCAATACCAGATTATTATCGTGCAATGCTTTTCTTTGCTTATTAAGCTGGACACTTCTGGACATTTTACAATCATATTATTGCCAGAAAACAATTGGCAGAGAATTAAAGGCTTTAGAACTTATTAAATCCTCTGATAAAACGAATTAAAGAGATTATTTACTGAAAGTAGTCTATCTGTAACTACTGGCTATTCTACCTGCATTTCTTTCTATATACTAAACAAGCATTATTTGGAGGTAACAGACGCAATCACATTCTGAGTTTACTAAACTCAAGCACAGTATAAGGGCTTTTTAGACTAAGAAGAGAAAAATGATGGAGTCGTCTTTTTTTATTTCAGCTGTACCTTTTCTGATTTTTGCAGAGTGCTTTGCTATCTTTTTTTTTTAAGGTTTAGTATACATTCTGATAACGAAAATGATGACAGCAAGAAACATTGGTCCACCAAGAGACACAAGAAAGAAAGAGAGAAAACCTATTTTGTGAGGTAAATATTTCAAAGAGGCCAATTTCCACTGTCCCCTT
The DNA here is from genome assembly GCF_023851605.1 of Tamandua tetradactyla. Classification (NCBI taxonomy): domain Eukaryota; kingdom Metazoa; phylum Chordata; class Mammalia; order Pilosa; family Myrmecophagidae; genus Tamandua; species Tamandua tetradactyla. The sequence goes on from NC_135331.1 coordinate 137,490,415, forward strand.
ATTCACGCAATTGCAGCACAAAAGGAGTGGTTCCTATTTAGACAACAAGAGGGAGTATATTTTCTGTAGATAATTTTAAAATAATAAAATTGAGTCTACATTTTTAATCTCCATGTACTGACAATTCTAAGCTATGTCAGTGATTAAAATATTTATCCTCCCCCCAAAATCTTTTGTTGATATAAGTTTTTTTTTTTTTTTATCTGAGGAGGAGATGGAGCTGGCAAACCATGGCCTGTGGGTCAAATCCATCCTCCATCTGTTTATTTTTTCAGCCTGCTAAGAATGTTTTATAAATTTTTAAGTGGTTGACAAAAATTTGTGTTTCTTTTTCTCTTATCTAAGATCGTCAGTTTTGCTTCTTGCCCCTGCAAAAATCTAAAATATTTTCCATCTTACTCTTTACAGAAATAAATCTGCTGACTTTATTCTAAACAATTGTTGCATTAATTTTGTATTTTTATATATGCAATATCTTATGTAAGCATATTTTAATTATTTATTGGTTAGTAATTTTATATACTACATCGAAATTAATTTAGGCAATTTATACTGAAAGCCTCTGACACCCGGGTATTTCACTGCTTGCATTGGTTTCTAGAGTATATTCATATTGGTTCAGAACCCTCAAACTACTTTCTAGTACCGCTGTGTCCAACCCTGTGGTGCTACATATTTCTGTTTGTAAACTGCTGAACTAAACAATGACAGCACACTGACTGTAAAGAGATAGAAAAGAATTTTAGTTACTTCAATTCTGACATTATATGTAACCGCAAAAATGTTTTCAAATAAATGTAATTCAAAAAAAACAATTTTAATTGTTCTTTGATGATTGGAGGTGAACAAAATTTATGAAAATTATTAGCCATGCAGAATAAAATGTGAGGAAATGGATATTGATGTAGAAAAAGACTCAAAATTTGAAGAATGAAAGGAGAAATGATGGTTACATTGCCAGAAGAAACAAAGTATATAGTTGTATGTAATGATTATTTTCACCAAAAACTGGGCAGTTATTCTAAAGAAATGCATCAAATAATTTTAGTTTATCATCATTTATCCTTTTCTTCTGATTTCTGCAGAAAGAGAAAAACTTTGGAAGTTTTTGCAAGATATAATAGAAATTTATGATGAATCTTCTGGTGAAGACATTTTAGTGAACAATTTTTAAATGCAGAGATGCACTATAATCAATTCTAAGAAATAAGGTCTTCAGTAGTATTGCAATTTCTGGAATTCAGTGTGAGGTGATTTTCAAGAAACTCTGACTGACTTATCCTTTAAGACTTCTCTTACCTACTTGTAAATCTGTTACTTCATAGAAACTTTTCACAATTAACCAAAAAAGTTTTTTTCAATCAACTATGAGTGAAGATAGATGGACAAAAATCTGTCTATCCTGACTGTTGAACACGAATATGTAAAGAAGATCTATATTCCTGGTCAGTGATAAATACAATCAATCTTATTATTTACTACTGTGATAATAAATAGTAAGTATGTAGTGTTCCTGCTATTTTGTCAAAGTACATTAATATAATTAGAAATAGTACTTTATTACTTTTTCATTTTTTTCCATAATTTTTTGGAGATTTTATAATTATAATTTATAATTTTATATATACAATGGGCATTAAAACACATTTTCAAGTCTGAAGCTTCATTTCTTCCTATAATTATTATTTATTTATATAGTGACTTATTATTGAAAATAATTTTGTGGTATAGAAGAGAAGAATATAAGTTTTAAAATGATCCCCTCCAGGTATCAAATACCTGCTTTCATGTGGATAGCCATAACAAGAAAGAAAGTCAGTCTTAGCTCACCTTGCTACCTAATGTAAGTGATAACACATGAGGAAATGACATGTATTTTTTTTCGACTTTTGACTTTTCTAAGTATTTTCTTGTGCTTTATATGGCTTAATTTTACCTAATTAATGCAGCAAGATTACTAAGTTATGACCAATAAAAAGGCAAATGAACAGATATCTGTTTGTTTTTTAAATTGTTCATTATTTAGAATTTCAAATTAAAAAAAATACTGCACAGTTTGGCGTGTTTAATTCTCTTCTCCTGAAGTTTCCCTTCAATGGAGAGAAAGCCATGAGCAAAACAATTTTGGCCAACTTCCATCTTCGTGTACTCTTCCCTTGGAGCAAGGGGAAGCTGGTGGTTGAGTTTGGAAGTTAACACCTGGGCATGCATAGCTCATTTCTTTCTTTGCCATTTTTATAGGAACCTGGACTGTTCGCAGCTTTCTCCTTTGTGCCTCTATTACTACAACTCTGCCTGTCTCTGGTCATGGGCACCCTGACAGACAGGTGAAATTGACTTATTTCTGGTGTTTACAATTAGGAAGCCCATTTGTTCTGGGAAGGAAGTCCCATTCTCCAATATCAGCTTAATAAGGGAGATGATTTTGTCCCCATGTGCTTTATTCTATTGTCTAATTTCTCACTTCGTTCAGAACTGTAGTGGAGGTGAAAGTGCTATTCACTGGGCTTCCTTGGAGATCCTTTAATGATAGACAGCAAAGTTCATTTTGTGGAAAATATATATCCTAAATGTTAGCCTTTCAGCCTAGAATTTATATTCATGGAATAGGACTAATGGTAATAACAATAATAATAGAAATACTTAGAGATGACTGGAGAATTTTGATTGATAACATAAGTACGATGCAACAGAACTTTATGAAAAAGTTGCTCTGAGAAACGAATGCTTGAAAAAAACCACAGCAGATCTGTTCAATTAACTACTTATTGTCATTTATAGCCTGCAACTATTTTATTAAGAGAAAACTGAGGATAAAACTATCTTAATGTTGGTTCTACTGTAATTTAAAAGCAGTAAATTTAAAGGTAAAATCTATTATTAAAATCTGTTTTTTAAATGCTGAGACTATTTGGCTCCTATTTGAAAGATGAATCATAAAATTTAACAGATAAAATCATAAGAATGACTATATTTTAGTTAGATACCTCTACTTTATCTGTTTTTAAATTCTCTATACTACTAATTTCTAACCATGAATATAATATGAGTAAAGCAGGAAGCCAATATAATTAAAATAGAAAGTGTATCTTTATAATTTTTGCTTAAAGATAATATCCATCAAGCTAATTTCAGACATTTGATTTTATGCTCTCAGGAGATAGCAAGCATTTTGAATAACGTTTAAAGTGCTGAAAGTATTAGATAGACTTTTATTGGTAGTGGCAATTAGACTTTTTTAAATCACAAAACATTGAAATGTATTACAAGAGGTTTTTCTCTTAAATAAGAACAAGAAAATTACTTCTTTAAACTTCTTGTTCCCATGGCTTATAGACATGACAAGGTTTCTATATAAATACAAGGCAGGAATTTGTTAAAATGGAAGGAAATCCCTGAATCAAAAATAAAGAGGCATGTCAGTTAAACGTATTTAACAAATATATGTAAAATGCTTCCACGGGGTGGCTTTGGGATTACAAAGAAAGACAGGAATTTGCTGATGAGTACATGGGTTTAGAGAAAGTAGAAGGATTTATTGTAAAATAGAAATCATTGTAAGTCAACCCCTTTGCAGTGTATACTCCATCACTTTTCTTGGCCAGAGAGAACTATTTTAGTAATTTCTCCAGTCAGAATTCCCTTGAATTTTGTTCAAGGAAAAACAAAGTTACTTTAGAGGCAGAAGATAGTTTTTTTAAGGAACTTGTAGTGTATACTGCATTGTAATATGTTTAGAGGAGTTTATGATACAGTGAGTTGCTAAAGAATGGATATGACTTTTCATGGTAAAATTCAAATATAGAGGAAAATGCCATACCAGCATCTGTATAAAATATAACATGACATTCAAGTCATTATCTGAGATGAATCAATCATTTTATACCCGAATGGCATTTCTTAGCGTTTTAATTAGGCATGTAAAGAATTGTGAGGATTACACAGAGCTTTGTCGTTGCCTTTTTTTGGATTCTGATTCAAGTTCATCCCATATGCTTTCCTGTTCTTGACATCTTCTCAGGTTCACCATAACGAAATCTAATTCACCTCTACCTCTCTTTCATTGCACAAAGAATCCTATAATAATCTAAATTTTCATTATATGTGAACATGTCTGTCTCTTTCACCTGCTAAATTTATGGACGATAGTGAACATGCCACATTCATTTTTTAAAAAAAAAATTTATTATATAGTATAACATACATACAAAGCAAAGAAATAAAAAAGCAATAGTTTTCAAAACACTCTTCAAAAGTGGTTACAGGATAGATCCCAGAGTGTGTCATAGGCTACAATATGATCCACTCATATTTTTCCTTATAACTGCTCCAGAATATAGGAGGCTAGTGGGCTTAAATACTTTTTTATCATCACAATCAACTTTTTTCCTTCTTTTTTTTTTGTGAACAATAACATATATACATAAAAGCTACAAATTTCCAAGCACTGCACCACAATTAATTGTAGAACATATTTCAGATTTTGACATGGGTTACAATTTCACAATTTTAGGTTTTTACTTCTAGCTGCTCTAAAATTCTGGAGAGTAAAAGAGATACCGGTTTAATGATTCAGCATTCATATTTATTTGTTAAGTCTTATCTTCTATGTATAATTCCACCATCACCTTTGATCTTTCCATACCTCTCATTGGGATTGTTTTGGCTATGACAATTCTAAGTTTTTTATACTGGAAGGTCTGTCACTAATATGGGGTAGGGAGATGGAACTATCTGATATTCTGGAGAGGCTGGGCTTGGTTTCAGGACTTACCTGAACCAGGGGCCCATCTGGAGGTTGTAGGTTTCTGTAAAGTTACACTGGTGCCTGGAACCCTCGTGAAATCTTATAAATTGCCCTAGGTGTTCTTTAGGATTGGCTGGAATGGTCCTGGTTGAGGGTTGGCAGGTTATGATAGGTAGCAAGGTCTACCTGAAGCTTGCATAAGAACAACCTCCAGAGTAGCCTCTTGACTCTATTTGAACTCTCTCTGCCACTGATACTTTATTAATTATACTTCTTTCCTCCCATTTGGTCAGGATGGAATTGTTGATCCCATGGTACCAGGTCTGGATTCATCCCTGGGAATTCTCTCCCATGTCACCAGGGAAACTTTCACCCCTGGATATTACGTCCCATGTAGCGGGGAGGGCAATGATTTCACTTGCAGAGTTGGACTTAGAGAGACTGAGATCACATCTGAACAACAGCAGAGGTCCCTCAGAAGTAACTCTTAGGCATGCCTATAGGTAGTGTAAGCTTCTATGCTACCTACCTAAGCTTCACAAGAGCGAGTCTCCTGATTGAGGGCATGGCCTATTGATTTGGGTATCCCTAAAGTTCTACACAGTATCAGGGGATTCCCTGATGGTAATGTTTAATAGTTTCATAGTCTTTTCTCCCCTTCTTCAGGGGACTTTGCCAATACTGTTTGATTTTCTGGCTAATATAGTCTAGGATGCTTCCAGGCATTATGATAATCTATACAGAATTAAAGAACCTCTTTCTTATTCTGTGCTTTCTGTGTTTCAGTTCTTCAAATGAGCTATGCAGATAGGTTGAATTAGATTATGTACTACGGAAAATTTCAGTTCCAGATCATTAAATCTTTCTCCCATTGGTCTCAAAGAGTATGTGTGGTTCTAAAATATAGACACTGTCTTCCTTACCTCTATGTTCTGAAGTACTTTAACCCCAACCTGTTCGGCTTCATTCTTATCTCTACATACCAGGTTATATATATATAAAACAGCCTCTCAAAATCCAGAAATAATATTTTGTCTGGTCTAAAAGCTTACAATCTAGGCCCCTGTTTTCTTATAAGCATTTTCTGAAGTTGACCATACCATTGTTGTTTTTTTGTTTCTGGCTTATTTTGTCTCACCAAATACCCCACATGTTCATTCACATTGTTGCATGCCTCACAGCAATGTCCTTTTTGGTAGAAGCAGCCTTCGTTCATAAGTATGCATCATCATTCGCCATTCTATTTCTCCATCAGTGCATCCTTAAGCCACCTGCATTCATTGGACATCATGCAGAGGACCCAGAGTCCACAGTCCTTTAATATTCTGAATTTTAGATAATTTCATTGTTCTCAAGAGACAGAAAACCAATACACACACCCACACCAAGTAGGAGATCTAAACCTACTCTTAACTCTTGTCCCTCCCCACATTATTTACCTCTGCTGTTGCTGTGGTAGTGCTGCTGGTTTTCTTTTGAACATAGCTGATAGCATGCAATAGCATTTTTACCTCTGTACCCTGGACTTAAACATTCTTTGTACAAGAATCATGTCTTGAAGTAATTTTTACAAGAACGCATTCATATTTCTAGCGTAAGTCAGTGGGACACATAGGTCTATACAACCCTTTTCAAGTTTGTTTATCTTCAGTATTATAATATTACTTCTAAACCCACTAGAGAATCTCCTTCACTCCTATCTATTCCCTTACATTGAAGTTCAACCTCATTAGTAATGATTTACCAATCTCTACCTTCTATGTATTTCTAAGTCCCCTATATTCTATAAGTCTGATTATATCTGTATGCTGGCCATAAAAAGTGGAATCATACAGTATCTGTTATTTTGTGTCTGCCTAATTTCACTCAGTATTATGTCCGCAAGGCTTATTCATCTTATCATGTGCTTTAGGACGTCATTTTGCCTTACTGCTGCATAATATTCCATCATATGTATATACCGCATTTTGTTGATCCACTCATCTGTTGATGGGCATTTGGTTTGTTTCCATCTTTTGGTGATTCTGAATAATGCTGTTATGAACATCAGTGTGCAAATGTCTGTTTGTGTTATTGCTTTCAGCTCTTCTGGGTATATTCCAAGTAGTGTTATTGCTGGGTCTAGGGCAGCTTGATATTCAGTTTCCTCAGGAACCGCCAACAGTCTTTCATAGTGGCCACACCCATTGTACATTCCCACCAGTGCATAAGTGTCCCAGTTTCTCCACATTCTCTCCAACATTTATAGCTTCCTGATTGTTTAATAGTAGCCATTCTTTTGGTGTGAGGCAGTATCTCATTGTAGTCTTGCTCTGCATTTCCCTTATAGCCAGTGAAAATGAGCATCTTTTCATGTGATTTTGAGCCATGTGTATTTGCTCTTCAGAAAAATGCCTATTCATACATATCTTTAGCCATTTCATAATTGGTTTGTTTGCTCTTTTGTTGTTGAGTTGAATGATTTCTTTGCATATACAGGAAATCAAATCTTTGCCTGATTTTTGATTTCCAAATAGTTTCTCCCCTTGAGTTGGCTGACTCTTCATCTTTGTGACAAAGTCTTTTGAGCTGCAGAAGCATTTGATTTTGTGGAGTTCCCATTTATCTCTTTTTTCTTCTGTTGCTTGTGCTTTGGGTGTTAAGTTTAGGAAACTACCTCCTAATACTAAGTCTTGAAGATGTTTCCCTACATTTTATTCTAGAAGCTTTACTGTGCTAGTTCTTATATTTAGGTGTTTGATTCACTTTGAGTTAATTTTTGTCTAGGGTGTAAGATAGGTGTCCTCTTTTATTCTCTTGGCTACTGATATCCAGTTTTTCCATGCCCAACTATGGAAAACACTATTTTGTCCCAGTTCAGAGGATTTGGGGGCCTCAAAAGTCAGCTGACCATAGATTTGGTGGTCTATTTCTGCACTCTCAATTCAATTCCATTGGTCAGTGCTTCTGTCTTTGTGCCAGTACCATGCTCTTTTGATCACTGTGGCTTAATAATAGGTTTTAAAGTCAGAGAATGTTAATCCTCCCACTTTGTTCTTCTTTTTTTAGGATGCTTTTAGCTATTTGGGGTCTCTCTCCCTTCCAGATGAATTTGGTAGTTAGCTTTTTCAAATCCTCAAAGTAAGTTGTTGGAATATTGATTGGTACTGTGTTGAATCTTAGATCAATTTGGGGAGAATTGACATCTTAACTATATTTGACCTTCCTATCCATGAGCAGGGAATGTCTTTCCACCTATTTAGATCCACTTTGATTTCTTTTAGCATTAGTTGCTATTTTGAATGGGATTTTTTTCCTTAACTGACACCTCAGCTAGCTCATTGCTTATGTATAGAAATGTTACTGATTTTTGCACATTAATCTCATATCCTGCCACCTTGCTGAATTTGTTTATTTGCTCAAGTAACTTTGCTGTAGATTTCTCAGGATCTTACAAGTATAGTATCATATCATCTGCAGATAATGAGAGTTTTACTTCTTCCTTTCCAATTTGGATGCCTTTTATTTCTTTGTCCTGCCTGATTGATCTAGCTAGTCTTCTAGCACAATGTTGAAAAACAGTGGTGACAGTGGGCATCCTTATCTTGTACCTGATCTTAGGGGGAAGGCCTTCAGTCTCTCTCCATTGTATACATGCTGGCTATTGGTTTTTCATATATTCCCTTTATCATATTGAGGCAGGTACCTTTGATTCCTATCTTTTGCAGCATTTTTATCAGAAGAGAATGCTGAATTTTGCCGAATGCTTTTTCAGCATCAATCGAAATGATCATGTGATTTTTCCCTTTTGATTTGTTAATGTGCTGTATTACATTAATTGATTTTCTTTTGTTGAACCCTCCTTGCATTCCTGGTATAAACCCCACTTGGTCATGGTGTATAATTCTTTTAATGTGCTGTTCATTTTGATTTGCTAATATTTTATTGAGAATTTTTGCATCTGTCTTCATTAGGGAGATTGGCCTGTAGTTTTCTTTTCTTATGACATCTTTACCCGGTTTTTGTATTAAGATGATATTAGCTTCAGACTTCCGGAGAAGATGGCAGCTTAGTAAGATGTGCAGGTCTTAGTTCCTCCTCCAGAACAGCTACTAAAGAAATAGAAATGGTACAGAACAGCTCCCGGAGCCACGACAGAGACCAAAAACACAGCGTACCCCAATCTGGAAAGGCTGAACCGGCAGGGAGAATCCGCTGTGGTGAGATACCCGAGGGGCGTGCGCTTCCCTGGGCCGGGGTGGCTGGCGGTCGGAGTCCCTCCCTCCCTCCTTCCCAGGCCAGCTGGGAGAATTGGACAGGTGGTCCGCTCAAGCTGCGGTGGCCGGCGTCCCCTCCCACATGCGGCCACCCGGGCTGGCTGGGAGAATTGGATAAGAGGTCCCCCAAGCCATGGAGGCTGGCGACTGGGGTCCCTTCCACACACATGTGGCTTCCCGGTCTGGCTGGGAACGTTGGATCAGCACTCCCCCAAGACGCGGCGGCCAGTGCCCCATGCCACAGTTGGCTTCCCAGGCCGGCTGGGAGATTTGGACCAGCACTCCCCCAAGCCGCGGAGGCTGGCACTCCCCCCACGCACAGACTCCAGGGCCGGCTGGGAGATTTGAATCGGAATTCCCCCAAGCCGCTTCAGCTGGCGACCCTCCCCCACAGCGAGAGTTTTCCAAAGTTAAAGGAGCCACAGCATCTTTTACTGGTGGGACCCGCAGACAGATGAGCACCACGAGCGCCACATACTGGGCAGGATAAGAAAAACAGACCCAGAGATTTCACAGGAAAATCTTTCAACCTGCTGGGTCCCACACACAGGGAAATCTGATTAAATGTCCAGACGCCAGCAGAAAATAACAGATCATGCTAAGAAAATTGAAGATATGGCCAAGTCAAAGGAACAAACTGATAGTTCAAATGAGATACAGGAACAGAGACAATTAATTCTGAATATACAAACAGAAATGGAAAACCTCTTCAAAAACCAAATCAATAAATTGAGGGTGGACATGAAGAAGACATGGGCTGAACAAAAGAAGAAACAGAAAAACTGAAAAAACAAATCACAGAACTTATGGGATTGAAGGACAAAGTAGAAAAGATGGAAAAAACAATGGATACCTACAATGGTAGATTTAAAGAGATAGAAGATAGAATTAGTGAACTGGAGGATGGAACATCTGAATTTCAAAAAGAAACAGAAACTATAGGGAAAAGAATGAAAAAATTTGAGCAGGGGATCAGGGAACTGAATGATAATATGAAGCGCACAAATATACGTCTTGTGGGTGCCCCAGAAAGAGAAGAGAAGGGAAAAGGAGGAGAAAAACTAATGGAAGAAATTATCACTGAAAATTTCCCAACTCTTATGAAAGACCTAAAATTACAGATCCAAGAAGTGCAGCGCACCCCAAAGAGAATAGACCCAAATAGGCGTTCTCCAAGACACTTACTAGTTAGAATGTCAGAGGTCAAAGAGAAAGAGAGGATCTTGAAAGCAGCAAGAGAAAAACAATCCATCACATACAAGGGAAACCCAATAAGACTATGTGTAGATTTCTCAGCAGAAACCATGGAAGCAAGAAGACAGTGGGATGATATATTTAAATCACTAAAAGAGAAAAACTGCCAACCAAGACTTCTATATCCAGAAAAATTGTCCTTCAAAAATGAGGGAGAAATTAAAACATTTTCAGACAAAAAGTCACTGAGAGAATTTGTGACCAAGAGACCAGCTCTGCAAGAAATACTAAAGGGAGCACTAGAGTCAGATATGAAAAGACAGAAGAGAGAGGTATGGAAAAGAGTGTAGAAAGAAGGAAGCAGATATGATATATATATTACAAAAGGCAAAATGGTAGAGGAAAATATTATCTAAACAGTAATAACACTAAATGTTAATGGACTTAATTCCCCAATCAAAAGGCATAGACTGGCAGAATGGATTAAAAAACAGGATCCTTCTACATTCTGTCTACAGGAAACACATCTTAGACCCAAAGATAAACATAGATTGAAAGTGAAAGGTTGGGAAAAGATATTTCATGCAAATAACAACCAGAAAAGAGCAGGAGTAGCTATACTAATATCCAACAAATTAGACTTCAACTGTAAAACAGTTAAAAGAGACAAAGAAGGACACTACCTACTAATAAAAGGAACAATTAAACAAGAAGACATAACAATCATAAATATTTATGCACTGAACCAGTATGCCCCAAAATACGTGAGGAATACACTGCAAACACTGAAAAGGGAAATAGACACATACACCATAATAGTTGGAGACTTCAATTCCCCACTCTCATCAATGGACAGAACATCTAGACAGAGGATCAATAAAGAAATAGAGAACTTGAATATTACAATAAATGAGCTAGACTTAACAGACATTTATAGGACATTACACCCCCCCAAGAGCAGGATACACCTTTTTCTCAAGTGCTCATAGATCATTCTCAAAGATAGACCACATGCTGGGTCACAAAGCAAGTCTTAACAAATTTAAAAAGATTGAAATCATACACAACACTTTCTCGGATCATAAAGGAATGAAGTTGGAAATCAACAATAGGCGGAGTACCAGAAAATTCACAAATACGTGGAGGCTCAACAACACACTCTTAAACAACGAATGGGTCAAGGAAGAAATTGCAAGGGAAATTAGTAAATATCTCGAGGCGAATGAAAATGAAAACACAACATATCAAAACCTATGGGACGCAGCAAAGGCAGTGCTAAGAGGGAAATTTATTGCCCTAAATGCCTATATCAGAAAAGAAGAAAAGGCAAAAATTCAGGAATTAACTGTCCACTTGGAAGAATTGGAGAAAGAACAGCAAACTAACCCCAAAGCAAGCAAAAGGAAAGAAATAACAAAGATTAGAGCAGGAATAAATGAAATTGAAAACAGTAGAGAAAATCAATAAGAGCAGAAGTTGGTTCTATGAGAAAATCAATAAGATTGATGGGCCCTTAGCAAGATTGACAAAAAGAAGAAGAGAGAGGACGCAAATAAATAAGATCAGAAATGGAAGAGGAGACATAACCACTGACCTCACAGAAATAAAGGAGGTAATAACAGGATACTATGAACAACTTTATGCTAATAAATACAGCAATTTAGATGATGGACGGGTTCCTGGAAAGGCATGAACAACCAACTTTGACTCAAGAAGAAATAGATGACCTCAACCAACCAATCACAAGTAAAGAAATTGAATCAGTCATTCAAAAGCTTCCTAAAAAGAAAAGTCCAGGACCAGATGGCTTCACATGTGAATTCTACCAAACATTTCAGAAAGAATTAGTACCAACTCTCCTCAAACTCTTCAAAAAAATTGAAGGGAGGGAAAGCTACCTAATTCATTCTATGAAGCCAACATCACCCTCATACCAAAACCAGGCAAAGATATTACAAAAAAAGAAAACTACAGACCAATCTCTCTAATGAATATAGATGCAAAAATCCTCAACAAAATTCTAGCAAATTGAATCCAACAGCACATTAAAAGAATTATACATCATGACCATGTAGGATTTATCCCAGGTATGCAAGGATGGTTCAACATAAGAAAATCAATCAATGTAATACACCATATCAACAAATCAAAGCAGAAAAATCACATGATCATCTCAGTTGATGCAGAGAAGGCATTTGACAAGATTCAACATCCTTTCCTGTTGAAAACACTTCAAAAGATAGGAATACAAGGGAACTTCCTTAAAATGATAGAGGGAATATATGAAAAACCCACAGCTAATATCATCCTCAATGGGGAAAAATTGAAAACTTTCCCCCTAAGATCAGGAACAAGACAAGGATGTCCATTATCACCACTATTATTCAACATCATGTTGGAGGTTCTAGCCAGAGCAATTAGACAAGAAAAAGAAATACAAGGCATCAAAATTGGAAAGGAAGAAGAAAACTATCACTGTTTGCAGACGATATGATACTATACGTCGAAAACCTGGAAAAATCCACAACAAAACTACTAGAGCTAATAAATGAGTACAGCAAAGTAGCAGGTTACAAGATCAACATTCAAAAATCTGTAGCATTTCTATACACTAGCAATGAACAAGCTGAGGGGGAAATCAAGAAATGAATTCCATTTACGATTGCAACTAAAAGAATAAAATACCTAGGAATAAATTTAACTAAAGAGACAAAAAACCTATATAAAGAAAACTACAAAAAACTGTTAAAAGAAATCACAGAAGACCTAAATAGATGGAAGGGCATACCGTGTTCATGGATTGGAAGACTAAATATAGTTAAGATGTCAATCCTACCTAAATTGATTTACAGATTCAATGCACTACCAATCAAAATCCCAACAACTTATTTCTCAGAAATAGAAAAACCAATAAGCAAATTTATCTGGAAGGGCAGGGTGCCCCAAATTGCTAAAAGTATCTTGGGAAAAAAAATGAAGCTGGAGGTCTCACGCTGCCGGACTTTAAGGCATATTATGAAGCCACAGTGGTCAAAACAGCATGGTATTGGCATAAAGATAGATATATCAACCAATGGGATCAAATAGAGTACTCAGATATAGACCCTCTCATCTATAGACATTTAATCTTTGATAAGGCAGTCATGCCAACTCACCTGGGACAGAACAGTCTCTTCAATAAATGGTGCCTAGAGAACTGGATATCCATATGCAAAAGAATGAAAGAAGACCCATATCTCACACCCTATACAAAAGTTCACTCAAAATGGATCAAAGATCTAAACATTAGGTCTAAGACCATAAAACAGTTAGAGGAAAATGTAGGGAGATATCTTATGAAACTTACAATTGGAGGTGGTTTTATGGACCTTAAACCTAAAGTGAGAGCACTGAAGAAAGAAATAAATAAATGGGAGCTCCTCAAAATTAAACACGTTTGTGCATCAAAGAACTTTATCAAGAAAGTAGAAAGACAGCCTACACAATGGGAGACAATATTTGGAAACGACATATCAGATAAAGGTCTAGTATCCAGAATTTATAAAAAGATTGTTCAACTCAACAACAAAAGGACAGCCAACCCAATTACAAAATGGGAAAAAGACTTGAACAGACACCTATCAGAAGAGGAAATACAAATGGCCAAAAGGCACATGAAGAGATGCTCAATGTCCCTGGCCATTAGAGAAATGCAAATCAAAACCACAATGAGATATCATCTCACACCCACCAGAATGGCCATTATCAACAAAACAGAAAATGACAAGTGCTGGAGATGATGCGGAGAAAGAGGCACACTTATCCACTGTTGGTGGGAATGTCAAATGGTGCAACCACTGTGGAAGGCAGTTTGGCGGTTCCTCAAAAAGCTGAATATAGAATTGCCATACGACCCAGCAATACCATTGCTAGGTATCTACTCAAAGGACTTAAGGGCAAAGACAAAAATGGACATTTGCACGCCAATGTTTATAGCAGCATTATTTACAATTGCAAAGAGACAGAAACAGCCAAAATGTCCATCAACAGATGAGTGGCTAAACAAACTGTGGTATGTACATACGATGGAATATTATGCATCTTTAAGACAGAATAAACTTATAAAGCATGTAATAACATGGATGGACCTGGAGAACATTATGCTGAGTGAGTCTAGCCAAAAACTAAAGGACAAATACTGTATGGTCCCACTGATGTGAACTGACATTCAAGAATAAACTTGGAATATGTCATTGTTAACAGAGACCAGCAGGAGTTAGAAACAGGGCAAGATAATGGGTAATTGGAGCTGAAGGGATACAGACTGTGCAACAGGACTAGATACAAAAACTCAAAAATGAACAGCACAATGCTACCTAATTGTAATGTAATTTTGTTAAAACACTGAATGAAACTGTATCTCAGCTTTAGTTTTTTTTGTTTGTGTGTTTTTACATATATATATATATATATTATTTTTTATTATTATTATTTTTATTTTTTTCTCTATATTATCATTCTATATCTTTTTCTGTTGTTTTGCTAGTTCTTTTCCTAAATCGATGCAAATGTACTAAGAAATGATGATCATACATCTATGTGATGATATTAAGAATCTGTAGCATTCTACAGATGAATCAGTAGATTCATTCTACAGATGAATCAGTAGATTGCATATGTAGAATGGAATGATTTCTAAATGTTGTGTTAATTTTTTTAATTAGTTAACAAAATAATAAATAAATAAATAAATAATAGGGGTGTCATGGTTAGGGACAGGTGTCAACTTGGCCAAGTTGTGGTACCTGTTCATCTGATTGGGCAAGCTCTGGCCTGTCTGTTGCAATGAGGACATTTCATAGGATTAGGTCATTTCATAGGATTAGGTCATGATCACGTTAGCTACATCCGCAGCTGATTCCATTTGTAATCAGCCAAAGGGGAGTGTCTTCTGCAATTAGTGATGCTAAATGCAATCATGGGAAGCCTTTTAAGGAGGACTCAGAGGAGACAGGTTGCATTCCTGCTTTGGCTGGTGAGCCTCTCCTGTGGAGTTCATCCAGGCCATCCATTGGAGTCATTGGCTTCGCAGCCTGCCCTGTGGCTTTTGGACTCTGTGTTCCTACGGTCACGTGAGACACTTTCATAAATTTTATATTTGCAAGTGTTCCCTGTTGATTCTGTTTCTCTAGAGAACCCTAACTAATACATCTTGGTACCAGGAGTGGGCCTGGAGGTTATGCATGGGCTCAGCAACATGGACTTCCACTCACCAAGGCTGACCTGGCTACAGCCAATGCTGAGTGCCCAATCTGCCAGCAGCAGAGACCCACACTCAGCCCCCGATATGGCACCATTCCCCGAGGTGACCAGCCAGCTACATGGTGGCAGGTTGATTACATTGGGCCACTCCCTTCATGGAAGGGGCAGCGATTTGTTCTAACAGGAATAGACACATACTCTGGATATGGGTTTGCTTTCCCTGCACACAATGCTTCTGCCAAAACTACTATCCGTGGGCTTACAGAATGCCTTATCCATCGTCATGGTATTCCACATAGCATTGCTTTGGATCAAGGAACACACTTCACAGCAAATGAAGTGCGGGAATGGGCACATGCTCATGGAATTCTCTGGTCTTACCATGTTCCCCATCATCCAGAAGCAGCTGGATTGATAGAACGGTGGAATGGCCTTTTGAAAACTCAATTACGGTGCCAACTAGGTGCCAAAAACTTGAAAGGCTGGGGTAATGTTCTCCAGGAAGCTGTGTATGCTCTGAATCAGCGTCAGAGCATTTAAGGCAGTAAATTTCCCTCTCAGCACAGCCTTTGCCACATCTCATAAGTTCTGATAAGTTGTATTCTCATTTTCATTCATCTCCAGATAGCTGCTGATTTCTCTAGCAATTTCTTCTTTGACCTACTGGTTGTTTAAGAGTGTGTTATTTAATCTCATTTATTTGTGAATGTTCTCATTCTTTGGTGGTTTTTGAGACCCAGCTTCATCCCATGGTGATCAGAGAAAGTGCTTTGAATAATTCCAGTATTTTAAAATTTATTAAGACCTGTTTTGTGTGCCTGCATATGATCTATCCTGGAGAATGTTCCATGAGCACTAGAGAAGAATGTATAACCTTGTGCTTTGGGATGCAATGGCCTGTATAAGTCTGTTAGGTCTAATTCATTTATCAAGTTATTTAACTTCTCTATTTCCTTGTTGATCTTCTGTCTGGTTGTTCTATCTATAGAGGAGAGTGGTATATTGGAGTCTTCTACTATTATTGTTGAACGATCTATCACTTCCTTCAGTTTTGCCAATGTATGTCTCATGTACTTTGGAGCTCCTTGATTGGGAGCATAAACATTTATGATTGTTATATGTTCTCGGTGAATTGATCTTTTAATTAGTATATAGTGTCCTTCTTTGTCTCTTATGATGTCTTTACATTTAAAATCCAATATTAGCATAGTTACTCCTGCCTTCTTTTGGTTACAACTTGCATGGAAGATCTTTTTCCATCCTTTCACTTTCAAATTATTTGTATCCTTGTGCCTAAGATGAAACTCTTGTAAGTAGCATATAGCTGGATTGTGTTTCTTAATCCATTCTGCCAATCTGCATCTTTTAATTGGTAAGTTTAGTCCATTAACATTCAAAGTTATTACTGAAAAGGCATTTCTTGATTCCACTACTGTATCTTTTTTATTTTATTTGTCAGATCTGTATATTCTTTTCTCTCTTTTTCTTTGTATTCTCTAAATTACCCTCAGTAGTACTCTTCAGTTCTGTGCCCTTCTCCAGACCTCCCTCTCCTGTTTTTTTTTTTTTTTTTTTTTTTTTTTTTGCAGCTGGAAGAACTCCTTTTAGTATTTCTTATAGGGCTGGTCTCTTGTTAACAAATTCTTTCAGGACTTCTTTTTCTGTGAAGGCTTTAGTCTCTCCCTCAATTTTAAACAACAATTTGGCTGGGTATAGAATTCTTCACTGAAAGTCCTTCTTTTTCAGGATCTTGAATATATCATACCAGTGCCTTCTCACCTCCAGGGTGCTTGTTGAGTAGTCTGAACTCAGTCTCATTTGATTTCCCTTGTATGTAATAGACTGTTTTTCTCTTGCTGCTTTCAGGATTTTCTGCTTCTTTTCAACATTTGACAGATTGATTAGTATTGCCTCTGGGAAGATATATTTGGATTTATTCTGTTTGGAGTTCTTTGGGTTTCTTTGACTTGTATATTTATGTCCTTTATGAGGGTTGGAAGTTTTTCCCCATTATATTCTCAACTACTCTTCCTAGCCCTTTACTCCTCTCTTCTTCTTCTGGGACACCACTGATTCTTATATTTGTGTGCTTTGTTTTTTCTATCATTTCCCTGAGTTCCCATTCAATTTTTTCCCTTCCTCTTTGCCATTTGCTGTTTTGAGTCTTCAAAGTTGATTATCCTGTCCTATATATCATTTATTCTTTCTTCTATCTCTTCAAATCTGGTGTTGTGTGCCTCTAGTATGTTTTTGATTTGGTCAACAGAGTTTTTAATCTTCGTGATTTCTGCTGTTTTTCTATTTATTCTTTCAAATTCCTCTTTGTGCTCTTCTACTCTGTTTCTGATCAGTTGCCATCCCACTTACTTTATTAAGTAAAGTTGTATGAACATCTTTGATTAGTTGTTCCAACATCTGAGTCTCCTCAGGTGTTTTAATTTGGTTTAATTAGTTAGACCTATATATATCTGCATTGTGATATGCTTAGTGCTGTCTTCTGCTGTCTTCATTGCATGTAGATATCTTGATTGATCTACTTTTGGAGTTGATCTCTTTCAGTAGTCTAAGACTTTGTGTTTGCAAGATGTTTGTACGGCAGGGAGCAAGGCATGGGGTGGAGTACTCAATACAAGCACACAAATACTGATTTGTTTCAGGGCAGGAAGGGAGCAGGCTGGGGATGTTACACTGGTGCTTGTGAACGTGGGTGCCCAGCGGCCAGGGAGAATGTAGCTGTGCAGTTGCTCTGGTCTGGGGCACGTAACCCTGGTGTGCACTGGTTTAAGTCACAGGTCCCTTTGTGTGCATGCATAGAGCTGTGGCAGCAGGTCAGCGTTATGCCTTCTTGGAGTGGGTGTAGATGTGACTTGGTTGTGCAGGTCAGCACTTTCTCAGAGCTGGGAAGTGAGGTTGAGTGTTGTGTGCATGCATAGTTCTAGGACTGCTGTAAGGTGCAGTTCCCAGAGCTGAATGACGTGATTGGGGGCCTGTGTGCATGTGTGGGCCTGGGAGTGCCATAAATGGATGCCTTGTGCTCAGGGAGGGCGGGGTGAGGCTGTGCGACACTATGAGTGGGGGATGGGGGTGAGGGGGTAGCCTAGGTATGGAGTTTAGTACCCATAACCTTTATGCACTGGTAACAGCTTGTAGGGAACAGGAAGGGGGAGGTAATGCTTGGGAGAGGTGTAGGAGAGGTGGGTTGGGCTGCAGTTGGGGTGGGGATGGGGGGCAGTACATCCAGAGGTGCCTGGAGAATGGGGAACGGGAGTGGGTGAGAGGTTCAGTTGCATGGATTGTGGGGTGTGGTATGAGTCGCAGGTCATGGGGCTGTGCCGGTGAGGATAGCATGCCCAAGGAATGTGGCCTGGCTTACTTCCTAGTCCTGTATACCCATCTATGCACTTCCATGGGCTCTGCAGCTCAGTGCCTCCATGCCAGGCTCCAGCTCTCTGCCTCTCAGTTCCTTGGCCTCTGCAACCAGGGTTGCCACATGTGGAGCAGAAGGCTCTCCCAGGTCACCTGTACTCCTGAACTGCTGCCTCAGTCACCCTCCTGTCCCTTTTCTAACTTTTCCATGGAGCAGGGCTAATCTCAAGCTGCTCTAGTTGGCCATCTTCCCAGAAGTCCTGTCACCTTCATTTTTGTAGTCTCTTATTGTTTAACAATACTCAGCCCAAAATTATTAAATTAATTTTACTGCTAACACTTGTGGATGTGCAAACTGGAGAAAATATGCAATGCAAATCATTGTGTTCATATGATTTACCTGCAATTTTGGCAAAATTTTGGATTGGAATCAGACAATATGCATATCTATTTTCAAGCTTAGCACTGATAATTGCTTCCAAAGTCTGAGAATCAGTGGATAGGGGATGGATTGGTAGTAGTATTGTACTCCTGCTGGCCCATATTAGCTTAGAGCTAGTATTTTAAACTTAAAATAAAAAAGACTTCTAAATATAAAAATGTAGAGTTTTATCTGTTTGTAAGTCATCTTCTCTCTCTATCTCTCTCTCTTCCTCCTCCTTTTCTTTTTAGACACACATACACATTCTCACATGGCACAGAGACATACAAGTGTACACACATTGGGGCATGGAAATAATAACATTCTTTGAAGAATTTTAAAGAATGATTGCAGCACATCTTAAAAAAAGCTGTTTCAAGGCTAATATTCAGATAAGTGATAGAGGAAGTGATTAGATGAACAATAAGACAGAAATTTCCCCAGAAGCCATTCAGGTAAATTCTTAATGAATACCTTTCCCTTTTATGCTCTTTTATTAACTCTTAACTTTGTTTTTGTTTTAGACAATGAGAGCAAATGGTGAATGAAGCATAAAGAAACTTAGATTTTCAACTGACTCCATTTGCAATCATCTGACTTTGAGGTAAGCATCTTTACCTTACATTGATGATTATTAAAGATGCTAAGGTAGTTGAGGAACAGAGATTGAGGCTGACATAATTCTATAATTATATCTGAACTGGAATTCTAACAATATGTTATTTTACTCCCTAGAAAAGAAAAGATAAGGTTACTAAAAGTTTGTCTGTGTTTACACTTCTTTAGCATATTTTTGTTTTATATAAATTAAAGAAAAAATTGCAAATAAATCCTACTTCACTATAAAAGAAGATATTAACAGCATTTCAAAAGAACTTGCATACTTGATAGAATTATGGGTTTCTGGACTTGTAGTTGTAGCACCCAATTATTTTCTATTTTCTAACACTTTGCATTATTATGATCCATAACTATTGAAACAATTGAAATAGTTAATGCTTAGGATAATGTTGGGGATTGAATCATATCCCCCATAAAAGGCACATTCAGGTACCAACCTGTGGTCCTGTGGGTGTGAGCCCATTTGTAAACAGGACCTTTCACATTGTTATTATTTAAAGTATGCCTTAATCAGTTATGGCTGAAATTCAGAGAGAATTCCATCACCTGTGTGCTGGCATTCGTGGAGAGCCTAGCCACTCTCCTGAAGATCACTAAGGTGGAGCCTCACCCAGTGTTGAGGAGAACATGTCCCCTCCACTAGCACTTGGAAGAAGTGGGGCTGCCATTCCATCAGGCATGGAGGACAAATATTCAAATCACAGATGGCTCTCAGACTCTGAGATCTAATGGAGTTTGCCCTATTTGGGTTTGAATTTGTCTAAGACCCATTACCCTTATTTTTCAAATTTCTCTCTTCTGAAATGGGAATGTTGATCATAGACCTGTTCCATGCTCATATTTGGAAGCAGATAGCTTGTTTTCTAGGTTTTGCATGTCCACAGACAGGGGAATTTTGCCCCAGCATAGACCACGCCCAGGGCTGATTCTGATTAGTCTTTGTACTTAGCACTTATTTAAGTTTATTTAAGGTTTTTGGGATGTTGTGATGGGATGAACATGTTTTGCATTAGGGAAGAAGATATCTTTTGGGTATCCAGAGGACAGACTGTTGGGGATTGAATCATATTCCTTACAAAAGCATGTTCAGATCTTAATTCCTAGTCCTCTTGTTGTGAACCCACTTGTAATTAGGATCTTTGAAGATGTTACTGGTTAATACATGCCCCAAATGAATGATGGTGGGCCTTAATCCAGTATGGCTGAAGTCTATATAAGCAGAGGGAAGTGGATATAGAAAAAGAAGCCACAGGGAGCGGCAGAACCTGGACGTCAACAAGCCCAGAAAAGAAAGAAAAAGACACTGCCATGTGCATTGCCAGGTTTCAGGAAACCAGAGAATCCCAAAGCTGGCAGGCCAGGTGGAACATACTGACCCTGGGAAGAGGCAAGCTTTCTTGTCTCTGAAACATGAAACAATAAATTCCTTTTATTGAGCCAACCCATTGTATAGAATTTGTTTTAGCAGCAGTGAAGCTAAAACAGATGACTTGAGCATATTTCATTAACTATTCCAAGTTTGAATAAAATGCTTTCGTTTTTCTAAAATACATATTTAGATATTTAACTATGGGGAATCTAGCTAAATTTAATTTGCAAATTTAATTTCAATACAGAAATGCCATCATCATCATTTTTCGGCAAAGGTTACAAAAATAATTTATCCTAACTTATATCATTATATTGGAAATTTTTAACTTTTTATGTTGAACTGATTTCATACTTATAAAAAATTTCAAAAATAGCACAGAAGGTTTTATAGACTCCTCATCGAGCTTCCCTTACTGTTACTATCTTATATAACTATAGAATAATTGTCAGGACCTGAATATTAACATTAGTATGGTACTTATAACTAAAAGTTATAGACCATATTCAAATTTCACCAGGTTTAGACTAATATCCTTTTCTGTTCCACAATCCTATCCAGGAGCCCATATTGCATTTTTGTTGTTATTTCTCTATAGTCTCCTCCTTGACTTTCATGACCTTGACACTTTTGAAGAGCATGGGTCAATTATTTTGTAGAATGCCCTCCAATCTGAGTTTTTATAATACTTTCTCATGATTGAATTGAGGTTTCTTATTTTTGCAAGAATACCACAGAAATGATGTGTCCTCTATGCGTCATGCCACAGGGTATATGGTAGCAATGTGTCTTCTTACAGATGATATAGACCTTGACCACTTGCTTAAGATGATTTCTGCCAGGTTTCTTCACTGTGAAGTTGCTATTTTACATCAAGAAATATGTTAGGGGAGATATCTTAAGACTATGCAAGTTCTATTTCTCCACAAACGTCACCCACTAATTTTAGAACCATCCTCATCAGTAGAACTATCAGTCCATATTGTCTACAACAATTTGTATTGAGGTGATTACTTAATATTTCTGAATTTTTTTGTTTAATGCAGTTTTCTTGAGATAAAGAAATATATAATCATTGGCTCACAGTATCATCACATAGTTGTGATACAGCCTCATGGTCAATATTAGAACATTTTCATTTCTCCACAAAAGAAATGAAAAGAATAAAGAAAACCCAAATCCTCCCATACCCCTTATCCCCCACCCCACCATTGTTGACCCATAGCATTGATATATTTGTTACTGTTGATGAGAGTATTAAAATATTACTGTTAATTATAGTCCATAATTTGCAATAGGTATATTTTCCCCCTATACCCCATATTATTGACTCCTTGTAATAGTGTCTTTAAAATGTTTGTTCTAGTTCATGAAAGAACTTTTTTATGCTTGTACAGTTAATTACGAACATTGTCTACCCCAAGATTCACTGTGTTATACATTCCCATATTTTACCCTCCAACTTCCCTTCTGGTTATATACATGACTCTAAACTTCCCCATTCTACCACACTCACCCACATTCAGCACTGTTAATTATTCTCACAATAATGTACTACCATCACCTCTGTCCATTTCCAAATGTTTTAGTCCAACCTAGTTAACTATTCCACACAAATTAATCAATAGTGCCCCATTCTTCAGGCTCATTCTATATCCTGGTAACCTATATTCTATATTTGATATCTATGAGTTTGCATATTAGTTCATATTAATGAGATCATACAATATTTGTTTTTTTTATGTCTGACTTAGTTCACTTAACATAGTGCCCTCAAGATTAATCCATGATTCAGAACTTCATTCCTTCTTACCACTGAATAATATTCCAGTGTATGTACAAACGACATTTTGTTTATCCATTCATCTGTTGATGGACTCTTGGGTTGTTTCCATCTTTAGGCAATTGTGAATAATGCTGCTATGAACATTGGTGTGCAAATATCTGTTTGTGTCTCTGCTTTCAGATCTTCTGGGTATACCCCAAGTAGCAAGACTGCAATTTCGTAAGGCAACTCTATACTTAGCTTCCCATGGTTGCCAAACCATCTTCCACAACAGCTGTACAATTTTAAATTCCCATTTGTTTGGAAATCAAATGACTAGGATATAAATATTCAATTTATTATTGGAAATAAAAATCAATAATAAAAGTATAATACTATAAACCTTTCATGGAATTCAGCAATTATTTCTTTTGAAATATATCAGTCATGGTCAATAGTTTATATACTGCTCATACAACACAATACAAAAATGAACAAAACATGCACCACTGTACCCAATACTGAGCTGAAAGAAAAAAAAAATGGTTATCACCTACATTAGAACAGTGGGCTTATGTGAGGGGCCTAAACGCAAACTATACAACTTGAGATCAAATCAATTGCTTTTTTTTTTTATAGAGCACATTACCTTAAATGGAATGTTTGAGAATATTATGTTATTTGTTGTATTCTGTTTTCCATATTATTACCACTTTACCATGTTCTATTTTTATCATTAAGACTATTTTTTCCTCTATTTTTGTGTTAGGCTGAATTATAAGATGCTGACCTTCTTCAAGATTCATGACCCTGAGGTACACACACCTGCTTGCAGTTATTCGAATACTGAAATAGAAGGAATTTTAAATATGTAACTAAGGGCCCAAATCCATTCATGTTAAAATAGGGAGAGTATCCTCATGGACATGAACTAACCATATGAGTTCTTTAGAGCAGAGAGATTTTTCTGTCTGATGGCAGCACAAGAATACAGTGTTTAACCCGTTTACATTTAAAGTCACTTCTGATAATACTGGACTTTCTTCTGTCATCTTCCAATAAATCTTCATGTGTCTTAAACCGGTTTTGTCCCTCAACATCTGTTAATGCTTAGTTTTAAATTTATTTGAATTTTTGTGTTTTACCGTACTGAATATCTCCTTATTTCTATCTGGATATGTTTTTCACCTATTTTCTTTTGGTTATATGAGATTAAAACTTAACATTTTAAATTAACAACAGTCATATTTGTTTTGATGCCAACATAACTTCAATAGCATGCACATATACTTTTCCTAAACCCCTTTGCTCCCCTACCTCTTTTTTGTACTTGTTTACACTTACATCTTTGTATATTGTATATCCAAAAACAAATTTGCCATTACTTTTCATGCATTTTAGAACTTGTAAGAAATAAGAAGTGGAGTTATATACCAAACAATACATAACAATAATACTTGCATTTTTGAAATGGTTACTTTACCACAGGTCTTTATTTGTTTGTGCTGATTTGCAACACTATCTAGTGTCTTCCTTTCAGTCTGAAGAACACCATTTAGCACTGCTTGTTGGTTAGGTCTAATGTAATGAACTCCCTCAGCTTTTCTTTTCTCTGAGAACCTCTTAATTTCTCCTTACGTTTGAAAGAAAGTCTCACCAGGGATAAAATTCTTGTCTAGAAGTTATTTTGGCATTTTAAGTATTTCAATCCACTACCTTCTGACTGACATCATTTCTGATGAGAAATTGGCACGCAATCTAATTGGGACCTCCTTGTATGTAATATATTGCTTTTCTCCTTAGTTTTCAATACTCTTTCCTTGTCCTTTGCATTTGATAGTGTGATCAGTATAAGATGGGGTATATTTTTCTGTATGTTTATCCTATTTCATGTTCGCTTGGCATTTTGGATGTGCATATTCATATCTATTTTAAATGTTGGAAGTTCTCTGTCATTATTTTTTTGCATGCTCCATCTGTCCCTTTCTCTCTTTCTTTTATTTCTGAGACTCACATAATGTATATATTGGTGAGCTTGATTTTGTCCCAGGGGTGTCTTAGGTTTTGTTCTTAAAATTTCTTTTTCCTTTCTGCTCCTCAGCCTGACTCATTTCAAAGGAGCCTAGCTCATTTCAAGGGTTTTGTCTTCAAGTTTACCGATCCTTTTTTCTGCCAGCTCCAAACTACTCCTGAAACTCTTCTGGGAAATTTTCATTTCAGTTATTGTTGTCTTCAACTCTTGTTGTTCTGTTTGTTTTTTTTTTTTTGAAAATTTTCTCTCTCTAAGATGCTCATATTGCCTATTTATTGTTTTCCTGATAGTCTTAAGTTTTTAAATGTATTTTCCTTTATCTCCTTGAACATTTTTATGATCATTTTTAAAAGGCTTTGCTCAGTTATGTGCACACTCTTGTCTTCTTCATTGATTTTTTATGGAGCTTTTTCCTCTTCCTTTGGATGGACCATCATTTCCTGTTTCTTTGTTTGCCCTGTACTCTTTTGATGCACACAGTACATTTTAGTACTTTAAGATGTTACCTCTGGGATTTATTCTCTGACATGACAGTTTCTTGATTTTCATTTTTTAACCAACTGGTGATTAGACTGAGATTTTCTTGATCTTCAACGCTCCTATA
This sequence comes from Tamandua tetradactyla, assembly GCF_023851605.1. Lineage (NCBI taxonomy): Eukaryota > Metazoa > Chordata > Mammalia > Pilosa > Myrmecophagidae > Tamandua > Tamandua tetradactyla. The sequence continues at coordinate 137,516,031 of NC_135331.1, forward strand.
AGGAAAGTCTTCCCACGCAAATGCAGTGTTCATGGTGTCCCATGCCTTTCTGGGCTTCTACCTTGTCCTGGGGTTTTACTTATTAGTTGTTTTGGAGTTCCCTTGTTTATAATAGTTTGGTTATCCCCTCTGTTTCCTAAAATATAGACCTCTTTCTCTAGGATGTTTGAAGCTGGCAGTCCTTTGCCCCAGGCTGCTTGTCTTTCTCTTTTCTTGCATTCCTTTCATTGCCTGAAGCTGTTTATTCCCTGGAGGTTAAATTCTAGGAGGCAGAGCAGGAGTATGGAGTTTTCCAAATTTCCTACTCTTAACAGTGTCAGGAACCTGCAAATGGAGTCTAGACCGGTTCCAAACTGCCTTTGTGTGGGGAAAAAGACAAACTTAATAAGTAATGAATTTTAGATTAATTATAGATTAATTGCAGATATCTGAGAAGATAAAAAAAGACCTGACAGTTGAATAATATTATTAAGGTGTGAAAAATTAACAGAATAAATGTCAACCTAGAATCATGTTGCAAACAAAACTACCTTTTAAGACCAAAAAGGAAATTTCATATATATAAAGATATTTTCATATACATAAAAACTAAGAGACTATCAGAGATTAATTCTCATTAAGAAATTTGTAAAAGAAGTGCAGTAGGAAGAAAACTATTATCTTTGAAAGATCTATCATGTAAGAAAGAATGGATTAAATATAAGTAAACATTATCTGCTATAAAAATTATACATATAATAATAAGAATTCAAATCATGGGATTAAAAAATTTATGAGAGAAAACTAAAATACTTACCAGCCAGTGAGTTTATGAGGTAAAGCATTAACAGTTGAGGGTCCTTGAGTGGTTTAGGAAGAGGCTAGGATTTAAAAATTTACATTTTCAGAAATACCTGTTTAAATGTCATATATATCCTTATGTGTTTTCAATCCTGTAGAGGGAACATATTCCAGATGGAGAAAAAATATTTCATAGTGCTGATGATGGTAAAAATCAATGAAACCATTTTAGAACATTTTTTGGCACTATGTATTGAAGCTGAAGTTTTGTATACCTTAATACTCCAAAATTCCAAATCTAGGCTATATCCTAGACAAACTCTTGCATGTGTGCACCAGCATATATGTATAGCACTAATAATAAAGCATTGTTTCTAATAGCAGTGTGCTGGAAATAATCCAAAACCTGACAACTGTAGAAGGAGAAATAACTTGGAATATTATTATAAAACAAATACTTACATTAGTGAATGAAAAATAGAATGAAATAGTACTGTAGGCATCAAATGAATACATGTCCAAAATATAATATTAACTGAACAAAGCAAGATACAGATGAATATATAGAGCATAATACCAGTTATATAAAATAGTATAGAATCAATAATATATTTAATGGACATATAAAAGTTTGATATATATATAATAGATGCATATAGTATAATTAACATAATGTATAATATAATATAATTTCATTTACATAAAATGTAGTGTTTTATAACATCAATAATAAATTGCTTATTAATATATATGTAATATATATACTCCATGACTGAATAATAAAAATAATGCTCTCAAATACTTGTCATCTTTGTGCAGAGAAAGATTATAATTGTGGGAGGACATAGATGGGACTTCTAACATATTGGTATATTTTATAACTTTAGTTGGGGAGTGTACATACTGATAACTTTTATCACATTATGTATTCCTCATTCTGAATAAAATATTTCACAATAAAAGTATAAAATATTCACTAGTGTTTGAAATTTTCATAATAAAATAAATCAATTGCTTAATATTCCCAAGTTAAGAACTATTGAAAATGTAAAACCATGTGTGAGCACAGGTAAATACAATATTTCCTGAGCACATCTAACACAATAAATATAAATGAAGAGAATTTAAAACTCAAACAGTTTTTAGCACTTTGAAAACTCAATCATTTATTTACTTCTCTTTAAAAAATGTTCTTCATCTAACAGCAATGAAAAAGGATTTATGAAGAAATATTTTCATAGTTGCAAAATGAAAAGTCTCACTCCAGAATGATATTGATTAACAGCATTTTGTTGCATGCTTATTGCTTGCTGACAAAAGCATAGAGGCAAATTCCAACTACCTTGTTTGGCAGAAAAATAATAACAATGAAGTAGCAGTAGAAGTTGGGCACACCTAGTGCCACATGAACAACACATAGACAACCCATGATCCTAGAGACCACCAGACCAAATGGCAGGAAAGAACTTAATCTGAGCTTTGCGAGAAGAATAGGGTTTAGATAAGAGCACCGTGGGCATGGACCATTCCAAGCATTAGAGTCTATCAATAAAATTAAATGTCCAGTAGTTAAGGGCACATTCATAAAATCTATGTGTACCACTCTGGACATCTCCTTAGCCAAACGTGATCAACAGTAAACTGGTCTTAAATAATCATTCCTCCCATTCTCCTTTACTAGAAAATATAATCATACTTCTAAAATGCACATTTAGAGTTACATCATAAGTTATTTACATTTTGAACATTTAAAAGTAAAAGGCACAATTCTACTTTAGGTTATATTGCTTATCTAAAATCCTGATAATGAAAATGGGAAATTAGAGTGCGTCAGCTAGGAATACTATTAATATGCAGATATGTCTCTCCTTTTGATTTTCTTAGCTTAGACATCTGCAAATTTGCCACATATTTCAGGCGGTCCTGATATTTTTCCTTGCTTCTTCTGTTATTTGTTTTTCCTTATGGAAGGAAAGGAGAAGATTATTCCATTTCATTACCTGTTACTAATTTTGTTAAAATTCAAGGAAGAGAGGTGAATCTGGAAAGAGATTTCATGATACTCTTGGGAATCATTTGAGTTTTAGCACTCTCCCCCCAGGGGAACAGGTGATGATTTTCATTTTTTATGATCCTATAGGATGCAAGTCTGATCCTGGATTCCAAGCATTTTCCCTATTTCTTCTAGACCATTGTATCTTAATATGTAACCTTGAATTCTAGTCAATTTTACCATGTGCACATGAAATATGCTATCAGTCATATTGCCACAGGCTCCACTGGACCCTGTTGGCAAGACTACTATAAAGTCCGTCAGACTACACCCACCTCCTAGCACTCCATCCTTGCGTAAGTTTGCCACAAGCCTTCCAGTGAGCACATGTACGTGTGTGTGTATATATATATATATATATATATATATATATACTCATATATATATGAGTCACATATTCAAGTATAACAGAGCTGTGCAGCAGTGCCATAAATGTTGTACTTAGAGGCTTTTAAGTTGAAAAGTAGAATGGCAAACAGACTAAATTTCAGAAAAATTTCTTCATATTTATAAAGAAAATGGAGTTTGAGGCTGGGTAGGATGCTGGTTAGCTCAAACCCTGGAAGAAATTATTCTAGCTTGGAAGAAAAATTTCATTGAGGTTGAACTTTTCTAAACTAGCTCAAAAGCACCCCGACAGACCCAGGATTATTCTAAATTATCTTCTGGAATATTACTTAATTGCTATTTAGGATAAATTGCGTACTGTATGACTTATTTTAATTCTTTTGTAAATAACTGTTAGGTTTAAAGAAATTAAACAATTCTTTTAACAGTATGAAGCTAATGAAAAGTGTCTGAGTCCCAGCTACTGAATACATCTTTTGAGACCCCCAAAACTATTATAGTAATTGGGAAGTTAAATTATAAAGGTTCATATTATCCATGGAAAGCAAAGATTGGTTTTTAATAGGTTGCATTTAAACATGTGGCTTGATAATAATAAAATGAATAAAGAGCTAAGTCAGGTACAATGTTTCACACACTGTGGGCATCCTTTTAAATTGTGTTTGTTAAATTTTCACAAACACAATTAGATACCAAAAAGCAATCTCACCAAGTATTATTAAACAGCATGAAAGCATCCTTTTGGCTTTTCAGTCCAAGATATGGGTACCTTGTTCCATTCCAGTGTTTTTAATGATAATGAGATAGTGATGACATTAATAAATGTGATCAAAATAAGGTTTAAACATTTGGTGCTTTGAGAAGACTATGAATTAAAATAAAACTTCACTTACATTTTCCCTAGAATTATAATTTAGAAAAATGCATATTTTAATAATGCTTTTTATATTATCCCCTTTCAATAAAATATTTTTAAAGTTATATAATGTGTAATGCCATATGCGGAGTTCATGATCTTTTCTAGAAAGAAAATGCCTTATAGAAAATATCACATAGGAAGTTATTTTTCATGGAGTTTAAAAATATTTTAATCAAGATAAAATTATTCAGAATTTAAAATGCATAGACTTTTTTTAAAGTAAATGAAAATTATACACAATATTTTAGAACATACCCTGTAGTGCAACGTCCTCTTTTACAGATTCAGCAAAGAAGACTCAGAAGCCTAGTGTCTTGTTCAAGGTCTCATGGGCACCTGCCCTATGCCAACACTTTGCTCTCTTTTTTCCCATCTCATCATGCTTGAAACTAGCCACATGCATCGTCTTTAATATGGGTCTCGAGTTGCTGATTTGGAATAAGAACATGGGCATTTCCTCTCCCCAGCTGAGTATGTGTACGTGAACATGAAGCACATGTCAGAAAGCATCATACATCACTAAAGATTCCCAGTAAGTGCTTTTAGAGGTTGTAATTATGGTGTTTGGATACGCAATATTATAAAGAGCAAAAATGTACTTCTGTTAGCACTGCATTTATCTTTTAATTTTCCCCTTGCATTTAGATTGCCACCTCTAGCAGCAAAGATCCTGCATTGTAGCATCAAAATTTGACTTTATGCTTCTTTATTTGTGTTTACCTTAGGAAAATTATTTAATCAGTATCAACTTTCATCTTAAAATAAGCTGCAATATATAGCTCATAATTGTACCTATTTCATAAGGTAGTTAATAAGTATAACACCTGAATAATACACCATTCCTGACAAATAGCAACTGTGGGCATGGTTATAATGATGATGATGATGATGCAGATGGCAGTGACAGCACCCCATTTTTCAGGCTTTCCACCCACTCCTCGGCAGCCTGACCCCTTCCCACTGTTGCTCCCAGTCATTTCCATGGCTTATGCTGCTGTCAAAATATGATTTGCACTTGCACATTTAATAGGAATTTTTAACTGAAAAGGAGTAAAGCTTAAGCCTTTTACCTTACCTAAAGTCAATACCTCCTCTTCCCACAGTCTTCCTAACCTCAGTTAATGACTATTTCATCTTCCTATATCCCAGGCAAAAAAAATCTTGAATTAATCATTTTTTCTAGTTTTATTTTAATTCCCATATCCAATCCATCAGCAATTCTTTTATAACTTATTTAAAATGTATCGAGAAATTGACCTCTCTCACCACATCCACTGCTACACCATCATGTTCCAAGAATCGTTGCAGCAGTATCCAAACTAGTCTTCTGTTTCTACTTTTGTTCACCATCAGTTTTTCCTCAACACTTCAGTCAGAGTGATCCTTTAAAAATTTAAAACAGAGGTCACACCTACAATGAAGATGGAAAAAGGTGAGGCATTTAGGCAAAAAGTTAGAACTAGTTGTGTTGTAAGATCAGAAAACAGTTAATTAAAAATTGATATTGGCTCTCCTAAATGAACAGCCTGGGGACTGTTTAACATCAAGGACTTCTTGATCCCAGACTTAAATAATGTGAGAAGGATGCCATTTCTTGACTCTCTTTCCACCTTGTGTTCTCAGGCATGTTTTCTTTTAATTACAAGACAGTCACCAGCAGTTCTTGAGGCTACATTCATTCTTCCTTGATTATACATTTCAGAACAACGATGTTACCTTTTAATAGATCCTACAAAAGAAAAGTTGGCTTTCTCAATGCAAAAGTTTCCATACCCTCATTAGCCCTGATTATGTCACAAGACCACTCCTGGAACAGTTCCCTTGGACTTGGGGATGGGAGGTACAGATTAGTTTAAGCCTATCCCAGTAGGTCAGTTCCCCCAAACCCACATGGTTTAAAGGAGATGTTACAAGGCAGGTTAATTCTCTAATGTAAACCTGTTAGCCTGAAAAAAAAAGTGACTGTAAGGTAAGTGCTAGAGAGTAAATGCTGGGGAATCAATCAGAAATGACTACTTCATCTGAGTTAAATAATTCCCACACTAATTCACTCAGGCAGTAAAATCTTATAGACTATAAAATGTTAGGCCCTGTGTTAGGAGTTGATTATGTGGCTAGGAAATACTACTTATCCTCAAGGTCTAATAAAAAAGGACTAATGAGTAAACTAACAAGTAAAATACAGTTTAATAGGTATTAATGTAGCAAGCACATGAAAAGTGACAAGGAGGCATCTAACCAAGACTGACGAATAAGTAAAGAGTTTCCTGGAAAAGGAAAACCTGAGATGAGAGTTTACTCCAACAGAAATTATCCAAGTGAAGAATGGTAGTCCAGAAAAAAGAACAGCACAGACAAACGGGCATAGGTGAAACACAGTGTGGTTCATCAGCCCTTTGCAAGTAGTATTTTGTGGAGAATCTGCTCAAGAGCATTCAGGTTTTTGTAAAATGTTTCTCATGAATATTGCAGTAAAAGTAGATGAATCAGTAGCTGGTTCAAATACTGAACTGTGGTTAGCTAATTAATTACATTTCTGAGTAGTAATTTTCTTCTCTCTTCATAGCTTGTGAGTGTGTTTTTATTTTCTTAGGCAAAGAGCCCAGTCAGTCACCTTACAGGGAGAGTTGGATGGAGAAAAAATGATAGAATGGATGGAAACACTTTTTCCTAATTTTAATCTAGTTATTTTGGAAGCAGGGATTCCATGCTTGCATGCAGATCAAGCATGTTCAGATCTTACCAGATAAAATGTGGGAAAACAAATCCACTGTTCAATCTCATTTCCAAGTGATCCTTAATGAATCCACTTTTCAACAAGGGAGAGAGGGAAACAAGTATGTGTAAAGTTGTCTAAGAGCTTTTCGAAGAAGTCAGGCACCTGTTCAAACCAATTAATATTTACTTTTGATAAAAAATAAGTCATTTAGCAGGTTTTCCACTAATAATTTCAGACCTGAATCTAGATATAAATAGGCTGAAAAATAAAACTTTAAAATCTTAAAGACAAAAAGCAATTTGATCAATCACAATAAGAAATATTCAAAATTGTTAAGTAGAGGCATACTAGAGGTTCAAACAAAATTGCTTTTCACCCTAGGCTTGACATTGGGATTATTAACCTAAGATATCCTTCAGAATAATAAGCCTTGCCAAACCATTACACTGACAAACACTTTCCTGCTTAACAAAATAAAAAAGGAAGGTAAACAGTATTCACTGAGATGATCTCCTCCCTACAACCCTTCTGTCAGGGTCCACTGGAAGGAGTCGTCTCTTTATGGAAGATGCCACTTTGATGTGTCCATCTGTCTAGTCATTGTCTCATCTGATTTTGAAAAGTGCAACTGGAAACATTTGGGAAAATGTTTAGGAGAAACCTGTTGAAATCTGCATTGACAAAGCACTAAAAGTACTGATACTTATTATATATATTTATATTTATTTGATAGGAATTAAAATAATTGAGGGAAATTTACAGTGAGCAAATCCATAGTAGAGAACACTAATAAAAAGAGGGATACTTTTTTTCGTATTCAGAGTTTATATTTTTCCTTATAGAAATGATTGAGTAAGGAGGGTAAATGACTATCTGGGATTATAAAAGAGAATTAAAAGAAGATAAGAAGTCAGGATTTTTGATGTGGTAAAAAAAGCATAAAAATTATTATAAATGTCTTTAAGCACTTTTAAACCCAGTGCTATACTGAGTTTTTTTCCCCATAATTATAGCTATGCCAATAGATAGAGAGAAGTTGAATTATACTTAAAGATAGGAGAAATTGAACCATACAATGGTGGTCACACCTATTTCAGTTTCTTATTAGTTACACAATACACTGAAACTTTCATAAAAGCAAAATGAATGACATATTGAATAAAAAGTTTGGAATCAAGCAGACCTCATATCAAAGCTACATGATTTTGTGTGTGACACTAGGCATTGTTTTACCCTTGGAGCTGCATTTACTTACCTGTAAAAGGAGAAAATAATGTCCATATCACAACATTTTTACAGAAATTAAAAACAAACAATTGTAATATGTCAACATATAGTCAGTGCTAACTTGGAATTCTTAGGGATTTTTTCTAAGATCAGATGCATGTAGTAATAAAGAGTTCAGCTCCAGTTGCATTGAATTTATTTATTGTATCCATTGAAACTTTTTAAAACTTTCTTATTTTTAAAATATAACATATATACAAAGAAAAGAAATAAAAATCAGTGATTTTCGAAGATATCCATTGAACTTTATTATTAAATCAGCACATTTACTGAGACTCTTTGAGACAGAGTCTTTTTTTCACTCAGCAGGTAGCCATGAGCAATAAAAATGGACCTTATATTGTAGAAGAGATGCTAAAATTAAATATAAAGGAAAATATATTAATGATATTTTAGGTAGAAATAATGTTACAAAGAAAATCGATACTATGGGGACATGGATTTTAATCCAAATTCATGGAAATTCACTGAAAAAAAATTAGTGAAGAAGAACATCTCTCTTGGCAAGGTTCTGTTTTTCCCTTATTGCTTTCAAAGAAAAGAGCTTGGGACAGATGTGTCCTTTTCCTGCAGGACTAAACTGATGGCTGGAGAAATTAAATGTCCTCAGGTAATTTGAAAAAAAGCCAGCCTTGTTAGGTGCATTGTCTGAATTCCAGGGTTAGCACAGGCAAGCGTCCCCAGTTGCTTTATCATATATCAAGGATTTTCAATTTCTTCTACAGGACAGGAGAAGAACTCACTGCTAATAACCCCACCTTATTCAGCCAATTCTGTATTCTAGGTACCATTTTTTTGTTGTTAGTCATGATTATTTTATTGTTTTGGTTTCAGGAGGCAAAACCCAACTACTAGGTTAGACTAAAACAAATATGCAAACCAATAAATCTTATTGTAATAAGGCACAAATGGATCAAGGTACTGTAACAAGATTATCAGTTCTGTCCCCTCTTTCCTTTCCCTTCTTCTCTGTCTTTTGCTTGCTTCCTTCTCTTTTAGGATCATTCTCTGGCAGTTGTCCAACTGGTAGCCTCTTTACTGGAAAATTACTAGATTCACATCATTCTTATGCTGATCCCCAGAGATAAGCATTTATTTTTTTCATGGTGGCTATAAAAATGTTTCTATGGATGATTAGTCTGGATTGGGTGATTTGACCATCCCAGAACCCAGATCTGTGCTCCTGAATATGCAGTTAGGTCACCTGATATGAATGAGGCCGGGCCAGGGCCTTGACAACCCTGTCATGTGTTTTCATATGTGATGGTTTCAGGAGACAATTTCTAAAACTATGGCCCCCTTATAAGCCTGACATAAGGTGATTAATACTAGCTCTACACCAGTCATATAGACTTCGAGCATATCTTACTAAACTTATCCTTACCTCAGAAAGGAAGAATATTTCTCCCCATTTAAGATTTGCCTCCCAAGTTCTAATCTATTTTCCAAGATTAATAAATGGTAGTAGATATTCTTAATCTCTTCAAGAAGAAGCATTCACTTATGTTCAGAGGGTTGTGTTCTGACCCTGTGGTCAGGACAAAATAACCATACCAGAGTCTGACTTCAATGTGTCCCCAAAGGTCAAGGGTAGACAGTGTTAATAACTTTTGGGGGCCCAGTTCCTCAGATTAAGTTTGCCTATTTCAACTTCAGTCCATTTCCTAATTATATCTCCTTAGAAATATTTTTCATGATGATGAAGTAGACACATGTCTTGTGCTGATACTTCCAATGGAAATATGCCTACCAGAAAAATCAGTAAACATTATGGGATGAAATAGAATAAAATAAGGACAAAATAATTGAACAGTGCCACTATGCAAATAAAATTAATGAAGTAAATCAGTCAAAATTTAAAGTATGCAAAATAAATATTGTTATATGAAGTAGGACGCAATTGTAGAAATCCAAACAGAAATTCAGGATGTGAAAAAACATAAAATGTTTGCCATAAATAATTCAAGAAATGAAATAAAATAATACAGTAAGTTGAGGAATGAATTATATAGGTTGAAATATCAAAAAAAGATTAGAAAGGACAAAGTGATAGAAAATAGAGAAGAAATATAAATAGAGGTGAAAAGAGTAGTGTCCAAATTCCATGCGAAAGCAGCTTCAGAAGAAGATAAAATAACCATGTGGATACAAAGAAAGAATAGCAAAATGACCAAGGATTAAAGAAATATGGGAAATTTTGGATTGAAAGAGGTTAGTGTCTCAAGATCATCCATTAGCCATTGCTATCTAACAAATCATCCCAAAACTCAATGTGCCAGTTGGAAACTGTCATGTACCCCTCAAAGGTTATGTTCTTTAATTCTCATTCAGTATTGCTGGGTGGGATCTTTTTGATGGTTGCCACGGAGATGTGACCCACCCAACTGTGGATGGCAACTTTTGATTAAATGGTTTTCATGGAGATGTGTCCCCACCCATTCAAGGTGGGTTGTTTATTGGAGCCTTTTAAGAGGGAACTATTTTGGAAAAAACTTTAGTGCTGACAGAGCCCACACAGTCAGAGGGCCCAGTAGCCTGTAGAGAAAGCTAGCAGACATTGCCATGTGACTTTCTAGCTGAGAGAGAAACCCCCAGTGTCATCAGCCCCTTTCTTTGGAATTAAGGTAGCTTTCTCTGGATGCCTTAGTTTGGGCATTTCTATGCCTTAAGACTCATTAAATTCTATTTTTAAAAGCTGTTCCATATCTGGTATATTGCACTCTTGCAGCTTAACAAACTGAAACACTTAGTGACATAAAACAACAATCATCTATTAATTCATGATTCTGAAAGTTAACAATGTTAGTTCAGGTCATCTGGGTATTTTCACTTACTAGTATTTCCTGTGCTTATCCATATATCTTTAGTCAAATTTCATTTGCTGGGACTGGTAGTCTAGCATGCCATCACTTACAGATCTGGCAGGTGTCAGGTTGCAAACAAGATCCCTCAGTTGTCTTCCATGTGGTCTCTCTGGTAGACCATCTGAAACTGATTCACATCTTCATTTTGTTGCTTTAGGGTTTTTAGGGTCCTATGAGCTACAAAACAAGGCAAGCCCCAATGTGCAAGTAGTTCTCATGTGTGCATCATATTTACAAATATTCTATTATCAAAATAAGTTTTTGGACAAGGTTAGATTTAAGAGGTGGAGAAATGTAATCTATATCAGAAAGGAAGAGCAATAAAATCCCCCGGCAAATGGGCAAACAATCAGGGAAGGAAAACAGTTATTTAGGAAGTCTTTGCAATCTACCACACCAATGAAGTTCCATTAGAGAAACAGCTAGATATCTTATAATGAAATTCAAGAGCAATAAAGACAAAGAAAAAATCCTAAAACTTCTAGAGAGAAAGAGCAGATGAGTCACAAAGGAACAAGAATTGGGTGCGCATCATATTTCTTTTTTATCAATGAAAGGGGAAACAAGATGGGCAGGCCACAGTGGCTCAGTGGCAGAATTCTTGCCTTTCATGCCAGAGACCCGGGTTCAATTCTTGGTGCCTGCCCAAAAAAAAAAAAAAAAAAAAAAAAAAAAAAGAGAGAGAGAGAGAGAAGCAAGATTTCCGTCATTTAAATATAAATTCACCATAATGATATTCTGGGGTCACAGAAGTTCTCAAAAGTTTAACACACAAGGTGGTCCTGGAAAATACTTTTGAGTGATGTTGCTCAGTAAAAAGAAAATATGAATCCATAAACAGGGAGAATAAGATTGCACAAATAACTAAGTAAAAATGTCTGGATTTAAACAATAGATACTTTACTCTCATATCACCAAGAAGACCTTATTCCTTAGCAATAGACACTCAAATTCTAAATTATACAAACATACTGGTGAGGATGGCAGAGAAAACAGGAAGAATGTTCTTTGATAGAGATGAAATGATGATAAAGTGCACTTTACTGTCGGGAAAGTTATAGATACTAATAGAAAAAAGTAAATATATTTAGACATGATAAAAATATTAGAAGAAGGACAATTAAAATGGTGACTTTCAAATCAATGGAATAAATGTATTTATTTCTAAAAGGAGACTGGGAAGGATAAATATGTAAATAAAATTGAAAAATGAAAAAAATAAAATAGCAAAAATAAATTCCTTTATAACATTCATTATGAAAACATCAATGGGCTAAATTCAACAGACTCATAGAGACACTAAAATTGAGAAAAAAAGGTGATATCTCAAAATATTTTGACACACACAAAAAAGCCAAGTTAAAAGAACATAACATGGAAAAGTAATGAAATGTGACCCCACCATACAGCACACAAAAATAAAGAGCATGACAGTATGTTACCAAACAGACAGAAAGTTAAAAGTATGTCAGGTAAATGTGAACTCATGGAAAGGTGAAGTAGCAATCTTATATCAGATAAAGTGGATGTCAAGATAAAAATAACTGTAAAAGAGAAAGGGATATTATACAGATAAAAGAAATGATAAATCATGAAACTATAATGATCATAAAAATAAATATACCAAAAAAAAAAAAAAACACATGGGAGAGGATTGTGGGAATATGGCAGAATAAAGAGCTCCAGGATTCAGTTCTTCCATCAAAACAACTATTAAATAGGCAGGAACTGTCTGAAGCAGCTATTTTGAAACTTTGGAGACCAGAGAATACTGTACAGCATCAAAGGAAGAGTGGGAAGAAGAGGCAGATAAACTATGGTAAAGAAGACTAAATTTCTCTCTCTGCATGGTGGCTACTGGTGTCCATTAAAACTGATCCCTTAGTCTTGCAACAGGCTGTGGAAAGGTCCAAACATTGGCTAACTCACTGGTGACAGAAAGAGACATTAAAATCCTGCTCCACAAGAACTGGGAGAGGCACAGCTGATCACTGATCACAGCTTTTGATTAATGACTTTGGACTCATGGAGGATAGGTCTTGAGGAAATCATTGTTTCAACCCATCTGGGGCATGGGTGGCCAGCTTTGGAGGTGGAGAAAGATATGATGCTTACTTAGCCTAGGGCTATGGGGAACAGTTAGCTAGAGAGCTCAGCTTTGGAGAGGTATCAGAGGAGCTCATGGTCCACTCCCAGGGGCATTTTGGAGCCATTCTACATCCTGTTCGTGGGTTCCTGGACTTGTTTTGGGAAAAAGGCTGACAGGAGTTCCTCTCCAATGTACCCCTCTTCCCAGAATTTGCCTTCCAGACAGAAATAGCCTGAGACAATGAAAGGAGTCTAAAAACTATAGAGATGGACAGCCTGGGGCAAAAGCTTGAAGGTTTCAAACACCTGGAATAGGTAGGTCCTCTCCTTGGAAATGGAACAGACAACCAAACATCTATAAACAAGGGAACTTCAAAACAATTAACAAGCAAGCACCAAGGACAATATAGAGTCCCAGAAAGACAGGGAAAGCCATACACTCAGCATTCACTTTTGGCAGACCTTCCTGATAGAAGGGCTGAATCACAAGGAAGTCTCTGAATTATCACCAGCTGCTTACAAAATCAAGAAACAGACATTTTCAGGGACTAAATCTCAGAGTGAATGTTTAAAAATATTACAATATACAGTGTGCAATGAAGAATACAAAACAAACAGGGAAATGGGAAATAATGGCCCATGCAAGAAAAGAAGAAAAAATCCAGGAAACACCACTAAAAGAAATGAGAATGTGGACATATCAAAAAGCCTTAAAAAATAACATTAATAATGCTGAAAGAGATGAAGGAAAATAAAGAGAAAGAATTTAAGGATATCAGGAAAACAATGAGTGAACAATATGAGAGTCTTAGCAAAAAGATAGAAATTTATAAAGGAACCAAACAAAGATATAGGAATTAAAGAGCACGATAACTGAAATGAAAAGTTCCCAGGAGAGGTTTGAAAGCATTTTGGAGCTGGGAGAAGGGAGTATTAGGGAATAGAAGGCAAGTCATTTGAAATGAGACAGACTGAAGAGCAGAAAGAAAAAAGAATTATAAAAAATGAAAATAGCCTAAGAGACCTCTTGGACACTACCAAACACACCAATATGCATATTATGGGAGTCCCAGAAGAAGAAAGAAAGGGTTAGAAAGACTATTGAAAGGTATAATTACAGAGAACATCCCAAACTAAGCAAAAGGCATGAATATGTCCATCCAAGAAGCCCATAAAACACAAAACAGAATAAACAAGAACAAAAATACACCCCCATCATATACTGATCACATTATCAAGTACAGAGGAAAATGAGAGGATTCTGAAAGCTCCATGAGAAAAGCAACATGTTACATACAATGGGTCCCAATTAGATTGAATGCTGCTTTCTCATCAGAAAGTATGAAGAAGAAGGCAGTGAGTTTAAATACTTAAAATGCTGAAGGAAGACAGCTACCAGCCTGGGATTTTATTTCTGGTGAGATTTTCTTTCAAAAATGAAGGAAAGATGGGACAATCTCAGATAAACAAAAGCTCAGGGAGTTCATTACTGCTAGAGCTGCCCTACAAGCAATGCTGTAGGGAGTTCTTCAGTCTGAAAGGGAAGGACACTAGACAGTGAATCAAAGTGGCATGAAAAATTGAAGACCTGTAGTAAAGGTAACCATGTTCGTAATTATAAATGCCAATATTATTGTACTGTAATGGTTAGTATGTAACGCCACTTCTTACTTCCTGCAGGTACTAAAATGCAAATGCATAAAAAGTAATGATATATTTATGTTTTTGAAAATATAATGTATAATGTTATATGTGATAACACGTACAAATGGAAAAAGGAGGGGAGAAAGATTTTTATAGGAAAGCATATGTGCATGCTATTGCAATTAAATTGTTATCAAACTGAGTATGATTGTTATATATTTAGAAGTTTATGTTTTTAACCCTATGGTAAGCACAAGAAACAAATGAAAAATATATCCATATAGAAATGAGAAGCCATTCAATATGGTACAGCACAAAAAATCAAATAAATATAAAAGTAGACATTAATGGAATTGAGGGACAAAGAAGGGAATAAGACTTACAAATGCAAAATAGCAAAATGGCAGAAAAAAGTCCTGCATTATCAGTAGTGATTTTAAATGTAAACGGATCAAATACTCCAATCAAAGGGCAGAGAATGGAAGAAAAGATAAAAATGCATCACACCATTATATCCTGTCTTCAAGAGACTCAACTTAATTGAAAGATATAAGTAGATTGAGGGGGAAAGAATGGGACAAAATATATCATGCAAGTAGGAATAAAAGAGGGCTTGGGTGGTGATACTAATATCAGGTAAAATATATGTAAGTCAAAATAGTCACAAGGAAAAAAGATGATTATTGTATACTGACAAAGGTAACAATTCAACAGTAAGATATATTTATATATATACATTTAACATCAGAGCCCCAAAATATATGAAACATATACTGACAGATTTGAAGGGAGAATTTGATACTTCTATATTACTAGTAGGAAACTTGAATGCACTACTCTCAATAGTGTTTAGAACAACCAGTTATAAATTCAATAAGGAAGTATAAGACTTTCCTGATACTGTAAACTAACTAAACCTAAAAGACATGTATAGAACACTTCATCCAACAAAAAAAAACAAACAAAAAAAACACATACTTTTCTTGGATGCGCATGGATCATTCTCCAGATAGACAGTATATTGGGTCAAAACCAATTCTCAATATATTCAAAAATATTGAAATCATAAAGCATATATTCTCTGAACACAATGGAATGAGGCTATAGATCTATAACAGAGGGGAAAAAGGTACATTCAGAAATATATGGAAATTAATCTGATCTTAAACAACTAATGGATGAAAGAGCAAAATTAAAATATAACATACCAGCACTTATGAGATACAGCAAAGGCAGTGCTGGGAGGCAAATATATAACTCTAAATGCTTACATTATAAAAGAAGAAAGACTTTGTATCAGAGCCCTAACCTCAATACTAGAAGAACTAGAAGAGCAAACTAAACCCAAACTAAACCTAAGGGTAAGTTAAATAGAAAGCAACAGCTGAAAAAAAAAAAAAAAAAAGAAAGAATCAACAAAACCAAAAGTTGGTTCTTTGAAAAGATCAATCAAATTGACAAATCAGCAGGTAGACTGACAAATTAAAAAGAGAATGGATACAAATAAAAATCAGAAAGGAAACGGGGCCATTACTATAGATCCTGCTTTGATAACAATGACTGTAAGAAGATACTATGAACAACTAAATGCCAGCAAATTAGATAACCTGCATAAAATGAACAAATTTGTAGAAACACGCATGTGACCTACATTGACTCAAGAAGAAATAGAAGGACTAAAAAACACAATTACAAGTAAAAAGTTTGAGTGAGTAATCAAAATCTCCTGACAAAAAAAAGCATGGGACCAGATGGCTTCCCAGGAAAATTCAACAAACAGTCCAAGAAGACTTAACTCCACTTCTGCTTAAAAACTCTTCCAAAAATTAAAGAGGGAGGAATACATCCTAATTCATTCCATGAAGCCAACATCACCCTCATCCCAAAGCCAGGCAAATGTGCCACAAGAAAAGAAAATACATCTTATGAGTACAGATACAAATCTCCTCAACAAAATGCTAGCAAACCAAATCCGAAGCATATTAAAAGAATTGCACAACATGACTAGATAGGATTTGTCCTTGGTATGCAAGAGTAGTTTATTGTAAGAAAATCAATTAATGAAATATGTCAATTAACAGATAGAAGAAAAAACCTGTTATTGTCTCAACTGATGCATAAATGACATTTGAGAAAATCCAGCACCCCTTTTTTAATAAAATGCATAGAATATTAGGAGTAGAATATGTATTCATTTGTTAAAGCTGCCAGAATTCAATATACCAGCAATGGAATGGCTTTCAAAAATGAAATTCATTACAAGTTTATAGTTCTGAGGCCTTAAAAATGTCCAAACTATGGTATCCAGATAAAGATACCTTGATTCAAGAAAGGTTCAGTGATATTTGAGGTTTCTCTGTCAGCTGGGAAGGCACATGGTGACATCTGTTAGCTTTCTCTCCTGCCTTCTCATTCTAAAATGTTTCTATGAGGGAACTTTCCTTCTGCAACTCTAAGGGTCTCTGGAAGTTTGTTGGCTCTGTCACTTCTGAAACTTTTTCCAAAATGGTTCCCTCTTAAAGGGCTCCAATATGTGAGCCACCTTGAATGGGTTGAGAAAAATCTTCACGGAAATCACCTAATCAAAAGGTCCCACCCACAGTCAAGTGGGTCACATCTCCATGGAAACAACTTAATGAAAAAGGTCCCATTCAACAATATTGAACCAGGATTAAAGAGTGCGACTTTTCTAGGTTACACAACAGTTTGAAATCAGCAGATTCCACCCTCTGAACCCGCCCCCCCCAAATATGTTCTTTCCACATACAAGGTACATTCACTCCATTAAAATATAACAAAGCTTTAAACTATTTCAGTAACAATAAAAAATATATATAAAATCAGAAACAGTACAAAATCTCATCAATGTTACAGCCATGGTCTGTCCTAAGGCAAAAATTGGACCTGTGTAATTCAGAACAAGTTATTTTCTGCCAATATACAAAGGAGAGAGAAATTGGAAGGAACACAAGGTCACTGGACCCAAACAGTTATGAAGACCTACAGGGTAAGTTCATTGGATTTCAAAGTCTGAAAGTCATTCATCCTTGGTGCTTTAGAAAGTTGCAGTCCCACCCTTTCTGAGGGCCTATGCAGTAGCCTTGCTCTCTGCAAAGGTGAGGGTTGCTGAGGTGAGGGTTGCAACACTGGGGGTCATTGGGAGGACCACCAGAGAGCTCTACCCTCTCCAAACATAAGGTCACACCCTGGTACCATTTCTGGGGCACATGTTCAACCCTGTCAGAACAATGGGGTGATTATCAGGCCCCCCCCAATCCCTGGATTATGTCCTACACCCTCTCTGAGGTTTGGGCCAACAAAAGTCTTCCTATGCCATGAAGTGGAAGGCCCACCCTCTGCTTCTGGGGCAAGTTCACCCTCCCCACAAGTATAGGTGGATCCAAATTCCTGGCCAGATTTCAGCTCCATGGTTCTGCCTCTGAAGTTATTTTTCCTTCAATTTGTTCCTTTCTGTCTCTTTTAGTCCAGAATAGCAGTCGTTCCATTTATACAGATCCTACAGCACTCTTGTCAGTTTTCTATGTAGTATGCAGGGATTGTAACCAGCAGAAAATAGGATTTTCCACAAATCCTCCGGATAATTCCATCTCTAATCCTCCCTTGTCCTGTAATGGCTGACTGGTTACATGTTTGATTAAGTCCTCACATGGTGTCCTATTCAGTGGAGCCTCATTTTCTGGAAGCTCAGAACTTCCCAGACCACCAATTTCTGTTTCCTTTGTACTCAAGAGTTCAGTTCTCAATTTATCTCTTTCTTCTGTTGCACTTTGCATAAGGTGCAAGGAGCAGTCAGACTGCATTCTCCACATTTAGTTTTGGAATCTCTTCAGCTAAGAGATTTAAACCATGGCTCACCACTTTCAAATTCTAACTTCTATGTGAAATAAAGTCATAGTTGGGCTAAATTCTCTGCCATTTTATAACAAGGACCACCTCCCTTCCAGTTTGCAATCACACTTGCATTAATTCTGTCTAAGGACTTAGAAGTATCTTTAGAGTCCATATTTTTACCAACAGTCACCTAACAGCAATTCAGGCCTTCTATATCAAGATCCTCACTGTTCCTCCAGAACCTTCCCCTTATCCATTTAAAAAGCCAATCCAACATATTTGGTATTTGCAAACTGCATCATTCCACTTCTCTGTACCAAAAATCTGTTTTGATTTGTTAAAGCTGTGGAATGCAATATATCAGAAATGGAACAGCTTTAAGAAAGGGAATTTTTTTAAATCACAAGTTTACAGTTCTAAGACCATAAAAAATGTTGAAACTAAGGCATCTAGATAAAGATACCTTGATTCAAGAAAGGCCCAGTGGTGTTCAGGGTTTCTCTGTCAGCTGGGAAGGCACATGGCATCATCTGTTGGCTTTCTCTCTTTGCTTCTCATTCCAAAAGGCTTCCCTAGGGGTGCTTTTCTTCTGCATCTCCAAAGCTCTCTGGTTGTGTGTTGATTCTGTCAGCTATATTGCTTCTGAAGCTTTTCCCAAAATGGTTCCATCTTAAAAGGGCTCCAGTAAGCACCCCATCTTGAATAGGTTGAGACACATCTCTATGGCAACCATCTAATCAAAAGGTCCCACCCACAATTGAGTGAGTCATATCTCCATGGAAGCAATGTAATAAAAAGTATCCTATCCTGCAATATTGAATCAGGAACAAAGAATTTGGCTTTTCTGGGATACACAATATGCTTCAAACCACCACAGAAGGGAACTTCCTCAACATTCATAAAGGGCATACATACCCCACAGCTAACATCCTACTTAATAGTGAAAGACTGAGAGCTTTCCCTCTAAGTTCAGAAACAAGGCAAGGATGCCCAAAATCATCACTGTTATTCAACATTATACTAGAAATATTTCCCAGAGGAAATAGAAAATAAAAATAAGAGGGCAGGCAACAGTGGCAGAGTTCTTGCCTGCTGTGCTAGAGACCTGGCTACAATTCCCAGAGCCTACCCATGCCAAATAAATAGATAAATTTATAAATAAGTAAATAAATAAGAGTCATTCAATTGGGAAGGATTAAGACATCCACATTTGCAGATGATATGATCCATATACAGAAAATCCTGAAAAATCCACAACTAAGCCCCTAGAACTAATCTATGAATTCAGCAATGTGGGGGTACAAGATCAACAATCTCAAATCTGTAGAGTTTCTATACATAAGCAATGAAAAGTAGGCCATAAAAATAAATAAAAGGCATCAAAATTGAAATGGAGGAAATAAAATATTTCCTATTTGCAGATGAGATCATCCTCTATGCAGAAAATCCTGAAAAGTCTACAACTAAGCCCCCTAGAACTAACCAATGAACTCAGCAATGTGGTGGGGTACAGGATCAACAACCCCAAATAAATAGTGTTTCTATGCACAAGGAAAAAGAAGAAAGCAAGAAAAAAAATTCCATTCACTATAACAACTAAAATAACCAAACGTCGAGAAATAAATTCAATGAAGGATGTAAAGGACTAGTACACAGAAATTGATTAATCTTTACAAAGATAATCAAAAAGTATCCTTTCATTGATGCCTAATTTGGACATTTTCAAAGCCTTAGAACTGTAAATTTTCAACCTTAAAAATACACTTTGTAAAAACCAATCCATGTTTGGTATATTGCATTGTGGCAGTTTTAGCAAACCAAAACAGATTTGGTACTAGAGAAGTGGGGTGCTGTGGTTTGCAAACACAAAACATATTGGAATGACTTTTTACATGGATACAAGGAAGATTCTGGAAGAATTGTGAGGAGATGAATAGGCAAAGCTTGGATTGCTTTGAAGAGATTGTTGGTAGAAATGTGGATGCTACTGGCAACATGGGACAGAAACCCTAGAACAAGCTGGGACTCAGCATCAAGGGATTGAGGAAACCTTCTTGACTGAGACAAAATAAAGTGTCAGTGGCTGAGAAATTTCAAACAGAGTCGAGAGGTTATCCTGATGCATTATATAGATATCCCCTTTTTAGTCTAAGGTGTATTGGAGAGGCTAGAAGGAAGTACCTGAAACTGCAGAGCTGTGTTCCAGTAGCCATGCTTCTTGATGATGATTGTATAATGATACAGCTTTCACAATGTGACTGTGTGATTGTCTAAACCTTGTGTCTGATGTTCCTTTTATCTACAGTATGAACAGATGAGTAAAACATATGGATTAAAAATAAACAAATATTAGGGGGAACAAACGTTTAAAAACAAATGTTAAAAAAAGGTACCTATTGCAAACTGGGACTATGGTTAACAGTAATATTTTAATATTATTTCATTAAGAGTTAACAGTTGTACCACACCAATACTATGGGTCAATGTGTGGGTGGGTGGGGGGATAAGGGGTATGGAAGGATTTGGGTTTTATTTTTATTTCCTTTCTGGAGTAATGAAAATGTTCCAAAATTAATCATGGAGATGTATGCACAACTATGTGATGATACTGTAAGCCAGTGATTGTATACTTCATATGGTTTGTATGGTGTGTGAGTGTATCTCAATGAAACTATATTTAGAAAAAAGAACCTTAAAAATGTGGATGCTAAAGGTACCTCTGATGAGGACTTAGACCAAAATAATATATGTGCTATTGCAAAATGGAAGGAAGTCAATCCTTGTTTTATAGTGGCAGAGAATTTGGCAAAATTGAGTACCAATGTTGGATGGAAGGCAGAATTTGAAAATGATGAGCTCAGATATATAGCTGAGGAAATTTCTAAACTAAGTGTTGAAAATGCAGCCTGCCACTCCCTGCTGCTTATAGTAGGAACAGGAAAGAGATAAGCTGAGAACTAAACTATTGAGTACAAACAAATCAGAAATTGATCATTTGGAAAATTCTGCACTTCCAGAAAGTGGGACCCTACAGAATAGTGCCCCACATGAAGATTTAATCAAATATGGAGCCAATCAGCCATTGCAGAAAAGCCAAGATTGAAGATGAAGTTATCCAGAAAGGATTTATGGAAAGTCCTATTGTCTGATGGTTTTGATCCCTGTATGATGCACCCCAGAAAAGACAGAGTGTCCTGTTGCCACCCAGATGCTCAAGGAGTTTGAGGCTGAAAGAAGGTGGTCTCTCCAGTGTTTCCCAATATTGCAAACCTCACTCCTGTATTTGGAGAGAACATAGCCTCAGCATAAATCCTTGAAAAGGTTGGGATTGCTGTCCTCCCAAGCCCCAAGGATGAAATGTCATTCTATAAATGATTCCCAGACCTTAAAATAAGATAAAAGATTTCTGGGAAAGTGGAGGAATAGGATAGGCTGAATTCATTCCTGCTCCATGTAACAACTAGAGAAGTGACAGAAGTGCAACTGAGACAGCAGTTCCAGGGTATGAGTAAACCAGAGAGGGATCTACAATGAAGGCCTGAATGAAAAACTAGAGAAATTGTGATTGAGAGGACAGGGTAAATTTATGCACACCCAGGAGGAAGGAGGATCACAGAGATGAGCTAATCTGACAATTGGCCAGTAAAGGAGATTCCCTGGGTCCTGCTTCTTCTGTCTTTTTTGCCACAGAGGCCCAAAGTGTGCATGACGTGCATGGGAAGAGAGGTGGGAATGTGGAAACAAATCACACAGCACCACCAGGCACTCCCAGACTGGCTGTGGAGAAGGGTAGATAAAGCGTTCAGTTCCAAAGCCCAAGGTAATTCCATCTTGGAGCCTGGGGACAACCAGACCCATAACAACTACAAGGGAATTCTCTGCCGAGGTGCACACTGTCCAATCCCTAGTCCTGGGGTTGGCAGCTTTCAGCACACACAGATACCTGCAGCCTTTTCTGGCTTCACACTTCTTTGGGTCCCAGCTGGCTGGCTGACTTAGATGGGGAAAGTAGGGTCTGAGGTGAAGAGGTACTGAAGTGTGCCATCTGCTGGGAAGACATGGAAAGTGCTCTTTGGCAAACTGCCTTTTGGCCAAGCTTTTAACATAACTCCAAGTAGAGTTGCACCTCCTGCATGAGGTCCTGACCTTGGTTTGGTGAGGAATTATTGACAAACTAAGTGTAAAAGGAGACCATCAATGCACATGCAACCAACTACAAAATCTTAGAAGAGTGATGGAAATCAACTTTCAAAATAACCTTATCAAGATAATCAAACGCTTCAAAAGTTGCAGAAAAATCACAAAACATGTGAAGATGCAAGAAAATATGGCCCATACAAATGACCAAATTGAAACAATGGAGGAAACATTGAGTCTGGAGTAGCTAATGAAAAATGCCCATACAAATCTCCTAAATAAGTTCAATGGGTTCACTAAAAAAATAAAGGATATCAAGGAGACACTAGAAGAGCATGAATAATTTGAAAGAATGTATAGAAAACAGCAGGTTTTACATAAATGAAAGATGCTGTTGATCAAATTAAAAATATACTAGGGACACACAACAACAGATTTGAAGAGGTAAAAGGAAGAATAAATGAAATAGAGGACAGGGCAAATGAATTTTATCACAAAAGAACAAATGGTGAACAAGATGGAAAATTTGAATTGGAGCTCAGGAATATGATGGACAAGACAGAGCAAGCAAATATAAGAACGACTGGTGTCTCAGAATGAGAAAAGAAGAGTAAAGGGCTAGGAATATTATTTGAGAAGATAATTGGAGAAAACTTCCCAATTATAAGAGACATAAATATGCAAATCTAAGAAGTCTAATGAATTCCAAATAGAATAACTCCAAAAATACCTACTCCAAGACACATACTAATCATACTGTCAAATGCTGAAGAAAAACAGAAAGTCCTGGAAGAAGCAAGAGAAAAGTGATTCACCACACATAAGGGAAGCCATGAAAGACTAAGTTCAGGGTACTCAGCAGGCACCATGGAGGTGAGAAAGCAGTGTTATGATACACTTAAGATTCTAAAAGAGAAAAATTGTCAGCCAAGAATATTTTGTCCAGCAAAATTGTCCTTCAAAAGCGAGGGAGAAGGGTGCACGGGTTGTTCAGTGGTAGAATGTTTGCCTTCCATGCAGGAGATCTGGGTTTGATTTCTGAACCATGAGCTCCCCACCCAAAAAAAATAAAGTGAGGGAGAGATTAAAATTTTCATAAACAGATGCTGAGAGAACTTGTTAACAAGTGACTGGCCCTGCAAGAGAAACTAAAAGTAGTTCTGTCAGTTGAAAAAAAAAAAGGCAGGAGAAGGAAGTCTGGAGGAAGGCACAGAATTGATGATTATTAGTAAGAGTGTGGTAGTTAGATTCAATTGTCAACTTGGCCAGGTGAGCATACCTAGTTTTGTTGCTGCAGACATAAGCTAATGGTACATGAACCTCATCTGTTGCTAATTACATCTGCAGTTGGCTAGGAGGCATGTCTGCTGCAATGAGTGACATTTGACTTAATTGGCTGGTGCTTAAATGAGAGAGCACAAGGTAGCATAGCCTAAGCAGCTCTGCATTCCTCATCTCAGCACTCACAGCTCAGCCCAGGCCTTTGGAGATGCAGAAAGAAGTCAACCAGGGGAAAGTTGTTGGAACCTAGGGACCTGGAGAGAAGACCAGCAGAGACCATTCTGTGCCTTCCATGTAAGAAAGAGCCTCAGTGGAAAGTTAGCTGCCTTTCCTCTGAAGAACTAGCAAAATAAATCCCCTTTTATTAAAAGCCAATCCATCTCTGGTGTGTTGCATTCTGGCAGCTAGCAAACTAGAACAAAGAGTAACTTAAAGGATAAAAAGAAAGAGAGGGGAAAGTATAGTTTTGACAAATAAACATCAAAGGATAAGAGGGTAGATTCAATGATTGCCTTTACACTACTAACTTTGAATGTTAGTAAAATAAACTCACAAATTTAAAGATACAGACTGGAAAAATGAATTTAAAAATATGACCCATCTCTGTGCTGTTTACCAGAGACTCATCTTAGACCTAAGGATACAAATAGATTGAAAGTTAAAAGAATGGAAAAAGATACTCTATGCAAGCTACAACAAAAGAAAGCAGGAGTAGCTATACCAATATCAGACAAAATAGACTTTAAATGCAAAGATGTCATAAGTGAGAAGGAAAGACACTACATTTAATAAAAGAGGCAATTTACCAAGAAGAAATAATAATCATAAATGTTTAGACACCCAATCAAGGAAGTCCAAAGTGCATGAGGCAAATACTGGCAAAATTGAAGGAGACAATATATATTTCAACAATAATAGTGGGGGACTTCAATACACCACTCTCTTCTATAGATAGAACACCCAAACAGAGGATCAATAAGTAAAAAGAGAACCTAAACCATGTGATAAATGAATGAGACCTAACAGACATATACATATATATGTATACATATCATTGTACCCCAAAACACCAGGATATACATTCTTCTCTAGTGCTCATGGAGCATTCTCTATGATAGATCATATGCTGGGGTACAAAACAGGCCTTAACAAATTTAAAATGATTGAAATTATTCAAAGCAACTACTCTGGCCATAATGAAATTAAGCTAGAAATCAATAAACACCAATGAACCAGAACTTTCACAGATGTATAGAGATTAAATAACACATTCTTAAACAATCAATGGGCCAAAGAAGAAATTGCAAGAGAAATTATTAAGTACCTGCAGATGAATGAAAATGAGAATGCAACATATCAGTATTTATGGCATGTGGCAAAGGCAGTGCTGAAAGGGAAATTTATTGCCTTAAATGCATATATTATAAAAGAGGAAAGAGGGCAGTGCAATTGTGGGTCAGTGGCAGAATTCTCACCTGCCATACCAGAGACCTGGGTTCCTGCACATGCCAAAGAAATGGTGGAAAAAGTAAAAATCGAGGAATTAAGTGCTCACCTGGAGGTACTAGAGAAAAGAACAACAAACCATCCCCAAAGCAAATAGAAAAAGAGAAATACAATGATTAAAGCAGAAAAAAATGAATTAGAGAATAACAACAACAACAAAAAAAACAATAGAAATAATAAATAAAACCAAAAGTTAGTTCTTTCAGGAAATCAGTAAAATCAATGAACGCTTAACTAGACTGACAAACAGGGAAGGGATGCAAATAAATAAAATCAGAAATGAGAGGAGGGTCATTACCATTGACACTGAAGAAATTTTAAAAAATCATGAAGATGCTATGAACAACTATATGCCAACAAACTAGACAAGTTAGATGAAATGGAATGGACAAATTCCTAGAAACACGTTGTAATGGTTCAGTTCTGGTGTCAGTGCTTACTGGCCTGACCATTACTGCAAGGATATTTCAAGTGCAAAGATATTTGATGACTGGTTGATAAACCAGAAGGCTGGTGTACTAAACCATCAATCAGTTGTTTGCATCAATGGCTGATTACATTTATAATCAACTAAGGAATGTCTCCCACCAATGAGATAATGCAATCAGTTGAAAACTTTTTAAGGGGGAGGATTTGGCTACATCTTCAGTTGATGAGACCCTCCTGTGGAGTTTGTTCAGACCCTCTATGAGAGCTGTTAGCTTCACACCCTGCCCTGCAGACTTTCCCATGGTTGTGTGAGGCATCTTTATAAATCTCATATTTATGGATATCTCCTGTTGGTTCTATTTCTCCAGAGAATGCTGACTTATAGAGCTTGGTATTGGAAGTAGAGTGGTTTTTGAGAAACAGAAACAAATGTTTTTTTACTATTGTTTTTCTACTGTGGTTAGACTCAGAGGCACTAATGACTGTGTTTCCAAAAGAAGATGGCACTGACAGTCCATGGGATGAGATGACAAGAGGGATACTCAAAATATCATCATTAGATTCTGCCTATAAAGGGCAAGGCTCTAGGTGAGAGTGTTTTTGATACCTTTATGGAATTTTGTGGAATTAAGAGGTATACTGATGTTGGTTATTGTTAAATATATTGGATACAGTGATGAGGGAAAGGGATGAGCTGAAGGCTTCACATTTGAAACTTAAGCACTGTATGAATGAGGTGAAAGTTTCCATGTTTTCCCTGAAAATAAATCTTATTTTCTTTTGAGAATTTTTAAAACCAGAAGCAGAGTCTCATTGTTTGAGTAGCAGATTTACAATGTAAACTAAAATCTCAACCTTACAGGGTGTCTGCTGTTAAAATAAGAGCTTTGATTGAGAAAGAATGGGATCCTGAAACTTGGAATGAATATGTATGGCTTCATAATGATGGTGGTGACAACACAGAAACCTGGATTCTACTAAGTCTTTGCTAGTTAGACATATAATGGTCTCTCCTGAAGAAAAAGCTTTCTGACTTCCAGCCTGTCTTGAGGAAATAGTTTCCTAGTCTCCAGTCTGCCATCTGCCATCACCTAACAAGATTAACCCTTTAGTGTCTGCTAACCCAGTAATCACCTCCCCTAGGGAAATAGCCCTCAACCTGTCTGGAGTAAATAATTTTGTTTCACCAGATGAAACTGCAACGGAATTCTCCCAAGGTAATTGGCTTGAAAGACACTTCTCTTTCTTTTCATGACCCACCCCCACCACCCCTCTTTTCTTCAAGTCCTATAACTAGACCAAAGTTCAAGGGGATATACATGAGGAGGTACATATTGCTCCAAAAGAACTGATGAGTTTTCCAATCTATATAGACAGAAATCAGGGGAATATGTGTGGGAATAGATACTAAGGGTGTGGGATAATGGCAGAAAGAATATAAAGTTGAATCAAACTGAATTTATTGATATGGGCCCACTAAGCAGAGATTCTGCATTCAGTGTTGTAACTCAAGGAGTCAGAAAGGGCATTAACAGTTTGTTTGGGTGGTTGGTTGAAACATGGATCAAAAGGCAACTGACATTACCTGAGGTTGAAATGCCAGAACTGCCCTGGTATAATATAGATGAGGGATTCAGATACCTAGAGAGGTTGGAATATTAGAGTGGATTTACCATGGAAGATCTTCTCACACACCCAGGAGTGTTCAGAGTCACCAGAGCCTTGAGAAATAAATTTGTGAGACTAGCTCAATCATTCTTGAAGAGCTCTGTAGTCACCCTCCTCTGAAGGTCAGATATTACTATGGGAACTGCTGTCACTGAGCTGGAATCCTTAAACAGAATGGGGATGATTGGATTTCAAGTTGGCAGAAACCATGTGGCAATAGTTAATCATCATAGACAAGGTGGGAATGGCCACCATAATGGACAGCAGACTTTAAGTAGCAACCAGAATAATCTGACTTGCAGAGATTTGTGGTATTGGCTTATAGATCACGGGATACCTAGAAGTAAAATAGATGGGAAGTCTCCTAAATTATTGTTTGAGCTGCATAAGCAGAAGAATTCTAGGTCAAATGAACAGAAGTCTAACTTGAATTACAAAAACAGAGTCACAGCCCACTAATCAATTACCAGTTGACTTGAAACAGTTTACAGACCCAGAATCCTTTGAATGACAAGAAGACTGGGTACCCTTGGGGAAGGACCCTTTAACACTGTCCAAAATTTACATGTTAATCTCCTTTCCAGGCTTTCCCAAGGAGACCTATGGCCTTTTACCAGCGTGACTGTGCATTTGGAAAAATAAAATAATCAGATATTTGGGGGTTATTAGACACTGGCTCAGAAGTGACACTAATTCTAGGAGACCCAAGACATCATTCTGGTCTACCAGTCAGAATAGGGGCTAATGGAGGTCAAGTGATTGATGGAGTTTAAGCTCAGGTCCATCACACAGTGAGTACAGTGCATCCCTGGACCCATTCTGTGGTCATTTTCCCAGTTCCAGAATGCATAATTGGAATCGACATACTCAGCAACTGGCAGAATCCCCACATTGGTTCTCTGACTTGTAGAGTGAGGGTAATTATGGTAGGAAAGGCCAACTGGAAGCCACTAGAACTGTCCCTACCTAGCAAAATAGTGAATCAGAAGCAATACTGTACTCCTGGAGAGATTGCAGAGATTACTGCTACTCTTAAGGACTTGAAGGATACAGAGTTGATGATTCTCACAACATACCCATTCAACTCTACTGTTTGGCCTGTGTAGAAAACAGATGGTTCTTGGAGGATGACAGTAGATTATCATAAACTTAACTTGGTGGTGACTCCAATTGTAGCTGCTGTTCCAGATGTAGTAACAATGCTTGAGCAAATCAACACATTGCCTGGTGTCTGATGTGCAGCTATTGAGCTGGCAAATGCTTTTTTCTTAATAGTTTGCATTCAGTTGGCAAGGCCAGGAAGATACACTACTGTCCTGCCTCAGGGACATATCATCTCTCCAACTGATATCAAAAACTTTATCATATCTCCTTCCCACAAGACATCACATTTGTCCATTTTATTGATGATATCATGTTGATTGCACATAATGAGCAAGAAGTAGCAACTACTGTAGACTTATTCATAAGGTGTTTGCATGTCAGAGGATGGGAGGTAAATCCAACAAAAATTCAGGGCCTTCCACCTCAGTGAAATTTCTAGATGTCCAGTGATGTGGGGCATCTAGAGATAGCCCTTCTAAGTGGAAGGATAAGCTGTTGCCTATGGCTACTCCTATGACTAAAAAAAGTGACACAATGCCTAGCTGGCCTCTTTGGGTTTTGGGGACAACATATTCTTCATTTGGATGGGCTACCACAACCCATTTACTGAGTGACCAGAAAAGCTCCAATTTTGTGTGGAGACTGAAATAAGAGGAGACTCTACAACAGGTCCAGACTGCTATGCAAGCTGCTCTGACACTTGGGACATATGATCCAGCAGATTCAATGGTGCTGGAAGTGTCAGTGGGAAATAGGGATGTTGTCTTGAGCCTTTGGAAGGCCACTATAGGAGGATCACAATGCAGACCCTTAGGATTGGAGCAGAGCCTTACCATCCACTGAAGATAACTAATTTTCTTTTGAGAAACAGCTTTTAGCCTACTACTGGGCCTTAGTAGAAATTGAATGCTTATCCATGGACTCCCCTAGTTACCATGATGCTTGAGTTGCCTGCCATAAGTTGGATGTTATCTGAATCACTGAGCCATAAAGTTGGGCATGCACAGCAGCACTCCATCATAAAATTAAAATGGTAAATAAGAGATAGTGCTGGAGCAGGTCCTGAAGACACATATAAGTTACATGAGGAAGTGACCCAAATACCCAGGGCCCCTACTCCTGTCACATTGCTTTCTCTTTCCCCAAGCAGAGCTATGGCCTTTTGGGGAGTTCCTTACAGTCAGTTGGCTGAGAAAGAGAAAACTCGGGCCTGTTTTACAGATAGTTCTGCATGATACGCAGGGACTGCCTGGAAGTGGACAGCTGAAGCATTACCAACCCTTTCTGGCATGTCCTTAAAGACAGTGGTGAGGGGAAATCCTCCTTGTGGGCACAACTTTGAGTAGTGCACCTGCTTGTTTATTTGGCTCAGAAGGTGAACTGGCCAGAGGTGTGTTTGTATACTGACTCATGGGCTGTTGCTAATGGTTTGTACTGGATGGTCAGGAACTTGGAAGGAGCATGATTAGAAAATTGGTGACAAAGAGGCCTGGAAAAGGAGTATGTGAGAGATCTTTCTGAGTGGGCAAATTACATGAAGATATTTTTGCCCCATGTGAATGCTCACCAGAGGATAACTTCAGCAGAGGAAGGTTTTAATAATCGAGTGGATAACATGACCCATCCTCTGGATACAAGTCACCTTCTTTCCTCAGCCACTCCTGTCATTGCCCATTGGGCTCATGAACAAAGTGGACATGGTGGTAGGGATGGAAGTTATGCATGAATTCAGCAACATGGACTTCTGCTCACCAAGACCAACCTGGCCTTGGCCATTGCCAAGTGCCTAATCTGCCAGCAGCAGAGACCCACACTCAGTCCCCAATTTGACACCATTCCCTGAGGTGGTCAGCCTGCTACCTGGTGGCATATTGATTAAATTGGACAACTTCCATCATGGAAGGGCAGTGATTTGTTTTAACTGGAGTAAATATGTACTCTGTATATGGGTTTGCCTTCCCTGCATGCAACTGTTTCTGCCAAAACTACAATCTGTGGACTTACAGGATGCCTTATCGTCTGTCATGGTAATCCACACAGCATTGATTCCGGTCAAGAAACCCACTTCACAGCTGATGAAGGCAGGAATAGGCACATACCCATGGAATTCTCTGGTCTTACCATATTCCCCATCATCCAGAGGCAGCTGAGTTGATAGGATGGTGGAATGACCTGTTGAAGACTCAATTATGGTGCCATCTAGGTGGCAATATTTTGCAGGATTAGGGCAGTATTTTCCAGGAGGTTGTGTATGCTTTGAATCAAATCCACTCTATGGTGTTGTTTGTCACATAACCAAGATTGATGGGTCCAGGAGTTAAGGAGTGGAAATGGAAACAGCATCACCCACTATAACCCCTAGTAATCCACTAGGAAAGTTTTTGCTTCCTGTCCTTAAAACTTTAAGCTTTGCTGATCTGTAGGCCTTAGTTCCAAAATGAGGAGTGCTCCTACCAGAAAACACAACAATGATTCCATTGAACTGGAAGTGAAGACTGTTACCTGGCCACTTTAGGCTTCTCATGCCACTGAATTAGTAGGCACAAAGAAGATTAAAGTTCTGCTGGGATGATTGATCCTATCAAGGGGAAATAGGACTGCAACTACACAGTGGAGGTAAAGGAGAATTTTTCTGGAGTACTGGAGATCCCCTAGTTTGTCACTTTGTACTACCATGCCCAGTGATTAAAGTCAATGGAAAATCACAACAACCCAATCCAGGTAGGAACACTAATGGCCCAGAAACTTCAGGAATGAAGTTTTGGATCACCCCACCTGTGAAAGAACCAAGGTCAACTGAAGAGCTTGCTGAGGGTAAAGAGAATATGGAATGGGAAGTAAAGGAAGGTAGTGATAAATATGAACTACAACTCTGTGACCAGTTACAGAAATGATGACTGTGATTGCATGAGTATTTCCTCTTTGTTCTCAGTATATTTGCATCTTTATACGAGCAAATATCTTCTTTCCCTCTTATCCTACGACATAGTTGTATTGCTTATGTTATAGTGTTTAAGTCATAGGATTTGAAATTTAAGAGTGAATGCTACCTAAGAACTTGCACGTTATTCTGAGAGATGTAGTGCATTTCCAGTTGTACACAAGGTAGTTGAATATTGTTGGGTAAAACATATGTCTGTTATTGTGTTCTATTTGGAAATTAAGCATGTTTCAAGGTGATGTGTATAGCTGCCAAGTTGACAAGGAGAGGACTGTGATTATTCGGTTCTGGTGTCAACTTGGCCAAGTGATTATGCCCAATTGTCTGGTCAGCCAACCACAGGCTTGACCATTGCTGCAAGGATATTTCATGGCTGGTTGATAAACAGGAAGCTGTTATATTAAATTATCAGTTAGTTGATTGCATCTGTGGCTGATTACATCTGTGATGAGCTAAGGTGTCTCTCTTAGCAATGAGGTAATCCAATCAATTGAAGGCATTTTTAAGGAAGAAGAGAATCTTTTGGCTGCTTCTTCGATCAGTGAGTATCTCCTGTGAAGTTCATCCAGACCCTTCATCTGCACTGCCAGCTTTGCAGCCTGCCCTGTGAATTTGGGCTCTTCATTCCCATGATTGTATGAGACAACTTTATAAATCTTATATTTACAGATATCTCCTGTTGATTCTGTTTCTCTAGAGAACCCTAACTAATACACACATGAGCGAGATATACTGACTCAAGAAGAAATAGAAGACCTCAATCAATCAATTACAAGAAAGAGATTCAATCAGCCATCAAAAATCTTCCTACAAAGTGAGGTCCAGGGCCAGATGGTTTCACAGGGGAATTTCACCAAACATTCCAAAAAGAACTAACACCATTACACCATTACTGCTTAAACTCTTCCAGAAATTGAAGAAATGGGAACAGTATCTAACTCTTTTTATGAAGTTAACAACACTCTAATACCAAAACCAGATAAAGATGCTACAAGAAAGGAGAACTACAGTCCAATCTCCCTTATGAATATAGATACAAAATTATCAACAAAATACTTGCAAATTGAATCCAACAGTACATTAAAAAGAATCATCCACCACTACTAAGTGGGGTTTATTCCAGGTTTGCAAGGGTGATGCAGACACATGGAGAATAGACACATGGATGTTTAGAGATGCCTGGAGCCCAGCAGATGTTGCCGTGTGATGTTAAGCAAACCAGAACCTGAAGAAAGTGCAGGGAAGTCAAGAGATGCATGCCAGCCCCAGAGAAGTAAAGTGAGGAACCCCCACAGGAAAGGAGGCTGAAAGCAATGAAGACCAGGAGCAAGGTACCAGCAGATTCCAGTCACATGACCATCCTACTGATAGAGGTGTTCCTGACACATTGACCTTTCTTGAGTGAAGGTAACCTCTTGTGGGTGCCTTAATTTGGACACTTTCACTTCCTTAGAACTGTAAACTTGTACTTATTAAATCCCCCTTTAAAAAAGCCATTCCATTTCTGATATACTGCATTCAAGCAGTTTGCAAACTAACACAGGGCATATATTTAAAACCTACAGGCAGCATCTTACTCAAATGTGAATGAATGAAAGCTTTTCCCATGAGATAAGAAATGAAACAAGGAAGCCCACTGTTACCATTCTTGTTCAATACTGTGCTAGAAGTCCAGCTAGAACATTCAGGTGA
This sequence comes from Tamandua tetradactyla, assembly GCF_023851605.1. Lineage (NCBI taxonomy): Eukaryota > Metazoa > Chordata > Mammalia > Pilosa > Myrmecophagidae > Tamandua > Tamandua tetradactyla. Next base: position 137,549,343 of record NC_135331.1, read on the forward strand.
GAAAAAGAAAAAAAGGCATCTAAATCAGAAAGGAAGTAGAAAAACTTTCATTATTTTCAGATGATGTGAACCTATACTTAAGGGGAATCATGAAAAACCTATGACAAAGCTACTTGAGCTAATAAACAAATTCAGCAAAGTAAGCGGGATACAAGATTAATGTGCAAAAATCTGTGATGTTTCTATATGCAAGTAATGACATAACTGAGGAGACAATTAAGAAAAAAATTCTATTCACAATAGCAACTAAAAGAATCATGTATTTAGGAATAAACTTAACCAGGGATGTAAAGAACCTGTACAGAGTAAACTACAAAATGTTGCTGAAAGAAATCAGAGATCTAAATAGATGGAAAGATATTCCATGTTCATGGATAGGAAGTCTAAATATTGTTAAAATGTTAATTCTACCCAAATTGATCAATAGATTCAATGCAATATCAATAAAAATTCCAACTAACTACTTTGAAGACTTGTAAAAGCTAGTTATCAAATTTATTTGAAAAGGAAAGGGGCTCTGAATAACGAAAAACACACTAAAGAAAGAAGAATGAAGTGGGAGGACATATACTTGCTGATTTTAAAGTTTATTATAAAGCCAAAGTGGTCAAAACAGCATGGTACTGGGCAGTCCACCAATGGCTCAGTGGTAGAATTTTCACCTGCTGTGATGGAGACCCAGATTCAATTCCTGGAGCCTGCCCATGCCAATAAATAAATACATTAAATAAATAAAGAAATAAACAACATTGGCACAAAAATAGAAATACCGATCATTGGAGTCAAACTGAGAGCTTGAAAATGAACCTTCAGATTTATGGTTAATTGATTTGGCCTCCAAATCCAGTGAACTGGAACAGAATAGTCTTTTCAATAAATGGGGCTGGGAGAACTAGGTTTCCATTGCCAAAGGAATGAAAAAGGATCCCTACCTCACACTCTATGAATGAACTAACTCAAAGTGGATCAAAAACCAAAATATAAGAGCCAGTACCATAAAACTTCTGGAAGAAAATATTAGGAAACATCTTCAAGACCTAGTAATAGGAAGTAGCTTCTTAAATCTTACACCTAAAGTACAGGCAACAAGAGAAAAAATAGGTAAATGGGAAATCATCAAAATCAAATGCTTCTGTGCCTCATAGAACTTTTTCAAAAATGGGAAGAGGTAGGCAACTCAATGGGAGAAAATACTTGGAAAGCATATACCTGATTAGGGATTGATATCCAGGATATATAAAGAAATCATAAAACTCGACAACAGAACAAACAACCTAATTATAAAATGGGTAAAATATATGAATACGTATTTTTCTGAAGAGAAAATACAAATGGCTAAAAAGAACATGAAAAAAATGTTCATCTTCATTAGCTATAAGGGAAATGCAAATCAAAATCAGAATGATATATCATCTCATACATACAAGAATGGCTGCCATTAAAGAAACAGGAAACTGCAAATGTTGGAGAGGATGTGGAGAAATTGAAACAATTATGTATAATGTTATGGCTGCTGTGGAAGACAGTTTGGTGGTTCCTTACAAAGCTAAATATCAAGTTGCCCTATGACCGGGCAATACTATTACTTGATATATACCCAGAAAAGCTGAAAGCTATAACATGAACAGACATTTGCATACTGATGTTCATAGTGGCAATTCACAATTGCCAAAATATGGAAACAATCCAAGTGCCCATCAACAGATAAGTGAATACACAAAATGTTATATATACATATAATGGAATACTATGCAACAGTAAGAAAAGAATGAGGTCCTGAAGCATATGATAACATGAATAAACCTTGATGACATAATGCTGAGTAAAATAAATAAGACACAAAAAGACAAATATTGTATGGTCTCTTTCAGAACATACTTATACAATAGGGGCCTAGATTGTGAACTCTTATACCAGTCACATTTATTTCTGAGTTTTAAAGTGTTATTTCTAAATTCTGAGATTCTGTGCTATATGTGCATAACCTGATATTTTTCTGGAACTTTGGATACCTGTATTACACCTAAAGTCTCAGAGCTGGAGTTCTGCATCTCTAAAAGTCAGCATTCCTACATATAGCAACTGTTAAAGAGCTGAAAAAGAGATCAGGCTTCAACTAGAAATACCAAAGCTGATCTGACTGGGACTAAGCTAAATAAGAATACTGGGTAAAGGAAGGTATTGTCTGCATTTTAGAACTTCACCTACTGTATGAGACCAAAAGAAGAGATTTATTTTGTCCAAAACCTAAATTTTCTGTAGCACAAAATCTAACAACCTATCTGGCCAGTTCAGTTGAACAACATAAACATATAGGAGGTAAAGTTGGTAATGAGTTCTTGTCATTTTGTATAGCTTAATGTAATACAAAGGTACATTCTGGAGTATGTTGGGCAGATAATTAAAAAGTACTGGCAAAGTTCCTTGAGGGACTGGAGAAAATATATGAATCTATTAAACTTTCCCACCTGGGGAATCCCTGATATTCTCTCAAACATGGGGACTTCCAAGTTAACAGGCCACACTTTAGCAGTAGTTGAGCCTTGCTCTTATGAAACTTGTATCTGTAATGGAGAAGTAAGCCTACCTATAATAATGCCTAAGAGTTACTTCCAGAGAACCTCTTTTGTTGCTCATATGTGTCTCTCTCTCTCTAAACTAAACTCTGCAAGTAAAATTACCCTCCCCGCTATGTGGGAAATGACATCCAGTGATGTAGGTCTGTCTGGCAACATGGATCTGCTATGCTTACCTGACCACAAGGGGGAAAAGTAATGTAAAAAATGTGTTAGTGGCTAAGAGATTTCAAATAGAGTCAAGAGGCTCTTCTAGAGCTCACTCTTATGCAAGCTTCAACTAGATATTGCTAATTGCCATGGTATGCCCAGCTCCAACAAACAATATTTCTCCAAACCCTGAAGATTACCCAGGGCTCTATCTGAGACTATAATAGTTTCACTCTCTAAGTTTATTTTTTAGAAAGCCATAACCTCCAATGATTCCTAGGATAGATCAGTCCTGAAACTCTGATCTCTCAAGATTATCAGCCAGTTGCACCCACCTACCTCATAATATCAGTACCCCTTTGCAACATGAAGAAGTTAGAATGGCCATTGCCCAAAATCCCTAAAGAACTGGAGAAGGCTCAAAGGATAAGGAGGAATTGTACCAGAGAAGATAAGATTTAACAAATGAGTATGATTACTGAATCATTATATATTTCTTTTTTAGTCTCCAGTGTCTTAAAGCATCTAGAAGGAAACACCTGACATGGTGGAACTGTAACCCATACCATACCCTGAAATTTGTTCTAAAACTTATTAAAAAGTAATTAGAAATTTATCACTATTATATATATATATATTTCACAGTGATAAATTTCGAAGTTTAGTTTTATATATATGTACATATATATATCACAATAAAAATGTTTATATATATATATATATATATCAATAAAAATGTTTAAAAAAACTAATGGCATTTGCCCTGCTGGTTTTGGAATTGTTTGGGTCTGGTGACCCGTTTTCCTTTCAATTTCTTCCTATGACAATGGAAATGTTTATCCTATGACTGTCCCTCCCTTGTAGATTGGTAGCAGATAACTTCCTCTCATTTTCACAGGTCCACAGCCAGAGGGAAATTTTGCCTCAGGACAAACCATGCCTAATGAGATTTTGTAATGTTTTCGACTTGGTATTTTATCTGTAATGCTACTGTAATGGTTTAAGGCTTTCATGATATTATGATGGAATGAATGTATTTTATGCATGGAAAGAACATGTCTTTCTTTGGGTCCAGGGGGTGGAATGTACTAGCTTGTAACTTTTGCACCCAGAAAAGTCGTGTTCCTCTAATCCAACCTTGTGGGGGCAGAGCTAGTTTTGGGCGAGACCTTTTGGTTAGGGTATTTCCATGGAGCTGTGACCCCACCCATTCAAGCTGGGTTTTAATCCACTTACTGGAGCCCTTTAGGAGAGGGACCCTTTAGGAGCGGACACAGATGTTTGGAGATGCAGAAGAAAATGCCCCAGGATGTGCCAGAAGCTGAGAGAACTTTGAAACCAAAAGTTGGAAGAGAAGACAGCAGATATCATCATGTGCTTTCTCATATGACAGAGAAATCTCAGACACAATTCGTCTTTCTTTAGTGAAGGTATCCTCTTATTAATGGTCAGATTGAAGGCCGATTTGGACATTTTTGTAGCCTTAGAACTGTAAATTTGTAACCTAATAAATCTCTTTTGTAAAGCCAATCCATTCTGATATATTGCATTCCAGCAGCTTTAGCAAACCAAAACAAATATTTGCAGAGTAAATGAGAACATAGTACACAGAGATCCCATATGTCCAATACTCAATTACCCCTGTTATTTGTATCTTATGTTAGTGGGGTACATTTGCCACAATTGATGAACCAATAAGGATATATAATTACTAACTGAAGTCCATAGTTTTTATAGATCTCCTTAGTTTTTGTCTAATGTCCTTTCATGTTCCAGTATTCATGTGTCCATTGGTTCCTCTTTATTATGGCATATCCCCAGATATTCCTTGTTCTTGATGATGACAAATTTGAAGAGAACTGGTCAGGTATTTTATAGGATGCTCCTTAATTAGAATTTGGTGTGTTTCTGAAGATTAGACTGGGTACATAATATCAACATGTTGATGTTGATTTTAATCAAAGACAGAAAGAGAGATAAAGGAAGGGTGGAATGGAGGGAAGGAAGGAATAAAGAAAGAAAAGAATGAAGGAGGGAGAACAAAAGGAGAGACAAAAGAAAGGAAGGAATGAGAGAAGATGGAAACAAGCCAAATATAAAAGTAAATATATTACAGCAGAGATTAAAATAATAATAAAGTTTATTATGAATAATTTCATACTTATAAATTTGATAATATAGAAAAAATAGACAAATATTTGAAATAAACATGAAATGACAAAATTGATGCAAAAAGAAATTTGAAAAACCTTCAATTGACCAATAGCCATTGTTTTAGTTTGCTGAGGCTGCCAGAATGCAATATACCAGAAATGGAATGGTTTTTATAAAGGGAATTTATTTAGTTACAAATTTACTGCTCTTCAGAGGAAAGGCAGTTAACTTTCACCTGGGTTTCTCCATCACCTGGGAAGCCATGCAGTGACCTCTTCTGGCCTTCCCTCCAGGATTCTATGTTCAAACAGCTTTCTCCAGGGCAATTCCTTTCTGCATTTCCAAATATCTGGGTTTGAGTTGCTAAGCTCTTTTCTGACCTCACTTTTTTAAGCCTCCAGTTATTAAGTTAAATGTGTCTTATTGCTGTAAGGCACTCCCCTTAGCTGACTGCAGAGGTAATCAGCCATTGATGAATTTCACATGGTGATGATTTAAGTCCACAAGAACAGAACAACTCGGCACCAACTGGCCAAGTTGACACCTGAATCTAACTACTACAGCCACTGAGAAATTGACATAGTAATCAAAGATTCATCCATACACAAAAATACCCTTTGCTTATATAGATTTACAAGTGAGTTTTACTAAACATTTAAGAAACAGATAATCTTTAAGTTAAGCAATTTATTTTAAAAATAGGTTAACTGAAACATTCCCAACTCACATTCTGTGGTTAGGATAACATTGAGTCAAAGTAGCATAAGAATAATACAAGAATTAATGTATGATATATTTATCTTACGAACAGACAAAATCATTCTAAATGAAATGCAATCTACTCAAAGCTAACAGTAAATAACATTCTAATAAAGTAATATTAAATTAAATTTAAAGACCTAAATTTATTTTTAGCAATAATTGTAGTAGTAAAAGAAAAAAAGTGTAAGGTTTATCCCAATAATCCAAATTTATGTCAACAGCTGAATAATTTATTTATGTAACTGATAATATTCATAATCTAAAGTAGGAAATGATAGTATCTCAACTTATTTAAGAAAGTATGCAATAAATTCCAACATGTTATTTACCATTAAAAAAAATCTGAAGTAGCACAGAAAAAATCTGCAACTAGGAATTCAAAAAAGAGCAGAAACAACAAAGGAAATAATAAAGGAAAAAAGTGTAAAATAATGAACTAGATAACAAAAGAAAATAGAATTGATTAAAAAATCCAAAACCTATTTCTTTTTAAAGATTGATAACATAGCCTAATTGCTTGAAGGAATGAAGAAAAAATAGGGGGAAAAGAGAGCCTGAGGTTCTGGGTATAATGTACTGGTTTACATCAGACTGACTCTCTTTCTGAGAAAAATAATCTAAAAGTACATATTGATTTTACAGTATCAGAGAGAAGCCAAACAACTAGGAATTCCTGGAGAAGGGGTGACCACAGGAAAAGTCAGTAGACATTCAGCAGCACCTTCCCCACCAGGGAGTGAGCCTATTTTAGGCACAGCACTGCAGCCTGAATTACCTATTTTCTCTATAAAAAGTGATATTACAAAACTGGTACCGTACTAAGAGTAGCACGAAGAAGATACAGCCAAAGAACACAGAAGAAAATATCAGAGAGCTGTGATTGGCAACAAGGATTGTTTGGTTGTGTGGTATTTGTCATCTTTTAAAATTCTGTAAATGGCCATGATTTCTTTTCTCATTCTAAATAAATTTATGCCAAAATTTGTATTTCTTGACTTAAATAGGGTCCTCCATATTTTCTAAGCTTGAGGTGCCTCAGATCAAGATCAGCTCAGCTCTTCATTAGGATGGGGGAATGGGTCAAAGAATTTTCCCACTTTTAATGTAACAATTATTTCTTTTACTAAATAAAAAGATGAAGGGTTACATAAACCTCAGTACTTTTTTTGAGTTTTAAAAAATTTCTAAAGATGGGTCTCATTCTCATCCAGAGTCACTTAGTTAGCCTTACATAGGTTCATAGGGGAATGGCTGTGGACACAAATCCATTAAGGCACCTCTATAGTTCATTTTGAAGAATTACCTATTACATGAGATTTACATCTGAAGGGACTCAACACTAGAGAATGTTTCTAACAGTAAGTGTTTTTCATCTCTGCCTTGTAAAAGTCATCTACTTAATAGAATCCTGACGTTAATTGGACCCTATTGCTGGTTAGGTGGTCTAGCGGTAAATTTCCCACTAAGAAAATGAAGGAGAGCAACACTTATTTTTATTAATCTGGTTTCACAGATTCTTCGGACCTACTGACTATCATATGATCTGCCCATTTTGTTACTGTGTTCATGTTAATTCTTATATGAATAACGAGTCCATTGCCAGGGAAAATATTTTTATGTAAGCAAAACCATCTATGTGTGAAATCAGTGTATTTTCTGGCTTCAACATAAACTTTCCTTACAACAGTTTGCTAACTAAAATTTCCCTCCTAGGCCAAGTTGCTAGAGTTACAACTCTTAAAGTGTTCCAAAAGAGCCATAAATTATATAGACTATGCAAAAATAAAAAAGATGGATTATGTTTCATTTTACATCAAATTTAAATAAGCTGAATTTATTTTACCAATAAATGTGGCACCATAGAAAAAAAATGGAAAATACTTATTTGTTAAGGGAATGTTCTCTACTTTTGTATGAAAATATTAAATTTTTAAAAATAAAACCACAAACTTAATTTTACATATATTTTTTGTTCTAGTTAAAGCAAATTAAATTTCTTGTTTCTAACTTTCCTTGAGTAGCCATTAACCATCCTAGCATACCACTGGAGAAGGAAAATTGTCAGATTTGAGGTTATTAACTATAGATTTTACTATGGTTAAATAATAGTGAAGAAAAACAATAACTACTTGAAACCTGGTGACTAGTGGAGGAAAAAGAGATTTTTAAAAATAGATAAGGTAATATATCTCTGAACACTACACTATGGAATACAAAAATGTTTTCAGGAAACTTTCAGAAATTCTCAGATTTCAAGAACTACAAACCAGGAACAGTTGTAAAGAAAGAACAGATGAAAATACAAGATAAGCTGAACGATCACATACAGTTTTGGAAAATCATAATAAATGGAATAAAAGGCCACATACCAGGGTGAGTAAGAATGTAGAGGCTGAGAACAGATTGCCTGAGTTTGAAACTTGGTCTCTGACTCATTTAAACTATACATGTTTCATATTCCTCATCTCTGAGATGAATATAATAATAATATTTAATTCTTTGTTTAAAATTTATTTAAAATAATTTATTTATAAAGGTCTAGTGCAGTATGAGTATTTGATAAATATTAGCTGCAGTAATTTGAAATATTTATAAGTAATCTAAACACGCAATATTAGGAGCACAAGCAGATAATTAGTTATTTTATAGTAATATAAAGATAATTAAAGATAATGTAAAAGAAAATGTTCATAATCTTGGGGTAGGCAATAATTTCTTAGGGCAAAAAAGCACTAGCTGTGGAAGAAGAATTTAATAACTTTAAAAACACATGCTCTTTAAAAGATTCCATTAAAAAAAGAGACAAACCAAAGACTTATAGAAAATATGTGCAATTCACATATTTGAGATAAGATTCAACGAACCTTTAAAGTAATGATAACTCAAAAAGTCTAATTAAAAATGTGGAAAATATTTAATAGACACTTCATGAAAAAAGATATATGAGTAGCCAATAAATATATGAAAATTTACTCAATGTAGTTAATCATCAGCAAATGCAAATTGAAGCCATGATGAGATGCTGCTACATATCCAGTAGAATGGCTAGCAATAACAAAAAGCAAACAAGAATTCCTCACAAACAAAAACTCCAGTCAAACAACTCCAAAAAACTAGTGTGGTTGAAGAATTGAAACAACTGGGACGCTCATATATTGCTGGCTGGTTGTAAAATGGGTACAAACGTTTTGTAAAAATATTTAGCAGTTTTTTGTCAAGCTAAACAATCATTTACTGCATAATTTAGCAATTCCACTGTTACATGTTTACCTCAAAGAAACTAAATCATATGTCTGTATAAAACCTTGTACACAAATGTTTAGTGACTTTATTTATAATTACTCCAAACTGGAAACAACCCAAGTGCCCACCAGTTATTAAACAAATTGTGAGATATCCATATAATGGAAAAGTACTCAACAAAATGTAGGGACAGATTCCTGCTACATAGAACAACTAGATGAATCTCAAAACCTTGCTGAGTAAAAGAAGCCAGGCATAAAAGAGTATATACTACTATGTGTGCCAGTACCTCAGAAAAGCCGTGTTTTAAACCTGATCCAATCTTGTGGGCTCAGCCATTTATTTTAATCCTGATACTTTTATTAGATTACTCCATAGAGATGTGGCACGCCCAATTGTGGATGTGATCTTTTGATTAGAGGGAGATATGACTCCACACATTTGAGATGGGTCTTGATTAGTTTACTAGAATCCTTTAAAAGGGAAACATTTTGGAGAAACTTCAGAGCTTATGCAGATGCTTGGGGAACAGCTGTTTTAGACTTGACAGAGACATGGATGGATGTTTGGAGATGCTTGGAGTGTTGACAGAGAGAACAGATGCCTAGACATGGGCAGAGCCCAACAGATATCACCATGTGCCTTCTCATGAGAAGCTAAGCAAGCTAGAACCCAGAGTTGTTTCCTAGAGGAGCTAAGTGAAGGCCCACAGACACTGAGAGAGGAAACCACTGGCATCAGAAGCAGGAGGCAATGGAACTGGGAACAAGGATGAGCAGATGCCAGCCATGTGCCTTCTCATCTTGCAGAGGTATTCTGGATAGCATCATCTTTTCTTGAGTGAATGTGACCTCTTGTTAGTGCCTTAATTTGGACATTTTCACAGCCTTAGAATTGTAACTTGCAACTTAATAAATTCCTTTTTTTTATTCTGGTCTATTGCATTCTGGCAGCTTAACAAATGATTACACTATGTAATTTCATTTGTATAAATTTCCAGAATAGGTAAAATTAGTCTATAAATGACAAAAAAGCAGAGCAGCTGTTTATTGGGGCCAAATGAGGGGACAGGATTGACTACAAAATATTTGGTGTAATATTTTGATTGTGATTTGTTGTCTTGATCTTTGACAAAACTCATCTACTTAAAGCATAATAATAATAGTATGGGTGCATACAATTTTTCTCAGTGGAAAGATTGAAATGTTTTAAAATACTGTTTGTACAGAGCACAAATATAAAATTAAAATTCTGAAAGAACTGACAAAAAGTTGAACTACGTTTAGACTTTATCACTCAAAAAACCCCCAAATAAATCAATTTCTAGAGTTTTATAGGAAAAATTTATGCTCTTTAAATTTTTCTTTTACATGTAAGACATCATACATATTTTTTCCAATATGCCAGGGCTTAGCAAAAGTTCAGTACATATTTTATTTTCCTAAAAACAAAAAGCAAGTTATTTGAAGAGATATTCTTATTACTGAGAAAAAAGAAAATTGAAGACACCATTAGGTGAAAAGTAGCATATTAGCCTGACTTTGAACACTGATTCTAAACAATTTCAAAAGGGCATATAAATGTCAAAAACTGGCAATGGTATATTATGTAAAACCAATAATTCAATAATCTAGAATTAAATCATACTACATACATTGAAGAAGGTCAAATGGATGCATGCATGAGTGGGGAGAACTATATGGAGTAAAGGTAGATTAAATTTTCATACTAAAAATAGAGAAGACACAAAAATATCAGATCATGCCCTGGACAATTCTGGAAATATTGGTTGTTAAGTTTTAAATCTACAAGCCAGTAGAAATAGAAATTGAATACATATACCATCCAAAACTCTGGAGAAAATAAAAGCAAAAAGTAGCAATCCAAATAGGAAAAGCCAGATATGAAGGAAATACAGAAGCCTACAGAACAGAAAGAATGGGAAAAAAAGAAAAAAGATGTAAATTATAAGGACAAATATATGAGATGCAGCAATAAATGGCAGACCTGAATTCCCAATCACAATAGAAACTATCCACAGTGCAGCCAGGGAAGTGCTTCAGTTTGAGAAGTAACTGATTAGTTATCTTCATTATTTCAACTTAGAAAATACAGATTGATAAAATATATATATTTATACAATAGCTGTACATAATAAAGAGAGGAGAGGAGAGAGGAGAGAAAAGGAGGGGAAAGAGACTATAAGCAACAACCTGTTTATAAAATCTGTAAGGATGTCGGGGTGGGCCACGTTGGCTTAGCAGGCAGAGTTCTCGCCTGCCATGCCAGAGATCCTGGTTCGATTTCCGGTGCCTGCCCATGCAAAAAATAAATTGTAAGTATGTCATGATGAGTCAGATCTTATTTTCTCAGTGACTAGCCCCACCGTACCAGCAGCTTTTCCTCCCTGATGAGGAGAGAGTTCAGGCAGAGAGTCACACATTTATTGTCAAAGACCTCCTCATCCTTCTTTTCAAAATTAAAACTGTATACTTTACTGTGTACTTCTTATTGTAACTTTCACCTACATATGGAAGAAGACATTGAACCTTCTAAAAACCACTCATGGACACTACTCTGCTTGGCAGCATCCAAGTCAGTTTCTAATTACAGAAAGCCAACCACAGATCTCCTACTATGCAATCAGAAAGCTACCAAGGAAATATCAGGCATTGTCCTGTCCTCTAACAGTTTACAACTTGTTGAGATGGGATTGTCCACAAATGCAAAACAACTGATAAATAAGGGAAAACATACAAAAGTAAAATGTGTAGCAAAACAAGTCTGGAAAGGGAGTAATTGATGTAGCTGCTGTCATTGTTATCTTCATGGAGGCAAAATACTTGGAATGTGCTCATGGAAGATAAATGGACGCTAGAGGATTAATGAGTTTGGATGGAGAAACAGGAGAAACTAGAGAGGCAGGAGGAGCAAGTTGCTATGCAGTGACAGACAGCGTTCAGGAAATGAAGCTTGGAATAATCTGCAAGGAGTGCTGTGTAACAAACCCAGTAAATCTTAGTATACCTGGACCACAGGGATACACAGAGCTTTCACAGAAGTGTGTGTGTGATTGTATATATCTGCATGTTGTTTCTGTGTGTATATGATTATGTGTTTCATGTGTGAATCTAGAAATCAGTCAATGAAACAGAATTTCACAACTCCTGGTCATTTTTCTATAAAGTTGTATCCAGTGACAAAAGTATCTCTGTAACTGTAACTTTTAGCAAAGAAAAAGGAAATGAAGATAAAGATTTATATACAAATGTACATTTCCATGTGACTCTAAGGATTGTTTCATCAATATTAACCAATGTGCATTGTAGAGAAATGCCATCAGAAAATAAAAGAAACTTGAAAGAAATTGTACATATTTTAAGCTGGTGATCTCCAAACCATGGAAATGATTTATGAATTTAATGGCTCACAGGTAGGGAGCCACAAGTTAGGCAAAATTCACTTGGAGGTAGAGTGATTTCTTTCCCACTGTCTGATTTTAACAAATGTGGCTTAGGCCCTGGTCCTTCTTGCATGATTTTTATTCTATTTATTTATTTATTTTTGCATGGGCAGGCACCAGGAATCAAACCTGGGTCTCCTGCATGGCAGGCAAGAACTCTGCCATTGAGCCACTCTGCCATTGAGCCACCGTGATCTGCCCTCTTGAATGATTTTTGAAATTTCCCAAAGGCTATTTACAATTGGAGAATCCTCAAAGAAAAATGAGAGTGTGGGCTCTCAGACTACAAGAATTCTGCTTGAAATAAAACATCATTCTTAAAAAAAAAAAAAAAACTTTTTTATTGGGAATGTATAATAGATATATAAAAAAGCAATAATTTTCAAAGTCCATTTTAACAAATAGTTACAGAACAGATTTCAAAGTTTGGTATGATTTACCATTACACATTTTTAGGTTTTTCCATCTAGCTGCTCCACAGCACAGAAAGCTAAAAGAAATATCTTTGAGTGATTCAGCAGTCATATTTGGTTGCTAAATTCTATCTTCTCAGTTGTAACACCCACTTCTCCTTTGATCCTACTCCCAATCTATAGGGATCTTTGGGCTATGCCCGTTCTAAGTTTTTCATGATGAAAAGGGGTATGAAGAATATAAGATAGGGGGATGAAATTAGTTAGTATTCTTGGAGGGGCTGGTCTCTCTGTGTTTCAGGATTTATCTGGCCTAGGAACCCTCTGGAGATTATAGGTTTCAGGAAAGTAAATTTAGGACATGAAAGTTTTGAGAGTCTCAGTTAGAGCCCTAGGTGTTCTTAGACACCTGAGAACCTAGTGAACTTGGCCGCATTTTGAATGTTCTGATCATCTTAAATTAATTTCCTACATGCCAGCCTAAGTAAAACCCAATACATGTTTTACAGAACTTTGTTTATTTAAGGGAATTTTCATCCATGTGCTTTTAATTCCTTTACATGTTTATCATCAAATATTATTTTTAAGAACTTCTTGACATACAACCAGCTTTAAGTACTTTTTCAATAAAATATGTTTCAGTATTTTTCCCTTTAAAGAACAGGAAAATTTATTTTGCCAAAGACAAATGAAGTCAAATATACAAATTTTCAGATTTGATCAGTAATTTGAAGCTCATGTGATTTGCATATCTAGAATTACTTCCCTTCTTTATTACCCACATAACTTAAACTAACCAGATTCTCAAGATATTCCTGCCAGATACTAAACAACCAAAGGACGTTGGCAAGGACCATTGAATAAAAACTCCAGAAAAAATATATATTTGGCTCTTCAAAAATTTTGGCAAAGTCTTGACCGAAAATTTAGCATATCTCCCAGTATTTAGGACTTAGTATTTAGAATGCTTAAGTACAAAGATTCCTCTGAAAATTGTAGACTCTAACATCATCTTGTCTGACGTGTTAAGGAGTTATTGTTAAGGATAGGCCTCAAGTAATTCCAGAGTTCCTCAGTGTTCTAGAACGGGATCCTCCTGGAAAGTATTTGATTTATATATTTATTTATAATTCTATCATGCTCTTTTTGTTGGATGTGCCACTTTTCCTTCATTCAATGCCTGATGAGTAAAGTCATACAATACTTTATGATTCCATATATTTATTTCTGTAGAATTTAAGGCAAATCTTCCAGATCTGCTTTGTGTGCTGGGATTTAATTGACAAATCTATTTATTTTCCTCATTACTTTCGTGATTTATACACTCTTACCCCTTTTGGTCTGTTTTTCCATAGAGTACAAATTCAGAAGTAATTGAGCATGTGAAATATGGAAAGGAGAAGTAACTGTATATTATTTCAGTTTTGGAAAAGAACCCAAAAGATTTTCAGTAAGTTTCTTTGCCAAAGGTTTATTGTTAAAGGTTATTTCAAATGATTCATTGAGGAGGTAGGGTAAATCTTTTGTCATGACTAAGAAAATACCTTGGTAATAAAAAAAAATGTAGAAGTAAAATGTAGCTTTTCTGAAGGTGAAATTACATAAAGTAATATCCCCTAGAGAAAGGGTATATTAAGCACTTATAACTGATTGGGGACAGCTAAATTCTACATGTTTGAAAAGAAATGCATTACTCCTGTGTAAACAAGTGCTGAGTGTTTTAAACAAGTGCTGAGTCTCTAGAAGTTTTGTGAAGCATTTGTAAGTGTAAGAGAATTTAGGAATGACTCATTCCATGTATAGATATGACTTATCCAGCATTTGGTAGTATAGGAATCTAACAGTCTTTCTGTACTATACTATTATCTGAAGGTATTGGCTGTAGGTACGCTAAGAGAGCAGGAAAAAATATTAGAAATCAAAGAGGAAACACTCATCCTCCCTCCCTTTCTGTCCCACTCCTGAAAATAACAATAGTGACATGTTTTGAGTTCCTACTATGTGGCAGACACTCTTCTAAGTACTTTACAGGTGTTATTTACCACAGATGTTTAATACAGATACTATTATTCCTATTTTACAAATAAGGAAAGCAAAACAGAAAGGGGTTAATTAACTTGTCCATGGTGACAGCCAGTAAGCCATAAAGGCTGGATCTGATCTTGGACAGCCAAACTCAGGCATGTCTTAAGCATCTACTGGGACTGGTTCTGCATACAGTCATGTATTTTGGGCATAGGGTTAATATGGGATGTTGGTGCCAAATTTCACAAGGATCTCAACCATGCTGGGTGATATTCTTGAGAAGAAAAATTTAAGAGCTAAAATATTTTAAAATGGGAACAAGTATGGTTCATCCAGAAAGATCTTATTAATTTCTCTTCCTTTTTGAAGGCTATGGTACTCGTTCCATATCTTCCTTGCCACTCCAAACCCAACCTTATCCCAGACAATTCCAACATTTGCCTGAAGATTATTCCACTTTTTTGGACTCTTTTTTTCTCCTCATCTCCAGAAGGGCGATAAGATTTTAGTCAGATCTCATTCTTAACAATAACTGTTTGTAAAGATCTGCACTTTCAAAGTTTTGACCCTTCCATTCTCTCCTCATGGCTCTTTCTTTTGTGGGGGGGAGAACATTTCCCTTTTTAGTAGGAGACTCTCTTTTTAGCAGAGACTCATCTCATGGCATAAAGAAATTAGGACTAATTAGAAGGAAATCTTCTCACTGTCTGAACTAAAGTTGCATACTTGTTTGTGCCTGATCTGATCTTTTTCCCTCTTGGCAAGGGGAGGGGGGAATCCCATTCTCTTCTACCCTTTAGGGAACGTGAATATTCCAATTATCTCCTCAATTTTCCCTAATTTTCAATACTTATTTCTCTATTTATTCCATCATTTAAAATACTTTGATCTTCCATCATCTTAAAAAATCTTGCTTTCAGTACAATATTCTCGTTCATTTCCTTCCTTCCTTTCTCTTTCCATTTATTTCCAGTCTTCTGCATTGGCTACTGCCATCAGCTTTCAATAGAAATTGCTCTCATTTTCAAAACCAGTCGACATTTTCCTGTCCTTACCCTACTTGATCTCTTTGAAGCATTTAAAATGACTATTAAGTCATGTATTTCTGTAGGACATGGACTCTTTCTATTCGCTTTGAATCATCAATACCTAAACAGTGTATGGCTCATGCTTGGGATTTATTACACAAGTATTAGGATAATAATTTAACACACTTCATTATACTAAAAACAGAGATAGCACCAGGATATGTATATAAACATACTTATAGTCAACCACTGATCTCTTTTCTTAAATTGTTTGTAAATAATGTAGCATCCTCAAAATGACTAGGAACTTGTTGACTTTCAAAATGCAAAACATATTTTGATAGGATGTTTCCTTTCATTCCCTGATACAATATGCATTTTAAAAATTAGACCTCAGTATTTATGATTCTTTAATAATTAATCAATTTTGTGGTAACATGATTTGATTTATTTTTTTCAGCTTTGTATTGAAATTTTTAAATCATAAAATCATAATCAGTGATGGAACACTGAAATGTTTTTATACCCTTTCCGTTACCACAGCCACACATAAAGTATCTAAATAATTTCATGCTATACAATTTTTTTCATTTGATGAAGACACATAAATCTTAAAATAGCAGTGTTCATTTTGAGACTATCTTGTTTCAGCCATTTTCTTAGAAATAAAAATTTGAAAGCAGTATGACAGCAGCAGTAATTGATATCTTTTCTGAATATGTTCTTCATTCAGTGTAAATACATTTATTCTTAATTGACTCCACAGAATAAAAGTTTATGACCTTTTATAACTCCTTTTTATATTCTTGAATCAAATAAATCACAGGAAAACAAAAGCATGGCAAACAATATTTACTATTTTGACCCTTCCCCATTTTCCTTCATTTCTATGCTGTTCCAAAATATAACCAAACCTTCAAATATATAAGATTATCAAAATAGTGTTTCATTAAAAGAACATACTAACATTGTTGTGAGATAGATGAATGCTTATAATGTATCAATAGTTCATTACTTTTTATTGCTGAATAGTATTCAATTGTAAGAATATACCATAGTTTTCTATTCACTCACACATTGATGGAATTTTGAACTGATTTCAGTTTGGAGCTATTATAAACCAAGGTCCTATGAACATTTATGTATAAGTCTTTCCATGCACACATGATTTCATTTATCTTGAGTAGGAAGTGGAATAACTGAATCATATAGTAGTTATGCTTAACTATTTAAGAAACTGACCAGATACCAAAATCCAGAATGCAGTATTTAGAGTGTGGCAGATCCTATCCTCAACAAACAATCATTTAAATGGAGACAGATATCTTAAAAACTTGAAGTGTATTAAGAAGTAATTTACTATCTCTAGAAATTGTCCTAAAGGGCATAAAGGAGTTGGAGAAACATTCATTCAAGAAAGCCTACTAAATCTTGATAAGAATAACCAGAGTGTGTGGTATTTGAGCCATACCATTCCCTTCTAGCTTACCTCTCCTTAAAAATTCAATATTATTGATATTACCCCAGTAACTTTAATCCAGGTAGGTGCACCTAAGGACATGCGCATCCAATCCCCCTAGCTCCAAGTCAAGGTTTATGGTTTTACTCAGTAAGGGGCACACAGCCATTATGAATATCTTCAAAAAGTAAGAGGAGGAGGGTTGTGAAAACATGGTGGAGTGGGAGCTCCAAGACTCCATCATTCCACCAAAACCACTAGTAAACAGGCAAGAACTGTCTGAAACAATTAATTTGAAACTCTGGAGGCCAGAAGAACATGTACAGCATCAAAGGAAGAGCAGGAGGAAGGGACTGATATTACACTAAAGAAGAGTAAATTATTCTCTCCATGCAGTTGCCACCAGTGCCCACCACCCACTCTTGTGGCAGGCCACAGTGGAGTTCAGCCCCTGGCTAGCTGCTGGTGACAAAGAAAAAAAAAAAGGACATAGAAATCCTCTTTCCTCCACAAAAGGGATGAAACTGCTTACAGATCTTGATCAGCAAATTTGGGTCACTGGGGGCCTTTGACAGCAGCCATTTATTCCACCCACCCCTATGGAATAATGACAGTAGAGACTTAAAGATACTTCAGTTCCTCAGCACTGCAGGCAACAATTAGGTGAAGGGATGGTTTGTTAGGCAGGCCAGGAAAGCTCAGGTTTGGGAACTGTAGGAGAAAAACTCTTGGCACCATTCCTGATCCCCTCCCCAAGGCAATTTGAAGCTGGTCTACAACACTTTCAAGAGTCCCTGACTTGGGAAAGTTCTCTACCTTGTGAAGTCCTCCCAGGATTTGCCCTCTCGGCAAAAGCAGTTTGTTCTAGTTTGCTAGCTGCCAGAATGCAATATACCAGAAAAGGAATGGCTTTTAAAAGGGGAACTTAATAAGGTGCTAGTTTACAGTTCTAAGGCCAAGAAAATGTCCCAATTAAGTCTATAGAAATGTCCAATCTAAGGCATCCAGGGAAAGATACCTTGGTTCAAGAAGGCGGATGAAGTTCAGGGTTTCTCTCTCAAGTTAGAAGGCATAGGGCGAACACAGTAGGGAAAGGGCTTGAACGGTGCATGATGAACACGGCGTCATCTGCTAACTTTCTCTTCAGGCTTCCGGTTTCATGAAGCTCCCCGGGAGGTGTTTTCCTTCTTCATCTCCAAAGATCTCTGGCTCGTGGACTCTCTGCTTCATAGTGCTGCAGCATTCTCTGCTCTCTCTGAATCTCTCATTCTCCAAAATGTTTCCTCTTTTATAGGACTTCAGAAAACCAATCAAAACACACCCGAATGGGCAGAGACACATCTCCCATAGTCCAGCTTAACAATAACTCTTGATTGGGTTACATCTCCAGGGAGACGATTGAATTATATACAGTATTGAATAGGGATTATTCTGTCTTCATGAAATGGGATTTAGATCAAAACTTGACCTTTCTAGGGGCCATACATCCTTTCAAACCAGCACACAGTTTAATACAGCAAAAGAAGTGTAAAAATATGTAGACGCAGACAATCTGGAAAAAAGTCCATCCAGCTTTAAATACCTGGGAGAGGGAATTCTGTCTCCTTGGAAATAGAGGGCAACCAAACTCCTGATAACAGGGGAACTCCAAAACAACTAGCAAGCAAAAGTCCAGTACAAGACAGAGGTCAGACAGAAGGGAGATCATGCACTCTACACTTTGCCTTGGGCAGATTTTCCTGATAGGAGGGCTAAAGTTAAAAAAAAATGGTCTTATCCCTAGCTAGTGAAAAAAAGAGAGAGAGAGAATAAAAAGAACACAGACATCTCAGCGAATAAATCCCAGAGTTCATATTTTAAAATTACAGTGTGCAACAAAAAAGAACAAGACAAACAAATAAACGGGAATTGATGGCCCATCCAAAGGAAGAACATAAAAATCCAGGAAATACCAGTGAAGAAGATGGGACTGTAGACATACAGAACAAAGCCTTTAAAAGATGATCTTAAAATGCTAAAGGAGGTGAAGGAAAAACAGAGGAAGAACTAAAGGATATCAGGAAAACAATGAATGGGCAATATGAGAGTCTTAGTAAAGAGACAGAAATTTAAACAGAGGAACCAAACAGGATCATGGAGGTGAAGGCCACAATAACTGAAATGAAAGCTTCTCAGGGGTTTCAAGAGCAGGTTGGAGCTGGAAGAGGAAAGAATCAGTGAACTTGAAGATAAAACACTTGAATGACTCAGGCAGAGGAGAAGAAAGGAAAAAAATATTAAAAGCAAAAACAGACAAAAACACCTCTGGGACATGATGAAGCTCACAATATATGCATTATGGGAATCCTAGAAGAACAGAGTGGGGGCAGGGATATTCACAGAGGTAATGATTGAGAAATTCTCAATCTTGGCAAAAGGTGTATAAATGGGCATTCAAGAAGCTCAGAGAATACCAAACAGCATAAACATAAAGAAAAATAACCGAATCAATACGGATCACACTAATGAATGCAAAAGACAAGGACAGAGTTCTGAAAACTGCCAGAGAAAAGCAACATGTTATGTAGAAAGGAGTCCCAGTAAAATTAAATTTTGATTTTTCATCAGAAGCCATGGAGGCAAGAAGGCAGTGTGTAGAAACATTTAAAATACTAAAAGAAACAATTGCCAGCCAAGAATTTTATATCTGGTGAGACCTTCTTTCAAAAGTGAGGCAGAAATAAAGACCCTGTTAGACAGACAAAAACTGAGGGAAGTCATCACCACTAGGCTACCTTACAAGCAATGTTAAAGGAAATTCTTCAGACTGAAAAAGAAGGACACTATGCAGTGGTCCAAAGCAGCATAGAGAAATAGAGACCAGCCATAAAGGTAAACATTTAGGTAATTATAAATGCCAGTATGATTGCAGTATATTATTTGGTGTGAAACATTAATTATTACTTCCTACAGGTGTTAAAATACAAACACATAAAAAATACAGTTATCCCTTCTATATCATAACTTTCCCCATCACAATTTTAATATATTATGGTCAGCATCAGAAATTAAATGGAATTTGGGGGAAGTTTTGCAGAAGCCACTATTATAGCATTAATGAGTCAACTATAAGGCGTATTAATAAAAATAGAGAAGGAAATCCACAAAGCTGTTGCTGCAGCTACACCAACAACTGCAAAGCATTTGTATAAACCAGGAGATCTGCATTTCTCTCACATAGAGTGTGCAACTTCTTTTGGGTGCAGGATTGTTATTTAAAAAATGCATTCCTGTAAACTCTGACTTCACACAAGAAAAGGTTAAGTTCTTATATGATTCCCTAAATGAAAATGAAGCTGTCTACATCTACAGATTTTCAGGCCAACAAAGGCTGCTTCGCAAATTAAAAAAAAAAAAAAAAAAAAAAAAAGAAGGATTAGCCTATGCAAAGTAAAAGTAAAGGAAGAGACAGCATCTGCCAATCAAGAGGCAGCTAGGGAATTTCCTGAAACTCTGAAAAAAAATTTTATGTGGATTTTCCAGATTGTGGGGGCACCCCTAACCCTTGCCAATATGGAAGGGAGAACTGTTATGATAAATCTGTGTTTCTGGATACACAATTTACAAAGATATAAGTGGTAAGAAGGACACAAAATTGGTGGGGGAACAAAGGTTAGAGGAAAGTATAAGTGCATGATATTGAAGTTGTTGGTATCAAACTAAATACGATTGTTAATTATTCAGAATGTTAAATTTTAACCCCATGATAACCACAAAGAAATTGGACAAAAACATATATCCAGATAGAAATGAGAAGACACTTAATATTGTACAACACACAAAAAATCAAATAAATATAAATGTAGCCAATAACAGAAGTGATGGACTAAAAAGGTATAAAATCAAAAAGGGCTAAATAACAAAATGGCAGAAGCAAGTCTTGTAGTATCAGTAGCGACTTTAAAGGCAAATGGTTTAAGCTCTCTAGTCAAAAGTCACAGATTAGCAGAATGGGTAAAATGGCATGACCCAACTATACGCTGTCTGGAATAGGCCAAAGTTAAGTTCAAAAATACAAATAGGTTGGGGCAAAAGGATGGAAAAATATATACCATGCATGTAGTAACCAAAAGAGAGCTGAGGCATATATATATTACTGGATAAAATGGATGTGCCTGTTGAAACTATTATGTACTCCAGAAAGCTATGTTTTTATCCTGATCCAATCTTGTGGGGTCAGACCTATTGTTTAAAGTGGAAACCTTTGATTAGATTGTTTCCATGTAGGTTGATCCACTCAATTGTGGGTGTGAACTTTTGTGTAAATGGAGATGTGACTCCACCCATTTAATATGTGTCTTGATTAGTTTACTGGAGTTCCTTAAAACAGGAAACATTTTGAAAAGAGACAAAGCCAACACTAGACCCAGATGTTTGAAAATGCAGAAAAAAAAACACCCCTGGGGAAGCTGTTTGAAATCAGAAGCCAAAGACCCCAGCAGACACCAGCCTCATGCCTTCCTAGCTGACAGAGGTATTCTGGTCCCAGTGGCCTTTCTTAAGTCAAAGTATCTTTCCCTGGAGGCCTTAGTTTGAATATATTTATGGCCTTAAAAACGTTAAACTTGTGATGTAATAAATTCCTTTTTTAAAAGCCATTCCATTTCTGATATGTTGTTTTCTAGCAGCTGTAACAAACCAAAGAAACTAGACTTTAAGTCCAATACTTACAAGGGACAAAGAAACTTATTATATACTGATAAAGGGGACAATTCAACAAGAAGATATTCTAAATATTAATACATATGCTCTGCTCTAGTTTGCTAGCTGCCAGAATGCAATATACCAGAACTGGAATGGCTTTTAACAAGGGGAATTCAATGAGTTGCTAGTTAACAGTTCTAAGGCTGAGAAAATGTCCTAATTAAAACAAGTCTATAGAAATGTCCAATTTAAGGCATCTGGGCAAAGATACCTTGGTTCAAGAAGGTCGACGACATTCAACGTTTCTCTCTCAGCTGGAAGGGCACCTGGTGAACATTGCAGCATCTGCTGGCTTTCACGTGGCTCTACCAAAAAGGGACTCTCTCCAAAATTCTCCTCTTTTAAAGGATTCCAACAAGTAACTCCACCTTCAGTGAGTGGAGACGCACCTCCATGGAAATCATCTAATCAAAAGTTGCCACCCAGAATTGGGTGGGTCACATCTCCATAGAAATAATCAAAATTCTCCCACCCAGCAATATTGAATGAGGATCAAAGGGCATGGCTTTTCTGGGGTCCACCACAGATTCAGGCCGGCACATGCACCTAAAGTAGAATCTCAAAATATATGAAGCAAATTTTGAAAGATTTGAAGGGAGAAATTGACAGTTCTAGTTTAATAATAGAGGACTTAAATATAACACTTTCAATAATGGATACAACATCTAGTCAGAAGATCAATAAAGAAGAACAAAACTTGAATGATGCTCTAAACCAACTGGTACAATCAGACATATATTTAACACTTAACCCAACAAAATGAGTACACATTATTCTCCAGTGCACATGGATGATTCTCCAAGATGGACCATATATTAGGTAAAAAACAAGCCTTAGTAAATGCAGAAATATTGAAATCATATAATGTGTAATCTGTAACCACAACAGAATGAACTAAATTTTAAAAACAGAGGGAGAAAGGGAAAATTTACAAATATGTGGAAATTAAACCATATATCCCTAAATAGCCAATGGTTTAAAAAGAGGATATTAGAAGGAAAATTAGGAAAAATCTTGAGGCAAATGAAAATAAAACATAGCAATATTTATGGGATGCAGCAAATGTAGTGCTGAGAGAGAAATTTATAGCTCTAAAGCTTACATAAAAAAGAAGAAATATTTCAAGTCAGAGATCTAACCTCTAAGCTGGAAAACTTGAAAAGGAAGAGAAAACTCCATCAGAATACATAAGAGAAAGGAAATAACAAAGATTGAAGTAGAGATAAAAGAAATAGAAAGAAAAAAATGGAAGGACTCAAGAAAACCAAATGTTGATTCTTCAAAAAGATCAATATAATTAAAAAACCTTTACCTAGACTGATGGAAAAAAAAGAGAGAGGATACAAATAAAATAAAAAATTAAAAGGGGAAAATTACTACCAACTTCACTGGGATAAAAGAACTATAAGAGGACATTATATAACAACTGTAAGCCTATAAATTAGATAACCTAGAAAAATAGAAAATTATTAGAAACACACAAACTATCTATATTGAATCCAGAAGAAATAGGAGATCTAAACAAACCAATTACTAATAAAGAGATTGAATCAGAAACCAAACTCTCCCAAAAGAGAAAAGCTGGGACAGATGGATTTGCAGGGGAATTCTACCAAACATTCCAAGAAGACTTAACTCCAATTCTGCTCAAATTCTTTCAAACAGTTGAAGAGGAGGGAATGTTCTGTAATTTATTCTACAAGGCCAACATTATCTTTCTACCAAATTCAGATCAAGGTACCAAAGAAAAGAAAACTACAGAATATGGATGCAAAAATCCTCAATAAAATACTAGAAACTAGATCCAACAGCACAATTGAGTTGGATATATCCCTGGTATACAAGGTTGGTTCAAAAAAAAAAAAAAATCAACTAATGTAATACAACACATTAGCAGAGTGAAAGGAAAAAAAAAAAAAGACATTCACATTTGAGACAGAAAAGGCATTTGACAAAACCCAGCAGCACCTCTTGATAAATATACTTAGAACACTAGGAATAGAAGGAAACTTTTGCAACGTGATAAAGGGCATATACGAAAAACTCACAGCTAGTGTTGTACTCAGTGGTGAAACACTGAAAGCTTTCTCTCTAAGAATTGGAACAAGACAGGAGTGATCACTGTCAACAGTGTTACTCAACATCGTGTTGGAAGTTCTAGTCAAAATTGTTAGTCAAGAAAAAGAAATAAAATGCATCCCAGTTGGAAAGGAAGAAGTAAAACATTACCTATTTGCAGATGATATAATCCTATATGAAGAAAATCCTGAAAAACTCTACAACAAAGTTTCTAATGTTAAGTTTAGAGTTAGACAGTGGTGGGTGCAAGACCAACCCCAAATTAGTAATTTTTCTATACACAAATAATAAACAATCAGAAAGACACAAGAAAAAAATTTCCATCTATAAAAGCAACTTAAAGGATCAAATATCTAGGAATAAATGTAACCAAGGATGTGAAGGGCTTGAATAGGGGTAACTATAGAACATTATTATAAAAAATAGAAAACCTAAATGAATTGAAGGACACTCTGTGTTCATGGATTGGAAGACTAAATATCTTTAAGATATCGATTATATCCAAATTGATTTACAGATTCAGTGTAACCCCAAACAAAATCTCAACAGTCTACTTTGCAGAAATGGAACAACCAATTATCAATTTATTTTGGAAGTATAGGGGGCTCCAAATAGCCAAAATATCTTAAAAAGAAAAATGTAATTGGAAGGTTCACACTTCCTGACTATAAAGCATTTCACAAAGCTACAGTAGTCAAAACAGCAAGGTACAGGTATAAAGATAGAAACATTAACCAATGTAATCAAACTGAGAGTTTGGAAATAGACCCTCACATCTACAGACAACTGATATTTGGGAAAGTTGCCAAATCCACTCAACTGAGATAGAATTGTCTTCTCAACAAATGGTGCTGGGAGAACTGAGTATTGATACCTAAATGAATGCAAAAAGACCCCTCTTTTACACCTTATAAAATATTACCTCAAACTAAATCAAAGACCTAAATATATGTGCCAGAAACACAAATCTCCTAGAAGAAAATATTGGAACGCATCTTCAAGGTCTGGTGGTAGGCAAAGTTTTCTTAGACTTTACACCCAAAATACAAGCAATGAAAGAAAAAAATGGATAAATGGTGCCTCCTCAAAATTAAAATCTTTTGTGCTTCAAAGGTCTTTTTCAAGAAAGTGAAAAGGCAGCCTGCTCAATGGGAAAAAATATTTGGAAACCTCAAATCTGGTATGGGCTTAATATCCAAAATATATAAAGAAATCCTATAACTCAACAATAAAAATGCAAACATCCTAATTTTAAAATAGGCAAAAGACTTGAACAGATATTTTTCCAAAGAGGAAATACAAATGGCCCAAAAGCATAAGAAAAGATGCTCAACGTCATTAGCTATTAGGGAAATGCAAATCAAAACCAGGAAGAGATATCATTTCACACCTATTAGAAAAGCCACTATTAAAAAAATCAGAAAACTGAAAGTGTTGGAGAGGATGTGGAGAAAGAGGCACACATTCACTGCTGATGGGAAAGTAAAATCACACAGCCATTGTGGGAGACAGTCTGGCAATCTCTCAGGAAGCTGTATGTAGAATTGCTTTCTGCTCTCACAATTCCATTAGTAGTTATATATCCAGATCTGAAAACAAGACATTTCCACACCAACGTTCATAGCAGCTTTAAGCACAATTGCCAAAATATGGAAGGAGCCCAATTGTCTATCAACTGATGAAGGGATAAACAAACTGTGGTATATACATATGATGGAATAGTATTCAGCTTTAAGAAGGAATGAATTCTTGAAGTACCAAACAACATGGGTGAATCTTGTGAACCTTATGGTGAGTGAAATAAGCCAGACACAAAAGAACAAATACTGTATGGTCTCACTGATGTCAACTAATTATAATAAGTAAACCAACAGAGTTATAATCTAGAATATAGGTTACCAGAAGATATAATGGGTGTAGAGAATGAGGCACTGATTTGTGCAGAATTTCTAATTCAAGTAATCATTAAGGAAAAGGTTGATTGTAAATATTTGGAAAGGGATAGTGGAGATGGTAGTATATGATTGTGAATGTAATTAATATCACTGAATTATGTGTGTGAATGTGACTGAAAGGGGAAATTTGGGCTGAATATGTTACTGAAAGAAAGGTTATAGGATAAAACATGGAACTCTATAACACAGTGAAACCTGTTGTAGACACTGACTGTGGTTAACAGTTCAAATTTAAGAATGTTCTTTCATGCTTTCAACAAATTAACTTCACAATTATAAAGTGTTAATAAGAGGGCAATATATGGGGAAAAATACACCTAATGGAAACTTCAGAGTAAAGGCAATACACTATTTTAATGCTCTTTCATCAATTGTAAGAAAGTTACCATACCAATGTAAAATATAAACAATAAGCAGTCATAGGAACATTGCATTTTTACATGACTTTTATATAAACCTACTTCTCTAATTAAAAAAGAATAATAATTTAAAAAATTATTATGCTAAGTGAAAGAAAGCAAAGTACTACATACGGTATGATCCCATTTGTATAAAATGTAAATATAAATAAATCGTTAGAGTCAGAATTGGATTAGTGGTTATATAAGGTAGAGGAAGGATAAGGGATAGGGAAGTTACTGCTAAGTGTTGTCAGGTTTTTCTTTTTGGAGTAATGAAAATGTTCTAAAATTGAGGTGATGAATATTCAACTTTGTGATTATGTTAAAAGTCATTTGTTGTACACTTTGGATAGATTTTATGTCATGTGAAAATATATGAATATAGCTGCTTAAAAAAGTCAATAGTAAAACATAAACTAATTAAAAGTGGGGAAAATGTTTGTAGAGACATTTTCTCCAAAGAAAATACACAGTTTGCTAATAAATACACAAAAATGTTCAAAATCATAAGCCATTCAAATGCAAATCTAACCACAATGA
Organism: Tamandua tetradactyla; assembly: GCF_023851605.1. NCBI lineage: Eukaryota > Metazoa > Chordata > Mammalia > Pilosa > Myrmecophagidae > Tamandua > Tamandua tetradactyla. The sequence goes on from NC_135331.1 coordinate 137,576,334, forward strand.
AAGTTGTTGAACAACTTTCAACACTAAGTGGGCTGTAACCAAAAGAGAGATCAGATAATAAGTGTTGGAAAAGATGTGGAGATATTGGAATTTTCATGCATTGTTGGTGGAAATGTAAAATAGTGCAGCCTTCTTAGAAAACCTTTTGTTAGTTCCTTAAAACATTAAACATGAGTTATGTGATGCAGCATTTCTTTTCCAAGGTGAGAAGCGAAAAACATCCATCCACACAAAAACTCATACCAAAAACGGAGACAACCCAAATGTCTATCTACTGATGAATAAATAAATAAAATGTGGTATATCCAAACACTGGAATATTATTAAGCAGTAAAAAAGATTCAAGTACTGATACATGCTATAACATGGATGAATTTTGAAAATATTTCATTAAGTGAAAGAAGCCAGACACAAAATACAATTTTGTTTATGATTTGATTTATTTGAAATGCCCAGAATAGGCAAATCTATAGAGACAGAAAGTAGGTTAGTAGTTGCCAGAGGGTGAAGGATATGGTGGAAGGGGAAGTGACCCATAATGGGAGTGACTGCTAAGGAAAACATCACTAATGACTATACAGGAAAGTTTGCGAAATAGTGGGCATGAAAGCCAAATTGTAGGAAGTTGAAGTATGACAGGCTAGATAAAAAACCCAGAATCATTAGGGAAAAGTTAATCTGACCTCATAAACACCTAAAACATTTGCAAGAAGCACTATTAAACAAAGTGAAAAGCAATCACTCACCTAAGACAAAAAATAATTAATATATTTTAAAAAAGTTCAGTCAATTGATAAGAAATAAGACAAAAAAGCCTTTATAAAATATGCAAAGGCTGTGAAGTGATAGTTCCTTGGAGAAGAAATACAAATTATCAATAAATATATGGATTCTCACCCTCACAAGAAATCAAGGAAATGAAAATGAAAATACCAATCTAGGAGATTGGAAAAAAAATTCAAAAGAATAGTATGCCAAAAGTTTAAAGAATTACAGAGAAATAAACTTTCTTATATACTGCTGGGAGAAGTATAAATTGCAATGATATTTGAAGAACACAAAAATCACAGTATCTATTAACATTTAAAATGCACAATTTTTTTTTTGATCCAGTGGTCTCATTTGGGGATTGTATCCAATAGAAATGAAATAATACATGTGGCATTAGGATCAAGGATGCTTATTCAATATTGCATATAGTGGCACAGAAAAGGATACAATCACATAATCAATATGTGGATGGTTGGAATGAATTATTGCATGTCATGAAATAGTTTAGTATTGACAAATAGAACTTTCTGTGATGATGGAAATATTCTATAACTGCATTGTACAATAAGGTTGCTATTAGAGCCATTTGAGTATTGGACAGTTGAAATGAGGCTAATAAGATAGAGGGTCTAAATTTTTAATTTGATTTAATTTTAATTGATTAAATTATTAAAAGTTACTTATCACAATTATTACTTTGGAGATCACAGCTATAGAGAAGTTGCCTTCTAAGTGAGTGTGTTAGATGTGTATATTTTTACCTGGAGAATTATCCAATTTAAAAATACAGTTCATGAAATGTACATAGTTTGATCTCATTTTTGGTTGTGAAAAACAAACCAAAATACCCAGTTAAATATTAGTGTGTGTACTTATGAGACCTAAGAAAGGTGTAAAAACTACATTTTTTAAAAACAATTTTAGTCTGTTAGTTTTGAGCAAAGGTGACAAGTGCTGCTTCTGAGTCAGAGCATTAAATCCCTGGTTTGAAACCCTCCAAAGCCCTTTTTCCCTCTGTCATGGCAACCAACAACGTTTGAGATAGTAACTGCACCATCAGCCTGAGACTTGAAGTGAGAAAGTGTGGAGCAATGATCCATGCCAACTGAATAAGGATATGTAGCATGAGAGAGATAAACCTTTGCATTGTAAGCTGCTAAAGTGTTGTAGTTCTTTTTTTATCTCAACATAGCTTAGCCCCTCCTGAGTGATTCAGTGAGCACCTTTCTATGAAGGTGCTATGAAGAATCTTTCTTCAATATGGGAAATTGTCTAACATTTTGTTTATTCATTTTTCCTTTACTGCATTTTCCCCCTCTTCTCTCTCTCTTTCTTTTTGTTTTTTTTAGAACTCTAGTTTAGATAGATGTTGACCTCCTGGATGGATTTTCCATGTTTGAACAATTCTTTCCTGTATTCCTTATTTACTATTTGAAATATAAATTCTTAGCAATTTCTTATTTATATTCTGAGGTTTCTATTTATTTTACTGTTCACTATTTCAATATTTCACAATTCTTTGTGTTCTCACATATTTATTTATAAATGGCTGAGCAATAATACCTATACCATTCAAATTGGAAACTATTTTGAACCCATAATTTTTACATAGTCATATTATCATTGAAGTATGAAGATAAAAAAGGCATTTTTGCCAATATAGGGCCTCATATAACTTACTTTTCATAAACTTTTCTGAGATTGAGCATATATTTTCCAAATAAAAAAGGAATGAAAGAAAGTAGAAGATAACGTATTTAGAAAATAGTGGAACTAAGAAGTGTAAAAAAAAAAAAAGAGAAATTTCATGGTGATAATTGTTCAATTTATTTTGATTTTGCAATTTAAAAATTTATAACCACCAGCTACAGGAATGTCATCTATATTAAGAAAAGAAAATATATTCCAATTTAGTGGAAAGCTGGATTACACAAAATATATAGTAAAACAAAACCATGCTTATCCTATATAATACAAAAATGTACAGGTATTACGAACTTCAGAAAAAATAATCTATAAGAAAATCATTGTCCAAATATGAAGCAAACTAAAACATAGCAATATTTTGAAAAATTTCTGGTAGTAAGAAAAGATATTCTCCTTGTCCAGTAACTTAGAAAAATCTACTTTTAGCAGATTTATTGGCATTTCTTTTTCTACAGGTCTAATCAAACCTCTTTATTTTGAAATATATAATATGCATGTAGCAATAATAAAATAAATATCATTTTGCGGTTTTCAATTTTGCTCTTATCCTATAAATGAAGTATGGGATATTTTTTCAAAATATTTCACTGAAAAATCTTTGCACATATACAGTCCATACATGGTATACAATCAGTACCTCACAATATCATCACATAGTTGTGTATTCATCACCATGATCATTTTTAGAACATTTGCATCACTCCAGAAAAAAAAAAGAAAAAAGAAAAAACTCATACATCCCATATCTCTTACCCCTCCCTCTCACTGACCACTAGTATTTCAATCTACCCAATTGATTCTATCCCATATCCCCCTATTATTTATTTCTTTTTTATCCATGTTTTTACTCATCTGTCCATACCCTGGATAAAAGGAGTCAGACACAAGGTTTTCACAATCACAGTCACATTGTAAAAGTTATATCATTATACAATTGTCTTCAAGCATCAAACTCAACAGTACTACGTGTGTATATATGTGTTTATAATGTATGAGTATCCTTTTTTTTATATTTATCCACTTGATAAATGTAAAAGAATATTTCTTACCCAGTTTGAATTTATTCATCTTAGAAAGTGAAGTTTATTTTGCGTCATTATCAGTTTACATCCTTGCCATTTTTCTGTTGATATATCTGTCATTTTTAAATTTATTGTTAAAAATTATTTAGTGTTCAGATTAAATTCTATTATTATATATAAAGACAGTTTTTTCCAAGGAAAAGTTCGAATTCTACTTTTCTATAGTTTTGGTAATTTAAAATGCAGTCCAGTTGATGACTCTCTCCTTCTAAGAATTTTCTTTTCTAATTTGGAAAAAACCTTTCCTAGACTTAAGATCAGATATGGGATGTTAATTTTTGAAACACATTATAGGACAGTTTACCACATTATTGTACAGAATAAAATGGGAATATGTTAAAGTTGTTATAGTCAAATTCTCTATTTCCCTAAAGTAGGATGGTAATCAAAAGAAGTAACTGATGCTAAGATAAAAAGAAATTAAAATTACCTTATGCAGTAAATCTTAATTATAAATGTAGCTAAACTTTTAAAGTCAAATATGCCCTGATGAAGCAAAAGTCTAAAATGAATGGAAATGGAATCTTGTCTCTTTAACCTGATGTCATCATGTGCCAGTTACTATAGAAGTCAGAATAAAACAAATACTATGTTTTAGTGTTTTGATTTACTTTTTGACCACACCTGGAACTTTCCCTTTCACTAAAATGGACTCTCCGGTTGCTGCACCCTCCTTTCCTGAACTGTTGCCTCAGCACTAATGCTGAGCTCTGAAGGCTCCGGGGCAGTCACTTCCAGAAGAAAATTCGCTGCTCTGACAGGGAGGTTGTCTGCAGTGGATTCTTCCTGAGGAACTGTGTTTGTAAAGGAAAAAAGGCATTGAAGCAATCCTTCAGGAAGGAGAGGGGTAGGAGATGTTACTGGAGCTGATCATTTGAGTCTCCAGTAGAGGACTCAGGTTTGATGAATCAGAGTGAAAAAAAAAAAAACAAAACAGTTATTCACAAACGTTGAGCAACTCCTTAGCAGCTTTGTTTCTAATAAATACTATATTAAGAAATATTCTCTTTAGGGTTTCATTTTAAGAAAGATTTTCCTCTGGAGCTATGAATAAGAGAAAGACATTGCCTATAGTATGTTACTCCTCTTCTGCCTCCCCTCTGTTTCTCCCTCCATCCTACCCTTCTTCATTCCTCTCTTTTTTCCTTCCTTTACTTCTATGTAGATGTTATGATGTTTCATATATTAAATTATTCCCTAAATCCAAAATTAAGAAGAATGTAATAATGAAATACAAATAAGTTCCTGCTACCTCAACAAAAGTAATCCATTTTGGGGGTTCACCCAAATTCACAGTTTCTGGGGCAGAATATTTGCCAGATGTTAGGTGATTCTTTTTAGCTCCAAGTATTTCCAGATGTGGGGACACTGCAATTTCTTGAAATAACTTGACATTGAGAAGAGATGACCCAGAGAGGATCAAGGTAATTGGGATTACCTTGTAGAGCCTATTGCAAGTTCCACTTTTGCTTAGCTCTTTATACCACATTGCCAGCCTTAGAAACTTATAGATATCTCTATTTTATAAACCTGCATTTTCAGGCATTAACCTTTGCTAATATTAGACTAGAAAAGAAAAAAATACATATAGTTTTGGTGGTACATTTTACAATCTGTCTCATAATTGTCTCAATTTACATTCTCCCTGTGTTTCATCAAACCATATTTATATCTGGCATGTTCCTGGAATTATCATAGAACACATAAGCTTATAGCTTACATAACTATGTGAATCAGATATGGAAAATATGTATTTTCTCTCATCAAGAGTTCTAAACAAGTCCCACACCCAGCAGGGCAAGTTCATGTAGATTTGAAGGTCTGAGAACAATCTTCTGTGGCTTGATGGTCTGTCCTTTGTACTAGTGAGGTGGGGGTCCTTTCCCCTCTGTGCATTAGGGCAGTGGTTCTCCCAACCTCTTGGCTCAAGGAGGTCCCTTTGGCACAGACATTGCTCTGTCCTTGGAGATATTCTTCTTTCATCTCATCCTGTCCCCTTTTACAGTGCAGGCTGACAATGTTTCTGCTGGTATAAAATTCTCAAAAACCTTGATCTTACACGCAATTCATGGGGGTGGGGGTGGGGGTCCAAGCCATCAGCCAAGAGGGTTTTCCACAGATCTTTCCTGGATAAACTGAATTTCAATTCCTGGGTTCTTTTGACCTGGTTGGTTGGATCCATGAGTCACACACCTAATCTCTCTATCAAAGGCATGTCCAGCCACACTTTTGGTCCTATCTCCAGAATACACTACCTGTATTAGCTGAGAATATCCTAAATTGCTGGTTCCTTTTGGCTTAACAGTTCGATTCTCAACTTATTTATTTCCTTTTTGCATTTTACCATAAGCAGTAAGGAGAAACCAGACTATACCTTCCACCATTTGCTCTGAAATCTCCTCAGCTAAATATCCAATTTCAATGCTTTGAGTCTGCCATCCATATGATATCAGAACACAATTCTACCAAGTTCTCTGACACTTTATAATCTGCATCACTTTTCCTTCAGTTTCCAATAACACATTGAACATTTCCTTCTCAGGCCTTACTAGAAGCACATTTGATGTCCATATTTCTAAAAACTGTCTCTTCAAAGCAATCTAGGCACTTTTTTTTTTTTGCATGGGCAGGCACTGGGAAACAAAGCCAGGTTTCTGGCCTGGCAAGCGAGAACTCTGCCTGCTGAGCCACCATGGCCCACCCTAGGCAATTTCTATCAAATACCTGAAAATTCTCCCAGCCTGCTACCTGATACAAAGCTATCTCCACACTTTTAGGCACTTGCTATTGTAGCATCCTACTTTCCACTACCAAAAACTGTCTTAGTTTCTTAGGGATTCCATACTAAAGTACCACAAACTAGGTGACTAAAAACAATAGAAATTTATGTTTTCAAGTTCTGGAGCCTAGAAATCAGAAATCAAGGTGTCAGCAGAGCCACACTTCCTTTCAAGTCTGTAGAGAAGAATTTGTTCCCTGCCTCTCTTATGACTTCTGAAAGTGACTTGCCAGTAATCCATGGTGTTCTCTGCATCAGTCATCACATGGCATTATCCCCTCTCTCTGTCTTTTTATAAAAGCACCAGTAATACTGGATACCCTCCTCTTATATGACCTCATTTTAATTCCCTAATTCTATCTGTAATGGCCCTATTTCCAACTAATGTCACATTATGAGATACTAAGGATTAGAACTTCAACATAGCCTTTTGGGAAGCTCAATTCGATCCAGAACAACTAAATTCCATGATGTTAAAATTCAAAATGACTACCTGATGAAAAAGATTAAGGTAAAAAGAAAAAGAAGATATATCTACTCTGGACTGGTAATTTATCAAACACATTAAAGTGTCTGAAAAATTTAAAAACCATATCCCTTTCTTCTGTTTTCTCTCTCTTCAGTCTCTCCCTATTATTTTTATTCTTTTTGAGCTTTGGCAAATGCACAGAATCATATAATCATAAACACTATCAAAATACAGAGTGGTTATAACACCCCAAAAATGTTTGTTTTGTTATAACTTAAACCCTTCCCCCACCCTTTACTGTGGCAAAAACCATATTTTTGTGTTTACTAGAATGTCATTCAACTGAGATAGTTCAGTATGTATCCTCTTGAGTCTGACGTGTTTAACTTGACATAACGCATTTGAGAGGCATTGTCCTGTTGCTTAAACTTTGTTACTTTTTATTGGTTAATAGAATTTCATTGCACAGATGTACTATAGTGTGTTCAACCATTCCCCCATTGAGGGAGATTTGAGTTGTTTCTAGTTTTTACTGATTAATAATAATGGTGTACTCATTCATATACATATTTTTTGCTTAAACTTACGTTTTTTATTTCACTTATGTAATTACCTCGTAATGGGATTGCTGAGTTGAATGTTATTTTAGCTTTTTAAAGCTGCCAGAATGCAACACACCAAAAATGGAATGGCATTTGTGTGTGTATGCTATATGGTGTGGGTCACATTTCATTTTTTTTTCCATGTGACTGTCTTGTTATTGCTGAACCATTTGTTCAATTTGGGAGGAGTAGGGGTGGGCAGTGCATGGGCCAGGAATCAAACCCAGGTCTCCTGCACGGCAGGTGAGAATTCTACCACTGAACTACCATTGTAGTTCTAAGGATGGCTTTTTAAAAGGGAATTTAATAAGTTAATAAGCTCTAAGAAAGTGAAAGTGTCCAAATTAAGGCATAAACAAGAGGTTACCCTTATCCAAGAAAGGTCGATGGGACAGGAACACCTCTGTTAGCTGGGTGGTCATGTGGCTGGCATTTGCTGGTCCCTTGCTCCTAGGCTCCATTGTTTTCAGCCTCTATTCCTGTGGAGATTCCTCACTTTGCTTCTCTGGGGCTGTTTTTCATCTCTTGTCTTCCCTTGACTCTCTCCAGGTTCTGGCTTGCTTAACATATCATGATGATATCTGCTGGTCTCCAAGCATCTCCAAACAACTGTGTTTCTGTTCTCTTAAGCAACTGTTCTTCTAACATCTACATCTGCTCTCTCTGTTGGCTCTGAGGCTTCTATTGTTTCTGACTCCTTCCATAATATTTCCACTTTTAAAGGATTACAACAAACTAATCAATACCCACCTTAAATGAGTGGAGTCAGAGCTCCAATTAATCAAAAGGACACTCCCTCAAGTGGGCATGCCATGACTTCATGGACATAATCTAATCGAAGTTTTCCGACCTTTAGTCTTGAATCAGAATTAAAAGAATGGCTGCTACCACAAGTGTGGATCAAGATTAAAACATGGCTTTTCTAGGGTACCTAATATTTTCAAACTGGCACAAATGCTAAGTCCATGTTTAACATTATAAGAAAACTGCCTAACCAATTTCCAAAGTATTTACCATTGCCATCAGCAATATATCAGAGTTTCAGCTGCTTTTTGTCCTGAGGCTTTTTGTTTTGTTTTTGTCATTCTAATACATGTGGCATAGCGTGTTGAATTTTTAATTAGCATTTTGCTAATGAATAATGATGTTAATCATTCTTCCATGTATTACTTGCTGTCAATTTAATTTCCTGGAACTATACCTTTTCAAATATTTTGTACATTTTTATTGGGTTATTGTAGTTTATTCTCTTATTATTGAGTTTTAAAAGATCTTTATAATCTAGATACAAAATGTTGATCAGATATGTGATTTTTAAAGTCTTTTCTTTCAGTCTGTGGATTGTTTTGCCAATCTTCCAACAGAATCTTTCACTGAGAAAAAGTTTTTATTTTTATGAAGCCCAATTTAGCATTTTAAAAAATGTATGGATTATGCTTTTGGTTTCATATGTAAGGACTCTTTGCCTAGCCTAAGGTGACACCCATTCTCCTCTGTTTTCTTCTAAATGTGTGTCTTGGTTTGCTAAAGTTGCTGGGATGTAATATATCAGAAATCAGTTGACTTTTACAATGGGATTTATTAGTTTACAAATTTACAGTTGTAAGGCTATGCAAATGTCCAAATTAAGGCATCAAGAGGAAGATACCTTCTCTTAAGAAAGGCTCTGGCATCTGAGGTTCTTCCATCACACAGGAAGGCATAGGGCTGGCATCTGCTGATCCTTTTTCTCTCTGAGCTCTCTCCAAAATGTCTCGATGTTTTCTCTCTCTCAACCTCATAAAGAACCCCAGTAAACTAATTAAGACCCAATTTGAATGCGCTGGATCACATCTCAGTTAACCAAAAGGTCCCACCCACAGGAAGTCTGCACCCACAAGGATGGATTAAAAGAACATGACCTTTTCTGGGGTACATAACATCTCCAAACTACCACAAAGTGCTGTAGCTTTATATTTTATCTTTAAGTCTATGATCTATTTTGAATATAGTTATTTCTATAAGTTGTGATGTGTGGACTACAGATTGAGGTTCTTTTTTTTTTTTTTGCACATATATATTAGTATTCCAGATAATTTCTTGAAAATACTGTTTTCCATTAAATTGCTTTTGCATCTTTGTCAAAAGAATATATTAGCCATATATTTTGAGTTCTGGCATGTACATATGATCAAATTTTGTTGAGTGAGAAATGGGGGAAGTCACTTGAGAAGTTTTGAAACCATGGGGGTACAGATAGGAGTTCCTGAGTTACTGTCATCACTTACACTTAGAATTCAAGCCAAAACCCATTTATCAGGATCTCTTCCTCTCTCATAACTATAATCTTTCCTAAGTTTATTTTACAGGCAGTCAAACTTGGCCATAGGTTATAAACCAAAGCATGTGCAGAAACACAAGTTCTTGTTCCTTAGGTAAGCCCTGAGAAACGAACAACAAAATCACCTCCCTCAGAACCAGGATTATAAGGCTGTGGAGACCTCAGAAGCAAATAAAATATGATGTGTCCTTCAACAACTAAGATCCAGCTGATGGCTTATTTCTATCCTATATGGACAGTTCTATAAACAATCAATCAGAATATGCTAACTCAAATCACCATCACTGTCCCCACCTCCCTTGTTGCCATCCCATAAAACCTCCTTTATTCTTAGATTGAGACAGATGTGAAAACAGGTGTGAGCTTGCCTCCTGTCTCCTTAAGACTTTGCCTTTCTTCAAAGTCCCAGTGTCATAGTGTTGGCTTTTACGGGCAGGGACAGAGCACCCATTGCTCTGTAACAGTTTCTGCACAACATATTTTTCACTGATAAAAAGAGACATAGGTTGGAACATCATATAGCATTGGGTGCTATTTTCTTCATCAGAGATATCCAAAATGCAACAGCCAGAATTTCTGAATTTGAGAGAGTTAGATAAGGAAAATAATAGTGCTACATACTAGTGAATTAACCAACCCCTGAACTCCCCCAATCTTATTACGCGAATTATTAAATTACTTGGTGAGCCAGTTTAAGGAGGGTTTTCTGTAATTTTTTTACGCTATCATTTTAACTCATACAGCACATACCCTATCAAAATTATTATTATTCAAAAGTAAAAAATTCTGGTATAGAGTTATAAAAATGCATTTTTATTTCCTAGTTTGGTGACTTATAAAAGATACATCAACATTTCTTCAGTGTTAAAGGAACATTTGACAGCTGATTTTGTTTTTTTTTTTTTTTTTTTTTTGCATGGGCAGGCACCGGGAATGAACCCGTGTCTCTGGCATGGCAGGCAAGAACTCTAAATTCTTCAACTGAGCCACTATCGCATAGCCCAATGTAACTTTTAAAATTATGAAATTGAAGCATTTAATTTTTCCCATGATAAAAAAAAATGTTGTTGCCACTATATTTATTTTCTTCTGGCTGGGAGACAATTCCATTTACTTTCTAAAGACTCACTATTAGTTAAAGCTCTTTCATTAGTGATAATGGTGGAGTGATATTTTCACTGCACAAACATTTTGATATCACTTATATAGTAAGGGACAATTCATTTAGCCGTTGTTGATCTCAAACAAGTACAAATTTTATTAGATTAGAATACAATATAAATTAAACTAATTTTGGTGGGCAATGGTGGCGCAGTGGCAGAGTTCTCACCTGCCATTCCAGAGACCTGGGTTTGATTCCTGGTGCGTGCCCATGCAAAAAAAAAAAAGTAAATTAAACTACTCTTAAATATATTCCTTTTTATAAATATATCTATGCAGTTTTTTCTTCCACTATATAAAAAAGCAAAATATCATAGAAATTCTTTGACAATATAAAAAGGATAAGGGAAACAAAATTCTTCATATTGTCAATATTCACATATGATGAATAAGATTACAGCATCCTCTACCATTCAGAAATAATGTTAACATTTCTTCTGGCTTACCTATCATTTTGTATAAGTAAGTAAATATATCATTTATTATTGGATGTTCTGAGTAAGAAAGTGGATTATTTTTATAATCAATCAATAGCTTAACCATCATTACTAAAATCTCAATAAAGTATACATATTTTTTACTTAATATGTGTTTTAGCTTCCTCATCTGTTTAAAGTAGATATCATGAAATAGACTGGCTTTTAATAAGGGGAATTTATCGGCTTATAGTTTTGAGCCTGAGAAAAATGTCCAAATGAAGCCATCATCAAAGCAGTGCTTTCTTCCTGAAGTCTGGCTGTCAGCAACCTCTGTCACATGGCAAGGTGTATTAGTTAGGGTTCTCTAGAGAAACAGAATCAACAGGGAACACTCGCAAAAATAAAATTTATAAAAGTCTCATGTGACCGTGGGAACTCAGAGTCCAAAATCTGAAGGGCAGACTGTGAAACACAATTCCGATGGAGGGTCTGGACGAACTCCACAGGAGAGGCTCACCAGCCAAAACAGGAAGAGCCTGTCTCTTCTGAATCCTCCTTAAAAGGCTTCCAGTGATCAGATTAAGCATTACTCATTGCAGAAGACACTCTCCCTCAGCCGACTACAAATGTAATCAGCTGTGGATGTAGCTGACATGATCATGATTTAATTCTATGAAATGTCCTCATCGCAACAAACAGGCCAGCATTTGCCCAACCAGACAAACAGGTACCACCACTTGGCCAAGCTGACACATGAACCCAACCATGACACAAGGTATATGGTAGCATCTGCTGGTCTCTCCCTTCTCTTCTGAATTTCATTGTTTTCATCTTCTTGGTTCTGTGGCTTTTCTCTACCTCTCTCGATATTCATCTTGTTTTTAGAGAACTCAAGTTGTAAGAATAAATGCCATCCTGATTGAGCTGGGCCTCACCTTATCTGTATAATATTATCAAAAGATACTATTTACAACGGATCCACACCCACAGGAATGAATTAACTTAAAGAATATACGGCTTCAGGGCAGACTCCCAGGTCACACAGGAATATTTCTAGGACTTAAAACTTAACACAGGGTGGTGCAACAGTGGTTCTGTGGCAGAAATCTCACTTGCCCTGCTGGAGACCCGGGTTCAATTCCTGGTGCCTGTCCATACTGAAGAAAAGAATATACGGCTTCAAAACATGACTCTATGTTTATGCACTAGATAAACCAGATTGTTTCCTGGAAACATAGTAATTAGAACTGAAGTGTCTTTGCATTTCTCAATTTTGATACATTGATGAAATTATAGATTTTATTGGCTATCTTCCACCATGCTATAGGTTCCATGAAGGCAGGGATTGTTTTCTGATAGTGCACAAGGTGCTTGAACCATATTGGTGCTTAAGATAAATGTTTACAAATATGCTTATATGTATGTATATGTATATATGTGTGTGTGCACATACACACATGTACACATATACTCATATTGTTTAGACTAGGCAGTAAATAAAAGATGGTGTGTAAAAATACATAAAGTGTTTGTATCTTAATACAACACCATTCTGATATGCACAAGTTAGGTCAATATGGAAGTAGAAAATAGAAAAAAGACATATTTAAGGGCTTTGCCGTCTACTCTCTATTCTTTTCCCCTAAATGAGAAATATAATCTTCTTTCCTCCAATCTCCCTACCTTGCAGACTCCCACTCTCTCCAATAAACTCATCTATATTATTAGAAACTGAAATTGATAACCTGTTTTACACAGACCCTGTACATAAAGCCTCCAAGTATCACTATTTTGCATTTTCATATTTTCCCTTAGCTTTTAAAGGACTCTTAAATCCATTTTGATTTCTATGGCAACAGGACTGTCCCCTTAATTTCTGAGATTCCCTGTTGAACTATTTTGAAAAGATAGCTCCATCACTGCCATTTTCCCAGTTCAATTACTGTTCCTTAGGTCTTTGTGTTCATGTGAGATCATTCTTAAACCCCTCCCCATGTGTTTGACATGGTGTTCATTAATTTAGATTTTATTTATATCATGCTGACTGTGAAAAATGATTTGGGGAGTCTTATCATTGCTGTTGCCTGCTGAGTACATCAGCACAGGACTCTTTAAAAAAGAGCTTTCTTATTTTTAATTCCAGCAAGACAGGGAATAAAAAGGCAGCTGACATGAGAGAGGCAGCAGATGGAAAGATCAAGAGATTTGTAGGGCTCACATTGGACACTCATTGACTTTATAGACTTAGCAAAGCAATTAAATGATTTTGCTTCCCTGTGTGATATAATTTTATCATATTAAAATGTGAACAATTGGTGTTCTGGGAAGATGGCTGAATAGGATCACCCCTGATCCACCCCTGCTCCAAGGAACAGTTTGAGAAGGGACGGGAGGGCATCTGAGACAGCGATTCCAGGGTATAAGTGACCTGGGAGAGTCTTTTGAACCTCACAGGAAGGTCCTGGTGGCAAAAGCTGAGGAACTGAAAAAAAGAGAACCAGAGATCATCTGGATGGTGCAGTCTAACATGGAATCCCAGAGCCCTGAGGAGTTCACAGATGGGGAGACAGGGATCAGGAAGAAAACATAATGTAAAGCTACATTTCCTGAATGTGCTACCCTCACCAGTGCAGCCCTGTGATGCTCGACACACCCCACACACCATGCACCTGAACCCCATCGCTGCTCCTGCTCCTAGCGCTCCAAGCACCCCTGCACTGCCAATAACCCACACGCATACTTGCCCCCCACCCCCACCCCAAGTGCACACACGCCTTCCCCAGCCCAGCTCACCTCTTCTGCAAAAGTACCGTCCTGTCTATCCCCTCCTGAGCCCTACCTCTGCCTCCCTGCCCCCTGAAGTCAGTCCCCAGCACATAAAGTTTGCAGGTGCTTACCTCCATACTCAGGCTACACCTGCCACCATACAGTTGTGCAATTCCACCCCAACCCCTGAGCTTTGCACACATATACATCAGTTTATGGCCCTCATGGATTTGCACATGTACATGGCCCCAAGAATGCCCCCAGTTCTGGGCAAGAGCTGGCCTGCACAACCAAGCCATATCTGCCCCTAGCCTGCACAGGTGCAACATCGACTTGATGCCAGGAGCTCTGTGTGTGTGCACAAAGGGCCCCACACCCTACACCAGTGCACCCCAGGGCCCCAATACCCAGACCCATGCACTCATACAGCCATATCCTCCCCACCACTGGGCACCCACATTCACAAGCACCAGCATAACATCCCCAACCTGCACCTATACCTGTGCTGCAACACATCACTCCACTGTTGTGCCCTGCATCCTCCTCATTATCCATCTGTCCCATAAATACAAGGCTTTAGACAACTGAAGAAAATCAACTTCCAAAGTAAACCAATCAAGGTATTTACATGCCACAAAAAAAGTGGAAGATCGCTAAGCATATCATGATGCAGACAGATAACAGCCTAGCATAACAACCAAATCAAAGCACCAGAGGAGACACAGACCTTGGAACAACTAACCAAATATGTTCATAAATGGGATGGTTCATGACATAAAGGAGATCAAGAAGACTCTAGAAGAGCATAAATAGGTATTTGAAAGAATAAATAGAAAAATAGGACAGCCAGAGACACACAACAGCAGATCTGAAGAGGCAGAAGAAAGAATAAGTGAATTAGAGAACAAGACAACTGATTTTGAATACTCAAAACAGCAAATGGCAAAAAAGATGGAAAAATCTGAATTGGATCTCAGGGAAAGGATGGCCAAAACAACAGGCAAAAATATAAGAATCATTGGTGTCCTAGGAGGAGAAGAGAAGAATAAAAGGCTAGGAAAATTAGTTGAGGATATAATGGAGGAAAACTTCCCAACCCTTGTAAAGGACATAAGTATGCAAGTTAGAGCTCAGTGAACAACTTGATTTTACTCTTGTGAAACATATTTAGGTCATGGGGAGGCTTAGCTTACCCATAGGTATGCCTAAGTGTCACCTCTAGGGAACATCTTTTGTTGCCTACTCTCTCTAAGCCCAACTCTGTAAGTGAAATCATTGCCCTTCCTCCCTCATGGGACATGACATCCGGGGTGAAAGTCTCCCTGGTGGTATGGGAGATGACTCCCAGGGATGAGTCTGGCTCTGGCACTGTTGGATCAACAATTCCATCCTGATCAAAAGGGAAAAAAGAAGTGTAACTAATAAGGTAGCAGTGGCTGAAGAGTTCAAATAGTCAGGAGGCTACTCTGGAGTTCACTCTTATGCAAACTTCATTAGACATTATTGCCTACCATGATTTGGCAAACGCTAACCAAAACCATTCCAGCCAAGCCTAAGGAACACCTAGAACAATATATAAGATTCTACAAGGTTCCATGCACTAGGGTAACTTCAAAAACCTACAGCCTCCAGAGGGGTCCCTGGGCCAGAAAAGTCCTGAAACCTAGAAGGCCCAGCCTCTCCAGAACACCAGGTAGTTTCATCTTCCTACCCCATATTATTGACAGCCCCTTCCAACATGAAAAATTTAGAATGGCCATAGCCAAAATACCACTAAAGAGTGAGATAGAGAGATCAAAGGTGATGGTGGAGTTTTACAGAGAAGATAAGATTTAACAAACAAATATGTTGGGTGAATCATTAAATTGATATTTCTTTTAGTCTCTAGCATCCTAGAGCAGCTAGAAGTAAAAACCTAGAATTGTGGCATTGTAACTCATACCAATCTCTGAAATCTGTTCTACAGCTAACTTTGCTTTAAAATGTATTGCTTTTTTTGTATATATGTTATTTTATGCTATGCTTTGAAATTTATTGCTTTTTTGTATAGACTTTTTTCACAAAAAAGTTGATTATGATGGTAAAAATATATTTATTCCTTCTAGCTTTCAATGTTCTGGAGCAGCTAGAAGGAAAAATCTGAGATAGTAGTATAGTAGCCCATGACAAATTCTGAGAGCTGTCCTATAACTACTAGTTGAAAAGTGCTTTGAAAATTATTGCTTTTTTCTTTCCTTGCTTTGTAGATTTGTTATATTGCACAATTAAAAAGTTAAATAAAGATATGAATAATGATGCCAAATGCTTTTATGGGACCACTAAAGTGGCATTATAATGAAAACTAAAGTTTTAAAAAGCATTAGTGATTCATAAGGAGGGGATGATTTAAACTGTTACATCCATTTTATTCATGCTGCTTGTTCTAAATTTATGAATAAAGCCTTCCTACTATGAAACATCTTAAAATCATGGAGATCTGAGCTATGCAGGTATATAAGTATTTTGATTATCTGCTTAATATATTCTAAGATGTGTCCAGGCATTATATTAAGCTAAACAGGATTAAAGGCCCTCATTCTTATTCTTGGCTCCCTGTGTATGCTAAAATGTACATTGGTCTTAATTCCAGAGTCTATAATATAAGCTCCATAACAGCAAGAATATTTCTTGCCTCTTCAAAGCTGGCTTATCAGAACCTCAAATAGTACTTGGCACAGAGTACAGTGATCAGAAAATATTTGAGAAATAAAATAATAAATGATATTCAACTTTTAAATGTTCAAACAAATGAATATATATATTCATTTATAATATATAATATAAATATTCATATATAATACTATACTATATAGGTGTAATGAAATAGTAAATACAAATGATATGATTAAATGATTAGAAGACAACAGTGAGGAGGACCAGACCTAAGTTACACCAAAGACTTTTAATAAGTAGTCCTAAGTATGCTCAAAGAGCTAAAGGAGAATATGAACAAAGAACTAAAAGAAATCAGGAAAATGATAGATTAACACAAAGTGGATACTGATAGAGAGATGGATATTATGAAAAGGAATCAAATAGGGGTAAAGACCATAGTAAAATAAATTAAAAATTCCCTAGGGGAGTTAATAGCAGATTGGAGGTGTCAGAAGGAAGAACCCAGGTCCCTGAAAATAATACAATTGAAATAATTGAAGCTGAGCTGCAGAAAAAGGAAAGAGTGAGGAAAAGTGATAAAAGCATATTATGCACTGTGGGAGTCCCAGAGAAGAAGAAGAGAATAGGACAGAGAACATTCAAAGAAGTAGTGGCTGAAAACTTGCCAAATTTAACAAAAGCCACAAATATATACATCCAATATGCCTAATGAACTCCAAACAGAATAAGCCCAAATAGATCTACACTGTGTATATTATAATCAAACTGTCAAATACCAAAGAGTGATCCTGAAAACCACAAGAGAGAAGCAACATGTCCCCTACAAGGAAGCTTCAATAAGGTTGCATGCCAATTTCTCATCAGAAATCATGGAGGTAAGAAGACTGTTTGATGATATATTTAAAGTACTCAAAACAAAATATTCCCAACCAAGAATTTTATATCTGGCAAATTTTATTTGAAAAATAAGGGGGAAATTAAGATATTCCCAAATAAACAAAAGCTGAGGGAATTCAACACAAGAAGACCAGCCCTACAGGAGATACTATAGAGAGTTCTTCAGGTTGAAAGGAAAGAAGCTAGGAAATAGACCAAAGCCACATGAAGAAACAAAGATTTCCAGTAATGGTAATGACATAGGACTATTATTATAAATACTAGAACTGTTTTATTTTTGGTTTGTAATTCCACTTTTTACTTTCTACAGGATCTAAAAATCAAATCCATAAAATGCAATTACAAATCAGCACTTTGGGGATCATAATATATAAACATGTAATTTGTGACAAGAACTACATTAAGGTAGGCTGTCAGAGTGGTATAGAAACATAGTCTGCATACTCTATGAAAGTTAAGTTCATATCAAACTGAAAAAGATTTTTTAGTTTTAGGATGTTAACTTTAAGTCTCATGATAACTATGAAGAATACATTGAAGAATACGCAAGCTCATAAAGACAAAAATTGGAATTCTTGTTGCCAGGTGAGACAAGTGGAATGGAGAGTTAATGCATAACGAGTGTAGGACTTCTGTTTGGGGAGATGGGAAAGTTTCAGTAATAAAGGAGGCAATACTGTAAATGTGGTTAACCCCACCAATGGTATGATTGGGAGATGGGAAAGATAATGTTTGTGTCAGAGTGAAAGGATTATGTACCCTAGAAAAGACATGTTTTAACTCTGATCCAATCTTGTGGGAGCAACTGTTTCTTTTAATCCCTATCCAATAATGTAGGTGGAATCTTTTGATTAGATTATCTCCACAGATATGTGGCTTGCCCAATTGTGGGTATTAACCTTGGATTAGAAGGAGATATGTCTCCATCCATTCCAGGTGGGTCTTGATTAGTTTACTGGAACCTTTAAATTTTGGAGCGAGTCCCTTTTAGAGCCATGAGAGAGCCTGTGAAACCAGAGACCTTTGCAGATGAAGAAGAAATATGACCCTGGGAGAGCTTCATGAAACAAGAAGCTTGGCGAGAAAGTTGGCTGACATCACCATGTTCCCCATGTGCTTTTCCAGTTGAGAAAGAAACCCTGAACTTAATCAACCTTTCTTGAGTGAAGTAATCTCTGTTGATGCCTTAATTTGGACATTTTATAGCCTTGCTTTAATTGTGACATTTTCATCACCTTAGAGCTGTAAACTTGCAACTTAATAAATTCTCCCTTTTAAAAGTCATTCTGCTTCTGGTATATCACATTCCAGCAGCAAGCAAACCAGAACAGATTTGGTACCAGAGAAGTGGGTTCTGCTGTGGTTTGCAAATACCAAACATGTTGGAATGGCTTTTTAAATAGATAAGGGGAAGATTTTGGAGGAGTTGTCAGAAGCTTGATAGAGAAGGCCTAGAATGCTTTGAAGATGCTGGTGGTAGAAATATGGACCCTAAAGATACATCTGATGAGGCTGTAGACAGAAATGAGGTGTGTGTTATTGCAAACTGGAAAGTAGGCATTCCTTGTTTTAAAATGGCAGATACTTTGGCTAAATTGACTAGTAGCTTTGGCTGGAAGACAGATTTTAAAAGCTATGAACTTGGATATTTAGCAGAAGAGATTTCCAAATTAAATGTGGAAAGTGTAGCCTGGTTTCTCCTCACAGCTTATAGTGAAATGTGACAGGAAAGAGATAAGTTGAGAACTGAACTCTTGGATACAAAAAAACAGAAATTGATGTTTTGGGAAATTCTGGGCTTCCAGGAAAGGAGACCCCAGAGAATGCTGCTCCATGTGAGGATTTGGCCAAATGTGTAATCAGTCAGCCATTTCAGAGAAATCTCCAGGATTGGAGATGGATTTATCCAGAAGGATTTGTGGAATCTCCTGCTGTCTGATGGGCATGATCCTTGCTTACTACATAGAAAGCCAACAAGACTAGCTGTGGGATCTGTATAAATGGATCCTCTGCCAGTATACACTTCAGAGGCAGAACCATGGAAGCTAAAGTCTAAAGCCAAGAAAACTTGTGCCAGGAGAGTACACACTCAGTACTTGAAGAGGGTAAGTTTGTCCTTAAGGCAGAGGATGGGCCTTCTACCTTATTGCAGTGGAAGAGTTGTATTGTCTCAGGCCATGGAGAGTATGCAGCAAATTCTTTTGGGATTGGGGAGAGCCTGGATGCCACCACATGGAGGGATTGAGCATGTGCCCCAGAGATGCAGAGAGCTCAGGTGCATCCCCAATGCTTGGAGAGGTTGGAGCCAAGAAAAAGGTAGTCTCCCCAGTGTCCCCCAAGGTTACATTCAAAGAGATGTGGGCCAGTGTTTAGGCCCTTGGAAAGGATGGGACTATGACTTTCTAAAGCCCTGAAGATAAATGACTCTTAGACTTCGAAATCTAATGGACTTTGTCCTGCAGGTTTTTGAAACTGCTTGGGTCTGATGGCCCCTGTATTGCTCCAGTTTTTCCCTATAGAAATGGGGGACATTTATCCTATGACTGTCTATCCTTTGTATATTGGCAGCAAATAACTTGTTCTGAGCTTTACAGGTCCAGAGCCAGAGGAGAATTTTGCCTTAGATCAGACCATGCCTGTAACTAACTGAGAGATTTTGTACTGTTTCTCACTTGTATTGCATTTGTATTGTTACTGAAATGGTTTGAGGATTTCTGATATTGTGATGGAATAAATGTATTTTCTTTATGGGAAACAATATATCTTTTTTAGGATCCAGAGAGTGGAATAATCTGTTCAAATTTGCTATCTGCTGAAATGTGATACACCAGAAACAGAATGACTTTTAAAAGGGGGAATTTATTAAGTTGCAAGTTTACAGTTCTAAGGCCCTAATGAAAATGTCCTAATTAAAACAAGCCTATAAAAAAGTCCAAATTAAGGCACCAACAAGAGGATACCTTCACTCAAGAAAGGCTGATGAAGTTCAGGGTTTCTGTCTCTACTGGAAAAGCACATAGTGAACATGGGGACATGATGACATCTGCTAGCTTTCTCTCCAGGATTCTTGTTTCCTGAAGCTCCCCTAGGAGAATATTCCTTCTTCATCTCCAAAGGTCTCTGGTTGCATGGGCTCTCTTATGGCTCTAAAGGGCACTCTCTCCAAAATGTTCCTCTTTTAAAGGATTCCAGTAAACTAATCAAGACTCACCTGAAGGGGGGAGTTATATCTCCCTCTAATCCAAGATTAATACCCACAATTGTGTCTCATCTCATCTCTGTGGAGTTAATCTAATAAAAAAATTCAAACCTACATTATTGAATATGGATTAAAAGAAACAGTTGCCCCCAAAAGAGTGAATCAGGGCACATAATCTTTTTCTAGGGCACATAATTATTTCAAAAGGGACATATTTTTTCCCATCTACAAAATATATTCACTCCATCTCAATATCAGAAATCCTTAAACCATTTCAGTAACAATACAAATACAATATAAGAATGAAACCATTCCAAAGTCTCATCAAAGTCAGCTACAGCCATGGACAGTTGTATGGTAAAATTCTCCTCTGGCCCTGAACCTATAAAACCCAGAACAAGTTATCTGCTGTCAACATACAAAGGAGGAACAGTCATAGCATACATGTTTCCATTTCCATAGGGAGAAATTGGTACCTCAATCTAAGGCATCCATGGAAAGGTACCTTAATTTATGAAGGCCAGTGACATTCAGGGTTTCTCTCTCAACTAGAAAGGCACATGGCAAACATGGTGGCAACTGCTACCTTGCTCTCTTGGCTTTGTGTTTCATGAAACTCCCCCAGGAGCATATTCCTTCTTCATTTCCCTAGGTATCTGGCTCGTGGGCTCTTGGCCTCAACTCTCATGGATCTCATCATTCTGAAGCTTTTTCCAAAATTTTTCCTCTTTTAAAGGATTCCAGTAAACTAATTGTGCTGGCTTGTGTTCTAGTTTGCTAGCTGCTGAAATGCAATACACCAGAATCAGGATGAATTTTAAAAAGGGGAATTTAATAAATTGCTAGCTTACAGCTCTAAGGCTGAGAAAATGTACCAATTAAAACAAGTCTATAGAAATGTCCAATCAAAGGCATCCAGGGAAAGATACCTTGGTTCAAGAAGGCCGATGAAGTTCAGGGTTTCTCTCTCAAGTGAGAAGGCACATGACGAATACAGTCAGGGTTTCTCTCTCATATGGAAAGGCACATGGTGAACACAGTCAGGTTTCTCTCTCTCATCTGGAAAGGCACATGGTGAACATGGTGTTATCTGCTAGCTTTCTCTCCTGGCTTTCTTTCATGAAGCTCCCTAGGAGGCATTTTCCTTCTTCATCTCCAAAGGTCACTGGCTGGTAGACTCTGCTTCGTGATGCCACCGCATTCTCTGCTCTCTCCAAATCACTTGCTTTCTCCAAAATGTTTATTCCTTTATAGGACTTCAGAAACTAATCAAGACCCACCTAAATGGGTGGAGACATGCCTCCACCTAATCCAGTTTAACAACCACCATTGATTAAATCACACCTCCAGGGAGAAGATCTGATTACAGTTTCAAACACATAGTATTGAATAAATATTATTCTACCTTCATGAAATAGGATTTTGATTGAAACATGGCTTTTCTAGGGTACATGCAGCTTTTCAAACCAGAACAATTTGAAATGACATATGTACCCTAGAAAAACCATGTTTTAATCCAAATCCCATTTTGTAAAGGCAGCTGTTTCTTCTAATCCCTATTCAGTTTTGTATATTTGAAACTGTAACTAGATTATCTATGTGGAGACGTGATTTAATCAAGAGTGCTTATTAAGTTGGATAAGGTGGAGGCATGTCTCCACCCATTTGGGTCGGTCTTGATTAGTTTACTGGAATCCTATAAAAGAGGAAACATTTTGGAGAAAGAGATATTCAGAAAGAGCAGAGAAGAATGACAGAGCCATGAGAAAAAGAGAGAACCAGTCAACGACTTTGGAGATGAAGAAGGAAAATGCCTCCTAGGGAGTGTCATGAAACAGGAAGCCAGGAGAGAAAGCTAGCAGATGACACTGTGTTCGCCATGTGCCTTTCCAGATGAGAGAGAGAAACCTGACTGTGTTCACCATATGCCTTTCCATATGAGAGAGAAACCCTGACTGTATTCGTCATGTGCCTTCACTTCTCTTGAGAGTGAAACCCCGAACTTCTTGAATCAAGGTATCTTTCCATGGATGCGTTTGATTGGATATTTCTATAGACTTGCTTTAATTGGACATTTTCTCAGTCTTAGAGCTGTAAACTAGCAACTTATTAAATTCCCCCTTTTAAAAGCCATTCCATTTTTGTATATTGCATTCCAGCAGCTAGCAAACTAGAATACTAATCAAGACCCATGTGGAATGGGTGGAGTCACATCTCCCTTTCATCAAAGTTTAATACCCACAATTGCGTGAGTCATATCTCTGTGGAAATATTAGAATCAGGCTTCCAACATATAATGCTAAACAGTGATTAAAAGAAATGCCTGCCTCCACATGATGAGATCAAGAGTAAAACATGGTTTTTCTAGAGTATGTAATCCCTTCAAACCAGCACAATCTTTTTTTTTGTTCCCATAATTTAAAATAAAAGTAAAAAGAGGAACAAAGGAGACAATCACAAGTAATGATCCTGGATACGTCTAAAAAGGCAAGAGAAAAATGGGTTAAGAAAATTTAGAATATAGACTATAAGCTTTATATCAAAGTTAAAATTCTTGAGCTTAATAATTGCACTTATGGTGGTTGTATAAGCGCATATTCTTGTTCTTAGGAAGATATATGGCAGTATTAAGTGTTCAAAGAGCAAATGTATACATCATGCCCAAATGTCCAGAAAATGTAATGATAGATAGAGAGGGGGGATGTAAAAAAGAGAGAAAGATGGATGGCTATAAATAAAATATGATGAATATGACAAAGTGTTAAAATCAGTGGATCTGAATATCTGGGCTGAGATAGGAATATGTTGCAGTTCTCTACACAGGATTTGTATTTTTTTAAAAAAATTGTCCTGTAACTTTGGAAGTATTTCAAAATAAAAGGTTTAAAAAAGGAACCAAACAGAACTACTAGATTTGAAGATCACAATAACTGAAATGAAAAACTCCCCCAACAGGTTTCAATAGCAGAACAGAACTTGAAAAAGAAAGAACACGTGAACTCAAAGACAGGACAAGTAGAATGATTCAGGCTGAGGAACATAAAGAAATATAATGAAACAAATGAACAGAGACTTGGAGACATGTAGGACCCCATCAAGTATACCAGGATATGCATTATGGAGTCTCAGAAGGAGAAGAAAGAGGCAGAAGATAGTGGCTCATGTAGGAAGTCAAGAATGACTGAGACCATTTCTTAGAACATAACTAATCAGAGACTCTCTCCAAGGTTGTCCTCCCCAGACGAAACCATAATTATTTGACAGTAAACATGGAAGGATATACTTTTACAAATGTTGAATATACCGAGATAGCATAGGTTCTAAAATTAGAGATCAACTTATATTATTTGAGTTTCATTCGGGTCTGCTAAAATGTCCAGTTTGAAAGTTGTGTTTGTATACATATATATTTAATTTTCTTGACTCCCTTGAAATGTAACTTTATGAAAACTTTTATATCATGTTTTGGAAGTTTCTTCAGCTTTTCTAAAATATTGCCCATATCTCCATTCTTAGATATTTTGAGTCCTGAAGAACAAAATCTCCTAAATTTCAGATGGTCATTTGATAATACCATTGATTTCAAAGCCACGTCTTTGAGTATATGATAAAAATTATATTGCCTAAAAGCAATTAAGAAAACAAGAACGAATAAATCATTGGAAAAGTTTGGAGTGAAACAGGATTCAATTTTCAATAGTTATAATATCTTATATTATAAAATACATTATTTTATATTTTTCTTATTTAGTCTTTGCTTCATTGCACATGATGTGTTTTCAGTCAGAATTTATTTTTTAAACTGCCTGAGGACATAACAGGGAAAAGTGCAGCAAGACCATTAAACTGTATATACACTCCCTTTGTGTAAGAAGTAAGAGATATCACTACCTTGGTGAACTAAATGACATCTCAAAACTTCAAAACACTGGCAAAAATGCGTGATGGCTACCAATTTCCTAAATTATTTTGTCATCATGTTTTTAGTTTCTAATCACCAGCTCAAGAATTTTAATGGTAATAAAGAAGAAATGGAATCCACTAAGGTTTTCCGTCCACCACTTGTCCTGGTTGAGCATTTGGAACACGTGCAAACATTTCTCTTCTGATGAAGTGCTGGGTGATTGAAATGGGCATTGCACACAGTTTCCTATTGTTCTGAGATTACACACAGGGCTATTAAAACATGATCTAGAGATCAAATGGAGGACATGATGACTGCTGACAAACTTTAGAAAACATTTTTTATAATGGACATCAATAAATATCATTAGAACTAAAAAAGATTTTAAGATAAAAAGTCATCTGACTCTTTAAAAAGAACAAAATAGGGATCAATTTAAGAAATTTAACAATTTTACTAATCAAAATTTAAATAATCATTTTCAGATCTATGAATTAAAAACCTAAAATACTAAATTAAGAAATTATATTAAACACACCAGTAAATATTATGAATATAAACCAATACTTCTATTGTTCCTAAAAGTTGGGATATTTTTCAAATTTTAAATTCCTCAGATTATTTAACTTTTTAAAGTATTTTGTTAAGTCCATTATTTTTGCCAAGCTATAGCCCATGGGCCAATCTCAGTGTGGAGTAGTTGCAATAATCTTCGTACGCCTGCCAAGCAAAAATTGGCTGATCCCTGATCTAATTATTAAGAATACATCCATCACAATTTTTCCATAAAATTACAATTTCTTTAATAAAAAGAATACATCCTGTTTCATACCCATATCTTATATTTTCCCAAATAGTAAATTCTATTACTTGATTACATTATCTTAAGAAAGCATAAATTTGTTCTTTTTGTTTTATATAAAATAGGGAAAATTAAGTTAAGAAATAAGAACAAGGAAAATGGATGGACGTTTCCTACAGCACCCTCTGAATGAAATAAAAATCTATGGTCAAAATGTCTTGTCTCTTCCCGGCCCATACAACCTACCCCCAAAGAAAGTTTTCCCTCAGGAAATATAATATCTACATTTTGCAGAGTGAATGCATAATGTCTACATTTTTAAGAGTGAACATTCCACTTTTCTTTTTTTCTTCTTCTTTAAAATCAATTAGATGGTATTAAGTTTGACAAAAGTGAGGCTTTAGATTATACTTGAAGATAATAAATCTGTTCATTTTTCTTCATTCTTTACTAGAAAATTAAATTTTCTTTTTCTCAAATTTCATTTGTTATTGTATTTTTCAATTCTAGAATTTGTATTTTGCCCTTTTTTATAATTTCTATTTCTTTATCAGTGAGCTGGTTTGAAAGGATGTATGTCCCCTAGAAAAGTCATGTTTTAATCAAAACCCCATTTTGTAAAAGCAGGATAATCCCTATTCAATATTGTATATTTGAATCTGTAATTATATCATCTCCCTGGAGATGTAACCCAATCAAGAGTGGTTGTTAAACTGGATTAGGTGATGGCATTAAAAACTCCACCCATTTGGGTGGGTCTTGATTAGTTTCTGAAGTCCTATAAAAGAGGAAACATTTTGGAGAATGAGAGAGATTTCTGAGAAAGCAGAGAATGACATAGCCAGAAAAAGCAGAGAGTCTACCAACCAGCAAACTTTGGAGATGAAGAAGGAAAACGCCTCCTGGGGAGCTTCATGAAAGCAAGCCAGGAGAGAAAGCTAGCAGATGACACCGTGTTTACCACGTGCCCTTCCAGACAAGAGAGAAACCCTGATTCTGTTTGCCTTGTGCCTTCTCACTTGAGAGAGAGACCCTGAACTTCATTGGTCTTCTTGAACCAAGGTATCTTTCCCTGGACACCTTTGATTGGACATTTCTATAGACTTGTTGTAAATGGGACATTTTCTCGGCCTTAGAACTATAAACTAGCAACTTATTAAATTCCCTTTTTAAAAGCCATTCCATTTTTGGTATATTGCATTCCAGCAGCTAGCAAACTAGAACAATCAGTATTCTCTATTTGGTTAGATATCATTAGCATACTTTCCATTCATTCTTTGAAATGATTTCATTTTATTGAAAATAGCTGAGTTGAATTCTTTGTCTAAGTCCAATTCTAGGTTTCCTCAGTAAAGTGTCTATCAACTGCCTTTTATGTTGCCTATGACTGGTCCATATTTTCTTGTTTGTGTATCCTATAATTTTTTTGTTAAAAACTGGAAATTTAAAATTCTATTATGAAAAGTCTAGCAATCAGATTCTCCCCAGGCTTTGTTATTGTTGCTGCTTGCTGTTGTTGTTGTCATTGTCGCTAGTGACTTTTCTGAACTAATTCTGGAAAATCTGTATTCTTTGCCTTGGGTGGCCACTGGGGTCCCTGCTCAGTTAACTAAGTTGTCAGTTAATGGTTGGACAGATATTTCCTTAAATTCCTGCTAAAAAATGTCTTCCATTCTCTGCCAAGGGGCTCCATGTGCCTGTTGGATCATGCTTCCAACAATCACTCATGCAGCTTACAACTCTGTCTTAGCATTTGCTTCCAACTTGTGCTGAGCCACAAGGTTAGCCAGAAGTAAGTTTAGGAGCTTCATAATTTTTTTTTCCCTGAGCATATGCACAGAATAGCAGGAATATAGTTGAGCTCTTAAATTTTCTTTTTTAGTTTTCTGCTTACTTTTCTGTTTTTTCCAACCTTTACCCACCATTTCAGGCAGCAGAGAGGCTAAACCATTTCTGCTGATCTTTTTACTAGTACTTCTGTGGAAAATTGTGTTTTCACTGGTCAAGCACTATGTCAGATCAAATAAATAAAGGACTTGAGTAGCACCTTTTTAGGAACCACCATAAAGATGGAATAATGACAATTTGAGGAAAAATGGAGCTTTTAAGGAGCTCTAAATCTGTTCTCCATCCCTCCCAAGTCCCAGCAAGGCTGCTGGTTTTCACTGTGATTGTGGGTTCTTGGTATTTATGGATACTCCAGGGCTCAGGAAGTTGGAAAGAAACAGGGCAATATAAATATCATGAAGCTTACTGTTTATAATTAGATATAGTCATTTTTTAAAAAAAATAAAAGCCCCTTTGATTGCTGCAAGAGTTTGGTTTATTATCAGGGTTATCAAAATTTGATTCTGACAAAGTCTGTCAGTGTTCTTCTGGCTTTTATGTAAGAAGAAATTTTTGAAGAACTCTGGTTCATTATTTCTGCTGATGTTATCCTCTTTACTGCTTTTTTTATTTTGTAATATAAAATTATTATGCACATGTACACATATAAAATATTCCCATTTTAACCATTTTGTCTTAAGCTTTTTATTTTGAAATAACTTCAAACTGTACTATAAGTTTGAAAAAATAACACAAAACCTAAACTGAGAACTCCAACATACCGTCCAATATTCTAATGCAACCAATTTTAACATTTGCCACATTTGTTGTATCATCCCACCTATCTATGAATCATAGCTATCTATAAAACTATCCATCTATCTATCTATCAAGCATCTATCAAATCTATTTATTTCCCTTTTTTATAAAACAGGAGTAAGTGTATACATGATGCTATTTGAACACATAATACTTTCAAGCATATTTCCTAAGAGCATGGCTATTCATTTGTATAACTATCTTAAGTACAGTTAACAAGTTCAACAGAGTTAACATCAATATAACATTCACAGCCTATATTCAATATTTTCAAATTGCCCAATAATATCTTTTTCTCAATATTGTATTATGAGAATTTTCGGGCAAGTGAAAAATTGAAAAAAATTCCAAAGAACAGCCATATACCAATTATATTTTACTATAGTTAATGACATATCTATCCATCTGTTCAACTATCATCTATTCATCAGTCTTATTTTTTAGTAAAAATTTGCAGGTTTTCAGAAAAATCATGCAGAAAATATGGAGTTTCCATTTACATACCCTCATATGGAAAGTTTTTCTACTATTAACATTTGGCTTTAGTGGTGCCCTTGTTACAATTGATGGAAAATATTATTCTAATTATACTATTAATTATGGTACATGGTTTGTATTAGGTTTCACTGTTTGTATTGTACAGGCCTATGTATTTTTTTTTAATTATTCAAGTGCTTAATATACACTGCAATTTTCCCTTTCAGCCACAGGAAAATGCATAATTCAGTGGTGGTAATCACAATCACAATGTTGTGCTACCATACCACCAACTATTACCAAAATTTTCCACCACTCCAAATAGAAACTTTGTACCAAATACACATTAGCTTCCCCATTCTGACACCTTGGATCCTGGTAACCTGTATTCTAATTTCTGACTCTGCGATTTGGCTTATTCTAATTATCTCATATCAGTGAGATAGATCATGCAATGTTTGTCCTTTTGTGTCTGGTTTATTTAGCACTTATTTAAACTCAACATGTTTCTACCAGACTTCTCTCTGGTGGTTCATGTATCATAAGTTCATTCCTTTTTCAGCTGATTAATATTGCATTGTATGTGTAAATCATATACCTGGGTTGCTTCTATCTTTGGGAATTATGAATAGTGTCCATTTAAAAAGTATATTATTTCTCTTTTTTGTTATTAAGTTGAAGGATTTCTTTATTTATTGGGATATCAACCCTTTATTGGAAATGTGGTTTTCAAATTTTTCTCCCAGTCTATAGGTTGTCTTTTTAGTTTCATTATGAAGTTATTTGATACAAAAAAAGATTTTAATTTTGATGAAGTCCCATTTACCTATTTTTTTCTTTTACTGCTTGTTTTTGCCTAACTCAAGGTTCTAAGAGGCTTCCCTATTTTTATTGTAGGAGTTTTATAGCTCTATCTCTTATATTTAGGTCTTGGATCCATTTTCAGTTAATTTTTGTATATGGTGAGAGGTAGAGGTTAATCTCCCTCCTTTTTTTTTTTTTTTTTTTTTTTTTTTTTTTTAAAGGAAAGACAGAGAGAAGGAAGGAAGGATAGAAGGAAGGAAGGAAGGAAGAAAGGGAAACATTTTTAAACATTTTCTTGTTTTATTGTATTCTGTTTCTCCGTTTTTTGTTACATGGGCTGGGGCCGGGAATCGAACCGAGGTCCTCCGGCATAGCAGGCAAGCACTTTGCCCGCTGAGCCACCGCGGCCCTCCCCAATCTCCCTCCTTTTGAGGATGGAGATTCAGTTCTCCCAGCACTATTTGTTGAATAGAATATTCTTTTCCCATTGAGTAGACTTAGCACCTGTACCAAAAATCAAGTGGCTATAGATACAAGGGTGTATTGCTGAACTCTCAATTTCATTCCATTTTTCTATGTTTATCCTTCTGCCAGTACCATCCTGTTTTGATTACTGTAGCCTTGAAATAAATTTTGTAAATGGAAGTATGTGTTCTCCAAATCAGTTCTTTTTCAAGATGGACATGACTATTTGGGGCCTTTTGCCCTTCCATATAAATTTGATTATGTTCATTTCCATGTCTGCAAAGAAGGTAGTTGGAATTTTGATTGGGATTGTGTTGCCTCTGTAAATTGCTTTGGGTAGAATTGGCATCTTAAAGATATTTGGCCTTCCAATTCATGAAAATGGAATGCCCTTCTAATTATTTAGAATTTCCTTGATTACTTTTAGCAATATCTTATCATTTTCCACTTACAAGTCCTTGGATAAATTTATTCTTGGATAGTTGATTCTTTTAGTTGCTATTTTGAATGGAATTTTGTCTTGTTCTCCTCTTCAAATTGTTCATTAGTGTATAGGAGCACTGTTGATTTTTGAGTGTTGATCTTGTACCCTGCCACTTTGCTGAACTTGCTTATTAGCTCCCTGAGCTTTGCTGTGAATTTTTCAGTATATTTTCTATGTAGGATCATGTCATCCTCACGTAGGGGAAATTTTCCTTTTTCCTTTCAAAGTTGGATGCCTTTTATTTCCTTTTTTGCCTAATCGTTCCAGCTAGAACTTTCAGTTCAATGTTGAATAACAGTGGTGACAGTGGAAAGCCTTTTTTCCCCTAATCTCAGATGGAACATTTTTGGTCTTTCAAAACTAAGTATAATATCAGCTGTAGATTTTACATATACCCTTTATCATTTTGAAGAAATTTCCTTATAAGCTTTGTTTTTGAGTGTTTTTTTTTTTAAATCAGTAAAAGGTGCTGGATTTTTCAAATTATTTTTATGTACTTATTGAGAGGATTATATAATTTTTCCCTTTATTTTATTCATATGTTACTTTCCATTGTGTATTCTACTAGTTGATTTTCTTATGTTGAACCACCTTTTTCATACCTGGGATAAATACCACTTGATTATGGTTTGAAATGTTTTAATGTACTGTTGGATTTGGTTTGCTATTAATTTTTTGTGCATGCCTCTTGACTTGGGTATGTGCATGTGGCCCTAGTTTTCCCCCATTTACATGGATAAAATGTATGTCCCACAGTTGGCTCTCCTTTGCCCAGTCAGCCTGGATGTAACTGTTTTTCTATAGTGTTCTATATGAGAGATCTTTAAGATGCATATAGGCACAGGAAAGCTCTGGAATGGCTAGCCCACAACATGTATCCTGGTTCAGACTTTTATGTTGCCCCCAGAAAGATGGGCATGGATATGCATACATCTAGTTCACGTACCAAGGATACTCTGCTTTTTTCAGAACAAGGACCATGAACCTGCACTGAACTGTAGCCCAGCTCTGTGCTGATTTGGTGAGTAAATGGGAAAGAGGATAACCAAGGTACCACAAAGAAGTTTGCCTGCTATTTTTTAGTTGACTTTTTCATTTGAACTTACCCTGTTACAAAATTCCTTTAACAATTTTCAGGAGCTTTGAGAAAGTTGGGTCCACAAATTCTTGTTAGTTGTTCAAAGATCCTATGGGGGAATGGAGCCCTGGAAGTTCTCACTCCACCGTCTTGATTGGTGGGGCCTCTCCCTTTTTCTTAAATGTTTACTCTGTTCAAAATGATTAAGAAAATTTCTATTATTGGCTTCACTGTAAGGTAATCTTAATATCTTAGTAAATTACAGACTTTTCTGCAACAGATTAAAAGTATCCCATAAACCTTAAGACATATACTATTTTTTTCCTAATCACTCTCACTCAACTATCCCATTTAAGTAGAGTAAATTATTTAAGAACTTAATTATATTGAGAAGTAGCATGAGGTACAGACAGACCTAAGGGTATGGATCTACACCTCCCTTGGTTAACTGATATTTTCTCTAGCTTCCGTAAGTGTTAAAGAGGGGAAATAAAACCTGAGATATGAAGAGACTACAAGATTACCAGGATTAGTATAAGTAAAATTTGAATAGGTCATGTTGATTGCCATATTGAATGTACCATGTTGATCTCAGGACCCTTTAAAACTTTTCAAGGTGATGTTAAGCCTTTGCTTTAACAATAACATGGAGAATTAATAAATAGAGTACAGGGGTTGAAAATACAAGGAAAAGTGGATTAGCAATTAATTATTAAAATTTGTTTCTGCTTTACCTTTTGTAAGTATCAGACTACATAAATTTAGAGCACTCTAATATTAGAGAAAATATCCACTTCAGAAATTAATGAAACTTTCCATATCTGACATTTGCATGATTTTTTAAAAATAATATGTTTCTCATGGAATTCTCTACTCTTATTACTCAGAGCCCAGGTTCGTAAGGGCAGGGGGAAACCTAGGTAAAGGCTTCTTATCTACTTCTCTCCATTTAAAAATCAAGCTATTTGTTAGGGTATATGTGTGCATATATGTATGTATGAGAGAAAAAGAGAGGGAGAAATTAAGAATGAGAGACTCAGAAAGAGTGACCTTCTGAAGATAAGGTATGAGGAATGTTATCATATGATGAGATGTTTTTATTATCCTTTATAATTTAATCTTTTTCATCATTATAATATTCATATAATTTCGAATTTTAAATTTTGTTTGCCAATCACGATTTTAAACTATTCTTTTTTTTATAAAAAAAGTATTTAATTCTTTAGTATAAAGATAACATACATATGATTTTATAGCAGTTCAAATGGTACAAAAGTATATAAATAAAAGTTAAGCATCTTTTGGAGCAACATTTTTTCCCAATCTTTCTTCCTGAAAAATTGCCTGTAAAGATAAAGGAAAGTGAAGGCAAAGATTAACTCTATTTAACTTAAAGTAAAATATACCTCTAACTTCTAGATATTTATATTAAGATGATGAGAGGATGGAAGCATGATAACTGATTTTAAAATTATTGGGATAATGGAAAAGTCATCTTTTCAGACATTAAATATTTTTAAAATAAAAGAAATTTTTATGTATTCTTACCCAGGAAACAATTGGGGATTACTTCCCCAAATATAAACAAATAAAGATGAGTAAACATAAGTCCAGGAAGGCATAGCATCTCATCCCAAGGGACAAAGAGAAGCAACAGACCTGAAAGCCAAGAGGTCTATTTGTTAGAGCTGAGCTACAAGTCTAGAATGCAATATTGGAGCAAAACGTGGCATTTTCTACGTGGGGAGGGAAGATAGCAGAAATAAAAAAGGGACATCATAAGTTAGAATATATAAAACTATTGCTGTTAGGTTAAAGATTCTACATTTTTTCAGTTCATTATGCCTTTAAATGCCTCAGTAATTTTTTTCCATCATGCTCCAACAACAAAATAAATATCTAACAGTTCAATTTATAATGCTGTTAAGTCCAAACAACTAAGTATTTACGTCCTAATATCTTATGAAGTATTTGGGAAAAAAGCATGTAAATTTAAAAAAAACCTATTTTTATGTCATTATAAAATAGATATAATTATTTACTGAAGAAATATGGGTAGCTATTGAAGACTGCATAATGCTCAAATCTTGCAATTAGATTGAGCATTGACACCTTCATTTCCTATTCCACTTTGATTTTCCCCCAATTCTTGCTTTTTATCTCACTAGTCTGGGATACTTGGCCTTGCAAAGATATCATACCATTGAAAGGAAGTTGGATGTTGAAAGGGATCTACATTGAACTAATAGTACTTTGCTTAGCATCTGGTTGATATCAAGCATCACTGTCTTTCCATCAGAAATGTAAAATATCCTGCTGTACCCTATGAGTAAAATGTAGTGTTAGATAGCTGGATGATATAGTAATATATGATATAAATACATAGTTATTTACATAAACAAAATAAATAAAACCAACCAAGCAAATGAAAAAGGCAATTTAGTTTAGGAAAAACAAAATAAAACAGCAAAAACATTGTGTTATCAACCTAACATCTTTTTCTTTTTCACATTTTTCACAAAGATTTATCTTCCTCAATGGTAGAGACAAGTTTTGGAACAAAGAAGGATTCCAGTAAATGCTAGCTAAGCTGCCTCATCTGTCTAACTCTCTTAACACTGGATGGCAGACAGTGTATATTAAGTTAAATGAAAGGGCAAGGTCCTCTTACCTAAAGCCTCCCCACACTAAACAAACAAACAAAAAAAATTGATAATAAATTGTCATAAAATTGTCAAGGAAATCTGAAAGAAGCTGTGGATGCATTTCTTTTCCTTTTCTCCTCCTTTCCTTATTTATTCATTCATTCATTTAATATTCATTCATTCATGCATTCATTTATTATTTCTGAAATGGCTTTTCAGTGTAAACTAATGGTTGAGCTACAACTAAAGGTTTTTGTACAATAACCACTGGTTATACTCCTTTATAAATTTTTAGATGTAAAAGTTCTAGGCTGGGTCAATTTCCAATATGACTCTCAATGACAAGAAGTGATAGTATGCCTCAGAACACCTCACAACAATGACTTTTTAATATAAGTGCTCAGATGGTAACTAAGATGTTTCCTCTGGCCAAGAGATTTTCTCAGTTCAAAAGATCTTTCCTGAGTATGAGCTCTCTGATGCTGATTGAGGTGGACCCTTTGCAAAAGGCCTTTCCATATCTCTTGCACTCATGGGTTTCTCTTCAGTCTGAATCCTTTGGTGCCGAGTGAGGGATGAGATAAGGCTGAAAGCTTTTCCACATGCACTGCACTCACAGGATTTCTCCCCACTGTGACTACTCATGTTAAATTAGGGAACAGCTGTCAAAAAAGGACTTCCCACATTCTTTGTACTCAAAGGGCTTTTCTCTAGTGTGGCTTCATTATGCCAGAAAAATTAGAGAGGAGGATGAAGGTCTTTCCAAATTCACTGCACTTGTAAGGTTTCTCACCTACAAGTGAGAATGACCTCCTGTTGAAGGAAGGATGGCCTATCACAAAAGGCTTTCCTGCATTCTTTGCCCACAATGTGTTTTTCTCCTGTGTGGCTCCGATTAAGCAAGACAAAGCAGATTAATGCTTTAAGACCTTCCCACACTGGAAGCTCTCAAATGGCATCTCCTCAGTGTAAATCCTCACGTGTTGACTGAGGTCTGCCCTCTCATGAGAGGCTTTCCCACACTTGCTGCATTATAGGGCTTCACCCCAACATGAATCCACTGATGTGGAACAAATACATATGTTTAAGCCTTGCCTGCATCCCCTACATTTATAGGGGTTCTTCCCTACATGAATCATGGAGTCTTTATTTGATCTCTGCGAATCACATACATGGAGAGCATGTCTCAGAGATACCTACTTCTGGTAGAACTCTTGAGCACAGACTATTAATCTGATCCAAACCATTGTATTCAGAGCTTGTCTTCCTGAGAAGGTTCTCCTGGGAAACTGCTCCTGGACTCAGGCATCCTTCCCATAATGGTGATTGTCTGATGGTCCATCCTATTTCCTTGCTTGCCCAACCTGGTCCATGACATTCCCTGAGTCAGTTGTCACCTGAGTGATGCTCCCACAGACAAGCACAGCTGAGAAGCTACAGGCTTTCTGGTCTTAGGTAAGTTTCTCCACCCAACAAAACCAGAAGCACCTTGGTCTCCAGCATCGCTGCCCAGTAAAGGTTCATGGTCCAGGTTAAGCTGCCCCCAATTCTCCTACAAAGGTCACAACCAAGTCCTCAAATGTCATCAATGCCTAGAAAATCAGAGGCAGCATCACTGGTCTTGGGTGCAGGTGGATAGGAAGAGAGCCTGTCATTGAGCCTAGACCATCAATGATATCTCTGCCATCGTGGGACCCATTACAGGTACTTTGGGAGAGGCTTTTCTTCACTGTCCCTAGTTCCTGCTTGTGCTCCAGCTGATCCATTGGTTCAGGTATGAGAACAAGACATCCCAGAGAGACCAGGAACCCACAGGTTTCCACCATCATTTCCTGGTACAATGTCCTGTGGGCCAGATCCAGCTGTCCCTATTCCTCCGAGATGAAGGTCACAGCCATATCCTCAAAGGTCACCAATACCCAAGCCAGATCAGTCAGTGCTACTGACATCAAGGGGCCCTGTGGATAGGGCAGGGAAAGGCGGGCTCCTTGGGCTTGGCCGTCCATACCCCTGCCATAGTCCTGGCATGCCCGTGGGTTGATCACTGCGCTCCTGTCCTCAGGCTCCTGTGACCAGCGTGCACCAGGCTGGGGCACATGTTGGGAGGCTGCAGATGCCAAGGGCACCCAGGGGATCTGCGGTTACGACGGCCGGAATGTGAGTCCAGCTCTTAGGAAGACGTGAAGCTGCGTCCTGCGCTCATCTCTGTCCCTCCCGGTTCCATCCTGGGTGACTGACCAGCCCTCCCCTAACATCTTTTCATATTTCATATTTTAAAATATGAAGAATGTAGGACCCCCACTACTCCTATCCTCTATCCTCCTTTCCCTAATTATTATTAGTTATATTACTGTTTTGCATCTTTCTGGTAGATGCCTTTACTTTAAATAATGTAATGCTTTTATCTATCCATGCTCCATCTCACAACTTTTTTTGGAACATTCTTTCTCTCCCATCTCATGGGGTTCTGGCAGGCTGAATGCTAGAATTTCTACTCCCTGCCCAATACCTGGCTCACTTCTAGATAGTTTTTTAGTTTCTATTTTTCCCTAACTTCTTGGACTTTCGTTGTTGTTGTTGTTTTCTTTTTTTTATTGGATTATACCTGTCTAACATATATAATTATCTCTAGAAAGGACACCCAATAAATAGCTTATTTTGACTACATATTTGAAAATGCAATTATTTTGAATATAAAATGAATTAAGTGCATGTAGGATTTTAGATATAATAAGTAACACGCTTTCACAACTTTGAAGGCATTGCTGTATGATTATATCCAATGATGTTGATGTCAGTTTGATTCTTATTAATTTTAGCTAACCTGTTTCTTTCTCTCAGGAGCTTTTAGAATTTCTCCTTATCATTTAAAAATTTTATGAGAATGTGTTTAGGTGTGGGTGTACTGAGAAATTTATCATTTATCTTTCTCAGTATTCTTCAGGTCTTCCCAATGTAAGAACTCTACATTTCTCCAAGTCAGGAAAAATTTTCACTTATTTCTTTTAATATCGTCTTCCTTCCAATTCTGTCTTTCTCTCTGGATGAAACTCTGGAAGCAGATGCGTTTAGATCCTCTGGATATATCTCTTTTGTCCCTTGTGGTGATTTGAAGCTATGTACCCTAGAAAAACATGTTAAACTCATCTGTCCATGTGAGTGTGAACCCAGTGTAAATGGGATATCTTGATGAAGTTACTTCTGGTAGGATGTGAACCAACAGA
Organism: Tamandua tetradactyla; assembly: GCF_023851605.1. NCBI lineage: Eukaryota > Metazoa > Chordata > Mammalia > Pilosa > Myrmecophagidae > Tamandua > Tamandua tetradactyla. The sequence goes on from NC_135331.1 coordinate 137,613,690, forward strand.
CTCAGATGGGTCTTAATCCTGTAACCAAAAGTCTTATATGGAAGGTGAGAGAAAAAGAGAGAGAGAGAGAAAGGCATCAGAAGCTGAATGTCATGGCACCTGGAAGGAAAGGGAGAAGCAAAGAGAGGCTGCCATATGCATTGCCACATGACAAAAAAGCTAAGGAATAAGATCGTTGGCAGCCAGCTCCAGAATGCCATTGTCTGTTGTGAGCATCACCTTGATGGCACCTTCCTTTTGAACTTCTCCTAGTCTCAAAACTATGAACCAATACATTCCCATTGTTCAAGCCAACCTCTTGCATGGTATTAGCTTTAGCAATGAGGAAATTAGAATAATTTTTGGTACCAGAAAGTGAGGTGCTGCTATTGCAAATACCAAAAAATGCAGAAACAGACTTGGAGTTGGTTAGTGGCTAGACCTGGATGAATTGTGAGTCACTTAATAAAAAAAGCCAAGTTTACTTTGATGGGAATGTTGGTGGAAATATGGATGATAAAGTATTTCTAGTGAGGCTTTAGAAGGAAATGATAAATATGTTATTGAGAACTGAAAAAGGCTTTCTTCTTTGAAAATGGCAGAGAACTTGGTTAAATTGAGTTCTGATGTTGGATGGAAAGCAGAACTTGAAAGTGATAAACTAGGATATTTACCTGAGGAGATTTCTAAGCTAAGTGTGTAAAAGGTGCAGTCTGGTTTCTCCTTGCAGCTTATAGTAAGATGTGAGAGGAATAGGATAAGCTAAGAAATGAACTCTTAAACACAAAGAAACCAAAAATTGATTGGAAAATTCTGAACCTATTCAGGTAGTGCGATTTGAGACTAGGGCCAAAAGTGGCTGTATCAGGGACATCTCTGATCTTCCAAAAAGTGAGCCCCTGAAGAATAGGTCTCCATGTGAGGGTTTAATAGAATGAATATAGATCCAATTAGCCATTTCAGTGGAAGTCAGGATTAGAAATACAGCTATGCAGGAAAGATCTGTGGAAAGTTCTATTGTCTGATACATTAGAACTCTGTGAACTGCATGCAAAGGCAACAAGTTTTTTGTGAAATTTGTATGAGAAGAACCACTGCCAACTAGACAGAGAAGGTGTGAAAGAAGAATGACTTCAAGGGCAGAACCATGGAAGCTGAGGTCTGGACCAAAGGGATCTCCTTGGGCCAAGACAGCAGGCACACCTGTATATGTGGAATGAACAGATTTACCCCTATGTTTGGAGGGGCCAGGCCATTTTCCCTTACACTTGGAGGGCTTCTATTAGTTAGGGTTCTCTAGAGAAACAGAATCAACAGGAAATATCCATAAATATAAAATTTATGAAAGTGTCTCACATAACCATGGGAATGTAGAGTCCAAAATCCGCAGGGCAGGCTGTGAAGCTGATGACTCTGATGGAGGGTCTGGATGAACTCCACATGAGAGGTTCTCTGGCCAAGGCAGGAAGAGAGCCTCTCTGTTCTGAATCCTCCTTAAAAGGCTTCCAACGATTAGATTAAGCATCACTCATTGCAGAAGGCACTCCCCTTAGCTGATTACAAATGGAATCAGCTGTAGATGCAGCTGACCTGATCATGATTTAGTTACATGAAATGTCTTCATAGCAACAGACAGGACAGCACTTGCCCAACCAGACAGACAAGTATCACCACCTGGTCAAGTTGACACATGAACTTGACCATGACAGGGGTCAACCTTGTACCATGTTGTTTAGGCAGAGTACTTCCTATGCCAGTGTTCAGAGATGGTGCGGCATGTGTCCCAGCATTCATGGAGATACTGGCCACCATCCCAATGTTTGGAAAGGGTGAAGCCTTCACTCCAGTGCTCAGGGAGAGGATGACTATTGTGCAAGCACTTGAGAGGGGTTGGGCTACCCTCCACCAAGACTGCAGAACAAAATATCAATCCATAGATGACTCTCAAACCTTGAAATTTAATGGAGTGTGCCCCTTTGGACTTCAGAATTGTTTGGGATTCATGACCCCTGTTTTCCATCCAGTTTCTCTCTGCAATGAGAATGTTTATCTTATGCTTGTCCTTCAACTGTATATTGGAAGCAGAGGACTTGTTTTCTAAGTTTCACAGGTCAGTTCTGTTTATTTCAGTTCTTTCCTTTCAGAACATTGATTTTCCTCAAATGCCTGTGCATCAAAGTTGTGAATGTCATTTGGTTAACAAATATAGCTGACTTATCTTCTTAGCAGGTGTACAGGTCTACTTTTTCTGCAAGCTTCTCTCTTAAAAGAAGACTCACGGGCAGGCCACGGTGGCTCAGCAGGCAGAATGCTCGCCTGCCATTCTGGAGACCTGCGTTTGTTTCCAGGTGCCTGCCCATGTAAAAAAAAAAAAAAAGAAACACTTGTAAGGTAATTGTATAATGATATTGCTTTTACCTTGTGACTGTTGATTGTGAAAACCCTGTGTCTGATGCCCCTTTTATCCAGGGTATGGACAGATGAATAAAAAATATAGATAAGAAATAAACAAATAATGGGGGGGAAGGTTAAAATAAAGTGAGTAGATGTAAATACTAGAGGTCAATGAGGAAGGGGTAAGGAGTATGATATGTATGAGTTTTTTTTTCTTTTTTATTCTGCAGTGATGCAAATGTTCAAAAAATGATATTAGTGATGAATACACAACTATGTGATGATATGGTGAGCCAATGATTATACACCATGTATGGAATATTAGTAAAGAATTTTTCTATGTTAAGATTTATCTATCTATCTATCTATCTATCTATCTATCTATCTATCTATCTATCTATCTATATATAAAGAAGATTCACAGCAGTCCTACACAAATTGGTGGGAGACTTTCACCTGATTATATGAGTTAGGAGGAGGTAGGAAGACTTTTCTTTGAGGGTGAAACATGTGAGTGTTCCCTTTTGGACTGAGCTCCTTTCCTCCCTGTGTGTTGGAGACATCTTAATATACCTCAGTTTCTGTGCTGCTTCTCTTTCTCATGAAAATTCTGTCCTTTGCTTTTATTGATAAGGTTTATTATCAATACAAAGCAATATTTATTCCATCTTCCTAAATTTCCTCAAAACTGGTTTATTAATAGCTGCTGGGTTGCTCACGGTGTTGCTCTAGAATCCTTTTCCTCTTAGAATCTTTGATATAATTTTAGTGTACTTAAGGATCAAAGGAGTGAAATATGTATACTCTTTCCAGTGTCATTTCTCCAGTGGAGCTGGCACCCGCCAGTTTGAAAGAGCCAGTTATTAGAATACCAAGAATTTTGTGAACTATTGTTAAATAGTATATGCTATCTTACTATGAAATAAATTCTTAAAGATGAAGTTAACAAATGCTCAAAACTCTTTGATTCTTAGTTATTTTACTGTATTCTACTGTTTTAGATGATCTCAAGTTTATTTATATCCATTGGATCTGTATGGTAGAAATTCTACATAATGGTGAGCTACTGTGTAACTCTTCCCAGCTCTATATTCAGTGACATTATGTTGGTAGCTTGACATTGGCCACTTTGGGTGTATCAGTCAGGACTATCAAGTCGACTTTTTTCACCCAAATAGCTGGTTGTTAACACTGCACCAGCAAACAGATGTTTCTCTTTGTTATTTTCAGTCAGATCTCAATTGCTGACTTTATATGATAGTGGAAATTTACTGAATGTTTTGGAGGAAAAGAAACATGTTGATTAATACACACACACAATCTGGAGGACACTCATATTTTTTGTTTTACAGTTTGGAAAAGAAACATGTTGATTAATACACACACACAATCTGGAGGACACTCATATTTTTTGTTTTACAGTTTTTCCTCATTATAATGCATAATAATTGAGTTAATTTCACTTATTATGCTGAGTGTCTTAGCAAAATATACGACGCTTTGGGATATGCCTACATTCGATATTATATAATATTGTTCTGGTCATAATTAAATCTTGTTTACATAATTAGAACGGGCCATGCTTGTGAGAGAATTATCTTATTGTGAGATGCTTTTTCAAACAGATCCATTAAACTAATTCTATCTATGATAACAGCAAGATGCATAAATTATAATAATTAGTTTATTTACATAAAAAAAGAATTATTTTATTCTTGCGTTCCCTAGAAAATGGTTAGAAAAACTATTGTGAGAGGACAGTAAGAAGGTGGGGTGGGGGGAGTTTGGGGCAAAATTTAGAAAGTAGAGCTGTTAGTCCAAACAGTCTTGCTTATCCCTCCCCAGGCAGTCAGGACATCGAAAACACGTGAGGGAAAGTGCCTTATAGAGAGAAACAACTTTTAAAGTATTTGAAAGTTTTGTTTTATTATGGCACTTGCTGTCTTGTGCTCTCCCTAGGAAAAACCTCTTCTGTATTAAAATGGTCAACTTTCCTTACGTACACTTTATTTTCAGTTTATTTTTTTCTGGAGTTACTAGTAAGAAAATACACATTTCCCTAAACTGATCTCTAGCACCATTTCCTCTAATTAAACCAGGGGATTAATTACTCTGTGATAATTCATTTGGTTAATTTAATGTTCAGTGATAACTTGGGAAACTACAAAGGAAGAGGTAAATGCTGCCCACACTGTTGCACTGAAAAATTCATGAGATTTTAATTTCCAGGGACAATTAAGTGTCATGCCTTCTTTTCTAAACATTCTTTCTTCTTTTCTGATCCTTTGACAAAGGCCCCAAATCTCAATGTTCCTGGCTCCAACTTTCTATAAAGCTAGCAGTAAAATTTCAAGAAACAGCAGCTCTACTGTTCTCTCCAGGTCACCAATGCCAGGTGGAATAGATGGCCTTGTGCACAGAGCTGGAAATCATGTATGTCCAGCCCTGCACAGGTAAGTCAACTGTACAGATATTCAAATGAGTAATAGAAAGTTGTCAGTTTGGAGGAGGAAAATGATCTAATTACATTTATATAATTAGAGATTAGAGCCATACCACACAGAGGGAGAAGCTAGAATACACAGAGGCTGTGGGAACTTTAACTGGTCCCACCTGCATTTGTGAATGGAGCTGAATTTAGTGACAAAGGCTATGTAATGGCCCTGTTCAATGTTAAGCACATCCGCATGAAGAAATGATGAATAATTTTGATGCTCAAATTATATCCTAACTATACTCAACATCAGATGCTAATTGAATAGTTTATTATGCACTATATCATAAAAGTAAATCTAAAGGGTGGGCAACACTGGCTTAGTGGCAGAGTTCTGCCTTCCGTGCCAGATACCCAGTGCCTGCCCGTGCAAAAAGAAAAAAAAAAGGAAAAGTAAATCTAGAAATCTGTCTTGGATTATTATCACTATAGTCATTCCAGACAACATGACAATTTTGTTATGCAAATTACCATCTACCTATACTCAGTATCAAATGCTAATAGAATATTTTTATGAACACTATAATAAAATAAAGGCAAAACTGGAAATCTTTCTTGAATTATTTCGACTACTGCCATTTCAAAGATGGAAGATTCCAGAAGAATGAATTTATAAAGTAAAATCAAAGCATCAAAAATAGGGGTGCATGAGAAGTTCGGTGGTAGAATTCTCGCTTGCTGTGCAGGAGACCTAGGTTCGATTACTTGTCTATGCACTTACCAAAAAACAAACAAACAAACAAAAATGCAACAAATAGTGCTGCAATAACAGAATACTCACATGGAAAAAGAATGAAATGTGACCCCACCGTGTAGCATACAAAAAACTAAAAAATAAACTAGGTTCTCCTTCTGCCTATCCACACAATAAAGAAAGCACTTAATTTACCCTTAAGTTATTAAGGATAAAGTTAAGCTGTATGTATGCCTAGGGCAATGTCAGTGGTGAGTATCAGAATGGCAAGGAAGAAGAGATTGACATTGCAATCACATTGCTTTCTTTCCATTTCCTTTCACTGTCTTTTAAGAATGTGTAATGGAGAAACTATTTAGTGCCATGAAGGAATCCCCAGCATTTCTCTTATATCCCTAAGCATGCTGGAGTGTAGGATTTTAAAAAAAGGAGAAAATAAAGAAATATTTCTTTCAGAAACTTTAGAATTTTCATTAAACCACTGATTCATAAGGTAAATATGTATTAATAAGTCAGATAATTTTATACTCACTTTTAGATAAGATTAAATCTGTGATGTATTTCTTCATGTGTAATTTGAAAACAAGTGATATTGAGATCCTTCAGAAACGTGGTGTTTAAAAGACACTGTTCATAATGGTGTAGTACAATTCAATTTAACAAACATTTACCGATACTTTTAATAGTAAAAGTGATGGATGGACCATGATAAAGAATTGCAAATCAGAGCCAAATGCACATTAACAAGATGCAGGATTAAACATTTTCATATTATTAAAAAAGTGAAAATGAACAGATATTTATTGATTGCCTTAATGATTATCTTGAGCATCCAGTAATCATAAGAATATGTGTGTGAGACTATAAATGCATGGGTTGAAATAAGAGTTTTATGCTTTAGTTATGTAAGCACGCACCTTATTAAAAAAAACAGAAAATATAATACCCTGAAATCACCATATTAGCTGAAGAAATAAGAGCATGACTGTTGGTGCTTTTGATTTGTGTGGCCAAATGTGGCTTCACATCTCTCCATGTGACTTCCGTGGTGGTCTTTTATTGCTGAAGCACTGCCATTGCTTCCAGCACCATAGCTTTCCTCAACTAACTACTGCCATTCAAATAGCTGAATACCAAACTTATGTGTCATAAGAATTTATAGCCATATTGTAAGGAACTAATGTATAAAATTACACACATATACACAAAACATATATACACAAAATGACAAAAGTCTTAGAAAAAGAATGTGCTGTGGAAGCATTCTATCCTTACCTAGCTGTATGATATTGAGAAGATTAAATATCTCAAGCTAAGTTTACATATTTGTAAAATAAAACCTACTGGAAAGATAGTCTCTAGTTAATGTAAAGTAGTTAGCAGATGTTATAAAATGGTCTCTCTTCCTCTATTAAGCTAATCATTTGCTAGTTATTTACTCCATTCTCTTCTCTCTGATCCTATAAAATAATATTTATTGTGATAAATGTTTTTATAACATATGTGATTATGTTTGCAGCAAAAGCTTCGACATCACAAGGAGAATAATAAAAATTATTAAATATTTATTGATTTTATCTACTTATTAAAATCTAGAAGTTCATTTTTGTAGATTTCAAAATTATATATTATGATTTATTCAAAATTGTAAAACACTATCTCTTTCTCTAAGTAATTACAGATTTTTCTATCTTAATATAGATTTATGTTCCTAAAGTATGAATCTAATTTACTTATTTTTAATTGATAAAATGATTCTTTCACATAGAGAATTATAATACTCCTTCTTTCAAGTCCCTTTTAAAATCTCATCTATTTTTTCAATTCAAAATTTTTGATTAGTCTGGGATTCTTTAAATTCAATTCCTTGGATAAGTTATTTGATGCACTAGAAGACTGTTTTTAAAGTATAATTAAAATAATTCCTTTTTAGAGTTTATATTGAAACTTCATAAATGCACTGTTAATAATAAACACTTTAAATTTGTTGTCAGAATATGACCACTATAAATATTCCATTTTTCTATCTTCTCTCCCTTAAGGCAACTCTCAATTTACATACAATCTATTATTAAATGTAGAGTATAGGTTACCAAACCAAATCATTTATATTGCTATTCTTTAACCTTTTTGTGTTGATATATTTCCTTAGACTTAGTACATAAAATAAGGCCAAACTTGAAATGTTTTCTTTCTCTTAACAGTGTTTGTTGCCTGGAGTTTTGATTTCCTAGCTGCTAAAACAAATACCATATAATGGCTTGTCTTAAACAATAAAAATTTACTGGCTCATGGTTTTGAGGCTAGGAGAAGTAAAAAATTGAGGCATCAGCACCGTGATGCTTTCTCTCCAGAGATGTGGTGGTCTGGGGCTGGCTACTGATGAACCTTGGCCCTTGGCTCTTTTGATACATGCCCATGTACATGTTAACAACTTCTTTCTTTTCTGGTTTTCATTAACTTTCAGCTTCTGGTTCTTCCCTGTGGCTTCTCTCTTTCTGTGTCCAATTTCTTTTCATCCATATTGGATTAAGGCTCACCCTCATTCAGTTTGAGCCCTCCCTAACTAATAAGGTCCTATTTATGAATGGTTCCACACCCACTGGATTAGAGGATGGAACCTGAACATGTCTTTTGTGATGGGCATAATTCAATCCCTAACATCTGGGTTACTAGATTACTTAATAGATCATTACAATGTATCATATGTGGTTGTAATTTTGGCTAAAAAATTAGTGAAAGGATAATTTGGTTAATGTAGCAGGCTGAAACCTACTCTTATCATATTCCTCACTGGGTCTTCTCTTAGACCTCTCCATTATATTCATGGAAGCACCATGTTTCTAGTACCCCAGGTTTAAAACCTTATAGTCACTTTGAATTTCCTATTTATTCTACTATTCAATGAATTTCCAAATTCTTCATGATTTTTCTGTGATGCCATTTGAGTCAGTTTTCTACTTGCTTCTCCCACTGGTCATATTCTAAGATGAGCTACCACTACTTTGTATTTAGAATATAACCTAGGTTTTTTTTTTTTTTTTTACTTCTAATCTTTCAGTTCAGATCCTGTTTATACATTGCTGCTAGAGCAATTTTCCAAAGAGTGGGATGAAATCAAATCAAAAGAACACCAAACTAAAAACAATGAAACAAATAAAAAATTCTTTCAGCTTAAAATGGTGTCCAATTGGAAATTAAGAATCAGCTCCTTAGATATCATGATAGTCAGTATTCTTCATCCCCTCGTCCAAAGCTTTTCCAATCTTATGTTATATGATTTCTCTACAGGTACACTATTTTCCAGAATTACCCACAATATATGTATTGTTGGTTACCTGCCCACTGGGCATCACCCTTCCTCCTTGCTAAAAGAACCCTATTTTCTTAAGAAGCACCTTGTCCAGCGCCAGGAGATAAATCATGGTGGGATCCTTCTCCCTCTGCTAGAAGGTAGTCTGAGATGGTCACGTGAATCAAGTCTGGTGAATTAAATATAGATGAGTTCTGCTGTGGGGCATTTTGAGAAAAATTTTCCTCCTTCCTAAAAGAGCAAGAGATGAGGACCTTTCCCCACTGTGCTGGTTTCCATCTATGAAATACCCCCAGAAAAGCCATGTCGTAATTCCGATCCAATCTTGTGGGAGGAGCCATTTCTTTTAATCCTGATTCGGTAATGTAGGTTGGAAACTATTTATTAGATTATCTCCGTAGAAATGTGATGCAACCAATTGTGGGTGTGACCTATGATTAGATGGAATTGTGACTCCACACATTTCAGGTGGGTTTTGATTAGTTTACTGGAATCCTTTAAAAGAGGAAACATTTCGAAGAGAGTCAGAACCAACAGAAGCCTCACTGCCAATAGAACCCAGAGCTGACACAGATGCCCACACTTGGGAACAGAGACACAGATGTTTGGAGATGCTTGGAGCTCAGCAGATGTTGTCATGAGTTGCTAAGTAATCCATAACCTGGAGAGTGCCAGGGAAAGCCAAGAGATGAAGGCTAGCCCCAGAGAAGCAGAATGAGGAACCCCCTCACATTGCTGAAAGCAGTGGAGCCCAGGAGCAAGGGACCAGCAGATGCCAACCATGTGACTTCCAGCTGACAAAAGTGTTCCTGACCCATTGGATCCAGGGAGGAAGGGACCAACAGTTGTCAGCCATGTGACACCCTAGCTGACAGAGCTGTTCCAGACCCATTGGCCCTTCTTGAAATAAGGTATCTTTCTCTGAATGCCTTAGTTTGGAAATTTTTATAGACTTAGAACTGTTATCTTGTAACTTATTAAATTCCCCTTTTAAAAAGCCATTCCAGTTCTGGTATATCACATTCCAGCAGCTTAAAAACTAGAACACCCTCCACCCCCAACTTCCTTTTCTTTTAGCTTCCTTGTGGAAAGAGGACGTGAAACCTGAAATTACACCAGTTACTTTGTGACCATGAGGCAACAGGAATGCAATAGTCCATATACAGAGGAAGGTGAAGTAGAGCGGTGGAAAAATTTGGATACTTAAAGATACTAGAGCTGCTAAAGCAACCCTGGAATCATCTAATTGAAAGCATTTTAAAATTTTAACAGATACGTGTGTTTCCTTAACATGCCAGATATTTTCACTTTTATTCACCACACACCAAGCAATAATTTAATGCCTAGAATACATCATGTCTTTGACTGTGTGGTTTGTGGAAATTTGAATGATCTTCCCTCTAACCCTCACAAAATCTAGCTAGTCTCCAACTGCAGCTCAAATGCTTTTTCCTTTATAGAGTCTGCACTAATCCCCTCATTTAACCACTGACCACCTTCTTTAGAGTATTCCCCTCTTTTGATTTACTGTCTTACTGAATCTCAATATCTAAACATGGAGGTTGTTTTCTGCTGTCATAGTATCCTAAAAGAAGGCTTCAATAGAGTGGGCACTCACTAAATATGGGTTGATGGAATACATCTAATTTCTTTGCATTTAAAACAAAAGGTGTTGCCATATTTCTTTTTCTTTTATGAAAAAAAATCACCTTATTTGCCTTTCTCTGAAAAGCCCTAAGTCAACCCAAAACAACAGAATGTTTAACAGGTATTATTAGTAATAATTTATTACATGATTATATCTATCAACACTAAGCATGACGAAGCATGCCCGTATTCGGAAAAGACTCAAGTTAAATGTGAAGCTGGAATGGTAGGCAGCTGAGATATTCATCTGATCATAATCTTAAAATATTTTTAAAAATTTTATTTGACAAAAATATTTTGTCTTAGAAAGTGCAGGTGAAGTTCATGCTCAGAAATTTTGGGTTAGGTACTTGTATTTTCCAAATAGTGCATGTGTGGGACAATCTAAGCAGGCTCACACTACTGTTAAGCCCGCATGTCATGTTCAGGTACTTCTGCTGAACCTGCATAGACGTGTTAACCACTTACTGTTACGTGAATAATTATTTATAGGGGGGCATTGTCTGTCTGATAAGAACATTCCATCTGCCCGGGCTCATTATGTAGGAAAGGATTCTGTTTGGAAATTAACTAAGTAAATAAATGAAAGGAAAAAACAAAGATACAATTCTTCTACAAGTCAATGGAATTTCCTTATCAGCTCTAGGCAAGATTCCATAGCTGACTTGTGCAGCCACTGACAAAAAAGGCGTGAAAAGCCAGATTACTGGTGAAAGTACAAGAATCCAGCAATAACCATAGGAATGACGTGGCTCTAATTCACCATCACAGTCCGATGAAGACCGAGTGTGCTTTTTGTCACAGAGGGCAGGTTTGGATTGCTAACTTGGTAACAGGCTGAAGCATTCACCTTTGCTGAAGTTTGACAGGGTTATTATTCCCAGTAAAAGGAGAGGGAAGAAAATGGTGTCAAACATTTCACTAAAACATCTGTGACAGTAATGGAATGTGACATATCCAAGGACAGATAAATGAGAAGGCAGACAGGAGTTGACTGTCTGAGTTTCCGACAAAGCTCTATAGCAAAGAAGCCAAAATAAATAATGAAGTGCTCACATTGTCTCACCAAAGCACAATGCCTGCTTTCAACTAGAATAAAAATCTGTTGTGTCTCTCTCATTAACTATGTAGGTGCCAACATTTGGCAGATGACAGAATCTTTATCGAGCGTCTTTTAAAGCCCATGAACCATTCCTCGTGCTGAGAAGAGTGTTCATCATGCCTACTTTAGCAGAGTTTTTAAGAGCCTGTCAAGTCCCGGAGTGTGCCCTGGTTCTGTATCTCCATCCAGGACCTCATAGAGTTATTTACTATGTGTTAACACTGTTAACTTTCTTCAGTGTTTTTAAAATGTTTGAATTTAGAAATTTTGCCATTTTCAAACAGTAAATTTATTTTTTTACCATAAAAATTGGTATTTTGTTTTGATCCTTGCATTTTTTCTGGATTTACTCTTTTTACTGGTCTACATCTCATAAGAGTTTTTTAGAGAGAACTTTCTCTGGGTATTAAATATTTAAGTCTATGCAGGTCCAAAAATATATCTGGCCCTCACTTTTGAACTCTAGGTTGTGGCTATTTATCCAAAGAACTTTGTATATATTTCTCCATATTTTCTGGCATTTGTTGACAGGTCTGTTGTCAAACTTGTCTTTTCACTCTGAAAACTTCAAAGGTTAACTTTTTATTCTTGATTTAGTAGGTTTCACAGCAATGTTCTGTGTCTAGATGAGGATTCATTTTTATGTAATCCTACATGATACAATACCCTCTCAGTTTAAGGATTCGTGACTTTTTCAATTCTGGAATTTTTCTTCTTCTGCAACTCTTATTAAGTGCTACATATGATGTTCTTTTAAATAGAATCTGTCCCTCTATGCTACAGTATCAGATAATTTCTTCCAATCAACTGATTCTTTTTCACTCAGATGGGTTAGTTTTAGCTTCTCCACCTGCTAAATATTCTTTTTATTATTATTTTTTAAGTTTAGAGGCTATTTCCAATTTTTCTTGTTTAATTCTTGTCTTTTTAATTCATGGTCTCTTCTTTTCCCATGAAAATAATTTCTTCAATTATCTCTTTGAGCGTCTTAAGCAGAATGATTTTGTTGTTTGATTTTGTTTAGGATTTTCCTCATTTGTTTTGGAATTTTTAATTTCCAGCCTCAATTTCAGTGGAGAGTTTTTAGTTTCACTTTTCCCCCTCTCTTTGCTATGGACCCTGCACTACTGGCCCCCAAATTAGGCTTTATGAAGGTGTCCGGGGTTCCTGTCCCAAAATGGTCCTGGGTCTATTGCAGTTCCAGATAACCTGAGAACTTGCTGCCTATGCTGGTCAAGGGGTGTTGTCATATTCTCTTGCCTCTTTGGGCTCAAAGATTTCTGAAAAAAGACTGTAAGAGGCGCACTGCCTCATCCCTGCCCATCTTTTGGTGCTTCGGGTGTCTCTATATCCTGCCTTTAATCATCAATATGATTTTCAGATTTTTTTATCTGTATGCTTTAACTGAAAGTTCTACATGCTACAGAAAAAAATGATGTCTGAACATGAGCTCATGACAATTATCTTAACTAAGTGGTATATATTTTAGTTAAATATTTATTATATGCAAAAATATTAATTAGGTATGTATATACATAATAACAAAATTTATGAGCTACCATCTAGACTAAAAATAGAACTATATGAATGATTTTGAAAATCCCTTGTGATGGTCTCTGATCCCATCTCCTTTCTCCTCCACTAAGATATCCAATATCCAGAGTTTAGGATTTATTACACCTTTGCTTTTCTACTTTATTTACTTTTACTTGGCTTTAATTTCATATAAAATGGATCACCTTATTTTATACTTCTGTGAGCCTGTTTGTTCTACCAAAAAAATGTGATTTATTTTTGTTGATGTGAGCAGTGGTATTCATTTATTTTCCTGTTGTGATGAATGCCATCTTCCTTTTGATACACATTTACATGGTTTCCAGGTTTGTTGTTGTTTTTTTCACTGTTACAAACAATGATGCTTGGATATTGTTACACAAGTAACTTGAGGATTATAAGAAAAAGATTTTGGGATCATTTAGGATTTATGTTTTCAATGTACCAGACACTGTCAAATTATCTTCCAAGGTAATACTTCACATTCATAATGCCCAAAGTTGCCATTATATGATATCTTTTCACCCATACATACTATGATGATGTAAAAATGGAAATTGCTAAACTACTAGGAAAAATAGTATCTCATCCTGGTTTTAATTTATGCTTCATTAGATACCAATGCAGTTGAGGATATTTTCATATGATTTTGAACATTTATGTTTCTTCTCTGATATGACCTTGGTCCTTATTTTTTTTATATTTCTCATTGCTTTGTGGGTATTCTTTATATATTGTAGATAATAGTCTTTGTGCTACAAATATCTCCTAGTTTGGGGCTTGTCTTTCATTTTCTATACAATTCATTTAATAAAACAAAGTTCCTCATTTTAATGCAGTTGATTTTATGAATGTTTTCCTAATGGTTTATAAAATAGTGTCTTGTATAAGAAATTTTTCCCTCACAAGGTCTTTAAAAAAAGTCTCACAAATGGGAGAAAACTTATGAAACTATTAATAGTTTCCTAGATAGAAACTATTTACTATCTAGGAAACCCTGGATACTGTGCCAAACATTAGGGACCCCCACATCAATAGGCCAATCCCTTCATCTTGGGGCTTGCTCTTGTGAAGTTTATATATGTAGTGGAGAAGCTTAGTCTATCTATAGGTATGCCTAAGTGTCATCTCCAGAGGACTGCTTTTGTTCTCAGATGTGGCCTTTCTCTCTCTAAGCCCAACTCTGTAAGTGAAACCATTGTCTTCCCCACTATATGGGACATGATATCCAGGGATGAAAGTCTCCCTGACAGCATGGGAAATGACTCCTTGATATAAGTCTGGCTCTGGCATTGTGGAATCAACAATGCCATTCTGACAAAAAGAGAGGAAAGGAGTGTATCACGTAAGGTAGCAGTGGCTGAGAGGATTCAAATAGAGTCAAGAGGCTATACTGGAGGTCACTGTTATGCGTTCTTCAGTTAGACATTGTTACCGATCATAACTTGCCAAACCCCAACCAAAACAATTCTTGACAATCCTAAAAAATATCTAAGGCATTATAAAAGATTCTGCACTAGGGTAACTTTTCAAAACCTACAACCCTCCAGATGGGTCCTTGAACCAGGTAAGTCCTGCAATGCAGAGGGGCCAGCCCTTCCAGAACATCAACGAGTTCCATCCCCCTATGCCATATTATTGACAGCCTCTTCCAAAATGAAAACATTAGAATGACCATAGTGCAAATACCCCTAAAGAATGGGAAAAAGGTTAAAGGTGAAGGTGTAGTTATACAGAGAAAGTCGGGCTTAACAAATGAGTGCTAAATCATTGCACTGGTATTTCTTTTAGCTTCCAGTACCTTAGAGCAAATAGAAATAAAAACCTAAAATTGTGGAATTTTAACACATACCAAACTCTGAAATTTGCTCTACAACTAATTTTTGCAATGGACTTCGAAGTTTATTGCTTTTATGTATATACGTTATTTAAAGAGAAGAAGTATAATGAGTATAACAGAGAAGATAGGATTTAACAAATGGGCATGACTGCTGAATTATTATATTGATAATTCTGTTGTTCTCCAGTGTCTTGGAGAAGCTAGAAGAAAAAATGAAAAATCATGGAACTGTAACCCATACCAAACTTTAAAATCTGTTCTATAACATCTTGTTAAAATGTACTTAGAAATTTACTGCTTTTTTGCACATATGCTATATTTCACTATAAAAAAGAAAAAAGACCTTCACATTTCTTCTAAGTTTTAATTTTTGCCTTACCTACTTATTGGTTTAATCCACATGGTATTGCATTTTGTGCATTTTGGTACATATGGTTATAAATTATTCATCATTTACTTAAATATTCATTTTTTTCCAGATTATCTTCAATACAGACTCTGTCAGAAATTACATTTGCATATATTTGTTTGTTCCCATTGTTTCATTTATTATTTGATTATAGAATAAGGTCAAATTTTATTCCCTCTTAAATATTACATTTATAAAAACTCTTACTATCTGGAAGGACAAGTCACCCCATCTTTTTCTTCTTTTACTGCATTTTGGTTCTTTGTTATTTTATTTAACTGTTAAAATCAGTTAGATGGTTGTATATTCATATTGAAATGCACACAATATCTGTTGAAAGTCTCATTGAAATGAAAGTCTCAATAAATTTAATTGATAAACATGGGGAGAATTGATGCCCTTACATGCTATTTCTATAAGTAAATATTTATATCACTCCATTTATTTAGGCTTTAATTTACTGTCTTTCAATTACTAGATTTATTCTTAGCTATCTTATTGTCTTGTTGATCTTAAAAATGGAATCTAAAAAAATCAGTCTTTTTGCTGATGATATAAAGAAACACTTTGTTCCATGAAGATGTGGCCCACCCAATTGTGAAAAAAAAAAAAAAACACTTTGGCACTTTTGTATATTTATTTGTTACCCAGGTGCTAATTTTTAAAGTAATTTTTAAATTAATTTCTATAAATTCTCTTTAGTTTCTTTGGGGTTTTCATGCGGATATGCATATGTGCAAATAACAACAGCTTTCTTCTTTGTATCTATGCTTATGCACTTTATTTCTTCTTTTTGTCTTATTGCAATGGTTATGACTTCAGGTACAATGTTAAACAGTTATGGTAGTAGCAGATACCTTTCATTTTTAATTGAAATAAAATTTACACAGCATAAAATTCTAATTTTAGCCATTTTAAAGTGTACAATTCAGTGGATTTTAGTATATACATAATGATGTGCAATCATCACCACTAATTCCAGAATATTTTTGTCACACAAAAAGAAATCTCAAACCCACTAAGTAGTTACTCCTTATTACCCCATCCCTGCAGTCCCTGGAAATCACTAATTGACTTTCTTTTTGTATGGATTTTCCTATTCTGTACATTTCATATAAATGGAATCATACAATGTATGACCATTTGTATCCGGCTTCTTTCACTTAGCAAAATGTTTTCAAGGTTTATGCAGGTTATAGGTTTTTCAGTACTTAATTCTTATTATGGTCAAATAATATTCCATTGTGCGGATAGACCACATATGTTTATGCATTCATCAGCTGAAGGACATTTGGGTTGTTTCCACTTGGGACTGTTATGAACAACGTTGCAATGAATACTCATTTGAAAGTTTTTGTCTGAACACGTGTTTTCAATTCTTTTGAGAACTGAATTGCTGGGTCAATGGTAAAATATGTCTAACTTTTTAAGAAAATGCCAAGATGAAGAATTTTCCAGTTCCTGAATTGTATGTTCCAGAAGGAACAATCAAAGAGATTTAAGAGAGATGAAACGTGGGAGAAGGGGCAGAAGAAACGGTTAGTTATGAGAAAAGATCTTGGCATCTGGAGTTTCTTGGGTATCTGACTAAATAGAATATGAAGCGATTAGTACCAGAGCTGGCCAGACTGTGATTGGGTGGGGTGAATAGGTAAATAAAATGGGTGATGTATATGTGGCTCCCTTGTGATTTCTCTTGATGGAGGTGAGAAAATTGGGGAAGATGTGTTTAATTAGTCTCAACGCAGGTGGGCTCACTCCTGACTGGTGGTGAAAGTAGGAAGGCTAGGGAGGAGTGCCTGACTTCACTTTTGGTCTCCACTTGGGGAGGGCAAATGTCTACTGACACCTTATTGACTTCTACTCAGTCTGTGGTTGTGCACTTCTGGGGAGCAGTGAAAAACAATTGTAATTCAAGCACTTGTACTTTGTCTTTGCCCCTGAAAATGAGTATGGAAAGCTTGTGGATGTTTGGTCTCAGTTCCAATGTGCAGATTTATTCTTGCCCCCTTATTATCAAATGTTACGAAGTTACTTTTTAAAATACGATAATTTTCGGGGGCGTAAGGGTAGTTCAGTGATACAATTCTCATCTGTCATGTGGGAGACCTGGGTTTGATTCCCAGCCCATGCACTTTTCGAAAAACAAACAAATTCAACAAATGATGTTGCGATAATGGGATATTCACATGAAAATAGAATGGCGTGTGACGTGCACCCTACAGCATACAAAAAACCAAACAAACAAAAAAATCTGATAATTTTCAAAGTATTCGCAGTGGAAAAAGTACTGTTATATTTGGGATGCATGGAGGAGAAACATTTTGGGGGTCACAAGGTACAGGAAAGCACTTAGGAAACCTTGCATCCTCGTGCTGCTTTCTTCCCATGCTAGCACTCGGATGATAGTGAAGCTGAACTGAGTTCATAGGGAAAGACAGTCTCATGTTCAGGAACATTTTTTCCCAAGTGGAAGCATAAGGTACACAGATGGTGTATACACGTTTTACTGACAACTAAAGGAATATTTCCCCATAAAAATTGCTAGTTGCAAAGAAGAAATATGATTTCCTTGCTTCTTCCTCTAGTTTAACATGTCCCATAATATTAAATGTTATTGACTAAGCAAAGAGTGCCACCAAATCCATTTACTTTGTAGGGAGCAAGGATTAGGGAAAACCCATGGAGAGATACATTGCATCTGCTCCTGTTTTTTATAGATTCTTTTCTTAAATAAATATAGATTATACCTGTATGCTTGTCACCTCTAATTCCCATTGTAACCACCTGAAATGCTGCATAGTTCCAAGGTGTTATTAATTTTTATTTCATAGCTTTCTTATAGTGTATTTGAGAAGGCTTCCCTTGTGGACAGATTCTACCGCATTTAATTATGAGCCATACAAATATTGCAAATATTAAAAACAAATGAATAGCTTCCTGTTTTATATTTGATCTTTGTTTCTCAATGTATATAGTACCTTTCCCAAATATTTCTAAATATTGCTGTTTTGAGTACAGACTTCACATATTAACAATTGTTGTTTCTTAATTGTGTTTGGACATAACTGCAAAATAATTATACAATGGATATTTACATACTTACATTTAATAAGAATTTACTAAAATGAAATGATTTAAAATGCTATTCTTCACAGCTTTTAGAGATAATTTTGTCATAAAAGCACTTTTCATGGTTTTTCATATTTATTCCCACATTTCTCTAAATTAAGTTATATTATTTACATCAGTTTACAAAAGAAGGAAAAGAGAGACAGGGCAATTAAATAATTAACTTTAGTATGCACAATGTGGAAATTGTAGAATAGAGATTTGAACCCAATAGTCAAATTCAGGAGACTAAATGCCCAATTTTCACAAAAGCACTAGAACATTCTCTGTTTTCTCCATTAGTCTTACCCTTGTGAACATATTTCTTGCCGGGCTGGCAACTGTGGTACAGTGGCAGAGTTCTCGCCCACCATGCCGGAGACCTGGGTTCAATTAGGACTTGTCCATGTCAAGTCCATAGCTTGGACAAACCGAAGCAGCTTCCTTCCAGACAGTGACTCAAGGATCCTGAATAACAGAGCACACTGCTTCCTGTACAAGTGAGAACTAGATAGTTAAGCAGGGGCTTTTCACTGCCTTAGCCCAGAAGTGACAGAGGCCACTTCTCACAGTCCTTCAATGATTGCTAGCTTCAAAACCCCACTCAAGACATGGAAGCAGGAAAGTGGGGAGTGAGAGAGGATGTTTGAATATGACTGAGCACTAAGAATCTCTACCACAGCTGCCAACTATCCTTCATTTCAAAATTTTGTCTTGCAATATTCCAGCCCCTTTGATACTGTAGATTACAAAATCTGATTTATCTTTAAGATGAATAATTGTAGTTTACTAATTTAGTTTGAAAAATAAATAAAACATGTAGCTGTTTATTAATTTGCCTGTTATGTTCTAAAAGTTTATTATTGTAATAATATAATCTGAAAAATTAAGGTTGCTTAATATTCTCAATCAAGAAATGGCTGGAAGATGTATACATTGCCAGTTTTCTCTAAACTAGTATAATCTCTAACATCTGAAGGATTTTAAGAGTTTTAAGGTTTTATGAGTAAACTGTGTGTCCTGAGTGAGTGTTCTAGCCTCCCCAAACTATATTTCTTTAATTTGGGGCAAAAGGAGAGAGAAGGATGCTAAGATTTCCTTTGTTGAGTTGTTATATGATGTGAGGAAATCCATGTAAAGTAATTAAATTGCACTTCATATTTATTTAAAAACTCGATGAACTTAGCTAGCATACTACTGGATGCTGAAAAAGAAATAATCATGTCTCTGTCAGACTGGAGTGAGGCCCAAGTATGTACATTTTTCATTTTGAATTCCCACATGCTAAAATGCTACTAAAGGAATAAGAAATTGTTCCATAAGCAATTTTTAAAGTACTTATGGGAGCTGTAAAATGAAAACTCATGCAAACACATCTTATCCTAATAGCTTCTTCTTAATGTCTTTGATGATTTCCTTTTTCTTTATTTTGCTCATATCTCTTTGTGTGAGGTATGGTAAGGTCACATGCAGCTCAAGAGAGAGAACCCAGAAGTGTTTTAAAGATGTATTATCCTCATAGTTTCCAAGGGAGAACACAGCTTTCCCTGCAGGTCAACATGAGAAAAGTACCAGTGTTGGTCACAAGGCAGAGCGAGACTAAATGTCTTTATTGTAGCTTCCTGAGGAAGTCTGTACAGGTGAGTTGGGAGCAGATTAATTTGGGATTGGTTTGCTATATTTGAAAATGACACTTCTGCCAGTTTGAGATCGTTTACTTGTAAGCAGGCTGGGGGTAACAGCTATACAGGTGGGGCTTGGTCATCTGGGGCAAGTCTATAGATGCTAAAGCATCAATTACAAAAGCTAGATAACATGGTTAATACACTCGTGTTCTGTGATTTTAAAAGTATAAGCTTTTTGTGGCGGTTTTAATAATTTTCCACATAAGTATAAATATAAGATCACTTCAATTAAATATGATTGTTATAAACCCAAGAAGCATTGGGGTAATAAGAAATATTATCAGCTTTCAGTATTCTTTTAGCTTTCTGATATGGTTGCTGTGCTGGTTTGAATCTGTGGTAGACCTCAGAAAAGCCATGTTCTTTAATCCTCATTCAATATTGCTGATTGGGAGCTTTTTGATTGTTCCCATGGAGATGTGACCTACCCAACTGTGGGTGGTAACTTTTGATTATATGGGTTCCATGGAGGTGTGTCTGCACCCAATCAAGGTGGGGTTGCTTACTGAGCCCTTTAAGGGGGAAACATCTTGGAAAGATCTACAGAGCCCATGCAGCCAGAGACTTTTGGAGATGAAGAAGGAGAACATCCCAAGGCAGCTTCTTGAAACACGAAGCCGGGAGAGAAAGCTAGCAGACGTTGCCACGTTCTCCATGTTCCTTTCCAGTTGAGAGAGAAACCCTGAACATCATCGGCCTTCTTGAACCAAGGATCTTTCCCTGCATGCATTAGATTGGACATTTCTATAACCTTGCTTTAATTTGGATATCTTCACAGCTTTGGAACTGTAAACTTGCAAATTAATAAATCCCCCCTTTTTAAAGCCCTTCTTTCTGGTATATAGCATTCTGGCAGCTAGCAAACTAGAACAGTTGACATACATTTTTATTCATATATTTTAAGACCCACAAGAAATTATTAAGTAAATATTAATATTCATCTTCCTTAGGAAATCTTGCAGTCTGATGAGGTATGATATGAAAGTTCCAGGTGGTGTGGCAAATAGCTGTCTCTTCTCAGATATGTAGTAGTACCTTAGCTCTTTAGACTTTAGGGTCTTACATGCATTGAATTCAGCAACACTTCCTCAGGTCTTTCTTCTAGTAAATACATAAATATTTACTGGAAGAATATTACATAAGTAATATCTAGAAGAATATTACATATTCTAAAAGAATAGTACATAAATAAATATATAAATATTACATTAAGTCTTTCAGCCAAGATTCTAATAAAACATTTAGAGATTTGGTTTCAGAACTAAAGCTTTAGATATTCAGGCTCAAAATCTGAGCTTTAAATACAAATAATATTTCCCTTTTTAGTTTGCTCCTTCCTCATCTCTTCCACTTTTCTTTCATTTATATTGTGGCAATGAATACTCAATGTCATACAATACCCTCCAAGGAGCAATTGAGTGAGTGTCTAAATGGGAAGAGAAAATGTGAACTCTAAATCAAGCTTCTTTATTTTACCCAAGAGGCGCTACTGTAATGTTTGCAAGGCCAGAGTACACAAAGCAGGGATCAAACTGGGGGCAAACCTCCCATTGTAAACTTTGTGATCATTAATTTGAATCTTTTCATTTCTTTTTGGTGTGGGGTATTAATTTTCCCATTTGTAACCTCAGGTGGAATTCTAGCAATATAAAAGGTGTTCTTTGTATAAAATACAGAGCTGTAAAACAAAATCCCTAATGAGTGATACTTATTGTCCCTGACAAGCAGGAATTTGGTGACCTCCTTCACCTGCTAAGATGTAAAATAGTGTAATGTATTTATTTTCCTTAAAAGTATCACCTACGCCTTATTTAATTTAAGCTATTGTTTTTTATCTCAATGTAGAAATCCTTCTATTGTGTCTCTTGAGTGTATATGAGCGCTGATGATGAAAAACTCTAATATATGTGCTTAATATCATTGAATCTTCTCTTTCAGTGAGAAGTCTTTTGGGAAGCATTTATAAATGAAGATTATGACTTAATTTAGGACTAGCCGTCTATATAAGTATGCTTTGCCTTTGGTTCATGGTTTTTAAGGTTTAAAATAAGATTGATTTTTATGTTCCATTTTGTAAAATCATTCAATTACATGGTCATAAAATTATGACTATTACAACTCTTTCTATTCTAATGCTCTTATTTTTCATACAAATAAACTGAAATTTAGAGATGTTTATGGTAGTTGTGCTGGTTTGAGATGATGTATGTACCCTAAAAAAGCCATGTTTTAATCCTAATCCCATTTTGTAAAGGCAGCCGTTTCTTCTAATCCCTATTCAGCATTGTATGTTTGAAACTGTAATTAGATCATCTTCCTGGAGATGTGATGTATATGAGAGCATTTGTTAAACTGGATTGGGGAAATGTGTCTCCACCCTTTTGGGTGGGTCCTGATTAGTTTCTGAAGTCCTATAAAAGAGGGAATATTTCGGAGAAAAAGTGATTCAGAGGGAATAGAGCAGAAGGAAATAGCCACAAGAAGCAGAGTCCACCAGCCAATGACCTTTGGAGATGAAGGAAAATGCCTCCCGGGGAACAGGAAGCCAGGAGAAGAAACTAGCAGATGACGCTGTGTTTGCCATGTGTCCTTCCAGATGAGAGGGGAACCCTGACCATGTTTGCCATGTGCCTTTCCCAGTGAGAGAGAAACTGTATTCACCATGTGCCCTTCCACTTGAGAGAGAAACCCTGAACTTCTCCAGACTTCTTGAACCAAGGTATCTTTCCCTGGATGCCTTCGATTGGACATTTCTGTAGATTTGTTTTAATAGGGACATTTTCTTGGCCTTACAACTGTAAACTAGCAATTTATTAAATTCCCCTTTTCAAAAGCCATTCCATTTCCGGTATATTGCATTCCGGCAACTAGCAAACTAGAACAGTAGTCTAAGGTGTAAATGGTGGAGCCTGTCTCTAAGCTCTGATTTACCTCTCAGACTAACACACTGCTATCATATCATTCTGCCTCAAAACTCTCCTTTTTAAAACAAGTACTTTAATCAGCAGAGCTCTGATTACCTTTATTTTAATGTATTACTATTTCTGTTTTTTTTTTTCTATGCTTTTAGGCCATCAAATTCAAAACTCCTTTGCAGTACTCAATCCCCACTAGTTGGAGTTGATTATTCTTTGTCAATTTTTTTTAATTCATATATTCTTTTCTCACTGCCACCATTATTTCTCTCTAACCTTTGAAAATCTACTCACATTGTCATTGCCTCCAGTCTCCTTCCCTATTTCAACTCTTCTTTTATATTGCTAATATTTCTAAAACAAGACTTTTGACATGCAAACTCTTTAGTCATATATATTTTATAGTTTCCCAATGTCACACAGTGTGTCACTTTGTCTAATGTACTCCTACAAATACCACACAGTGGGTTGGCTTCAACAATAGGAATTTATTAGCTCATGGTTTTGAGCTAAGATATGTCTAAAATCTAAATATCAGCAAGGTGATGCTTTCTCCCTGAAGGCCATAGTAATCTGGTGCTGTCTGCAGGCAGTCCTTTGGTTTCCTTGGCTTTCCTGTCACATAGCAATGTCCTCCCTTTTCTCTTCCAGGTTCCTACTGACTTGTTCCTTCTCCCTCTGGCCTTCCCCAGTGATTCTGATTAAGACCCACTCTGGTTCAATTCACCACATCTTAACTAAAAATAACATCTTCAAGAGGTTCTATTTATACCCGCAGGGACCTGGATTTAGACTAAGAATATGTCTAAATTGGCATGCAAAATTCAACCTGCCATGTACAGAAAAATACCAGATCCTTAGCATGGCAATAAAGACTTTTGAAATCTATCCTTAAACTCCATTTGTAATCTAATCTCCTGTCTTTTCTGTTTGCAGACACCCCAATCCAGTTAAATTGTTCTGTCTTCCATTGTTTGACTATTTCTTGTACATATGATTTTGCTCATAATATTCTCTTTGCATGTCATACCTCTCCTTCATTTATCACATATCCAAATCTTAAAATTTCATGGGCTGGACTCTGAAAATCTGATTCCATGTGCTTAAGGAAAGTTAAAATCTTGATAAACTCATTTGTTAGTTCTAGTAGCTTTTTTGTAGATTCCTTTGCATGTTCAACAGAGGCATTCATGCTATCTATGAATGGTCATAGTTTTATTTCTTCCCTTCCAATCCACATTCATTTTAATCCTTTTTCTTACCTTTTTGCACTTGCCATAAATACCAGTGTAACATTAAATAAAAGAAAGCAGGCATTCTTGTTTTGTTAATAAATCTATAGGAAAAACCTTCACTCTTTGACCAATAACGATAATGCTAGCTATATAGGTTTTTCATCAATGTTTTTGAGTAAGTTAATTCCTATTGTGTGCTGTAAATTTTTACCAAGAATGCATGTTGGCTTGTATCAGATATGTTTTCTGCGCTTGTTTAGTTGATTATATGATTTTCTTTTTCAGGTTGTTAATGTAGTATATATTGATTGAATTTCAAATATTAAGCCAACTTTGCATTCCTAAAATGAACCCCACTTGGACATGATATATTTGCATTTTTGCATTTGTATAATTTGATGTGCTAAAGTATTACTCAGAATTTTCACATCTGTATTCATTAGAGTTATTGGTCTTCTGTTTTATTTTCTATGGTTTTCTGGTTTTAGTATCAGGAAAATCATGGCTTCATAGAGTGAGTTAGGGAGTGTCTTCTCCTTTTCGATATTCTGAAGAGTTTTAATAGAAATTGCTATTAGTTTTTCCTTAAATGTTTGGTAACATTAACCAGTGAAGCTATTTGGGCTATAGTTTTCTTTGTGTGAAATGGTTTTTCAACTATATATTAGTTTCTCTAATAGTTTTAGGATTATTCCGGTTATCTATTTCCTCTTGAGTGGGCTTTAGTTTTGTGTCTTTGGAGAGATTTTTACATTTTATTTAAGTTGCCTTATTTTTTGGCATAAAATTTTCATAGTGTTTTCTTATTATTCTTTAATGTATGTAGAAACTCCATTGATGTCAGCTCTCTCATTGCTGATATTAGTAATTTGTACCTTCTTTCTCCTTTTGCTAATAAATCTGGTTAGTGTTTTATTAACTTCACTGATCTTTTCAAGGAACCATATTTGGGGTTTATTTTCTCTATTGTTTTGTGGGGTGTTTAATTTAACTCCTGTCACCTATGATTTAATTATCCCCTTTCTTCTGCTTATTTTTGGTCTAATTTATTTTTCTTTTTCTAATTTCGTAAGCTGGAAGCTAAGGTTCCTGATTTCAGATACTTCTTATTTCTAATGCCATAAATTTCCCCCTAAGTGTTATTTTAGCAGCATTTTACAAATTTCATATGTTGTGTTTTCATTTCAATTTGCTTAAAACTTTTTTAATATTGCTTTTGAGTTATTCTTAGACCCATGGGTTATTTAGAAATGTGTTACATAGTTTCCTATTATTTGAGGATTTTCCAGAAATCTTTTTCTTATTAAGAAATCTAATTTAATTCCATTTTGGTCATAGAACAACCTTTTTACAACTTGAATCCTTATAAATATATTGAGAGTAGTTCTGGGTACCACAATATAAACAATCAGCTAAATGTTCAGTTTGTACTTGGAAAGAATGTTACTGTTGTTAGGTAGAGTGTTCTATAAATATCAGTGCAGTCAGGTTGGTTGATAATATTGTTAAGTCTAGTATAACATCACTGATTTTCCTTCTAAATGTTTTATCAACCATTGTGAGAGTGTTATTGAAATTTCCAGCTATCATTGGGGATTACACTAATTTTCTTCTCAGTTGTCAGTTTTTGCTTTACAATTTTTGTTAGTAGTTTTACAAATGTTTAAGTTTGTTATGTCCTCTTGAATAGATGACCCTGTCTTAGTTTTCCAAGGCTGCATTACATACCACAATGAGAAATTTTTGTCTCATCGTTTTGGTGGCTAGAAGTCCAGAGGTCACAATAAAACATGCTTTTATCTGAAATCTGTAGTATTCTCATGTTGACTTGCCAAAATCCTTCAGGTTCCTTGTCTTGCATCTGCCTCTGTCACATGGATTCTCCTTTTGGATTCTCCTTCTATCAGTCATCTGTGGTGTCTTTGTCTAGATTTTCTTTCTTTATGAGGACTTCCACCATATGGATTAAGGCCTACCCTATTTCTATTTAGTCTTATCTGAGCAGGATATTGAAAGATCTTATGCATTGCAAATGAATTCACACCTTAATTAATAATAACACCTCCAAATGTCCTTTTACAAATTTGTTCACATGTACAGGAAAGTAGATTAGGACTGAAAATATGTTTAATGGGGGCATGATTTAATTTCCAAGAGTCCACCTTCTGGACCCTTAGACATGCTCTTCCTACATGCAAAATAATTTCATCCCATCCAAGCATCCCAAAAGTCTCAAGTCATTCCATGTATTTAGCAACCTTAAATACAAAGTCTCATCACAATCAGCTATGGGGGTGGCCAGTCCCTGATCAAAATTCCTCTCTTTTGGTAGACCTAGGAAACCTAGAAAACAAGTTACTTCCTTTCAAAATACAATGGTGGTATAAGCATAAGATAGGAATTTCCCATGTCAGAGGGAGAAATTGGAAGTAAAACAAGGGTCACCGTTCTCAAGCATGTTTGAAAACCAGCAAAGCAAACACCAGTACATTCTAAGATCTAAGAATCATCTGTGAATTGATCCTTTGTCCTCTGGGCCTATTGAGGTGGCAGCCCCACCCTTTCCAAGTGTTGGATAGTAGCCGAGCTCTCTCTGAACACTGGGTCAGAGGCCCTTCTCTCCCCAAATATCAGGGTGGTACCAAAGCACTTGGGTGGCAGCAGTGCTCGCCACCAATACTATGGGCAGAAGTCCCACCCCCTCCAAATATCAAGGTGAGCCTGCTCTTTCCACATACCTGGGCAAAAGACCTTCCCCAGCCAAGGCTTGAGCAATGCCCCTCTCTCTCAGCCCAAGGAAATCTTTCTTCCCAGACCCCAGCTTCTATGACTCTGGAAATCATTTTTCCTTCATTTCATCCCATCTCTGTCCATTTCATTTCAAGCTGGCAGCATGTCTGTTTATCCAAAATTTTCAACAACCTTGTTGGTTTTCTGAGTAATTAACGGGGGGTTAAACCATTAGGGAAAAGAAGCTTTAATAGACCCTTCCTGGATAACTGCATTTTCATTCCTGACTTCCTCTGAAATGGTTGACGGCATCCATGACTCATGTTTAATTTCTTTAGCAGGTATCTGTTCAGCCACACTCTTATGTAGGGTCCTGTTCTCTGGAGGTTCATCTCCAAGGAGCCCAGTGAGGGCCCCAGATCAGCCACTTCTGGCGGTGGTCTCAGAGCATATAATTTGGATAGGCTGAGTCTTCCAAATCATAAACTGCTGGTTCCTTTGTGCTTAACAGTTCAGTCCTCAACTTACCTCTTTCCTCCTGCATTTTACTACAAGCAGCAAGGAGAAACCAGGCTATGCCTTTCACATGTTGCTTGAAAATATCCTCAGCTAAATATCCAAGTGTGTATCTTACAAGTTCTGCCTTCCATCTAGCATCAGAACACAACTCTGCCAAGTTCTCTGCCATGTTATAACAAGATCACTTTGCCTGCAGTTTCCAATAATGTGGTCATCATTTCATTCTAAAGCCTCACCAGAAGTACCTTTATCATCCAAGCTCTACCAGCATTCTTCTCATGACAATATTTGTATTCTGTAAGATGATAGAAACTTTCTCTACTGCTCTCTTCACAGCAATCTAGGCTTTTTCCATCAAGTGTCTCAAAATTCTTCCAGCCTTTACCCATTACCCATTTCCAGAGTTACTTCCACATTTTTAGATATTTGTAATAGCAGGACCCCAGTTTCAGGTTCCAAAAATCTGTCTTAGTTTGCTATGAGAAATACTACACATTGGCTGTCTTAAATAATGGTAATTTATCTCAAATTACTATGTTCTACAAATTACTGTGTTCTAGTTTGCTAGCTGCCAGAATGCAATATATCAGAAACGGAATGGCTTTTAAAAAGGGGAACTTGATGAGTTGCTAGTTTACACTTCTAAGGTCGAGAAAATGTCCCAATTAAAACAAGTCTATAGAAATGTCCAATTTAAGGCATCTGGGGAAAAATGCCTTGGTTTAAGAAGGCCAATGAAGTTCACAGTTTCTCTCTCAAGTGAGAAGGGCACATGACGAACACAGACAGAGTTTCTCTCTCAGCCGGAAGGGCAAATGGTGAACACAGCTTCATCTGCTAGCTTCCTCTCCTGGCTTCCAATTTCATGAAGCTCCTTGGGAGGTGTTTTCCTTCTTCATCTCCAAAGGCTGCTGGCTCGTGGACTCTCTGCTTTGTGGTGCTGCAGCATTCTCTGCTCTCTCCAAATCTCTTTTATTCTCCAAAATGTTTCCTCTTTTTTAGGACTTCAGAAACTTATCAAGACTCACCCCAATGGGTGGAGACATGTCATCATCGAATCCAGTTTAACAACCGCTCTTGATTGAATCACATCTCCAGGGAGATGCTCTGATTGCAGTTTCAAACATACAGTATTGAATAGGGATTATTCTGCCTTTATGAAATGAGATTTAGATTAAAACATGGCTTTTCTAGGGGACATACATCCTTTCAAACCAGCACATGGTGTGAGAGACTAGAAGCTTGGTCTCCAGGCATTGGCAGGGCTTGCCTTCTTCTGGAATCTATAGCATTCCAACAGTCCACCTTGTCATTGTGGTCTCTCCCTCCTTGTGTTTGTTCTCTGATTTCTGGTTTTTGGCTTCTACTTCTTCTGCTCAGCCATCTGTACCTCTGCCCAAATTTCCTCTTTCTATAAATTCTTCAGTTATATAGATTAACTGAATCATTACATGATTCATTTTATTCTCATCTAAAAAGGAATTTCAAAGATCTTATTCGCAAATACATCCACATCTTAACTAATAATAACATTTCAAAGGCTCTATTTACGAATGGATTCACGCACACAGGAATGTAGATTAAGACTCAAGTACGTCTTCTGTGGGATATATAATTCAACCCCCAGCACCATCTTCCTCATTCTTATTTTTTACAATGGCAAATTAATTTCTGAACTGTCTTGATCTCTCTTTGCCAAGATGTCACTATGATATGACAGTTTTAAGACCCATTTAATTTTGAACTCATTTAATTTTGAATAGGCATTACACGATCATAATTTAATGTCCCAAAAACACGCAGTGAAAATTTTTCCTCCCATTCTTGTTCTCCATCCAGCCAGTTCCCTTCTTCCATCCTGCCTAAAGTAAACGTTATTCCTTTTGTATATTTCCAGGGTATCTTTATGCATGCACATGTTAACATAAATATAGAGAGATTATTTCTCATAATTTTACAAAAAATGTTGGCCTATTATACACATTGTTTTTCACCTTGTGTTTCATCACATAACAATATATTTATATAAAGAAAATGTCATAATTACTTTGGGTAGCTGCTTTTTTGCTGCATAGATGGACCACAACCTGTTTATCTAATCCTCAAATGGGAGACATTTGAATTCTTTCCAAATTTTGCCATTACAAACAATGTTATAATGAATAAACCTGGTTATGAGTATTTCATTTACCTGCAAATAAATATATATACTAAACTCCAAGAATAGAGATGGTTGTTTTTATTTCTAATTATTACCATCCACAAATACAGAGTCAATCTTCAGGGATTACATTTATACATTGCTGATGAAATAAGTTTTTGCAAAACCTCCAGAGGGATGCCAAGAGAGCGTAGCTGTGCGACTTTAGGGAGATTCCTTATACGAATTTGCTGATCAGTACTCAGATGAATATTCAAGATAGACTCCCTTTAGAACTATAGAGTTCTCTTTCTGTGAATGACTTTGCTGTCTCAGACAACTCTCTGTGAATTCTAGCTGCCTTGTTCTCTGCAGACTCTCAGCTCTGTTTTCTCATCCTAAGGAGTTGGCCAGGCTCTTCCTCCCTGTACTGGGACCTGAAAAATCACCCAAATCAATAAGCTGGACAACTTTAGGTCTCATTTTGTTTCCTTTCTCCCAAGGATCACTGTTCTTCATTGCTGATGTACGGTGTTTTCTAAACACTTTTTCACATATTTCGCCCATTTTTGGTTGTTTCAGGAAACGGGAATTTAATCTATTTTACTTCATCTTAGAAGTGGAAATCCAAGGGAACCTTTTTAACTGGCAAATAAACTCCAGTCTGAACATTCCTTCAAAGAATTATATATATACATATATATTTATCATTTATGAATATTTGTTTTATATATATTATATATATATAATATCACTGTCTGAAATTTATTTAGATGTGAAAAAATACAAGTATTTTTGCATATTAAAGTAATGAGAATATACTGATTTTTCTTAGAAATCTTGAAAACAATTTGACTCTTACACCTTTGACCTAAAATAAATCAGATTGGAGCAATTGAGAATCAGGAACAGACCTAATGATGAAAATCTTAATATATTTAGTCTGTTTTTCTTTTAGTCTGGTTTTCATGCTAATCTGAACTTGTGAGAGATTCCAAATCTATTTGAGACAATGATTGTTCTCTTTTAACTATTGATAGAGATGGGACCTAAACTAGGGGGCTTTAATAAAGGTAAACTGAACTAATCAAAATAATGAATCGAGCAACCTGAAGCCATAATCAATTTTTCAGAATTATTTGTAAGCTTAAGGTAAAATTTTTTTCTACCACAAAATGTTTTAATTATTAAGAAAACCAGCATATCTCAGAAAGGTAGAAATATGGGTTCTTTCAGTCTGCCTTAGTAGAAGAAGTGATATACTGTCAACTTCTGACGTGTGAGAGTAGAAGGACACATAAGGGCCGTAAAAAGATATTCAGTGGAGATCTTGCAAAAATCAGAATGGTGACACATTCTGAACCACAGGAGAGTACCCTAAATTCATCCTGTTCCATATATAAGAACGCTTTTGCTGTAGCCATTAAACAGACATGTTTGTAAGTGTGGTGGGGTATTAATAATAATCATTTATTTTGTAGAGTACATTTTACCACACAGTTTCTATTCGAATAATCTGTTTTTATTCTGCTTGAGAACCTATCATTATGAATAAATACTTAAGTTTTTTCTTTGTAAATTTATTTATGCTTGAACTTTCCTAGTTACATTTGCCTACTTTATTCAAAAAGATTGAACTTGGGTCATGAAAAGTTCAGCCTCAGATTTGATCAGAACCACTTGAAAATTTCACCCTTTCAGGAATGAGGGGGAATACGGGAGCGAGTGCAGCAAAATGTCAACCCAGACTTTGCTCTGTGGGAGGATAGCCTGCTAGATGCACTGCTTTCCAAGTTTGTCCCTCCTACCAAATCTGTGTTTTGAATTATTTTCCCCTAGATGTGTTAGTTCTTTTTTCCAAGTTGAACCTTATTTTATTTTCCTTTCTAGGGCCCATTTTATTACTCCAACATTTCCCATTTTAGTTTCATCTGCAGAATTCATTAAGAACCCTGTTTACTCCCTTGCTGAGGTCTCTGAGACACAGAACTGGACAGGCCTGGGCTCAGGCTATGCATTCTCTCTCCTTCATGCAGCCCTCATCACCCTAACTGGTCCACATAGATGCAGATTTCATCTGCTACAGAATTTCCCTAAGGAAAGGGATTACTCAGGCTTCTGATAGCATGAAACTGAAATGGAAAATGGAAAAGTTAATAACAATATGTTCACCTGTGCTGCTTGAAAATAATACAACCATGATGTATCTATTAGTCATCATTCAGCAGATGTCCGGACTTTTGCTAAGTAGCATGGAGAATATTAAAGAGGCCAAGCTTTGACCCCTTTCGTTGTGGAAAATATCTATTTTTGAACAGAAAGCATATACATACACAATCGCGCATGCACACACAATCCTGAAACAATCAGAAGTCAAGACAGCATGGACCAATATACTGACCTGTGAGATGCAGAAATGGAATTGCCCTGACAATGGAAAATATCCTCATGACTGTAAATCTTAGAAGAGATTTGTCAGAGAAGAAAGGGTTAGCTCCCAACATTTATTCATAACTCCGTGCAGCCCTGCTCGCAGTATTTATGGAGAATCTACTAAATGATAGAAATTCTTAGGGAAGAGAGAGAAAGAGACCCCGTCATCACCAAGTTTCCAGCTGACAAGAAACAAAGCATCACAATGCAGCTTCTTAGGCATCCGTCAAAATTGTTCATTCTGGGGTGCTTTTCCTGATTCTAACATCAGCAAAGCAAAATGATCTGCATGGTAACTACCATGATCATCATGGGTAGCTAGATTCATAATTATTGATTCATTCATTCACTTATTTGTTGACATTATTTTCTTTAGTGTGTAAGGAATTAGGCTAGATGTTATATAAACATAAAGAACAATTGTACTTGGATCCTGACTTCAAGGAGATTTCATTCAAATATGGACCAATATACTGAAAATGTACGTATTGTTAAGTTCTTAAAGCAAATACAAAGTAGAAAGTACAAAGTAGGAAGTGACATTTTTGCAGGTCTCACATTTTTAACAAGCAAACACAAACCTAAGAGAGCATATGAGAAAGATTTTCTAATCACATGGACTGGTGAGAAGTGAGGTCATGTTGGGGAGCCTAGGAAAGACTCTTGCCTCACTCTGTAGGGAGCTGTGTGCAAGCAGCCACCAACCACAGCTGTCTCCAGTGGAAGTGTCTGAACAGCACAGTAAACATTCAGAAAAGTGTAACAGCAGCAGCTGTCATGGAGTGACAGCTAATATATATTCAGGACTTTATGTCAAGCCCTTGGTTAACAATTTTACATTACTGAATCTAATTTAATCTTCTCAACAGTCTCAGGACATGGTTATTCATATTTTGCGTGTTTCTCACCAAGGTAAACTGAGCTTTAGAAATGAACAAGTCCCCATCCAGCTAGTAGGCAGCTGAGCTGGGGTTCGACACAGGCATCTCTAAATCTAAGATCAAAGTGCAAGAAATAGAAGTTCTCAAGGGATCAAAGAGATCTGGATTTGCATAATGGCCAAAAGCAGTGGATCCTAACTTCAGTTGCACTTAAAAACACCTGGAGAATTAAAAAATACCATTGTTTTAATTCATCATAGTCAGAATCTCTGTGGGTGGGTCTCAGGCATTAGAATTTCTAAAGACTCCTCAAGGTAGCTAGGCTTGAAATCTAGCTAGGTCTTACCCAGAGCCAAGGTGGAAAACATGAACTGAAAACAAACCATCAAACAAACAAAATTTAATAAACAAACATCTTAACCTAGAACTTTAAAAACAATTCCTAATATCATCAGTTGTCATGTAAAGTAGAAGGTTTAGAGCCGTAAATATCCTAGAATATACTACATACTAAACGAAATTCCTTTTCTGAAAATTTTTCTCAGTGGTCCAGAAATTAAAATGTCATACCTTGGTAGAAGTAAGGAATGAAGGATAGTTATTGAGAAATATTTCAAGCTTATCAAACTAAATTAAATATGAAATGTTTCTTTCTAAATTTAACAGGCTCAAAATATTGTCTTTCTCTTAAAATACAGTCTTGTTCTCACGGAGACTACGCATTTTCCTAAATCCTGCAAAAATATTTATCATTTTTAAGGACATCAATTAATTCATTCCAGTGAACTACAGGTTTTTAGATTCCAATCCAATGCTTGTGCTGGACAATTGCAATCGGTTCATGGAGTATGATTTTAGGCCAGCTAAATCTAATGACCTTTCTACTATCCAAGTTTCAAGCCACAGATTTTAAGAACAGAGACCAATGAAATGTGTATCCTACATTCCAGCAGACAAAAGTAGCAAGGAGCTTTTCCTGTGGTTAGCAAAGAACATGTTTCTTAATAAGAAAATGACTGTTTGAGTGCTCTAACACATAAAGTCATTTCCTGTCCCAGGTTTTACTTGTGGTTTTCTATTATTATCTGTTACATTGACTTTGTGTCCTTGATACCTCTGGCCTTCATCTCCATCCACATTAGAAGTCTTCACTTTAATCTTTTCCTCCATCAATAAATTCAGCTTCTTCCTTCTCCTTTCTGACCCAAGGGAATGTTGAAAGGGATTGAATGAAGTAAGAAATTAGACAGCTAATCTGAAAGGAAATTGCCTCCACAGAAACTGAAAGTCAATTGCTTATACTTTAGTTTTGTTGGGTTTCTGCTAGATTGTGCCAGGCTATCAACAGTTGGTGCTTTGTTTACAAACTCTGCCCTCCCTGCCATGGAACCTTTATAGTTTAACCTACCGTTTCTCCACATAACCCCAAGCCTTGCTTTGTGGTGAAGTGAAGGGACTCAGAAAAGGAATAAAGGAATGGGTGAAGTAGAGCTTTGTGCATAATACACTCTCTCACCTACTCCTTTCTTTATTAGCTTTACTTTTAATATTTGACTTATTAACCACTTTATTCTTGCAAGAGACCACTAATTTATACCCTTTTACAGTTTAGGAAAGGAGGACATGACTGTTAAGATTACTAGTAAGGACCATTCATAACTAATTGAAATGTTATCTTTCTTTGAAATGGGTAGACATAGATTTTACTTCATACCTATTCTGTTTTAGTTGCTAATGCTGTCAGAAATGCAACCTGAAATGGGTTGGCTTTGAAAAAGGGAATTTATTAAGTTACAAATTTACAGTGCCATAAAAATGGCACCCAGACTCAAGGAAGGCCGATGTCTGTCACATGGGAAGGCATATGACTGATGTCTTGGTCCTTGTTCCTGGTTCATTGCTTTCAGCTCCTAATTCTCATTGTTTCCTCTCTAAGCATCTGTGGTTCCTCACTTAGCTGCTCCAGGGCAAAACTCCAAGTTTCATCACTTAGCTTAGCATCTCTCAGGGCTAAAGATTTCTTCTCTTCAATTTCTGGCCATTTCTCTGAGTTCTTGCTTAGTACCTCATGAGAAGGCATATGGCAAAGTCTGCTGGGCTCTATTTCTCCAAATGTCTGTGTCTCAGCATTGCTCTCTGTCAGCATTCCAAGTATCTCCAAATATCTGTGTCTCTGTCAGCTCTCTAGCAACTGTGTTTTCTCCAAAATGTCTCCCCTTTTAGAAGACTCCAGTAAGCTAATCAAGACTTACCTTGAATGGGTGGAGTCACATCTCCATCTACTCAAAAGGTCACATAAAACTTGGACGCGTCACATCTCCATGGAAGTAATGTAATCAAAATGGCACACCCACAATTGAGTGGGTCAATCTCCATGGAAACAATCTAACCAAAGGTTTCCACCCTATATTATTGAATCAGGATTAAAGGACATGGCTTTTCTGAGGAATACAACAATTTCAAACCAGCTCACCATCCTTTAATTAATACATCATTTTACGAGATGCTATGATAAGTAACGTGGGTGGTAAAACATAATAACATTTACACAAAAGAGCTTGTAGCTTTCAATAGAGTATAGGAATGAAATCCTAGTTCAAATATTTGGGGAAATGGTGTGTTGTAACATAAAGAACACCAGAGTAGGTTAAAGAAGTAACTGTTGCTAACCCCATCATCACCATTTCCCACCAAGAACCCTTAAACTTGAAATGTTTCATTGCAACCTCCTTCTGAAACACACTATCCTTGTATTCTCTGATAATTCTTTATTGCTTATTCTTGGTCTCTTTTCTAGGCAACATTTCCTCTGTTCATTCTTTAAAGAACAGACCTGCTCTAGACCTTCATCTCTTCTCAGTGTTCATATAGTTATGAGTGTCCTTCACACTCCTATGGCTTCAGTATTCACCCACTTGCTACTGGATCACTAAACCCACATTTCTAGCCCAAATCTCTCTTGAACCTTAGGCTTTGGTATCCAATTTCTTACTTAACAACTCCGCTTCAATATTTCACAGCTGCCTCAAACTCAATATGTTCAAAACCAAACTTATCACCTTATCACAAAATATGCTCATTTACTTGGTGTTTCAAAGGGACAGACATCTACCCAATTGTCTAAGCAAGCATCCTGAGAGTCATCTTTAAATTCTTTTTCCACTTCTTCCCCATAGCCAACTTACAACAAATTTTTTTGGTTCTGCTTTACAACATATGTCTTGAGTCTGTGTACTTATCTTCAATCCCAGGATTATCATGCCTGTGGAAATGAACATCATCTATATGATGGGATATAGGAGCCTCCCAAATGGTCTCCTTAGATCCTATTTTAGCCCCTTGAATTCATTCTTCACAATAGAGCAAAAAACGTCTTTCCAAAATACAGATATGAGGAGACAAAAATCTTCAACATCTTCTGATTGCTTTCAGAAAAGATACAATTCCTCAATATGCCTTTAAAAGAAAACCTGGTCCCTGCCCAGGTATGTAATATTTTGGATTTTCCCCCCACACCCTCTTTACCCTTGTGTACCATGTGCCAGACAACTCTACTTTCAGTTCTTAATCGCTTCTTGACTTTTATATGTGCTGCTTCCCTTTCCTGAAATACCCTTTCCTTCTCATCCTGGATAATTCCTCCTCAAATCATGTCCTACTTAGGCCACATTTCCTTTGTGAACCATCCCCTGCCCCAGCCCCTACCATGCAGGTTCATGTACACCCATGGCATTATGTGCATTCCCGACCATAGCATTTACACCTTTCACCAATTTTTTTAATCATATGTTTTCAGTAATAGCTTGATATAACATTGCCAGTTCTTAACATCATATGTGATCATATGTGACTAGTAAATATTAATTGAATGAATAAATGAATGAAACCCACCAAATCTGTGAAGTGGAAATACTAGTAACTGTTCACCTTATCTCAGAGGAAATTTCTTATAGAGACAAATGGTATGAAGCATGCAAGAAGACTGAGGAAACACTATCATGAAATAAAATTCTAATGGTCAATAAATGTGGTCTCAAGCTAAACAGAGTAAGAAAATCAATATGACTAGCTTTGACATTTAAAAGAAAATGAACAGAACTAATTCTTTAGGCAGATATTTTATTTAGCTCAGATTGTAGCCAATGGTTGAAATGATACTAAAAAGCTCTCTGTACCTGGGAAATTCCTATTTAGGTCATTTCTAAATGGGCATATGAATGTGTGTATGGACTGATATGCAAAAACTATTTCATTTGTGTGTTGTATGATAGTCATAATGATATATAAATGTATTAACATTTCAAAAATATTGGTAATTTGTAAGTTTTGACCCATAAATCAACAGTTATGCTAGGAAAGCTTGAGTTTGGAATTTTATTCTTCTTTATAAGTAGTTTTTATTTTTCAAGATCCAGCGATTTTCTTGTAAAATTCCTTTAGTATCCACTGATTCCTACATTCCTGATATTCTTCCCACAGACATGTTTTCCAGATTCTACTCTGACATTATCCTTTGCAAATTTTACTAGATATTTTCATAATATCTTGTTATTTCTCCGTTCCTGACTTTTTCTCCACATGGGTTTGCATTACTTAATAGAATGATGAATTACGTTTGGAAAAGGTCTTGGAGGTTATCTTACAAGAATCACATCCAGTTTGATGGTTTTCCAGTCTTAGCATGAACACTTCCAGGGACTTGGCACGGTCTATTTTCTAAGGGATTTTTTTTTTTTATAGTGAAAAAAGTTTTCTATTATCACTCCAGTATATGCCTCTGTATTCCTAACATCTACGTACTTGTCCTAACGTTTTCTCTATAACAAAAGTCATTGTCCATAAGACAACACTTCAATTTTTACAGTTTGTTCAAGCAACTTTGCAATTACAACAGTGGATTTGAAATATTTTTCATTATAATTCCTTTCTAATTCATGCCATTTTTTTCCTAAATTCAATTAATACAACCAATTAATATACACTACTTAATTTTGCATTTCTTATTTATGTTATCCACATACACATTCTTTTAAAGTAACATAATATTGCTTTACATTTATTATATCTCCTGCCCAGGGTTCTAAATGCAGGGCCAAAAAGTCTTCAGTTCTCAGAGGAATACAACAATACTTGACATTTGACTCTACCACAACCTGACTGCTAGTCTCAGGATACCCTCTTGTTTGTCCCAAAGTGAGATACAATGTCACAATGACATTAGCAAATGTCATTTTATACATTTATTGTCATTATATACATAATGACAATAGCAAAACACAGTGAGACTATTATCTCCTGAATTTAATGCCCTACATAGAATGTGAAATGTCACAGACACAGACAGCCCTGTGGCTTCTTCCATCTCTCTCTAATGCTGGGACCAAAACTAAATAACACATCGTTCTGGCTGAGAGACTAGCTTTCATTGAAAAATTGGATTCCAATCTCCAAAATAGGTTCAAATTAACTACTGTTAGTTTAAGTTTCCCCTATTTTGTAAAACAGTAACTAGTTCTCTGGATCCAAGAGAGAATTTACCAATAACTTTAATCCTCCAGCTTTTGCCTTACCGAGCCGAGATGATTTTGAAATTATAATGTTGTTATCCAAATGGTCACATGTATCTTTCAACAATATAGTGTATATAAACGTAGGTCTACTCTTTTTTTATATATGTTTTCAGCCAAGGCATTGATTACAATGCAAAGAAAGATCACTCTCCTGATCCACGAGATACTATTAATCAGTGCAATGAATGGTTTTAGATTTTAGACCCTGGCACAAATCTACTTAACAACTCCATAATTCTAACCTATTGCTAAAATTCTGCAAAGGTGGTAAATAACTTTCAAAAATGACTTGCCAAAATAAATTCCATTATATCTGATTTATTATCCTAATCAAGCAGTAAATGTATTTGGTTGACTATGATTTGTTTTAGTGAAAAAATAATAATTTTCCTTAATAGACTATTCTCTTTCTTTCTAGTCTTAACATTACAGACTCATCTTTTCCATTGTTCATCTCTTGGATGTGAAATAGCTACCAAATCCTTTTTCTAATGATTTTTCACAAATCTCAATTAGCTCTGAGCTTTATTCTTGTGGATGCGACTCCTAATGGTGCATGCCACTGTTGTGCATTTATTCCTGCTTAGATAATTTCCCATCCAGTTTTGATACATATCCTTCAAAGGATTGCCTTAAATTAATCTCATACATTTTTAATATCTATATTTATTTATATGATTCTGAAAGCAAACACAAGGGTTCTGTATCAGGTGCAGACTATCATAGCACAAAGCAATAACTGCATTGTTTTCCCATGACCCATTCTTCT
Source organism: Tamandua tetradactyla (assembly GCF_023851605.1). Classification (NCBI taxonomy): domain Eukaryota; kingdom Metazoa; phylum Chordata; class Mammalia; order Pilosa; family Myrmecophagidae; genus Tamandua; species Tamandua tetradactyla. The sequence continues at coordinate 137,653,104 of NC_135331.1, forward strand.
CCTTTCAGGGTGACATGATGACAGCCATATGGACCCTGCAGTAAAAAGGTTTTTTTGTATTTTTAAATTTTGCACTACACAAAAGGAACCCCAAAACTACTAATCTGGAAGTTTATATAGACTACACACTGCCCTTTCCTTTCCTGACAGAGGGAGAGAAATCTTTTTTCCCTAATAACTTAAAATCCTTTGGAATGTTAAAAGGATCACTTTGGGTTTCATTCTTTGAAATATAAACAAGTACAAAGGAGATAAAACTTTTTATCTCTCTGAGATATTTCATTATCTACTCAGTCATCTTTTAACTTCCAAGCTTTATTCTTTAATCCAATTCCAGTTTTTTTTTTCTCTGAAAATCTTAACCATGCAGAAACAGGAAAATATTTTTTACCAACATAGTTCATGAACTTTCTAATCATTGGAGCAGGCTCCAATTATGGAACATGTACCTATATCTTTCTTTAAAAATGTTTAAAGCGGGGCTTTACTATGAAGAAACAAGGGTAACCAATGGGAAGAAATAAATTGGATATATATAGAAAGAGAAAGAAAACATGCAAATTATGTCTTTTTTTATCCATAAAAGATCCTTTGCTTCTTTATTTTCCATTTATGTAGGTAATTTTCCATTTCTGTGGATGGATTTTTGGACACTGGTAAAATAACAGCTTCTTGCATCTCACAGAGGCTATCCAATTGACCTATGTTGAGCCTAGTCAATAGTTCAATGGGACAGACTGGGTGGGGCTCTTCTCTACTCTCCTGCTTCTTCCTTAATGTCTTACAATGTTGCTATTATTGCTGCTCTCATCTAATTCTACTTATACCCTAACCTCTAAATAGCAAACAGATAATATTTTAACTCTTATATTGTCTTTATATATTCAATAAAAATTTTTTTAACTTGAGATAAATTGTAAACTCTTGCATTTAGAATGCACTTCAAATTCATGAACTCTCCCTGCTTGTTTGGTTTCCTGCTAATCTCTCTAACATCACCCTGCTTCTACTTTTCTCATTATACTTTTGTCACAATGGCCTGCTCTGATATTTTTGCCCTTCAAGTTTTCTCAGATCCATTTATTTTGCCTGAAATATCCCTTCAGATGAGAGCCAGACCCATCCAACTACCCTCAAATACCTTCTTATCTTTCAAGTTTCAACACGTAGCAGATTTGGATAAATATCCACCAACAAAAAACATGCTACCCCTTCCAAAGCATAGAGTCTTCGAAGGGAAGTAATGCATTTCCCATCTCCCTAGCATCTAGAAGGGGAAGCCAGGTGACTGGTTCTGGCCAAGGGAATAACAATAGAATAACAGAGCATGCTGAAAATACTAGAAACTACATCAGAATGGGTTCCTGAATGACTGTGTGGACAAGGGTGACCCTGCTAACCTCGCCACTTAAACAATACATTTATGTAGAAATAGACATAATCTCATATTGTGTGAAATTGGTATACATTTTGGGGTCTAATTTTTATGGCAGTAAATCTAGGCCTACTAACTCAGAAAAGTATTGCATCAACAGCTTGAAAGGCAAAGCTAGTCCCTACAAAGTTCATAGCTCTAGGAACGTTTAAAGAGCTGGTTATTAATAGCAAGGTTTGTTTATTACTGCATTTAGGGAGATAGTACTTTGTGATATATGTGTATATATAGCATCTCCTACCTGGATGAAGATCGATCTTGCCCCTGACCTCCTCCTCAGACATTCCTCCTTGTAACACTGTGAAAGCATGCCAAGTTTTGCTACTATAATCTTGAGTGCAGACCACTCCCAGAACATCTTGTTTTGAGGAAAGAACACATACCCAAATATTTTCCCTATATATGCACACAAGTCTATGGAACTTAGCCACCTTTGTTCCTCAACTATATGTAACCTGTAGAACAGTTGCCGGAGGTACAGACATGCTCTAATATTACTTATTGTCTCACCATCTCTCATGAGGTAGTGACAGCTCTCTGTAAGTAAGTTCCCTTAATAAATGTACTTGGATTGAAAACCCTGGGATTTAATTCCCCTTTTTTCAGAATTTCAGTCACCCCCTTTGAAGGGCAATTTGGAAGGCAGTCCCAGCTGGGTCTCCTATTTCTTCATTTGGGGCAAATCCTACTGTGAAGTCAGTGGGACACAAGTATACAAAAACATTGAGCTTAGGCAAGAATTAGTTGGTTCATGAGCAGAAGTGAAAGGGAAGAGATAGTCCAGCAACTGTAGCAATAGGAAACAAGATTGAAAAGTAACAGATTCATTAAGGGTTCCCATGAAATAGAGGAACTCAGCTCTGAAAGGTTTGGATTAAAAATCTTCGTTTCCACTCAAGACTATTGCTTCACATGGCCTCAAGACAGCTTCCATGGAATGAGGCACTGGGGTGTGGAAGCAACATAATAAACCAAGCTTGAGAGTTATGTCTTAGAGAAAATTAAGGTGTGGTTCCTGGAACCTGGTATTGACTGGAGACAAGTAAATCAGAAGCCTACAGTTTTTGAGATAATTAAGTTTCCAAAGAAATGTGAACATGGTATAAATAAGCCTTTCACTATTCAAGCCTTATAAAAACTCCCCAGGTAATAAATTTTTATTTGTAACAAGTAGGGACCTGTGAAATCTGTGCAGCTCTCAAGGATGGCATACTCTCCAACACTCCCCTGAGGATGTGACTGTGGAGGACAATAGATGTACAACAGAGTTTCTTCCAGATAACAGAATTGGAGTAGAATCAAGGACCTTCCTCCACCACTGCAGCAGGGGCCTCCATAATGACGACTTATTAGGGTGCCATGATTGATGTAGATGAAGAACTGCTGAATATTTTGTATTTTTTAACATTTTGAATGGTATTTTTAGTCTTTGTAAAATGTATGAGTGGGCATAGAGAATGCAATTAATTAGCATTTAAGGACATAGGTCAATAGATCATGAGGAAGCATATCTGAACCTATTACGGAAGAGAGTGCATCTCCTAAATATCCTGGAGTTTTGCTGGATGCAGTGGCTAGATTGATCTTGGAGTTACCTCATTGAGGAAAGGGTATGGAATAATGTTTGGTGGCAAGAGACAAACTGTGTAATATACGACTAGCTGTCCAAAAAGTACATACATCCTTTTCCATGGTACGGTGTTTTTCATGGGAAGCATGAGACAAAATATCCCAAGTCCTCTTGCATTAAGCTGGAATCCTGTGACCTGTTCTGTTCATTGCAATGTGATTAGAAAAGACTTAGTTGACTTCCAAGCCTGACCCATTAAATGTCCCTGGCCTTCACCCTCTGTTCTTTATTCCATCCAGTTAGAATAGAGACAACCTCCAGGACAATCCTAGAAGTCATGTATTAAAGATTACAAAATCTCTTTTGGTGTGTGTTCTGAAAAAATGGCATAGAGGAAGGCTCTTCTACTGACAAACCCACTTGCTCCATATGTTAAAGAGCAAGAACTACTTTTCTACTGTGTTGCAGTGACTATACAAGTGTGAGCCCAATTTTAAATATTACTTCCTCATTCCTTGTTACACCAAGCTAAAATAAACCTTCTCTGTAATTCAATCTTGTTTTCCTTAACAGAAGATATTTAAACATATATATATTTATATATATTTTATTTGCATTTTATTGTTTAATGAATATATTATGTGATTCTAAGCTCCATGAATATAGGAAATGCCTATTCATATAATACCCATTTCAATGCCTGGGAACATAGAAGATGGTCAGCAAATATTTTTTGAATGAATTAATGATCATATACTTTTTATTTTTAAACAAACTTCTAATTCGAATTATGACTTTTGACATAATATTCCTTTCCTGACATTTTGCCAGTTAAAGTAGATTCACCATATAGGTGTACTTTTATCACCAAAAAAATCTTCTAAGTGTTATGTATGCTCAGTCTGATTGCTGTTTTTCTCTCAACTTCCAATATAATAAATCTCAATTATGACATTTTTCTAAATTTATTTCCTCTGGGTAGTTTCTCTGAACTGTCATACAACATACACATACAAAATCATAGAGATTAGGAGTAAAAAAACCTCCTGGAATAACCAATTCATTTTTTTCACCCTCTGCAGAAAACTAATGGAGTCTTCAGTTACTGATGATGTGTAAACATAAAAGGTCATAGCCCTCATTGTGAGTATGAAAATTTTTTCTTTACAAAGATATCTAAGTTCCGTCTCATATTCACTCTCTTGGCTCATGCCAACCATGAATTGGCCATATGTATTGGAAAGGGTTTTCCTTTTTTGTCTCTAGTATGGTTTGATTTGGTGCATTTCTAGATCCTAATTCCATAGCCATATGGGATCAGAATCCTCCTAGGAACCAAAAATATAGGAAATGAACAATAAAGTACAATATTACATAAAGCTACTGACTAATTTTAATTTGGAAACTTACAAGATTCATCATAAAGCAACATCGTTTCAACAGATCTTCTATTTCAAGCCATAGTCAAATCACCATGTCCTTGTCATCAGAATTTAAGTGATCAAAGTTGACAATGTGGAGTATTCTTGTAATTCAAAGCTTCAAAAGAAACAAATCTCATGTCTGTGATCCTACTCAATAACTAAAATGTTTCTAAGATTTAGGTGAGGAAGTGGAATGTATGGCTATAAGTTAAAGCTTTTTATGGGACATAGAAGATTTTTATTATACTGCAGAAGCATCATGGAGCATGATCATTTTTGAATAATTTTTAATTTCAATGCAAAGCCTTCTACTGAATAAAAGGTCTTCATTTTAATGAACTCCAGCAGAATTTACAAAATTGCATGCTTTTAAAAAAAGGTATTTCAAAGAAACAAGAATCACCCTTGTATTTTGAGAAATATCTTTCCAAGAAAAAAAAATCAATTTTTGAATAAGTCTGAGAAAACTTACAAAGTCGTGGATTTACGTGAGAATTTGCTAAGTGTGACTATCCCAAATTTCAGATATAGAAAAATTGGTAGCAAAGTTCTGTGCAACACCTAACAGTTTAGTTGATGACAAACTTATGTCAGTTTGCTTGGGACTTTCCTAGTGATAGCATTGAAAGTCCCAGGTCCAAGGAATCCTCTTAGGATAGGTAGCCTTTCTTTTTAGCACAATTCTCAAACCCATTTATAGATGGTTCTTTAGACTGCAGGTCTTTCATCTATCATTCATTAATTTATTCGTCTATATACTTAGTAAATACCTACTGCGAGCCTTTCATTTGTCAGCCTAACAGATTTTTCCCCCTACCATTTAGTAGCTTACAGACTAGAAGAAGAAGTAGCAATGACAAACAAAAACATCATTACTACCATCACAACCCCCACAAACATACAGCAAACTTTTTAAAACTGTGGAAAGTACTGTGGCTGAAGGTTAAAGAGTAGTATTAAAGAAGGTAAAATAGGTGGTGGCTATAATTTTCTACTCTTAGGGATTACAATCTTTTAAAGGTTCTAAAATTTTAAGAAGATTCAGAATTTGATTTCCATCATGGCTATGCAAAGATTAAAATGTCATAAGGTGGTCCAATATATTCTTGTCAACATACCAGATAGTTAAGAAGGAAATTGTTCAGAGGGAAAGGACATTCGGATCCACTGAGTCTCTTATAGTCAACTACAGTGGCGTATGTTGGAAACTGTTTTCGGTGTCCTGCATTTTAAAAAAATTTTAAAAGTTTAACACTGTATTTCAAATTCGTATCTTAGAACGCAAAAATGAGTCCTTTGGGAGAGGTTATCTTGTGAGCTAACAGACCTCACATGGCCAAACAGATGGAAATTTTGCTACTGACATCAGCTTTTCCTATCATTCTGGGAATCAAAAACTTAATCCTATTCCAAGTAATACTGGAGAAAGGATCATATGGCCATGTCTGACTACAATATGTTGATGGGCATTGAAGCATGCACCATTTATATGCCTTTATTTTGGCACATTAAAATTGTTGAATATCATATATACATATATAGATATACACATACATATACGTATATACACATTTATAGACATACACATACATTCATATATGCATACATACATACATACATATACCTGATTTGCAAGATGTTGTCTTTAAACAAATGTACAGGATATTATGTGCTTGCAGAAACTATTAGGGTAAACAGAATAGATATTTTCCAGTTCTCCTATCTCAGTTTTGGTTATGCTAGCATGCCTTATTCAATCTCACAGGAATTCTTGTGGGCTGCCAGATAGCGTTAGATTGAAAATTTGTGACACACCTCACTAGAAGGGTCAGCTAATGGGACGTGAGGTTCAGAATAAGCAAAGTTCCTATATGCCTAAACCTCATTAATCAAGTGGTGCAATCCCAGGATATGAATGTGAAATTGTCATTTTATTGGTTAGGACTATTTTAATTGAGAACAACAAAAAAACTCAGCACAAACTAGGATGATCAATAAACACAAAAATAATTTATTTACTTTTATGGCTTAGCAGTCCAACTAAAGGATGCAGATGTGGCTTGGACCGATGAGTAAAAGTCACTGGGAATCCAATTGTTTCTTTCTGTTTCTCTGCCTTCCATGACACTAGCATTCTTGATCAGCTACACATGGTAATCTCTGGATCTTCTTTTATGACAGTGGCAGTTCCTCACCTCATAGTCTCTCATCATTTCATCCAGTGGGAAAAAGAGGCCATTTCTGAGTGATCACACTGGTCTAAATTATGTCACAGTGTCAACCTTAAATTAAATACCATGGCCATGGGGTAAGATGAATTGACTGCCTTCAGCCTGTCCAGTCCCACCTGAACAGCAGCAGCTACTCTGTTGTGGGGAGAAATAACCCTCTCTCCAAGGAAAATCAGTCTTCTTTTAATAGAAGGAGGGACTGGGTGCTTCACACTCTAAAGCTTAGAAGCTACTGCTAAATGTCCCTATATTATTCATGTAAGGACTGATTAGTGGTCATATAGTCTCATCCCACATGGCTCCTTGATAGAGCTAATATCCTTGTAATGTTCCTTCTGTTCACTCTGGTGCTTTTCAAACAGACTCTAGGAATAGTCTCCAAGGTTCCTCCTTTATCTCTTCTCTAACCTTCCAGCCCTTCCCCATTTTACTATGCACAACAAATATCTATTCTTTTACTTACCTACACAACAGCATTTAATGGTCTATCAGCTTGAACTTCAGTGACCCACTATACTGGACTCCACGTCATTATCTAGAGAAAACTAATTTTCCTTTCCTTGAAGACAGGTAGGTATCAGTTTTCATAAACCATATTCATCTAGTCTTTTTCTCCAAGAAGGGAGGGAAATTATTTTCAGCAGTCCCAGGTAAATATTTCCTTTCACTAAAATGAACAGAGTAATTCATAAAAATGACAAAAGAAAAAGATGAAATCAATCTGAGTCTAACATTTATATCTTGTTACAGTAATGCTATGCTATATCTGTTCGACAGAAGATACAGAGAAAGAAGAAGGCTGTGAGTTACAAATTCATGCTAATTCTACTTCAAATATGTTAGAGATTAAAGTAGTAATAATAGCAAACATACCTATAGCCTCCATGATGTGTCGGGCTCTGTTCAAACATATAATAATTCCTTAATTCTCACAATAGTTCTATGAGGTAGGTAACGTCATTATCCCCAACTTAAAATGAGGAGAACTTTGTCAGAGAAGCATGCAACAACTTCTTTTGGCAGAGCTGGGATGTGACCTGGACAGCTGAAGTTTCAAATTCATGTGATTACCACTGACACCATATAATGAATGAATAAGTCTTTTAAATGGTGAGCCAAAAAGTGATTTAGAGAAATGATAGAATACAAAATCAGACAGATATTTATTATTTATTTATCTTTTTTAGAAAACATTAAGATTGCAAGCAAACCTATTCAGGGAGGATCTGAGATCTTTGTCTTTCTGTAATAATTTCAGGGAATATTAACCATCTACGATTTCAGCTTGGCATGTGTAACCTCAGAAGGGATCAAGGCATTTGAGGATTTGGTCCTTTAGCCCAATCTCCTAGCAATGTTACATCATTTTTGTGAGTTCATTGCACCGTGATGAAGAGCTAAATCTTTGTATAAAAATTCTGGGAAGTAGGCAAGAAATACACAGAATTGATTTTTCAATATTTCTGAAAAAGTAGACTGACATAAACCCCACAGGGGAAAAAGAGAAATAAATTGATTTGCATTATATGTTATTTTTATTTTTTCACTATTCTCTCTAAAAAATAGATTACACTTTTCTAATATTCAATATTTGAAGAACTGGACAAGTGGAAAGAAACATGCTGGGTGTTTGTATGAAAGTACTGATTGTTAATTTTATTAAAAACCAACAACCATTTCTACTAAACAGAAAATGCTTAAGGGATATATAATACAATACATTCTGCATATCTTTAACAATTCTGAGATTAATTTTCACCATAGGATAAAATAAACTATGAACTTTTAAATGTAATTACTCTAAATTATGATTTCTTTCTTCCAATTATAAATGTCTACTTTATTTGGTGGCACACTTTCTAAAGTTTTAGAGTTTTATTTTTATATTCCTGGAAATAAATATTTAAGTTGTATGTTGATAATTCAAAAAATTTTTTTATTTAATAGTCATTTTTTAAATAGTCATTCTAGTGTGTGAAGTGTTACCTTATTGTTGGTTTGATTCCATAATGAGATTTTGATCCTAGTTCACCTTCCACAATCATTGCTGGACTGTAGTAAATATTAGGAGCCTATAACCAGTGGACTCAAAAATTACAAATTAAGAGGTGGTGGCTTAGTTTATTTCCAACAACTTTTTGATTCTAAAAGTAGAAATGTTTTTTGCTATATATTAGGAAAGGTAAGAAAATTTATAAGAAATTTAAAGAAAATATTCCCCTTGAACTCAGAAATTGTGGGGAAGCCACTTCTAAATATTTGGCCTGTTTCCTTTTAGTATGATTTCTGTGCAAGTTTATACACAGATAAAATCATGCCTAAAATATAACACATACCCTTCGGTTTATGTAACATTTCATTGTAATTGCTATATCTTTTTTCAGGGCAACATTATACATTATAAATACGTTTTGTGGATACTGATGTATAATTATTTTTATCTAATCTTCTACCTTTATATTATCTTAATTTTTCCTTGTGAATAGTATTGTAATCAACATTTGATAATATTTGCTAATAAAAATTTCTAACCACCACAACTACATCACATTTACGGCCAGTTAGATTTCCTGAATCTTTTTTTACTTAAACTATTGTCAAGCCATATAATGCTGACACAATTGATTTCTTTGTTTCTAAATTAGACTTTATCTTTCTCCTTATTCAGTTACACTGTTTGAACCAAGCATTCTTCTGACTACCCCCGAATCTTGATTTTGTCTTTTAAAATTTTACCTACCCTTTAAAGCAAATTCAATGCTCACATTCTCTCTGTTGTTCTCCAAAAATATTTTATAGGAAAGAATGAAGGACCATAATGCCCATAAGCATGGAATATCAGCTGGCAGACCATAGGATCAAGTCCAGATTTCTCTAGCTTTTACAAAGTAATATCAAAAGAGTTTTATACAATTCAGAATCCAGTTAATATATCATTTTCTTGTATTAACAGTCTATATAATATTATAATCCTTCTTAGAAGACAGAACTCATATTTCTCTCCACTCTGTCTCTACATCAAAGCATAAGGCTTTACATTTAGTTAAATGCTCATAGAGTGTTTATTGGATAAGTGCAAAAAGGATATTGATTTTATTGTCATAGGTTGTTCTTGAAGTCCTTTTAAAGGGTTCCTGAAATATCTATATTTTCCAGTCTCCAAAATTCTAGAGACTCTCCTATTCTCCATAATTTGGTGGAAATTATAATTTAAAATTGTATTCACAAAATTTCTTCAGGATGTAATTGATCTGAGCCTAAATGACTAAATTTATTAAAGTGGCCTGATACTCTCATGAATTTCAAATTCTTCTGAACTCTTTTAGCTCCAAAAACGACAGAAGCAAAATATAAGTTGGGAAGCCATATCCTCTGTGAACATCACAGTGAGTACTTTAGACACTAACTCTGTGTGCGGTTTGAAATTGTTATGTACTCCAGAAAAGCCATGTTTTCTTTCCTAATTCAATCTTGTGGGAGCAGACCTATTGGTTAGGTCTTTTTCATGTCCTTTTTCCTGATCCAATTTTGTGGGGGCAGCCATGTTTCTTTTAATCCTGATTCAATATTGTAGTGTAGAAACTTTGGGTGGTTTCCATAGAGATATGACACACCCAATAGTGGGTGTGGACTTTTGATTAGGTTGAGATGTGACCACCCATTCAAGGTGTGCTTGATTACTTTACTGGAGTCCTTTAAAAAGGGAAAGATTTTGGAGTTGCTTTAGAGCCAAAAGAGACACAGATATTTGAAGGTACTTGAAGTGTCAATAGAGAGAGTGGACACCTAGACACATGTTTGGAGCTGCAGAACCCAGCAGATGTTGTCATGTGCCTTTCCATGAGATTCTAAGGAAACCAGAACCCACAGTTGTGTTCCAGAGGAGGTAAGTGAAGGCCTACAGATTCTCAGAAAGGAAGCCACTGGCATCAGAAGCTGGAAGCAATGGAATCAGGTTAAAGGACTAACAGACACCAGCCATGAGCCTTCCCATGTGACAGACATCGGCCTTCATTGAGTCAAGGTATGTCTCCCTGGATGCCTTAATTTGGGGATTTTTATGTCCTTAGAACTGTAAACTTGTAACTTGATAAATTCATTTTTTAAAAAGCCATTCCATTTCTGGTATTGCATTCTAGCCGTATTTAACAAACCAGAACACTCTGTCTCTTGCATTTTGTTTTTAATGCTATAGGAAATTTTATAAGGTTTTATTGTTGTTATGATTTGATTATCAAATTCAGCTTATCTTGAGCCTTAGAAATCAAATTCATCTTATAGATTATTGTGCATGTTTTTCTTGATTGGGGGCACTTCATCTTATTTTTAAATGTGCTTCATTTACGGGGTTGGTGCAAGATTGCCACACATTGGTATAGCAGGACTAGTTTGTTGCTGCTTCTGTTCCACTTGATAACTGCCCATGCTATGTTGGTTAATATTTTGACCATTATCTTGTTTCTTTTAAAACTAGAGTCACAGAATTGTTCCCTCAGTGGCCATGTCGTTCTCCATAGTGGGTGCCTTCTGGCTCAGTAGCTAGAGTTTCATTCCTTAGAAACTCATATTTCTTTAAATTTGCTTTAAATAATATTTAAAAGCCTCTTCTATGCAAAGCAATGTGCTAAGGTTCAAGGAAGAACCCTATAAGACCTCCTTCCTTTTTACAATCCTTGAGAGTTATTTTGTATTTATAGCTATATTTTGATTTTCAAAAGTCTGGAGTTTAGATTTCATTCTTGCTGGGCTACCATTTTGTTCAATACTATGAAGGGTAATTTTAATATTTTTTCTCTATGTTTCTTTTTTCATTACAAAGTTTCATGTAGAAACTTTCATTAGAAAGCACTTCATTTGAAAGGTTTCTATTTCAGTTAGGTATATATATGGAGAGAGCAGTAGTTATCACTTTTGCTTCTCCAAACTTCTAAGATGATTCTTTTATTATCACCCTAATATTCTCTTCTGTAATTAATTGATTAAGTAAATATTTATGCACTTTCCATACCAAATATCAGACATAATACTGGGATTCTTTGATTAAGAAAATAAATGAGAAACCATTACTACATTCATGATCACCCTGTTTATTATTTACTTTATGGTAATGATTTTTATTAATCTACTCCACTACTTAGTAAAGTACTTTTCATTATCACTATGATTTTCAATGAATAAATTCTTATAACCTAATATGGAGGCTAGAGTAGAAAGTGATCTACTCATTTAATATTTCATATTAATTAATATTTAACATTTCACAGTGTAGGTGATTCATGACTTCCAAACCCTGCATTATTGCAGTGACCAAGGTTCACTGGTCATTAAGTAAATAGTAAATAAAGAATGCTTAGGTTGCAAGGAGTAAAATGGGTAACATTCATCTAGCACGACATATTCTGTGGAATCAGAGTGTAACTTCTATTTTCTCATTTAGCTTTCATTCAGTGAAGAATGAAATTTCAACTGGGCAGTGAATTGGAGATTCAGAGAACTAGGGTTTATTACTAGCTCCATCACTGACATACAGCAGGCCATTAGGAAAAAATTGCTTTTCTGCTCTGAACATCAGAATTCCGTTTATAAAATAAAAATAAATTAGATGGCCTGGAAAATGACACATTTGGCACATACAGGCATGTTCAAAATTCTAGAGCATTTGATTTCATGAAATTCATTCTGTATTCATAATGCATGTATGTAGTATAGTGATGCATGCAGTGATAATCAATAATGATAATGAATAAACAACTACATGGGAAATTATATCAACCAGTGCAGTTACAATTATGTAGCATGCTGTGTTGGGTTATGAATGTGGTGAAGCAAAAATCTGTCCTCTTCAGAGCATTGCCGTCCACCAAAATTAGCCCTCTCCAGTGTGATCCAAATTTATATCACTATCCAAAGAAGCTGGCTTGAGTGTTCATGTTAGTACTTGGTGCTTAGAGGGTGGCAACATTCAAGGTTTTTTAAAGTGAACTTTGAATTTTTTTCACTTGCTTGTGCACGCCAGTAAAGAATACACTGACCACTTCTACAGTTTGGCACCACTACTTCAATATATGCTAAGGCACTAGCAATTTTAACCATTATTGTTTGTAAATCACCATTGCAAAAGTTAATACATTTCTTCCATACAGTCACATAAAACATAACCTTCGTTGTTTCTTAGTTGGTGCTGATATCAAATGAATATAAGCAAGTGAACAAATCCAACACATCACTAGATTCATCCATATGTAAGATAAAAGTACAAGTCTACAGGTGAGATATTAGTTCAGTCTTCATATGTACAACTAAATCTTTAATTCAACAACTTAATATAACTTTGGAAAGTGACACTGCTGTGAATATTCTCCTGACCTTTCATCCACAGCATTGAGCAATGTCAAATGTCTAAGTCTTATGTGGCGCAATATTGGTTCAGTGGCAGAATTCTTGCCTGCCATGCCAGAGACCTGGATTCAATTCCTGGAACCTGCCCATGCAAAAAAATAGTCTAAGTCTTTCTTAGCTCTTGGATGTCATGTATTCTTCTCAACCAGTGTAATCTGACAACCTACCCTAGAAGGTATTTCAGTGGTGTAGTGGTTAGATTCAGTTTTCAACTTGGCTAGGTGAAGACACGTAGTTCTGTTGCTGTGGACATGAGCCAATGGTACGTGAACCTCATCTGTTGCTGAATACATCTGCAGTCGGCTAGGAGGCGTGCCTGCTGCAATGAATGATGTTCAACTTAATTGGTTGGTGTTTAAATGAGAGAGCTCAACGTAGCACAGCCCAAGCAGTTCAGCATACCTCATCTCAGCACTCGCAGCTCAGCCCAGGCCTTTGGAGATGCAGAAAGAAATCACCCCAGGAAAAGTTGTTGGAACCCAGAGGCCTGGAGAGAAGGCCAGCAGAGATCACCCTGTGCCTTCCATGTAAGAAAGAACCTCAGCTGAAAATCAGCTGCCTTTTCTCTGAAGAACTAACAAACTAAATCCCCTTTTATTAAAAGCCAATCCGTCTCTGGTGTGTTGCATTCTGGTAGCTAGCAAACTAGAACAAGTGACATCTGGATTTTTAGTTTGAAAAGATGTAATAAACAATTTTGGTTCTTAACAACTTCAACTATATTTAAAATATTCATTATTTTTATTTAACCTCTGTATATTTGGTCTCAAAGTGACACCGAAACTAGACTGGAACTATAAAATTATTTTAAATTACTCTGCTATAAAAAACATAATAACTAAAACTATTAGCATTCATAAAAATGAGAGAAAAATGGCATTTGTCATAATTTTGTTTCTTCATTAGAGTTTAAGCTAATTTCTTTAGAATATATTTCCATGAGTCAACAACTTTCTGATATAAGAGTTCATTTTTGCAAACATCTTTAGATGAAGACAGTGTATCTGTGGGTTGAGAAAATGAATCTTTTTGTCTTTTTTTCTTGACTTGTCTTAATGCTTTAAATGTAAGAAAAATGTATTTCCTCCATTTTAAATAAACTATTATTACATTCTAAAATAATAGCAATTTTAGATAAAACTTAAAACTTTACAAAAATTCTCAAAAATTTTAAAAATATGCCAATCAAGTCACCAATGTCTTCTTTATGTGTTTCCATGTAGGTACTGGGAGAATTTCAGGATTTAACAGTAAAATTTATGAATGACTATGAATTCACAAAGATTTCAATAGATTTAGTCATAGATAGTATTAAAACAGTGGAAATGCTGAGAAAAACTGAGTTAAATAGTTGAAAATGCATATATTCATATACTAGTATTAGAAAGCTTCAGAAAAGATAAGAATATATAAGCACATATTCCATTAGCAGTAAAAGCAATGATATCTATATGGCATGTAGTTTCTGGAAAAGTCCAGTGTGTATTTGTACAAGAACGAATGTGAAAAGGGCAAATAAAATCTTCATATGATTGTGAAAATTGTTTTGACCTTGAAAAACTCTTGAAATGGTCTTGGGAAATTCAGTGGGTCCCTCAACACACTTGAGAACTGTTGTCCTATTGGCAGTAAAAGGGGGTAGCTTATAATTAAATTAATCTGAATTATAGAACAAGATGAACAAGTTAAAATCTTTGCATTTGCATTGTGATTAAAATATTTAAACTCAGACCACATTCATATATCTCAACAAATCCAAAGAAATATTTTCGCACGGGGAAAAATTCTTGATTTCCATGTCTGTATTTCTATACATATGTGTGTGACTTATGAGACAGAAAAATGCATGCTTTTTATACAGCTGGCTTTACAGTGCAGCAGGCAGGCCCCTGGCAGCAAGCAGACCCCTTGTTTACTCAGGCCACTTCCTCTTTGGAAAGTCTCCCAGCCCCAAGGATAGTTGAAAGCTCATGGAGGTAAGATAAGAGGCCTCTGTAGGAGCCCCCTTCTCCTTGAATGCTCACCTGCTTCTGTAAACTCAGCTTTGCAATCTTTCCGGGTCTGATCGCCAGCACACAGCCATCGTCTCCCTTGAGAATCGCGAGTTACCACATTTGGAAAACCTGAATGGTGCCAAACGAAGCATTCTGTCTATAAAATCTTGTTCCAGCCCGTGTTCAGGGCTCAGACTTTCAGAGGTGACTGGGCTCAGCGCTGTGTGCACAAACTAATAAAACTTGCTTCCTGAAACTTTGGAGCCTCATTCCTGGTTTCACGCTGCAATAGTAAAGTGCTAATTGAAATTTCTCACTGAAAAATAAATGACCACTTAATGAAAATGATTTCATTCAGTAATTACTGGCTGGGAAATCCAACTCTGTCACTGACAGAGATTCTAAATATCTTCTTGGGCAGTATCAATGAACTCTGTAAGTACCACCAAGCTCAGAAGATTAATCCCATAGTTGTGAATGCTCTTGCTTTCAAGATGCATACCCAATTGTAATCAAGATGACAGAGTCAGGGTGGAAACAAGAAACTTTTAAATGCAACATAATGATCCCTGAATTGTCAAGTCATAGACAGTCTTGTCTGGAAGGAACTTTGAATCTTGTCTAGTTCAGTCATCCATCAGATGATTAAATAGATTCAACAGCTTTCCATTAACTCTTAGTCTGCATAAATGCCTCTAAATTAATGGAGGAATAACAGTACATTATGTTACCATTTTTATAGATCACTTTTGTTAGAAATCTTTCCTTCTACAGAATTGACATCTGCTTTTTTTGCCCATGTATGCCCACTCATGCTGGTTTAATCCCTTGAGCCAAATTGGGATTCTCTGGCTAGGTCATTAACTACTTGTGTAAACTTTGAAAATCACCTAAGCAATCTAACTTCAGTCTTTCAAAGGAAACGCAAGGATTTGATTATCCTTAAGATTTCTTTAGAGTAGTTCCTGCTCTAAAATTTAACAGTTCTTCAGACACACACACACACACACAAATCCATACCAGAGGGTTGATCTTATGCTACCCTATAAATATGTGAGGTCCCGATTTCCTTTTCCTAAAATGTTAAAAATAATATCTACTATGTTTTTTACATTGAGTTATTTGAAAAAAGTTAAATGATGTATGTGAAAGTACTTAATAAGCTGTGTTCTATATATTAGCAATTAAAATAGCATGTTTAAAATAAAAATTACCATAAAAATGATAATGGAGGGTAGTAACAAGTAACATAGATGACTTAAAATATATTTTTAAAATGATTGATATATAAAATAATAAAATTGGCGAATTTCTGCCTCTACCATGGTAGAATTAGCTAAAATAGACTGACCCTTCTGTAGATAATAACTATAAATTCTGAGAAGTAGAAACTCATAAAACTCTATTTGGTGGTTCTGAATGGAAATCTGAGTTCACAAGGTAGACCATATGCTAGACTATTAAACAAGTTTCATTAAAGTTAAAAAGGTAAAATTCAAGCAAAATATGGTCTATTACCATAATAGGCTAAATGTAGAAATTAATTTTTTTAAAAAAGGAAAAAGCCCAGATATTCTGATGTTAAATAATGTATACTTAGAAATAATTTATGGGTCAAAGAAGAAATTTCAGAGGAAAAGAAAATATTTCAAACTGAATGATAATGAAAGCAAAATGTGCAACATGTAGCTGAAGCAGTACAGAGAGAGGAATTTATAGCTTTCAATGTTTATGTTAGAAAAGAAGTATGTGTTGACATCAATGACCTAGGTTTCCACTTTAAGAAAGCTAGAAAAACAAGGTAAACTCTAAGTAGGAGGAGAGAAATAATAAAGATCAGAGCAGGGATCAATGAAATAGAAAACAAACAACAGAGAAAAATAACAAAAACAAAATTATTTTGTTGTTTTTTTAAAGATCAACAAAACTGACAAATCCCTGGCTAGATTGATTAAGAATAAAGGAAAAGAGGGCAGGCCACGGTGGCTCAGCAGGCAAGAATGCTTGTCTGCCATGCCTAGAGGACCCGGGTTCGATTCCCGGTGCCTGCCCATGTTAAAAAAAAAAAAAAAAAAGAATAAAGGAAAAGGAGTAAAGATCAAGGGTTAGAAGAGGTGATGAACACAAACAGGAGCATGAAAGTATTTTTTTAAGTAATAGAACTGTTTTGAATTGATACTGTGGTGGCAGAGAAGCAACATTTTCATTTGTTAAACTCTATAGGACTGTATAACACAAATTGTAAATTTTGCTGTATTTAATTCAAAAAATAAACCACAGTGTGGGGGAAACTCAAAATCAAATACAAATTGTAACAAATCTAATTGTATTACAAATGAATGATATAACCATAATGAGAAGATGAGTAAGAAAAGAACTAACTCGATAAACCAAACTGTGCTTTGACTCTGCAATTCAAGATCATATTATACTATACATAGAAAATGTTTCTTAGAGGCATATAGATGAGCAGTTCTGAAATTATTTTATGTATATAGAATGGTACAAATAGTTAAATAAATTGCAGTTATTGAGTATCAAGTTTATTAGTGTCAGAGAAAGAAGTTACAACTAAAGAAAGAGAGAAATCTAGACGGAGCCTGTGCTGTTGGACTGGAATCAGAAGCATCAGTATGAACTGATATAGTTGTTAAAGAAAATAAGAGAAGGAGATACAGTAATAAGTATAAATATCTGTATTTGAATGGATTAGTATTTTCTGTACATTTTCTAGCTCTACCCACTGAGACAGACTAGAAGCAGTGACATCTCACTTGCAATTAGCATGTCTGGCATCTAGATATTGGGTTCGAAATATCATTCTTCAATAAAAGGAACTGAGGATATGTGATTGATTCTGGGGCTGGTAGAGAAAAGCTACATGATGAGCCTAAATTAACTTTGGTGGCAGAAAGTAAGAAAGTGCTCCAAAAAAGATGATGTTGTGCTAAAAAGGGCACAGAAACCAGCCTGAAAGAGTTCCCAATGGCCAATCTAGAACAATTTGAGCAACAAAATGAGTACAAGAGGTAATGTTTAATGATACATAGAATAAAAAATAATCCATCAATTATTTTTTATGCATACTGCTATAGTTTGCTAGCTACCAGAATGCAATATACCAGAAACAGAATGGTTTTTAAAAAGGGGAATTTAATAAGTTGCTAGTTTACAGTTCTAAGGCCAAAAAAATGTTCCAATTAAAACAAGTCTTAGAAATGTCCAATCAAAGGCATCCAGGGAAAGATAACTTGGTTCAAGAAGTCCGATGAAGTTCAGGGTTTCTCTCTCAAGTGAGAAGGCACATGTTGAACACAGCCAAGGCTTCACTCTCAGCTGGAAGGGCACATGGCGAACACAGCATCATCTGCTAGCTTTCTCTCCTGGCTTCTGGTTTTATGAAGCTCCCTGGGAGGCATTTTTCTTCTTCATCTCCAAAAATTGCTGGCTGGTGGACTCTGCTTTTCATGGCTATGTCATTCTGCTCTGCTCTCTCTGAATCTCTTTTATTCTCCAAAATATTTCCTCTTTTATAGGACTCCAGAAACTTATCAAGACCCACCCAAATAAGTGGAGACTTGTCATCTCCTAATCCAGTTTAACAACCTATCTTGATTAAATCACATCTCCAGGGAAATGATCAAAGTTTCAAACATACAGTATTAAATAGGGATTATTCTGCCTTTATAAAATGGGATTTAGATTAAAACATGGGTTTTCAAACCAGCACACATGCCAACATAGATAGGGAAGAAGGGACAGCTACTCCTTTCAGAATTTCAATTTAAAAATGTATATGAATGAAGAAAATAGAAAATCCATACTGGACTATCACAGTTACACTTTTGCAGGAAAGAGCCACTGTTGGATACTAAAATTAGAGGGTGAAAGTTTGAGGAGAAACAGGATACTCACAAAGACTCAAAGTATCTCCTTTGTGATATTTATTACTTACAAATGGAAAAATAGTTACATTGCAACTTAACAATGAAGAGACCCAGAAGGTATCACCTTAATCAAGTAATGATAGTTAAATGATGAGTGATAAGACATATCCACATCATGTGCCCCTTGAAATAGTCTACTGAAAAGAGAATATCACTTCTGTGTTTTTCTTACCAAGATTACATAGTTTCAATCTAATCATAAAATGACTCACAAACCCAAATGAGGGATATTCTAGAATGTAATTGAAGAGAAGTCTTCAAAACTGTCAAGATCATAAAGCTTAAGGAAAGAGTGAGGTACTGCCACTAATTAGAAAAAACTAAGGAGACTAAAGAGACTGAGGAGAATGCAGTATGGGACCTTAGAACAGAAAAAGACACTCATGAAATACAAATAAAGACTACAGTTTAGTTAATTATATCTACTAGGCTTCTTTGTTTTGGTAATTGTAATATTATATAAATTGTGAAAATTAAGGGAAGCACTGTGTAGGGTCTTCAGGAATGCTATTATTTTGACAGCTTTTCTGTATAACAAATACTACCTTAAAATAAAAGTTAAATAATAGAGTTCTAGAAAAAAAACAAAGGAGAAAATTTTCTAAGCAGAGATTTCCTAAACTGGGCATAAAAATATAAAACATAAAAAATATAAAACATAAAAGAGATAATATACATTAAATTCAACTCTATCATTATAAATCCTTTTTATGTTCAAAAGATATGTCAAGAAAGCAAAAACCATGCCAAAGTCAGGGAATAAGTATTTGCCATATGTATGTCTGCAAAAGATGCGTATCCAGCACACATTGTTACAACTCAGCAATAAGAAGAGAAACAGTCCTATAAAATTGATCAAGAAATTTCTCACAGATACCTCATAAAAATGATAAATGAACAGTCATAAGCATATAAAAATGTGCTTAGCACCATTAGTCCTTGGAAAAATACAAATAGAAATGAGGTAAATCTATATGCTTTTTAGAATGGATGAGATTGCAAAGACTAAGAACACCAAGTACTGGTGAGGGTGTGGAAGAACTCCCAGACACTGCTGGTGGGAATGCAAATTGTTAACAATATTAACATAAACAATTTGAAACTTTCTTAAAGTCTTCAACATACAACTAACATATAACCCAGCCATTTTTCTCAAGCATTTACCTAAGAGAAATGAAAACAATGACTTATACTCACACATCCATAGCAGGTTTATTTCTAATAGCCCCAAACTAGAGATAACTCAAATGTCCATCAGTAGATGCATGGATTAAAAAACAATAATAAAGGCAATAAATATGAAGAAACTATTGATACGCACAACCACATGGGTAAATCGCAAAAATCAGTTTTCTAAGTGAACAAAGTCAGAGTACATACAAATAATTCCATTTGCATAAATACAAATTTCTTTATATTGACAGGAAACAGGTTAATGGTTGGCTGGGATGAAGGTGGAAGGACTACAAAAGGGCACCTGGGAGTGATAGAATGTTCTTCATTTTGTGTTGGTGGTTACACATGTATGTGCAGCTGTCAAAACTCATCTAATTGTATAGAAGATTCCACAAGGGTTCCATGCACTAAGAAACTTTCCAGGAACCTACAATCTTCAAATGGGTCCCTGGTCCATATAAGTCCTGAAACCCAGCCCACCCTCTCCAGAACTTCAGATACTTCCATCTCTCTACCCCATATTAGTGACAGACCCTTCCAATATGAAAAATTAAGAATCACCATAGCCCAAACACCCCTAAAGAGAGTGATGGAAAGATCAAAGGTGATGGTGGAGTTATACAGAGAAGATAGGATTTGACAGATGAATAAGAATGCTGAATCGTTAAATTGATATCTCTTTTAGTCTCCAGTATCTTGGAGCAGCTGGGAGTAAAAACGTAAAATTGTGAAATTGTAACCCATGTCAAACTCTGAAATATGTTCAACAACTGATTGTGGTGCTCTGCTTTTTTGTATATATGTTATTTTCCACAAAAAAAAGAAAGAAAAAAAAATCAGTTGTGATTGTTCTAGTTTGCTAACTGCTGGAATGTAACATACCAGAAACAGAATGGCTTCTAGAAAGGGGAATTTAATAAGTTGCTAGTTTACAGTTCTAAGGCTGAGAAAATGTCGCAATTAAAGCAAATCTATAGAAATGTCCAATCTAAGGCATCCAGGAAAAGATACCTTGGTTCAAGAAGGCTGATGACATTCAGGGTTCTTTCTCAAGTGGAAAGGCACATGGTGAACACAGTCAGAGTTCCTCTCTCGTCTGAAAGGGCATATGGTGAACACAGCATCATCTGCTAGCTTTTCGTCTGGCTTCCTGCTTCATGAAGCTACCTGGGAGGCATTTTCTTTCTTCATCTCCAAAGGTCACTGGCTGGTGGACTCTGCTTCTCATGGTTATGTCATTTACTCTGATCTCTCTGAATTGCTGTCATTCTCCAAAATGTTCCCTCTTTTATAGTACTTCAGAAACTAATCAAGACCCACCAGAACAGGTGGAAACATGTTATCACCTAATCCAGTTTGACAGCCTCTCTTGCTTAAATCACATCTCCAGGGAGATGATCTAATTACAGTTTCAAACATACACCACTGAATAGGGATTAGAAGAAATGGCTGCCTTTACAAAATGGAATTAGGATTAAAACATGGCTTTTCTAGGGTGCACACATCATTTCAAACCAGCACACTGATGATAAAAATATGTAAGCCCTCTAGCCTCCTACATTCTGGAGCAGCTAGAAAGAAAAATATGAGAGGATTGTGTGGTAGCCCATGACAAACCCTGGGATCTATCCTGTAACTATTTGTTGAAGAGTGTTTTGAAAACTATTGATTTTTTATTTCTTTGCTTTGTATGTATGTTATACTATACAATAAAAAATAATTAAAAATTAAAAACTCATCTAATTGCACATTTCATAGATGCAGTTTATTGTTTGTAAAATATACTTCAATACATTTTATAAAAACAAATGAAAAGTAATATAATTTAGAATTTGGAGGGTTCTCAGTGATCATTTAGTAGCAAAAAGGGGAAATTGGGTCTACAAAGCTTACATTAGCTATAAAAGCTTCTGCATCTAATGAAGAAGGGAGAGCTAGAAGTTAGATTTTTTGCTTCCTAGTCTGCTTCCCAATTTTGTATTAACTATAGGCACATATATATGGATATACATATATATAGGCAAGAATATATGTATGTATATATGTTTGCATATTAAAAAAATATAGCCTTCCTCATCTCTTGTTCAAATTCTGAAAGCAACTTATTCTCCAATATGGATTAACTTGGCTACTTTGTCTTTCTTGCTAGAAACGGAGAAGGAAGGCCACTGGTTCTCAGAACGTATTAGTTTGTCTGGCTTTTCCAGAAATGACAGGAATTCCTATTGGGATACATTTCTAATGACTGGAAATGTTTTCAATAAGCCATGAGGAGTTTTGGCTCAACCTCCTGTTCAGTTCATGCCTTTGGGCTTCACAGAACACTCAATCTACAACATGTGCTAGAAACCTGGACCAGGCTAAGTCTGAAAACTTCTGCTGTCTATCAACTGCCACTTTGCTTTTTTTTTTTTTTTCATTCGGCCATCCATTGCCACCTGCTTGGGAAAGTAAACCTCAGAGCAGCAGCAAAGAGGTTTGGAAAGTAACCCTTCCAAGTCTCGGAGCTGGTCCTCATTGCCTCACTCTTATCCAGCATATCTGAGCTAATCTGGGAATCATCATTTTATCATTTGCAACACTCTGCTCAAAAGGAGAAGCATTTGAAGATCATTTTTTTTCATGGCACAAGCCAGCATTTATCTAGAACAAAAAAGTTTAGTTCAGTTCCAATACATGACAGGAACTGTGGAAAATACTGAGTATGTTAAGCTCCTATAGGGCTTAGAGCTGTGCAAGGGAGACAAATGCAGATGCTGACCATTTTCACTGCATACATGGAAATATATGCTGAGTATTCTTGTTTTCTGGCAAGATGTTTTTTTCATCCTATTAGAGTGAATATATGCAACAGAGAGATTTTAGCAATAGAAAGGTCACAATATCTAAATTTTACCTTAAAAAAATAGAAAAGGGCAAAATGCAAGTATAGACCTTTTTGGTCCCATTTCCTTACTTGGGAAGTGAAATTTTGATGACCTAAATCCAGTTCTAGCATTCTGTTTTCCTTTGATTGTGATAGCAGGCTGTCCTGTCTTGATAGGCTGATGGAATGAGTCACTGCTGAGGTACCATTTTTAACAATTACTCTGTGTTCATAAGCCTTAAGAAACTGCCATCCTTCTTTTAGGACTCTGAGAACCTTAAAAGGAGAGTTGTTTCCCTGAACATTTCATTCTATCTTCTCTCATTTTTCATGTCTGTTTGCAAACTTTTGACTCATCCTGCTAAGTCTTTTACAAAGATGCAGATGTTTCTTGAAAGTGACAAAAAGATCAGACACTGATGTGCTGGAATGGATTGGAGTTCTGTTAAATCTCAATTGAATATATTAAACAAAACCAGAAACTAGTACTTTGCAGTGGTTACCAGTGAAGTATTGAAATTCATGGGTCAAAATTGCAGTGCGTGCATACACATACGGAATGTCGGATTGGATTGTCTTTTTTCTTTTTAATTTTGTACTAGGAGATGAAAAACTAACAAAATGGATACTACTATAGATTATGGATGATTTGTTTTGTCATTTTAATGTTCTCTGTGATTAGGTCACCCAAGACAGTGGACTATTGCTTGCTCCTTTTTTATTCTAATGTGGCCAAAGAGATTATTTACCTAATGTAACAATGGCTCAAACAAAATTTAATTTAACAAACATTAGATGAGAATTAGTTCCATGCAAGGCACTGAACAGAGAGTAAGGAAACAAACAGAAGCACTAGGCAGTACTTACCCATGCTGAGATACATGCAAAAAGGAAGTATGAAACACTCTTAGCACTGCAATACCAATAAGTTTCATAAAAATTATACAAAAGGTTTATGAAAATTAAAGAGGTAGAGCTCAAATCTAGTTGATTTAAATAAATTCTATCTTCAGTGTGCTTGAACTCCTTTTAATGGTCTCCTTTCCCTCAAATCCCTAAGTCTCAGGTTTGGTGTCAAATGATATTTAGTAACCAGGATAAAGGTTTAAATGACAATTAAGGTGTTGCAGATATGGCCAGTCTCAAGTTTGCTTACATTTTTAAATAATGCTTTTGAAGACAAAAGCTATAAAGTACATATGAATGAAACTGTATTGGTATAGTAACAGGTAGACGGATTGATATAGTCAGTGTAGGTCCTTGACTGTCATCCCAACATACCTTCAATGAAATAATTATATTTAAGATAATAGCGCACCTTTGAGTTAGTTGAACTTTCTGGATATATTCTATAGTTCTCTGTTTTAAAAGGTTTAAATAATTACTTGCAACCAGTGAGTTGATCCCTTCTCTCTGAAATTTGCATATTTTTGTTGCTGTAACACCATAATTTTCCTACGCTGAATTTTTATTTTAAGTGTAAAAAGAAGAAACAAAATGGAGCCCAATACAACAGTTGTAATTCTACAACAAGTTATGATGTAAGCCAGCCTGAGTGGCATCTGGTAAATAGATTGAATGGAATCATCCCAATAGGAAGAGAAAGGGAACTTTGAATACAACATCTGGTAAACTAAAAAATGCAAATAACTGGAAAAAAAAGAAAAAGTGGATTTGGATTCTCTTGATGCATACTGTCATCTACAACCTAAAACTATCTTTGGCACCATGAAAGAAACTTCAAGAGTTTGTTAACAGTTCTAAAATTCTATGTCACATATTTCACTTTCTTTTTGGATAGAATTTACATATTTTGCCGATTAATACAAGCGAAGCCCTCTATTTTGGTGAAAGTATTTTATCATTCAGTTGATTCAGCATATTTACTGAGTGAATTCTGTACTTCAGACGTTGTGCTATATGCTGAAATCACAGAGTGAATGGTTAGGCTCTTAAAAGTATTATACTCTAGGGATATAGGTAGACTTTAAACATGCACACATGCCAAAGGAAAAAAAAAAGATGGAAAACATTTGCAGGGGATAGATAGAGAAATAGAGGTTAGTTTCCATTTTAAAAATTCTTTTCTGCCTTTTTTGAATATTGAGGCAAAATAATTACTTTGAGTGAAGGTGAGTTTTATTTAAAAAAATGAGATTACAGTTTACCATTTTTAGAATGAGCAGACTTATTAAAATTGTAAGAAGTAACCCAGGTACAATCATAATTTGACATAACAATTGTTATTTGTAAATCTTGAACAAGAATGATGTCTGATGACGGCACACAGGAGTAGTTTGGCATTCAGTGTCTGATAGAATAGTTATGAAAATATAAAGCATATAATTCAACTAGTTTACAATTATTCCACATGAGATTCCTTTCCAGTAAAAAGACTACCTTTCTAACATTGTTCACTGTAACATGAAATTCTACAATCTATAATTAGCATGGAATTATTATGTTGCACTTCAACCAAGGGAGTTTATTGAAGGGCCAAACAACAACTTCTCATTACAAAATTGACTGTCATAGATCTCAGAAATAAATCCATCAACAATAAGAGAAAGCTCAGGAATAGCAATATATGCACTTTTGTAAGGGACGTGTCTCTTAAGAGAAAGGGTTTTATGGGTTGATACTGAAGAGAAGAAGCTTCTGGCTCTTCTAGTCCTATAGTCCTGATATTGGCCACCCACACACGCCTTTTAAGAAGTTTTCCATTTCGCTGAAATATGATTATGTGGCTTCTACCCTCAGGCAGCCTCCAGGTGTCTCCCACTTTGCCAAGCCATTGCCCAGAAGATGTTGCTAAGTACTTGTAGTCTAATGGGGGGTAAGATTTTATCACCGAAAAGCCTAGAAGTCACGTAGTTTTCTCTCTCATTTTGTCTTATGAAAACAACAAGCCTATGACACATTTGAATTTGAATAAAACACTTTTATGATCACCTTTGCCTATTAGAACATGACTGAATTTCAAAAGGCTTCCCCCAGAGTAAGGCTCTGGCCTTGAAATTTACTAGACATATGTACTTGAGTAAATTACTTAACCACCTTTGCTTCTCAGTTGCTTCATGAGTAAAATGGGATTATCCTTGTACTAATTCATGTGGTTATTCTGATAAGTGAGATTAAAAACAACTTTAGAATACTACTATATTTTTAAAACATTTTCATAAGATTTTCCCTATTATGCTCAAAATTTGCCACTTCCCAATGCCCAATCTATTTTTATTTTATACCTGATGAAGACAAGAAAGGCTTAGCACTCCTTACATCTGTTTAATTTTTCTTTCTTTTTCCCTTTCAATAATATCCTAACTGGTACAGTGCTTTGATTTTGGAGCAAACCAATATTATTCTATTTTCTATTTATATTAATTTCATATGAAATTATATGCAATGATATGCAACATTTGCATCATCATGACATTCATAAGAAAATTCTATTGTCCATACTCATAAATTTTAGCAAATGAGTAAGCTAGAAAAACAACAGTATTTTGAGATGAGAAATTTGGGCCAGTGATTTGACATTTGAAACTCATTTTATTCTTTTTGTTTGCTTAAATGACAAAAGCAGTACTTACATTTCACAGATATTTTCCAGGAAACTGTATTGTTCAAACATTTAAATTTTAGTCAATTTGCGGACTGAAACAAAAATGTTTTGAGATAAGCATATCTGAATCAGCCTGAATGATTTTTATTTTAAACTGAAATGGTTTAACAACTGTTTAGCAACAGTTTTTAATAATGACAATAATAAAACCCAAGTTTTGCTTTGCCGAGTAACTGCTGGAAGCAGTTATACCTTAATGTTGGATTAGAGAAGTCACATGGCCAGAAGCAAATTCAGAGTTGAAGAGAATAAACATTACTCCCTGACTCAGGATTGAAGAAAACATCCCCAAATTAGCATAGGGGCAAATGTCCCAGGAAAAAGTGCAAATGTGTCTTTGAGGATTGTGCATACCAAGTGACCTGTTTCAGATAAAACCCAGAGGAGAGAATAAAAATTGAATATGAAAATGATTGTTATTTTTGTAATGAGAAAACTTTTAGTTTACTTTATTTCCTTACAACAATGAGAAAATTAAAATCAGGACTGTAAAGATTTTTTTTATGTCATACTTTTATCACGTTTATAAAATAAATGTTAATGATATGCATTGGAAACAATGAACAAAAGGTTTTCTAAGAAAAATGAGGACTGTTAGTTGTGAAACCTTTTTTATTGTCTCAATTTACCTGCTACAACCACATATTCATTATTGCCCATTGAGAGGGGCTAAATAATAAACATTATTATATAGTAATCCTGTCTTGCTATTTATGGTATCAAAGAATGCTACATAGAAGAGAGTTTAGAATAATTCTGAGGTTTTGCAACCTTCCTGAGTTTTGTTTTTATAAATTAGATCTCATAATGTCAAATTAAGATGGGGCAAATAGGTGATGCAGGAAAACATTTTTGCTATTGTTATCCTTTTCTTCACAGTAATATTGTTTAGTGATTGATGTCATACAGAAATCTGAGATTGGTCAGGAAGTAGTTCAGAATCTGAGAATAATATGATTTACTTCTTCACTGTTACTTTAAAAACTCGAAATCAGTCATCAATGGTGATGCTAAATGACATATATAGGAAAATAGTCAAGAGAAGAATACCTGATAAAGAGATGAATACATGTGCTCACCAAAAAGATTAAAATTAGTGTTGGAATATGTTTGACTGATTCTATTTTTGTCTAAACTCAGAATAATGCAATACAAAGTTAATATAACTGCTTGATCAATTTCCATCCATTTTGTTATTACATATAAAAATTATATTTCAAAACATTAAGATTCCGAGTCACAATTTTATTTTCTTTCTCAGTGCTTAAGATTTTTGTTGTTGTTGTTTGTTTTTTTCCACAGAGTGGGGGTGAACTCAGCCTATCCCATTATACCATCTTCCTGGAACTCTAGATGCATATAGATTTTTTTATTTTGCTTTGGTTTTTTAAATTTTTATTTATACAATGTACAAGCGCATACATTCTTAACAGATAAACATTCCATACATGGTGTACAATCAGTGGCTCACAATATCACATAGTTGTGTATTCATCACCATGATCATTTTGTACAACATTTGCATCACTCCAGAAAAAGACATAAAAGGAAAAAAGAAAAAACTCATATATACCATATCCCTCACCCCGCCCTCTTATTGACCACTAGTATTTTCATCTATCCAATATATATATTTTTTAATTTTAATATTTGTTCCCCCTATTATTTATTTATTTTTAATCCATATGTTTTACTCATCTGTCCATACTGTAGATAACAGGAGTAGCAAACACAAGGTTTTCACGATCACGGTTACACTGTGAAAGCTTTATCATTATATGGTCATAAAAAACATGGCTATTGGAATATAGCTCTACAGTTTCAAGCACTTCCCTCTAGCCTAATAAACCTTAATCTAAAAAGGGGATATTTATATATTGTGTAAGAATAACCTCCAGGATAACCTCTCGATTCTGTTCGAAATCTCTCAGCCACTGACACTTTATTTTGTCTCATTTCTCACTTCCCCCTTTTGGTCGAGAAGGTTTTCTCAATCCCTTGATGCCGAGTCCCAGCTCAGTCTAGGATTTCTGTCCCACATTGCCAGGCAGGTTTATATCCCTGGGAGTCATGTCCCATGTAGAGAAGGGGAGGGCGGTGAGTTTGCTTGCTGTGTTGCCCAAGAGAGAGAGGCCACATCTGAACAACAGAAGAGGTTCTCTTGTCTAATTTTAAGTAGACTGAGTCTGTCCTTTGCGGGAATAAATTTCATATGAACATCCACAAGATTGAGGGCTTGGCCTATTGATTTTGTTGTCCCCACTGCTTGTGAAAATATCAGGAGTTCTCCAAATGGGGAAACTGAATTTTCCTCCTTTCTTGCCATTCCCCCAAGGAAACTTTGCAAATACTTTTTATTCACTGTTCAAATCACACTGGGATTTATTGGGGCATCCCTCTGGACAAACCTACAAAATCTCATGTCCTAAATTAAGGTTTCATGTACTTATCATGTTTAATTAAACTGTCCATATGAGTTATATTAGGAAACGCACTAGTCAAAATATGGGTTTTGCACCAAATAAACATTTTTTGCTTTAGTCTCACACATAAGTTAAAGATTTGAAATATGAATTACCATCTATTTTAAATACCCTGCAATACTGACATTCCTTTGTTCTCCCTCATGCATAAATATTTTTTAACTTGTACATTTAATCACTATCATTGCACAATCTAGGCATTCTTAGATTTTATCATCTCAGTCTTTATCATCTATCTTTCTTTCTGGTTTCATTTGTGCCCCCTCCATTTAAGTTTTGTGAGATAATTGCTAATAGTTACATAACTATTGATTACTCATAAAATGTTTGATTACATAGTTATGGTTACTCCTTTTTCAAACTTCCTCTGAACTGTACTAAATGGGATATCTGACAGTATAAGATATTCATGATAAATAGATCTCATTGGAGATTTCATAGACACTATTATTAGCTGGAACTATTAGTGTCATCTCTAAGAAAGTATCTCTAGGACTTATTCAGAGAAGAATATATAAATAAATACCAATATTCTAATTGTGACCTGTCATTTTTTAATTAGAATGAGGCTTCTGGGAAGATGGCAGACTGAGTGGAATGAGTTCACTCCTGCTCCATGAAACAAGATAGAAGAGGAGGAAAAAATGCCCAGGACTGCAGGTCTCTGGGTGTGAGTAGTCTAGGAGGGTCTTTAGGCATTTTGGGGTGGGGAGGAGGATCAGGGGAGAGAGAATGGGTCAGATAACTGGGATCCCCACTGGAGATGCTGTGATGCACCAGGGAGATATGATTAGAGGGAATTGATCCTCGTTGGCTCCAGCCTGCACAGCTACCGGCTGGGAAAACCTCCCCGTGTAGTTGCGGTGGGCAGCACCTGCAGGGAGTCGGTAGGTCGGTGATTGTCCACTGCAGACTGGGCCTTGGAGTGGGGTGAGTGATCACCCCATTAGATGCAGGAAAAGCCAGCCCGCAGTCCTGGTGTCTGGCAGGCCCAATAGCACTGTGGATCAGATAATCAACTGGTCCCCCATGTGCTGGTTGGCTCCCCAGTCCCCCGCAGAGACCTGTCGGTCAGCTACACCTAGTGGAGAAACCTCTGTTGATCACAAAGACTTGGAGTGCCCCTTCTGGTCAGAGATCATGGAGGAGGAGACTCGTGTCTGCCATCTGCTGGCCAGATGTGGTAAGTGCAGGTCGGCTGCACCAGCGAGGAGAGAGCTTGAGGGAGGAGGAGCCTCAGGGTTCTCACCTGCTGAGAAGAAAGGGTAAGTGCAGGCAAGCTAACTCCCTATCTGCCTAGGTCTCTATTTTTATTAAAATTTTTTTCTTCTTAATATTCCTTTTTTTATTTCCTCCCCTTTTAAAACATATTCTTCCTATACATTTTATTAGTAATATAACTGGCCTTTTTATTATTTGTTTAAAAAATTTATAAATATTTCATATTATTATATTTTACTCATTTTCTATATTTTATTTCACATATTATTTTTTATTTTTATTATTACTATTATTATTTTTCTCTTAAATTTTCTCTCCCTTTGGTGGGCACCAGCCTGACTTCGCTTCGAAGCAGCATGCCTTGGGGTGTCTCCTTTTGATTCTGGTGCCTACTACTGTTGAAGTGCATTTGGTTGTGTTTCTTGTTTTTGTGTTTCATGTTTATTCTATTATTATTTTACTTTATTATTATTAAATCTTTTTTTCTTTCCTCATTCTTTGTGTGTGTGTGTGTGTGTGTACAGGCTAGGAGTCCACCTTGGGTCTCCTGTGTGGTAGTCAGCCATTCAGCCACGGGAGTACCTGTGCACTCTAGTCTACCTTATAATAGACTTAAGTTGAATTGTATCCCTACATGACCTTGATTTGACAGAGAATAGCCAACAAACAAAGTGCAAAAGGAAAAATTCAGCAAAAACCAAGTAAATACAAAACTTCAGGGGAGTAAAGGAAACCGACTTGCATAATAATCATATCAAGGTAATCAAATGCCCTGAACACAACAGAAAATCACAAAATGTGAAGATCCCAGCCAAATGACCAAATCAAAATTCCAGAGGGGACACAGAATATGGAACAACTACTTAAGGATATTTATAAAGAAATAAAGGACATCAGGAAGACACTAGAAGAACATAAAGAATAATTCAGGAAGTTATTTAGAAAATTGGCAGATCTCACAGATATGAAAGATACAGTAGACCAAATAAAAAATATACTGGAGACACACGATAGCAGAGTCGAGGAAGCAGAAGGAAGAATAAGTGAGCTAAAAGGTAGAACAATAGAACTAGAGGGCACAAAAGAACAAGTGGCAGGAAAGATGGAAAAAATGTATCTAGGTCTTAGGGAAATGATGGACAGCAAGAGGTGCAAAAACATAAGAATTATTGGTGTCCCAGAAGAAGAAGAGACGAGTAAAGGCTCGGGAGAGTTAGTTGAAGCTATATAATCAGAGAAAACTTCCCAGCCCTTATAAAAGACATGAATACACACATCAAAGAAGCCCAGCGAATTCCAAACAGAATAAATCTGAGCAAGTCCACTCCAAGACCCATACTAATCAGACTGACAAATTTTGAAGAGAAACAGAAAGTCATGAAAACATCATGAGAAAAGCAATCTAGTACATACAAGGGAAAATCCATAGGACTGACTTCAAACTACTCATCAGACACCATGAAAGCAAGAAGACAATGGTATGATATTTTTAAGATCCTGAATGAGAAAGGCTTTCAACCAAGAATTTTTTATCCTGCCAAGTTATCCTTCAAAATTGAGGATAGATTAAAA
Organism: Tamandua tetradactyla; assembly: GCF_023851605.1. Classification (NCBI taxonomy): domain Eukaryota; kingdom Metazoa; phylum Chordata; class Mammalia; order Pilosa; family Myrmecophagidae; genus Tamandua; species Tamandua tetradactyla. The sequence goes on from NC_135331.1 coordinate 137,685,047, forward strand.
TCTTCAAAGATGAATAAAGATTGAGAGAACTGGTCAACAAGAGACCAGCCCTACAAGAAATACTAAAGCAAGCCCTGTCAACTGACAAAAAAAAAAAAAAAGACAAGAGAGGGAAGTCTGGAGTAAAGCACAGAATTGAATATTAGTAAAGATAATTTAAAGGAGAGAGAGAGAGAAAAGGAAAATAATATACAGATCTGACAAACGAAAACTAAAGGATAAGATGATGGAATCAAGAGCTCTTTTACAGTAATTACTTTGAATGTTGATGGACTAAACTCACCAATTAAAAGATGCAGACTAACAGAATGGATCAAAAAACATCATCCACCTATATCCTGTTTACAAGAGACACATCTTATACTCAAGGACACATTTAGGTTGAAAGGGAAAGGATGGGAAAAAATCTTTTATGGAAGATGTAACCAAAAGAAAGCAGGAATAGCTATACTAATATCAGAAACAATAGACTTTAAATGTAAAGATGTCATAAGAGACAAAGAAGAGCACTACATATTAATAAAAGGGACAATTCATCAGGAAGAAATAACAATCATAAATGTGTATGATCCCAACCAAGGAGCTTCAAAGTACATGAGGCACATACTGTTAAAATTGAAGGGAGCTATAGATATATCAATAGTAATGGTGAGAGACTTCAATTCACCACTCTTCGCTTAGATAGAACAACCACACAGAGGATCAACAAGGAAATAGAGAACCTAAACAGTAAGATAAGTGAATTAGATCTAGTAGACATATATAGATCATTACATCCCAAAACACCAGGATGCACATTCTGCTGCAGTGCACATGGAACATTCCCCAGGATAGAGCATATACTGGGACATAAACTGAGTCTTTATAAATTTAACAAGATTGAAATTATTCAAAGCACTTTCTCTGATCACAATGGAATAAAGTTGGAAATTAATAATCACCAAAGAACCAGAGCTTTCATAAATATATGGGTCAATTATTTCCTTAAATAATCAGTGGGTCAAGGAAGAGATTGCTAGGGAAATCAGTAAATATCTAGAGATGAATGATAATGTGAATACAACATATCAGAACTTATGGGATGTGGCAAAAGCAGTGGTGAGAGGGAAATTTGTTGCCCTAAATGCCTATATTAAAAAACAAAAATGAGCAAAATTTGAGGATTTAACTGCCCACCAGGAGAATTTAGAGAAAGAACAGCAAACTAACCCCAAAGCAAATAAAACAAATGATAAAGACTAAGGCAGAAATAAACAAACTGGAGAACAATAAAACAATAGAAAGAATCAGCAAAACTAAAAGTTGGTCCTTTAAGAAAATTAATGAAACTGATGGTCTCCTAGCTAGACTAACAAAGAAGAAAAGAGAGAGGACACAAAATTAATGAAACTGATGGTCCCCTAGCTAGACTAACAAAGAAGAAAAGAGAGAGGACACAAATAAGTAAAATCAGGAATGAGAGGGGGGTTGTTACCACAGATCACTAAGAAATTAAAAAAAAAATAAGAGAATATTATGACCAAGTATATGCCAACAAGCTAGATAACTTGGGATGAAAAGGACAAATTCCTGGAAAAACAGGAATTTCCTATATAGGCTCGAGAAGAAATAAATGATCTCAACAAATCAATTACAAGTAAAGAGAGCCAATCTGGTCATCAAAAATCCCCCCCCCCCAAACAAAGCCCAGGACTTGATGGTTTCACAGGAGAATTTTATCAAACTTTTCAAAAAGAACTGACATGAATCCTGCTCAAACTCTTCCAAAAAACTGAATAAAAAGGAATGCAACCTAACTCATTTTATGAAGCTAACATCACTCTAATACCAAAATCGGATAAAGACAATACAAGAAAGGAAAACTACAGACCAATATCCCTAATGAACATAGATGTGAAAATTCTTAACAAAATACTAGCAAATCATATCCAATGTCATTGTTAAAAAATTACCACAAATGTAGTAGCTTAAAACAATGCAAATTTATTCTTTTAGTTCTGAAAGTAAAAAGTCTAAAATCAAGATGTTTGCAGTCCTACATTCCTTCTGGAGGCTTCAGGAGAGAATCTGTCTCCTTGTATTTTCTAGCTTCTAGAGGCCATCTGTATTCCTAGCCTCATGGCCCCCTACTTTCATCACTTCAGCATTTTTCTTCTATGGTCTGATGTCCTACTACTCTGATTTTCCTTTCCTTCCTCTTAAAGGGCCCTGTTATTACATTGTCCCCACTCAGATAATCCAAAATAATTGCCCCATCCCAAGATACTTAGCATAATCGCATCTGCAAATTCCTTTTTAACATGAAAGGTAAATTCAGAGGTTCCAGAGATTAGGATATCTTTAGGACCTTTTATTCAGTTGGCCACAGGGATGAAGAGGGCCTGAGTTATTATCCCATTTAAAAGATAAAGAAACTGAAATAACAGAGGTCACAGTGGCTCTTATAAAGTTGCACTCCTAGTTACTGGAAGAGACAGGGCTAGAATCTGAATATCTGGATATACAGATCATGGGAGTTCTCTCTGCTCTCTAATCCAAATGAAGGCCCCCAGACCTGGACTGAGGCAAGTAGATACTTCCACTCGAATTGCATTTCTACCCAGGATAGATTAGGTACTCTTTGACTACTTAAAAACCCAATGCTTCATAGCTATCTCTCAGTCATGGCATTTGAATGAGCACTGTAGTGGTTTGAAGTTATATATAACTCAGAAAACATGTCCTTAAATTTAATCCATTCCTATAGATGTAAACCCATTGTAAGTAGAAACTTTTGATGAGGCTGTTCAGTTAAGGTGTGACCAACCTCATTCAGGATGGATTTTAATACTCTCAATGGAGTCCTTTATAAATGGAATGAAGAGAGAGAGAGAGTTACAAAAGCAAAAAGTGGTCAGCAACAGAACCCAGAAGAGAAGGGAGAGGCCAGTAGTCACCACCATGTCAAGTGGTAGAGGAGCCAGAGATCCCAGGTAGCCAGTCTTTGGTAAGAAAGCATCTCACTGTTTAAGCCAAATCATTTCATGGTATGTGCTTTAAGCAGCCTAGGAAACGGAAATAGGCATCTCCTTCACCATTAAGAAAATTACAATATTATCAATAAGTCACATGTCTTGAATGAGAATTGCGAGGGTCACTAAATGGCATGGCAGTTTCTCACGACTGACACATTACATTAACAAGTATTGTGTAATGAAGTAACTTTTATTTTTTGTGTGGTGACCAGTGGATACTCCATAGAACAATCATGGACAAAAGATGGGGGTCACCAGTTATTAAGATGAGTGCAAAGATAATCCAAGGATTCTCATCTGAATATTCATTTTGCATTTCCAGTTTCCATTTAGAAAATTACAACTAAGAAAGTAAACACCAAGATAATGGAAAATTCTGTACAAATGAACTAACCTTGTATAAAATTAATTCCCCAATTGTTTACTAGTTCATGCCTCTTCCCTACTTGTGATCTTACTGACTTTTGAATATTGTAAATACACAAAAATACAATGCAAATACAAAAAAAAATCAAATACACATGAAAATGTTGGTTTTGCAATATTGTATCGGAGAGTTGATTAAATCACAGGCAAAACCACAGACAGATTAGGATTGGCATAGTGAGACAAAGCTTAACAATTGAATACAAAATAATAATAGGGGACTAATTGGATTATCAAATGAGTAAGAGAGATTTTTGGAGAAATTGATAAAGACCTCAAATACTTTTTGTACTTATGATCCTGTTGCAAAAGTCGAATATAAAATGAAAGATATCATCATTCACAGTTCTCAAACGACATGTGCTAAAATCTTTTTTGCCCATCTTAGGAATTAATGTATAATTTTAATGTATTCTGAATGCTAGTAAATATAAAATGAAACAAATACCAAAATTTAATTTCATTCATTTTAAGATAAAATATCCATGTTTTAAAAAATTAATGAAATTCTTCCTCATCTTAAAGGGATTTGCTATAAATAGTTTTCTTCCGCTACCAATGACTCAGATAACTTTATTTCTGAGTGTGTAGCACAGATTTACTGGGCAGAAAAATGTTTGAGAATTTTCTAGTCCCTAATATCAGCATATGGGTGTAAAAGATAACTTCAGGTTACCAGTTTGTTGGCAGTTTGTAGAAATTTGAAATTGTAAACAGGAAAGAGCCACTGAGCTTCCTGGGAAGAACGTTTTCTAAAAGGCTTACTTGAGACTTATTGGAAAAAGAGTCCTTCTCTCAGAGAAGAGTCAGATACCTCTTAGAGAGATGAAAGTAGCCAGAGAAAATCCCCAAGAGATCTCTGAGATGAGGTGGGAGTATGCAGCCTCTTCTGACTGGCAGCTATCGTAGCCAGCTTCATCAGCATGATCAGAGAGAAAATGAGTTAGTGATGTCCTGCAATCATGGTTGGATCCCCTTGTGGCCCAGAGAATTAGAGAAGAGGGGTATGACCCTGATTCTAGAGTTGCAAAATGATTCTAGAGTTTAGGCAAAACGCAACTGAATGGACAGTTAACAAGAATACTTTTCATTGTATAAGACATGGACTATTAAACTATTTTTTAATCCACTTCAGCTATTCTCTCTTATTGTTCAAAAAGTTCTACAGTTAAAGATGATTTTAGATATTATAAATCCATACAGGATTTTTTTTCTGTGATGTGGGGAAAATTCAATTTCTTCATTTGCAAAAAGAGGGCTCCAACTATTGTGCATATTAGATATAAAGACTAAATATAAAATGCCCAGCATAAAAACCAATAAAGAGTAGACACTCAACAGATTATAGTAAATTGCAGCTCCTATTATCACTGAGGATTTTTTAGCAGCATGGACCTTAAGCTCCCAGATATTATCTGTTCTTCCCTTCATATAATCTTCATATAATCAATTAGAATGAATCATAAATCTGGAAGTTATAACAAAATATCATTCTACTTAATTTCCTTTTCTCAGGGAAGTAAACCTAGCTAAATTATTAGAATTAGAACTACATTCTAAGGTAACACAATTTGTTGCTTTATAGTTTGGATTAAGGTGAATTTAATCCAGAAATTGAAGAAGCAAAAGAAAGCCAGTTTTGGAACTGTGATATTATACTAACCAAATTCACAGATTCATTTAATCCATTTTTTTAAATTAATAGAACTGGAATGAGGTAATTAATAGTACACAGTCCCTGCTTTTAGGAAAGTCACAATTTAGTAGGGAAAGCAGAAAGCCAAATAAAGAAATAGGACATATGCGTGTGTCTGTTTATGGTAGGTGTGTGTGTGTGTGTGTGTGTGTGTGTGTGTGTGTGTGAAAAAGAGAGAACAAGACTTATACATTGAGATAAATGTTGAATGGTTTTTAAAGTTGTATAAAAGGACTTGAAATGGAGCATGTTCCTTTTCAGTTACCAATTCTTCAAACCATTCTTGTCACTGTACCATTCTTTATATTTTAATTTTTCAGATAGGGCATTACTATAGAAACCTATAAATATCAACTGTGTTAATCCACACACGGCTATTTTGATAGCCGTTTCAGAATTTAAATAGTGTAGTCAAACTGAAGCATTCTGGTATGTCCTGGGTTTTTTATATTCTTGGAGACAATATGCTGAATATGGAATATGGGAATTTGAGTCAAAAGGGACCATTTATTGGCTGCTAGTAGCGAACTTCTGGTTTATATATACAGTCTTCTTTCAATGACCACTTCACCTTCTGAATTCTGAGGACAGTAACATCTGCAGACACCACAGACCACAAAATATTACTGACTCAGCTGTGTAGTGATGTAGTAGGTTTGCACTTTCATGAAGTACAGAAAGTTTTTAGGCACAGATGACCAAATCATCCCTCCCCTTCAATTAGACCTTTTACATGTGGTAATCTGGCAGCGTGTCTGCCTCTCTGTTCAAAGTATCACTACACCATGTTTAGCTTGAATCTGGTAGAATATAAAAAGCCAAAGAATTCTGGCAAATACAAAGACCACTATGCTTGCATGATTTCCAATCATTATTTGAATCTATATAAATAGATTTTTCTTTTTTGGGTGCAGCTTGAGCTTATATGCTATGGCGTTTGTCTCTTATTACTCATGTAACTGCAGCTGGTCAGTCTGTGGATCCTTTGTAGATAGAGCACCCAACTGTTGCCCAGTGTTTGATACTTGATACTGATGACTACTTCCTCTGTGATTTTATTAAAGAATAATTTTGGGAGAGAGATCAAAGGACGAATAAAATATCACTACCTCATAAACATAAGGTATTTGCCTACGTAAGACTACTTCCAAAAATATAAGCTTATAAATGGAGATGACTTACGGTGTTTATATCCATCCCATCAGGCAGTGGAAACTAGTACCTAAAATTAACATTTGTGTGTCACCTGTATGCTGTGAGCTGTATTTACAAACACTTTCTCCATTAGCATGATATGCCAAACGCTGTCTCTGTTCCCCTCTCCACAGGTCCTTTGTTGGGCCAGACATGGAAGAAGGTAGTTGCAGGCAAGGTACATCTAGAGCAAAGAGAGCACGGGCTTAGCATGCCTGGATAGTTGGTATTTCGGTAGAGATCTAATGATTATTACTTGTGTGTGGTCTTAATTTCTCTGAACCTTAATGTTCTCTTCTAAAAATGGGCTCACATAATTGACTGATGAGATTCATTTCAGCTCTGACATTCAGTGATTCTACTGACAAACAGCAAGGAAACACCGATGATTTCCTATCAGCATTCAGAGGCTTAGGAAGAAATTTTCAAACTTGCGTCCGGTAGAGAGAAAAAGAGACATTGTCTCCTTTGTCCTTTCTTTGGCTTCATGTCCATTCTGCTGCTGAGAACTGCCCTTTTTAACTCTTCTTCATCCCCCATTGCCTCCCCTATTGATATACCTTGATATGAATGACATTTCTGTTCTTTCTGAACAAATTTCCAGAAATGTCATTTTAATCTTCTCCACAAATCTCTGTACACCAAATTATATCTATCCTGCAAAGTTTAGCTCAAATATCACCACTTCCTCAAAGCCCTTTGTAATACTCCTATCTGAAAATATATCTTCATTTAGTAGTCCCTATCATATTCATACTTATATCTTTATATATATATCTTTTGGGACTTACCGAATTATTTCTTTTAAAATATTTACTCTATTCAGACTAAATTTGAGTATGATTCCTTTTCCTAATTTCACAATGCTTACAAATGGTAATTGTTCAATAAATATTTGATAATAGTGAATTCATCATTAGCTCTTTTGCCACATGATGATTCTAAATGGGAAGGAATGGAAATAGGAGAAGTTAGAGCGTGTTAATTAAAGTCCTTGTAGAGGGATGCAAAAGCGTATTTTGAACTCTCATTGTTTTAATTTAGCTTGTGGGCATAGCATTCAACTAATTTTGAAATTTCAACTAATTCTAAAACTGATTGGTATTTGAATTTTTTTTGAATATTTATAAATTAAAAATCTGAAAATTTCTGTATTCATTTTTTGTTACTCAATCTTGCTGATGAGTCTGAATTTGAATTTTCATTGGTTTCTGGTTGCATTTTGGTTTAGCAAAATCAACCAGGCACGTGTTGACCACAAATGATACTTTCCATAAGAAGCCTCTCCTGACCTCAAGCTAGATATGTTCTCATTCTGCTTTGGAATCATTTGTCTTTCTCTAATTTTATCTAATACATTCTGTTAAGATTGCAAAACATTGTGTTCTTGTCCTGTTCCCCTTATTCATCATCTCTTTTTTCACCAACAAACTTAAAATTCTTTTGTGCACAGAGTAAATCCTTAATAAGTAATTGCTGTATTGAATTGTATTTCTTCAACAGGAACTTGTTTTTCTGTTTTCATAAGGCTTTAATATTCTAAATAGTTGCTAGAACTTAAGAACCTCCCTTTGTTGCACAAATGATCACTTTGTCACTATTTATTTCACAGCTGAATGGCTTTTTCCTTTTTCTTAAAAATAACATCTGCTTCATACAATTTGGAATGTGTATCAAGTTGCCTACTTTTGTTTATGGCATGGCACACTGATTCGATTTTCCAGTCCATAAGGCCAATATAGAAAAGATCCCAACCGAGTTCATGTGCTAAACTTGTGGTCCATTTTGATGTTGTTTTGGAAGCAGATAATGCATTTGCACTATTTCTGGTGAGAGTTCAAGAAAAAAATAAAGAAAGTACACAGATTTTCAAATAGTTGATTTAGGTTTTAAAAATTTATGATCATGTTCCTTGTTTCGTAAGACTTCTTGTTATCACTCTTTGGTAGGAACAATTCCAGTTTACGTGGGTCGAGGCTAAGGGAGTACATCAGATGGTGTTTGAGCACATCAGTAACTACATTTCCTTAAAGGGTGATTCATTTTTTTCCTAAGTCAATTTATTTTACTTCTTTGCAATTAAAATTTTCTTTTCAGATAACAATGAAAATGTCTGTGTGTGGGCGTGAATCATAAATTGTGTTGGGGATCGAATTCGGAATTTAAATAATTATAATTATAATTTCATCTTCATTGAGTAAGATCTATGAGCAGTTACATGATCTTATCATAGGAAAGAGCTTTCTCTTCAAATTGAGGTATTAGTGTGGTATTTTGCCTTTTTTCCCATTGGGTGGAACTAATGGATCATAAAGGAGTGTGAGATTTAAAACTTACCTATAAATAATTAATTTTTGTCATTATTTTTCTAAAGAAAAACTGAAGAATACATAATCTCATTGATAATGTATTCAAAGCATATGCCTAAAATATAATATTTCTATCCATCACATCCCTCAGCAGAAAGTAACACTCGTAAATCATCCCCCAGTCATTTGATGAAATTGCCTAAGGATTGTAGTCATTATACTTCTAAACTGTAGTCATTATGCAGTATTTGGACTGACTTACTTCTCCTCTTTGTGTTCCAGTGAATGGAGTTTGCTGCCTTTTGTCACTGCGGATGATGCCGATCATGAGAACAATGATATCTGCTTTGGTTTGCTAAAGCTACCAGAATGAAAAATACCGGAAATGGATCGGCTCTTATAAAGTGTACTCATTAAGGTATAAGTTTACATTTCTAAGGCCTTACAAATGTCCAAACTAAGGCATCCAGAAAAAAACACCTTGACTCCAAAGAAAGGCTGATGTCTGTCACGTGGGAAAGCACTTGGCTGGCATCTATTGGTCCTTGTTTCCAGCTGCATTGCTTCCAGCTTCCTATTCCAGATGCTTTCTCTCTAAGTGTTTGTGGGTCCTCACTTAGCTGCTCCAGGACAAACTTCTGGGTTCTCTCTCTTAGGTTAGCATCTCCCAGGGCCGGAGATTTCTTTTCTTCATTTTCTGGCTATTTCTATTTCTATTTCTTGCTTCACATCTCATGGGAAGACACATGGCAGCATCTGCTGGGCTCTGCATCTTCAAATGTCCTTGCCTAGGTATCTCATCTCTGTATCGGCTATTCAAGCTACAGTGTCGGTACTCCAAGTATCTGTGTTGGCACTCCAAATATCTCTGTGCTTTTCCAAAATGTCTCTCCTTTTAAAGGACTACAGTAAACTAATGAAGACCTACCTTGAATGGGCAGGGCCACAACTCCATGGAAATAATTTAATCTAAAGGTCACATCCACAAGCAAATGGGTCAAATCTCCACAGAAACAAGCTAATCAAAAGATCCCACTCTACAATAGATCTGCCCCCAAAATATTTGATTAAGATTAAAAGAACATGGCTCTTAATGTCCCAGCCAATATTGTATTCTCCTTATACTTTCAACACCATAGACCCTTTGGAACCCAGAACAGGCAGGAAGAATTACCTCTGTGAAGTAACTATTGTTTTGTGGCCAGAGATTTGAAAAAAAAAAAAAAAATTAGAGTACAGTTGTATCAGTTACTTGTTCTTAGCCTTATTCCAGAAATCCAAAACCTCTTGGTGAACCATTTCTTTCAACTTTTGTGTTTGTCTGTATTTATTTTGTAGCTGTGTGTGCATGCACGTGTACATGCAGACTCTTTGTTGTCAGGGTGGGAGATTGAATTATTGGTCTGTATGCTTCAACCAAACCTCTTCCTTGACCTTCACCATGTGACTTTATACTCTCTTCTATTAACAGCACAGCATATTTCTCTGCTCTTTGAATGTGGACTGAGTCATGTGAGTTGATGCTTATGGTTATCACTTCCTTGATTTTTATAATTTTACCACCTGAGTCTATCTTCTTAAACAATGTAGTTTATTTTTGCCTGCTTTAATTTTGTTTATACAAAAATTCTGTTTGGCTTCCCTCACTGAATAGTCTATTTTTCAAATCCATCCCTTTTTTCTCATAGTTGTCATTCATTAACTTTTATTGTTATTAAGTTTTCTGTTCACTATACAATCAATATAGATTTATTAATTTTTATCAATCACCTATTGCTGCCTAACAAATAACAACAAAAATCCTTAGCGGCAGGCAACAATTAAAATTTATTTTTACAGATATCAGCTGAGGTTCAGTGGTTCTAGACTAGGCTCAGCTAGCTGGTTGTGCTTCTTATTGCATATTTGTGGATTGGTTGGGGAAGGTTTCTGCCGCCTGTATCTACGATTTTCTTTGGATCAGTGGACTAACCTAGGCATGGACTAACCTTGCCATTACCATTTCTCATGGTAATGGCAAAAATGCAAGAGTCACACAAAAATGTGTGAACGTTCTATCCTGTTCCATTGTAACATGACCAAACACAGAGTCTATAGTTTGCCACCATGATTTCCTTTTTTGCAAAGTACCTGTTCAACTCTTTTGCCCACTTTTATATTGGATTGTATGTCAGTTTTTCTGATTGAATTTTAGGAATGTTTAATAGTTTTTTAAATTTGTGCCTGTTTATTCACTATGTGGCTTGCCTTTGTGGCTTCTATCTTGAGAAACAGGATTTATTAATTTTAATATGCTTATCTACTTCTTTCTAGTTAGTGTTTTCTGTGCCTTTTAGGAGCAAAAATCATTCCATAGTCAAAAGTTATGAAGATATTCTCTTACATTAAAATTTTTATTTATTTGCTTTTAATATTTAGTCTATAACCTAAATAAGACATTTATATATCATATATCAAATGATATGATATGATAGCTTAGGAGCCAAGTTTTATTCATGCATTTCTCATATAGATAGTACTTACTTATCCCAACCCTGTTTATTGAAAAAAATGTATTTCTTCATTGTGAATTCCTCTTGTCCATATATCTGTGGATCTATGTCTGGGCTCTCTTCTATTTAATTGATCTATCTTAAATCGTGTCAATATCACACATTTAAGTAGTTCAGCTTAAAAATATGCCTTGATATTCTCCCATCTTAATATTTTTCTTCAAAAGTGTCTTGGATATATTTGTCCTATTCATTTTCATATACATTTTTCATTTCATGCCATTTTAAACATTCCATCCACGTACACACAAACCTATTGGGATTTTAAATGGTATTGCTTTGAGTTTATAAATCAACTTGGACAGAAATACTGTTCCTTTAATCTTTATCTCAATAATAATTCATGATTTTCTTTGGTGTTTAACATATCTATTAGATTTACTGCTAGGTATTTTGTTTTTATGATGTTGCTAGTGGTAATTTTCATATCACATTCTATTTGCGATTAATTATATTGTAGCACAATTACTTTTCTATATTGAATGTTATCAGTCAAGATTCAGAAATCAGAACCACTCAGCATATTAAAACAGAATAAATACATGATATATTGTATATGAAGAGTTGAGAAGCTAAACAACCCAGATACCATATCAAAATCTAAAGGTCAACTGAAGGAGGTAGCATTCTTAGAGTTAAGGGGATTAGGACACCCACAGAAGCTAGTAGAAACTGGGCCCACCATAGAAAGGGACTGTCTACCATGTGCAAAAGCCATACAGTATATTCAACTGCTAACAGAGAGACTTTACTGAAAGTGGGGATGAGGTGGGAGAAAATAGTATGACTTCTTCACTCTAAACTTTGCAACTTCTTCCACCAGCAAAAATTACCTAGAACTAAAGGACGTGAGGTGTTTGGAAAGACAGCTATTGCAAATATCTGATCTAGGACAGAGAAAGGCAAGGAGAGAAGATAAAGATTGTCACAGTTTGCATCTGTTAGTGCTCAGCATCTATTCTTATACTCCATTAGTTTTTAACTTTCATACAAGTTTATCTTTTTGTTGAAAAAGATGCACCTATTCTTTGTTCAAATGAAAGTACTTTGTTGCTCTTCCTCCAAAAGAGAAGGCTTGAAGTACTATCAGTTACCATCTTCACTAATTCTCTATCTCCCAGTGACATCATTTTGTGTGTTCTTTGTTTTGAAATGAGGAATTCCTTGATCAGAATCATTGATGCTTGGGTTATCATAACAGGGCAAAAAGCATTCCATTAGTCCACAGATGATTAGTTTAGCAGGTTCTAATCTATAAATCCAGTACAGGTGTGACTACTGGCAAAGACAAGTCATTCCCTTCTCCATAATGGAAATGATCCAATATAATTAACCCACCTCTAGATTGTTAGCTGGTACTGCCAGTGACAGGAACCATCAGTGACCTCTTCTTTCACATGTTTAAGCTTTCAGCAGTGACAATTTATAAACAAGTCTTGATAATTGATGTTTTTGTCTGTTCATCATCTCCAGACCAACTGCCATGGATACTTTGTACATGGACCTGTTGGGTAAGTGTGGATGGCTGTAGAGAAAAAATGACTGACATCTCTAAAACAAGACATATTTTCCACTTTTTACATGCTTTGGTGGGCATTCACATTTGACAGAAGTATCCTCAAATTCTGTACTCATAATGAAAGGTTCATTCACATAGATCTTCTCAGATCTTTTTCTCACTAGTTTTCATATCTTGTTCTTTCCAAGATCAATCTGAAAACCGTTATGTATTAGTGTAGAACTCCAAAGCACGTTATCACATTTTTCCATTGAGAATAGAACCCATATATTTCTGTGTTGGTGTGGAAGGATTATGCACCGGAAAGTCACAGCTTTATCCTAATCCAATCTTGTGGAGCAACAATTTCTTTTAATCCCTATTCAATAATGTAGGTTGGAAACTTGATTAGGTTATCTCCACAGAGATGTGACTCACCGATTGTGGGTATTAATCTTGGATTAAAGGGAGGTGTGATTTTACCTATTCCAGATGGGTCTTGATTAGTTTGCTGAAATAGTTGAAAAGAGGAAGCATTTTGTAGACAGCCCCTTTTAGAATGATGAAAGCCAGAGGTCATGCAACTGGAGACCTTTGGAGATGAAGAAGGAATACACCCCTGGAAATCTTCATGAAACAAGAAACCTGGAGAGAAAGCTAGCAGACATCTTCACATTCGCTACGTGCTTTCCAGTTGAGAGAGAAAAACTCTGACCATCGTCAGCCTCCTTGATCCAAAGCTATCTTTCCCTGGATGTCTTAGATTGGACATTTCTATATCCTTGCTTTAATTTGGACATTTTCACAGATTTAGAACTATAAACCTGCAATTTATTCAATTCCCCTTTTTAAGAGCTGTTCCATTTCTGGTATATCGCATTCTGGCAGTTTGCAAACTAAAACAATTGCCTTAAATTCTTCTTACTTCACACCATGCCCCAAAATTAAATAAAATCAATAATAGATTTAAACATAAAAGATACAAACATAAAACTTTTGAAAGAAAAATTCACAGGAGAAAGTCTTTGTGGCTTTGGTGTAAGCAAACTTCTTTTAATAGAACGTAAAAATCATAAGCCATGAACAAAAAAGTGGTAAATTGGATCACAACAACTTTAAAAATGTATAGTTTTCTGAGATGCACTGTTATGAAAATTACCAGAAATCCACAATTACAAAAAGCATAGGTGAGCAAAGATTAAATTTTTTACAACTGATAATTAAAATTGTCAATCAAAAGATTTGATTGAACACATAACAAAAGAAGTGTATATAGTATGCATGCTATAACATCAACATGAGTGTGTGTGTGTATATATATATATATATGTATGTATATATATATATGTACCCAACATTAATCAACAAAAAAATGAAAAACAGAACTATTGAATACAACTACCCACAAACATAGATTAGTTAAAATTAATAAGACTGAAAATACCAAATGCTGGCATAGATGTAGAGCAACGGGATATCTCACATACAGCTGGGGAAAATTCAAAATGAAAACAGCAACCTTGAAAAACCCTTCATCATTTTCTTATGTAGTTAAATATATACTTACCAGATGATCCAGTACTTGCACTCTTCGGTACTTATACAAGAAAATAAATGAAATGCATATTGACCCAGTGATTTATCTGTGCATGTTCATAACAGCATAATTTATAATGGTCAAAAACTGGAAAACAAATGAGCTTCATATGGTGAATGGATAAACATATTTGTGCATAGCTATTCAATTAAATACTACTCGATTACATACTATCCAGCAATAAAAAGGAACAAACCTCTGTTACATATGAACAAAATAGAGGCATTTAAAAACTCCTTTTTAAAAATTTTTTTTATTATGAACAACAAACATACAAACATTCTTGACGTGGTTACAGTCAATGGTTCAGAATATCATCAGATAATGGTGTATTCATCACCATGCTCATTTTTTCAAACATTTGCTTCTCTCCAGCAAAAGAAAGAAAAAAGAAAAAACTCATACATGTCATACCCCTTACCACTCTCTTTCATTGACCACTAGTCTTTCAATCTACTCAATTTATTTTAACTTTTATTCCATTATTTGTTTATTTCTTATACATATTTTTACTCATCAGTCCATCCCTAGATAAAAGGAGTATCAGACACAAGGTTTTCACAATTGCACAATCACATTGTGAAAGCTATATCATTATACAATCATCTTCAAGAAACATGGTTACTGGATCACAGCTATACAGTTTCAAGCACTTCCCTCCAGCCACTCTAATGTACTGAACTAAAAATGGAATATCTGTATAATGTGTAAGGATAACTTTCAGGATAACCTCTCAACTCTGTTTGAAATCTCTCAGCCACTGACATTTTATTTTGTCTTATTTCTCTCTTCCCCTTTTCAGTCTAGAAGGTTTTCTGAATCCCTTGATGCTGAGTCCCAGCTCATACTAGGATTTCTGTCCCACGTTGCCAGGGAGGCTTACACCCCTAAGCGTCCTGTCCCACATAGAGAGGGGGAGGGCAGTGAGTTCACTTGCCATGTTGGCTGAGAGAGAGAGAGAGAGAGAGAGAGCACATCTGAGCAACAAAAGAGATTTTCTGTGGGTGACTCTTAGGCCTAATTTTAAGTAGCCTTAACTTATCCTTTGCAGGAATAAGTTTCATAGGGACAAACTCTAAGACTGAGGGTTCACTTATTGATTTGGTTTTCTCCACTGCTTGCGAGAACAGCAGGAATTCTCCAAATAGGGAAGTTGAGTATTTCCTCCTTTCTCCCTATTCCCCAAGGGGACTTTGCAAATACTTCTTTGTTCACTGTTCAAATCACACTGGAATATATCGGGACATCACAGTAACCTGGACAAACCTACAAATTCTCATGCCCTATTCACGGTTCCATGTACTTATGGTGAAAAACTCCTTTTTAATGGAAAAAAGGCACTTAAAAACTATGTGATGTATGATAATATTTATTTGAAATTCTAGAAAAGCCAACATTTCATTAACTGAAAGCAGATCAGTGATTTCCTGGAACTGGGAGGCTGTGCAGGTTTGAAAGTATTTATGCCCCCTAGAAAAGTCATGTTTAATATTAATTCAATCCTGTGGAGGCAGCATTTCTTTCTTTCTTTCTTTTTTTTTTTTTTTTTATAATATGGGCAGGCACTGGGGAAAGAACCCGGGTCTCCAGTACAGCAGGCAAGAACTCTACCACTGGGCCACCGTGGCCTGCCCAGGTAGCCATTTCTTTTAAACCCTGTACACTACTGTGTGTTAGAAAGGAGATGTGGCTTTACCCATTCTGGGTGGGTCTTGATTCGTTTACTGGAATCCTTTAAAAGAGGAAGAATTTTGGAGAAAATTTCAGAATAAGAGCCCATGCAGCCAGAGACCTTTGGAGATGACAAAGGAGAGTCCTCTGGGGGAGTGTCATGGAATAATCCTGGACAGAGAGCTAGCAGAAATCACCATGTTTGCCATGTACCTTTCCAGATGAGAGAGAAACCCTGAACTTCATCGGCCTTTCTTGAGTGAAGGTAACTTCTTGTTGGTGCCTTAATTTGGACATTGTTATAGACTTGCTTTTATTGGGACATTTTCACACCCATAGAACTGTAAACTAGCAACTTACTAAATTCCCCTTTTTAAAAAGACATTCCGTTTCTGCTATATCACATTTAGGCAGCTAGCAAACTAGAACAGAGGCCAAAGGGACATGAAGAAATATTTTGTAGGGTGGAAATGTTCTTTCTATCAATTTTTGGTGAAAATATCCCTGGACAAATTTATTATATATATGTTGTACTTCTACAAACCCGTCAAAATAAATGAGCATTAAAAAAAAACATATCAAAACATAATTTAGAGTATATAATTCTCTTCTTTTGCTTCCTTGAGATAATGCTGCCTGAGTTTTCCTTCCTTTTACAAACTCTTTATCCCCATTTGATAAGCATAGACATGCTCTTCTTCTGTCAATGAGATTGTAACCTCTTACAGTCATTTTCTATTATGTATTGCTCTTACCATGGTTTCAAATGTATGTAGATAACACTGTTTTTTTGCTTCAGAACTAATCGTTTTATTCTGAAACACAACCCATCTAATCCTCCTAACAGCTTTCAAACATTCCTATTTATATGTCTTACCACATTCTTCTGTTCAAGGTACAAAAGAATCTAACACTTCCCTCAAAATACTTCTTCTAAGCATCTGCAAAAACCATTACATCTACACTTTACTGTGCTTAAGTTAATACTAGTCATTGTTAAAAATATTTAGCAAACATTATTTCCTTTGACTTTTACAAAAATGGTTGATTTACATTACCAATCCTTTTCTACAAATAATATATCTAAAACTCAAGAAATTAAACAGATGGTCAAAGGAAATACAACTAGTAAGAGATAGAGTTGAAATATCAACAATCAAGTTCTTAATCACTGGGCTATACTATTCTTATAAAGTAAACTTTCCAGCCTTGATTTTTTAGCTACTAATCTTTTTTCTTTCTTGTTCTGTGTGGTGAGAGCTAATGTAACCCTTTTTAATCCTGATTCTGCATTTAGCATCTGTTAGACTCAGATTCCTATCTCTTAAATCATGTACTAATACCAACTACAGAATCAGTTACAAGATGTAATAATATTTCAGAGAATAATTAAAATATTTATATATTAACATATGTAAGTTACCCAATGCAGTGTAACTAACAATGTTAATTATTATTTAGTAGGCAGCTAAAAGTATCATGTTTTCTAATAAACATACTACCTTTTAGTAAAGCTCTTTAATGTTATAATTTTGAAATTGTATGGGGACCTTTCAGGAATTGAGAAGCCATGTTATATAGCCTAATATTGCTCTAGAGAGTGAGTCCAAATGATAAAACAACAGCACTCAACAAATACGTAATCAATAAACATTTGGAAACCATTCAAGGGAAAAACATGTTTGATTCGAATATTTGTGTATATATATATATATATGTTTATATATATGTATATACATACGAGTATATGTATATATATACACACATTCTTACCTATATATATGTATAGTTGTAAGCAGTGTAAGAAACATTGACAATAATTTTCATTGTAGAATATTGCAGTATACAGATGAAAAATGTAAGGTACTTACTTTATACATTTTAAACTAGTAAATTTCACTGACATTAATTATAATATTTTCCCAAATGTGACTGCTTAAGTTTTTTTTTGTGCATTCCATAAACCCTTTTTATGAGCTTCTGAGTAATATTTGGACCATTTAAAAAATATTAACCTTCTAAATTTCAAGTATGGTTTTTGTCTTTTGTTAAGTTAGGGTAAAAGATAGAAGCTGTAGAAGTTGGCACACTACTCTGCTGCATTTCAGCCTCTATTTTTTTCAGTCAGGCATGATGATGTAATTTAGGTTACATTTGTACCTGAATGTAATTAAATGTTGGTTATTACTAACTGAAAAATTAGACTCAGCTGCAACTCAATTTAATAACAATAGCAACAACATATTATAACAATTAGAATAACAATAGCTATCCTTTATTAATGTGCCAGATGTTATGTATTGCATATAATTTACATGTGTGATTTCTTTCAGTTTTTCACATCAAATTTATGAAATGATTATTTCAATTTTGCAAACAAAGAGGTTGTAGCACAGATTGCTTAACTAAGCTTCCTGAGGTCACCTACCCAATATATGGTGGAGCCAATGTTTAAACCCAGACTGAATCCAGACCACACAGTCTATGATTAAAATCTCAAGGAAAATAAATTCATCTCACAGGATTTATTGTACATGTGTTTACACTTAAACATGCAAATCAAACCATAAATTCTTTTGGCTAATTGTATGTAATCAAGAGGGAGTAGCAGTTCAGAAAATAATCATTATGCCTGGGATGGTCAGATGTCTTGATGGGCTGATTATTTGCTCCAAAGACATACAGGTCCCAATCCCTGGAACCAATGAAGTTACCTTAAACAGTAAAAGCAACTTTGTGGATATGATTAAGTTAAGAATTTTGAGATGGGGAGATTGTCCTAGATTATCTGGGACACTATAAATGCCATCACAAGTATCTTTGTAAGAGGGAGGCAGAAGGAGATTTTACATAGACGAGGAGAAGGCAATGTGAACAAAAGCGAAGAGACTGGAAATGCTGGCAGCTACCAGAAGCTGGAAGGGGCAGGGAATATATTATACTCTAGAGCTTCTAGAGGGAACAAAGCCAGGCTGACGCCTTGATTTTGCCTTAATGAAACTGATTTCTGTTCTTACGTCCAGAAAGCAAATACATATATGTTGTTTTAAGGCACCAAATTTGTGCCAATTTGTTACAGTAGCTGTAGGAAACTAATGAAGTGCTAAATGGAGTCACAGACAACTCATATGTAGCCTCTGTCCCTTTCAGGTCTGCGTCTATTTAGTTCTTTGTTCCTGGTGAAGTGTCCTAAGTTTAATGTTATTATAACATGTTTTAAATGTGATTTTTTAAAAAAAGGAACAGAAATGCATATCATTTAGCCATGGGTCAAGGGTTCTTCCCTCCGATGCTGTATGAGTCATTCTCCTCCTTCTTCAGCATTGAAAGTTAAAGAAAGATGTGTTACCCAGGACACCGGGGAGAGTAATTACAGCTAACATGTATTGAACTTATATTCTATGCCAGGATCTATACTAAGCACTGCAAATTAATTTTATTTTAGTTTATTTAATAAAATAAAATTTTATTTTATTTATACCCAGTTGATGCTACTCCTTTTATACCAATAAGGCTCCACATAATTTCAATGTATCATAGGTATGTACTGAGTTAATATTCAACCACTTAAATCAAAACAACAGCTGTATGGAGTAGTAATGTGGTGATCTGCATTGTAAATGAGGCATGTAAGAAATAAAATAGACTGAGTGATTGCTCATATTTACTCAGATAAAGCCTGAACTTACCTCAGTCTTTAGACCATGCTTCTTAACCAGATACATTTTTTGCTAACAATGGAAACAATGGTAATAGGAAAAATTATTCTAGAAAAAAGCTGGGGACAATCAGAAAATCAAAAATAAAATATTGGCTTAGAAGTCCCTAACAATTTGTTTCATTTGTGCCTTGCCATTTGAATTAGACAAATGTTAGAATAAAGGAACAAGAATATGAGATAGACTTCCTATTTCCTCCTCAACCTACTAAACACTAAAAATAAGATATCAAAATTAATTTCTGAGAAATTATTCATCCAGAAAATCCCACAAAAAAAATAAAACTGTAAGAAAACCAGCTAAATGAAAATGTAGATAATAGTTGGTAGGCAGAAGTCTAGCTAGCTAGATTCATTGCAAATTATTCCTTAATTACATTTCATATTGTTTCTCTCCTTTCTGTCAATAAAATATACTTATTTTCCTTGAGGAGATGAATTTAACATATTGGCAGATATTCCCTCCAATGTTTTTTAGATAACGTTAAGATGAAGCATACTTTTGTCTTCAGAGATGTGCTCCTTTCTTCCACAGGACTTAAATTAGCACAAAAACACTTTTCAAAAGATGGTTGTGAATTATAACACAAAATGAGTAAGAATATTGTATTAAACAGTGAGATTTAATGCATTCTAACTTGTAAGTCAGAGCAAAAGAAAATTGTTATAATCACTTCAAAAGGAATCACTAGAATAGTATTTCAATTTTTTTAACATATAGTTTATACTGCAGAATAATAGACAATTTCAGTGTCCTACAGTGTTCTAATAAATTGCTAAAAATAAAAGCCAATTTAAAATGCACTTACTGTTAAAAAAAGAAGATTAAACTCCTTCTAAGTTAAAAGGGTATAGGAATAACTAATTATAAATATTCAAACAAATCTAAATAACTTCAATGAGATGGTTAAAAGGATAAAGAATAGGGTTCACGGGTAGTTCAGTGGTAGAACACTCGCCTTCCACGCAGGAGACCTGGGTTTGATTCTCTAACTATACACCCCCCAAAATAAATAAATAAATAAACAAACAAATAAATAAAAGATATCAAGAAGATGCCAGAAAAGCATAAGGCAGAATTTAAAAGAATAAATAGAAAAATAGCAGATCTTATAGAAATTTAGATCAAATTAAAATGTATTAGAGACATGCACCAGCAGATCTAAAGAGACAGAAAAAAGAATAAGTGAATGGGGGACAGAGAAATCCAATCTAAAGGGATGAAAGAACAAATGGAAAAACAATGGAAAAATATGAATTGGATCACAGGGAAATGATTGACAATATGAAGCTCACAAATGTAGGAACCATAAGTGTCTCAGAAGGAGAAGAGAAATGTAAAGGGCCGGGAAGAATATTTGAGGAGATAAGTGCAGATAATTTCTCAACACTTATAAAAGACATATGCAAATTAAAGAAGCCCAATGTACTCCAAATAGAATTAACCCAAATAAACTCACTCCAAGCCGCATACTAATCAGACTTTCAAATGCTGAAGAAAGTTATAAAAATCCTGAAAGCAGCAAGAGAAAAGCAACTCATGACATATGAGGAAAGTCACATAAGACTAAATTTGAACTACTCAATAGGTACCATGGAGGCAAGAAGGCAGTAGTATGATACATTTAAGATTCTGAAAGAGAAAAAAATTGTAGCCAAGTGTTCTTTATTCATCATATCTGTCCTTCAAAACTAAGGGAGAGTTTAAAATTTTCACAAATGCTGAAAGACTTTTTTAATAAGAGACCCAGCCCGCAAGAAATACTAAAGGGAGTTCTGTTGGCTGGAAAAAAAAGGAAATGAGAAAGAGTGTTGGAGGAGAGTATAGAAATGATAATAATCAATAAAGGTAACTAAAAGGATAAAAAAGAGAAAAATACTAAATCTGAAAAATAAAAGTCAAGGGATAAATTGGTTGAAGTAAGGATGGCTTTTACAGTAGCAGTATTGAATCTTGAGGGATTAAGTTCCCCAACCAAAAGACACAGATTTGCAAAACAGAGTTAAAAAATATGATTTATTTATATGCTGTTTACATGAGATTCACTTTAGACCCAAAGATACAAATAGGTTGAAAGTGGATGGATGGAAAAAAATATTCCATTCAAGCAATAATAATAATAAAAAAATCTGGAGTAGCTATATTAATATCAGATAAAAAAGAAATTAAATGCAAAAATGTTATGAGATAAAGGAGGACAGTATATATTAATAAAAGGGACAATTCATGAAGAAGAAATAACAATCAGAAATATTTATGCACCTAATCAAGCTTCTCCAAAGTACATAATGCAAATACTGGAAAAATGGAAAAGTGTAATAGAAATTTCTATAATAATAGTGGGAAACCTCAACACACCACTCTCTTCAATAGATAGATCATCTAAACAGAGGATCAATAAGGAAATAGAGGACCTAAATAATGCGATAAATGAATTAGACCCAACAGACATATAAATCATTGCATCCCCAAAACAGCAAGATATACATTCTTCTCAAGTGCTCATGGAATATTCTTACAGATAGACCACATACTAGGGCACAAAACAGGTCTCAATAAATTTGAAAAGATTAAAATTACTGGAAGCACTTTTTCTGACCATACTGGAAAGAACATGGAAATAAATAACCACTGGAGAACTGGGACTTTCCCAAATATATGAAGGCTAAATAACACACTTTTAAAAAATCAATGAGTCAAAGAAATTGCTAGAGAAATCTGTAAATATCTGGAGATGAATGGTAATGAGAATACAACATAACAGAACTTGTGGGATGTGGCAAAGGTGGTGCTGAAAGGGAAATTTATTGTCCTAAGTGACTTTATAGGAAAAGAAGAAAGAACAAAATTTGAGGACTAACTTTTCATCCAGATAAATTTTAGAGAGAACAGAAAACTGACCCCAAAGCAAATAAAAGAAGAGAAATAACAAAAATGAACTGGAGAACAATCAACCACAAACAAACAAACAAAAAAAAAATAGAAAGAATCAATAAAACCAAAAGCTGGCTCTTTGAGAAAATCAATAAGATTGATGGACCCCTAGCTAGACTGACAAACAGAAAAAGAGAGATGATGCAAATAAGCAAAATTAGAAATGATGGGGACCATTGCCATGGATACTGAAGAAATTTTTAATACCATAAGAGAATGCTAAGTATAACTATGCACCAACAAACTAGACAACTTAGATGAAATGGACAAATTTCTGGAAACACATGAACAAGCTACACTGATTCAAGAAGAAACAGAAGATCTAAGCAAACCAAATACAGGTAAAGAGATTCAATCAGTCATCAAAAATATTCCCACAGAGACTTCCTGGAAGATAGCGGCTTAGTAAGACGCGTGGATCTTAGTTTCTTCTCCAGGACAGCTACTAGGGGAGTAGAAACGATACAGAAAGCACCCAAAGCCACAACAGAGATAAAAAAGACAGCATACCCCATCCTGGAACAGCTGGCTGGCTGAGAGAAGCAGCTCGGGTGAGATCACCGAGGCGCGCGGGCCTCACCAGGCGGGGCGGCAAGCGGCTGGAGTTACTCCCTTCCCCCTTCCCGGGCCGGCTGGGAGAATTGGAGAGGCGGTCCCCTGAAACCAAGGCGGCTGGTGCCCACACCACGCGCAGCCCCCTGGACCAACTGAGAGAATTGGATCGGAAATCCCCAGGCAGTGGAGAATGGTGACGGGTGGGGGAGGCCCCTTCCAAACCCGTGACTCCCGGGGAACGTGCACTCTCTTGGGCGGGCCGCTGCCGCTGGCGCCCTCCTGCCACGCTTGTCACCCAGGGCCAACTAGGAAATTCGGACGGGCTCTTTCCCGGGCTGCGGCGACCAGCAACCCTCCCTGCGTTCGGACCCCGGGCCGGCTAGCGAACCCCCAGGACGGTAAGAGTTTTCCAAAGTTTAAGGTCCCACAGCACCTTTTACTGGTGGGACCCGCAGACAAACGTGTGCCACGAGCGCCACCTACTGGGCAGGATAAGAAAAACAGAACCCAGAGATTTCACAGAAAAATCTTCCAAACTTTTGGATCCAATACCCAGGGAAATCTGTCTAAATGCGCAGACGCCAACAGAAGATAACGGATCACGCTCAAATAATTGAAAATATGGCCCAGTCAAAGGAACAAACCAATAGTTCAAATGAGATACAGGAGCTGAGACAACTAATGCTAAATATACGAACAGAAATGGAAAACCTCTTCAAAAACGAAATCGATAAATTGAGGGAGGACATGAAGAAGACATGGGCTGAACATAAAGAAGAAATAGAAAAACTGAAAAAACAAATCACAGAACTTATGGAAGTGAAGGACAAAGTAGAAAAGATAGAAAAAACAATGGATACCTACAATGATAGATTCAAAGAGACAGAAGATAGAATTAGTGATTTGGAGGATGGAACATCTGAATTCCAAAAAGAAACAGAAACTATCGGGAAAAGAATGGAAAAATTTGAACAGGGTATCAGGGAACTCAAGGACAATATGAACCGCACAAATATACATGTTGTGGGTGTCCCAGAAGGAGAAGAGAAGGGAAAAGGAGGAGAAAAACTAATGGAAGAAATTTTCACTGAAAATTTCCCAACTCTTATGAAAGACCTAAAATGACAGATCCAAGAAGTGCAGCGCACCCCAAAGAGATTAGACCCAAATAGGCGTTCTCCAAGACACTTACTAGTTAGAATGTCAGAGGTCAAAGAGAAAGAGAGGATCTTGAAAGCAGCAAGGGAAAAACAATCCATCACATACAAGGGAAACCCAATAAGACTATGTGTAGATTTCTCAGCAGAAACCATGGAAGCTAGAAGACAGTGGGATGATATATTTAAATTACTGAAAGAGAAAAACTGCCAACCAAGACTCCTATATCCAGCAAAAATATCCTTCAAAAATGAGGGAGAAATTAAAACATTCTCAGACAAAAAGTCACTGAGAGAATTTGTGACCAAGAGACCAGCTCTGCAAGAAATACTAAAGGGAGCACTAGAGTCAGAACCGAAAAGACAGAAGAGAGAGGTATGGAGAAGAGTGTAGAAAGAAGGAAAGTCAGATATGATATATATAATACAAAAGGCAAAATGGCAGAGGAAAATATTATCCAAACAGTAATAACACTAAATGTTAATGGACTGAATTCCCCAATCAAAAGACATAGATTGGCAGAATGGATTAAAAAATAGGATCCTTCTATATGCTGTCTACAGGAAACACATCTTAGACCCAAAGATAAACATAGGTTGAAAGTGAAAGGTTGGGAAAAGATATTTCATGCAAATAACAACCAGAAAATAGCAGGAGTGGCTATACTAATATCCAACAAGTTAGACTTCAAATGTAAAACAGTTAAAAGAGACAAAGAAGGACACTATATAGTAATAAAAGGAACAATTAAACAAGAAGACATAACAATCATAAATATTTATGCACCAAACCAGAATGCCCCAAAATACGTGAGGAATACACTGCAAACACTGAAAAGGGAAATAGACACAAATACCATAATAGTTGGAGACTTCAATTCCCCACTCTCATCAATGGAGAGAACATCTAGACAGAGGATCAATAAAGAAATAGAGAATCTGAATATTACTATAAAGGAGCTAGACTTAACAGACATTTATAGGACATTACATCCCACAACAGCAAGATACACCTTTTTCTCAAGTGCTCATGGATCATTCTCAAAGATAGACCACATGCTGGTTCACAAAGCAAGTCTTAACAAATTTAAAAAGATTGAAATCATACACAACACTTTCTCAGATCATAAAGGAATGAAGTTGGAAATCAATAATAGGCGGAATGCCAGAAAATTCACAAATACCTGGAGGCTCAACAACACACTCTTAAACAACGAGTGGGTCAAAGAAGAAATTGCAAGAGAAATTAGTAAATACCTCGAGGCAAATGAAAATGAAAACACAACATATCAAAACTTATGGGATGCAGCAAAGGCAGTGCTAAGAGGGAAATTTATTGCCCTAAATGCCTATATCAGAAAAGAAGAAAAGGCAAAAAAGCAGGAATTAACTGTTCAATTGGAAGAACTGGAGAAAGAACAGCAAACTAATCCCAAAGCAAGCAAAAGGAAAGAAATAACAAAGATCAGAGCAGAAATAAATGAAATTGAAAATATGAAAACAGTAGAGAAAATCAATAAGACCAGAAGTTGGTTCTATGAGAAAATCAATAAGATTGATGGGCCCCTATCAAGATTGACAAAAAGAAGAAGAGAGAGGATGCAAATAAATAAAATCAGAAATGGAAGAGGAGACATAACTACTGACCTCACAGAAATAACGGAGGTAATAACAGGATACTATGAACAATTTTATGCTAATAAATACAACAATTTAGATGAAATGGACGGGTTCCTGGAAAGACATGAACAACCAACTTTGACTCAAGAAGACATAGATGACCTCAACAAACCAATCACAAGTAAAGAAATTGAATTAGTCATTCAAAAGCTTCCTAAAAAGAAAAGTCCAGGACCAGATGGCTTCACATGTGAATTCTACCAAACGTTCCAGAAAGAATTAGTACCAATTCTCCTCAAACTCTTCAAAAAAATCGAAGTGGAGGGAAAACTGCCTAATTCATTCTATGAAGCCAACATCACCCTCATACCAAAACCAGGCAAAGATATTACAAAAAAAGAAAACTACAGACCAATCTCTCTAATGAATACAGATGCAAAAATCCTCAATAAAATTCTAGCAAATCGTATCCAACAACACATTAAAAGAATTATACATCATGACCAAGTAGGATTCATCCCAGGTATGCAAGGATGGTTCAACATAAGAAAATCAATTAATGTAATACACCATATCAACAAATCAAAGCAGAAAAATCACATGATCATCTCAATTGATGCAGAGAAGGCATTCGACAAGATTCAACATCCTTTCCTGTTGAAAACACTTCAAAAGATAGGAATACAAGGGAACTTCCTTAAAATGATAGAGGGAATATATGAAAAACCCACAGCTAATATCATCCTCAATAGGGAAAAATTGAAAACTTTCCCCCTAAGATCAGGAACAAGACAAGGATGTCCACTATCACCACTATTATTCAACATTGTGTTGGAGGTTCTAGCCAGAGCAATTAGACAAGAAAAAGAAATACAAGGCATCAAAATTGGAAAGGAAGAAGTAAAACTATCACTGTTTGCAGACGATATGATACTATACGTCGAAAACCCGGAAAAATCCACAACAAAACTACTAGAGCTAATAAATGAGTACAGCAAAGTAGCAGGTTACAAGATCAACATTCAAAAATCTGTAGCATTTCTATACACTAGCAATGAACAAGCGGAGGGGGAAATCAAGAAACGAATCCCATTTACATTTGCAACTAAAAAAATAAAATACCTAGGAATAAATTTAACTAAAGAGACAAAAAACCTATATAAAGAAAACTACAAAAAACTGCTAAAAGAAATCACAGAGGACCTAAATAGATGGAAGGGCATACCGTGTTCATGGATTGGAAGACTAAATATAGTTAAGATGTCAATCCTACCTAAATTGATTTACAGATTCAATGCAATACCAATCAAAATCCCAACAACTTATTTTTCAGAAATAGAAAAACCAATAAGCAAATTTATCTGGAAGGGCAAGGTGCCCCGAATTACTAAAAACATCTTGAGGAAAAAAAACGAAGCTGGAGGTCTCATGCTGCCTGACTTTAAGGCATATTATGAAGCCACAGTGATCAAAGCAGCATGGTATTGGCATAAAGATAGATATATCGACCAATGGAATCGAATAGAGTGCTCAGATATAGACCCTCTCATCTATGGACATTTGATCTTTGATAAGGCAGTCAAGCCAACTCACCTGGGACAGAGCAGTCTCTTCAATAAATGGTGCCTAGAGAACTGGATATCCATGTGCAAAAGAATGAAAGAAGACCCATCTCTCACACCCTATACAAAAGTTAACTCAAAATGGATCAAAGATCTAAACATTAGGTCTAAGACCATAAAACAGTTAGAGGAAAATGTTGGGAGATATCTTATGGATCTTACAACTGGAGGCGGTTTTATGGACCTTAAACCTAAAGCAAGAGCACTGAAGAAGGAAATAAATAAATGGGAACTCCTCAAAATTAAACACTTTTGTGCATCAAAGAACTTCATCAAGAAAGTAGAAAGACAGCCTTCACAATGGGAGACAATATTTGGAAATGACATATCAGATAAAGGTCTAGTATCCAGAATTTATAAAGAGATTGTTCAACTCAACAACAAAAAGACAGCCAACCCAATTACAAAATGGGAAAAAGACTTGAACAGACACCTATCAGAAGAGGAAATACAAATGGCCAAAAGGCACATGAAGAGATGCTCAATGTCCCTGGCCATTAGAGAAATGCAAATCAAAACCACAATGAGATATCATCTCACACCCACCAGAATGGCCATTATCAACAAAACAGAAAATGACAAGTGCTGGAGAGGATGCGGTGAAAGAGGCACACTTATCCACTGTTGGTGGGAATGTCAAATGTTGCAACCACTGTGGAAGGCAGTTTGGCGGTTCCTCAAAAAGCTGAATATAGAATTGCCATACGACCCAGCAATACCATTGCTGGGAATATACTCAAAGGACTTAAGGGCAAAGACACAAACGGACATTTGCACACCAATGTTCATAGCAGCGTTATTTACAATTGCAAAGAGATGGAAACAGCCGAAATCTCCATCAACAGAAGAGTGGCTAAACAAACTGTGGTATATACATACGATGGAATACTATGCAGCTTTAAGACAGGATAAACTTATGAAGCATGTAATAACATGGATGGACCTAGAGAACATTATGCTGAGTGAGTCTAGCCAAAAACTAAAGGACAAATACTGTATGGTCCCACTGATGTGAACAGACATTCGAGAATAAATTTGGAATATGTCCTTGATAACAGAGTCCAGCAGGAGGTAGAAACAGGGTAAGATAATGGCCAATTGGAGTTGAAGGGATACAGACGGTGTAACAGGACTAGATACAAAAACTCAAAAATGGACAGCACAATAATACCTAATTGTAAAGAAATCATGTTAAAACACTGAATGAAGCTGCATCTGAGCTATAGGTTTTTGTTTTGTTTTGTTTTGTTTTGTTTTGATTTTACTATTGTTATTTTTATTTTTTTCTCTATATTAACATTCTATATCTTTTTCGGTTATGTTGCTAGTTCTTCTAAACCAATGCATATGTACTAAGAAATGATGATCATGCATCTATGTGATGATGTTAAGAATTAATGATTGCATATGTAGAATGGTATGATCCCTAAATTTTGGGTTAATTTCTTTTTTTCCGTTAATTAAAAAAAAAAAGAGAGAGAAGGGATAATTGTTTTAATTCTTATTCTGTTGTCTTTTTATTTCTTTTTCTAAATTGATGCAAATGTACTAAGAAATGATGAATATGCAACTATGTGATGTTATTAAGAATTACTGATTGTACATGTAGATTGGAATGATTTCTAATTGTTTTGTTAATTCTTTTTTTAATTAATAAAAAAAAAACACTAAAAAAAAAAATATATATTCCCACAAAGAAAAGCCCAGGACCGGACAGTTTCAGAGGGGAATTTTTTCAAACATTCCAAAAAAGAATGTTTTGTGCAAATTCTTCCAAAATCCTGTAAAAACACTCCCAAAAATTTTAGGAAAAATAAACACTACCTAGGTCACTTTATGAAGCTATCACTCTGATACCAAAACCAGATAACTGACACTACAAGAAAGGAAAACTACAGACCAATCTCCCTAATGAACATAGATGCAAAAATTCTCAACAAAATACCAGCACACTGAATCCTATGACACATTAAAAGAGTTATACATCATGATCAGGTTAGGTTTATACCAGGAATGTAAGGATGGTTCAACACAAGAAAATCAATGTAATACCACACATTAACAAATCAAAAGGGAAAAATCACATGAGCATATCAATTGATACTGAAAAAGCATTCAACAACGTTCAGCATCCTTTACTGCGAATAACACTTCAAAGGGTAATAATTAAAGGAAACTTCCTCAATATCATAGAAGGCATATATGAAAAACCCATAACTAGCATCATACTTAATGGTGAGAGATTTAAGGCATTCCCCCTAAAATTGGGAATGAGACAAGGATGGTCATTGTCACCATTATTGGTCAATATTGTACTAGAAGTCTTAGCTGAAATGATTAGATAGGAGAAAGAAATAAAAGACGTCCAAATAGTAAAAAAAAAAAAAAAAAAGAAGTAAAACTTTTATTACTTGTAGATGACAGGATCTCATACTTGGAAAACTCTGAGATATCTATGACAAAGCCACTTGAACTAATAAATAAATTCAACAAAGAAGTGGGATACAAGATTAATGTACAAAAATCAGTATTGTTTCTATACCCAAGTAATGACCTATCTGAGGAGGCAATTAAGGAAAAAAATCCATTCAAAATGATGACCAAAAGAATCAAGTCTAGGAATAAGCTAAATAGGGATGTCAAAGATTTGTACACAGAAAACTACAAAATATTGCTAAAAAATGACCTAAATAGATAAAAAGACATTCCATGCTCATGGATAGGTAGATTGAATGTTGTTAAGATTGTAATCTACAAAATTAATCTACAGATTTAATGCAATACCTATCAAAATCCCAAGAACCTACTTTGAAGACTTGGAAAAACTAGTTATCAAATATATTTGGAAGGGAAAGAGACCTTGAATCCTAAGGATATACCAGAAAATAAAGTGAAGTGGAAAGACTAACTCTTCCTGATTTTAATGCTTACTATAAAGCCACAGTAGTCAAAACAGCATGGCAGAAAGATAGAAGTATTGACCAATGGAATTGAATCGAGAGTGCAGAAATAGACCACCAAATCTATAGACTGTTGGTCTTCAATAAGGCTTCCAAATTCACTGAACTGGGACAGAATTGTCTTTTCAATAAATGGACATGTGAGACTCGGATAAGAGTAGCAAAAGAATGAAAGAGGTCTCCTAATTTACACCCTATACAAAAATTAATTCAAAATGGATTAAAGACCTAAATATAAACGCTAGTACCATAAAATGTCTAGAAGAAAATATAAGGAAACATCTTATCTTCAAGATCTAGTAATAGAGGTAGCTTCTTAAACTTTACAACTAAGGCCCAAGCAGGGAAAGAAAAAATAAGTAAATGAGAACTCCTTAAAATCAAAAGCTTCTGAGCTTCAAAGGACATTGAAGAGGCAGCCAGCTCAAAGAGAGAAAATATTTGGAAACCAAATATTGAATAAAGGCTTGAAAAAGAAATTATACAATTCAAAAACAAAAGAACAAACCCAATTACAAAATGTGCCAGTTTGAAACTATTATGTACCCCAGAAAAGCCATGTTTTAATCCAGATTCAATCTTCTGGGACCAGACCTATTGTTCAGGGTAGAGACGTTTGATTAGATTGTTTTCATGGAGATTGACCCACTCAACTGTGGGCATAGCCTTTTGATTAGATTACTTCCATGGAGACATGACACACCAAATTGTGGGTATCGCCTTTTTATTAGAAGGAGATGTGACTCTGTCCATTCCAGGTGGATCTTGATTAGTTTACTGGAATCTTTTAAAAGGGGAAACATTTAAAGAAACCTCAGATGCAGATGCAGAAACAGATGTTTGGAAATGCAGAAGCCCCAGAAGATGCCAGGAGCTGAGAGAGCTAACAAAAGCTAGACAATTGCTTCAAAGCTGACATAGAGATGTTTGAAGACGTAGAAGAAAAATGCCCCTGGGGAATCTTTTCAAAAAAAGAAGCCATGAGAAAAAGCTAGCAGACATCACCATGTGCCTTCCCAGCTGACAGAGAAACCCTGAATGTCATCATCCCATTTTTGAGTGAACCTATCTTTTTCTGGATGCCTTAGTTTGGACATTTTTATAAACTTAGAACTGTAAACTTGTAATTTAATAAATTCCCTTCATAAATGCCAACCCATTTCTGGCATATTGCATTTCTGGTCTCATTAACAAACTAGAAAGCAAAGGACATGAAGAGACACTTTTCTGAAGAACAAATACAAATGGCTAAAAATCACATTGAGAGATGTTCATTTTCATTAGCTATAAGGGAAATGCAAATCAAAATGACAATGATATACCATCTCACACCTATAAGAATGGTTGCTATTTACCAGAAAACTACAAATGTTGGAGAGGATGTGGAGAAATTGGAATACTTAGTCACTCTTAGTAGGAATATATAATGGTGCAGCTCCTGTGGAAAACAGTTTGACAATTCCTCAGAAAACCGAATATTGACTTGTCATATGAGCCAGAAATACCAATACTCAGTATGCAACCATAACAGCTAAAATCAGTGTCATGGTCAGGTTCTTGTGTCAACTTGGCCAAGTTGTGGTACCTGTTTGTCTGTTTGGTCTGTCTGTTGCAATGAGGACATTTCATAGAATTAGATCATGATCACGTCAGCTGCATTCACATCTGATTCCATTTGTAATCAGGCAAAGGGGAGTGTCTTCTTCAATGAGTGATGCTTAATCTAATCACAGGAAGCCTTTTAAGGAGGATTCAGAAGAGACAGATTCTATTCCTGCTTCAGCTGGCAAGCCTCTCCTGTGGCGTTCATCTAGACCCTCCATCAGAATCATTGGCTTCACAGCCTGCCCTGCAGATTTTGGACTCTGCATTCCTGTGGTCATGTGAGACATTTTTATAAATTTTATATTTGCGAGTGTTCTCTGTTGATTCTGTTTCTCCAGAGAACCCTAACTAATACAAGCAGTAACACTAACAGACTTTTGCACACCAATGTTCATAGTGACACTATTCATAATTGCTAAAAGATGGAAACAGTCCAACTACCCATCAACAGATGAGTATATAACAAAATGTGATATATTCATTCAATTAAATATTGAATAATGTAGCAGTAAGACAAAATGAGGTGCCAAAGCATATGACAACATGGATGAACCTTGAGGACATATGCTGAGTGAAATATGTAAGACGCAAAAGGACAGATACTGTATGATTTTGCTATTATGATTCTGGTAAAGGTAATCTCAGAGGTTATACTGCAGAATATAGCAGACTTAGAGGTACAAAAAAGCTAGAGATGGGAGAAAGTCTACCCAATGAGGTTGAATTTAAATGCAAGGGAACAGATAAAAGTGACTAATTAGTGGGGTTATAAGTAACATTGTTATATTGAAGGTGAATATGAGTGAAAGGGAATGTATAGTGTCATATCCCACTGATTAAATATAGAACTATAAACAAGTTCTCACATGAACTATTTCAAATATTTTGATATTGTACAAAGAGTCAATAGTGGGCCATGGTGGCTCAGCAGGCAGAGTACTAGCCTGCCATGCCGGAGACCTGGTTCGATTCCTGGTGCCTGCCCATGCAAAAACAAACAACAGAAAAATTATAAGTGCAGGCCACAGTGGCTCACTGGCAGAGTTCTCGCCTGCCATGCTGGAGACCTGGTTCGATTCCTGGTGCCTATCCATGAAAAAAGAAAAAAAAAAAAAAGAGTCAATAATAGAGGGGTATGGGGGAAATTAAAAATTCATGCTATGGCCAGTAGTTAACAGAAAGAGATCAACAGTATCACATCACTACCAGGGGAAACTAATTGGGGAAGAGGGACAAGTAATAAGCGGTAGTTTTGGCTTTATATTTGCTGTGGCCATGTTTTTTGGTTCTTTGTCTCTATGGACTAATGAAAACAGTCTAAGATTGAGAGCGCTGCTGATTGTATAACTAAGTGAGGATATTAGAAGACATGGTTTATTTTTTACATTATCCGTGATGGAGGAAACCAAAGGGTACAATGACTGAGAAGCAGAATGGTAAACTGTGATAAATGTATATGATGGAACATGGTGGGCTACAAACA
Organism: Tamandua tetradactyla; assembly: GCF_023851605.1. Taxonomy (NCBI): domain Eukaryota; kingdom Metazoa; phylum Chordata; class Mammalia; order Pilosa; family Myrmecophagidae; genus Tamandua; species Tamandua tetradactyla. The sequence goes on from NC_135331.1 coordinate 137,718,659, forward strand.
GAAAAGACATTGAGAGGCATGCAATAAGCTGAATAAACCTTGCAGACAATGTATAGTGCAAAATAAGCCAGAAACAGCAAATATGTTATGGTCTCTTTCAGAAAATACTTATAAGAAAATTTGAGTCTAGTTTGTTAGCCCTTATAACTGCCACTTAGTCTGAAGTGGTAAGTATATTTCTAGAGTCTGAGACACTGAACTTTATGTGTATCAGCTGCTATTTCCCTGGAACTCGGAGAAACTGTATGACACTTAACACCCAGAAATGGAGTTCTGTAGCCTCCAAAGTTATCATAGTTACACACAATAATAGTTAAAATAACTAAAAAAGAGATCAGGCCTCAATTAGAGATAAAAATAAAACCAATCTGACTATGACTAAGGTAAACCAGAATACAGAGAGAAAAAAGTGATATGAATGTACTTTAGACCTCCACCTACTGCATGAGGCCAAAGGCAGAGAGGATTATTGTGTCTGGAACCTATATTTTCTATAACACACAATCGAAATCAACCTGTTTGGATAGCTCGTTCAAACAACCCAAACTCTCAGAGTCCAGAAAGGGAACAAAGCCTTGCAATTCTATATAACTTAATGTATTACTCAGCTATAGCTCAGATTATGGTCAGCTGATAATTGGAAAGTTTTTATGGAGGGTCTTGAGTGGCTGAAGGTAAAAAAAAAACAAAAAAAAAAAAAAAAGAAACTATTAAACTTTCCCAACTGGGGAACCCTGGGTATTCACTCAACTATCGGGGACTCCTAAGAAAGTAGGTCAAACCCTTATGAAACTTATTTCTGTAGTGGAGAATGTAAGACTACCTGTAACAAGGTCTAAGTGTTGATTCCAGGAAACTTCTTTTGTTGCTCAGATGTGGCCTCTCTCCTAGCACAACTCTGCAAATAAACGCACTAACCCTCCCCCCATGTGAGGGTGGGGTGAGGTGAAAATCTCCTTGACAACGTGGGACATAAGTCCCAGGAATGAGTCTGGCCCTCGAACCCTGGAATCAACAACACCTTCTGGACCAAAAGGAGAAAAAGAAGTATAATAAAATAAGGCATCAGTGGCTAAGAGAGATCAAATAGAGTCAAGAGCCTATTCTGGGAGGCTATTCTTATGCAAGCTGCAGTTAGTGCTAATTGCCATGGTTTGCTAACCCCCAACCAAAATCCTTCCTGTTAAGCCTTAAGAACCTAGGGCTCAAACTGAGCATCTATAAAAGTTTCATTCACTACATTTGCTTTCCTGGTGCTCATAATTTCTAGAGGGTCCCTAGACCAGATAATTCCTGAAACCGAGAGCAACCAGCCTCTCCAAGATTATCAACTAATTACATCCCCCAATCCTTCAAAGTCAACATCCCTTCTCAACATTAAAAAGTCAGGATGGGCATTGCCTAAAGATTTTTATCACTTAGGAGAAGGATCAAAGGAGAAGGAGGAGTTATAACACAGAAAATAGGATTTAACAAATGACTATGACTATTAAATCACTATAGTGATATTTATTTTAGCCTCCTGTATTTTGGAACAGCTGGAAGGAAAAATCTGAAAAAATGGAATGGTAACCCATAACAAACTCTTAAATCTGTTTTATAACTACTTGTTGAAGTGTACTTTGAAAATTATTGTTTTTTCTTCTTTACTTGGCATATATGTTATATTTCACAATAAAAAAATGTTATTAGAAACCCACAGTCATAGTTTCCTCATCTTATAAAACTGAATTATGTTGTACTATTCCTTTCTCTTTTAGCCCCAATATTCAATTGTTTATTAACAATTCTACCTACTAACTAATTTGCTATCTCTTCTTCATTCCCCCTTCCCATTGTATTGTTTTATTTTTCCCAATTTATTCCCTGAACTATTGGAAATTCCTTCATGTGGCTCTTGTTTCCTATGCTTCAAACTACTTTTCTACTTATAAGTACGCCACACAAAGTTAAGGATGCTTTCCTAACTCACTATTTCTGTCATGATACATCTTGCTTAAAACCTCCCAGTAGCTGTCAGTTTCACTGGACAAAATTAAATAATTTTTACTATTTAATACAATCCTTCTTCTAATCACTCTATCCTCCTGTCCCGCAGTTCAATAAAGTCGTCTTACTTGTCATTCTTTCTACTAGTGTTTAGTATCCATTGTCCTTTCTTTGGAAGCTTTACTCTTTCTTGTTCATTTGGGAAACTACTCAATTGCCAAGATTCAACTTGAAAGTGTTTTTATCCCCAGATCACTGCAAGTAAAGTAGATCTCTATTTCCTATGAACTACCATGGAACCAAGTGCATGTTTTCAATAATCATGCAGTTTTGTCATCCTTTGTGTTGGTAACTTTGCCTTGCATATTTCTCTTTGAAATAATAGCCTGATATTCCAGAATAAAAACTAATAATACACCATAAATCATAATCAGACTTGGTTCAGTTTCAAAACTAATAATTAGGAGTTGTATTACTTGAGGAAGTAAAGAAAACTTTTTGAAATTCACTTGAGAAAAGGTAATAATAGCATCCCTCTTTATCAAGATGATATCCTTATTTAATCATAATATTTAGGTATTTCTTAGCCATTTAATACATTTATAACTGATAATATTTCATTAGATATATATGTGTATGCATGTATATATACACACATATATTTAACAGCTTTATTGACATATAGCTCATGTAATAAACAATTCACACATTTGATGTATAAAATTCAAGGTCTTTTTGTATATTCAGAGTGATGCAAATCTCCCAACTGTCAATTTTATGACATTTCAGCACCCCACAAAGAAATACTGCACTCCTTAGCAATCACATTTCAATTGTGTGAGGATATTAGGATTTATTTACTTCTGATATACAGTGAGGTAGTTTCCAATATGTATTGTCACACAGGACTATAATAAAACCCTTTGTATGTAAGTTGATATATGTAATAGGTGACATATGTAATAGTTGATGCAATATATGTAATAGTTGATATGTTAGGGCTTATATCTACCACCTTATTTTTTGTTTTCTGTTTGATCTCTCCATTTAATTTTTTAGTTTCTGTTTTCTTTTCCCTACCTTCTTGTGGGTTATTTGAATCTTTTTTTAGAACTCTATTTTGATTCATGCATATTATATTTATGTACATCCTTTTGAATAGCTTTTTTTAGTGATTGCTACAGGTATTATATATCGAAATTTTATCATATCACAGTGTTCATTTCACTGGTTCGAGTGATGTGCAGAAACTTTACCTCCCTTTGTATCTACTTACTCTCCCCCATTTAAAATTTTCTTAAATATTTCTTCCACATACATTTGTAACCACATCAGAAATCGTTATAATTGTTGCCTGAAACATCAAATATAATTTGGAAAACCCAAGTAAAGTCTATTGTATTTGCTCTATTTTTAATTACTGTGGTCTTTCTTCCCTCTTGATATTCCAAGTTTTTTCCTTTTATAATTTTATTTTTGTTTACAGACCTACAATTGCTATTCTTTTGGAGTAGGTATGCTCACAATAAATTTTCCATGTCTTGAATTTTCCCTTCATTCTTGCAGGTTTTTCCCCCTAACATAGAGATCTGGACTAACAGTTCTTTTCTTTAAGCATTTGCAAAATGCCATGACATTTCCTTCCTTTCTTCTTACTTCCAGGTGGGGATAGAAGTCCATGTAAATAACTCAGCCTCCAACGACATGGCAGATAGAAGAGGCCTCTTGTTACTGCTAGCTGGTGTGGGAGTTCTGGCTTCCCACTAGTTCTCCCCTGGCACCTCCTTGTGTAGGGTAGGAGTGCCTCATCGTTCTTACTCATGTTGCCTCTTCAGAACACCACCAGAAGAAAGATGTGTGGATACTTTATGTTTTCTGACTCTCCACTGGGCTTTCTCTGGCAAAAGCCCATTAGAGATGAGGAGGGGTGAATCAGTACTACCAGGCTTGGTGGAAGTCCTCAATATGGAACGTGAGGTTGGGGTAGACTCATCATCTGGCATGGATGAGAGTCCAGGTTCCTTACTTGACCTTCTCTGACACTATCATGGCAGGGAGATTGAGCTCCCTTATTGCCTTGTTACAGCATGGTAAGAGTGGAAATCCGGGCACCCCATTCAGCTTTACTGGCATGGGTTGGATGAGGCCCCAGATTTCATGGTGTTTGGTTGCAGTAGAGCAGTTATTATCTAGAGTTTTCTGTCCATTAGACTGCCCCTTTCCTATCCTTTGACAAGTCAGAACCTTTTATTGGCTCTTTTTTTTGTCTGTACACACTGGCATTTCCAGGGTGCCTGCTTGTTCAACTCTAAGTTTGGGATATATGAGGTTGAAAACCTAGAAAACTTACCATTAGGTTATTTATTTGGTCCAAAATTCCTTAACCTATCTGATTTATTCTCATCATCTTTTGTATTATGTTTATTTTGTATACAATGGCCAGAGCTCTTATTATATTTTATAGGAAGAAGAGGGAAAAATATGCCTATTCCATCTTCCCAGAACTGGATATCAGGACAATGTTTCTGTAAAATATAACTATGGTCCCATTATAAAACTGAATGAATCCAACAGTAGTTCTATAACACATTGCATCATGATGTTTTTCAAATTAACTTTTTCCTGATTGTTTCAAAAGGGCAAATTGTTCAAATCAGAATTTTAATAGATTCCATATATTGTATTTGGCTAATAAGTCTCTTTCAATCTGTAATACTCTGAACATTTTTTATACTGTGCATTTATTAAATTAACTCATTTGTTATGTAGGATTTTAAGGTTTGGTTTATAGTACTATATAATATGTTCCTCCGGCACCCATATTTCCTGTAAATCAGTATTTAGATTTTAGAGGTTTCAGCACGGCTCATTTCTTATGAAAGCTTTGAGGGGAGAGTCCCTTTTCCTTGTCTATTTCAGCTCCTAGTGGCTTGTGTTCTTTGACTTCTGACCTCTTCATCTTCAAAACACTTCAGTTCTATCTCTGCTTCCATCATTATATAATCTCCTCTATGTGACCTTCTTGTGTTCCTTTTCAGGGCCCTGGGATTAAGATGAACCCATCAGTTAATCAGGATAATCTCTTTATCACATAACCTTTAATTTCGTAGCATCCACCAAATCCTTTTAGCTATATAAAGTAACTTTCACAGGTTCCTAGGATTAGGGTGAGAATACCTGTGAGTGCCATTACTCAGCCTCCCACACCAACGATATTTTTATCTAGTACCCTTAACCTACCTTTCATCTTCTTTTGACATATTGTTTATAGGTTTCCTACTTTGACCAATGTGAAACCTATCAAACTCTTCTTATTCCTCTACTTCCTTTTCCTTAGCATCTATTTTAGAAAACTGCTCTCTTACTCCCATATCTATACCAAAAATGCTGCTTCTACTTTCCATTTGTTCACGCCTCTATATTTTAGTTGTATTGTACCTACATTGTAAGAACATATAAAATTTGTATATTATCCTTTTTTTCTCCAATATTTAATCCAAGTTCTACAGTTAAAAATATTTAATACCATGAAGCCTTATAACTGTAATTATTCAATAAATAGTTTGGTTGTCTAAGGTTCCTTCCCTTGTAGATCCACAAAGGGGCAAGAGAGAACAACGTTCCCTGAGTTTGCATATGCTCATAGCTGTTTATACTTGAAATCCAGCTTTTCTGGATATAAAAACCTTGTTCACATTACATTTCCTGAATTATATGTTTATATATATACTTTTTTGGCATAATTATTCTCAAACTTAGTCACGTCAACCAGATTTTCTTTTTCTTGGAAGTAATTTAATAATTTGGTCTTTTTGCCTTCAGGGTCATAAGATTTATTTCTATTATATCCAATAGTTTTTTTAAAGTAAATATTGTCACTGATTATTCTTACTTAACTTTTCCATTTACACCATATTCCCTTTTAATATGTAAATCAAATACTTTTAAATTTATTATTTCAGGAACGTTTTCTGGTGTTAGTTTTCTTATCAACATTCTAAGGGGAGTCCTGGTTTGTATGTATATATGATGTTTTTGCTTGTTATTTAGAGATTCCTCGTTTCACTGCTGTTTGATATATTTTAAAATTATATCTGTGTATGTATACATATATGTATAATTTTTCTATTTGAAGTTCACATTAATTTAATTTCTGTATTGTGTTTTCTTTATATGTCAATTTGTTCGTAAGCTATCATCACTCTTTTCATTCTCTGTTTATCCTAGCTGTCTAATCACTGAGCTTTTTAAATTATTACTTTTATTATTTTACCATACTTCTATTATTTTAAAAACTTCCTTTAATTTCTTCTAAATATTAGGTTACGTTAAAATCTATATGACAGCTAGATTTTTGTTGTTTTCATTTTCTGTATTTAGCACATTTTTAGACGTTTATTGTACAATATTTTACACTGAGTTTAACTATAATTCCTTTTTTATTACCCTTATTTTCTGTTTGCATGAGATTTTGTTTTTGCATGAGAGACAGTTTTTTTTGTGTAGGTAATAGAGGTTTATATAACTATATATGTACAGCTAATCTATCTAAGTGTTTAATTTTTCATGTGTGTGTATATGTGCGTAAAATATTTCTCATGTTACAGCTCTTGGGTTTTCCTCTTCTGTTTTTGCAGGAAATGTTTAAAAACTAAACCTTCAAAATAACTAACTGTCCAACTAATTTTTGAGACTTCTTTTCCTGGGCCCTATTTGAAACTTACCTCTTCATTACCTCAGAGTTCCTACCCAACATACTTAAGGTTCTTTTCCCAGAAATACCTGCTCACAGTGCTCTTTCCTTTTACCAATGGCCAAGAATAACCATATTCTCTGACTCTACCACAGTCCCCTTTGCATTTGCCTGCAAATTGGAGCCTTTAAAGCCTTTCCTTCAGGTGCCACTTAGCTCTTCTCCACTCAGAGGAGAACCCCTCTTTGTGGAAATGAAGCTTGTTAGTAATTTTGATTTTCTAAATCTCAATTCTGTTAGAAACCTCTTTAATCTTCCTTGTGCTTGGTCCTACCCAGCTTTTCTCTCTGTGCAGCTTTACTTGCTATATTTGGTATGACCTTGTCTATACATACTCCGAGGTTCATGGAAATACCTTGCCACTAATTTTTGTGGAAGGCATTCTCATTTTTTCTTTCCTAATTGTACTATTTCATTTTAAACAAGGGTTTGTGTGATTCAAAGATTGTGCTGCTGCCACCTTCAATCCTGCCTTCTGCGTGTTACTTTTAAAAAGAGCAATAAACATTTAAAAGTAGCATAAAACATTTATTACACCATGTGCTTTGAAGGTGTAATTTGATTTATTTAAAAGCTCTTTTGGAGCTTTGGAAAAGTACTGCACAGATCAGATTAGATGCTGTGACATTTCAAGTATAAAGCAGAACAATATCCTGGTTTGGAAGATGGATGGTATCAGAAGCTTATAATTCTGGAGGAAAAACTGGGGGACCTACCTAATACTGAAGATTTAGAATTGCTATGTGTCAGAAGCAGTAAGGGACTAATCTGATAAGTGCTTGATGGATTAAGGACAGCTGAAGCTAACGTGGTCACAATAGAGAGAATTCTAAAATAGTGAATCCATGCAAATTGAATTACAAGATGCTGAAAATAGTCCATAAATGTCAAAATGTACTGCCCAAAAGACCTGCCCAAGAAAGTTGCTATTTTTTTAATTCTTTTTAATATAAAATTCTTAGCATACCATTAATGTTATTGGACTACTAAGTGTTTGCATCAGCTGGCTGCATCTCTGTTTCCTAACCTTTTAAATCCAGTTATATTACACTGAGATGATTTAATCCAAGAACCAAAAAGACTGCTCCATTTCACCACAAGTTGAAATAGGTAATAGACAAATATTGTCACCAATATACAAAAAATATATAAGAAGCAATTTGAGGAAGTTAAAAAGGATATTTTAAACCACAATATAAAGTGAAAATAACATTGTCTAACTTATTGATTTTAGAGGAGAGGGAAATGAACAATTCATTACGTAATATGTAATCCATACTTAAAAGATATAACATTTAGAATCACAAGGATAAGTTCAAAGGAACTTCAAATAATGGGTATGAATCCTAAGATAGATAGTAGGAACAGACAATATGAGAAAATCCTACAAAGCAGGCAGTCTACCAACATATGATAGCTCTGGCCTGTCTTTTACATTTATTCTTTCCAAAGAATCGGAATGAACAGAAAGTAATGCCTGGTAGTTAAAGTTAAAATCATTCCAAGCATTGTGATGCTGGAACATCAGCAAGCCAAACTTGGACCAGGATTTATTTTAGTTTGGGGAAGAATTATATAAACAAATTTGTATTATTTAGCAAAATGATTCAGATAAAGTGCTCATTCTGATTTCCTCTCTCAATATGAGTGACCTCCATACGAATGTTCAAATTGACTTTCTGTTTTTTTGCATGGGCAGGCACTGGGAATCGAACCCAGGTCTCCAACACAGCAGGCGACAAGTCTGCCTGCTGAGTCACCGTGGCCTGCCCCAAACTGGTTTTCTAACCTTACCATTATGCAAATGTCTAAAACATAAGCAGCCACATGGAATTAGCATTCAAGTTTATTAATACCAAATATGACTGAACAAACATATGTAAAATTCATTTGTTTACAACATTCATGCTGTGCTACTAGCAATGGCTTTATTATTCTCTGGTAATTTCTATCAAAATTGGAAAACCTGTTAGGGTTACCTATGCCCATTTTATATGCATTGTGGAAATACTATAGAATTGTGTGCTATAATGCATCTCATCCTAACTTGGTTTTCAGTGATATTACATTGTTAACTTGAAGTTGGCCACGGTGGTGGCATTTACACCACAGAAATCCGCAAATGCTTCAAACAAGGACTGTTTTTAATTCAGGGAGATCTGCTTGCTAAAAATTTACCAAAGAAACACAAACAGGATCCCAGAACATCAGATATCAAACGACAGCACTTACTGCTAAAGATAAGGTGAACACATTTACCACAAAAGGCAACAGAGATATATAGGTAATGAGAAATCTTCATTTGCAGGGATCTTTGACAGCGGCTAATTAATCATGGTGTCTCTAGAAATAAAACAGATGGGTAGTCTATCAGAGCACTTCATGATCTATACAGTAGGAAAAACTCTGTCTAGTAACGAAAAACATAGCTGGTGTAACCACAGTGGAGACTTACCAGACAAAATTTTCAGACCCATAGCCCCTTGATTGAAAGGAAATCTGAGTCCCTTTGAGAAAGGATCCTGTACCATTGCTGCAAGTACATAGAGTAACCTTTCAAGCGTTCTCTAAAGAGACCTGAGGCTATATATTAGTGTTACTGTGGACTAAGGAAAAAGAAATATTCAGATCTTTTAGGCATTACTAGACACTGATTTTGAATGAATGCTAAAACTTGGGGATTGAAAACACCATTGCGGTCCACTAATTAAAGCAGGGACTTAGTATGATCCTGTGCTAAAGTCTTAGCTCAAGTTCAATTCACAGTGGGCCCAGACACTTTTCCAGTTCCTGAACAGATAATTAATACAGACAACTGGCAGAATTCATACCTTTGCTCTCTGACCCACAGGTTGAAGGTCAATATGGTAAGAGTGGCTAGCTGGAAACTCCTGGTATTTCTCCTCCTTACCAAGACAGTGAAGCAGAAGTAATTCTTTACATCAATTGCAGAGATTAATGCTATCAGCACAGACTTAATAAAGTAGGTGTGGTGTCACCTGTTATATCCCCATTTAACATATTAGTTTAGCTGTTGGGCCTGTGTAGGAAGTGAATGGATCTTGAAAAATGTCTCTAGATTATCATAAACTTAATCAGGTGTTCAGGTGGTGATTCCAAATACACCTACTGTGCCAGAAGTATTATCCTTACTGGAACAACTCTACTTGTTAGGCAGCTATTGATCTGGATAATGTTTTTTTATCAATAGCTATTTATAGGGAGTATGAGAAGCAACTTGGTACTATACCTCCACAGGCTTGCCCCAGACCTACATCAATTATCTTGCCCTCTGCCAACAGAGATCTTGATTCTCAATAGTCCACAAAATGTTACTCTACATTGACTATACTTTGTTGATTGGAATTTTGATGAACAGGAGGTAGAAAATACTCTAGGTACCATAATAAGGCGTATCCAAACTAGAGGTGGGAAATAAATCCCATGTGAATTTAGAGGCCCTTCAACTCAGTAAAATTTCTGGGGGTAAATGGTCTATGAAGGGACATTTTGGAAAACTGGTGAAACTCAAATGAAATCCATAATTAGGTAGTTATAATGTTTTAATATTAAGTTCTTGGTTTTGATGGTTTTGTGCAGTTCTGTAGGAAAATGCCCTTGTGAAAGGAATACTAATGTATTTGGAAATAATGGGGCATCATGTTACCAACTTATAAGTGGTTAAAAAAATTGCTTTTTCACTATTCTAGTTGTTCTATAAATTGGAAAATAATTCAAATTAAATATTATTTTTCATTTACAAATTGTAAAAACTGCACATTGTTTACTGAATTAGTTACAACAAACCGCATTCAGAATGTTTGTTAAAATATAAATTTCACAAGTAGGACATAGTTCTGATTTCTCTATTTATTGTAGGAAAGTTATCAATTACCATATTAAGATATGGTACCAGATTAAGAGAGGGCAATAGCTGGAAAAATAAAGACATTCTTTGCCTACTTTCAAGTTGATAGTATGTGGGCAATGAATGGTAAATCATTACCTGCTAATCCAATTTAAATCTGTTAGTCTGTAGTAAGATTATTGCCGTCATGACAATTATCATCGTTGCTGCTGTGTTAGTTTGCAAGCTGCCGGACTGTGATACACCAGAACTGTAATGGTTTTTATAAAGGGAGGTTTAATAGGTTACAAGTTTACAGTTCTATGGAAGTGAAAGTGACCAAATTAAGGCACCAACAAAAGGTTGCCAACACTCAAGAAAGGCCCATGGGTCAGGAACACCTGTCAGGTGGGTGGTCACGTGGTTTGAATCTGCTGGCCCCCTGCTCCTGGGCTCCCTTGTTTTCAGCCTCTGTTCCTGTGGTGGTTTCTCACATTGCTTCTCTGGGGCTGACTTTCATCTATTGGCTTCCCTTGGCTCTCTCCGGGTTCTTGCTTGCTTAACATCTCATGGCGATGTCTGCTGGGCTCCAAGCATCTCTAAACATCTGTGTTTCTGTTCTCCATGTGTCTGCAACTTTTTCCACTCTGTTGTGAAGTTTCTGTCAGCTCTGAGATTTTTGTCATTTCTGTAGTTTACCTAGGCTCTATTGTTTCTGTTTCTTTCCAAAATGTTTCCTCTTTTAAAGGATCCCAGTACCATATCATCATCCAGAGTTAAAACCCAGATTTGGGCACATCACATCTCCATGGAAATAATCTAATCAAAAGATTATAAGAAATGGCTGCTCCCACAGGATTAAATCAGGATTAAAACATGGCTTTTCTGAGGTGCATAATAGATTCATACCAGCACAACTGCTATCTTCAGAGTCAATTGCTAAATAAATTTCCAAATCATCTATCAGGATGCTGGAAAATTTACTAAAATAATTTCTCCTTAATTCATGATAGAAATAAAAAAAATTGCTGATGCTAGTGAGAAGCACTAGAACAATGCTAATATGAATATATTTAAACTAAATTGCATCTACATTCAAATGTAATCCAACTCAACCTTTTATTAAGCATCTAACAGGTGTGACCCTCATAGTTTATAAAAGAGGAAGGGAAGAATGAGGCGGAAATAAAAGAGAAGAAGCCACAATGGTAGTAATAAAACAATAGTCAATTTGCTGATCTTGATCTATGTTAATAGGATGTGATTCAGGTTAATTATTTATCTACTGTATCTGGTTAGTTAATTGAAACCATGTCAAATTCCTTGAATTAGCAAATAAATTGAAATAAAGTCAGTTTGTAAATATTTTAAAAATCCACATTCTAGTTTCCTTTTAAACCAAGAAGCTGGGTATAGTGAAAATAATAAGACACTTGAAATGAAAAGACCATGTAATTTTGTGACTTTGGAAAAGTCATTTATCCTTATGGTGTCTAATTTCTACATCTTTAAATTGAGCACATGGGCAATTAAATAATATCCATTTTATGTAGCATTTACTATATGCCAGACATCACACTGAGTACTTTAATGACATTACTTAATTGGAACTTTTCTACAAAACTATAACAGTGATATCCCATTTTATAGATAAAGATGGAGAGTGATATGAAATAAATTTACCAGATTTGAATACTGAGTATATGGCAGGGCTAGGATTCGAGTCTAGGGTTGTCTACCTCAGAGTCCTACCTCTTATCCTTACTTTACCGCTCCCAGCTAATATTTTTTAAATTTACATGAAAAATTGCACGGCAAATGGAGCAAAAATTTGGTATGCCATTTTGAGCCAAGTAATTGTCATGTCACATATAGCCATCTCTTCCTCTTTCTTGACATATTTTGAATTCTATCTATTAAGCTCTGTCCTTCCTTGCTCCCAATCATTCAAAACTGATTTTAATCTTTTTTCATGTGTTTTTGCTTCATTCTTTTGGCTATCTCTACTGAAAACTGTAGCAATACAATAGTGCCATAGATCAGTTGACAGGTTTATGTAGAGTTCATGTTTGGCAGGCTTTAATCTAGAAAAGCCTAGAGGACTTTTGTCAACTGCCAAGTGTGTGCTCACAGCTTTTTTTTCCCACATTCAGAAATGACACATTAGAACCACTCTGGGGTATACTCTATCAGTGAGATACATACTCTACTTCCCCAATCACTGTTGGCAATCTTAAAATTGTAATTACATTTTTCTCATTTAATTTTCTCCATCTATTCTCAGGTTATTTTTAAATATTTCTTTTTTACCCTGCATTCACATCACTGAAGAACTTGTGTTGGAAACATTTGTGATTCATGTATTTGAATGGATTTTGGTGAAGATTAGGCCAAGCAAGTGGATTCACAATTATCCATTATGCTAAGAATGAAAATACATACATATTATTTATTATTACCCTCTTTTCTGCTTTTTAAATGCAGCTTTTGGGATATAATATATTAAAGCAAAACAAAGCAAAGCTCTTTATGAAGGCTTTATTTCTTGCAAAAACTTCAGATCTTTTTTTTTTTTTTTTAACATGGGCAGGCACCGGGAATTGAACCCAGGTCCTCGGGCATGGCAGGCAAGCATTCTTACCTACTGAGCCACCGTGGCCCGCCCAACTTCAGATCTTTTGATGCAAAAATTTTAGCAATCAGAACTTTTTCTATTTAAATGAATATTTTTCATAACTTCAAAATCTGGTAGCCTAATGTTTCATATGATAAAAACACATGCCAATAGTAATTTGGTGAAGGAAATATACTTATTAAAATTTAATTTTATAAACAGGTGCACTTTCCTTGTATTAGATTTTTATGGGGCATGTGTAATAATGCCTTATGGGAAGAGCATAATTAAGTCTGACTGATTTATGATTTATGTGTTAACTTTTAAATATAGACTAAAACAGTAGTCTGCATTTTTATCTAGTTTAAATGATAAATTTTGGAGGAAATATTAGTGTTAAAATTGGCCTATATCACTAGAACTTGATGACTGGTTGGGTATAATTCACTGTTAAAATTAGGGTACTTTTTAGAGTAAAAACAAGTGCTCACGTGAATGAATGAGATGGTAACAGGTATATGCCAGGATAGGCCTGAAGCCAGCTAGGATCTAGGTTATTCCGTCTGTTACAAATAAAGGACTGGTGAAAACTAAGGGTGAAATCCAGAATTGTTTAGGTGAATAAGCCTATGCATCTACCCCACCACTATTTTTCTCTGACTTTCTTGGGTATGGATAGAATTATCCTATGTTCACTACCCACTTAAGCCCTGATCATGTTCCTATAATTGAATTGTTATGCAATAGATAAAGTGAAGCAACTATTTCACATCCAGAGTTTATCTGAACCAGTTATCCTTAGGGCCCCAATGAATTGTGTGCCTGTGGTAAAAAAATTACTTAGAATAGATTCAAACTTTCTACCCAGAGGCTTTGCTGATTTATCTGTGAGATATCTTTGTCTAATGATGTGGAGCAAGACATTTTATTATATTTCTCAATCTCAAAGTTCTAGAATGATAGAGGAACAATGCTATGCGGAAAAATATGATTATCCAAAGAAGAAGACTAAAGGGTTGTAATTATAAAAGTCATTTACTGAACACTTACTTCAAGTCATGCCAGAGTGTATGTTCTAACTAATTTTACATAAATTAACTCTTTGATCTTCACAATAACATTATGACTTACAGCTGTCATTAAATCCAATATAAAGGATGTAAATATTGGATAAAAATATAAACTTTCCCACTATCACATAGCTAGTAAATGGAGAAGCTGAGAACACTCACATAATAATCTCTATACTATACTCTCCATGAGGGATAAGGTAATGCCATTTTTAGGATGAACAATTATTATAATCAATTGTGTATCATATGTTTTATTTAAGAGGAGTTTGGAATAGTCATAAGTTATGGGCTAGCAGATACTAGTATTTCCATAAATGTTTTATTTTAGAATAGTTTTAGACTTATAGAAAATTTTAGAAGATGATACAATGGATTCCTATATACCCCCCCCCACACACACACACACAAAGTTTCGGTTATTGTTAACATTCATATTTTAGTACACGGTATATATATATATAAAATATATATATATTATGGTATAGTACCTTTGTCACAACTATGAAACATTGATTCATTATAAGCTTAAGGCCATGCTTTATTCACTGTCCCCTAATGTTTTTTGTTTTTTTTTTTTCTCATGGGTAGGCACTGGGAACCAAACTTGGGTTTCTGGCATGACAGGCGAGAATTTTGCCACTGAGCCACCGTGGCCCACCCTGTCCCTTAATTTTTACTAACATTTTTAAAGCATGATTTATCTATGAATTTTAATGTTTTATTTTGAATCATTTGTATGAGGAAATATTAATTTTAATGTGAAATGGGTTGATTCCATTATTATTTCTTTCTACCTCCCTACCTATACACACACTCATTCTGTCTTTCTGTAGTGAATTTTAGACCTACTCATGTGAACATAGTTCAGTACAAATGGATTTTTTCCATCAGACTTTTGAAAATTGCCTCATTGCACGTACTTCCCAGAATTTAATCATGTACAATATATACTTTGATGGAAGGTGTCTAGAGGTAAAACGTACTATTCACGTATACTTTCAAGATTAGTCAAGTAGGAATTTAAGCTGCGTTGATCCTTCTAAAGTAAAGCAAAAATAAATTTTCTAATATAGCAGTAAAAGAAATTTAGTGAATGGAAATGGCCTCAAAAGAGGTCTGACCCATCAGCTGAATTAGGAGTCTCAGCAGAGCAATCCACAGAACTGTGTGGTTCAGAGAGCACTGCCTACTTCCGTAACTAGTTAAAAATAGAAACATCCATCATACACAAATTAGAAGCAAAACTCATAAACCCACTTATTTTCTTAAATTGATTGTTTAATTCTCATGTTTTATAGGATTGTCTTTAGAGTCTGAAAGGACAGGAATGGTTTTTACTCTTGTTGTGGGTAAGGAAACCTTTCTCTACCCTATTGGATGAATTGGGATACTTATATTGATCATGCAGCTTTGTTGTCAGGATGAATATGTTAATTGCCCAGCCAAACTATTTTACATGTAGCAGAGGCTGATAAGAATGACATAATAACCATGTCAGTAATAACTGAAAATTGTTGAGTGCTTACTCTAGGCAAGTCATGCCAGACATTTTCAAGTTTTATAACAATTAAAAGTTATTTTCCTTTTCCACTTAGTTTAGAGATAATTGACTGCATTTTCCCTGTACTTTTAAAATGCACAATTTATTTATTTTATTATTTTTTTCACATGGGAAGGCACTGGGAATCAAACCTGACAATTTTTTTTATAATCAATATTGTCTTACAGTCAAACTATAGCTAATTTTCATCACTATTGTAGTAATAACAATAATATCAGAGGTAATAGCTGGTATTTATTGAATATATGCCAGATATTTTAATGTGCATAATTTAACTTAAACATCTTATTATTTAAGTAGCATTGTTTTATCCTTCTACTTCACATAGATGTATGATCCATTTATTCCATCAATTTATCACTCCCCATCACTTCCCAATGGACACCTTATCAGATTACTGTCCTTACTCAGCTTAAATCGGTAGTTTATCACTATAGTTATTTCTATCTACATCTCAACTTCTTTGCCTCTTTCCTGCTTTGTTATACTTGAGGAGTCCATACATGATCCAACTTAATATATCTTTGCAGCTACTCCATATCTGCAAGATACATATGCCTGAAGAAAAGGACACAACCATGATCACTGGTCTTACTTTCAATTCATGACTACAAACCTCAGAGAAGCTCACAGAGCTGTACAGAAATCATACTATTTTGTCTGAGTCCACTCACTTTCCCACTCTTTTCAATATTACACATTTCTGTTATCAAAATCTTAGCATCTCCAAGCCCCCCCATTCAATATTCATTAATGAGTTCACTCTGTAATATGTAGAACAATCAGAAGCAACCAGAATAGTGCTTCCAAAAACTTCCATCATCATATGTACCCTCCCAACATATTATGTAGCCCTGTTGAAATGGCAGATTAACTGTCTGTGACCTTAATTTGGATATTGATGCCATTTTCTCTAATTTTTTCAAGGATATCTCTCTAGCAATTCCCCTTTTCTCATCAAAATTTTGTATTTTTCACCCTACACTGTTATTCTCACCAATGCACAACTGTGCTTTATTCTTTCCATCTCAAAATCCATCTTTTGATTTCACTAGCTTTTCCAGTCACCAATTGTTTGTAGCCTATGCATCATTTTATCAAACTGCATACAATTAGCATATACTTGGAAAAATTCCAAAAATTTGCAAGACCTAATTTTTAAATATGGAATCCCAGAGTGATGGAATTATCAGATAATTCATTTCTTGGTCGTACGTTTCTTCAAGTTTTAGTACTTTACATCTGTATGTTTCCATGCTAGTTTGTAGATTATGGTTATATAAGCATAAAAGCATTAAAATACAAAATAAATGAAACAAAGTATTATTTTATCCATAAGATGAACAAAAATGAAAGAGTTTGACAATGTTAGTGAAATTGTAAGAGGCACAATTACTCTGGAAAGCAATGAAGCGATATTTACCAGATTAAAATGTGTATACCCAAGAAACTAGCTATTTCATTTCAGGAAATATGCTCCAAGTGTAAAGAATACCTACGCAAGGATTTATTTATATGGCAGAGGAAAAAAATGATAAACCTGAAAATGTTTAAGCGACCTGAATGTTCATTAATAGAAGAATGTTGGTGCTGGCTCTAGACAAATCAGCGTAGGGGATTTTGCAAATAATGTTGAATGAGTATAGAAAGATGAAAGATGACACATACAATACATTGCCATGTATTGTTTAAGAACACACATAAATAATAATAACCTTATTGAAACAGATGGAAAGGATTCACATAAAAGTCATATTTTGTTTGCCTCTCATGAGTTTGGATAGAAATAGTGCTCTATTAAAGCATACTTTAGTTAAATCTCTAAAGTTTTATTTTATCAAAAAATGAGAAAAATATCAATAGTAGATATTCGAGGTGATGGAAATATGTTTATGCTTTATATGCATTTTCTTTTTGTATTTTTAAATTCGTATAAAAGAAAAAGAAAAAGAATAAAAGAGGAAGGAGAATAGACCCATGGAATTCAAAGTACATATTCTCCTTCCTCTTTTATTCACGAAGTTTTTGAATATGAATAATCTTAAGAGATCTCATTCAGAGCATGCTGAGAGAAAAGTTGTATCAGTTTAATAGCTTGACAACTTCACACTTCATTTTCTAAATGTAAATCATTTTTATGTAATTAAGGCAACAAAAATATGTCACTAATAACTCCAAAAATTAGTGCTATTCTGTGGAAGAATAAGACAGGTTTTCTTGGAAGAGTTAACACGGAAATTTTGCCTGATTATTACAATATCATCATTAAGTGGCGATGGGGCATTTGTTTTATAATAAGTCAATTATTTGTGATAATTTAGAATATTATTCAAATTAGCTGACCCTAGGTTTATAGTGTGAGTAAACTAAAGTCCAACCGTTGTTAGTAACATTTGTCCACTAATAAAGGTCTGTAACTACTATTTTTAAAATCTTAGAAGGGTTAAAGCTTGTGTTCCTAGATCTAGATTTACTTGTTTTTCAATGTCTGCACCAAACTTTAATTGTTGCTAAAAGTTCAAAGAATGGACAAGTCACAAACAAACTTTATTAAACACACATTCGATGATTTCCCTATTTAAACAATTCCAAGAACATGCCTGTTATCGCTTTGAACAGTAAATTTCGGTTTTCTTAACATGTTGATGGATTTATTTGCTTTATTTCTCATAGACTACAGCCAGATAACAGTTGTCTACAGTATCCGTAAGTAACAAAATCATAGGAAAAAATTTGCCTTATTCGCTGCTAAAGAGACTCTTTATGGATCCCTATCTTAAGAAAAAGCTGATAACCATGAGCCACACAACCTTGACCTGTATAGTCTGAGCAGTGAAACTGCTGAGAAAATAGGGAGAGTAAATTTCAAGCTGTCTTATTATAAGGCTACATGTGAATTAAGTATATTTTATTTAGCTGAAAAATTAAGTAAAATATTTGGAGGATATATAATATCATGGTCTTGGAAATTATTTGTAATATTATCTTACAAAAAGATGTAACCTTTTTTTAAACTATTTTTAACCTTTCTCCTATACTCCAAATATGACTTGCATATCTAATGAGTTCACCATGATTGGACATGTTACTGTTAAGCGATTACTTCATTGCACATCGATGTGGATTGAATATTGTGTACCCCAGTTTGGACATGTTCTTGGTCTTGGTCCATTACTGTAAATAAAATCTCTTCAAGAGATTCAAGATGTTACTTAAGACGTGGCTGAACTAAATCATGTTGGGCTTTAATCCGGATTACTGGAGTCCTTTATAAGCAGAATGAAAGTCAGATGGAGAGAAACAAGAAGCTGGAAGTTAATGATACCTGGAAGGAAAAGGAGATGCCACCATGCGCCAATAGTGCCATGTGACCTAAAAGCCAAGGAACCCCAAAGAATGCAAGCCAGCCAGAAGACATGAAATCCAGGAGGAAGCACGCCTTTTAGCCTCTGAAACCAAGAGCCAATAAATTCCTGTGGTGAAGCCAACCCATTTTATGGTATTTGTTTTAGCAGCCTGGAAACTAAAACACACACTTTAAAATATGTTGAAGGGAGAGATTACTTTCGTGAGTGATCCAATTTTTTTTCTGAGTTACCCCATCCTAATAAGTAGCTTTATTGCAAATGCAAATTTAATTATCATATAAGACCCTCAAATGTGCTGAGTATGTGTGCTACAAATAACCAGCAATACTGGCTCTGAACACTTTTGATTTCACTAAAAAAACAATGTAAAACTATCTAATTTTGTATAGCAAAGTCCTAAAGCCCTATAGTAAATCTTTATTAATCCCATGCTGCATTTTGTCTTTGTTTTGCTGTTTGGTGGCTATAGCTTCATGATCTAAATAAAGCAGCACAAAGGATGCAACACTTGATGACAGTTCAGCAGAGAACATTTAAATATATTTTGTTTATAAGAATCTTTATGTCCTTTTCTCAGACTCAGAATGATAATTAAAGTTTAGAACTAAATGCTTAAAATGAAACACAAATATGAAAAAGAAAGGAAAGGAAAGGAAATTAAACAGTGTATTTCTGGGAGAATATATTTGCTCTAACTTATGTTAGTAGAATCTGATCTCCTTTGATATTGCAGGTTTCAGATATACAGTAGAGCAAACACCAATGGATAAAATACACATTCAATCCTTGTTTGCTGTGTCTCTCTCATCTGTAATCCTAAACAGCCTAAATTGACCCTTCTGAATCTTGACCTTGCATCTCGATCACTTAAGAAACTTTGCCAGGACACAGGTCCTCAATCCTGGGGATTCTGATGTAGGAACCTGGATTGTATCTATATCTAGAAAGTAACTTTTATCTCCACTCTATTTTATCCATTTGTGTTGCTTATGAATAAAAGAAATCCCAAAGTTTTTACCAAGTTTAAGGCAGAAGGCCCAAGATTAACACTTTATTTCAACTTTGGGCAGTGTGAAAAAAAAACAAGAAAAAACGATCTCAGTAATTACCCACTCATTGCTTGCAAATGATAACTACATAATGACTACAAGAGTATGACATCACAGCAGGAAATTAATTTGTAGTCAAATTAATCTATCTACACAAACAGCTTTCTTAATTCTAGCTTCCATTTTTACACCATCCTAGGAGACAATAAGTAGAAGAGAAAGGAAAAAAGCTAATTAAAAAAAAAATTCTTTACTAGGTCTTGATAACTTTCAATTTAATTAGACTGTTTCAATATCAGCTTTCACCTTTTGATAATGATCAGGTAAAATAAAAGAATACTTAAATCAACTACACTGATGGCTATCTATAAAGCTATCATTTGAGTCTCAATTTGATCATATTTACTATGGAGATCAGCAGGTGAAAACATTTTTGCCTTGCAAAGTTTCAATAAAACAATGTACCACATGGGAAACAAAGAAAAACACCGTTATGTTTCATAGAGATATCAGTTAATGCAATCAAAATACATTTCCACAGGCTTACTTTCAAATGTTTTATTTGCTTTTCCAAGCTTTAGGCCTACTTTTTAGGCCTACTTTTCTCCTTCTGTCATTTGAAGAACCTGTTTTCAGAATACCATTTAAAGGAGAAATAATACCTTGGAAAATATTATGCAAAGCCCACAGCTTCCAGCCATTTCAAAACATAAGCCGTGAGGGCCATGGTGGCTCAGCAGGCAGAGTCCTTGCCGGCCATGCCAGAGACCCAGGTTCGATTCCTGATGCCTGCCCATGCAAAAAGAAAAAGAAAAAAATATAAGATGTGTCTGTACACTTGGATATATATTCTTTAACCCAATCACCACTTCATTCTTTTCCAGGTCCTGCAGGAGGGCTTAAAGGTGTCCTAGCCCACATTATGCTCAAAGTATGTTCTCTGGAAGAAAGAATTACAGTACTCAAGTGATTTGAAAACTTCAGTTAACTATAAGTGTATATTTATAACAATAGAGGAAATTAAAATTTAAAAGCATTCAAATAATAAAAATAAACATGCAAGTGTATTTTTAAAGAATAGTCACAACTATGAAATATGTGAAATAGAAATCAAACTTTGTAACAGACAACTTTAAAACACTTTGCATTTTTATTTTGCAGCATTACTATGCTAATTGGTTGTTGTGCATGAATTTGTGTTGTTTTCAAATACAAATGAGGACATCTGTAAATTGTAAATCATCCCTTTATTTAACTTATTTTTCAGTGATGTTCATAAAATAAGAGAAAATAAATATGACTCATATCATGCTTAAAAGAACATAAAATCTACAATGACGTATCAATGGGCGTTGACACAAAACAAAGCAGTTGTTTGAGTGTTACAGTGAATACAATTTCTCCCTATTTCTATTTTGATAGAAATATTCTTAAACTCCATTATATATTCTCTCCATACTATATGGATTTTTAAATACTTTGCACAATTTTACGTATGACTGTCATTATAACATTTCCTTATTGTTTGTGATACAATAGAGGGCTGTCCAAAGGAGTCACTGAGATTCTAGAACATTTCGCCATTGCATTTCTTAATTTATAACCTTTCTTTGTTTTCTCTCACATTTATGCAATTGACAGTCTTTTCTCACTGCTCCCTGGTGCTTATCTTTAAAATCCTCTCATCCATTAACACCTTTGAAATATGCTACTTCAAATCTTCTGTCTGCTAGAAAAACAGCTAATTTTGCCAGAAATGTGGTCAAATAGCAAGGAATAGATATTGACACACACACACACACACACACACACACACACACACACACACACACACACAAAGACCTGCCTATGGACAAAGTAAGTGAAATTCAGTGCTGGATAGACATTCATTATTCTTGGCTCCTCTGATGTTTCATTTTCTAGTTTATGTTTCTCAATAATATTCCACATAGTCGAAATTTTCTACATATATCTGGCAAACACTTAGGGCACACTGGTTTTTTGGCAAGGCATTAGGTCTTATGGTTTGTGTTAGTTTGCTAGCTGCCAGAATGTGATATACCAGACCTGGAATAGCTTTATAAAGGGCAATTTAATGTTGCAAGTTCACAATTCTAAGCCTATGAATATGTCCAAAATAAGGCACCAACAAGAGGTTACCTTCACTCAAGAAAGGCTGATGGGTCTTCGACACTTCTGTCAGCTTGGAAGCCCATGGCTGGCATCTGCTGGTCCCTTGCTCCTGGGCTCCATTGCTTTCAGCCTTTGTTCCTGTGGGGGTTCCTCAGTTTACTCCTCCAGGGTTGGCTTTCATCTCATGACTTCTCGTGGTGCTCTACAGATTCTGGTTTGCTTAACATCTTATGGCGATATCTGCTGGGCTCAAAATATCTCCAAATATCCGTGTCTCTGTTCTCTACATGTCTGCATTTGTCAGTTCTACTGTGCGCTTTCTGTCAGCTTTGAGGTTTCTGTTGTTTCTGTGTTTCTAAAGCTTTTTCCAAATGGTTCCCTCTTAAAGGGCTCCAGTAACCAACTCCACCTTGAATGGGTGGAGACACATCTCCATGGAAACCACTAAACAAAAGCTACTACCCACAATTGGGTGGTCACATCTCCATGGAAACAATCAGAAAGGTCCCATCCAGTAATGCTGAATAGGAAATAAAGGACATAAGTTTTCTAGGGTACATAATAGCTTCAAACCTGCACATAGATGATGGAAATATGACAAAAGCAACCAGACAAAGAATTTATAATAAGGAGAAAGGTAAGCTTTCTTTTCAAAAGAACATTTATTGAGCTGTATTATGGGTGATACGTTTTCCAGTAGGTCACAGTCTAGAGTCTGAGATGCCTCTTATCCATAATAGATCAATAGACAAAAAATACTATTAGTATGAGAAGGGGAGAGAGTGGGAAAATAAGCAAGTAAAAATTCAAGATATGTAGTAATTTTTAAATTTATTATAAAAGTGAGAATCTTTTTAGTTATAAGAAATTAATTCAGAAATTCACAGGAATTGATCAACATACAATTGAGTGATATATCTTTCTAAATGTGTATGCCTTGTCCCTAAACACTAGAATTTGGCCACCTTTCGTTTATAAAATTTAGACTTCCTTTTTAAACTCTGAGTTTTTTTGTTAGTGAAATTAATTCAATCATATTCATTACAGTCATTCCATCAATTTAGTACTTTTTATTTATTACAAATTTATTATTTCATATTTCATACTTTTATTATTTTGTTCAATTGAGCACATTTCTTTTTTTTTTTTTTTTTTTTATTAACGGAAAGAAAAAAAAGAAATTAACACAACATTTAGAAATCATACCATTCTACATATGCACTCAGTAATTCTTAACATCATCACATAGATGCATGATCATTGTTTCTTAGTACATTTGCATCAGTTTAGAGGAACTAGCAACACAACAGAAAAAGCTATAAAATGTTAATATAAAGAAAAGAAATAAAAGTAGTAGTAATAGTAAAAAACAACAACAACAAACAAACCAACAAGCAAACAAAAACAAAAAAAAACCCTATAGCTCAGATGCAGCTTCATTCAGTATTTTAACATGATTACTTTACAATTAGGTATTATTGTGCTGTCCATTTTTGAGTTTTTGTATCTAGTCCTGTTGCACAATCTGTATCCCTTCAGCTTCAATTACCCATTGTCTTACCCTGTTTCTAACTCCTGCTGAACTCTGTTACCAATGACATATTTCAAGTTTATTCTCGAATGTCCGTTCACAACAGTGGGACCATACAGTATTTGTCCTTTAGTTTTTGGCTGGATTCACTCAGCATAATATTCTCTAGGTCCATCCATGTTATTACATGGTTCACAAGTTTATCTTGTCTTAAAGCTGCATAATATTCCATCGTATGTATATACCACAGTTTGTTTAGCCACTCTTCTGTTGATGGAGATTTTGGCTGTTTCCATCTCTTTGCAATTGTAAATAACGCTGCTATAAACATTGGTGTGCAAATGTCCGTTTGTGTCTTTGCCCTTAAGTCCTTTGAGTAGATACCTAGCAATGGTATTGCTGGGTCGTATGGCAATTCTATATTCAGCTTTTTGAGGAACCGCCAAACTGCCTTCCACAGTGGTTGCACCCTTTGACATTCCCACCAACAGTGAATAAGTGTGCCTCTTTCTCCGCATCCTCTCCAGCACTTGTCATTTTCTGTTTTGTTGATAATGGCCATTCTGGTGGGTGTGAGATGATATCTCATTGTGGTTTTGATTTGCATTTCTCTAATGGCCAGGGACATTGAGCATCTCTTCATGTGCCTCTTGGCCATCCGTATTTCTTCTTCTGGTAGGTGTCTGTTTAAGTCTTTTTCCCATTTTGTAATTGGGTTGGCTGTCTTTTTGTTGTTGAGTTGAATAATCTCTTTATAAATTCTGGATACTAGACCCTTATCTGATATGTCATTTCCAAATATTGTCTCCCATTGTGTAGGCTGTCTTTCTACTTTCTTGATGAAGTTCTGTGATGCACAAAAGTGTTTAATTTTGAGAAGCTCCCATTTATTTATTTCCTTCTTCAGTGTTCTTGCTTTAGGTTTAAGGTCCATAAAACCACCTCCAGTTGTAAGATCCATAAGATATCTCCCAACATTTTCCTCTAACTGTTTTATGGTCTTAGACCTAATGTTTAGATCTTTGATCCATTTTGAGTTAACTTTTGTATAGGGTGTGAGAGATGGGTCTTCTTTCATTCTTTTGCATATGGATATCCAGTTCTCTAGGCACCATTTATTGAAGAGATTGTTCTGTCCCAGGTGAGTTGGCTTGACTGCCTTATCAAAGATCAAATGTCCATAGATGAGAGGGTCTATATCTGAGCACTCTGTTCGATTCCATTGGTCGATATATCTATCTTTATGCCAATACCATGCTGTTTTGACCACTGTGGCTTCATAATATGCCTTAAAGTCAGGCAGCGCGAGACCTCCAGCTTCGTTTTTTTTCCTCAAGATGTTTTTAGCAATTCGGGGCACCCTGCCCTTCCAGATAAATTTGCTTATTGGTTTTTCTATTTCTGAAAAATATGTTGTTGGGATTTTGATTGGTATTGCATTGAATCTGTAAATCAATTTAGGTAGGATTGACATCTTAACTATATTTAGTCTTCCAATCCATGAACACGGTACGCCCTTCCATCTATTTAGGTCTTCTGTGATTTCTTTTAACAGTTTTTTGTAGTTTTCTTTATATAGGTTTTTTGTCTCTTTGGTTAAATTTATTCCTAGGTATTTTATTCTTTTAGTTGCGATTGTAAATGGGATTCGTTTCTTGATTTCTACCTCAGCTTGTTCATTACTAGTGTATAGAAAAGCTACAGATTTTTGAATGTTGATCTTGTAGCCTGCTACTTTGCTGTACTCATTTATTAGCTCTAGTAATTTTGTTGTGGATTTTTCTGGGTTTTCTACATATATTATCATATCGTCTGCAAACAGTGATAGTTTTACTTCTTCCTTTCCAATTTTGATGCCTTGTATTTCTTTTTCTTGCCTAATTGCTCTGGCTAGAACTTCCAACACAATGTTGAATAATAGTGGTGATAGTGGACATCCTTGTCTTGTTCCTGATCTTAGGGGGAAAGTTTTCAATTTTTCCCCATTGAGGATGATATTAGCTGTGGGTTTTTCATATATTCCCTCTATCATTTTAAGGAAGTTCCCTTGTATTCCTATCTTTTGAAGTGTTTTCAGCAGGAAAGGATGTTGAATCTTGTCAAATGCCTTCTCTGCATCAATTGAGATGATCATGTGATTTTTCTGCTTTGATTTGTTGATATGGTGTATTACATTAATTGATTTTCTTATGTTGAACCATCCTTGCATACCTGGATGAATCCTACTTGGTCATGATGTATAATTCTTTTAATGTGTTGTTGGATACGATTTGCTAGAATTTTATTGAGGATTTTTGCATCTGTATTCATTAGAGAGATTGGTCTGTAGTTTTCTTTTTTTGTAATATCTTTGCCTGGTTTTGGTATGAGGGTGATGTTGGCTTCATAGAATGAATTAGGTAGTTTTCCCTCCACTTCGATTATGTTGAAGAGTTTGAGGAGAGTAGGTACTAATTCTTTCTGGAATGTTTGATAGAATTCACATGTGAAGCCGTCTGGTCCTGGACTTTTCTTTTTAGGGAGGTTTTGAATAACTAATTCAATCTCTTTACTTGTGATTGGTTTGTTGAGGTCGTCTATTTCTTCTTGAGTCAAAGTTGGTTGTTCCTGTCTTTCCAGGAACCTGTCCATTTCTTCTAAATTGTTGTATTTATTAGCGTAAAGTTGTTCATAGTATCCTGTTATTACCTCCTTTATTTCTGTGAGTTCAGTAGTTATGTCTCCTCTTCCATTTCTGATCTTATTTATTTGCATCCTCTCTCTTCTTCTTTTTGTCAATCTTGCTAAGGGCCCATCAATCTTGTTGATTTTCTCATAGAACCAACTTCTGGTCTTATTGATTTTCTCTATTGTTTTCATGTTTTCAATTTCATTTATTTCTGCTCTAATCTTTGTTATTTCTTTCCTTTTGCTTGCTTTGGGATTAGTTTGCTGTTCTTTCTCCAGTTCTTCCAAGTGGACAGTTAATTCCTGCATTTTTGCCTTTTCTTCTTTTCTGATAAAGGCATTTAGGGCAATAAATTTCCCTCTTAGCACTGCCTTTGCTGCGTCCCATAAGTTTTGATATGTTGTGTCTTCATTTTCATTTGCCTCTAGGTATTTACTAATTTCTCTTGCAATTTCTTCTTTGACCCACTTGTTGTTTAAGAGTGTGTTGTTGAGCCTCCATGTATTTATGAATTTTCTGGCACTCCGCCTATTATTGATTTCCAACTTCATTCCTTTATGATCCGAGAAAGTGTTGTGTATGATTTCAATCTTTTTAAATTTGTTAAGACTTGCTTTGTGACCCAGCATATGGTCTATCTTTGAGAATGATCCATGAGCACTTGAAAAAAAGGTGTATCCTGCTGTTGTGGGATGTAATGTCCTATAAATGTCTGTTAAGTCAAGTTCATTTATAGTAATATTCAGGTTCTCTATTTCTTTATTGATCCTCTGTGTAGATGTTCTGTCCATTGATGAGAGTGGTGAATTGAAGTCTCCAACTATTATGGTATATGTGTCTATTTCCCTTTTCAGTGTTTGCAGTGTATTCCTCACGTATTTTGGGGCATTCTGGTTCGGTGCGTAAATATTTATGATTGTTATGTCTTCTTGTTTAATTGTTCCTTTTATTAGTATATAGTGTCCTTCTTTGTCTCTTTTAACTGTTTTACATTTGAAGTCTAATTTGTTGGATATTAGTATAGCCACTCCTGCTCTTTTCTGGTTGTTGTTTGCATGAAATATCTTTTCCCAACCTTTCACTTTCAACCTATATTTATCTTTGGGTCTAAGATGTGTTTCCTGTAGACAGCATATAGAAGGATCCTGTTTTTTAATCCATTCTGCCAGTCTATGTCTTTTAATTGGGGAATTCAGTCCATTGACATTTAGAGTTATTACTGTTTGGATAATATTTTCCTCTACCATTTTGCCTTTTGTATTATATATATCATATCTGTCTTTCCTTCTTTCTACACTTTTCTCCATGTCTCTCTCTTCTGTCTTTTTGTATCTGACTCTAGTGCTTCCTTTAGTATTTCTTGCAAAGCTGGTCTCTTGGTCACAAATTCTCTTAGTGACTTTTTGTCTGAGAATGTTTTAAATTCTCCCTCATTTTTGAAGGACAATTTTGCTGGATATAGGAGTCTTGGCTGGCAGTTTTTCTCTTTTAGTAACTTAAATATATCATCCCACTGTCTTCTAGCTTCCATGGTTTCTGCTGAGAAATCTACACATAGTCTTATTGGGTTTCCCTTGTATGTGACGGATTGTTTTTCTCTCGCTGCCTTCAAGATCCTCTCTTTCTCTTTGACCTCTGACATTCTAACTAGTAAGTGTCTTGGGGAACGCCTATTTGGGTCTAATCTCTTTGGGGTGCGCTGCACTTCTTGGATCTGTAATTTTAGGTCTTTCATAAGAGTTGGGAAATTTTCAGTGATAATTTCTTCCATTAGTTTTTCTCCTCCTTTTCCCTTCTCTTCTCCTTCTGGGATACCCACTACACGTATATTTGTACGGTTCACATTGTCCTTGAGTTCCCTGATACCTTGTTCAAATTTTTCCATTCTTTTCCGGATAGTTTCTGTTTCTTTTTGGAGTTCAGATGTTTCATCCTCCAAATCACTAATTCTATCTTCTGTTTCTTTAAATCTGTCATTGTAGGTATCCATTGTTTTTTCCATCTTTTCTACTTTATCTTTCACTTCCATAAGTTCTGTGATTTGTTTTTTCAGTTTTTCTATTTCTTCTTTATGTTCAGCCCATGTCTTCTTCATGTCCTCCCTCAATTTATCGATTTCGTTTTTGAAGAGGTTTTCCATTTCTGTTCGTATATTCAGCATTAGTTGTTTCAGCTCCTGTATCTCATTTGAACTATTGGTTTCTTCGTTTGACTGGGCCATATGTTCAATTTTCTGAGCGTGATCCGTTATCTTCTGCTGGCGTCTGGGCATTTAGTCAGATTTCCCCGGGTGTTCGACCCCACAGGTTGAAAGATTTTTCTGCGCAGTCTCTGGGTTCTGTTCTTCCTATCCTGCCCAATAGGTGGCGCACGTGGCACACGCCTGTCTGTGGGTTCCACCAGCGAAAGTTGCTGTGGGTCCCTCAACTCTGGAAAACTCTCGCCGTAGGGGAGGTTCGGCAACCGAAGCGTCTTGGAAGAATGCCAGCCGGCCCGGGGTTCCAAACGCGGGGAGGGTCGCCGGCTGTCGCAGCACAGGAGAGCGTCCGGCAAAATTAGCTAGTCGGCCCGGGGCACCAAGCGTGGCGGGAGGGCGCCAGCTGTCGCAGCCCGGGAGAGTGCACTGCTCCCAGCCGACGGGGGAGTCACGTGTTTGGAAGGGATCCCCCGGTCACTGTTCTCCACAGTCTGGGGATTTCCGACCCAACTATCTCAGTTGTTCCGGGGGGCCTCGTGTGGTGGGGGCACCAGCCGCCGCGGCCTAAGGGGACCGCCTGTCCAATTCTACCAGCTGGCCTGGGAAGGTGGAAGGGAGGGACTCCGGTCGCTTGCTGTCCCACCCAGGAAAGCCCGTGCCCCTTGGTGATCTCACCGGAGCTGGTTCTCCCAGATAGTCAGCCGTTCCAGGATGGGGTACGCTGTCCCTTTGATCTCCCTCGTGGCTCCGGGAGCTGCTCTGTATTATCTCCACTCCCCCAGTAGTTGTTCTGGAGGAGGAAAGGTGAGGGCGGCAAGGCTGTCGAGGCTGGTAGCGGAGGAGCACGGTGAAGGCGGGGGAAGAGGGCACCGTGTTGGTTGGAGAGCAGCCGGAGCAGGAGGGGGAGAAAGAGGGGGGGTAGGGAGGTCGGGCGGCTCGGCTGCTGCGGGGCGCGTGCGCCGCGCGGCGGTCCGGGGGAGAAAGAGAGGGGGTAGGGAGGTCGGGCGGCTCGGCTGCTGCGGGGCGCGTGCGCCGCGCGGCGGTCCGGGGGAGAAAGAGAGGGGGTAGGGAGGTCGGGCGGCTCGGCTGCTGCGGGGCGCGTGCGCCGCGCGGCGGTCCGGGGGCGAAAGAGAGGGGGTAGGGAGGTCGGGCGGCTCGGCTGCTGCGGGGCGCGTGCGCCGCGCGGCGGTCCGGGGGAGAAAGAGAGGGGGTAGGGAGGTCGGGCGGCTCGGCTGCTGCGGGGCGCGTGCGCCGCGCGGCGGTCCGGGGGGAGAAAGAGAGGGGGTAGGGAGGTCGGGCGGCTCGGCTGCTGCGGGGCGCGTGCGCCGCGCGGCGGTCCGGGGGAGAAAGAGAGGGGGTAGGGAGGTCGGGCGGCTCGGCTGCTGCGGGGCGCGTGCGCCGCGCGGCGGTCCGGGGGAGAAAGAGAGGGGGTAGGGAGGTCGGGCGGCGCGGCTGCTGCGGGGCGCGGGCGCCGCGCGGCGGGCCGGGGGAGAAAGAGAGGGGGTAGGGAGGTCGGGCGGCTCGGCTGCTGCGGGGCGCGTGCGCCGCGCGGCGGTCCGGGGGAGAAAGAGAGGGGGTAGGGAGGTCGGGCGGCTCGGCTGCTGCGGGGCGCGTGCGCCGCGCGGCGGTCCGGGGGAGAAAGAGAGGGGGTAGGGAGGTCGGGCGGCTCGGCTGCCTGAGCACATTTCTTTTTATAACTCACATGTCCACTAATTTGGAAGTTTTATTGTGCTCTTCAATTTGACAACCATTCTTTTGTTAAAGAAATAGTTAAGTCAATATCTTCCCACGGCTATACTAAATTTGAAGAACAAATGTACTATCCATATTATGCTTAATTGCCTACTTTCCCTTCTTTCCACCATTAAGTTGAAACATCTATATGCTGTGTAATTACAAAATGTTAGAATTTTTGTTCTAAGCTATTGTTTATTTCCTTACATTTGTGTGTGTATATATATATATGTGCATGCAATCACAAACATATTGTAACAATCCCCAGTTATAATTATATTCATATAGTTTAAATTATCATTATTGCAATATGTGTTGTTCACCATTATTTATTATGATCTTTTTTTTTCAGATCTTGAAAATTTGTTATGATTAACTGCAAATTTTATAGAGGTATAGTCATATACCATATAATTCCTCCAAAGTATACAATAAATATCTCACAGTATCATCACCTAGTTGTTCAATCATCATCACACTCAATTTTAGATCACTTTCATGCTCCAAAAAGAAAAATAATAGAAATGAAAAAAAAAAAAATCCCATACCCCTTTCCCCCCTATTATTGACTTCTAGTATTGGTTTGGTTGTTATTGTTGATGAAAGAACATTAAGATATTACTGGTAACCATAGTTCATAGCTTGCAATAGGTACTTTTTTCCCATATTCCAATCTATTATTTTGTACATGTGTACAAGTATCATATATTTGTACTATGTATATAGTGCTGTGTACCTGTACTAGTTCATGAGAGAACTTAGTTATATATTAGTGTTAATCTTAAACAACGTCCTCCTCAAGGTTCACTATGTTATACAATCCCATTTTAACCTCTAATTTTCCTTCTGGTGACATACATGACTCTAAACAACCTATTTCAACCAAATTCACCTAAAATTCAGCACTGTTATTGATAATCCCAGTAATGAGCTACTCTCACCTCTACCCATTTCCCAACACTTAAGTTTAGCCTCACTAAAAATTCTGTACATATTAGGCAACCACTCCCCATTCTCTACCTTCTCAGATTTGAATTTGATTAGAGTAGTTCCTTGAATTTCCTCACACAGGATCAACAATTCTATCCTGACCAATGATTCAGAATGATATATATTCTGAATTGAAATTCTTCTTCTGTATTGAAAATATTTTTCTTTAGACATTCATAGGGCTACCAAGTATAGAATATTTGGATTGCACTCATTTTCTTCCTACTCATTTATAAGTTTTGTTCCAATGTCTTTTAGAGTCCACTGTTTCAGATTAAAACACTGCTTTAACATTCTCAGATAAAATATTCTTTCTGCCTGGAAGGGATATGTGTCATTTGCAATTAGGTTCAGCTTCAAGGAGCACACTAAAATAAAGTGACTTAAAAGAGGTAGAAGTTCATTATTTTCTCATGTAAAAGAAGTTTAGAAATGAACAGTACCAGATTGCTTTAGAGGATCCCATTGTCTTCAGTGACTGAAGGTCCTTTATGCATCTCTCCAATATCCCCTAAGGAATAGAACTTGTCCGCATGGTCCAGAATAGCATCTTGAGCTCCAGTTATTATATTCCCACTTCAAACAACAAATGAAGAAATGAGGAAGAAATGGCACCTCCTTTCCCTCTTTAAAATAAACTTTATTAAGTTTAGATTACATATCTTAAAACTTACATTTTAAATTTTCAGCCTAATAAATTTTGACATATGTATATTTTTGTGTAATCACCACCATCAAAATGTAGAACATTTCCAACATTCCGAGAAGTTTTCTCTTGCCTCAGCCCAATCATTCCACCCTCAAAGCCCTGGAAAACATTGACCTGATTTCTACTAGTATATCTATAGTTTTGCTTTTCCTAGAATTTTTTTATTTGTAGGATAATATGATTTGTAGGCACTTGCATCTGTTTTCTTCTCACTTAATACTTTTGAGATTTATCAATGTTCTTGTATCAGTATTCTGTACCTTTTTATTTATAAGTTGTTCCATTTATAATTCCCTATAATTGTTTTTTGCCTTGAGTCTCACCCTATTCAACCACTCTTTTTTATTGGGGTGGGGGCAGCGTGCATGGTTAGGGAAAAGAATTCAACCACTTCTTTTAAGGCAACTCCCATGCAGATTTCAAGAATTCTTTCTCTGTAAATCTTATTCCTCTCCAGAACTCCGCCCTGCAAATTTCAGTTGCCAATCAATCTTTATTTCCTCAGCTCAGCTCAGCTCAGCTCTATTTGAATTCTCTCTTTCTGCACCCTGTATGTAGAAAGTGCTTCAGGTAGAGAACTCGGGCACTTGCTTGCTCACCTCATTTGTTTTAATTCTCTCTGAGATTGCTATTTTATAATGCCTTTTGTCTGATTTCTAAAAAGCAGTTGCTTAGTTATTTAATTCTGCTTTCTAGTTGTTTGTCTTGGGAGTGCTAGCCTGGTACAAGCTACAAGAACTTGAGAGACAATTTGAAATCACTACTACAAGAAGCTTATATGATTTTCTCTTTATTTTCGATAAAGTATACAGGAATATTATCAGAAAAAAATAAACCACTGTAAAAATGGAGAGACAAACCACAGAATAAGCTATGCACAATCAAAATTGTGATGTACAAATAAATTAAAAACCTTAAATTTTCTAGTAATCAAAGAAATGAAAATTAAAAGCACAACCATAAAATGGCAAACATTAAAAAGTATGGCAATAAAAATGTTGACATAGATATGAAGCAATGTAATTTCTTATAAACTGCTATTTTAAGTTCAAGTTAATAAAGATACATTGAAATGTAGCATTTAAAAATATCTACTATTGATGAGCACATCTGTAATATATAAACTAGCCTTTCCGTTTCTGGATATTTGCCTTAGGAAGACTCTTCCACAGGAACACAAGAAAAAATAACAGAAGAACAATAGAAGCCTTCTTTGCAATTGTAAAAAATTGGAAACAAAATAATGCACAAATAGATAACCGGTGGGATGGTCAGACAATGAAATGCATTATAGTAGTGAAAATGAACTTACATAGAACATAGACTTCTATGTTCATTCATGTTAGTGTGCATATAACCTCTCCCAATACAGAAGTCTAGCTATTGGTGTCTTTTGGGTAGCATTGGTTTGTGAAATGGTAAAAGGCAATGGAGTTCACCAACATCATTTCATTCTTTGCATGTCTAATATAGATTTTCCTAAATCCAAACAAAATGAAACAAAATCTCTGAAATCATAAATAACCTTTTAAAACAATTCTATGAATTTATATCAAGGCTTTGTGCTACTTAAATATTAAAAACTACCATCAGAGAGAGAATTGAAAAAAATCTGTTTTGCCCATTACTGAAAAATATTGGAGTTATTAAAAAAATAAGCCAAAACATTTCTTGGAAAGAAACATGTGTTGGCATTAGCTTATGTGAATCTACCCTTGAAATTTCAAATTAAGCAAGTGAAAATAATAATTTAGAAGAATTGACAATAAAAATTAGGCATAAGACTGTTTTTAACATTGACAGCTCCCAATATTTTCAATTGGCAATATAATTTATATCACAAATGTGCTAACAGAGTAACAGCAACCCGAAAACCCAACATATGTTGGCAAAATAGATATAGAAAAGAAAAGCAGTTTGTGTATCACTGTATCTGCAGCAGTACTTGAGCCCAATAAATTTGGAATATTGCATTTTGAGCAACTGGTATCTGTTTCCTTTTAAAGATTTCTGATAGCTATTTTTTTTACACTTTCATATTTTA
Source organism: Tamandua tetradactyla (assembly GCF_023851605.1). Lineage (NCBI taxonomy): Eukaryota > Metazoa > Chordata > Mammalia > Pilosa > Myrmecophagidae > Tamandua > Tamandua tetradactyla. Next base: position 137,752,919 of record NC_135331.1, read on the forward strand.
ATATGCAATTCTTATAAACTAGTGAGATATATGGGAATGGAGGAAGCATTCCTTAATGCAGTGATTGTCAGACTTTGCTACATATAAGTGTCTCTGCAGAGATGGCCTATTGATTTGGATGTCCCTAAAGTTTGACACAGTATCAGGAGATTCCCTGATAGTAAGGTTTAATAGTTCCATATTCTTTCTCCCCTCCCTCAAGGGACTTTGCCAATACTTTTTCATTATCTGCTTAATGTACTCTAGGATGTATCCAGGCATTACAATAATCTATATAGGATTAAAGGACCTCTTTCTTATTCTGGGCTCTCTGTGTTTCAATTGTGCATATGAGCTATACAGATAGATTGAATTAGATTATGTGCTACAGAAAATTTTGCTACAGAAAATTTGTTCACATTACTGCATGCCTCATGACTTTGTGCCTTTTTGTAGCAGCACAACCTTTGTTTATATGTACAACATCATTTGCCAATCTACTTCTCGGTCAGTGCATCCTTCAGCCACCTGCATTCATCGGGCATTATGTAGAGGACCAAAAGTCCACAGTCCATCAGCATTCTCAATTTTAGATAATTTCATTGTTCCCTTGTTCCCAAGAAAAAGAAAACTAGTAAACACATCTTCACCAAATAGGAAATCTTAAGCCTCCTCTTAACTCTTGTCCCTTTTCCCATTATTTACCTCTATTGTTGCTGTGGTAGTGCTGATGTTTTACTTTTGAACATAGCCCATAGCATGCAATAGCAGTTTTCCCTCTGGACCCTGGACATAAACACTCTTTGAACACGAATCACATTTTTGAAGTAATTCTCGCAAGAACTAATTCATATTTCTAGTGTTAATCAGTGGGACATGCAGGTCTATACAAACCCCTTCAATCCTGTTCATCCTCAATATGGCAATGTCACTTATAGACCCATTAGAGAATCACCTTCACTCCTACCTATTCCCTTACATTGGAGTTCAACTTCCTTAGTAATGGTTCACCCACTCTAACTTCTATGCAGCTCCAAGTCCCCTACATTGTACACTACAAGACTGATTACACCTTTATGCTGGTCATAAAAGTGGAATCATACAGTGTTTATCCTTTTGTATCTGGCTTGTTTCATTCAGCATTATGTCCTCAAGCTCATCCATTTTGTCATGTGCTTCATGATGTAATTTTGTCTTACTGCTGCATAATATTCCATTGTACATATATTCCACATTTTGTTGATCCACTCGTCTGTTGATGGGCATTTGGTTTGTTTCCATCTTTTGGCAATTATGAATAATGCTTCTATGAACATCAGTGTGAAAATGTCTGTTTGTGCGATTGCTTTCATATCTTCTGGGTATATACCAAATAGTGCTACTGCTGGGTCATAGGGCAACTAGATATTCAGCTTAAGGAACCGTCAAACAGTATTCCATAGTGGCTGCACCATTATACATTCCCACCAGCAGTGCATAAGTGTCACAGTTTCTCCACATCTTCTCCAACATTTAAAGTTTCCTGTTTATTTAATACAGCCATTCTTATAGGTGTGAGGTTGTATCTTACTGTAGTCTTGATCTACATTTCCCTTATAGCTAATGAAAATGAGCATTTCTTCATGTGCATTTGAGCCATGTATATTTGCTCTTCAGAAAAATGCCTGTTCATATCTTTAGCCCATTTTATAATTGGGTTGTTTGTTCTTTTGTGTTGAGTTTTATGATTTCTTTGTATATACAAGAATTCAAGCCTTTATCCAATATTGATTTCCAAATAATTTCTCCGATTGAGTTGGCTGACTCTTCACCTTTTTGACAAAGTCTTTTGAGGTGCAGAAGCATTTGATTTTGAGGGGTTCCCATTTATCTAATTTTTCTTTTGCTCCTTGTGGTTTGGGAGTAAAGTTTATGAAGCTATCTCCTATTACTAGGTCTTGAAGATGTTTCCCTACATTTTCTTCTAGAAGCTTTATGGTGCTAGTTCTTATATTTAGGCGTTTGATTCACTTTGAGTTAATTTTTGTGTAGGGTGTAAGATAGGGGTCCTCTTTCATTCTTTTGGCAATTGATATCCAGTTCTTCCATACCCAGTTATTGAAAAGACAATTTTGTCCTGGTTCCGAGGATTTGGGGGCCTTGTCAAAAATCAGTTGACCATAGATTTGGTGGTCTATTTCTGCACTTTCGATTCAATTTCATTGGTTAATGTTTTTATCTTTGTGCCAGTACCATGTTGTTTTGACCACTGTGGCTTTATAATAGGTTTTAAAGTCAGAGAGTGTTAATCCTCCAACTTCATTCTTTTTTAGGGAGCTTTCAACTTTTCAGGGTGTCTTTCCCTTCCAGATGAATTTGGTAATTAGTTTTTCCAAGCCTTCAAAGTAGATTGTTGGAATTTTGATTGGTATTATGTTGAATCTGAAGATCAATTTGGGGAGAACTGACATTTTAATTATATTTAGCCTCCCTATCCGTGAGCAGGGAATGTCTTTCCATTTATTTAGATCTCCTTTGATATCTTTTAGCAATGGTATGTAGTTTTCTATGTACAAGTCCTTTATGTCCTTAGTTAATTTCATTCCTAAGTACTTGATTCTTTTAGTTGCAGGATTTAGTTGGATCAGGATTGGTGGAAGTTCTTTTTGAAATGTTTAATAAAATTCCCCCATGAAGTCATCTAGTCCTGAGCTTTTCTCTATAAGACTTTTGATGACTGTATGAATCTCTTTTCTTGTGATTGATTTGTTGAGATCATCTATTTCTTCCAGAGTCAGTTTCAAGGAATTTGTCCATTTCATCTAAGTTGTCTAGTTTGTTGGCATATAGTTGTTCATGGTATCTTCTTATGATTTCTTTTATTTCTTCAGGGTCTCTGGTAATGCTCTCCTTTTCATTTCTGATTTTGTTTATTTGCATCCTCTCTCTTTTTTTCTATTTCAGTCTTGCTGACCCATCAACATTACTGATTTTCTCAAAGAACCAGCTTTTGATTTTATTGACTGTTTCTATTGTTCTTTTGTTCTCCCATTCACTTATCTCTACTTTAATCTTTATTTTTCTTCTTCTATTTGCTTTGGGGTTAGTTTGCTGTTCTTTTTCAAGCTCCTCCAGGTGTGCTGTTAAGCCCTAGATTTTTGCTGTTACTTGTTTTTTAACATAGGCATTTAGGGCAATAAATTTCTCTCTCAGCACAGCCTTTGCTGCATCCCATAAATTCTGATAAGTTGTATTCTCATTTTCATTCATCTCCTGATAGTTACTGATTTCTCTAGCAATTTATGCTTTGACCCACTGGTTGCTTAAGAGTGTGTTGTTTAATCTCCATATGTTTGTGAATGTTCTCATAGTTTGGTAGTTATTGAGCTACAGCTTCATCTCATTTGACCAAAGAAAGTGCTTTGAATAATTTCAGTGTTTTTAAATTTATGAAGACCTGTTTTGTGCTATAATGTCTACCCTGGAGAATGTTCCATGAGCACTAGAGAAGAATGTATATCCTGGTGTTTTGGGGTGCATTGACCTATATATGTCCATCAGGTCTAATTCATTTATCAGGTTATTTAACTTCTCTCTTTCCTTGTTGATCTGTCTGGTTGTTCTATCTAGAGAGGAGAGTGATACATTGAAGTCTCCTACTATTATTGTTGAAAAATCTATCACTCCCTACAGTTTTGCCAATGTCTGTGTCGTCTGCTTTGGAGCTCCTTGATTAGGGGCATAAACATTTATGAGTGTTATATCTTCTTGATGAATTGACCCTTTAATTAGTATATAGTGTGTCCTTCTTTGTCTTTTATGATGTCTTTACATTTAAAGTTTATTTTGTCTGATATTAGTTTAGCTACTCCTGCTTTCTCTGGTTACAACTTGCATGGGAAATCTTTTTCCATCCTTTCACTTTCAATCTATTTGTATCCTTGTGTCTAAAATGAGTCTCTCATAAGCGGCATATAGCTGGATTATGATTCTTCCTCTTTTTTTTTTAACATGGGCAGGCACCAGGAATCGAACCCAGGTCCTCTGGCCTGGCAGGCAAGCATTCTTGCCTGATGAACCACCGTGGCCCGCCCTGGATTATGTTTCTTAATCCATTCTGCCAATCTGTATCTTCTAATTGGTAAGCTTGGTCCATTAACATTGAAAGTTATTACTGAAAAGGCTTTTCTTGAATCCATCAGCTTGTCTTTTTTATTTTATTTGTCAGATCTATATATTCTTTTCACTCTTTCTCTTTTTATCCTTTAAATTACCCTTACTGGTACTCTTTCAATTCTTCCTCCAGACCTCCCTCTCTTGCTCTCCTGTCTTTTTCTTTTTATTTATTTATTTATTTTTTGCATGGGCAGGCACCAGGAATTGAGCTCAGGTCTCTGGCATGGCAACCGAGAACTCTGCCTGCTGAGCCACTGTGGCCCCCCTCCTGCCCTTTGTTTTTGTTTTTGTTTTTGTCAGCTGACAGAACTCCTTTTGGTATTGTTTGTAGGGCCAGTATCTTGTTGACAAATTCTTTTAGGACTTGTTTGTCTGCGAAAACTTGAATTTCTCCCTTAGTTTTCAAGGCCAATTTGGCTGTGTACAGAATTCTTGGCTGGAAGGCTTTGTATTTCAGAATCTTAAGTATATTATATCACTGCCTTCTCGCCTCCATGGTGCTTATTGAGTAGTCTGAACTCAGTCTTTTGTGGTTTCCTTTGTATGTAGTAGATTGTTTTTCTCTTGCTGCTTTAAGAATTTTCTCCTTCTCTTCAACATTTGACAGACTGATTAGTATGTGTCTTGGGAAAGGCTATTTGGATTTATTCGGTTTGGAGTTCGTTGGGCTTCTTTGAGTTATATATTTATGTCCTTTATAAGGGTTGGAAAGTTTTCCCCCATTATATCCTCAACCACTTTTCCTAGTCCTTTTTTCCTCTCTTCTCCTTCTGGGACACCAATGACTCTTATATTTGAGTGCTTTGTTTTGTCTATCATTTCCCTCAGGTCTTTTTCCGTCTTTTTTTGCCATTTGCTGTTTTGAGTCTTCAAAGTCAATTATCCTCCCCTCTATATTGCTTGCTCTTTCTTCTGTCTCTTCAAATCTAGTGTTGTATGCCTCTAATATGTTTATTTGGTCAACAGAGTCTTTAATCTCTGTAATATCTGCTATTTTTCTATTTATTCTTTCAAATTCCTCCTATGCTCTTCTACTTTCTTCTTGATTTCCTCTATGTGATTTGCCATTCCACTTATTTTATTAAGTAGAGTTGTATGAACATCTTTGATTAGTTGTTCCAATATCTATGTCTCCTCTGGTGTTTTAATTTGGTTGTTAGGCAGGGCTCTATCTGTCTGCATTGTGATATGCTTAAGTGATTGTCTATTGTTTTCATCACATGTAAATATCTTGATTGATTTACTTTGGGAGTTGATTCCTTTCAGTAATTTAAGACCTTGTGTTTGCAAGATGGGTGTGCATTAGGGAGTAGAGTTCCAGGTGGGGCAGAACAGTGCAGTGATTCATTTCAGGGCCTGTACAGGCATAGGTTGGGGATATTATGCTGATGCTTGTGAACGTGGGCGCCCAGCGGCCAGGGAGGATTTAGCTGTGTGGGTGCACCAGTCTGGGGGGCATAAACCTGGTATGCACTGGTCTAAGGCACGGGGCCCTTTGTGTGCATGTGTAGAGCTGTGGCAGCAGGTTGGTGTTATGCCTTCAATTGTTGGGGGCATTTGTCATCCAGCAGCACAGATCAGCATTTTCTCAGAGCTGGGAAGTGTGACTGAGGGCCGTGCACATGTGTGGGTCTAGGAAGGTCATAAACTGAAGTTCCCAGAGCTGAAGGACTTGACTGGGGGCCCGTGCACATGATGGGACTAGGAGTTCTGTAAACTGATGTGCAGAGCTCAGGGGGAGTGCGGTGACTTTGCACCACACTATGGTAACAGGGGCCAGGTACAGCGAGGTTAGTGTCTGCTGCTTTTAAACATGGGCAACAGGCTATAGAGAGCAGGGAGGGGGAGGTAGTGCTCTGGTGGTGTGCAGGAGAGGTGGGTTGGACTGCACTTGGGGTGGGGGGGGTGGGGCAGGAATGCAAGCTGGGAGCTGGTGGGGTGGGGGTGCTTAGAGCACGGGGAATGGGAGCAGGTGACAGGGTTTGGGTTTGTGGGATGTAAGGTCAGTCACCGGTCACGGGGCTGCTCTGGTAAGGGTAAAGCATTCAAGGATTGCAACCTGGCTTACTTCCTAGTCCCAGGCTCTAGTCCGTGCACTCCTGCGGGCACCGCATCTCCACGCTAGATTCCAGCTTTCTGCTTCTCAGTTTCTTGGCCTCTGCAACCAGGGCTGCTGCAGGGTGGACCATGGCACCAACCAAACACCGAAGAGAGAGGGTGTGGGAACTGGAAACAGGTCTGATCTGGAGAGCCACAGGGTGTGATCCTATATGAGTTTGCTTGTTATAATTAGTTATTATCAGTGAGGTCATACAATATTATTCTTTTAAATGATAAAAGAATATTTTATTCTGGCTTATTTCACTCAACATGATGTCCTCAAGATTCATCCATGTTGTCGTATGCATCAGGACTTCATTCTTTCTTACAGCTAAATAATATTCCGTCATATGTGTATACTACATTTTGTTTATTCCTCAGTTTATGGACACTTGGATTGCTTCCATCTTTCCACAATTGTGAATAATGTTGCTATGAATGTGGGTGTGCAAATGTCTGTTCAAATCTTGGCTTTCAATTTTGGGTATATACCTAGTAGGGGGACTGTCAGATGTATGGCAATTCTATACATAGTTTCCTGAGGAACCTCTAAATGTCTTCCACAGCAGCTACTTCATTTAACATTGCCACCAACAGTGAACGAGCATTCCTATTTTTCAACATCCTTGCCAACACTTGCAGTTTTCTGCTTTTTAAATAATGGCCATTCTAGTAGGTGTAGTAGGTGTGAAATGATACCTCATTGTGGTTTTGATTTTCATTTCCCTAAAAGCTAGTGATGTTGAGCATCTTTTCATGTGCTTTTTAGCCGTTTCTATTTCCTCTTTGGAGAAAGGTCTATTCAAGTCTTTGACCCATTTTTAAATTGGGTTGTTTGTCTTTTATTACTGAGTTATAGGATTGAATTATATATTCTGGATATTAAACATGTGGTTTCCAAAAACTTTTTAATTGAGTAGGTTGCCTTTTCATTTTGTTAACAAAGTCCCTTGATGTACTAAAATTTTATAATTCTCAGGAGGTCCCATTTATCTATTTTTTTTCTTTGCTTATGCTTTGGAAGTAAAGAAACCATTGTCTGGCACAAGATCTTGAAGATGCTTCTCAACACTTTCTTCTAGGCATTTCATGGTCTTGGCTCTTATGTTTAGGTTATTGACCCATTTTCTTTAGTTAATTTTTGTATAAGGTATGAAATAGGGGTCCAATTTCATTCTTTTGGATATTCATATCCAGTTTTCCAAGCACCATTTGTTGAAGAGACTATAGTATCTGTCCCAGTTGAGTGGTCTTGGCTGCCTTGTCAAATATCAGCTGGCCATAGATGTAAAAGTCTATTTCTGAACTGTCAATTTGATTTCATTAGTCAAAAATCTATCCTTGTACTAGCACCATGCTGTTTTGACTACTGTAGCTTTGTAATATGCTTTAAAGTTAGGAAGTGTGAATTCTCCAATTTCATTCTTTTCAAGTTGTTTTTTGGCTTTTGATTCCAAATAAATTTGATAATTGGCTTTTCCATTTCTGTAAAAGAAATGGAATTTTGATTAGAATTGCATTGTAAATAAATTTTTGTTGAATTGACCTTTTAATGATATTTAGTTTTCCAATGTATGAACAAGGGTCTTTCCATTTATTCAGGCCTTCTCTGATTTCTTTTAGCTATGTTATAAAGTTTTCTGTGTACAAGTCCTTTAATCTTTGGTTAAATTTATTCCTTAATGGTTGACTTTTTAATTGCTAGTGTAAATGGAATTTTTCTTGATTACCTTCTCATATTTCTCTATTGAAGAGAGTGGTGTGTTAAAGTCTCCAACCATTATTATTGAAATGTCTATTTCTCCCTTTAGTTTTGCCAGTGCTTGCCTCATTTATTTTGGGGGACCATGGTTAGGTGCATAAATATTTGTGATTCTTATTACTTCTTGGTGGATTTCTCCTTTTATCAATATATAGTGTACTTCTTTGTCTCTTATAACAGTTTTGCATTTAAAGTCTCAGTTCCTGCCTATTCACTAGCTGTTTTTGGAGGAAAAGTGAGTCGTGGAGCTTCCTAATCTGCCATATTCCCTGGAAGTTCTCAGAACAGAATAATTTATGAACACAATTTGGTATCACTAAACCAAGTTCCAAGCTAACCAGGAATAAATGAAAGCCCTCTAACTGGACTTCTTTTTATCATACTGTAATGAAATATCATAATATAATTATGTGACATACATGTGACAGAACAGTAAGAGATACCAAATAGTACTGATAAATTGAATAAAATTGAAGATTAAAGAAACATCCTTCCAGTTTAACTGATAAGACATTTGGAGCTTTTCAAAGCTTGTTCCATATTGTGGTGGTGCTATTTGTTACACAATTTTAATTTTCAGCTTATATCCTTTTATTATAGATCAATCAATCAGTGTCATACAAGAGCTAAGTAAACACAGACTTATGTTTGTTGCTCTGAAAACTAAATTATCTTTAGAGCAATATGTAATAAACATACACCCCATGAAACATTTCTTGATTCCAATAATCTGGTGAATTAAGGGTCTCCAGGCATCTGTTCTACTCACTGTTCATTAGCTAGCTTATTCTTCATGCAGACTTTATTAGTGAAGTTCAATCTGTTGCGTTAAACTAAAATGAAAATGAAATGATACCCATGGTGAAAATGCCATTCATAAATACAGAACTGATTATTATGAGTCTCAAAATTAAGAAGGGTTCGTCTCCAGGTCTCAAACTGAAATTATAAGTACTTATTGGACCTACTTACAGTGTTGGATTTTCTAATGGCACAAGTGGAATGGTTCAACAAATTTGTGTAAGGTTTCACCTGCTAATCAATCAGCAAAATATTAGAAACAAAATGATAAGATAGTGTCAAATCATGATTTTACTACTATTGAGCCCTTCTTTTGGATGAAAATGCATCACTTTTAACATGAGAAAACTCAGGATAAACTATTTGGCTTTCCAGCTAGAAAACATACTCATATTGCCAATATAAAATATAAGTAATAAAAAACTCAGAATTTTTCCAAGTGATGATTTCCCAAATTCTCAAAAATCACCACATGCTTCAAGATTTATGGTAGCATTCCAAGCAAATTCAAGGTAGGATATTGACTGGAAGAAAAAAGCATGGATGCCCTCCCTGGTAGAAGGAATGATGAACACAATCCAGAGATAGGCAAGAACAAAGTTCTTGCAGAAGTGGAATCTGATTCCCAAAAGCTAGGCTTCACATGGTGGAAATAATAGGAAAGTGGTAATTTTATACTGATAATCAAAGCCTTGCATGTGAAGCTAAGGAATTTGTGTATTTTGTGGGGAATCTGAAGTCATTGGAGGTTTTTGAATAGAGTAAGGAAGCAACTCTAAACAAATTAGGGCCCTGTCGGAAAATGACATTGGCTTGAACATGCATGAAACACCAAAAGAGGGTCTTATACATTACTTTAGCCAAAACATTGATAAAAATATGATGTACACATTTTAAATAAAAGTAAAAAGAGAGACCAATACAGTAAGAGCATTAAACCCAAATCAGAGGACTCACATTCAGAATTATTGAATGGTGACTCTAGAAGTCATTTTTGGATTCCAGCTTAGGACCAATCCAAGTGATACTAATTGGATCAATCTAATCCAATGCTAAGTATAATATTAAACACACTTGTGTTTTCAGACTTGTGACTCCAACAGCAGATTATAAATGACAAGTTTCTAAGGTAACAATATGGAAACTGATGATCTATAGAACCACTTCTCTAAATATACTTTCTTCTTCCCTTTCCCAGATAAGAGAAGGCCATTTTGACAGGGATAAAGTGAAGAAAAAAATACCAAATATCTTTGGCCTTTGAAAGCAGAGGAAAAATGGTCCATAAATTATGAAATAATAAATAAATTTCACTTTCATACAACTTTGGATAGAAGTACATTTCTTATTCAAAGAACATTTCAAACTCCTTATAAAGAGTGAAAATGTTGATGATGCCTAATAGGTCTCAGCCTAATATTTAGAGGTGGGTAATAACCTTGTGATCTTAGAGTAACCAATCAACTGTGAAGAAACCCTTACAGGAAAATGCCACGGAAAGTCTGTGGCATCCAAATATGGTGATGATGATTTTATTTAAAAGAAACCAAGCCACCAAGAGAAGTAAAATTCTAGCAGTCAGAAGTAGAATTCTAACAGTTTGCCTCCCCTATGAGGAGGCAGTGTGATTTGGACTCCTAAGAGTTAACATCAATATCAACACATTCAATAACAAAAGTTTTCTTCTTGGAAAAATGACAGTTATTAATATCTTACCTTCAAATATTGTGTTGGGAAGATTAAGTGTAGTATTTAATATAAAAATGGTATTTCATCAGTGAATCAAAAAATGATATTTCAACCTTTATGTTATTTGAGCATATGGTCAGGATTCTTCAGAGAAATAGAATCAACAAGATATATATTAAGAGATTTATTACAGGAATTGGTATGTGGAATTTATTGCAGGAATGTAACCATGGAGATTGACAGGTCCAAATTCTGTAAGGCAGGTCACAAACTGGAAACTCTGATGAAGTTAAGTTGAATTCTCTAGAAGCTGGCTGGCTGAAGCAGAGGCAAAAAGCCTTCTTTCTGACTCCTCAGTTCTGGTTTTTAAGATCTACAACTGATTGGATAAAGAGACCCCAACACTGCTGAAAGCAATCTCCTTTGATATTTGATGCAATCAAACAAAGATACAATTAACTGATTATACATGTAATCTATCTACAAAATACTCTCATAGTCGGCTGACAGGCATAGTACCAATACCATCAATTTTGTTGACATCCTGAAGAGGCAGATGCAAGGGTTTGTCAATTGGACAAGTAGGTGGCAGGATGCAATCCAAAGCTTCAAGGAGTATGGATCCACTGGCATTGCCATTCTTACAGGTGACTTTTCATCCCTTGAACCCAGACATATTAGCACTTGGCTCCAGCATTTTTTCACTTTCCAACAAATGCTACTCTGTCAGGGTTGCAGTCAATTTTCCTGATGTAGGTGCTGACTTCCTTAATGATTTCCTCATATCTCTTCTGACTGTAAGGTGGTTCAGTGGAATCCATTTTGTTAGTATCAACTATTAGTTGTTTCACACCCAGTGTGTAAGCCAGAAGGGCCTGCTCTCAGTCTTCCCATTCTTGTAGCTACCAGCTTCAAATTCACCACCACGAGCAGCAACAATCAGGACAGCACGGTTGGCTTGAGATGTGCCCCTAATCATGTTTATAATAAAGTCTCTGTGTCCTGGGGCATCAGCAATGAGCACATAATATTTGCTAGTGTCAATTTCCACAGGGAGATACCAGTGGTCATGCCATGCTCACGTTCAGCTTTTAGTTTATCCAAGACCCAGGCACACTCGAAGAAGCACTTTCCGATCTCAGCAATCTCCTCAAATTTTTCAGTGGTTCTTTTGTCGATTCCACCATTTGTAGTTCAGGTGGCCAGCAGTGATGAGCTTGCCGGAATCTACATGTCCAGTAATGACAATGTTGATATAATTCTTCTGCTTTCCCATTTTGGCTTAAGAGATAGCAATGGTTTTCATGACACCTGTGTTCTGGTGGCAAATCTGTAGGAAAAAAAGCAGGATATTATTCTAGAACTGATTTTTAAAATGATATAGATGAGTAAAATAATTATGAAGCTATAAAAAATGTATAAACCGAAGAATGATTTGAATTATCAAAAAATTAATTCAGAGGAAAAGTATGATAGAAATTCCTTTCATGATATTTTAATATCTAATCTCCAAAAGATTTAAGTCTGCTTAAAAGCTATAAAGAAAAATTATAATGGCATTAGGTTTCACTGTTTTCGTTTGTCAAAAAAAAATTCAGAAAATAACTATGAAAAATTCTTAAAAATTAAAAATCATGGTACCTTGAAATTCTCCTTGAAAAAGTAACAGAAGACTAAATGCTATTGAACAATGAGTCTATGTTCTTTGGAAGATCAATTAGCTTATTAAGGTTGTAATAAATGAGCTTTAAATAAATTAGCAGAAAAACAAAAACAAGCAAAACTCTCATAGTAACAATCAGGCCAGTGCTGGTTTGACTAAACAACTGAATACCATAGCCTAGCCAAGTTGACACATGAACTTAACCATCACAACATGTTGACACTATTCCATAAAAATATTCAAAAATAAAATGAGGACCTTAATAATATTAATAGTAGATGAAATACATGTATACATGAGAAATATTTCTTATGACAGTATCAAAGAAAATATGCATTATCATTTGTGATTCTCAATGTAACTGTATCACTCTGGTACTATTAATCCTAGCCCATTTTATAAATGAAGCCTAAGAGATTCATGGAGGGCAAATAGCCCACCCTCATAAAGTTACTCATTGACAGAGACCAGCATCTATCCTATGTCAACTTCCAAACAGTTCACTTGTATTAATGCAGTTGCATTGATTCCTTGCAAAAGGATACAGGAATGGTCTTCCTGACAAGTAATTTGCTAAGGAGGCATAATATTATTGACCTCATTTTTAATTTAAAATGAATATGAGTAAAATAATCGTGTCCATTTATAAGACATGACTTCTAAATTCATGACCACCTCTAATCTTGGAAGAAAGCTAGTACATCAATATTAAGACACCCACAGCTCTTGCCAGGATATAATGATAGTTCCCCATAAGAAGACGAAACTTAAGAGGACATATTGCTATCCTGACATGGGTCCTATATGTCACTATACATTTAAGGAATTGAGAAACAACATTTAGTTACAAACTGTTAACAGTAAATTCAACATCAGTGAGTCATGAATCATACCAACTGATTCATGATTACTTCTCTCCTCAAAAAGTCTGCCTCCTACTACTTAAACATGAATATTTTTCACCAGGACACTCAAGTCTCTTCTTAATTTGGATTCCAAATGTCTTTATAGTTTCATTATTTTCTATATACCACCAACAAGCCATCCTAAATCACCATCCTCTTCCTTCCACAGGTTATACCTTTTCATTCTGTCTTCTTTTGTTAGTACCTTAGCCAGAAGGTGTATTTTTCTCCATTCTCTACTTTAAAATAGTTCTTGTTTTTCAAGCCCAGACTCAAAAGCTAGATTTTTTCTCTCCTAATACATATTTGTGGTGCTCTATCATTTATATCATTCTCTTTTTAAAAATAATGATTTGCAAACTCTTTCTCTTGTACTCATTGCCTAGTTATTTAGCAGCTTCCAATAATGTTTGTTGTGCATAACCAAGTGTTTTCCAGAAAAAGTGATGATCTCACTCTTGTCAGGTTGAGCCACACCTGTGTATGGTTTGGAGAAGCTTCTTTTGATTCAAACTTGACATGAGGAGCTTTTCAAGAACCAGATGACCTGGAGGGTTCTGAGACTCAAACAAATGCCATTTGAAAAGTGTTAAAAGAAACTGGAAATTCTTAGGCTAAAAGAAAATATAGAAGCAATATGATTTGGATTTCTCCCTCTAATTTCCCAAATACTAATAAATAAACAATGAATCACAATACTAGTAGGCAAAGATAAAGAAAGCTATTCTAAAAATAGATGGTGTTTAAAAACAGACAGACAGGTTCATGCAGTAGAGAGATTTGCAGCCTTTGGTGATTTTAGTGCATGTTGAGGTATTACAGAAGAAACTTCTATATTTATCAGACATTTTTGGGAAAGTGCTAAATAACAAAAAGAGATAGCTTTGTTATTGCTTTTTAAACTTTAACAAGCGCCTCTAAAGTGGTTGGAAATTGAGAATAAATTCAGTTAAGTCAAGAAATTAAGATTTCAACTTATTGTATTTGTGACTGCAGACATATTTTAATTACTGTTGTAGTTAGATTCAGTTGTCAACTTGGCCAGGTGAAGGCACCTCGTTCTGTTGCTGTGGCCATGAGCCAATGGTACGTGAACCTCATCTGTTGCTGATTTACATCTGCAGTCAGCTAGGAGGCGTGCCTGTTGCAATGAATGATGTTTGATTTAATTGACTGGTGCTTAAATGAGAGACCGCAATGTAGCACAGCCAAGGCAGCTCGGCATTCCTCATCTCAACACTCACAGCTCAGCCCAGGCCTTTGGAGTTTGGAGGTGCAGAAAGAAATCACCCCGGGGAAAGTTGTCAGAACCCAAAGGCCTGGAGAGAAGGCCAGCAGAGACCATCCTGTGCCTTCCCACGTAAGAAAGAACCTCAGTGGAAAGTTAGCTGCCTTTCCTCTGAAGAACTAACAAAATAAACCCCTTTTCATTAAAAGCCAATCCATTTCTGGTGTGTTGCATTCTGGCAGCTAGCAAACTAGAACACCTGTATATATTTATTATGGTGAAGCTCTTATAAGCTGTTTCCAAGCTTTTTAAAAAAGAGCTATTACTCAGAAAAATGTTATTACAAGTTATATCTGATAAGTGTTTGAGATCCAGCTGCATTTTTTAAAACATGGAAATAAACATGCTTTTAGATTGCACTAAAATAAAATAAAGTGCCCACATGCAGAAGAAACTAGGTATGTCATTGTTAAAAACTTGCTCTGGTAGAGAACCCTTTGCTTTAAACGGTTTCTTTAATAAACTTTAATAAAAAATTGCTGCTACAGATTATTTCATAAAGTTTTGTTATATAATTCTCTAAAACTTTTAAAATATTTTGAATAAGGCTTTACTGGCTTGAAATTCAACATATTTTTTTATGAATTTTTTTTTTGGTCTTTATCTTTTACTTATTTATTTTTAGTTGTAAGTATGTATTTATTTGACTTTAAAAGTCCGTGCTCTTTTATCTTTTTCTTTTTCTAATTTTCTTAATTGTGAAATATAAAATATAGGCATTTTAACAAGTCCTTTTAGAACAAATTTCAAATTTTGGTAGGGGTTACGGTCCTACCATTTCAGGCATTTCTTTCTAGCAGCTCTAAGACACTGGAGACTAAGAAGAAATGTCAATGTAATGATTCAGTAATCATACTAATTATTAAATGCTGTCTTCTCTGTTATAACTCATCCTTCCCCTTTAATCCTTCTCACAATCTTTAGGGATATCTGGAAAATGATCATTCTAACTTCTCCATGTTGAAAAGGGGTGTCAACATTAGAGGTAGGGAATTGATTGATGCTCTTGGAGAGACTGGTAACTCTGGGTTTCAGGGTTTATCTAGCCTAGGAACAATCTGGAGCTTACATGTTTCTGAAAATAAAATTAGTGAGTAAAACTTTTATAAAGTCTCAGATAGAGTCTTGGGTATTCTTTAGGGTTTACAGGGTTTACAGGAATACTGTTGGTTGGGGCTTGGCACACCATGGCAATTAACAATATCTAGCTGAAGCTTGAATAAAAGTAACCTCCAGAATAGCATCTCGACTGTTTGAAATCTCTCAGCCAACGATACCTTATTTCATTACATTTCTTCTCCCCCGGTGATCAAATAGGCATAAATTCCATGGTTCCAGGGCCAGGCTCATCCCTTGGATGACCCTGGCTGTCATGTCCTCTGTAGTGGGGAAGGTAATAAATTCACTTGCAGAGTTAGGCTTAGAGAGAAGCTGCATCTGGGCAGCAAAAGAGATTCTCTGGAAGTAGCTCTTAGGCATAATTATAGGTAGACTTGGATTTTCCATTACCAATATACATTGATGCTTGAGAAAGCATCAGGGATTTACCAGGTGGTAAACTTCAGCAATCCCATGTTTTTTCTCCCATCTCTCTATGGAAGTTGCCAATACATTTTAATTATCTGGGCAACATACTCTGAGATGTATCTGTATGTTACATTAAGCTAGACAGAATTTCAAAACCTTATTCCTAATTCAAGACTCCATGTGTTTAGGTTGTTTAACTGAACTGGCCAGATAGGTTAAGTTAGATTGTGTGCTGTAGAAAAGTTGCGTGTTGAATAAAATAAGCGTCTCTTCCTTTGGTCTCATACAATAGAAGAAGTTCTAAAATACAGAACTAAATGTGTATGGACACACTTCATTGTACAATAATTATCACTCTCAATTTTAGGCAATTTTAATCCTTTACCCTGTATTCTGATTTACCTTACTCCGAACCACATTGGCTTCATTCTTATCTCTAATTGAAGTCTGATCTTTTTTTATGCTTCTTTAACAGTTTCTGCATGTAGGTATGCTGACTTTCAAAGCAGCAGAACTCCAACTCTGAGTGTTAGGTGTCACACAGGTACCCAAAGTTCCAGGAAAATGCCAGGTTATACACATATAGCACAGCATCACAGAATTTAGAAATAACACTTAAAGCTCAGGAATATATATGACTGCTGTTAGAGCTTACAATGTAAGCCCCAATTTTCTTATAACTATTTTCTAAAAAGAGACCATGCAATATTCATCCATTTGTTCCTGGCATTATTTGCTCAACATAATGTAGTCATGGTTACTTCACCTAGTTGCAAACCTCGTGACTTCTCTCCTTTCTGTGACTGCATAATATTCCATTATATGTATACACCACAATTTGCCCTGCTGCTTCTCAGTTAATTTACCCTTTGGCCACCTCTATCCTTTGGGTATCATGAATAATGTCACCATAAATATCGGTGTGAAAATGTCTATTTGGTCCCTGCTTTCAGTTCTTTCAAATATATTTCCAGTAATGGGATTGCCTAATCATATGGTGGCCCTATATTTAGCCTCCTGTAGATCCACTACATTATACTATACCCATTTCTGCTACTCTACCAACATTGGAAATGCATACCTCACTCTCCATATCTTATCTAGCACTTGAATATTTTTATTTATTTACTTTGAATCTGCAGATTCAAAGAGAGACATATTGTTGAGACATATTCATAAAACGTATATTCTATCCAAAATAGATAATGTTTCACATTGTATATATAAACACTTGTGCAATCATCACTTTCAATTTTAGACCATTTGAATTGCTGCAATGAGAAAAATAACAGATAGACACACCCACACCAAAGAGAAAATCCAAAATTCCCCTTAAGCCCTGTACCACCCCCCAGTTATTATCCTTAATATTATTGTGGTACTAGTGATGTATTCCCATTAAATATAGACCATACTATGCAATAAGTAGTTTTCCCATACACCCTTCTATCATTAACTTCTGTGCAAGTGTGATACTTTTGAAGTAGTTCATACAAGAACTTATTCATATTTATAATGCTAATGGGAGAGGTACATGGCTCTAAACAACTCCTTTCAATTATATTCACCTTCAATGTGGCACTATGACTTATAAACCCACTAGCAAACTACCTCTACCAATATCCATTCCCATACTCTTAAATTCAGTCTTGTTGACTAGTCTGTACATAGTAGGTAACTGTTCCACCTTCTCTAGCTTTTGTCTATCTCTATATTCTACATTTTAAAGTACTCAATTTACATTTTCAAGGGGATTCATATTGGTGAAATCATGTCTGGCTTATTTCATTCAGCATCATGTCAAGGTTGATCCTTGTTGTCATATGCTTCATGACCTCATTTCTTCTTCCTGCTGCATAATACTCCATCATATGCATATAGTACATTTTGTTAATCCACTCATCTGTCAATGGACATTTGGGTTGCTTCCATCTTTTGGCGATTGTGAATAAACCTCTATGAACATTAGTGTGAAAATGCTTGTCCATCAGACTATGTTCAGCTCTTTGGGTATATAGAAAATACTGGTATTGCCAGGTCATAGCACAACTCTGTCTTCCACAGTGGCTGTAACATTTTACATTTCCACCAGCAGTAAATAAGTATTTCAATTTCTCCATATTGTCTCCAACATTTTAGTTGCCTGTTCGTTTAATGGCAGCCATTCTTATAGGTGCGAGATGATATATAACTGTGGTTTTGATTTGCATTTCCTTTATAGCTATGAAAACAAACATTTTTTCATATGCTTTTTAGCCATTTGTATTTCTTCTTCAGGAAAATGTCTGTTCATATCTTTTACTTTATAATAGGGTAGTTTGTTCTTCTGTTGTTGTATTATATGATTTCTTTATATATACTGGATGTCAAACCCTTTTCAGATATGTGATTTCCAAATTTTTCTCCCATTGAATAGGCTGCTTCTTCACCTTTTCACAGAGTCCTTTGAGGCATAGAAGCATTTGGTTTTGGGGAGTTCCCATTTATCTATTTTTAGTTTTACTGCTTGTGTTTTGGCTAAAAAACTACCTCCCATTACCAGGTCTTCAAGATGTTTATATTTTCTTCTAGAATTTTATGGTACTGACCCTTCTATTTAGGTCTTTGATCCATTTTGACTTAATTTATGTGCATGGTGTGAGGTAAGGTACTCTTTCATTCCTTTGGCTATGGATATCCAGTTCTCCCAGTCCCATTTATTGAAAAAGTTATTCTTTCCCAGTTCATTAGATTTAGGGTCCTTGTGGAAGATCAGCTGACCATAGATCTAGGGGTCTATTTCTGAATTGTCAATTTTATTCCATTGATCAGAATGTCTATCTTTGTGCCAATACCATGCTGTTGGACCACTGTGGCTTTAAAATAAGCTTTAAAATTAGAAAGTTTAAGTCCTCCCACTTCATTATTCTTTTTGAGTATGTTTTTGGCCATTTGGGGCCCTGTTCCCATCCAAATAAATTTGATAACTAGCTTTTCCAAGTCTTCAAAGTAGGTTGAAGTTTTTATTGGTATGGCATTGAATTTGTATATCAGTTTGGGTAGGCTTGACATCTCAATGTGGTTTTGCCTTTCTGTCCATGAATATGGAATGTCTTTCCACCTATTTAGATCTTCTCTGATTTCTTTTAACATTTTGCAGTTTTCTATGTACAGGACCTTTATATCCCTGGTTAAGTTTATTTCTAGATACTTGATTCTTCTAGTTGCTATTGCGAATGGAATGTTTTTTCTTAAATGTCTCTTCAGGTCACTGCTTGTGTATATAAATATTACTGATTTTTGCACATTAATATTGTACCCCACCACTTTGCTGAATTTATTGCTGCATTTGTTCAAGTAGCTTTGTCAAAGATTTTCCAGGATTTTCCAAGTATGGGATCATGTTATCTTCAAATAATGAAAGTTTTACTACTTCCTTTTTTATTTGGATGCCTATTATTTCTGTTTCTTGCCTGATTGATCTTACTAGAACTTACAGCACAATGTAGAATAATAGTGGTGACAGTGAGTATCTTTGATTCTTGATCTCAGGGGAAAGGCTTTCAGTCTCTCACCGTTAAGTATGAGCATTAAGATACTGCTATGCTTTTTTCACATATGCCTCTTTATCATAGTGAGGAAGTTTCCTTTGATTCTGACCTTTTGAAGGGTTTTTATTGGAAGGGATGCTGAATTTTGTCAAATCTTTTTACAGCATCAATTGAAATAATCATGTGATTTTCCGTTTTGACTTGTTAATATGTTATATTATACTGATTGACTTTCTTGTGTTGATCCACCCTTGCATGCCTGGAATAAATCCCACTTGGTAATCATGTATAATTCTTTTAATGTGCCATCAGATTCAATTTTCAAGTATTTTGTTGAGAATTGTTGCATCTATATTCATTAGAGAGACTGGCCTGAAGTTTTCCTTTCTAGTACTATCTTTATCCAGTTTTGTTATTAGAGTAATGGTAGGTTCATAAAATTAGTTAAGTAGTGTTCCTTTTCCTCAATTTTTTGGAAGAGTTTGAGCAGAAATGTGTTCTTTTTGGAATGTTAATAAAATTCCTCTGTGAAGCCATTAGACCTGGGCTTTCTTTGTTGGAAGATTTCTGATGACTGATTGATTCTCTTTACTTGCGATTGGCTTGTTGAGGTCTTCTATTTCTTTTTGAGTCAGTGTAGGTTGTAGGTGTGTTTCTAGGAATTTGAACATTCCATTTTCTCTAAGTTGTCTAATTTGTTGTTATGTAGCTGTTCATAATATCCGCTTATGATTTTATTTCTTCAATATCCATGGTAATATCCCACCTCTCATTTCTGCTTTTATTTATTTGTATCTTTTCTCTTTTTTTCCTTGTCACCCTAACTAAGGGTCCATCAATTTTATTGATTTTCTAAAAGAACCAACTTTTGGTTTTATTGAATCTTTCTATTGTGCTGTTGTTGTTCTCCAATTCATTTATTACTGTTTCAATCTTTGTTATTTCTCTTGTTCTATTTACTTTGGGATTAGTTTGCTATTCTTTCTATAGTTCCTCCAGGTAAGCAGTTAAGTCCTTGATTGTTTTCCTTCTTTTTTTGATATAGGTATTTAGGGCAATAAATTTCCCTCTCAACACTGCCTTTACTGCATCCCATAAATTCTGATATGTCATAGTCTCATTTTCATTCATATCCAGATAGTTATGGATTTCTCTAACAATTTCTCCTTTAATTTACTGGTTGTTTTAAGAATGCATTATTTAATCTCCATATATTTGTGAAAGTTCTGGTCTTTTAGTAGTTTTTTTTTTTATTTCCAGCTTCATACCTCTGTGGTCAGAGAAAGTGCTCTGAATAATTTCAAACTTTTTAAATTCATTAAAACCTGTTCTGTGCCCCCGCATATGACCTATCCTGGAGAACATTCCATATGCACTAGAGAAGAATGTATATCCTGGTGTTTGGGGTGTAACAATCCATACGTCTCTTAGATCTAATTCTTTCATTACATTGTTTAGGTTCTCTAGTTCCTTATCAATCCTCTTTTCAGTTGTTCTGTGTATAGAAGAGAGTGGGTATATCTCCCACTACTATTATTGAGACATTTATTGCTCCCTTCAATTTTGCCAGTGTTTGCCTCATGTCCTTTGAAGCTCCTTGATTGGGTGCATACATATTTATGATTGTTATTTCTACTTGGTGAATTATCCCTTTCATTAACACATAGTCTTTACTTTACTTGTCCCTTATGACATCTTGTATTTAAAGTCTATTTTGTTTGATATTAGTATAGCTCCTTTTGTTTTCTTTTAGTTACAACTTGAGTAAAATATTTTTCCATCCCTTCACTTTCACTCTATTTGTGTTCTTAGGTCTAAGATGAGTCTCTTGTAGACAGCATATTAATGAGTCATATCTCAAAATCCATTCTGCCAAGCTGTATCTTTTCATTGGTGAATTTAGGCCATTAACATTAAAAAATATTAGTATAAAAGCAGTTTTTGAATCTACCAATTTATCCTGTGGTTTTTCTTTTCCTTTTTTTTTTTCTTTTTTTTTTTTTCTTTTTTTTTGCATGGGTAGGCACTGGGAATCAAACCCTGGTCTCCAATCTGGCAGGTGAGAACTCTGCCTGCTGAGCCACCATGACCTGCCTTTATCCTATTGTTATTTGTCAAGTATATACAGTTCCCCCCCACCCTTTTTATTTTATTCTCCTCCAGACCTCTCTCTCCTGTATTTTTTTTTTCAAACCAATACAAATCCCTATGGCATTCTTGTAAGGCTGGTCTCTTATTAACAAATTCTCTCAGCATTTGTTTGTCTATGAAAATTTTAATCTCTCCCTCACTTTCGTAGGACAACTTTCTTGGAAAAATAATTCTTGGCTGGAAATTTTTTCTCTTTCAGAATCTTAAATGTATCATAACACTGCTTTCTTGCCCCTATAGTTCCTGTAGAATAATCCAAACATAGTCTTATGTGGCTTCCCTTGTAAGTGGTGAATCACTTTTCTCTTACTGCTTTCAGGCTTTTCTGCTTCTCTTCAGCATTTGGCAGTGTGATTAGTATGTGTCTTGGAGCAGTTCTATTCGGATTTGTTCTCTATGGAGTTCAATAAACTTCTCTGATCTGCACATTTATGTCTTTTATAAGGATTAGGAAGGTTTCCACAACTATGTCCTCAAATCATCTTCCTAGCCCATCAACTTTTCTCTACTCCTATGGGACACCAGTGATTCTTATATTTGTGTTCTTCATTTTGTCTATCATTTCCCTGAGATCCAATTCAAATTTTTCCATCATGAAAACCATTTGTTCTTTTACACATTCAAATTTAGTTGTCCTGTCCTCTGGTTTGCTTTTTCTTTCTTCTGCTTCTTCAAATTTGCTATTGTGTGTCTCTGGTATATTTTTTAGTTTAATCTACAGGACCTTTCATTTCTGTAAGATCTGTTAGTTTTCTATTTATTCTTTCAAATTCTTATTTATGCTCTTCTAGTGTCTTCTTGATAGGCTTTATGTCTTTAGTCAACCCATTGAATTTGTTCAGGAGATTTTTAGGCTCTTTGATTAGTTGTTCAAAATTCTGCTTCTCCTCTGGTGTTTTAATTTGGTCATTTGGCCAGGTCATATTTTCTAGTATCTTCATGTGCTTTGTGATTTTCTGCTGCTTTCAATGCATTTGATTATTCTGATAAGGCTATTTTGAATATTTATTTCCAATCTGGCCTCAACCCATGAAGGCATAACATCGACCCGCTGCTACAGCTCTATACATGTGCACAAAGGGCCTGGCACTTTAGACCCGTGCACACCAGGGTTACAACCCCCAGACTCGTGCACCCACACAGCTACATTCTCTCTGGCCACTGGGTGCCCATGTTCACAAGCAGCAGTGTAATATCCCCAATCTGCTCTTATACATGCACTGAAACAAACCACCGCACTAAGTGGTCCACCCTGTACCCTGCTCCCTGCTGTACATCCATCCTGCAAGCGCAAGGCCTTAGACTACATGTGAAGGAAACAAAAGATCACTAAGCGTATCACAATGCAGACAGATATAGCCCTGCCTAATGACCAAATTAAAACACCAGAAGAGACACAGACATTGGAACAACTAATCAAAGATGTTCATACAACTCTACTTAATAAAATAAGTGGGGTGACAACTGACTGAAAGGAGATCAAGAAGACAGTAGAAGAGCATAAAGAGAAATTTGAAAGAATAAATAGAAAAATAGTGGCTATCACAGAGATTAAAGACTCTGTTGACCAAAAAAAAACATACTAGAAGCACACAACATCAGATTTGAAGAGACAGAAGAAAGAATAAGTGATATAAAGGACAAGATAACTGACTTCAAAGACTGAAAACAGCAAATGGCAAAAAAGATGGAAAAATTTGAATTAGATCTGAGGGAAATGATAGACAAAACAAAGTGCACAAACATAAGAATCACTGGTGTCCCAGAAGAAGAAGAGAGTACTAAATGGCTAAGAAGAGTAGTTGGAGATATATGGGGAAAAACTTCCCAACCCTTATAAAGGACATAAAATACAAGTCAAAGAAGCCCAATGAACTCCAAACAGAATAAATCCAAATAGGCCTTCCCAAGACACATACCAATAAGTCTGTCAACTGTTGAAGAGAAGCAGAAAATTCTGAAGGTGGCAAGAGAAAAACAATCTACCTCATTCAAGGGAAACCACATAAGACTGAGTTCAGACTACTTAACTAGCACCATGGAAGCAAGAGGGCAGTGGTATGATATATTCAAGATCCTAAAAGAGAAAGACTTCCAACCAAGAGTTCTGTACCAGATGAATCATCCTTCAAAACTAAGGGAGAGATTCAACTTTCCACAGAAAAACAAGTCATGAAAGAATGTCAACAAGAGACCGGCCCTACAAGAAATACTCAAAGCAGTTCTATTGGCTGAAAAAAAAAAGACAGGAGAGAGAGTCTGGAGGAGGGCACAGAATTGAAGAATACCAATAAGGATAATTTAAAGGATAAAAAGAGAAAGAGGAAAAAGAATATAAAGATCTGACAAATAAAATAAAAAAGACAAGATGGTGGATTCATGAAACACCTTTTCAGTAATAACTTTGAATGTTAATGGACTAAATTTACCAATTAAATGATACAGATTGGCAGAATGGGATTAAGAAATATAACCCAACTATATGCTGCTTACAAGACACTCATCTTAGACATGAAGATACAAGTAGATTGAAAGTAAAAGAATGGAAAAAGTTTTCAATGAAAGTTGTAACCAAAAGAAAACAGGAGTAGCTAAACTGCTATCAGACAAAATAGGCTTTAAATGTAAAGACTGAATAAGAAACAAAGAAAGATACTATATACTAATTAAAGGGTCAATTCACCAAGAAGATATAACAATCTTAATGTTTATGCTCCCAATCAAGGAGCTCCAAAGTACATGAGACAGACATTGGCAAAACTATAGGGAGTGATAGATGTTTCAACAATAATTGTAAGAGACTTCAATACACCACTCTCCTCTATAGATAGAACAACTAGATAGAAGATCAACGAGGAAAGAGAGAAGTTAAATAACTTGATAAATGAATTAGACCTAACAGACATATACAGGTCATTGCACTCCAAAACAGCAGGCATAAACTTTCTTCTTTAGTGCTCATGGAACATTCTTCTGGATAGATCACATGCTGGGCACAAAACAGGTTTTTATAAATTTAAAAACATTGAAATTATTCAAAGCACTTTCTCTGGTCACAATGGGATGAAGCTGGATCTCAATAACCACCAAAGTATGAGAACATTCACAAACATATGGAGATTAAATAACACACTCTTAAACAATCAGTGGGTCAAAGAACAAATTGCTAGAGGAATCAGTAGCTATCAGGAGATGAATGAAAATGGGAATACAACGTATCAGAACTTATAGGATGGAGCAAAGACTGTGCTGAGAGGGAAATTTATTGCCCTAAATGCCTATGTTAAAAAACAAGAAACAGCAAAAACCTAGGGCTTAACAGCACACCTGGAGGAGCTTGAAAAAGAACAGCAAACTAACCCCAAAGCAAATAGAAGAAGAGAAATAAAGATTAAAGTAGAGATAAGTGAATGGGAGAACAAAAGAACAATAGAAACAATCAATAAAACCAAAATCTGGTTCTTTGAGAAAATCAGTAAAATTGATGGGTCAGCAAGACTGACATAAAAAAAAAGAGAGAGAGAGAGAGAAGATGCAAATAAACAGAATCAGAAATGAAAAGGAGAGTGTTACCAGAGACCCTGAAGAAATAAAAGAAATCATAAGAAGATACCATGAACAACTATATGCCAACAAACTAGACAACTTAGATGAAATGGACAAATTCCTTGAAACACACAAACAAGCTACACTGACTCTGGAAGAAATAGAAGATCTCAGCAAATCAATCACATGTAAAGAGATTCAATCAGTCATCAAAAATCTTCCTTAAAGAAAAGCTCAGGGCCAGATGGCTTCACAGGGGAGTTTTATCAAATACCCCAAAAAGAAGTAACACTAATTCTGCTTAAACTTTTTCAAAAAATTGAGGAAAAAAGAACTCTAACTAACTCATTTATGAAGCTAATATCATTTTAATACCCAAACTGGGTAAAGTTGCTACAAGAAAGGAAAACTACAGGCCAATCTCCCTAATGAACATAGATGCAAAAATTCTCAACAGAATATTAGCAAATCAAATTCAACAACATATTAAAAGAATTATACACCATGACCCAGTGGGATTTATACCAGGAATGCAAGGATGGCTCAACACAAGAAAATCAGTTAATGTAATACAGCACATTAACAAATTGAAAGGGAAAAATCACATGATCATTTCGATTGATGCTGAAAAAGCATTCAACAAAATTCAACATACATTTCTGATGAAACACTCCAAAAGATAGGAATAAAAGGTAACTACCTCAATATGATAAAGGAAATATATGAAAAACCAATAGCCAGCATCATACTCAATGGAGAGAGACTGAAAGCTTTCCCCCTAAGATCAGGAATGATAAAAGGATGCCCACTGTCACCACTATAATTCAGCATTGTGCTAGAAGTTCTAGCTAGAGTAATTTGGCAGGACAAAGAAATGAAAGATATCCAGATTGGAAAGGAAGAAGTAAAACTCTCATTATTTGCACATGATATGAAACTATACTTGGAAGATCCTGAGAAATCTACAGCAAAGTTACTTGAACTAATAAACAAATTCAGCAAGGTGGTAGGATATAAAATTGATGTGCAGAAATCAGTAATGCTTCTATACATAAGCAATGATGTAACTGAAGAGTTAGTTAAGGAAAAAATTCCATTCAAAATTGCAACTAAATCAAGTTCTTAGGAATGAACTTAACTAGGGATGGAAAAGACTTGTACACAGAAAACTATAGAACACTGATAAAATAAATGAAAGGAGATCTATATAGGTGGAAAGACATTCCCTGCTCATTGATAGAAAGGCTAAATATAGTTAAGATGTCAATTCTCCCCAAATTGATCTTCAGATTCAACATAGTACCAATCAAAATTCCAACAACCTATTTTGAAGATTTGGAAAAGCTAATTACCAAATTCATCTGGCATGGAAAAAGACTCTGAATTGCTAAAAGCATCCTAAAAAAGAAGAATGAAGTGGGAGGATTAACACTCCCTGACTTTAAAACCTATTATAAAGCCACAGTGGTCAAAACAGCATGGTACTGGCACAAAGATAGAAGTATTGACCAGTGGAATTGAATTGAGAGTGTGGAAATAGACCACCAAATCTATGGTCAACTGATTTTTGACTAGGCCCCCAAATTCTCTGAACTGGGACAAAATAGTGTTTTCCATAGTTGGGCATGGAAGAACTGGATATTAATAGTCAAAAGAATGAAAGAGGACCCCTCTCTTATGCTCTACACAAAAATTAACTCCAAGTTGATCAAATGCCTAAATATAAGACTAGCACCATAAAGTTTTTCAAAGAAAATATAGGGAAATATCTTCAAGACCTAGTAATAGGAGGTAGTTTCCTAAGCTTTACACCCAAAGCACAAGCAACAAAAGAAAAATTAGATAAATGGGAACTCCTCAAAATCAAATCTTCTGCACCTCAAAAGACTGTCAAAAAGATGAAGAGGTAGCCAACTCAATGGAGGAAAATATTTGGAAATCACATATTGGACAAAAGTTTGATATTCTACTTATACAAAGAAATCATATAACTCAACAACAAAAGAACAAACCACCCAATTATAAGATGGGCTAAAGATATGAGAGGGTATTTTTCTAAAGAGCAAACACAGATGGCTCAAAAGCACATGATAATATGCACATTTTCATTGGCTGTAAGGGAGATGCAGACCTACACTGCAATGAGATACCACTTCACACCTATAAGAATTGGCTGCTGTTAAACAAGCAGGAAACTATAAATGTTGGAGAGGATGTGGAGAAACTGAGACACTTATGCACTGCTGGTGGGAATGTACAATGTTGCAGCACTATGGATGACTGTTTGGTGGTTCCTTAAGAAATTAAATATTGATTTACCCTATGACCCAGTAATAGCATTGCTTGATATATACCCAGAAGAGCTGAGAGCAATGACACAAACAGATATTTGCACACCAGTGCTCATACCATCATTATTCACAATCGCCAAAAGATGGAAACAACCAAATGCCCATCAACAGACAATTAGATCAACAAAATGTGGTATATACATATGATGGAATATTATGCAGCAGTAAGACAAAATGACATCCTGAAGCACATGACAAGATGGATGAGTTTTGAGGACATAATGCTGAGTGAAATAAGCCAGACAACCAATTGTGGTGCTGTGCATTGAAGTTTATTTCCTTTTGGTATATATGTTATTTTTCACAATAAAAGAAGGAAAAACATTGATTGTAATGATAAAAGAAATATTTAAGCCTTCTAGCCTCATATATTCTGGAGCAGCTGGAAGGAAATATCTGAGAGGATGGTATGGTAGCCCATGACAAATTCTGGGATCTGTCCTGTAAGTACTTGTTGAACAGTGCTTTGAGAACTATTGTGTTTTTATTTCTTTGCTTTGCTTATATGTTATACTATACAATAAAAACATTTTTTAAAAAAGATAGATATACTGACCAAAAAAAAGAAAGTTGATTTCCCTTGATCATCTAAAATTTTGTAGTTGCTTGGGTTTTCATTGAAGGTCTCCTTTTGCGCTTGGTTTGTCAGTAGTGCCCCACCAAACCAAGGCCAGGACCTCATGCAAGAGATGCAACTCTAATTGAAGATCTGTTAAAAGCTAGGCCGAAAGGCAGTTTGCCAGACTTCACTTTCCATGTCTTTCCAGAAGATGGCAGTCTTGGGTCATGTCTTCCCTTCAGGCCTGACTTTCTCTGACTAAGGCAGACAGCTGGATCAGGACCCAAACAGGTGCAAAGCCAGTCAAGACTGTAGGTCTCCATGCTTACTGAAAGTCCCCAATTCCAGGGCTGGGTGTTGGGCAATGTGGTTCCAGACCCCATGTGGAATCATCTTGGACTGTGGGACTGAGTATTTCAATCATACCTGCCCACATCCAGCCTGGTGGTACACCATGACTCATGCTCAGATCCACATCTCTCAGTCTGTGCACACTGTGAGCACATTAAGTTATATCAAAATCAGATTATATTAGAGCTCATTTATCAAGTTCCTTAGGGGGCCAAAAGTAATTGATGTATTTAGAAGTTGGAATGCAGTTTTAAGTTTTTGTTCATACTGCATTAGAGCTAGGGTTGTACCAACCTGCCATAATTTAAAGCCATTATTGAAACTGTCATAGCATGAGAGAAATCCTTTTGCATCTTTAAGAGCCTTAGTATAAAGCAGCTTATGTCCAAGGACTTTTTCACAACATTACTTCACATGATGTGTAGCTCGCCAAAATATGCCCCATTGTTTGAGCACTTATAGCTAAAATAATCAATTTTTTATATACATTAGACATGAGGACAGCTAAGTTGGTCTATCACATTTAATAAAAAGACACAAAAATAAACCAAATCTGGTAGGAGTTCACCATGCATCATAACAGCTTCTCTTTTTTAATGACAGAGAACTTTATTATTTCACAAAGAATGCTGCCAAATTTCATAACTGTTTGCACAATCTCTTGAAAAGCCTCATTTTACTAATAATTGGTTAAAATTCAATTTAAAACCACCAAATTCACATTTTCCTCCCTTGTGTGTGTGCCTGAAAGGTTCATCAATTTTATAATGGAGAAAGTTTCCCACCATAAACAATGTTAAGCACTTATGAAGGACAGATCACCATTAATGTCAGATTATTTGACATTAATCACACATCATTTTAGTCACGGCCCCAACCAGAAACAGATGATGCAATAAAATAGGATGATTTGAAGATAAGTCACACAGGGTTTATTAGTAAAACACAAGGAGAAGTGCAGTAACCCGGTTTAATAGTATCTAGGCTGTTACCACTCTTAGACCCAGAAGACTAAATTGGGGGGAGACAGTCCTATAAACTCAGCAGCCTGGAGAGGTGCAGTCTTCAGGGGAGAGACCCAGTGAGCTTGATGAAAGCCCTTGAAGCGAAGCCAAATGCAAAGATATCCTGACTTCATTCTCTTCCCTTCATTTAATCTCCTTCTCGTCCTTTTGAATCCAAGAGAAGCCAGAGGACCCCAGAGCTTTTTCATATAATCCACAAAGGTGAGACTTCTCTTCTTCTTCTAGGGCAAGAACAGGATGGAAATGGGTGGAAGGTACATACAGCAAAGGGAATAGGTAAAAAAAAGAGATAACTAAAAAATTTCTGAATACAAAATAAAACATTGCCTACAAAAAACTTGGAAAATAAAGAAACTACATCATTAGTAAAGATTCTCTCTTTTTGCAAGTTATTATTCCTCCTGTTGAAAGTGGAAGCACAGTAACAACTATAGGAAAAAAAATAGAAATAAAAACCTCAACCACACTTGAAAATAATAGGAATTTGTTGACCTATGTAACTGGTAAGTCTAGAGCAAGGATCGTTTTTGGGTGTTGGTTTGATTTTATAACTCAGTCATGACTTCAAAGATTCAATTTCTTTTTTTCTCTCTACTTTGACTGCCTTGGGTCAGTGTTGATGTAAGGATGGCACACACACGCACCTTGTCCAGGCTTCACAGCTGCATGCCACACCAGAAGAATGCACAGAGAAAGCTGGCATCTGTCATTTCCCCCCCTGAAACTTGTAGTAAACTTTCCTTTGCATCTCTTTGGCTTGAATTTAGTCCCCTGAGCCAATCTGTGGTCATATGCAGATTAGTCTGAGATTAAGTTATCTGAAGCATAACTCTGACAAAAAAAAATGGGATCATCATTCTTCAAACTTATAGTAGAGGCTGCATCACATCCAAGGATATGGCTCACACTTAAGAACATGGGATAGCTAACCTCATTATTCATTGTAACCCCTTTACTTCCTACCACCTGTTTACAGATAAGGAAACTGAGGCTTGAACACATCAAGAACATGTTCCAGTGGCATTTCTTGGCTAAATAGCAGGGCTGGAATTATATACTCAATTACCTATATTGAAATCTTGCATTGTCCATCCATTATAAATTGCTATAAGAAGTAATTATCTGATGCATAAAGTGTCTTTTGATTTCTAAGTAAAGTGAGCAAAGGCTTTTGATTTCTAAGTAAAGTAAGGGCTTTGAAATATAAAGCACAACACCCAAAGCACAATTTGAACAGATAATTCAAGTGAACCCATTGTGCTGGCTTGAAAATATTCTGTACCCCAGAAAAGTCAAATTTTAATCCTAATCCAATCTTGTTTCTTTTCATCTCTATCCAACATTGTAGGCTGGGTGCTTGATTAGATTATCTCCACAGAGATGTGACACACCCAGTTGTGGGTGTGACCTTTGAGTAGATGGAGATGTGAACCCTCCCATTTCAGGTGGGTCTTGATTAGCTTACTGGAATCCTTTAAAAGAGGAAACATTTTGGAGAAAGACAGAGCCTAGAGAAACGACAGGAGCCTACAGAAATGACAGAAGTGACAGAAGCCTCAGAGCCAACAGCAACTTCACAGCAGAGCTGACAAAGATGCAGACCTTTGGAGAACAGAGACATTGATGTTTGGACATGCTTTGAGCCCAGCAGATATTGCTATGAGATGTTAAGCAAGCCAGAACCTGGATAGAACCCGGGGAAGCCAAGAGATGATTGCCAGCCCTGGAGAAGCAAATGAAAAACCCTCACAGGAACAGAGGCTGAAGACAACTGAACCCAGGGACCAGGGACCAGCAGATGCCAACCACGTGACTACCCAGCTGACCAAGATGTTCCTGAACCATCAGCCTTTCTTGAGTGAAGGTAATCTCTTGTTGGTGTCTTAATTTGGACAATTTTATAGGCTTAGACTATAAACTTGTAACTTACTAAATTCCCCTTTTAAAAAGCCATTCCAGTTCTGGTATATTGCATTCCAGCATCTTACTAACTCACAACCACTTTCAGAAAATATTTTTTAAAGCATTAAATAACTACTTTTGTATTAAATTAGTGACTAAGGTTCACTAACACATTATTGAAAACAAAAACTGGACCAACCGCAATAACTCAGAATAAAAACTACTGCTACTCAATCAGTACAAAGCATAGGTAATATTTAACTAATATAAAGATAAAATTAAGAATATCAAGAACTTTTTTAAATAACCAGATTTTTAAGAATTATAAAGAGTAAGGACAGAGGTAGTTGTTGCATAACTGCCATTCTACATGGGCTAAATACTTGGTACATACTTAAATTTTCATGAATATTTTTGATTCCCTGAAATCTATTAACTGCCTACTTTATCATTATCCTAAAAAGTTTTTTTATGATTTTATTTGTTTGTACCTTCGAATTTTTATTCATGACAGGTAGTAGTATTATGTTAATAAAACATATAAAATACAGTACTTCTAGGGAGTATGCAAGTGTACAGTTCCGTGGTAGAATTCTTACCTGTCATGTGGGAGACCTGGGTTTGATTCCCAGACCACACACTTTCCAAAAAACAAACAGACAAACAAAAATTCAACAAATGGTGCTGCAATAATGGGATACTCACATGGAAAAATAATGAAACGTGACCCTGCCATACGGCATACAAAAAAAAAACTGTACTTTTAAAGATGGTTAATTTTATCTTTTTCTATTTATATTCAGTTACTATTAGACCAGGTTATGAATCTACGTGCTCTTCTTACTGTCTTTTCCAAGTTTTCTGAACTAGGTAAATATAAAGTCCTAACCATAAAAACTGACTTCCATTTCCCCAAGGACCCTGTTCTTTGGAAAAGTACAAAGAAATCAAAGAAAAACTTGGAGGTGAGAGGGTAGATCTTCTAGGCTCAGAGAGGCAGTTTCTGAGATAAATTTTAGCTTTCTTTATCATGCTTGGCATACTACTAAATGAAGTTGAAGAAGCATCATATAGATAAAATGCTTGGGTTCAATACCATGCTCCCTGGGAGTATTTTATGATTTATAGACTATTTCTAAGTCCCAGATATTATAAATAATATCCAGCTTTTTGCAAAATATAGAATAAATAAAATTGTTGGAGGAGAGGTCACATGATCTATTGATACAACATTAGATCTCCCTACAGGTGCTAATCATAATTTTTCTTTACTTTTTATTTATTTTTAAAAGAAATGGCCACATGTTTTTTTCATAATATAGCAGAGATTAGAAACCTGATTATGCGTCACATCTTATGTAGCTGATTCAGGTACTTTAATGATTTCTGTTCTTTTCCTGGAGTTTAGGAAAAGCAGTGGATGCTTAGATTTGAAAGCTGGGGCAATGTGCAATGCAACGAAGAGAAAAAGCATGTTGTAAGGTCCCTACTCCACCCCACAAATGCTGAGTTTCATGGCCAAATTGTAGCTACAAAGTACTTCTTTTTACTTATTGACATTGCATTTCTATGAGGTTTCCTTATAACTACCAGGGAAATATTTCAACTGTGTTTGGAATACTGGCTTTAAATTTGGTGTTACAGCCTGATAAAACCAAGGAATCCACTAAACCATGCTATATTTAGAGAATATGGTTTAAATTGCAGAATCATTATGTGTTACTATTTACTAAGTACACAGTATATAAATTACCTCTTTTATATTTCCTCTCTGGGTATGCAAAAGATAGCACGCATTTTAAGCAAGTTATATGAGACCACACATGCTGAAGAAATTCCCTGGATCATGGAATGAAGTCTTATTGGGCTGTTGGGATGGTCCATAGCCCCTTCCTCCTCATGCTCCCTATTTAGGCCAACAGAGCAGATTCTGTGGTGAATCAATACATTAGATGAGGTAGAAATGGTGAAAAGGATTGGCAGAGTCAGGCTTAAGTTTCCCTTAAGTCTTTGTTTGATTCACTTGGCAATGTGTCCTCTGTAAGGTCTTTGCACTGACTTCAGAGGATGCAGAAGTCATTTTCCTCATAAAGGCCACATTTCTGCCAAGGAACAGAGTGGTCCCAAAAGCTTTTCTGCATAGGAAACTATGGGAAAAACTCAAAAGGGATTAATAAATACAACTACGGTCTGTCTCTGTGAGTTCTAATAGGTGAAAAGTAGGTCCTCTAGGTTTTTAGATCCCGGCGCATTTTGCTCTCGGTCTTCAGTTTATCCTTCAGCAATACACTCTTTTTATTTAAATAGGAATCAAAATCCCATGATTTAAACCTTGAGACATATTGAGTCTAAGTCTTTTGTATTTATTTGCATAATTAAACAGAGGTGGGAAGGGAATTAACATGCCGAGCAACTACTGTCTCATGTTGACAAAATGTTCAATATTTAAATTCATAGAAGAATGTCCTGAGGAGAGGATCAGAGGACTAATTATAACACATTCCGTATTGAAAGCTGGGAAATAGGTTAGAAAATAATTAATAAAGGAAAATGTATGAGGTCATGAATATTATATAACCAATATAATATTTAAATTTTTAATATTTAAATATTAAATAATTCCTAAACACATAGTAAATTTTGTATTTCTTGGGCCTCTGCTCATTTGCCATTGCACATGTCAGTTTTTTAACACCCCCTCAATATATAGGTATATATCTTCATTTCCATCTGCTTTCAGGAAAGATTAAAATATTCAAGTTTATAGGTTTGAAACTGATAAAAAATTTAGGCTCACTCTATCCTCAGACTATAAAGGGAAGTATGATATGCTTATCAGTAAATTGTCTCTTACAACTCTCAGGATGGATTATTGTTGAGAAGGTTTATTCTAAACAAATGAGTAAATTTCAGGTGTGTGGATATGAATTAAAGTGGACCATGGGGCGTCAGTGTTCTCCCAGAACAGTATACCTAAATTATTTCAAATTTTTAATTTTGAAATTTTTCTTTCTTTTGAACTTGTAAACTACACTTCTACCTATTGATTACAGTTAATATTTAGCAATTTGTTTTAATAAAGAAACAACTATAAAATGATAAACCATGTAAATATAAGAAAATCAGTCTCCTATTTTAATGTGGTCTTGTATATTTTACAACTCTGTCGTGTTTAGCAAACAATACTGGTAACATCATAGTAAATATATTTAACATAAACATGTGAGGTACTGTTCTGTGTGGTAAGCCATTTTGCTTGAAAATGAAATGCCCCATTGGAAGAATTTTCAAATTAATTTTTTTTAATCTTTAAACAAAAGCCAAGTCATGGGTGGTGCAATGGTGGCTCAGCAGGCAGAATTCTTGCCTGTTATGCTGGAGACCCGGGTTCAGTTCCTGGTGCCTACCCATGCAAGAAAAAAGAAAAAAAAAAGTCAAGTCATCAGTTGTTTACATAACACTTTAGACAGTCTTTTCAATATATACAGAGTTGAAATACCTTTGAGTAGCATGATCATTTATTCTTGTCTTTTATATTGATAGCTCATTTTAATACTTAGAAGAAAAAATATATAAATAATTAAATAGAAAGGAATAATGTAGTAAAGAGAATCAGCAATACTAATTGTTGATTTCTGAGAAAGGATAATAAAATAGGCAAACCACTGGAAAGGCTGTTCAAGTGAAAAAGGGAATACGTAATATTAGGAATGAGAAAAGAGACGAATGAGCATAGAGTAAAAGTAAAATAAGAGACTCAATAAACCACTTTATCCCAGTACATTTTTAAACTTAAATGAAGTTGGCATATTCCTATAAAATACCACTTAGCAAAATTGATTCAAGAAGAAATAGTAACAAGGAATTTAGGACTACATAGAACATAATGTGTATGTGGAAAATAATAAAACTTTACTGACAGACATGACTGATGTTTTCATAGGTAATAAAATTTCCCATCATAAAGTTGCCCTTCTTTCCAAATTGATCTATAAATTTAATGTACTAGCCACAGGATTGTTTGATGACTAATAATAACACAAATTCCTGGTAAAGAAAAATAAGAACACCTTATAAAACTAATTAAGGCCATGTGACATTGGCTAAGGAATACACAAGGGCGGATGGAAAAGAAGAGACATCGAAACCAAATCTGACACTAAGAGAAGTAACTTTGAAGAGAGCTTATGAATGGATGGAGTAGGAAAAAAGATGCTGGACCAATTGTATACCACTATAAAAATTAATGAAATGGGCTTTCTACCTTGCATCATACATCGAAAGAGCTCCTTCGTGGTTAGAGGCTTTAATGTATATTGTAAAATAGAAAATAGAAAAGAAAGGGCAAAAGACATGAATCAGCACTTCATAGAAGGTGAATTAGGAATGGTCCATACACATGTAAAAGTTGCTAACTTCATTAGGAATCAAAGACATATTAGCAAATATCATATCATAATATTATGTGACACAACTTTAAAATGTCAGATATGATTTCAAATATTGGATTGACAGAGATGGAGGCAATGCTGAAGAAAGTATAAATTGGTATAAATTGGAAACAATTTGGCAATATCTTGGAAACATGGACCTTCTCATGATCTAGTGATTCCATTCTTGGATGTGTACAAGATCAAACAGAAATATGCATCATCAAAATCTAAGAGGCAGAATTTATTTGTAAAGCATGTAATAGGAAATTCAGTTCAAAAACCAACTTTTCAGTGGTGACAATCAGAATTTTAAGATTCTTTACAATTATCAAATACCCTTTAAAAATACTAAGGAGCTTTTTCGCCGACCCGCCCGCCCTCCTTCTCCCCTCTCTTTCTCCGCCGGCCCGCCGAGCGGCGCCCACGCCCCACAGCAGCCGACCCGCCCGCCCTCCTTCTCCCCCCTCCTCCCCCTCCTGCTCCGGCCGCTCTCCAACCACCACGGTGCCCTCTTCCCCCGCCTTCACCGGCTCCTCCACCACCAGCCTCTACAGCCTTGCCGCCCTCACCTTTCCTCCTCCAGAACAGCTACTGGGGGAGTGGAGATAAGACAGAGCAGCTCCCGGAGCCAGAGGGAGAGCAAAGGGACGGCGTACCCCATCCTGGAACGGCTGACTATCTGGGAGAACCAGCTCCGGTGAGATCACCAAGGGGCACGGGCTTTCCTGTGTGGGACGGCAAGCGACCGGAGTCCCTCCCTTCCACCTTCCCAGGCCAGCTGGTAGAATTGGACAGGCGGTCCCCTTAGGCCGCGGCGGCTGGTGCCCCCACCACACGAGGCCCCCAGAACAACTGAGATAGTTGGGTCGGAAATTCCCAGACTGCGGAGAACAGTGACCGGGGGATCCCTTCCAAACACATGACTCCCCCGTCGGCTGGGAATAGTGCACTCTCCCGGGCTGTGACAGCTGGCGCCCTCCCGCCACGCTTGGTGCCCCGGGCCGACTAGCTAATTCGGCCGGACGCTCTCCCGTGCTGCGGCGGCCAGCAACCCTCCCCGCATTCGGAACCCCAGGCCAGCTGGCATTCTTCCAAGACGCTTTGGCTGCCGAACCTCCCCTACGGCGAGAACTTTCCAGAGTTAAAGGACCCACAGCAACTTTCACTGGTGGAACCCGTAGACAAACGTGTGCCACGAGCGCCACCTACTGGGCAGGATAAGAAAAACAGAACCCAGAGATTGCACAGAAAAATCTTTCAACCTGTGGGGTCGAACACCCAGGGAAATCTGACTAAATGCCCAGATGCCAGCAGAAGATAACGGATCATGCTCAGAAAATTGAACATATGGCCCAGTCAAACGAAGAAACCAATAGTTCAAATGAGATACAGGAGCTGAAACAACTAATGCTGAATATACGAACAGAAATGGAAAACCTCTTCAAAACCGAAATCGATAAATTGAGGGAGGACATGAAGAAGACATGGGCTGAACATAAAGAAGAAATAGAAAAACTGAAAAAACAAATCACAGAACTTATGGAAGTGAAAGATAAAGTAGGAAAGATGGAAAAAACAATGGATACCTACAACGACAGATTTAAAGAAACAGAAGATAGAATTAGTGATTTGGAGGATGAAACATCTGAATTCCAAAAAGAAACAGAAACTATCCGGAAAAGAATGGAAAAATTTGAACAAGGTATCAGGGAACTCAAGGACAATGTGAACCGTACAAATATACGTGTAGTGGGTATCCCAGAAGGAGAAGAGAAGGGAAAAGGAGGAGAAAAACTAATGGAAGAAATTATCACTGAAAATTTCCCAACTCTTATGAAAGACCTAAAATTACAGATCCAAGAAGTGCAGCGCACCCCAAAGAGATTAGACACAAATAGGTGTTCCCCAAGACACTTACTAGTTAGAATGTCAGAGGTCAAAGAGAAAGAGAGGATCTTGAAAGCAGCAAGAGAAAAACAATCCGTCACATACAAGGGAAACCCAATAAGACTATGTGTAGATTTCTCAGCAGAAACCATGGAAGCTAGAAGACAGTGGGATGATATATTTAAGTTACTAAAAGAGAAAAACTGCCAGCCAAGACTCCTATATCCAGCAAAATTGTCCTTCAAAAATGAGGGAGAAATTAAAACATTCTCAGACAAAAAGTCACTAAGAGAATTTGTGACCAAGAGACCAGCTCTGCAAGAAATACTAAAGGAAGCACTAGAGTCAGAACCAAAAAGACAGAAGAGAGAGACATGGAGAAAAGTGTAGAAAGAAGGAAAGTTAGATATGATATATATAATACAAAAGGCAAAATGGTAGAGGAAAATATTATCCAAACAGTAATAACTCTAAATGTCAATGGACTGAATTCCCCAATTAAAAGACATAGACTGGCAGAATGGATTAAAAAACAGGATCCTTCTATATGCTGTCTACAGGAAACACATCTTAGACCCAAAGATAAATATAGGTTGAAAGTGAAAGGTTGGGAAAAGATATTTCATGCAAATAACAACCAGAAAAGAGCAGGAGTGGCTATACTAATATCCAACACGTTAGACTTCAAATGTAAAACAGTTAAAAGAGACAAAGAAGGACACTATATACTATTTTTTTTTTTTTTTTTTTAGAAAGAGGGAGGAAGGGAAGGAAAGACAGAGAAAGAAGGAAGGATGGAAGGAAGGAAGTGAGGAAGAAAGGGAAACATTTTTAAACATTTTCTTGTTTTTATTATATTTTGTTTGTTTGTTTGTTTTTTTTTTTTACATGGGCTGGGGCCGGGAATCGAACCGGGGTCCTCCGGCACGGCAGGCAAGCACTCTTGCCCGCTGAGCCACCGCGGCCCGCCCCGACACTATATACTATTAAAAGGAACAATTAAGCAAGAAGACATAACAATCATAAATATTTACGCA
Source organism: Tamandua tetradactyla (assembly GCF_023851605.1). Classification (NCBI taxonomy): domain Eukaryota; kingdom Metazoa; phylum Chordata; class Mammalia; order Pilosa; family Myrmecophagidae; genus Tamandua; species Tamandua tetradactyla. Next base: position 137,791,560 of record NC_135331.1, read on the forward strand.
CCGAACCAGAATGCCCCAAAATACGTGAGGGATACACTGCAAACACTGAAAAGGGAAATAGACACATATACCATAATAGTTGGAGACTTCAATTCACCACTCTCATCAATGGACAGAACATCTACACAGAGGATCAATAAAGAAATAGAGAACCTGAATATTACTATAAATGAGCTTGACTTAACAGACATTTATAGGACATTACATCCCACAACAGAAGGATACACCTTTTTTTCAAGTGCTCATGGATCATTCTCAAAGATAGACCATATGCTGGGTCACAAAGCAAGTCTTAACAAATTTAAAAAGATTGAAATCATACACAACACTTTCTCGGATCATAAAGGAATGAAGTTGGAAATCAATAATAGGCGGAGTGCCAGAAAATTCATAAATACATGGAGGCTCAACAACACACTCTTAAACAACAAGTGGGTCAAAGAAGAAATTGCAAGAGAAATTAGTAAATACCTAGAGGCAAATGAAAATGAAGACACAACATATCAAAACTTATGGGACGCAGCAAAGGCAGTGCTAAGAGGGAAATTTATTGCCCTAAATGCCTTTATCAGAAAAGAAGGAAAGCCAAAAATGCAGGAATTAACTGTCCACTTGGAAGAACTGGAGAAAGAACAGCAAACTAATCCCAAAGCAAGCAAAAGGAAAGAAATAACAAAGATTAGAGCAGAAATAAATGAAATTGAAAACATGAAAACAATAGAGAAAATCAATAAGACCAGAAGTTGGTTCTATGAGAAAATCAACAAGATTGATGGGCCCTTAGCAAAATTGACAAAAAGAAGAAGAGAGAGGATGCAAATAAATAAGATCAGAAATGGAAGAGGAGACATAACTACTGACCTCACAGAAATAAAGGAGGTAATAACAGGATACTATGAACAACTTTACGCTAATAAATACAACAATTTAGAAGAAATGGACAGGTTCCTGGAAAGACATGAACAACCAACTTTGACTCAAGAAGAAATAGACGACCTCAACAAACCAATCACAAGTAAAGAGATTGAAGTAGTTATTCAAAAGCTCCCTAAAAAGAAAAGTCCAGGACCAGACGGCTTCACATGTGAATTCTATCAAACATTCCAGAAAGAATTAGTACCTACTCTCCTCAAACTGTTCAACATAATCGAAGTGGAGGGAAAACTACCTAATTCATTCTATGAAGCCAACATCACCCTCATACCAAAACCAGGCAAAGATATTACAAAAAAAGAAAACTACAGACCAATCTCTCTAATGAATACAGATGCAAAAATTCTCAATAAAATTCTAGCAAATCGTATCCAACAACACATTAAAAGAATTATACATCATGACCAAGTAGGATTCATCCCAGGTATGAAAGGATGGTTCAACATAAGAAAATCAATTAATGTAATACACCATATCAACAAATCAAAGCAGAAAAATCACATGATCATCTCAATTGATGCAGAGAAGGCATTTGACAAGATTCAACATCCTTTCCTGTTGAAAACACTTCAAAAGATAGGAATACAAGGGAACTTCCTTAAAATGATAGAGGGAATATATGAAAAACCCACAGCTAATATCATCCTCAATGGGGAAAAATTGAAAACTTTCCCCCTAAGATCAGGAACAAGACAAGGATGTCCATTATCACCACTATTATTCAACATTGTGTTGGAAGTTCTAGCCAGAGCAATTAGGCAAGAAAAAGAAATACAAGGCATCAAAATTGGAAAGGAAGAAGTAAAACTATCACTGTTTGCAGACGATATGATACTATACGTAGAAAACCCAGAAAAATCCACAACAAAACTACTAGAGCTAATAAATGAGTACAGCAAAGTAGCAGGCTACAAGATCAACATTCAAAAATCTGTAGGTTTTCTATACACTAGTAATGAACAAGCTGAGGCGGAAATCAAGAAACGAATCCCATTTACAATCGCAACTAAAAGAATAAAATACCTAGGAATAAATTTAACCAAAGAGACAAAAAACCTATATAAAGAAAACTACAAAAAACTGTTAAAAGAAATCACAGAAGACCTAAATAGATGGAAGGGCATACCGTGTTCATGGATTGGAAGACTAAATATAGTCAAGATGTCAATCCTACCTAAATTGATTTACAGATTCAATGCAATACCAATCAAAATCCCAACAACTTATTTTTCAGAAATAGAAAAACCAATAAGCAAATTTATCTGGAAGGGCAGAGTGCCCCGAATTGCTAAAAACATCTTGAGGAAAAAAAACGAAGCTGGAGGTCTCGCGCTGCCTGACTTCAAGGCACATTATGAAGCCACAGTGGTCAAAACAGCATGGTATTGGCATAAAGATAGATATATTGACCAATGGAATCGAATAGAGTGCTCAGATATAGACCCTCTCATCTATGGACATTTGATCTTTGATAAGGCAGTCAAGCCAACTCACCTGGGACAGAACAGTCTCTTCAATAAATGGTGCCTAGAGAACTGGATATCCATATGCAAAAGAATGAAAGAAGACCCATATCTCACACCCTATACAAAAGTTAACTCAAAATAGATCAAAGATCTAAACATTAGGTCTAAGACCATAAAACAGTTAGAGGAAAATGTTGGGAGATATCTTATGAAACTTACAATTGGAGGCATTTTTATGGACCTTAAACCTAAAGCAAGAGCACTGAAGAAGGAAATAAATAAATGGGAGCTCCTCAAAATTAAAACTTTTGTGCATCAAAGAACTTCATCAAGAAAGTAGAAAGACAGCCTACACAATGGGAGACAATATTTGGAAACGACATATCAGATAAAGATCTAGTATCCAGAATTTATGAAGAGATTGTTCAACTCAACAACAAAAAGACAGGCAACCCAATTACAAAATGGGAAAAAGACTTGAACAGACACCTATCAGAAGAGGAAATACAGATGGCCAAAAGGCACATGAAGAGATGCTCAATGTCCCTGGCCATTAGAGAAATGCAAATCAAAACCACAATGAGATATCATCTCACACCCACCAGAATGGCCATTATCAACAAAACAGAAAATGACAAGTGCTGGAGAGGATGCGGAGAAAGAGGCACACTTATCCACTGTTGGTGGGAATGTCAAAGGGTGCAACCACTGTGGAAGGCAGTTTGGCGGTTCCTCAAAAAGCTGAATATAGAATTGCCATACGACCCAGCAATACCATTGCTAGGTATCTACTCAAAGGACTTAAGGGCAAAGACACAAACGGACATTTGCACACCAATGTTTATAGCAGCGTTATTTACAATTGCAAAGAGATGGAAACAGCCAAAATCTCCATCAACAGAAGAGTGGCTAAACAAACTGTGGTATATACATACGATGGAATATTATGCAGCTTTAAGACAAGATAAACTTATGAACCATGTAATAACATGGATGGACCTAGAGAATATTATGCTGAGTGAATCCAGCCAAAAACTAAAGGACAAATACTGTATGGTCCCACTGATGTGAACGGACATTCGAGAATAAACTTGAAATATGTCATTGGTAACAGAGTTCAGCAGGAGTTAGAAACAGGGTGAGACAATGGGTAATTGAAGCTGAAGGGATACAGACTGTGCAACAGGACTAGATACAAAAACTCAAAAATGGACAGCACAATAATACCTAATTGTAAAGTAATCATGTTAAAATACTGAATGAAGCTGCATCTGAGCTATAGGGTTTTTTTGTTTTTGTTTGCTTGTTGGTTTGTTTGTTGTTGTTGTTTTTTACTATTATTACTACTTTTATTTCTTTTCTTTATATTAACATTTTATATCTTTTTCTGTTGTGTTGCTAGTTCCTCTAAACCGATGCAAATGTACTAAGAAACAATGATCATGCATCTATGTGATGATGTTAAGAATTACTGAGTGCATATGTAGAATGGTATGATTTCTAAATGTTGTGTTAATTTCTTTTTTTTTTCTTTCTGTTAATAAAAAAAAAAATACTAAGGAAATCCACTAAACTTGCTTCTAGTTAGAGTGAAATTCTTACTAGCATGATATCAATTATCCCATTTATTGTAGGTTGACAAAGGGAAATTTAAACTAATTATTGAGTCTATGTGAGTGAATGCTATGATTTGTTTTCAGAGAAAAAACTTTTTATCAAACAGGTAAATTTCTTTGGGATGAATTAGAAAATGTGTGATTGTTTTGAAGGAAAACTCTCGGATGGGCCACAATTTGAGCTATTTTGCAGTTCAAATATGTTTCACACATAAACCACATGATATAGCAAGGCTCTGTCATCACCACCCAGAAAGCCTATACTCTGTAACTATTGGTTAAGAGGGTTCTCCAAAGCCAGTCTGCTTAGGTCCAAATCTTGGTTTAGGAAGAACAAGTTGAGTGACTTTGGGAAAGTTACTTCATTTCTCAGTGCTTTATTCTTCATCTGAGAATGGCAGATGACAAAACAATTCATAAAGTATTTTCACTGTATTATAATAAACAAGAGATAGTTTGCTGAATAGCATAAAATATTATTTTCAATTTCATCTTTATTAATATTTCCATACCACAGGGCTTGGCATATGTGCACACTAAGAAAAGGGCTACAGAATTAAAATATTTGGCGATGTTGTTTATCCATTTTCACATGAAAGGCTTTCTCATGGACCTCCTGATTTCAATCTGTTAGCACTGATAAGAAAGAAAAAATATCACTGAAAAAGGACTGAGGTTGGGGGTAGGGCAGAAGTAGGGGTTGAGGCTCAGAGCGTAAATGGTGCAGGCGTTCTCCACTTTCTGTCATATTGTCATCATTATATTTCATACTAATAAAAGCTAATAGGATCTTTAGAAATTCACTAAAGTCTTGATTCATTCAAATAACACTTACTGAGGGATTCTAGACACTGGACACTGCTGTGATCGGTTTTTAAAAAAAGGTCGTATGGAGAAAGTGAATAAACAGTCAATCTCAAGGATATGATTTTATCTCGTAACTTTCCTAAAAATAAAACAAATTTTAAAATCTACTATAAATAGAGAAGGAGCTGAGTAATTTTTATTCTGTTAGAAATTACCAGATCCCAAAACTTATTTGTTTCAAGGTGATGTGTGGTGGCAAGTAAAGGGGAAAGTCCCTTCCCTTAGAGCTCTGGAGAACTACCCACAGAATGGAGGAAAGTTGGTTTCACTGCAAACAATGCAGACATTTAAGATTTTTTGGTAAAAGAGGTAACTGCTCTTAATTTTTTTCTTTTTTTTACCAATTATGAATTATTCTCAATAATTGGGACCAAAGATGCTAGCTTATAGTGCCTTGAAATGTCTCTAGAACTGTGATATCTAATGCGCCATCCTAAAGATTAATTTATTGTCAGAATTATGGCGAGATGTGGAAGTCACAAAAACAAATCCTTTTCTCCAGTTAGTTCATATTGCATGGAATATGTATAAAATTAAACCTTTGTGGTATTAAAAATACAGGCTATTCACAATATTGGCTTTGATGGCACACTTACCTGGATTAAATTTTAGTACAAAGTGAATTGTGTAACGACGATTGCTTCTACTATTTCCTGAGGTTATGCTAGTTCTTTTTGAAAGGGTCTGGCCATTGCAGATATTGAATTCAATGTTGGTTCACTCTTAATCGAGGCTATATTATGCAGTCTTTGAAAAGCTATTCCATATCAAAATAGCATTCCCTTCTCCCTTCCTTGTCTGCTGCCACCAGCCCAGGAAAGGAGGAATTTAAAGTAGTTTCCAGAAAACACAAAATATTATGATACAGCATGATCTTTCACTTCTTAAAAGGTGAAACGTGCCTTTGCTAACTTGCAGTAGGCCATGAGATAATTATGTGGTGTGCTAAATGGCACTTTTCACTTTTGATTTGTGCTTCGCCACTCAGTTTTCAGTAGATCATTTAGAGAGGATCAGCATTCTTTGAAACTAAAAACACACCCAGAGGTCAGGGCAGCAAGGCATGATGGGAAAAGAATGTAGCCCACAAAGATGGTCTTTGTCAGACGTGACGACATGCTGGTGTCTGTTACTGAATTGGCAGGCTCACCTCTTCCCCTAGTGTCTGCTTCTGAAACATTAAACTCATCTGCGTTGCAAGGCACCACTCAAGGAAACAAGTAGGCTTTTAAAGCACCCAACTCTTACCTCCAGAACGAGGATTAATTTCACATATTTAGGTGAAATCTGTCCAGTAAAGGAGTTTGCTGTTGTGTGGCAGGTTTTGGTGAAGGCTCATCATTTTGATGACTTTTATAATAGAACTAATAACTTTTACATTGAAAAGTTATTAATTGGAATAATAGGAACACTGACATTTTCTAGAACATTATTGCATTATTCTTTTAAATGAGTCTTAAGCTACATTATCAACAGAAGACAACTCTAGAATTTTGCACTTACTGTTCACTTCTTTAGGCCTAATTTAAAAATGATTAATTTTGTAATTCTGTAAGCTTAAAATTAAAATTAAAAAGTAGCATTTGAAAATCTTTTCTACTTGAAAATGTCTTAGAGATTTACACCTTATCTAATTATCACATAGAGTTCCCTTTTCCATCTCTACCTTGCAAAGTAGGCAACCTGACAACTTTAATGCTTTATGTTGAGTGACCTAAGATGTCACATCTTATTATAAATAAGAATCTAATTCCAATAGCTAGTGTTTAAGTTTTTTAAAATTGCCAGAATGCAATATACCATAAATGGAATGGCTTTTAAAAAGGGAATGTATTAAGTTGCAAGTTTACAGTTCTAAGGCATAGAAATGTCCAAGCTAAGGCATCCAGAGAAATATACCTTAACTCTAAAGAAAGAGCTGATAACCTCCAGGTTTTCTCTCTCAGCTGGGAAGGCACATGAGGACATCTGCTAGCTTTCTCTTTTCATTTCATAAGGCTTCCCCAGGGGCATTTTCCTTCTGCATCTCCAAAAGTCTTCAGCTTATGTGGGCTCTGTTGGCTCTGAAGTTTTTTCCGAAATAGTTCCCTCTTAAAGAGCTCCAGTGAACAACTGCACCTTGAATGGGTGGAGGAAGATCTCTATGGAAACCACCTAAGCAAAAGTAATTGGGTGGGTCACATCTCCATGGAAACAATTAAAAAGATCCCACCCAGCAATACTGAATGAGGATTAAAGAACATGATTTTTGGGGGGTAAATGACTGTTTCAAACCAGCACAGATAGATATCCTGCTATTGAAATTCATTTATTTATGTGTTTGTTTGTTTATTTATCTATCTATATATATATATAATTTAAATTCAAAGTTTATGTTATTATCTTATTTCTTCTTGTCATTTTCAAATATTTTTCTCTCAACAGTAGTGGATGTTACAGGAATAGTCAATGTTAGAATCACAAGTCAACAAATATTTTTAGTGCCTTATATTTGAGGCAATTCAAAAGGTTTTAAAGTACCAAATAACTTTTGCCAAGAAAGAGAAGTGCTATATACTATTTTTACCTACAAGGAAAGAAAGAATGAACAGAAGTTTTCTAAAACTTTATGGAGCCAATATATATATGTCATTCTGCTCTGTAATTCTGAAGAAACCTCTGGTATTTTCTAAAAGAATGCCAACTTTTTATCTTTTTTCTCCCTTTTTGATCAGTACCTATGTAATTTTTTGTTAGTTTCTATTTAGATGTATGTCAATACTATCATACCTATGTTTTACTCTATGTTTTTCTTTATAATGCTTCTGTAATGATGGTCTCTACAGATTATATATGTATATATGGTTTTACACTTTACAAATATGTTCAAGTGTATTACCACATTTGTTCCTTTCTGTCTCGGAAGCTAATATCACTCTTACATGGCAGAGTGATGATACAGAATGAGACCTGCTGATTTAAAAACTCTTCCCTTTCCTCTGTTCAAAGCTTTTAATGTTTAATAATTACAAAGCATTGCTTTTCATGTAATATTTTCCATCTGTGAGAATCAAGTACATAGGGTGGTGCGACGGTGACTCAGTGGCAAAATTCTCTCCTGCCATGTCAGAAACTTGGGTTTGATTCTTGGTGCCTGACCAGGCAAAAATAAGTAAGTAACTAAATAATCAAGTACATATAGCTACTGAATGCCAACAGGAAAGTTATCCAAAACTTCCTTCAGGATGGCATATCTCTTTGTAAAGAATAAATTTTCCTGCTTTTAGTCATGAAGGAAATGACCTGCAAACTTAATTGCACATAGGTGACTATCTATCCTTGAAAAAGGGAATACCAAGCCTTTTGGAAATACCAAAAGTGATAAAAATTAATGTGACTCTCAGCTAATAACTGAGAGTAGAAAATATTTTGTACTGATGAAATAAGAAATATAATTTTTAGCTTACTAATACTTAATTGTTCAGAGAAATGAGAAAATTCCACTTTATAACTGACTGTACATTGTCTATAATGCTGATATATAATGCCTTTATCTCTATGTGGGTAGACTATATTCCATTTTTCCTGTGATTTCAGGTTCTTGTATTCCATAAAGCAATAATGTCATTGAATCAAAGAAAAGTAGAAGGGAATACAAGAAGTCATCTCTCATTTTGCTGCCCTAATGTCATTTCTATTCCATAGTTATTTCATATTTAAATTGCTGAAAACATTATGTAATTTCCATTTGGTATCATAACTTTTTATTATTGCCTATGAGATTATTCTGATTAAAAACAAGTGATTATTTTAAAAATGATTGTATGAATTACTTTATGTCCTGTCCAATCCTTTTTTTTTTCACAAAGCATAGTTTTTTTTTTTTATCATTTATCATTTTCTAAATAGGTAGTTGTATTACTTAGGGTTCTCTAGAGAAACAGAATCAATAGAGAACACCGCAAACATAAAATTTATAAAAGTGTCTCACGTGACCGTGGGAATGCAGAGTCCAAAATCCTCTGGGCAGGTTGTGAAGCCGACGATTCCAATGGAGGGTCTGAATGAACTCCACAGGAGAGGCTCTCCAGCCAAAGTAGGAAGAGAGCCTGTCTCTTCTGAATCCTCCTTAAAAGGCTTCCAGTGATTAGATTAAGCATCACTCGTTGCAGAAGATATTCTCCTTTGGCTGATTGCCAATGGAATCAGCTGTGGATGCAGTTGACGTGATCATGATCTAATTCTATGAAATGTCCTCATTGCAACAGATAGGCCAGCACTTGCCCAAACAGACAAACAGGTACCACCACTTGGCCAAGTTGACACATGAACCTGACCACGACAATAGTTTAAAAATGAAAACCTGGGCAGTGCAAGGATGGCTCAGTGGCACAGTTCCTGCCTGTCATGCTGGAGACCCGGGTTCAGTTCCCAGTGCCTGTCCATGCAAAAAAAAAAGTAAAAAATGATGCATTAATAGCCAGCATCCTGCTGTTGCTTTTACAAATTGCTGTATTCTGTGGTTATATTCCTTTTTTGTTTAATGTGGTTTGAGGATGGCATGGGTGCTGTTCATCTGTGGAGGGTCATAGCTTTTAAGTACAATGACAGTATAATTTTTCCTCCACATGAGGATACTTCTGACAGTGAAAGAGGACGTTATTAATAGTTAATTCTGGGCAACAAATTTAAAGTGTTATTTTATCAGAAAACTGGATATAAGCTCACTCTAGTTCTAAGGAAGTCCACAATATTCTGTTCTTTTACAAACCATTCTGTAAATCAGAGAAAGCACTAGAAATTATCTTGTTTACATATTTAGGGCACATAATGCTACACCATCAGCCTTCAGAGTGGAATCACTGAACACTTGGTGAGGAATATGCTATTAACTTAAAGGAATACAAAATACAAATGCCTCTGTAAAACATTAAAGCAGTTACGCAATAGGGGTAGACTTTCATCCATCTCATAACAGAGATCATATGTTCTATCAGATCTTTAGATGGTGGTTGATAACTTAACAATCTCAAAGAATTAAGGCAGTTATTCAGATGGGGTTTTAAAGGGCAAGTGGTTTCTAAAGTTCTAAATTTATGTGAGAAAAATGGGTACAAAATGCAGCATAAATTCTTTGGGGAAAAGAGTGGTTGATAGTAGGAAACTAAAAATAAGGAAATGGAGATAACGTGTCACAAAGTATTGAAAAAAAACAAAGAAAGTGAGCATTGGAAAGTTCAGATGAAATGTTTGAAATTGATTTTAAACATAGATAAATTACTCATTCTAATGTAGGTATGTGTGTATGTGTACCTACTTGCTTGGGAATATTGGATCCATTTAAACGGATTGGAACAAGATGCAATGACAATGCCTAGAGAATTTATTTAACCTAAAATTTATGAATATGGTAAATACGGCAAAAGATTCAAGGAAATGAACCTCTGCTATGGCATGAGAAATTCATAAATTTTGCTTATAATAATAATTAAATGTAAATGTATTCATCAACTTTTAATTGCTATAAAGTGGAATTCAGATAGTACATGTCAGTTCTCCCTCAACAAAGAAATGGCAATTACCCTTGGTTGGTCTAGCAAATATAATTGGAAACTCTTTCTTTCAAGCCTTTATTACCACTCACAGTAATTCTCAGTCTATACTCATTTGGTTCATCAAGTGAAATTTAAGAAGAATCTATGAAAATTGATATCTTTAAATGCTTTGCTTCCATCAACAGGCATTGCGGATTTCCACATGCAGCAACATGGGTCAGAGCTGTAGCCCCGAGACTGTCACCACAAACATTTGAGTCCAAAGCAAGGACCAACAGCCTCCCCTGGCACTGCCTAAATTAATTCCTGCCCTTATGGCCTGACACCCACTCCACTGCCAGCATTGTTTACTTGGTTCGAAATTTTCAGGGACTTGATTCTGCAGAAATTTAATTCAAATTTCCTCAATTTAAGGTTCTTCGACTCTATTTTGTTTCTCTGGCATTCCAAGGTCGTTTTCTTTTTATCTTCCAGAAAGTTCTCAAAAAATTCTGACTGGTGATGGCACCTTTACTTTGCTTCCTTAACACTATTATGGATTTTGGGCTTTATAATTAAATATTTTCTGTCCTTTCAAATAGCTTTTGGGTAGAAGGCAATGTTGAGTTGTAACCTTAATGGCTAACATCATGTGATATTTATAACATTTATACAGCATGGCAAATTCTGTCCCTTGGTAGTTTGAAAGAAACTTCCTGTCAAACCATTTACATGTGTCATCTTTTTTGGAACCAGTCAATTGACAATTTTGTTTTAATATTTAGCATTCCAGCTGGTTTATAACAATTTTCCAATTATTGAGATACACCTTAATAATTTTATTTTATTTTAAAAGATGTGTTAATTTCAAACATTTTAAACAGCATTAACAGAGTTGTACATAGTATTCTCTAACCCTATTTGATTTTTTGGTAGGCATACCCCTTTCTCATTGACCACATTGTACCTTTATGATTCCTTATTTATCCTCTAGAAGACCTACAGGAAGTTTGTAAATTTTTCCTATAATGGGAGGGGTGACAAGAAAAGTACAGTATTTGGTATTCTTAATTCATTCTACAAGCACTTATATCTTACTTTTTATTATGGAAAATTTCAAACTTTCACAAAATTAGAGAAATAGTACAATAATTACCCCATATACCTGTCAGTTAGCAGCAATTAACTCATGGAAATCTTTTCATTTCTATCTTCATTTATTTCATTTCTCTACTGAATTATGTTGAAAAAAATCCAGGACACTACATCACTTTATAAGTCAATATCACTGTATGTAATTCCAAATAATATCTTTTAAAACTACCATCCATTAGTATTATTGCATCTGAATTTACTATTAATATCACCAAATAACATTTTAGTTTACCAAAATACCTTTCGTTGTTTATTTGTTTTAATTAGTATTCACATATAGTTTGTATATTACATTCGTTGATAAATTTATAAATTTGTAGGTTTCCCCTCCACTTTTTGTGTGAAATTTTCTGATTGTGTCCCCAATTGCTTTGCTCCTTTTATGTCTCTGTATTGGGAGTTAGAGTTCGAGGTGTGCCAGTTATCCTATTGCCTCTCATTTCTAAATCCACTCAGATTGGACCTAGACTGGCATAAGAGACTTAGTCAGATTCAAATTTGCAGTTTTTATTTTTGTTTGTTTGCTTGCTTTTTGCAAAGCACCTTCATGGGTGTTTCATAAACATTAATAGATGTATGGTGTCCAGCTTTCTCTCTTTCTGTGATATTAGCAGTCATTGATGATCAATGCCCGTCTCATGAATTTATTAAAATATGCAAAATGGTAAACTTCTAATTCTACTATGCATTAACTGGGAAACATAAAAAAGAAACATCCCTTCATCAACTGTTTGTTTACTCTGAAACACAGATTACATAAAATGGTATGATAAACACATGATTAAACTTGATTTCCTACCTTAACTTTTTCAATCAAACTTGCTTAGATTTTCAAAATGATTTTGAAGTAATCCCCTAAGTGCTTTTTTAAAAATTATTGTGAACCTATGGATATAAACATATTCTGTATGTCCAAAGTGTTGCAGTTAACCGTACTAACGTTCTCATTGTCCCATTTTGGGCCAGTTGTATTTTCAAGGTTATTTCTGAGCTCTTACTTTCTAATGTGATGCATCTTGTACGTTTCCTCTTTAAAATCTGGAATTTGCTATTTCTCCAAAGAACATTGTTACCTTTAATACAGAATATTGAAGGGTCCAAATCTGGGTGCTATGTATGCTTACTGGTACTAGGTTAGTCATGGTTTCTATGTATTTTCAGTGTTCAGAATTAGGAAATAATTTATTTTTGAGACAAAACATATCTTGATTTTATATTGATATTTCTAATTCACTTTCAGGATGAAGGAATTTTTACTTCTTCGATGTTATATGTGTATCTCTTTACTTTTACATTGAAATTCTTGTATCATGACCCTTAGAAAGTATATTCTTCTTTCTTCTTACTCTCCCTATTATCTGTAAATTTCTGATGGCTGTACACTGCTAGAAAATTTAAGAATTCCTATTTTCCCAAGTGTTTTTGTTAGGAATAAGTGTTGAATTTTGACCTTTTTGAGCGTCTATGAAGGTGTGAATATAATTTATCTTAGATTTATTATTATACTCATTTATATTAATGGATATCCTAAAATTGAAACAATTATGTCTTCTTGAAGTAAATTTACTTTATTAATCTAATGACGTTACTATGGTATTCTTTTCACTATTATTTAATTTGGCATATGTATATTGATATTCATAAGTGATAATGGTTTTAAATTTAATTTTTTATTCTCTTTTTATTGGATTTATGTATAAATACTATTCTTGTTTCATAAAGATAATTTGTAAGTGTTCTGTCACTTTCTATGTTTTGCAATATTCTATGTGGCATTGGATCGTTAACGTTTTGTTGAAATTCTCGTGTGAAATCATCTGGGCTAGCACATTTTGAGGCATCAGTTCTAGTGTTGGTTCAAATCGCCTTACAAGAGAAAATTCTTACCTTCTCAGGAGTTTTATGAGCCAATTGTTAAATACAGACATTATTAAATAATGTACAAACAAGCAATGCTTTACTCTTCGCACACAAAAAGGTAAAATCAGCAAGAGTGTGGTCACTTGTATACATCACCTCCAAAAGTTGCTTTGTACCCCTTTGTCATCCATCCCTCTCACCCTCACTACCTTCCATCCCCAGGCAAAGAATGACCTGCTTTCATTCAATATAGGTTAGTTTCCTAGAATTGTATGAAGTTGGAATCATACTGTATGTATTCTTTTTTGTTGTTGTTGTTCAGTCTGGCTTCTTTTATCCAGCATAATTATTTTGAGATTTATCAACGTTGTTGCATGTACCAAAACTTCATTCACATTTATTGCTGAGTAACAGTCCATTGTATGGATAATCCATAGCATGTTTATCCTTTTAACTGTTGATAAGTATTTGGGTCATTTCCAGCTTTGGGCAATTATATAAAATATTCCTTTGAACATATATGTATAAGTCTTTGTATGAAGTTATGCTTTCTTTGCTGTTGGGTAAATATCTAGGAATACAATGATTGGATCATTGGCAAATATATGTTTAACTTTTTACAAAATTGCCATTTTTAAAAGTGGTGTAGTAATTTACGCTCTAACTAGCATTGTATTAGAGTTCCAGTTCTCCCACAACCACTTGGTATAGGAAATATTTTTAATTTTAGCTATTCTAATAGTTGTGCAGTAGACTTTAACTATGGATTAATTTGCATTTCCCTAGTGACTAATGCTGCTGAATATCTTTCTGTGAAGTTCTTTAACATCTGCATATCTTTTTTGTTGAAATGCTTGTTAAATCTTGTATCCTTTTGCTACTGGATTGTTTTATTATTATAGTTTTTGAGAAAGCATATGTTTTGCAAAACTTTTCTCATACCCTGGCTTGTCTTTTCATTCTTGTAACAATGCAGTTTGAATGGAAGTTTTTTTTACTGATGAAATCCATTTTATAATTTGTTCATTAACAGATTGTGCTTTCCCACTGTATTTAAGAAATTTTGATTTTTGTATATTGATTCTTTATCCTACACACTGACTAAACTTTCTTGGTAATTCCAATAGTTTTCTTATGGATTGCATCAGATTTTCTAAATACATCAGCATGTCATCTGTGAATATAAACACTTTACTTTTTCTTTTCTAATATGGATACTTTTATTTCTCTTTTCTCCCTCATGGACAATATGTATAAAAGTGGGGAGATTCCCAGTGCCTGCCCATGCAAAAAAAAAAAAAAGAAAAGAAAAAAGGACAGAGCGGATATCCTTTTCCTGCTCTAGAAATTAGGAGAATAATGTTCGTTCTATCACCATTAAGTAACTGTTCCAATTCAACTCTACAGGGTTCTGGTGGTTGCAGCACCAAACCAAAGAACATGCTAGGAACAGAATCAGACATGAGTTTTATGAGGACTTATAAACAGGAGAAGATTCTCCCGAAGGTGGCTGTTCAGGAAGTCAACACTCCACAAATGCAGAGGTGCAAGGGAACAGCTTATAATCATTTAGGACAAGGACATTCCGTAGGGTATGAGAACAGAGTTTTAGCAGGGTTCCAAGACATGGGGATTGGGAGAGAGGATTTTAAATGATTAACAAGATAAGTGGTTTATGATACTATATGTACATTTTTTTCTTCCCTGAGTATGTCTGTTTATCTTTAACTGCTGTCCTGGTCATCTAGGTGGCTATGTGCAGTATTTTACTCTCAATACGGAGATCTTAGCCCAGGCCCTGGGTCTCCACAATCTGCCCCCACACAGGAGACTACGTTGTCCATAGGACAGACATTGCATCCATGTTCTGCAACCACAGTATGAAACAACAGAAAACTGGAAGTCCTCAACACAGAGATAACAACTGTACAAAGAGATGCTGCTATGGCTAAGAAAAGGAATTAAATCATTTAGACAAAGGATCTACTGGCACAGGTGCCACCTTGTGCTGCAGAGAGGATATCTAAGGCCATTTGATTTTGTAAATACTTTTCTAAGTTATATTGTTTCTTCATTTAGCAAGGATATAGCTTTGTTTTTTAATCATTAAGTGCTTGGGCAATGTGCTGTCACACATTCTTCAGTAACTGTATCAGCTCCACCTGGTGCAAGAATGGATACAGGATACTACCAGGGAGTGTGTTTTATTTTATATTTCATATTAGCCACTTCCTACTTACTAGGGATATGGGGTAAAGAGTCATATGAGGTAGTGTGGACATAGGGCTGTCCCCATGTACAACTCCTGTCCAGTTACAGGGTAATAGGACCAACCATATTGCCACAGGTCCATACCCATACCCATGCCTTAGGTGAAAGATATGCCCCATGTTGGTCAGAGATATTTCGACAGTGGAAAAGCGATTGTTTAATAGCTTAACAGTAAAATTACACAATTTTGGTGGTAGCCACCCCACATCATGAATTCTGTCAAGTTGTTCTGTACAGACAGAGCTACATGGTCTACAGTTACATTGGCTGCCATCGTTACCCTAAACCATCATTTACAGCATACCCCAATCAGGTTGCGGTTTGTTCACCTGTTCTCATAAAAGAGAGATGATATAGGCCCTTCTCATTATAAGATGTTAGTTGGATTTCAGTCTTAAAAAAGAAAATTTTTTTTCTAGATTTCCTGATGCATTGAATTCTACCAGGCCAGCAGGTATTCCACACAGACCAATTCCCTGGTGCCATGGTCCAGGAAGCCTGTAGTGCCTGAAGATGGCAAGTCCATGAAAACCCAACATTGGATTTGATTGTGAACATGAGTCATGAGTTACTGCTGAAGCCCACTGTAGGAAGGTGTTTTCTAGGGTGCTATGGGTAAAAAGAAAGATGTTTATGGGGGACAATGAAGGGTAACTCCTGGTGATCTAAAAATATACATGTTAGAGTTCCATTGGTTGATAAGGCATCAGGCAGAGGAGCATCATGGGGAGGTTTTAAATACCAGATAATCTCCCCCTACAAATCTTGAGAGTACTCTACCATCACATCAATGGTTAATTTGGACATTAGAAGGTCCACATAGTCATGCATAAGTTTCCCATGTGAATAGGAGGTCCTAGATTGGTGTTAAAGATTATAACAGGCATTTTAAGTATAAATTGTGGTCTTAGCACCATAATTTGGGTGACTCCTATTCACCAGGGACTTAGAATTCCTGACCAACATAGCTGCATAGGGCAGCAGCAAGGCCAGTTGACCTTATTTCCCCATTTAGTATAGTCTGAGACACAGGCAACAAGAAATTATTATCATTTTCCCTTTCAGGCTGTAAAGCAGCTGGCCCTTTAATTTGTATTCTCAGTGTCTGCATCAGTCCTTCCATTAGCATTTCATTAGGAGCAGGTGTAGCAGATCACAGGTGTACTATTTAAGTGGGTAAAAGCCTGATAGAGCCACTGATGCAAGGACCTGTTACCACCTTTTAGTGGTTCCTTTAATACACCTTCTTTCTTTCAATAAGGTCTACACCTGTGGAATTGTAAGGCAGATGAAACATCCACTTCATCCTGATCCACCGCTCTGGATTGGGCTATCTACCCAGTGAAAGGGGTCCTCTGATTGCTGTCTATTTGCATAGGCACTCCATACAGTTCACTTTCTCCAAACATTGATGTATTGGCCCTTTGGTTAGCCTTCGTCACTGGGAAAACTAACAGCAGTCCTGTAGCCATGTTCACAGCAGTAACCTCCAAGAGCCGAAGTGGACTGATATAATCCACTTGCCACAGGGTCACTAGAATTTTTGACCAGTCAATGTATCCCATCTGGTGTGTTGACCTACGTGGTCAACACAGGTAGCATGAATGGCACTTCCTAGTGATATCTGCTAGCTGTGATTGGTAGCTGGAACTTTTGAGCAATCTGCCTTGACGTCCACATTTCTGATGAAGCCTCTCTGCTGCTTCCCTGTTTCAGCTGGGTTCCTCCGAACCCATGCAAGTACATCTTCTTCCACATTCCCAGGTACTGCATTTGGGAGTGTGGGCAGGGACATGATAGACAGTTACCTTTCATTATTGGCAGGTGTCCTAGATGTCTTTCCACAGTTTTTGTCTCCAGGAGGGGCAACATTTAAAAAAAAAATACTTTAATTGAGAAGTCTTCACACATATACAATCTATCCATAGTTTACAATCAGTGGCTCACAATATCATCATATAGTTGTGTATTCATCACCATCATCATTTGTAAACATTTACATCACTCCAGAAAAAAGAAATTAAAAAAAAAAAGAAAAAACTCATATATCCCATACCCATTACCCCTCCCTCTCATTGAACACCAGTATTTTAATCTACCCAATTTTTCTTTATGCCTTATCCCCCAATTATTTATTTATTTATTTATTTATTTATTTTCCCTTATTTTTCACTCATCTGTCCATACCCCAGATAAAAGAAGCATCAGACAAAAGAATTTCACAATCACATTGTAAAAGCTGTATAGTTATACCATCGTCTTCAAGAATCAAGGCTACTGATACATAATTCACAGTTTCAGTTCACTCTAGGCACTCCAATACATCATAAACTAAAAAGGAATATCTTTATGATGCATAAGAATAACCTCCAGGATAACCTTATGACTCTGTTTGAAATCTCTCAGTCAAAATAAAATGAAACTTTATTTTGTCTCATTTCTCTTTGCCCTCTTTTGTTCAAGAAGGTTTTCTCAATCCTATGATGCCAAGTTCTGGCTCATCCCAGGAGTCCTGTCCACATTGCCAGAGGATTTACATCCTTGGGGATCATGCCCTAAATGGAGTGTTGTGTGTGTGTGTGTGGGGGGGGAATGAGTTTGCCTGCAGAGTTGGCTTAGAGAGAGAGGCCACATCTGAGTAACAAAAGAGGTTCTCTGGGGGTGACTCTTAGGCATAATTATAAATAGGCTAAGCTTCTCCTTTGCAGGAATAATTTTCATATGGCCAAACCCCAAAATTGAGGGCCCAGCCTATTGAATTTGTTTTCACCACTGCTTGCAAGCATATCAGGAATTCCCCAGATGAGGAAATTTAATATTCCTTTCTCCCCAGTTCCCCAAGGGTACTTTGCAAATACTTTTTTTACTTTCTGCCCAGATTACTCTGGGATATATCAGTACATTGCACTAATCTATACAAACCAACAAGATCTGAAGCCTGATTCAAGATTCCATGTAACTATGGTGTTCAGATAAACTGACCATACAAGTTAAATTAGAAAATACCCTATCCAAAATATAAATTTTGCACCAAATAAACATCTCTCTAGAGGGGGTAATTTATGACTGTCTATTGATCCTGCTTCCTGGTTGCCACACAAGTCAGAAGGCCTTTGTAAACAGCCCAACTGTTGGTATGAATAATTACCATGTCTCACTATATAGTGTCAGTACTGGCTGTACTGCCACAGCTGTCCATGTGGGAGATTGCCCACTAGTGTCTTCATCAGTGTACCAAGCAGGCTTCATCAGCGTACCAAGCAGAAGCAGTAGTTGTATCCATGTCTTCTATAATGGGCATTTCAACAGCTATTTCAGGTACAGCAATTTTAGCTGCTGAATCTTCTTTCTATATAGGGCACTGGTCCTAGAATCTTGTGCATTTCTGCACTCAGAGGGCTGGTATTGAAAATTTTGTGCTGCAGCAGTTAGGCTTTCCATTTGGTCAGTGTGCTCAGTTGGGGCCCTGCCAGAACATGGCTTAGAAGCTATGTTGTTTATCCACCTTTCAATAGGAATGGCCATTTTCAAGGTGACTGGACATCTTTGCGTCAGTCTCTCCACTTGCAATAGGGCATTATACTCAGAACACAATTGCTTTTCCAGGGGGCTGTATCTCAGTTCTGTGCCTTTCCATAATAAGTTTAAAATGTTGCCTCTGCCACAGATGCCACCCAATGCCATTATCAATATTGGCTACATCTAATTCACAGGGAGGTCTGGATCAATGCCTCACAGTGTGTGTACCTATGCTATTATCTTTTTTGCCTATTTTAAAAGCAGCTTCACAGGCAGGCCACGGTGGCTCAGCAGGCAGAGTTCTCATCTGTCATGCAAGAGACCTAGGTTCAATTCCCAGTGCCTGCCCATGCAAAAAAAAAAAAAAAAAAAGAAAGAAAGAAAAAAAGCAGCCTCATGAATGATGTCCTATTCCTAGGGATGGCCTTTCCTACTCAAGACATTTAAAGATTTTAACATTTGGGCTAAATGAGGAATAAAAGGCCTCCAATACCCCAACAACCCCAAGAAAGCCATTAGTTGTTTTGTCATCTGTGGTGTGGGGAAACATTGCACCTTATTAATTATAGCAGAAGGTATAGTTTTTGTCTTACCTGACCACACAACACCCAAGAATTTGACAGAGCAGCCAGGGCCCTGCAGTTTATCATGATTGATTGCCCATCCCTGACTCTCAAGGTGAGATAGCACTAAACCTGAAACTGTGTTGATTCTGAAAGAATTACTGTTTAACATCACATTATCAACATTCTGAAATAGAGTCACATTTGTAGGGCTTTTACATTTAGTCAAACGCTGTGCCACAAGACCATGGCAGTTAGTTGGGCTGTGTAGCCTTGGTGAAGCACAGTAAAATTCCATTATCAGCCTCCCCATGTGAAGGCGAATGCAGACTGGCTTGATTTTTCTAGGGAGAAACTAAAGAAAGCATTAGCAAAATCCAATACCAAATTATATTGACACAATTAGGCACTAGTCTCTTGTAATTAACCAGCAATTTTCAGGACGGTGGCATGCCACAGAGGTGTTACTTCCAATAATTTACTGTCATGTCACACTCCATCAGGCTTTCATACTGGCCACACAGAACTATTCAAGTGGCTATGAGTGGTATTATTGTCCTCACCTTTTCCTCCCTAAAGATATCTATTGATCTTTAACTGCCGTGCCAGTCATGTAGGTGGCTATGCGCAGCAACTTACTCAATATGGAGGGAGAGCCCAGGCCCTGGGTCTCCACAGTGACCTAATGGAGGCTTTTGGTTTTTCATAGATGCCTTTATAAGGTTGAGGAATTTACCTTCTAGCCATAGTCTGCTGAGAGTGTTATCAAGCATGAATGTTATATTTCCCCCAATACTTCTGCATCCATAGGCATACTCATATCCTTTTTCTTTCTTAGTTTGTCAGTGTAGCAAACCACATTCATTAGTTTTGAAATGTTAAACACCTAGTATTCCTGAAATAAACTGCACTTGATCAGGATGTATTCTCCTTTTTTACATATTGTTGGATTTGACTTGCTAAAACTCTGTTTAGAATTTTTTAATGTTTGCCTATAAGCGATGATGGTCTTTATTATTTTTTTAATTGTAATGTCTTGGTATGGTTTAAGATTCAGGATAATTCTGACCTCATTGAATGAGTTAGCAAAAGCCCTTTCCTCTCCAAATTTCTAAAAGATTTTCTCTGGAAATGGTAATATTTATTTCTTAAATTCTTGCTAGAATTCACTGAGTTTTCTTTGCAGAAAAGTTTTTAGCTGCAATTCAATGTCTTTAAAATAGAGAACTCTCCACATGGTCCATTTCTCCTCGGATTTGCTTTCATAGTTGGTGTATGTTCTGGTTTGCTAGCTGCTGGGATGCAACACATCAGAGACGGATTGGCTTTTAATAAAAGGGGATTTATTTTTGTTGGTTCTTCAGAGGAAAGGCAGCTAACTTTCCACTGAGGCTCTTTTCTTACGTGGAAGGCACAGGATGGTCTCTGCTGGTCTTCTCTCCAGGCCCCTGGGTTCCAACAACTTTCCCCGGGGTGACTTCTCCAAAGGCCTGGGCTGAGCTGCAAGTGCTGTGATGAGGAATGCTGAGCTGCTAGACTGTGCTACATTGCGTTCTCTCATTTAAGCACAAGCCAATTAAGTTAAACGTCACTCATTGCAGCAGACAGGCCTCCTAGCCGACTGCGGATGTAATTAGCAACAGATGAGATTCACCTACCATTGGCTCATGTCCACAGCAACAGAACTAGGTGCTTTCACCTGGCCAAGTTGACAACTGAATCTAACTACCACAGTGTATTTCATTTTCATGAGACATTTTCATGAGACAAAGGAAAATGTGATGAAAAATATAAGCCTTCAAGACTATGAATTGAAAAGCAATGTTTAAGAGTCATATTCTGGATGTTAAAAACTTCAGAGATACTTATCTAATATAATTTGCTAATAAGATTGATTTTATTTCTGACGAGAGTGATATATGATTATAATGAATGTATGAAATAAACATATAGGAAATAAAATTTCTAAGGGATAAATATCATGTTATGATTACATTGACAGCAATTTTCTTTCTTGTGCATAAAATAAGTGTGAGTCTTGCAACTGATGGCATTTTGAGTCTATAAATATAGTATATGAAAAATACATAAGCCAAGGAAAGTCCAGTTCAGAAAGAATGATTCACATTAGCTAGAGAATTATAAGCCTTACTATCTTCACTATACTACAGTGGAGAGAAGAATGATTTTGGATCTTGTTAGAAACTTTCTCCATCATGTAACTTTTGGGAGCCCTTGGGCAAGTAGTTTAATGTTAAGTGGCCCCAGTGTTCTTCATTTACAAAATGATGAAACCAATGTTTACCACAGGGATTTTTGTGATGAATAAATGAGTACAAGAAACCCAGTATTTGGTGCCTAGAAATCATTTATATATGGCTGCTATTTTTTTGTTTGTGCCTATCCAATTCTCAGCCAGACTTTCATGGTCTTCCAGAATAAAGCTTTATTACCTGCTACTTCCCAGAATAATGACCTACTCCTAGTTTGCTATTGTGGTTTCATCTCTGCTTATGCTAAATATGTATTTATATATATATATTTAATATTTGATTGGAATTTTCATTATCTCTTTGGGGATTGTTAGATCTTCATCTCCTCCCACTCTTCCTCCTCCTCCACCTTCTCATCCTTTTTTTTTTTCCTCAGAATCTTCCTTACTATTCTGTACTCTACTATGACAATATTATGCTTTTTACTCATATTCCTTCTATTTGAGTTTTTATTTCTGGGAGGATTTTTTTCTTTTCTTGTCATTTTTTTCCCAAGCTATGTGAAATTCTTTTTAAAACTTTTAGTCTGATCATGTCATTCTTCAGTTTTTCTGTCTGACTAATGCTCTTATTTCATGATTTACATAATAATCTCCATTTCTTTTAGCCCTCTTAAATGTGAAATTATAATTTCCTTTGTGTTGTGGCCATGTCTTTCTGACAAGCCTTCAATTCAGACAGTCTGCAAACTATTCTACTTCTGTTTGTAATAAATTTGTGTGTAATATAAATTACACACAAATCTTGAATTGCTCATTTGTAAGATGTGCTTTCCTGTACTCTTAGAAAAGGGAAAGGGGCAGGAGAACTTTTCTAGCTACAGGACTGTAGTTGTTAGATTCAACATTTAAAAAATCTCTGTATGTATGTATGTGTCTATCTATCTATATCTCTTTATAGATGTTGTAGATTTACAAAAAAAATACATGAAATGTGGAGTTCCATATACCGCCTCTTCACATGTGATGTTTTCCCTGTTATTAAAACCTTGCACTAGAGGTTCATTAGTTCATTAATGTGGTACATTTGTTCAAATTGAAACAATATTATTATAATCATACCACGAACTATAGACCATTATTTACATTAGGGTTCACTATTTTTGTATTGCCCTATGGGTTTTTTTTTTAATTTTTATTTTAGAAACATATATACAACATAGAATTTCCCCTTTTAATAAAATTCAAATATGTTACTACATAGTGTTAATTATATTTAAAACGTAGTGCTACTAACACCACCACTCATTACCAAACTTTTCCATCACACCAAACAGAATCTCTATACCAATTAAACATGAACACCAATGTACAAATATCTATTCAAGTCCCTTTCAAATATTTTGGGCATTAACTTAGAAGTAGATTGCTGGGTCATATGGCAATTCTATTCTTAACTCTCTGAGAAATGCCAAATTGTTTTCTATAGCACCTGCACCATTTTACATTTCCACGAACAATGAACAAGTGTTCTCATTTCTCCACTTCTTTCCAACGCTTATTTTCCTTTTTTTTTTTTTTTCATAGGACCTGTGTTAGTGGGTGTGAAATTGTATTTCATCATGGTTTTGATTTACATTTCCCTAGTGGTTAATGATGTTGAACATGTATGCTTATGCTTTTTGGCCATTTCCCTTTGGAAAATATCTATTCAAGTATTTTGCACATGTTTAATTGGGTTGTTGTAATTTTGCTGGTATGTTGTAGGATTTCCTTTTATATTCTGAATATTAAACCTTATCAGATATGTGGTTTCCAAATTTTCTTCTATTCTTTGGGCTATTTTTACTTTCATGTTGAAGTTCTTTGATGTTCAAAAGTTTTTTAATTTTGATGAAGGCCCATTTATCTATTTATTTTCTTTAGTTTTGTTTCGCATTTCAGGAAATGTCCAAGAAACCATCGTCATTGCCAAACTCAAAGTTCTAGATGTGTCCTTATGTTGTCTTCTAGGGTTTTATAGTTTTTGTTCTCTATTTATTTAGGTCTTTGATCCGTTTTTGAGTTAGCTTTTGTATATGGTGTGAGATAGGGGTACACCTTCATTCTTTGCACATGGATATCCAGCTTTCCCAGAACCATTTGTTATAAAGACTATTCTTTTCTCATTGAGTAGTTTCGGCACTATTGTCAAAAATCTGGCTATAGAGGTGAAGGTTTATTTTGAACTGTCATTATGATTCCACTGGTCTATGTCCATCCTTGTGCTAGCACCATGCTTTTTTGATTATTGTAGCTTTGTAATAAACCTTAAAATTGGGAAGTGTGAGTTCTCCAACTTTATTATTTTGTTTTCAAGATAATTTTAGCTATTTGAGGCCTATTATCCTTGCGTATGGATTAGATGCTTGAATTTTCCATTTCAGAGAAGAAGGCTGTAGGAAATTTGATTAGGATTGAATTAAATCTGTAAATTTCTTTGGGTATTGACATCTTAATAATATTTGGTCTTCAAATCCATGAGTACAGAATATGAATTCCTTTAGTTACATCTTTGATTTATTTCAACAATATTTTGTACTTTTATGTGTATAAGTTCTTTACATCTCTCATTTAAATTTATTTCTAGATATTTGATTCTTTTTGTTGCTATTGTAAATGGATAATCTAAATTTCATCTTCAGATTGTTCATTACCAGTGTGAAAAAAACATGACTGATTTTTGTGTTTTGATGTAATAACCAGCTATGTTTCTGAATTTACTTATTACCTCTAGTAGATTGTTGTGGATATTTCCGGACTTCCTCCCTATAAATAGGATCATGTCATCTGAAAATAAGGAAAGTTTTACTTTTTCATTTGCAATGTGGGTGCCTATAATTTCTTCTTGTCTAACTGAGTTAGAAAGTTCTAACTGAGACTAGAACTTTCAGTACAGTGCTGAATAACAGTGGTGACAGCAGGCATACTTTTCTTGTTCTTGATCTTGGAAAGCTTTCAGACTTCCACCATTGAATATGTTGTTAGCTGTGTTTTATTTATAATTCCCTTTATCATGGTGGCTAGGTTTCCTTCTTTTCCAAGTATTCTGAGTGTCTTTATCTGGAAGAAGTGCTGGATTTTTTTTCAAATTCCTACTGCATCAGTTGAGATGATCATGTGTTTTTTTTTTTTTTTTATTTTGTTATGATGGGATATGTTACATTAATTGATTTCAGGCTGAACTTTTCATCCTTGGATAATATCCAATTGCTCATGGTATTTAAGTGTTTTAATGTGTTGGATTCAATTTGCTAGCATTTTTTTATTACGTTTGCATCTATATTTATGAGGCATGTTGGTCTAATTTTCTTTTCTCATAGTATCTTTAGCTGGCTTTGGAATTAGGAGAATGAGTTAGCAAGTGTTCTCTCCTCTTCAGTGTTTTGGGAGAGTTTGACCAGAGTTTGTGTCAATTCTTGGAATGATTGGTAAAATTCAACAGTGAAGCCATCTTGTTCTGGGTGTTTCTTTCTTGGGAGTTTTTTTTTTTTTTAATATTATTATTTCTGATTCAACCTCTTTACTTGCTATTAGTCTGTTGAAATCTTCTATTTCTTCTTGAATCAGTGTGGTCAAATTTGTGTGTTTCTAGGTATTTGTCCATTTCATCTATGCTATCTAATTTGTTAGCATACAGTTGCTCATAGTACCTCTTATAACCCTTTTTATTTCTGTGGGGTTGGTAGTAATGTCTCCCCTTTCATTTCTGAATTTAGTAATTTGGATCCTTTCTTTTTTCTTTGTCATGCTAGCCAAGTATTGCCAATGTTATTGATCTTTTCAAAAAATCAACCTTTACTTCCATTGATTCTGTTGTTCTTTAATTCTCTATTTCATTCATTTATCTAATTTTTGTTAACTCCTTCTTTTTAGTTACTTTAGAGTTAGGTTGCTCTTGTTTTTCTAAATTTTCAAAATTGTGAGGTTAGGTCTCTGATTTGAGATCTTTCTTTTTTATAATGTAAGCATTTAGAGGTATAAATTTCCCTCTCTGCCCTACCTTTACTCTAACCTATGAATTCAGGTATGTTGTGTTTTGTTTTCATTTGGATCCTAAATTCCTTTGTGATTTTTTCCTTCTCTCATTGGTTGTTTGAGTGTGTTGTTTAATTTCCACATATTTGAGGATCTTCCAGTTCTCCCTCTGTTACTGATTTCTAGTTTCATTCCAATGTGTTCAGAGAAAGAATATGCCATTGTATGATTTCAATATTTTTATATTTTTTGAGACTTGTTTTGGGACATAACATATGATCTTTACTTTAGAATGACCCTCAGGCACTAGAGAAGAATGTGTATTCTGCTGTTATCAGGTGAAGTGCTCTATATCTGCCTATTAGGTATCTTTGTTTTATAGTATCATTCAAGTCTTCTTTGTCATTTTTGAAAGTGGAATATTCAAATCACCTACTATTAATGTAGAGGTATCTATTTCTTGTTTCAAATCTATCTATTTTTCTTCATATATTTTGGAGCTCTGACAGTCAGGTGCATACATATTTATAAATTATTATGTCTTCTTATGGAACTAACCACTTTATCAGTTGATAGTGACCTTTGTTCCTTCTAGTAACAGTTTTTGTTTTAAAATGTATTTAATCTAATATTACTATTGCTACTCCAGCTCTCCTTTGGTTACTATTTGTATAACATATATATTTCCATCCTTTCACTTTCCATCTTCTTGTGTTTTTTAATTTAAGGTGAGTTTCTTATAATTAGCATGTAATTTAGCTATGCTATTTATCTATTCTCCCTTTTGCTGTGCTTCGGAAAAGATAGCCCATTTACATTTAAAAAAACAACTAATAATGCATGACTATCTTCTGCCATTTTGCTATTTGGTCTTTTAAGTCTTTTTTTGTCTTTCAATAGTCTCTTAATGCCTTCTTTCAAATTTATTTATTTTTTTTTGTACTGTGACATTTTGAATCCCTTCTAATTTATTTCTGTGTATTTTTTTCAGATTTTTTTTTATGTTACAATGGGGCTTGAATTTCACACCCTAAATCTATAACAATCATGTTTGATTTGATATCAACCTAACCAATAGCATACTCATAAACTACTCCTATACCCATCTGCCCCCTGCATTTTGTTGTTCTTGTTACATATTATATCTTTATATATTGTACATCCCAAACCATATATTTCTCATTACTTTTTTTTGAATGCTGTATGAGAGGAGTCACATTTTATTCTTTTTCCATGTGAGTATCCCATTATTGCAGCACCATTTGTTGAATTTTTGTTTGTTTTTGTTTGTTTTTGTTTGTTGGTTTGTTTGCTTGCTTATTTGTTTGTTTTTGGGGAAGTGTATGGGCCAGGAATCAAAACCAGGTCTCCCAAATGGCAGGAAAGAATTCTACCACTGAACTACCATTGCATCCCCATCATTACTTTTTATGCCTTTAAATTTTAAAACCTGTAAGATGTAAAATATTGAGTTACTTACCAAAAATATACAAGAAAATAGTACTGGCATTTATAATTTCATATATGGTTACCATTTAGAGTTATCTTTATTACTTTATGCTGCTTTAATCTACTACCTAGTATCCTTTCTTTTAAGTCTATAGAACCCTAGACTTAAAAGAATCAGAGGAAAGGCAAAGTGACTTTCTATCCATCCTGTAACCAATCTTCTACCCAATCATCCTCTATTCCTCTTACAAATAGAGGATGAGAGATCAACCTTGATCTTTTCCATTGTTGCCTCCAGAATTGAGAACAGCAAGGAGTTGATACCAATGTATTTATAGGCAGAAGGAGAACAAAGCATGGCTTGTAGGACAGGTTATAGTAGTGATGATCTCCCTCAGTTTTTGTTTATCTGGGAATGACTTAATCACTCTCATATTTTTGATAGATAGTCTTGCCAGATGCAATGGTTGGCAATTTTTTTTTTTTAGCTCTTTAAAAATTCTATCCCATTGCCTTCTTGTTTTCATAGTTTCTGAGGAGTAATTGGCATTTAATCTTATAGGGATTCCCTTGTATATAGCACCTTGCTTGTCTTTGCAGCTTTCAGAATTTTCTCTTTGTCCATAGAATTTGACAGTTTGATTGCTATGTGTCTAGGCCCGATTCTCTTCAAGTTTTTCTTGGTTTGGCTTCACTGGGCTTCTTGAATGTGCATACTCATTTCTTTCACTAAATTTAGGAAATTTCTGCCATTATATTTTTTAATATTACATCTGCCCCTTTCTCTACTTCTAGGACTCACGTAATTTATATACTGATATGCTTCTAGGTGTCCCACAGATCTTGTAGTCTTTGTTCACTTGTTTTCACTCCCTTTTCTTTCTGCTCCTCAGCCTGAATCATTTCAATTGCCTTTGTAATTCTTTGTTCTGCCAGCTCCAATCTGCTATTGAAAAACCTTTAAAGAATTTTAATTTCATTTATTGTGGTCTTCAACCCCATTACTTCTTTTGGTTCCTTTTTAAAATTTCTGTCTGCAGATTAAGATTTCTCATGCTGGTTATTAAGTGTTTTCCTGATATAAGTTAGCTATTTCTTTGTATTTTCACTTATCTCCTTGAGCATATTGAGGATAATTATTTTAAAGTCTTTGTCCAGTATGTCCAGAGTCCAGTCTTCTTTGTTGATGGCTTCTGAATTTTTGCCTATTTCCTTTGAATGGACCATCATTTCCTATCTTTCTGTCTTATAATCTTTTGAAACACATTGATTGTTTTAATATTTTGAAATGTTAGTTCTGGGCTTTATTCCCTTAGTTACTTTTCCTTAAGTTTCTATCCAGTTAGTGATATGACAAAGATTTCTTTGAGTGCTAGGAGCTAACAAAAACAAAGAAAGCAAAGAAAAAAACCACACCTTTCACAGTCCTTGCAAATCGGCTCTACTTTGGCTGGTCCTGAGGTCTCCTTGATTCCTTAAATTAGAGCCTGTAAAGGTCCCTCCCACTTTTGGATATCGTTCTTCTGTTGGCTGACCAGACACTCCATTCAGAATGAACAGTCCTCCTATTGAAGTGAGTGCCTTTTGGCATTTTCTTTGTTCTCTGGTTTCAGGATGGATAGAAAGTCACTTTGCCTTTCCTCTGATTCTTCCAGCAGTTGCTGATATCACCCTGGTAATAATGATATTGCTGCTCATATATTGAAATTTGTTGGGGTATCATATTTTAGTATATTGATGCTATAGATGTTTTGTGGGTTCAATTTTGCTATCTTAGTTGCTATATAATTTTTGTCAGTCAAATCAGAGAAATTAAAAAATATACCACTGCTGCCACAATTTTTTTCTCCTTCTGCCTATAAATACATTGGTATCAACTCCTTGCTGTTCTCAATTCTGGAGGCAACAATGGAAAAGATCAAGGTTGATCTCTCATCCTCTATTTGTAAGAGGAATAGAGGATGATTGGGTAGAAGATTAAATAAATAATACCATCTCAGTTAGTGCAAATGCTCCAAGGTTCAGTAAAGTAAGTTAAAAGAGCACATAGGGACAGGGAGAGATATTTTGGATAGGGTAGTCCTGGAGGGCTACTTTGAGATATGAACATCTCAGCTAAGACTGAATATAGCAGACATCTGAAGACAGCATTTCAGACATAAGAAAGACTTAGTGTAAAGATTTTGAGAGGGCTATATTTGCCTGTAAAAAATCCAGAATGCCTGGAGGATAGAGAGAGAGAGACTAAAGATCATTATCTGGACAGTTGGGTTCATGTGAACCAGACCCTGGGAGACTGATTGTTTCAGAATGTGCTTACCATATTGAATTTCTAAATGTCTTAAGAAAAGGACTAGATCTTGGTTGGTGATATTCATTTAAAATATTGCCCCTTGAAGCCCTGATTCAGCATCCAGCCAAACATTTGCAAACAAAGCTCTTCCTTTGTCCAGCTCAGACACCCTGGCTTAAAAGCAACAACCATTATTTTGTGTGGAATTAAAATTGTACATATAGACACGTAGTTATATTGCAGGACATCAGGCCTGATATGTCCTAGATGTCCCTTGGAAGGAAATATTGGTTATCTATAGCGAAGATAGTTAGGAGCCAAAGTTAAATAAGAATATTTTCTTTACAGATTATAACTTGGCTATGATTTCTTATGAGAAGATGTCTGATTCTCAGAATAAAAGATTGTTGGACATCCTTCAACTGACTATCCTTACCCCCAACCCAAGAATCTGTGCTAATATAAACCAAGATTAAATCTATTTTTCAAATTCAGGACAGGGGGAAATGTCTGTGTACTTGGATAAAATTACATTTGGAAGATGGTTTTATTTTATTATCCATTTTTTTCTCTTGATACCACACACACACTTCCTTTCATACATAACTGTGGTTCTTCTTGTATGGTCTTTCTCAGAAAAAATATCAAATTTCAAAA
Organism: Tamandua tetradactyla; assembly: GCF_023851605.1. Lineage (NCBI taxonomy): Eukaryota > Metazoa > Chordata > Mammalia > Pilosa > Myrmecophagidae > Tamandua > Tamandua tetradactyla. The sequence continues at coordinate 137,821,951 of NC_135331.1, forward strand.
AATAAAAATTACAAGAGAACAATCCCTTTACTAGTTTTTCTACAAAAAAAATACATCATCAGAATTGGCAAATTTCTTCAGCTTATCATTCATTACCCCTTTCTCTTGAAATAGAAGGCAGAAAGAGTTAAAAAAAAAAAAAACATCTATTCAGTGGAAACCCTCACTTTACATCTAAGTTTAAGGTTGTTCAAAAGAAAATCAAGGTAGTTTTATGCAGAAATTTAAATAATCATATTAGAGTAAGTTTTTGAAGATTTAATTCTTTGATTAAGCAGTTATAAAAAGGCAGAGGAAACAATATATGTTAAGTCTGACAGAACAGGTATATCTTGTCAGTCTAGAAAGTTTGATGAAGCTAAAATGGGTATGAAAAGTAATTTTAAATCTCTAGAAGTAAAAGAAAACTATGATTACCTGTTACAAAAATTCAGATAATATTTTTCTTTGCTAAAGGGAGTATAATGGATAAAACTTGATTTACAGTATTTTGAATCTACTGTTGTGGTTGAGCGCTCTGGATAATATATTTTTTTTCTTCATGACCACCTCTTCTCCCTGACCATAGATTATTATGTGCGATGTTTGTAATACATTGTAATATGGTTAGACTTAGAGAATGAAAGATGCTCAGGGCTACAACAAGAATTTGCATTTTTATGATGTCAGTAGGAATTCCACCACTGTTTTGGTAAAAATAAATCAGAAAGGATGAAGAGCACTTTCATTTTTCTCCCTTTAATAGCTTAACACTTGATCCTGGAACAGAAGCTAGTTTTGAAAGATTGGTTAAGGAAAAGCTATTAAAGAATGGAAATTCATTTGATCTGTGGAGCAAACAGGGGCAATAAATACTTCTATGCATAAATGGACTTGCTGACTTCTGCTCAGAGCATTTTAATTATATATCAAAATTATATTTGTGGTCCTAGGGCCTAAAAAATTGCACAAGGCCAGTCGCATAGCTCTCTTCATTTTCAACTTCCTACTCCCTGTCCATTTGTACTTTCAAAGGAACTTCTTGTTCCCATCAAATGAGTCAGAACTGATAGGAGCACTAACTTATTTTTAATGAATATTTATCAGCTCCCAAATGGAGAGCTTTTATAATTCTAAAGAGCATAGCTTCTAGTAGGCTTAGTGTTTTGGTAGGAAGATCTCAAATCTCAAATACTTCTACTACCTAGTTCCTGATTTATTAAATTATTTCATTCAAGAACAATGTCTTTCAATTCATCATTAGCGACACGGTCTAAAATTCAAATGTTCCTGGGAAAATTAAATATTAACACTACATAATCAACATAACAAATAACAAAAATAATCATCATGTTACCTTCCTAAAACTCAGCTTTTCAAAAGTTGAGAGAGGAACACTGAGAATTCAATAGCTAAGCAAACATTATGCTTTCCTCTTAGCTTTCATCTGGAATTTGCTCAAACTTGACTGGACATGGAAGAAGTGAATTTTGATCTCCTGCTTGCTGTAAATAAAGGCAATCTATGAGGTTCCGTCCAAGGTCCATAGAGAAGAAAGCAGTGGACAAGAGACCAGAAAGCTTCTACTCCAGACCATGCATTCTCTTGCCCAATCCTAATACTTCAAATTGTCACTTAAACTTTTCATGTTCCTCACCTGTACAATGAGTCTCAATTCCAACATTCAGGATTGCAAACAATGAAACAAAATAGGACTGACTTGCAGTTAACATTTGAAACTGCACACAGTTTGCTGCCTGTCAAATCTGTGAGAGAATTCCAGTGAACTACTTTACAGATGGAATATGTCACACATATGGTCTATCTACCAGGTTGGAGGCAGAAAAAGCATGAGATCTTTTTTACTCCTTGCCATGAGCAAAAACTAAGATTTTTGTTTGGTTTGGTTTTTCCCAACTGCTCCTTTATGTTCCTTATGTAAATACATTCTTCTAATTAAGGTTTCCTTTAATTTCAAGTAAGCATGAGCTTTAATCCATGCACAGTTCTGTCCCTGCATTTGTATATTAATGTTCACCAGATACAGATATGAAGCTAAGAAGTTTGGATAAAGCAATCATTTTTTAAAATACAATTATTTAGACATTTTAAATGCACGAGTGGTTGGAAAATTTTTCTCTTGGAAAGATTCTGTAACACTGAAAGGTTAAACTTGGATTCATCTTGAAAAACTGAATCCAAACTTGGTCCCGTGAACAGGATATAAAGAAGTCCATCTGGCCACATTGAGGGAAAAAAAAAGTCTGGAAGAAAACAAAGTAGAAGCTGGGATTCAGGCTCCATCATACTTGGGAAAGAAGGGGCCTTGATCTGACCTTAGGCCTTCAGTCTGCCAAGCAGTAACAATGAGGGAGAAAGTCAGACTGATTTAGATACAGTTCAATTGGAGACAGCTTGACCTATTGTTTGTGTTAAAGCAAAGAAAACCTGAGAGGCATTCCATACTGCTTCAATCTGGATAACCCTCTTGAAGTTTTTAAATACATGTTATTAAAATTATATGTACAAGGAGTGCTCGTGATAGAATCTAAATGATAGGGAAATGCCATTTTAAAAAGAATAAAATGAAAAGGAAAATGTATGTCATCTATAAAATACATTACACTTGTAAGTTTAGAGCTGAACCAAAACTAAGTCTGTGGCCTAGTGGGTTGTCAGGAGTTCTTTATTTCATCTGTTTTGTTTTGTTTTTAATGGGGTTATTTAAATATGTGTCCTTTTGATTTACAGAGAGATAGAAAAAGAATTAAAGCAAAATAGCCCTGGAAAGATGTGATTTGAGTGCTTGAGAAATGAGTCAATACATTTCCCTCCAACTGAAAAAAAAAACAATAACAGAAAGACCCAGAGTAGCTACAGATTGTCTCTAATGTTTACCTCTCAATGCACCCCCTCATAGCCTCTTATGCCATTTAGATAATCAAATTTTGTAAAATGCAAACAAGAACAGTACAAGACCCAAAGGTGATCAACTATAGCATGGACAGGGCATATTGAGTGACCTGATATGAGAACTCTACCAAAAGAGTGCACTTTATTCTGGGTGGTAACCAGTCTGGTCAAGCTAATCACACCACCTTTCTCAAGATATGTCATTATTGAAGAAACAGAAACTAAAGCTTGAATAGCTGATAAACCACAGATATGGATAGAATGCAATTAGAAGAAATTATGAGGTATTAGAAGTTGAAAAACAATATGTGCAATGAGAATTCATGAAGCAGAGATAAGAGAGCAGTAAGTTGTTAGCAGTAGTAGTATTCTGCTGAAGCATATGAAATATCTGTTTTTATAGGTCAAATATAGTAAAAGACCAACAATATCATGTGGCTCAACCTTAAAAAGCTGCTTTTAATCAGAAATTTAGTTGGATCAATATAGTGTGGAAAGCCCTGAGAAGATAAAAGCTAGAGTACCCAAGGCACCACCAGTCCTCCTGACGGTGGGTATTTTTATCCAGGACAGAATCAAGGATGGTATTACAACTCTCCATTAGTCATAGAAATTAGTGTCTTTATTCCATGACATCTAAAAGAATCTAACATACTGTGGTTAGTTGGATCACATACTACAACATAGACACTGTTTTTACCATAACATAGACACTGTTCTTAGTTAAAATCCATTATGGGTGTGATGTCATTGTAAATAGGGCCTCTAGCAGCTGGAATTTTTAGTTAAGGTGAACCCAACTGAATGAGGGTGAGCCTTGATCCGTATTACTGGAGGCTTGAGAAGGAGAAGAAACCAGAAGCCATATGTTGGAGGTCACAGGGAGAAGCCAGGAATCAGGAGAAACTGGAAGAGCAGAGACAAGATATGGCCGTGTGAGAGGAGGCAGGGAGTCAGGCTAAGAAACTCAAAGGATTGCTGCTAGCCGGCACCATAACTTACAGACTCTGGGAAAAAGCAAATCCTGCTGATATCTTGATTTTGGATTTCTTCTAGCCTCAAAACCATGAGCCTGTTTTTAAGCCAAAACCAGTTTGTGGTATTTGCAATAGCAGCTCAAGCAAAATATGAAACAATATCTGAAGTAAATATGGAATCAGTAATAGCAGCATGCCCCCACCACAATAAATAGAAAAAGAATTACCTAAAAGCAAGAGCATGTCAGTATTTAAAGATATACTGTAGTCTTCTTATGCTCTGAGTGTGGCATAGGTGATATCCTGGATTTAACATGATTTTAAGAATGCAAGGATAATCAGAAGAGAGCTCTGCCAACTCAGTACATAATCACTTATCATTGAAAGAGAAATTTACTATGAGGCAGTTAACAACTTTTGCAGGTAAAATTTGTTTGCCTTGAAAAAGCCCAATTTTTGCAGCTTAGGACCACATGAGGAGAAGACATTTAACCAAAGGGAGCACCACAGTAATAACTATAAAGTTATTGACAGCAGTAGCAGTGTTCCTGAAAGGGAACAAGTTATGAATATAAAACTGTGAGCCAAAGGGCAAAGAGAGACACCAGGAATCAAGAGGCAAATAGGTCTCTATTCAAAATGTAAAGGAGGCTAATGGAACCTTGAGATAGAAGGAGACATGTCTTCAACTCTCCTTTAGTTTTGTGTATCAATTGTGGACAAAAATACACCTTGGCTTGAGATATGAATACTTGCACCTGGGGAAGCACCAGGCTTTCAGCTGAATGTAAGAAATATATTTCCCGTCATTCATCCCTCTGCTGAAATTACATTCCAATGATGTGTTATTAGTCTTCTTTATAGAACTTGACACTTAGTCAACCATATTTGAAGTGTTGTCTCTTAAGCCCAATAAAACAAGGCTGTTCTGGATCTCCACCTATTCTTTGACCTTTTCTTCCTCTTGTTTCTAATACCAGGTATGCATAAGTCTTCTTGAAGAGAGACATTATAAATTAGTGGGAGGAAAATCATAAACAATATTGAAGTCTTACTTAAAGTTCTAGCTCTACTACATTTTACTTGTGAAATACTGGATAATTCAATTTTACAAGTCTTTCATGTGAAATAACTGTCTCATAGGATTTCCATTCAAGTTTTCCAAGAGTGTATAACACGTGGATCCTGCCCATTATTGAGGGACACTTTTCTCTGTCAGTGGGACATGTGGCGTTGTTCACTGCCTTAAGAAACCTCTTGATCTGCTGTTCTGAATTTACTGATGCTTTTCTGTGTCCCTGTTCCACTTGGATTCTGCTTCTGATGATTGATTCAGCAGTTGAACTCTCTGCCTGTCTCACATGGCAGGTCTGTTCTTACGCAATCTATCAGAGTCTGCCACATTCTTTGATTCATGAACTAAACCCATCATATCTTATATTCAGGTCTCCTGGAATCTGACTTGGGTCCAGAGCCCCAGACTTCCAGCTAATTTAGAATTCAAATGGTTGTGTGAGAAATAAATAAATTATGAGCATGGAATTTCTTTGTAAGTATTCATTATTTTTAAAATGCATAATGAGTATTTGAATATGCTGGAATCCTTCTGGGGTTCCCATCATTTAATCATTATCACCCTACAGATTTGCCCTCAGTTTCTTGAACTATATTTATTTCAACCATTAATATTTTTACTGACATTTTTCCTTTTACTAACTTTATTGAAGCCTAGTATATACAAAATAAACTGCATCTATTTAAAGTCTATAATTCAATGAGTTTTGAAAATTGTATTCACCCATGAGAACAACATCAAAAGTCCAATACAAAATATATCACCCTCAAAAATATTCCATTTGTCCCTTTGTAATACTTCCCTCTTTCCTTCCTACCCCAATACAGCTGATTAGCTATTTGTCAATAGAAATTCATTTTAATTTTATATACATGAAATCATAAAGAATGTGATTTTTGGTGTCTGGCTAAGATTCATCCAGTTTGTTGAATGCACCAGTAGTTCATTCCTTTTTATTGCTAAATAGAATAACATTGTGTTACATACTAAATTGTGTTTATCCATTTACCTGTTGATAGACATTTGGGTTGATTACAGGTTTGGACTACAGTAAATAATGATACAATATACTTTTATGTACAAGACTTAATGTTGACATTTGTTTTCATATCTCTTGGGTAAATGCCTAGAAATGGAATGGATTAGTCAAATATAGTTACATATTTAACTAAGAAACTACAAATTTTCAAAATGGTTGTAGCATTTTACATCCCACCAGCTGTGTAAGAGATTTCTAATTGCATCACGTACTTATCAACACTTTTTTTGTCAGTCTTTGAATTTTAGCCTTTCTAGTGGTTCCTCTATTCAAGAGATTGCCTAATGATGTTGAGCATGTTTTTTATGTATTTATCGGCTATTCATACATCTTTTCTTAGGTGTATCTTTAAATTTTGCTTAGGTTTAATTTGGTCACTTGTCTTAATATTGTGTTGTTAACACTTATTTGTAAGTTGTGGATACAATTCCTTTGTCAGATAAATGTATTTGCAAATATAATTTTATCTTTTATTCTATGAGTTGCCTTATTGTTTCCTTATTAGTACCTTTAAGAGCAATATTTTAAAACGTTGATAAGGTTTAACATTTTTATTGTTCATTTTTTTCTCCTATGAGGTTTCAGATATTTCAAAGTTTTCCTCCTGTTTTCTTCTAGGCATTTTACATTTTTTGGACTTTATATTTAGGTTGTTGGGCCTTTTTAATTTAAGTATTGTGTTTGCTATGAGGCAAAGGAAGAAGTTCATTTTTTTTGTCTGGATATCCAGTTATTCCAGTGCAATTTTTAAAATATGCCTGGGCCCTTTCATCAACAATCAGTTGACCATATATGTCTGAATCTCTTTCTGGATTCTCTATTCTGTTCCATTGATTTAAATGTCTATCCTCCCATCAGTTCCACACTGTATTGATAACTATAGCTTCACAGGAAGACTTTAGTTCAGGCAGTATAAGAAATCTATCATGTTAAATCATTTTGGCTCTTCTAGGACACTTGAATTTCCAAATAAATTTTAGAAATGGTTTGTCAATTTTTACAAATATTTACTAGAATTTTGATTAGAATTAAGTTGATTCTTTAGATAAATTCAGGAAAAATTAACCTCTTGAACGCATTGAGCCTTCCATTCTATAACATCACATATTTTTTCATTTATTGGGATCATCTTCAGTTTTTTCAGGAATATTTTCAGTGTAGAGGTCTTACAAATAAATTCATTAAATTTATTCCTACATATTTTGTTCTGTAGCTCTACTATAGCTGGAATTTTTTAAATACTCATTTTCCAGTTGTATACTGCTAGTGTATAAAAATGCAATTGATTTTTATATTTTAAGATTGTATACTAAATTGAGTTTTACCACTTCTCTGTGAAGGTTATGCCAGTTATTGTTTTTCTTGCCTATGGCAATAGTTAGAATGGCCGGAATATTGTTTATTACAATAAGTGAGAATAGACACCCTTGCCTTGTTCCAAAACTTAGGAGGCATATGTATAGCATTTCGTAATTATATGCAATGTTAGGCATGATTTTCTTCATAGAGGCCCATTTTCTGGTAGATGATGTTTACTTCTCTTTCAAGTTTGTTGCAAAATGTCATGGTAAATGAATATTGAATTTTGCCAAATTTTTTTATCTGTATGTTTTGAGAAGATCATATTAATTTGCCTATTGTTCTGTTGATACAATGAATTATACTGACTAATTTTTGAATGACAAACTAACCTTGCATTCCTGGAATAACTCCTGCTTAATGTGATGTATTAACTTTACCTATATATATATGTATATATGTATAGATAGATAGAAATAGATGTATATATGGACATATGCAGCTAATATATATGTTAAGGAATTTTGTTTCTTTCTTCATTAAGTATATTGGTCTGTAATTTTATTTTCTAGTTTTGGTATCAGAGTAATTTTGGTTTCATAGAATGAGTTGGACAGTAGTAATACTGTCTATTTTTCTCTATATGCTGGAAGGGTTTGTGTGTAACAGCATTACTTATTCCATAATTTTGGAAGAGTTCACTAGTGAAGCCATCTTGGCTTAGGGCTTCATTTGTGGGAAGATTTTTAATATATAAATGTAAAGCTATTTAGGTTAATATTCTTCAGTGGTAATTCATGTCATGTTCATTTCTTCTATGTTGTTGATATGTTGGTATGAAGTTATGGTTATGAAGAAATGTTCATAACATTTTCTTACTCTCCTTTAAATCTTTGTGTGATCTATAGTGATAATTCTTCTTTCATTTATGATTTTAGTAGTTTATGTTCTCACTTCTTTATGTTGATCCACCCAGCTAGAGATTTATCTACTTTATTAATTTTGATTTGGTTAATATACTCTATTATTTGTGTTTTCTATTTTATTGATTTTGGGCTCTTCATTTTCTTTATTCCACTTGCCTTGTATTTTCTTTGCTTTCTTTTCCTCACTTCTTGTCATAGAAACATGATCATTGGTTTTGACTCTTTTCTAATAAAAGTATTTCAAGCTATAGGTTTTATTTTAAGTGAAGAATTAGCAGCCTGTAGCCTCCTGCAAATTTTAATATGCTGTATGGTCATTTTCAATCATTTAAAAAATATTTTCTAATTCCCTTTGTCATCTCTCCTCCTACCGATGGATTATTTAGATATGTGTGTGTTTTAATTTCCAAATATTTGTGGTCTTCAATATCTTATTGCTATTAATCTCTAATTCAATTCTAATTTCTTATCTTTTTGTAATTGAATATGCTCTATACAATGTAAACCCTTTTAGGTACATCAATTCTTTTAAAGTATTGAGTGTAATAGCTTATAAATTAGTTAAATAAGTTGAAAATAGTATTCAGAAATTTTGTCTTACTACTTTTGCTTTTGTTCTATAAATTGTTGAAAGAAGGCTTTAGCATTCTACTACTATGATTGAGGAATTGTCTATTTTCTCTTTTAATGATCCCAATATCATTTCATGTATTTCAATGTTCTGTTATTAGGTACATATATATTAATTATGTTTACATCTTCCTGATAAATTTACCCCTTTATCAATATGAATCTCTCTTGTTATTTTCAGTAATACTTATTGTTATGCTGTATCTTTTATCTGATATGAATATAGCTACTTTGGTTCTTTTGTGCTTACTATTGAGGGGTATATCCTCTTCCATCCCTTCACTTTTTTTTTCCCATCCCTTCACTTTTTTTTTTTTTTTTTTTTTTTTTTTTCTTAGAGAGAGGGAGGAAGGGAAGGAAAGACAGAGAGAAGGAAGGAAGGATGGAAGGAAGGAAGGGAGGAAGAAAGGGAAACATCTTTAAACATTTTCTTGTATTTTGTTTGTTTGTTTGTTTGTTTTTACATGGGCTGGGGCCGGGAATCGAACCGAGGTCCTCCGGCATGGCAGGCAAGCACTTTGCCCGCTGAGCCACCGCGGCCCGCCCCCATCCCTTCACTTTTAATCTATTTTTGTCTAAATATTGAAAGTGCTTTTCTTGCAGGCAGTTTACGTAGGCCTTGATTATTTTATCTATTCTAATGATCTCTGCCTCTTAATTGGAAGATTTAAGATCTAACTTAATATAATTATTGATATAACTGGATTTATGTCCATGATTTTGTTGTTTGTATGGTTTCTTCTCTGAGTTCATTCTTCTGTTCTTATTTTAGTGCCTTCCTTTGGAATATTCAAATGTTATTTTAATTCCATTTTAATATATATATCAGCTTTGTGGCCATACATCTGTGTACTAACTTTTAGTGATTTCTTTAGACTTATATTACTAATTTTTCATAGTCAATTTGGATTTAATACTGTATCAGTTCATGTGAAATATAGACACTTTTAAGCATATAGATTTATCACTTCCATCACTTTGATATAAATGTTATATGCATTATATCTACATAAATCATATCCCCATAAAATAATATTATAATTTTAATATAAATAGAAGTGTGCATTTTAAAGAAATTAAGAGAGCATATACCTTTTATTTTTAACCATCTATTTACTATTTCTAATACCATTCCTTCATTTCTGAAAAGTATCCATTTGCCAGATTCCCTCTGGAATCTTTTCCTTATGGCCCAAACTATTTCTTTTAGAATTCCTTGTAGTATTCAAGTTTATTGGCAACAAATTACCTATTTTTTTTAATCTGAAAATATCTTTATTTCACCTTCACCTTCTTTGGTGGACATATTTTGTGGATATTGAATTCTGGCCATTGTCCACAGTGATTAATACAAGTTTATTTTATCTTTTTTAACAATTAATGGTCAGTGGTTTAATCATAGATGTTTCCAGGTATAATTCTATTTTAATTTAAGCTGTTGACCTTCACTGACCTTCTTAAGTCTAAATTTCTGTCTTTCACCAAATTTGGTGACTTTTGACCATTAATTGTTTACATGTTTTTGCCATATTCATTTCCTCTCACCTCCTCTCCTTTCTTTAAATATGAAGAGCATGTGAATCAAAATTGTAGTTTGTATATACCTTGATTCACAATACTTATTTTTAGTTTAGAACAATAAATCCTTGAGAAAATATCTCTTAAATATAAACAGTAATTTCAAGTTAACTTGTAAGATTTAAACAGTCAAAAATACACTATTTATTCAAGATATTGAGTGGAAAACTCAAGAGTTTATGACTAAATGTCTGGTGTAGATAAATGGGAAAATGTGAACAAGATGACATAGATAAGTTCTAGAATGAGTTACAGTCTGAACAAAAGGAAATATTTCCATAATAATCATGATTATTCAAAATTATGTTGCTAAACTGCAACTGTGAAACAAATGGGCTTATCTCTGTCTTTATGATGTTATTTTTTTATGAGGTGTTTATAAGCACATTTGATAGTTATTTTCTTTGCTTGATCTCTTGGACAAATTTAAGTTTCTATCAGCCCATAATTTATTCATGGAAATTGTCTAATAACATCAGGAGGATGTTTTTAATATTGACTATAATTCAAAAAGGATTTGGGTTAAACAAAAAAATATATATTAAAAGAAATTCTTAATATATTAAGTTATTTGGGGACAAATTACACATTAGTGGGTAGATTAAAACATTGATCTGTAAAACAAGTACACTTAGGCTTGATAAAATTGGCTTAACTTTATTTAATTGTGGTCCTAAGAAAAATTAGCTCAGAAAAATTCAGGCCATAAATCAAAAGGACTGTGATTGATTTCATTAATGCAGTATATTTTCTTTTTTACTTGATTAAAGTTTCTTGGTTTAAAGTAAGATGTGGAAATCAGACAATATGACTGCAATTAGCTGTCAGAAATTGAGCTATGGTGCCCTTTTTAAATCATAAATCTTCAGAGGCACATTCTCTTCAGAGAATATGGAATACACGTGACTGGTAAAGAAAACAAAATATGATTGTGAATATTTCAGTGAACACTTTGGCTTTTGGGGAAATAGAATATTGTGCATTATAGAGCTACAACTGAGACACTGCATTACTATTGGGCAGTTGAGACCCAGGACGGAGATGCCTATACTTTTTTCAAAGTTTCTAGGAATGGAAATACCTCAAGATCACTATGTTTATTTTCACTTATCATTCTCCACAGAATTTGCCAACATTAATAATCCTTCTCTCCTGACTAGGCTGATCAGGACCATGTGGAAGCCTGGATGGATTCCCTTTTGGGACCATGGATTCCACTTTTTGAAGGAGCTCAAGAGGTTGATACTGGATGGTGACCAAAGAAGGCTGTCTTTGTTTGGAAAGGAAACAACTCTTCCAACTAGTGCTAAATGGAAACTGAAAGGTTTTGCATGCATTTGGTTTATATAGCCTCTCATTTTCAATAAGGCAAGTTGAAGTTTCTTCCATGCACAAACTTCTGGAGATATATGTATATTTTGTTCTCATTAAATTGCCCTATATTGATCATTTTGGCTGTTCTCACATGTACAAAAAAGAAAAAAGTAACTATAGCAAAAGGGAACACTTACTGAAAGCTCTTAGAACACCTCCACCCACATGCACACACAATTTCTCCCACGATACTTTAACAATTAAGGCCAGTGCACCATATGCTTAATTATTTCTGTTACTTTTTTTTCAAAAGTTTTCTTAATTATTCTTAGCCTTTAAAAGTATAAGTCTATAAAGTTTTATGCATTCCAGTGCTGTTTATAATAGCAACACAACAAAAAAAAAAGACACCTTAAAGTACATTATTCAGGAATTGTTAAAAAATTATGATGCTTCCACGGAACACCATACAGCCGTTAAGTATTTTTTTAGGTGCTTAAACCATCATTTGTTTATTTATATTTTAAACATGCACTCTAACAGTGTGTTAAAAATTACAACAGTATTTGAACTAAAAAATTACAACAGTATAAATATATGCAGTCACATATTATGGTTGTATATAATACATTTATATGTATAGTTAAAACATTACACAATAAATGAAATATTTACAATTGATTACTTCTGAGTTTCCTACTAGATTTTTTCCTTTACACTTTCCAATAGGTTTGGATCTTGTACAATGAATGCATACTACTTTTACAACAAAGAGAAAATTATTTCAAAAATAGGAAAATTAAAATCTTTTACATGAAATTGAATATATTATGCAACAAAAGGGCCTCGATCAAAATATAGGAAAAACAATGTGTTCTAACTCTTGAGACACTTTAGAAATTTCATTGTTCCCCCACTAGTTTACAATATTTTTAAATTTGAATGTTTTATTTATTTATATTTTTATATTAAATATTTTTGAGCATGTAGTATGTGACAGCCACATAATAGATGCTAACAATACATTGTAAATAACACCACTTAACCCCCTTTTTATCCATATGTTTCTAAAGAACTGGTAATAAAATGGGAATGAGAGAGGGATTAAGGCCCATCATAATCCAACTTGACCTCAATTTAACTATTCACATCTTGAAATTCTCTATTTCTAAATAAGGTAATATTTTCAGGTCCTGGGGTTTAAGACTTCACCATATCTTTTAGGAGACACAATTCACCTCACAAAAATGAATAAAGGTGACCTTTTGCTTGTTCATTATTTGCATATCATTTTTATTAAATATCTGTTCAAATTATTTTGACCATTTAAAAATCAAATCGTTGTACTGTTATTGATTTTAAGAGTTCTTTTTATTGGTCAGATAGAAGCTCTTTATTAGGTCTATGTATGGTCAATATTTTATACTAGTCTATGACTTGTCTTTTTGTCATTTTAATGGTGGCATTTGATTAGAAGTTTAAATTTTTGATGAAGTTAATTCATCTGTATTCATTTTCTATCACTGTTGTAACAAAGTATCACAAATTTAGTAGGTAAAATAATAAGGGTGTGTTCTCTTACAATTCTGTACATCTGATGTAGACCTCACCGAGCTAAAGCAAGTTTCCGAAGGCTGCATTCCTTTCTGGAGGCTTTAGGGGAGGAGGGTCTGTTTCCTTGCTCATTCTGGTTGTTGGTAGAGTTCAGTTCCTTTCATTGTGGAACAGATTATATTTTTTTCTTTACTGCCAGCTGAGGTATGTTCTCAGATCCTAGAAGCTGTCCAACCTCATTCTTTGCCTGAGCCCCTTCTTCCATCTTTAAGACCAGCAGTGATGAGTTGAGTCCTTCTCATACTTTGGAACTCTTCTATTCTTGTCTCCTCTTTCTTTTACTCAGCAGAAAAGTTTTCTGTTTCTAAGGATTTATAATTAGATTGGGAACAGAAGAATAATCTCCCCCATTCAAGGTCCATAACCTGTACCACATCTGCAAAGTACCTTTTGACATTTAAGGTAACATATTTGCAGGTTCTGGAGATTAAGGTATGAACATCTTTGAGGGGCATATTCTGCCTGATACATGATTACTTTTGTTATTTTCTTTAGTGCTTTTTGTGTTCCAAAACTTGTTTTCCCCCTCTACAATCACATGTTCTAAAACCTGTTTGCCCCCTCCATGATCTCCTATAACTTCTTCTAGTTTTATAGTTTTCTTTTACATATAAGTCTTTGATCCATCCCAAATTTGTGTGTGATTAAAAGTTAGGGATTGAGATTTATTTTTCCATCCATTTATCCAGTTGATGTACACCAATTTTTATAAGTCTTTTCTTTCCCCATTCAATAGATTTTGATTTCTTCCTCAAAAATTGATTGACTCTCGATGTGTAGGTATATATCTGGATTTTTATTCCAGAATCACAATAAATTTGTAGTCATTGGTTCTTAACTTATAGACAATTATGACTACCAAACCTTTTCTTTTCTATTTGTGCCTAAAATGCTTACTCTCCTACATTGTTATTGTCTATGAAAAGCATGTGTAGATTACCTCATATTAATTTGCTTTTCCCTTTGAATGTTTGGTGATTTTTTTCTGAATATAAAATATGCATATGTGTGATCCTTATGGCATATTATTGATTTAATGTCAAATTATCTTTTTCTTTTTCTATTATTAATGCAAACAATTCTGTAGAAGAAAAAAAAAAATTCCCCCTTCACTTCCTAGAAGGAAATCAAATGTATTTTTGACTTGTGATGCTGTTTTTATTTAAATGTAGTATCAATAGAACATTTTTGAATGTGTATTTCTGGCTGAGTAGGGGAAGATTGTCCTAGAGACAACCTCCTACACACACTCACATATACACATGCACAGATACCCTAGATCATAGCTCTGTTCTGAAAGCTCTAGGTCCATCCAAATATTATGTTGGATTCCTTGAAAGAAGTTGCATGCTATTCAGTTTCAAGGGGATAAGAGAATTAACTCATCACTGGAAGGTAACTTCTCTAAGACTGAGCAAGGTACTAGATTTTCTAGTTCTTAGAAAGGTACAGATCTTGCCCTGTTCACAGAGTATCATGGGTATGGTTGCTTTATTACTTCATTCCAGGGGTTTCCATTTATTTAAGACAGAGTAAATGGTACAACCTGGAATTTTGCTATTCAGTGTCCTTGGCACATGGAGCTTATCAAGACCTTGGTAGGAGATAGTTCCAGAAATCTGTACAAATAATCTACTAAGATTATGGTCTTGACTAGTGGTGAGAGTTGAAAAGACTAATATGTGGTTAAGTGAATGAAGACCATCTATATGTTACACAGAAGAGCTTGTCAGAAACAACAGGTAATTGCTGTTATTTAACAACAATAACAAAAACACATAGAAAGCAAAACACACAGAAACTGATAATGGTCAGTCTATTTTGATTGAAAGAGGTTCTTCGTTCATAATTTCTTGCAAGTTTTAAGCCTGGCTTTTGGGTATGACCCAGAAGGAAAGGGGAAAGAACTATGCAAAACAAATGTTAGAGCATTTCATGCTTTTATAGGAATTTAACAAAATTGATTTAATTTATATACAAAATTGATGTCATTTGTATATGTTTTTCCTTGTCATCAAAATTACTTTAAACCATACTTTTAATCATCTTCTATTAAATTTTTAAGTTGTCATATTGCCTCTAAGAATATTATAAATTAATTTCCCACCCATCAATGTTTGGTCATGCCACTTGTAATCACATCTTTCCAGCAGAGTTTATCTTGTTTAAAAACTGTCAACTTGATAGGTGAAAATGGCAACCATTGCTTTTTCCTTTATTAAATATAAGTTTTTGCTAGAACAATATTTCCATTTGTTCAAAATCACTGGGATCATCTTGCATAATTTTATCCAAATACTTAGTAAAATTCTGATTAAAATAAGAGATCAGCCAGATTCTTGGAGAAGAAGAACTGTTATGTCAGCTCATACTGACAGCAACCCACTCGCAACTATTTCATAAAAGTTGTTTTGGCTCAAGAACCTTGGAACCTGGCAGATTTATTCTCATGTTAGATCATTTTATTATCTTACATTCCATGTATTGAAGTTCTGTTAACTAAACCCATTAAGCACAAATAAATTTTCCTCAAGTACATTTTAATATTACCTTCCATCTTCTGGGGTAACCTATATCAGCTTCTGACAGCAAATGATGACCATTATTATGCCTAGTTCCCAGATATTCCAAGAACAACTTGTCTGAGCCTCCATTTCTTGAATATTTCCTTTGTTCCATCAGTTTGGATTTAAGTATAACCCATAAAAATTCAGGTCAGTTTCTTTTAGCATTGAAGCCATATTTAGCATTCATTCTATTCAGTGATATTCAAATTTAGTGACCAAAATTAACTGAAAATAAATTTAAAACTTAACTAAAGCTTCTTAAATAATGCTAAAACACATCCCCTTAAAAAAATCAATTCTTTTTGAAATTCATTTTCTTTTGCCTGTTCTGTGATGATTGCTGCCTCATAAATCTTTCTCCAACTTTATTCTGTCTCCTCTTAAACTGCCTTAAATTTGACACTCCAGCTGTGTGGTCAGTTACCTATTATTATGATAATACTGCAAAGTAACAACCACCAAACCTCACCAAACCTACAACAATAAATGCTTTTTAACTCATAGAAGTGAAGTCTTCAGTTATTTGTGCTGGGCTCATGTACACATCTAAGGTCAGCTGCAGGTCAGGTAGGCGGCTCTGCTGATCTTGGCTGGGATTACTCCCATGCTGGAGTCAGCCGTCTATTGGATGATCTAGAATGGCCTTGACTGGGTAGCTGAGGGGACATGACTCTATTACATGTGTCTCATCCTTCAGCAGTTTCGCCCAGGCATGTCCTCATGGAGATGGCAGAAGGCAAGAACTACCCAGCCAACTGAACATGTAATTTTAAAACCTCTGCTTTCATTAAATATGCTACAACTCATTGACAAAATCATGTCATGCAGCTGAGCCAAATGTCAGAGTGGAAGTTGAAGTAAAATGAAACGGTCTTCAATGTAGGAAAGAGAAAAGAATCCGGATCTTTAATGCAAGCAATCTACCATAGGCTGTTTTATTTCCCTTATTGTTTCTTTGTGTGGCTGTGTACTTTCTTTCTACCTGGTGGAATCTCTCCTTTCCCATTGTAAATCTAGATAGCTTCCTTGGGCCACCTCATATTTGTTCCACAATTCTAATTGTATAATTCAAATGCTGAAGTAGTTGGTTAGGACAGAAGACACATTAGTGTGGGTATCAGAATTAGAAGAATAATTAAAGTGTATAATAAAACATTGTTTAGGGAGAGGGAAAGAGGTTATGAATTTTTCATATGTTAATGTTTTTATCTTGTCACCAGTGAAACAAAAACCTGACTTGGAGCATATTCTTCCAATGCAGAAACTATCACCCCTAGAGAACAGGTTAGACTTTGCTTATTAGGGATCTACTAATTATTGGCCTAATCATCTGAATACAATATTATTCAAATCAGATATCCCACTGGAGCAGTACAATGGCCCAAATGGTCAAATTGTAACAGCTACACTTCCATTTTTTCCAGAGTCAAATAATTTCTCACATGTTCAATGGTAAATAACAGTGATAAAAACTAGTATCTTATCAGGTACTTGAACACATCTATTTAATCTCCATACTTTTGTGAAAGTTCTCATTCTTTGGTGGCTATTGATTTCCACCTTCATTCCATTGTGATCATAGAAATTGCTTTGAATAATTTCTATGTTTTTAGATTTATAAAGATCTGTTTTGTGGCGGGCCGCGGTGGCTCAGCGGGCAAAGTGCTTGCCTGCTATGCCGGAGGACCTCGGTTCGATTCCCGGCCCCAGCCCATGTAACAAAAAACGGAAAAACAAAATACAATAAAACAAGAAAATGTTTAAAGACGTTTCCCTTTCTTCCTTCCTTCCTTCCTTCTATCCTTCCTTCCTTCTCTCTGTCTTTCCTTTAAAAAAAAAAAAAAAAAAAAAGATCTGTTTTGTGCCCCAGCATATGATCTATCCTGGAGAATGTTCCATAAGTACTAGAGGAGAATGTATATCCTGGTTTTTGGCCACCCACAATTGGGTGTGCCACATCTCCATGGAAACAATAAAAAAGATCCCACCCAGCAAGATGGATTGAGGATTAAAGGACATGGCTTTTCTGGGGTAATAACATGTATATGTTTGTTAGGTCTAATTCATTTATCAAATTGTTTAACTTCTCTATTTCCTTGTTGATCTTTTGTCTGGTTGTTCTATCTATAGAGTGGTGTATTGAAGTCTCCTACTATCATTGTTGAAACGTCTATCACTTCCTTCATGTTTATCTCATGTACTTTAGAGCGCCTTGATTGGGAGCACCAACATTTATGATTGCTATTTCTTCTTGGTGAAATGTCCTTTTTATTAATATATAGCATCCTTCTTTGTCTCCTATTATGTCTTTATATTTAAAGTCTGTTTGTCTTTCACAAAAGTTTGGAGATTAAATAGATCTGTTCAAGTGCCTGAAGAAAAGCTATACTAATATAGCTACTCCTGCTTTCTTTGATTATAGTTCGAATGGAACTTTTTTCCATCCTTTTACTTTCAATTTATTTGTATCCTTGTGTCTAAGATGAGTCTCTTGTTAGCAGCATAAAGCTGGATTACACTTCTCAATTCATTCTGCCAATCTGTGTTTTTTAATTGATAAATTTAGTCTGCTAACATTCAAAGTTATTCCTGTAAAGGTGTTTCTGGAATCTATCATCTTATCCTTTGGATTTTATCTGTCAGATCTATATATTCTTTTCTGTCTTTCTTCTTTTATCCTTTAAGTTACTGTTCTAGTTTGCAAGCTGCCAGAATGCAATATACCAGAAACAGAACAACTTTCAAAAAGAGGAATTAATTAAGTTGCAAGTTTACAGTTCTAAGGCCGTGAAAATGTCCAAATTAAGGCAAGTCTATGAAAATGTCCAAATTAAGGCACCAGTAAGAGATTACCTTCACTTAAGAAAGGTCGATGAAGTTCAGGGTTTCTCTCTCAGCTGAAAGGACACACAGCAAAGTCTGCTAGCTTTCTCTCCCAGTTTCTTCTTTCAGGGAGCTCCCCCAGGGGCGTTTTCCTTCTTCATCTCCAAAGGTCTCTGGCTACATGGGCTCTGTAGTTCTTTTCAAAATGGTTCCCTCTTAAAGGGCTCCAGTAAGCAACCCCACCTTGAATGAGTGGAAACACATCTCTATGGAAACTATCTAATCAAAAGTTACCACCCACAATTGGGTGTGCCACATCTCCATGGCAACAATAAAAAAGATCCCACCCAGCAATATGGAGTGAGAATTAAAGGACATGGCTTTTCTGGGGTACATAACAGATTCAAACTGGCACAGTTACCATTACTGATATTCTTCAGTACTATGCCCTCCTCCAGATTTCTCTTTCCTGTCTTTTTTTTTTTTTTTTCAGCTAGCAAAGCTCCCTTCAGTATTTCTTTCAGGGCTGGTCTCTTGCTGACAAATTCTTTTGGCATTTATTTGTCTGTGAAAGTAATCTCTCCCTCAGTTTTGAAGGGCAATTTGGCTGTGTACAGAATTCTCAGCTGGAAGCCTTTGTTTTCAGGATCTTGAATTTATCATACCACTGCCTTCTCACCTCCATAGTCCCAGTTGAGTAGTCTGAAAACAGTCTTATGTGGCTTCCCTTTTATGTAGTAGAATGCTTTTCTCTTGTCACTTTTAGAATTTTCTGCTTCTCTTCAACATTTGACAAACTGATTAGTATATATCCTGGTGAAGGCCTATTTGGATTTATTTTATTTGGAATTCATTGGGCTTCTTTGATTTGCATATTTTCTTCCTTTATAAGAGATGAGAAGTTTTCCCCCATCACACCCCCAGTTAATCCTTCTAGCCCTTTACTCTTCTCTTCTCTTCTGGGACACTGATGATTCTTATATTTCTATGCTTTGTTTTGTCCATCATTTCTCTGAGATCCAAATCGATTTTTTTCATCTTTTTTTACCATATGCTCTTTTGTATGTTCAAAATCAGTTCTCCTGTCCTCTAGGTCACTTATTCTTTCTTGTGCCTCTTCAAATCTGCTGTTGTGTGTTTCTAGTATATTTTTTATTTGATCTTCAGCATCTTTAATCTCTGTGATATCTGCTATTTTTCATTTATTCTTTCAAATTCCTCTTCATGCTCTTCTAGTGTCTTTTGGACTCCTTATACCATTAGCCCTCCATTGATTTTCTTTAGTAGAGTTTTACAAACATCTTTGATGAATTGTTCCAAAGTCTGTGTCTCCTTTGTTGTTCTAATTTGGTCATTAGGCTGGGCTCTATCTGTTTACATCTTGATATGCTTAGTGATCTTCTGTTGCCTTCAAGGCATGTAAATATCTTGACAGGGTTACTTGGAAATTGATTTCCTTCAGTAGTCTAAGCCTTTGTATTTGTAGAGTGAAGGTGGAACAGGATGAGGGGCTTAGAGTGGGACACAACAGTGTGGGTTGTGTTATGAGGTATAGGCATTGGCCATGGACACTATGCTATTGCCTGTGAGAGTAAGGTGTGGGGCACATGATTATGGAGGTGCAATGTGAGGGCCACGGGGGTGGCATGCAGCTCAAGCAGGACTCGGAGTGCAGTAGCAGGGGGTAGCACAGGGGACACAGAGGAAGGGCGTGGCAGGAGGCAGATGGGGAAGATGTGCAGATGCATGGGGCTGGTTTGCAGGCACACAGGCAAGATGTGGGTGGGTGCATGGAGTGTGGGGTCATGGGTAGCAGGATGTGGGGCATGGTACACAGAGGTTTGGGCACAAGGAGGAAAGAGCACAGTTGTGTTCTTGTTCAGGAGGAGTGGTCCAGGGGGTCCGGGATGTGGAGGGCCAGGGTGCAGACGTGCAAGTGTGTAAGGGAAGGACACAGATCACATTAGGTTGTTTGAAGGGTGTGGGTCAGGCACCAGTGATGTTAGGTTGGTGGGGCCTTGGTCCAGGTGCGCGGGTGTGTGTGGCTTGGGACAGGTGTGCACATGTGTGTAGGGCAGGGGCTATGTAGTACAGATGCACATGTGAGTACCTACCAGGTGTGGGAGCAGGGTGCTTGTGCTGGGGGATGGGGCAAGAGTGTGCACATGTGCAGAACAGTGGGTTTGGGTGCAGGGATATCTACATGACCGGTGGGGAGGATGTGTCTATGCACATGTGTGGGTCTGGGGGGCGGGGCCCTACTGTGCATGGTATGGGGGAATGGGGCCTTAGTAAGGGTGTGTGCAGATCTCAGGGGCAGTGGGCTGGGATTGCGCCTGCCTGGGGAGAGGCTGGGCTGTGTCCTGGATGTGCAAGTTGGCACTTGCCCAGAGCTGAGGGGCATGACAGGGATGTGCACCTTTGTGTGAGCAGATCTGGAAGTCCAGACGCTGATGTTCACGTGCATGGAGTTGGGGACAAGGCAAGGTGGTGTTGTGTAACTGCATGGGCTGGGAGCTGGTGTGGCCCAGGCATGCAGATGAGTGCTTGCAGCCTGGGTAGGCAGGTAACTGCCTGCAGGTGGCAGAGATGGGGTGGTGGGGGTTAAGGGGCTAGGCTTGGGGGCATGAATCTTGGGAGGGGCATGGCGAGATTATGCGCTTGTGCAGGAGAGGTGGATCGGGCAGGGGCTGGTGTTAACATGCGCTGGGCAGGGATGTGCGGGTAGTGGAGGGGACCTGGTGAGGGTGCTTGGCATGTATTGAGGGGGGCAGATGATGGGGTACGGGTGCGTGGGATATGGGGGTAGTCCAGGTCTAGGGCAGTGCACATGAGTATAGCACGTTCAAAGAACATCGCTTGATTTACTTCCTTATCCCTGACTCCCAGTCCATGCACTCCTAAGGGCTCTGGGCTTCCATTTTGAAAGGGGGCATTGGGCTGTTTGCACTAGCTGGATGGTCTCTTGTTCTCTGTTTCTTGGTTCTTCAGTTTTTGCAACCAGAGCCTCCCTATGTGGTGTAGAAGACCCTCCCAGTTCACTTACACCCTGAAAACAGCACCTCAGTTGCCTTCCCATCCCTTCTTTAACTGTTCTTTGGAGCAGGGGTGAACTCGACTTATCCTATTCTGCCTTCTTCCTGGAATCCACCTTCCAAATGATTTTGATGCACACTAAAGTTTTGGAACAACAGATCTAGCCTATGATAACCAAATTTAGTGGATATAAGAATCACTTGAATTGCTCACTTATCATGTAGATTTGGGCATTCTTCAAATGGCACAGAAATTTACATTAAACAGTGTTAATTTTACCATATGTAAATTATTCCTTTTTTAAAAATGTTCCAAAAATGTAGGTTTGGGAACTCTACCATTAGAAATATTGAATTAGTTGGTTAGGCTTGGGACTCAGAAAACTCTGTTTTCAAAGCATCCTGAGAATTCTGTTTTAGGTGGTCAGTGGACCACATCTCTATTTTGGGTAGCATGATTTTATAGTTTTATAGGTCATAGAATAGAAAATGACCTGTGACCAGCGACTCATCTGCTCTTTTCCCATATCTCTACAGACATGTCTTAATAGAAAAATATTTTCATGGTACTCTTGGTATAATATTCAAAATAAGAAATGGCCTAATGAAAAAATGCTTCATGTCATTCCATAAATGTTTTTTATTGTGCAGTAGTCCTCCTTATAGTACCAATACAATAATTTCCTTATAGAACTTATTTCCAAGTATATTATTTTCCTGTCCTTATTGCTGAAATAAATGTTCTTATATAATAATTAGAAGAAAATAGCATTTCTATTTCACCGTTTGCTATAATGACCAGATAATTTAAAGCCATTTTTAATGCAATTTTAGTGCAGTAACTACATTGATCTAGGTTTTTCATATATTTCTTTTCTGAATAGTGTTTTTTCTATATTAACAATTTTCTTGAATATAACCTTTTGATATCACCTTAATCCCTTTATGAACGTAACAGGATGAGAAATCTGTGGTAAACAGATACCTTCAAAGTAATTCAGGTCCATTTAGAACATTCGATTATCCTGAGATAATGAATGTAGTCCACTGGCATGAGAAATTCTAAGAAGAACAAAATCAGGTACTGGGCAGTTCTTTAAAAATGATAGCTGGAAATTATTTTTAATATGTAAATACTGATATGTTTTTTATGTTTAGAGAGAGCTCCTAATCAGCACCTTCTGTCAACTGTCTGAATATATTAGATAACATAGATTATATAAAACCTCATTCCAGGGATTCTATAAGGAAAAAAGAAATCTCCAGCTTATGTAAATCCACATGGAAGAATGCATGTCCTGATGACATGATTCCTCTGGAACAAGAACCTGGTTGTGCTGAGAACTCTGTGACATGTGGAATCATACTCAGAGACTTTCACAAATTTCTAGACTATTTCTCTGTTTTTAAGTGGAATTGTTTTCAAACCATCCTTCCAAGTTATTTAAATCTACATACAAGGAGGGGACTTCCTGGAAGATGGCGGCTTAGTAAGACGCACGGATCTTAGTTTCTTCTCCAGGACAGCTACTAGGGGAGTAGAAATGATACAGAAAGCACCCAAAGCCACAACAGAGATAAAAAAAGACAGCGTACCCCATCCTGGAACGGCTGGCTGGCTGAGAGAAGCAGCTCGGGTGAGATCGCCGAGGCGCGCGGGCCTCACCGGGCACGGTGGCAAGCGGCCGGAGTTACTCCCTTCCCCCTTCCCGGGCTGGCTGGGAGAATTGGAGAGGCGGTCCCCTGAAACCAAGGCGGCTGGCGCCCACACCACGCACAGCCCCCCGGACCAACTGAGAGAATTGGAGCGGAAATCCCCAGGCCGGGGAGAACGGTGACGGGTGGGGGAGGCCCCTTCCAAACCCGTGACTCCCGGGGAACGTGCACTCTCTCGGGCGGGCCACTGCCGCTGGCGCCCTCCCGCCACGCTTGTCGCCCAGGGCCGACTAGGAAATTCGGACGG
Organism: Tamandua tetradactyla; assembly: GCF_023851605.1. Lineage (NCBI taxonomy): Eukaryota > Metazoa > Chordata > Mammalia > Pilosa > Myrmecophagidae > Tamandua > Tamandua tetradactyla. The sequence goes on from NC_135331.1 coordinate 137,845,683, forward strand.
GCTCTTTCCCGGGCTGCGGCGACCAGCAACCCTCCCTGCGTTCGGACCCCGGGCCGGCTCAAGCCGCTTCGGCTAGCGAACCCCCCGGATGGCAAGAGTTTTCCAAAGTTTAAGGTCCCACAGCACCTTTTACTGGTGGGACCCGCAGACAAACGTGTGCCACGAGCGCCACCTACTGGGCAGGATAAGAAAAACAGAACCCAGAGATTTCACAGAAAAATCTTCCAAACTTTTGGATCCAATACCCAGGGAAATCTGTCTAAATGCGCAGACGCCAACAGAAGATAACGGATCACGCTCAAATAATTGAAAATATGGCCCAGTCAAAGGAACAAACCAATAGTTCAAATGAGATACAGGAGCTGAGACAACTAATGCTAAATATACGAACAGAAATGGAAAACCTCTTCAAAAACGAAATCGATAAATTGAGGGAGGACATGAAAAGACATGGGCTGAACATAAAGAGGAAATAGAAAAACTGAAGAAACAAATCACAGAACTTATGGAAGTGAAGGACAAAGTAGAAAAGATAGAAAAAACAATGGATACCTACAATGATAGATTCAAAGAGACAGAAGATAGAATTAGTGATTTGGAGGATGGAACATCTGAATTCCAAAAAGAAACAGAAACTATCGGGAAAAGAATGGAAAAATTTGAACAAGGTATCAGGGAACTCAAGGACAATATGAACAGCACAAATATACGTGTTGTGGGTGTCCCAGAAGGAGAGGAGAAGGGAAAAGGAGGAGAAAAACTAATGGAAGAAATTTTCACTGAAAATTTCCTAACTCTTATGAAAGACCTAAAATTACAGATCCAAGAAGTGCAGCACACCCCAAAGAGATTAGACCCAAATAGGCGTTCTCCAAGACACTTACTAGTTAGAATGTCAGAGGTCAAAGAGAAAGAGAGGATCTTGAAAGCAGCAAGAGAAAAACAATCCATCACATACAAGGGAAACCCAATAAGACTATGTGTAGATTTCTCAGCAGAAACCATGGAGGCTAGAAGACAGTGGGATGATATATTTAAATTACTAAAAGAGAAAAACTGCCAACCAAGACTCCTATATCCAGCAAAACTGTCCTTCAAAAATGAGGGAGAAATTAAAACATTCTCAGACAAAAAGTCACTGAGAGAATTTGTGACCAAGAGACCAGCTCTGCAAGAAATACTAAAGGGAGCACTAGAGTCAGAACCGAAAAGACAGAAGAGAGAGATATGGAGAAGAGTGTAGAAAGAAGGAAAGTCAGATATGATATATATAATACAAAAGGCAAAATGGCAGAGGAAAATATTATCCAAACAGTAATAACACTAAATGTTAATGGACTGAATTCCCCAATCAAAAGACATAGATTGGCAGAATGGATTAAAAAACAGGATCCTTCTATATGCTGTCTACAGGAAACATATCTTAGACCCAAAGATAAACATAGGTTGAAAGTGAAAGGTTGGGAAAAGATATTTCATGCAAATAACAACCAGAAAATAGCAGGAGTGGCTATACTAATATCCAACAAGTTAGACTTCAAATGTAAAACAGTTAAAAGAGACAAAGAAGGACACTATATACTAATAAAAGGAACAATTAAACAAGAAGACATAACAATCATATATATTTATGCACCGAACCAGAATGCCCCAAAATACGTGAGGAATACACTGCAATCACTGAAAAGGGAAATAGACACAAATACCATAATAGCTGGAGACTTCAATTCACCACTCTCATCAATGGACAGAACATCTAGACAGAGGATCAATGGAGAAATAGAGAATCTGAATATTACTATAAAGGAGCTAGACTTAACAGACATTTATAGGACATTACATCCCACAACAGCAGGATACACCTTTTTCTCAAGTGCTCATGGATCATTCTCAAAGATAGACCATATGCTGGGTCACAAAGCAAGTCTTAACAAATTTAAAAAGATTGAAATCATACACAACACTTTCTCGGATCATGAAGGAATGAAGTTGGAAATCAATAATAGGCGGAATGCCAGAAAATTCACAAATACCTGGAGGCTCAACAACACACTCTTAAACAACGAGTGGGTCAAAGAAGAAATTGCAAGAGAAATTAGTAAATACCTCGAGGCAAATGAAAATGAAAACACAACATATCAAAACTTATGGGATGCAGCAAAGGCAGTGCTAAGAGGGAAATTTATTGCCCTAAATGCCTATATCAGAAAAGAAGAAAAGGCAAAAATGCAGGAATTAACTGTTCAGTTGGAAGAACTGGAGAAAGAACAGCAAACTAATCCCAAAGCAAGCAAAAGGAAAGAAATAACAAAGATCAGAGCAGAAATAAATGAAATTGAAAATATGAAAACAGTAGAGAAAATCAATAAGACCAGAAGTTGGTTCTATGAGAAAATCAATAAGATTGATGGGCCCTTAGCAAGATTGACAAAAAGAAGAAGAGAGAGGATGCAAATAAATAAGATCAGAAATGGAAGAGGAGACATAACTTTGACCTCACAGAAATAAAGGAGGTAATAACAGGATACTATGAACAACTTTACGCTAATAAATACAACAATTTAGATGAAATGGACGGGTTCCTGGAAAGACATGAACAACCAACTTTGACTCAAGAAGAAATAGATGACCTCAACAAACCAATCACAAGTAAAGAAATTGAATTAGTCATTCAAAAGCTTCCTAAAAAGAAAAGTCCAGGACCAGATGGCTTCACATGTGAATTCTACCAAACGTTCCAGAAAGAATTAGTACCAATTCTCCTCAAACTCTTCAAAAAAATCGAAGTGGAGGGAAAACTGCCTAATTCATTCTATGAAGCCAACATTACCCTCATACCAAAACCAGGCAAAGACATTACAAAAAAAGAAAACTACAGACCAATCTCTCTAATGAATACAGATGCAAAAATCCTCAATAAAATTCTAGCAAATCGTATCCAACAACACATTAAAAGAATTATACATCATGACCAAGTAGGATTCATCCCAGGTATGCAAGGATGGTTCAACATAAGAAAATCAATTAATGTAATACACCATATCAACAAATCAAAGCAGAAAAATCACATGATCATCTCAATTGATGCAGAGAAGGCATTCGACAAGATTCAACATCCTTTCCTGCTGAAAACACTTCAAAAGATAGGAATACAAGGGAACTTCCTTAAAATGATAGAGGGAATATATGAAAAACCCACAGCTAATATCATCCTCAATGGGGAAAAATTGAAAAATTTCCCCCTAAGATCAGGAACAAGACAAGGATGTCCACTATCACCACTATTATTCAACATTGTGTTGGAGGTTCTAGCCAGAGCAATTAGACAAGAAAAAGAAATACAAGGCATCAAAATTGGAAAGGAAGAAGTAAAACTATCACTGTTTGCAGACGATATGATACTATACGTCGAAAACCCGGAAAAATCCACAACAAAACTACTAGAGCTAATAAATGAGTACAGCAAAGTAGCAGGTTACAAGATCAACATTCAAAAATCTGTAGCATTTCTATACACTAGTAATGAACAAGCTGAGGGGGAAATCAAGAAACGAATCCCATTTACAATTGCAACTAAAAGAATAAAATACCTAGGAATAAATTTAACTAAAGAGACAAAAAACCTATATAAAGAAAACTACAAAAAACTGCTAAAAGAAATCACAGAAGACCTAAATAGATGGAAGGGCATACCGTGTTCATGGATTGGAAGACTAAATATAGTTAAGATGTCAATCCTACCTAAATTGATTTACAGATTCAATGCAATACCAATCAAAATCCCAACAACTTATTTTTCAGAAATAGAAAAACCAATAAGCAAATTTATCTGGAAGGGCAGGGTGCCCCGAATTGCTAAAAACATCTTGAGGAAAAAAAACGAAGCTGGAGGTCTCGCGCTGCCTGACTTGAAGGCATATTATGAAGCCACAGTGGTCAAAACAGCATGGTATTGGCATAAAGATAGATATATCGACCAATGGAATCGAATAGAGTGCTCAGATATAGACCCTCTCATCTATGGACATTTGATCTTTGATAAGGCAGTCAAGCCAACTCACCTGGGACAGAGCAGTCTCTCCAATAAATGGTGCCTAGAGAACTGGATATCCATATGCAAAAGAATGAAAGAAGACCCATATCTCACACCCTATACAAAAGTTAACTCAAAATGGATCAAAGATCTAAACATTAGGTCTAAGACCATAAAACAGTTAGAGGAAAATGTTGGGAGATATCTTATGGATCTTACAACTGGAGGCGGTTTTATGGACCTTAAACCTAAAGCAAGAGCACTGAAGAAGGAAATAAATAAATGGGAAATCCTCAAAATTAAACACTTTTGTGCATCAAAGAACTTCATCAAGAAAGTAGAAAGACAGCCTTCACAATGGGAGACAATATTTGGAAATGATATATCAGATAAAGGTCTAGTATCCAGAATTTATAAAGAGATTGTTCATCTCAACAACAAAAAGACAGCCAACCCAATTACAAAATGGGAAAAAGACTTGAACAGACACCTCTCAGAAGAGGAAATACAAATGGCCAAAAGGCACATGAAGAGATGCTCAATGTCCCTGGCCATTAGAGAAATGCAAATCAAAACCACAATGAGATATCATCTCACACCCACCAGAATGGCCATTATCAACAAAACAGAAAATGACAAGTGCTGGAGAGGATGCGGAGAAAGAGGCACACTTATCCACTGTTGGTGGGAATGTCAAAGGGTGCAACCACTGTGGAAGGCAGTTTGGCGGTTCCTCAAAAAGCTGAATATAGAATTGCCATACGACCCAGCAATACCATTGCTGGGAATATACTCAAAGGACTTAAGGGCAAAGACACAAACGGACATTTGCACACCAATGTTTATAGCAGCGATATTTACAATTGCAAAGAGATGGAAGCAGCCGAAATCTCCATCAACAGAAGAGTGGCTAAACAAACTGTGGTATATACATACGATGGAATACTATGCAGCTTTAAGACAGGATAAACTTATGAAGCATGTAATAACATGGATGGACCTAGAGAACATTATGCTGAGTGAGTCTAGCCAAAAACTAAAGGACAAATACTGTATGGTCCCACTGATGTGAACAGACATTCGAGAATAAATTTGGAATATGTCCTTGATAACAGAGTCCAGCAGGAGGTAGAAACAGGGTAAGATAATGGCCAATTGGAGTTGAAGGGATACAGACGGTGTAACAGGACTAGATACAAAAACTCAGAAATGGACAGCACAATAATACCTAATTGTAAAGTAATCATGTTAAAACACTGAATGAAGCTGCATCTGAGCTATAGGTTTTTGTTTTGTTTTGCTTTGTTTTGTTTTGATTTTACTATTGTTACTTTTATTTTTTTTTCTATATTAACATTCTATATCTTTTTCGGTTATGTTGCTAGTTCTTCTAAACCAATGCATATGTACTAAGAAATGATGATCATGCATCTATGTGATGATGTTAAGAATTAATGATTGCATATGTAGAATGGTATGATCTCTAAATGTTGGGTTAATTTCTTTTTTTCCGTTAATTAAAAAAAAAAAAAATCTACATACAAGGAGACTTCAGACTTTTCAATGGGCCTCTTAATAAGTGAGTTAGGTTCCTAACCATGGCATGCCTAAACCAACATGGTTAAATTGGGGATACATTAAACTATAGACCTATAGAAAGATCTCATTTTGTTTTTAAAGGCAGTCGAGTTTATGAATGCTTCCTTAGAAATGCTCTGAGAGATAGTAAATCAATATGTTTTACATATTTTGTACATTTCACTAAGTTTTTATTAAACCAGGGATTCCACTAGAGCCTATAAAAAATTCATATTTCTCTATCCATAAAAGTCTATGGAGTACTCCCTTCAAGTATTACAGTGAAAAAAAAATACCATTAAAATGACAGATGTCTGTGATTATCCTTTCCTAGAGAACATGTGTCTTTGAGTATGCTACATGCAGGGAAAGAGCCTCAGCATACAAAGAGGCCTGGTTTCTATGCTAGTCAAATCATACTTGATAAATCTTACTTCTATTTTTAAATTTAAAAAATACAAATTTTGTGGAAAAAAAAGAATTAACCATGACTTATAATGCAGATATTTTCTGCAACATTGACCACTGAGAAAATCTGCTGAATTTTTAGCTGAACTAATCTGTTTTTAAGCATTTGTGTGTACATGTTACATTTTCAAATCTTAAAGTGTTATACATAAATATAAGTACAGAACACATAAACATATAGCTTAATGGATTAGCTGTACTACCATTTTTTTAATAAAAAGCATGATGCGCATAAATAACTATTTGGTTGCTAAAAGGCCAGGGGTGTCAGTAATGCTCTAAAATTAATTTCAGTATCAGTAATATCAGCCTGAGGGATTTGACACTGATGAAGAGAAGTCTCTGATCTGTGAGTTTGTAACAGAGTCTGACTCTCTATTTGATGTTTGTCTGCTGACTCCTTGCCCATCTGCCCATCTGCCCATCTGCCCATCTGCCTCATATCTGGGCGAACTGATAAGAAGGCGTGGGCGCTTCCTCCTTTAGTTCCGGTGGAAAATTCAAACTGTGCAAGGTCACCCATGTGGGAACCATTATCCTAACAACAGACCTTGACCACCATAAAACTTCAAGCCAGTAAAACTCTGAGCCAGTAAAACTCCCTACTCTCTCAAGCCATTTTCAGACCTGCTTGGGAGCTTCCTCTGCTCTCTCTAGCAAGCCTCATTGTGCTGATAACAAACTTTTCATACCTTCTGTGTATATTTATGGCTTCAACAGTCTTGACATTCGAACAAAACTTTAGGTAAGGGGTCCATCCTGCCTCTCTGAGGTGAAGTGCAATGCTGAATTAAACCATGTACCTCTTATTTGTAATCAAAATCTTATAACTTAAATATACTTTTCCATTTCCTATTTTTACAAAAGAGGAAACTGCCAGTCAGGGAGTTTGGTCAATATCCCACATTTGATTATGACAGGGTTCAGATGAGATCTAACTTTTACCATGGTGAGGTAATGTGTTTTTTCCTAACACATTCTTTACTTGAATGAAATGCTTGAAAATAAACATACAAATGTTAATAACATAAAGGGAGAAGTGGAACTCTACAAAAGAAATTTATTTTTCCTCCACATTGTAATAGCATTGCTTTGCATTTAAGTAGCTCCTGCTCCTCAAATGTATACTCTCATTTAGTTTATTAAAGACTGTTGATTACTTTCTTTAGCTAGCCCATCTCCGTAACTTCAGTGTACATTTATAATTATTATTGTAGATGTACCTGTAATCCTTTGTTTTCCTTGTACTGTAATTCTTTCTTTTCTTTTGTAAGATACTAAATCCACAATAATTCAGAACTCATTAGACTAATATGTCTTTGATAGAAGAGATTCTTTGGCCATTGCTAATTCTAATGCCAAGAAGATGGGAGGGATTGGCACATACAAACAATCTAATAAATATTTTTAAATTCACGAATGAAACCATCAATAAAAATTTCCCTATGGAAGTTTAGTGCAGTCTTCAGAAACTTGAAGACTCTCATCCTTTTCAATAGAAACATTAACAACAGCATTCAAGCCACATTATGTGCTGCTCATTAAGTACGTATCTTTTCCAGCATTGTGCTAACTGCTTTGTATGCATTATCTGATTTAATAGTCTCAAGACCCCAAGAAGATAGATATTATTATTTCCATTTCATATTTTAAAAGCAATTTTAAAGTTCAAAGAGGAAAATTAGCATGCCAAATATTTTCTCCCATTTCTTGCTGATTTATATTCCTTGGTGAATAAAATTTGTAGAAATTTGAACTTTAGGCACCATCAGCTCTAATTCTGTGCTACGCTCCCTCCCTAAATGAAAAACAGAAGCAGCAATAAAGCTGGAGCATTTCTGGTGTTCTGAAGTCTTAAAACCAGAACACACCAGCTGAACAGAAGCCTAGGACCAGTTTAAATTTGTCTCGAGGAACTAATGCATTTGAATCCACATTCCTTCCCTCCCTGGATCATTTAGTTTTGAATATTGTTTCATTCATTTTTTCATTCACACATAGTTATTAGGTGCTTATAATATGCTGGATACTGTGGTAGAGAATGATGACCAGTCAAGGCCCGTCCGAATATAGAGTCTGTGATCTAGGAAAAGGGAGAAACTGAAGAGAATTAGGTTTAAAAAAATAAATATTTTTTCAAATTTAAAATGGTTTATATAATATGAAGAAATCAGAGAGTTATCATAGAGAAGGAGTTCATGTGGCGTTTGGCCACCTAACAAGAAAAGTTGAGCAGTATCTGAAATCTTTCCCAGAGAATCCTGCCTCAGATGACTGTACTGAGCTGAGATTCTTCTCCAAAGGGAAGCTGTTTGCTGAATATCGGTATTGCTTTCAACCCCAGCACTAAGGAGGCATTCAGGCATCATAACAGCTGAGAGAATAGGTCAGCACATTTGAATTTAGGTTTTAGCATTGAAAGTCCCACATCCCAGGAAAACCTTCCGTTCCAGTCAAACCCTTGGTTAGACTAGTCTAGCTAGATTATTAATAAGTGCTCTTCACTGTGATAAAGTTTACTAAATGGCAGATAAAAGCAACATTCTCCAGAATCAGCTTTTATGGTTCTTCAACAGATTGCTTGCTTGTCTTATCATTCAGTTGGCTTTTAACTAAGGGAGAGAAGGTTGACATTTATTGGGTTCCCCTAGAATCCTGATCATCCTGATCTCCATGACATTTCTTAATCCAGCTGGTCTGCTTTTTCATCCTAGGCATTTCTCCTTTATTTTTCATTCTCTCACTCTTTTAAATCAGTGTTTGTTCCTTTTTTATAGTACATGACCCATAGAAAAATATCACATTCACTATCTTGAATCCTTGGAGCATAGACTCTAAGGTAAATGATGGCAGGAATCCTTGCTATATTTTTCACTATTGTATTCCCAGAAATTAGTACTTTACTTAGATCTTAATTAGCAACAAATGCATATTTCTTGAATTTTAATTATCCTGTGACCATTCATTTGTATGATGTATCTGCCTGATTTCTTAGATTTATTCATGAACTGGATTATGCTACAGACAGATGTAAATTCAAATCCAAATCCTAGAAGTTAGGAGTAACAGAGGAGGTCTGCTTATTCCAGCTCCTAATTACTTTCTGCTCAAATCGTTTCCATCACAACAACATTCAAATGCTTTTCTTCATGACATTTCTAAATCTTACCCAATCAATACTGCATCTAAGTAAAAATTATCATTTTTACTCTCATAAAGGTTTCTTCTTATTTAAACCATTTATAAGATACTAAGACACTAACACACTTTTGCTTGTGTTGTCATTATTTGTCTTTTTATATTTATATCATTGAGCAAGATCAACAATATAAGAACTACCATGAGAACCCAAATGCCCACAAGTTTATGTGCCCATCACTGAAAATACCCATCCCCCTTAACTCATATGCAGAAATCTCATGTAAAAAAATAGAGTTGGACTGTAATTTTTTTTAGCCAACTTAAAGGTTTTTTAATTGGTATATGCATAGGTATATATGCAGCTGAATATAGACTTTGCTTTGCAACTCTTAATAATGTGGAATATGGCCTTTTTGTATATCAACCATATATTATCTTTCAAGAAATTCCAACTGTTGCACCATATGAATCATTTACTTATCTAACTAGCATTTGTTAAGCTCTTATTATGTGTCATAAATTATACTGGCTTTACAGCTGCTTATACAACAATACAGGGTTTCTGATCTCTGGGCATTTGTGATCTAGCATAGAATACCAACATACACAAAAATTATGCACACAATGGGGCTATGCAGAGAGGAATGAGAAATATCTAGTAAAAATTAGAAGGATAAATATTTATAATTTAACTATAGACATACTGGAGGAACATTTTGCATCAGTTCAGTATATCAAAACTCTTTTCTCTTTTAACAGATAAGGAGACTAAATATCAAAGAAGTTATTTTACTTGTCCAAGGTCACAGTGTTACTAGAGCACATATTTAAGTTGGTTCAATTTTTTACATTGTACTTTTCTTTTTATTTAGTGTCTTAGAAGGAATATCTATAAGAAGAGCAAGCCATTAATTCCTTCCTTTCTTCTCAATTTTTATACTTACAGTGACTTTTTTAAAAAGTTATCCCCTTTTCTTAAAGTTGGAGTTACTCTATGATGAAATTTTATATCTTTCAGAATAGACCTAAAGCCCTAACTGTGGGCTTGAAATTTCTATACCTTCTTACAGAATCTCCTGCTTTATCTAAGCTCATTTTTGTTTGTAGCATCTAGTTAAGCTTTTACATTTAAAAAGTGAGTAGCTATCCTTTTTTTCATAATTTTATACACATCATTCCACTTTTAATGGCCTGTGCTACTTCTTCAACATGTCCCATTCTCACTTTCAAGTCATGCTTTCCATTTTGAAAGAATTCCAGTAGATTACATAATGCATCTGCTTATCTGGACTGTGAGATTCAGCCAACATGCTTTGCATGTGGTTTTACACATTTCACAGGTGATTCACCCTCTCTCAATGGAAACACTTTAGAACAGTGACTGGATATTTCTTTGGTTTAACCTGACCATTTGAGATATGAGTTAAATATTAATATATTTTGTGTATTTTTTAAAGAAACTGCATTTCAATGATCTAAAATATAATATTCTATTATAATATTAAGTATTGGGAGAAGAGATGTAGTAAGTTTATTACTCCTTCCCAAAACAAGCTTATCATTAAATCTTATTCTGTTTCTATAAAGTAGAAGAACTGCATTAGAAAATTAGCAATATTGCTCCTCTCTAAGAATACTAAATTTGCCATCAAGAATGACGCCAAAAGCTTCATAAATGGAACACTCTAATGTTTTTAACACAACTTCTCCAATGCAAATTTTGGGTATTGTCATCTATCAGAGTCATGCCTTACCACTGGATTGTTTGGAGATGATGCATTAAGCCATGATTATCTTATGGTTACCAATCATCGAAAAATTATCTAGGATTAGGGCATGTTAATGTTTTTACCTTTATAGGACCTGAAATAATATATTTTGATATGTGTGTAAGAGTGCTTATTTAAAAAACCTTTGGAAATGAAAATATAACTTCAAAACATCAGGATAAATATTTCTTGACAAATTTACCTTAGAAACAATAAACAAATATGTTCAACATTTGAATGATTGTGTCATCTTGAATCCCAGTAATGACTAACCACACAATCTTAGGAAAATCCTTAGGTCCTTTTTTTAGAGCATATTGAGGTATGGGAGGTTAGGAGGTGAGGTGGGTTAAATTGGCCTGGCCAGGGCACTGTGAAATGGCCAAGGTCTCTGATTATGATCCATGTGGTCAGAGCTAAAATAAAGCATCCTATTTGAGACAGCATGAGGCAACAAAGGGCAGAAGGGAAATAAAATCAGTCTTTGAGGAAAATCCAGAGCTTAAGAGGAAGTTTTATGGTATAGCTGAGAACTGGAGTAGAGGCCAGAGCCGATCAAACACAAATAGGAAAATTGTGCAGTTGGGGATGGTTGGTGGCATGGCTATTAATTGGTTTGGAATAGTTTAAAGAGTAAATGGATACAAGTTGTATTGTAAAAAGTAAATGTCGCTTTTTGGATAGGCCTACCTAGATACAGCTGTGTCCTCTATCACTAGGGATGCTTAGGTCTTTTGCCTGTTGCCGGAGACCACCTGAGCTTCTGTTACAAGGCCTGGAAAAAAGACAAAGGCAGCAACCTATGCAGGATGTTCCACCGCTGCTGTACCGCAGGATGATGAACACTGCTTTTATCCCTTAAGCATCCGTAATTTCTAAATCATTAATTGTGTTCGTTCGCCATAATTGATTACTGACCCTGTTTCTCTCACAGAACACCACCACTACAAAATTCATATGGAAAGCTGACAGTAAATTGATATGCTTCTTAAATAGCTAATTTTCCCCCTTCTCATGCATTCAGGTATTTAAATCCACTCTTATTTTTTTGCTTTCTCTTTCATTCTAGAAATCTCACAAACATTACTTCAAGTATATTGTAAAAACATAGTGACATCAACTACATATTTAAGTTATAATATGGTTATAAAATAAGTCCATAATGCCTCAATGCAGAAATGAACTGATGTTAGAATACTATCTATTTTGTTCAAATTTACATAATGTGCTTGATAGCAAAAGAAGGAAAGAACACATAGAACTATAAGTAGTTCATTTTAATCGAGTAAAATAGAATAGGAACCATTTAATAGATTCTTATAAAAATAGTTGGGTCAAAGTCAAATTTTCATGATTCAAAAAGTGATTAAGAATGACTGAAGGTTTTGTTACTCTGAGGTATTGACCTAAAATACATGAAATGTTATTACTAATTAGTTTAAAAATAATTTTTAATACTTACTTTATATTACAGAACAAGTATTAAAATCACTAAGACAGACATAAAATTGGAGAAACTACCATTGGGTGTTATAGAGGCCCTGGAATGTTCAATACCTCCTTTGGCTATGTTTCTTAAGAAATACCAGAACTCTTGGCTTTCATTTGGCAAACAGGTGCAGAGTGAACATCATTGGGAATGCTAATCAGAAAGAGAAATACAGGAAGCAGCCCAAACAGTCCTGCCATAATTGTAGCTACAGCTATATTCCATTCCTTCATAAACTCTGGGAATGTTTCATCATTAGGTTCCTAAAATCTGATGAGAATAGCCAAGCCTGTCTTAGATAAAGTAGTTAAGCAGAGAAATCCTGCCTGTATGTCTCTCACGTCCTTGTACGTCCCAGTTGATTGTGGGGATAAGATGACTCTTTTCATGCGCTCCATCTCCCACTACCTGGCTTTTGCAGACTAATCTACCTGCATATCATTCTATTAGTGGCTTTCTGAGCAACAGTTATCTGATATCAGAGCACAATGGAAAGTTGTCCAAACCTGAGAAAAAAAGACTTTGATTTGGATCTTGTTTTCCCTACTTAATTACCCAAACTAATCAATTTAAAAAACACAATGCTACCTAAGCCATGATATTGATGCAAAGATCAAGTGAAGTATCACCTTGAAAATACATTTTTAAGTCTAAAGTCCTTCTGAAATCCAAGGAAGCACATTATTAGCCTTTAAAAATGAATCTCTACTGATAATTCTATAATTTTTATCAAACTCCAGCATCATCCTTGCACTGTATGTGTGTACATCTGAACATTAAATGAGTTTACCCATATTACCTCAGAGTCCAAGCTGAGTCCCCATAGATGAGAATAAGAGGCAGCAAGTAACACACCATCCAAACAGAAGGTATCCATGTAACATTTGGCTAGATAGGAAAATCAGTTCTCTTACTCTTAGTCTATTGCCCATCTCCAGTACAAATAAATGTCTGGAAATTAATAAGGTGAGGATGAGAATGAGAGAGGTATTCTTTGTTGGGCTTTTCAGTCAAGAAGAAACTGTTTAATGCATCTGATTGCTCTTTGGAGAGGAAATGGAGGAGGGGTGCGACTCTTCTCTACTACCACAAACCATAATAGAAAGGTGTATGGGTTCAAGTTCACTGTGGAACCAATACATTATGTCTCCTGGTTTGAACCTCACAAAGATCAAGTGTCCTTCAAGGACACTTACTATAACTACATATGCTTATATGCATATTAATGTCCAGAATTAAATCACATGGCACACAAAACCATAAAATAGGTAGGTGGTCATTTTGGAAGGAAGTATACTGTCAACTATAGATGAAGGAGTCAGTCTGAATATCATACCCCATACATGCAGCCCCCTCTTAATTTTTGGATGACTAAAACTGCATTATGCCTCATCTCCAGGTTAACTTTCATTTTATCACATGGTATTGACAGGATATTCACCACAAGTGTTTTTGTATTTGACTATGTTCTGCCACCTTCTTTCCATATAGCTGGTTTCTGAAAAGCTGGATATAGAACAACCATTATTTTGTCTTAGGAAAAAAATACAATAGGGAAATAGCTTGGATAGAAAAGCATTTAACTTACTCGACCACATGTGCATTCCACTGAGTTAAACCTTAGATTAAATCATCTGGCCTTGTTTTTCTCTCTAATGTAAGATTCTGACCTAAATCAAAGTTTTCAGGTTGCCAAACACAAAGCCTTTTGAAACTGATCTCAGAGGAACTGTTTTGTCCTCCCTAAGATAAGCTGGTTGATTTGTTGTGCAACAAACTGAATCTTTTCCTCTAGAATGAAACACTGCAGAAGTGCCTTTCTCCTTCCTGCTAAAGGTTTCTTGCCAAGTGTTCCAACCTAGACTCGGTAGACATAGAATCTTTATCTGGAAATTTAATAAGCCTTAATTTATTTTTGAGAGTGATCTTTTTTTAAAACTTGGGGATGGAAATAAGAGCAGTGAAACCACAAGCTGTCCACTATTCAGTCAATTAATTTGTTTATAGAATTTAGACTCAGACTACTTCCAAAAGGCTTTGAGGCAGTTCAGCATTCAGAACAGTCTTCTGCATCTGCCAAGGGTGGTTTCTGGCTGAGTCTCAAGGAGAGTTTCACATCTCAGAAAGAGTTCATTGTGGATACCCTGAAGGTATTATCCTAGCCAAATGACCTCCCTCTATGTCAAAATAAAACGTCCCACCATTCCTATGACAACATGCGGGCTCTTCTGCCACACTAACATGGAAGGAATCACAGTTACAACCCACCAGCAAAAAGCCCCTTGATCGTGAGGAACATGTAAGTATATTATGCACAAATGTTCCCTGTATGAGACAGTAATTGGATCCCTGTGGAGCATTTTTATAGTGAATGGCAGTCTCATTTCCTTTAGCTCCTCAAGGATAGGATTTCTGTCTTATTCATTTTGATATCTTGCCTTAGATGTAAACAAGTCCAGTCATCTCTCTTCTATTTTTTGTGACCATAAAAACTATATATGCTTCCCCTCCCCTAATCCAAATTTCTCCCTCACACAAATCAGTACTCAACATCCTATGAAATACATGTTCCATGATAAACACACTTTTTAACAGTCACAACATCTATATCTTTGCCTTAAACTAAAACCTGACTTCTTTGAGGAGTCCACTGATCTTTGATTCCCTATTTATCCTATCACACTCAATTTACAGGTTGAATTCTGAAGGTTGTCAGTGCCATTTGCAGATGAATACTTCCCCACCCTTTTTCAAAATCTCCTGTATTTTCATCTGCAATTCACACCTACTTTCATCATTGCTATCATTTTCTTAATCCAAGTTATACACTTTTGATTTTTAGTAAGTGTCTCATTTCATTCTCCAGCTCAAGGAATGTCACCATCCTGTGTGACCCCTGATATCCTCAAGGGCTGGTCTTCCTTTGGCCTTTCAGTCACTTGACCTCTTCATTTCAGTAACTTTCATTCTTATGTGCTTTTAGCCACACACTCCTGGTGGTCCAGAAATGCTTCATTTCTGCATTAATTCAAATATACCACTGATTAATCTTTATTAATCAATCCATTATATGTTCAACAGCCTTTCAATGTGGGCATGGTAATCTCTCTAAATTTCTCTGTCAATATACTTCCTTCAATTCTTTTTCACCTAGTTTATCCAACCCATCTATTTTCTCACTGACTCTTGAGAAATCTAAGCGTCAATACTTTATTCCTCCCTTTTCCTTACCTCTCATGCCCAAACATGAACTCTAGTTTTAAACAATATCTTGAATCTTTTAATTTCTCATTTCTATCATTAGTACCCACCATCCATAATGCCATAATCTCTCCCCTTAATTACTGCTCTAGCCCTCTGATGGTTCTTCTCACTTTTATTCTTGCCTCCTTCTATTACCCCATATTGCATTTGCCACACAGCAACCAAAATTATTTTTTAATATTTTTAATCAAAGTTTTTATTTTGAGAGCATTGTAGACTCATACACAATTGAAAGAAATAATAGACAGATCCTGCGTAGTCTTTACTCAGTTTCCCATCATTCTAACATCTTAAAAAAAAAACAAAAACACAGTGTGGTATCAAACCAGTCAATTGACATTGATATAGTCAAGACACAGACCATTTTCGTCACCACATGGATCCTCTAATTGTGTTTTAAGATCACATTCATTTCCCTCCTACATCCACCATCTCCATAACCTCTAGTAACTACTAGTATAGACCCTATTTCTGTAATGTCATTTCAAGAAAATTAATGGAATGATACAGTATATGACTTCTGGGATTGTCTTTTCATGGATCATAATTCTCTGAAGATTCATCAAGATTGTTGGGTGTTGCCATGGTCAAGTTCATGTTTAACTTGGCCAAGTGGTGGTACCTGTTTGGTTGGGCAAGTGCTGGCCTATAGTTCACCTTCCCCAATGGGAAAGCAAAGAACAGTCCTATAGAAGTGTCCATGGCAGTAAAAGCATATCCTGCCCCCTCTGACTATGAAAGGGGACTGATGTAGCCCACTTTCCACCTGGTCACCTGGATTTGTGACTAGCCAATATGTTGCATCTGGTGTGATAGCGTACATGGTTGATTCAGAGAGCATGAAGGGCATTCTCTAGTGTTGTCCACTGGCTGCTGGTGCATAACTGGCAGCTGAAACTTTTGTCATTGGCAGACATCCCAGATATCTTTATACAATTCTTGATCCCAGAGGGGGTGACTTATGACTGTCCATTTTTCCTGCTTCCAGGATGTCATAAGGCCTTATCATAAGGTCATAAGGCCTTGTAAACAGCCCAGCTGTTGATACGGATAGTGTGTCTCATGGTACATGCACTATTACCATCCGTACTGCTCTTAACTCAGCCCATTGACTGCTTTGCATAGTGCAAGTCTCCCACCATATAGTGTCAGTTTTGGACTGTGTATTAGTTAGGGTTCTCTAGAGAAACAGAATCAACAGGAAATATTCATAAATATAAAATTTATAAAAGTGTCTCACATAACTATGGGAATGTAGTCTCCAAAATCCATAGGGCAGGCTGTGAAGCTGATGATTTTCATGGAGGGTCTGGACGAACTCCACAGGAGAGACTCGCTGGCCAAAACAAGAAGAGAGCCTGTCTCTTCTGAATCCTCCATAAAAGACTTCCAGTGATTACATTAAGCATCACTCATTAAAGAAGACACTCCCCTTGGCTGACTGCAAATGGAATCAGCTGTGACTGTAGCCAACATGATCATGATTTAATTCTATGAAATGTCCTCATAGCAACAGACAGACCAGCACTTGCTCAATCAGACAAACAGGTACCACCATGTTGCCAAGTTGACACATGAGCCTGACCATGACAGTCCACCCTTGTCAACTTGGCTGCCATACTCATCACCTTAAACCACACCTAATTTCTAAGTAGAAAATAATAAAAGATACATTTTTTTTCTCACCTAATGATACTCAACTGCCCTGCATATAACCAGAAACACATTAAATCTCTCCAGAATAGGGTATAAGTCCTTGGGTAGTATTCATTCTTAAACTTGATATATTACAACTTAAATAGTATAACAGGAAAAAAATAGCATTACAGTCCTCATTTCTGTAACTGATCACATGGTCATAGTTCATATTTATCACTATCTTCTTCCACTACCCATTCCATGTTCCCTTTACCCTCTGCAAGCACTTCAGCTGGCCATGGTTTGGGGTGACCTAAACCTTCATTCCTAAAGTTTCAGAGCCATTGGTAATCTTGCCTCGATTGGGTTGTTGCAGTTTTCCATTGATTTTAATCACAGCGAATAGAAGTACTAAAAGACACCCTAGGGGATCTCCTATATTCCAGGATAACTCTTCTCTACCTCCATTGTATAGTTGCAGTCCTATTTCCCCCTGAGAGTCAGGGTCAATCACCCCAGACAGTAATGTAATCCCCTTCTTGGCTTGTTGATCCAGGGGCATGAGTAGTTCAAAGTGACCAGGTGGCAGTCTTAGATTCCAGTTTAATGGAGTCATTGTTGTTTCTCCTGGTGGAAGCACTCCCCCTTTTGGAACTAAAACCTGTAGACCAGCAGATCTCAGGGCCAAGGGGACAGGAAGCAAAAAGTTTCCTAATGGATCACTAGGAGTAATAGTGAGTGGTGCCACTCCTATTTCCACCCCTTGCTTCCTGGACCCATGAATCCTGGCTGTGGGAAAAACAGCACCATACAGCAAACACTGATTCAGAGCATATACAGCTTCCTGGAGAACATTACTCCACCCTTCAAAGTATTGCCACCTAGTTGGCACTGTAATTGAGTTTTCAAAAGGTCATTCCACTATTCTATCAATCCAGCTGCTTTTGGATGATGGGGAACATGGTAAGACCAGACAATTCCATGAGCATGTGCCCACTCCCACAGCTCATTTGTTGTGAAGTGTGTTCCCTGATCAGAAGCAGTGCTGTGTGGAATACTATGATGATGGATAAGGCATTCTATAAGCCCACAGATGGTAGTTTTGGCAGAAGCATTGCATGCAGGGAAAGCAAACCCATATCCACAGTATGTGTCTATTCCAGTTAGAACAAATTGCTGCCCCTTCCATGAAGGGAATGGTCCAATGTTGCCACAACTGTCCATATGGAAGGCTGTCCATTAGCATATCCATCAGTGTTTCAAGCAGACTTGGGAATTGTACCCGTGTCTTCTATAGTGGGCATTTCAACAGCTATTCCAGGTGCAACAACTTTAGCTATTGAATCTTCTGTACAGGACACTGGTCTGAGAATCTTGTACTTTTCTGCACCCTGAGGGCTGGTGTTGAAGATGCTGCACTTTAGCAGGTAGGCTTTTTTTTTTTTCTCCTACTTTAGCAGGTAGGCTTTCGGTCAGCATGCTCATTTGGGCACTGCCAGAGTGTGGCTAAGAAGCTGTGTTGGTTATCCACCCCTGAATAGGGTTGGCCATTTTCAAGGTAACTGGACATCTTTGCATGAGTCCTTCTATTTGCAATAAGGCATTATATGTAGAAAAAAATTGCTTCTTCAGTGGGCAGTTTCTCAGTTCTGCCACTTTCCATAAGTGTGACCAAAAGTCAAGGGGCATTCATTTAGAATTTTGCCTCTGCCACAGACCCCACCCAAAGTCAATATCGGTGCTGGCTACATCCAATTCACAAGGTAGGTCTGTATTCACACCCCCCAGTGCTTGTGCTTGTGCTATTGTTCTGTTTGCCTTTTCAAAAGCAGCTTGCCAGACATCCTTACATTTTCAAGTATGACCTTTTCTAATTAGCATATACAAAAGTTTTAACATCTGGGCTAAATGAGGAAAAATCCAACAACCCCAAGAAAACCATTAATTGTTTTGGTGTATGTGGCATAGGAAAATATTTTACCTTATTAATTACTGCAGAAGGAATAATTTTTGTGTTATCCAACCATGCAATACTTAAGAATTTGACAGGGCAGCTAAGGCATTGCAGTTTGTCATATTAATTGCTCATCCCTGACTCTTAAAGATAGATAACATGACCCTGAAGCTTAGTTCTGAAAGATATTTCTTGGTTAACATAACATCATCAATATAATGAATTAGACTTTTCCACATAGCCAAATTTTTTGCCACAAGGCTGTGGCAGATGGTTTGGCCATGTAAATAGTTTTGTGAGAGCATGGTGAAAGTCGTTTGCTCTTTTTCCTTGCTAAAGGTAAAAGCAGGTTGGCTTGCCTTATTTAAAGGGATACTAAAGAAAATATTAGCTAAATTTAAAACAAAGTGATAATGACATGATTGAGTGTTAATTCCTTTTAGCAAAGAGACTAATTTGCTTATTTATTTTCCTGAAAGTAACCCTCTCTCCACAGGATCCCAAAGACTTAATAGCCAATTTGGCAGGACTTCTTTAGGCTTTTGTCTGTAATGATTCCAATTTTAGATAATCCTTTGTGGTATAAGTCCCACATAGTAACTAAGACTCTTTGTTCAAGAGGGGTACTAGGTTAGCTGCAGTGACAGCTGCACCCTCAGCATCAACCACCCCTGCTGGGGGGTAGGGTGCTGAATATGTGCTGATTTAACTTTTTGTTGGACCAGAGGATGAACAAGCTTCTTTTCCTCATTTTCAATATCCTAATGAGACTGGGGCTTATCACTATCTGAAGAGAAATCGATAGTATACCATATTTTAGGGTCCCAGTAAGAGGGAGTTAGAATATGTCTCACTTGCCCATTGGACAATCTATGCTCTCTTACTCTAGCATACTGATATGCCACTATTTCTAAACTCTCGTCTACATGGCATGGTCTCTCATTCAATGTATCCTACAAATCTGCTTGGAATACATGCAACTCCCTTTGTAATTGAAGTCCTTCTTCTAGATGGCAAAGTGCAGCTTAGTGTCCAGGGCCATTTCCATGGCCAACGTGCAGCTGCTAACAAGATTCATGTGAAGGCTATGGTGGCCTGACAGCTCTCCTTTACTTATGAAATCTGAACTGTTCTGTGGCCTGCTGCAGGAATACTAACACTAGCAGGTTAGCCACCCTTCCCTACATAGATACGAGAAGCCAACTAAGGATTTCCCCCTTTGATTCTCCCTTCCCAAGACTCATGCCTGTTAGCTATTGGCTCTTTGGTCTCCTGGATGGCTTATTAACTGTTCCAACCCAACTATTGGAGGGCTTGAGTCAGGGCAGCCCAAAGATGAAAGGACACATCAGGCATGAAGTTAGACTTGAATTTTAATTAAGACTTTTGAAGAGAAGAGGATCTTCCATGGTGGTGGCTGGTCAAGAAAATGGAAGTTAAAGTTCTACAAAGAAGTTAGGGGAGTGCTAGGGCTTAATAAGGTTTAAGACAAGGGTGTGAGCAGCAGCGTCTCATGATATAGTGGTTTGCAGTTTTGTTATCAACAGTGATTGAGGGAGAGGAGTTTTAATGCCTTATTTATGATACCATCTATACATTCTTCCACCCCTCCAGTCCCACGAAGAGACCTGATGCTTTAATTTCTGCCCCAGTCATTGTATACAGCTACATGCAGCAATTTATTCTCAATATGGAGGAGGGGCTCAGGCCCTGGGTAGTAACAGAAACTTTAAGAAAAAATCAAGAGAAAATGCTAGAAATAAAAAACACTGTAATAGAAATGAAGAACGTCTTTAATGGGATCCTCTGTAGACAAGATACAACTAGGGGAAAACTCAATATGTTAATAGAAATGTCACAAACTGAAAATTCAAAGAAAACAAGAATCTAAAAACAGAACAGAATACTTAAGAACCATGGGGCAATTTCAAATGGTGTAACATACTTTTACTGGAATACAAGAAATAACAGAGAACAAGAATTAATGGCCAAGAATTTCCTAAAATTAATAACATATACCAAATCACAGATCTAAGAATCTCAAGAACACCAAACGGGATAAATGGGTGTTAGACTTTATCAATGACTTTTTCTGCATCAGATCATGTAACTTTTCTTCTTTAGCTTATTAATATGATGTGTCATATTTATTGATATTCAAATACAGTATCAACCTTGCATCCCTGGAATGAACCACATTTTGTCATGGTGTATTATTCTTTTTACATATTGTTGATTTTTTTTTATAATATTTGGCTAATAAGCTTTGCATCTATATTATGGAGAGATATATATCTATTGTTTCTATTTTTGTTCTGTCTTACAATATTGGTAGAGAGATAATTCTAATGTCATAAAATAAATTGGGAAGTGTTACCTCCTGCCATGGTCAGGTTCATGTGTCAACTTGGCCAAATGGTGGTACCTGTTTGTCTGGTTTGGGCAAGTGCTGGCCTGTCTGTTGTCATGAGGACATTTCATAGAATTAAATCATGATCACATCAGCTGCATCCACATCTGATTCCATTTGTAATCAGCCAAGGGGCGTGTCTTCTCCAATGAGTGATGCTTAATCTAATCACTGGAAGCCTTTTAAGGAGGATTCAGAAGAGACAGACTCTCTTTCCTGCTTTGTCCAGTGAGCCTCTCCTGTGGAGTTAGTCTAGACCCTCCATTGGAATTGTCAGATTCACAGTCTGCCCTGCAGATTTTGGATGCTGTATTACTGTGGTCATGTGAGACACTTTTATAAATTTCATATTTGCGAGTGTTCCCTGTTGATTCTGTTTCTCTAGAGACCCCTAACTAATACATCTTGGTGCCAGGAGTGGTTCTTAAGAAAAATAATCTTAAAAATGGGTTTTTATGAATGGTTTTCTACTCTGACTGGACTCAAAGGCACTAAGGACTCTGATTCCCATAATCAGAATGACACTCCCAATCCGTGGAGTGAGTTGGCAAAAGAGATAGTCAAAATATCACCATTTGATTCTCCTAATGCTTGGCTTATATTAAGCCAGGCTCTGGGGGATAATGTTTTTGACACCTTTACAGAGTTTTGTAGGAATAAGAGGTATAGAGATGTTGGCTGGTTGTTGTAAAATATGCTGGATACATAAAGGAGTAAAAGGGATGAGTTTAAGATTTCAAACGAGAAGCTTAACTGCTGTCTGACAGATGTAGAAGTATCTATGAGTATCCTGAAGGGAAATCTTATCTGCAGTAGCTGTAGACTTGAGATCTCTGAAAACCAGACTCAGAATTTTATTGTTAGAGTAGTAACTTTACAACGTAAACTGAAATCTCAATGTTGCATGGTGTCTGCCGTTAAAGTGAGGGCATTGATTGGAAAGGAGTGGGAACCTGAAAAATGGGATGCTGACATAGGAATTGATAATGACATCATGTGAGATTGAAACCTTAGGACATGCTGAGTCTTCTCTAGATAACCCTGTAATAGTCTGCCCTGAGGACATAGCTGCCCCACCTCCAGCTTGCTTTAAGGAGTTGGCCATCCATGCTCCTTCTAAAGAGATTAGCCCTAGAGTGATTAATCCTGTTTCACCAGATGAAACTGCAAATGAATGCTCTAAAGCAAATGGCTTGGAAGATATTTCTAATTCCTTTCAGGACTCACCCCCACCACCCCTCATTTCTTCCAGACCTATAACTAGACTAAAGTCCCAACAGGCCCCTAAAGGTGACATACAAAGTATCACACATGAGGAGGTACATTATACTACCAAAGAACTGTGTGCATTTTCTAATTTATATAGAGAGAAATTAGGGGAATGTTTGTGGCAATGGATTTTAAGGGTGTGGGATAATGGTGGGAGGAATATAAGCTAGATCAGGCTGAATTTATTGATATGGGCACACTAAGCAGAGATTCTGCATTCAATGTTATAGCTCAAGAGGTTAGAAAATGTATTAACAGCTTGCTTGAATGGTTGATTGAAACATGGATCAAAAGGTGGCTGACATACCTGAGGTTGAAATGCCAGAATTGCCCTGGTATAATGTAGATGAGGGGATCCAGAGGCTCAGAGAGATTGGAATGTTAGAGTGGATTTATCATGCAAAGCCTGCTCTTACACCCCAGGAATTTCATGGGGATGCACCTTTTACCAGAACAGTGAGAAATAAATTTGTGAGACTAGTGCCATCATCCCTGAAGAGCTCTGTAGTTGCACTTCTCTGTAGGTCAGATATTACTGTAGGAACTGTTGTCACTGATCTGGAGTCCTTAAACACAATGGGGAGGATGGGATCCTGAGGTGGCAGAAGCCAGGTGGCAGCACTTAATCACCAAAGACAGGGTAGATGTGGCTATTGTAATAGACAGCAGACCCAAAGCAGGCATCAAAATTATATGACTCACAGAGATTTATGGCATTGGCTATTAAATCATGGGGTACCTAGAAATACAATAGGACAGTCTACTAAATTCTTATTTGAGCTGTATAAACAAAAGAGTTCCACAAGTGAACAGAAGTCTAACCTGAGTTACAAAAACACCATCATGGCTCCTTAATCAATTTCTAGGCTTGAGACAGTTTACAGACCCAGAGCCCCTTGAATGAAGGGGAGGCCAGGTCTCTTTAGGGGAGAACCCTGTTACACTGCCATAAATTTATACTGCTAATCTTCCTTCAAGCCTTCCCCAAGGAGATCGATGGCCTTTTACCAGGGTAACTGTGCACTGGGGAAAAGGAAATGATCAGATATTTCAGGGATTATTAGACACTGGTTCAGAAGTGATATTAATTCCAGGGGACCCAAAACTTCACTCTGATCCACCAGTCAGAGTGGGGGCCTATGGAAGCCAGGTGACCAATGGAGCTTTAGCTCAGGTCCATCTCACAGTGGGTACAGTGGGCCCCTGGACCCATCCTGTAGTTATTTCCCCAGTCCCAGAATGTATAATTGACATAGACATACTGAGCAACTGGCAGAATCCCCACATTCGCTCTCTAACTCGTGCAGTGAGGAGAGGCCAAGAGAAAACCACTAGAACTGCCTCTACAGAGCAAAATAGTAAATCAGAAGCAATACCAGATTCCTGGAGGGATTGCAGAGATTACTGCCACTCTTAAGGACTTGAAGGATGTAGGGGTGGTGACTCCTACCACATCCCCATTCAACTCTCCAATTTGGCCTGTGCAGAAAACAGATTGGTCTTGAAGGATGACAATGGATTATCGTAAACTCAACCTGGTGGTAACTACAATTGCAGCTGCTGTTCCAGATGTGGTATCACTGCTTGAGCAAATCAATACATCCCCTGGTACCTGATATGCAGCTATTGATCCGGTAAATGCTTTTTTTTTCAATAGCTGTTAGTAAGGACCACCAGAAACAGTTTGCTATCAGCTGGCAAGGTCAGCAGTACACTTTCACTGTCCTACCTCAGGGGTATATCAACTCTCCAACCCTATGTCATAATCTTGTCTGCAGGGACCTTGGTCATTTTTCCCTCCCAAAAGACATCACACTGGTCCATTATATTGATAATATCATGTTGATTGGACCTAGTGATCAAGAAGTAGCAACTACTCTAGACTTACTGGTAAGGCATTTGTGTCAGAGGATGGGAGATAAATCCAACCAAAATACAGGAGCCTTCCACCTCAGTGAAATTTCTATGTGTCCAGTGGTGTGGGGCATGTCGAGATATCCCTTCTAAGGTAAAGGATAAGTTGCTACAACTGACCCCTCCTATGACCAAAAAACAGGCACAATGTCTAGTTGGTCTTTTTGGATTTTGGTGACAACATATGCCTCATTTGGGTGTGCTACTCCAGCCCATTTATTGAGTGACAAGAAAAGCTGCTAATTTTGAGTGGGAATCTGAATAAGAGGAGTCTCTGCAATAGGTCCAGTCTGCTGTACAAGCTGCTCTGCCACTTGGGCCATATGATCCAGCAGATCCAATGGGTACTGAAAGTGTCAGTGGCAAATAGAGATGCTGTTTGGAGCCTTTGGCAAGCCCCTATAGGAGAATCACAATGCAGACCCTTAGGATTTTGGAGCAAAGCCTTACCATCTGCTGCAGATGACTACTCTCTTTTTGAGAAACAGTTTTTGGCCTGCTACTGGGCCTTAGCAGAGACTGAATGTTTAACCATGGGCCACCAACTTACCAGAGACCTGAGTTACCTATGATGAGCTGGGTGTTGTCTGATCCACCAAACCATAAAGTTGGGTGTGTGCAGCAGCGCTCTGTTGTAAAATGGAAATGGCATACACAAGATAGGGCCAAACCAGGTCCTGAAGACACAAGTAAATTACATGAAGAAGTGGCCCAAATACCCATGGTCTCCACTCCTGCCACATTACCTTCTCTTTCCCAGACCAGAGCTATGGCCTCTTGGGGAGTTCCTTACAGTGAATTGACTGAGGAAGAGAAAACTTGGGTTTACAGATGGTTCAGCATGATATGCAGGTACCACCTAAAAGTGGACATCTGCAGCACTTCTACCCCTTTCTGGGGTGTCCTTGAAGGACAATGGTGAGGGGAAATCCTCCTAGTGGGCAGAACTTCAAGCAGTGCACCTGGTTGTTCATTTTGCTTGGAAGGAGAACTGGCCAGAGGTGCATTTATATACTGACTCATGGGCTGTTGCTAACGGTTTGGCTGATGGTCAGGGACTTGGAAAGGCCATAACTGGAAAATTGGTGACAAAGAGGTCTGGGGAAGAAGTATGTGGATAGACCTTTCTGAGTGGGCTAAAAACGTGAACATATTTGTGTCCCAGGTGAATGCACACCAGAGGGTGACTTTGGGAGAGGAAGGTTTTAATAATCAAGTGGATAAGATGATCCATTCTGTGGATACCAATCAACCTCTTTCCCCAGCAACTCCTGTCATTGCCCAATGGGCTCATGAACAAAGTGGTCATGGTGGTAAAGATGGAGGTTATGCATGGGCTCAGCAACATGGACTTCCACTCACCAAGGCTGACTTGGCAACAGCCACTGCTGAGTGCCCAATCTGCCAGCAGCAGAGACCTACACTCAGCCCCCAATATGGTACCATTCCCCAAGGTGACCAGCCAGCTACATGGTGGTAGGTTGATTAAATTGGACCACTGTCTTCATGGAAGGGGCAGTGATTTTTTCTAACCGGAATAGACACACACTCTGGATATGGGTTTGTTTTCCCTGCACATAATGCTTCTGCCAAAACTACCATACGTGGGTTTACAGAATTCCTTATCCATTGTCATGGTATTCCACACAGCATTGCTTCTGATCAAGGAACACACTTTACAGCAAATGAAGTACAGGAATGGGCACATGCTCATGGAATCCTCTGGTCTTACCATGTTCCCCATCATCCAAAAGCAGCTGGATTGATAGAATGGTGCGATGGCCTTTTGAAAACTCAATTGTGGTGCCAACTAGGTGGCAACACTTTGAAGGGCTGCGGTAATGTTCTCCAGGAAGCTGTATATGCTCTGAATCAGTGTCTGCTGTTTGGTGCTGTTTCTACCATAGCCAGAATCCGTGGGTTCAGGAACCAAGGGGTGGAAATGGGAGTGGTACCACTCACTACTACTCCTAGTGATTCATGAGGAAAACTTTTGCTTCCTGTCCCTGTGACACTGAGCTCTGCTGGTCTACGGGTTTTAGTTCCAAAAGGGGGAGTGCTTCCACCAGGAGAAACAACAATGATTCTATTAAACTGGAATCTAAGACTGCCACCTGGTCAACCACTTTGGGCTACTCATGCCCCTGGATCAACAAGCCAAGAAGGGGATTATACTATTGTCTGGGGTGATTGACTCTGATTATCAGGGGCAAATAGGACTGAAACTACACAATGGAGGTAAAGAAGAATTTTCCTGGAATATAGGAGATCCCCTAAGGTGTCTTTTAGTACTTCTATGCGCTGTGATTAAAATCAATGGAAAACTGCAATAACCCAATCTAGGCAGGACTACCAATGGCTCTGAATCTTCAGGAATGAAGGTTTGGGTCACCCCACCAGGCAAAGAACCATAGCCAGTTGAAGTGCTTGCTGAGGGTAAAGGGAACATGGAATGGATAGTGGAAGAAGGTAGTGATAAATATGAACTGCAACCACATGAGCAGTTACAGAAATGAGGACTGTAATGCTGTTTTGTTCCTGTTATACTATTGAAGTTGCAAGATATCAAGTTTAAGAATGAATATACCCAAGGACTTGCACCCTATTCTGGAGAGATTTAATGTGTTTCCAGTTATATGCAGGACAGTTGAGTATTGTTAGATAAAAGAAAAAATGTGTGTTTTATTGCTTTCTATTTAGAAATTAGGTATGGTTTAAGGTGATATGTATAGCTGCCAAGTTAACAAGGGGTGGATTCTCATGGTCAGGTTTATGTGTCAACTTGGCCAAGTGGTGGTACCTGTTTGTCTGGTTGGCCAAGTGCTGGTCTGTCTGTTGCAATGAGGACATTTCATAGAATTAAATCATGATCACATCAGTTGCATCCTCAGCTGATTCCCTTTGTAATCAGCTAAGGGGAGAGTCTTCTGTAATGAGTGATGCTTAATCTAATCACTGGAAGCCTTTTAAGGAGGATTCAGAAGAGTCAGGCTCTCTTCCTGCTTCAACACATGCACGGCCACAGTTATGAGATACTTTTATAAATTTTATATTTGTGAGTGTTTCCTGTTGATTCTGTTTCTCTAGAGAGCCCTAACTAATACACCTCCTCTTTTATTTTCTTGAAGAGATTTGTGGAATTAAATTAATTCTTCTTTATGTGTTTGGTACAATTCTTCAGTGAAATCAACAGAGATTAAAGACTTTACTTTGGGAAGTTTTTAAATTAATAATTCAATTTTTATACTTATACTGATATTCAAATTATCTATTCATATAGTGTGAGTTGTAGCTTATTTTTTAAGAATTGGCATGTTTTATTTAATTTATCATTATAATTTGTCAAATTTATATATATGGAGTTGTTCACAATATTTCCTTACTATTCTCTTTGATGACTATAGATTTCATGGTGATATTCTCAAGTTCACTACTATCAGTAATTTTCATCATCTCTTTTTGCTTCTTTGTTAGTCTTGCTAGAGGCTTATCAATTTTATTCATTTTTTTCAAAGAATCAGTTCCTTACTTTTTTATTTTTTCTAAATTTCTGTTTTAAATTTCACTGAATTTGCTATTTTCTATCCTTTTCCTAAGTTCTTTAATCGAAAGTTTAGAAAATTGAGTTGAGACTTTTTAACTTTTTAATATATGTATTTAGTGTTATAAATATCATTCTCATACTGCTTTATTAGTGTTCCACAAATTTTGATATATCAATTTTTCATTTTCATGCCATTCAGCATATTTTATAAATATCATTTGAGACTACTTTGGTCTATGAATTATTTAGGAATTTGCTTAATTTTTAAGAGTGGAGATTTTTCTGTGTTCCCTGTTTTACTGATTTCTAAAATGATTACCTTGGGGTTGAAGAATCCATTCTGTATAATTTTAATTCTTTTAAATATGTTGAGATTTGTTTTATGATCCAGAATATGGTCTATTTTGGTATATGTTCCATGGGCACTTGCAAAGACTATGTATCGTGCTATCCTTGGTTGGAGTGTCATGTAAACATTGATCGGATTATATTAGTTCATGGCGTCGATGAGTTCTTTTATCCCAGCCAATTTTCTGTCTAATTGTTTCATCATTTGTTTTTGAGAGACAGTTGTTGAAGTTTTCAGTTATAACTATTGATTTTTCTATTTATCCCTTAAGTTCTCTTGACTTTTTAATCACATATTTTTCAGATCTCTTATTTGGTGTTTACATATTTTGAATCACTGGCTCTTTGTGGATTTACATACAGACACACACACACAAACATTCCTTTATGTCTCATAATTTCTTTTGCTCTGAAATTTACTTTTATGATATTAATATAACCACTCCTGATTTCCTTTGATTAATGTTTGCATGTTACATATTTTTCCATTCATCTACTCAACCTGCCTATTTACTTTGTTTGAAGTGAGGTTTCTTGTAGGCATTATACTGTTGGGGTTTAAAAAAAATTACTCTGCCAATCTCTGTCTTTTAATCGGCATATTTAGAACATTGTATTCTATGTATTTATTAATATGTTAGGGCCTATATTTGCCATTTTACTTTTTTTCTGGTCTTATTTGTGTTTCTCTGTTTTCTTTTTCTTACCCTTCTGTGGGTCACTTGAAAATCATTTTATAGAATTTCATTTTGGCCTATCTACAGGCTTTTCTTTAAATATATCTCCTTGTATAAAATTTTTAGCAGTTTTTCCAGGTATTACATTAGATATACATAATTATCACTGTCTTCTGGTGTCATTGTGTCATCACTTTCCCAGTTCAAGTGAAATATAGAAATCTCATCTTCTTTTATGCTTCTTTCTCCTCTCCTGTTTATAATTGTCTTTAATATCTCCTCTGCATACATTTAGAACCATATCAGACAGCAAAGCTATAATTTTTGCTTCAACCATCAAACACAATTTAGAAAGCTCAAGGAGGAAGGAAAGACTATCATATATACTCATACTTTTGCTTAATTTGTTTTCCCTTTCTTCTTGGCATTCAAAAGTCTCTTCTTTTACCATTCCTTTCAGTTTAGAGAACTTCTTTTAGCCATTCATTTGTCAGGCTTGCTGACAATTAATTCTCTTAATCTTCCTTCATATGAGAATTCTTTTTTTTTTTTTTTTTTTAACATGGGCAGGCACCGGGAATCGAACCCAGGTCCCCCGGCATGGCAGGCAAGCATTCTTACCTGCTGAGCCACCGTGGCCTGCCCTTCATATGAGAATTCTTGATTTTCCCTTCATTCCTGAAGGTTCTTTTCCCTGGATGTGGCAATCTAGGTTAACAGTTCTTCTCTTTCAGCACTTGAAATATATTGTGTCATTGCTTTTTGCCTTCCATGGCTCTTGATGAGAAATCTGCTTTCTTTGGAACTGCTCCCCTTATAGTTCTTGTCTTATCTAATCTTACCATGATAAACCTCCTTTCTTGAAACAGTCTCTCCTTTTGGCCTCCAAGTCTTCAAACTCTCTCATTTATCTCTATCTTTTTTGGATACTTCTCTCCAGTATTCTTTAAGGTTTCTCTTTCTTTTCTTAGATTCCTAAATGTTGACATTCCATTTTAGTTACCATAAGACCTTTTCTCACTCTACATTGTCATTATAATGATTCCATTTATAGAATGATGATTCCCAAGTCAATATCTCTAGTCTAGTCATCTAATGTGCCTTTCAGCTCAAATAAATACTATAAAAATAACAGGTAGAGACAGGGAAAGAATAAGTGATTATGAAACTTGTTCTTTCTCCTGTGTTTATTATTTAGGGATTAAAAGAAACCACGATCCACATACTTACCTAAATTAAAATATCTGGGTAAATATGTACCCCTTTCCTTCCCTC
Organism: Tamandua tetradactyla; assembly: GCF_023851605.1. Taxonomy (NCBI): domain Eukaryota; kingdom Metazoa; phylum Chordata; class Mammalia; order Pilosa; family Myrmecophagidae; genus Tamandua; species Tamandua tetradactyla. The sequence continues at coordinate 137,876,454 of NC_135331.1, forward strand.
ATTACCCATATCTGATGATTGGTGAATATTTTTTCTTCCATCTCTTAAATGTTTCCTTAATATATACATATTTTTAAACTATACTGTATAGTCAGACCATCACATCCTAGTAGGAATTACTGCAACAGCCCCTTACTTGATTTCTTTGGGTGTAATTTGACACTCCAATCCAATTTCCACGCAGCAGTCAGAATCTTTCTGAAACTCATATATGATCTTGTAATTTTCCAATCTAAAATCCTTCTGTAGCACCACATTACCTTATTGATATAAGTTAATTTTCATATCCTACATTAAAGATGCTGCATTTTCTCCCATTCATCACTCCAGCTTTTTCTCTTGCCACTCCTCATTTTGCACATATGCTCCAATCTCACTGAATATGTTCTATTTTCTCATAAATGTCTTCAAGTCCTCATACCTGTCCTTTACTGTACTTAGAACACTTTCCCTTTTCTGTATACCTTCAGGTTAAGTCCTCTCCATTGTTTAAGGCTCAGTTTGAAATAATTTACTTCAGACTGTCTTCCCTAAATCTCAGGTCTCAATTAGGTTTCTCTTTTAATGTACTTCACCAATCACATAATTTATCATAGTGCTATGCATACTCAACTACACAACTAACTAAGTTCCATGACAGCAGAAATCCTATCTCCTTGTTTATCTTTACCAAGTACCTCAAAGTAGATGTTTGGTATTTGTTCAATTGATGACATCTTTCACGGAGTCTAGAAAGTGGTAGGTGATAAATAAATCCGTGTAGATTTAAATTGCATCCTTTCTCTAGCTTTGCACTCACAGTTCTATGCCTTGTAGGGCACTTACCAGACATTGACTGATTAAATATGTTTCCTCTTTCTGATGGGAATTTCCTACCCTCCTGCAATTCTGCTGCACTCTCCATCCATATCATATGCTTTTACAGTGTTTTAAATTAACAGTTTAAATATATCTGTGATTAATAAGGAGTGTCTATAGGTAGAATAAAATAAAGCCTGCAAAATCAGAAATTTGATACTACTCTTATACTTTCAAAATTTTAACTTTATTGTATTTGATAAAATTCAGTTTTAGTTGAGATGATTTCCAGTGTGTTTGGGCTTATGTTTTAGTTTTATGGCTTTAAAATTAAAATTATATTCATGCATGTGATAGTTTGTGAAGCAATATAGCATAACTGGTATAATATTCCCCCTCTGTTGAGATTTCTTTTTAACAGAAATCTTAAGATTTCTGTTCTCCAGCAATGCATTTTGAGCCAAATATCTCAGACACTAAGCCTTCGCCAATATATCCCTTTATTATTACCTACTTTTTATTAGGTAGTTAAAAAACCCAATCCGGTTCAGTCTGTGCTGACATTTAAATTCTCTTAGAATGAAATTTTTTTACATGTAAAATGGAATTATGTTTCCATTGCATGGAAGCATCCTGAAGTTCATTTTTGAGGTGCAACTCTTCTATGACTTTGGGTGTCCTAAGGGATTTCCCATTATTAAACTGCAGGGTAGTGACATTTTTCCTTGGAAGTAAGTAACTAGTTTTCACTTAATATGCTTGATTATTAGCAAGCAGATGAACCATATTTTTTACTATGCTTGCCAAATAAGACATGGTTCCTTCTGGTTATATATAACCCTAATGATACCTCTTTGTAAACTAAACACAGTGTTTTCCCAGATTATTTTTTTTTAAATTAGTTATGAGGAAGAACATTTAAGATTAGTAAAAACAATATCCATTCCCAATATGGCATTTGAGGCAGGCAGGTTTTCGTTTTGTTTTGTTTACAACTTTTCATTATTTAAAACATAGAACAAGGTTAAAGAATTTATAATAAACCCCACTTAAATTCTATCCTTATATTTTGTTATTATTTCATCATTTTTCTATATATCATTGTATTTTCAGGGAGATTGGTAGAGACAAAGCTGTGAAAATTGAACAAGCAGTGGTGTTCAAGGTTTTGAAGGTGATCTGATAGTAGGAATAAAAAAATTACCAGCTACCAGTTATAATGATTAAAATCTTTACTCCACATTTTGCAGAGATGTAATTAAGTTTCTTGTAATTTGTCCCTGCTCTTTCATTAAGGGAAAAATTAGCTGTACCAATCAAAATAATGAATACTTTTTTAAAATTCTCATAGGTCAATAACTTTATAAATATGCATGGCAGTTTCAAAGTATTATGTACTCTAGAAAGCCATGTTTTAATCCTGATTCAATTTTATGGAGGCAGCCATTACTTTTAATCCTAGTTCAATACTGTAGGTTGGAGACCTTTGATTAGATTGTCTCCATGGGGACATGACACACTCAACAGTGGTGTGACCTCTGATTAGATGGAGATGTGACTCCACCCATTCCAGGTAGGTCTTGATTAGATTACTGGAATCCTTTAAAAAAAGAAACATTTGGAGAGAATCAGAGCTGACAGACCCAACAGAAATTTCAGAGCAGAGCTGACACAGATATTGACATGTGGAGAACAGAGACACGGTTGTTTGGAGATGCTTGGAGCCCAGCTGACATTGCCATGAGATGTTAAGCAAGCCAGAACTTGGAAAGTGCCATGGGGAGCCAAGACTTGAAACTAAACCTGGAGAAGTAAAGTGAGGAACCCCCACAGGAATAGAGGCTGAAAGCAACAAAGCCCTGGAGCAAGGGACCAGCAGATGTCAGCTGCATGACTACCCAGATGACAGAGGTGTTCCTGACCCATCAATTTTCTTTAAGTTAAGATATCTTTCCCTAAATGCCTTAGTTGGACATTTTTATGGGCTTAGAATTGAAAACTTGAAATTTATTAAATTCTCCTTTTTGAAAGCTGTTCAAGTTCTGATATACTGTATTCCAGCAGTTTAGCTAAGTAAAAATATGTCACTGAATTTGATATTCAAAAAATTCAAGACAGATATGATCAGTCTAATTTTATCGATGAGAACATAGGAAACAGCCACACAGGAAATTTTCTTAGCATCACATAATCAGCAAGTGATACACTTGATCCTGACTACAACAGTCTTGCTCTAACTCCTACATCTTTCTCTTACCCTAAATCTAACTCTCAAGCAGTGTTTCAAAATACTCTGACTACTGTACTATGATACAGTAGTATCACCAATACGAAATGATAAACATAACTTACAAATGGCAAAAGCCAATGGAGAAACATTTTGGTTTTCAAGAACTAAAATTTTATGACTTAAAAGATAGAGATGATGATCTCAAGAAAAGGTTTGCTATCAAATTCCTTTCTGCTAATGCTATGCAGTAGGCTTCAGAGGCTTGGGAGACTGGGGTGAGGAGTGGGGATAGGGGAGCCTCATGGAACTTTATTGGCAGAATGAAGCAGGCTGAGGCAGACTTGTAGGTGATAGAGACAGAAATGATAGGGTGGTGTAGATTTCAGTTAAGGAGTGTTTTTTTTTCCTAGTGAAGAGTTTCAAGAACCAAGTTATGGGGGGGTGGGGCAGTTGAGATCAGAGACTGGTGATTAGGTTAGAGGTTAGGGGTTGAGAATATCAGGAAGTTTCAAGAATTAGGGAGAACTGTTCTTGACCTCGATGATGAAAGAAACAATGCTTATGGGAATTCAGCTGGTTCTTATGTGGTTTGGACCATCTAACATGAGGTACATTGGCTGATTTAGAAATGAGGAACTCAGCAAGATAAATATCTTCAATGAATCCTTATTGGTTTAAGTATTTATGTAGTATCTATAAACAAATAAGCAGGTTTCAGTATATATCATACATTTATCAAGTAATCATACAAGAAAAATTAACATTTTAACATTCAAGAACATGAATCTATTTTCCAAAGAGCTTTGTGGTTCAGAACAGTAGAGACTGAATTTGAATGAACATATCATTTAAATTAAGGTTAAATTATTTAAAACAGTTCTATACTTGAAAAGTATTATGTCTCTTCTGAATAAGAGAGTAGGTCAATTTAGAAGCTATAAAGAAGATAGTGTAAGAAAGCTCCATTTATCCTATGTTTTCCAAAATATACATGAGATAAAATCCTGGATCAGTGCAATTAAGTGGTTATTCACATAAAATACAATCAAAACAAAGAAGCAAAATATTATAGTATTCAAAGAAATTTTTCTTTTAGCATTTCTTTCCCATGGAATTTCCATTTTAGAAGCCAATATAAGAAAGATTCCAAGGTAAATTCTGAGAGATTTAGGATAATTTAGAAATTCAGAATGTGTTCCACTTTTTTCCTGATCTCTAGTCTTTCATAAACCTACAAAATTCATTTTTATAGATACTTAACTCTATACCATCAGTTTGATTAGGAAAGATTAATATACTCTAAAAATTAAAAGAATTTCATTGGAAGAGGAATAAGCACAAAATTTAAGGGTGATAGAATAGACAAAATAGAAAACACTAAATGATTGACTGAAGGACAAAGATACTGAATTGGAAGCATAATATAAGTTATAAAATGTCATAGAATGTTCATACCACAAAATAATTAAGAATAAAGTGAGTGAACACTAATTATACAAATTTGCATATACCTTCCCAAAGCAAATAAGCAAGCAGGGAAAAAATTCAATGGGATTACTAGATTTTTGGCAAGGTCGTTTGACTTTTCTTTTTAAAGAGAATAATATCAAGCAATCATTTGCTTTAATCTGTAGAGAAGCCACAAAGTACAGTAATTAGCCATTTTGATACATGAAAGAGGTTGAAACTTGCATTTTTACCATTGGACTGCCCTGTCTATGGCTTTAAAAAGATTATTGAGCAAAGACAATAAATATTATGTCCTCATTTTTTCCCCTCAAATCTAGTATGATGATTGACAAATTGCTAAACAAATTACTTGTTGAACGTTGAATGAATGAATGAGGTGTGAAAAGAGAGCATTGTAGATAGCTGTTGGGAAGTTTCACTTTGTGTGTGATTTTTTACTCATCATTCTATGGTATATTTGGTGGTTTCTTACATTTTGGGGACTACCATAATAATTATCACAAACTGAATGGCTTAAAACAATAGACTATTTTTTGTCTCAGAGTTCCAGAGGCTAGAATTCTGAAGTCAAGTGTGCCAGTTTCAAAGTATTATGTACCCCAGAAAAGCCATGGTTAATCTTGATCCTGATTAAAATAAATAAAATCCATTTATTTTAATCCCTATTCAGTACTATAGGTTGGAAACTTGATTAGATGATCTCCACAGAGATGTGACATACCCAGTTGTGGGTATTAGCCTTTGATTAGAGGGAAATATGACTCTATCTATTCCAGGTACATCTTGATTAGTTTATTGGAATCCTTTAAAAGAGGAGACATTTTGGAAAGAGCCACAGCAGAGCCATGAGAACCACTAGATCCCACAGAGCCAGAGACCTTTGGAGATGAAGGAAAATACCCCTGGGGAAGCTTCATGAAACAAGAAGACTGTAGAGAAAGCTAGCAGATGTTGCTCTGTTTTCCATGTGCCTTTCCAGCTGAGAGAGAAATCCTGAACTTCATCAGCCTTTCTTGAGTGAAGGCAACCTCTTGTTGATGCCTTAATTTGGACAATTTTATAGCCGTGCTTTAATTGGGACAGTTTCATGGCCTTAAAACTGTAAACTTGCAACTTAATAAATTCCCTCTTTTAAAAGTCATTCTGCTTCTGCTATATCATATTCTGGCAGTAGCAAACTAGAACACCCTTTTTAAAAGCTGTTCCAGTCTGGTATATCACATTCCAGTAGCTTGCAAACTAATAAAAAATTAAATGTCAACAAGACCATGTTCCATCTGAAATCTGTTGGAGAGAGCTCTGTCTTGCCTCTCCTAGTTTGTGTTGATTGTCAGAAAGCCATGGCTTGTAGATGTATCACTCTAATCTCTGCTTCTTCCATTTTCATATGACTGCCCCTCTGGTGTTTGTGTCCAATTCTCTTCACCTTTTAATGACACCAGTGTGTGGCTTCATCTTAACCAATCATCTCTTCAAAGACTCTATTTCTAAATACAGTCACATTCATAGGACCAAAGTAAGGACTTGAACGTATCTTTTTGGAGTTTGCAATTCTATTCATATCAAAAGGCAATAGCCCAAACAAAGACTCTAAGGAACAAAAACTTAGCTCAAGCTTTCAGCTTAAAAACTAGAAGAACAGAAGAAAGAACTTTGGACAAAGGGAAGGACCTGAGCACTATCATACAACTTTACCTAACTTATATGCATAGGCATAACTCATATTTATAGAACATTACACCCAACAACTGCTAAATGTACATTATTTTCAAGTCCACGTAGAATGTTCAGTAATGTGGATCACACGCTGGTTCATTAAAACTGCATTAATAAATTTCAAGGGATTGAGGTCTTATAAAACATGTTTCTAGGGAAATAGAATTAAAGTAAAATGCAATATCAATAAGATATCAAGAAATTTCAATAATTTGGAAAATGTATCACTCCTAAATAACCCATGGGTGAATTAAGAAATTACAAAGAAAATGAGAAAGTATTTCAAACAAAATAATAATGAAAACAATTTACAAAATGTGGATGCAACTAGAGCAGTGCTTAGAAGAAAATATATAGTTTTTAATGTATACATTAAGGAAAAAAGAAAGTTCAAATTGATCATTTAATTTTCAACTTAATAAGCTACGAAAAGAACAGCAAATGAAACTCATATACTGTAAAAAAAAGATATAATAAGTCTAAGAGAAGGAATAAATGAAATTTAAAAAATCAATAGAGGAAATTTAAAATGGCAAAAGTTGTTGGTTCCTTGAAATGATTGATAAAACTGATAAAAAGCCTGGCAATGGTAATTAAGAAGAAACAAAGAGACATAAATTGTCAAAATAGAAATGAAAGAGGAGTTATCCCTACAGCTCTAAATCCTACTAAAAGGATAAGAAGGAGTATCATTAAAACTTCATGCAATTACATTGAGACACATAAGTGAAATGGACAGGTTTCTTGAAAAACATAAACTAATGAAACTGGCACATGAAGGAATAGAAAACCTGAACAGCACTTACTCTATTTAAAAATGGATTTTGTCATAAAAAAAACCCAGAACAAAGAAAGTTCCAGTCCCAGATACTTTCCTAGTGAATTTTATGAAATATTTAAAGAAATAATGACAATCCTAGGACAACAAGAAAGAATGGAAAATTTCTCAACTTGTTTATGAAACTAGCAAACCCTGACACCAAAATCTAGCAAAAGAATTGCAGAAGTAATTATATTTCCATGTTGCTCTACATTTATACAATTAAATACCAGTCAACAATATAAAATAATGAATATGCAAATATATGGATGTATAACAAAAGCCTTAAATTTACCAAAAGAATATACCAGGAAATATATATTTTGTATGATTCCATTTAAATGAAGTTCATTAACAGGAAAAATGTAGGCTATTTTTAATTGAAACCATAACAGTGTAATCCTGTAGGAATTGGGGGACGAGGGAAATTTCTGGGCTACTAGAAATATTCTCTATCTTGATTGAAATGTGGAATTGATGGGTGTAGAGATTTATTAAAATTCATTTCATTGTACACTTCCATCTCTACATTACTTCATAAGCACATTTTAAATCTTACCTATATAAATAAGTAAATTTGAGCATTTTCATTGGGCTATTCTTGGTTTTCTAAGAAGAGTTAAACTCATAAGGTAAAAGAAAGAATCTTTCATAATATGTATAAAATAATCTGAAGCAAAATGAGATTCCCCTCCTTATCAGATAGCTTTTAGAATCATAATGGTTACTTTCCTAGATTGCTTTTGACTCTGGGCTTACCAAACCAAAGTAAAATGAAATCAATCAACTGCTTGAGGACTTAAAGTTCATTAATTATGTAGCAGATGAAATAAAAAAGTCATTACCACAGAGTTGGTTACATGATTGTAGAATCAAATCATCAACTGTGAAAAAATTCAAGGACTCAAAGCAACAGTGATAGAGATTTGGCTTCCTTTGCATGATTAATTCTAATATGAATTAACAAAATATTTTCCTTAATTTTTCAAGGAAAGATTTGTTGACTTTAGTCTGTGGTGGTAAAAGAAAACTTCAAGGACGAATTAAAATTGGATGCAAATATTACACAATGCATAAATTTAGATTAGAGAAGAATGTTAGGGCACATTTTTCAAAATTGGAGACTGAAAAATTTTAAAGGTCTATTCAAGGAAAACAGAAAAACAGACTCTTAATATTTCTCCTCAAGAGATTTCATTACATCTAAACAATAAAATTATTCCAAACTCTTTTCCTCCACATTTATAGGCTAATTTTCCAAAACTCTAGAGGAGCCATGAAAATTTAAATTTAAACTAGAGCTTGGAAGAAATGGAATCTAGTGCTGAAGGTCTAAATTTTAATTTAATCTGGGAGGAAAAGAAATAGAAGTTAAATTGTGAATAAAATAGTTGTTTACATGATTTTGAATGAATTATAAGGAAGTTAGGAGAAAGCTTACATGAATGAATGATGCATAAGAGAATGAAAATTAGATAAATATAGTGGAATGAGGGGTTTAAAGAAATGTATAATATTAAATACTGTTGAGAACTAAAGCATACAAACAAAATTGGGATCACAGTAGATAGGAAGTTATAATAACAATATTATTTCTGCCTAAAGGGGTACAAGAGGATAGGGGAAAAAGCAAAAAATTTGGAATCAGAAGATTTGAATTTAGTTCCCAGTTCAATCACTTACAAACCATGATCTTCAGCAAGTCATTTCCTTCTTTCCTTTTTTCTTTCTTCGGTCGTTATACTTCCATAAGTTTCTCAGAGTTGGTAAGGTGAACTACCATACTAGTGAATGCAAAATTTCTTAAAAGTTTTGGAGCTTATCAAATTTAACTTGTACCAAAATAATGAAGATTAAGATCAAAATGATTTGTGAATAATGTAAGGGTGATTGTAGAGTTTTGCTAAGGAATTTTAAAATTGGAAGGAAAGGAAACCATAAGATATGGTGAAGAAAATAGGATCATATGAAGCATTTTAGGGGAGTTTACATTCAATTGGTTGTTCGGTTTGTTTCCTATAAACTAGAATGTAATAATTTTTGAAGATTTGTGATTGGTACTTTAATAAGAGGAAGAGAGCCTGGAAGAGTATTTGGGGAGAACATTTTTCTGAATAGATGAGCATAATCATCACTCAGTGCTGAAATTCATTTCACTACACATAAGTGATTTTCAGTTTGTCATATGTGTGTCATAGACTACTTTGAGTATCTGAGAAAAAACTGCAATGTCTTATTGAATATTTATATATATTCAATATATATTTATCTATAGATACCAAATATACACCTGTATGTATATGTGTATATGTATGTGTGTGTATATATATATACACATTTTTGCATAATTACAGTGTGTTTATAGCCATCTGTTAGTTCATTTAATAGGGCAGGTACAGGGAACCCTGGTAACTAAGAATCCCTACTATATGTAGTGGTGATTGCTGTACCTTTTCATGAACACTAAAGTAATAAATACATTAATAAATACTTTTGAACTGCAGATATATGAAAGGTACATTTATTTCCAAAAAAAGAAAAAATTATGTCAAAATATCTTTAAAAGACTGTCCTATTTTAGACTACACTGGATTTGAGAGAATTTTCAGTAGTTTTGAGACTAAATAATTAGACCCAGAGAGCTAAACTGAAAATTTTAGAATAATGACGTGTGCTGGTTTGAAACTGTTATGTACCCCAGAAAAGCATGTTCCTTAATCTTGATTCACTATTGTTGGATTGGTCTTTTTGATTAAGTTGTTTCCATGGAGATGTGATCCATCCAACTGTGGGTAGGGCCTTTGATTAGGTCTTTTCCATGGAGATGTTTCTCTACCCATTCAAGGTGGGGTCACTTACTGTTGTCCTTTAAGAGGCAATTGTTTGGGAGAAAGCTTCAGATCCAACACAGAGACTTTGAGAGATGCAGAAAAAAAACAATCCCCAGTGAAGGTGTTTGACACCAGAAATCAAAGGACCAGCAGATGCCAGCCATGGGCCTTCCCAGATCAGCTTTTCTTGAATTAGGATATCTTTCTCTGGGTGCCTTAGTGTGGACATTTTTATGGCCTTAAAAACTGTAAACTTGTAACTTAATGCATTCCCTATATAAAAGCCAGCTCATTTCTGCTATGTTGCATTTCTGGCAGTATTAACAAAGTAAAACAACATGGCTTATTACAGGCATTCACTGTACAGTTGAAAAGCTAAGGAATTAGTCAGTTAGCAAGCGAATGAGTGAATGAATGAATGAAATGAAAACTTCTTAAGACCTGGCTAAGGGAAACAAAACTGACAGTAAGGTGGAGAAGTAAGCCCTGAAACAAAACCAGTTATTTAATAGTCACCCACCTTTTGGCTTCCTATAAGCTGAAAATATCTATGCCCATATGCCTTTTTGCATTTATGACTATTAATTTTCAAAAAAATATTAAACGCAACTTCCACTCAATAAACTAAACTCTAAACTTTATTCCACCTTCTTTTCATGTTACCTTCTTAATCTAGCTCAACTATTGAAGGATTTAAAACTTGACTAGTCAGAAGGGAAAAAGTCTCAAACTTTGTCTGTAAAATCTGGCTTTTGCCTGAATCACAGGAACTTTAAATGGTTTGAAAGCTCAGTCAGTACAGATGGGTTCAAGCACATCTATACTGTCATACACTTATATATAGATAGCTATAAATGTATGACAGTGAAGTAAAAAATATTTTAGATATTTACTTGTAAAGTATATGAAAAAAGGAAAAACATAAATTATTCTGAATATAAGTATTTATAATTTCCCTATTCAGTTTATCAGACTGCTTTGTGTTCCCTGTCCTGATTTTGCATTGTAATTCAGTTCCAAAGTTTTTCAAAACTAGCCCTGATTTTCAGTTTGCCAGCTAACACAGATGAATGAGTCTTGCTCTGAACTCTGGTTTTGATAGTCAGTCTATATGCATTAGTATCTCCTACCATTAGTATCTTCATCCAAAAATTGGAAAATTTCTTGTGTTTTATCTATTGAATAAATGCATAAATGATTATATAAATGTGTGGATGAAGTACCAGACACAAAGGAGCTATTCAATAATTAGTTATCTTAGTATTAGTAGGACGTGCAACATTTTAGTTAGTTTTTTATATGCACTAATAATTATATAGCTGACCTTTAAAAATGTTTGGTTGAATATGCAATATATAATATGAGTCATGTTGGAAGTTATTCTCCATGCAACATTTTGGGAAGTACTAATCTACATTTGTCATTCCAGGTGCTCTTTCTAGCTCAACTATTACATCAACTAACTGAAACTAAAACTGTTCTATTTCTAGAATCAATCTTCATAGCAAACAAGTATCAGTTGTCTGTCTGTGTTGCTTCTGAAGAGGGGATATCTTCCTTCTGTGGGAAATTTAAGACAAGCCACAGAAGAAAGCACAGACTTACACTTGGAACCCTCCCGATGAACAAAGTCCGTGACCCCTCAAGGAGGTCTCCTTCCCACATTCTTTCAAAACACACCTGTTCTGAAAAAAAGTATTTCATTCTCCCTGGATGCATGCTGTCAACCAATTATCTTTCTCTTAACTCTGCTCATTCTACTTTGAGACAAAATGAGAAATCAAACCTACCCCACGTTTTGCTGGTATCCATTATACTCTCTTGTCACTGATTTAGCTTTGCCACAAGCAGGTCAATTTAGAGGCTTCGCCATGGACCTCATTCTTTTTAAATTCTAAAAATCACAAGAATGAAACCAACTGCAGATGTTACACTTTGGTTAAACATATTATACTAAGTATAATAACAAAATTAAAAGTTTTTTTGAGTGATACTACAATAAACCATCTCTCAGATAGTTTTTAAAGCAAACAATTAGGCAGCATTATCAAATGTCATATTTGAACATGAATGGACTGAACTGTTTCAAATATAAATCTGGGGAAAACTTATCAGATAGAACAGTATAAAATAAATGCAAAATGGAGTTCAGAAGGTAATTTTTAAATCGTCTTATGAGAAGATGAAGAAGATGAAAAAGATCATATACTCAATCTAGAGACAGTCATGACAATATAATTAATTCTACATTGTAATCTAAGTGTTTATTCTTCTTCATTTACAGTCTCAGTTTCAGCACTTTTCCCTATTTTAATTTGTTTCCAGCCCCAACTTAAAAGTCTGCATTTGCATTTATTTTTTTGTGTTAAGTTTGAGTGTTATTGATTATACAGTAAGCTACATATACTTCCTTAGGTTGCTGCAGGAGGTGGTGGGTGTTGTTTAAAGACACACTGAAAATATTTGTGGGTTTGGAAAAGCATTGTAAATATTTTATGCAGTGAAAATATTTGCAGATGCGGAGGTCTGTGAATTTATAACGTAAAATTTGAACTCCCCAAATTGAATCACATTAAATTTATTTATCTACAGAAGGAAGTTGGAAAAGTTTATCTGTTTAAACCAATAATGTAACCAGTAGATATTTTCATTAATTAAATTAAATAAAGAGAGAGGTTCCTAATTTGCCTTCTCCTCATTCAGTCAAACTGAATGCAACTCATGCATGTAATGGGAACTGGACACAGTCTAGTAGCCAAAAGAAGCTCAACTTTGTTATCATTTTTTAATGTTTTGCCTCATTATTTTTCACTACAACATCCTAGTAATGCTAATAGAAATGACTTTGGCAAAAGTATCATCCTATCAAATTCACATTCCACCTCTCCTACAGCCATGCCTCATCTTTTCTCCTATACAGGATGTACTTCTTTCTCTTTTTTTTCCTTCTGATTCTGTTCTTACCCTGGCCGACTGCAGCAGTTTGAAGCAAGAGGGAAGGAAGGCCGCGGAAGTGGAGTTGAAGACCTGCTAACCACACTGTTTGCCAAAAGGAAAAGAAAGAAGTCGGCCATTGTTTGCACTTATACAATCACTTTCAGATGTCTTTAGAACAGGAAAAGGGATGCCTGTGGTTACATTCCTGTTATCTTTGCAGTAGGTGGGAAAACTAAGAGGGGAGAAGGAAGGCCAGGTATTTCAGTAACCCGGATAAAGTTGCTTGATTACAATATATGTTTTTCCAAATCACTTTGAAATGGAAAAAAAATAATCTGAAAGTAACATAAGGAATTGGGAAAGCTTCATAGTTTTTTGTGAGACATCGTAAAACAAATTCAATTATTCTTAACAAGAGATGGATGATGAACATAATTCTTTACCAATTCATTTTGTTTATATTAGGAAAGAATAAGGGGGTATGAAACATTTATTTAAGTACTCCTTTTAACAATTCTTGCCGCATACTATTGAATAGTTTGTGTGCAGTTACTGTTCTGTGAGAAATTCAGATTTCTCACAGAGAAACCAAAATACATCTTTTGTGTTATAGAAGTGCAAAGAAACATTAAGCACGTAAGATGCTTCACTTTCTACACACAGAACAAACACCAACATTCACCGCAAAGGCGGTCAGAAACTCACAGTAATAATTCCAGATTACCCAGAAGGGAGGGAAAAAAAAAACTAACGTAATATTTTTGTTTTTTGAAATGTAGGTTTTCTTTCCCACTTTGAGTCTCTACTCTCATCATTGGACAGTGAAAAAAAAGTGTCTACAGAGAACACCGTGAGATTCGTTAATGAATTCTATAAAGAGTTTGTGTAAACACTTGCAGGCTTTTATGAGAGAAATAGCATTGACTTGTGTTGCATCCTCCGCCCAATAATATGTAATGACTTCTCTTTGGTTATGGTGTTAAAGGAATTAGAATATTTAAATCTTTTTATTGAAAATAAGGTTTCCTTCTGAAGCAAATGTGTTTTTTTTTCTTTTTAATGTTTTATTCAAACTGATTTTTGTGGGTGTGATGAGTTAATTTAATGATGAGAAGGTAAAGCAGCTTAAAAAAATCGTAAGTTTGAATTCAGAAAATGTGCCTTTGGTTTTAGGTCATTCATTACTTTACAATATGTTGTTTTCTTACATGTGTGATGAAACCTGAATTAGAAGTTGAATGTTAATGTATTTTATTAGTCAAATGGTAACAAATCCTGTTAATTCCCTAGTATTTTAAAGCATCAATATTGATTTTAAAAATTCACTCTAACTTATTTTTTCTTAAAAGCCCAAAGAAGTTATACATAACTTATTTATTGTAACAATATTCAGGTAGTTTAGGATGATACTTCTGATATTACCTCCACTTTTTATTTCTTTCTTTTTTTTTTTTTAACATGGGCAGGGACCAGGAACTGAACATGGATCTCCGGCATGGCAGGTGAGAACTCTGCCACTGCGCCACAGCTGCCCTATTACCTCCACTATCAAAACCTGAGGGATCACAAATTAATGCAAAATCTCCCAGCAAGTAAAATTAATGTGAAAAGAGTTAAGGGGTATGTGATCTTCCTTTGGGGTTGTGGCATGCAGTAAGGAGAGTCTTTTATTTTTTCCAAAATGAAATTCTTTCCAATTTTACTTTTGCCTTCCTCTCTTAATTATGTGTTTCACCCATGGATTAGAATTAAAAGAACAGTAATTAATTTGTTGCTTTCACCTACTAGTGCAATAACCTGAAAAATAATCTGTACTTACACTGCTGTTTGACTCAGCTATAACAGCCCCGGTTCTTAGATGTTTTTATAGCTACTCCCTAAGAACTTTCACACCAAGTGAATAAATCTTCATGTGCTAAAATAGTTCAAATAGTTTCCTATATGCTGTACCCCTTCATTTTGTTTCACATCTCTGTTTGCCACTAATTAATACTATCTCTTATATTACTATTCAATGTGAAGGTTTTAGAAAATATTTCTAAATATTTCCTCTAAGAAATATCTGTTAAACAAGTTTTTTTTATAGCTAACAAGTTCATTTGGCTGTCTGAGTTTGAGGTTTTTTTCCTCTAGAATAAGAATTTCTTGCTGAAACTAGTATGAAGTTGTGTTTATATTTAGAGCAAGGTAAATGATTTACCCTACTTAATTAGGTACAAATGCCATTTAAAACAATTTTCACTCATGGTTTCCTTTTAAATTTTGTACACATTTGACCCAAAATACCAAATCAAAAGCCATGATGTATATTTAATTTAATTAAATATATTTTAATTAAATATTTAAATAATTTATATATTTAATATATACAGTATAAATATATATACTTTTTAAATTTTAAATTAGCTTCTTCTGTTTTTGACTTTTTATGAGTTTTGTAATGCAATCACCAAGTCTCTCCCCCTTCCCTGCCCTTTATTCAGTGAAATACTTCAGTAAGTAGTGCTGGAGCTGTTCAGGTTATTGTGCTTTCAATTATTGGTATGTATGTGTACATGCTTGTTTGTGTGTTTTGGGGGGTGGTATAATTTATTTTCAGTAATGTTAGGAAAAGAATTACGTTTTTATGATTATCTATACTGCCATTTATTCTGCTTTTCTTCCATATTAGTCAACATTATTTTCAAATAATAAACAAGAGTCCCTATGAAGATTGTTTGATCACCCTTCTGTAATATAGTCTACATATAAAGACATTCTTGATGGAGGCATCATGAAAAATCCATGTAAAACCTCTTAGATTTACTGGCCATTGTACAGCTCTGAAAATAGGCAGATGATGTCTTACATAGGGGGACCAAAGGTAAGGAGGTGCCTAACCCAACAGATTCAAAAGTATGAATCAAAGCTCCAGAAATGCAAAAGCAAACAGAGATGAAGGGGAGAGAAAAAGGATTTCAATAAATTTGGATGGCTTGCACTTAATATTTATACAGTGTCTGCTTTTTAAATGTGTATAGGACAAAATAGGGCACAAAAGCAATAGCTCTTCGTTCTGTTTTCCTTGCAGCCTGAAACATTTTGGAGTCTGAGTCAACATTTGAACATAAAAGGCATGCAAGAATTGTAATGGTAATAGGAAAAGAGTATATGTTTTTACAAAACATTGCTTTTCATTCCAGCAGTAGAAAATATGCATGGCTGTTTATCTTGGTCTTGCTGCTCCTTTGCACTGTCCAGTGTGGGCTGGCTGTCTGCACGGCTTTCCATAGTCGCTTACAAGAGCTTCACTATTCGTTAGGGCAATAAGGAGATGCTTTTGAGTGTGTCGAGTTAAAAGCTCCATTTAGTCCCTCACTCCATCTGCTTATGTAACTTAAATATTTTTAGTGCCCAGGAGTTCAAAGCAGTTAATGTGTTGTGTTTCAGAATGACAAATAGAACACACTAAAAACAGCACTAGAATGTTTTCCTAAGCAAACTTCAGGGAAATGTGTGGCGCTCTGAATGGAACTCCACATAGTTTTTGGCCATCCCCGCATTTCCTTCCTTGTTCACAGGTCTGAATGAGTCATTGTGCCTGGCCGCCTCTGCTCCCCAATAGGCCTGGGTCTGACCATGAACAAGCAGTGAGTAGAAGCTGATTTCCTATGGAGCTCATGAGTGACTGAAAGGAAGTATTCCTTCTGGTCATTTATTGACGAACTAAGACCAAAAGTAGATGCCTCTTTCTCTCCATGGGGTGTCTTCGTAGCTTGGCTTTAATCTTGAATGGCAGCCAAGGAATCCCTACCAGGTATTACTGAGAGAACAACCCCTTTCTTATTGAGATGTGACATATGAATAGGGTTTTAGAATTAACCCATTCAAAGAAACATTTGAAGAAGCATTTCTACTCTATACTGACTGTTACCAGGAAAGTATTTGAGATATTTTAATATTTCAGTGGCATTGTAGTCATTTTTTTTTTTTCATTTCCAGAGGTATTTGATTATGACTTACTTGCTTACATGATCAGAAGTGACACAAGAGTTCTTCCATGGAGAAAGAAAACAATTATTTTCAGTGCACTGCTTTCAGCAGATGCTGTCTTAAAAGTAAGGATTTTTAAAATAATGAATTGTATTCAAACGATTTTAATATCTTAATTAGAATAAAGGAGTTTCAAAATGCAATTTCAAAAGCTATTTTTATTATCCAAAATGCAAGGATTACCTGTAATTCAGTTGATTTTCCAGGTCAAATGGAAAGTCCATTGAGCAGAAACGTCAGTGTAAAAAGAGAACTCCAGGAGAGTTTCCTGAGTCATCATGCTGTATGACATTTTTCTTACAATATTTTAAAATATAACTCATGTCAAATTTATTTCCAATATTTGAATAAATCTCATTGTATTTAATAAAAAAAAAGTTCCAGACCCTAAACCAAGAGATTAGTTTGCTAATAGCTGAACAACTGATATATGCCAAGCAGATGTAAATTTATCCCACAAGAATATATGTGACTATATAACTGGATAAAGCTAACAACTTTTCAAGACATGTTATGAAAGAACCTTCTGTTCTTAAGGAATATACCTTCACTCTGTTTAAGTATTTACAGCATTTAAATGTATTTATTTATTTTTCACTCCTCTTTATTTTCTTCCACCTTCTGATCCTGTGACTTTTTTCATCAGGTCACTCCCCACTCCAGCACAGGTAACTCATGTTCCTGACCCACTTTTCTCTTTCCATATATCTCCCCCAAGTTCAGACACACACATTAGCATATATAAAGGAAATTTTGGTCACTGTTTGCAAAATAGAATTTTGTATACATTTTTCTTTTTCCTGCCTTCTCCTGGCAATGCACTGGGGAAATCCCTTCAAATTAATTTGCATAGCTTTAATTTATTCTTCTTAATCAATATAAAATGTTCCATGGAGTGTTCGAGCTTTAACCTGTTACCCATTCCTTTATTTACTTACATTCCCTTTTTCCTAGATTTTCTGTTCCCAGTACAAACAATGTAAGGACATTTATGCAATGTTTTTTTACTTATTGATACTTTTGTTGCCATGTGATTATTCCTATAAATGGAACTGCTGGGTCAAAACTATATGTGTTATTGCCAGACTGCTTTCTTAAAAGATGGTAACACTTTACATTTTCATCAGCAATAGGTGAAGTGAACTTTTTCACAAGCCCTTCTTGCCCCAGAAACATTTTATATTGCATTATATTATATATTTTAATTCTATATTACTATATTGTATTGCTCTAATAGTTGCTAATTTTATGACTACAGAATGATATCCCATAATTACTTTACTTTCATTCTTATTAATTCCAAAATGCAAATTCCAGCAATTATGATGGTTTGTAGGCTTTGATGGACTCCAGAAAATTATGCTCTCAAAGCTAGTCCATCTCTGTGGGATAAACCTATCATGGGTGGGACTTTTTGATTAGGTGATTTCACTGGGGCATGCCCCAACATGGACTTTAATCCTCTTACTGGAGTCCTTTATAAACAGATGACCACAGGGAGAGAGAGAGAGAGAAAGACACAGAAGCCAAGAGAGAAAGTCGTGGAAATCAAACGTTGAATGCAAGGAAACCTGGAAGAGAAGAGACCAGCAGACACTGCCATCTGCCTTGCCACGTGACAAAGGACTCCAAGACGGCCAGCACCTGGGGAGAAAGTATCGCGTGGTGATAATTTGATATGGACATTTCCACGGCCTCAGAACTGTAAGTTTGTAAACTAGTATGGGTTGTAAAAGCCAACCCATTTCTGGTATGTTGCATTTCCGCAAACTAGCAGACTAAAACAGCAACTATTCAGGGTTTTTTTGCCTCGTGGATTTATTTCTTTTTAACTTTAGTTTTTTAGCTTTTGTATTTACTTTTCCATGAATTATATTTACATATTCATTGCCAATTTTTTGCTTTGGAATGGTTATTTATTATTTTAAATTTCTAAGAATCCTTTGCATATTCTAGATATAAACGCTTTTTATTTCATTTTGGCTACAGGTATTTTTTCCAAATATATTTTATCCTCTTGAATTTGTTTAAAATGTTTTACCATTAAAAGCTATAATTTATATTAAATTTTCTAATTCCAATTTTTATTGTATTTTTATTTTTTGTTTTTAAACTTCTGAGTTTCAAATCTCAGTTAAACTTTCTGACAGGTCTCTACATTTTACATGAGTTCTTTTTTTTGCATGGGCAGGCACAAGGAATCAAACCCTGGTCTCCGACATGACAGTTGAGAACTCTACCTGCTGAGCCACTGTGACCCACCCTACAGGAGTCCTTTTTGATTCACTTCCAATACTTGACTCTTTTATTTTAACATTTATGTCCTTAGTCAATATAGAACTGATTTTAAATAAGATGTCAGTGGGACAGGTTGGCCATTTAAGATTGTGCAGGTTTGGGTCCATGTAACCCTAGGAGAACTATTCACAAAGTAGGTTTATTAATTGGCTATTTTTATCATGGCAATTTCCAATAGAGAGCACCAAAGTTGGGAGAGGGCCTTAAAGTTTAATAGTTGTTTATTATAATAATAAGTGTGTTAAAGCTTTTGATTCTGTGCTCATAAATGAAATTGTTCTAAAGCTTCCTCTATTTATATTACTTTATTGAGTTTTAGTGGGAAAGTTATTTTAGCATTGTGATAAACTGGGTACCTTCCCATTATTTCTGTGGTCTGAAATTCTTTAAATAACATTGAATTTTCTTAAATGCTAGATGAATTTCAGAGGTGACCTTAATCTAATTCTATTGCCTTTTTAAATATAGAGTTTTAATCAGTTTTCCAATCTCTTCTGTGATTATTGAACTGTTTAAGGTTCTACCTCATCTTGGATCAGTTTTACTAATCTCCATTTTATATAAAATTCTTATGGAAATTCCCCAAAAGCTTTCAAATGTGTTGTTACAAAATTACATACAATATTGCCCCATAATTTTTGCAAATTTTCTTGTTACCTTCATCTTCCTTTGTACTAATTTTTACAGATTTTATTCTTTATTTAGTTTTGTTTTCTCCATTTTCCTTAGTCAGGTTTGTGAGGGGTTTATTTTACTGCTAATTTCAAAGAATCAGCTTTTGGATTTATTTATCTTTTTTATTTGTGTGTGTGTGTGTGTGTGTGTGTGTGTGTGTTACTAGTTCATTAATTTTATTTATATTTTTGTTTTCTTTTGTTTTGTTTTATTTTTAGTTCATTAATTTTAGATTTTCATTCTGTAATTAGTCTTTTGGACTACTTTGCTTTTCTTATGTTAATTTTTAAGCTAGCTTCTTGGTACATTTTTAAAAGCAATCTTCTATCATAATGAAGACATTTAATGTTATATATGTGTTTCTTCTGAGTACTAAGTTGTGCACAGCCACTAGGTTTTATTAGAAATTATTCTCATTTCCATTGTTGTGTATATTGTGCATTATTTTCTTTTTTACTGTCCTAATTGATTCAAGGTTTGCTTAGTGTGAGTTTCTTAATTTCTACCATATCATATATTTCTAATTATATTAGATTAGAATCGGAAAATGTAGGCTGCAAAACTTCCACTATTTAAAATGTATTAGTGTTTTCCTTGGGCCAAGTAGCTAGCTGAATTTTCTGCAAATGTTCCATGGTCTTGGAAAAAAAAAAAGATGCATATTTTATATTTGAAAGATGCAGTGTTTTATACATATACAAATGTGCTGATTATTCTCTTACATCCTTACTTGTGCTGATTATTCTCTTACTTACATCCTTACTTGCATTTTAGCTTTTAGATATATCAAGTTTAGAATTAAAGTCTTCTTATATAATTGTGTATCTTTTATATTTTTGTGCATTTGAAATAGCTTTTGCTTTTTATATTTAGCAGTAATTTTTATTTTACTGTTTTTCCTGTGATATCTTTACATATAATCATATCATTATGTAATATGTACTGTTTAATTTCTACTTTTTGTTATGAATATGTCTACTGCCACTTCCGCTTTATGTGCAATTCCTGGTTACTCTTTGTCCACCCCTTCATTTCTATTTTTAAAATTACATTATTTTTGTGTTTCTTTAAATAGCTCCAAGAACTGCGTTTCTTTTTCTTTTACTCCTTTCTCACCACCATAGAATCCATTTACATTTAGTGTGAAGAAAACTGTTGATTTTAGCTTTTTATTATTTTATCATACTTAATGCTTTTATATTATTATTTATTCAATTATTAAATTTTTTCATTGTTAATTTTGAAGTTCATTTACTTCCCTTTTTTTAGAGTTCCAAATCAAACATATCTTGTTCTATTTCATGTCAAAATAAGATACAAGTTTTGTTTCACCTAATACTTAGTTAAGTTCCCTTGTTGCTTTCCCCCATCCTATTAAGAGATTATATCTTTAAAAGAATCTCTATTTCACACTTCTTCCCTTTTCCTTACCCACTTGGTAGAAACAACTCTTACATATGATATGTTCTGGTATTTTGTCTCTGCCTTAGTGGTGATTCTTATGTAGTATTCACACTACAAATCATGCTAGTAAGCAATCAAGCATTATGTATATCTATTTAACCATACATTATATAGAATGAATGAGCTATACAACAGAGACTTCATTATCTATTAATCTATCAAATAATTACAAAATGCTCATTACATGTGACATTTGTCCTCCTGGAACCTACATTCTAGCCATCTTTCCACTGTTTCTCTTCACCTTTCTCCATCTTGAATCCCTGCTATGTCTAATTAATTATTTAGATTAGAATATTTTCTCAAATATTTTCCTTCGGTGAGATAAGTGGGCAATAATTTCTTTGAATTCTTTCAATCAATTTGGTGAACAAAATCATGGAGCACAGTCCTTTCTTTCAGATATCTGTTGGTACTATTTTGCCATATTCTAGCTTCCAATCTCGTATATGAGGAATCTGGTGCCAATCTTGCATTTTGTCATTTTTTTCAAGACATCTTGAAAAAATATATAAGGATAGAAACAGAAGAATTCATTCATCAGTTGGATGAGAATATGGAAGGGCATGAATAAAGAATGACATCTAGTTTTATGACTTAGCCAAATGGTTGGTTGCTGCTATAATTTTTCTTTTTTTTTTTGGTGGGTCAAGCACTGAGAATTGAACCCACTGCTATAAGTTTTTTCACCAGGAATCGAACCTGGGTCTCTGGCATGGCAAGCACAAACTCTGAACTCTGCCTACTGAGCCACTGTGTCCCACCCTGTTATAAATTTCAAGAAAAGAACCACAATTGAGGAAGCAGGGTTCGGTGGAGAATGTGATTTATTCAAATCAGAATCCTGGGATAGAATCAAGACAGGACTGACATCACCAATGAGAATATTTTAAATGTTCTCTGTCACTGGTTCTAATTATTGTGAGGAAAAGGAAAACAAATTTTTTTAAAAACTCTATTTTCCCTAGAGAAGAATGAGATTCAAGACCATTGCAGTAGGAGAAAGACAAAAATTTCTGTAGTTGGACTTGGAAGCAAAAGTCTTTAAATTAGGAAATAAAAAATGACTAGACAAGCTTCAGATTTTCCGTTTCCTCATACATCAAATGGTTATGATAATTCCTCTTAATATGGGCTTATAAGTCAAGAAGTAAACCTATTGACTTATTGGATCACAGTCACATCACTGCAACCAGGACAAGGATTCATAGTAAATACATTTAATGTGGGAAAAAAGCAGCATTGTATTTCAAAATTTCCAAGCATATTTTCTCTCCCTATAGGAATCTAAATGTTGTTAGATTCAGAGTCACTATCATTCAAGGTAGAAATGAATTTGACTTTTCCATCCACTATGATGCCATCATATGTCCAGAAAGTGAGGTACGGGAAGAAAGGAATATGAATTCTCTCCCAGGTAAATAAAAAGGGATGTTTTCCCTACTGAATTGTAACACCGTCTTTCCTTGGTTTTGCATTATTCTAGCCCATCCTCCACACTCTCTTAGGTGATGGAATCAAGTGAATTGGTAACAGCCCTGTTGTAACCACACTAAAAAGAGACCTGACCTAAAGTTTACAGAATTTGTCAAGTATTTGAAGCTCATTCAGTACTTAGTATTTCATTGATTTCATATCTCAATTAATCCTCAAAATACTCATAAGTACTGAAAGTTTTTACCTATGAAGGGGTATGTCAGGGACTGAATTAAGTACTCTACAAAACATAGGGTCAAGTCTTAACCCACATTCCCAAGGCTATAACCCTATTTGTAAATAGTCTCTGAATATGTTAAGGTGAGGCAAGGTGTGGACTCATTTATGAATAGAATTTTGAGGTTCCTAGTTAGGAGTTGCCAGCTGAATCAGGGTCGACCTTAATCCATACGATTGGAGAGAGAACTTGGAAGCAGTAAGTAGTCAATAGAAGCCAGAAGTCAGAGGAAGACAGAGGAGAGAGATCACTATCTGATGGAGAGCTAACATCACCAAATTGCTACTGACTCTGGAGAATGTATGGTCTTGTCAACATCTTGATTTTGGAGTTATATCCTTCCAAATCTTAAGACAATACACTTTTGTTGTTTAAGCCAACCCATTGGTATTTATCATCGTAGCTCCAGCAAACTAAGACAAGGTTCTACTTTGTGCTAAAGACTTAATTCTAATGTTTTATTTAAAATGGGTAGAAAATATAAACAATTAAATATCTAAAGGAGTTATCAAGAGCTTTAGCCCTGTAAAATCACAAATATTTTTTAGTGGCGGTTGCCTTTCATTAGTTCAGGGCCTACACACCTGTCCCTCCCTTCCTTTCTTTCTTCCTTCCCTCAATCTCTCTCTCTCTCTCTCTCTCTTCCAGGTAGTCTGGCTCCAGAATCCATCTGCTTAACTACTGTACATTCTACTTTAGTAGGAAGAATTACTTCTTTATTACTTTGCAATCTGATAATAGGTATGCTATAGCTTCATGACAAGATGTATAAGTATACTACCCCCACTACCCCCATTTCCCCAGAGAAGCATCTCAAAGGAAGAATCTTTTAGTTATTTTATTCTATCTATATGTGAGTTATTGTGAAATAACACCTTACCCATAGCAAGTGCTCAATGAGTTAATAAATAGCTTTCTCAAGGACCAGTGTGCAGTACCCTCTTCATGGATCAAATGCATAGAAATAATAGAAAAGGCACAATAATAACATCCTTCAAAAATTGGAAGTCCACTCTTCAAAAATGCTGAGACATCTTTGGAATCAGAAATCTCTGAGAAACAGACAGACATGGAGCACTAGAGGGAAGCCACAGTCACTGCAAGAAGCTGTAGCCCAGAACAGGGATTAGATTCCACCACAGCAAATGGATCAAGATAAAGAATAAATAAATATTTGAGGAGACTCAGTTCAAGACAGTTATAGTAAATGGAAAAACATATCCAAGATGTAGTTCATTGAACAATATAGAGAGAAATTTTAAATATGTGTAATGACTACTACTTTTAGAGATATAAAGGGGAATAACATATGAATGGGTCAAGAACACATGGTTATGGAACATAGAATTTTTGAAAATGAAAAATATTGAAATAAAGATAAATTTAAAAATTTAAAAAATTTAAAAATGATATATAACATAATTTTAAAATGACACACTGCCAATGAAAATATAAATGAATTTGTCACTCAAGCCAGTTTTTTTTCCCCCAGAATGCTGGCCAAAGAGTACATGAACAAAGGGACAAAGGGATGTACAGTATAAAAGAAATATGGCAATATGTGAAGAAAAGGATTAGAAGTTCCAATATTCCTCAATAGCAGGGGCAATAAGTGGAGAATGACAATCTAAAAGGGAGAAAATATTTTTTAAAATCATCAAAATATTCCTAGATCTGAGGAAATAGATAATTCTTCATCTAGAAAGTATGTAAAAATATCTCTGGATTTAAAGAAAGTTCACACTTAGGCCTCCTTGATGAAATTTCTGAAAACAAAGGATTAAGGAAGAAGTCTAAATGCTACCAGAGGGAGAGTTAAATTATCCCTACAAGGGAATGATATTCAGATTGATGGCATACCTTTATTAATGATGTTGAATGCAAGAAAGAAATAGAGCAATATGCTTAAACTCTTGAGGAAAAAATAACATCATAATTCTGTACCTATACAAACTGTCATTCATGAATGAAGATTTAATACAGATATTTCAATGTATAAATATTTAGACTTCCCCACATAAAACATGTCCAAATATCACTAGAAAATATATCATAGCAGGAAAAATAAATAAGTCCAAGATAATTAATGAGCTACAAAAAGTAATAAAAATCTATTAGAAGAAAAATGTTAGGGGGATCATATGACATAAGGTTATCATTTTAAATTGAAATGTAAGTTTTCATCAGAAGATCATTTAAATATTCAAATTATCTCAGAGTAAAAATTCACTCCTAGAATATCAAAAAGTCAATTTTTACCTTAAATTTAGTAGAAAAACGAACTGTTTTCATTGGAGAAAATGCTTATTGAGCACTGCCAATCAATTAATATTTGTTGCTAAATGAAATAAATATCCAATTGATTTGGGCAACATAGAATGAAGGGTTCGATGCAATCTCTCCAAAAGAAGATTTGGTGTAATTGAGATGTGCTATTAAAATGAATGTCCATGACAAGTAACATGTGTTCTCACATTATTGAAAGTCAATCAAGTACTTAATTAGAATATTATGGGAGGCAAGCATAAATTCCTTAAAGTTTGTATAGCATCTGCCAGGAATTGTAAATAAATAAAAATTTAAAACATCAAGTTAAAAAATAACAATGTTGTAGTTCAGTGGTTAGAATGCCCACTTTCCATGCAGGAGACCCAGGTTCGATTCCAAGACCATGTACTCAAAAAAACAAAATAAAAAAAAAGCGGTGTCAATTATTTCTCATAGCAATATCAAGAGTGAGTGTCCATTGGATAACAGGGCTTAGTTGCTAAGAGAGATAACTAAAAGAAGCTTAGATATTGAGGAAGTTTTCATAGAAGGCAAAGTAACTCAAGAACATATAGAAGTTGGTCTGTTTAAGGAAGACATTCCAGTTAGAAAAAAATGTGCAGTAAATATAAGTGTTGGACAATAGTGGGGAAACTATTTCAGCTCTTAGAAATGATACATGCTAAGGAATATTGCAAAATAAGGCCAGAAACACCCATCAGAAAGCTACTCTAACAATAAAATATTGGATAAATGAATTAATAAGTAAATAAATTCCATAACAGTTTCCTGTTTTTAAAAACCTCCTTTTATAGGAGCAGAGAGAGAGAGAGGAGATACCTAAACAAATGTATATGTAAAGAGCTATAATAATGTAATGTTTAGAGGGATGTATGTTAGTCCACCAGATGGAAAGCATCTTCGAAAGTATTTGCGAGAAAAGATATCATAAATATGAGACACTGAGAAGAGTTCAGCAAGGCTTGAGTAGTGCAAGGGACATTTGGCAAATGATGGTGAATAAAAACTAGAAATGTAGGCACTTTTTAAAAACTTTGTGATTAAAATAATTCTGCCCAACTTGCAAACTTATTTCCCATGGTTTTTGTTTCTGCCATTTGCCTATAAGGAAATTCTTAGATGAATAGATTGGGAGATCCAGGATAAATACTAAGGTAAGCCAAAAAATAGATCCTCAAAGATGTCCACATCCTAACACCCCAAATCTGTGTATATTAGGTTACATGACAAAGGGGAATTAAATTTATGGAATTAATCGGCTAACCTTGAGCTGGGGAGATTATACTGACTTTTCTGAGTATGCTCCATATAATCACAAGTATCCTTATAAAAGAAAGGAGAGGGCAGTGCAATGGTGGCTCAGTGGCAGAAATTTCACCTGTCATGCCAGAGACCCGGTTCAATTCCTGGAGCCTACCCATGCAAAACAAACAAACAAAAAACCCAGGAAGAGGGAGAGAGTCAGAGTGCTGAGTGCTGGGATCTGAGAAAGACTCAACGGTCCATTGTTGACTTGGAAGATGGTAAGTACTATGAGCCCAAATACACAGGCAACTCTAGGAGCTGGAAAAGGTAAGAAAATAGATCCTCCTTTAGAGCTCCAGAAATGAACGCAGCCCTGCTGACTCATTTTAGCCCAGTAAAACCCATTTGGCACTTCTTACTTCCATAACTGTAAGATCATAAATTGTGCTGTTTTAATCTACTAAATCTGTGTAATTTCTTACAACAGTAATAGGTAGCTTACACAGATACTATGTAGCATTATTTACTCACTGCTTTCCAAATAATTTTTGAAAGTAATAATGCTAATATTAGCATTAATAAGAATTGTTATTAATGCAGCTAGCATTTGTTAAGAAAAGTACTGAGATAATATTTTTATACAAAAACTGAAATCACACACGTTTGAGCTAAATTTTGGTGCATGCTGTCTTTTTATAAAAGTTGTTTATAAGAAACTTCATAGCTTGCATAAATGGCCTTACCAAATGTATAACCAGAAAATCCAGGATAAATCAACCCTGAAGAGATAGACTTCAAGGGATGGATAGGTAAACACTCAGTTTCTGTTTTAACTAATCATGTATATTCTGTAAATATCAGTAGTGGGTTGAATTTTGTCTTCAAAAAAAAGATATGACCAATTCCTAATCCTAGGTGCCTGTGAATGTGATTTTATTTGTAAATAGAGTCTTTGCACATGCAATTAAGTGAAGGATCCTGAGATGAGATCTTCTTGAATTAAATTGAACCTTAAATTCAATGACTGGAATCCTTATCAGAGAAAGGAAGGGAAGAATTGAGATTCATGAATACAGAGGAGAGACACAGAAAAAAGAAAGACAAGCGAAAATGAAGAAAAAAATTGGTTTTGTAGCTCCAAGCCAAGAAACACCAAGGATTTCACGTGCCCACCAGAAGCTAAGAGAGAGGCAAGGGAGAAATTTTCCCTCAGAGCCTCCAGAATAACTAACCCTGCTAACGCCTTGATTTCAGACATCTGGCTTCCTGTAACAGAATATATTTCTGGTGTTTTAAGCACCCAATTTGTGGTAATCTGTTATGGCATTCCTAGGAAATTAAAATAGTAGCCCATTAACCAACCCCCTCTCCAACCCCTGCCTTTACTCCTGAACAAATTGAGACACTCTGGCAGGGCACAAAGAAGCTCCTTCTCCTGTGTGCCCTCCCATATCTCTTGTGTTCTTCTATTTATTCTGGATTTAAGGAGCAGAAGGATTCCTTACACCTCTGGTTGTATTGCATTGCTCACTAACTTTCTCTAGAGACTTCAAAGTAGATGAATTTATATTGGTATTACTAGTGAAAGTTGTTTGTTCTTCAAGTACACTGTTTCCTTTAAAACAGCTAGGTCTAAAGCAGACACACTGAGAGCTTTCTACAGATAAATGTAGTCTATCGATCAAAACAACTTCAGTCATGCCATAGTGAGAGAGATTTGCTGGTTCCCCATCACTGTAAGATCTAAAGCAAACTTCTTCTATAAAAGAACAAGTTGTAAATATTTTAGGCTTCACAACTATTCGATGCTACTCCTATATTTTGAAAGCTGCCATAGACAATAGAAAATAAGAAAACAAATAAGCATTGACTATGTTCCAATAAGCAAACCTTTATTTACAAAAATGGTCTATAGGCTGTAGATTTTCCCTGATCTAGAGCCCTGACTATTTCCATGAACCCATAAAGAGCATAACCTTTCATTTACCTATTGATGAATAAGGGTAAAGGCCACATTGTTGTCTATTTTATTTTATGTTGAAGGGAATGAAATTAATTTCAAAATCTTTTTGCAAAAGGAACTCATTCATTTTAAGTTAATACAAGTTTTCCTATGAAAAATGTTTGCCTATTTTCAATAATAAATTATAAAATGTATCAAAGACTTTGGAACAAGAGCAACCAACAGTACCCCTAAAGACATGTTTATTTTAGGCTGAGCAATTTGAAATATGGATTAAAACCTTCATTTTAGAAAAACGCCTTTGTAGAAGAAAATGAAAGGTGCATCTATATCTCAATAAATGTTTAATCATCAGCACTGCTGTTTGTGCAATAAAGAATATTAAAAAAAAAAAAAAAAGAGTTAGGAACTAGAATATAGCTTGGTAGGGGCCAGGACTGGAGTTGGGAATGAGGAGTTAGTGGTTAATTGGTACAGAACTTCATTTTGAGGTGATGGAAATGTTTTGATAGTGGATGGTGATAATGGATGGATGGTAGTACAAGAGTGTGAATATAATTAACACCACTGATTTACGTCTCCGAATGTAGTTAAAAGGGAAATTTTAGGTTATATGTAGGTTACGAAATAAAACTTTTTAAAAATAACAGGACTAGGGGCAGTGCGATGGTGGCTCAGGAGGCAGAATTCTCACCTGCGATGTCAGGGATCTGGGTTCTATTCCCAGTGCCTGCCCATGCAAAAAGATAAATAAATAAATAATAACAACAATAGTAAATTTGCTGTACATGTGAGAGTGTATTTCTGAACACTCAATTCAATTTCAATGGTCTATATGTCTGTCCTTATGCTAGTACCATGCTGTTTTCATTACTGTAGCATTGTAATAAATATTAATATAGGCAACTGAGGGCTTTTCGTCTTCAAAATGGGTTTGGCTGGATAATCAGGATCCTTTTCCTTTAATATATAAATTTGGTGATTGGTTTTTCCATTTCCGCAATGAACGTTGTTCAAATTTTGTCTGGGATTATGTAGAATCTGAAAATCACTTAGAATCAAATTGAAATCTTAACAATATTTAGTCTACACGAAAACAGAATGTACATCCATTCATTTAGGCCTTTTTTTCCTTTAGCAATGTTCTGTGGTTTTCTATACATAAGTCCTTTACATCCTTGGCTAAATTTATTCCTAACTATTTTATACTTTTAGTTGTTTCAAATGAAACAATGGAAAAACCCCTTTTAGCATGGCCCTCTGTCTTATGTCTTTTCCTTCTGGTGTGAAAAACTCCTTTTAGCATGGCTTGAGGGCAGGTCTAGTGGTGACAGTCTTCCTCAGCTTCTCTTTATCTGGGAATGGATTAATCTCTCCCGCATTTCTGAAAAACAGTTCCCTAGAAATAAAATTCTTAGTTGACATTGTTTTCTTCTAGCATTTTAAGTATTCCAAACCACTGCCTTCTTTCTTCCATGGTTTCTGATGAGACATTGATACTTAATCTCATTGGCACTCCATTGTACATAATATATTGCTTTTCTCTTGTAGTTTTCATAATTCTCTTGTCATTGCCATTCGACAGCTTGACTACTATGTATCTGCGCCTGGTTCTCTTTGAGTTTTTTGCTTTTGCTTTTATTTTTTTCTGTTTGGGGTTCACTGCAATTCTCGGATGTCCATATTCATGTCTTTTGTTAAATTTGGGAAGTTTCCTGTCATTATTTCGTTGGATATTCCTTCTGCCTCTTTCTCTCTTTGTTTTCCTTCTGAGAGATCCATAATGCATATATTAGTATGCTTTATGATATTCCACTGATCACTTAGACTCTGTTCACTGTTTTTCATTCTTTATTCTTTCTGCTCCTCAACATGAATCATTTCCATTGTCTTGTCTTCAAGGCCACTAATTCTTTCTTCAGCAAGCTCCAACCTGCCTTTGTAAACCTCTAGGGAATTTTTCATATCATTTATGATGACCTTCAAATCCACTGATTTTGTTTGATCCCTTTTAAAGTTTCTATTTATTGAAATCTTCATATTGTTCATTCATTGTTTTCTGATATCTATCAGTTCTATCTTGTGTTTTCCTTTATCTCCTTGACCATATTAAGGATCATTATTTAAAAGTCTTTGTCCAATATGTTCAAAGTCTGATTATTTATTGATGGTTTCTGGACTTTTATCTTATTCCCTTGAATGGCCCATTATTTCTTTTCTTTGTTTGCTTTCTAATATTTTATTATACACTGTACATTTTAATAATTTAAAGTGTTAACTCTAGTATTTAGTCCCAGTGCTGTCTGCTTCTTAAGATGACATAGATTGCTTTAGTGCCAGAAACTAATAAAAGCAAAGAAACCAACAACAACAAAAAAAACCTTTCAGTGTCTTTGCATATTACCTCTACACGGCTTATGCTCTCATTCATAATTTAGATCTCTTATAAAGCAAATCGGCCAGAATTCAATGTGAATTGCAGGGTCAACTCTGTCTTCTTTGAGCCTGCATCTTTTCCTGGGCTTGTGTTTGCTCCTAGCCTCAGGAATTCACCTTTCCACAGGAATTTGAATACCCTATCTATTCCCTATAAAATACACATTCCCCTCTTCCTGGGTGCTCTTAAAGTGTATAATTCTTTGCCCCATGCCACTTTGACTTAAGTTGCTTCTTGCACTGCTTCAGCTGTCCTCAAGGAGCTTCTGCCTCTAAGGTATGTTTTGGGAGGGAAAGCTGGAATTGAGTTTTCTGGTTCAGTCTTTCAGGCTTTTACCTTATAGATTGGCACTGACAAACCTTTACCATAGTTTGTGCATCGGGTTACTCTGCTCCCTCCAGAACAGGCCAAGAACCCACAGTGGGAATGCAGGTGGACTCCATACCACAGTAGAGAGGGGTAGGAGTGAGATCAGCTAGGATGCTACAAATTTCTTCTACCATTTTTTAAAGGTGTGCTTTCTTTATTTGACACTTTCTCTTTCCTGTAGCTCTTTATTTTTCAGGGATCTGAGGAAGACGGCTCAGCCAGCTTTTGCTAGTTCAGAGATTCTGTTGTAGGAATAGCACCCTGGAACATCTTACATGCCCATTGTTGTCCAGGGTCTTGTATTCTTTTCTTTTAAGGTCCAAACCTGGATATTAGTGTGTGGTTTGTTATGCTGACAAGACATTTGGCAATGGACTTTAGTACAGTTTAGGTAAATTATTAATGTGGTTAAATTTATAAAAAGAAGTATGTAAAAGATTAAAGTTTTGTGCCCACAGTAGCAAGTAGGCAGAGATCTAAGAGGTCTGTCTACCCTGCAGCTTTCTCCATTCCTTGCTCTTCTTAGAAGAGTGCATTTTCCCTGAGGTGGTATGATTTTAGCAATGAAGTTTTAGGCTTGGCTGATTTGCTCTCCTTTGAAGTCTAAAGTTGATATTCAAGCTTAAGTTTGCATGATTTAAAGCCCAAACTGTTTTCATTACATCATTTGTTACTTTCCCCCATTTTCACAGGGATTTATGTCCAACTACTGATCTACAAATTGCCTTAAAGACAGTATTCATTCCTAAGGTCAATTCTTTATCTTATAGTAGGAACTTCCAGAATATTTGAACTGTTTAGTGCTATCTGGAGTCTTTTTTACTTAGGATTGGGAAGGGCAATATTAACTCTTAGTGATTGGGACTCAAACACAATTGTAACCAAATGTCCTGCAGAACAAGCAGGTTCTGTTTGTTTTATCATTTCATCAACATCAGTCAAGGAGAAAGACTGGAGGGACACCAATCTTTCATTTGTGCTTAAAATAACCTTTAACTTTGAAGCCTCTTAGAGGTGAACAAGCTAATTATATTTCATTAAAAAATTTTTAATGCATTTCACATAAAGGTTTAATATATTGTCTTACTTTCCTAGAGTGATTTTCTACTTACAAAACTACAAAATAAAGATGTATTTATACACACACCCACATATATTTATACCAACATATATACATATACATATATATTACACATCATGTACTTTTTATTTAAATTAAAATGTATACTTATGTTTTGATTAAAATGTATACTTATATTTTAATCAAAATGTGTGCATATATTTACTTATATGTTAAAATGTTTCTCTTATAAATAATGTTTTACTAGCAGGTAACATATACATTTTTATAGAAAATACACTAGGGATATTTGGGATTATGTTGGAGCAAAATGAATTAGTTCATCTTATGAAATCACATTCATGAACCAAAATGGAGTCTCATGCATTTAATATGCATGGCCTCAAGCTTAGCAAGAGCGATAAGGTATTGAATGGAACTCTGCCTAATAGTCAACTGAGCACCATGACTCCATAGCAGAAGTTTCCACATTCCTAAGAGAGGCCATCTTGCAAAACTGGAAAAAGGAAGGAGAATAAAGAC
This sequence comes from Tamandua tetradactyla, assembly GCF_023851605.1. Classification (NCBI taxonomy): domain Eukaryota; kingdom Metazoa; phylum Chordata; class Mammalia; order Pilosa; family Myrmecophagidae; genus Tamandua; species Tamandua tetradactyla. The sequence continues at coordinate 137,909,345 of NC_135331.1, forward strand.
AATCCATGATTTGAACCTTTGCTGACTATCACCTTCAGCCTAGAAAAGAGATATGGAGAAAAGGAGAACAAAGTTGGAGGTTAGACGAAGATTGAGGATAAAGTTGGTGGTTTTCTTAGTACTAACACTCATTCTCTACATCTTAAGAACTAGGATAGAGAATTGCATCTCAAGTCATCAGGCTTATGGCAAGGGGCTTCAATGGGATTCAGTTCAACCAATTGGAAAACTTAATGTATGACCTCATAATTACAGTGAACTAAAAGAGCAGTCTGATGCATTGGAAAGCCAAAAAAAGCTGGCTGGATGCTTTGATGGAGAAACAGAAACACTGCTACATTGGGAGCTTTCAGAATTTATTGGGGCAAATATTAATATTTCCCATTTTATATATGTCTGTGTGTTCAACAGCATGCTGGCACAGGTCGTCCTTGGGTGATATGAAGAGGATACCTGGAAGGAAAACACTAACACTGATGTTGGGGAAAGAGCTCTAGATTCCCAAGTTTTGAGAAAGAAGTAGCAAAAATCTACCTAGAGAAAATCCAGATGTCCCCATCATAGGAAAGCCCTGCAAAAGATACCACAAAATAGCAGATCTCTTCAAGAAGCCATGGAAACACTCATGAGAAAAAAAAAGTCAGTTCTAAACAGTTGCCATGGTGGAACAGTGCCTTTTTGGATGAGGCTGGCCGAGTAACCCTTTTCTGACACCATTCCTCCTTCATCCCTGTCTCCACAGTGAATAATACAGGGGAGAACAGATAGAAACCCAACAGAGAAAATAAGATTTCAAATATGTACCTTTTCCAAGTCAAGCATCTAGAAGGTAGAGAGAAAATATATTTAAATACAATTTGAAGTTATGATTTCTAATGGAATTGAACATCTTGATTTCCTGAACCAAGGCCATTTTGGACCTAAAGTAATAGAAACACATTTTATGGCCTAAGGATGGGCAAAGGGGTCATAGAACTTGCCCAAATTTTCATTCAGGAGCAAGGAATAAAAAATAACCACAGATTAAAAGGAGAATGGGAGAGAAAAGTTGCTTCCTATTATACTAATGAATTCCTCCAGTGCAAGTTTCAAAACACCTAGAAGAAAATGCTTTTTAAATATTTTTCATAAACAGTTTGTCCACTTTAGCAATGAATTCTTAACATATTTGTGAACAGTCTTTTACAATAATAATGTCCTCTTCCATTGTCATAATTGGGAGGCTCACCACTTACATTCATTTTGAAATCATTTCAGAAACTTGATAACCTGTTTTGTGAAGTCTGTGATTATTTTCAAAGTTGATATAAACTCCCCTTCTAATGAACACTGACAAGGTAAACCTGATATGCCAGGAACAATAGAACGTGTCTTAAATTCTGAAACATTTGAAATTCATATTTGCTTCAAATTAACACTAGATGTCATTTTGGTCACATTGAGCTTATACTATCTAACAAATAGAACTATTTTTAGCTAATCTTTAATTAATAATTGTCTCCACAATATAAACTTGCAAAGATAAAGCTTGCCTCCCTATTTTTATTCTTTTCTGTTGACAAAATCCAACTACTACATCCAGGCTTTACTCTACAATTTTTGCGGTTAAGGCATATGTGCTAATGAAATGGTGCTGAAATACCTATAGCACATATGTTACATGTATTTAATGCATGTAGTATTTAATATACTTTGGCAACACGATGGAAACTTCCTGAAACACTGTGCACAATGGATCAGAATTTGACATGAAAAGGATTTCTCCTTGATCTCATCTAAAGAAAGTTTAGTTACTGAAGGATCAAAGGGCCTTATTAAGAAGGCCTATAAAGCAGTGACACAATTTGGACTCTGGGGATAAGGAGATTCCAAGCTTTTACTATGAGAATACACTGCTTTCTGAGTTTCTTCTCCGTTGTTAAATCATGGACCTTCAGGGATTCAATTTAAAGATAACATTCGCTATTCCTGTACTCAGTTTTATCCTTCTTCAAAAATAGGGACTCGTGAATACACTTCTTTTTTATCTATTGCATTTGGAAAATTCTAATGAGGATCATAATGTTCTATGTTTCCTCATTTGAAATTAACACCTGGTCAGCTGGATATAAAATAGTAAGAATAGACCAGAGTAAAGCAATAATATTTATAACATCTGTACAACTTCGATTTGTTTGATGAATGAGCACATCATTTCCATCATATCAAATCAATAATGAAATGCCATAGATTCCTCATTAATTTTTTTGTATGCTGTATGGCGGGTGTCACATGTCATTCTTATTCAATGTGAGTATCCCATTATTACAATATCATTTGTTGGATTTTTGTTTGTTTTGGGGAAGTACATGGGCCAGCAATTGAACCTGGGTCTTCCACAGGGCAGGTGAGAATTCTACCACTGAACTACTCTTGCACCGCACAGAAGATTTTTTAAAATGACAGGTTATAGGAAGGGGAGAGAGAATCATGACAAGAAAATTGTGCTCTTGATATTTTAGAACAAGAATGTGTAAAATAGAATTTGGTGGAAAAAGTGAAAAGAGACAGGAAGAAAAAAATAGAGGCAAGGTTTATCTGCTTGGTGACATTGGAAGATGAAAAAAGATCATTTTGAAGAGTAAAAAATTCTGAAATTCAGAGGCAAAGAAGGATAACTGCATTTATTGTTGAGGTGTAATCAACTTTGCAATGCATCTGTAGATTTAAGGTGTTGATGAGACAGTCGTATACAGTTATCTCAGCTGATGTAAGGATTGTTAAAAAGAACAGAGCATAACAATGTGAAGTAAATGGTCACTGTATGCAGATGATGACCAAAACCTGGACTGGTAACCACACTCTGGGTAAAATGATGAATGGGACAAGTGTGAGGGTACCTCTAACTTCCTCCTGTTAATTTAATTCTCACTGGGAATGGAGGAAGGGGCATTTCACCTTTTCATCTGAATCCATTCACTTGTCAGTTAATAGTTTCCATCACATCATGACAATACACTTTCTATACTTCCACTTTACCTTCAGTGGTCCTGACATTTTGAGTCAATCAAACAGAAAGGTCATTTACATCCCATCTCTCTCAACCTTATTTTTTTTAGCATGTCAAATTAATTTCTGAATTTTATTGATCTCTTGTTGCCAAGATGATCATCTGTGATAAGATCATTTTAATAGCCTTTGAAATTTTAAACTTATTTAATTTTGTATAGGTAATACAAGACCATAATTTAATATACAGTGAAAAATCTCCCTCCCATTCCAACTCCCAAGACAGCCAGCCCACTTCTTTCATCTTGCCCAATACTGTTCCTTTTTTTATACTTCCAGAATGCCTTTATGGAAGTATACATACAAATATAAATATAGACTATTTCTCATCATTTTATTAAAAAGATAGCCGATTATCCACATTGTTTTGCACCTTGTTTTTTGTCACTTAATATATCTTATACACAAAGGATATCTTAATTCTTTTGTGTAGCTATGTATTTTTTATTTTTGCTGCATAAATGCACCACACTTAGATTCTTTCCAAGTTTTACCACCCCAAAAAATGTAGTGAATAAACTTGCTTATGATCAATTTCGTTTATCAGCAAATAAATCAGTAGGCTCCCTCTAAAAATAGAGATGGTTGTTTTTGCTTACAATTTTACAGACCATAAATATGGTGTCAGTCTGTTTGTCTTACTGATGCTGTGATAGGAATTATGTTAACGTACTACACCAATAATGTTTAAAAAAAATATATCGAGAGGGATTCCAACAAAGAGTAGCTGTATGACCCTGGGGAGGTTATTTAAATCTTTAAGTTTCCTAATCAGCTAAATAGGAGATAATAATCATACACATTGCATAGACATTTTAGAACCAAATAAATTAATATATATTAAGTATTGAAACATTTCCTTGAACATACTAAATACCCAATAAATGCTAGCTATTATCATTACTATTCTAAGTATTAATGAAATTAGTAATAAGTAGTGATATTTTGCAAAATACTTAGATTAAGTATTGACTGCAAAGCAATTGGAGAAGCATGTCTTTATTTTGTGGGTTTCTTTGTTTTAAATATGTTGATAGATGTAATGGTTTGCTATAAGTTAGTATATATACCTAGAACAAGATTCAAAATTAATGATAGATATAAATTCATATTTCAGCAAATACTTATGAATAATTTCTATGGTTGATTTATTTTTTAACTCATCATATAATGGAGTTTACAAATAGCTTTAAGAGTTTTGGAGTCTAAAGTATCCCTTCTGTCATTTTCTGGTTATTTCTCTGTACTTACATTAGATTATTAACATAAATCTATAGATTTTTTAGCAATAATATTTTCAGCCATTTGCAATGTTAGTTATATTTAATTAAAGATGATATGTTGAAACCACAAAGTGAGAAAGGGTGCTCCAGTGGACCCTTCCAGTTTACCAAATACACATGGTTTCATCAGGGTACTTTTTGTGAACACATAAAGTTATATGTGGAACATACAATTTATTGGTCAAACTGGGCAAATATTTAAAAGGAGGCATTATAATAATTTTGATGGGGAGCAGGAGTAAACTAAAATTACTCTGAGCAAACTGAAGGGAATTGTCAGCCAACAGGTGTGACTGTGATATTTGACATAACGAGTGAGATACAAATGTCAACTGGCAAATGATATGTTCTGGAAATTTAATTATGTGTCATCCTATGATAAAAATAAATGTAAATGGAAGTTCCAATTGTTTTCTTGCACTGCAAAAACTAGTCTTGCGTAATATCTGTGTGGCATTCACTCTTTTTGGGAGAACAATGGTACAGAGAATCCTTTAAGAGGTTTTGCTATAGATCAAAGGAAATAGTGTGGTAGAGAAGGATTGTAAACATCTGTGGAAAAGCATAGATGGATGAAAATACTTTAGTATGGAGTGTACATGGAGTAAAGGAAGGCACATGGGATCTTGAACACATGTTTTCTATTCCCAGCTCAGTTGTAACACATAGTAAGATCTCTACAATTTCAATAACGTCTGATCTATTTGTTCATCTGTAATGTAAAAGAGTCCAATTGATGATCTCTAAATTTCCATAACTGATTGTATATGCTGCAACTACTTTTTATACTGCAATTTTTTAAAACGTTCCAATAAACTAGGAATATAGTTTGTGTAAACTTTCTATTTGGGAAAACACATTACTTAATAAAACTTGACAAAACATCAGTTGTGTGAAAATGTTGAAGGCAATATAGGGGTCATCTGGTAAAAGTTTTCAATATTCATCAATTATCCTTCTAAGAATTCCTATATTACTTACTTTTTCTCCATTAATATTCTTTTATATTTCTATATGCATGTTTGTTCATAAATTCATGTCTATTAGGAGATAGAGATGTCTCTGACTCCTACTCCAGTAAGTGTTATTTTGGTACTCTTTTTATTAAAATAAATAATATAAATCATATCTCTGTAGAAAATGATCAGAATTTAGGAAAAAAATTGAACGTTCGTTATTATTACATTTATTAATTATCATGTGATTAAATTCTGGGTTATTGAGAGAATGCGCATAACTAAATCATGAAATGTTATAGGCATGGAAAGTAATGAATGCTGATATTTTTAAAGAAATATTCTATTGTTGTAAAGTTTATTAAAATGCCCCACAAATAAAGTATATTTTTGATCCTACTAAATTTTTGTCTATGTAATGTCACAAAAACATGCTTTAAAAAGGTGAAAAATTCAATTAACCAATGATTTGGTCTTCATAATATGGAATAGTTAATCTGATTAATTTCTTTAAAAATCAATACCTTAATTGATTCTTGAAACATTAATTTTCCTGAATTAATTGTTTTTAGATCACAGAAATCTATGTATAAGAGATGATCCTGTTTACTTGGAGAGGAAGAGATGCAAACAATAATTTCAAATTATTTCTTTTATAAAAAGTGATGCATATTTTCATTCAGAAATTAAACAGTAAACTTTGGATTCATATGATTCATAGCAATAAAGAGGGTTGTGCCAACTTCATTGTGTATTCCTGTGGACAGATTTGAATATTCTATACAGTGTACTTGAGATGAAAAGAAATACATGGAGAGTCTTTATGCTTCCAGATACAAATGAAAAAGAAAGGAAAGAAAACAAGCTAACTCCAGTTCAGACAAAGGAGTAGGAGCAGAATCCATACTGAATGATGCTGTATAGGTTTTTTTGCCTCGCAAGAAGTACATGATGTAGTTTTTAAATTGGTTGCTAAAAGTAGAATCCTTCTGCTTTATTTAAAACATCCTCTCGAAGGAGCTCTTAAACGATTTTGATTAAAGACCAGATAATAATCATAACCAACATTTGTCCTCAATATGTTCACAAAATGCATATAAAAAGCAACTTTCTATATGTATGTATTATTCTCAAATAAATCATGATTAATAGGTATTAATAGCTAATTAAATTATGCATTTAATTGTGGGAATAAATATTAATTTTATGCTATTATTCTTACATATGCTATGCACTTATTTGTGAAATAGACTGCATTATGCATTTTATGGGCATTTTTAAACACAATCATGACAATCAAATGAGGAAAGAGTTATTAGTGTAGCTTTTTTTTTTTCTTTTTTGACATAGGCAGGCACCGGGAAACGAGTCCAGGTCTTTTGCATGGCAGGCGAGAACTCCGCCACTGAGCCACCGTTACCCATCCTAGTATAACTATTTTATGATTGAGGAAACGGAGGCTTCAAGAGGTTAAATAGCTTTCCAAAAATAATAGCTAGCTTGAAAGTGGCAGAACCACAACTCAAATTCATCTGCTATTGCTCTCTATCCCAGGATGAATAATTTTTATACTACTAGACACTCTGATTAAATACCACTCTATCATGAAATGGAGAATGAAGAAATAATCCCACTAGGGCACTGGCTATGACTGCTTTGTTCATTGCCAATGCCTAATTCAATTCTTGGCAAAAATAGTAATTATACAGTAACAGCTAATACTTATTGAGGACTTACCATATGCAAGGCAGTGTGCCTTTACTAAAACATTATTATTATTATGTTTGTTTCAGAGATTAGGAAACCCGAGGTTGGAAAGGTTAAATGCCTTGCACCAAGCCACACAGCTAATAGGATGTGGAGTGAGAAGGGAGTATAAACTTGAGTCTGTGCTTTTAACTATTATTCCATATTAGGCACTCCATAATTAGCTAATTTAAAATATTTTATTTTATCACTAACTAGGATAAATCCTGCTTATGATAATTCAGCTTTAATTCAAGGAGTAATTTTGAAAACTACAATATCCAGGCAAGAAACCGAGATGAAGGCAAACTATTGAAAAACAACCAAAACATTTCTGGTAACCCAGAAGAAATGGGAAAAGATCTCTGAGGGAAACGTCTGCTTGGTAGCTCATTATTTTATTTAGACTAGATAAAAGATACATGTCCTTAGAGTAATAGACATCATTTGTTAATTAAATAAATATTTTGACTTAAATATTTATAATTTGATATGTGTTTGGTTCATAGAGGCTGGTAGAAAATAATGATTTTTTTTTAAAAAAGAGACTAAGATTTTTAAATAAGAATTATAGCTATAAGAGTTAACAGCGAAGGCAAGAGAAGAAAAAACATGTCAACTTTATCTGATCTGAGAGTAATGTATATTCCTAACAAATCTTTCTTTGTATCTCAGTAGCACCTAAAAATTGTACTTTTGCTAGTAAGTATATCAACTGTTTTTTTGTGTGTGATTTAGTTATCTATAACAGCTGAAAGAATATTCAGTACATAGAATTCTATTTAAGGTAGAAAGCAAATGAGCACTTTAGGAAGATTTCTACCAAAAATTAATGCACAAAATTTCAATACATTGAAAGATACTCTTCAGTTTTCTAAAGACATTATTCAAAGCAACTTATTGTTTAGTATTAACAGATTGATGATACATTCCATACATTTTAAATTTCTATACCAAAGGCCCATATTTGCAACTGAATTTTTGATTTGAGATAAGTAAAGGCAAGATAAAACATAAAAAAACAGCTATTGGCTTAACAGATGGTATGAAAAAAATAACTTAATCAAACATCCCATAGCAATTACATTAATGAAGGCAATGTAAAAGTAACAAAGTAGACTTGAAATTAAATATAACAGTTTGAATATATACATTCATGCCATCTCCCTTATTAAGTTCCACTTAAATGAGAAAATGTACAATTGTACAAGTGCAAAAAGCAGAGAGGATGAAACAATAAAGGATAAGATATGTCAGAAATTTGGGGATAAGAGAAAGCCTGTGAGACTTTACCCAATTGAGCAAACAGAATTCCAAGTGACTGCAAAGGGAGATATTAACAAGCAGCAAGCCTGTTTATGCTGCAGAAAATCAAGTAGATTTAAAATTCAGTGGCACATGTTTCCTCAGGAGAAGGTGATACGTGGGATGAAAAGAGGGATTGGTGGAAATACTGTATAAGGAGACCATTGTCAAAGCACATCATCATGAAATACCCAGAGAGGCAGAAGAATGGACGAGAAAACTGATTCTAAACAAAAGATCAGGCATCGGGATGGCATTATGCTTCTCAGCAGCAACAAAAGAAATTACCAGACAGTGGAGCAAATGCCCTCAGAATTTTGACTAAAATCTATTTTCAACCTAGGATTCTATATCCGGCAAACAATCAATCAAGAGGGAAGAGAATTTTTTTTATGTGCATGGTTTTTTCAAAATGTTTCCTCCTGTGACCTTTACTTAAGAAACTACTGAGAATGTGTTCAACCAAGATAATGGAATAAACCAAGAAAATAAAAGAGCACATTATTGAAAACACAGGCAGCAGAAGAAAAAGAGAAAGAGAATTCTCAGGATAATAGTGAGAGAAAATTCTAGGGCCTCATAGCAATGAAGTGAATCAAATCTAAACAAGAAGATACAGATCTCTATGAACAAAGCTATCTAAGAGGAAGAAAGGAACAGATAGATTATCTCAAGATTTGAAACCTGGAAATTACATTGGAGGCTATCAAAGAAAATAGGAAAATACAGTCCTCATAAATACAATCAAGCAAATCAAAATTAGAAGCTATTAACCCCATGGAAAACACACAAAAAGAAACAAAAACAGAAACAATCATAGCACAGTACATGGTTCGACAATAAAGAATATTTGCATAATACAAAAATCAATAGGTTATATTTAAATTTATGTCATAAAATTCCATCTTATGCATTTTAGGGATGGAGATACTAAAATTAATAGATAAAATATTTTGTACTATTTACCTCTGAGGAACTGTCTTGAGGAGTAAGAGAGGGACAAGGGAAAGCTGCTTTTCATCATGTATGTGAAATATTCTTTTACTCTTAATGTACTTACATGTGCTGCCCTGATAAATGTTTAGGTGGTTGAAAAGTAATTAAAGAGCCTAAGTGTAGGGAAATGCAATTAAATAAAAGAAAACTATTGCTGTAGAAAATATCATTGTTTAAATCAGTGTTGGTTCAACTAATGATTTATTCCTTGACTCAAAATATGAGTATTCACAAAAGTGTTATCTGAAGTTGACCTTGTGTTATAAAATATACCATTTGTTAAAATTCAACATATTTATACAACTTCGTTCTGGCATTTCTCAGTAATGGTCACTAGTAAAAGTTTCTGTGATCATGTCAGTACTTTTACCTAAAAAGAAATGGATTACTTTAAATATATAATCAAGATTAATTTGAGGACATTTCATTTTTGACCATTGTCTTCAGTAATTGTCATGAAGGGTGTTGGAGATTGAATCAAATTTTCTCCAAGATCTGTTGATGTCCTAACCCCGGGTCGTGTGGGTGTGGACACATCTGTAATTAGGATCATCGAAGACCCTATTAAAATGAGGCCAGACTGAATCAGGAAGGGTCTTAATCCAATATGGCTGGGGACCTTATAATAAAAGGAAATTAAGCACCAAAATAGAAGCCAGAGAAAGAGAGAGAGCACATGGCAGAGAAGGAATCCCAAGGATCACCACCAGCAGAACATCACAGATTTCAGACAAAGCATGATCTGATGACACCTTGATTGGACTTCTAGCCTCCAAACCTGTCAGACAATAAATTCCTGTTGTTTAAGTCAACCAATTTGTGGTATTTTTTTATAGCAGCCCTGGCAAACTAAAACAAAAGATATTGCTTGTAATACTTTACTAATCTCATTAATTTGCAATCCATAATGAAATTTATCCTGGTCTAAAATTAACTTTACAAAATCAGTAAAGAAAAAATATACCAGAACAATAAATGGTATCAAAAAGTAGTTGAGAGAGGATGGTGTGACAGGAGCTTAGTGGCAGTGTGACAGTGGTTCAGTGGCAGAATTCTCACCTGCCCTGCTGGAGACCCGGGTTTGATTCCTGGTGCCTGCCAGTGCAAAAAAACAAAACAAAACAAAAGTAGTTGAGAGAGAATTTTGAACCTATGTAAAATATTTTCTCACAGATTTTAAAAAGACACATTTGCTTACAGTAACAGTGTAATTACAAATGACTTTAGTCACAGTTCTGCTTAAAAGCGTGTAATATTTAACAATAAAAAACAACAGTTTTACCTACTCTCAGTATTAGAAGAAAGCATGACTGCTTCTCTTTAAATATATAATGTCTATAATTTTTAATGATTCAGGTAATTTTTCAAACCTCTACTATTCTCAATTAGTAATGTCCAATTTATTCCACAAGGCAGTCAGAGAATCTTTAGATAAAACAACTTCGAAGTTTAAATGTAAAATAGAAAACAGGTAAGTGATATTTTAAATTGATTTTAAATGTCAATGCAAAAAAAAAAAAAATTAGTCACTGTATTTTGCAAGAGACATGATTCCCTATGTGGGAAAAAAAAGTCAACACGTGATCAGTATAGAGAGAGTGTGGATGGTATTCTATCTGTTGTGATTTCCAGAAATAAGGATAATTCAGACTTGTCCTTAGGAGGCAAATTCCCTCTGAAAATAAGCAGATCATTTATATGAGGAAATTTAAGCTCACAACCCATGAGTAATGCCTATTTTTCTGTAGTCCACACTATAGTTTTAGCCAGCTAGTTCAGGAAGTTGGGTAATTTTAGTCCTAGTAAAATTTTTATGATATAAAGCTGTTATTTATTCAAAGAAAAAGACTCAACGATACCAAAGCTAATTAAATATGCATCATTACACCCAACAGCCAGAGAAAATCTAAGATAACAATGTGGCATTTGACTGCTCTGATAAATATAAATTCTACATATGGAACTCATTTTGGTAGGGAAGTTCTTTGAGTTTTATGAAATATCTTTGTATTTTCTATCAAAACTATCATATCAATTTTTCTACCTTAATTATAGTAATGGAGTAAATGCATTAATTGAATCCTTTATGCTAATTCTTAAATCTTGAAATAGAACCTACTTCATCAGAGATTACATCATTTTAATTTACTTATGAAGTTTATTTGCTAATATTTAAATTAAGGTTTTTCTGTATTTCTCTTGACTGAGTTTAAACTATTATTTTACTTTTGCTGTGCTACCTTTAACCAACCTAAACATCAGGGTTATGTTGACTTTACGCAATAATTTAGAAATGAATCATCTATTTAGCTGCTCAAATAGTTTTAATAAAACAGTAACTATAATTTCTGGGCCTATAGTAACTGTGTGTTTAGTTTTCTTAAAAAAAATTCAAACTATTCTCCAGAATGACTCAACCATTTTGCACCAGAAGTATAGGAGACATCCAGTTTCTCTGAATTTTTGTTAACATTTATTGTCAGTCTTTTTTATTTTAGTTGTTCTAATAACTGTGTAATGATACTTCATTGAGATCTTAATTTGCATTTTCTTAATGGGTAATAGTGTCAAACATCTTTTTTATTGTATCCCATTGTTGAAAAACCTTTTAATTTTAGAATAGTTTCAGATTCACAGAAAAGCTACAATGATAGTTTAGAAAGATTCCATTTATCCCCCAAAGCTTCCCCCATTATTAATACTTTACATTGATAATGTACATTTGTCACAGTTAGTGAGCTAATATCGATAAATACATAATAACTAAAATCAATAATGTGTTCAGATTTCCTGAGTTTTTACCTAATGACTTTCTTTTTCCTGTTCCAGTATCCCATCTTGGACCCCACATTACATTTAGTTGTCATGTCTCCTTAGACTATTCTTGGCTATGCCATTTTCTTAGTCTTTCCTTGTTTAGGATGGCCTTGACAATTTGAAGAAGTACAGGTCAAATGTTGTTCTTGTTTGCTAGCTGGCTGGAATGCAATGCATGAGAAACAGAATGGCTTTAAAAAAGGGGAATTTAATAAGTCGCTAGTTTACAGTTCCAAGGCTGTGAAAATGTCCCACTTAAAACAAGTCTATAAAAATGTCCAAATTAAGGCACCAACAAGAGGTTACCTTCACTCAAGAAAGGCCAATGAAGTTCAGGGTTTCTCTCTCACCTGGAAAGAGACATGGCAAACATGATGACTTCTACTAGCTTTCTCTCCAGACTTCTTGTTTCATGGAACTCCCCTGGGAGTATTTTTCTTCATCTCCAAAGGTCTTTGGCTGCTCTGTAGTTCTTGTGGCTTTCTCTTTTGTTTTCTCAAAATGTTTCCTCTTTTAAAGGATTCCAGTAAACTAATCAAGACCCACCTATAATTGGTGGAATCATATTTCCCTCGAATGAAATGATAGTACCCAGAATTGGGTGTCACAACTCCATAGAGATAACCTAATCAAGTTCCAACATATAGTACTGAATACAGAATAAAAGAAATGGTTACTCTCCCAAGATTGGATCAGGATTAAAACATGGCTTTTCTGTAGTACATAATCCTTTCAAAGCAGCATATATCTTTTGCGGAATTTCCCACAATTGCCTCATGATTAGACTGGGGTTTAATTGAGGGAGGAAAACCATGGAAGTAACGTGGCAGTCAATTTTTGACATAAGAATGTCAAATGAATACATATGGATATGTATTTTGCTATTATTTGCTACAGTATTCTATAAGTGTCAATTAGATCAAGTTGAATGATAGAGCTCTTCAGGTCATCTACATCCTTACTGGTTTTCTGCCTGGTTGATCAATTGCTAACAGAAGGTCTTTAAAAGATATTTTTACTGAGACATTTTCACACATCTACAATCCATCCAAAGTATACAATGAGTGGCTCACAATGTCATCACATATCTGTGTACTCATCACCATAATCATTTTATAGAACATTTATCTCACTCCAGAAAAAGAAATCTAAAAAGAAATGACTCATACATCCCATAACCTTACCCGTCCCTCTTATTGACCAGTAGTATTTCAAACTACCCCAATTTTTTTTTGCTCCTTATCCTCCCCTATTATTTATTTATTTTTGACCTTATTTTTTTATTCATCTGTCCATACCCTGAGTAAAAGGAGTATCAGACACAAGGTCTTCACAATCACATGATCACATTGTAAAATGTATATAGTTATAAAATCATCTTCAAGAATTAAGGCTACTGGAATATAGTTCAACAGTATTTTCTTATCCAAATAATGCATAAGAAAAACCTTCAGGATAACCTCCCAAATGTGTTTGAAATCTTTCAGCCACTAAAACTCTACCCTGTTCATTTCTCTCTTCCCTTTTTTGGTCAAGCAGGCTTTCTCAATCCTATGATACAGAGTCCAAGCTCCCAGATTTTGAAAAACAGTTTTGCTTTATAGAATGTAGAATTCTTGGTTGGTAATATTTTGCTTTCAGCCTTTATATTATCTCACTGTCTTCTTGTCTCGTGGTTTTTGATGAAAAACTGACATTAAATATTATTGAGATTCCCTTGTATGTGGCATGTTGCTTCACTTCCTGTAGTTTTCAGAATTTTCTGTCTTTGGCATTCGACAGTTTGATTATAATTGCATGGCATGGGTCTAGTTGGGTTATCCTATTCGGAGTTCATTGAGTGTCTTGGATGTATGTATTCATATTTCTTGTTAAATTTGGAAAGTTTTCAGACTTATTTCTCTAAATATTCTTTGTGCCCCTTTCTCTCTCTCTCTCTCTTTTCCTCCTGGGACTCTCACAGTGCATTTATTGGAACATTGACGGGGTCCCCCAGATTTCCCAGGCTCTGCTCATTTTCTTTATTTTCTCCCCTTCTCCTCAGACTGGTTGATTTAAATTGTCATATGTTCAAGTTCATTGGTTCTTTCTTCTGCTACCTGCAACCTACTGTTGAACTCCTCTAGGGAATTTTAAATTTCTATTACTGTGGTCTTTAGCTCTGTTTGGTTCTTTTTCATAATTTTCGTCTGTCTACTGATATTCTCTCTGTGCTCATCTATCGTTTTCCTGACTTCCTTTCATTCTTTGTTGATGTTTTCCTTTAGTTTTTAAGTATGTGTAATATAAAAAGAAAACAAAATAGAGTTGCTATGGCTAAGAGATTTAAAACAGAGTTGTGGAGGTCCTTCTGGAGATTCCCCTTAGGCAATTATCAGTCAGATATCACAAACTGCCTAAGTATGCAAAGCCACAAGCAACAATGTTCCTTAAAACCCCAAGGACATCTGGACAGCATAAAGCAAACTATAAGATAAAGAACTCAGTTAGCTGTTCAACCTGAAGAACATTTGGAGTACCCCAAATATCTGCCATCCACAAACAACTTGTCTAATCCTTGTCTTTAAGAACTCTTGCCTGGAAATGCCAAGATGGGACACAATTTGGGGTGCTCCCCAAAGTGCAATTCTAAGACCCAAAATAACCGCCTTGTGGCCTGGCAGCTTAATTTGTGATTTCTTTGTTAATGATAGGACCATTTAAGAATATAGACTTTTTAAAATTGTTAGTTGTGGCAAAATATGCATAATATAAAAATCATTTTAATTCTTTTCTTTAAGTGCATTGACAATGCTGTGTCACTTTCACCACTATCCATTGCCAGACTATTTTTATCATCCTAAACCAAATTCATATTCATTTATCAATAACTCCCCATTCCCTTCTCTTCCTAGGACCACTTTTTAAAAGATTTTATCTGGGATGTCCCAGGTCTGATCCACCTTATTGATGGTTTCTAGTGCTTTAATCTTCTCCTTTGCTGGGCCATTGCTTCCTGTGTGTTTTATAACCTTTTCTTGAAGTCTGGATATTTTTATGTTTCTTGATGGAATTTAGAATCTGAGGCATCTGTCCCTTAAGCTTGTATCCTGCTAGTGTTATAACAGAGCCTTCTTTGAGTACCAGAAGCTAAGAAAAAGAGAATAGGGAGAAATGGATAGCTCCTGTGCTGGTTTGAAAGGAAGTATGCCCCCTAAGAAAAGTCATGTTTTAATATAAATCCCATTTCTTAAAGGTAGAATAGTCTCTATTCAATGCTGTGTATTTGGGACTGTGATGGGATCATCTCCCTGGTTGATGAGATTTAGTTAAGAACGGTTGTTAAACTGGATTAGGGGATGATATGTCTCCACCCATCTGAGTGGGTCTTGATTAGTTTCTGAAGTCCTATAAAAGAGGAAACACTCAGAGATTCAGAGACTCAGAGAGAGCAGAGAATGCTGCAGCACCACGAAGCAGAGAGTCCACCAGCCAGCGACCTTTGGAGATGAAGAAGGAAAACGCCTCCCGGGGAGCTTCATGAAACAGGAAGCCAGGAGACAAAGCTAGCAGATGATACCGTATTCGCCATGTGCCTGTCCAGCCGAGAGAGGAGCCCTGACTGTGTTCGCCATGTGCCTTTCCAGATGAGAGAGAAACCCTGAACTTCATCGGCCTTCTTGAACCAAGGTATCTTTCCCCGGATGCCTTTGATTGGACATTTCTATAGACTTGTTTTAATTGGGACATTTTCTCGGCCTTAGATCTGTAAACTAGCAACTCATTAAATTCCCCTTGTTAAAAGCCATTCCATTTCTGGTATACTGCATTCCAGCAGCTAGCAAACTAGAACAGATTTTGGTACCGGAGAGTGGAGTGCTGCTGCTACAGTTTGCAAATACCAAACATGTTGGAACGGCTTTTTAAATGGATAAAGGGAAGATTTTGGAAGAGTTGTGAGAAGCTTGATAGAGAAGGTCTAGAATGCTTTGGAGAGACTGTTGGTAGAAATGTGGACTCTAAAGATACCTCTAATGAGGCCTTAGAAAGAAACGAGGCATGTGTTATTGAAAACTGGAAGGAAGGTGATCCTTGTTTTAAAATGGCAGATAATCTGGCAAAGTTGACTAATGGTATTGGCTGGAAGGCAGATTTTAAAAGCCATGAACTTGGATATTTAGCAGAAGAGATCTCCAAATTAAATGTCGAAAGTGCAGTCTGGTTTCTCCTTGCAGCTTATAGTGAAATGCGACAGGAAAGAGATAAGCTGAAAACTGAACTCTTGAGTAAAAAGAAACCAGAAATTGAGGTCCCGGAAAATTCTGGGCCTACAGAAAGGGAGACTACAGAGTATAGTGTGGATTTAACCAAATGTGGAACTAGCCAGCCATTTCAGAGAAAGTCAGGATCGGACATGGAGTTATCCAGGAAAGATTTGTGGAAACTCCTTATGTCTGATGGGCATGATCCAAGGCTACTGCATAGAAAGCCGACGAGAGTGCTGTGGGACCTGTATAAACAGAGCCGCTGCCAGTCTGGACTGAGGGGTTCAGAGAAGGGACACATTGGAGGAAAAATAACTTCAGAGGCAAAACCGTGGAGACTGAGGTCTGAAGTCAAGAAGCCTCGGGCAAGGAGAGCGGACCCACCCAAGCCCATGGAGAGGGTGAGTTTGCCCCAAAGGCAGAGAATGGGCCTTCCACCTCGTTGCAGTGGGAGAGTCATGCCGCCTCAGGTCTTGGAGAGAGTGAAGCACGTTCCTTGGGGTTTGGGGAGAGCCTGGCTGCCACCACATGGAGGGGTTGAGCGTGTGCCCCGGAGATGGCAGAGAGCCCGGGTGTGGCCCCAATGCTTGGAGAGGGTGGAGCTGAGAGAAAGGTGGTCTCCCCAATATCCCCCAAGGTTGCATTCAGAGAGAGGCAGGCGTAGGCATTTGGAAAGGGTGGGACTGCCACTTTCTAAAGCCCTGAGGATAAATGAGTCTCAGACTTTGAAATCTAATGGACTTTGCCCTGCGGGTTTTCGAAACTGTATGGGTCCAGTGACCCCTGTGTTCCTTCCTCCCTATGGAAATGTGTCTGTGTATCCTGTGAATGTTCCTTCTTTGTATGTTGGCAGCAAATAACTTGTGGATGAGTTTTCAAAGGTCCAAAGCAAATGGAGAAAATTTTGCCTTAGGACAGACCATGCCTGTAACTGACTTGATGACATTTTATACTGTCTCTAATTTTGTACTTCATTGTATTGCTACTGAAAGGTTTAAGGTTTCTAATATTGTTATGAAATTAATGTATTTTGTATTTGGGAAAAACATGTCTTTTTTAGGGGCCAGAGGGTGGAATGTGCTGGTTTGAAAGGATATATGCCCCCTAAGAAAAGCCATGTTTTAATATAAATCCCATTTCATAAAGGTAGAATAATCCCTATTCAATACTGTATATTTGAAACTGTAATGAGATCATCTCCCTGGTTGATGTGATTTAGTCAAGAATGGTTGTTTAACTGGATTAGGGGATGACATGTCTCCACCCATTTGAGTGGGTCTTGATTGGTTTATTGGAGTCCTATAAAAGAGGAAACATTTTGGAGAGAGAGACTCAGAGAGAGAGCAGAGAATGCTGCAGCACCATGAAGCAGAGAGTCCACCAGCCAGCGACCTTTGGAGATGAAGAAGGAAAACGCCTCCCGGGGAGCTTCATGAAACAGGAAGCCAGGAGACAAAGCTAGCAGATGATACCGTATTCGCCATGTGCCTGTCCAGCCGAGAGAGGAGCCCTGACTGCGTTCACCATGTGCCTTTCCAGATGAGAGAGAAACCCTGAACTTCATCGGCTTTCTTGAACCAAGGTATCTTTCCCCGGATGCCTTTGATTGGACATTTCTATAGACTTGTTTTAATTGGGACATTTTCTCGGCCTTAGATCTGTAAACTAGCAACTCATTAAATCACCCCTTTTAAAAGCCATTCCGTTTCTGGTATATTGCATTCCAGCAGCTAGCAAACTAGAACAGCTCCTTTCCTGGTCTTTGCAGATTGACCTATGTGAATGCTATCCTTCAGGACCTATCTACATGATGTGTTTAGAGAATAGTTCAAGGCCAAAGTTCAGGGGCACCCTGACCCTTTCTGTGCATGAGTCTTGTCTGGAGCAGGCATATATGTCCTCAGGAATTCCACTGTATACATGGTTTGAATGCCTCCTCTTCTCTAGGAAACATTTCCTCATGTCCTACAGCTAGCAGTATCCCTCAACACAGGCAGCATACCTTGTCTGCTCCGGACCCATCCTGTGGGAGAGCTTGGTGAGCTGCCTTGTGCACACAGGGCAGGTTTTGGGACGGTGAGTGCCTCAGGTCAGCACCAGACAGGTTGGGCTGGATGTGCACACTCCCAGGGGTGCATGATGGCTCCTCTGCTCCCTCTGGAACCAGGACCAGGGGTCTGCACCAGGTGTGCACGCTGGCTCCATAGGAAATGGGTCAACTAGGGTGCCAAGAGACCTTTTAAAAAAATTTGTATTGCTCTACATTATATATTTACATACCAAGTAATCATCCACAGTATACAATCAACGGTTCACAGTATCATCATATAGCTGTGCATTTGTCATCACAATTGACTTTTTTTCTTTTTTGTGAAAAATAATATATATACAAAAAAGCAATAAATTTGAAAGCACATCACAACAATCAGTTGTGAAACATATTTCAGAGTTTGGTGTGGGTTACAAATCCACAATTTTAGGTTTTTACTTCCAGATACTAGAGACTAAAGGAAATATCAACGTAATGATTCAGCAATCATGCATATTTGTTATACCCTATCTCTATAAAACTCCACCATCACCTCTGATCTTTCTCCCACTCTTTAGGGGCATTCATGCTATACCCATTCTAACTTTTTCATATTGGAAGGGACTGTTGATAATATGGGATAGGGAGATAGAACTAGTTGATGTTCAGGATAAGCTGATCCCTCTGCATTTCAGGACTTTTCTGGTCTAGGGACCCATCTGAAGGTTGTAGTTTTCTGGAAAGTTACCCTAGTGCATGGAACCTTTGTAGACTCTTATATAACACCCTAATGGTTTTAGTTGGAGTTTGGCAAGCTCTGATAGGTAGCAGTGTCCAACTGAAACTTGCTTAGAGGTGACCTCCAAAGTAGCCTCTTGATTCTATTTGATCTTTCTTTGCCACTGATACCCTATTTGATACAATTCTTTCCTGTTTTTGCTTAGGATGACATTGCTAATCCTACAGTACCAGGACAAGCTCATCCCTGGGAGTCATCTTCCATGCCACCAGGGAGACTTTCACCCCCGAATGTCATGTCCATGTAGGGGGAGGGCAATGATTTCACTTGCAGAGTTGTGCTTAGAGAGAGAGAAACCACATTTGAGCTACAAAAGAGGTCCTCCAGAGGTACCCTTAGGCATACCTATAGTAGGCTAAGCTTCTCACAAGAGCAAACCTCAAGATCAAGGGTTTGGCCTATTGATTTGGGTGTCCCTAATGTTTGACACAGTATCAAGAGTTTCTCTGGTGGTAAAGTTTAATAGTTCCATATTTTTTCTACCATCCTTCAAGGGACCTTGCCAATACTTTTTGATTAACTGCCTAATATACTCTGGAATATATACAGGCATTACATTAAGCTATATAAGATTAAAGGCCCTTATTCTTATTCTGGGCTCCATGTGTTTGGATTGTTTAAGTGATCTGTCCAAAAGGGTTAAGTTAAGTATGTGCTACAGAAAATTTAAGTTCTGAACGAAATAGATCTTTCTTCAAAGAGTAGATGAGATTCTAAACTACAGATAATGTCTTCCTTACCCTGTCTTCTGAATTACCTTAATTTTGACCTAATTGGCTTCATTCTTGCCTCTATATACCAGGTTATACATATATAAAAGCAGCCTCTAAAAACCTGGAAATAACAATTGCCGCTCTGGACTTAATGTGACTGTTTTAAGAGCTTACAATCTAGCTGCTAGATTGTCAGCTTACAATGTTAATTATAAGCATTTCCTAAATGAGACCATACAATACTTTCTCTTTCATTTCTGGTTTATTTTGCCTTACCAAATGTCCCACAGGTCTATTCACAATGTTGCATGCCTTACAACTTCGTTCCTTTTTGTAGCAGCACAATATTCCATCATTTGCCAATCTACTCAGTCAGTGCATCCTTCAGCCACCTCTGTTCACAGAGAGGTTTTGAGGTCTCCAACTCTAGTACTGGATTTATCTATCTCTTCTTCAGTTCTATCAGGTTTTGACTCACACAAGTTAAGTCTCTAAAATATCAAATTATGAATATGTTAAAACATATGAAATATTGAAAAACGCCTTTATCTATAAGCATCTCATAAATAATGTGTAAGTAGTTGGAAATAACATGTTACTTATATGCTATTGATAATAAACATATAAATATTTATAACTTTTTAAATTAGCCTGTAGCTAAGTAGAAGTTAAAAAATCAATTCTTATGCTTCTATTATAAAGTCTTCACAACCTTAAATATATATAAAATTCAGAGTTTTCTCTGTTGATACGGAATGGTATATTCCATATAAAAATGATAGGCCAATTAAGCAGGAGTTCTTAGATAACTGGAGGTAATTTACAAGCAAATTGGTCTCAGAAGGGAAACAGATGCACATAGATAATGTGGAAGACTAAAGTCATACTTTTTATATTGAGATATAACAGTGATATATGTAAAATGATACAAGGGAAGAGAAAGGTAAAGTATTCAAAATTAAAACGTAAATGTTATTTTCTTTTCCATACCTTTATCTTTTTTTTTTTTTTTTTTAGGATTTAAAGTGTTTTTATCAAGTTGCTGTCTTTTTATTACCTGAACATGCATTGGTTCACCTGTTCACATGAAATTATCCCATGATCTGGTCTGTGGTCTGAAAATGTGACCTTCAAATATCAATAATCTCTTAATGAAAGAGAGAACAGGAAAATAGAATATCAACAGAAAATATTCCTTGAGTAAAACATCATTGCACATTAGTATTTTAAAGGAAAATGTCAACACCATTAAAATGAGGTCCAAATTTAAAGATGATTTACTTGTAGTTGAATAGAAGAATAACCCCTCAACAGAACTCCCTGTGAATTGGCTGTTTGCACATTTGCAAAATAAAATGGAAGCCTAAGCTATCTAATAAATTATCAAAATCATCCTTTGTTTCTCTCCTAATTGAAATGAATTGAGCTGTAGCCAGAACGCAATTCCTTGCATTGATCTTTTTGCAGTTTTGCTCTTGCTTTGCATCTCAATTACACCTAATGAAGTAGGGTTGCATTTATTTCTTTTTGTATGAAGCAGTATTAACAACTGTCTCAAATATATCTCACAATTTTTTAACATTTATTAATATTTGTAAATGCACAATTTTTAATGTTATTGACTATCAACTTTATCTACCCTGAGTATTACCATTCTGAAAAGCTTCTATTGAACAAAAGTGTAATCACTTAAGTAATAGCAGTTTCCTAAACTAAAAGCTAGAGATGATTCCAAATTAATTTTGAATAGAGAAAAAAAACTTTCAAGGTTTTTGGTTTTTTGTTGTTCTTATTTTTTAAGTGTCTAGATGTTCAATTGTAGTTTGGCTTGAATCCTAAATCATTTCTGAAGGCAACTTCCTACAATCATGCTGATATTGTAGGCTTGTGGAATAAACCTATCACATGTAAGAGGAAAACCTCTTGTATAACAGATATTTCTCATTGCTATTGAATTACATTGTATGTCAAAAAAGTTCCTTGGTGAAAAACATTCATGGGATTGTCTGCACAGACTTTCTGGTGTTGCAGAACAAAAACAGTATCCTAATCTCATGAACTTCCCCGTTGGAGTCACTGGCAGCAAACAACTTCAAATTGAAGGAAGATGTGAAAGAATGCTCCCTGGAAGCCAAATTGAGAATCTTAGTAGAGGGCCAGATACAAGTTGAACCTGGGTGGAGGATCATATGGGCAATTCTGTCTGCCAGATGTTCTATTTTTAAAACGTGCTTGTGATTTTAATTTACGTTCTAATGACTACCCTTCTTGTAATGTTATCTATCAGTTCATCTAGCTCTGAAAGTTTAGATTTCTGTTTTGCATGACTTCTATAAAATCTAGTTTTCCCTGAGGTACAGAGTTGGAACTGGTTCATTTTAATTGCTTGCCCCTAGACTTGCTTACCCAATGACTCTTTATAAGGCTGGCAACTTTTAAGCATGACTCTCTAGGTCATCATGCTCTATTTTAACATGGTTAAATGTTTAAAGAATTTTATATTTTCTTTAAATTAGCTTGGTAAATTCTATAGCAAGCTGGATTTTATTTCCTCTGTATATAATTCATTCAGTCGTTAGTTAACTGAATGCAAAGTCTGCTTGAAAATGAGAAGAACGTAGGGAAAAAAAGATTATTACCCATAGTATTATCTCTATTATCTCAAGATAAGTGCAGAGACCATGAACAAGACTCATGTTATTTCAACCATCACTGCCAAAATTTTGCACAACCTCTCCAGAAGCAAGCTGAAGCAAATCTCTAGGCTATCCCACAGCTCCTTTCTCATGCAAAAGTCCACAACAGAGCTGTGACTTGAAGCCTCTATCCAAACAAACTATAAGAAACCACAGTATTACGGACAGAATTGTTTTCCCAAAATGACATGTTCTGGTCCTAACCTCTCATCCTGTGAATGTGAACTCATTCATAAATAGATTATTGAAGTTGTCATTACTTGAGATGAGGCCAAATTGGATTAAGGAGAGTCTTAATCCAAAATAACTGTGTCCTTATGAGAAGGGGAAATTTTGACACAATCAGAGAGAGAGAGAGAGAGAGAGAGAGAGAGAGAGAGAGAGATGTCCATGTGATGGAGGTAGATACTGAGTTATGCCACAGTCAAGGAAGAGCATGGATTGCCTGCCACATACTAGAAGGTAGGGAAGAGGCATGGAATGAATTTTCCTCTTTACGAGGAAACATGGCTTTGCCAACATCTTGATTTTAAACTGCTATCCTCCAGAGCCATGAGATACTAAATTTCTACTGTTTAAGTGAACTAGTCTATGCTACTTTGCTTTAGCAGCTTGGCAAACTAAGATACACCACATACCCCTGAAACCTTCTGCCAAGGAGCAGGCACCTCTCAACCAGGATAGTCCACCAGAGGAGCAAGCCAAGGCAGAGAAGAGACATATTAAAGATTGGGTGGGTTCATGTTATTGCCCAGTGCCCTGTCATGTCTCTTTATTTTCATTTTACAATAAGTTGCAATTTAAAGATAAAGTACATTCATTAGAGTATATGATTCTTTAAGTTTTGATAAATGTATCATTCTGTAACAGCTAACATAAAGATAGAAAAATGTCAACATAGACCCAGTTCTCCCTTTGTCCGTGGTAATCAACTCCTTCCATAACCCTCAGCCCAGGACAGGCACTGGTCTGTTTTCTGTCATCTGTAATTCACCATGAGCTGTCTGTTTGGTGCAGAGGGCATGCTGGAGAACACAAATGAGATAAAGTCTTGACAGACATTACTACTAGTCACCACCTTGAATAGAACTCTGTAATAGAGTGGACTGAATAGAAAACACCAACAGATGTGAGTGATGCAAGGGATAGATGAAATTGAATATCTTTTGTGTTCTGCTTCAAAATCCTCCTGTCACCATCACTTATATTAGCCAATGTTCTCATAATTAGTACTATATAAGGCAATTATTTTCTTTCAAATTTTTAGAACACATAGTGTTCCATAAACCTACTGCCTAATGCCGTCCCAGAAATAGTTTCCCTATTATCATCTTACATTAATATTGTACATTTGTTGAGAATTGATGAACCAATATGGATATACCATTATTATTAACTATAGTCCATAGTATATATAAAATTTACTCTTCATACTGTACAATTCTATGAGTATTGATAAATGCATAATATAATCACAACTACAGTTCCATATAATTTTTCCTTTTCCACATTGTCATGTAGGTGGAATCATATAGTAAATAACCTTTTCAGAAAGGCTTCTTTCATTAGCAATAAGCACTTAAGTTTCTCCATGTCTTTTTGAATTTGAATAGTACATTTCTTTTCATCACTGAAAATATTCCCTTGTATAATGGAATAATTGTGCAAATATACCACAGTTCATTTATCCATTCCCTGATAGAAGAATATCTTGGTTTATTTCAATTGTTGGAAATTATGAAGAAAGTTGCTGTAAACTTTCATGTGCAAGTTCTTGTGTCAATATTTTGTGTCAATATAACTTTCAATTCAAATGAGTAAATTCCTAGGAGAATGATTGTTGGTTTGTAAAGTAAGATAATATTTAGTTTTTTTTATTTTATTAATTAATGGAAAAAAAGAAAAAAAGAAATTAACCCAACATTTAGAAATCATACCATTCTACATATGCAATCAGTAATTCTTAACATCATCACATAGATGCATGATCATCGTTTCTTAGTACATTTGCATCAGTTTAGAAGAACTAGCAACACAACAGAAAAAGATACAGAATGTTAATATAGAGAAAAAAAATAAAAGTAATAATAATAGTAAAAAAAAAAACAAAAACAACCAGACAAACAAAAGCAAACAAAAAATAAAACAACAACAACAACAACAAAAAAAACCTATAGCTCAGATGCAGCTTCATTCAGTGTTTTAACATGATTACTTTACAATTAGGTATTATTGTGTTGTCCATTTTTGAGTTTTTGTATCTAGTCCTGTTGCATAGTCTGTATCCTTTCAGCTCCAATTACCCATTATCTTACCCTGTTTCTAACTCCTGATGGTCTCTGTTACCAATGACATATTCCAACTTTATTCTCGAATGTTGGTTCACATCAGTGGGACCATACAGTATTTGTCTTTTAGTTTTTGGCTAGACTCACTCAGCATAATGTTCTCTAGGTCCATCCATGTTATTACATGCTTCATAAGTTTATCCTGTTTTAAAGTTGCATAATATTCCATCGTATGTATATACCACAGTTTGTTTAGCCACTCGTCTGTTGATGGACATTTTGGCTGTTTCCATCTCTTTGCAATTGTAAATAACGCTGCTATAAACATTGGTGTGCAAATGTCCGTTTGTGTCTTTGCCCTTAAGTCCTTTGAGTAGATTCCCAGCAATGGTATTGCTGGGTCGTATGGCAATTCTATATTCAGCTTTTTGAGGAACCGCCAAACTGCCTTCCACAGTGGTTGCACCATTTGACATTCCCACCAACAGTGGATAAGTGTGCCTCTTTCTCCGCATCCTCTCCAGCACTTGTCATTTTCTGTTTTGTTGATAATGGCCATTCTGGTGGGTGTGAGATGATATCTCATTGTGGTTTTGATTTGCATTTCTCTAATGGCCAGGGACATTGAGCATCTCTTCATGTGCCTTTTGGCCATTTTTATTTCCTCTTCTGATAGGTGTCTGTTCAAGTCTTTTTCCCATTTTGTAATTGGGTTGGCTGTTTTTTGTTGTTGAGTTGAACAATCTCTTCATAAATTCTGGATACTAGACCTTTATCTGATATGTCGTTTCCAAATATTGTCTCCCATTGTGTAGGCTGTCTTTCTACTTTCTTGATGAAGTTCTCTGATGCACAAAAGTGTTTAATTTTGAGGAGCTCCCATTTATTTATTTCCTTCTTCAGTGCTCTTGCTTTAGGTTTAAGGTCCATAAAACTGCCTCCAATTGTAAGTTTCATAAGATATCTCCCAACATTTTCCTCTAACTGTTTCCTCTAACTGTAGGTCTTACCTAATGTTTAGATCTTTGATCCATTTTGAGTTAACTTTTGTATAGGGTGTGAGATATGGGTCTTCTTTCATTCTTTTGCATATGGATATCCAGTTCTCTAGGCACCATTTATTGAAGAGACTGTTCTGTCCCAGGTGAGTTGGCTTGACTGCCTTATCAAAGATCAAATGTCCATAGATGAGAGGGTCTATATCTGAGCATTCTATTCGATTCCATTGGTCAATATATCTATCTTTATGCCAATACCATGCTGTTTCGACCACTGTGGCTTCATAATGTGCCTTGAAGTCAGGCAGCGCGAGACCTCCAGCTTCGTTTTTTTTCCTCAAGATGTTTTTAGCAATTCGGGGCACCCTGCCCTTCCAGATAAATTTGCTTATTGGTTTTTCTATTTCTGAAAAATACGTTGTTGGGATTTTGATTGGTATTGCATTGAATCTGTAAATCAATTTAGGTAGGATTGACATCTTAACTATATTTAGTCTTCCAATCCATGAACACGGCATGCCCTTCCATCTATTTAGGTCTTCTGTGATTTCTTTTAACAGTTTTTTGTAGTTTTCTTTATATAGGTTTTTTGTCTCTTTACTTAAATTTATTCCTAGGTATTTTATTCTTTTAGTTGCAATTGTAAATGGGATTCGTTTCTTGATTTCCCCCTCAGCTTGTTCATTACTAGTGTATAGAAATGCTACAGATTTTTGAATGTTGATCTTGTAACCTGCTACTTTGCTGTACTCATTTATTAGCTCTAGTAGTTTTGTTGTGGACTTTTCTGGGTTTTCAACGTATAGTATCATATCGTCTGCAAACAGTGATAGTTTTACCTCTTCCTTTCCAATTTTGATGCCTTGTATTTCTTTTTCTTGTCTAATTGCTCTGGCTAGAACCTCCAACACAATATTGAATAATAGTGGTGATAGTGGACATCCTTGTCTTGTTCCTGATCTTAGGGGGAAAGTTTTCAATTTTTCCCCATTGAGGATGATATTAGCTGTGGGTTTTTCATATATTCCCTCTATCATTTTAAGGAAGTTCCCTTGTATTCCTATCTTTTGAAGTGTTTTCAACAGGAAAGGATGTTGAATCTTGTCAAATGCCTTCTCTGCATCAATTGAGATGATCATGTGATTTTTCTGCTTTGATTTGTTGATATGGTGTATTACATTAATTGATTTTCTTATGTTGAACCATCCTTGCATACCTGGGATGAATCCTACTTGGTCATGATGTATAATTCTTTTAATGTGCTGTTGGATACGATTTGCTAGAATTTTATTGAGGATTTTTGCATCTGTATTCATTAGAGAGATTGGTCTATAGTTTTCTTTTTTTGTAATATCTTTGCCTGGTTTTGGTATGAGGGTGATATTGGCTTCATAGAATGAATTAGGTAGTTTTCCCTCCACTTCGATTTTTTTGAAGAGTTTGAGGAGAGTTGGTACTAATTCTTTCTGGAATGTTTGGTAGAATTCACATGTGAAGCCATCTGGTCCTGGACTTTTCTTTTTAGGAAGCTTTTGGATGACTAATTCAATTTCTTTACTTGTGATTGGTTTGTTGAGGTCATCTATTTCTTCTTGAGTCAAAGTTGGTTGTTCATGTCTTTCCAGGAACCCGTCCATTTCATCTAAATTGTTGTATTTATTAGCGTAAAGTTGTTCGTAGTATCCTGTTATTACCTCCTTTATTTCTGTGAAGTCAGTAGTTATGTCTCCTCTTCCATTTCTGATCCTATTTATTTGCATCCTCTCTCTTCTTCTTTTTGTCAATCTTGATAAGGGCCCATCAATCTTATTGATTTTCTCATAGAACCAACTTCTGGTCTTATTGATTTTCTCTCTTGTTTTCATGTTTTCAATTTCATTTATTTCTGCTCTGATCTTTGTTATTTCTTTCCTTTTGCTTGCTTTGGGATTAGTTTGCTGTTCTTTCTCCAGTTCTTCCAAGTGGACAGTTAATTCCTGTATTTTTGCCTTTTCTTCTTTTCTGATATAGGCATTTAGGGCAATAAATTTCCCTCTTAGCACTGCCTTTGCTGCGTCCCATAAGTTTTGATATGCTGTGTTTTCATTTTCATTCGCCTCGAGGTATTTACTAATTTCTCTTGCAATTTCGTCTTTGACCCCCTCGTTGTTTAAGAGTGTATTGTTGAGCCTCCACGTATTTGTGGATTTTCTGGCACTCTGCCTATTATTGATTTCCAACTTCATTCCTTTATGATCCAAGAAAGTGTTGTGTATGATTTCAATCTTTTTAAATTTGTTAAGACTTGCTTTGTGACCCAGCATATGGTCTATCTTTGAGAATGATCCATGAGCACTTGAGAAAAAGGTGTATCCTGCTGTTGTGGGATGTAATGTCCTATAAATGTCTGTTAAGTCTAGCTCATTTATAGTAATATTCAGATTATCTATTTCTTTATTGATCCTCTGTCTAGATGTTCTGTCCATTGATGAGAGTGGTGAATTGAAGTCTCCAACTATTATGGTATATGTGTCTATTTCCCTTTTCAGTGTTTGCAGTGTATTTCTTACGTATTTTGCGGCATTCTGGTTCGGTGCATAAATATTTATGATTGTTATGTCTTCTTGTTTAATTGTTCCTTTTATTAGTAGATAGTGTCCTTCTTTGTCTCTTTTAACTGTTTTACATTTGAAGTCTAATTTGTTGGATATTAGTATAGCTACTCCTGCTCTTTTCTGGTTGTTATTTGCATGAAATATCTTTTCCCAACCGTTCACTTTCAACCTATGTTTATCTTTGGGTCTAAGATGTGTTTCCTGTAGACAGCATATAGAAGGATCCTGTTTTTTAATCCATTCTGCCAGTTTATGTCTTTTGATTGGGGTATTCTGTCCATTAATATTTAGTGTTATTACTGTTTGGATAATATTTTCCTCTACCATTTTGCCATTTGTATTATATATATCATATCTGACTTTCCTTCTTTCTACACTCTTCTCCATACCTCTCTCTTCTGTCTTTTCATATCTGACTCTAGTGCTCCCTTTAGTATTTCTTGCAGAGCTGGTCTCTTGGTCACAAATTCTCTCAGTGACTTTTTGTCTGAGAATGTTTTAATTTCTCCCTCATTTTTGAAGGACAATTTTGCTGGATATAGGAGTCTTGGTTGGCAGTTTTTCTCTTTTAGTAAATTAAATATATCATCCCACTGTCTTCTAGCCTCCATGGTTTCTGCTGAGAAATCTACACCTAGTCTTATTCGGTTTCCCTTGTATGTGATGGATTGTTTTTCTCTTGCTGCTTTCAAGATCCTCTCTTTCTCTTTGACCTCTGACATTCTAACTAGTAAGTGTCTTGGAGAACGCCTATTTGGGTCTAATCTCTTTGGGGTGCACTGCACTTCTTGGATCTGTAACTTTAGGTCTTTCATAAGAGTTGGGAAGTTTTCAGTGATAATTTCTTCCATTAGTTTTTCTCCTCCTTTTCCCTTCTCTTCTCCTTATGGGACACCCACAACATGTATATTTGTGTGGTTCATATTGTCCTTGAGTTCCCTGATACCCTGTTCAAATTTTTCCATTCTTTTCCTGATAGTTTCTGTTTCTTTTTGGAATTCAGATGTTCCATCCTCCAAATCACTAATTCTATCTTCTGTCTCTTTAAATCTATCATTGTAGGTATCCATTGTTTTTTCCATCTTTTCTACTTTATCCTTCACTTCCATAAGTTCTGTGATTTGTTTTTTCAGTTTTTCTATTTCTTCTTTTTGTTCATCCCATGTCTTCTTCATGTCCTCCCTCAATTTATCGATTTCGTTTTTGAAGAGGTTTTCCATTTCTGTTCGTACATTCAGCATTAGTTGTCTCAGCTCCTGTATCTCATTTGCACTATTGGTTTGTTCCTTTGACTGGGCCATATTTTCAATTTTTTGAGCGTGATCTGTTATCTTCTGCTGGCGTCTGGGCATTTAGTCAGATTTCCCTGGGTGCTGGACCCAACAATTTGGAAGATTTTTCTGTGAAATCTCTGGGTTCTGTTTTTCTTATCCTGCCCAGTAGGTGGCGCTCGTGGCACACGTTTGTCTGCGGGTCCCACCAGTAAAAGGTGCTGTGGGTCCTTTAACTTTGGAAAACTCTCACCGTCGGGGAGGTTCGCCAGCTGAAGTGGCTTGGAAGAGTGCCAGCCGGCCCGGGGTCGGAACGCGGGGAGGGTCGCCGGCCGCCGCAGGCCGGGAGAGTGCCTGTTCGAATTTCCTAGTCAGCCTGGGGCGCCAAGCATGGTGGGAGGGTGCCAGCTGCCACGGTCCACCCGGGAGAGTGCACTGTTCCCGGGGAGTCACGTGTTTGGAAGGGCCCCCCCGCCGTCACCATTCTCCGCGGCCTGGGAATTTCCGATCCAATTCTCTCAGTTGGTCCGGGGGGCTGTGCGTGGTGTGGGCACCAGCCACCGCAGCTTGAGGGGACCTCCTGTCCAATTCTCCCAGCTGGCCCGGGAAGGGGGAAGGGAGGAACTCCGGTCACTTGCCGCCCTGCCCAGTGAAGCCCGCGCCCCCCGGCAATCTCACTGGAGCGGGTTCTCTCAGCCAGTCAGCGGTTCCAGGATGGGGTACGCTGTCTTCTTTTATCTCTGTCATGGCTCTGGGAGCTGTTCTGTATCGTTTCTACTCCCCTAGTAGCTGTTCTGGAGGAGGACTAAGATCCGTGTGTCTTACTAAGCCGCCATCTTCTCCGGAAGTCCTGACTGATCAATATTTAGTTTTTTAAAAGAAACTACTAAATTGTCTCCTAAAGTTGTACCATTTTGCATTCCCAACAGCGAAGAATGAGAGTACTTGTTGCTCTGTATCTTGTCAGCATTTATTGTTGTCAGTGCTTCAAATTTTAGCCTTGCTATAGGTGTGTAGTGGAATCTCTTGGTTGTCTAATTTGCAATTTCCTAATGATATATAAAGTTGAATTTATTTTCATAGGCTTATTTGCCATCTATATATATTCTTTGGTAAGATGTCTTTTTGGATCTTTTGACCATTTTTTAATGGGGCTGCTTGTTTTCTTCCTGTTCAGTTCAAGACTTCTTTTACATTTTGGCTACATTATCAGACATGAATTTGCAAATATTTTCTATAGCCTGGGCTTCTCTCATCATTCTCTCAACAGTGACTTTCATGGAGTTTTTTTTGACAATGTCTAACATCATTTTTTATTTTCATGGATCTTATTTTTAATGTTGAATTTAGAAACATATCACCAAACTCAAGTTTACCTAGATTTTCTTATATGCTATCTTCTGGAAATTTTAGTTTTAAGTTTTACATTTAGATCTATAATCCATTTTGAGTGAACTTTTGTGAAAGTTGTAAGGACTATGCCTAGATTTATTTTTTTGCATATGAATGTCCAATTTTCCAGTACCGTTTATTGAAAAGACTATCCTTCTTCCATTGAATTACCTTTGCTCTTTTGTCAGAGATCAGTTGACTATATTTGTGTGACCTGTTTCTGTGATGTCTATTCTGTTCTATTACTGTGTCTATTCTTTCACTTGTACCACACTGTCTTGATTACTGTTAACTTTGGAGTATGTCTTGAAGTTGAGTTGTGTGAGTCCTCTGACTTTGTTCTTCAGTTTTCTGCTAGCTATTCTGAGTCTTTTGCCTTTCTTTATAAATCTTAGAATAAATTTGCTGATATCTACAAAGTAACTACCTGACATTTTTATTGGCATTGCCTTGAACCTATAGATAAAGTGGGATGATTGGCATTTAATAATACTGAGTTTTCCTACCCATGAACATTGAGTCTCTCTCCATTTATTTATATCTTATGTTCTAGTTTTGCTAGCTGCTGGAATGCAATATACCAGAAACAGAATGGATTTTAACAAGGGGAATTTAATGAGTTGCTAGTTTACAGTTCTAAGGCCGAGAATTAAAACAAGTCTATAGAAAAGTCCAATCAAAGGCATC
This sequence comes from Tamandua tetradactyla, assembly GCF_023851605.1. Taxonomy (NCBI): domain Eukaryota; kingdom Metazoa; phylum Chordata; class Mammalia; order Pilosa; family Myrmecophagidae; genus Tamandua; species Tamandua tetradactyla. Next base: position 137,941,207 of record NC_135331.1, read on the forward strand.
CAGGGAAAGATACCTTGGTTCAAGAAGGCCGATGAAGTTCAGGGTTTCTCTCTCAAGTGAGAAGGCACATGGCGAACACAGTCAGGGCTTCTCTCTCAGCTGGAAGGGCACATGGTGAACACGGCATCATCTGCTAGCTTTCTCTCCTGGCTTCCTATTTCATGAAGCTCCCCAGGAGGTGTCTTCCTTCTTCATCTCCAAAGGTCGCTGGCTGGTGGACTCTCTGCTTTGTAGTGTTGCTCTCTCTGAATATCTCTGAATCTCCAAAATGTTTCCTCTTTTATAGGACTTCAGAAACTAATCAAGACCCACTCAAATGGGTGGAGACATGTCATCCCCTAATTCAGTTTAACAACCATTCTTAACTAAATCACATCAACCAGGAAGATGATCTCATTACAGTTTCAAATATACAGTATTGAATAAGGATTATTCTACCTTTAAGAAATGGGATTTATATTAAAACATGGCTTTTCTTAGGGGGCATACTTCCTTTCAAACCAGCGCATCTTATTTCTTTAATCAGAGTTTTACTTTTTTCCTCATATAGATCCTATACATATTTTGGTAGATTTGTGCATAAGCATTTCATTTTTAGGTGCTAATGTAAATGGTATTGTGTTTTTAATTTCCAATTTCAATTGTTCAGTGCTGGTATATAGGAAAGCAATTGGCTTTTATATATTAACCTTATATCCTATACACATGTTATAGTTACTTATTAGTTCCAGGAATAATTTTAACCACTCTTTGAGATTTTCTACATAATTATATCATCTGTAACAAAGGCAGTTTTATTTTTTCTTTCCCAATCTGTGTAGCATTTATTTTCTTTCTTGTTTTATTTTGTTAGTTGGATTTCTAGGACATTATGGAATAGGAGCGATGAAACAAGGTATGCTCATCTTATTCTCATCTTAGGGGAAGGGGGAAGCCTCCAACTTCTCACCATTAAATATGATGTTAGTTCTATGTTGTTTGAAGATATTCTCTATCAGTGAGGAAGTTGCCTTGTATTCCTAGTTCGCTGAGAGTTTTCTCATGAATCGGTATCAGATTGTCAAATGCTTTTTCTGCATCTATTGATATGATGATATGACTTTTATTCTTTATTCTATTGAAATCACCATGTGCTTCCCACGTGACAGAGAAACTTGGATGCTGCCTTTCCTCCAAGAAGGCATCCTCTTGTTGGTACCTTAACTTGGACATTTTCATGGCCTTGGAATTATAGCTTTTAACTTAATAAATTCCCTTTGTAAAAGTCCATCCATTTCTGGTATACAGCATTCCAGCAGCTTAGGGAAACTGAAACAGTGGTTTTTGCACTTGCGCATGTGTTGGGCCTTTTGCTTTCATTCATATCCCCGGAGTCAGGTTATCATTCCACAGTCGTCTTGCATGTGGTTCCCTCTCCTGGTCTCTGGGGATTGCTCCCTTGTTCCCTGTGGCTGACAGTGCTGCTGGGGGATTATATTGATTGATTTTCAAATGTTAAACCAGCTTTGTATCCTTAGAATAAATTTCACTTGGTCATGTATATAATTAATTTTGCACATTATTTTATTCAATTTTTTAATATTTTGTGGAGGATTTTTTTCATTTATGTTATGAGACATATTAGTCTATAATTTTCTTTTCTTGAAATGTCTTTTTCTGGTTTTGATAGTAAGGAAATACTGGGCTCATAGAGTGGATTAGGAAGTATTCTATCTCCGTTTCCCGGAAGAGATTATAGAAAATTGGTATTATTTCTACATTAAAAATGTGTAGTAGTATTCATAGGTAAAACCACTTAGACTGGATGGTACGACTGGTGGCTCAGTGGCAGAATTTTTGCCTACCATGCCGGAGACCCAGGTTCGATTCCCGATGCCTGCCCATGAAAAAAAATGGGGCTTGGTACTTTCTGTTTGGGAAGAGTATCAATTGTTGATTCAATTTCTTTAATAGATATAGGACTATTCTGTGGGTAGCAGATAGACGTGTTTACTGTTTGCTCTAGCTATAGGTGTTAAAGGATTCGACTTACTGTGGGGATCCTTTTTGTCTTCCCTGTTGTTTGTGTTTACCAGAAACTCCTTCTAATATAAAGTCTGAGCCTTGTCATTCATTTAGCTGTAATCCATTATTTTAGGAGCCCTGTTGATATAGTACTAAGGTGAGGCAGAAAGAGATGTTGTGCTGGTTTGAAAGTATTATGTGCCCCAGAAAAGCCATGTTTTAATCCCGATTCAATCTTATGGAGGCACTTATTTCTTTTAATCCTAATTCAACAGTGTGAATTGGAAGTTTTTGATTATATTATCTCTAGGGAGATGTGACACACCTAATTGTGGGTGTAACCTTTGATTAGGTGAAGATGTGACTCTACCCATTCCAGGTGGGTCTTGATTAGTTTACTGGAATCATTAAAAACAGGAAACATTTTGGAGAGAGCCAGAAATGACAGAAGCTTCAGAGATGACAGAAAGAGCAGATGTAGGTGCTTGAAGAACAGTTGCTTTAGAAAACAGAGACATGGATATTTGATATTTGATGCTTAGAGCCCAGCAGATGTCACCATGAGCTGTTAAACAAGCCTGAACCTAGAGAGAGCCACGACCAGAGAAGCAAAGTGAAGAACCCCTACAGGGAAAGAGGATGAAAGCAAACGAACCCAGGAGCAAGGGACCAGCAGTTGTCAGTTGCGTGACTTCCCACAGAGGTGTTCCAGAACAATCAGCCTTTCTTGAATCAAGGTACCCTTCCTTGGATGTTTTAGTTTGAACATTTTCATAGACTTAGAACTGTAAATTTGTAACTTATTAAATTCCATTTTTTTTTTTTTTTTTTAAAGAGAGAGGGAGGAAAGGAAGGAAAGACAGAGAAGGAAGGAAGGAAGGGAAACATTTTTAAACATTTTCTTGCTTTATTATATTCCGTTTGTTTGTTTGTTTTTTACATGGGCTGGGGCCGGGAATCGAACCGGGGTCCTCCGGCACGGCAGGCAAGCACTCCTGCCCGCTGAGCCACCGCGGCCCGCCCAAATTCCATTTTTAAAAGCTGTTCCAGTTCTGGTCTATAGCATTCTGGCATCTTGCAAACTAGCACAGAAGTATTCTATAAACCTATGATTACATCTCATCCTTATAGTGGGCCTGTGCCCTTTGGCTGTGACCTTCACAAGTGCTTCTCAGCTTAATTCCCCCTTTACATGAGGCAGGAAATGCAAAGGGGGCTGGAGTTGGGTAATTTTTCTTTTCCCCAAGTCAGATAAGCTTTCGGTGAAGTATGTTACCTAGCTGGCTAGGTCTTTGTAGTAGAGAATGGACTGAACTTATTTCAAAATGGTTTCTTTTTTCCTGGGCATATTTGTAAATGATTATCCCCACCCCCCTACCTCTTGGTGGTCAAACACAAGGAGATTTTTCTTCTATCTTCCTCATGAAACCTGCTGAAGCTACTGAAGGTAAAACCCACAGAAGTATGCGAAGCCCCTTTCAACCGGGCTCCAGGGAGTTTTGAACTCTCAAGCTGGTCCACATTCAGATTCCAGCAATTTGGTATACTTATTTACCATTTAATTGTTCATGTGGGTTCCTGGCTCCAATACTTTTGCTCTAGTTAAGCTATCTCTATCCTTTGTATTCACCTTTCTCTCCAGTTTTCAAGGTAACAATTTGTCATGTGGCCTCAGTTCTCTGATGGATCTAAGAAAATTATTACTTGTTAGTTTGTTCAGCTTTTTCCTTGTTATCAGGGCAGAACTAATGCCTTCCAAGCTTTCACATATCAGAGGAAATCCAAATCTCTTTCTAGAAAGCTTATTTAATTTTGTGAATGACAACTGAAGAGCATTTCATAAGGCTCCTTATTAGTCCCATAGAGTAGAGCACCAGGTGCTTTCACTGACAAATATATTATATTCCATGTTTTTCTCTTCACATTCTACACTCCTTTCTCTGGGTTCATGTTCCTAAATAAGCCATATGCTTGCTAGAATTTGTCTAATCCTCAATTAAAAGAAACTCAGAAATAGCTGGTCAGGTTGCTCAGGGACACAGATGGCTACACAAAAAATATAACAGGCAAAGGTACTTAAAAGCTGGGATGTGGGGATACTTTCCCCTAAAATGCAATGAAATAAGAACAGGGAGAAAGTGTCTACTATGGGAAATGAAGACTAACATACATTAAAATATATATAAAATAAAAGAAGAACACTAGAACAACTGTAATTGAAACAATTTGAAAAATTAAACAGAATAAACCTTATTGACTTCAAGCAATGAGTAAATCTATACACTTGAGGAACTCACTGGTCACCAGGCACAAATTCTTTTAAAAAAGAAGACCAACACCTACACCTATCATAGTAAAACACATTCATTCATTAAAATTCTCTGACACTCATTGCTACCAAACCAAAGGAACACATAAAGAAATATAGAAGTAAAAAGAAGACAATGAGAAATTTAAAAAAAGGAGAAAGAGGAAATAGAAAGGAAAAAGTTACAAATGAAAAAGCAACATTTAAAGTAGTTAAATAAATTACAATATACACATTTGAAAAAAAATATTTGCAATTACTAAAAACCCTGAAGTAAATAAAAACTTACTATATGGCACAATGTTCATAATTCATTCCTGAAATTAAAAAAAAAAAAAAATACCAAAGAAGAGAACACCACACACATGCATTTATGCAAATATATCTTAAGAATAGTGAATAAATAGTAAAACAGAAAGATATAGTGGTAAATGTAGTACTTCTCTGCCATTCTAGTGTTTTTCAGAATAAATTCCATTGTTTAAATGTGATCTATAAATGAGGTATATTCCAGTCTAGTTGGAATCTAGACTTTTTTTTAATTTAGACATTTAGAAATATTTTATGGTCCTTTATGTTGGAAAGCAAATAAAATAATAATTTTAAAGGAGAATCTCACTGGAGAAAGTAATGACTACATGAGCATAAAGTAAATTTTCTTTTACATGTTAAACCAAATTTCAATCATTTTTACTGAGAGATGGCCAAGTATGCTAATGTATAACACCAAATATTCTCTTGGTCAAAATCCCAAAAATGTGTATATTAAGGTCCCTCATACTTAACAATTATGTTGGAAAAGATCATGGGACACTACCAGACTTATTGGTCTATTCCTTTTTTTTTCTGCTTGAACTGATATTTATCACTGATTACAATGACCCTTCCATTTGTAAAGTCTGAATTGCATGTAATTTTAAGATTTGCGTCACAAATATGACCTTTCCACCATCTGGCAGAAGAAACCTGATTATTTTTAGCAGTTTCAAATATCAAGAACTTCATGTGTGTTTGTTTTTTTTTTTCAAATCCAAATAACAGTATCATACTTTTAAGAGGAAAAAAAATAACTGAGGTACTTGAACAATAGCAGTGTAAGATGTTCCTCTCTTTTAGTATGTTTAACATATTTTTAAGTATATCTTAGAGACAAATTATTTTAATTTACAATTGACACATGCTAGGTAGAATTAGTGGTCTATTTTTATTTTAAGTTCCTTACATTCAATTTAATCCCATCTCAGTGAAAATACCTTCTCTCAAGTCACTGAACACTTTAGGAAATAGGGCTTTTATGGACATATTTAAGGCAATAAGCTTTATTGGTGGTTCCTTGCCCTTTTAAATTTTTCTCTATTAAAGTGCTTAGAGTTGTGCGCTCTTTCATGGAACCCAGTTTTCCACTGAGAATGGTTTCTAGAGGTGGTCAGCTGTATCTTGTTATTTACATCTGTTCTTAATTTCTAGTCTATTAGTTAAATTCATGTTTAAATCAAGGGGGATTATTGATTGAATAGTTCATTATTTTGCATTGGTTCCATTATGTTGTTGCTTGTGGGGTTTTTTTGGTTTGTTTTCCCCTGTAGGTTTCTAGGAAGAAGTAATATGCAGTGTTAAGGGGCAGAGGCCTAGCTTCGAATCCTGGCTCTACCAACTATTCACTCTGGGACATTAGATAAGTTGCTTAAACATTTTATGCCTCACTTCATTCATTTTTAAAACAGTGATGTTAATAAAACTGATTATACTGGGTTATTGTGAGGAATAAACCAAATAATTTCAGTCGTTTTGCCTAACATACTCACCAGTTACTAGGTTCTCAAAAATTACTAACTTCTTTGAATATAATAATTATGATGATTGTATATATTAGGCGAAGCCTTTTATTTAAAAGGTTGCCAGACCTCATTATGTAGTCATCCATGCAAAACCATAGAGGTACTTCTGCCTCTGGAATCACTGATATTTGATATAGGATGGTGTACTGGTTTGAAGCTATTATACACCCCAGAAAAGCCATGTCCTTTAATCCTCATTCAATATTGATGGGTGGGAGCTTTTTTATTGTTTCCATGGAGTATGACCCACCCAATCGTGGTGTTAACTTTTGATTAGATGGTTTCCTTTGAAATGTGTCTCTACCCATTCAAGGTAGGTTTGCTTACTAGAGCCATTTAAAAGGGACCCATTAAGGAAAAAGGTTAGAGCCACCAGCACTAACAGAGTTCACACAGCCAGAGGCCATTGGATTGAAGAAAACACCCTCAGGGAAGCCACTGGAGAAGCCTGGAGAGAAAGCCAGCAGATGTTGCCATGTGCCTTTCCAGTTGAGAGAGAAACCCTGAACATCATCAGCGTTCTTGAGCCTAGGTATATTTCCCTGGATGCCCTAATTTGGATACTTTTATAGCCTTGCCTTAATTTGGACATTTTCATGGACTTAGAACTGTAGACTTGCAACTTATTAAAATCTCCATTTTAAAAGCCATTTGTTTTTGGTATATCGCATTCTGGCAGCTAGCAAACTAAAACAGATGGCCATGGTGGGAGTATAAAGTCAAGGTGATCAACAGCTCTGAGCTTATGTGCCAGGGTTCTCATAAACAATAATATCCAAATAAGGGTTTGCCATGACTTTTGCAGATTTCTAAAATAAATAAATGGATAACAAGCAAGTGCAAATACTGTATTAATCTCATCTAATTTTTCACATATTTTTAAGATGCATTATTATATATGACACCAAAAAAGAAAGAAGAAACACTGCCAAATAAACTACGACACAATGCTCTTAATATGTTACATATTGTAAAGACCATTTTGATTTCAGATATGTTAAAGTGCGAAAAAAAAATTCTCCTACCAGTAGATGTATTGTCATTATTGATAAAAATTAGAAAGATTAAACAAGTTATGTTTAAATACTTCTCTTCAGATGTTTGAGAATACGAACTAATCCTTATAAATGTTAAAATCCTCTACAAGCAGTGCTTGGCATGTGTAAGTGCCCAGCATTTTACTGAATAATTAAAAAAGAGGGACAAAGTATTGACAGGAACAATTTAATAACATCAATCTCTGCAGCAATAGCTTTTATCAGGGAAGTTTATATCACTGAAATGTATAAAACAAGCCAATTTGCAATGAACATTTTTCATTTATTATTTTCCAATAACTTTTTATCATATCCATAAGAAGTCTTCACTATTTCTCTCTTAAGTAAAATCTTAGGTCTTTACATTACCCTGCTTTGTTTCATCTTTGCTCAGAGGTTGTCTCTACTGAAAGAGAGCTTAAGCAAAGAAAGTCACTGGGACTTTTCTTTTTTCCTTGCCTAAACCTTTCAATATTGTTTAATACAATTATAGAGATGAAATGGGTTTTAAATATCTTGCAATTAAATTTCTTCATTTAAAAAAATGAAAAAACAAGCCCACTCAGACAAATTTCTGAAAGATGCTAAACTCCCCAAGTGAATGACTTGTCAGTTAATGACAGACATAGGAATGGAAAGCAAGTCTCCCAACCCTGATTCTAATAATCTTTCTTCTACATTATGCTATTCTTTTTTCAGGGAGATCTCATTTCTCCATCCTCTTGTGAGATATCAGCCTTGGATCTGTAGATTATGATCTTCTTATCAACATTGATAGCATCAAAGAGAATAGAACTCAAGCAGGAATCTGCAATCTTATTTGGTTGTGGAGTCAGAGTTCAAGCCTGACTGAGAGAGTGTCTAGGAATGGACCAGGAAAATTGAAGAATGGGGTCTAAGGGGAAGAGCCTAATTTTGTACACAAAATCCTACCAAATCCCTGGCTGATTGCTGAACACGTGTGAGGGGGGTAAGTCCCCAAGGATCCCAACCAGAAGTAGCAGCTGGAGTGACACAAGAGCTAATCAGATCTTTCAGCAGCTGAGCAGGGCTGTAGAGAGAAACTGGAATTCCGTTCCAAGTCCTAGGTTTTAGATAAATACCTCTAGTTTTTTTATTGAAATACAAGACCTACATTTGGAGCCCCAGAAGGGAATGGGAAAGAGGGTAAGGCAGAGAAAATATCTGAAGAAAAATTGAACAAAAAAAATATCTCTGGACTCTTTATGTCAATGCTATCTGTCCTGATTGCTGCAATTTTCAAAAATTTTATAATTTTTGATTATTATATATTATTATTTTCAAAATCAGTTACTATAAAGTATACTTCAAATTTGTTCTCCTTTTAAAAATCTTTTTGGTGATTCTAGGAACTTCACTTTTCCATGTATTATTTTTTAAACAACTTGTTTTCAATTTCTACCAAAAAAAAATAATGGCAGGTTTCTCATTGGCATTGTAAGAAATCTATAGATTGGTATACACACATGTAATTCTTTGCTATGCCAGCTAAGAGGGCCTACAAGCAATGACACTTCCTTAGTAGTAAGCAAATTTAGCATGCAGATACTGATTTTTAACCCCATTCTCCAATAAAATGAACCTAGGCTTTTTGTAGAAACGGCTGTTTCTAGGACCTGGGCAGGAAATCTGCACTATGACCATAGAGCCTCTTGTAGAGCCAGAATATTAGGAAATGCTAAACAAAAATAAAAGGAAAGGAAAATAAAATAAAAACAATGATGAGAGTATGTCAAAGTGACACAGGAGCTAAACAAAGGAGCTCCTAATAGCAAAAATTAGAACAATTTGAGTAACAAAATAAATAAATACAGTGTTGATTTTAAACCAAAGTATAAAACAAATAGTCATGACTCTCTCTCTCTCTCCCCTATGCAGAAAAATTTCAAATAATTTATGTAGATATTCCACTCTTAAGGAGGTACAGCACAATTTCTCATTCTATAAGTATGGGCACATAGTGACTTTCTTCCAATATGGAAAAATTGGGGGATATAGGGGCAGTAACTTTGCATTGGAGAAACCCAACAAGCAGTACCTCAGCAGACAATAAGCCAATGTTAGCGGTTCATATTGTATACCCTTGATACAGTGTGATGAAATGGTATTTTACCTCTGTGGTCTTCCTCCAAAACACTATAACGCAGTTCTAGTCATGAGAAAAATATCATAAAAACCCTAATTGAGAAGTATTCTATGAAATATCAACCAGTATGCCTTAAAACCCTCATCAAAAACAAGGGAAATCTGAGAAACTGTCTTGGCCAAGAGAAGCCTAAGGAGACATGCCAACTAAACGCAATGTGGTGTCCTAGATGAGATCCTGGAAGAGACAAAGGATATTAGGAAAATCTGAGGAAATCAGAATAAAATGTGGACTTTAATTAATCAGAATACGTCAGTATTTGTTCATCACTTTTAAAAAATGCACCATACTAATATTTGGAATTTCTGGTAGAATATAATGGAACTCTGTACTATCTTCACAATTTTTAGGTAAATCTAAAACTGTTCTAAAATAAAGGGTTTTATGCTTTAACATGCAAAGCAGTGCCATTATTGTCACTATTGGTTTTGTTCTGGAAAATAGTTATTCTTCATAAATATGTTACCTATGTTAACATGTAATGAGTTCATTATTATAAATATATTCAGATTCATACCTACTACATTTGCTTTATCCATCTATCCCAAGTATCTAAAATAGTGCTTGGCATAGCACTAGTAGAACCTCAAAATGTGTCTTCTCTTGGACTCAGTGAAAGTTCATGGAGTCATGAACCCCGACAAGACAGACCTAGCTTGATGCTTTGATAGTAAAACATTTTCAGAGAAGCAAGAAAGTTATAGGGAGCCATGATAGGGTAGGGGAGGGAAAAGGGGATCAGCCCTTTCTAACCTGAGTATGTCCTCTGCTTAACACACAAAGGCCTCCATAATAAATTCTCAATTCATTGATTCAACCATTTCCTCTGGTAATTTATTTCCTGATAATACATTCAAGACTTCAATGGCCTCCTGTACAGACTATATTAATTTTTCCCATTATTCTGTTTCCCTTCTTTAAACTTATTTCTTTCTTCATCTCCAATAAGAAATTCTCATTCTTCTAGTTATCCGTCTTGACCTCCTTTACTCTGAAATGCCATTTGTCCTCCCGTTTGTCCTACTGTTCCCTATACAAGTTTCTATATAATTGTTTTATGTTTTACAGCCTCATTAAAAAATGCACTCATTAAAAATAGGGGCCCATGTTGCTCAAATTCTAAGATAGAATGGGCACTTCTCATTTTTCAATACTAGGTCAGCAAAAACACTCTGTTCCAATGTGCAGCCCTAGGAACTCAAAATTGATCTAGAATTTTGGCAAATTGTAATTTCCAAAGATAGCTACAGCTATCTTTTTTTTTATCTCCCATCCAACATCATGTTCTTATCAGAATGGCACTCCCCCCATCACAGGAACCATATCCCTGGCCATTGATTATGAGTAAGCGTTTGAGACTGCTTTAAATAATAGAAAATATGGAAATGATGCTATGTGTATTCAAGGGCTAGGTCATAAAAAATGTAACTCACTTCTACCTTGCTCTCCTTGCACACTTATGCTTAAAAATCAGCCACCTTTCCATGAGGAAGTCTAGATAGCCCATGTAAGGGCCCAAAGGGAGAGAAACAAAAATCTGCTGACAACAGCCCTGAATGAAAGCCAGCACCAACTCTCAGCCATACGGGTGAGTCATTGAAAGAGGATCCTCCAGCTTCCTAGAAAGCCACCTCAGATGAAGCCACCTGGAACTGAGCTGAATGGTTCTTGCTGAGCCTGACCCAATTCAGGCAGATTTGTGAGTAAAACAACTGATTGTTGTTATTTTAATTCACTAAATTTTAGAGTGACATGTTATATAGCAATAGATAAATAGAATCAATTTTTGGTACCAGAAATGGGATGGTGCATAACCAAAATTTTAAAACTGTGGCACTTTTTTTGAGATTAGGAGATTCATGGAAGCTGGAAGGACTTTGAAGATCCTGTTAAGAAAAGCCTGAAAGGATTTGAGGAGTGTGTCATTGGAAGCCTAAAGAGATCTGAAGGCACTAATGGAAGATATTAACACCAAGAAAGGAAAATATTAGAACAAATGGGAAAATACCTTTTTTTTTTATGTGGACTTGAAAAGTTTGGCAACACTATTTTATGCAGTAAGGTGGAAAGAGGTAATAAACCCAGTTAACTCAATAGTATAGCTAAGGAGGATTCTCTGCAGAATATCAAGTGTGACATTTAGCTTCATCTCTATACTTATGATTAAAATGCAAGAGAGAGATGAGCTAAATAACAAACTATTAAATATAAAGGGAGCTTCTGAGTTCAAAATAAAACTGTTTCTCATTCTCAGTTTCTCCAGATGAAAAATGATCCTCAAATTAATAATTGGTTTTATAGCAAAAGTCATATCTGTAATAGGTCATAAAATCCTTTGTTAAAACTTCAGAAATATCTGTCAATACCTCTAAGAAGCTTAAGTATGCCTCACAAATAATTTCTTTAATAATAAGCATCTAAGAATCCTAAGAAAGTTTTGTTATACAGCAGTTTCACAGGGTTTTGAAAGTATAGAAGTGACTTGTGGTATAGCTTTTTCTTTCTAACAGAGTGAATCATAAATTGATGCAAAAGAAACACTATTCTAAAATATATATATCACCTATAATGAAATTGCTATGGACCAATGTCCACTCTCTGCCTTTCATTTCCCCCTTCTTTGGAATGGACATATCCATTGTATTTATTCAATGCCTTTTGCACCATTTATGGAGAATGTGGGTTGGGTAAACAACCTGTCTCTTTAGATTGAGAGGAATGCTATTCAAGGAGTTGTACCTGAGAATCCTCATCTATGACTGAACCTGATTTATGTGTTATGAACTTGGGTTTTAGTTGATGTCATAATGAGAGGCGAATTTGAGACTCTTAAGAGAAGAATGAGTGTATTTTGCATATGGGAAGGATGTAAATTGTGGTGGCCAAAAAACAGAGTGTATATCTTTCAAAGACAGAAATATTTCACATCCAATATACCTTTCTTACTATTTGAAATTGACACTACTACCATAAAGACATGGAGCCAATATTACTATTCCTTGAGCCTGGGTGGGACTTAATGACTACCCAATAAGGCATGGAAATATAATTTTAAGTAATATCTGATACCAGGCCATAAATATGCCATGCATTTTTACTTGCTTTTTAAAGATACTCGTCCTTGGGACCCAGATATCATAAACTGAGAAAGCACAAGCAGACTATGGAGGGTTCCATTTGAAGAAGAACTTAAGTCCTCAGTCTACAGCTTTGGCTGGCTTCCTAATCACAGCCAGTACCAGCTTTCCAGCCAAATAAGTAAGGCATTTTGGAATAACCAGTCAATCTACTCCAGCTGATGCCACATAGAGCAAAAATAAACCATATCATGCTACCCAAATTGCAGATGCATAAGCAGAACAAGAATGCTGTTTGAGGGTGGTTCTGGGGTAGTTTGTTAGACTGCAGTAAATAAATGGAACAGAAATAAATATCTCCAAATCCTTTGTGGAACAAGATGAGATATAAATATATAGATCAAATTAAAACATTATCATTGATTAATAGTAGCCTTCTGGAATCAGCAATCTCTAGCTATTTCATCAAGTTTAAAAAAGAATGTGTGTGTTTGTTCTAGAATATCTAGAAAATTGCCTCCAGCAATTATTATGGTCATAAAATAATTATAAAGACTGTTTTGCAGTGCATATGAAGGTATGATTGGAAAATCAATCATCATTGATTCAACACTTTCCAAATTACAATGGAGCGGTTGATGTACATGACATTATAAGAAATAAAGCTTCTATGTACTTGAGTCCTTACATGAAGGGTTTTGTGAAGTCCTTGGATCATATGTAGAATGATGTTAAACATAATGATTGAACACCTAGAAAGGAATAGCAGGATAAGGAAAGGGCTCTTGGAGTTGGAATTCATTCTACTTGGCAGAATAATATAAACATGTAGCACTTATAGAACCGTTTCTATCTTCTGAGAGGTTTAAAGTTAAATGACACATCTTTGGCAATAAAACAGGTATTACTTGTTTCTATAGGCAAAAGGAATTTTAAAAAGATACGGTGGTTGGGCGGGCCACAGTAGTTCAGCAGGCAGAGTTCTCGCCTGCCAGCCAGAGATCCAGGTTCGATTCCCGGTGCCTGCCCATGAAAAACAAATAAAAGATATGGTGGTTTGAGTCTAGACATTCAGAAACACCTCTCTGAATTCAATCTTGCAAATAGAAGTTGTACTTTTGAAGTTAAAAACAATCTGTTGTAGTAGTTTGACATCTTATTAAGTTTTCTACAAAGTAAATGAAAAGACACTGAAGGAAATAAAATGTGTCCCTTGTTATAAAACCATGGTACTGTAAGTTTATGGTGTCCCCATTCCAGACAAAAGTATATCTCTCAATCATATTCAGTAACCCAATTTTATTGAAAAGTTTATTCTTTTGTGCATAAAAATATCATACCATTTTAATGAAGAGAATGACAAAGCTGAACAAACCCTTAAAAATAATAATGACAATTCTGTTCATTCAACATTTAATAACTTTAGTATGAGGCACTGTTTGACATGCTACAAAACAAACGTAGCTCCTGCCTTCATTAGATTTTCCATTCTAGTAGTTGAATATTGATAAAACAGTCATTAAAAACACAAATAAAATCTTAATCATCATGAATGCATCAAGGAAAGGTACACATCAGCCCTTGGGAGAAGAGAGGTCAAGGAAAATTTCCCGGAGAACATTATACAGCAGGTATTATGGAAATGCAAGTTAGGGTAGCCAGGAGCAGCAGAGATGGGTAACTGATCTAGACAGAGAGTACTGCATGGCAAAGTTCTGTAGCAAGAGGAAGCGTAACATATTTTAGGATCTGAAAGAGACCAATGTGGCTGGAGTACAAAGAATAAGAGGAATATCATGTGAGTAGGAAAGGGATTGAACAATATTGGGCCTTGTTAGTCACTATAAAGATTTTGGTCTCAATCTTAAGAGAAAAAGGAAACAACTCGAAGGTAAAGGTAATAGTTATCATTTATAATGCTCATATTGACTACCTTGTGAATAAATGATGTTTGTAAGGGGCCAAGACTACATGCAAGGAGAACAATCAAGGGGATATTGCACTAGTTTTTGTAAAAGACAACTAGAGAAGTTGCCAAGAAAATCTCTTAAGATGAAAAGAAAACTATTTGATGAAAATTTAGAAGTATAAGATCATGATAATGAACTGGATATGAGAGGTAAATTCAGAGAGGTGTCAAGAGTGAGTTTGTTTTTCTGTAAGGGCCATGTGGGTGATACCCTGAGTTAGAGAATTCTGGCAAAGCAAACTCTATTGTCATTAATATAGCTTCAATAATATGCAAGAGACTCACTGGCAAAGACAGGGAGATTGGGTTTAACTGGGAAGGAAAGTTTGTGGGTACTAATTTAATAAATTATTAATTTATTAGTAATTTAATTACTGGATTAATTAATGCTCCATCCCTTGACCATCAAATATTTTCTTGAAATAATTGTATTTCACAGCCTTATAACTACATAACTGCATGCCTTCTAATAATTTACAGCCACTCAAGAATGCTCACTAGTCATCCCTCATTTTTAGTTACTATGTATATGTCTTGTTTCTCTAATTAAACGTAAAATTTCTGGTTACTAAAATAGAGACCAAGCCAAACATTCATTTTGTATAAATCCCAGCATGAAGTATAGTTTTTTATAGTATACTTCACACACAGGTATTCTCTTTTTTCACTGTCTCATCAAGAACTTCTCTGTTTGTACGTCCCATGCCAGAGTCCTTCCCATCTCTATTACTATATCACCTTTGAAAATTTTATCTTTAAAGGATTATGTCTCAATTAAATTTAGTTATTGTATTGCATGTATTTATTGCTTGTCATCCCTACAGGATTGTAATCTCTGTGAATGTAGGAATTCTGACTTATTTACCATCATGTGCCACTTTTCATTAAATATTTATTGAATTAAGGAATGAATGAATACAATAGTTTCTCAATAAAACACATATTTACATCCATGTGTCCATGTGAACAATCAAACTGTGAATAGAAAATTCACAAAGTAGAAATTTTTCAAGTATATCTAGATAGGTATTCTGTCCACCTTCCTCCACCCTGTTAAATGACAAGTCAAAAAATGGAAGACAGAGACAGACAAGCAGTTGGACTAGCAAGGATGGCCTGGGTGCCAAAATTATACTCATATGCTTCTGCTCTCTACCATAGTAGACAGTCCTTTAAGATCAAATTTTGAAAGAAGAAATAACAATAAAAAAGAAGACATTTCAATAAAATTTACTAGGGATGACAAATTAGGATATTCTTCACCCAGGAAAGTCTTGCTCATGGAAGTGTGTTTTAGTCTCTTCTGAGTTCTAATAGTCCATATCTTGCCAAATTCCTTTTAAGTTTCTACTTTTTAAATACCTTTTTATGATTATGTGCTACTAACTCTATGACAGTACATGGTTTTTGAGAACAAGAATTACATTCGAGTTATTTGTGTATACCTACTGTTCTCTAACACAATAACTTACTATTAATAAGGCACTCAACAACTATATGCTGAATTATAAATAAATATTGATTTTATTTTTCCCAACAAATAAAGTTCCAGCTTATTATTTGTAAGCTTGATTTTTTGTGTGTGGAAAGAGATTTTACAAAGAATGACTCAGATCTTAGGAAGTTTTGTCTTAATCTTTTCTCCCTCATTTTATACTTTCTCACATACTTACTTTCAATTTTTTTGCTTTCATGAGGAAATAACTACCAGAAGATCAAAAATGTGAAAACAATTTATTTATGGTTTTCTGAAATGTTTCAATGTTCATACTAGCATACACTGTTCTGCTTTGCAGAACAGTTAATATTCCTTAAAATTAGATTGAACAAATGCAATTTGGATATGCTAACACTCATACAGACTGTTGAGTATTTTGTCTTCCCAGTACTCTTGCTTCTTATGGCAACAGCATCTTCTTCTGTTTGGAAGTTATTTCTCCCCATCAGTTCTAACCCAGCTTTCTGACCTAATGTTCAGAA
This sequence comes from Tamandua tetradactyla, assembly GCF_023851605.1. Classification (NCBI taxonomy): domain Eukaryota; kingdom Metazoa; phylum Chordata; class Mammalia; order Pilosa; family Myrmecophagidae; genus Tamandua; species Tamandua tetradactyla. Next base: position 137,957,587 of record NC_135331.1, read on the forward strand.
AGATATGAATCATCTGGGTTTGTGTATATCCTTCCTTGAGATTTTGCTAAATGAAGCTCATGAAGCTAGGTCTTTCTCTACCTATGGTCAAAGTTCCAGCCATATGGAATGCCAGGTTGAATGGCAGAGGAAGCAAGAAATGAAAGACCAGGAGAGTCTTAATGGCATTTTAGTCCCTGCTTTTTATTTCCGAAAGACTGGTTACCCTCTGTTCTTGGTTTGAATTATGCTTCTATTGTTGCAGTCAGAGATCAAGCAAGTCCTTAGAGGATATTCACCGGATATTTTGGTTTTAGACATATCAAATATAAACAAAGCTATGAATAGACCATTGGCTGGATATGCCTGTGAGAATGCATTTTTTCCTGCCAATATGAATAGCCACTATACATAACTAAAAATTGAGAATTTAGATATTTTCTCTTTTACATTCACCTGGTATTAAAAATTCATAAAAACCAGAAAGAGGTGAATTTTAATGTAGGGCAAAACTGGACTTAAAGGTACTAATAATATAACAGAAAGACAAGTTTGTAGTATTTCTGTGGAAATATTAAACAGTCATGACATATACATAATAGTGGTGTAAAAAGAAAAATGTTAGACTGTCCTTAAAAATTTATACCCTTTATTTCTCACTTGCTTTAAATGTCATGGAGTTTTGAGTGGCTTCATCCTGTGGTATTTTGAGTGCAGAAGATAGCAAAGGTCATGACCATTTGTGGTCAATAAACAATCTGTTCCACCCTCTCCCAGAGAAAGAAGTTTCAGGCTGGTTATTAATTCAGGTGGCCTGGCTAAAATCCATCTGCAATAATTACATTTCTGTCTATGTAAAATTGATAATGTAGTTTCAGTGAGAGAACTTATTCATCATTGTCATCAGTTAAAAATAAAGAAGCAAAATCAACAAACATTGCATTATGCTCTAAGTAAAAGGAACAAAGGTTTCATTCTGAGCCAGTGCGTACTCTCAGACCAAACTAACTAAGCACATAATATTTAATATATGGCATCAGCTAGTGAATTTTAAGTAACAAGAAATTTCTCAAGCTTTAAACTTAATGGTAAGTAATTTATATGAAAATATTTACGTCAATTTTATTCCCTCTTTTATCTACTTAACTTTCAGTTCCAAATCTTTCAAGCCCTGCTCAACTTTCACTTTTTTTTTCAGAAGTCTTTAATGCCCCACCTCCCACCTGCTAAGCTAAATTTGGCACCCTTTCCACCATCCAGGAATATTTCCATTATAGTGTGTATTGTACTATCCATGATCTTTATTGGACTATTAGGACCTAGCTTCTGGAATGCAATATAAAAGAAATGGAATGGCTTTTTAAAGGGGGGAATTTAATAGGTTACTAGTTTACAGTTCTAAGGCCAAGAAAATATCCCAATTAAAAGAAGTCTATAGAAATGTCCAGTCAAAGGCATCCAGGGAAAGGTACCTTGGTTCAAGATGGCCAATGAAGTTCAGGGTTTCTCTCTCAAGTGGAAGGGCACATGGCGAACACAGAGTTTCTCTCTCATCTGGAAGGGCACGTGGCAAACACAGCATCATATGCTAGCTTCCTCTCCTGGCTTCCTGTTTCATGAAGCTCCGGGAGGCATTTTCCTTCTTCATCTCCAAAGGTCGCTGGCATATGGACTCTGCTTCTCATGGCTATGTCATTCTGCTCTGCTCTCTCTGAATCACTTTCATTCTCCAAAATGTTTCCTCTTTTGTAGGATTCCAGAAATTTATGAAGATTCACCCAAATGGGTGGAGACATGTTGTCACTTAATCCGGTTTAACAACCGCTCTTGATTAAATCACATCTTTCAGGGAGATAATCTGATTACAGTTTCAAATATACAGTATTGAATAGGGATTTTTCTGCCTTTATGAAATGGGATTTAGATTAAAACATGGCTTTTCTAGGGGACACACTTCCTTTCAAACCAGCACAGTTCTAGAGATAGCAAATCTAATCCCACGCCTTGCATAGGGAATATTCAAGCATGCAATACATGCCTATTGAATACATAAAAATAAAATTGAAAATTTCTGCATATTTAAAATGGGAGCCAAAATAATCCACTCAATGAAAACCTCTAGCATGGCTGATACTTTGCATCCATGAAGAATAAATGGTGTATTTGGAGATTTATAGTGCCCAATGTCTTATAAAATCATCATATTCCTAATTGTCAAGTGATGAGCCTAGGCTAAGGGTTGCAGCGAGAACACCCTTTCAAATATGTGTGTTTGCTTCCTCTATACCCAAGGTTATGGCTTTAAATTAGAAGATGTATCTTCTGAGAAAGAAAGTCAATAGTGTATCAAGTCTGGGAAAGAGGGTTGAGGTTACACATGAGGACTCTTATCCTACGAGAAGCAGTAAATCAGGTGGTCAATGACACAAGTATATGAGGTGAAGTCAAATCAGCACCCAGACTTACTATCCCAGCCAACACAAGAAATAGGGATTACTTAGGGGTTGCTAAATTTCAGAGATCATCTATTTATATTGCTTTATAGCAATTCACCTAACCGGTCCTCCATGACAGACAATTCAGTGCTTCCAACGTTTTTCTATTGTAAACAATGCAGTAGCGAGAAACTATGTACCTGTCATTTTAAATTGTGGATGAGAGTATATGTGCTATAAATCCAAAGAGGGCAATTGCTGGGTCAAAGAGTTAGTGTGTTTTTAATATTGACAGTTATTACCAGATTATTTTCCATAGATCTTTTACCAGTTTATACTCCTACCAACAATGAATGAGTCCCTTTTCCCACCCAGGATGTTATCCTTCTTTGATCTTTGCCAATATGATAGGTGAGAAAAAATTGGATACATTTTTAATTTGCATTCCTCTTGTGAGTTATATCTGTATCATTTCATATATTTAGGATTGTGCTGGTTTGAAAGGACATGTGCCCCCTAGAAAAGCAATGTTTTAATCTAAATCCCATTTCATAAAGGCAGAATAATCCCTATTCAATACTGTATGTTTGAAACTGTAATCAGATCATCTCCCTGGAGGTGTGATTTAATCAAGAGTGGTTGCTAAACTGGATTAGGTGATGACATGTCTCCACCCATTTGGCTGGGTCTTAATAAGTTTCTGGAGTCCTATAAAAGAGGAAACATTTTGGAGAATGAAAGCAATTCAGAGAGAGCAGAGCAGAATGACATATCCACGAGAAGTAGAGTCCACCAGCCAGTGACCTTTGGAGATGAAGAAGGAAAATGCTTCCCGGGGAGCTTCATGAAACAGGAAGCCAGGAGAAGAAGCTAGCAGATGATACGATGCTTGCCATGTTCCCTTCCAGATGAGAGAGGAACCCTGACCGTGTTCACCATGTGCCTTTCCAGATGAGAGAGAAGCCCTGACTGTGTTTACCATGTGTCTTCTCACTTGAGAGAGAAACCCTGAACTTCATTGGCCTTCTTGAACCAAGGTATCTTTCCCTGGATGACTTAGATTGGACATTTCTATAGACTTGCTTTAATTGGGACATTTTCTCAGCCTTAGAACTGTAAATTAGCAACTTATTAAATTCCCCTTTTTAAAAGCCATTCCATTTCTAGTATATTGCATTCTGGCAGCTAGCAAACTAGAACAAGGATCAAATTGTATTTCCTTTTCTTTGTACTGCATATTCATATTCACTGAATTTTTTCATTTGGTATTTGGTCTTTCTTTTGATTTTTAAGGATCTTCTTTATATTAGAGAATTAACCCTTTGTTATGGGCTGCAAATAATTTGTTTTCAAATAAGTATTTTCTTTTACATTTACTAATTTTGGCGTTTGCCATACAAAGTTTTATTTTTAGTTTTATGCAAACAGAAACAAACTTCTCTTTTAGTTTTTTGTGTCCCATTTGGAAAAGGCTTTCCTATTTAAAAATAAGAAAAATTTGCTTGGGCTCGAATTCTAGTTTCTCCTCTTCCTAGTGTGTGACCTAGGCAAGTCATTTAGTTGCTCTGAGCTTGTTCATCTGTCTGTGAAATGAAGTCACAATACCACATAATTCTTAGACTTGAAATAAGATAATATATAAAATACATTAAGCACAGCATGTATCATATAATAAAAAGATAGTAAAAGCAATAATATAAAAAGGTATTTTCTTGTTTGCCAAATAAAAAGAGTGCTAAATTAATTACTTTTCCCCCAAATAATCCCTTTTTTTTCCTATTTCTTAGATTAGCAAATGGTGACTCTGTTGAGACAGTCTTTCTACTTGGAAAGTTGACCTCATCACTCCTTTCTTTAAAATCCTTATTGAACATGGACAAAGTTTAAATTAAATTGAGGCTTTAGGAGTGGACATAGAAAGTAAGTGCTACCCAGTATCTTACTCTGTTATTGTAAACAGATATGCCTAGAAAGAAACTACTGATACACACTTAAACTCTCCAGCTCCTGCTGGACATATCTGTTTGTATGTGCAGCTTTTGTGTTGATTTCAGAACAGTTAGATCTAGTTATGATTGCCATAGAAACAACATGAAGATGCATTTTTCCACCAACATACCTAGTAACTCTGTGAATGTCTGTATATTCAATTTGTCCATGGTTACCTTGGGTATTTTACAGAATATGAATGTCCCAACTATTTTTTTAAGCTCCCAGTTGTAAATTAGCATCTTGGTGATTTGTTTCCTTGCTAACAAGAGATGTTTCCCATGGTTACATCCTTCTACCCCTGGAATAAACTACTAAAGCAAACAGCTATCTAAAGTGCATGCAATAATTCAGAGTTCCTTGTATTGCTTTATTGTTTGTGGGAAACTGTTTCAAATGGAGCTCTGTTATTTGTTGAAGATTTCAACACTTTTCATGCATGCTGTATACAAAAACTTCAGCATTAGGTTTTCTTTTGATTTTAAATGTTAATTAAATCTCAACAAGTATCAAAAATTCATAGGAACTCACCACAATCAGCCAGCCTGTGCAAATAATAATAGTAGCCTTTCAATACATTCACTTCATCCTATAAAGGTTAAATTTTAGTCAAAAATTTTTAAAAGTAATCTCAGGTCAAATTGAAATAGATTACCTTCACTATAATACTTGTTCAATGAACAATTTCTCCACTGCTGCTATACAAAGAGAGAATGTTAAATTATAAATCAGGGAAGGCCTTATTATAGACAGTTAATATAATGGAATCCTAGATTCTGGAACTCAAAGGGACTTTAGAAATAATTGGTTTTCCCTTCATTTATAAAAATGGCTTGACCAGGGTCACAAGGTAGCTGATATCAGAAGTTGATCTAGATTCAAGGACATGAAAGTGATAATCCCTTAATAAACCTTTATTGACAAGCCTTGGATCTTGAGACTGTAAAGATAAATAAGACGTAACTTTTGACCTTAAGAAATTCACAATATTGTAGAAAAAATATTATAGATTGTAGAATCTCTAAACTCTTACCTTTACTTTAGGCTGATCCAGGTGCTTTATATTCTAATTATCTAAATCAGAGATAGAACTTGGATACGGCTGAGTTAACAAAGGCATAAAAAACTAATTGGAAGGAAGAGCCTGATGGAACTATAACAAGTGGGTATAGTTGACCAAGCAGGTTCCTAGAGGAAAGAGAATAGGAAATATTTGATTATACCAGTCTTGAAATGGAAAGGTATATGTTTTCCTCTGTAGCCACAGGGAAAGACAAAAGGAGATGGGACATCTCACAGAGTTTGATTAGTTAAAAAAGAAATGTTTGCTCATTTTCCTAGCAAATGAGAACAAAGAAGAAAAGGAGGAACATGATATATTATTTCGAGTTCGGATTATAAAAAAAACTTTCAGTAAGATCCATCTGAACATCTTAGCTGTGCATTTAAATTCAGGAATATAGTGTTGTAGAAAGAATCAAACAAATTAATTTCCATTTTTGAAGTGTGGAATGACTGGCCTTCTATATGCCAATCATTGTGCTAGGTGGTAGAGACATGGCAGTCAGCAAGCAATGTCTGAGCCTGTCTTGGGAGCTTACTCCAGGAAAGGCTCCAAGCAAGGAAATAGACAGTTATTCAATGAAATGTGTGCTTTGTAGGGGAGGACCAGTTTTTTGTGCATTATAGAAATATTATTACATACAAAAGAAGAGCTTATAAAGCTTCAAATATAAGAGGATATAATACACATTTTAGAACTGAAAAAAAAATCATTATGGACTTTAAAGAGAAATTAATGAGAGAAGAAGCTTGTTTCACTACAGGAATCACATCATTCAGGACCTTGTAAACTCTGAAAAACAGAGTTGGGGTAATTTCAAGGGTCAATGGAGAGACACTTAAAGGTTTCAATTGGAGAAGGGATGAAGTCAGTTATGCTCTTCTGAAGGATTACTCTGCCTTTAGTGTGAATATCTTGAAAAGGGTAATACTATCGGTATGAAGACCAGCCAAGGACTTGATCAATAATCCTAGCAAGAGATTATGTTGGCTTGTACTAGAGAATGGATGCAGGGATGAAGAACATTTTCTTGCTTGGATAACTATAAGATGCGATGCCATTCCCTGAGAGCAAAGAAAAAAGAAACAGCTATGCTGGAGCACATATTGAATTACCACATTTTGGACAGACTGATTCTGAATTATTCTTTAGTATCCAAATGGAGCTATCTAGAAAGAAATGGGATGTACAAGTTTATTTGGGCTGGTGATTTAGGAATAATCTCTATTTAAATGGTTATTCAAGCCTTGAGAGAGAAGATCACATAGACTGAGTATGTAGAGTGGACAGAAAGAAAATAATCAAGGATAACACACCAAGGAATGTGTGTATAATATGGTGAGAAGAAAAGACATTTGAAGAATGATGAGAAAGGTCAAATGAAAACTAGAAGAGTGTGATGTCTAAGACATCAAAGAAACAGAACGTTTCAAGAAAGGAAGAGATGGTAATCATTGCAAATGCTATTTGGGTCCACATTAGATGAAGAGTGAGAGTTGGGGAATCAGCAAATGCAGACAACTCTTTCAAACAACATTTCTGCAATGAAGGAGGAAGTTCACATTAGCCAGATGAGGGGTATGAGACTGAAATATAAGATATAAAAAACATTTGTATGTTTAATATTCAAGAGAAGGAGCTGGTACAACAACAAAGAATATGAAAAAATATAAAGGAGAAGTGGCAGTGGCAGATTGGGGATTTATCAAACTGAGTGAATGAAACACAGAAGCCGGGAGCTAGAGCACAGGGAATTCAGATATTAACAGGAAGAGCCATGCTATTTCCCTTGAAACATGCCAAAAAAAAAAAAAAGGAATAAAGGTATGTGGATAATGGTAATTTTGTGGTTCTGATTACAAGAATTTGGCACAAAGTAATCATGTTAAAACACTGAATGAAGCTGTATCTGAGCTATAGGCTTTTTTTTTTTGTCTGTCTGTTTGTATGTTTGTCTTTTTTTTGTACTATTATTATTATTTTTATTTTTTTCTATATTAACATTCTATATCTTTTTCTGTTGTTTTGCTAGTTCTTCTAAATCGATGCAAATGTACTAAGAAATGATGATCATGCATCTATGCGATGATGTTAAGAATTACTGATTGCATATGTAGAATGGAATGATTTCTAAATGTTGGGTTAATTTCTTTTTTTTTCTTTAATTAATAACAAAAATAATAAAAAAATAAATGTATGACTTCTTAAAAAAAAAAAGAATTTGGCACAATACTAACCCAATGTCTTTCATTTCTGACAATTAGGAGGAAATATCATCTTCTGTAACTGAAGTGGAAGTGGTGGGGTCAGAGGTTGGAGAAGAATGGGAGTTCTGAAATTGCAGCTTTGGAGAACTGGAAAAGATCTCACTAGGAAAGCAGAGAGGCATTGTTGAGCTTTCCCAAGTGTCCAGTCACCATTGTAAATCTTTCATTTCCAGTGGCTCTAATCTTCCTGGTTGAGTGATTTCTTCAGCAATGTTCAGTACCACAAGAAAATTGGATTGATGTAGAATTGTGATTTTGCCAAACAGATGCCATAGATGAACAATGAGGTAAATTTGTGAGCATGGTTGAAGTAATGGACCATTGCATCTAAGTTCCATACAGAGGGAAGTGAACTCAAGAAGATATTAATAACTTTTAAAAAATATTTTTATTGAGAAATCTTTACACATACAGTAAACAATCAATGGCTCACAATATCATCACAAAGCTGTGTATTCATCACCATGATCATTTTTGAACATTTGTATCCCTACAAAAAAAAAGAAATAAAAAGAAAAAACTCATACATCCCATAACGCTTACCCCTCCATCTCATTGACCACTAGTATTTCAACCTACCCATTTTTTACCCTTTATCCTCACCTATTATTTATTGGAGAGCAACTATTAAGGTGATGCTTAAATCAAGAGATTTCCAAGATGAGTGGATGAAGTTACACTTTCTTCAACAGGATATGAGAGGTCCTGTTGCCGAGATTTGGAATTGTTTAACTTTTTAATGTCTGTTATTCTAAGAACTGGTGACCCATTTCCTCTTTGAATATTATCTTTTTACCATTATTTCTATTTTCTCCTTGTAGTTCTTACTATATACTCTTTAAACTGAACTTTGATGTAAGATTGTTCAAGACATACAAGTGGAATGAACTCCAGACTAAAATGTGTGTGTACTTTTTTTTCTTTTTCCTGCTCCTGCTGGGTCCACGAGCTTTTTCTACCCAAGGAAGGTGTCTTTCTATAGGGAGTCCAGTTTTATGTTGGAGCTCTCATCTGACCCTCCACCCTGCTACAGCAAGAGATTGTGTCTACTGCCCACTCTTTGAAGATGGCAATCCCAGGCTCTGGACTCTGGGTTTGGCTGGTGTCTCAGGAAAAAGTTGGCTCTAATGCTGATTTACCCAAATGGGATCATACATTCTTGTAATTTATGGCTTTCTTATCATATCCATTAATTTACCAACAACTCAGACAGGTTGTATAGAAGTTTTAGTTGTTTGTTCGTTTTTAATATAGACTTTTAGGAGTTCTGGATTAAAACAATTTATGTGTATGCTTATTTATTAAAAATCAATAGAGTTCCATACTTGGGATTCTGATATATTTTGGTCTTGGTACAGCCTAGGGATTAAGGTTTTAAAAGCTTTCCAGTTAATTTGGATGGAATCAAGTTTGAGAACCATTTTTCTATACTAAGTATACAACTATACTGTACACTACTATGCTGCCCTATTACCTCTTATTTCGGATTATAGCACTTATAAAAATTTAATTTCATAATTGTTTAATTTTTTTATGTTCTCTGCAAGGGAATCTCCAATTTAGCAATCCAACCCTAAATTCTTTGTTTCTTATTTCAGTTAGATTTACCCTTTGCCAATCTTTCTCATCTCAACAAATGATAACTCCATTCTATCAGTTCCTCAGACCAAAACACCTTAAGGTTATCTTTGACTTCCTTCACACAACTTTTCTAGCATTCTGTATTGCCTTTTTTTCTTTCTTTCTTTCTCTCTCTCTCTTTTTTTTTTTTTTTGGCATGTGCAGGCTCTGGGAATCCAACTCAGGTCTCCCTCATTGTGGGCAGATATTCTATCACTGAGCTACCCTTGCATTACCCTATGTATTGCCTTTTATTATAGAGTTCTCCACCTCTCTCCTACAATCTAATATCCATTTACAAGCTAAAATGATCACTTTACATTGAAAATTAAAGAAATTGAGCTAATAATTAATAACCTTCCAAATAAGAAAGCTTCTGGCCCACATAGTTTTGCCAGTAAATTCTACCAAACATTTAGCAAAGAAATAGTACCAATTCTCTACAATGTCTTCCAGAAAACAGATGCAAAGGAAGCACTCCCAAACTCATTCTATGAAGTCAGTATTTTCCTAATGCCAAAACCATATAGACACTAAAAAATGAGAAAATTAAGGACTAATATACTTTTGAACTAGACACAAAAGCCCTCAACATAATTAATGAATGGAATCCAACAAGGTTTAAAAAGAACTTAAACCATGAACTTTAAGACTTTATTCCAGGAATTCAAATCTGGAGCAATATTTGAAAAAAATAATCAATGTAATCTACAATGTTAAGCCAAAAATGAAGTTTAGATATAGTTTTTAGATAAAACACCAAACATGATCCATGAAAGAAAAACAATGATATATTGGACTTTATTAAAGTAAAATACTTCTGCCCTCTACAGTGCATTAAAAGAATGAAAAGACAAACCACAGATTGCATATACATAATCAGTATACACACATATATTTTCCTTACTCTGTAAATGACAGTAACTATAAGTGACAACATCCTGGTAGCAACAAGAGCAATTAGTGCCCACATCTTGTTTTCTAATACCTCTCTCCAATTGAAAGAACTAGGATTTCTTGGAAAAATGGATGATTCTAGGACTGGAACAATACATACGCAAGATGAACCTAGAGCATCTTGTATAGCCAGAAAGTAAGGAAGAAAAATAAAAGGAAAAGAAAATACAATGATGGACACATATCAAAGTTAAACAGGAGTCAACTGAAAGACCTTCCAATGGATTGGTCAAAGCTGAAATAATTTGAGCAGTAAAATAAAGTAGTACTGGTTTATAACCCAAACTATGAAATACATAGCCATAATTCCATACTAATATAAATAAATGATTTAATGATAGAGGAGAGTACAAAAATCTCCAATGCAAAAGAATTCCAAATAATCTATGTAACTATTCCACCTTCAAGGAGGCAAAGCACAGTTCTCCATCCAGAAGTGGGAAGTGTGCATAGTGTCTTCCTTCCAGCATAGTGGTAAAGAAGAGTATCCTTGTAGTGGAGAGACCTGATAAACACTACCTCAACCACGTTATCATGATCAGCCTCAACAGTGACGTCACACTGTCAGTGATGTGTGGAAATGGCACCTTACCTCTGCAGATTTCCTCCTTAAACTGATTTAACTAACAGGGAAAACATCAGAAAAAAATCCTGACTGAGGATCATTCTACAAAATCCCTGAGTAGTGCTCTTCATACTGTCAAGGACATCAAAAAAACAAGGAAAATCAGAAAAATTGTCATGGTTTTGAGGAGCATAAGAAGACATTATGACTACATATAATGTGGCATCCTGAAATTGGATCCTGGAACAGATAAAATGACATCAGGTAAAATCTAAGGAAATCTGAATAAAGTATGGACTGTTGCTAACAGTGATATACTAATGTTGGTTCATTAATTTGACAAATGTACCATCCTGATGTAAGAGGCTATTAAAGGGAAAATGGGGTGGAAAATACATGAGAATTCTTTGCAATATCTTTGCAACTTTTCTGTAAATCTAAAACTATTCTAAAATTTAAAATTTGTTAACTTTTTAAAAATTGTGCCTCAAACTATAATGAATAAATGCTAAAAATTCTCCAATAAATATCCACCACATTTAGTCTAATATCAAAACTCCTTACCATTTCTCAAAAGGATCCCAATGATCTAGCTTGTGGCAAGCTCTTCAATCTCATTTCCAACCATCTTTCTCTTATTGTCCCCAGTAAAACTATACCGGCCTATTTGTTGTTCCACAAAACTCACCTATCATACCTCCACTTCTCTCTGCTTGGATTTCTCTTTACTTAGTTTTAAATATTGCTTTTATTTATAAATATGTCTTCTTTATTCATATCTCTGCTCAAATGTTGCCTCCTCATAGAGGCCACATTCATTGCATTACACTATCAAAAAATCTCTCTCTTATATTCTGCAACTTGTGAGGAGTCTGGGTAGCATAAATATACGTATTTGCTATAGCTCATCAAATAGTATACTTAAGATTTGTGCTTTTCATTGTATATCAATTTTACCTTAAAAGGAAAAAAAAAACTGTAATCAAATATTGAACCCTACTTAATTATATGCATGTTGAAGTATCTGGGGGGAATGGTGCTCAGATACCTACAATATCTTTTGAAATGAATAAAAAATAAAATAAGTGACGATGGATACAGAGATGGATGGATGGATGGATGGATAAACAGCTGATAAAATGAATAAAGTAAAATACTAACCAGAGATTAATGGTGGTAGGTAAATGTGTGTTCATTGTAAAAAATATTTCAACTTTTCCACATGTTTGAAAATGTTCATGATACAATGTCACTTTATTCTGCTTCATTTGTCTCCTAAGCATCTGGCGTTATGTTTTTATTATGTTAATCATAGATCATTTATATTTATTTATTTGTGTGTTTATGGTCTATTTCTGCCCCCATGTAATAGATGATCCATAAAGGAGAATCTTTTTCTTTTTCATTCTTGCCTATATCCCCCATGCCTAAGGGACTGTGTGATTGGCACATCAAGGCACTTAATGAATATTTGTTGAATGAGTAATGGATGAGTGTGTTTGTTTGTAAACTTCTGGAATGCAATATACTGAAACAAAATGGCCTTAAAAGGTGGAATTTATTAAGTTGCAAGTTTATAGTTCTAAGGCTGTAAAAATGTTCAAATTAAGTCAAGCCTATAAAAATGTTCAAATTGGGCATCCAGGGAAATATACCTTGGCTCAAGAAGGCCGATGATGTTCAAGGCATCTCTCTCAGCTAGAAAGGCACATGGTGTCATCTGCTAGCTTTCTCTCCAGGCTTCTTCAATGACTTCCCTAGGGGCATATTCTTTATGCAACTCCCAAAGTCTCTGGCTGTGTGAGTTCTGTTGGTTCTGGTTGCTCTGTCATTTCTCACAGTTCTAACACTCCAAAATGTTTCCTGTTTTAAAGGAAACTAATCAAGACTCATCTGGAGTGGGTGTAGTCACATCCCCATCTAATCAAAAGTTCACATCCACAATTGGGCATATCACATCACTGTGGGTATAATCTAATCAAAGATTGCAACCTACAGTGTGAAATCAGAATTTAAAAATGGCCACCTCAAAAAACAAACAAAGAACCAAAAAACCCAACCACCTTCACAAGATTGAATCAAGATTAAAACATGACTTTCATGGGGTATATAATAGATTCAAACCAGCACATGCCACCCTCTGGATCCCAAAAAAGATGTGTTTTTTTTCCATATACAACATGCATTCACTCCATTAAAAAAAGCCTTAAAACATTTCAATAACAATACAAATACAATATAAAATTAAAACTGTACAGAACCTCAATAAAGTGAGCTACAGATATGATCTGTCCTAAGGCAAATTTCTCCTCTGGCTCTGGACCTGTAAAACTCAGAACTAGGTCATCTGCTGCCAATATACAAAGGAGGGTCAGTCATAGGACACACATTCCCATTTCCATAGGGAGAAATTGGAAAGAATACAGGGGTCGCTGGACCTATACAGTTCCAAAAACCCACAGGGCAAACTCCATTGAATTTCAAAGTCTGAAAGTCATTTATCCTTGAGGCTTTAGAAAGCAGTAGTCCCACCCTTTCCATGGGCTTATGCAGTGGCCTTGCTCTCTCCAAACACTGGTGTGGAGTTTGCAACATCGTGAGACATTGAGGGAGACCATCTTTTTCTCGGCTCCATCTTTTCCAAGCCTTGGGGCTGTACCTAGGCTCTCTTCCAACTTTGGGTCACACTCTCAGTGCTCCAGAACAATGAGATGGCAACCAGGCTTTCCCCAACCCCCAGTTTATATGATCCACCTCTCTGAAGCTTGAGGTGGCACAACTCTTCTTGAACAACAAAGTGGAAGGCCCACCCTACCTTGTGTATGAGTCATTTTTAGTCTCCATGGTTCTGCCTCTGAAGACATTTTTCACTTTGTCCCTTTTCTGTCCTTTTTAGTCCAGACTAGCAGTGGTCCTGTTTATAGATCCCACAATACTCTTGTTGGTTTTCTATGCAATACACTGGGGTGAAGCCCAACAGACAAAAGGACTTTCCATAAATCCTTTCTGGATAACTCAAATCTCCAATCTGTTTTTTCCAGAAATAGCTGCTGCTTCCATGTTTGCTCCAATCCTCAGATGAGACCCTATTCATTGGGGTCTCGCTTTCTGGAAGCCCAGAATTTTCCTGACCAGTAATTTCTGTTTTCTTTGTACCCAAGAGTTCAGTTCTCAACTTATCTCTTTCCTCTTACATTTTATTATAAGCTGCAAGGAGAAGCCAGATTGCATTTTCCACATTTAGCATGGAAATTACTTCTGCTAAATATCCAAGTTCATCACTCTCGAATTCTGTCTTCCTTCTCTACAGAGAATGCCTTCCTTCCAGTATTCAATGACACATTCATCATTTCTGTCTAAGGCCTTATCAGATGTATCTTTCGAGTCCACACCGTACCAACAATCCCTTCAAAGCATTCTAGGCCTTCCCTATCAATCTTCTCACAACTCTTCCAGAATCTTCCCCTTATCCATTTAAAAAGCCATTCCAACATGTTTGGTATTTGAAAATTACAGCAGCACCCCACTTCTCTGGTACCAATCTGTGTTAGTAAGGGTTCTCTAGAGAAACAGAACCAACAGGAGAAATCTGTAAATATGAAATTTATAAAGGTGTCTCATGCAACCATGGGAATGAAAGAGTCTAAAATCTGTAGAGCAGGCTGTGAAGCTGGTGGCTCCAATGAAGGGTCTGGATGAGCTCCATAGGAGTGGCTCACTGGCTGAAGAAACAGTGAGCCTCTTCTTCCTTAAAAGCCTTCAAATGATTGGATTATCTAATTGTGGGAGACATGCCTTAGTTGATCTCAGATGTAATCAGCCATATATGCAATCACCTGGCTGATGACTTAATACACCAGTCTTCCAGTTTAAGAAACATTCAGACCAGTGTTCTACTGGCCAGACAACTGGGCATAATCATTTGGCCAAGTTGACACCAGAACCTAACCATCACAATGAGTGAGAAAATAAATATAGTCGGTGAATAAATAAGTGAATAAATGAATATCCCGCTTGTCTATCAACAGCTAACTCAAATACTAGTTCATCTGTAAACCTTCTCAAATCCTAATATTTAAATATTTTAAATTAATCTCTTTCTTTACTATTATACTGTTAGTTTTTCCTTCAAAAGGGACTTTATTAATTATATTTATTTCAAAATACTTATTTTGTATTTCACAAAATAGTTATTCAACATGTATGTTTTGTATTTAATTGCATATTATATTTGGCTTACTGTTATCTCCTAAATTAAGTTCAGAAGTTAGAGCTGAATGTTAATATAGGCATCATATTCACAGATAAAGAGCAAAAAGTAAAAATGATACAGAGTCAAAAATATTCTCATGCTGGATCTGACTATGCTAGAATGATTATAACATGGAAGCTCATCATTATGTGTAATACATCTTAAGAAAAAAAGTTGGAGAGAGTCTTAACATGTTTCATGAATCTTAGATTCATGAAAATTAATGATGATACTTCTTTAAGGTATTCTCTGATTTTATTCTCTAAACTCTATGAGGTCGGTAGTATAATTATAATAATCATGGATCACGTTTGATAGAAGATGAAGCAAAGGCTTATAAAACTCAAGTGACTTGGGCAAAATCACTCAGCAGAGATGTGGTTCTGTGCCAATTTATATCACCACAGGCAAAATCTGAAGGAGAGTTTACTAATTAAGATGTTAAAAGAGAATTCACTAGTATTTGATATGCTGTTGTTTTAGTCAAGACCATTTCAACCAATATGTTCTTTGCACAGATGTTTTAAGTAACAGTTATAAGCTAGCAGAAGTCATCACAAATATCTGGTACTGCAAATCTCCCTTAAAATATAAGTTAAACTCAATAATCAAGAATAATTTGTGTTATTTATTCTGAGTCATCTTAGGTCTTCTACTTCATAAGATAAATTTCCAAAAAATATGTTCTGTATTGTCCTGTTCTCAGATTATCAAGGCAAAAACCATTGAGCTCAGAAAGTGCTGATTCATTAATGGGGTCCCCTTGTTTGCTATCCAGGCTGATGTGCTGACGTCATCTTCTGGACCTTGGGACGTTGTGCTTAGGAGTCACCCTTCTAGTGGTGTCTTCCAGGCTTTGTGACATGTGATGAGGATTCAGATAAAAACACCTCAATTGTTTATCCACAAAAGACCCTAGCAGACTGAGTAATGCTTAATGTTACTGTGTATCTTTATGTTTGTTAAAATAGCTCTTAAAAATCTCAATATTTCCATTTTTGCAGGCTATCTTTGATTGAGGTGATTGACCACAAGCATACGGCCTTGTGATCCATAAAGTATGGTATTTTAGGGAATACGTAGCATGCTTTTCTACTTTATGCATTTTCTATAATAAAATATTTTTTGTTAAAAGAACCACTGATAAATATTATATGAGTAAATCAAAACATAAAATTTATAATAATATTATAATATACTTAACCTAATCCTTGCAAATATCCTGAGGTTTGTGTGGAGTTAGCGGAGTCTAAATTTTCTGAAAGAGAAACCATGTCTAGGCAATCACTACTCTAAGACTCCGATACCTATTTCTTTCTAGAATCTGAAAGACAGCCTTGCTCTTTCCTTATCAGCTACATGGCTTTGCTTCACCAGGTATCATACGAGAGGAAATAACATATTCTGCATTCAGGAATAGACATATGATTGTCTACCCAGCATTCCTTCACTGTTGGAATAACCCTCCTCTCCCTCCACTCCTCTCCAACCCCAGGTTCCATAGTATTCCTTTCCAAGACATGTGTTTTGGATGGAGCTGGAATCTCCTCCCCACACAAGGGTGTGTATAAAATCTAGACCCTAATATCGTTCCTCTTAGCTATACTGATTTATTCAGTGGTGGGCATGGAAACCCAACTATGCTAATAATAATCCTTCCCAGCATTGTTGATGAGACTTGGAAATTATACCCTCCTTTTTCTGGCATTCTGAACTATATGGATGATGTCAGTTTACAGTTGCCAGCAGCCACCTTGTGGATCTGTGGGAAAAACTGTTTGAAAAGGAAGCCCTTCAGTGGCAAACAGAATCCGTAGACAGAGAAGATATGTCGTGGTGGCAAGACCCCTGCTTTGAGCTACGCACGAAATCAAGACTTCCCGATTGCATGAACCAATAATCCTTTTTTCCTTTTTGCAAATGTGAGCTGAATTTCTATTATTGCTTATGGTAATAATTCTGAGTGCATGTTCCTAACTTTTCTGGTCAGCCCTACATTTCTCTTTGAATTCTTTACTATTATTCTACCTTAGAGTAAAACAGAAAAAGAAACAATTGTAGAGTGAAACAATCATGCTTCTCTGTGAGTAAAGCCCTCACTGGACTGTTTTCTATTCCTAGGCTTTCCTGTTAGCTAATTTGATTTGTCGTAGTTGATTGGTGAGCCAGAGATCATAGTTATAGATTCTATAAAAATTATAATCATAGATGTGCTGATATACTAATCATCTCATCCTGAGTATAGCTAGATGGAACCTGGAGGCATGACAGCCATTTATCCAAGTATACCATATTAACATGATCATTTTCCATGTGAGGCATGATGTGAAAAAAAGCTGGGACTCTTCAAGCTAGACTTTATGTCATTCTTAATTTACTTAGAAGGCTGAACAAAATTTTCAAATTAAACACAGCTTCCTGGAAATTCTGATTCAGTAGGTCTAAGGTTGGATAAAGTAATCTGTATTTCAAAAAAGCTCCCCAGATGAATATGATTATGCTCCAGGTTTACGAAACACTAAGTTAAATAACCCTTCCAAATTATGAGATTCAATTATTCTATGCCTGTTTCAAATTCTGTGTTGGGGTTACACCACACGAGAAAATAACATTTTACAAATAGTTCATTAGGACCTGACAAGGATATTAAGAAGAAATATTCACGGTGATTCCTTCATAGCTCAAACCCATAGCAGACTGTATGTGGTAGCTGTGCAAAAATGTGCCTACTGGGGCTGCAACACTGTGCGCAGCAGATGCTACATGCATGCATTACAACAAACAGTTGTCAGTGAGCAGGCTTTTCCTGACAGCCTTACTTAATGCCCTTCCTGCAACAAGATATGTTAGCAAATAGGAGGATGGGGGGGGCTGTATAAAGAATGAAAGAGTGAGAAACAGAGAGAGAGAACGGGAGAGAGGAAGTAAAGGAGCAAGGGAGGGAGGGGAAGAAAGGAGAGAGGAACAGAGAGAGAGAAAGAAAGGAGAGAAGGAAGGAAGAATGAAAAGAAGAAAGAAAGAAAGGAATTATTGGTACTTTTTACTTAGTAACCATAGGAAACAGCATTCTAGATAAAGTATTGGTTTATTTGGCAAAGCATGACCACAGACTTTATCATATATGACTGGCAAATGAGTCATCTTTTAGAGTTCTAGCCTTTACTGAAAGGGTTTTTATAGCTATGGAAAAATTGCTAATTTCTCATCCTATCTGAAAACCTTGGTGAATCTGAGGTTAAAAAAAAAAAAAAGGCAGTGTTGAGGAGGTGGCTTTGGGCTGACAAATGGAATGCTCAGTGGAAACAGCCTGAATGAAAGGTAGCCATCTTGACAAGAGAATTAATTTAAGGCAAGATAAGGGACAAAGCCTTTAAGGATGCCTGCTTTGGAGAGAGAACTTCCCCTTGTCTAAATGATGCTTACTACACCTAATTAAACACTAGCAAACAGGGTCATCTGAGAAAAAGAGGGATTGGAATGTTGTTACAAGTAACATTAAAGTGCTGTCTTTTATCAAAACTTCCAGCTATCAGATTCAAGTAACCATAATTCAGTTAGATTAAGTACAGGTCAAACTGTAACACTAATGAGAGATTCTTAATTTCTAATGGCAAATGCTGCATAAGATGTCAAAATGCTTGTCTTTGTACTATATACAAAGAAGCCAATAATTCTTGGTGTTTTCAGTACCCATATCAACTGAAATTACACAGTTTAACACAATATTATCAATTAAATGCTTGATGTTTAATGCAACATTAATGGAATGCAACTTATATCATTGTGAATACTCTGCATATTAAATTTATGAACGCATTAATGGGTCAAAAACCCTAGCATGTCATCACTGCAGCCATGGTCAAGATATTAGCCACTTAATCGTGTTTGGTTTTATTGGATTATTAGAAATTACATTGCTATTCAGGTAGATGACCTTAAAAGACTCATTTTCCACTGTATTAGCAAGACCATATCAAATAAAATCATATTAAAATTACTGAAACATTGTCAGAAAGCAGAAACATATGAATAATGAATTCTAAACTTTGGACATATTAAATTTTCCTCTGTAGAAAGAAAGTGAAGATTCAAAAAATTAGTCTTGAGGGACAATGTATAACTCTAAAGATTAAATATTTCCATATTTAAGCAATGTTCTTAGATTTGAAAATTTTATAGAATATAACAATTGAAGTTTACAATCTAGTAGATACTATACAATAAACTGTGAATCTAGATTAATATTTTTGTAATGAGCATTTATCACCTAGACATCTCTATAACCAAGTGATCAATTAAATATCATCAATGATGGGTTAAATTGACATAGTCTGCATCTTGATTTATGGGAAAGACATAATATCACTTTGGCAGTGTCCTTACCAAAAATTATGAAAAATAATCAAACAAATCAAATGGCATAGCAATTGGTTTACAGTCTTCAAAATGTCAATGTCATGAAATACTTTAAAAAGCAGTGGAAGTGTACTGGATGAAAGAGAACTAAAGGAGATAAAATAACTAAAGTAATCTATGATCCTTGATTTGATCCTGGATTGAAAAGGGGAAAAAAACATTGCAAGTTACATTAATAGGATGAAGGTGTCTATTTGGATATAGACTGTATATTAGATAAGAATATTGTATCAATTTAGATGTCCTGAGTGAAGGAATTGTACTGTGGTAATGAGAAGAATTTTTGTGTGGGGTGTGGAGTTACAAATTAAAGTACTTATAGGTGAATTGTCATAATGTCTGAAATATTTTCTCATTGTCAGAAAAAATATAAGTACATTCATGAATATATGTATTATACATATGTATATGAGTATATATTTACACATGTATATATACATGTTGTGCTGGTTTGAAATGATGTATGTACCCTAGAAAAGCCATGTTTTAATCCTAATTCCATTTTGTAAAGGCAGCCATTTCTTCTAATCCCTATTCAGTACTGCATGTTTGAAACTGTAATTAGATCATTCCCCTGGAGGTGTGATTTAATCAAGAGTGGTTGTTAGATTGGATTAGGTAGCGGCATGTATCCACTTATTTGGGTGGGTCTTGATTAGTTTCTGAAGTCCTATAAAAGAGGAAACATTTTGGAGAATGCAAGCGATTCAGAGAGAGCAGAGCAGAATGACATAGCCACGAGAAGCAAAGTCCACCAGCCAGTGACCTTTGGAGATGAAGAAGGAAAATGCCTCCGGGGAGCTTCATAAAATCAGAAGCCAGGAGAGAAAGCTAACAGATGATGCTGTGTTTGCCACATGCCCTTCCAGATGAGAGAGAAACCCTGACTGTGTTCGCCATGTGCCCTTCCACTTGAGAGAGAAACCCTGAACTTTATTGGCCTTCTTGAATCAAGGTATCTTTCCCTGGATGCCTTAGATTGGACATTTCTATAGGTTTGCTTTAACTAGGACATTTTCTCAGCCTTAGAACTGTAAACTAACAACCTATTAAATTCTCCTTTTTAAAAGCCATTCTGTCTCTGGTATATTGCATTCCGGCAGCTAGCAAACTAGAACACATGCACATACATATACATATACATATACATATAAAGAGGGAAAAAGCAAGTGTGGTAAAATGTTAAGAATTAATAAACTTAGATGTAAGGTGTAGGTATGTTTATTGTACACTTTTTGAAATTTTACTGTAAGTTTAAAATTTCTTGAAGTAAAATTTTAGGGGAAAAAGTAAACTGTTGCCCAGTTTATATAAATTTGTATGTTTAACAGACATATATTGCAGCATAAAAGACTCGATGATGAGAACATGACCTGAGCTACAAGCAGTACATGGAGGTCAGGAGAGGAAGAACATAACATACTGTGGTTGGGAGCCCAAATTCAAGATCCAGGTCAACACTGACAAGCTAAGAAGTTATGCTCAATCACTTCACCTTTCTAGACATCAGATTTCTTATTCCTAACATTATGGAAGTTGGACCAAAATGAGTTCAAAAGTCAGATATAATTTTCATTCAATGGGTCTATAGTTCTCTGAAACAAACTGATAGGATAACACTAATCATAAGTAAACACTTGAAGGTAACCACCAAACCATATAAGATACTGAGAATACTGCTTGATTTTAAAAATATTTTAACATGGGTCATGGTTTTGGGTGTTTAATCAGTGAGCAAACTTTGACATTTCTGTTCTCTGTTATGATTCTTCAAAGAAAAGCAAGCACTAGACTTGGAGTATCACCAAGCTCATTATGTTATTGCTATCAGCATCTGGTAGAGTACCTGGTGCTGACAGGACTTCTAGAGAAACTATAAAATTTAATACAATTAAGTACAACTTAATTGATGTACTTCATCATCCACACATGGAAGTAGGAACACATTTTTTAGGCCTGGAAAAGCACATCAGGTGTACATTTGTGCAAACAAAAGATCAACTGTGCAACTATGAAAGGTATTGAGGCAGTCTTTAAAAAAAAATTTAGAAAAGAAACATTTTAAGATAGAATGGACTATGTTCAACAAATCGCATATATGAATCGCTGTCCCAGGATTCTTAATTGAGTAGCACAGTGATTTCTACATTACATTCATAGAATTGACAAATATATTTCATTCTGTTTAGCAAATCAATTTTCAGAAAATTTGAAGAAACTGGTTGTCGAGAGGCATTCTGAAATGATACAATTAGCAAGAGGAAATGAGGACATGGATAGAGAAAAAAATAGAAATACTTATTTACATAAAATCATAAAACAAAGTAATTCCAATACAGTATCTCTATACAAAAGGAGCCTGGGCCTTTTGTATAGAGTGAATAGAAAGTCTGGGCCTTGTGCATGGAATGCAAAGTACTGCCAGTCTAGTCTTATACTTCTTGCCCACCATCATACACCTTACACTCTAAGTGTAAATGTTAGCATTTTTCTGGACAAGCTTTGCTCTATCTCATGTCAATGACTTTGGAGAATGCCCTGATCCTCATTGTGGTAGTTAGATTCAGTTGTCAACTTGGCCAGGTGAAGGCACCTAGTTTAGTTGCTGCAGACATGAGCCAATGGTACGTGAACCTCATCTGTTGCTAATTACATCTGCAGTCAGCTAGGAGGCTGCCTGTGGTAATGAATGACATTTGACTTATTTGGCTGGTGCTTAAATGAGAGGGCGCAACATAGCACAGCACAAGGAGCTCAGCATACCTCATCTCAGCACTCACAGCTCAGCCCAGGCCCTTGGAGATGCGGAAAGGAATCACCGGGGAAAGTTGTTGAACCCAGAGGCCTGGAGAGAAGGCCAGCAGAGATTACCCTGAGCCTTCCCATGTAAGAAAGAATCTCAGAGGAAAGTTAGCTGCCTTTCCTCTGAAGAACTAACAAAATAAATCCCCTTTTATTAAAAGTCAATCCATCTCTGGTCTGTTGCATTCCAGCAGCTAGCAAACTAGGACACTCATCTTTATATCATGAGAGTGTGACCATCCTTTAGAATTTTTATGATTACAAATTATAAATTTATATGGTTATAAATTATAAATCATAATTATACAATCTTCATGAAGCCTGTTCTTAGGAGACAGGGTAATGCAATGTTTAAGAGAATATCTTTTAAAAAAATGAGAGAATACCTTAAATTCAGAAAAATTTGTGTGAGTTTTTGAGTGTAGAAATTTGTTGTTAATTAACCTCACTGGACCTCAATTTATTCATTTCAGAAATTGGTGTAACCACAGAACTTGTAACCTAAAACTATCAAGAATATTACACAGGATAGTGCACATCCAATACTTATCACAGAGCCTAGCAAAGAGCCTAGCAAAGAACCTCCTCTTCTCTACTCTCTCTGAAGAAATTTGACCCTCCCACCCTGTCACTACTTCTACTGTTTGTGGTTCAATAATATGCTGTGTGTCTTTTTGTTATGGCACTTACCACATCCTGCCTTACCTTATAATAAGCCATGTACTTTGTCCTCTTCATTAGGTTATAAGTTTCTTGAGAGCCGGAGCAGCATGTTCCCCAATATTGTTTACCTACAGAACAAATAATGGTTTATACAACATAGGGCTTGATAAAGTCTTGTTTAAATGATGTGGATTATTTATCTATTTAACATAAAGACTTTATCTATTTTGGGATTAAGGCTGAATCCACAGATAAAGAGGATATGCAAGTTACAGCATGTTACCATAAAAGCTAATTACTTTCTATTATTGAGTAACTTTCATTTGTTCATTTGTCATAGCTCAGGATAGAACAAATTACAACTTTGTTGTTTTTGTGGCCCCATAATTGGATCATCTTCATCTTCTATGCGAAGAGCTATCTTTAAATTTCTTTTGAGACATCCATCCTTTCACCCATTCATCATGTGTCTCAGTTTTCTAAAGCTGCTGGAAAGCAATATACCAGAAATGGGTTGGCCTTTATAAAGGGGATTTATCAAGTTATAAGTTACACTTCTAAGGCCGTGAAAATGTCTAAATTAAGGCACCCAGTAAGAGGATACCTTCTTTGAAGAAAGGCTAATTTTCTCTGTCTGGGGTTTCTCTGCCACATGGGAGGGTGCATGGCTAAATCTGTTGTCTTCCCCTCTCAGCTTCTGGTTTCAAGCAGCTCTCAAAGCTTCTTGCACCTCCTGGGGTTTCTGACATCCTCTACATCTTCAAATACCTATGTCTGCTCTCTGTGTTGGGTCTTTTAAAGATTCCAGCAAACTAATTAAGACTCACCTTGAATGGGTGGGGTCACATCTCCATCTAATCAAAAGGTCCCACCCACAATTGGTGTGTCACATCTCCATGGAAACAACTCAATAAAAAAGTCCCACCCAACAATAGGTCTGCCCCCACAAGATTGGATTAGGAGTAAAAGAACATGGCTTTTCTGCAGTAGGTTACAATTTCAAACCAGCACACCATGCGTTGTGTCAAAATAAAGAAAATTTTTGCTTATCAGGAAAGCTCTGGCTGTTCATAATTTACTAATCCCTGTGATTCATCTTAGAGATTCTGATCAATTGAATTAATTTTATGAAGCATCCTGTGCACTCTGTGCTGTGAAAATAAAACCCCTGTGTTCCGCAACTGACTCAGTTTAAAATGGCAATCAACAAAAAAGCCCACACAACGTCACCTCAGAGTTCAGCTTAGTCATCAAACCATGTTTGCTCAGAGAAGATAACATTTGAATATATTTTCCAACATATTCACTCCTAAATTTTGCAGTTTATAGAAATGGAAACTTTTAAAAATAGCATATAAAACATGAAAAAGGGTTATCTCTGCCTTTGCTAACTGCTTTTTTTGACAAATAGTTGGTGAAATACACTATGTAACTTCAACATATTTTCAAGCATATAATATCTGCCTCTCCTACCCTACATGGACCCTTTACACCCAGCCAAGATTATCTATCCATTTTCTTTTCCCTAAACACATCATTCTTTCTCCACCTCCCTACATCTGCTCAGACTAAATTACCCATTTGAAAGCTCTGAACTTTATTTAGGCTTCTCTTTTCACCAATATCTATTATTTAAGGCCCGGTTATGATCTGATCTTGCCATATTCTTGCCATATTCTATGGAACTTCCTCATCCACATTTGTCACCTAAGTATTGGCATTTACCTGCTCGTATAAACATATAGTTTCTGCTATCAGAGTATAAGCATGATTAAATCAGTAATGTCCTTTCTCCACAGCCTCTAGCCAAAGATTATGAGCAGAATCAATATAAAATATACTTCTAATGGAATAGAGTCTATTTATTTTTTGAAAAATAAACTCCCTCTTTGTTGTCTAAAATAGACTTTCTATCTTAAATATCCAACCACTTCTACTCCACTTGACTGTTCCCATTGACTAATAAATCTAGACTACCCTATGAAAATGATACATTTACCCACCCATCACCCTTTCACCCTGCCCTATTTCTCTCTTTCAATTCATAGCCAAATTTTTACTACTCAATTTCTCTCTCTCTCTTTTAATCTCCACTCTCGCCAAATCCTATTTCAATTGGTTTTCACCCACATCTCTGCATTGAGTATATGAAATAAAGGGGAATTTCTGCATTCTCTCTGAGATCTAAGATTTTATTGTCCTGCTTCTTGACCCACCTTCTTTGAGAATTCTCTGTTTGAGTCTCATGGCTACTTCTGTGTTTTGGGCTATGTCAAGAACAGGTCAGGAGATAACAGAAGGGTATGGTGTTAAACTTACTGTTTGCTGGATGCTACTTTAACTTCTGGCCTTTTCACAACTCATCTGCTATTATTTACTATTTAGAGTTCTCAAATACATGGCCCATGCATTCTGTCCAGGTTTTATAGCTTCATTCATTATGAGACATGGTTTGGAGTGCCATTGCTTCATCTTATCCAGAACCAATAAACTCCTTTTTAGCAGGCAGACATTTTATATTCCTTTCTCTCCTTGAACTCTTTTCTCATTTCCACTTCTCTAGCAAATTAATACTTATCTATGCTTGAAAGTTTGCAATGATCACCTCCTTTATCTTTAACAAAATTATGTGCATATTGTATACTCTAAGATTCAAATCATACAAAATTTCTTCATGGTTGAATCACTATTATATTATCTAAAAAAAATTGTTCAAAATAGAATATATTGCATATTCCTATAAATAATTTTTGAGCACAAAAGTATCACTTTAATAGAAAGGCAGTTCTTTTTCTTTTTTTCTTGTGAAAAACAACATATATTCAAAAAAAGCAATGAATTTCAAAGCACACCACAACAATTAGTTGTAGAACAGATTTCAGAGTTTGGTATGGGTTATGGTTTCACAATTTTAGGTTTTTACTTCTAGCTGCTCCAAGACAAGAGAGACTAAAAGAAATATCAATATGATTCAGCAATCATACTCATTTGTAAAGCCCTATCTTCTCTGTGTAACTCCACAGAGTAACTCCAAAGAGTTATCTCCTTTGATCTTTCTCCCAATCTTTAGTGTAACTTGGGCTGTGCCCATTCTATCTTTTTCATGTTGCAAGGGGCTGTCGATAATAGGGGATGGGGGATGGAACTAGTTGATGTTCTGGAAATGCTGGCCTCTCTAGATTTTAGGACTTATCTGGCCTAGGAATCCATCTGGCGGTTGTAGGCTTCTGGAAAGTAATCACAGTGCATAGAATCTTTGTAGAATCTTAGATAAAGCCCTAGGTGTTCTTTAGAATTGGCAGGAATGATTTTGATTGGGGTTTGGCCAGCTATGATAGGTAGCTTTCATAAGAGCAGCCTTTAGAGTAACCTCTCAACTCTATTTGAACTCTCTCAGCCACTGAAACCTTATTTGTTACATTTATTTTCCCCCTTTCAGTCACAACAGCATTGTCGAACTCACCAGGCCAGAGCTAGGCTCATCACTGAGAGTCATATCCCACATTGTCAGGAAGACTTTCACCCCTGTATATCATGTCCCACATAGCAGGGATCGTAATAATTCTACTTGCACAGTTGAGCTTAGAGAGAGAGAGGTCACATCTGAGCAACAAAAGAGGTCTTAAAGTAATTCTTAGGCATAACTACAGGTAGGCTAAGCTTCTCTGCTTCATACATAAGCTTCACAAGAGCAAGTCTCAAGATCAAGGGCTTGGCCTGTTGACTTGAGAATCCCTAATGTTTGAGACATTATCAGGGGTTTCCCTGAAGTAAAGTTTAATAGTTTGATATTTTTTCTCCCATTCCTCAAGGGACTTTGCCAATAACTTTCTGACTATCTGCTTAACATACTCTGGGATGTACCCAGGCATTACATTAAGCTATTCAGAATTATAGGCCCTCATTCCCATGCTGGGCTCCCTGTGTTTGGGTTGTTTAAATGATCTTATCCAGACAGATTGAGTTAGATTATATGCTACAGAAAATTTAAGTTCTGGGAAAAATAAGGCTTTCTTCCTTTGGTCTCATAGAGTAGGTGAAGTTTTAAAATACAATGTCTTCCTTACCCTTGCATTCTGAATTTCCTTAATCCCAACCTGATTGGCTTTGTTATTATCTCTTATTAAAGCCTGATCTGTTTTTCAATTTCTTTAATGTTGTTGTATGTTAGCAATGCTGACCTTCAGAACTGCAGAACTCCTCCTCTGAGCCTTAGGTGTCACACAGGTACCAAAAGTTCCAGGGAAATACCAGGTTATACATATATAGGACAGCCTCTCAAAATCTAGAAATAACAATTAGCACTCTGGACTAAATGTGACTGCTATAAGAGCTTACAATCTAGGCCCCAATATTCTTATAAATATTTTCTAAATGAGACCATGCAACATTTGCTCTTTTGTTTCTTGCTTATTTTGCAACACATAATGTCCCATAGGCTCATTCATACCACGGCATGCCTCACATGCTGCACAGCGTCATCCCTTTCTGTAGTAGCACAATATTAGATCATATGTGTAGACCACCATTCACCATTCTACTCCTCAGTTAGTGTATCCTTCAGCTACCTCAATCCATTGGGTATCATGTATAATGTCCAAAGCCAACAGTCCATCAATGCTCTCAATTTTAGACACTTTTTATTGCTCCCAAGAGAAAAATAACCAATAAACACAAACCCTGCAGGCAGGGTTAACAAATATTATTTAGGGTTAATATTTTGTTAACCTTAAAGCTATTAGCCACCTGTGAATTCCTGTTTCATCAGTGTCTGTAATGAGGAGATGCCTGGGATTCTCTGGTTTAGGGTACAGTCTCTCATAGAACGTTTCAGTAGTGGGAATGATATATCATTTTCATTTCCAGCTTCAGTGAGAAAAATACCTGCAGCCTTTTTGCTTTGTCTTTTCCTTCTCTTTGTCTTTTTCAACATTAACAGTTACATACTGACAGCTGATATGTGGAAGTTACACCATTGTAGTCACAGACTCCTGTAGTTCATCTCTGCAGAAGCAGTGTATTCAAAGTGCACAGTTCAATATCCAAGCAGAATAAATGAATAAAAATAATTTTTATTCTGAAGAACATAGAAGGGTATCAATTCATAAAATTCAATAGTCGTATTCTGTCCTCCGCAAATCTTTTATTTCTTATAACCTGCATCCTTGTTATATTTTGGCTAATATGTCTTAGCTATATCTTAGTCAACTATTGACTAATGCTTTCTTTCATCTGGCAAAAAACTAAGAACCTCCTACTCTCTCTCAACTCTGGCCATTGTGGCTCTTTCTCTCATTTACCCTCAATGTTCTCTCTCCCTCTCTCTCTC
This sequence comes from Tamandua tetradactyla, assembly GCF_023851605.1. NCBI lineage: Eukaryota > Metazoa > Chordata > Mammalia > Pilosa > Myrmecophagidae > Tamandua > Tamandua tetradactyla. Next base: position 137,985,924 of record NC_135331.1, read on the forward strand.
TCTCTCCCCCACCCCCCCTTATTACATAAGTTTCCTTAACTCCTTTGCTAAATTTTTCTCTTTCTTTTTCTAGTTCTCTAACTCTAACTTTCCCTACTCCTACCTAGCCTCCATTTTCAAATTCTAGGAATCAGTAAGAAGGAGATAGATTTTCCATGAGTGGAAGGGAGGAAGTATTATGCGAAAATTAATAAATTTCTTTGACAAGTGAGTTGAGAAAGGACAGAGTCAAAAAATATAGGATTAGTTTAGCCTTCTGTGGATTCTGGTCTAGCTTAGAATGGAATTGCAAACTTGGGTAACAGTGTTATAGAATAGAATAATGTAGTAAAACTGTGTATGCATTTTCTGTGTTTGTTCTTTCTGCATATGATTCTGATGAAGATTTTTCTTTCTTTGGAAAGTAGGAGTTTGAGATGACAAGACATAATATAAATATCAAAGACATGACTTCATAACTTTATGCAAAAGGGCATGAAGAATCTCAGCATTTGGTTTGGGACCAAATATAATGCTAAATGTCAAGTATTTTCAGCATTTATTGGATGAATCTTACACCAGAGTTCATAAATTTTTTTAACAGAATTAATTTCTCTGTAATGGTTAAATAGTTAATAATCTGACTAAAATGGAAACACATTAAAACCTATTTGAACAGCTATTTGATTCTTCCCAGTTCTTTATCAATCATGTATTTTGAACTTGTGAAAATTATTTTTTGTTGACATGATTTATTCAATATTTAGTTTTCTATAAGTTAAAGTAGAAATTATGCATATTAGATATATATATATTTAAAATCTCTACCCAAAACCCCTAATAAAAGGTCTGCACAACATTTTAGTATCTTGCATTATTTCACTTTTACTTTTTTCATAACTGATTACAAGACATAGAGCCTTATAATAAGAACTCATACTGTTATTCAAATACGTAAAGCAATTAAAGATTGGAAATGCTAATGAATGAAGTCAATGGATAGAACCATAAAATTTATGCCTTTTTTCACTATTTTACATTAGTTCCAGAACAAAATACTGATCCTCTATATTTATTTCTATAGTAAGTTGTTACTATAAAGTCATTAAGTGATTTTGCTTTGATTTGTGCTTTCATCTTCGATCAGTAAATCAGTCATGAATGAAAATCCCATAAGCCAATATTCTTGAATATTTATCTTTACCCAAGATCTGTTCCCTGAGACACGTTATCATCTATAAAATTAATTCTAAATTAGGAAAAGACCCTCACTTACAACTCATCTTCTTTGCCACTGAGCCACAGTGATTTCTATGGATCCCATAGATACCAGAAATAATATTTAAGTTTCAACCATGAGGAAAAATGATATTTGGATTTTGAGTATCAAATAAATTTATTTTTCTGCATAGCTTCATGAAGATACAAATTATAGTTTCCAAAGCAGACAATTCCATTAATACATAAAAGTTCCTATCACACATTAGCATGATAAGTACAGCAAGCTTTCTTAAAATTTTAAAGCATTTCAAAAGATATTGAAATGACAACAATAGCATATATGAGAACTCAAATAAAGCCATACAGAAAGAATCATATGTGACAAAAATTGTAGTGAAAGGTTGTTTCAGTTCAGGAAACAGAAGAGATGTTTGTGCCAAATTAACCCTCCTGCAGACAGGAAGTTTGCATTCTGGGAAAAATAGGAAGAAAAATAACTATTTGAAGTCACTGGAGAGGGTCCAATAGTAGGCAGAAACTAAAGAGGATTGTGCTTTTGACAGAAGAGAAATTTACTGGGTGAATTCCACAATTACAGAGCTTTTCTCCTGAGCACAGTCTACAGTCCATGTAATACACTGTGACTGTAACACAAATAGAAGCCAGCAGCACTGAGAGAGCAAACTTTGAGAGAATGGGTTTTAGAGTTTCCAGTGAAGACTGAAGCAGAGGGCACTACCCAAGAAAGGGGAGAGCCATAGAGTGGGAAACCCTAAAATCTGCACAACTACTCTCATAAAAGGCTTGGCTGAACTGAAAAATGTGCTTGTGGGGATAGAATGTAAACATCAAAGGCCTAGTAAAATAACTCCAGTTGAAAGGATGAAAAGAAAGAGCAAAGATTGGAGTTTGGGGTTTGAGTTCTACTGTGTTAGAAAGCCTTGATAAATAACTGTGACTTCCCATTTAAATACCAGTATGACTATATTTTAGAAATAAATATATATCAGAAATGAAGATATATTTCATCCCAAAACTAGAAGAGGAAAAACACACACATCTTATTCTCCACAGGTTCAAGGTAATCAAGCAGTAATTTCTCTGTTTGTTAGAACAAAAATCAACATTCTTCATAAGAAGGTGATAAAATGAAAAATTTCCAAAATATACCATTCAAAATGTCCACTGTATAAGAGAAAAATAACTAGACTGATGAGGGAAAAGAAATAATGTGACATAAAGTCATGGGAAAAACCTGTCAATAGACCCAGGCATAATCCAGATGTTTGAAAGAACAAATAAGAACTTTAAAGTTGCTATTGTAAAAAGGCTTAATGATTTAAAGAACTAGTTGTTCATATAAATGAACGTACAGGGAAATCTTAGATCTGAAAATTACAATAATTGAAATTTAGCAAATCATTGGCCAGGCTTAATGGATTACAGATGACAGAAGAAAGGATGAGCAGATAGAAAAACAGAGCAATAGAAGTTATCCAGTCTGAAAAACAGAGAGAAAATTATACAGGAAAAAGTTATAAAACAATGCTCTCTAAAAACAATGTTTTTAGAATCTGAATCTGAATCTCAGACAAAAATGAAGAATATTGGACAAATTTTTTAAAATAAATAATGGCCCAAAACTTTCTATCTTTGATGAAACTTAGAAATCCTAATCACAAAAAAATACAAAGAAAAATAGACCTTAACACACCAAACTTTTTAAAATAAAATAGCAAAGAGAAATATTAAAAGCATTACAAATTAGGGAATGCCAATACAATTGGAAGCTGACTTCATGTCTGAAAAATGGAGGTAAGAATACCATCGAATAATATCTTTTATATGCTGAAGAAATGCCAATTCAGAATTCTATTTCTGGAGAAAATTCCTTCAAAAATGAAGGTAAGGGTGCATGGGTAGTTCAGTGGTAGAATGCTTGCCTTCCAAGCAGGAGACCTGGGTCCAGACCATGAACCCCCCAAGAAAACCAAACAAACAACAAAAAAAATGAAGGTACTCTGATTTTGCAAGAGGGCCCCTACGTCTTCTTACATGTGTTCTCAATCAACTTTCGCTCAGCTTACTCTTAGGCTTATGCTCTTGAATTTTTTTCTCATGGCATGGCCAAGAACCTGGAAGCCAAAATCCAGCAACATGTTTTGGTGAGCTAGCCAGGCGACCTCTCCAACCATCTGGACTGGTGAGTAAACAGAGGCTTGGCCACATGCTTGTGCTTTTTATTCTCACTTGGCCCACTGCTGTCCTCTCCTATGTCTTCATGCAACTCTGTGTTCTCCCAAAAGGGTGGAATCACTTTCACTGTTCTCTCTAGGAATCTAGAGTCTCAAATCTGGCTCCTCCAGGATATAAACTCGGTTCACCCTGAGCCTCTGGCTCCCTCCTCAGAGACAGCAGGAGCCCTATCTCTATGCCATGTAGATCAAAGGAGGCTCAGGGCCGTGGGTGATATTGCCCTTTGGGACCTGCCTGGGGACTTCTCCCCATGATGAGGCGGGGTCCAATAGGAGCCCAATCAATCCCCCTGTCTCTCTTTCTCCCTCCCCTTAGTTCTCCAAGATCCCCCACTCACTTAGTTTCTGTGTCTCTGGGAATCTAGGGGTGTTGATCTGGCTCTCCCAAGGACAGAAACTCGATTCACTCTGAGCCTGCAGCTATTCAAGTAAGCTAAAGGTAGTGGGTAATACCACATTTTAGGATTTGACTGGAGGCTCCCCATGTCAAGCAGGAGTCCAATGGGAGCCAAATCAAGTCACCCTGCCTCTCTCTCTCTCCTCAGCTCTCCAATACTTACCCCGCCCCCACTCTTTTTTCCTGCCCTGATGACTCAGACCCTTCCTCTTGCTAAATATGTTTCTCTTTTCATGTCCACAGAGGTCCTCTCCACTGCCTCCATAAAAAACAATCTCCCTCTTTCTCCTCTGTCTGGCTTTCAGTGCCTCCTGAAACTGTTGCAGGCACTGAAGTTTCTACTGTTGTAACACAAGATTCTGGGCTAAAGATTCTTATACCAAACAAGGTGTTTTCTTTAACATTCTAGAGAGTCATCTCTGGTTTAGGCTAGATTATGTCCATACCTAGACCCCTCTAATTGCCTGAAAAGCATATTAAGTCACGTTCTTAAATGAGCCCAATTTCCTTGCTGCATTTCTTTTCCTCTAGCTTGATCATGGCAATACCCAGGGCCGGCACCTGGGAGATCCCCCCTGAAGTTTCTTTGTTTGTGGCAGATCCTTTCTAGTCTCTTAGGCAGTACTTTAAGCAGAAAGTTAAGAGCACAAACATCCAGGAGGATGAGTGGGTTGAGTCTTTGAGGACCCCTGATAAGGAGCCTGGTCTCATAGCACCAAGGGATCAGTGCTCAGAACAGTAGGCCAGCTACCGGAGATGCTGGACACTGGTATGGAAACCTGCCTTTATTTCTCTCTCTTCCTTAGAAATGGATGATGCTCCCAATATTCCAGCTGACAATTCACTGGGCTGTTTGTTATGAAATTGGGGTAATCTTCCCACCACAAAGCTAAAAGCCTACTTTAATACTGGCTGGCCATATACCTGGAGAACAGCCAGCATTGGCTCCTGAATGGAACAGTTAGTTATAATTACAATTAAATCTCTTTTGTTAAAGGGTAGGAAAGTGGCAAGAAATTCCTTACATACAGTTTTTATGACCCTATATCAGGACAAACCCACGAAGGGCTTTTGCTAATTAGGTTATGCATAAGAACAGTGCTGGTTTGAAACTATTGTGTACTCCAGAAATGCGATGTTTTAAACTTGATCCAATCTTGTGGGGCCAGACCCACTTTTTAGTGTGGAAACTTTGACTGGATTGTTTTCATGAAGATGCGACAGGCCCAGTTGTGAGTGTGACCTTTTGATTAGATGGAGATGTGGCTCTGCTGATTAAAGGTTGGTCTTGATTGATTTACTGGAGTCCTTTAAAGGAGGAAACATTTGGAGAAACTTCAGATGCAGATACTTGGAGAATGGTTTCTTTAGCACTGACAGATGCAGACATTTGTAGATGCTTAGGGTGCTGAAAGAGAGAGAAGATACCTAGACACAGACATTTGGAGATGCAAAACCCAAGAGACGTTGCCATGTGTCTTCCCATGAGAAGCTAAGCAAGCCAGAACCCAGAGTTGTGTCCCAGAGGAGCTAAGTGAAGGCTCACAGATGCTTAGAGGGGAAACCACTGGCATCAGAAGCTGAAAGCAGTGGAACCAGGAACAAAAGCCAGCAGGTGCCAGCCACATGCCTTCTCATGTACAGACATCAGTCTTTCTTTAGTCAAGGTATCTTTCTCTGGATGCCTTAGTTAGGACATTTTTATGGCATTAGACTAGTAAGCTTGTAATGTAAGATATTCCCTTTTTAAAAGCTGTTCCATTTCTGAAATATTGCTTTCCATCAGTATTTAACAAACTAATACAAAAACTGTCAAAAACTTCTTCCTCATTGCTATTCTTTGTAGAAGGAGAAAAATATTTCAAATGATGCTCTTTTAAATAGCCCCCTTCCGAGAATCCTCATTTAGTCTATATCAAAACCCATTATGGCCAAATATAAAGGCTAAGAGCCAATATAAGCTAAAAGATGGGGAAGCATAGCCCTCCAATGAGACTCTGAATTATGGTATGATCCTCCAGTCTGGTAAAAGACAGAGAAAGTAGTTAGAAATTCTGTAGGCCCATATATTTGTATCTCTCTATCAAGACAAGTACCTACCAAAAAATAAAGACTTGTCACTTCTTTTATGCCCATGTCACAATTTCCATCAAAAGAGAAATACTATTTGCTTAAAGCCATGAGACGATGCACTACTGTTTTAGTTTGTAAGAGCCCCCAGAAGGCAATATACCAGAAATGGAATGGCTTTCAAAAGGAGAATTTATTAAGTTGCAAGTTTGCAGTTCTAAGGCTGTGAACATGTCCAAACTAAGGCATCCAGGAAAAGACACCTGATTCCAGAAAGGTCAATGGGTCCAGAACACTGTCAACTGGAAAGGCAAATAATGACATTGCTAGTTTTCTCTCCTGGCTTCTCCCTTCATAAGGATTCCCTGGGGTTGTTCTCCTTCTGCATCTCCAAAGATCTCTATCTGTTTGGGCTCTCTTGGCTCTCTCAGATCTAAAAGGCTTCCCCAAATGGTTTCCCCTTAAAGGGCTCCAGTAAGGAACCCCACTTGAATGGGTGGAGACACATTTCATAGAAACTAACTAAAGAAAAGTTAACACTCACAGTTAGATGGATCACATTTCCATGGAAACAATAAAAAGATCCCATTCAGTAATACTGAATGAAGAGTAAAGGACATGTCTTTTCTGGGGTACAAAATAGATTCAAAGCAGCACAACCACTAACCTGGTTAATTATAATAAGCTAAGGGAAATTATTCAGAAGAAAGAGGAGAAGCTAGTAGAAGACTTAAAAAGTTACTGACATAAGCCTGGATTTCCAAGAAGATCAAATCTTGCCGGACACGCATTTCATCAGCCAGTTTGCAAGTGACATTTGGGAAAAATTGAAAAAGTACTCCATGGGCTCACAAACTCCCACTAGTAGCCTATTAGAAACTCTCTTTTATGTCTTAACACTCGGGACAAAGTCAAGGAGGAGGAGAAGACAAAGAGAGGTAAGTAAAACAACAAAGAACAGGCTCAGCTTATTGCAGTCGCTGTTAACAGTGCACTGTCCTCTCGAGATCACCCAAATTATGGCTCCTAGCCTCAAGGGCCTCACTTCAACTGTGAGTCAGAGGGCCTCTGGCAGAGAGGGTGCCAGAAACCTCAAAACAACCATTAACCTTGGGACCCACTCAGGCCTTTCCTCAGGTGCCCATCAGCATGGGCTTTGTCTCGGAGTCTGCACTGTCTCCTGAAGGGGGGGGCAGCACAGCCCCTCAAGCCCTGCTCATGGCAAGTGAAGAAGATAACCCTCTTTTAAATAACCCCCTTCCCAGAATCCTCATTTAGTCTCTATCAAAATTAAGGGTGCCTGAGGCCACATATGGCTCTGCTGACTTCACATTTGACCAATTTAGAGAAGCTCCAGGGGACACTCAATGGAACAGGCAAAATTATTAATTTCTTAACTAACACTGGAGCCACTTTGACCTAAAATGCCGCTCTGGGCCTACTTCTTCTCAGACCTGTCTAGTTATGGGAGTTGATGGTAAAATCAAAATTAAAATTTCTACTATCCCTTTTTTTTGTAGGTTTAAGGACATTCTAATATCCCATGAATTTTTCATTGTCCTCAATGCCCCACCATCTTCTAGGGAGGGATCTTCTTCACTCCTTAGGGGCCACCAGTAAACTCAACTAGTGTTTACCCCCTCATTTGCCTCAAGGACCCTACTCAATCAAAGCCTCTTAGCACATGCCTCCCGCCCCCCTCAAAAAAATATCTCTAAGCAAATAAACCAGTCTTTATAAATTGAAAGCATTCCAGGGCAAGCCTGCTAACTAGCCCCTGCATTCATGTTTTCAGTCCTGGATCTTAAAAGCTTATTTTTGTCTCCCTCTTCACCATAACTCTCAATACCTATTTGCTTTTAAATGGCAGAAACTTAAAAAAAAAAATTATGCGCTGCTCACTTAAACAGTACTGCCCTAAGAGTTTCAGAATAATCCCCATACCTTTGAAAATGCCTTAGCAGCAAATCTTACTGACTTACACCTGCCTTGAAACTCAGTCTTGCAAAGTGTTAACTTTGTACACTAACATATTCCTAACAGAAAAGTGAATGGTTTGCAGTCTTTACTAATTGAGTAGATATGGAAAGTTGCAGAAGGTTTAGCAAAGTAAATTTTATAGTTATTACTGACAACAAGCCCAAAGTGGATGTAGAAAGTTGCAAAATGCTTGTGAAAGTACATTTTGTAGTCAACTGCTAACTACAAGACTTGGATGAATTTGAAAAGTTATGGAAAGCTTAAAAAAGTAAATTTTTAGTTTGTTTCCTGGTGCCTGGCCAAGCGGAAAAAAAGTAAATTTTTAGTCACTGCTGACACTAAGAAGTTGTAAAAAAATTATGAAAATAAATCCTATCATATTCAATACTAACCAAAAATTAATAAGCCCATTTATAATATTTCTTAAAAAAAGCTTTTTGTGAACTCACGTATACATATACAACTGGAATTTACTTTTCTCTGTAAAATAATATAGATTGTTAATCTACTCGTACTTAAAGTTATAAAATGTTTTTCTTAACCATCTGAATACTCTGTCTAAAAGATAAAAATTTTATATTATTTAAAAGTAATATCCTTATTAATATTTATGTTACTCTTATTATCTTTTATTTCAAAAGACAAGTCTTCTCACTCTTAAAGGAATGCCAGAAATAGAATGGCTTTTATAAAGGGAATTTATTACATTACAAGTTTACAGTTCTAAGACTGTGAAAATGTTCAAATTAAGGCACCAACAAGAGGTTACCTTCACCCAAGAAAAGACGAATGATGTTTGGGGCTTCTCTCTCACCTGGGAAGGGATATGGCTGGCCTCTGCTGGTCCCTTGCTCCTGGGTTCCATTGCCTCCAGCCTCTGTTTCCTGTGGGGTTCCTCACTTGGCTTCTCCAGGGCTAGGTTTCATCATTGGCTTTCCTTGGCTCTCTGCAGGCTGTGGCTTTCTTAGCATCTCATGGGAAGGTATATGGCAATGCCTGCTGAGCTTTACCTGTATCTCGGCATCTACTTCCTCTGTCAGCTCTCCAAACATGCATGTCTCTGTCAGCTCTGTTGCAATTGTTCCCCAAGTGTCTGCATCTGAGTTTTCTCTAAAATGCTTCCCCTATTAAAAGGACTCTAGTGAACCAAACAAGACCCACCTTGAAAGGGTGGAATCACATCTCTGTCTAATCAAAAAAGTAGGTGTGTCACATCGCTGTAGAAACAATCCAATCAAAATTTTCCACCCTAAACAACAGGTCTGGCTCCACAAGATTAGATCAGAATTAAAACATGACTTTCTGGGGTACATAACAGTTTCAAACTGGCACACCTTCTATTACCTAAGTTTGCTTAGATAAATGCTATTCATATATTTATAAATTATTTAAAATCCCTAAAAACTTAACAATGTTTTTTCTTTTTTTTTTTTAAAAGGAAAGACAGAGAGAAGGAAGGAAGGATAGAAGGAAGGAAGAAAGGGAAACATCTTTAAACATTTTCTTGTTTTATTGTATTCTGTTTCTCCGTTTTTGTTACATGGGCTGGGGCCGGGAATCGAACCGAGGTCCTCCGGCATAGCAGGCAAGCACTTTGCCCGCTGAGCCACCGCGGCCCGCCCAACAATGTTTTTTCATTATACTGATCTGTATAATGTTAAAATTACAAATCATAGAAACTGAATTTACTTGTCAGGTACACTGCTTTACTCTAAATCTTCCCTAAAAAGGCACATGACCACTTATAAGTCAAAACTTCATCTTCAACAAAAAGGACTTTTCAAAAAGCAACAAGGCAAGTATATATATTATACTCTACCTGTTAATTAAAAAACCCTAGCAAATGTGTAAAGGTAAAATAGGAACAAACTTCTGCTATGGTTTTTGGTTAATAACCACAATACAAAACAGCTTTCAAATGTTTTTATTTCTAAAAGTAGCTTCATTTAAAATGTTTATAAATGATTAAGGCTTCAATTGTAAACTCTTACAGCAGTCTTATTACTCCTGAGCTTTAACTTTTATTTCTAAATTCTGAAATGTTTCATTCTTTTTATAACCTAGTAATTCCCCAAAACTTGAAGTATATTTGTGACACCTAAAACTCAGAATTAAAGTTCTCTAGCTCTAAAAATTAGCATTATTCTACATAGCCACCATCAGAAAGCTGTAAAATTTCTATAGCATGCTATTTAATTTAACCTGTCTGGTATTTGCAAAGTCCTTTGAAGGACTAAAGAAAAAGTAAAACCATTAAACTTCCCCACCTGGGGAATCCTTGCTATTCTCTTAAGAAATAGGGGCTCCCAATTTAACAAGCCAAATTAGAGTGAAGCCAAAATCCTAACCTCAGAAAGCAAAACTAATTGACCTCACCTGAGCTCTAGAACTAGGAAAAGGGGGAAAAGCTATACCCTCCTAGTCCTGCATGCTTATGCAGCAGTGCAAAAAGAGTGAGGCTTTCTCTCAAACACCACCAAGAAATGCTCAATTTCTTGAATTCTATGCTCTTACCAATGGAGAAGTAACAGTAATTCATTGCATTGACCATCCAAAAAATACTAACATTTCTTGAGGAAATAACTGGGCTGATGTGGAGGCTAAAGCCACAGCCTGATCAATCAAACCCCTTCTAAAACTCATTCCTGCACCTCTTAACTTGCTGCATGCACCCTCTTATTCCCCAGTTAAGCAGGAATGAGCGACCCAGCTGGAATTTACTCTTTGACCTGTAAGATGGTAATTTCCTTCCTTCTTCCCCAGTCTCACTTGGCTAATGCCTCTCCTAAGCCCACTCACTTCTGTCCTCCTGCTATTGATCAGCCTTACATTTTTAAGCTCCTCACTGAGTTTGTTTCTTCCAGACTAGAAGTCTTTCACACCAAACCAGTGCTAATGGGAGGATGCCCAGCTGTTCCAATTGCCCCTCTCAACTTAAATGAGATAGACAGAAAATTCTATGCCTTATCAGGCAGGGCCTACCCCCTGGCAAGCCAGAAGCAATTATAGAAGACGGCCCCCTCATCCCTCAGCACCCCTTAAGATTAAGGGGTGAGAACTCTCTGAGGGTGAAGTTGAGGCAGGATAGAACAGGAACCTGAGAGGGGAGAGAAGCCCTTGAATAAGGACAGTTAATGAAGGTCAAGAAGGCCCCTGTCCCCACAGACACCCTTCCTAGGAGCTACCCACTTACAGGAAACACTTGGCAGCGGGCAAACCATGCGGAGCCAAACACCCCCCACATGAGTCATGCATGAACCAAGAAGGAGCCAAACAACCCCCACCTGAGTAAGTCATCTATGGAGCAGGGTGAAGGCAGCCAACCCAGCCAAATGTACCACCTACCACCAGGCACCATCCTGGAGAAGAGGGAGGGGAAGAGAAAGGCCCAAACAAGGAAGGGGAAGGGGAAGTAAGGAAAACTAATATATAAAAGCAAATGGAAAAAACAAAAAAGCAAATGGCGGATGGTACATCGGTGGCTCAGTGGCAGAATTCTCGCCTGCCATGCCAGAGACCCACGTTCGAGCCTGTCCATGCCAAACAAACAAACAAATAAAAAACATAAAAACAAATGGCCCCATATTGCCTATTGCTTCTTGCCTTCTTCATCTTTGTCCTTGCAAGAGTGCCTGCCTGTCCTCCTAAATGTGTTCTCAATAAATTTTCTACCGACTTAAAAATAAATTAAGGTAAATCACAGACATTGTCAGAATTAAAACAACATCAACAAAATTGAACTTAGAAAATTGTTCAGCAACAGATCTGTACTAAAACAAATGTTAGAGGAAATTCTTCAGGTTAAACAGAAATGACATCAATGATAATTTCAATCTACAGAAAACAATGAACATCAATGGAAATGATAACTATATGGGTAAGTGTAAAGTACATTTTTTCACAATGGCTTTAAAAGAAAATCTTAACCCAAAATCCTGACTAAGAGGTATACCCAAGCTATTACTATCATGCATTATATTTCACTTTTACTTTTTTGTAATGACAAGATATAGTTTGTGCCTTCTAACTAGAATTCATACTGCTATTCAAATAAAGTAATTAAAGATTGCAAACTGCTTTAGTTGAAACTTAATTCAGTTGAACATTGAAAATTAAATCTGTTTAATTTAAAACTTATAGCAATGTAGCATTTATGATATTTACAGACTTAAAATATACAACATTCTCATAAAGGATGAGAAAGGGATGAATAAAACTAAAAGATTGCAAGATTCTTAATGCTTATATGAACTAGTAAAACTTCTCGAAGTGTATGCTTAAGACACTTAGGATCTCTGTAATTTGAGAAGTTTGCCAACCTCATAAAATTACTATCTTGAATGAATTCTAGCTCAACAACCTTTTATGTTCTAGATATTAAGATTGACTCTGTGGAAATATCCTTCTCTACTTCCATCCCCTACTTGTATCAGGTTAATGATTTAGCAGAGAAATAGACCCCCCAAAATACTTAGTCTAATAGGATAAAAAAAAAAGATAATTATAATTTTTAAAGTAGGTGTTAAATGTAATATTCAGTAGAATATCAGCTCAATGGAAATTTGCTTTTTTAGGTATGTCAATGAAGACTTTCTAAGAAAAAAGAATTCTGAACCTGAAACTCTTAGTTTTTATAGGTGTTGCTTTTGTTTTGGGGGGTCTTTCAATAAGTAAAAGAGTAAAGTGAAATGTTCACACATACACATTTATTTTCCCTGCTTTATCAGCTGAAAGGTCCTAGAAGCAAGGAAATGGTACAACAACAAGCTCACCTAGTACCCAGATCTTGGTTTCTAATGCCATTTTTCCAATAACTGGAACCATATACCCTCGAAGAAATTGCTGATTTTTGGACTTGGGCAGAGAATATACAAGATGAACCTGGAGCATCTTGGAGAACCAGAAAGCTATGAAATGCTAAAAAGAAAAGGGAAAAGAAAAAACGGCAGCAATGGGAAAATATCAAAGGGGCATAGGAGTCAACTGAAAGAGCTCTCAATGGCCAAAGCTGGAATAATTGAGCAACAAAATAATGTAATATTGTATTATGACCCAAAGTATAAAATAAATAGCTGTGAATCCATAATGATATAATTGACAGAATAAATAAATAAATGGGGAATAAGAAATCTCCCATGCAGAAAACTTTCAAATAATTTGTGTAGAGACTTTGCCCTCAAGGAGGCACAGCATAACTCCCCATCCAAGTGTGGGCTGCCTATAGCAACTTCCTTACAAAGCGCAATGAATGGAAAGTGGAAAAGAGAATAACTTTACCTGGAGAAATGTAATAAATCTACTTCAGCCAGGTGATATGTCATGTTGATTTTATGTACCCTTGATATGATGTGATGGAATTAGTACTTCATTTCTATGGTCTTTCTCCCTAAAATGTTTAACACTCGTCTAATTACTAGAAAAATATAGACATATCAGAATTGAGGTTCATTCTACAAAATATTTGACCGGTACTTCTCACAATTTTCAAGTCCATCAAAACTTGATGAAATTCTGAGAAACTGTCACAGCCAAGAGGAGCCTAAGGAGACATGATGATTAAAGATATGTGGCATCCTTGATGGGATCCTGAGTTAGAAAAAAGACATTAGGTAAAACTAAAAATATATATTAATAAAGTATGGACATTAGTTAATAGTAATATATCAATGTATCAATTATTGATACCAATATATCAATATAATTAAAATGTAACAAATGCACAATACTAATGTAAGATCGTTAGTAATTGGGAAACTGGGATGGCTACTCCCTGTATTATCTTCACAATTTTTCTGTAAATCAAAAACTGCTCTAAAACACGAAGTTTGTTTGTTTAAAAGTAGAATGTACAAAAGTATAGAATATGAAATTTTAAATAGGACAGTATGACTGGAGGTTTGGTATATAAAAGAGAAGAAAGGAAATGAAGTTAGAAAATAATCATGACGTACTTTTATAACTCATTGGTCCTGTATGCCATGTTAAGGAATCTGTACATATTCCCCTTTAGGAATTAATTGAACAATACCTCAAAGAAATAGAAATATCAGTTTGTAATATTTTACCTCAAAGCCATCTTCACAAGAAATTTGTGTCCTGATGGTGCTTTTAACTTGTAAAATTATTTTATACAACTGAAGGATATGGAGGCTGTGAAGATAAAGGAATCAAGATCTAGTTGAAGTCATTCCATAGTTTTTGTTTCCATTTTTGCTGCTTTACTTTTTCTTGTTTAATTTTCTCTGTGAACTGTGTTCCAGGCAAACTGCTAAGATGTTAAGATTCAGGAATTAACTTGAAGCTCATTTTCTGATCATTATTGCTTTTCAGTAAAAGATAGGATTGAACTCACAGCCTTTATCTAATTATTATTGTTGTAACTAGTTAGCATTTAGTTGAATAGCTATTATGTGCCAGGCCTCCATATTTATTTTTCTAATTCTTTTAAAATTCTCTTGAGGAGGATGTCTATTTTTTAGACAATGAATCTCAGGCACTGAAAGACTAATATGCTGAAATTTACAAAGAAGAAATTAAGAGGAGTCTGAAAAAAGAACAAGAAATCAGTAAGGAAAATGTCTCCATAAACAAACTCTGATGTGTTCCTAACCTTAACTGGGTATTTAAAACCTTAATCAGTGTATCTGTACACATTCAGTACACATTCCTTAAATACTGAAACCAAAGATTGAATATGAGTTTTACCTATACTTTAATGTTACGTAATAAACGTGTGGAGAAATCTTTATTTTCCATATTCCCACTGTGAAATACAATGTGTTTTACATATTTTTAAAATACTATCTCAACATTGAAGAAGGAACCCAAATCTGTGCTCTAGAAATTATAACAATTGCTGAACTACCTCATAAGCAAAGTAGATCATTTTGACTGAATGATACTCCGTTTTGTTTACAATCTTGACGAGTTTATCTTTGCATGTTTGGGGGCAGAGGCTCTACATCATGTGAAAGAGAAAAACTAGCCAGGTGGGCCCAGTCCAGGAAAAGTACAATTAAGGCAAAGAGCTCTCCCCAGCCACACCACCAAAGCAGCACTTCCAAGAACAAACAGGACTTTGGGGTATGTTTACATGCTTTGCTGAGGGATATGCAATATAAATATCATCCCCTGTCTCCCATGTGAAATCTTCAGAAAATTATGTATTGTTTAGATTTGACAGTGTGAGAATGGATTCTTAAAGGATCTTGAAAGGTACAGTGTGGATGGCTTTAGCATGAACACAGAAATAGCATATATGGATTCAGCAGCAGTTGAATCACGAATCCCTGATTGCAATTGAAAGTAGTCTTATGCTGAGATTTATCCTGGGGAGAGACTGAGATATCAAACTACATAAGAAACAGTTCATAGAACTGTTACTTTTGATAAAAATATTTTGTAATCTAAATCAGTTGGTTTTCATGGATTTCCAGAATAATTCTTTCTATATGTTTAGAAATATGTATATTTAGAGCAACATTTCCAGATTTCACATTTATTTTCAAATCTGGATCTTGTTGAATAATTATATATTAATTTCCTGTGATATTTCTCTTGACACTTGAAAAGTGAAAGCATTTTAGCCTTTTTTGCCTGAATATGATGTCAACTTTGGGAATATATTAAATTTAAGCATATAATATTTTTTGGCCAAGACTAAGTTTTATCATATTTGAGTAGTTTTCTTCTATTTATATTTTAGAATATGAGAGCTCTACCTGAATTTATTAAGTGTCTTTTGATCATCTCTGATGTAATTTAGAATTCTTTTCCTTCAATTTTTAAACATTATAAACTATGCTGATAGATTTTCTAATAATTCCTACCCTTGAATTACTGAAATGAGCCCTACTAAAAATATTATATAAAGATACTGCCATTTGCTAGTATTTTATTTAGAAAGTTGCCCCTTTGTGCATTATAGGGTTTCTATGTAGTTTTATTTTTATACTTTTGCCATATTTTAAAATTAAATTATGCTGGGCAGGCCATGGTGGCTCAGCGAGCAGAGTTCTCACCTGCCATGCCAGAGACCCAGGACTGGTTCCCGGTGCCTACCCATGCAAAAAGAAAAAAAAAGAAAAAAAAATTTAATTATGCTGGCTTTGTAAAGTAAATGGAGAGAATAAAAGTCAGTATAGAAGAGTTTATGCTGCAGAAACAAACAGAAAAATCTTGATGGCTCACAATAAAAAATCTGGAATATTTCTGATCCATGTGGAAAAAAGGAAAAGAAATATTGCAAAAATATACTGGCTGTTACATCTGCCAGGATGCAACACTCATCACTTCTGCTTATGTTTCATTCACCAAAGCAAGTTGCATGGTCTCTGCTGTGCTCAACAATGTGGGGAAAATGCTTCTCCCCTGCAAGAGCATCAACTATTGACGGACATTAATTCAATCTATCCCAAGAAGTTTCCAGCTTTCTCTATGGCCTGAAATAAATATCTTTAGTGGTTAGAACTAAGCATGCTCCATCTACCCCTGATTCTTTGTATAAGATTAGAACTTTAAACAATAATCCAATCTTTTCTCTGGTTATTGGCACATTCATGTTTTTTTCTTCTTAACCAGTCCATTTTGGTCACCAACATTATTCCATGAAAAGAACAACAGTAAAATAATTCTCTCTAGTTTCTTAAATTTAGTGCCATACAATTGCATACATATTATAGCATGGCTTTTATTCTTTCTTGAATCTGTAATTGTGTTATCATTTCTCATTTTTAATTTGTTTAACTTTGAATTTCATTGTTTTTATCAATAAAATACTAATATTTGAAAACTGCATCTAAAAATTTTTGTTTCAGATTTTTCTGCTTTCTTTTTATTGTATTTCTCCTTATGACTCCTTTGCATTATTTTCCCTAACTTCTTAACATGAATATGAATTTCTTTACAATTTAGTATCTTTTCTATAATAATGAAGGCATATAAAACTATAAATTTCTTTTGAATACAGCTTTGGTTGTGCCAGTACTTTTAGTATGAAGTGTTCTTGTTTTCATTGCTTGCTGTGGGTTTTTTTCTTTTCAGAGTTTTCTTCTTTTACATCAAAGAATTATCTTGGAGTGCATTTCCTAATTTTCATGTGATTGTAATATTTGTAACATTTTAAATATTTATTTCTAACTATTGGATTATGGATAGAAAATATTGCAAATAAAACTATTTTTTGAAATAATATTTTCAAACATTTTGTAGCCAAGTACCTGAACATATGGCAATAATGTATAATTATTATTTGGGGGGAAGTTAGGCATTTTATATTTATATAAAATTGAATGTTTAATTTTTCTTTGCACTTGGGTTTTGCTGCCTATTTGATCTCTCCAGTTTTGACCATACCAAATTTATATCAATTTCTCATTTTTCCCTTAGTTTTTGCTTTATATTTTTACCTGCTTTGTTTGTGGAATAAATAGGTTTATAAGTATTATATGTTTTTCCTAAATTGCGATTTCTATCAATGCATAATTATTTATTTATCCTACTGGTGCTACCTGATAAACATTAACACTAGAATTCCTCCTTAATGTTTGTATTTGCCTAGCATTTTTTGTTAATTCCATGTTCAATCTCCCTTTGTCTTTGGTAAATTTCTTGTAAACAACATATTGTGGTATTTTACTTTTTGATTGTATTATAAAGTTTCTGTTTTGTATTATGAGAATTCAGTTCATTTACATTTAGTATAATGCCAGATATACTTGATTGTATTCCTTCTAACATTTATTTTTAACTTTATTGTTATTTTCCTTTTCCTAATTTTCCTGATTGGATCAAATCAGTACTCATTTCATTTTATAACTGAACAGGTCTATCATATTATTCTATTAATATGTATTTTCTCTGTCTCAATTTTCATAATAAAAATGTATCTTTCTTATATAAAAATATAAATTCAAATATTTCTTCCGTTGAGATTCTTTGTTTCCTTGCTGATTCACTCGCTAACTCATCTATTAAGATGGAGCTTGAAAGTATACATGTTTTCTCATTCTGTGCCTTTTGCTCACTCACCACATGAAACATTTGGGACTTTCTTTCTCACCCTCTTCCACTTAACCCATGGGTTTGTTTGTTTCTTTGTATGATGGAGGCGGGGGTCACATTTCATTCTTTTTCCATGTGAGTATCCCCTTATGACCATTTGTTGAGTTCTGTGGTTTGGTTTTTCATTTGTTTGTTTGCTTGTTTGTTTGAGAAGTGCATGGGCTGGGAATGGAACCGGGTCTCCTGCATGACAGGTGAGAATTCTACCACTGAACTACCCTCACACCCCCTAAACCATGGGTTTTAAACAAGACCTTTTTTTAGTTCTTAGTTATAAATGTTCTTCCCTAGCCATCATCTTTTCTTCTAACAAAGAAATCTTTGTCATTATGCAATTAAATATTTTCTGACAGTTTATATTACCCATTACGATTTAAATATGCATGCGTATCTCAAAATTGATTGCTCACCATACTTTTCTTTCCTTTTTTTCTGCTTCTGTCTTTAGTATTTTCTTGAGTATTTTCCTCAGATAGAAGAAATGCAGGCTTTTTGATCTGGATATCTTTCTTTTGCTATCACAAGATAGTGAGCTCTTGATGATTTTAAGATTTTTGGGCATTGTCCTTATTTCTCAATATTCTCTAGATGTTATTTCACTCTCTGTGCTTAATATGAGAAATCTGATTCTAGTGTGTTTTTTTATCTTTGTAATTAACTTGTTTTTTTCTGATTGAGCACTTGTAAGATTTTACTTTTCTGTATACTTGAAGTTGTGAACATTTCTTAGAATATGCCCAGTAGAATTTTTTCTTCATTGTTATAGCTTTGCAAGCTATGTAAACTTGTAGTCTGAGGTTTTTTTAGTATTATTTGTTTAATTATTAATTCTCCTTCCTTTGATCCTTTTCTATTTTTAACTTTTATTATGCATATATTAATTCCTCTATGTGTTATTTTTAGTTCTTTCATCTTTTCACTTATGATTTTTATCAGTTTGTATTTTTGGTCTGCAATTTCAAGTATTTCTTCCATGCCACTCACTTACTCCACTAATTAATAATGACCACCCTCTCTCCTTTAAAGCAATTACTAAATTCTCAGCGTGAACACTGTGTCTCTAGTTTTAGGAAGTCTTGGGCTTTTTCCCCCTCTTCTTTAGGGTCCTTAATACCTCTTATTTACTTTTTCAAGCTGGTATTTCTCCCTTCCAGGGCTTCTATTTATTAGGGGACTTTGGAGAACACTATCTCGCTCTCACGCTCGCTATTAATTAGGATCACTTAGACATTTCATCAGTTGTCTCAATGGGTCTCATACTCAGACTCTGAGGTCTCTTAATTGATGGCAGTTCTTTGAGTGGTGGAAGGAGCAACCGCCCCTATGCTCCTATGATCTAGGAAGGGGAAATTGTTAATACTCTTTTGAAGGTCAGGAGGAATCTGGTAAACTCCATCTCTTGGTGTTCTTCTAGCCTTGGGAATAAAGAAGACTTAATCCACTTTAATCATCCCCTTTTTGACTCCTTGGAGGTAGGAGATGAAACACAGTCTGAAAGGTTTTCTCCAGAATCTGCCACAATCTACCCTCAGTTCTAGTTCAGTGAGATTAATATGACGACGTTGCCGCATAGAACATTTAATTCACGCATTAATACACTTATTCATATTCTGTTAATACTGTTGATCTGAGTAGAATGTGATAGGTTGTTCTAGGCTAATACTCCACAGCAAAAATGAGAAAAAAGTAGATAAATTACAAAAATCATTTATTTAAAGGTAATAAATGCCATAATTTATTGGGGCAGTGTCATAGTGTATATGGGCCAGTGTGACAGTGGCTCAGTGGCAGAATTCTCACCTGCCATGCCCGAGACCTAGGTTCTATTCCCAGTGCCTGCCCATACAAACAATAAATAAATAAGGATACCAGAGGCACGCTATATCAGAGGAATGTATATTTGAATATACGATAAGGGTGGACAAACAACTTCTAGTGAGGTGAAACTGTTTAGAGGAGATGATGACTACCAGCAATTTTCCTCCTGGGAGCATTTGCAGATTCTGGGCAAATATTCTAAACTCGGCTTGGCCCTCACAGTGGGCTTCTGATTGGGGGGGTGGGGGTAGAGAGGCCTAGGAGAGAGCAATCAGAAAAGCTTTAAGTTGCCTGAAGTGAAGAATTGATCATTTGAGACCTCAAAATACATGGACAGATTATTCCATTTGTTAGTTCTATTGCTATGAGTGAGGTTGGAGAGAAAAGCTTAAAACTTCTAAATGACAGTGTGAAGTCTCCCAACAACTCACTGTATTTCAGAAACAAAGACCTGCCAGGTGAAGGTACCCACTGTAAGCCTACACCCAGTCTCTTCTTAAAAATATGTTGTCCTATTTTGCAACTGCATAAGCCAGGAGAGTGGAGAGCTATACCGGTAATCTCTTAGAGGTAGAGTTGGGTGTCCTGCAGTCTTTCAGGTCTGAGGAATCAGAGAATATGCAGACTCTCAATTTAAAGCATGTCATGCTCTACCCAAAGAACAAAGATAAATCAGAGGAAGATTAAAACTACAATTTAGGTTTGACACAGCTGAACCCTTGTCATATCTGTTTCAGAGGGGAAACAGAAACTCTCCCTTTTTTTAACATGCTCCCCGACATATGAAAAAATATTAGACAAGCAAAGAGGCAAGAGTTTATGACTGATAACCAAGAGTAGAAACATACACACTGATAATCCAAATAGCAGAGTTAGTAGACAATTTTTTTTAACTATGATTAATATAGAGAAAAATATAGGGGAATAATTGGATAAAGTGAAAGGATAAAAATGTTCACCAAAGATGAAATATTTATTTAAAAGAATCTAATAAAATTCTAGAATTTAAAAACTAGGAAAGCTGAAATTAAGAACTCAACATCAAATTAGACAAAGCAGAACAGAAGATTAGTGAACTGAAATACGGTTTAATAGATGTTACCCAAATTAATTACCAAGAGAAAAAGAATGAAAAAGAGAATAGATTCTAAGAGATATGTGTAACTTGCTCAAAAAGTCCACACATTAATTAGAGTATCAGGGGAGAGAAGACAGAGAATGGGGTAATGTTAAAAGACGTAAGTTGTAATTCTCCAAAACTAATGAAAGATTTTAATATGCTACCAGAAGCCTTGCTAACCCTCTCATTTATTTAATAATCCTTGAACAAATCTCCTAATGAACTTTGACCTTAATTCTATCATTTGTGAAATAGGACTAATAAAATAAAAATCTCCCACTTAATATTTTAAGTTCCACAAGGGCAGGAAAATATACATTTTGAAATCTTTAAGTCTATAGCATATAGAAGATACTTTATAAATATTGTTATAAAATGAATGTTTCTTTCCATCCACTAAGCTTTAAACTTATCAGAGAAATTTCTTCAATGCATTAAAAAATTTGCACCTTGGTTTTACATACAAAGTAACCAGAAAAAAAAAATTTCACTTATCTATTAAAACCTGATGAATTAATTCACATACAAAGTAAACAGAAAATAAATGTTCACTTCTCTATTATCTCTTGATGAATTCATTCATTATTCATTAAAAAACAATCATTTGAGTTTGATCTAGCATACCTAAACAAAGATATGTTATTTAATGTTCATTTCATAATGACCCATGTAGACCATTACTCCTCGTATTCAGTAGCAAGAAAAATAAATCTCTTCAGATAAAACATCACAATATAATTGAGTTCAATTTTTATTTTTGTATCTAGAAAATTCAGAACCAAATCAGTGATTACCTGAAAGAAATAACTTATTCAAGTTACATAGTGACATCAAAAACCTTACTTCTGATCATCAATTTTATTTTATTTCTATTTTTAATTTTCTTATTTTAGAGTTTATTTAATTTTATACTGTATGACATTATTAAAATATAGCTCAACTGAAAGATGTATGGAAATAGGCAGCAGAAATGACATTGTACAACTAAAAAAAATTGCTGACATCTATTCAGTGTTTTCCTATTTTTCTTATCTGTGTGTGTTTAAGTTTTGTTTTGCTTTGGTTTTAATAAAGATATATTGTAGTCTTTTAAATAATGGTATGCTGAATATGTTTAATAACCAGCTTTAGGGAGGGCAGGGCAAGGAGCCTTGATTTGTAGCATTTCCTGATTTCGTGCTATTAACATGACGTCACTAAATGCATTGCTAGGAAGAGATGTTCAGTAGCTCCCCTTATATACAGATTCAATAGATGTAAATAACCTCAAGAACATAGATAAACAGTAAAATAATTAGAAAGTGATGAATTTAAGAATTCGTTACCTTTGTTATTAATATAATTTGTTCAATTATTAATTTTAATATTTAGCCATGGGAGTGTGTAACAACTGAATTTAAAAATTCCTTAAAATTTAACAGTTGGTACTCCTGAGCTCGTAGGAGCCATTCCTAGCACACAATGGCTGATATATATCAACATATATTTTAAATACCTTCTGAATAATTATACGTTCACTTGTGTAAATATCAACCCAAATTCCCAAAGTTGCCTTTCAGCTTTCTTTCAGAATGACAATCACAGTTTTCAATTAGAATATATCATACTGACTTGGCACTCTCAAGGTATAAATCCCAATGTTTCTCTCTGCTTACTACGTAATTTAGAGAAGGTAAATTAGCTGTGAATAATTATCTGCTTGGCATCTCATATTTATGCTCATATTCGAAGCAAAATGCACAAGGACCCTGCTTTCCACACAGAAGTGTGAAAACACATTGCTAACAATAAAAGTGTTGATAACATTCATATCCAAGGGCTGATAACAATTTTGTACTCCCACAGACATTTTTCAGAGGACATCACAGTTGAAGTAGGAAAAGAGCAAGACAATTTCAGGGATTCTTTAACTATGTAATAAGGGGCAAGACTTCATTGTCAGAATCTAAACTTGGGGAAGGAGCAGGAGAGAGGGACTCACTGTGGGCAAGTTTCCATCAATTTTACAATTTTCCTTCATGCTGGCTCCGTATGATTCAAGTACTGAGAAAAGGGAGGGGAGAACTGTTGGAAATGGGCACCTGCCAGGCAAGCTGGTGGAATCATATTAAGGAAAGAAAGCTTCCAGTTCAAAACTATTAGAAACTTCATTGATTACTAGATTAATGGCTTTTTAAGGATGCGGTGAAAAGTGTTATCACCTGGAACTTACAAAACCAGGCTTGCAGTGTTAGAAAATGCACTGTAGGAAACTATTCAGATGTAGCCGGGAAAATACTAAATGACCTAATAAGCCATTTCCTCTTCTAAGCTCAACGGTGCTATATTTCATGTATTTTGGCTCAATTATAGCAGAAGGTCACATAAGGTTTTTAAATCCTGTATTTTTTCTATCTGCACATAATGTCAGTGTTTTTGAGCTCTGAGTATTTTTAATACTAAAGTTTTCAGCACTAGAAAATCTCTTCAATTTACTACAGGGCTTGAGGCATTCCTACAGCTTACTGTTTTTTTCGTCACCACTTTAGATAAGAATACAGCTATAATATTTATGGTTTCAGAATAGCAATACTTTCAAATACAAAAAAAATCATTTTTCTTATAATATGCATAGGCCTATTTCTTATAATATTCATAGGCTTATTTCCAATTAGATGGCTTTTAATTACATTGAACAAGAAAAGTGATCAGTTTTTTGTTTGATTGTTTTACTTTTAAAACAAATTAGGTTGTATAAGAGTAGTTATACATAAGTGTTAGGTCCACAAATGCAAAGTAAAATGTAGGAATTAGGCAATAATCAGATCATTCCAGAAATCACTTTTCTCCTAATTAAATGACTCAAATATATGGCTACATTAAAAAGTATGTTCTTTTGTTTCCACCCTAATTTATCTAGACAATAGCTTTAATCATATACTGTGTTTAGAACAAGTAGTATCAGGGAGACACTTCAAACCTTGAAAGAAAGAATAAGAATGAAAAGGAAGGAAGAGGGGAACGGGAGAAGGTGTAAAGAGGGGAGAGAGGGAGGAGATCCTGAACAATTAAAACACTTTTTATTCCATATCTCTGGACAGGTAATGTCTACTGATACCTGCTATAAAATGAATGATTAGGAAAATCACAAGTTTTTAATCCTCGGTTTCTTCATCTAGAAAATGTGAAAAGTGGAATGGGTGATCTCTAAGGTTCTTTTCAAGTCTAAATTATTTTATTCTGCTAATAAGGTTAAACTAAATAATATATTAAAAAGCGCTGTCAATTTTAATTACTATTTTCTATTTAAACAACAATAATAACAAACACAAAACCCATCTGAGTCCTATATCCTCTCTAATTTCTGCCCTATCTTTTCTTCCTTTCAGTCAAGAACATGGAAAAGTCATATACCCATCTTTCTTCATGAATCCATTAACTTAATTCTTTTTCAGCTCACTACAATCTTCTTTCTGCCCATATCATACACTAAAACTTGTCCTACTAAAATCACCCACTACTGTCTAATTCCCAATTCCAATGGATGCTTTTAGGTTTGGACTTGCTTTCTTTTTAATAATGGTGATCCTATCTCTCCTAGAGTCCTCTCTCCCCTGGCTTCCTTTTAATTTGTGTTTCCCAAAAGTCTAACCTGTTACTTAGCAAAGAAGAGCCTCTATGTAAATATTCTTTGAATAAATGGAATGCTTAAGGCAATTTAAAAGCATCACCTTTCTCAAATTTAGTTTTGGTCATGTCAACAAAGATATGTTCTTCCTAAGCATTGCTTTAATATCCCACAACTAAATCCATAAGCTAAAAAGTAAGAGGTACCTAAATGACCTTTCCGCTTTTGCTTTTTGTAACTTGGGATGTGGGTATTTTTCCTACCCTCTTACACTGCGCCTTGGCTCCCTCTCTCTGCAGACTGTCCCAGACTTGGCAAAGAGTATGGCTGCTCAGCTTTCATCATTGGTTGGGGCCAGTGGAATGTTCCCCTGATGCTCCTCCCTTGGCTGGCTGGGCTCCCCTACTTTCATTTTCACTACGTGCACAACCATTCACCAACTTCCACAGGAAACATTTTTCCAGACATGCTTTTAGGATCAGTGCCACTTCCATAGCCAGCCATTGGATTCCATCACTATTTTTCATGCTTCAAATTTGTACTTTTCAAGCTTCAGCTTCACAATCACAGTGAAGAGGGTTTTTTTTTGTTTTGTTTTGTTTGCAGGTTGCCTTTTCCTTATTTTGGGAAGCAATCATTTATATTTTATTTGCCCTTAGTAGGAAAACATAATTTTTGCTCACTGCAACTTCTTTCCAATTCCTTGTTTTTCTTTCTCTTTGTAATCTTTCTTCTCAGGATTCTTCATAGAGATGTGACTTGCTTTGACCAAAGTCTTCATCATAGTCTTTACATAAAAAAAATAACTGATTTAATCCCCAGCCATGATGGTAAAAGCTTTCCTCTTTTTTTAATTGTGCTTACTTACTAAAAAGTAAAATGATATAATAATATAATTCTAAGATTGTTGTGAAGTTTCTTCAGGTATTGAACTCTACTTACCTTTGATTAAGTTCTGAGCTCAGTGCTGCCATCTTTGACAAACTTCTTATCCTTTCCAATGCATTTATTCCCACCAAGAATAAAGCTTGTAGGGGAATAAGGCTGAAGTTGCCCCTCTACCCTCTCCCATTTGAAAATCCATACTCAGATTTGGAAACGTAACCATTTTTATTTTGAATAAGTTGTCTACTGATAAATTCCTCAGAAAACCAAAGAAATTAGTGTCCACAAAGCAGAGAGTATTGTAGAAAGGGTTAAAAGATAGTTAGAGGGTGGGCCACTGTGGCTTAGTGGCAGAACTCTCACCTGCCATGCTTGAGACCATGTATTCACTCCCTGGTACCTGCCCGTGTGTAAAAAATAAATAAAAAACAAACAAACAACAACAAAAAAGCAATGGTTAGATCAGTGCAGGTCTCGGTGTCTCCTGTGTTGATAAAATGAACTGATGACTCCGTCTGCTTTCTTCCCTTGTTGTTTTCATGCATGTAACAAGCAAGAGTTTGAAAGCTTTCTAAAAAGGTAATTATAGGAACGTAGAGTTTTCATTAAATATTTCATTTCCTTGATGAAACTCTGAAAGAATACTTCAATTACAAGCCATTTTAAAATCAGCTATTTTAAGTATATAAAAGTGAATGCACAGTTGTGAGAATATCTTAAACCTCATGAAAGAAAGAAATTGTGTGCTCAAACTAGCGTGTCACAGAATCTTACTCTCCAGTTTCACCCTAATCTGTTCCTTTGGAGAACGTTGTTTCAGATGGTCTAAATGTTTACTGAATGCAAAAGTTCCTTCTTCTGTTATTGCCATTGTGTTGATTGAGGTAATAATATATTAATGTTGGATTATGTTCTGATTAAATCTGTTCCTTCTATTTATTCTGCTCTACTTAAGTGAATTTCATCCTCAAAACTCAACTCAGTTCAATAATTTAATTATTTGGGGATTCTTTCTTCATGATGGTAATGTTGGCAATGATAGTGTCTCAAACAATTTCTATGACAGATTCAAACAGTCTTCTTGAAATTAGGTTAAATCATTTGCTAAAAAGTGCACTTTCTTCTTTTATTTTCCAAAGGTGTTAGCTTATGATGTCCTTTCTTGGCATTAATAGAAGACCATGACTCACAAAATGAGGAGATGTCTGTGTGTCATAGAGATGTGAAGGGGTCATGCCTAGTTGAATTAGCTATAGAGGAAGAAGGGAGTGTCCTCATGTGGAGAAAATAAAATAGGTTTCAAAATTTTTTTTTAAAGAGCTGACTCTGCCCATATAAAATGTTACTATACTTAACAGTCTTCCTGTGAAAGAGTATTTCATCTTCACAATTTTTATGAAGTTGGTTAGATAACTCAAGCACATATTTATATTTGGTTATCTGAATTGCTGCAGCCATAGAATAAGTGATAGATGATGGTGGCAAAGCTCAAAGTCGAAGCTAGAATGAAAATGAATAATGAGTACCTGTCAATAGAAGGCTTTATATCTCAGAACTCAGGCAAGTCAGGGTTCCAGAAACAGCAGTAAATCAAGGACTAAAAATAGAATGAAGGTTTTAGCAGAAAACTGCAGATAAATGCGAATAGTAGCCAAAGCATCAGATATTGGCAGACTTAGACTTTAGGCAACTGCTGCTCCACCTCTGGGGAATTGTTTAGATTAGTTTAACAGTAATGGCAAAAGTATGACTTGAAATATGGGGAGAT
Source organism: Tamandua tetradactyla (assembly GCF_023851605.1). Lineage (NCBI taxonomy): Eukaryota > Metazoa > Chordata > Mammalia > Pilosa > Myrmecophagidae > Tamandua > Tamandua tetradactyla. The sequence goes on from NC_135331.1 coordinate 138,013,086, forward strand.
TCTGAAAATAAAGAGCTAAAAATCATGGTACATAAAATAAAATGCCGGGAATTTATTCACGTATGGAAAATAATATTTATTTAACCACACCAAGATGTATTTAATTTCATGATGATTTAATCTGAAAATAGAAAAAAAGTGTGGTTGCAAAAGTGAAGGGGAAGGGCGTGGGCTACAGTGGCTCAGCAGGCAGAGATCTTGCCTGCCATGCTAGAGACCCGGTTAGATTCCCAGTGCCTGCCCATGCAAAAAAGAAAAGTGAAAGAGAAGAGCGGGTAATGGTGGTTCAGTGGCAGAAGTTCTCGCCTGCCATGCTGGAGACCCAGGTTCAATTTCCAGAGCCTTCCCATGCCAAAAAAAAGTGAAAGAGAAGCCTAAAATTAGTATTTTACTAATATTTTACTAAACACTTTGACCTGGATATTGCATATTATTATTTTCCACATTTACCAATAAAGAAAGCAAGGCTAAGAATGGTAAAGGAGCTTGCCTAAGATCTCATAAGCGAATATTGGCTTATTTTTTCAGTAAAGAAAGTGGTCTGCTGAAACCAAGATATTTTGGCTCCAGAGTTCCTGTTTTTTCCACTGTTCACATTGACACTAGGAAAGGTACACTGATGACTTTCAAAATGCTGATAAAACTAAAATTCCAGCTCACAATTTGATTAAAAGAAAGGGGATTCAAAGTATACATTTTCCTTACTCAGAAATAGCTGAAGTAATCTTGTTTTTCCTCCTTTACTTGCCCCAAAGACAGTTTACACTTGGTCAGACCACACAAGCAAAGTTTAAAAAAAAAAAAAAACAGGCGTTTTTAAAGAAAGAGCTAAGTAATTGAAATCAGGGATTAGAATGGAAACTATTTTTAAAAATAAGTGTATCATTTACCCTTTGGTAAACTGGAATATACATACCCAATTTCATCATATTTTATGTTTGTAGGCTTAGCAAAAATTCTTGCAAAGGAATGTTGACTTTCAAAAGCAAGTTGGTGCACACAAATGTGAAAATATGTAAGTTTTACTTAAGTCTTCTCATTTTATTATTGCTTTGCAAAATTTTGGCCCCATAACCAAACATAAAATAATGAAAACTGCCATTCATTTTGTCTTGTGGTTTCCTTAGAGGACTGTGGAGCTCTTTATAAGGCAGTTTCAAATGACTGTTGATTTAGAGTGCATGTTCTAAAATAAAATATAAACTATAGAGTGATTTGGGATGCAAAGTGAAAAATATATTATTATAGGTCATATAATACAGGACATATATATTTGTGAACACTTTCACCTACTTCTTTTCCCCTCCTCCTAAATGAGCAGAACACTTTTGTTGAGTCATAAGTCAGTCCCTGATATTGATTGAGAGCCTACTCAGTACCAGGCACTATTTCTAAACTCTGTGAATCTAGTTATGAGGGGTGCAGACAATGTCCTTAAGTGCATAAAGTTTACATACTAGTGAGAAAAGGTTTTATAAACCATGCTTTTATAAAAAAAAAAAATTAAAAAAAAATAATAACCACAGTTGAAGTTCCCCTGACTTGCTTTATTACCCACACTTTTTGTTCTCTGAAAATATAGCAATGGGTATCTATGCTCCCTAGTCACTCTGGGTTTAGCCAGTTCCTCAGTGTGTTCATACACCTCTGCTTCTGAGAGCTGAGCTGCATGCTTACCAAGAATTATTTGTGGGGTAGATTGAAATACTAGTGGTCAAGGAGAGGGAGGGTAAGGGGATGGGATGAATAAGTTTTTTTTTTTCTTTTTACTTTTTCTGGAGTGATGCAAATGTTCTAAAAATGATCATGGTGATGAATATACAAATATATAATGATATTGTGAACCATTGATTGTATACCATGTATGGACTATATGTGTGTGAAGATCTGTCAATAAAAATATTTTTAAAAAAAGAACCAAGAGAGGGAAAGTCTGGAGTACTCCCAACCTACATTCTATGCCAGAATTGCCATGGGAGCTTTATAATAATAATATGGATTTTTGAGCCTTAAAAAAAAAAAAATTTAGTTGTGGTTGTTCTCAAAACTGTTCTAGTCACATGTCTCTATAAATATGAACATACATATTAACATACAATTAAATATTTTAATTAAATTCTATGCAAACTAATGAAATAAAAGTATAAAAAGACAGTGTTTAATATGAAATTAAGTTGAATGTTTTAACATGGCAGCTAAACATTTTGCTGTCAGACTAGGTGTAAGCGAAACAACTGCAAAAGATTAGGGGAAAATAAATATAAAGAGCAATTTAGCAAATTGTTTCCCATGTATCTTTATTTTACCAGAATAAAATGAAGCTAAAAATTGAGGGTAATGCATTGAAAGTAAGTTCTTCTTTATTTTGTAATTGTGATTAAAAAATATATTGTGTAAAATTTACCTCTATAACATTTTAAAGTGTACAATTCAGTGGTATTAAGTACATTTACAATGTTAAGCAACAATTGCCACTATCTATTTCCAGAACTTATTCATCACCCAAATGAAGACAAGTAGTCACTTGCCATCTCTTCCTCTCCCTAACCGCTTAAACCACAACCTGCTTTATGTCTGTATGAATTTGCCTATCCTGGAAATTTAAATAAGTGGAATTATACAACATGGAGCCTTTTCTGTCTGTATTCTTTCAACTGGTATAATATTTTCAAAGTTCATCCATGTTTTCGTATGTATCAGTATTTCATTCTTTTTATAGCTGAATAATATCCCATTGTATGAACATACCATATTTTGTTTATCCATTCATTTACTAATAGACTTTTTTTTTTTACATTTTGGCTACTGTGACTAGTGTTACTATATATATTCATGTACAAATGCTTGATTGAGTACCTGTTCTTAATTTTTTTGGAAATATACCTAGTAGTGGAATTGCTGGAACATGTTAATCTTATGTTTACTTGGTAAAGAACTATTGAGTGTGCTTTTGGTGTCATATTTAAAACACGATAGCCAAATGTGAGGTCATGAAGTTTTGCCCCTGTTTTCTTCTAACATTTTTGCAGTTTTAGCTTCTAAATTTAGGTCATTAATCCATTTTGAGTAATTTTTGTATATGGTATAAGGTAGAGATCCAATTTAATTCTTCTGTAGGTAGGTATCAAGTTATCTCCAAACCATTTGTTGAAGAAATCCATTATTTCCCCATTGAATTATCTTGCCACTCTTGTTAAAAATCAATTGGAAGGAGGCAGGGACAGATGCAGCATAGTGAGGTATGGAATTTAGTTCTTCCTCCAGAGCAGCTAATAAATAGCCAGGAACAGTACAGAACAACTGCTGGGGGAACATCAGTGACCAGATACACAATGTACATCAGTCTGGAGTGGGTGGGATGGCTGAGATCACCCACAGAATTGTTAAGCCTCCAAGCTGCAGAGGCTGGCACCTCTCCCCCATGGGCAAAGCAGGCCGGTTCATATACACTGACCAGTGGAATCTAATTGAGTGTTCAGAAATAGACCCTTTCATCTATGGATAATTGATCTCTGATACCGTGGTCTACCCAACCCACTTGACATAGAGCAGCATCTTCAAAAATGGTGTTTGGAGAACTGGATATCCATATGCAGAAGAATGAAAGAGGATCTGTATCTCATACCTTATATGACAATGAACTCAAAATGGATCAAAGACCTAAGCATTAGAGTTTAGATCACAAGAAGATAAAATTGATAGAATAAAATGTAGGGAAATATCATAAATCTTGTAATAAGAGGTGGTTTTCTAGACCTTTCACCCAAAGCGCAGGCATTGAAACAAGAAATAAATAAATGAGATATCAAAATTAAACACTTTGGGGCATCAAAGACCTTTGTCAGGAGAGTAAAAAGGCATCCTATGCAATGGGAAACAATATTTGGAAATCACATATCAGATAAGCATTTAGTATCCAGAATACATTTAGAGAATCTTCAACTCAACAACAAAATGACAAACAACACAATTTAAAAATGGGCAAAAGATATCAACAGACACTTTTCAGAAGAGGAAATTGAAATGTCTAAATGGCACAGCAAAAGATGCCCAACTTCACTGGCTATAAGAGAAATACAAATCAAAACCACAATGAGATATCATCTCACACCCACTAGAATGGCCATTACAAAAAAAAAAACAGAAAATAACAAGTGCTATAGAGGTTGTGGAGAAAGAGGCACACTTATCCACTGTTGGTGGGAATGTAAAATTGTACAATCACTCTGGAAGGCAGTTTGGTGGTTCCTCAAGAAGCTGAGTATAGAATTGCCATATGATCCAGCAATCTTATCAATAGGTATATTTTCAGAGGAACCAAATCCAAGGGCGCAAATGGACATTTTCACACCAATGTCTATAGCAGCATTATTTACAATTGCCAAGAGATTGAAACAGACCAAATGTCCATCAGTGGATGAGTGGCTAAACAAATTGTGGCTTTTAAAAAGGGGAATTTAATAAGTTGCCAAGTTTACAGTTTTAAGGCTGTGAAAATGTCCAAATTAAAACAAGGCTAGAGAAATGTCCAATCTAAGGCAAACAGAGAAAGTTACCTTGGTTCAAGAAGGCCAATGACATTCAGGGTTTCTCTCTCAAAAGGAAAGGCACATGGTGAACATGGCAACATCTGCTAGCTTTCTCTCCAGGCTTCTTGTTTCATGAAGCTCCCCCAGAAGTGTTTTCCCTTCTTCATCTCCAAAGGTCTCTGGCTGAATGGGCTCTCATGCCTCTGAAGCTTTTTCCAATATGATTCCAACTTAAAGGGCTCCAGTAAGCAACCCTACCTTGAATGGGTGGAGACACATCTCCATTGAAACAATCAAATCAAAAGTTATCATCCACAATTAGGTGGGCCACATCTCCCTGGGAACAATTAAAAAGCTTCAGTAATATTGAGTGAGGATTAAAGGATAGGGCTTTTCTGGGGTCCACAAATTCAGAACAGCACAGTGGCTAAGTCATGTCTATTTACTTAGGATGGATTGTATGATGTACAAACAATATTGCTTAAAAATGAACGGAAAGAAACAAGTGCTAGAGAAAATGTGGAGAAAGAGTTGTACCTATTCACTGTTGGTAGGAAAGCTGAGAGGAACAGACCCTTTGGAGGGCAGTGTGGTGACTCTAGAGGAGGCTAGGGGTGGGGTTGCAATATGATCTTGCAACAACATTGCTAGGGGTATAATTGGAGGAACTAAGAATGGGTACACGAATGAACATTTGCACACTGGTGTTTGTGGTGGCAGTTTTCACAATGGATGGAGGTGGTCATGGTACAATGACTGAGAAATGGAATGCGGAACTGTGGTGTTTATATACAATGGACTACTGAGAGGCTGAAAGAAGGAATGAGTGAAGTATGCAAGTAGGTGAATGAAACTTAATATTATGTTGAATAAAATGTCAGGAACAAAAAGACAAATATCTGTCTCACTCATATGGACTAACTATAATTTACAAAATCAGAGTTTAAGTCGAGATCATAGGTTATCAGGTTGAGGCCTATTGTAAAGTTTCCTAGATTGTAAACTCTTATAGCAGTCACATATATTTAGGAATTGTAACTGACATTTCTAAATTCTGAGATACTGAACTATTTGTATATAATCTGGTCATTCCCTGAAACTTCAGGTTTTTATGTGACATCTGAGACTCAGAGAACACTGAGGCTAAGAAAGTCATATTTACCCCATTCAGCAACTGTTTAAAAAGCTGAAAAAAGTGATTAGACTTGGTCTAGAGATATGAATGAAGCTGATCTGGATAGAAATAAGGTAAACCAGAATACTAGGTAAAGAATGATATGGCCCATATTTTCAAACTTCAGCCTCTGTGAGACCAAGGGGGAGACATTTACTTGGTACCCAATTTATATTTGGGGGAGCATATTATCTAATTTAACTTGTATGGTCAGTTTACTTGAACACCATAAATACATGGAATATTGAATAAGGTATGAGATCTTGTTGGTTTGTTCAGGTTAGTGTGATGCCCCAGTATATCCCAGAGTAATTTGAGCAGAGAATAAAAAGTATTTGCAAAGTCCCCTTGGGGGACTGGGGAAAGGAGAAAACATTCAACTTCCCTATCTGGGGAATTCCTGATATTTTCACAAGCAGTGGGGACAACCAATTCAATAGTCTGAGCCCTCAATCTTGGGGCTCAATCTTGGGGCTCACCCTTATGAGGCTTATTCCTGCAAAGGAGAAGCTAAATCTATTGATAATTACACCTGAGATCACTCTCAAGAATCTGTTTTGTTGCAAAGATGTAGCCTCTTTTCTCTAAGCCAATGGAGAGAATGAACTCACTATTTGCAGGGTCTATCTTTTCCTTCCTTTTACTTTTAAATTCCTTGTGTCTTTGGTTTTAAAGTGAGTCTCTTATAGAGAACATATAAATATATCATATTTATTTGGTTTTGTCCACTCTCCCAATATCTACCTTTAAATTGCAGAGTTTAATCTATTTACATTTAAAGTAATTACTGGTAAGTAAAGTGTGATAGGTTGAATTATGCACCCCAGGAAAAAAAGCATGTTCCTAATCTTAATCCACGCCTGTAGGTGTGAATCCATTGTAAATAGGACATTTTTAAGATGCTATTTCTAATTGAATGAGCTTGGGCCTTAGTCTTATTACTGGAGGCTGTATGAAGAGAAAGCCAAGTGGAGGAGCAAGAAACCTGAAGTCAACGGAACCCAGAAGAGAAAGGAGAGGACATCACCATGTGACAGAAAAGCCAAGGAACCCCAACAATTGCCAGCCAGATACAAATCCTCAGTGGAAGCAATGCCTTCTAGTCTCTGAAACCATGGACCAATAATTCCTGCTGTTAAGGTGACACATTATACAGTATCTGTCTTACCAACCAGGAAATTAAGAGAGAAAGTTCTATCATTTTGCTACTTGTTAGCGCTTTGCCTTAATTTTTTTTGTCCTCCAATTTCTCCATTACTGTCTGTACTTTTGTTTAACTGATTTTTGTAATGGATCATTTTTATACTCTACTTGTTTCCTTTTTAAGTATATTTTTACTTATTTTATTGGCTGTTACTTTAGGATTAAAACCGGCACCTTAAATGTACAATAAAAGTATATGAGTTCATACCAATTTCATTTCAATAGTACACAAAAACACAGAGAACTTCCTGGAAGATGGCTAAATAGAGTAGCTTATGTTTAGCCCTTCTCCATGGAAAAGTTAGAGAAGGAACGGGAGGGTGACTGAGATGGTGATTCAAGAATACAACTGATCTGGAAAAGCCTTCTGCACCACATAGGGTGGCCCTGATGGCAGAGGAACTGAGAAGCAGAAAGCTGGAGCCTGGTGCAGAGGGGCAGAGACTGCAGGAGTGCACAGATGGGGAGCAGGGAACTGGGAAGTAAGCCAGGCCATGATTCTTAAATGCGCTACCCTCACCAGTGCAGCCCTGTGACCCACACCTCACCCCACACCCCCCACACCTGAACCCCATCTCATTCCCCATGCTCCAAGTGCCCCTACCCCACCAACCTCCAGAGCCTGCATACCTGCCCCCATATCCCCACCCCAAGTGCAGCCCAACCCACCTCTCTTGCACCCCTTCATAGCACTACCCACCCCATCCCTGCTCCCTGCAGGCTGTTGCCAGCACTTAAAGTCTGAGGCACTAACCTCCATAACTAGGCTACACTTGCCCCCCACTCATAGTGTCACACAGACTCACCCCACACCGCCTGAGCTCTGTGCATCAGTTTACAGCACTCCTAGACACATGCATGTGCATGGGACCCCAATCACATCCTTCAGCTCTGGGAACATCAGTTTACAACTGTCCTAGGGCCTCAGTCACACTTTCCAGCTCTGAGAAAGTGCTGACTTGTGCAGCCAAGTCCATCTGCCCCCAATCCACAGAGGCATAACACCGACCTGCTGCCACAGCTCTACACATGTGCACAAAGGGCCCTGTGCCTTAGACCAGTGCATGCCAGGGTTACACCCCCCAGACCACTAAACCCATCCTCCCTGGCCACTGGGCACCCACATTCAGAAGCACCAACGTAACATCATCAACCTGCCCTGAAACCAATCACTGTACTGTTGTGCCCCATACCCTGCTCCCTGATGCATATCCATCCTGCAAACACAAAGCCTTAGACTACTGAAAGAAATGAACTCCCAAAGTAAATCAGTCAAGATATTTACATGTGATGAGAACAACAGAAGATCACTAAGCATATCATAATGCAGACAGCTGTAGCCCTGCCTAATGACCAAACTAAAACACCAGAGAAGATACAAACATTGGAATAACTAATCAAAGATATTCATGTTACTCTATTAATAAAATAAGTGGACTGGCTAATGACATAAAGGAGATCAAGAAGACACTAGAAGAGCATAAAGAAGAATTTGAAAGGATAAATAGAAAAATAGTGGACATCACAGAGATTAAAGATTGTTGACCAAATAAAAAACATACTAGAGGCATACAACACCAGATCTGAAGAGACAGAAGAAAGAATAAATGATATAGAGGACAGGATAACTGACTTTAAACACTCAAAACAGCAAATGGCAAAAAAAAAAAAAAAAAAAGATGGAAAAATTTTAATTGGATCTCAGGGAAATCATAGGCAAAAGAAAGGTCACAAATATAAGAATCATTTGTGTCCCAGAAAGAGAAGCGAGAACTAAAGGGCTAGGAAGAGTAGTTGAAGACATAACGGGGGAAAAATTCCCAACCCTTATAAAAAACATAAATATATATGTCAAAGAAGCCCAATGAACTCCAAACAGAATAGATCCAAATAGACCTTCCCCAAGACACATGCTAACCAGTCTGACAAATATTGAAGAGAGGCAGAAAATCCTGGAAGCTGCAAGAGAAAAACAATCTACTTCATACAAAAGACTATAGTTCAGATTACTCAACTAGCACCATGGAGGCAAGAAGGCAGTGGTATGATATATTTAAGATCCTGAAACAGAAAAAATTCCAGCCAATAATTCTGTACCCAGACAACTTGTCCTTCAAAACTGAGGGAGAGATTAAAGTTTTCACAGACAAACAAATCCTGAAAAAATTTGTCAACAAGAGACCAGCCCTACAACAAATACTAAAGGGAGTTCTGCTGGCTAGAAAAAAAATAGGAGAGGTCTGGAGGAGGGCACAGAATTGAAGATACTGGTAAGGGTAGCTTAAAGGATAAAAAGAATAAACAGGGAAAGAGGGAAAAGAATATAGATCTGAAAAATACAATAAAAAAGATAAGAAGGTGGATTCAAGAAATGCCTTTTCAGTAATAACTTTGCATATTATTGGACTAAATTTATCAATTAGAAGATACAGATTGGCAGAATGGATTAAGAAATATAATCCAGCTTTATGTTGCTTAGAAGAGATTCATCTTAGACACAAGGATACAAATAGATTGAAAGTGAAAGGATGGAAAAAGATTTTCCATGCAAGTAGTAACCAAAAGAAAGCAGGAGTAGCCATACTAATATTGGACAAAATAGACTTTAAATGTAAAGATATCATAAGAGACAAAGAAGGACACTAAATACTAATTAAAGGGTCAATTCACCAAGAAGATAAAACAATCATAAATGTTTATGCTCCCAATCCAGGAGCTCCAAAGGACATGAGACAGACATTGGCAAAACTGAAGGGAATGATAGATGTTTCAACAATAGTAGTAGGAAACTTCAATACACCATTCTCTGCTATAGATAGAACAACTAGACAGAAGATCAACAAGGAAATAGAGAAGTTAAATAACTTGATAAATGAATTAGACCTAACAGACATATATAGGTCATGGCATACCAAAGCACAAGGATATACATTCTTCTCTAGTATTCATGGAACATTCTCCAGGATAGATCATATGCTGGGGCACAAAGGAGGTCTTTATAAATATAAGAACACTGAAATTATTCAAAGCACATTCTCTGATCACAATATAATGAAGCTGGGTCTCAATAACCACCAACGAATGAGAACATTCATGAATATATGGAGATTAAATAACACATTCTTAAACAACCAGTGAGTAAAAGAAGAAATTGCTAGAGAAATCAATAGCTATTTGGAGATTAATGAAAATGAGAATGCAACTTATTGGTACTTATGGGATGCAGTAAAGACTATACTGAGAGGGAAATTAATTGCCCTAAAAGTCTATATTAAAAAAGAAGAAAGAGCAAAAATTGAGGACTTAACAGCTCATCTAGAGGAACTTGAGAAAGAACAGCAAACTAACCCCAAAGCAAATACAAGAAGAGAAATAGCAAAGATTAAAGCAGAAATAAATGAATGGGAGAACAAAAGAACAACAGAAAGAATCAATAAAACCAGAAGTTTTATCAAATAAAAGCCTATTTGGCCCTGGCTTTTCGTTGTAGGAAGATTTTTGATGACTGATTGAATCTCTTTACTTGTGACTGGTTTATTGGATCTTCTATTTCTTCATGATTCAGTGGTGCTTGTTTGTATGTTTCTAGGAATTTGTCCATTTCTTCTAAGTGGTCTAGTTTGTTGGCATGTAGTTGTTTATAGTATCCTCTTATGATTTCTTTTATTTCTTCAGGATCTTTGGTTATGCATCCCTTCTCATTTCTGATTCTGTTTATTTGCATCCTCTCTCTTTTTTCCTTTGTCAGTATTGCTAGTGGCCCATCCATTTTATTGATACTTCTATCTTTGATGCTTTATTTTGTTGTTGAGTTATATTATTTCTTTGTATATACAGGATATCAAACCTTTGGTTTTATTGGAACATGATTTTTCTCTGGATCTGACATTTTTTGGTTACCCAAATGTCAGTCTTTATTGTATGAGGTAAGAGGCTTTTTTACTGTATCATCAGTTAATCCTATAACTTTTATAACTTTTATTTTATAATCATATAACAAAAGTTATATGATTGGCAGAAGAAATAGAATTATATCCATTTTACAAATATCAAAACTAATACTCTAAATCCTTGAGAGACATGCTCAAAGATGTATTCTAAAAAGCAGAAGAATGTAGAAGAAATAACTATCAATTCTGACTCACTCTTATATGCTAGACCCTTCACATACATTAACTCACTTAATTCTCACAACAGCTTTGAAAATTAAATTGCATAAGTCACATCTTGAGATTGAAGGTACTAAAGCTCAGAGTAATCTGCCCAGAGACACCTTAATGGTAAGCAGCAGATCACAGATGGGGTTGGAGAGTTTCAGGGGAGGGATTTGAAACCACACTTGTCTGCCTCTGAAGTCCAAATTCCATCCATGTGCCATACAGCTTCTCAGCAGGAGAAACATGGGATTGGGAGACCAGAAAGTGGGAGTCCTAGATCAAAGTGTATCACTTGTGTGCTATGTAAATTTGAGCATGTCACTTTGTCCCTGTGTTCTCTTTCATTAATTGAAATGATGGGTTCAAGCTATGAGAGTTTTTAAGACTCTTTATATTTGTTACACTGAGTCCCATGGCCTTTTTCCTCATCAAAATACAGCCATAAGAAATTTTGTTTTTATCTACTAAGGTTATATATGTACCTACCTGTGACCCAGCTGTTTCACTGCCTGATTTATTTCTAACCATTTTTGCTATAATGGATTAATTAATTTACAAACTCAATAACTGATGCTAGCTTACATAAAAATAATGTTGCTGCATACCATATTATAAGAAACAAGCATCACTAAAATAACAAGCAATTATACTAATAACTAGATGTTTCTAATATTTTGAAGGTGATGAGACCAAGTAATATTTATGAAACCACTAATTATTGGACTTTTCTCATTAGAAGGCTTTAGGTCACTATTTTTTATTAATGATACATATTATTTCTATGGCAATCTAATTAAGTTTCCTATCTGTGAATGAATTCCATTTTTATTGTAATAGATACATCATATGAAAAGAAGTTCATCATTTTTTGTTCAGGCTATAGTGTAGCCAAACATTTTTTTAACAAGTACCTTTAGGACAAATAGCTGACAGAAAAATTAGTTTTATACCCCTAAAGTCTTATGTAGTTGAAATCTCATTACAATAAAACTCATTTCAGTGAAAACCTCCATAGAAACCTAAATCTCATTCTCTCTACATATGTTTGCATGCATGTGTATATAATATGTATAAATCTATTATTCATATACTGTGTATGATATGGTAAAATTTCATTTCAACACACAGATCATCAGAGTTTACTAGAAAGAGACTTAATTGGTTTGTTGGTTTACTAGAAAGAGACTTAATTAGTTGTATGTGTGTGTGTGTGTGCACATACATATATATATATATATAGATAGATAGATAGATAGATAGATAGATAGATAGATAGATAGATAGATAGATAGATATTATATACATATACACATACACACACAACTCTCATGTATTTTGCCTGAAATTCTTTTCCACAAAAGAAAGGTGGAAAGCAATGATAATCTCTGTAATCGTCAATCAAACAAGAAACAAACTGTTGAAAAGTTCCAGAACTTGTTTGATAGTGAATGAATTCATTCTCATTGGCCCAAGTGACTTTCCTTTCATTTTTTGTCAGATATTGAAAGATTCCTGGAGCACTTAGTTTTTGTTTATCAAAATTGAAAAAAATGTAAATTCAACCAGATGCAGGTTCTGTTTATCCTGGAATATTCTCCACACATCAAGCATCTTCCATTCTTAAACAGAGCCTTAATCTTCTGATTTTCTGGTAAAAATCTCTATAATTCATCAGCCAATACAGTTAGAAAAATAGTTAGACTTCATCCACCATCGAGACATTTCATTTGAGAGTATAATATCCTGCCTTGTTTTCTTTTTCCTGTATTGGGAAGCTTATTTGTCACTATGTCAGGTAGTTTCTGCATTAGTGTTGTAGCAAGAACCTAAGCTTCCCAAATCAGGAGATAGGAAAATGTAAATGCTACTTAATGTTCTTGAAGATTTCACTGAATGTTGCCAAAGTAGACAATGGAATATCAACTATTTCCTTTCTGTCTCACTTCTATTTCCCCATGGAAGCATATTTGCATAAGTGAATATCAGGCATTATCATAAAACAAAGTTCTGTCATCTAATAAATCTGGGAAACCCTATTTTGAACAAAAGGTAAAAGGTTTCTCCACTGCAGTACTTATCAGTGACTTTAATCTGCTGATGTACCCTGAATTCTCCAAGAGGCTTGCAACGTTTTTTAAGCTTGACTTTGAAACCCCTCTGTGAAATAAAATTTAAAAAATAGAACAGAAAAATTTTCAAAAGAGCCTAGCTTTTGTTTAAATTGTAAAAGGTACTTTACAATTTGTCTTCGTTTATTCTACCTTAATAGCAAAACTTGATTATATCACATATCATTACTGCATGCAAATTGATAAAGAATATAGATGTAAACTAAGTATATCATTGAAAGAGAATTGTAATTTTTCAAGCAGTTTTTAGTGGTAGGGCATTTTTTTTTCCAAACAAAATCAAAGGCAAACCCCCAAAATGTGCAAGAATAAAGTGGAGTTGTCCTTCTGGCTGTGAAGATTGAATTGATCAATCAACCTGCCACTATCTCCACAAATTCTTATGTGGAAACCTAGACTTCCATGAACTAGACTGAGAAAGTCATGACTTAATCCTAATATACCTCTGCAGATTCAGGTTAAGTTGTTGCAACGTGAGACTAGGTTAAATTGGCAAAGGAGGTTGATGGTAGCATTGGCAGGAGAACCCAAGAGTCCTACCTCTAACCTCTTATTGCTTCCATTGCATCTCCTCAAGGAACATCATACAATATAAAGTAGAAGGGTAAGCATGCTCTTCTTTGGAGAGCCGCGAATTATTTGTTTCAATGTTAGTTTCTAAAAATACAATTTTACACTCTCTTAAAGCAATTTAATAGAAGTAATTTTTCTTAAAGATATGTGTTCATGATGATCAGTTTAGACCTGCTTCAATCCTTACGATTTCTAAAAATTGTTTCCTATTTCCTAAAATCAGTGTATTAGAGGGAAGGGGCTACATTTAAACATAAAGTGATGATAATCTTCTAATTGATAGTTTCAATATTAACAATTAATCTAGTCTAAAATAATATTTAAGTATCTCTAAAATAACGGCTGAAAATTATTTTTGCTGTTTTCTCTACCCAGAAGGGACAGTACATAATTTTGTTATAATAAGTGCCATTTAATAGAGAGCAAATGGGGCCTGTCTGATCTCCTTATGGCCAGAAAATATATTAAACCCATTTTTATGCTAAAATAACATATTGGTTCTTTCCTTGGATTAATAAAGAAAAACAAAAATGCATTGGTAAGTTGTGAAAAGTATTAAAAATATTCATTTTTCAGCTGCTTTGCAAAACTTGTCAGCATTAATTTATATAAAATATGAATGTGAAAATAGAAAAACTAAGCCTACTTAATTTTCGGCATGTTACTGCTAGTTTATTGGAATAAACCCTGATAATCGCTATTCCTAATTATGTCAGATAATCAACAGGGACCCATTAAACCAGTCTCATTTCAAAGGCTGCAAGAGGTATACATGCCACATACATTTCCACTAGAACTTATTCATGGATGTTTTTAATATTGTTTTCCATCTTTTTTTAACTTTTTAAAATTATGTAATATAACATATATATAAAGCAATGAAAGAAAAAGCAGTAATTTTCAAAGCACTCTTCAACAAGTAGTTACAGGGCAGATCCTAGAGCTTGTCAAGGCCTACCACATGATCCTCTCAGATTTTTCCTTCTAGCTGCTCCAACATATAGGAGGCTAGAAGGAATATTTTTTTATCATCACAATCGACTTTGTTTTCTTTTTTGTGAAAAATAACATATATTCAAAAAAGCAATAAATTTCAAAGCACAGCACAACAATTAGCTGTAGAACAGATTTCAGAGTTTGGTATGGGTTACAATGCTATAATTTTAGATTTTTACTTCCAGCTGCTCTAAGATACCAGAGACTAAGAAATATCAATTTAATGATTTAGCAATCATATCTGTTTGTTAAACCCTACCTTCTCTGTATAATTCCACCATCACCTTTGATCTTTCTCTCCCACTCTTTAAAGGCATTTGAGTTATGCCCTTTTAACTTTTTCATATTGGAAGAAGTGTCAATAATAGGGGGTAGGGAGATGGAACTACCTGATGTTCTGGAGAGGTTGAACTCTCTAGGTTTCAGGACTTACCTGGTCCAAGGACCCATCTGGAGGTTGTAGGTTTCTGGAACGTTACTCTGCTGCATGGAAGACGTACTTTGTAAATATTTCACTCTGAGGCTTGAAGGATCTGAAATGCCACCAGTTTCAACCCAACTCTCCCCAGCTTATCCTCATCCCCTAATTCCAAATGAAAACTATTGACTGTGAATCATGACCCCTAAAAAAAGAAGAGCTAAGAAAATCAAAAAAAAAAAAAAAAAAAAAAAACTAAAGCCATTTAAGGAAAAGGAACACAAGGGAAAACAAAACAACTGGAAAAAAAAGTCAACAGTGGGAGATGAGAATATATGGACCCAATGGCAACTCAGTAGGAAAAAGAAATAATTGCTCCACACAATCCTTGGGACTGTCCTAAATGACTAGTAATAAATTGAACAAGATCGACTACCTATTCTATATTATCATGCTCACTTCTAAGCCCTTCTCTCGGTCTTTACAGAAACCATGTCCAAGTGACTGTGGGGCTTCCACTTACTTCAAAGTGTACTAATCGTGAATTGAATGTTAGAGAACAAATACCTCTCAGTTGAAAGATTACATTAGGCAGCTAATGCATGTTAAATAGTTTAGGACCATCTTTTCATAAAAATATTATAATTTTAATAAGTATCTTGCCACATTTGTCAGAAAGCTTTCCATTTTGCCAGAAATTGGTATTGCTGACCCTGATAACTATCTCATTATTTTGACACTGTAGTTGCTCTTTCCCTCTGAAAATTTGACTATTTTTAGAGCCTTTTTCTCTCATGGTATTTCCCTTGTGATTTTGAATTATATAACTCATCAGAAACAAACTCTCTATAACTTTGGATGTCATTTAGGTGCCATTTCTCAATGTGTTAAGTAACTAATGGTCTTCAGTTTTCCCAAGCACTCAAATTCACTGAAATAAACTGTGTATAATTTTGTTATTTTCCTAATAGTGTTATACAAGTTTATAGTGTCTACAGCAAATTATCTTAAGAAATAAATACAAGACATGATGATTTAGAACACTATTTGTAGTAATGAAACATTTCCGCTTGGTTAAAATCCCAGTGTATCTGAACTGAATTAATTTATTTTGTTAAAGAAGAATGAGGGAATTAAAATCTTTATGGTAACACAAGTGACTTTCTATTGGCTCAAGTATAGAGAAAAGTCAACATTCTAAAGAAACAGATATGGATTCTGCAATGAGAAAGATAAAATTCTACAAATTAAGATATTTAAATTTTAAATCTCTAAGAAATTATCAAAAGTTGTCCAGCTGATGAAATTTTTGATATATTAAAATTTCCCATAGTAGAAATAGCAATTATAAACCAAACACTGTTTGAACATATAAAATAATTAATTGAATTGTATTATTTTTCTAAAGATGTATAGAATAACAATTCATAAGGAAAACAATAAGGTATATTAGTCAGACTTGGAAACAAAATGTTCTTTCAGAGATCTAGCTTCCTTAAAAATACATAGTTAATGTATTTTAGAGTTTGCAAATGCATGGTGTTTTATGAAAGTTATATGTGTATCCATTCTGGATTGAGACCTTTTATAGCATTAAACCACAGTAAGATGAAATTTTACTATCATTTATAATAGCACACCAAATACTGACCTTTAGGCTGTTTGAAGACACATATTCTATTAATAGATTTTCAATTCTCTAAATAATCATCATAAATATGATGGTTGTTTTTTGTTTGTTTGTTTTTTGTTTTTTGCTATAGGAAGATGGTTCTGGCTGCCATGGTCACATATAAGTGAGATCATGTCAATCCTCTACTCTAAGCCTTCTAGTGGAATCTCTTCTCATTCACAGAAAATGGAGAGTCCTCACAAGGCTTTGGCTCCTACCACTCTCCTCTTCTCATGAGGTTTATCCACACTGGCCTGCATGCTAATACCCCACTGTTACACTGTTACAAGCCTATGTTCATGGCTTTTCTCTATTCATTCCTTCAACCTGAAATCTCTTTCTCATATAGCCATATGACTCACTGTATTGTTCTTGTAAATCTTTGCTCCAATGTCACCTTCTCAATTGGCTAAGCTGACACTATATTAAATCATAACACCCCTCTCCACTGGAATCCCTTTCCTTAGGAGCCCTACTATGGAAGTCATATATCTCTAATATGAGGCCTAAAATTAAGGCCTAATATTGTATATGCCTTTACATCTGGGGAGTACTGGGAAGACCCTGAGTGACCTAGCCACTGCTTTCCCTTCCCCTTGTGCTCCTGTGGATAAGGTCCCTAAGTCAAATAACCTCTTTATTCACAAAGACCAGATACAGTGTCTACCTACCCATGAGCATTGGGCTTTAGTGCCCTGCCAGCCTGCATAGTTATATAAACAGTCTTTCTGTGGGAACCAGGGGCCACCTCACCACCTCGTTACTGTGAAGCCTGCCTTCCTCGGGCCCTGCTTGTTCACTTTGTTCCCAAATGAAATCCCATGTAGTCCTTCCCAGGCTGTGAGTTTGTGTCTAATATGCTACTGTTGGTTTCTTCTGTCCAGTGTCATGTGTCCAGTGTTTGGCCCTCCTCATAACTCCAAAGCAAGAATCACTCCCTTCCCAACGGGGTAAAGGGAAGGCAATCAAAACAGTATCACAATCATACAAAGAACAGATGCACTCAAATGCTCATGGATGCATCTGTCACTCAGGATCCAGCTCCTAGTGCTGGTATAGTATGACTCATAACCCTAAACATCTACTCTTATAACTACCACCATTCCAGTTAGCAACTGTCTCAAAGAGCTGAAAGTTCATGAGCTGTGTCACTGAAGACTTCAGAATCAGATGCTGCTTCAGAATGGGAAGAGGACTTGAGAAGAGGCATTCAAGTAAGATAAAAGATAAATTCATTGACTTGTTCAATTCTTCTTTTCAGTTAGTATGAATGCTATTCTTTGCATAATAAAGTATAACATCCCAGTAGTGGCAATCATTTATTTTCCTGTTTTCTCTTTTGTTATTCCAAATGTACTCCCCATCTAACATGATGTTTACAACAGTTGGACATGGCAGCTGAGAAATAGTCTGCAATACAATTCATTTTACTCTCAAATATTATATTTGCAATTATACAAATGTATATGCATACATACTAGTTTGCTAGCTGCCAGAATACAATATACCAGAAACAGAATGGCTTTTAAAAAGGGGAATATAATAAGTTGCTAGTTTATAGTTCTAAGACTGAGAAAATGTCCCAGTTAAAGCAGGTTTATAGAAATGTCCCATCAAAGGCATCTAGGGAAAGATACCTTGGTTCAAGAAGGCCAGTGAAGTTCAGGGTCTCTCTCTCTCTTTCAAGTGAGAAAGCACATGGCAAACACAGTCACAGTTTCTCTCTCATCTGGAAAGGCACATGGTGAACATAGTCAGGACTCCTCTCTCATCTGGAAAGGCACATGACAAACACAGTGTCATCTGCTAGCTTCTTCTCCTGGCTTCCTGTTTCATGAAGCTCCCCAGGAGGTATTTTCCTTCTTCATCTCCGAAGGTCGCTGGTGGTGGACTCTGCTTCTCATGGCTATGTTGTTCTGCTCTGCTCTCCCTGAATTGCTCATTCTCCAAAATGTTTCCTCTTTTATAGGACTTCAGAAACTAATCAAGACCTACCCAAATGGGTGGAGACGTGCCTCCACCTAATCCAGTTTAGCAATCACTCTTGATTAAATCACATCTCCAGGGAGATGATCTAATTACAGATTCAAACATACAGTATTGAATAGGGATTATTCTACCTTTACAAAATGGGGTTTAGATTAAAGCATGGCTTTCCTAGGGGACATACATCCTTTCAAACCAGCACACATACAAAATATAATCTAGACATATTATGTCTGAAGGGTGATATGGATTATGTAGGGATAGAAATACTGCTTTAAGAATTAATGAAAATCTACAATAAAGTGACAGTAAAGTGATATTTTGTGCTATTTTCTTCATAATGATAAATTATTGTGTGATCCCAGTGTCATGTTTGACATTGTATGTAACATTCCTTGTTCATTTCTAATTTAAGGATGATTTTAATAATTTCATTGACAAATCTAATTGCTCCTGTCTCAGGAGAGCAAAATTTCCCCAAATTGAAGCTCACATGAAGAAGCTACTAAAAACTGCAATGGCTCAGTAGTGGTTGCCTAGTTAGGCACTATTATCAAAAAATATATTAATTGTGATTATACCAACATAATTAATGATTTTGTTGAAATAAAGGCAATAAATATAAATTTTATGAAATATATATAATAAATTATTAATTATATATGCTATTATTACTGTTTTGGTTTGCTAATGCTGCCAGAATGTGATATACCAGAAATGAAATGGCTTTTATAATGGGGGTTTATTGAGTTAAAAGTTTACAGCTCTAAGGCCATGAAAATGTGCAAACTAAGGCATCAAGAGAAAGGTACCTTGACTCAAGAAAGATTGATGTCTGTTACATGGGAAGGCACGTGGCTGGTGCCTGATGGTCTTGTTCCCTATTCTGTTGTTTCTAGTGGTTTCCTCTCTGTGTCTGTGGAGTTAACTCCTCCAAGACACAAACCTGAGTTTTGGCTTGCTTAGGTCTCATGGGAAGGCACATGGTGATGTCTGCTGGGCTCTGCATCTCTAAACGCTCTTGTCTAGGCATCTGCTCTCTCTTCAGTACTCCAAACATCTCTGAATGTATGTTTCTGTCAGTTCTGTTTCCTGTCTAGATTCTATCAAACTTCTCAGCAACTTGTGTCTCCTTGGGCCTCTGCCTTTCCAAAATGTCTGTGTCTGCATCTGCATCTATGTCAGTTCTGAAGGAACTGTGTTTTCTCCAAAACATCTCCCCTTTTAAAGGACTCCAGTAAACTAATCAAGACTTACCTTAAATGGATGGAGTCATGTCTCCATCTATTCAAATTACCACAAGTGGGCATGTCAAACATCTCCATGGAAACAATCTGATGAAAGTTTCCACCCTAAACAATAAGTCTACCCCACAAAATTGGATCAGGATTGAAAGAAAATGGCTTTTCTGGGGTATATAACAGTTTCAAACTAGCACAATTACTACCCTAGACATCATTAGTCCATCAACAAAATGCTCCAATATGTGCAATTAAAATTAAATTTAGTAGAATTTTTGTTACACTTTGCTTACTTCTAATCATATAAAAAACATTGCTTAATACATTCTTTCATTTTTTAATAGAAAGATACTTTATGAAGGTGATAAAATAGAAAATAATTCATATAATTCATGTTGTAGTTTATCAGGTTGATTTGTGATTTTGTGAATCTAGGAATAAATATTTGGACATGAGGTTTATAGTTTCCATTTATACCCTTGTACCAGTCTTCCAGAAGTGAGACAGGACTACATACTTCCTAAAGAATCACTCTTCTTTCTTAAGACTCTTGAGGCACATGGATATATATGGGGTCTCAAGTAGGTGATATACAAGGGCAAATCCACAGAGACAATATGTCATATGCCTTTTTATCTCCTTTTGAAGGAGAGAGAACTAAGGTCACATGTACTTCAACAGAACCTGAGCCAGTGCTACAACCACAGACAAAAAAAACTCAAATATGTATATTTACCAGGAAGAAAGGAACTAATATGGATTGCATTGTGCCTAGCACAATTGCCCTCTGAATTATTAGGAACAATTCTAGGTGCAATACGCATGTAATTCAATTTAGCCTTCAGGGAAACACTGTGAAGTAGGAATGATTATTCCCATTTATAAAAGAGATTAACATCATGGTATTTCACACAACATTGCTTCAGATCCAGGAACTCATTTTACGGCAGACGAAGTATAGCAGTGGACCTATACTCATGGAAAACACTGGTCTTCCCATGTTCTCCTTTATACTAAAGCTACTAGATTTATAGAATCATGGAATGGCCTTTTGAAGACTCAATTATAGCACTAATGGGGTGACAATACCTTGCAGGGCTAGGGCAATGTTCTTCAGGAAGTTATACATGCCCCAAATCAGTGTTCAATCTATGGTGATATTTCTCACATAGCCAGGATTCATAATTCCTGAGTCCAGGAATCAAGAGGTAGATCACTCTTACCTTTAGTGATCGACAAGAAAAGTTTTCTCTTCCTGTCCCTACAACTTTATGCTCTCTTATTCTAGAGGTTTTAGTTCCCAAAGAAGGGAGTACTTCTAACAGGAGGCGCAGCAATGATTAAAACTATCTCCTGGCCAACTTGAGATCCTCCTGTCTCTAAATCAACAGGCAGAGAAGTGAGTTACTATACTAGCTGAGGTGATTGTTCCCAATTACCAAGGTAAAACTTGACTGCTACTATACAATGGAGGCAAAGAAGAGTGTGCCTGAAATACAGTAGATCCCTTATGAAGTCTTTTAGTACTATCATGTCCTATGATTAAAGTCAATGGAATATTCCAACAGCCCAATCTAGGCAGGAGCACTAATGGTTCAGACCCTTCAGAAATGAACATTGGGGTCACCCCACTAAGCAAAGAACCATGACCAGCTGAAGTACTCACTAAAGGTAAAGGGAATGTGGAATGGTTAGTGGCAGAAGCTATGACCATGTGACCAGTTTCAGAAATATGGACTGTAATGAGAATTTCTTCCTTATTTTGCTAAGAATATATTTGTATATATGTATATACACACACATATATATGAAACAAACACTTGTTTTCCTTCCTTTCTCATCCCCTTATCACATAATATTAGTTGAACTAACTTCATGTCATAGTATTTAAGTTACAGGATATCAAGAATAACAGTGAATATCACCCAAGGATGTACATCCTCATCTTGAGAAAGGATAAGTACATTTTTGTTGCACCCAGGACAGTTGCACTATGTTTGGTGAAAGCATGACTATGTTATTGTCTTTATTTAGATTAAATATAGTTTAAGGAGATGTGTACCAGTGCCAAGTTGACAATGGGTGGACTGTGATGATTAATTTCTTTTGTTAGTTCAGCTAGGTTATGGTGTTCAGCTGTTTAACCAAGCAAACACTGGCCTGATTGTTACTATGAGAATATTTTGTAGATGGATTTACATCATATCACTTGACTGCTTCTAGGACTGATTGTATTTACAATTAACAAGGGAGCATTCAACAATAGGGTTAATCTTCTCATCCAATCAGTTGGCAGTCTTAAAGCCAGAACTGGGGATTTCAGAAATCAGAATCTCTGTCTTTTGTTCAGTCAGCTAGCTTTTCCTGGAGAATATAACTTCACTTTCATTGGCGTTTTCAGCTTGCAACCTGCCCTACAGAGTTTGAATGTGCCAGATTTCATAATCACCATTTTCAAAGTTTCCACATCGAGGACTGCCCTAAGGAATTAGGATCTGCCAATTACAACTGCTGTGTGAGCCAATTCCTATAATAAATACCTCTCCCCACTCCCACATCTCTCTCTCTCCATACATATATCTCCTGTTGGTTCTGTTTCTCCAGAGAACTCTGACTAATACAATTCTTCAAAGAAACACTGTGAAATAGGAGTGATCATTCCCATTCTACAAAAGAGAAAATTTAGGCTTAAAGATGCTAAATAAATTTTCCAAGAGCACTGACTTCTTATCTTACACAAGCCTTATTATTCCTTGGTTCCTTTTCTTTCTTTTCCACAAGGGTTTAGGTCTCATTCTCTTCTCTCACACCCTATACCAATACCACTATTCCAAAAGTTCTCTTTCCTTCAATTTTTCTGTGTTAAAATTGTAAGATGTAATATCTGATACCCTTCTTATTTTTCCCAAAGCAAGAATATGTGTTCTTTTCATATTAAAAGTTTAACTGTGGGTCCTGGAGCCTGCCAATGCCAAAAAAAAAAAAAAAAAAAATTTGACTGCAGGATACAAAGGTAGTTCAGTGGTAGAATTCTCGTATTCCATGCAGGAGACCCGGGTTTGATTCCCAGTCCATGCATTTCCCAAAAAACAACGACAACAACAAAAAAGTGATGAAAACAACAACAACAAAAAATTCAGCAAATGGTGAACATGACAGGACAGTCAAATGGAAAAAAGAATGAAGTGTGACCCCCACCATAGAGTATACCAAAAAAAAGTTTAACTGGTAAATGTCAGGGAGAAGTAAAAAGGATTTTTTATACATGAATAAATATGGGCAGTCTGCAAAATTTATGTAGAGTTTTACTGCCTTATTGTCATAGTTCCTGGTTTGTAGTTTGTAATTTCCTGTGAGGTACCAAATATTTAGTTTCTGCCCTCAATTTTTATGAAGGTGAGTTTCAAAATTCTTTCCCATCTTCACACTGCTTCCTTGAACTTCCCCTCCTTGTCCCTAGAAAAGAGACTACTGGGGAATCTTCTCCCTTTGGTGGACCTTTGGGGAAAACTCCAAAAGAGAAGGATATGCAGCAATCAATGTGGGTAATATAGTCAATGAACCTGTGGTGTCAGGTGTGTCCCTTAATGTGGACCCCT
The DNA here is from genome assembly GCF_023851605.1 of Tamandua tetradactyla. Lineage (NCBI taxonomy): Eukaryota > Metazoa > Chordata > Mammalia > Pilosa > Myrmecophagidae > Tamandua > Tamandua tetradactyla. The sequence continues at coordinate 138,036,763 of NC_135331.1, forward strand.
GGGCCAGATGACTCCAAGTTCACTGAGCCTTGGGTCTTATCAAGGAACAATCCCCCCTGAGGATTTCCTCAGAGTCACAAAGAGAATTGATGGCAGGATCAAAGTGAAAGCTAGATCCATCAGACCACAAAGCCAATCTCCTCCCATACCCTCAGGCTATGCTGTGTTGACCCTTAGTCCCTTAGGCAGTGCTGGGCTCCCCAGCTCAGGTTTCTGATCTGCTGATGAAAGTCATGCCTAAGCATTTAGTTTGGGGGCCTCTGTAGCAGGACACATGTTGGGACAGAGGAGGCCCCATTGAGGAGCTCACATTCATTCCAAATATACTGAATGATTGATTATCAATCCTGAGTATCATTAAGTCCACATGTAGAAATTCAGATCCTAAGCATAGAGAAAGCATAAACTCCTGACAGAAAGTCAGCAATGGAGAAATAACATGTTTTTTCCCCAGCATATAATATTCTAACATGCACCTGAACTCTAATTCATAGGAAAATGACATTTAGTGATTTGCCTGCACTAAAGTTTCAGGGGCAATTCATTGCCATGGGTACATAGGCAGGAGTCAGTCCACAAAGGTATGATTCTGTCCTTCTAACATCTTATTTGGGCTCAGCAGTGGAATCCATAGATTCAAGCAACAATTCCTGAGATTCTGTTCACATTTTCAGGTTTCTCTGAATGTAAAATTTGAAAATCTAATGTTTGAAATTTATTAGGAAAACTTGAGGAATACATTGTACTGTTAATTATTTCTTCTTCCTCAATAGGTGAAGTCCTAAGTTTATTCAATAGTAAATCAACATTATAATACTGTAAAAAGAGAACAACACATATACTCAAAGAGGCCTGGTTCAAATTCTTTCCCTGTTCTTGTCATATGACATTGTGAAACATACTCTTCGAATCTCAGTTCCTTCAGTTATAAAATGAAACTACAATATACAACTTACAGGGATGCATGCCAAAGTACTTAGTGCAGTGTGCCTAGTACAGCTAGCACAGGGTAAATATTAGTTGAATCTGAATGTGAACCTATTATGGAGATTAATTAACATAAAATATTTATAGAGAACCTACATTCAGGTGGACACAGGATTCCAAGGATGAAAGCACCTTGTATATCCTGAAGCAAATCATAATCCACAATGGAAGGAAGACCTATAAACCAGTTAATGTGGGTTTAAGTGATATTACAAATGTCTAAGTGCCAGGTTTATCTCTAGTCAGAGGACCAGCCACCCTTCCCTTTGAAGTCCTTCACAGAAATAAGCACAACAAGTAAAGCTTGCTGCTAAAAGAATTTGTTTTACTAATTGTAGAACACAAGGGAATTTGTTTGAATCATATAAAGCATTAGTTTTGTCTGGATAGATAAATCTAGACTGCTTCTTTCCTTTGCATAATCCCATCCCCAATCCCATACTTAAATTTTGAGGTTTTTTTCCATATGTTTAAGACAAACAGAATCTGAGATATGCTAACTGACAAGGAAAAAAAGGAGGCTTCCCTTAAGAGCTAGCTGAGATCAGAAACCTGAAGCCCAAGAGGCGGGAACATCAGCGGAAAGGAAGGCAAGTCAGGGGGAGCAGCCTGTGTACAAGCTTAGAGGTAAAAAGAAGCAGATCATGTCTCATTTGAAGAAAAAGCAAGTAGTTCAATATTATTAGAGCACAAAATTCAGGTAGGCATCAAGTGAACAAGTGATGAAACTAGGGCAATAGGCAGGGGCCAGCACATAGAGGCTTTGTGTTCCTTTCAATGAATTTAGACTTTATCATTTGGGCAATAAGGAGTTTACTAAAAGATGATAAAAAGGCAAAGTGATATAAGGAGACATGTATTTTATAAAGACAAGTTTGTCAGGAGTAAGAGGGTATGGAGGTAGCTGAAATGAACACAAAGAAGGCAGTTGTTACAATAGTCCAGGCTGAAAATCTTGAGGAGCCAAACAATGATTAACATTCTTAAAGTCATAAATCTAGCAAATTGCATATCCAGAGTTTTATGTAGTTCTTTAATCCTTCATGGTCAATGCTTTAAGTCTTCAAAGATTAATCAACATCACTAGAAATCCAACAATGTGGACTTGACCAAGAAAGAGAGGAGGAAAAGGAAGACTAGCTATTAAAGAATCCCAGAGTAATGCACACATGACAGGCATCTTTAACTCCTTTCTCTGCATCGCTGTACCACAAACCAGTCAGTCAGTTTCCAATTAATATATTTCCTATTAATTCTGCCTGAGTAACGCCAAGCCATATTTTCAGAAAGGATGATGCTTTAGACACTGTAGCAGGGGAGAGAGCTGCTAATTTATCAGATATAATGGGGACTGATACTGCAGCTGATCTTCACAGGGGTGCAACCTGCATCTACACTGAGTCAACTATTCTCTCAACAAGCTTAGGTTAAATTATGTTCCCAGAAAGTCTCGTTGCCTATAAAAAACATTCATTTTACTGGCACATGTCTCTTTAGATCAAATTCAGCCTTTTTCAATATCTTTTTCACATTAGCATTCATAGCAGAATGATCTACTTCTACATGGACATTCTAGTTCTTGAAGCAGAGGTAAAAAAAAAAAAAAAGAACTGACTTTTAAAACTTCTCCAAAATGATGCACACTAATTCCTCCTAAATTTCATTGTCCAAATGATCAAGGGCAGGAAGTATATTCTCTTGCAAGGACAAGCACAGTAGGAAGGAGCACAAAATAGAGACAGAGAAAATATTTTTCAACACTCACTCTATCAAAACTATGGAAATTAAGGCAAGCCTGGGTGTTTCTCTGGGGTGGGTGGGACTGGTTTACCAAGAATCTATTTTCAAGAGACACTGAAAGGAGTCATTCTAACAGAAGAATGACTACAAAGAGGAGCTTGTTGTGTAATAGATTATCTGGAACAAAATACCACATTTCAAAGCAAAGGCTCTTAATTCAGATGAGTTTCAAGTCCCAGCTCTGTCACTCTCAAATTGTGTGACCTTGGTCAAAGTTTTCAAACTACATGTTTTTACATCTGTAAAATGGGAATTTCTTTTTCAAAGGAAGGACCCTTAATGAAGTACAAGGTACATGAACAGACTTCCATCAGTACCAGAACGAGAACATATAACAAAGAAGCTCTTCAAGTCTCAGTAGTATAAGATAGAGGTGGCATGGCATTATGGCACAGTGTAGCTCAAAGGAACAGATATGCAACCTCCTCTGGATTCACTACTGCCCTCACCAATTCCCTAGGTTTTAGCACAGCTGCCTGCCACATTACATGGCACATCAGAGAATACTGTACCTGCAGAGGATTTGATGGAGGCACTATAACTGACAGAGCAAACAGAACTTGCAGATGAAGCTGTAAAATATATCCTAGGTCCTCCAGAAATAAATAGAAGTGGAGCAGACACAAACTTTGTAGGCAGAGCTGAAGGTCCTAAAATTTCACTGATGGAAACTTAAGTGAGAAAATCTTTCATCTTCCTTAAAATTTGAAATCCTTAATATCACTGAAACATCGTGTTCTATCAAACTGCTCAACTGAAATATAGTCTAAACTGTATTTGAGAAATTACTGCCTATTTGGGAAAAATAGTGCTTGCCCCAATGAGGTATAAATAAGCTGACAATCTTTCGAAAGCAGAGAATTCCTGATGCTGAAAACAATTTGATTTCTTACCATCAATGAGGCAACCAGCAATCATTTCACAAGAGGGCTTTCAAAAATTAGATTGTCTTAAAATTGCATTCTTGAGTCACAAATTTCATGTTTATACATTATAATTTTAAAAAGACATGTTCAAGTCCTAACCCCCTGTCCAGAAAATGTGACTGTATTTATAAATACGGTCTTTGAATATTTTATTAGTTAAAACGATACCAGACTGGATTAGGGTGCTCCCTAATTCAATGACTGATGTCCTTATAAGATGGAAAGAACTGGATACAGACAGAGGTGGGAACACCATTTAACCACTGAGCCAAGGAAGGCCATAGATTGCCAGCAAGCCATGGTGAAAGGCCAGGAGAGAGGCATGGGACAGATTCTTCTCTATAGATTTCAGAGGAAGCATGGCCCTACTAAAACTTGATGTTGGTCTTTTAGCCTCCAGAACAGTGAGACGATAAATTTCTATTTCTTTAAGTGAAAAAAAAAATTACATTCTTGACTCATAAATTGTCAATTTTCTAGATGCCACACCTGACCTTGCAGCTGCGGGTCCTTGGGCCCAGACCACTCTGAGAACAGGAAAAACAGACTGGGATGGTCTCACTTTCAGAACTCTCACCTAGCCTATCAGCCCCTGTAGAAAGCTCAGTTCTTGGTTTAGAAGACACCTCCCTTTGTGATATTTCCTCTGAACACATCATCCTGACAGTGAAATTATCTTGAGTCAATCCTTCTCCTTTCCAACTTGTTCTCTAGACTTTCTCTGGTAGACATCTATTTCCAGTCAGTTTCACTGACTGACCAACAGAGTTTCTTGAACCAGTAAAAAAAGCCCTACATGGAAAGACATCAGCTGCCCTCTCTTGACCTCCGGCTCATGCTAGTATTAAACCTTTGTGTGTTAGAAGCCCCTGGAATGTGCTTGCGGGACTATAGAAGATCCGGTCCCTTATCTGTTATCCCCAATATTAAGACAGAATCCCCATTCTATTTTGTCCTTTTTCTTGGGCTTTTGAATATTATATTACATATATTATTATGTCTGTTCATTCTAATTATTAATATAAATAAATAGCCTTTGTGGATTCAAGCTACATTTAGGAAAACAAGTAAAATTCAAAAAAGAAAATGTTTTAGTACAAAAATGAAGATCTAGGATGAATTCAGCACGCATGAAAGACAATTATACTGGTATCATCTCTGAGATGCCAATCTGCGTCAATTCTCATCCCATAGGAACACATAGAACACATAGAATATGTCAAGGTTAATGATTACATGATTTTATTTTACTGGGGTGGCCTGAACTGTGTATTTAAAGCATGTGTCATTGAAGGAGCTCAGGTTCTGGTAAATGCACAAACACTAACTGTTGCGCAAACACTGAGAGGCTATTATGTATAAAATGGTCATTAATACTTTATAAGGTAGTAAACAGAGCACTTTGGTCTTCTTCTCATGACCAGATTTAAATGTATTAAGATTATACTTTTTACAATGTGGAATGTGACATTATACTTTCACTTACTTAAAATAGTTTAAATTTAGCAATGCAGGTTGATTAAAATATGCAAACCAATAAGTTCAGTTGACAGTCTTAATTCCCTTTGCAATACCACTAAAAAATCTGATTTATGAAGTCACTACCCACTGCCTACATGGGACATAATTCCCAGGGGTATATGTCTCCCTGGCAATGTGGGACATGACTCCTAGGGATGAGCTGGGACCAGGCATCATGGAATTTAGAATGCTTATTTGACCAAAAGAAGGAAAAGAAATGGAACAAAGTAAAGGTTCAGTGGCTAAGAGATTTCTGGAGGTTATTCTTATGCATTATATAGATAATCTTTTTTATTTTCTAGTGTATAATAGCAAGAAGGAAATGCCTGAAACTGTTGAACGATAATCCAGTAGCCTTGATACTTGATAATAATTGTATAACTATATAGTTTTTATCATGTGACTGTGTGACTGTGAAAACCTTATGAAAACTTTGTGAGTGACATTCCCTTTATCCAGTGTATGGGCAGATGAGTACTAAAATAAAGAAAATAAATAAATAAATAAATAATGAGGAGATAAGGGGTATGGGATGTCTTGGGTATTCTTTTTATTTTTATTTTATTTTTGGAGTAATGAAAATGTTGTAAAACTGATTGTGGTAATGAATGTACAACTATATGATGATACTGTGAGCCATTGATTATTTCCTTTGGATATATTATATGATGTGTGAATAGTTTTCAATAAAATTGCATTAAAAAAGATAAGAAAAGCATGCTATAGTTAAAGCCTATTAAAATGCAGTTGTTTATTTAGCAAACATATAGTAAGTAACTACCACATGGGCTTTTTGGTCATACATTGAGGAATCAAAGGGAAACAATCTAGCTGAAAGGATATGAAGTAACTGGGGAAAGATTCTAAGCTACTCTTAAAAAATTATTTTCTGCTTCTGCCATGATCAAAGGAAAAAAAACCTAATATATATAGTATATCATGGTTTTCTTAATAATCAGAAATAGTCTTTTATGACAAATAATACAGATATATAACTTCTATCAGAAGGAAAAAATGCATAAAGATGTACGAAAAAAACAGATCTCGTATATAGGTATCTCTCTCTCTTCCCCCCACTCCTCAGCTCTCCAAGACTTCCCCACACTCTCTCTTTTCCTCCCCTCTGAGGACCCAGATCCTTCCTCTTGCTAAATCTATTCCCATTTTCACCTACTCTCAGAGGTCCCCTCCCCTACCTCCATGAGAATCTCCTTTCTTCTCTGTCTGACTTTCAATGCCTTCTGAGACATTCCACCCTTTTTAACACAGGATTCTGGGCTAGGGATTCTTGCATCAATAAATTGTTTAATATTCTAGGGAGTCACCTCTGGTTTATGCCCATGGAAATTGGATGCTTTCCAATGGGAGTGCCTCCCCCTAAAGCCAGAAGTGAAGATTGTAGGGTAAATGAAAGCCTGGGCTATTCTTCTTTCCAGGCCTTTCATCTCTTTGTTTGCTACTATGTCTTGAATCCCAGTGTAGTCTGCTATTAGCTCTCTTGAAGGTGTCATCCAGTGCAGCTTGGGAGAACAGGCTGTTGGGTGCATGTTCACTTTCTTGAAATAATCTGCACTGTAAGGGATGGAGGAATCCTCATGCCTGGCCCTGTCCTACAATATTTCCATACCTAGCCTCCTCTGATTGCATAAAAAGCATGCTAAGCCATATTCTTAAAATGAGCCTGATTTCCTTGCTGCGTGTTCTTTCCCTCTAGCTCAATCACGGCAACATCTAGGGCTGGCCCCCAGAGATCCCCATCATAAAGTTTCTCTGTCTGTGGCAGAGCCTTTCTATTCTCTTAGTACTCTAGGCAGTAAGTTAAGAGCAATGACACCTAGGAAGATGAGTGGGTTGGCTCAGCAGCTTGGGGATGATGCCATGCCATCCATCTCCTGCATCTTCAAGGACTCCAGGGATACCTGGGGATAGGGAACCTAGTCCCATGGGCCCAAGGGATCAGCTCTGAGACTGGCAAGTCAGAAAACCAGGACACCAGGCACTGGAATGGAATCTGCCTTTTTACTCTCTTTAAAAATGTATGGTGCCTCTTGCATTTTCTACATCATACTACTTGGCTACAATATTGCCTGGAGGATGGCCAACATGGGCCCATGAATAAAACAGATAACTATAACCCTATCTTCCAATTAAATTTCTTTTGTAAGAGGGAGGGAAAGTGGTAAGAAATTTCCTGATGTACAGCTTTTATGGCCTTATATTAGGACAAACCCATGAAAGGCTCTTGCAAATTATGTTGTTCAAGGCAGAACTGTCAGAAATTTCTTCCTTATGACTCTTCTTCATTGAAGGAAGTAAATATTTTAAATAATCCAGCTTTAAATAGCCCCCCCAGAATCCTCATTTAGCCTCTACTGAAATTTATTACAGCCAAATATAAAGCTCCTCTTCTAAACTATGCATAAGTTAAAAAGGGGGAAGTATAGCTCTGCAATGGGACTTTCAATTACAATACCATCCTCCAGTCTATAAAAGACAGGGAAAGTAGTCAGAAATTCCTTATGCCCAAATATTTATAACTCTCTGTCAAGACAAAGACCTGAAAAAGTCTTCTCATTTGTATTATGCACATGTCTCAATTTCCATTAGAGGAAAAAATGCTTGTTTGCTAAAAAGCATGAGAAACTGTACTACCAGGAGCTGGTTAATTATAATAAGCTAAGAAGAAAGAGAAAAACTCAGCTCTGTTCCATAGCAGCTTACTGGAAGTCCTAAAAAAGTATACTAATGTAAGCCCAGATTCCCAGGAAAGTCATATTTTGCCTGGCACCCATTCCCTAGTCAGTCTGCCCCTAATATTTGAAGAAAGCTGCAAAAGCTCTCCATGGGCCCACAAACTCCCAGACACAACCTATCAGAAACAGTAGAAACTGTCTTTTATATCTTTAACAGATGGGAAAAGGCTGAAGAGGAGGAGAAGGCAAAAAGTGATAAGCAAACAAACAAACAAACAAAAAGAACAGGCTCAGCTTATGTAGTTACTGTTAATGGTGCCCTGTCATCTCAAGGTCACCCAAATTGTGGCTCCAAGCCTCAAGGACCTTTCTTCAACTGTGAGACAGAGGGCCACTGGCAAAGAGGGTGCCAGAAACCTCAAGACAACCATTAACCTTGGAACCCACTGAGGCCTTTCTCCAGGTGTCACCAACATGGACTTTGGGCTCAGAGACTGCACTGTCTCCTGAAGCAGAGCAGGACAGCTACTCACTCCCTGCTCATGGCAAATGAAGAAGACTGAGTGTACCTGAGATTCCATATGGCTCAGCTGACTTCACATCTGACCACCTTAGAGAAGCCTTGGGTGACACTTTATGGGACAGGTAAAGTTATTAATTTTTTTCACATGCGCAGGCACTGAGCATCGAACCCGGGTCCTCTGGCATGGCAGACGAGCATTCTTGCCTGCTGAGCCACCGTGGCCCACCCATAAAGTTATTAATTTCTTAATTAACATTGGAGCAATTCTGACCTAAACTTCCACTCTAGGCCTGCCTTCACTCAGATTTGCCTAGTCATGGGAGTTAATGGTAAAGCCAAAACTAAAATCTTCACTACCCATCTCCTTTGTAGGCTCGAGAACATTCTAGTGTCTCATCAATTTCTCGTTGTCCCTGTATGTCTCACCCCTTTTTAGGGAGGGATCCTCTCTACTTTCTGGGGGCCACTATAAGACTAGTGGCCCTCTATCTCACAGCTAGTGTTTACTCTGTGTTTGCCCTGAGGTCCCTCCAGATTGAGGACCCTTGGCATCCAAGAGAAAATCCTTAAGCAAATAAACCTTCTATATGGGATGAAGGCATCCTAGGGTGAGCCCACTGAGTAGCCATGTCAGTATTCAAATTTTCAATCTTAAATCTTTAAAATGCCTTTTTTTTTTTTGTCTTTGCCTTAACTCTCAACAATTATTTTCTGTTGAATGGAATGGACTTAAAAATAAGATTCTCACCCTACTCACTTAGACAGTGCTACCCAACTGTTTCAAAATAATCCCCATTTCTTTATAAATGCCTTAGAAGCAAACGTTATTGGCCTCCAACTGCTTCAAAGCACAGTCTGCAATATGTTAATATAAAAGTGAATTTTGTTAGTTGTAATCATTGTTAACTGAATGGATATGGAAAGTCACAGAAAGGTTTAAGAAAGTGAATTTTGTAGTCATTATTGACTGCAAGTCTTGAATGGATATAGAAAGTTGCAGAAGGCTTGAAAAACCAAATTTTGTAGTCATTATAGACTACAATCCTGAATGGCTATAGAAAGTTGTGGAGAATTTAAGAAAGTAACTTTTGTTTGTAGTCACTGGGCCTACAAAAATTTATAGAGAATTTATAAAAATGAATTCTGTCTGTCCTAGTCAATGCTGCTCTCTGTTAAACTGCTCTTAATGAAAAATTTTCCTTAATCATCTGAGTACTCTGTCTAAAAGATAAAAATTTTATATCTATCAGAAAAAATCCTTTTTAATGTTTATGTTGATCCTTTTTTTCAGAAAACAAGTCTTCTCACTCCTAAAGGAAAATTGTTCTAAAAGAGTTGTACTCTCACCTTGTAAAACTGTGGTGCTGAAAAGTTAAATATATTACATTTAGAAGTGTTTCAGAAGTATTAGAATCATTTTAATAGATTTTCTATACTTCTGTTACCTAAATTTGCACAGGTAAAATATTATTCATATATTGTTTATGAATGATATATGAACAATGTTCCATCCTAATGCTGATCTCTATGATGTTAAAAGTTACAAATCTGTATAATAACCAGATATGCTTGTCAATTACACTACTTTTCTCTAAGGATTCCCTAAAAGTACCAGTAGTCAGCTATAAGTCTGAACTTCATCTTCAACAAAAGAACTTCACAAGAGAAACAAGGCAAATATACAAACTATGTTCTACCTATTAATTAACCTAACCTTCATAAATGTGTAAAGGCAAAACATAATTGCTATAATTTGTAGTTGATGACCCAATATAAATCAACTGTCAATTGTCTCTATTTCCAAAAGTAAATTCATTTTAAAATACTTGTAAAAAAAATTAAAGCTTAATGTGTAAGTCCTTACAGCAATCACATTTACTTCTAAGCTTTAACTGTTATTTCTAAATTCTGAGATGCTTTGCTCTTTGTATAATCTGGCAGTTCCCTAGAACTGCAAATATCTGTGTAAGACCCAATACTCAGAGTTAAAGTTTTCCAGCTCTGAGTCAGCACTAATCCATACAGCAATATGTAAATGATGCTGGTTAGGACTAAGATAAATGTAAATTGTCTATATTCTAAAACTTTAACTTCTGTGTGAGACAAAAAGCCAGTATTTTAAGCAAAAATAAAATATATATATTTGCAAAGTCCCATAAACTAAAAAAGAAATCCAGTAAAACTATTAAATTTCCCTACCTGGAGAATTCCTTCTATTCTCATAAGCAATAAAGACTCCCAATTTAACAAGCCAAAACCCTGCCTCTAGGGATTTTAGCTCAACAAGCAAAACTAATCACCCTCACCTTAGCTCTAAAACTAGAAAAAAAAGAAAAGACTAAATCTCTATACTGATATAAAATATGCTTTCTTAGTCCTGCATGTTCATGCACCAGTGTGGAAAAAGTGAGCCTTTTTTCATATAAAGTAGAATCCCAATTAATCACTACCAAGTGATACTCAATACCACGCTCTTCTCTACAGAAAAATAGTATTAATTCATTGCCCTGGCCATCAAAGAAATTTAACATTTCTTGAGGGAAAACCAGGCTGACATGGCAGCCAAAGCCACAGCCCGATCAATTCAGCCCCTTCTAAGTCTCATTCCTGCACCCCTTAACTTGGCAGATGCATCTCCTTACTCTCCAGTTGTATTCATAGTAAGCTGCTGGAAGGCGATATACCAGAACTGGAACAGCTTTTTAAAAGGGGAATTTATAAATTAAAAGTTTATAGTTCTAAGCCTATAAAATTATCCAAACTAAGGAATCCAGGGAAAAATACCTTGATTCAAGGAAGGCCGATGGATCAGGAACACCTCTGTCAGCTGGGTAGTCATGGGGCTGGCATCTGCTGGTCCCTTGTCCCTGGGCTCCATTGCTTTCAGCTGCTATGCATGTGGGTATTCCTCACTTTGCTTATTCAGGGCTGGCTTTCATCTTTTGACTTCCCCTAGCTCACTCCAGTTTCTGGCTTGCTTAACATCTCCTGTCAATGTCTGCTGGGCTCCAAGCATCTCCAAATACGTGAGTCTGTGTTCTCCACCTGTCCTCTGTGTTGGCTCTGCTGTGAAGTTTCTGTCAGCTCTGAGGCTTCTATTATTTCTTGATTTCTCCAAAATGTTTTCTCTTTTAAAGGACTCCAGTAAACTACATCAAGACCCACCTGGAATGGGTGAAGTCACATCTCTATATAATCAAAAGCTCACACCCACAAAATTTGTGTCACATCTCCGTGGAGATAATCTAATGAAAAGTTTCCAATATACAATATTGTATCAGGATTTAAAAGAAACAGCTACTCTCACAAAATTGCATTAGGAATAAAACATGGCTCTTCTAGTGTATATAATATTTTCAAACCGGCATACCAGTTGAGCAGGAACAAGCTGTCAAGCTAGGATTCCTCTTAACTCTGAAAAATAGGCATTTCCTTCCTCTTCCTTAGTCTTGCTTGACTAACACCTGTTTTAGGTCTCCTCACCTCTATCCTCTTGCTATTAATTGGCTATTGCATTTTTAAGCTTCTCACCAAGTTTATTTCTTCCAGACTAGAAGCCTTTCACACCAAACCAATGCTGATGCAAAGATTTTCAGCTATTCCAACCACTCCTCCAGACTCCTACCCTCTCAACTTAAATGAGATAGCCAGAAAGTTCTATACCTCATGCAGTGCCTACGCCCCCTGACTAGCCAAATGCAGCTGCAGAAGACAGATGATTATCCCTCAGCACCTATTAAGGATGAGAACTCTCTGAGTAGGAATTTAAGATAGCTAGAACAAGGAGAGAGGGGAGAGAAAAAAAAAGTGAAGGACCCCTTAAGCAAGGATGGTTAATCAAAGTCAAGAATGTCTGTGTTCCCACAGACACCTGCCTAGGGGATGACACACTTATAGGAAACACCCAGCAGTAACCAACGCATCTGAGGCCAAACAACCCCCACCTGAGCCATCCACAAAGCAGGGTGGAACCAAACAACCTCCACCTAAGTGACACATTTTTGGAAAAGGATAGAGCCAACAGATCCACCCAAATGCACTACCTACCACAAGGCACTACCCTGAAGAGAAGGGAGGGTAGGTGAAAACGCCCTGAAGAAGGAAGGGGGTGGCAAATAAGTAAAGCTTATCTATAAAAGCAAATGATCCCACATTGCCTATTGACTCTCACCTCCCTCACCTCTGTCTTTGTCAGAATGCTCACATGTCCTCTTACATGTGTTCTCAATAAATTTTCTGCCTGCTTATTCTCAAAAAATTAACTTAATGACAGAAAAACAGAACAAAGGGAAATAAGAAAATGAAAGAAAAAAAGAAAATGGTAAAGTCCCTCTCCAAGAAACCAGTAAAAACATGAAAGCAGTTCAAGTTTATAGTGGTGGCTGAAATACCCTCATGGGTCTTATTTGTTTCTGCAAGCGCTAATTTTCTGACCAAACTCTCTGAAATTTCATCTACTGTAAGAAAATTTTGTAATGTCTCATAAGAATTGGGATACGAAAATTTTGATCTCATAGCATGCTTTCTCATGTATTATTCAAAAATCAAAATCATATTCAAAGAAGATGAAAACCCCAAGTTATCTTGTTAGAAATACAGAATAGAGTATTTTGCAAAGCAAATTCTAACAGCACAAACTGTGTGTTAAAAAGAACTAAAGGGCAAATAAACATCTATACCTCAAGGACAAGAACAATGGTGCTTCTGTGTGTCAAGCTGTTCCCTGTTCTAAAGCCTTGATGGCTTTTGATTATCTATAGTAAATGATTAGATAGATAGATAGATAGATAGATAGATAGATAGATAGATAGATAGATAGATAGAGAGAGAGAGAGATAGTGTTCTAGTTTGCTAGCTGCTGGAATGCAATATACCAAAAATGGAATGGCTTTTAAAAAGGAGAATTTAGTAAGTTGGTAGTTTACGGTTTTAAGGTCAAGAAAATGTCCCAATTAAAGCAAGTCTATGGAGATATTCAATCTAAGGCATCCAGGGAAAGATACCTTGGTTCAAGAAGGCCAATGAAGCTCAGGGTTTCTCTCTTAAGTGAGAAGGCACATGGCAAACACAGTCAGGGTTTCTCTCTCTGGAAGGGCACATGGTGAACATGGTGTCGTCTGCTAGCTTTTCCTCCTGGCTTCCTGTTTCATGAAGCTCCCTGGGAGGCGTTTTCCTTCATCTCCAAAAGTCGCTGGCTAGTGGACTCTCTGTTTCTCATAGCTATGCTATTCTGTAAACATTCTGTTGTCCTTCTCTGCTCTCTCCAAATCTCTCTCATTCTCCAAAATGTTTCTTCTTTTATAGGGTTCCAGTAAGCTAATCAAGGCCTGCCTGAATGTGTGGAGACATGTTTCCACCTAATTCAGTTTAACAACCACTCATGATTAAGTCACATCTCCAGGGATATGATCTAATTACAGTTTTAAGCATACAGTACTGAATAGGGATTAGAAGAAAATGCTGCCCTTACAAAATGGGATTAGGATTAAACATGGCTTTTCTAGAGTACATACATCCTTTCAAACTGACACAGATAGATAGAGAGAGGGGGGGAGGGAGAGAGAGAAATTCCTTAGCTCAATATTTAATTTAATATTCTCCATAGTATGTCCATAGTCTGTTCTTCCAGGCCTCACCAACCTTTCTATGGCCTCTTGTCTTCTAAACACAGTGTGCAAAATTCATTTTTCTTTTATTCTACAGCATGCGTCTTTATTTCAAAGCTTTTCCTCATGCCTTTCTCTCTTCAGGCAATGCTCTTCCATGCTCACTCCACCACCAGCGGACTTGGGTCACTTTTTGGATCATCTGGCATCTGAAACCCCTAGAAGACTTTACAAGACACTGAGGCTTCCTCTCACTGATGAAGAGAAAGATATCAGCTATATGTTCTTATGCTTCCTTTGAAGCAAGAATATGGAAGCTTGGCATAATCTCTGACTTTTAAATCTGGGGATAGTAATGCCAAAAGGGGAAACAGGGAAGAATTTTCTCTGGTGGCAGAAAAGAATTGGTGCTTTTTGTTTTTGTTTTGTTTTGTTTTTTGTTTTTTGATACAACAAGAAAAAGTTCCAAGTGTTGCAATGGTGTGGTGATATGATCAGAGATCCATTTCATAGCTTGGGATCTTATATCTGGCTACATCGCTTCAAAGCATAATTCTCCAGCTTTCCAGAGCATCTCTGAACTCCTCCTCAATAGTCTTCCAACATGTCCTTCTCCTCCAATTAGGTTCAGTTAACTTTCTGAAACTAAATATTCCGACTGACAAAATCACACCCAGATCAAATTCTACTACCTCCTTGAATCTTGGCTTCATACTCCTAAGTGGAAATGTCTCCATGTTATAAGAATCCTGTAGCAACTAATGTACATATACCTTACAATACTCTTCTGCCCAATAGATATTTGTTTTTAAGTTTTAGCTTTATGCTGTAGTGAAGGCTCATTGAAGACAGAAACTGTCACATTCAACATTATGATTCTTCTTTACAGTATCTGAAATGCCACCTCTTAGAAGATAAGTACTGTTAAACTTGACTGAAAGAATAAAAAAATACAAGATAAAATTATTTATGAAGCAACTGACTAGGCATGTTAAGAGGATTAAATGGAGTTACTCATTTAAAACATTTGTTTCACACATACTTAATCCTAAATGATACTATTATTATCGATACTATATATATATATATTTTAATAGTAGTTGATTTACACAGAAATTGGCATGAAGGGAATTTTCCCCCATCCCATGTGAAGAGAACCTACTCTATGTTTTTCAATTGAGAACGAATGGATATGGCTCCTCTTGAGAAACTGCAGAGGTGTCAAAGGTGAGCACACTTTGGGTGACTCTAAGGAGCTGAGAAATAGAAGTAAATGTGAGCATGGTACTTGTGATAATGCCAAGAAGCATCTGAGTAGTAGTTAAGAGCATGAATTTTGGCACCAGACTATCATGCTTTGAATTCTAATCCCACCATTTTGCAGGTGTTTAATCTTTCTGGAGTTACTTAATTTCTCTATGCATCAGTTTCCTCCTCTGTGAAATAGGCAAAATAATAACACCTACCTTACAGAAATTGTATAGTGATCAAATATCCTAATATAAGGAAAATACACAGACCCAAAATAAAAGAGTCACAGGAAATAGATATTTGCTAACTGTTAGCTATCACTATTGTTTGGAGCTTGTAGTAGTTAAGTTTAGCTGTCAACTTGGCCAGATGATGGTGCTCGGTTCCTCTGTTGCTGTGGAATTAAGTCATCTGCACATAATTTCCTCTATAGCTGATTATATCTGTGGTGGGCTAAGTGGAGTGCCTTCTACATGAGTGAGGCTTAAAAGGAGGAATCAGAAGAGAGATGCTTGGAGCCAGCTCAGACTCAGGCATTTGGAGATGCAAAAAGAAATTGCCCTGGGGAAAGCTGTTTGAATTCAGAACCTGGAAGAGAAGGCCACCAGACATCACCATTTTGCCTTTCCATGTGACAAAGAAAGCCAATGGCTTTTCCTCTGAAGAACTGCAAATTTGTAACTAAATAAATCCCCTTTATAAAAGCCAGTCCATTTCTTGTCCACTGCATTCTGGCAACCTTAGCAAACTAAAAGATTCTGGCATTGGGAGTGCAGTGTTGTGTTTGCAAATACCAAACATGTTGGGATGGCTTTAAATGGATAAGGGGAGGATTCTGGAGAAATTGTGACGAGCTTGATAGAGAAAGCCTAGACTTCTTTGAAAAGACTGTTGGTGGAAATATGGACTCTAAAGACACTTCACTGAGGCCTTGTACAGAAATGAAGAATGTGTCATGGCAGATTAGAGGGAGGGTGACCCTTGTTTTGAAGTGGCAGAAAGTTTGGCAAAATTGATTTTGGAGGCTCTATGGAAGGGAAAATTTGAATTCAAAGATCTGGGATTCTTTGCTGAGGAGATTTCTAAACTGAGTGTGGAAGATGTAGTCTGGTTTCTTCTTGCAGTTTACAGTAAAATGTGACAAGAAAGAAATTGAAGATCGAACTTTTGATTGCAAAGAAACCAGAAACTGATGATCTGGAAAATTCTGGGCTTCCAGAAAGTGAGATCACAGAGAATAGTGGCCCATATGAGGATTTAACCAAGCATAGAATGAATCAGTCATTACAGGGAAAGCAAGAATTGGAGATGGAGTTATCCAGAAGGGATTTGTGGAAGGTCCTATTGTCTGATGGCTTCGATCCCTGTATGCTGCCTCCTTTTGCAAGACCTGTATAAATGGAACCACTAGTTTGGACTAAGGGGACAGATTGAAAGAAGAACAGCCTCAGAGACAGGACCATGGAAGCCGAGGTCTGAAGTCAAGAAACCTCAGGCCTTGAGAGCTGATCCACCTGTGCATGTGGAGGGGTTGAGATGGCTGGCCTTCTGCCTGATGTTAAAGAAGAGTTCTGGTGCCTCAGGCCTCAGAGAGAGTAAAATACATTCCCCAGTGATTAGGGGGAAAATCCTGTCTGCCACTCTATTGTTCTGGGTGGTTGAGCATGTGCCCCCAAAATGGCAAACAATCCAATGCCACCCAGATGCTTGAAATGGGTGGGACCAGAAAAAAAAATTGTCATTCTCCCCAGTATTCACCAATGTTGTAACCCTCATCTCAGTGTCTGGAGAGAACAGGGCTATGGCATAGGCCCTTCGAAAAGGTGGGACTGCTGCTTTCTAAAACCCCAAGGATGGATGATGACTCTCAGATTGTGAAGTCTAATGGAGTTTGCCCTGCAGGTTTTCAGAATTGTTTAGGTTCAGTGACTCCTGTTTTCCTTCCAGTTTCTCTCCATGGCAATGGGATTATTTATCCTATGACTTTCCTTCTTTGTACATTGGAAGCAGATAACTTGCTCTAAGTTCACAGATCCACAGCCAGAGGAGAATTTTGCCTTAACACAGATGATGCCTGTAACTGACTTTGATGAGATTGTGTGCTATTTTGAGTTGGTATTGTATTCGTATTGTTACTGAAATGGTTTAAGGTTTTTGTGATATTGTGATGAACGAATGTATTTTGTATGTGGAAAGACTAAGTTGTTTGTATGCAGGACAAATGAGCACTATTAGACAAAACAAAATGTTATTTTCTATTTAGGGATTGTGAAAAGTATGTCTGCTATTGTTTTCTATTTAAAGATTAAGTATGGTTTAAGGTGAAGCATATAGTTGCCAAGTTGAAAAGGTGTGGATACTGATGTAGTTACGTTTAGGTGCCAACTTGGCCAGATGATGGTACCCAGTTGTTCTGTTATTGTGAACTTACAATCATCAGCACATGGATTTCTTCTGGGGCTGATTTTATCTGCAGTCAGCTAAGGAAAGTGCTTTCAGCAATGAATGATGGGTCAATCTAATCAGTCGGAGGCTTAAAAGGAGAAGAGAGACTCTCTACAGTTCAGTCAGCCAGCCTCTCCTGGCGAATTCATTGAAGACACTGATTGGAGTTTCCAGCTTGCAGCCTGTCCTGCAGAGTTTGGACTCGTGCATCCCCGTGGTTTTGTGAGACACTTTTATAGAGACTCATATTTATAGATATCTCCTGTTGGTTCTATTTTCCTAGAGAACCCTGACTACTACATGCTTTACTTACTCTAACCTCTGTCCCACCACTTTTGCAACTTGTGTCCCCAACTAACACTCTTCCCAATGCATTCCCATTTTATAATTATGCTTTTTAGGAAGCTGCTCTGGTTTATATTCTAAATGCAGAGCACTGGTTAGACAAATGTTGATGAGCTAACCTGGGAAATTAAACATCATTATTTTCATTAAAAAGAGACACATATCCCAAAGCATTGATATACAAACCATTTTAATGTAATTATTTTGTTAAATGGAAATGGGTATGCATGTATGCAGGGCTGGGTGAGTGTGTATATAATGATAGACTATACATGTGATGTGGTTTCGAGATGAATGCTTTTCTCTCCAAAAGATGCACTGGAATTTATGCAAAAGAAAAACAAGATCTTACAAAATTATCTTCAAAATGCTCTAAAATCTTTACACAAAACACATTCTCTCCATTAGGTAACTTTTAAAGTAATTTGAATTTCATAAGCAATTATTATGGAAGATGCAAGAAGTGAGTTAGGGTAATTTTACTCTTGGTACAAACCATGAAAAAGTATTATTTATATAGAAGATAACAAATTGTGTTTTTTTCAAAAGGCAAAAAGTGAAAAAGCCATCAATTGTACCACACTATGTGTGAAAGCATTTGTTAAACAAAATTAAAGTCATTATTGACATTTTGATAAATTCATGGTTAGTATAATTTATTATGTTATGCAAAATAATTTTGGAATTCTTTGGATCCCATTTACCCACTGTGGAAGAGCAGCCAGTAAGGAGCAATTATGAAAGAGCAAATAAAAAAAAATATCAATTGGAACTTTGTGTGTTGCTCCTTATTTTCCATCAACTCTGGGTTAAAAATGTTCAATGACTTCCAGAAAGGTTTGTGCCAATTCCAATTTAAAATCTTGGTGTGCTGACAATGTTTCAACCTGGTAGCACTTATTGGATTATCCATGAAGGGATTTACCATAAAAAAATTATATATTCTGATGGCATCACTGGTATTAAATTGTAATGCAACCATAATAGGAAACTTGTATTTAAGTTTAAAAAAATGTAATTACACCTAAAATAATTGTGGTTTAATTCAAATTGATAGCTGAGCCATTTTGAAGAAAATCAATGTATCTTAGTGGAAAATCATTAATTTCTCTTGGGAAAAATACTACAAATACATTCATCACATTGTTAATTTACAAGTTTCATTATGGTATTTTCTTATTTCAGCAGACTGTAGGCAAAATCTTTAGGCAGACTTTATATAAAATCTTTCCCTTGATACCAATAAGAAATATTAAATAAAAAAGTCTTGTCCTTCTTTGTAAATAGTCTTAACTGAGATAATAGAGTTTTGGATTCTTTTCCTCTGTGTTAATATTTATCACTTAAATCATTAGCCTAAATCTTGAAAGTGACCAGCATCAACTTAGAGCCAGAAACATTCGTTTCTTGTAGATTTGTAAACTGTAAAATCAAATATATGCCCTCTAAGCCGAAGGGTAAATCTTAAGCAGGTAAGAATATGGAATTTTATTTAACAATTATTGAAAATAACTACTTGCCAAAAACATCAGTGGAAATAAAGAAACATTTATCAAATAACTAGTGTTTTAAGAATTTTATATACACTATTTTATTTAATCTTCACCCAAATCCTGCAAAGTAGGGATTACCTCTAGTTTAAGAGGGAATAATAGAGACAGAAAGAGACAGATAGACAGAGAAGAAACAGATATTTAAAGAGATTCAAACTATCAAGTTACACCCAGTAAACAGACATGTACATTGTTAGCAGAGCTAGATTTGAGCATGTATCTTCCTGGATGCAAATAAAAAAAAATCCACATTCATTTCTTTGTTTCATTTGACAAGCAGAGAAAATATTCTTTACTCAAATCTGACCCAGGACTGCAGACTGAGCTGGGATCCATGTGCAAATCGGGCTTTCTTATACATTCCCATGTGCAAATTACTGCTGATTTACCTAGCACTTTACAGGGAAGATTTATCAAGATGAGTCGCATACTATCAATCATGATAAAGATTCTAAGTGGAAGAATTCCATAAATTCAACATGCAAGCAAATGCTTTCTTGAAGAGAAAAACAATTTTTGTTTACTTCCATGAGCATTTTTTAAATCAATTACATGATTAAGTATCAATAGCCTTATTTACCCATAGATTATTTTCCTAATCTTCTTATTTCTGATTTCAGTATACCTTCAGCATCTTTCTTTCCACTTATTTGAACTACAAATAAAAGAGGAAATGAGTTCAAGATGATCGTGATTCCAAACAAGAAAAATTTCATAACTGACAACATAGCACTGATGGGAATTTAATTTTAATGTTCTTGTAAAATTTGGAATTGAGATTTGGGCATTGTTGTTCCCAGTTTTAACAGAAACAGCTGGCAAATTACCTCCTAAATGCCATGTGCTCCTCAAGTCTCTGCCCAAAGTTGAGAGACTTCATCAGTCTGACAAAAGAATGAGCTCTGTAGCCCCTCTTGATTGATGATGATCAAGAAGACAATTTGGGGCCTTCACCAACATTTCAGAGGAAGCTAATAAAAGGTAGCCAAGATAAATATTAAACAATGCAAATAGGTAAGCAAGGGAAAGCATATCAATGCACCCCTATCAATTTCATACAAGAAATGAATAGCAACAGAGTTAATTGTGATAGGAATTATATATATTACATTTTGGATTTTGTGGTTTTTGGATTATCATCTTTTGCTTTTGGAATTCCTGGAGTAGGAAAGACAGGAAGGAAAAGGAAAATATCCTGGTGTTTTCTCTTAGGTTTCAAAAAGGCAGTAGAGAAGAAGCAGGGAGAAGGAGAGATCAGCACCTTTTTCCAACTTGCCTAGGAGGAAGTGCATGCCGTGTCCAATTTATGTTGACTTTTATAGACCTCTGTCATGTTAGACTGACTTCACAGCTAGAAATTGTTGTATATGATGCCAAGAAATCTATTAGTTATGTTAACATAGTTACTTTTCAATAAGAACATGCCTCTTGTTCATAAAATAACCAAGAATCCATGGGGGGGGTTTCACTAAGTTTTACAGATCTTTCATCAGAAACTTTGATATGCTCATAGTGATGGTTAAGTTCTGGTGTCAACTTGGCCAAGTGATTACGTCCAGTTGTCTGGTCAGGCAAGCACTGGCCTGATCATTGCTGCAAGGATATTTCATGGCTGATTGATAAAATGGAAAGCTGGCATATTAAATCATCAGTCAGTTGATTACATCTGTTACCAATTACATCTGTGATCGACTAAGGCATACCTCCCACAATGATGTAATCCAATCAAAGGAAGCCTTCGAAGGAGAAAGAGAGACTCTTTCACTGCTTTTGTTTTTGTTGTTGTTACTGATATTGCTTGTACTTTTGAATTATATCTAAAAACACATTGCTGAACTCCAAACCATGAAGATTTGTCCCTATGTTAGCTTCTAAGAATTTATACAGTTTTAGCTCTTATATTAGGTGATTGATCCGTTTTGAATTATGGATCAACCACCTAATATGTGGGTAAGGTAGGGGTCCAACTTCATTCTTTTGTAAGAGAATATTCAGTTTTCCCAGAAACAATAATTGAAGAGACTATTCTTTCTCCATTTCATGTACTTGGTACCTTTGTTAAAAACCAATTGGTGGGCGGTGTGATGGTGGCTTAGTGGCAAAATTCTTGCCTGCTATGCTGGAGACGTGGGTTCAATTCCTGGTGCCTGCCTATGCAAAAAAAAGGAATTGGCTATCGATGTGAGTCTATTTCTGGTCCTTGAATTCTATACCACTGTTCTGTATGTTTAGCCACATGCCAGTACTGCACCGTTTTCACTATTGTAGCTGTGTAATAAGTTTTGAAATTGGAAGGTATGAATCCTTCAACTTTCTTCTTCTTTTTCAAAAGTGTTTTGGTTTTCTGGGGCTCTTGTTATTCCATATGAACTTGAGGATCAGCCTTTCCATTTCAGCAAAAAAAATACTTCATGAATTTTGATAGAAATTGCATTGGATCTGTAGATTGCTTTGGGTGTGTTGCTATTAATTGATAATTAAGTCTTAATGATATTAAGACCTCCAATCCATGGTGGGTTGTATTGCTATTTATTTAGGTACCATGTTTCCAAAAAAATAAAAGGTCAGAAAAATGCTATAGAACGCAGGATTAATTATAGTAACTATTTGTACTTATTATGTGACAGATACTTTCCTGAGTTCTTTAGATATATTAACTCATATAATCCTTTCAACAACCTATGAAAAAGGTTCTTTCATCATCATCATCATCACAATCATTCTTATTAATATCTCTGATTTAAACAGAAGGAAAGTGAAACAAGAGAAGATAAGCAACAAATTCAAGTTCACACAGTTAGTGATAGACAGAGCAAAGGTTGGAACCCAGGCACTCTGGGGCTAGAGTTTGCTGCCCTAAACCTCATGCTAGACCATCTTTTGCTCTGCTGCTTAATTTTTCAAATCATGTAATGTTGGTCTCCCTAAGACAATATCTGGGATTTCAATGGCCATACTCAAAGTGTGTCAGTGAGTGGCTAGATAGCAGCCAGATAGGAATCTTTCAAAGTATAAACACAAAGAATTTCACAGTTTTTCTTGATTGCCATATTTACCATTTTATCTGTAAATTTTGTGAAAAGAAAGGCTTATTTATCAAACTAACAGAGCCATAAACCTGACGGTAATAGCTATTACACGAAAGAATAGGATTAAGATTCAAATGTCCTTGACAGACCCAGAATTATGCCTTTTTAATAAGACCAATATGCAATTCCTGTTTGGAGATTAAAAACCACAACAGAAACATAAATAAAGACCACACAAAACATGATGAGAAAGACTGTCTTCACAGCAGTTAACTTGAACAAAAGATTGGACTATTTTAGTAGATCACAAATTCCATCAACCAAAACAATGATGATATCACCTCACAACCATCACCACCACCCTGCAACCACCAAATCCTCCCTGCAACATGGCAGTTACATATTTCAGTATTGTACTAATAGAACAATATTGCCCAAACCAACTGACATTTCTTTATCTTTGTATTTAGCACTGGTGAGACCGCATCTGAAACACTGAATTCAGCTCTGAATGACATGTTTTAGAACAAAATAGAGAGAATCCAGGAAAATTTAACTGGGATAGTATGGGGTCTTGGAATCATTATAAAAGAATAGTTGAAAAAACAGAAAAAAAAGAAGTAATTGTAGACATAAGAGAATTTGTCAAATCTGGGAGGTAGGAAAGGAGAGAAACGTGCAGGAAGGAATCCACCTATTTTCTCAAATGTTCCAAATGTAAGAAGTAGAACCTACGGTTAAGAGATGTAGAAAGGCAGATAACACCTGAATTCAATGAGGTAATTGCTTATCTCATGAAGAAAGGAGCTCTTAACTCTGAAAATAAGTGAGCAGAGGATGAATGAATGGCAGGGCTATTTTTGTGTAGTTCTTTGCATGAAGAGCTATTTTACATTAACTAGCTAGATCACATTTCTATTTTATTCTGTGCCCGGAATTTTGAATTAAACAAACTAAATATTTTTTGTTAATTTAGTATCTTTTAACTATTAATAAAATATCAAGTGCAAATATATTGTTAGAGAACAATTAAGTGGAACAATTCATGTTCAAAAAACCCTTGTCTGCATTTGAGACCTTGTAACAATCTCCATTTTTTTCTAAATCGCAGCACAGTGGCACCCTTTACGATACAAGTTTAATTGGGATTTTAGTATGCCTTTGTACCTCTGAAGAGTTTGCCAATAACCAGAAAATCTATTTAATTAAAACAATTAAAGACTCTATGGTCATCTCAATTTTGACTAAGATTAAAATCCTTTTGCAACACATCTTTCAAAATAGATATTGCAAGAATCTACACCTCTCAATGTACTAGGAAAATTACATTTTCAAAAAGAAGGGTCAGATTGCAGCATAATACTGCTATTTTCAAAGAGTACTTTTGAATAAAGTCATTGGCAACTCATTCTTTTGAAGTTCTTGTTTAATTTAAGTCATGAAAGATTTTGCTGGATTGAAACTGCCCATTTGATCTCTGCCAGAGGGAATTAAGGTTTTGGAAACAAATACCAGCTAAACTAATTATTTTAAACACAAATATTCAGCAGAATCTACATCTCAGAACAGACAGGCAACACGTGATTTTTCAACAATTGCTTAGAGCTGGGGGAGGAAAAACACACAGAGCTTTTCTCAAAATGCAAAACGTGACTACTGCATAATACATTTTTTACTTAGTTTCCGTGGTTTGATTCTCCTGTGTGTTAAATGAGATGGAGAGAGAGATAGTGCTTTTTTCTTGGGACCAAGAGACAGCATTGTGTTGCCTAAAAATTCAAAATCTGATTTTAATAATAGCCTAACAACCTAAAAATACAACCACTGTAAATAATGCCACATGGTAAGAGCTCCACATTTAAATTTAAGTACAAGGTAAAAAAAAAAAATAAAAATTCATGTATTCAGTGAATCCGAGAAGCATTTAAAATGTTTTAAATTTTATCTTGTTTAAAAAATCCATACGTTGCTGAATGGTTTGGTGATGTCCAGGATTCGTAGAATTATTCCCACAGATGAAGAAACTGTAGCCTAGAAAATTTAATCATACTAAGTCACTAAAATGTTTTGTTTTGTTTTGTTAATTCCATATTTCTAAGCTGTGATGCCACGTTTAACTCAGGATGACCTGCAATGAATGACAAATTGCAAAAAGTTGTCACAGTACATGGTTGGGAAACTGCTTCATTCTTTGTCTCTTCCTTCTCTTTCTCTTCTGCCTTCTCTTCTCTTCTTTCTCTTCTTCTTCCTCCTCCTCCTTTTATTGTTCTTGTCCTTCTCCCTGCTTGGTTAAAAAATGCATGTTGTAAAAAGTTTGAATACCAAAATATTTTCCTTTATAGATCTTTTCTTGCTCCACTCAGAAGATAGTCTTCTAAAGATGTAATGTTAAATGCAGACCAAGTTCCAAATGCAAGCAAAAATGTTTGTATTTTATGTGTTTATGATCCTAGATCTTCAGATAATATGAATGTTTATGTATATGTTTTAAATCTTTTTAATATGAGAAACTACATCTAATATATGAACTTGAAAATTAAAATAGTTATTCCACTTCCTTGAATTTAAAGCTTACTGTGGTTTCAAAAATTGGAATCACATTTTTTTAAAGATTCTATAGCAAATTTTTGCTCTACAACTCATCCTCTGTTTTCTTTATTTGCATGTATGTGTTCACGTGTGTATGGTGTGCATGTACACCTGTTGTCTCTGTTAATACACTGGCCAAATACTCAGCAATAAAAATTTCCATCTAATGGTTGAAATTCTAAGTGACTTGATCATATTTATCATCAGGATATTGACTAAAAATGTGCTTTGGCAAAAGCAGACGATCCCTAGTTAGAGAGGACCATGTGACACTATTCACATATTGTGACAAATAAAATTAAAAATTAAGGAACTGAGCAAGGAGGGAGGAATGAGCCATGTCTGTTGAAATACTACACTCAGGACTTATCCAACTGGGATATTTCTCAGTTTTCCTTTGGGGTCATTCCATGGAAAGAAAACGGGAAAAAAGCAAAATTCTGTCATTGCAAACTTTATGTGTGAGGACTGCCTATCCTGCCAAAAAGCTCACAGGACAATGGTGCCTCGCCTCCCATTTTTTAATGGCCTAGTCAGTTATTTTTTTTAAAGAATATTCCAATAACTGGTGGAAGAGGAGAACAAGGAGAAGAAACCCAGAGTGCACACAGAAAGATTTTTTACTGATGATTTGACGCTAAAATGTTCTCAGTCAGGAAATTTCTTAATCCTTCTTAGAACTACCCAGGTTTCCCTTCTATTTTTCAGTAAAGTGTACAAAGAGTAGAAAAAGCAACCTGAAACTGCTCTAATATGACAATGAATAATGAATGTGTGTACTTTCCTCAGCTCAAAACTGTGGCATTTTTTTCCTGAGGTTGCCCGCCCCATCGAGCCTAAACCTTCAATTAGATTAACTGGCAGGTGGAAATCTCCATAGCTAAATAATCACAGCAGTCTTTAACTGTGTGAAATGGGGAAAAAAATTAAAATGTCATATTTTGAATAGATTCCATGTAGAGGGTAGGGGAATTTAAGAAAACAGTTAACTCCTGACACAAAAAGGTTTCCAAGTAAAGGTTGCATATTTCCAAATAAAAACATCACACTGCTGTTCTCTACCAGCTAATAAGTGAAGAAGCAATGAAATCGTTCTTTAACATCCATATAATATGTTTATCGATAGTTATATATGTAGGATTTAGTTTCTTGCAAAAGAATGTGTGCAAATTAAGAAAAATTATTTTGGGGCTTTACAATTAAGCAAAATAATATCCCTTCTCTGGCCTCTATGCCAATTATCTCCCACCTTGATTTTGCCACAACAAGCACTGTAATTTTCTTGAAAGACATTGTGAAATTCTTCTAAAACATTCAGAGCAAAGTTAGGTTTTATTTGTTTGATATTAAAAAATTAATCAAAATATGATATAAAGGAGACTTAGGAAGTGGTGTTAATAGGGAAGGGAGTGGTAAAACATCAAAGAAATTGTGGATGACATTTGGAGCAGAGGCTGGCAGTCTTTGCATCCTGAGCCCCATATGACAAGTTGGGCCCATAATTCTTCATGTCTCCTATCTGAAACATGGAAGAAAACCCAAGTCCCTACCACCCAAATGAATGGATACAATCATTTCAGGATACAATCATTCTTTTTAAAGTGTAAAAGAAGCATTTAAACCAAACATAGACTAAAATAGTATCATTTGCTTATAATGTCAGGTCACTTTTGGCTTTCCCAAAAGATATAAAATGCACAGAACTATACTTTGATGTATGAGGGAACTCATGTGGAACTCTTTGCATGGTATCACAGCTAAGTTTGAGCTGAATAACAGTTTTCTTCAGCCAGTCTCCTAAATATTTTTGTTGTTGTTGCTAAGGTAAATATACCTGAAAGAACAGCCCTAAAAGATGGCAGAGAAAGTGGCTGCTTATGTGGTAAAATTTGAAAACCAACTACCAACATATCCAAATATATTTCAACCACAAGCCTGTGGTGTCAATAGAAAATTTCTCACCATTTCTCTGGGGCCATGTCTCCAAAAAATCCATTAAAATGACAACATATTACCTTACAGCTGTTGCATATTAATCCCTTATTACCCACTGCCATCTTGGAAGCATTTGTTTGTTAGCTATGTAACACAATTTGGGCTGTGGGTGATAGAATTGGGGTTCAGAAGCAAGGAAAACTGGAAGGAAAAGAGGTACTTAGTAGAAGAGCCCTGGCGGCCAGCGAGTGCCTAGAACAGAGAACACTGAGGACAAGGGCAAGTGAACGAGGAGGTGAAGCATGGTACAAGCTAAACCACTGCAGTTTTTTTCCTATATATCCTACTCCATATTTCTAAATTGCAAAATGATTTCTTCCTCTCCATAACTTCTAAGGCACTTCGTATTTTACCACCCACATGATAGATATCTTATTCTTCCTTTTCTTGGTCTAGATTGCATTTGTATCTGTTTATCCCCTGCCTGCTTTTAAATCCCCGGGCTCTGCAGTTAATATCTCAGTATGCCCACAGCTCCTAGCTGAAGGCCTTGCACATAGCGCTGTATTAATACTTACTAAATAACAAATACCATCTAGATAATGGAGATGGTTACACTGGGATTGTAGCACATATGGATTCAGGTGTTTTCATTTTCGCACAATCCAAGCAAAAATTTAAAATCAGTGATTGAATAATTTAGATGACTATCATAGCACATTGTATGCATTCACAGACAATATTACTTTATCTATTCGTATGCTTGTTGTTTGTGTTTTACATCTGTCTCCTGGTTGAACTTTGCATTATGGGATGGATAAGACCAAAACTCACTCATCCGTTTAAAACCTTCTATATCACCTTTAATATCTTTTCCTTCTTTCTGTGCATCCTAGCAGATGCTCCCAAGCCCCTCCTCACCAGGACTCACAGTGTCTGACACATAATAAGAAAGAAGCAGAGGGCATGAAGAATGAAAGGAGGTAGGAATGTAAAAGCAAGACGAAAGGAAAAAAAATGGAAGGAAGGAAGGATGGAAAGAAGAGAGGGGAGAAGGGAAGGAGGGAGGCAGAGAAGAAAAATCACAACTCTATACTGTCAGCAACTTTAGACAATAAGAAAACTATTTACAATCACTTTATTTTTCCAAGGGAAGCTATGATTAAATTATTTGAACATGCTAAAATCATTTTTGCTTATTTACCATTTAAAGAGGGAGAAGTTTACAGTTGAGTTGCCATTTGCTTAGCTTGGCAGATTGAGAGAGGGGAGCAACAGAGACAGGGGCCAGTTATTGGGCCGTAGTGGTAGTTTTAAGTTCCTTTCATCTCACTGCCACTCGCCCAGAATGGAATTCTTTATAGGATTGCACGATGCCAACTAATTATTTTACTTTGTGGATTAGCAGATTTGAATGTTAACCTGGGCTTCTCCTGGAGTTCTAGAAAAGATTGCTGAGAAATTGGAGCTACAATTCAAGGTCTTAATTTATAGGATCCAGATAGCACTATAACCCCTAAATTCTGCTCTCAGCCTCAGAACTTGAACAAATCTGTCTGGTCTTTTGGAGATACTGTTGAGAAACTGTTTATTTTGTCAAGGTCCATAATTTCATGGGTCATTAGCGATGCATGCAACTCCTGTACGCAAACTGCCCAGGCAGCAACTTTTCTATACAGGTTTTTGGAACAGCCTCATTGTCCTTCGGCTTTTTTATGACAAGGCTGTTTTAGTTCTCTCAGCGCATGGCCTGGAAGCCTGTGTTTTGACCATAGAGCGTAGCAAGCTTCTGTACACAGGGTCACTTTTGTAAAACTTAGTTTCCCTCAAGAAGCTCACAAACACACACAATGATCCTGCTTTATGTAAAGTCTTTGTCTTATTCATTTATCTGTTTCCCAGTACACAGAGCCTAAACATGATATGCAGTCAATATGCTGAATGAATATATTTCCAATAGTGCATAAACTAAAATCTACAGATTTTTTTTTCAGCAATATAAGAGTAGATTTAATAAGCGTGAACTTTCTGGTTATGTTTGGAAATGGCTTACAAGGAAGGAACTAGAGTTCACATACCAATACCTGTAGTTTGTCAATATATGTGTAAGAGGTGATTCAGGAATCCAGAGCATTCTTTAAATTATGAAGTCAACTGACTGTTCCTTATTTTGGTGGAAAGGTTTGTTGTAGTTCTCTGGGGACTCATGTGAGCCCTTAAAAGCCATGAAATGATTGAGAGCTATAACATGGGCTGAAGAAATACAGAACATATATTTTTCAACAAGATCCTTGACTCTAGGTTAGTTTGGGAAAGAACAATTTTATAATTTTACAAAATCTTCGCTGCTTCATCCCAAACATCCTAAGAAAACTGACAGAAATGAAA
Organism: Tamandua tetradactyla; assembly: GCF_023851605.1. Lineage (NCBI taxonomy): Eukaryota > Metazoa > Chordata > Mammalia > Pilosa > Myrmecophagidae > Tamandua > Tamandua tetradactyla. Next base: position 138,066,354 of record NC_135331.1, read on the forward strand.
GTAAAACTGTAAACTAAACAAACAAATAAACAAAACCCTCTAAGTTTCTCAGGAAAAAGATGTAACTTTGGTATAGTTTTTCAAATGTGCCTCTGAAATTTTACAAGATTTATGCAAGTGCAGAAAGAATGCTCCTACCTTGGCAGCAAAGAGTGATGTGATGATTCAGCAGATTTCTTGGCTCCAGCAAAGCCAACATTTTACAGCCTTTGGTAATGCTCATGTTAATATTTCATAAAAAAGAAGAAAAATGAATATAGTGTGTACAGCGATAAAGTATTCAGAAGGCTCTCGGATCATTCCCTGGAGATGAGAAGTCCCTCGGAGGTTGATACAGTAGAGTTCGATTGTAGGAATTAGACTTCTCAGAAATTTCTGTGACATTTTAGTTTTCAGTAAAAAAAAAAAAATTGAGTGATTTTTCTTTGTTTTCAACTTGTAAAACCATGGTGACATCCTGCTTCTCAATTAGTTGTCCAACAAATGAAATAAAAGTCTAATAAAAATACGCTTATGGAAGAAGAAATTCTGATTTTGTATTCAGTCCCAACAGGCAATATAATAAAGGGTGTCCCAAGAAGTAAGTGCATTAAAGTCTCAAAGGCCTCTATTGAACAACACAACAGAAAAAGGTGTGAGCTACCCTGAAGAGCTTCAAATTAGCAATCATTCAGTTTTCTGAAAAGATCCCAGGCAGTCTCCTAGGTAAAAAGCCTATTAAAGGCTTCTTGTATATTATAAAGAGTGAGTCAAAATTCTTACAGAAGTCTCACAATATACTTAGAAAAACAAATAAATCTTTGGTCTTATGTAAGATTTTAGGATCTATGTCCTTGCTTCTGAAGATATTTACAAAAAATCTTCCTTGGAAGATCTTCCTTGGAAGTCATTCATTCTTAACCTACAGCAACCAATGTTTAGGCCTGTAATTCAAAAGTTCAAAATAATTTTATAGAAATAATATGGACATAAACACAAACTGACACACATGCATACACACAAACAAACAAACCTAAAGAAGGAAAATTGCACAAAATCCTATCTAAATAGACTAGACAAAACTACTAGTACTTGCCAGTATAAAAGTATGTCAAGAAAACTGAGAGTAACAACAAAACTATTTTATCTTACGTGAGAGTTCAGTAAACTGGTAAGATAAAAAATAAATCTCTTTCCTATGCCAGTAATACCCCGCTAGAAAAGATAATAGATTATTTATACAAAAGCAGTGAAAAATATAAAACATGGAACTAGTCTTGACCAAAGCTAAACTATATAAAGAAAAGTATCAAGCTTTGCCATTATGCTTTAAAAAGATAGTATATCTCTTGATATAAAGATGTCAATTCTACCCAAGGAGTTTATTGGTTTCATGAAATTCAATTTAAATTCAGGAAGAGAAGTATGGATTTTGAACAAATACAATTTAAAAAAAAAGAAAAGTAATTACTTGTCCTGTTTCTCTTAGATAATAAAGTGTTATATTATCCACGATGATCTAAACAATACAGTTTTGGCAGAAAAACTGATGGTCAGATAAAATTAACAAAATTAAAGAGCAGAAAATAATTACTGTATATAATATTTTAGTATGTTATAAAGGTGACAACACAAATTAGCGGGAGAAAATGATTACTCATTTAAAAAGTTCTGGGAAAATTTATTTAACTTGGAAAAGGAAAACAAATCCTTAATTTATTATTTATATAAAAATAAATTTTATGAGGTATGAAGCAACTGAAAGTAATAAGGAAATGCATGTGTATGTGTGCATGCATATGTGCGTATCAGATCTTGGGTTAGAATAATACTTCCTAAACAAACAAGGGAAAGAAAACAATAAGAATAATTTCTCAAAAACTTCTGGACTGCAAAGGAGACGCTAAACCTACTTATAATTATGCTTGAGAGTCACCCCCAACCCTCTTTTGTTGCTCAGATGTGGCCTTTTTTCTCGAAACCAATTCAGTAGGTGAACTCGCTGCCTTCCCCACTACATAGGACATGACTCTTAGGGGTATAAATGTCCCTGGTGATGTGGGGCATGACTCCCAGGGATAAGCCTGGCCATGATATCGTGGGGTTGAGAAAGAATTCTTGGCCAAAAGGGGGAAGAGAAATGAAACAAAGTTTCAGGGCCTGAGATTTCAAATAGAGTCAAGAAGTCATTCTGGAGGTTATTCTTCTGCGTTATATAGATATCCCTTTTTAGTTTCTAGTGTATTATAATAGCTAGAAGGAAATACCAGAAATTGTTGAACTGTATTCCAGTAGCCTTGATTCTCAGAGATGATTGTACAACTGTATAGCTTTTACACTGTGACCGTTTGATTGTGAAAGCTTTGTGGCTAACACTTCTTTTATTCAGTGTATGGACAGATGAGTAAAAAAATAAGGACAATACAAATATATATTAGGCAGATAAGGGGTGTTCTAGTTTGCTAGCTACCAGAATGCAATATACCAGAAACAGAGTTACTTTTAAAAGGGGGGGATTTATTAAGTTGCTAGTTCTAAGTTCTAAGGCTGTGAAAATGTCCCAATTAAAGCAAATCTATAAAAAAGTCCAAATTAATGCACCAACAAGAGGTTACCTTCACTTAAGGAAGGCCGATGAAATTCAGGATTTCTCCCTCAACTGGAAAGGTACATGGCAAACATGGTGGCATCTGCTAGCTTTCTCTCCAGGCTTTTTGTCTCATGAAGTTCCCCCAGGGATCCATTCCTTCTTCATCTCCAAAGATGTCTGGCTGCAGTGGGCTCTGTGATTCTCACGGCTCTCTTGTGGCTCTGTCCTAAATGGTTCCCTCTTTTAAAGGATTCCAGTAAAGTAATCAAGACCCACCTGTAATGGACGGAGTCACATCTCCACCTAATCAAAAGTTACTACCCACAATTGTGTGTGTCACATCTCCATGAAGAAAATCATATTTAAAATTTCCAACTACATTATTGAAATGGCTACTCCCACAAGATTGAATCAGGATTAAAACATGGTTTCTCTAGGGTACATAATTTTTCCAAACCAGTACAAGGGGCATGGGATGTATTGGGTATCCTTTTTCAAAAATTGATTGTGGTGATGAATGCACAACTATATGATGTTATTGTGAACCATTGACTGTATACTTTGGATGATTATAGGATATGTGAACATATCTCAATAAAATTGCATTAAAAACATTTATGGATATCAAGAAATATGATTAAACATGAGGGAAAGGAAGAAAGGAAAAATATAATAAATACAATAAAAAGTGCAATCATTACAAAAACTACATTCTAATAGAAGAGTGATGAATGCAAAATAAAAAAAAAAATTGAATGTCCAAGGCATATGGAAAACATTTAGCCTCATTGACAATATACACTTGCTAGGTGCGGTAGATTGAGTTGTGTGCCCCAGAGAAATTTGTTACTAATCTTAATCTGTATTCCCATGGTAGTGTGAACCCATTGTAATATCTCTTGAAGATGTTGTTTTTCATTAAAATATGGCCCAACTGAATTCAGCTTCATTAGGATTACTGGTGGCTTTATAAAGAGACCCAGAAGCCACAGAGGCAAGAAGGGACAGAACATTACCATGTGACAAAAAACAGAGATAAAAGCCAAGAAACCATAAGGATTGCTGGCAGCCAGCATCAGAATATATCCATCCTAAGAGGAAACAGGCCTTCTAGTCTCTGAAACAATTTACAAGTAATTTCTATTGTTAAAGCCAAACCATTATATGGCATTTGTGATAGAAGCTCAATCAAACTAAGATATTATGTATATAAAAGTATCTAACTCTAGAAATAAAAATATGGTAGTATATACAAAAAGCCTTAAAAAGTTATCCTATTCTATGACTAATTCTTTTTTAATATTGCTTAAAGAAATAGAGATATGAGCAGAAATTTATATTCAAGGATACCTTGCTTTTTTATTTAAAATTGTGAGAAAATAAACTAGGAAATAATCTTACATCCACAAAATTGTAGAATGTGTACAAATCCTATAAAATTTATACAACAGGTAAAATAATATTTGCAGAATATTTAATAATATTGTAAAATGCGCATGACAAAACATTGAGAAGTACAGAATATGACTTACATAGGTGTCCAATATTGTTTTAAAATTGTATACATACCATATACACTGCTCTATTTATGTACAAAAACATATACATCAAATTTACAAACTTATAAAGTACATACTTGAACAAATTTCTGCATACAAAGACACTTTTAAATTGCTTTAAATAGTGAAAAGCTGGAAACATTAAATGTTCATCAGTAGAAAAATTGTATAGTTTTATATATTCATTTATAGAGTGGTATTGCTTTATGTTTAAAATGAGGTATTGCTTTATGTGCTAATATAGACCTTTCTACAAGATTTTAAAAAAAAAGCACACGAGCAGATGATCTTACTTATATTTTTACGTTACATGTATAAATATATAGTATGTTTTCTTATGCAAAGAAAAATAGTTATAAATATAATATATCTACTCCCATAATAGCAGTAGTTAAATCTGGGATGTGGAGAAATGCAGAGGATTCATTGAATTTGGAAAAAATACAATAAGAGGAAACTTACTTTTTATTAAACATACTTCTTTATTTGAGTTTTTACAACATGCTTACATTGCTTTTGTAATTTTGCAATAATCTTAAAGCCTTAAATATTTTTAAAAATTACCAAAAATATTAAGTGGAAGTTTCTGGGTTATAAGATTAAGTGTGTCCTTTAATGTTGTCATTGTGCATTTCTGTATTTCAGACTAATACACTTCTTATTTTAATAATTTAGTGAAATATAATACACTTAAATATAACTACAGGTATATTTGCTGTTGATAGCTTTTTCACAAATTAAACACATGCATGCATCTGTACTAAGATCAATAAACAAATCACAACCAATCTTTCTCAGCACCATCTCTTGTTCAAATTCCCCTGAATTGCTAATTTTGCTCCAAGGATAACCACTATCCTGACTGCTAAAGCATAGATTAACTGCTACATGATAACCAATTTTCTAATAGAAGCTTTACCTGTATTTCAATAAAACATTGATTCAGAAGTCCTGAAAGAAAGCTTCAAGAGCAAACTTAACTATTTGCTGCAGAAACACAGAATTACAAAAACAAACAAATAAGAACAAAAACACAAGTCTGTTAAACTGCATTGATGCTCCTTGAAATAGTGCCTATAACTTCTTTTCACTAAGGAAGGTTTTACTGGGTAAATCAGTCTTCTATTATCACTGCCCTTGGGAACGATGGGATCCTAGTGTTATTTGATCCAGAAAAGCATAGAACAAAAAGTGATAGACACCCACAAGTCAAAAATGAACCTCATCAAGAAAATTATTTCCCAGTCAATTTTATGTCTGACCTTTTTAAATCCAGAGCAGAGAATAAATAGCCTTACAAATTAATTCAACATTACTCAAAGTCTGTCAAAGGTATATCTGTGACTAGCTATGAAGGCTCATCTCCCATCCGAGAAAGGTATGTAAAACCAAGCATGTTCTGTCTAGGGAAATAATAGAAAAGGCTGTTTCCATGCTTCAGGCAATGGCAAGTGGAGGCTCTGAGCTTGGGAGGTACACAAATTTCTCCCAGACCTGTGTGGCAGAGTAGTTTATTAAGATATATTTTGTGTGTGTTACTGTAGGAGACCCCAAGAAATGAAAATGTAATTATCATCTTCTCATTTCCCCCTGGGGAAAAAAAATCAACCTCTACATTCCAGAAATGAGGCTTCCTTTTTTGTCGCACACTTAGGCTCTGAGAAACAGAGTTGGGCTTCCTGAGAGGAAGGCACCCACATGGGAAGGAAATGGAAGTAGTCTAGAGTCATTAGAGGTTTAAATCAGGGCGCTGTTCACATCAGATCCTAGGGGTCAGGCGATCCCAATAAGGTGTATCTTTTCTGTGTGTCTGGAGTTTCTGGCCACTGGCAAGATATTTTGTCCCCCTCCTTAAACATATTTAATCCTATTTGCTGACTGATAAACTCCTGTTCACCCTTTATGTTAATCCCCTGAGAAGCAGGGGCTGGGAAGGTGTTAAGTATATTATTAAGGGAAATGCCAAAGTGAAAGGAAATTAGGAGGGGGTTGGGAAGATTGGAAGATTGATCAGACAGTGATTCAAGTCCGAGTGAAAGAGAAAGGAAGAGAACTTGAGTGGAAGCACCCTGGATGCCAGAGTTGAAGGAAGGAAGGCTCTGGAGTTTTCTGGTACCCTCAGTCAATTGCACTCACTGTGCTGGGAGGTTGTGTTTAGGAGCAGTCTTAAAGCCACCATACCCTTCCAAGCCCGCATGTCACTTCTGCCTGAAGCTTTCTCATCACTCTTCGGTGGAGCTAATCTTGCTTTGAAGCACTAAGGCACTGCAGGTAGTACATGTAAAAAAATAAATAAATAAAAAATATCTTAGTCTTCCTCTCCTACCTAGAGGTAAGATATTTGAGGAGGTCTCCATGCTTTCATCATCATAGGCTGAGGGCACGTGGCGTGTAGTAGAAGGTTGAATATCTATCACTTATTTGGTGAAATCATCTCTTGCATTGTCTTTTACCAAATGGCTTGACATAGTCTTCATGTTTATAGTAGGTCTTATAACACCAAGCAGATTATAAACTCCTTGAAGACAGAACAACACCAACAAAACAGGTTGTTTTTTTTTAACCTTTTAATTTTGAAGTAATTTCAAACTCAGAGAAAACTTGCAAGAATAGGGCAAAAATCACTCAAATTCATGGAATAACATTTTACAATGTTTGCCATATCAACCTTTCTCTTGCTCTCTGTCACTTTCTTTATAGAGAGGTAATTATTATATATGCAGAGAAAAGTATAAAACATTATTTTATCTTTTTATTCACTTTAGGGAAATTGCATAGTTCCTGCCCTTTTGCCCCTCACTGCTTTAGTTCCTTTTTTCCAAGATAAAAGACATTCACTCTTATAATCACAATCGAATTTTCAAGATGAGCAAATTTAATTTTGATACAACAATAATCTGCATATTTTATTCAAATTTCACCTATTTCCCTAACAATGATTCTTGTAGCAATTACACTTCTGATCTTGAATTCAGACCAGGATCATATATTGAGTTTAGTTTTCAGTTTCTTTAATTTCCTTTAACATGGAAGAATTTGTCAGTTTTTAGAAAGAGTATTATAATTCTTTCTATGCCTCATTCCCCCATATATAATGTTGCAGCAGGTGGCCCAATAAAGATGAACTGAATATAGGTGCTCAGATATAGAGCTATGTATCATGGAGACATAAAAGGGCTATGCCAAAATTATTTTCTCCCTTTTTTATATTAAAATAAAGAACTTAATGGGGCCTATCAATTTCATAGCCGATAATCCTACATTACTGTTTCAAAACTCAACTCTGATGATTCAAGGGTGTTGCATTTTCATTTCACAGAGAACATCTTCAGGGCAACTTGAATGATTTTCAAAGATGATGCTATTAGCCTGTTCTAACCTCTTCAATTGGCTAAAAATCAGTATTCATGTCCATGGAGATTTTCATATGAGGCAAATTCCACAGAAAATACACAAACTGCACAGTTTAAGAATGTGAAGCATTCATATGAATATTCTAATTTAATGAATTTGAATTCATCACTCTATAAGCAAACTCATAGAGTCAGAAATTGGAATACAGATTATCAGGGGCCAAGATGGGATATGGAATGGGGAATAAATGCTTAATTAGCACATTATTTCTGTTTGGTGTGATGGAAAAGTTTTAGTAATGGATGGTGGTGATGGTAACACAACACTGTGAATGTAACTAACAGCACTGAATTATATATCTGAATGTGCTTAAAAGGGGGAAATTTTACATTATATATATGTTACCAGAATAGAATTTTTTTAAAGAAGCTATAGGACTGTACAATACAAACAGTAAACTCTAGTATAAACTATGGACTATAATTGATAGTACAATTATAATAATATTCTTTCACCAGTACAATTATAATAATAATATTCTTTCATCAATTGTAACAAAAGATACAACGCAAATGCAAAGTGTTAATAATGAGGAGGAGTAATACAGAAATTTGGTATTTTCTGCATGATTTTTCTGCTAACCTATAACTTCTCTAAAAAAATTATATACTGTGTATTAAAAATTCAGGTAAAAATGAATAAAGTACTGATATATGCTACAGTATGAGAGAATCTCAAAAACACTGTGCTAGTTTCAAAAAGCCAGTTACAAAATGCCACATATGATTCCCTCTATGTGAAATGTCCAGAATAGGCAAATCCATAGAGGCAGAAAGTATATCAGTAGTTGCCAGGAACTAGGAACTAGGGCAAGGGGATATTGAGAGTAACTACTTATTGAGTACAGGGTTTCCATTTGGGGTAATGGTACTAAACGTTTTGAATTTACTCCATGCCATTGAATGGCATACTTTCAATGGATAAAATGGTAAATTTGATAGTAAATGTATTTTACCACAATAAAAAAAGAATGTTACTGAAGCATTCATTCAGAAATGAAATATTGATGACTAACCTGATATGTACATATTACATATATCTTTAATAAACATTATTATTTATATCCATGCAAATTAGATATCTCAAGGTGTAAAACTAATTAGGCTATTGGAGATATAGGAAGGAATCACCCTGGGGCAAGTTGTTAGAACCCAGAGGCCTGGAGAGAAGGCCAGCAGAGATCACCCTGTGCCTTCCCGTATAAGAAAGAACTTCAGTTGAAAGTATGTTGCCTTCCTTCTGAAGAACTATACATTTTTAACTAAATAAACCCCCTTTTATTAAAAGCCAATCCATCTCTGGTGTGTTGCCTTCTGGCAGCTAACAAACTAAAATAGTAGTCAATGAGGGAGAGAAGTAACAGAGCCAGAACAGGTAGGCCCATTGAAGTAGGGTGACTATACACTTGATTTACCAGTTACAGCCTCAGTTTATACATATTGTTCCAGTAAAACGATCAACAGTTCTTTCTAACTCATGTTTTCACAGAATTATTCTAAATGCTGAGTGGAGGAGACATAGGCAAAGGAACCATTCAGAATTGCTGCCATAATACACATGAGAGAAGATGAAGGCTTGACCTGGGGTGGCAGTGGTGGAGAAGAAGGGAAATTGTCTTATTCCAGAAATATTTGATGGTGAGATCAACAGAATTTGCTGCTGAACTTTATGTGATATGTGAGAAGAAATAATATTACAAAATGAAACTTGTGCTTTTGGTCAAGATAAGACTTCTGGTCCAGCAAGTTGGTACAGACCCCTATTACCCTGTTCCTCTCTGTTCAGCATGACTACAAACCCCAGAAATGGCTCAAGAGGTAGCCATGGTTCCATTTCTGGTATGACAGAGTAAGAAACTCCATGGTTATAATCCCCAGAAAAACAAGCAAATCTGACATAAATAAATAACATTTAAAGTCTCTGGAAATTGACTTAAGGGAATATAGCAAATAAAGAAATATTTATTCAACAAAGTATACTAAACCTCAGAACAGAACAGTGAGAGACCATAGCATTTTACCTTCAGTTCTTCTCAGCCCAGCCCAGACAAGTTTGATAGAAGTTCCATACTGGGTAGATGTCTTAGTTCCCCAGCTGCTAAAATAAATACAATAAATGGGTTGGCTTAGAAACAGAAATTTATTGGCACATGGTTTTGAGGTGAAGAGAAGTCTAAAATTGAGGTGTCAGCAGGGCAATGCTTTCTCCTAAGGATTGTGGTATTCTGAGACTGACTGTCAGTGATCCTTAGGTCCTTGGCTTTACTATCATATGTTCATAACCTCTCCTCTCTCTTCCAACTTCCTTTAACTTCCAGCCTCTGTTACCCCATGTGGCTTTCTCTTCAAAAGTCTCCAGTAATAGGAGTAAGACCCATCCTAATTCACTTGACCACAACTTAACTAAAAATCACATCTTCAAAAAAAGACCTATTTACAATGGGTTCACACCCATAAGAATGTATTAAATTAATAACCTGCATTTCCAGGGTACCTAATTCAACCTTACCACAGTGGATGTAGGCAAAAGATGGTGCTCACTCTCACTTCAGATCCCGACTAAGTGTTATCATATGTCAGCAGGAGAGGTAGGCCACCAGCATTTCTCACCCCCTCTGTTTTAGTTTTCTGGGCTGCTAGGCAAATACCATGAAATGGGGTGTGTTATACTATGGGAATTTATTTACCTATGGTTTTAAGGTTAAAAGAAAGTCCAAATCAAGGGGTTTTCAAGGCAATGCTTTCTTTCTGAAGATTGTAGCTCTCTGGGGCTGGAGTCTGGTAATCCTTGGTCCTTCCCTCATCACACAGAAAAGCACATGGCAACCCCTCCTAACTTTTCTAACCTCTTCCACTTTCTGCTGAGTTTCAGCTTCATGCTTCATGGCTTCTGTTTTTCACTGTCTGAATTTCATTCAGTAATAGGATTAAGACCCAGCTGATAAGACTGGGCTGCACCATAACTGAAGTAATTTCATAAAAAGTTCCTGTGTACAATGAGTTCATACCCACAGGAATGAATTGAACTTAAGAACATATTTTCCTGGGATACAGACAGCTACAAACCACCACACACTCCAACCACAAGAGGTTAAATTCCTAGCAAGTGTGGCTAACAGATCGGGGGGCTCCCTTCTTCCACTCAGCTCCTATCTATAAAATAGAGGTTTTGCTCCAAGTGCATTATGTTGAAAATAATGGGGCCCAATCACCCTTTCCCCAGCTCATCCAGAAGAATACATTTGACATCGGGAAAAGCAAGCTGAGAATAGCAGAGACTGCCACCATACCTAACACCAGAATAGTGACTTAGAGAATTTTCCCAAGGGGACAGTCAGACAATAAGGAAAAAGAGCTCTAATGCCAGACCAAACACACTGACTTTATTTGAAACAGAGTGTGGGAAAATTCAAGCTTAAGGGCACTCTTGAAAACAAAAGTCCTCCTAATTAGGAACAATAGGTTAAACCATATCACAGCTAATTTGACTAGAGAGAACCAAGGAAAGAGAGCTATCAAGAGCCTTCCTGGGGTCAGGAAAACAAAGACTGCTTAAAAAATTCTTCCTAGTGGAATTTAATTGGATCGAACTGTAGGAAACTTATGCTCCAGGGTATTGTAAGAATCAATAGAACAACCAGTCTATCAGACTGTAATTAGAGGAGCCTAATGTTAGGTGGTTATAATAGCTAATGAAGAAAGAGAGATTTGAGAAGGAGATATTTTTGGTAGTATGGGGAAATTGGTGAGTGATGGAAAAAGACTATAGGATTTCTTTTGGGAGTAATGAAAACATTCTAAAATTGATGTGACTGATGCACAACTCTGTGCATATAGTAAAAGTCATTGACACTTTGGGTGAGTTGTATGATATGTGAGTTATTTCTCAAAAATTCATTAATAAAGAATAAAAAGACTCTGAAGTTGATAAGAACAAGGTGAGCTGGTTTGCAATATTAGGACAAGTAAACAGCAAAAGACTCTCTACCTACATTTTATAACCCCTAACCTAACCACAGGAGATAGCCCAAGATATTAGGGTTCTTCAGGGAAGCAGAAACAATGGGAGATATCTGTAAATATAAAATGTATAAAAGTGTCTCAAGCAACTCTGGGGATGCACAAGTCCAAATTCCATAGAGCAGGCCACAAGCTGAAAGCTCCAATGAAGGTCTTCAATGAATCCCCCAGGATTCACTGGCTGGCTGGCTGAAATTTAGAGAGCAGTTCTCTCTGTTGACTTCTCTTTTAAAGCCTTCAGCTGATTAGATTAAATGTCACTAATTGCAGGCCACCCCTTGGCTGACTGCAGATGTAATCAGCCATGAAAGCAATCATTGTGCTGATGATTGAATAAACCAGCCATGGTATTGTGGTATCAGTTAGACCAGTGATTACTTGACAAGACAACTGGGCACCATCTCCTGGTCAAGTTGACACATGAATTGAACCATAACAGTACACCCCAGTCAACTTGGAAGCTATGTGTATCACCTTAAAACATACTTAACCACTAAATAGAATACAATAACAGATATATTTTTCACCTAATAATACTCAATTGTCCTGCGTACAACTGGAAATGCACTAAATTTCTTCAGAAAAGCGTGCTAGTCCTCACTCTTAAACTTGATATTCTATAATTTAAATACAATACATGAACAAAACGACATGTCATATAATAAGGGGATAAGAGCGAGTAGAAAACAAAGATACTAACTTTATGTACAAAAAAGATACTCATAACAAAATAAGTAGAAAATATTCATATCATCACAGTCCTGGCTTCTGTAACTGACCACATGGTCATAGTTCATATTTATCACTACCTTCTCCCACTATCTATTCCATGTAGCCTTTACCCTCAGCAAGCACTTCAGCTGGTCATGGTTCTTTGCCAGGTGGGATGACCCAAACCTTCATTCCTGAAATTTCTGGGCCATTGATATTCCTTCATGGATTGGATTGTTGCAGTTTTCCATTGACTTTAACTGCAGGGCATGGTAGTGTGAAGAAACAAACTAGGAAATCTCCTGTATTCCAGGAAAACTCTTATTTACCTCCATTGTGTAGTTGAAGTCCTATTTCCCCTTGATAGACATAGTCAGTCACCCCAGCCAGTATAGTAATCCCCTTCCTTGCCTGTTGATTCAGAGGCATGAGAAACCCAAAATGTTCAGGTGGCAGTCTTAAATTCCAGTACAATGGAATCATTGTGTGTCCTGATAGGAGCAATCCTCCTATTGGAACAAAGGTATGTAGACCAGCAGTCCTTCTTGTCTTTCAAGGACAAGAAGAAAATATTTTTCTAGTGGATCACTAGGGGTTATAGTAGAGTGGTACCACTCTCATTTCACCCCTTGATTCCTGGACTCATGAATCTTGGCTATGGGAGCAATAGCACCATAGTGTGGACAGTGATTCAGAGCATATACAGACTCCTGAAGAACACTATTTCAGCCCTGCAAGGTTTTACCACATAGTTGGCACTGTATATGAGTCTTCAAAAGTGAGTCTCCCAACAAAACTGTGACCTGCTGGATCATATGACCCAAGTGACAGAGCAGCTTGCACAGCAGCATGAACCTGTCTCAGGTACTCCTCTTATTGTAGTCTCTACTCAAAACTAGTAGCTTTCGTTGTCACTTGGTAAATGGGCTGGAGTAGCACAGTCAAATGAGGAATATGTTGTCTCAAAGATCCAAAAAGGCCAACTGGGCATTATCCTTCTTTTTTGGTCATAGGAGAATCCAGATACAACATTTATCCTTCATCTTAGAAGGTACATCTCCACATACCACATACCACTGGACACCTAGACATTTTACTGAGGTGGAAGCCCACTATGTTTGTTGGATTTATCTCCCACCCTCTGTCACACAAATACCTTACCAATAAGTCTAGAGTAGTTGCTACTTTTGCTCACCAGATCCAATAAACATTATGTCATCAATATAATGGACCAGTGTGATATCCTGTGGGAAGGAGAAATAATCAAAGTTCCTGTGGACAAGATTATGAAAAGCTGGAAAGTTGATGGGCCCCTGAGGCAGGACAGTGAAAGTATACTGCTGGCCTTGCCAGCTGAAAGTAAAATATTTCTGGTGGCCCTGACTAATAGCTCATGAGAAGAAAACATTTGTCAGAACAATGGTTGCTTACCAAGTACCAGAGGATGTGCTGACCTTGCTCAGGCAATGATATCACATCTGGAACAGCAGCTACAAATGGAGTCACCACCTAGTTAAGTTTACAGCAATCAACTGTCATTCTCCAATATCTATTTTCTGCACAGGTCAAATAGAAAAGTTGAATGGAGATGTGTTGGGAATCACCACCCCTGCATCCATACTAAATCCACACTAACATTCCCATGTCACTAAGCCTTTGGATCCCACACTCTACATTACACCAGGGCAGTTCTGGCATTTCAACCTCAGATAATGTCAACCCAACTTTGAACCATGTTTCAGCCAACCATCCAAACAAAATTTAATGCCCTTTCTAACTCTTCTAGCTACAACACTGAATGCAGAATCTCTGCTTAGTGGACCCATATTAATAAATTCAGACTGCTCCAACTTTATATTCCTTCTACCATTATCCCACACCCTTAATATCCATTCCCACATGTATTCCCCTGAATTATGTCTATATAAATTGGAAACTCATGAAATTCTTTTGGAATATAGCATACCTCCTCATGGGTCACAATTTTTACCTCACATTTAAGGGCCTTTTGGGACTTTAGTCTAGTTGTAGGTCTTGAAAAAAAGAGGGGTGGTACAAGTGGATATGAAAATAATCGTGTTTTTCAAACCAATTACCTCAAGGCGTTCTGTTGCAATTTCATCTGGTGAGGCAGGATTAATCTCTCCAGACAGGGGAATTAGAGTTATATCCCCAAAGGAGATGGTTACAGGTTTAGCAGTCACTAAGGAGTTAATGTCTTTAGGTGACCTTGGATATCAGACTCCTCAGGGCAGGCTGGTGGTTTGGTGGCTATTTCATCAGGGCTAGCTGCCTTTGGGGGTGGGGTGGGGTATTTCCTCAGGTCAGACCATTAGAGACTCATCTGGCCAAGACCCAATAGAATCCTGGGTTCCAATATCCCCCCTGCCAACACAATCAACCCATATGTCCCTACCCTCAATTTTTAGGATCCCATTCTTTTCCAATCAATGCCTTTACTTCAACAGTAGACATACTGCAAAATTGAGATTTTAGTTTATATTGTAAATCTGCCACTTGCACAATGAGGCTTTAGGTCTGGTTTTCAGAGATCTCATGTCTAAGACCACAGCAATAAGATTTTCTTTCAGGGAACACATAGAAACTTTTACATCTTTCATATGACATTTAAGTTGCAAATTTGAAGTCTTCAGCTGATCCCTTTCTCTCATAACTGCATCCATCACATCTAAGAACAGGAAGTCAACATCATCATACCTCTTATCTCCACAAAACTCTATTAAGTTGCCAAAAACTCTGTCTCTCAAAGCCTTGCCTTATATAAGTGTACAATTAGTAGAATCAGTTGCTGATATTTTGCATTTCTCTACTGGCAACTCACACCATGGACTGTCAGTGCCATCTTGATTAGTGCCTTTGAATCTAATCAGAGTAGAAACTAATTATAAAAGTCCATTTTTAGGATTCCAATTCTCAAAACACACTCCCAGTACCAAGGTGTATTAATCTAGGGAAACAGAACCAACAGGAGATATCTGGAAATATATGATTTATAAAAGTGTCTCATGCAACCGTGGGGATGGAAGAGTTCAAAATCTGTAGGGGAGGCTGCAAGCTGGCTGCTTTGTTGACATCCTCAATGAACTCCCCAGGAAAGGCTGGCTGGCTGAAGTGGAGAACGATTCTTTCTGCTAACTTCTCCTTTAAGGCCTTCAGCTGATTAGATTAAATGTCATTAATTGTGAATGACATTCCCCTTAGCTAACTGTAGTGTTAATAAGCCAGAGATGCAATCAACTGACTGATAATTTAATAAACCTGCTTTCTGATTTATTAAGCAGCAATGGAATGTCCTTGCAGTAATGGATAAGCCAGTGCTTACTTGACCAGAAAACTGGGCACCATCTCCTGGCCAAGATGACAAATGAATCCAACCATAATATCCAAGGGGCTCATTCTTCTATCAGATTGAGCACAAGTCTCTCTTAGAATATTGGGTGAATTCAACACCACCTACAAGGGGTATAAACTGGGACCTCTACCAGGTATAAGCAGTTAGGAGAAACACTCTCCTTTCTTGTTATGCCTGATAATTCTGGATTTCACTGAAAGATACTGAGATGTGCAGGCAAAACTGTCAAGAAAGATGCAGCCACATCAAGTAGCTTAGTCTGAGAGACCTCCTTGTCCCTAAAGGCCAAGATTCTCATCCCAGGTGGGCCACGGTGGCTCAGCAGGTAAGAATGCTTGCCTGCCATGCCCGAGGACCTGGGTTCGATTCCTGGTGCCTGCCCATGTGAGAAAAAAAAAAAGATTCTCATCCCCCACAGAGCAACCAGGGCAGGTAGGTAGATGTGGAAAAAGGGACTCAGCCACTCAAACCTCCCAGTCAAGGAGGCCTCTCTGTCCCTGAAACCCAAAGACTGTCCTCCAATGCCCAGAAACAAAGGGGTAGCTTGTGAGTTACCAGGGATGACCTGATTACCCATTTCTCAAATCAGGAGATAGCCAATGACCTAGCTTGAAGAGATTTCTTCCATTTCCTTAGGCAGCACTAGTTTCCTTGAAGTGCCAGGAAAGGAAGAAGGTATAGAAATAGCAGAAATATGAATGTATACAATAGACTATCCATCTCCTCATGAGATTTATAAATTATATTTGATGATTGAAACAAAAATTAAAACATCAACTATTATTCAAGAAGATGATATTTAGGGCGGGCCGCGGTGGCTCAGCGGGCAAAGTGCTTGCCTGCTATGCCGGAGGACCTCGGTTCGATTCCCGGCCCCAGCCCATGTAACAAAAAACAAAGAAACGGAATACAATAAAACAAGAAAATGTTTAAAGATGTTTCCCTTTCTTCCTTCCTTCCTTCCTTCTATCCTTCCTTCCTTCTCTCTGTCTTTCCTTTAAAAAAAAAAAAAAAAAAAAAAAGAAGATGATATTTAAAAGTGTGGAAGGTAAAGTGACCTAAAAGGAATGAGGCTTTCAAACCTCACTTGACATAATAATATGGTGATACCAGCAGATTATAGCAAGTCATGTATGTATGTTATCATCTCAAAGAAATCATTACAAAAATGATGCAAAAAGATACAGTCAAAAACACTACGTAGAAATCAAGATAGTATCTCTCTAAAAAAACTTCAAATAACCTGCAAGAAGATAAGAAAAGAGAAACAGAGGAATGAGAACCGAAAGATACAAATAGAAAACAAATAATAAACGGAAGACTTAAGCCCTAATTATAAATAATTTCATTAATTGTGAATAGTTTAAATACTCCAGTTTTGAGACAGATGTTGGAAGAATAGAAAAATACTATGACCCAACTACATGTTGCTTACTAATAAGCTCACTTCTAATTCAATGGTGTAGATAGGTTGAAAGTAAAAGGGTGGAAAAAGATATACCATGCAAACATTAATCACAGAAAAGTATGAATGTCTATATTAAAATCTGATAACATAGACTTTTGAATTTAAAAAATTACTAGAGACAATGAGGGATATTACACAAAAGTAATTTGATCAACTGATCAGGAAGACATAATGATTCTAAATGTGTGCAACAAAACCACAGAACCTCAAAATACATGACGACAAGACTAATCGAGCTAAGAGGAAAAGAGATAAATCCACAATTTTAGTTGGGAGTCTCAATAGCCCTTCTCAGTTATTAATGAAATGACTAGACATAAAATCAATGAGGATATAAAATATTGAAAGAAAACATTCAACCACAGGAATAATTGACATATATAGAGCATCCCACCTAATAACAGCAGAATACACATAATTCTTTTTCAGTATCCATGAATCATTCATAAAGACAGACCATATCATTGGCCTTAAAACAAATCTTTTCAAATTTAAAATAATTGAAATCACATAGAGTTTGCTTTCTGACCATAATGGAACCCAACTAGAAAACAATAATGAAACAAACAAACAAAACAGGAAATACTCTTATTGTGTAGAAATTTTGTGATATACTCCTAATAAGTCAGGGGTCAAAAAATAAGATTTAAAGGAAGTTAAATAATACATAGAATCAAATAAAACTAAAAACATACCAAAATATGTGGAACGTTGCTAAAGCAGTGCTGAAAGGGAAATGCATAGCACTAAATATTTACATTAGAAATAAGAAAAGGTCTCCAATAACAAAGTTCCTACCTCAAGAAACTAGAAAAATACAGAGCAAAATAAACATAAAGCAAGCCTTAGAAAGTAAAGACGATAAATGAATGAAATTCAAAATTTAAAAATTCAATAAAATAAAAAAATGATTCTTTGAAAAAATTAGCAAAATTGATAAACTCCAACAAGACTGATAAAAATAAAAACAGAGAAAACACAAATCACTCATATAAGGAATGAAATAGAGGATACCATTACAGAACAAGCAGCCATTAAAAAGATTGTAAGGAAATATGACGAAAAACTTCACACTCATAAATTTGACAGCTTAGGAAAACATTGACCAAAGCCTCAAAAAAAAAAAAAATGAACTACCAAAATTGAACCAAAATGAAATAAACCATCTGAATAGCCCAATAACCATTTTTTAATGAATTTGTAATTCAAATCTCCAGAAAAAGAAATTTCCAGGCTCAAAATGGTTTCACTAGACAATTCTATCATACATTTAAAGAAGAATTAGCACATAATTTACACAATCTCTAAAGCACAAGTTGAGGAAACACTTCACAGTTCATTTTATGAAGTCAGTTTTACCCTAATACCCAAACCAGACAAATAATGTTATTAAAAAAAAAAAGCAGAAGGAAAAAAAAAAATCAAAGCCCAATAGTTCTTCTGCACTGAGATACAAAAGACCTCAAAAAAAAAAAAAATTGGAAAACTGAATCCAACGATGTTCAAAAAGAAATAGTACTCTTGGGCACTTATTCCATATGTTTACTCTAAAACTTATGTTCCCTATATAAATGTTCATAGCACCTGTATTTATAAAAGCAAAATCTGGAGTCACTCAGATGTTCTTCAACTGAATGGTTAACAAACAGTGGTAGAGTCATACTATGACATGCAATCAAAAGGAATGAACTATTGATACATACAATTTGGATGAAATTTTGAGGAAATTATCCTGAGCGAAAAGAGCCAATACAAAAACGCTACATACTGCATGATTCAATTTACATAAAATTTTGAAACAACAAAATTTTAGAAATAAGGACAAATTATTGGTTTCCAGGGGTTATAAATGAGGGAGGGATGGGGTGATATTTGTAGCATTACCTGTTCAGTATCTTGAATGATGGCAGCAGAAAAACAAACCTACACATGTGATAAAACTACATAAAGCTGAATACACAAACATACATGCTAATGAGTACAAGTAAAACTGGGTAAATATGAATAAGACCGGTGGATTGCATCAATGTCAATATCCTGGTAATGATAATGGCAATTCTCTGCATTAGTCCTCTTCCATGTAGGTCTGTATGCAAACCTACAGTCACCTAAATAAACATAATATGTTATGTAAAATATAAGAGCTTCTGAACTTCAAAATATGGTGTAATATGCTGCAGGATGCTGATCCCCCATACAATTTTGACCAATTAGAAAAAACTGGCAGACTTCTTCCTCAGATCACCAGAAAACTGATAAAGGGTTGCAGAAACTGAGTGAATGCCAAACCAAGAAAATCCAAATTGAAAAACTGGTAGGAGTAGATTGGTATACACTTCCTGGACCGCCCTCAAGCTTCCCCATCTCCTCCCCCCACCCTGACCCCAGCATGGTATGAAGCCAACCTGTGCTCCCATTGTGAATCCCTGGCTCTGTTCCAGAAGGAACAGAGTAACCACAATGTACATATTGTGGTACATGAGTGTCAGTGCCATATTATAGGGTAGCCGGCTGAAAGAATGATTCAGGAAACTCTTGTCTGTCATCACAGAACTTGCTATGCAGGCAAAAGCAGCTTGCGATCAGCTAAAGCAATGTAAGAAATAATTAAAACAAAGTGGTCTGGGGCAAAGGATTATCTTCTTCAAATCATACAATAGAGCACCTAGGAGGGGGAGAATGTCTATTTCAAAGGGAGTAAATGAAGCATTCTAATTACTACATAAGGGAAAACAGCCACAAACCCAGGACAAGACATAGGTCCCAAATCATTTGAAGCAAATATTGACAGATTTGAGGGGAGATATAGATGGTTCTATATAAAAGTAAGAAATTTTAATACACCAATTTCAATAATGGATAGAACATTTAAACAGAAGATTAATACAAGACCAATAAACAAGTATAGTGATATTATAAATCAAGTAGACCTAACAGACAAGCATAGAACATTTCACAGAAGAACAGCAGAATACACAATTTTCCCTAGTGCACAAGGTCATTTTACAGGATAGACCATACGTGAGGTCACAAAACAAATCACAATAAATTTAAAAATATTGGCATCTGTTTAAGTTTGCTAGCTGCCAGAATGCAATATATCAGAACTGGAATGACTTTTTAAAAAGAGGAATTTAATAAGTTGCAAGGTCAGGGAAATGTCCCAATTAAAGCAAGCCTATAGAAATGTCCAATCTAAGGCATCAGGGAAAGAAATCTTGATTCAAGAAGGCCAATGGAGTGCAAGATTTCTCTCTCAAATGGATAGGCACATGGTGAACATGGTTAGGGTTTCTCTCTTATCTGGAAAGGCACATGGCAAACACAGCATCTTCTGCTAGCTTCTTTCCAGTTCCCCAGGGGAGTTTTCCATCTTCATCTCCAAAAGTCACTGGCTGTGGACTCTGCTTAATGGTTCTGTGGCGTTCTGAAGCTTTCTCCAAAATACTTCTTTTATAGGATTCCAGCAAACTAATCAAGACCCCCCTGGAACAGGTGGAGAATCATCTCCACCTAATCTAGTTTAATACCCACACTTGATTGAATCACATCTCCATGGAGACAACCTAATTAAAGTTTCCAACACACAGTACTGAATAGGGATTAGAAGAAATGGCTGTCTTTACAAAATGCGATTAGGATTAAAACATGGCTTTTCTAGGGTATGTCAATCCTTTCAAACCAGCTCAGCATTATAAAATGTATTCTTTCTGGACGTAATAGAATGAAGCCAGAAATTACTAACAGAGGGGTAACTAGAAAATTCCCAAATACATGGTAATTAAACAATGCATTCCTGAACAGCCAATGAGTTAAAGAAGAAATCACAAAGGAAATTGGCAAATATCTTGAGGCAAATGAAAAGGAAAATAGCACACACCAAAACTCATGAGATCCAGCAAAGAAACAGTAGTAAGTAGGAAATTTAGAACCCTAAACACTTATATTTTAAAAAAAAGAACAATTCCAAATCAGACACCTAAACTTACAACTGTAACATCTAGGAAAAAGGAGCAAACTAAACTCAAAGCAAGCAGAAAGAAGAAAATAACAAAGATTAGAGTGGAGATAATGAAATAGAGGATAATAAAACAATAGACAGAATTAATGAAACTGAGTATTGCTTCTTTGAAAAGATCAATAAAATATGCAAAACTTGAGCTAGACTGACAAAGCAAAAACTGAGGATGCAAATAACTAAAATTTGAATTGAAAAATAGGAACATTACTACCAACTCCACAGAAATAAAAAGAACTATAATAGGGTAATAAGAAAAATTGAACACCAACAAATGAACCTAGATGAAATAGACAAATTCCTACAAACTACCTACACTGACTCAAGAAGAAATAGAATGTCTCAGGAGAGCAATAGTAAGTAAAGACATTTAATCAGTAATAAAAAACCTGCAAACAAAGAAAAGCCTGGACAAGATGGCTTCATCAGAGAATTTTTCTATTAACACCAATCATGCTCAAACTCTTCTAAAACACTGAAGAGGAGGGAACATTTCCTAACTCATTCTATGAGGCCAGCATAACTGTAACGAATACCAAAGGTAGATAAAGATACCATGAGAAAAGAAATTTATAGACAAACATCCCTTATGCATATAGATGGAAAACTCCTCAATAGTATACTAGCAAATGAAATCCAACAGTACAAAAAATTGTCCATTATCCAGTGGGATTTATTCTAGATATGCAAGGGTGGTTTGACACAAGAACAATAATTAATGCAATACACCTGATTAATAGAATGGAGAGGGAAGGAAACATGATCAACTCAGCTGAAAAAAAAAGCATTTGACAAAACCCAGCAATGTTTCTTGATAAAAAACAAAAATCAGAAAACTAGGAATAAGAAGGAAACGTCCTCAAAATGATAAAGAGCCTGTATTAAAAACCCACTGCTAACATCATACTCTATTGTAAAAGACTGAAAGTGTCCCCTCTAAGATAAAGCATAAGGAAAAGGTGCCCACAATCATCATTGTTATTCAACATTCACTGGAAGTTCTAGCCAGAGCAATTAGGTAAGAAACAGAAATAAAAAGGTAAGAAACAGAAATAAAATCTAGACACAAAAGGAGAAATATTTTAGATTCTCACTAATATAAAGTAATTAGAATTATCAAATTCATAGAGTCAGAAACTAGAATATAGGTTACCAGTGTCTGAGGGTGGAGGGTGGGTAAGGAATGGCCAGTTAATGCTTAATGGGTATAGAATTTCTATCTGGGGTGATGGAAAAGTTTGGCAATGTGTGGTGGATAGTGGTGATGGTAGTACAGCATTATGAATGTAATTATACATTTGAATGTGATTAAAGGGGAAATCTTGGGTTGTATGTATATGCTATTAGAATTTTGAAAATTTCAAGAAACATAGGACTGAATAACACAAAAAGTGAATCTAATGTAAGCTATGACTGTAGTTAATAGTATCACAAAATAATATTGTTTCATCAATTGGAACAAATGTACCTCACAAAGTAAAATACTAATTATATGGGAAAGTGTGTTCATGATGAGGAATATCTGGGAACTCTATATTTTTTGCATGATTTTTCTGTGTACCTGCAATTTCTCCAATAAATAAGTTCAATTAAAAATAAAATTGTAGTATGCGCAATTATGTGATGATACTGTGAGCCAATGATTGTGTACTTCAAATGGTTTTTATGGTGTAAAAATATATCTCAATAAAATTGCATTAAAAACAAGAAATTTAAAAACAAAATTATAGAAAAATGGAGATATTTTGATATTAAAATGTTCAATCCATGAAGTCAAGAGTACCCTATGTATTTTATAGCTTAACTTCAGATTACCTGAGGCCAAAAATGTTAGAAATAGAAGAAAAAAGGGTAAATCCACAGCCATAAAGAGAAATTAGTGCAAATCTGTAAGAAATAATCAAAGTGGAAAAAACAATTATAAATATATAGAGTTTTAATTACAAAAAAACTTATATCTAACATATTAACATATAAAAGTATGAGAAAAATGAAAAAATATCCCTTTAAAATGGCTGAACATATGTATAATAATTCACTACGTATTAGACCATAGACAAAATCTTGATAAATGCAATAAAATGTCTCAGAAATTATTTGGTCACCATTCTGTAACCAAAAAAGCTACTAAGATCAGAAACTAACAACAGAAGAGAGAAAACAAAATAGGAAAATTATATATATATATATATATATATATATATATATATATATATATATATATATGAGAAATTCAAATCCTTCTAAATAACTCTTGATTTAAAAGGAAATCTAAACAAAATTGCTAATGTTACGAACAAAATAATGATAGCACATACTAAAACCTGGCGAGCATAGCCAAAGAAGTCCTCAGAAGAAACATTGCAGACTTAAGCTTTTTTCAGAAACTTTAGTAGAAAAACATTTATATTTCATATAAGAGATGGGTACTTTTTAATTAGTTAGCTAAGGTTATTGGGACTTCCAGAAGTAAGAGTTTTTCAGAAAGTGAATGACAGACAAACAAATAAAAAGAAATAAGCAAAATTCTTTGTTTTATCCCCAGAGATTTTTATTTTTATTTTATTTATTTATTTATTTATTTTTTACATGGACAGGCACCGGGAATTCAACCTGGGACCTCTGGCATCGCAGGCAAGCATTCCTGCCTGCTGAGCCACCGTGGCCCGCCCCCCAGAGATTTTTAATCAGGAAGCCTGGAATGAGGATCAGGAACCCATCTTTTCAAAGAGTATCCTATGAGATTCTAAAGTAGGGAAGGACAGGAGAGGGATACTTCACACTTAAACACAGTTGTAGCCCTTTATACCGAATAAAGGAACACATTTTCATACATCTCTTTGGAATTGAACCCAAATGAATTACATATGACATTTTCAGAAAACATGGTCATTTATGCAAAGTATTACTACATATAATCCTTCAAAGGTTCGCTTTCAATTTCGGGATAAAGTGTCAGCTCTTCACATGATATGCAAGATGCAGGATGTTGGCCACTTGTTACATCAACACTTTATCTTTCAGGAACCTGCTGTTGGCACCTGTTCCAGAAAATGCAAATTCTAATACCTATCAGAACTACTTGGTAACATATGTTTGTAAGGTGAGCATATGAAAGATATTGAGGAAGAATGGGGATTGCTGTCATTTATAATGCATTCTCATTGCACTCACTTCCCACCTCCAGTATGAATGCTTTCACTTTATGTTCACTTTTAAAACTATGGTGGCCAAACAAAGCTTACCTGCTGAGAAGATTCCACATGAAGGCACTTGATTTTTATTCCTTAATATGTTAGGCATACTAAATGACCTGGTACACTTAGAGCTTGTCATGGTTTTTCATTCTATCATGTCTTTGCATTTGCTTTCCTGGCTGCTGGGAATATTTTACCATTAATCCTACCCCTACATCCTACCCCCACCTCTACCCTGTGTATCTATATAATGGCATCTTGTGCAATTCCTGCCTCATTGCAGCTCACAATGATATTTGTTCTAGTTTGCTAACTGACAGAATGCAGTACACCAGAAATGGGATGGCTTTTTAAAATGGAATTTAATAAGTTGCTAGTTTACAGTTCTAACGCGGCAAAATTGTTCAAATTAAAACAAGTCTATAGAAATGTCCAATCTAAGGCATCCAGGTAAAGATACCTTGGTTCAAGAAGACCGATGATGTTCAATGTTTCTCTCTTAGCTGGAAGAGCACATGGTGAACATGGCAGCATCTGCTAGCTTTCTTTCCAGGCCTCTTGCTTCATGCAGTTCCCCGGGAGGCATTTTCCTTCTTCATCTCCAAAAGTCATTGACTGGTGGACTCCGTAGAGATAACCTGATCAACTTTCCAACCTATAGTACTGAATAAGTATTAGAAGATACCGTTGCTCTCACAAGATTGATTAGGATTAAAACAGGGCTTTTCTAGGGTACGTAAATCCTTTCAAATCAGCACGTGCCAGCCATATGCCAACTGCTTTTGAAAGGATAATCTCATTTAATCTCACAATCCTATAAAGTAGTCATATTATTATCACATAACCAGTAAATGATATTACCCAGACCTGACTCTATTTCCTAAAAAAAACCACTCAATAATGATTGCGCATTGCAGTACTGAAATTGGAATTGCATAAAATAGAGAAGTACTTCATATTCATTTGTTTATCTAACAAATACACACTGAGGATTTTTGTTACTTTTTGGAAATCATTTTTCCTATGAGAATACTTTCTTTAAGCTGTCATTTCACTGATCCTTTTCTATGTTCTGTCCAGTCTGCTGTTATGCTTAACTAATGAATTTTTCATTTCCATATTGTTTCTTATTTCTAGCATTTCCACTTGGTTATTTTTTATACATTTTTATAGTTTCTGCTGAAATTCCATATCTCTTTAAACATGTCCTCCAATTTTTTCAACATATCTCTTAGCAATTGCACCCTAATTATTTTAAAGCCTCTGTGGGATTATTCCAATGTCTGGACTGTCGCTGGGTCTGCTTCTATCAAATTCTGCCTTTGTTAACCATAGGTCTGTGGCTCACAATTTTTATTGTATGAAAGATAGCTTGTCTGAAAGAACAGTACAGCCTAAGGTAATTAATATTAACTTTCAGAAAAGGTCAAGCCCCTTTTGTTTGGATGCTAGAGTGGAAGACTGAATCCATCTGATAAGCAGTTGAAAATAGCCTGGCTTTATTTCCACTTTGGTTATATTCAACTCACCACTGGCTTCATGCTTTTTGAGGAAAGGATCAAAACTTTCCCTTCAGCAGTGCTGAGGATATGAGAACTAGTGAAATTTAGTGGTTTGTTTGCATGTATGTGTGTGTGTTTTAGACTGAGCCACAACCTTCTGTTCTAAGAAAGATATCTGCTATACAGTTTCAGTGTTTTGTTTTGTTTGTTTGTTTTTTTGCTTCACTGGAAAGAAATTAATAGCTCTCTAGAGTTATCTCTGGTTTTCAACTTTATAGATCTCTTTCTACCCTGACTGTGTAAGATGGGTGTCTTGGAGATTTTTCTCCTACCCTACCATAGACTATGTAGCTGAGACCTGTGTGTTCAGCTCTCCTACCCATTACCCACTTTACCCTTCAGTGGGCTGCTGTTTTATACTTCGGGGAGACTCTGGGTGTCTCAAAGGGCATCTTTCTCAGCTTTCCTGTACTGCCCCCAGCCTTTTGGCATTGTCACCTCAAGCACTAGATGAAGACTGATGGGAAAGATTTGGTGGGTGGTTGAAGGTTTGCTCTGTGGCTTAGACTCCTGAGAAATCTAATCTCTCATGCCAGCCCAAGCACAGCCATTAGTTCATTAAAAATTTAGCTGGTTTCTCCTTACCCCCTGCCATGGCAGTCTCCTCTTCCTCTGTTACTTTGACTGAAATGAGAACAGTTGTGGAACTCTTCTCCCCTGCAAAGGCTTGTCATTTTTTGGATATTAGTTTGTTTGGATTTCATTGCATCCTCAACTTTCTGAAGGATTAAAACAAAAACTACTCTCTGAAGGTTATCCAGCTTTTTTGATTGTAAGGATGAAAGCAACGATTTCCTGTGACTTTCTATATCCTAACCAAAAGCACACATCCCATATATAGTAATCATTCCATAATTCTTTAGTAAAAAAGTCAACATTTTAGGATGTGATATAGTTGCCATACAACAAAGAGTTCTCTTCCACATGAAATGCTTCATTGAACAACCTCTTTCTTAGATAACAAGTTGATTTATTTGTTTAAAAATTTAATGATAATATTTCATTATATAAAATTAAATGTTTAGATTTTCTAGTTTTTGGACCTACATTTGACTCTCAAAGAGATACCCAAGTCATCATAGTCCTCAGTGTATAAGATGACCCATTTTGTGAATCTTTATTCTTGGCGGGGGGGGGCGGACTTCTTTGATGATCACGTTTTTTAGAGCCAGAAGTGCTGATAGTTGAAACTGACGCAACTTCTGTAAGGAAAAAGATAACAAATCCATGTTCATACAAAAGCATTTGGATGTCTGCTGTGGATCCTAATGACACTGGCAGCTCTCACATACATAACCTCCTTTGTACCTCACAACTGCCCTCTGAGGTAGACAAGATTAATATAAACAACTAGTATTTCTCTCTATATATTGATGACTAACTTAAAGCTAGACAGACGACTTGCCATAGTTTACACAATTGTTGCAGATATTCTACTCTGAGACCTTACTTGAATATTCTACTGCCTCTCCCATTATACTCTGTCAGAAATCATAGGTATCTAAGCACATTCTTCGAAGTGTACCGTTCTTTAGAAACGAGACCTCAGTCTTAATAAAGAAAACAAAGTGGAGAAGGAAACAAGCTTGCATGATACCTTTTCTTTTTTTCCCTTCTCCATGCATCATGCTATTTTTTTCTAGAGGAGGAATCTCCCATTCATCTCTTGTAGCCCTCCAGGAGCATTATGCAAAAAGAGGAATTTACTTCAGTAGAGCATGTGAAGTGAGTGGCAGGTTGACTCCTGAGCTTCACTGACAGTACATAAGATTATAGATCTAAAACTGTCATGAGTAAGGGTGCGAGGTTAGTTAGGTGATAGAATTTGCACCTGCCATGTGGGAGAGCTGGGTTTGATTCCCAGCCCATTCACTTCCCAAACAAACAAGCAAGCAAACGTTTGAAAAACCAAACAAACAAAAATGCAGCAAATGGTGCTGCAATAAGGGGATACTTACATGGAAAAAGAATGAAATGTGACCCCCGCCATACAGCATACAAAAAAAAAAAAACTCTCATGAGGGTATCTTGATAGTCCTCTAATATAGCTATCCCATTGTTAACCAATGAACCCCTATTAGCCACTGAATAAAGGTTCATCTATTCAGCCTGTCTTTGAAATTTCTGAACAATTGTATACTTACCTGCCATTCTAGACTTATCATCTCCCATATGTCCATTATATTCTGATCATATTAATCCTTTAACTGTTCACTAAACATAGAGATGTAGCTTGATGTAGTGGAATGAACACTGGCCTTACAGCAGGAAAATAGAAATTTGAATAATTTATATAACCTTGACAGACTCCTGTATCTCTCTAGACCTCATATTGTTATGCCCTTATCTATATTGAGAACAGGTAGGAATAAAGGATATCAAGGTTTTCTTCAAATCCTAACATTTTTAAATTGAGTGGATTTTTCTTTTCTGTTATAAGTTTGTGTTTGTTCATTTTTTCTTGCTATTGGAATAGTCCAAAATAAAAGGAATGGACAGGGACTCTTCCAGACTGTTACCTTGAGAAAGAATTTTCCCAGCTTCAGATAGTCTCCTGTGAAAAATGTCTTGAAATGTTCAACAGTTCAACTTAGAAATGAAACCTAATTGTTTAAATTTATTATTTTAAAAATTATCATAGGAGATTTAACTTTCTTATTGGTTTTGATATGAATAAACTGCAACTAAAACACTTTAAAATTCAGTTTCCCAGCTTAGTGGTGCTTTTAAAGAACAGATATAAAGAGATGTATTCACTTTGCTTATAAGAACTTTTGGTTCATGATACCACCTAAATCTGAGGACTTTCAACATATTTCCATATTTAGAAACTGCATACAAAACTATGTTTCCAGGGCGGGCCGCGGTGGCTCAGCGGGCAAAGTGCTTGCCTGCTATGCCGGAGGACCTCGGTTCGATTCCCGGCCCCAGCCCATGTAACAAAAACGGAGAAACAGAATACAATAAAACAAGAAAATGTTTAAAAATGTTTCCCTTTCTTCCTTCCTTCCTTCCTTCTATCCTTCCTTCCTTCTCTCTGTCTTTCCTTTAAAAAAAAAAAAAAAAAACTATGTTTCCAGAAGTTTCTCATCATCCAGTCTCACTGAGAAAGTAGCTAGACCATTTGTCAACAAAGGAGAGCATTTTCTGCTGAGGTAATTTACTAACCAGATGCCGAGATGGTCATTTCATGCCAGGGTGTATGCTGCAGCCAGAGACTACACCTTCTATTTCAGGTTTTATGACAAATCTTCTATGTTTTTAGGGCAGCTCCAGACACTGACACTGGTGAGACACTGTTTTTAAACAGATAATGTATCTGGATTTGTTCCCCTCAAAATAAGGCCTGGAGACACCCAACCTATTTCATCCAGACACCATCATCTAATACAGGATTCCTCTTTGGGGTCTTTCTTTGCTCCCCATCCTCAGCAGTGACAATTGAATGTTCTCAGCTAAATTCTGTGAGCCAATTCTAAAGAACTTGTTCTAGTAATTTAATTGGATATAGAGTTTATTTGTCTGAAGGTATTCTTTCCTTGCTAGGGGCAATAATTATGGGATTTTCTTGATAAGGAGGTAAGCACTTGATCTGAACTTTTGTTTGCACTGGATTCTTCTGATGTTTTGACTGCATCAAAAAATTCATTCCATAGCAACAATCATTCACTGATGACACCAAATACTCATACTACATTTCTTGAACGTATCTGATTCATTGATGTAACCATAGTTATTTAGAAGTACAAGCATGAACAAGATCTGATTCTGTTTTTTTCATTGCAAACCAGGGGAAAATTAATGGAAATCAAATTTTTGTCTTTGAATGAGAAATTACAAAATAAATGTTGTGTAATTCTCTAATTAAGTTTCACACTAGTTTTGTGAGATAGAGCCTTTTATGAACAATAGGAAGGAGGAACAGAGGAACTCTGTTCCTTGCCCAGTCTGTCCAATTCCAAAGCTCTAAACTTTATTCAGGGCATCTTCTACCTAAATTATTTTTTTGTCCCTGAAAAAGTTCTCTTTTATTAGGGAAAGAATTAACTCTCACTTTTATCTGAGAGTTGGTAAGGTGGTGGGGGGAGGGTTCAACAAGCATCAATAGAGAAAAAATAAATGTATCTCCTTGAAACCATTTAAATAAAACAAATGCTTCACTCTTTAAGAAATAAACGAACAAACAAAACAGGTGGGAGGGATAAGTTGTTTTAATTAAATTTTAAAAGGTATAAGAAATAATTACAGAAGTCAAGGGTGTGTTTACTTTTATTTTCTGCAAGCCTCTACAAAAAGAAATTTTGGGCAAAGAAAGGTTAAGACAAAGATTAAATACTTACATCAAAGTAAAAACAGTAGGGTATTCTAATATAATTTAAACTACATTAGCTATCTAATTCATGGCATTAACACAAAAAGATAAATTGAGCTTATTCTGTTTTGAGCTATGTACCAATAACAAATCAGTTATGGTGAATATATATTTTTGTGCTCATAAAATGAATTCACTTATTTCTTTGTCAGACCAAAAGACAATGGCTGAGAGAAGTGGAGTAAACACAGATTTTAGGGCTTTTAGATGTTCTGGACTTTTTCTCTCACTAAGGGAACGTAGCGGTGTATTTCAGTTGTTTTACAATCTGAATGTACCTTAGTTTCAGGTAGTGATGTAAAACTGGAACTTTCCCAGAGCTCTAGGCAGGGAGTGGGGCATGATGGCATCCTTCAGATACCACGAAGATGGCATCACATGAATTAAATTCACTGAGTGGTGGGTAATCACAGTCACTTTTCCTCCAACTCTTTCCACACAGTCAGGCATTTGGGGGTTCATTTTGAACAAGAAAACAAAGACCCAGGTATTGCTGAAAAGCAGTGTCACTGGGGGAAAATCCAATCATCCTTTTAATTCTCCTCAATTACTCAATACCAAAAGAAAAGTTTCCATCCTGTTAGCCATAATTACTACGTACTGCGGATGTAACATATCATATGTTTTAAGTTCAGGCAAAATTGCTAAATATTATATTTTGTCTTATACAAATAAGAATATTTAAAATACATATACCCAAACACATGTTGGCCTGGTATGCGATCCATGCTGTGTAAAGAATATCAAAATTGAAATATCTGTGCAAAATGAATCCTACTCTTTCCCTCTTACTTAAAAGTGGAATAGGCCAGGGATATCCTTGATTAGAGGAAGACCTGACCAGTTCTCATTAGTGAGCTCTTCACTCTCATATCTTCATCATCCTGTTCCGTGTGATCTGAACTAAGGCTGGTGGGATGGCCAGATTTAGATTTGGGCTGGAAGGAAAAGGAGGGAAGGAGGCCTCCTTGGGCCTAAATTATATAGTTTCTCCAGGTTTTAAATGATAACTGCATTTGAGTTTGGATAACTGCTCAGCAAACTCAAGTGGCATTCTGCTTTCCTCTACCACTTTTCCTATGCATTTTTTATCTCCTTAGGAACCTCGCTTGGAGAAGATGCAGTTGGGGAAGGGAGAATTTGCACATTTATCTCACCTCAAAGCATTTCGCTTGTACATCCTGTTTCCTACAGATCATTGAGACCATAACTGAATATCAGCTTGATTGCCCTAGAGATAAACTGATGGCAGGAATAAAGATATCTCCCAAAGGCTGGGGGTGGGAGTGAGGGGGTTGTGTGGTAATTAGATTCAGGTGTCAACTCAGCCAGATGACGTTGCCTTGTTGTTCTGTTTCTGTGGGCTTAAATCATCAGTATGTGAAATTCATGTATGGCTGATTACCTTTGCGGTCAGCTAAGGGGAGTGCCTTCTGCAGTGAATGACCTTTAATTTAACTAGCTAGAGGCTTAACAGAGAAAGGTCAGAAGAGCACTCAACAAGCAGCTCAGCATACCTCATCTCAGCCCTTGCAGCTCAGTCCAGATGTTTGGAGATGCAAAAAGAAATTGCCCTCGGGCAGGCTGTTGCTACCCAGAAGCCCGGAGAGAAGGCCAACAGATATTGCCATGAGCCTCCCCATGTAACAGAGAACTTCAGATGAAAGCTAGCTGCCTTTCCTCTAAAGAACTATAAATTTTTAACTAAATAAAACCTCTTATTAAAAGCTGATCCATCTTTGGTGCATTGCATTCTGGTAGCTTTGGCAAGCTAGAACAGGTAGGATCACTCAGGTTCCAGTAGTCCAATTCTATTGGTCATATCTTTCAAAAGTCTTCTAGAAGCTAGAGGGGAAATAGCTGAAACTGTTGAACTATAACCCAATAGTCTTCATTTTTAAAATGATTGAATAACTACAGAGCTTTTAAGGTGTGTTCTAGTTTGCTAATTGCTGGAATGCAACACACCAGAAACAGATTGGCTTGCAATAAAAGGGGATTTATTTAGTTAATGCATAGTTCTTCAGAGGAAAGGCAGCTAACATTCAACTGAGGTTCTTTCTTACATGGGAAGGCACAGGATAGTCTCTGCTGGCCTTCTCTCCAAGCCTCCAGGTTCCAACAACTTTCCCCAGGGTTCTGCATCTCCAAAGGCCTAGAATGAGCTGTGAGTGCTGAGATGAGGTATGCTGAGCTGCTTGGGCTGTGCTACGTTGAGCTCTCTCATTTAAGCACCAGCCAATTAAGTCAAACGTCATTCATCACCTAGCCGACTGCAGATGTAATCAGCAACAGATGAGGTCCACGTACCATTGGCTCATGGCCACAGCAACAGAACGCAGTGTCTTCGCCTGGCCAAGTTGACAACTGAATCTAACTACCACCAGACGTGAATGCATGAGTACAAAAACCTTGTGACTGACACTCCCCCAGTGTATGGACAGATGATTAAGAAAAAAGGACAAAAATAAATAAACAATAGGGGTAGATGGGGAGTATGGGATGTTTTGGGGTTCTTTTTCACTTTTATTTTTATTCTTATTTTTATTGTTTTGGAATGATGAAAATTCAAAAATTGATTTTTTTTTATGAATGCACAGCCTTATGATGACACTGTGAATCACTGATTGTACACTTTGGATGATTATCTCCCAATAAGAAAATCATTGAAAAAAAAACAATTAACAGAAAAAAGTCTACTAGACATGTTTTATGGGACCTATGGGTTAAATGGAACTTAGTTTAAAAGCTACAAATCAATGTGGTACCCAAAAGTAACTTAGCCCCTTTAAATTGACTCTTTTGTTACAAAGAAAGAACATATATTCTTTAAAATTTCTAGATGTTTAAAAAAATATTAGAATTCATCTATTTGAACTGTACCTTATAGTTTTCTAAAAATTAAATATCCATATGAACAAGATTATTGGTAAAATGTTTTCTCAAAGCAGACAGAATAGTAATGAAATTATGATACAAGATAAACAGAGATCCAGAGGGAACACCTCAGATCTGGAACCCCAAGTGAGGCCAAACAAAAGTTATGGCCACAATCATTCCCAATTAGAAATTCTTTATTATTAATGGGGAGGAATGTTAATATAAAATAGCACAGATATTACCTAAGAATTAGAATCTCAAAAATCACAAAAAGGATTTTAATTCCAAACTCAGTATGCATGTTTCACATTCATTAAAGAAGCCAAATTGCAATATATACTTACTTTATGAATTTTCCTTCTGGTGTTCAAACCCAAAGAAGGCATATTTCCCTTTGACCGCAATTTAGTGATGCTGAAGTTTACTTAATTAGTGCTTGTGATAATTTTAGGGTAAATTCAAAGCAAGCAGTCTCAGATGAGCAACATTTCTAAGTACAATAGAAAATGTTTTATATATGCTGTGATTTTTCTTATTTAGAGGTTAGTTATCCTAAAGTTTAGGAATTTAGAAAATAAATGGATATAATGTTGGTTATTCTGTAACTATATAGCAATGATTCATTCATCCAGCACTTAAAATATTATCCTGTCCTTTAGCAATAGGTACACAGTAAATTGTGCTAAGAAGTTATGGTAAGGATCTATATCTGGTTTGGAGAATACACTTTCACAATGATTGCATTTCTTTTTAATTACCAGAAAAACAAAGAGTTTTTTGGAAAACGCTTTAACTGAACACTTCTCATTGTTGCATTTTAAACTTGCAGATCTACAGTTGATATAGTTTCTCAATAGAACGGACTAAATATTGAATATCAAAATGTAATTGCAGTCACTTCAGGTGTTACAAACTCTCTTTTTCAAACCTGCTTCTCAAGAAGACGCCTGGTGAACTGAGAAGCAACATGTCACAGTAAGAAAAGCACAAGACAGAATGAAATAATGCAATTATTTTGTTCTCTTTTATAGAAAAACTAGGTAATAAACTAAGAGCATTGTAAATGACAAGTTACTAAATTCATAGCAACTCTCCATTGGATAGGCCCAATCCTAGGAACTTGTGAATGAAAGCACTTATTTACTCTAATTTTTTAAAACATTTTCTTCTTTTGTTGTTTCATGATTTTTAAGTATAATTTTCTTGCTAAGCCATTCTAAGTCTGTCCATCTATAACTTTTGGAATCCACCCCACTTTGCAAAGGTCAACTCAAATACCACTTTAAAGTTCTTCAGATTCTTCCAGTGGTCTAATTTCTTAAAAAATAAAAAGTCAAAGCTCTAACTATTGGTGATATTAAAATCTTTTTAATGCTTTATCACATTATTTTAGGGCTAAAATAGAGCAACTTTTAAAAAGAAAATTTATTTGCTTATAAAAGATGAGAAATAGCATAGGTAATGAAAGCAAAGGAGCTGAAGATGCGTTTATATATTTCAAAGGGAGGAACATTAACGAGAGAATGACAGAGAGAATGAAGCCAAAGGATAATCTGAGTGGATGAAGAAAAAATTAAGAGTCAAAAAATTCATAAAATGATTGCAGTTTGCATAATCAGTAGAATATTAGAAGCCTCCCACCATGAGCAGGGATTTGGTTTGCTCCTGTGGACAAGTACCTGCATCTAACCAAGAGCTGACCTGCGACTACAGGTGTCAGCTACCTGGGACCCCGGCAGAGCAGGGCTCTCCTTTAAACAGAGAACCCCTCCAGGGAAATCAGTACTAGAGGAATCATATGCCATAAAGAGAGGCCTCTTAATTGCACTGCTAACAATGCCTATGAGTCTTTGTATTTTACTTGAGAAGTTTATAAAGTTTTCAATAGTCATTTTAAGTCATTTGATGAAACACTTTATTTTAAAACAGGTGTTTATTACACCATGTCTGATCTAAAACAGGTCTTTGCATCTGCTACCTTGTAGTATCTTTATGAGAACTTGTTTTTCTGGTTTCCCTGGGATTAAGGCCCGGGGATGATTTCTGTCTCCAATCCATTCCTGTAGTTCTGATGTCTCAGTGAAGCATTACAAACTTGGACCATTCTAAGAGCAGATGCAGGCAAAGTAAACCTGATGAACTTCAAGTGCTTTTATTCAGCCTGTTTTGTTTGGTTCTTGGTATCTAGATTACCTTGAGTGACATGATTTAGTATGAAGTCTCACTGAAGTTCTATTCATTTGGTTTTCTTCTCAGACTTAAAAGCAAAAGCAGAGTAACATGAAGAAAGCAATGGTTATTGACCGTGATTCTATCAATACCCTTCTCGTTTACATATAAATGAAAAAATAAAAAGCCAAACCAAACAAAAAAATGATTAATTGTAGCTATTCCAGTGAAGGTTGAGAGGAGGTGAGTAAACACCTCATCACAATATACAGAGACAATCAGCACAGAAGAGCTGCGTCAAACATGATTTGATCAATTTCCCCCTAATATCTTCTGTTTCCTATGCTCACTGGTAGCATTAGAACAGTATGTGGCTTGAATAGCAATGTGTCCCCTTGTCCTGGTAAGGCTGACGGTGAATAGCAAGGATAATGGTCTGCCATTCCAGTTTATAGATGCTATTAATCCCTAAACAAATTGTGCAGTCAATCCTGCTGTGAATTATTACACAACTTTGACACTCAACCCATAAGCAAACTCGGTAATTCTATCCTACTGTTGAGTTATTTTTTATTGACTCTTGCAGGTCAATATTATTATTTATTGCTTGTTTGTTTCCTTGGGCCATTTCACAAAGTCTAATAATTTCTTTTACCTACAGCAGTCCAAAAAGCATATTTCAAATGCTCAAAACTCACATTAACCATCCCTGGCCCCATGTCACACATGTTTGACATTTGTCATAGCCCTTTGCCCTAGCAAGTGGTTCTCAGTTCCAAGATATATACCTGAAAAATACAAAGAGCAAAGTTGTCTCTTTTTGTTGTTGTTGTTTTTGCCTAAACCAATAATTGTTTTCAATGTGAGATCTGGGAACTATGTGCCTTAGAATTACCTGGTGTGCTTGTTAAAAAGGCAGATTCCCCAGGCCCTACCCTTACTGAGTCAAAATTGCTGGAGGTAGTGCTGAGAAATCTGCAATTTTAATAAGCCAATTTCATGATGCAATTCTTACAGAAACTACATTTTGAGAGATACTGGATGACAGAAACATACAATCTTGCTGTTTTATCTTATTCCTACTTATGAAACTAACCAAGGTTGTATAAGCGGTAAGTATCAAGTCATACTTTTCCTGCTGCTTGACATCCAGTTAACAGATGACTCTGCCAGTACTTATTTCACACGCCCCCCTCCCCGCTCCCCATATTGTTGCTAACTTTGGGAGGTAGACTTTTACCAATGCTTAGACTGACAGTATGGCCAGAGACCATTGTGAGTGAAAGCTTTTCAGTTCTGCAGTGATGAAAAGCAATCTAGCAATCCTCTCTAACTCTTCTAGTCTTTAGGCAGGGATAACAGCTGTGTATGTGACTCACCAACTGCCTGATCACCAGGTATTCATTCTATGGTTTCCATTTGAGTGATCAAATTGCACCTTGTATATTTCCTGTAAAATGATGCAGAAAGTTGAGGGTTGGGAAGTCCTGGTAAACAATGGAGAGTGTCTACAGTGTTCCCTGGGGCAACGTGTTACCCTTTTCTTGAAGTCAAGATTCTGTTTTTGTTTGAATTACAGGTCATTGAAATTATTGCCTGAGCTTTCAGTAAACCCAGTAAAAGGAAATATAAACTCCCACACTCTAGAAAGTGGAAGAAAATTACTTAAATAATAAGATGAAATAGCAGGTGTTAAAAGAGGAAGCCCATGTTTTTTTATGGAAAGCACTCATGGATTAAAAGATCCATTATGTCAACTTTTGTTCAATTTTAGAACATTATAGTTGAAAGGGTCTCCTAGGTAATTAAATGAAATTCTTCTCTGATTTTCCCCTCTGTTTGAAGATCTCAGGATTCATGAGGCTCATTATATTAAAAAGCATCCCACTCCAATACCTTGAATATTTTGCTACAAAGTCCCTCCTAAGAGTGAGTCAAATTCTTCCCATTTGTCAATTCTATAAACTGATTCTGGATCTGTTCCCTGGTGGCCCATTATTGATACCAGTCCTACAGCTACATGATAAGGCTTTCATGTAATTCAAGACATTTCCCCAGCCCACATCCTCAGATACAGCAACCATTCCCACTGGGACACTCTCAAAGTCCTCCTGGTCGTCACTGCACTTGCTCCTGGAAAAGCAGTGTGTCCATTCATGTCTCTCTTAGACTGTGGCACTTTGGACTGAACAGAACATCCAAGGAGTAGCTGAACAGTTAATTTATTATGTAATTTGTTCTGGACATTGTGCTTTTATAATACAGCCTAAGATTTCATTCATTTGTTTTTCAGTCATCACAATAATATTCACAAAGAACCTGGAGTCAGCTTACAAGTCTTGTAAGCACGCTACCCCATGCTGGGATTTAGCTAAACTGCCTGCATTCTAGACTGGTTCTTTTTAAGCTTTTATTAACACGAGTGTAGAATGAAATGCATTTACTGATTACCTTATATCTTTTTTGTCTCGAATAATTCACTTCACAGAATGAGTGTTGTTTCTTTTGTCCAGTATTTGTTTTATCTCCAAACACGACGCTATCTCAGAATTTAACAAAGTGTTATTTTTGGTGGAATATTTTTTGAAATAATTATTATTAATAAATATGAAGATTTAAAAATTATTTTCAGGATTTATTATAAAAAACAGAGAGACCGAGATATTATTTGCCAAATTGCTTTTCTTGGTTTTTAATATATATATACATATACGTTAGTCTATTTCTTAGATTATAGCTAAAGAGGAATTTTATATAATCCCATGTAAGCCCATCACAATTGTAACTTATTGTTTATAATTAGTGTATTAGCAAATACATATTCAGAACCTAGCACAGAGATAGGCATAGGTGCTGCACATATACTGGTGAAGAAAATAGACCTGATATCTAGACTCATGAAGCACAGAAGTTACATTCTAGGGGTGAAGATGGAAAATCAAAATATATAAAACAAATACACAATTAATGACAATGCATGATAAATATAAGGATAGAAAGGAACAGGAGAGACAGATGAAAAAAGCAGAATGGATGGCCTACTTAGAGTATGTTAATATGTTTTACTCTTTAAGTTAGTTCCAGACAAAGTATCTATTAACAATTAAAGAACTCCACTCCGTTGCTGTCATAGTTTATAATGACAATGTGGAACTATGCAAAATAAATTTAAGGCTATTTAAGTAAGCCTTAAAACACCATTATTACGGTGTTTTCCACATCTGAAATGTGGAAAAATTTATGGTTGAACTTATTCTATCTTCAATAGGGTTCTGAGTTTTTAGTTTTTCTGTGGGATCCTTAGAAACAAACCCATAATTCATAATTGCTACCTTCTTTGGTTTGTCATATATTTTAAGCTATCTATAAAATTATATCAATTTAGGAAACACATTGCAAAGTCCTGAAATGAGAACCATGCAATTTTTCATTGGAAATTACATCCCTTGGTGGTATTAGGTTTGCTAGGAATTCCCAGGTTATGAAGAGCAGCAGTTTTCTGGAATTTTTTTAAACCATCACTTCAATGTCTAATGCAGAAATTGCTCTGAATAAAATAAATAGTATCAGCTAATTTCAGCTATTTTGGTTAATGAAAATAACTGTACTGTGTCTGTTCTAGTCTGTCCTTGTGGACTAAAAAGAGCTTACATTGAGTTTAATTTTACCTGATGAATATTAGAATTTGCCAGAAGCAAGCAGCTTAGTCTATACCCAGGAACTGATGACCTAGTGGGAGAGAAGCTAATCAGAGCCCAGGGAAGTAGGCTAATGGCCAAAGCTCAAGATTTAAACAATGATGACATGTCAGAGATTCTGTCTGAACAATAATATTTAAGATTCAGACAAGAATGGGCATGAGGAATTTGTCTTAATTCTAGAACTATTGAGTGAGGGTAAAAATGTTTAAATGAACACAGAGACAACAAGAGTAGTCAGATCTAAAATAAATTAATGTCAAACCATTTAAAAACAGAGCTGTAGAGAATGAGTAAGACCAACTCACAGAAAGTAAGCCTGGCAATAAAATAGATCCTGGCATAGTAAGTGGAATTGAGGACTGATCTCTCTACTTCTTCAATAGCTGTCTGTGCCTTCTGAACATAGAAACCTTTGGTAAAGAAGAGACCCACCCAGAAGAAGTTGGCCAAGTAAATTGCCTGACTTTGTACAGGGGTAGGGACAGGATGGCAGTGGGTAGTGCTTGCCCTATTTAAATTTCCAGTTAGGTGTTGGTATGGATCACACAGCTGCATAGCATACTAAAACCCCTCAAAAAGTTGAATTCCTGGCAGAAAAGACTTGGTTCCTGGTTGTTTAAGGAAATAGGTTGAACAGTGAAGGTTGGGGGAAAACCAAAAGTCTGACCAAGTCTGACAAAAGTATAACAAATGGAATTTGTCCACTTGGAGGAGAAGCAGAGGGAAGAAGGA
Source organism: Tamandua tetradactyla (assembly GCF_023851605.1). Lineage (NCBI taxonomy): Eukaryota > Metazoa > Chordata > Mammalia > Pilosa > Myrmecophagidae > Tamandua > Tamandua tetradactyla. The sequence goes on from NC_135331.1 coordinate 138,106,098, forward strand.
CAGTAAGGTAGTTGGAGGGGAGCTATGATCCGGGCTGGTGAAAAAAAATCGACAACTCTAGAAGTACAAGAGGAAATGAATCAGTGATTAAGTTTCAAGTCCCCTCTCCCCAGGGCTCCTTTCCAGGTAAGAAACAGAAATATCAGCATTGACTGGGTCCCAGCTTTTAGTGATTGAAAGCCAGAAAGAATTAGATGCTCAAGGTGCTGGTTAATACAGGAGGGAGAAATTGTGGTATTCCACTGGGTTCCGGTGGCCTGGCCATCCCCAGAAGTATTCAAAAGAAACTGTTCAGACAAATCCAAATTGAAGAGTTTTTCTGATGTAGAGGGAGGTCAAGATCTGAAAGGCTCAGAAGGTCCTTGGGGTGACAGCAGGCCGTCTGTACCTCAGTTGTTGCCCTGGTGTTGGGAGAGCTTTTAGTTTTACTGATGGGTAGCCTTGTGGTTGGCTTAACGTTAGAGGCAAGCAGCCCCAATTAGCTCATTTGCCTAATGGTACCCTCTGGGGAAAGATGGTTAGAAGCAAAGATGGACAGTGAGGATAAGCAATGAACTGTGAAGTGGTAAGAATTTTTGGAAAAACCGAAAACTCCATCATTTACTGCCATCTCCTACTTTGCTGGGTATGTACAACTTGATAATTTAGTGGCAGTGTGATTCTATGTCCCCAAAACACAAGTGAAGCAGAGGTTTAAATTATCATCTTAGTTGAAGAGGGCACATCACAGGGAATACAATTACTCCCAAACTTCTAGCTGAAGAACCCATATTCCAATCTGAGTACATTGTCTGTTTTTCCAATGAAGGAGGTGCATGGAGAATTGAGGAAGGAAAATATAGTGGCCTTATTGGCTGGATCAATCTAAATGCTCAATGAGGATGCAGAAATTGTAACTGGATAAAATTCAACATTATAAACACAGGCTTATAATAATAAGATTATGGCCTTCTCAGAAATCTTCCTGTGTCTTGCTATACATGAAGTAAAGAACTCAGAAAATCCTTTGTGCGTATTGATTCATCTATACAAAACAACACAAATTGGTTAATAATCAAATGTCATCCATTTCATAAACCATTCATCCATTTCATAAACCATTGCTCTGGTTTAGCATGAGAAACACCAAGAATTTATCTACTGAATAACTGATTGGAAAGTAGAACAGCAAGTCAGTTAACTTTTATGCAAAGAATAGAAAACCTTAGAGCAGACCAGCTTGTGTTTTCCCTCAATAACAGAGCTTTCATTCTATTAAGAGGCTTAATCCTCTTCAACATAATTCCCTAAACCAAACCCCAGTTTCAATCTGTTATTGTTCCTCTAGAAATGATTGCATTTCAAATGGAAATTATATTGATTTTCAATGAATTACTATAATTATTTTTATTCAAAATTTATGTAGAACATTATTTCATTTAAATCTAATTCTATAGAAAACAACTGGAACCAGGAAATGTCATAGTAAGTGATAAATGTCCCACGCTATTTGAAAATTAATCTACCTCCAATTAGGAAACTGAAGTGCATCAACTGTTAGGCATCATTGGTTCTATGTGTGATTTTGATATTAACATTCCCAGGACTTCCTAAAATGTATTCAATATAATGGCATAAGGAAAAACTTTTTAAAAACTAAAACAAGATACAATCAGAGTCTTTAGCTTTCTTACATTGAGTTCCATGGATATCAAGCCTGCTAAAGAGTTTATTGTGATTGTGTATGACATACAAATAAATCCATTTTCTAAATAAAATTCTGGATTGTGTAGATTTGTAGATTTTTAAATATTTGAAGAATGTAGAAAGTAATTCCAGGCTCTTATTGAACAGCCTTTAAGAAAAGTGGATCAATTCCCAACAGCTGGTTATCAGGACATGTCATACCCCTAAGCATTCTCAGCAAGAAGAAAAATCTCCTCATATTTTATTACATTTCATACGATTTATTCATACAATGCCCAAAGAAGATAATAATTCTAGAATATTGGCCTAACTTTACCAAGAAGATAAATGTCAAGAAATGTAATCAAGGTGTCTAGAAAATTTATTTTCTTCTTCATTTTTCTTTTCAGCATTCATTTTCATGATTTCATAATGGTTATTTGTCATGCTAATCATTAAAAATACACAATGAAAGCAAATACATCAAAATCTAAACATAACACTTCATCTAGCTTTTTCTTTATCTTCCTCCATTCTGTATCTTTTCATAAACTACCTTCTTTCCTGGCTTTTTTTCTCTCCAGGTATTATGTGAGATGCATATATATATATAGTCTATAAATGAGCTTATTAGTAATAAGGCAAAACTTTCAACACTCACAATCACTCACAGCAGTATGCTTAAAATGTGTGGGGAGCAATTTTTCCAGGACTCAAATATTTCCTTCCATATGGAAGGAATTGCAGTAGAGAAGGAAGAAGGACTTAACCTGAAGCTGGTTCCTTTAGAAGGAGAAGCAGCATGTGTAGCCCTTCTGCTCTTTCCCCTGGAAACCAGAATACCAAGACACCTGTGCTTCTCCATATTTTGCATTCTCAAATTGTACATGTGTGGAGGCCTGTATTGGCTCAGCACTGACTGACTCACTGAACAAGATGCAATGTGGAAGTTTGGGATTAAGAACTTAATGTTACCTGAGCCTAAGTCACATTCTCCAGTATCCACCTTTATATAAAGCTGACATTTTTCATCTCGTTTATCAATTGGTAGACAACTTGAATGGATAAGAACAGTGGAATTTATTCAACCCCCTTAAACCTAATACCTCTTCCTCTTGTACATTTCACCCTGACTTTCAACCCCACCTTGCCATTCAGGTGTTTGGGGCTTTATAGTAAACCCACGGAAACTAGAAAGACTGACAACAGGGAGTAGAAAGGACAAACAAAGTCAGGGCTGAGACATTACTCATTGGATTAGCTATCACCCCTTCAGGCTTTGGTTGGTGTGGGTGAGGGTCATTGGCTATGTTGAGAAAAACAGAGCAAGGCTAAAGGGGGCTGGGGGGAGTGATGGGGGAGCTTTTCACTTGCTGTAAATGTGGGACCTTAGGAGAAGATGGCTTGATGGGCTGACTCTGCACCAGTCTAGGCCAGGCAGAGAAGGAACACTGAAGCAAAGACAAAGATACAGCTGGTTAGGCAGTTGTAGGGTCTTAATTGACTTTCTCAGGTTCTCTGCAATTCCCATGTAGCATGAAGGGGACACTGAAATTCTCACTTTTCATTTCCTTTATAGGCACATAGTGTCACCAGTTGTATTTGGTATTTATTTATTTATTTATTTATTGTTATTTATGTCATTTGTATGCTAAATGCTTAATGACATGCTACCTCAGTGTCCACATTAAGAATTTCTACCAGAGCAGGTAAATCTGGGTGTGGTAGTATCTCAAAGACTTCTCTTTTCCTATCTCTTCTACCTATCCTTAAATTCAGCTACCCATACTGAATTTTGATGATGGATAATTTGGAGTGTTCAATCTAGAGTACTGCTGGAAGACTCTCTGTAAGTATGTAAGTCACACTTAAGGCTAACTTGTTATGAGCATGGTTTTCCTATGAAGTCATGAGAGCAGACCAACCCTCTTGTACTCTTCAGATTGTTAATCATCAGTCAGAGGCACGACTAGAAATTTTGTCACTCAGAGTCATTAGTTCCTTGAATTCACTGGCACATATGCAGGTGCCTATAGTTCATAATCTACCCCATAGCTTGTATTTATAGCATGAGAAATTTGGCAAATTGATATCAATTTTTCCCATCCCCATCCTCACAAAAACAGCATTTTCTGTGGATTTATAATTGTCAGCTGATGTTACTGTAAGACTTGATATATTGCAGGCATTTGGTGATCTCAGCCAAGCAAATATAATTCTAATAAACATGTCCTGGCTATTCCTCTGCCTCTTTTCACTGCTAGAACTCTAAATCCAAGCACATGCCATTTCATTGTATGTTTTATAGAGATTCAAAGGATTATATTTAATTGCAAGGAAGATAAATTTTAAGTGTTGTTATTGTTGTTCTTAATTTGTGACAGCTTTATCTGATATTTTGGATCAGTTGCTTTGTAGATTTAAATATATCTGAACATAATCTAAATTAATATAAATGACAGCCATTACATCTCTTATCTTCCATGTTCTAAAAACAAATAACATCTGCTGATAGAGCATTAATGTTGTACTAGAATAGTTTGACATATATCAACAAAAGGTTTTATAATAATTATCCTACCCTGTCTATTGACCCATATTACTTAAAATTAATCTATAGATACAGAAAATTGAGTATGATAGATATCTTTGATGAGAGAAAGGGAATTCCTGTTCAAATTCCAAGCACAGTTTATAATTACTCTAAAATCTATTCTAAAAATTAACTGATTTTTTTTCTAGACTCTTGCAAGACCACAGATTATTCAACTCCAAAAGACAATCACAACAATATTAGGTTCATGACACTTGTGTAGGGCTTGATTTTTCTAAATTAATTTTGATATAAAAGCTCACATGTAATTGATACTTTCAAACTGATATTTTAAATTTTCATTTTATATATCCTGAAACATGTTTAAAAATCACACATTTTTTATGGCTACTCAATACTTTCTACTTTAGTGATGCATCTAAAATGGGACATTTATTCCATTTATAAAGCCACAGAATCACAAAAGAGAAGAACACTATTACATCGGTCACTGGGAAAAAAATATATTGACAATATTACCAAAAACAGTTACTGCCATTACCAACCCTTCATGAAGAAGAAGCTATATGTGACATTTTTTTTTTAATTTTACTATATCTGGTCATTTTTCCTGCTGTAGTAAGAAAGGCTAGAGCAAGAAACCTAAGGAGGCTGCCAGAATTTCCTATGGCCTGAGAAATGTGGCTAAAACTTATTCACATACATGCACAATGAAAGTATGCAATTTTGAGACAATAGCAAATGAGAAAATAATGTTTGGGTGAGCACTGTATCATTAGGCACAATAAAAATCTTGCCTTTTCCCCATGTGACTCAAGAAAATATCAGGAGAACTATAAAAGAAAAATAATCATATGCCACCATCTTTCACAATGATAGTAGCCTATTAATGAGTTTTATTGTCACATTTATTTGAAACCTTTGAGTACTAGTCCCATGTCCCTCATTATGTTTCTTATTCAGAGTCACTCCAGGAATTCAAGACATTGTAAATATAGATCTGTAAGTTTTATAAAGATAGAAGAGGAAGGTGAACAATGAAGAAATATAGTAATCATAATAGATTTTAAAACAGATACAGCAAAGACATGGAGTAATTGGTGTTTCATAATGATAAAGAAATGCTTACTTGCAATAGTGGCCCTTTCATTTAAAGTATTTTGTAATTCTAGGTAACTATCCAATTTGATACCCCATGAGTTAATCCAAGAAGAAATAGTTAAAGATTATTATTAGCAGTGGCATGTCCATTTTAGAAATGAGAAAATAAATAGCAAAAAGTAGTAGATTATTGTAGCACAAAGAATAAAATAAATATGCATGAGTCCATGATGAAATAATGATTGAAGAAATAAATAAGTGGGAGAGAAAGAATAAATCTTCCTTACAAAGGACTCCCAAATTGTATATGTAGATACTTCCCCCACTGGGAGTTGGAGCTTAATTCCCACCTTCTTGAGTGTTGCCTAGACTTCATGACTTGCTTCCAAACAAAAGAAATGGAAGATTAGTAACATAACAGTGGAGAAACTTGACACACTACTTTAATTAAGTGATCAAGGCTAATATCATCATGATAAGTCATGTTGATATTATGTACCATCTGATATGATATGATGAAAAAGTCACTTCATTTCTCTGTTATTCTTCTCCCAAACCCTAATTCCAGTCTAGTTATAGAAAATTAACAGACCATCCCAAATTTAGGGACATGCTAGAAAATACTTGACCAGCACTCATCAAAACTATCAAGATAATAGAAAACAAAGACTGAGAACCTAAGAAGACATGACAACTAAATGTAATGTGGTATCCTGGATTTGGATTAAATCCTCAGACATAGAAAAAATTTTAGTGGAAAAACTGGTGAAATCTGAATAAGTCTGTACAATAGTCAATAGTATTATACTGATGTTAATTTCTTAGTTTTGTCAAATGTTCCATTGATGGTTAAGATTTTCACATTAAGAGAATCTGAGTGAAGGACAGACAAGTACTCGCTGTATTATTTTTGCCATTTTTTTTATAAATCTGTGTTTCAAAATAAAAAGTTAAGAAAAGTCACCAGACTTCCGGAGAAGATGGCGGCTTAGTAAGACGCGCGGGTCTTAGTTCCTCCTCCAGAAAAGCAACTAAAGAAACAGAAACAATACGAAACAGCTCCCGGAGCCACAACAGAGACCAAAAAGACAGCGTACCCCATTCTGGAATGGCTGAACGGGCAGGGAGAATCTGCTGCGGTGAGATACCCGAGGGGCGCGCGTTTTCCCGGCCAGGACGGCTGGCGACTGGGGTCCCCTCCATGCACGTGGCTCCCCGGTCTGACTGGGAACGTTGGATAGTGGGGCCCTCCCACCACGCTTGGCGTCTCGGGCCAGCTGGGCAATTTGGACCGGCACTCCCCCAAGCCGTGGTGGCCGGCGACCCCCCCGCCACGCGCAGTTAAAGGAGCCACAGCATCTTTTACTGGTGGGACCCGCAGACAGACGAGCGCCACGAGCACCACCTAATGGGCAGGAAAAGAAAAACAGCCCAGAGATTTCACAGAAAAACCTTTCAACCAGCCGGGTCCCACACCCAGGGAAATCTGATCAAATGCCCAGACACCAGCAGAAAATAATGGATGACGCTCGGAAAATTGAAGATATGGCCCAGTCAAAGGAACAAACCAATAGTTCAAATGAGATACAGGAGCTGAGACAACTAATGCTGAATATACGAACAGAAATGGAAAAACTCTTCAAAAACCAAATCAATAAATTGAGGGAGGACATGAAGAAGACATGGGCTGAACAAAAAGAAGAAATAGAAAACCTGAAAAAACAAATCACAGAACTTATGGGAGTGAAGGACAAAGAAGAAAAAATGGAAAAAACGATGGATACCTACAATGGTAGATCTGAAGAGACAGAAGCTACAATTAGTGAACTGGAGGATGGAACATCTGAATTCCAAAAAGAAACAGAAACTATAGGGAAAAGAATGGAAAAACTTGAGCAGGGGATCAGGGAACTGAATGACAATATGAAGCACACAAATATACGTGTTGGGGTGTCCCAGAAGGAGAAGAGAAGGGAAAAGGAGGAGGAAAACTAATGGAAGAAATTATCACTGAAAATTCCCCAACTTTTATGAAAGACCTAAATTTACAGATCCAAGAAGTGCAGCGTACCTCAAAGAGAATAGACCCAAATAGGCGTTCTCCAAGACACTTACTAGTTAGAATGTCAGAGGTCAAAGAGAAAGAGGGGATCTTGAAAGCAGCAAGAGAAAAACAATCTGTCACATACAAGGGAAACCCAATAAGACTATGTGTAGATTTCTCAGCAGAAACCATGGAAGCTAGAAGACAGTGGGATGATATATTTAAATTACTAAAAGAGAAAAACTGCCAACCAAGACTCCTATATCCAGCAAAATTGTCCTTCAAAAATGAAGGAGAAATTAAAACATTTATAGACAAAAAGTCACTGAGAGAATTTGTGACCAAGAGACCAGCTCTGTGAGAAATACTAAAGGGAGCACTAGAGTCGGATACAAAAAGACAGAAGAGAGAGGTATGGAGTAAAGTGTAGAAAGAAGGAAAGTCAGATATGATATATATAATACAAAAGGCAAAATGGTAGAGGAAAATATTATCCAAACAGTAATAACACTAAAAGTTAATGGACTGAATTTCCCAATCAAAAGACATAGAATGGCAGAATGGATTATGACCCAGCAATACCACTGCTAGGTATCTACTCAAAGGACTTAAGGGCAAAGACACAGACAGACATTTGCACACCAGTGTTTATAGCAGCATTATCTACAATTGCAAAGAGATGGAAACAGCCAAAATGTCCATCAATAGACAAGTGGCTAAACAAACTGTGGCGTATACCTACTATGGAATATTATGCAGCTTTAAGACAGACTAAACTTATGAAGCATGTAATAACATGGATGGACCTAGAGAACATTATACTGAGTGAGTCTAGCCAAAAACTAAAGGACAAATACTGTATGGTCCCACTGATGTGAACCGACATTCGAGAATCAGCTTGGAATATATCATTGGTAACAGAGACCAGCAGGAGTTAGAAACAGGGTAAGATAATGGGTAATTGGAGCTGAAGGGATACAGACTGTGCAACAGGACTAGATACAAAAACTCAAAAATGGGCAGCACAATACTACCTAATTGTAATGTAATTATGTTGGAACACTGAATGAAGCTGCACCTGAAATATGGTTTTTTGTTTGTTTGTTTGTTTGTTTGTATCTTTTGTTTTGGTTTTTTTCTTTTTCCTTTATATATATATATATTTTTTTATTAGTATTATTATTTTAATTCTTTTCTCTATATTAACATTCTATATCTTTTTCTGCTGTTTTGCTAGTTCTTTTCCTAAATCGATGCAAATGTACTAAGAAATGATGATCATACATCTATGTGATGATACTAAGAATTACTGAGTGCATGTGTAGAATGGAATGATTTCTAAATGTTGTGTTAATTTCTTTTCTTTTTTCTGATTAATAAAAAAAAAAATTAAAAAAAAAAAGAAAAGTCACCAGAGACTTTTCTTCTTACTTATGTATGTTGAAATGATACATGGTACTGACCAACAGACTATCCACAATCTGACTCAATAGTGGAACCAAGATGACCATTACACAGGAGTACTCTAGCTTCTGCTTTACTGAAAACACAATTTCAAATAATCTTGAGTGTTTAACCTATTATTGGCTCATGAAAGTGGTGGAAAATATAAGGCATGGGTTGTGGGATGTTTTGGATGTTCTTTTTTACTTTTATTGTTTTGGGAGTAATGAAAAACTGATTGTGATGATGAACACATAACTATTTGATGGACCATTGATTGGATACTTTAGATGATTGTATGGGATGTGAACATATCTCAATAAAATTGCATTAAAAAAAAGAATTTATACAAAATAAGTACTTAACCTCACTCCCCAAATTATCCACCAAAGAATCTATTAGTCAGCACACCATGCAAAAGAGGACCACTTTGCAGCAGTACACAAAAGCTAAGGAAGACGTGTTGTAAAGACTTGAATTTCTCTTACAACTGAAATGTGTTAAACAGTTAGCATGTTTCAGGCACTCTGCTAGTGCAGTAAGGCTACAATGTTGAGTGAGACATTGTCCGTATCATTAAAGCGTTCACTGTTAAATGGTCTGTCAACACAAATACATGCCTCTTTAGGTTCCAAGGTCAAAAAACACTTGTCTCTGTGACTTGCTTAACTCTTAACTTCATCATTAAGAGTACAAATTCTATTCAAAATTAATATAAAGGACCTGATTTTTCATTACGCCTACTTTTGGGGCTCAGAGTCAATCTTTTCTTCATTCCCTTTCCCAAAACAGTGCTGATGGGCAACTAGTTTGTTTCAGTAGAAAAGCTACTTTTGCTGCCATTTCAAAAGTATGGGGAACCAAGAAAATGAAAGAGTAGAAAATATTTGAATGTTAAAGTCAACTTTTACTTTAAGGATAAAAATCAACAAGAGTAACATTTGATACCAAGTATAACATAACTTTACTGAACAAGGTTTCATTTCTACTAAATACTTTTTTCTAAGGGAAAAATTTCAGTAGCTACCAAATGTGTATAACTGGCTTAATTCTAGAGGTGTTAGATTGTATTGCCATGCTATTGTTTATATACTACAATTTTCTGGGAAAAAGTCAGCAAAAGTAGGGCAGACTAAAATTTCCCAAACTCCTCTTCTTGGAGACCAAAATGGAGTTACAGTATACCAATAGAACAAACTAGGCAATAGTTACCACTTTTTTTTTAATCAAAACATTTATTCTGGCATTGATTATTGGAAGAATAAAATATACTCATAAAATCAGTTTACCTTTTGCTTTCAACTGTATATTACCTTGGACTCTGAATTGCTACTAACAAAAATATAGGCTACAATTCTTACATTATCCCAGGTTAAACAAAATTATTGTGACGATAATGATATTTGAGTGTCTCATAGAATCAAAGGACAACTTTGGGCCTCAGGATCTCTGCTCCTTTGGGTGCTTCTCCATCTCTCTCCTTCTCTGATACTGTCTATCACTGGCGTCAAGCTTTGTTGTGAAATCTGAAGCTACCATTTGCCTGCTTTTTTCCTTGGAAAAATTATTCAATCTTTCTTGTCTCAGTTTATTCAAAGATGAATTGGAGATGAAAGTAAAATCACCAACCTAATAGGATTGTTCCCAAGATGAAAAGTGTATAAATGATGCCTGGCATACAGTAAACCTTCAAAAAGTGTTAGTTACCATTATTTGTATTCCATAATGGCCACCAAAGCTTTTTCCATGGCCACTAAATTTTAAAATAGGGCAGAGAAGTTTTGTCCAAAGTAGTTCATTAAGAAATGAAGAAACTATAATAACTTTTATTTTGATTAGAAAAATTAAGACCCTGTTTCTTTAAAAAGGATTTGATTAAGGCCTCTGACTCTTACTGTTAGTCAGTGTTTAGCAAAGAGTAAATGTCTTCTGTACAGCTCTCAGGATCACAGCAAGCTCGAGGCAACCTTAAGTGCCTGTGCAATCCTGGATGCTAAGGTGTCCACTGGAAGTTAACTGAAAGCATGAGAAAGAAGAATTTAAAAATTAAAAATTAAAAGTATGCCTTGCTTGCTCTTACCTCTGGCCAGGAATGGCAAAAGGGTGAAACAGAGAGTCAGGAGATATTGATACAGAAACTGACTTTATTTTTCCTTGTTATCCTCTCGGTGTCCTCTCTTACTGGTTCTGACCCCTACTTCCTCCTATTAAAATAGTCTTGGAGGAGAGGCAAACAAGCCTCTTAGATGATCGTATTTCAAATTTTCTGTACATTATCAAACCTTCTATTTGATTGTATTTCTTCAGCCTTAATTTTGAAAATAAAAGAATTTCAAGCATGGTAGGAAGAAAGAGGCTGGAGGAAGCTTCTAGGGCAATTTTAATAAATTAAATGTAAAGTAGCCTTATAGACTGTAAATTACAGTGAATTTGAAATGTTGAACCAGATAGTTACGTCAATGATGATGTATTTGCCAATTCCTTCTGATCAAACAAATATGTTTGTAGTTCATTTAGACTGCTGCTTATTATCTAATGTCTGGGAAGCATGAAAGGTTAATCTACCTCTTGAATGATATCATTTGCTAAAATAAAGAAGATTACAACCAAAGAAGAAGAGGTTTAAACAGATATCCATCTGCATCTTCTCAGTCTTATGTTCAGGATCGAAATTGATTAGGTAAACTAGGGTACAACTTATGTGGTATGGTTTAACCATTGGAAAGCTCCCTTTATCCCTGAGAAGAGGGGAAAACAATTCCTGTACTGTTCTTAGTAATACCTTGCATTCTAACTTTTGGAAGTATTTCACTTGGTTGATGATATTTCCCATTTAGAAGAAAATGTTCCTGGTATTGATAAAACATTAAAACATTAAACCCTATCAGTCCTGTCATCATCAAATCCCTTCATCAACTTTGATTTGGATACATAAAAAGAAAAATGCAAAAGAATTCCAAATTCTAGGTATTCTTAGGGAATGGCAGGGTTAAGAGAGTAATTCTAAGTGAGATAAGGAAAGAAAAAGAGGACCTTATAGTTATAAAGATTATTTGCTTATTCCAAATATTTTATAAGATTTCACCTGCCTGGGCTCAAAGGGAAAGTTAAAATGTTAGCCACACCTGGTGGCACTTATAATGTCAAAGTTTATTCTACCGGTTTCATATATATAATTTCTTTCATTCTTATATCCTTATGCACTACGCCATGTCTCTGCTATAGATGAAGAAGCTGAGTCCAACATAGTTAAGTGAATTTCCTAAAGTCCTACAGCTAGTAAGAGGCAGAGCCAGGATTTGTAAATCAAGCAATTTAGTGAGCCTAAGAGGCTTAAGAAACTAAGAGCCATGAGCCCCACCCCTTACTATTCAGCCTTGAAAAATGATCAAATTAGAGGCTTAATGCTATAAAGCTAAGCTCAAATTAAATAAATAAAGTAAATGCTATCAAGGTTTTAACAGTCACATATACGAGAAGGAGATAGTAACCTACATGATTACATTTGCCAACATAAGGAGAGAAATAATTGGGTACCACTGTATACTTTATTGTAAGGTTCTGCCTTTAAAAATTAGAGTGCTTTTGAAAAGATTAGGGGTTATTTTTCTCTTATTAAAAAAATAGAGAATATTTTTTGCCATTGAGCAGAAACATATTCAATTAAAATAAAAACTCAGAGAAGGTTGAATAAATGAAACAAGGCTATTTGCATGATAGGGTTCAAGGTTAAACCTTGAAGGAAAAGAGTAAAGACTTAGGAGAAAAATAACACTCAGCCATTACTAAGTAGGATTTATCTTAGGTATAGAAGACGAGATTAAAATTCAGAAATCTCTTACCATGATAGAGATTTGTCAGTATGTCAAAGTAGAAAAAAAATCTTATGATAGTCATAGATACCACAAGTTATTTGATAAGATCCAATATTCATGACTAGAAACATAACTGTTTACACATCAGGAAGAAAAATATATATTTTTACTCTGCTAAGACTCTCTATTTAAAGTGGTTAGCCAGCCTTATTTCCTAACAGTGAAAAATACTGAGTGTTATATTAAATAAAGAACCAAATGAAGATCTCCATTATGATATGAAATAGAAATTATTGATAGAATTCTTAAAAACTGTAGACATAAATGTGCTAGAACACCATCATCACCCACGAAATCAAGGAAAAGATCTTACTATTAATAAAATAATTTAGCAAATTACTTAGTTATAAAATATGCAAATATCAATAGCTGTCTTCCTATTAGACACAATAACAAGACCCATTTCAGAATAGCAATTGTACTCCAAATATATCTACTGTTGGCTTTTATATGAGGCCTACACAGAGAAAACTATAAAAATTTACTTTAAGAAACTGGAAAACATTGAATAATTGGAGGAGTAGGCCAAGTTCCTAGGGAGTAAGGTAGAATATTTTGAAGTTATTTTCTGATTAAATTAATTATGTTTAATGTGAATCTAATAAAAATTCCAATGAGATTGTTTTTGAAACATGATAACATTATTCCAAAGTTCACAATATGCCTTGATAAACTGACAAAATGTTTTAAAACGCTGTAAAAAAAAGAGTAGTTAGGGAGAAATTTTCTATAGATATTAAAATATCTTAGATAGTCATGCTGCCTTTTATGGCTGCTTTGCTTTTGATATTTTAGTAAGAATTCACATATTTCATAGCCATAGTTTCTTAATAAAAATTGCATTACCTATTAAGCTTTTCCTATAATTCACATATGTTAAAACACAGTGAGGAAGCAATTAACACAAAGAAAATATAGAAAATATGTATTTCAAGCATTGTTGACTCACACAGATTATAGATATATGACTCTTGGGATTAGAATATAGATGGATCATGGCCATTATTGGTACTGCACAATTCAGGAATCTGTCCTCTGCCCCCTTCTATTGCAACAGTTTTCTTACTGGTCTTATCACTTCCCCAGTACATTGTCTACATAGTTGAGAAAGTAATCTACATAAAAATAAGTTAAATCACATTGCTTCCAGGCTTAACAGCTATTGTTGGTTCTCTATTCCTTACTCTGTTTACAGTTATCAGTGTAGCCCAGTCTCTAACCTCATAAAACAGCACCTTCCTGCTATGAACCTATGCTCCAGCTGCACAGCACATCTCATACGCATCTCATGATTCTTACTACTACTGTTTTTTTTTTAATACCACTGTTTTTTATACATGACTTTTCATCTTCCTTGGCTGTTATTGCAATATCCCGTTCAGATGCATCCTAATGTTTCACATATTAAAGATCAGATTCTGTGCTATATCCAGGTGAATTATGGGTTTCTTATTTGACTCCCATAGCACTTTGTTCCTCTCTGATGGAAGGTCCATGAAGACAGAGTCTTAGATACTGCTGCATCCCCAGTGCCTACGTCAGCATCTGCATGTAGTAGAGGCTCAATAAATATCTATTATTTGAATGAGTATGTGAATATCAAGTGCAGCTGTTATCGCTTTGTTAAATTATTTGCTTATTTTCTCTTATCCTATTTGAGAACAGGAATGTGTTTTTTGCTTTTGGATTTTTAAGTTTGTCTTCAAGACCTAACATATGGTCAGGGTTTGAAAAATATTTGCTGAATGAAAGAATACATCAAAAATAAAATATACAGCAAGCAGATCATAAGTATAACTTAAGTATCATAACACTATGCAGAGTAATTTCTTGTTGAGAGCCAATGTAATAAATAGTTTAGAAACTGCTTTATAAGTCATTTATTTCTACTGCAGGTAATTGTGTTTAAACACTTTCACAGTCAGCATTCCTTTCACATATTATCTTACATCAAAATGAAAATTCTGACTCTTTAGCAGTCATAGTGTAATACATACATCCCAGCATTTGTGCTGGAGAATTTGCTATTTCATTCTTAGATTTTCCATTTGCACCTAAGAGGGCCTTTCTGAAGAGCAGTCTTTCCCAAGGGTCTCTTTACTGGATGGAATGTTGGGCTTTGACATTAATTTTGACATTTTATTCATATTACCAAGCACTTAGCTTTACTTTTATATCACCTTCCAGGTTAGTAGGAAAATGTTTGCTCAGTAAACAAATAAGCAATAAGGCTATAGATATAGATATAAATATGAGAAATGAGGGAAAATACTAAAAATATTTTATGAACTTTCTCAATCATTTCATGTGTCTATAAGTACTACACAGTCTAATTGTAAAATCTCTTTCCTTTATAGCAATTTTCCCAAAATTTCCTTGTATAGAAAGATGTATAACCTTACTTCCTGTCTTTATAGTTGCTTGAAAACAATATTTGACTTTTTTCAAAGAAGTCTGCAATTAAAAATTGTGCTTAATTCAGGCTATTCAAATCAGACCAAATGCTGTATTTACTGAACCCATATAATTAATTGTGCTGGTTTGAAAGGGTTATGTACCCTAGAAAAGTCATGTTTTAATCCTGATCCATTTGTGGAGGCAGCCATTTCTTTTAATCCTTATTCAGCATTGTAGGTTGGAAACCTGATTAGATCATCTCCACAGAGAAGTGCATATCCAATTGTGGGTATTAGCCTTTGAATAGAGGAAGAGATAACTCCACCTACCCAGGTGGGTCTTGATTAGTTTACTGGAATCCTTTAAAAGAGGAAACATTTTGGAAAAATCTTCAGAGCCATGAGAGTGACAAGAGGCCATGCAGCCAGAGACCATTAGAGATGAAAAAGGAAAACCGCCAGGGGGTGGGAAGCTTCATGAAACAAGAAACCTGGAGAGAAAGCTAGCAGACATTGTCACATTCACCATGTGCCTTTCCAGTTGAGAGAGAGACTCTGAATTGTATTGGCCTTCTGGAGCCAAGGTTTCCTTCCCTGGAAAGCTTTGATTGGTCACTTCTATAGACTTGCTTAAATTTGGATATTTTTATAGGCTTAGAACTGTAAACTTGCAACTTAATAAATTCCCCTTTTTAAAAGTCAGTCCATTTCTGGTATACTGCATTCCAGCAACTTGCAAACTAAAACACTAATCAGACAAACTCCTTCATGTAACAAACTGTTCTTTAAATGGGCAGCTTTCAAAATTCAGATTTTTGTGTGTTTTTATTCTTTTGAGGAAAAACACAACCATAATATGAGTTTGAATTTGGGATTAATTTTGCTCACATTAAGTAAATATGAAGCAAACCAACTTAGAAAAATGTACATGTGCATACGCTTTTCATGCAGATTAAAATTCAGCCTCACTTGTTAGTCAGCAAAATGCCCATTAAGCATTTTCATCAATGTATTTCAGTTTTTCACCTAAAGCCTAAGAAGCTGGTGTCTAGTAAAAGAAGACCTACTGAAAATAGTGCAAGTTCTGAAAAAAGGTATAATGGAATTCAGTGTACTATCCAGCAAAACACTTTTTAAAAACACTATTTGATATTTAATCAAACTGTTTATTTCTACTTCAGTCTTATTAATCATCTCTTTGAAAAATATTTATTTTCCTTAAGTGTGCCTTGAAGCTAACGGACTTTGACTTACTCATGCTCATTTCAGTAGGACAAACTCATTTTCCCCCTTTTTGAGTAATTTAATTGGATTTAGCATGAACACATACATGCAGACACCAAAAAGTGCAGAATATATTTCTGCTAAAGAGAATTGACTCATGGCACATCTCTGTTTTAAAAAAGTGCATAATGTCATAGAAATTAGTACCATTAGTTCAAATGTCAGACATGGCAAACAGTTTTAATTACTGCCTCATCTTCCTGGCTGCCAAAGTAAAAGCCATGCAGTGGATTAGCATAAATAATGGTAATTTATTGGCTCACATTTTGAGGCTAGGAGAAGTCTTAAATCAAGACATTATAAAGGCAATGCTTTCTCCCAGTAGGCTGTGGCATTCTGGGTTTGGCTGTTGGTGATCCCTAGGCCTTGGCTTTTCTGTCACATGATGTATGGTTCAAAAGGATGTATTTCCCCTAGAAAAATCATGTTTTAATCTAAATCCCATTTCATAAAGGCAGAATAATCCCTATTCAATATTGTATATTTGAAACTGTAATCAAATCATCTCCCCAATGTGATTTGATCATGAGTGGTTGTTAAGCTGGATTAGGTGACAACATGTCTCCACCCATTTGGGTGGGTCTTGATAAGTTTCTGGAGTCCTGTAAAAGAGGAAACATTTTGGAGAATGAAGGAGATTAAGAGAGTGCAGAGAATTCTTCAGCACCACGTAGCAGAGAGTTCACGAGCCAGTGACCTTTGGAGATGAAGAAAGAAAATGCCTTCCAGGGAGCTTCATGAAACTGGAAGCCAGGAGAGAAAGCTAGCAGATGATGCCATGTTTGACATGTGCCCTTCCAGCTGAAAGACAAGCCCTGACTGTTCACCATGTGCTTTCTCCCTTGAGAAACCCTGAACTTCATTGGCCTTCATGTACCAAGGTGTCTTTCCCTGGATGGATACCTTTGATTGGATATTTCTATAGACTTGCTTTAACTGGGACATTTTCTCAGCCTTAGAACTGTAACCAAGCAACTTATTAAATTCCCCCTTTTAAAAGCCATTTAATTTCTAGTATATTGCATTCTGGCAGCTAGCAAATTAGAACACATGGCAATACACATGGCATCCTCACCTGCCTTCTCTTTTCTCTTTCCAGTCTTTGACTTTCAGCTTCTAGCTATTCCTTCTGGCTTTCTCTCTATGTCTAAATTTCATTCTGCTTATAAAGGACTTCAATAATAGGATTAGGACTCATCCTCATTCAGTTGGCACACATCTTAAAAGGTCCTATTTAAAATGGGTTCACACCCATAGGAATGGATTAAGATTAAGAATGGGTTTTTCTGAGGTACATAGCTCCAGGCTACCATACTTACTATTTTCTTTGAGAAATTGAAATGTGCCAGGGCTCTTTTGGAATTATGAAATGCCATTTCCATGCACAAAATGCCATCCCCACTCTTCCTTGACGTCTGTGCCATCACCTCTATTCTTATTGCCATGAGATATTGCTGCCTCTCAACCAATGGACCAGCTGAGAAGTTACTTGAACTGAATTATTTACATGGGTTTTTGTAACAATAGCATGAAGGGAAAGCAAAAACCACCAGTAGCTATGAATATAACCATCCAAACCTGAAACTTTGGCTACAAATCAGAAACATGCATCTGTTAATCATCAAAGAACAGCTCTTACTGATATGCCAAAAATGTTTCAAAGTATTACAAAGGTTTCTTTTTCTTTATATCCCAATTCTTTGTACACAGTAGCCAAATTCCCTATTTGGGTTGTTGTTTGAAATACGTTAAAACCTAGGTGTTTATGTTTGCATTGATTCTGCTTCTCCAGATACTTGCTTAGCTTCATACAGATTTAAGAAGCCAACCAATAAGCGCAAGGATAATGTAATACATGGTGCATTTGTGAATGTCATAGATTTCAAATATTGCCCACAACATAACCAGAAATAACAGAGGAGGTGAAAGCATTCAGACCAAGCTATCAGGTGAATAAATTTGCTTCTGTGGTTGGGTTTCATTGAGACTTGTTGAGTCAATTGAGATAAATGAGACTTGTCTGTGCTTGGACCACGTATTTTGCCTCACTTCTGTTACAGAAGCACAAAGAGCTTAGGTAAAGAGCCCAATGACCACAAACCTCTATAGCAGTTTGGAAATGTGGCAAATAGTCTTCAGAAATAGATTAAGGATGTCATCCCCATCAGCTGATGGTTTTAACATCTGAAATAAAACTGATGTAAAATCAGATGTTACCCCCTGTGATGGGGCTATTAGGAATTAATAATGACACTCAGGGAGAGTGCTAATATGGCAGCTTAGCAAGCTATGGGATTTAGTTCATCCTCCAGAACAGCTACTAAATAGCCAGGAACAGTGCAGGACAACTGCTGGGAACATGTCAGTGACTGGACGCACAGCATACCCCAGTCTGGACCAGCTGGACCAGCTGCGAGCCCCCCCAGAACCATGAGTGCCCCAAACTGTGGTGGCAGTGCCCCTCCCCGACAGGCTGCTTCCCAGAGGGGAAAGGAAAGGTACTTTACCAGCAGCAGGAGCTGAGCACAACTAAGCTCCAATTATGGAATTAATTCACAAATTCTGACTACTAAAAATACACCCCCAGCTCAGCTGAACCTCATCAAAGTGGAGGTTGCTGATTTTTGCCCTGGTGCCAAGGGGGCAGGGCTGATGGAAAAAGAAAAAAAGAAAAAGGTTTTTTGTATCAGATAGCACATAATATTTGAAAGGGTCTGGACCCTGAAGGAAAGGAGGGGCATATAGGATATGAAGGTACACAAAGCAACATACCAACTTACACACTTGATTGGCAAACCTGAGGAATGGAGATCCTGCTCTGAGAAGGAATTTTCTCTTTCTCTTTTGTGGCTGTGTTTCTACAAAGGCTTGACTGCCTTTGGATACGCGGCAGAGCTTCTCAGGCTGCAACTGCCCAGGCATAGGCAGAAACAAGCTTGTTTGAGAGCTTGTCTGGAGCCTGTGCCTTCCCCAGGAGTGGGCTGGGGCCCAGCTAAGGTGGATTCCCTCCCTCAAAGAATTCAGACCCCAGGGATTGGAAAATTGAAGCAATTAAAGCCAGCCTACAACCTGTCCCCTGTTTCCACCATGCCCTGAGCAGGGAGAGTCAGCTGAAGTTAAAGGTACCGCATCACCTTATTTTGGTGAGACCCACAGGCAGAAAAGCACCACATACTGGGCAGGATAGGAAAAACACAGAGTCCAGAAACTTCAAAGGAAAGTTTTTCAACCTGCTGGGTCTCACCCTCAGGGAAAACTGATGCAGGTAACTCTTTCCTCCTGACAGGAGGCCAGTTTAGTCTGGGAAAATCTGGCTGGGATCTACAATACCTAAGTAGATCTTCCTAAGTGTGTGTGTGGCGGGGGACGGGGGGGGGGGGGAGCACCATACAGGCAGCAAAAAACAAGAACTGAAAAATTCTGTTCTGTTAAACAAAACCTAAGCTAGTGGTCCAGAATAAGCTAAACTGAATGTCAAGGAACAGATAGAAAACAGAGTCATCCAGCAAGAAAATCCTAGATAAAAGAAGTGAAAACAATCTCCAGAATAAACTAATTAGGGTAATTAAATGCCTAGACACCAACAAAAAATAACAAATCACACTAGGAAAATTGAAGATATGGCCCAGTCAAAGGAGCAAACCAACAATTCAAGAGATACAGGGGTTGAAACAATTAATTCATAATGTTCGAACAGACATGGCATCAAAAATCAAATCAATGAGTTGAGGGAGGATATAAAGAAGGCAAGGAATGAACAAAAGGAAGAAATTGAAAGTCTGAAAAAACAAATCACAGAACTTATGGGAATGAAAGGCACAGGAGAAGAGATGAAGAAAACAATGGAAACCTACAATGTCAGATTTCAAGAGGCAGAAGATAGGATTAGTGAACCGGAGGACAGAACATCTGAAATCCAGCAAGCAAAAGAAAACATAGGGAAAAGAATGGAAAAATGTGAGCATTGAATGCTCACCATTGCGGGGAATTGAATGACAACATGAAGTGCATGAATATATGTGTTGTGAGTGTCCCAGAAGGAGAACAGAAGAGAAAAGGAGGAGAAAGACTAATGAAGGAAATTATCACTGAAAATTTCCCAAATGTTATGAAAGACTTAAAATTACAGATCCAATAAGTGCAGCATACCCCAAACAGAATAGATCCAAATCGACATACTCCAAGACACTTACTAATCAGAATGTCAGATGTTAATGAAAAAGACAGAATCTTGAAAGCAGCAAGAAAAAAGCAATCCATCACATACAAGGGAAGCCCAATAAGACTATGTGTAGGTTTCTCAGCAGAAACCATGGAGGTGAGAAGACAGTGGGATGATATATTTAAATTACTAAAAGAGAAAAACTGCCAACCAAGAATTCTATATCCAGCAAAATTGTCCTTTTTTTGGACAAAAACAAGGGAGAAATTAAAACATCTTCAGACAAAAAATCACTGAAAGAATTTGTGACCAAGAGACCAGCTCTGCAAGAAATACTGAAGGTAGCACTAGAGGCAGATACTAAAAGACAGGAAAGAGAGGTGTGGAGAAGAGTGTAGAAATGAAGTAAAGGTAAAAAGAAGAAAAATTAGATATGACATAAAATCCAAAAAGGCAAAATGGTAGAAGAAAATACTACCCATACAGTAATAACACTAAATGTTAATGGATTAAACTACTCAATCAAAAGACATAGACTGGCAGAATGGATTTAAAAACAGGACCCATCTATATGCTGTCTACAGGAAACACATCTTAGACCCAAGGACAAACATAGGTTGAAAGTGAAAGGTTGGGAAAAGATATTTTATGCAAATAACAATCATAAAAGAGCAGGAGTAACCATACTAATATCCAACAAATTAGACTTCAAATGTAAAACAGTTAAAAGAAACAAAGAAGGACACTATGTATTAATAAAGGGAACAACTCAACAAGAAGACATAACAATAATAAATATTTATGCACCAAGCCAGAATGCTCCAAAATACATGAGGCAAATGCCAAAACCACTGAAAAGAGAAATAGACACATCTACCATAATAGTTGGAGACTTCAATTTCCCACTCTCATCAATGGACAGAATATCTAGATGGCGGATCAATATAGAGATAGAGAATTTGAATAATAC
Source organism: Tamandua tetradactyla (assembly GCF_023851605.1). Lineage (NCBI taxonomy): Eukaryota > Metazoa > Chordata > Mammalia > Pilosa > Myrmecophagidae > Tamandua > Tamandua tetradactyla. The sequence continues at coordinate 138,127,592 of NC_135331.1, forward strand.
TATAAATGAGCTAGACTTAACAGACATTTATAGGACATTACATCCCACAACAGCAGGACACACCTTTTTCTCAAGTTCTCATGAATCATTCTCAAGCATAGACCATATGCTGGGTCACAAAGCAAGTCTCAATACATTTAAAAAGATTGAAATCATACAAAACACTTTCTCAGATCATAAAGGAATGCAGTTTGAAATCAATAATAGGCAGAATGCCAGAAAATTCACAAACATATGGAGGCTCAACAACACACTCTTAAACAACCAGTGGATCAAGGAAGAAATTACAAGAGAAATCAATAATTTTTCAATATAAAGAGATTGTTCAACTCAACAACAAAAAGAAAGACAACCCAATTACACAATGAGCAAAAGGCTTGAACAGACCATTCTCAGAAGAAGAATTATGAATGGCCAAAAAGGCACATGAAAAGATCCTTAACTTCCCTGGCTATTAGGGAAATGCAAATCAAAACCACAATGAGATATTATCTCACACCCACCAGAATGGCCATTATCAATAAAACAAATGCTGGAGAGGATGTGGAGAAAGAGGCACACTTATGCACTGTTGGTGGGAATGTCAAATGGAACAACTAATGTGGAAGGCAGTTTGGTGGGTCTCAGGAAGCTAAGTATAGAATTGCCGTATGATCCAGCAATACCATTGCTAGGTGTCTACTCAGAGGACATGAGGGCAAGGACACAAATGGACATTTGCACATCAACGTTTATAGCAGCATTATTTACAATTGTGAAGAGATGGAAACAGCCAAAATGCCCATCAATAGACAAGTGGCTAAATAAGCTGTGGTATATACATAATATGGAGTATGCAGCTGTAAGACAGAATAAAGTTATGAAGTATGTAACAACATGGATGGACCTTAAGGACACTATGCTGAGTGAGATTAGCCAGAAACAAAAGGACAAATACTGCATGATCTCACTGATATAACCTGACATTAGTGAATAAACTTGGAGAATTTAATCAAACAGAGACCATCAGAAGATAGAAATAGGGTAAGATATTGGGTAATTGGAGCTGAAGAGATACAGATTGCACAACAGGACTGATTGTAAAAACTCAGAAATGGATAGCACAATACTACCTAAATGTAATACATGAATGTGAGAATGATAGAGGGAGGAGGGCTAGGGGCACAAATGAAATCAGAAAGAAAGATAGACAATGAAGATTGAGATGGTATAATCTAGGAATGCCTAGAATGTATAATAATAGTGACCAAATGTGCAAATTTAAAAATGTTTTTGCATGAGGAAGAACAAAGGAATGTCATTACTGCAGGGTGTTGAAAATAGATAGTAATTCATATTTTAAAATTTTAACTTATGTGTGAGACTAAAGCAAAATTTATTTATCTGGTACAAAATTCATATTTTGACTAGTACAGTTCCTAATATAACTTCTGTGGACAGCTTAATTGAACACCATAAGTAAATGGAACCTTGAGTAGGGCATAAGATTTTGTAGATTTGTCCAGGGTGATGCCCCAATAAATCCCAGAGTGATTTGAACAATGAGTAAAAAAGTATTTGCAAAGTCCCCTTGGGGGAATGGTGAGAAAGGGGGAAAATTCAACTTCCCCAAGTAGAGAATTCTTGATATTCTCACAAGCAGTGGGGACAACCAAAGCAATAGGCTGAGTCCCCAATCTTGGGGTTTGTTCATATGAAACTTAACCCCACAAAGGAAAGGTCAAGTCTACTTAAAATTAGGCCTAAGAATCACCCCCAAGAGAACTTATTTTGTTGCTCAGATGTGGCCTCTCTCTCCAGCCAACACAGCAAGCAAACTTACCACCCTCCCCCTGTCTATGAGGGATATGACTCCCAGGGGGTGTGGACCTTCCTGGCAACATGGGACAGAAATCCTAGAATGAGCTGGGACTCAGCATTAAGAGATTGAGAAAACCTTCTAGACCAAAAGGGGGAAGAGCTAAATGAGACAAAATAAAGTGTCAATGGCTGAGAGAGTCCAAACAAAGTCGGGAGGTTATCCTGGAGGTTATTCTTATGCATTAAATAGATATCACCTTGCTAGTCAAGATGTAATGGAGAGACTGGAGGGAACAGCCTGAAAAATACAGAGCTGTGTTCCAGTAGCCATGTTTCTTGAAGATGATTGTACAATGATATAGCTTTTGCAATGGGACTGTGTGATTGTGAAAACCTTGCATCTGATGCTCCTTTTTTTCTACCTTATCAACAGATGAGTAAAACACATGGCATAAGAATAAATAACAGGAGGAACAAATGTTAAAATAAGTTTAGTAGATTGAAATGCTAGTGATCAATGATAGGGAGGGGTAAGGGGTATGGTGTGTATGAATTTTTTTTGTTGTCTTTTTATTTCTTTTTCTTAATTAATGCAAATGTTCTAAGAAATGATCATGATGATAAATATGCAGCTATGTGATGATATTGTGAATTACTGATTATATATGTAGAAAGGAATGATCGTATGTTAAGAATGTTTGTTTGTTGTTATATTTAAAAAAATTAATAAAAAAAAAATAATGACAACCATCAAAGTCTGAAAAAAAGTGCCTGGACAACAGCTTCTGGAGTCAGTACTGAGTGTCAATATTGCTAATAGTCTATTCCCAGCCATTTGAATCTGGAAGATAATATTGCTAAAAAAGTAAGCATTGCTGAAAAGGAGTTTGGCTACTGAACAAATTTCTTTTCTTTTTTCCTTTTGCATTTGATATATTTTGAGAATAGACATAGAAATCCCTTAGTAGGACTAAATAAACCATACATATATCAGATTATTAGTTTTGTGTGTGACCTCTGACTGTGTTCTTGAGGGTAGCATCCATCTTAAGGCACTTAAAAAGTAGGGCTTTCTCATGAATGCAGCAAAAATGGAATTCATAACAAAGTCACTAATGGCACATATTTGCATGACTCATTTATCCTTTTATAGGACATGCATGGCCAGACACAAGGATATTATCTACAGTGTTTCTAAAATTACCTCTCTGGGATTTCAGTACAGCTTTAAGAAACTTCAAAGAAAGAGAAAAAGAAGCATACTTCTCATAAGTGGTTTCAAAAATGGGTAAATGATTTTTTAATGAAAGATAGGGAATGTGTGCGAAGGAATACGTACTTTAAATAGCACTTGAGGTGGCAATAACAAAAAAATCAGAAAAAAATATTCAAATTTGAATAAAGACTTTAAACTAGTATTGCTCCAAAAGGATCCATAAATTGGGAAAATCTAAGTAAATGCCTTCTAATATATTTTCTTTAATTGGCAAGTCTATCTGGAAAATAAAACAAAAACAAACAACAGAAAAATCTTAGTTCAGTTTTAAGAAGCAAGCCATTTGAGCTGGAACTGACAATAGCTTCTTCCTTATGATAGAGCAAGGTTTTTGTTGGTGTGTTTGTTTTATCTCCCAGTTAGTGATTGTTAAGGAAAGCATTGACCCAAACTATGATCTTTCTATAGGCTACCTGGACATTTTATTAGATTGTAAAAAACTTTATATTTTAAATTTATGATAAGAAAAAAAAAGCCTATTGGTGTTTAATGTCCTCAGGTACAAAAATATTCTCCCTTTGCATTTTAATATTTCCTCTTGCAGTGGACATTCGGTCACCACCAACACTGGCCATGCCTGTTATCATTCACATGGGGAGAATGATCTATCAGAGAGTCCAGGCAAACAATTTATGCTCATTATCAAATTCAGGGCCATCTTTTATTTTCATTTTAGTATGAAAGTTCTGTTGCTTTCTGGTTGTATGGAGCTTGTGCTAGAAAGCCACATAGGGAATAAAAAGAAACGAAGATGATGGTCAAGCTCAAGGTCAGCTTTACTTCAAAATAAGTTGGGCATGTACCCCAGGCTCTTTGATATCTAAGAAACCTCTAGTAAGAAACTCCAGTTTTTTAGTTCCTGGTACTTCTGGAAAAAAGCTGAGGAAACAGAGGGAACTGCATTTAGCCTCACTTCCATAGTCTGGCAGAACATCACAGGCTCTGGGGTACTTTTTTTTTTTTTTTCCAAAAATAACTGAATATAGGATAAACAGGATAGAGAGAGAGATACAGAATGGAAAGTGGCAAGAATCTGGGTTGGACCCCATCTGCCAGTCCTCCTTCTACGTAAACCCTGTATCAATCTTCAAATGTTCCTGGTAACTTCTTTGCCATCCACATCTCTCAGATCTGTGACTATGGACCTTTCATTTATCCACAGACACTGGCCTTGAGAAACGAACCTAGGCAGGTTTGCTATTCGGTCTTTGCCTAAAACTTTGGTTGAATCATTTCATATTTGAAAGAGATTGTTTAAAGACTAGATAAATATCCATTTCTCCAACATTTTTCTGTTTTAAGTTATGTCATAGGAGAGCCACGTTCCTAGATTACATTATTTTTTCCTTGCAGAAATGCCTTCTGCAGGGCAGGACTTAATGTTATGCCTTCAGCTTTTATAGAGGTGAAATTAACACCTTAGACATTTAACTGCAGATTTATTGTCCCTTTTGTAAGAATCTCTGTGATAAATTCCTCCTAGAATTCAGTCAGGAAAACATTTTTCTGCAGATGGGTTTTAATGCTACTTTTATTGGGCAATGAGAAACTGACTCTATCAATTTGCTTCTCTTTTGAAATTGTCTGATGAATTCACTTTGCAGCTGCAGTAACTAAGCCATTTAAGTTTCTATTATAATGAGCTATTTCTCTCTCTCCCTTACCAATCAGTGGTACTCATACTTGAGATCTATAGATTACCTGTTTCAGAATCACCTAGGAGGACTTCTAACAATACAAGCTCCTGAGCCCCACCCAGGAGATTCTGATCTAGCAGTTCTTGAAAGGGATATAGGAATGTGCACTTTATTCAAGCAACCCTTTTGGTTATGATGCACATCTGAGTTTCAGGCTATGCTAACTGTTTTGACTGGACTTGTAGTGCTGCTAAGGGCCTCAGATATTTATTATTTTTAATGAAAGAATATGGCTGATATGAGGTATTCAAATACGCACACTCACTCTGCCCACCACCACATAGGTAAGATGAAGAGGGTAACAGAGGGCTAGAAGGAAGGAATAAACACAGGACAGGGCCTCCAATTGTGGAAATGTATAAAAGAATCACAAATCAAAAATATGCTGCTTATCACTAATCCACATTAAGGAAAAAAAAATTACAGAAACCAAGGAACTCTGCAAGGAAACCCGGTAAACCTGATTCAGAAAGGGATAAAACTTAAGAGTTCTAGTTTCCTGCTACTTAAGCACAGGGTCCCAAGTTATTTGCAGGGTTTTTTTTTTTTAAGACTTTTTTTTATGCAAAGGGTATTGTTTGGGTTGTAAACTAATTGCAGGGATTTGATTTCTAGATACATTTTAACTTGCCTTTGCAATCCTCTTACAAACACTGAAACCAGGGTATAGCCGCTTCACAGTGAATGCCATTGGTAGAAACCCTAGGCATCTTTATGACAGAATGCTTTTTTTCCCAGCAATGATTCAGTCCAATGTAGACACAATCTAAAAGTATAGAAAGTCAGCATATAATTCAGTAGACACGAAGGGATGCTTAAGCAAATTTTATTTTAGCATATAAGACAATGTTTTAAAGAAATTATGGATATATTTTAGCACACCCCAAATGATGGAATAGTTAATAGAGACTAGGCTTATTTTTTTAATATGCAAATGCAATCCAATATATCCTTTATTCAATTAACCTTTCCATTTTGTAGATCATACAGCAAAATATCTCAGACTTCCGTAAAGAATTGCATTAAAAGGCACTACCGTTGTGCTCAAAATTTGCAAAATGCTTGAAAATTCATGTAAAAGAAAAAGATGGTATTTCATATTTTTTTATTAGAGAAGTTATAAATTTACAGAAAAATCTGTAAAATTCAGAGTTTCCATATACTATCTTATAATTAACCTTTGCATTAAGATGGTGCCTTTGCTACAGTTGGAGAAAGAACATTTTATAATTGTACTAGTAAGTATATAGTCCATGATTTATGCTAGGCTTCAATAAATTGTCCAGTCCTATGGATTTTTAAAGTTTTTATTCCAGTGATATATATATACAACTTAAAATTTCCCTCTTTTAACCACATTTAAATATGTATTTCAGTGATGTTAATTGGTTTTTAAAAAATGCTTTTAGCAGTTTTCAAATATATTAGCAGTTAGCAGAAATAGTCACATACCATATAATCTGTTCAAGTGTACAGTCAGCGGCTCCTAGTATAATCATAGAGTTGTGCATTCATCACCACAATCAATTTTACAGCATTTTCATTACTCTAAAAAGTAATATCATACCCCTTAGCAGTTACCTCTCAATCCTTCTCTCCTTCGTCAGCTTTACATAACCACTCATCTAATTCTGTCTAGCTACATTTATTTCTATTTTGTATAAATGGAGTCACACAGTATGTAGTTCTTTGTGCCGGGTTTCTTATACTTAGCATAATGTTGCTTTTCTTAATTATTGTTATTTTTTTATTAGAAAGGTTGTAGGTTTACAGAAAAGTCATGAAAAAATACAAAGTTCCCATGTCTGCCTATTGTTGACACATCGTGTTATTATGGTACTTTCTTTAATTGATGAAATAATTCAAAATATTTCTGTTAACTATAGTTTTTAGTGTACTTCAGGTGTATTGTTCCCATACATTACCCTATTCTTAACTTGTAATAGTCATACATTTGTTTTAATTTGTTAAAGAACATTCTCATATTTGTACTATTAACCATGTCCATTGTCCACACCAGGGTTGACTGTGTTATACAGTCCCATGTTTTATCTTCTAACTTTCCTTATAGCAATGCACACAACCTAAAACTTCCTCTTTCAACCACATTTACAATATAATACAGTTCTGATAATTACATTCACAATAATGTGCTACTGTCACTACTATCAAGTTCCAAACATTTGCAATCAACTTAAACAGAAATTCTTCAAAAATTAAGCATTAGCTTTCCTTTCCCTACATCCATTTTATCCCATATTAACCTATATTCTAGATTCTAACTCTGTGAGCTTGCTTATTATAATTAGTTCATATTAATGCAATTATACTATATTTGCCCTTTTGTGTCTGGCTTATTTCACTCCACATAAGGTACTCAAGGTTCAATCATGTTGTTGCATGCATTAGGACTCCATTCCTTCTTAGAGGTGAATAATATTCCATCATACGTACACACCACATTTTGTTTATCCATTCATCAGTTGATGACACTTGGGTTGCTTCCATCTTTTGGCATTTCTGAGTAGTGCTGCTCTGAATATCAAGTCCCGGATTTCAGTTCTTGTGGGTATATGCCTAGCAGTAGGATTGCTGGGTCATATGGCAATTCTATACATAGATTTCTGAGGAACTGCTAAACTTCTTCCATAGCAGCTACACTATTTTACATTCCTATCAGCAATGAGTGAAGGTTCCTATTTCTTAACATCCTCTCCAACACGTGTAGTTTTCTGTTTTTTAAATAGTGGTCATTCTAATAGATATGACGTGATATCTCATTGTGATTTTTATTTTTTTCCTAATAGCTAGTGACAAACATCTTTTCATGTGTCTTTACTCATTTGTATGCCCCCATTTTTTAATTGTGTTGTTTCTTTTTATTGTTGAGTTGTAGGATTTCCTTACATACTTTGCATGTTAAACCCTTATCAGATAAATGGTTTCCAAATATTTTCTCCCATGGAGTAGGTGGCTCTTTCACTTTCTTGATGAAGTCCTTTGAGGCATGAAAGTTTTTAATTTTGAAGAGGCCCGTTTATCTACTTCTTTCATTGCTTATGCTTCAACTGTAAAGTATAAGAAACCATTGCTTACCACAAGATCTTGAAGATGTGTCCCTAGATTTTCTTCTATAACTCAGATAGTCCTGGTACTTATATTTAGGTCTTTGTCCATTTTGAGCTGCTTTTTGTATATGTGGTGAGATAGGCATCTCTTTCATTCTTTTGCATATGTATATCCAGTTCTCACACACCATTTGTTGAAAAGACTATTCTGTCTCAGTTGAGTAGACTTGGTAGACTTGTCAAAAATCAATTATCCAGACTTCCTGGAAGATGGCGGCTTAGTAAGACGCGCGGATCTTAGTTTCTTCTCCAGGACACCTACTAGGGGAGTAGAAATGATACAGAAAGCGCCCAAAGCCACAACAGAGATAAAAAAGACAGCATACCCCATCCTGGAACGGCTGGCTGGCTGAGAGAAGCAGCTCAGGTGAGATCGCCGAGGCGCGCGGGCCTTACCGGGTGGGGTGGCAAGCGGCCGGAGTTACTCCCTTCCCCCTTCCCGGGCCGGCTGGGAGAATTGGAGAGGTGGTCCCCTGAAACCAAGGTGACTGGCGCCCACACCACGCGCAGCCCCCGGACCAACTGAGAGAATTGGATCGGAAACCCTCAGGCCGCGGAGAACGGTGACCCCGTGACTCCCGGGGAACGTGCACTCTCTCGGGCGGGCCACTGCCGCTGGCGCCCTCCCGCCACGCTTGTTGCCCAGGGCCGACTAGGAAATTCGGACAGGCTCTTTCCCTGGCTGCGGCGACCAGCAACCCTCCCTGCGTTCGGACACCCTCCCTGCGTTCGGACCCCGGGCCGGCTCAAGCCGCTTCGGCTAGCGAACCCCCAGGACGGCGAGAGTTTTCCAAAGTTTAAGGTCCCACAGCACCTTTTACTGGTGGGACCCGCAGACAAACGTGTGCCACGAGCGCCACCTACTGGGCAGGATAAGAAAAACAGAACCCAGAGATTTCACAGAAAAATATTACAACCTTGCTGGGTCCAACACCAAGAGAAATCTGAATAAATGCCCAGACGCCAGCAGCAGAAGATAACTGTCCACACTCAAAAGATTGAGAATATGGCTCAGTCAAAGGAACAAACCAATAGCTCAAATGAGACACAAGAGCTGAGACAACTAATGCTGAATATATGAACAGAAATGGAAAACCTCTTCAAAAATGAAATCGATAAATTGAGGGAGGACATGAAGAGGACATGGGCTGAACATAAAGAAGAAATAGAAAAACTGAAAAAACAAATCGCAGAACTTATGGAAGTGAAGGATAAAGTAGCAAACATAGAAAAAATAATGGATAGCTACAATGATAGATTTAAAGAGACAGAAGATAGAATTAGTGATTTGGAGGATGGAACATCTGAATTCCAAAAAGAAACAGAAACTATAGGGAAAAGAATGGAAAAATTTGAGCAGGGGCTCAGGGAATTGAATGATAATATGAACCGCACAAATATACGTGTTGTGGGTGTCCCAGAAGGAGAAGAGAAGGGAAAAGGAGGAGAAAAACTAATGGAAGAAATTATCACTGAAAATTTCCCAACTCTTATGAAAGACCTAAAATTACAGATCCAAGAAGTGCAGCGCACCCCAAAGAGATTAGACCCAAATAGGCGTTCTCCAAGACACTTACTAGTTAGAATGTCAGAGGTCAAAGAGAAAGAGAAGATCTTGAAAGCAGCAAGAGAAAAACAATCCATTACATACAAGGGAAACCCAATAAGACTTTGTGTAGATTTCTCAGCAGAAACCATGGAAGCTAGAAGACAGTGGGATGATATATTTAAAATACTAAAAGAGAAAAACTGCCAACCAAGACTCCTATATCCAGCAAAATTATCCTTCAAAAATGAGGGAGAAATTAAAACATTCTCAGACAAAAAGTCACTGAAAGAATTTGTGACCAAGAGACCAGCTCTGCAAGAAATACAAAAGGGAGCACTAGAGTCAGATACAAAAAGACAGAAGGGAGAGATATGGAAAAGAGTGTAGAAAGAAGGAAAATCAGATATGATATATATAATACAAAAGGCAAAATGTTAGAGGAAAATATTATCCAAACAGTAATAACACTAAATGTCAATGGACTGAATTCCCCAATCAAAAGACATAGATTGGCAGAATGGATTAAAAAACAGGATCCTTCAATATGCTGTCTACAGGAAACACATCTTAGACCCAAAGATAAACATAGGTTGAAAGTGAAAGGTTGGGAAAAGATATTTCATGCAAATAACAACCAGAAAAGAGCAGGAGTGGCTATACTAATATCCAACAAATTAGACTTCAAATGTAAAACAGTTAAAAGAGACAAAGAAGGACACTATATACTAATAAAAGGAACAATTAAACAAGAAGACATAACAATCATAAATATTTACGCACAGAATCAGAATGCCCCAAAATACGTGAGGAATATACTGCAAACACTGAAAAGGGAAATAGACTCATATACCATAATAGTTGGAGACTTCAACTCACCACTCTCATCAAGGGACAGAACATCTAGACAGAGGATCAACAAAGAAATAGAGAATCTGAATATTACTATAAATGAACTAGACTTAATAGACATTTATAGGACATTACATCCCACAACAGCAGGATACACCTTTTTCTCAAGTGCTCATGGATCATTCTCAAAGATAGACCATATGCTGGGTCACAAAGCAAGTCTCAACAAATTTAAAAAGATTGAAATCTTACACAACACTTTCTCGGACCATAAAGGAATGATGTTGGAAATCAATAATAGGCAGAGTGCCAGAAAATTCACAAATACGTGGAGGCTCAACAACACACTCCTAAACAACGACTGGGTCAAAGAAGAAATTGCAAGAGAAATTAGCAAATACCTCGAGGCGAATGAAAATGAAAACACAACATATCAAAACTTATGGGACGCAGCAAAGGCAGTGCTAAGAGGGAAATTTATTGCTCTAAATGCCTATATCAGAAAAGAAGAAAAGGCAAAAATTCAGGAATTAACTATCCATTTGGAAGAACTGGAGAAAGAACAGCAAGCTAACCCCAAAGCAAGCAAAAGGAAAGAAATAACAAAGATTAGAGCACAAATAAATGAAATTGAAAACATGAAAACAATAGAGAAAATCAATAAGGCCAGAAGTTGGTTCTATGGGAAAATCAATAAGATTGATGGGCCCTTAGCAAGATTGACAAAAAGAAGAAGAGAGAGGATGCAAATAAATAAGATCAGAAATGGAAGAGGAGACATAACTACTGACCTCACAGAAATAAAGGAGGTAATAACAGGATACTATGAACAACTTTACGCTAATAAATACAACAATTTAGAGGAAATGGACGGGTTCCTGGAAAGACATGAACAACCAACTTTGACTCAAGAAGACATAGATGACCTCAACAAACCAATCACAAGTAAAGAAATTGAATTAGTCATTCAAAAGCTTCCTAAAAAGAAAAGTCCAGGACCAGATGGCTTCACATGTGAATTCTACCAAACGTTCCAGAAAGAATTAGTACCAATTCTCTTCAAACTCTTCAAAAAAATCGAAGTAGAGGGAAAACTACCTAATTCATTCTATGAAGCCAACATCACCCTCATACCAAAACCAGGCAAAGATATTACAAAAAAAGAAAACTACAGACCAATCTCTCTAATGAATACAGATGCAAAAGTCCTCAATAAAATTCTAGCAAATCATATCCAACAACACATTAAAAGAATTATACATCATGACCAAGTAGGATTCATCCCAGGTATGCAAGGATGGTTCAACATAAGAAAATCAATTAATGTAATACACCATATCAACAAATCAAAGCAGAAAAATCACATGATCATCTCAATTGATGCAGAGAAGGCATTCGACAAGATTCAACATCCTTTCCTGTTGAAAACACTTCAAAGATAGGAATACAAGGGAACTTCCTTAAAATGATAGAGGGAATATATGAAAAACCCACAGCTAATATCATCCTCAATGGGGAAAAATTGAAAACTTTCCCCCTAAGATCAGGAACAAGACAAGGATGTCCACTATCACCACTATTATTCAACATTGTGTTGGAGGTTCTAGCCAGAGCAATTAGACAAGAAAAAGAAATACAAGGCATCAAAATTGGAAAGGAAGAAGTAAAACTATCACTGTTTGCAGACGATATGATACTATACGTCGAAAACCCGGAAAAATCCACAACAAAACTACTAGAGCTAATAAATGAGTACAGCAAAGTAGCAGGTTACAAGATCAACATTCAAAAATCTGTAGCATTTCTATACACTAGTAATGAACAAGCTGAGGGGGAAATCAAGAAACAAATCCCATTTACAATTGCAACTAAAAGAATAAAATACCTAGGAATAAATTTAACTAAAGAGACAAAAAACCTATATAAAGAAAACTACAAAAAACTGCTAAAAGAAATCACAGAAGACCTAAATAGATGGAAGGGCATACCGTGTTCATGGATTGGAAGACTAAATATAGTTAAGATGTCAATCCTACCTAAATTGATTTACAGATTCAATGCAATACCAATCAAAATCCCAACAACTTATTTTTCAGAAATAGAAAAACCAATAAGCAAATTTATCTGGAAGGGCAGGGTGCCACGAATTGCTAAAAACATCTTGAGGAAAAAAAACGAAGCTGGAGGTCTCGCGCTGCCTGACTTTAAGGCATATTATGAAGCCACAGTGGTCAAAACAGCATGGTATTGGCATAAAGATAGATATATCGACCAATGGAATCGAATAGAGTGCTCAGATATAGACCCTCTCATCTATGGACATTTGATCTTTGATAAGGCAGTCAAGCCAACTCACCTGGGACAGAGCAGTCTCTTCAATAAATGGTGCCTAGAGAACTGGATATCCATATGCAAAAGAATGAAAGAAGACCCATCTCTCACACCCTATACAAAAGTTAACTCAAAATGGATCAAAGATCTAAACATTAGGTCTAAGACCATAAAACAGTTAGAGGAAAATGTTGGGAGATATCTTATGGATCTTACAACTGGAGGCGGTTTTACGGACCTTAAACCTAAAGCAAGAGCACTGAAGAAGGAAATAAATAAATGGGAACTCCTCAAAATTAAACACTTTTGTGCATCAAAGAACTTCATCAAGAAAGTAGAAAGACAGCCTTCACAATGGGAGACAATATTTGGAAATGATATATCAGATAAAGGTCTAGTATCCAGAATTTATAAAGAGATTGTTCATCTCAACAACAAAAAGACAGCCAACCCAATTACAAAATGGGAAAAAGACTTGAACAGACACCTCTCAGAAGAGGAAATACGGATGGCCAAGAGGCACATGAAGAGATGCTCAATGTCCCTGGCCATTAGAGAAATGCAAATCAAAACCACAATGAGATATCATCTCACACCCACCAGAATGGCCATTATCAACAAAACAGAAAATGACAAGTGCTGGAGAGGATGCAGAGAAAGAGGCACACTTATCCACTGTTGGTGGGAATGTCAAAGGGTGCAACCACTGTGGAAGGCAGTTTGGCGGTTCCTCAAAAAGCTGAATATAGAATTGCCATACGACCCAGCAATACCATTGCTAGGTATCTACTCAAAGGACTTAAGGGCAAAGACACAAATGGACATTTGCACACCAATGTTTATAGCAGCATTATTTACAATTGCAAAGAGATGGAAACAGCCAAAATCTCCATCAACAGAAGAGTGGCTAAACAAACTGTGGTATATACATACGATGGAATATTATGCAGCTTTAAGACAAGATAAACTTATGAACCATGTAATAACATGGATGGACCTAGAGAATATTATGCTGAGTGAATCCAGCCAAAAACTAAAGGACAAATACTGTATGGTCCCACTGATGTGAACGGACATTCGAGAATAAACTTGAAATATGTCATTGGTAACAGAGTTCAGCAGGAGTTAGAAACAGGGTAAGACAATGGGTAATTGAAGCTGAAGGGATACAGACTGTGCAACAGGACTAGATACAAAAACTCAAAAATGGACAGCACAATAATACCTAATTGTAAAGTAATCATGTTAAAACACTGAATGAAGCTGCATCTGAGCTATAGGTTTTTGTTTTGTTTTCTTTTGTTTTGTTTTGATTTTACTATTATTACTTTTATTTTTTTCTCTATATTAACATTCTATATCTTTTTCGGTTATGTTGCTAGTTCTTCTAAACCAATGCAAATGTACTAAGAAATGATGATCATGCATCTATGTGATGATGTTAAGAATTAATGATTGCATGTGTAGAATGGTATGATCTCTAAATGTTGGGTTAATTTCTTTTTTTCCGTTAATTAAAAAAAAAAAAAAGAGAGAAGGGATAATTGGAGATGAAGGGATACAGACTGTACAACGGGACTGGATATAAAAACTCAGAAATGGACAGCACAATACTACCCAATCGTAATGCAATTATGTTAAAACACTGAATGAAGCTGCATGTGAGGTATAAGTTTTTTGTTTTTGTTTTTTTTGTTTTTTTTTCTTTCTATTATTGTTTTAATTCTTATTCTGTTGTCTTTTTATTTCTTTTTCTAAATCGATGCAAATGTACTAAGAAATGATGAATATGCAACTATGTGATGTTATTAAGAATTACTGATTGTACATGTAGATTGGAAAAAAAAAAAAAAAGATGAAGATAAAAAAAATCAATTATCCAAAGATGCATGAGTCTATTTCTGAACTCTCAATTTGAATTCATTGGTCAATATATCTATCTTTATGCCTGTACCAGGCTGTTTTGACCACTTTAGCTTTGTGATATGCTTCAAAGTTAGGAACTTTAAAGCATATTACAACACTGTTCTCCTTTTTCCAGAGGTCCCCTACCCTTCTAAATAATTTGATAATTGGCTTTTCCATTTATGCAAAGTAGGCTTCTGAAATTTTTATTGGGATTGCATTGAATCTGCAAATCAATTTAGGTAGTGTGGTAGTTAGTTTCAGGTGTCAACTTGGCCAGGTGATGATGCCCCATTGTTCTGTTTCTGTGGGATTAAAGCATCATCATGTGAAATTTATCTATGGCTGATTACATTTGAGGTTGGCTAAGAGGCATGCCTTCCACAATAAGTGAGGTTTAATTTAATTTGCTAGAGGCTTAAAAGAGAGAGGTCAGAAAAGAGTTCAGCAGTTTAACATACCTCATCTCAGCACTTGCAGCTCAGCCCAGACCTTTGGAGATGCAAAAAGAAATTACCCAGGGGAAAGCTGCTGGAAACCAGAAGCCAGGAGAGAAGGTCAGCAGAACATCGCTGTATGCCTTCCCATGTGATAGAGAAGCTCAGATGAAATCTAGCTGCCTTTCCTCTGAAGAACTATAAATTTGTAATTAAGTAAATCCCCTTATCAAAAGCAGATCCATCTCTGGTATGTTGCATTCTGGCTGCTTTAGCAAACAGGTAGAATTGACATAACAATATTTAGTCTTCCAATCCATGAACATGAAATGCCCTTCTATTTATTTAGGTCTTCTGTGATTTCTCTTAGCAATGTATAATACTTTTCTGTGTGCAAGTCCCTTATATCCTTGGCTAAATTTATTCCTAGATATTTGATTATTTTAGTTGCTATTAAAATTGGATTTTTTTCTTGGTTTCCTCCTCAGATTGCTAGTGTATAAAAACACTACTGATTTTTGCTTTTTGATATTGTATCTTACCACTTTGCTGAGCTTGTTTATTACTTCTAGTAGCTCTGTTGTAGATTTTTTAGGATTTTCCATATATAGGATTATGTCATCTGTAAACATTGATAGCTTTACTTCTTCCATTTCAATTTAGATGTGTTTTTTTTTTTCTTGCCTAACTACTCTAGCTAGAACTTCCAGCACAATAGTGAATAACAATGGTGGCAATGGGCATCCTTGCCTTGTGCCAGATCTTAGAGGGAAATCTGTCATTCACTGTTGAGTACAATGTTAGCTGTGGGTTTTCATATAAGCCCTTTATCATGTTGAGGAAATTTCCTTCTGTTCTTATCTTCCAAATTGTTTTTATGAAAAAGGGATGCTGGAGTTTGTCAAATGCCTTTTATATGTCATCAAGATGATAATATATCTTTCTCCCTTGAATTTGTTAATGTGGTGCATTTTATTAATTGATTTTCTTGTGCTGAACCACCCTTGCATACCTGGGATAAAACCCACCTGATCATGGAGTATAATTATTTTTATGTTCTGTTGGAGGTTGATTTACAAATATTTTGTTGAGGATTTTTGCATGTATATTTATTAGAGAATTTGGTCTGTAACTTTCTTTTCTTACAGTATCTTAATATGACTTTGGTATAAGGGTGATGTTGGCTTCATAAGAATGAGTTAGGAGTGTTCCCTCCTCTCTAATTTTTTTGGAAGCATTTGAGCAGAATTCGTATTAATTCTTCTTGGAATGATTGGTAGAATTCACCTGTCAAGTCATCTGGTCCTAGGCTTTTCTTTGTTGGGGTTTTTTGATGACTGCTTCCATCTTTATTTCAATTGGTCTGTCGAGGTCTTCTATTTCTTCTAGAATGAGTGTAGGTTGCTCATGTGTTTCTGGAAGTTTGTCCTTTTCATCTAAGTTGTCTAATTTGTTGACAGACAGTTGTTCATAGTATCCTCTTATGATCCTTTTTATTTTCGTGGGGACAGTAGCAGCATCATCGCTCTCATTTCTGTTTTTATTTATTTGCAACTTCTCTCTTTTTTCTTTGTCAGTCTAACTAAGCATTTGTTAGCTTTATTGGTCCTCCCAAAGAACCAATCTTTTGTTATGTTGATGCTGTTGTTTTTTGTTGCTTTTCTTGATTTCATTTATTTCTGCTCTAATCTTTGTTATTTCTCTCCTTCTTTTTAATGCAGGCATTCCCTCAGCACTGCCTTCCCTGCACCTCTTAAGTTTTTATATGTTGAGTTCTCATTTTTCATCATTTCAAGGTATTTACTGATTTCTCTTGCAAGTTCTTCTTTGACACTCTGATTTTTAAGATTATTTTTTAATCTCCACATATTTGTGAATTTCCAGGTCCTCCGTCTATTACTGATTTCCAACTTCATTGCATTATGGTCAGAGAAACTGCTCTGTATAATTTCAAATTTAAAAATTTATTGAGACTTGTTTTATGACCCAATATTTAGTCTGTCCTGGAGAATGATCCATGAAAAGAATGTGCATCCTGCTGTTTTTGGTGCAATGTTCTAATTCATTTGCCATGTTATTAAAGTTTTCTGTTTCCTTATTGATCCTCTGTCTAGATGTTTGATCTATTGATGAGTGTTGTGTATTGAAGTCTCCAACTATTATTGTGGACATCTATTTCTCACTTCAGTTTTGCCAGTGTTTGCCTCATTTATTTTGGGGCCCCACGGTGAGGTGCATAAATGTTTACTATTATTTTCTTCTTGATGGGTTGCCATTTTGTTAATATAGTGTCTTTCTATAACAAAAATATAACAGTTTTGTATTTAAAGTCTATTTCATCCTATATGAATACGATTTTATCCTAAAAGCTACCCCAGCTCCTTTTGATTACTATTTGCTTGTAATATCTTTATCCAGTCTTTCATATTCAACCTATTTGTGTCTTCAGGTCTAAATTGAGTCTCTTATAGACAACATTTAGTTGGATCATACATTTTTATTAATCCATTCTGCCTATCTGTATTTTTTATTGAGCAGTTTAATCCATTAACGTTCAATGTTATTACTGTTAAGGCAATACTTACTTCAACCATTTTATCCTTTTGTTTTTAAATGTCATATCTTATTTTTGTCTCTCTGTTTACCCTTTTAGCTACCCTTACTGATAATCTTCATTTCTACACTGCTGCTAGCCCCTCTCTCTTGTCTTTTCCTTTCCCTCTGCAAAAATCATTTTAATATTTCTTATAGAGCAGGTCTCTTGTTGAGGAACTCTCTCAGTTTCTATCTGTCTATGAATATTTTAAACCCTGTATATTTTTTTCTTTTGCATTTGCAGGCTCTGGTAATCAAACCTGGGCATGGCAGGTGAGAATTCTACCATTGAACCACCGTTTCACTGCCCTCTCCCTCATTTTTGAAGGGCAGTTTTGCCGGATAAATAATTCTTAACTTGGAGTTTTGATCTTTCAGTGCCTTAAAAATATCATGCTACTGCTTTCTCACCTCTATGGTTTCTGATGAGAATTTGGCACTTAATCTTGTTGAGAGTACCTTATTTGGGACAAGTCACATTTTTTCTCTCTGCTTTCAGGATTCTCTTTATTTTTGGCATTTGATTTTCTGATCATATATGTCTCAGAGTAGGCATATTAGGACATTTTTCTGCTGTTGTTAACTTAATTATTCTTTCTGCCCCTTTTCCCTTCTCTTCTACTACTGGGATACCCTTGATACATATTTTTGTGATTCATGCTGTCATTCAATTCCCTGAGACTGTCCTCAATTTTTTTCCTTTCTTTTCTCTATCTGTTCTTCTGTCTGTGAGATTTTGATTGCCTTATTTTCTAATTTGCTGATTCTTTCTTTTACCTGTTCAAATTTGCTGTTGTATCTTTCCAGTGTATTTTTAAGCTCTTTTCTTGTGACTTCCATTCCTAGGAGTTCTATTATATTTCTTTTCAATTTCAAATTCTGCTTTCTGTTTTCACTGTGTCTTCTTAATGTCTCTTTAATCTCTCATCTTAAGATCTCCTTCACATCCTTGAACTGATTTAGGATATTTGTTTATGCATCTTGATTAGTTGTACCAAATTCTGTGTCACCCCAAAGTTTTAATTTGTTCCTTTGATTGAGCCATATCTTCCTGTTTCTTGTAATGTTTTGCTCATATCTAGACATCTGATTATCTTGATGAGTTAGCTCTGAATGTCAGTTTCTTTCTTATGTCTAAGGTTTTATTGTAGATTGGCTTTGTGCTAAGTTTCCCCTTTTACACTTGGTTCCACTTATCTTAGACTTTTAAAAATGCCCATGTTTAACTGATCAGATTTTTTCAGCTCTTTTTCATTTGATTCTTGCCCTATTTATGAAATATAATTTTAAGATTGCAGTATTTGTGCAGTTGTTCCACTCCCAGGGGAAAGCATCCTTTCCATCGTTCCTTCTCCAGAAATCTTGTTCTGTTCTGTTTGTTTTTGTTTTGCCTCTATGTTTTATTTTTATAAGTCTCATTTCATTGTCTTTAGTTATTTTTGCCTGGGGGGAAAATAATGGAAGTGTGACAGTATTTTTCTGCCAAAATAGGGCCAGTGACCCAAAAGAGGACTAGTTCCAAAGAGCCTGGGAAGAGGGTCAGGAAAGATGCCAAAAAGCCTTTTTGTAGCTCCCTGAAGCTTCACTTTCCTGACCTTCACAGCACATGGCACTCTTCAGAAAATGTTTCCCAGCAGCCCTAAGGGGACCTTGTGTCTCTGAACTTCTACCACCTTCAACCCTATTGGGGGCAGGGTTGAAAAAATGGCCATATCAATCCCTACCAGAGAGGCTCAAAACCAACACCAGCAATCCAATTTGCCTATCAAAAGCTTTGATTAGTAGTTGGCTGTGCCACCTCCTGTTCTTAGTGATGAGGGTTTCCATGTCCTTTATTTTAAAATTTGCTTTCCATATTCCATTCTCTGGGAGATGTTAGAGTATGTGCTTCCCAAATAAGAAAGTAAACTGAGGAAAATGAAGGCATGAGGTACAGGAAGGCGAAGATGTTGTCTTGTGAGGGTGTATTACTTTCTTAGAAAAGGAGTTATGAATTGCCTTTAAATATCTTCCTTCTCTCTTGTTTCACTTGCATTACATAAAGGAGAAATTTCTTGAATTTTGTGACCTATGGATGGCACCCTCTTTGGTTGTCAGTGCCATTGGAGATATTCTTTTAATTATAATTTTTGCTACCTTTATTTTTCACCATGTTGGACATTTCTTTTAGTTATAGCAAAATGAGGTTGGGTGTTTCTGCTCCACCTGCAAATTTTACAGATTTTAAAAAAACAATTAACAAGACACTTCCAGGGAAGATGACAGGGTAGGCATATTAGGCAGAGTTTTCTAGAGAAACCAAATCAACAGCATATATCTGTAAATAAGAGATTTATAAAACTATCTCACAGAACCATGGAGATGTAAGGGTCTAAAATCTGTAAGGCAGGAACTGAGCTGGCAGTTCCAGTGAAGGTCCTCAACACACTCCCCAGGACAGGCTAGTTGGCTGAAGTGGAAAGAGAGATTCTGTCTTCTGAATTCTCCTTAAAAGCCTTTGGGTGATTAGATTAAGCTTCAGAAATTGCAGAAGACACTTCCCACAGGTAACTGCTGATGTAATCAGCCATGGATACATCTGACATGTGATAATTTAAGTCCATGAAAAGTCCTCGAGCAAAAGATAAGCCAGTACTTGCTTGACCAGAAAACTGGGTACCGTCCCCTAGCCACAGGAGAGGCTCACTGGCTAAAGAAGCAAGGAAAAGGTCTCTCTTCTTCCTTAAAAACTATTCAACTGATTGGATTATCTTGCTGATGGAAGATGTGCCTTACTTCATTGCAGATGTAATCAATCACAGATGCAATCAACTGACTGATGATTTAATGCACCAGCCTTCTGGTTTATTAACCAGTCATGAAATATCCATGCAGCAATGGTCAGGCCAGTGTTTGCCTGGCCAGACCACTGGGCATCAACTCTTGGCCAAATTGACACCAGAACCTAACCATCACACCTTAGGTCACTTCACCCATTGCAATTCATGAACAGTCACCATAAACACCATTGTGCAAATGTCCATTCCTGCCTTCTATCTCATTTCCTCCAGGTATTCACTTAAGGGGTTGCAAGTTCATATGGCAACCCTACCCCTAGCCTCCTGTGGAGCCACCACAGGGTCCACGCTACTTCCCTACCAATAATGAATAGGTACATTTCTCTCTCCACATTTTCTCCTACACTTGTATCTCTCTGTTCTCTTTTTTTTTCTTTTTTGGCAAGGGCAGGCTCCTGGAATGAAATCCAGGTCTCTGACATGGCAGGTGAGCATTCTGCCACTGAGCCACCATTGCACCACCCTCTCTATTCATTTTTAAACAGTTTTATTCACACATCATACAATCCAAGCTAAGAGCCAATGGTTCCCAGTATAATCACATAGTTGGATGTAATACGTTTTTGAAGCTAGAATAACCATGCTATTGACAAATATTTTAATTACAAACCAAAATCCATCTTAATATAAATGAGAAAATCTTAAATAAAGTATAGAACTAATAAATTGGACTCAAAATAATATTTTAAACATTAATGTAACATGACTAAGTATAGTTTTTTTAAGAAATGCATGGTTGGTATAATAGTTGAGGATATATAAAATTTGTCACACAGAAGTCGAAAGAAAAAAGCATCAGATAATCCTGCAAGATGACAAAATGGCAATCAATAATATTAAATGTCCTTATTAAACAAAAAAACTCTTTTATAATAGAGTAATTATATTATTCTCTAGCTCGGGTTAATTGTGTGCTCCTGCAATGGTTTATTCTACAAACGTTATTAAGTAGAATTTCATTCCATAGTAGCAGAGATTTTTCAGTGAAGAAAATAGTTCCAGAACTTGTAGAACTTACCATGTATTTAGGAAGATGGGAAATACATTAAAAAGTAATTAAAATGTCAGGTTGTGCTAAGCTTAAAACAAAATAAAGCATAAAGGGATGAAAATCAATAAGGTTTCTATTTTAGATGAATTGGTGAAGACTTGCCTTGCTGATGCAGTGAAACTTGATAGGAAATGTGCTATGTAGTTATTTGGCTTGCAAGCGTTGCAGGCAAAATAGGATGGACACAATGAATAAGAGGAAGAGCAATAGTGAATAGAGTTTGACAAGAAGCCAGTTAGCAGATCACATATAATCTTGTAGGACCAGGACTTGCTGGATCAATTATTACATTCACTTCAGTCCTACACCTCTCTAGATCCCCAAAGTTTACCTTTTAAAAAACACACTGACACCTTTACCCATGCCTCTACCTTCTGTTTCCAGATGTGGCTCTCATTTATCTCTCTGGACTCTTTGCACTCTTTAAAATCAAGGGTATTGCATCACCCTCACCCTTTGTCAGTCTGACTGATCTGAGCATGGTTACACTGGTCCACAAAGCTTAGTCCCATCACCACTTCTGTCTCAGCATTTCTTTGCTGTCACCTCCAGTGGTTCACAGATTCCACTATGATAAGGCTACAGGGAGGTGGGTTTCTCTTGCTCATTAACTTCTTAAATTTATAATATTTGCAGATAACACTATTGCTACATGGAAAACCTAAGAAAATGAACCCAAAGGTATTAGAATTCTTTAGAAAGTTCAGCAGCATGGATGATTTAAAAATTCAGAATTCAAAATCAATGTTTGCTGACACTAGTAACAAATCATTTTAAAATTTCTAAAGCCATAGCCACTACAAACAATTAAAAATAAACTCATTAATATAATAATGTAGACAAAACATATTTTTTTACTATAGTATTTTACTGACACGTAATCCACATGCTCCTGGATAAGAAAACAGAAGCTCAAAACGTTTTTGAGTTTGAGCAGGTGAGTCTGGATTTTCTTTTTAAAGAAAAATGTGTAACACAGGAAAAAATTCATAGAGAAACTTGCTGAGGGAATACTTTTCATATACCTCTGTATACATGAATACATATACACAAATATATAGAACATTATAGGTAAATTAGATAGATATCAGTCATTTAAACAGTGGTAAAAGAATAAATTGACAAATTAGTGCCGAGGAATACAAAGCTCAGGAAGAGACTCAATAATATACAACTTGTTAGGAATTATTTCTAGCTAGTGATGTGGAAATTATTAATTAGTTACCAGAGTTTGGGCTGGATTCTCTGGGGAGGAGACACTGAGACAGATTTAAGGGTGTAGTAGATTTAGCAGGCATTGATACTTGTGAAGGAAGAGGGAAGGAAGCAGTATTGGGTGGCAGCTACTGTTAGAACATGTTGCCAGCACAAAGGGGATTTTGGTGGATCCACTGTAAATAAAGGCAAAAATAATTCTCATCTCTCTAAACAACTTCAGAATGTTACATGGGAATAGAAGCATAACTTATAAATGGCATTTATATATCAGACAGTAGTTTACTGAATATTATCACTTAAATTCATAAAGGTGGATGTTTTTTAATGCTAGCCATGTCCTTTGTTAATTTTGAATCTGTTTGTACCAGTATCTTAATATGAAGAAAAGAATTAATAACCTGAACTTGGGAATGAGATGACAATGGGAATCAATTTTGTTATCATAAGACCTTAAAAAATGTATTCCTTTGAAGAGAAAAGGAAAGAATTCAGTGAAAAGCATAAAATAAGTTTGAAATAGGCCCTATAAAAGGATTTAAACTTGAGATTCCTTTACAGAAGGAAGAAATAATAATTAATCCCTATTAAGGGGACTGACTCTCTTAACTACCAGCTTATAGAACAAGAAGAAAACAAAAAATATGTTTTTGATCTCTGAATAGTTTCATTGTAATTAAAGAAAAATTGGCTTCCTAGAAGGAAGCAGAAATGAACTAACTGGATGCCACCCATTCTCCCATTTTTATTTAAATCTGGATTAGACAGATGCAGACATATAAAGCTTCCCTTTATTGCTAGCTCCTTTGTCCCAACCAGCACTCAAACTGTTTACCCATCAGGCAGACACTTCCAGCTCAGTAATCCTGAGGGGTTGGGTCTTTCTAGGAAGGGCCTATATTCCTGAAGATAACCAATTTCCATCCTCCCTCACTATTTATATGACTTGAAGATGATTTCAATACATTGGTCATTTGTATTTCCAGTGTAGAACTTGATCATCAGTTTTAGACCTCTATATCCAACTGTTTCCTATAGCTGAATATTTCCCCAATCAATTCCAATTCAATATATCCAAAAACTGTATTTAACCCTGTGTCTCCAGACATCAATGTTAATTAATGACTCTATCATCTATCCAGTGCACCAGTGCCTGAAATCCAGAGGGTAGTATTTCATCTGTTTTTAAGTTTAGTCCAGTCAATTTTAGTTCTTGATTAGCTCTCCCAAGCTGCCTTCCTGCCTGTTCCTTCAGCCTGCCTCAGTTTTAGTTCAGGATTTTTAAATGTTCTACCTTAACAATTACAGTATCCTCCTAAATCTTGATCCCGCTTTTTTTCTTATCTTCCCACCAATCATCTTTTATATTGCTGCCAAAAGGATCACTCTGATTTTTCCAGTGAAGAAACTTCCTCAGAATCTACCTCTTTGTCACTTTCTGGACTTCCCCTCTTGCTATAGGAAACTGCTTACAGTTTCATTAATGCACCAGGATCCCTCACTTTCAAGATTTTGTTCATGTTCTTTTTCTCCCTGGAATTTCATTTTCCATATTATGAATCTATTAAATTCCTACTTATCCTTCAAAAAGCAAGTCAAACATCAGCTCTGCTTTGGAACTTCCCTGGACACTACCACTGAGTTTTTATAACATCTTGGGCATGCATTGTATAGCATACACTTAGTTAACTTTGCTCATGTTGAGTTACCTGCATCTAATCGAGAGAGAGAGAGAGAGAGAGAGAGAGAAACAGAGAGAGAGAGCTTAAATAGTACAATGAAGTGAACCACCTGCCATCCTAGTCTATGATTTTAAGCTCCACCATGACAATGAAGCAGAAGACTTGAGTCCCACCTCCTTTGGTAGATCTTGGTTCCTGTGTGCCTCTCACGGGGTGAGCAGCCTGCATTGCTGAATGTGATGGTGGTTTTGAAATGCATATGTCATAAAACCTGCCTGCTAATGCAAGTCAACCGCATCTGATCCTCAGCTGAAAAGACAACAATCTGTTCTAATGCTTGAGGAAAAGCAGGCTGGTTTAAATTTATTGAGAAATGGTATATAAATCTTCAACATGGCAACTTCTTTAGGTATTTTCAAGGATAATTTTGATTACATAAAACATTTTGCCCTAAGTATCAACTTTATATTCTAACCCCACATATGAGGTGACTTTTCTTTACCAATCTTATATTGTTTGTTCTCTCTTACTGCAATTTTTAATTTACATGGTCATGAACTCTGTGGGGTGAATTCCAGCACACACCAGGTGTTCGATAAAGGTTTGTTAAGTGAATGAACAAATTGTGTGGTTTATTATATTAAGGAATAGCTCTCTACTTGAAAACAACTACCTGATGTGACAAGTGTATATGTCAGGATGTGAAATAATGTCAAATAATGCTCTTTAGGAAGCTCACAGATAACAGAAGCTTTCATAAGGCATGCCTTTCACATTTGTCAAATTTTTAACCCATGGTGAAAATATTTAGAATATGTGAGAATTTGCATTTCTTTAAAGCATGAAAACCAAATAGTCACCTATTTTTCCTGGTGTTAGACCAAGCTTTACCGAAAATATATTTGTATAATATGTTAAACTGCCTATAGAAGATAGCATTGATATTTCAAAGCATTTACCTATCCTATAATGCAAAGAGTATTTGCAACTGTACTGACAGCTATATATATGGCAGTATTTATGTTGTGGAATTTTCCAAGGTAGAAGCTAGAAATTTCATTCATTTTTTACCTAATTTATATATTTGACAGTATAGCTATCTGGAATGTATAACTATAGATATATGATGAATTTCCTGTAAAATATATACATGTACAACATATAAAGATTTCTTAATACTGGAAAAGGAAATTGATCATAAAATTAGGTTGAAAAAAATCCATTCAATTGATATAAAAATTCGAGCTTGTTTCTGCACACCAAATAATAACTTACAATTTAGGATTATTGTGATGATTTGATTACCTAATACTTGCAAATATCAAAACTTCTCACTAGATATTTAGAGCATAAAGTAGCACATCATAAATGATTAAATCTATTAACTTTTGTTATTGACATTATTTGCATTTTAAAAATAATTTCCTGTGGTAAAAATATGGAGAGGATATAAGGCTTTAGCAAAATACATTAGAAATTGCATCAATAAAATAGTCATTTGCCTTCTGCCTGACAAGATTTGGAGAAGTTGACAACGTTTGAGATTTTAAGTGCTATGCTACACATTAGTCTTTATGATAAATTTCTTTTATTATCGGGGAAAGAAATTGTGTCTTCCAAAAGTCCTATTTATTTATTCTATTTAAACAGCATCAAACGCTTATGTCAAAAGACTAAAACAGCAACAAAAAACACTTATGTCTCATTCTGTCACCATTTAAGTCATCATTGTTGTAGGTAATATCATGAACACTAAGTTGAAGTAAAGCTAACCATCTGTTTGCCCTTTCAGGAATATCACATATGTATCAGAAACAACAAAGAGAAAACTCAGACACAAAAGACAATGGTAAAATGTGAAGCAGTACATTTTACAACAGAGAAAAATGAACTGGATGTAGGTATGAGGGTTGTTCCTATTGAGAGAGACACTATTTCCATATTGAGGGGAATCACATGCATAGGACAACCAGAGTCGCCCCTGGGCCAGCAACAGTAAATTCTGCAGCCCCTCCAAATCCATCCTCTAGATTCCTTCCTCTAGAGAGGTCCTAGGTCATTAACTAGGGATGATTTGTGCGGTTGAAGAATTATTTGTAAACAATTTTTATAAAGGTGCTCTTTATTCTTTGATAAGTTGAAATAGTGCATTTACCCTATTCTTGTATAATTAAGGGAGATGGCTTCCATTTACTTTCTCAATACAAGAAAAATCTGATGTCTCTTCCTGGGTTAGCTGCTAACTTCCCCTTAATGAAGAAAAGAAAATCACCGATTTAATCTCTGGAAAGGCATCCCAAACTAAATTTATGTGATATAAGTTCTGCTCAGGGTTTATTTAGAGGCCCTTTGGCTCTTGTGACAGAACCAGAGGGGTAGTGTAAATCAGTGGAGGAAATGGTGGTAGGATAGTCAGCCCAAGGAGGATGGTAAGGGCTGAAGGAGGATGGTAAGGGCTGGCTCTCACAGCTATGAGGGAGCACTCAGCTCCACTCTCTTTAAAAAATTTTCTTTCCTGGAGAAAAAAAAATGCCATTTTTATTCAATCACAAAGGAAATGGAGCCAACAAATTATTTTAATTATATACATGTTTTTAAGTACTGTTATATTTCTTATTTATGTCAATTATGATATGACATAAACATAATTATATACATGTTTTTAAGTACTGTTGTATTTCTTATTCATGTCAATTATAATATCACATCATGATGTCACCAGACAGGGCATGTGTATGGTGAGGGCATGGGGAGATGCATTATAATGCAAGAAGAGGGAGGAAATATACTTTCTAGTAAGCCCCAAACTACACATTTGGTGACAACTCTCACTCTCTCCTTCACATAGTGAACCAATAAACAAGATCTAACTGATGGAAGAAATCTTCAGTTTCTTCTCTACAAAAACTATTCTTAATCACTATTCACCTTAAAGAATGATTCTTCTCTTGCTCTTATGCTTATAAAAATAATTCTCCAAAATTATAACCCCCTTTCCCCACTCTGAGTCTAGAAGTTCTTTGAAGTCAAGGATGAGTTTAGTTATCTTTGTAACATAAGCTTAGTAAAGCTTATTAAATGTTTACAAATAGCAGACAAAATTTTTAAAACAGTTATTAAAAACATTGGAATGCATCCTAAAATAGACAGCAGTAAGGAAGAGTTTACCCTTAAGAAAGTGCTACTGCAACAGGCAAAAATCATTTTTCCCAGAGATGCCCCCCATGGAAAACTGCACCCTTATTGGCTCAAAGTAGTAGGGAAGAGTCTTCATAAATAAGATAAGGAAAGCATGAACTCTAATAGAAATATATGATAAACTGGACTTCATGGGCATATAAAAAGAAGCTCAATATCATCAGGAATTACAAAGTAAACCACATGAGATACCACTACACATCTACTAGTATTGCTAAAATAAAAGAGACAGACAATACCAAAGTTCGACAAGGATTTAGAGTAACCGGAACTCTCAAATGCTTTTCTGGGTAGCAAACTGGTACAGGTACTTTGGGAAACATTTTGGCAGCTTTTTACAAAGTTAAATATAAATTTATCATATGATCCAGCAATTCTAATCATAGGTATTTACCCAATACGTATATGATTATGCAAAGATTTGAAATCACATATACATAGAAGCCTTTTTTATGATAGCCAAAACTAGAAAAGGAACAGATTTCCATCAATGGGATAAACAAATCGCAATATATCCTTATGATGGGATATTCCTACAGCAAAAAAAAAAAACAAAACAAACTATATAAACAACAAAATGAATGAATTTCAAAAACATCATGCTGAATGAAAGAAGATATACACAAATCATTGTGTGATTTCATTTTTATGCAAATTATAGAAAATGCAAACTAAATTTTTGTGACAGGCAGTAGATCACTGAAAGCATGGAAGTTGGGGATGGAGGTTGATTACCAAGCTGTACAAGAGAGTTTTTGGGGTGATGGAAATAGTATCTTGATTGTGGTGGTGATTAGTTAGTTGGTTATGTTTGTCAAAACCCAATGATATAGATATTAGTTTTTTTACTTTCTAGAGTATTAAAATAGAAGGAAATATCTGAAACCATTGAACTGTAATCCAGTAGCCTTGATTCTTGAAGATGATTGTATGACTATATAGCTTATAAGGTGTGACCATGAGATTGTGACCTTGTAATGATACTTTCTTTATCCAGGGTATGGGCAGATGAATAAGAAAATAAAGACAAAATAAATAAATAAACAATGGAGGTGGGGCAAGGGGTTTGGGATTTTTAGGTGTTCTTTTTTATTTTTATTTTTTCGGAGTAATGAAGACATTCTAAAATTGATTGTGGTGATGAATGCACAATGTATATGTATATGATGTATATGTATGATATATATATGATGATACTGTGAGCCACTGATTGCATGCTTTGGATGATTATATGGTATGTGGCTTTATCTCAATAAAATTGAATAAAATAAAAAAAACAATGAAATATACACTTAAATTGGGTGCAACGTGCTGTATGTAAAATATATCTCAATAGAGTTTTTTTAAAAAAACAAAAAAGACAGAAGAAGGAAAACATGAAACTCAAAATGATTTTGAATAGATAGAAAATATCTTCTTAAAATTGAATCAGTATAGACTCTTTGGGCCTCCCCCATTAAATGCTCCATGCAGTGCCCTCCCGCGACACGTGGATTCCAAGGCCTGTGGTAAAACTTTCAGAACCAGGCCATTAGACCCACCTCTGTCACCTACCTGGGGCTGGATTGGCAAGAGCCAGGGGACAATTCTGTCTGTTGCTAGCAGAATATTCATTTTAATTTTTAGTCTTTCTCCTCAGGTACAGAAGAGTCTAATTTAGACTTAGGCTTAAGAATTGGAATTCTGATTTTGGTTGCCGATCTCAGCTAATTAATCCAAGGAAACTTTTCCAGTTTATTAACACAACAATGAAAGGTGTCTTAGAAGGCATGTTTGCATCTTATGCATTATGTAAATTTAAAATTGTTAGTCGAACTAGACATGCTCTGAGACTCCATCCACAATTTTTTTTATTCTGCATTTGATATTCTTTGATATGAACATTGAGAAAATGGAAACAGAAAGGAATTTGGAGCCCTAAAAACAAACTTTATGCATTTGCACATTGGACTTAATCTATTCCTTGGGAATAGACCATGCATTGCGATAATTTTGAATTCAAGAACATAAGACTATTTCAGATAGTGCAGCTCTGCCCTAATCGTAATTTTATAAAAGGATAGTTTCAGAGTCACAATTTTAGAGTCTCCAACCCTCTGTGGTAAACCCGCTGATGCGTTCTGTTTCCTGCTCCCACCCCCACCCACCCGTTTCACAAAAGACACAGACAAAATTTTCAGTTTCAAACACTTTGTATATTGTTCTCCTTCTCCCTCCATGGTGACCTTATCACTTAATAGACTCCAGAAAAGAAATGGGAGTAAAAAAAAAAAAAAAAAAACACCAAAACCCAAAACACACACACACACAGTCAAGTATTTCACCCAAAAGAGTAAACATGAGTTGAGAGACATATGGTGTATATTTAACTCAAAATGTGTAAAATAAATGAAGATGCCCTTACACTGGTTTAATCAAGTGCATTATCATACATTTTAAAAGTCACATACTTCAAAATCAGAGCTGTATTTTACATTTTCCAAAGAAACCTGGATGAGGCCTCTTTCTATAATATTTAAATCAAGCATAAATATTACAAAGAATCTTAAGTGATTTCTCTATCATCCAACGTACTTTTTCTACAAGGCATGAGAAGCAATTGTCTTTTTGATGATGACAGCCAATTGCAAAGGGACCATGTTTGATAATAAGTTGTGGAGCCTTTGAAGAACCCTCTTAGGCTTTAAGTTTCTTCTATTAACATTCATGGAATTGACTAATAGTTCCTTCTGAATTCCCTCCTTGGTGACCAAGCTTACTGTTTTTATTGGTAAATTCAGAAATAGTCATAAAATAGAAGATTTGAAAATCCTCAAAGAGAACTAGAGTGAATAGTCTCCCTGATTCAACCACTGTTTGCAAATATTTATTTTTTCATCTTTAAACCTCAGAGTATGTTTGATTTGAAGCACTAAAACAGCAATTGCTCTGACCCACAGAAAATTTTTATGCTGAATAAACCACCTCATAAGCTAAAGCTTAGACATTCAGTGTGGATGTCTTCACACAAAGTTCCCCTTGTGAAGCATCTGGAATTCTGGTTTTCAATTGACTTCAGTGTCATGTCACTTCAGAAAGCTTCTTGGATCTCCAGGAACTTAATCCTTATGTTTTAAGGTACAATTCCTAAGGGCATAAAAAGATATTCCTTGTATTTCCCTAGGATAAACTATGAAGTATTTGCTCTTTTCTGATCTCCTTTTAAGAGGGGATGTAGAATTTTGGTACCTACTAGATATGCCAAATTTCTTTTAGATAGAAACAGCAAAGAAAAAGCTGTACTACTCTCTCTATCTTGACTTACTTTTCAAAAATATGGTTTTTATTCTTTGAGCAAGCCTGTTTTAGTCTAATTTTAATGTCCCTTTTACAAACTAAAGAGTAATAAGATGATTCCATTTATATCTTAGAACCAACAGCACCTACACCTGGCTTTAATTAATCTATTGAAAAATGTAGTCTTCGTATAGTCACCATTCCTTGTCCATCATTTAGTTCATCATAGCTGAACTAAAGAGCTGTAGTGTCTTCAAAACTTTTCTACTCTCAACTTTAAAAACTATGACTTGATCTTCCATCATCTCTGCTACATATTCTGAATTCTATTGATGTTCACCTTTGTGATAACATGCGTATTTCACATGAGTGGACTGAAACTGGATCAAGTGATCAACAGATTGTCGACAGTGTCAGCTATCTACCAGCCAGTTAGCAAGTTATCAGCCACATTTTCAGAAGATTATGTCTCAGAAACCAAGTAGCTATCACTAGTTATAATCAAAGGCAAAGGTTTAAAGCTCTTTATACGCTTAGGTCATAGTTTGTTTCTAGTGCCTGAGATGCCTTTTCCTTGCTCATTTCTTGGCTGATGTCTTCTCATCCTCCATTCCTTATCTTAATCATTACCTCCCCAATGACATTTCCTCCAACCACCCGAGATAAGTAGGTCTCCCCACCTCATATTGTCATTCTCAATAATGGTACTTTCTTTGTTTTTTTCATAGAATTATCATAACTAGTGGTCATAAATGAATCATTGTATACTTTTTTAAGCACCTGTGTTCCCAACCAGACTGTAAGTGCTGTTAAGAGAGAAACTTTGTTTCATTTAGCGGAGTAGATATTCAGTGTGGTAGTGTCTGATTTAGAATAGGCATACAATAAACATTTAATAAAACATTGAATAAATAATAAATGCTTACATGGCCTTCAGAAAAACTGAAAGGATGAACAATTTCTAGTACTTACCTTGGGGTTGTGGACTCTTGATTTCTAATTTTTTCCTTCTCCATTTCTATATTTTTCCCACAGTTTCTATAAGAATATGCATGCACATACACACACACACACACTCATAACAGAGTTTTTAACAACTACAGAAAGCATTAGGAAGAAAAGCAAATGGCTATAAATACTTTCAGAAAATACAGTTCATCTCCAAAAGAGAATTTAAATAAATAGCAGTACTTTGAAAGCAATTCTTATGCAGCAGTGACCCATGAAGTATTTATTTGCTTACTAAATGATTTAATCCATTATTAAGCTTGATCAATTATCATTCTGGAGTGGACCCTTGCTGCACATTTTCTGAATTGCCCTTTTGGGCTCCTAGAAATGAGAGAATTGTTTCTTAGTGTTTCATACCTACAGAAAAGGACAATTGTCTCAAGATAAAGTGAGAATTATGGGGGCAAAATAAGAGATGAACCTAGCTTCGACAGAATAAACTTATGAAGCATGTAATAACATGGATGGACCTAGAGAACATTATGCTGAGTGAGTCTAGCCAAAAACTAAAGGACAGGTACTGTATGGTCCCACTGATGTGAACCGACATTCGAGAATAAACTTGGAATGTGTCATTGGTAACAGAGTCCAGCAGGAGTTAGAAACAGGGTAAGATAATGGGTGATTGGAGCTGAAGGGATACAGACTGTGCAACAGGACTAGATACAAAAACTCAAAAATGGACAGCACAATAATACCTAATTGTAAAGTAATCATGTTAAAACGCTGAATGAAGCTGCATCTGAGCTATAGGTTTTTTTTTTTGTCTGTCTGTTCGTTTGTCTTTTTTTTGTACTATTATTATTATTTTGATTTTTTTCTCTATATTAACATTCTATATCTTTTTCTGTTGTTTTGCTAGTTCTTCTTCTAAATCGATGCAAATGTACTAAGAAATGATGATCATGCATCTATGTGATGATATTAAGAATTACTGATTGCATATGTAGAATGGAATG
This sequence comes from Tamandua tetradactyla, assembly GCF_023851605.1. NCBI lineage: Eukaryota > Metazoa > Chordata > Mammalia > Pilosa > Myrmecophagidae > Tamandua > Tamandua tetradactyla. The sequence goes on from NC_135331.1 coordinate 138,160,388, forward strand.
ATTTCTAAAGGCTGGGTTAATTTCTTTTTTTTCTTTAATTAATAAAAAAAAATTTCTACTTCTTATCCTTGATTGGAAGACAGTTTTGGTATGAATTACAACTGAAGTGTTAAAAAGTCAGATTCTTTAATATTTCATACTTAAGAAAAAGTATAAGCAACTAAGTTGTATCACGATCAGTGAATAACAGTTAACTTTGAAAATTGGATATTAATGTGTCTAATTTGGTTTTTGTCATTTCAGATTATAGACAGATGATAGATTCATCATTTGGGAAAGATGAATAAATGGAACCTATTAAAGGGATAAAAACAGGTACATGTATTAAAAACAAATTGTACATATATATATGATACTTTGAGGAAGAGAAATCTGTCAGGTGATACGTGGCCATTATTTGGAATAGGAAGGGTTATGGTCTTTTTGGTGGGTGGGGGGTATGTGGTCTGGGAATTGTACACGGTTTCCTACATGGGAGAAGGATTATTTTGAGGAAAGCACTGATTGACTGTTTTTCTACTTTATCAAAACTTAGATAGGAGTTGGGCAGGGAACTTGGTAAGGCATGAAGAAAACTTCTTTTTCTTTTATTTACCATTTTTTTACATTTATTTTTTTCAATTTTTTTAGGAAGAATTTCTTGATATAGGATGAGTCAACCCAGAAAGGGAGATGTTTGCAAGCTGTGGTACTGTAGTCCTGGAAATTAGTGAGAATTTGAGAGTTTTTCACTAAAGCACGCAAGCTAATATTCTGCTGACACTGTGTCAGTGAAATCAACACATTGAACACTTCCAGCTCCAGTACTCTGTTATATCCTGCCAGTGTGGGACAAGGCTAAGGGCTTAGAAGAATCTAGGACAAATTACAATGAAATCCCCACCCAACCACTTTACCCACCCGTTTCCCATCACTATGCCTGCCCCAGGACCACTTGCTCATTTTTCTTCAGATCATTTGTCTGACTCCTCCAGTGAACTCTTGATTATTTAAATACTCAAACATGTGAACAATCAAGCAAATGTGGTTTTAATATTGATTTGGCAAACCACTACCAAGAAAAGTAGATAGGGTCATTCTGAAAATTAACCACAGATTTTTGGGTGATAAACAGCACAATGCCACACTTGCTGCAGTTAAGCCAAACAGAGCACACATGCTTGACTTCTTAAATATATGGTGATATAGAACCCAGAGCTACATGCAAGAAAATTGTCCAGTTGGTGGTCTTTATTTTACTTATTATTGCTGTAAAAGAGAACAAATGCTCATGACTTATTTTGGGCTGGATTTCATTTACTCAGGAAAAGGCCATAACTCTATGGTTAAGATAATATATACTACCCTGAGCAAATTATTTTCAAATTAGTGAGATCAATGAATATATATTTAATTCTGATATGTTTGCATCAACAAAGTTGCTGTTCAGACTTCTTCCAATTATCAATTACATACTATATATCCCACTTCAGCCAAATCGCATCTTAAGGTGAGTTAGAAATATTTAATCATTTTAGGAGAGATGTTTGCCTGCAAGAATTCTAGTAAGACATTGTAGGCACTACTGTCCCCCCCAAAAAAACAACAACAACACAAATCTACCTATGCAATTTTTACATCTTTCATATACCGATGGCAAAGATTAAATACATTCTCATTAAATGATTGTAGTTTTGATCATCAAGTTTCCTTAGATCCTGAGCCATAGCTTAGAAGGTACCACACATTTGTGAAGTACCTATAGGACTACTATTCTGTGGATATCTTGCTTTCACAGCTACAAAATGAACCAATGCTGATTCTTCAAACTTTCATGATTAAAACAATACTGAAATTCCTTATTTACAACTTGTCTCCAGTAAGACAGGGGAGAGAAGATAAGACTTAGAAAATCATTAAAGTTCTGTAAACCAACTATTTTTAAATGATGAGTTCTATTCAGCATCAGTTGAAGGAAACTCACACTAAAGACAAGAAATTCTTCAAGAAAAAGACAAATATTCTAGGCCTGAAAATGGGGCTTCTCTTTATGCCAGTTGTGTATGAAATGTATTCTCCACCTGAAGAAAAACAAACTCAGGAATTCCCAAGTAATTATTATTACGTAACTATACACTGGATTTCTTTCCTTCCTACTGAGGATGTGTTCTTAGAACCTCACACATCCAGTCAGATTTATTCCCAATGGATCTGCAATAGCCAATTTTTTACTTTTGAGCTTCTAAAATAAGATCTTGTAAGTATTTTTTAACTTCCCTAAGTACAGAATTTCATTTGCTAATATTAGAGTGTTCCCATTTTAAGATTGCCTATTACATCATCTTTACTGATACTAGCACTATGGAAAATTGATTATTGGTTTAAAGCCTCCCACACAAAAGAGAAGAAATGTTGCAAAATGCGTATTTTTATCTAATGTCACCAAATTATCTAAGGACAATCTTTGTAGCTTTAGATGAATGCACTGATCTTTTGCTTACACATCTCTACAAACAAAATATATCAAGATGTGGCTGATCAGAAGACTGATAAATATTTACTTTACTGGGATAAACCAGGATAAATACTCTTTGAGCAGAATATTGTCTAAAAAACATGCAATACTTCCAAGTTTGGGGGAAATTAATTTATCAGGGAATAGTTGTGCTTACTTAGGTACAGATTTTCACAAGGAGAAATTTGAGAGAATCTAAGAGCTTTTGTTCTCTATGAAGACATGCTTATTTTGGCATCAATTCTCATGGGCTGTCCTCAACATACACAGAAAGGCAAACAGTTCTGAGACCTTTGTACCATTTAGTAGTTACTTCATGAGGTTAGAGTTTATTGTTCTCTACACAAAGACTCTATGAAAACTAATGAGATTACGCTCTTCATAGAAAAAGAACTGAAGTGACAGAAAATATCTGTATAACCAATGTTATACAGTCTTAAGGCTTTTTACAGAAGTAAGCTTTAATTAAAAAAAAAACCTCCCTCCCCAAAAAGTGTTAGATTTCTCACCTGTACAGGCCCCTTTGTTTAAAGCTAAACTCCCACCATTCAATACAAATTAATATAATGAAGGCTCTTTTCCAGTTACAAACTTTAGGAATTTGTATGTGTGTATGCACTGTCACCTAAACTGTGATTTTCATTTACTCCTCCACAAAATGCTTCTCTCCTTTATGATAATTTCTTCCTCTTCTCTTGAATGTAAGAAGACTCTGGTGGCAAGCTCCTCGACTCACGTTTCTGGATGAATTCTGAGAGCCCTGAATGTTATGGGAAAAATCATTCCAGCAAAGTACTAAATATCTTAGAAAAAGTTGTTAACTAATCACAATAAGAACAGGCCATAAGAACTGTTGATCTATTCACAAATGTATCCAATTATTATTGAAGTCCTCTGGCACAGAAGAACTTAAAAATTTGAGATTTAGAGTGCAGTTTTACTATTTATTAATTCATTAATAGGGCAAGTCACATCTCTCCATACTTCAGTTTTCTCCGTTTCGCCACTGCACAGATGTGTGTTCTCCCAAGGCTCCACAAACATCCAGATTATCTAGGCCACTGTATCAGCTTAAGAGGAGATTATGTTCCTGATAATATTTGGAATATAATTAGGTGCTACACCAGTGTATATGGGATTGCTTTGCACAGTCACTCCACTAGATGTTATGATGCATACAAGGAATTTATAAGCTATCAAGGAAGGTAATATATGCGCTCGTGGCTGATACAAAACAATGGTACATAAGGTATCACAGTCAGACAGTGCCAAGGTATCACTACCTAAATATCAGCCCTAAAAATAAAGCCAAAACAATGTATTCTAAAATGCAGGAAGCTCTTGACTAGTATGCTCATCTTCTGTGCCACCTGCTCTTCTATACATTATATATTGTTACCCTATCTTATAATGCTTGAATTTAGGCTTTCAGACAAAGAATGGAGAATTAGTATTCACAGCTATCACATGTTAATCAATGGTGCAATTCAGCAGTGACACCTCTGTCTGTATAACTGTGCTTATTTGTGCAATTTATCTTGATATTTAATTGCATTTTGCCTTATTGTTTCATAATAATAGATAGCTAAAAAAAAAAAGACAGGGAACCTAAAATTTCAAATTAGGGGTCTCAAATTTAATTAAATTAAAAATACAAATTATTAGGTATGCCAAAACTGGAAATTACAGTTTAAACACTGTTTTGTAAGATTAGAACTGAAGAACATATACAGTGCTCAGAGAATGTTATCAAAAGCCCACCTGATACTGGAAGAGGAGATATATTTTTAGATTTTACAACTTGTAATATTTTGAGCAAGCTGGGAATGAAACATTAGAGCCTATTACTTGATTTCTATCACCTCTGATCTTTAGACAAGTTTTCAAGAATGCATTTATATGACAGCAGAAGAAAATGAAGAGAAAAGTGCTGTGGGAATTGGCAAGAGAAAGAAATTTCTAGATGGGACGATTAGCATGCAGTCTCAAAAGAGAACTAGAGTTTGAACTTATCAAGATGGGGAGGATGTTCTAGATATAGGGAACTCCTAGACATGGAGTCTTGAGGTGGAAAAAATTAGGGCATCTATGAGAGCAGGCATTAACTGTTCCCAACTAGAGAAAGTGATGCTCTCTAGGCAGCAATGGAATATCATGGTTGACAAGTTAGATAGAGTTGTTAAATAGCAAAAAAGATTTCACAGACTCAATCTATTCATTTGAAACCATTCTTATCAACTCGCATATATTTTTTTCTCCACAACCAAACTCATTTGACCATTAAATATATGCTCAGAACCCTACTTCCAGTTTGAAATACAATCCTTAACTAAGCAGGAGGAATTTAAAGTTCTCAAGTTGAAAACATTGAGAAGAGCATCACGTTACATTTGCTATTAGTATGTAAACACATACAATTTGTAAAATAGGCAAAATATGAATCTAAATTTGGGTTTTTGACATAGTCCCTATATTGGTCAGGTCTCAAATATAGTAATATGAGCCTGTCTTGTCCTTGGCCAGTAATTTGGGGGGGAGGGAAGAGTGACATATTGTCACCTAATATCCCAAACCATTTTGGAATGGGAGTGTTTTCCCCTTTGCCATGCCAATGGTTAAGACCCTGCCATCTGATTCAATGCCTTCCTGGTACCCATTATCATTCTGCACCTATAAATCTCTGAATATTTATAGTTGCCTTTTAGTTGCCCATAACTTTATACAGTTTATGTGTTAAACTCCAACTTTCTCACTTGCTTGATTATTGTGACTTTTGCCTGGCCCTGAGGGTTCTATGTTTTTCCTATTGTTTTGGCTTTTTCCCTAGTGATCACAGTTAATTGAGTCATGCACTAGGTCCTACAATCCTAACCTGCTCCATTTAATAGGGTCATGTCTAGCCACTATCTGACACATAATATATTTCTTGCTCCCACATTCTAACTCTCTATATTTTATAAAATATAGTCAACACATTTGTTCTTTTTTTGGAGGCTTCATCATGAACTATGACCTCTTGCCATTTGTGGTATAGGGACTAAAATATCCCTTACCTTAAAAAAATGTTTGCAACATGCAGGCTGATGCAACTATATGATTCCACAATAAAGTAAAGAATCTGGAATCTCTGGTATTCATATCACTACCATTGCATGCCACGCTGCTTCTGTTAGTGACAAAACAGTTACTGCACTTATGTTTCAGGGCCTGTCATTGGAGTATATGGTAGGCAATAACTGATCACCTGTGTTTTGCAAGCAAGTGATCACACAGCACAAAATGAGGATGAATAAGTTGCACAACCAAATTCATGAACCTACACTATCTGAAGAGCTGATATAAGCACTAGGAGAGTAGCAGAGGAAGTAAAGGCATATTGCTCATCTATCTTGACCATCCTAGAGCAGTGATTGACAACTCTGGCTGGGGGTCAAGGTTAACTGAGAAGCTTTTTAAAGCAACAGATGCCTGGGCTATACCCCCAGAATCTTGGGGTGGAAGTGGGAATTCTGACAAGAAGTCCATATTGGGATCCATAGTTCTATGGTCAAATGGGGGAGTAGGTAAATATTTATGTAATTAAGAATCCAAAGACAGGTTAATATGCACAACAGCCAGATAATGTTTGCTTTTAATAGCCAAGTGGGATTTAAAATGTTCTGTTCTGTTACAGTTTGCCATTGGTTCACTTCCTGCTCTTTATTATCATTCAGATTTAAACAAACATTGTTTAAGTGAGTGAATCCCCAAACATCCCTGATGATAAAAATAAATCTGGAATTCTTCTTAAAAATGAAAATTCTAGGGTCCTACCAGGGTCTCACTGAATCAGAATTTCTAAGAAAAGAGACTGGGAAGTTGATTTTTAACTGGTAGCCCGGTGATTCTTATCATCAAGGAAGTTTAGAAGACACTATTCTAGGCACTGGAGATGTTAGGTGGACTTTGAAATGTTTGAGATATGGGGCACACAATAAGCACCAATCACCCATAAAATCGTGAGAGGAACACACTCATATGAAGTTCTCCCACTGCCTGCACTGCAATCACCCAGATTTCTCACTGTTCCTTGACTAATCTAAGCCCATTCTCACCTCGGGGAGTTTGTACCAGCTGTGTGCCAGTCTGGAAGCTTCTTTCCCAACCCTTCAATGGGTGAATTCTATTCATCCTTTGTCACTTCTTCAGGAAAGTCTTCCCCAGTTCCTCTCACCTAAATCAAGTCCTGTTAAAATTTCTTTGAACCCTTCATTTTACTTCATAATACTCATTACTGCTTGTGATTATCCATCTCTTTTGATAATGTTTTAATATTTGCCTCCTATCCTAGATAGTGAGCTGCTTTGGGCAGGGCCTGGCTGTTTTATTCACAGCTATGTCCCTGATGTCTTACTTCAGACTAGACCACCATGACCTGATAAATGTTTGTTGAGTAAATGAAATTAAAATGTATAAATAAATAAAGGAATACATTAATGAATGGTGGTCCCCAGTGGTATCATTGAAAGATGGAGCAAGCTGGGGAACAGGGAGTGGATTTACTTGAGTGATGGATATGAACAAGCGCAAAGCTGGAAAACCTATTAGGGAGAGGTGAGAATTGCCCTGGGCTCCGAAGCAGGTAGCACCTGGGCTGGCATACCAAAGTAGAGCAGAAACACGCCAGGTGGGCGGAAGGCTCTGAGGAAGAGAGAAAATGTGTGTGCGCACTGAACAAGGAGCCAGCCAGCTTGAATTAAACAGAGAGAACAATCAGTCTATGATGAAAGTGGAGGGCAGTTAGATAAAGAATGACTCATGATCAGTTTGGATTTGACGTAAGCAGGAACTCAAAGATCCTGCAGGGCTCATAGAAGAGGAGAGATGATGAAAACAGTGCTTGAGGGAGAATGACTCATACTCTTTGTGTAGGACTGAATGAAGGGACAAAACTAAAGATACCCAAAGCCAGCTAAGAGACTGTGACAATCAAGTTGCAGCACAATTAGGAATAAAAATGTGTGCTCTACCAAGTGCCATGAAGCATTTAATGTTCCTGGGTAGAAATACAATAGCCGGGAACTAGAGGAAAGGGAGGGTCCCTAAGAATCAGTTAGAAATGGACCAACGTTCATAGAGGGAGAGAAGAGGATCAACGAAGATGCTAATCTGTAATCAAAAAAGGCTGCATGCTGCAGAATAGAATGGAGAATTACAAAACAGGGGAGTCTGAGAGCGGTGGAAACAATGAGCTCCACTCTAAGCATGGAATCATAGTTTGACATCTAAGGAAGCTTTTCTATTTTCTCAAGAATTATAAAATGTGGAAAGGAAGGGCTGAGAATAAGAAAACCTCACAATTACCTGATGAGCATAAGCCCTGGAACTTAAGGAGACATCCATGGTTATTAGGATGCTGAAGGGGAAAGAAGTTAATCAGCAAAGGACATTTCTTTAATCCCCCATATCTTTCTAAGGTGTTCAGTTCTATTTGATGGTCTTAATGCCTTTTCTTTGACCATTATATATTTGATAATTGCTGAAATCCTCCCCCCTTCCTACTTTTTTCTTCCTTCCTTTATAGGATGCCTCTGATTTTACTATTTTTGATAGCTCTTTTGATAGCTCCAGTGACTATCCCCAGCTCAGTAGAAGAATATGTTTCAGATACTCTGTAAAACACTCAAGCCCTCACCTAGTGTTATTTCATCCAGATCATCCTGATTTTCTTATATGGATTTTTTTAAATAGCCTCCTAACTGGGTTCCTTGCCTCTAATCTCAGATCTTTCCAATTCATATTCACCCAGCAGCCAAAGCAGTCTTCAAATAAAATCATGCCTCTCCCTTGCCTAAAATCTTGACTTTTAGGATCACTCAGGAAACTTTAGGATGAGCAGATGGATTTGTTAGTCCAGAAACCCTTCAAGGAAGCCCTTCTCTTCTTCTTCGTGTCTCTCCGTGGGCAGCGTGTACATTTCACTCAAGCTATACCAGTAAATTTTTCATTTCCCTGCATGTGACATGCACTTTCATATTTCCCTAACTTCATAAGTGTTGCTCCCTCTTTACATGATCTTTATCATCCTTTTGTTGCCTTTTATTCTTTCCTCAAAATTTAGTGCAATTATGATCCCCTCCAGGACGTCTTTCCATGATTCCCGGTGAGGCTTTCTTAGGTGCTCAAACAACTTACTCTAGCTTGCCTCTAGCAAAGAACTCTAATTTATGTGCTTACTGTTTTTTTTCTAATCAAAGTAATATCTCCTTGAGCAAAAGAATATCAATCACACCTCTATTTTCTATGCCTGGTACAGTGCTTGGCACATTGTAAAAACTGCTATAGTATTTGAAGGAAGAGAAAAGAAGGAGGGAAGGAGGAAAGAAAGGAAGAGAAGGAAGTTTCCCCTACCCCCAAATTTCTCTGAAACAGCATGAGAGTAAAAACCAAGTCAATTGTTACAATCCAAATTGAAGCAGAATTATGTGAAGTAAATGAGTTTGGCAGCCCTCAAATTATTTTAAATATGAACTTTAAAAAATATATATTTCCTCATCATTGTGACAATCATTCATGGAATATGACTAAAGCATTTCTACAGGTATGAAGGGTTGTAGTATAAAAATAAATAAGATTTGGCCTTTGACCCAAGTCCCTAACAGTTCATTTGGGGAGGCATTCAGACATACATTATATCAGTGCATGACTGAAGTACAATGCAAGGACAGAGTGGGTAGCAACCAAACATACCTGAGGGTAGCATACATCATGGAGGCTTCCAAGAGAGGCCACTTGTGCCAGTTTGAAACAGTTGTGTACCCCAGAAAAGCCATGGTCTTTAATCCCCTTTCAATATGATTGGTTGGGATCTTTTTTATTAAGTTGTTTCCATGGAGATGTGACCCATCCAGTTGTATGTAGGACCTTTTGATTAGGTGGTTTCCATGAAGTTGTGTCTCCACCCATTCAAGGTGGGTCTCTTACTAGAGTCCTTTAAGGGGGAACCTTTTTGGAAAAAGCATCAGAGTTTACAGAGACAGAGGCAATTGAAGATGCAGAAAGAAAATGCCCCCAGGGAAGCCAGTTGAAACTAGAAGCCTGGAGAGAAAGCTAACAGACATGTGCTTTCCCAGCTCACAGAGAAATCCCAAACATCACTGGCCTTTTCTTGAGTCAAGGCATTTTTTTCTGGATGTCTTAGTTTGAACACTTTTATGGACTTAGAACTGTAAATTTGTAAATTAATAAATTCCTTGCACAAAAGCCAACCCATTTCTGGTATATTATATTTCTGGTGGCATTAACAAACTAAAACACTACTCAAAAAAGTTGAATAGACAGAGGCTTAAAATACAGAATATAGGGTTCCTAGACCTACACAGAAGCTAAAGATGTGGGGATGGTTAGCTAATGAGGTTGAACTTAAATGTAACGGAATGGATAGAAGTAAAGGCAGTTCATTAGGGGTAATATTGTGATATTGAAGGTGAACATAATTGAAAGGGCTTGTATAGACCCAAATGGCCCAGTGATTAATAGTACAAATATAAATAAGTTCTTGCATGAACTACTTCACAGGTATGAATCTTGTACAAAGAGTTTATAATATCAGAGTATAAGGGAAAACCACTATTGCATGCTATGACTATGTTTAACAGGAAAACAATAACAGTACCACAGCAATACCAGGGGTAAATAATGGGGGGAGGGACAAGAGTTAAGGGGAAGTTTGGATTTATTTTTAGTGGTTGTGTGTTTATTGACTATTTTTCTCTTTGGAGCAATGAAAATTATCTAAAATTGAGAGTGTTATTATACCACTAAGTAAAGAAAATGTGAGACACGGAGTGTTGACTTTAGACATTATACATGATGCCTAATGAATGGAGGTGACTGAAGGATGCCCTGACTGAGAAGTAGAATGGTGAACTTTGGTATATACATATGATTGAATATTGTGCTGTTGCAGAAAGGAAGAAAGTCATGAGGCATGCAACATTGTGTATGAACCCCTGGGATCTTATGTAATGCAAATAAACCAGAAACAAAAGAGCAGATATTGTATGGCTTCATTTAGAAAATATTTATAAGAAAATTGAGGTGTGAATTGTAAGTTCTTATAGCAGTCATGTTTAGTCCAGAGCTGTAATTGTTATTTCTAGATTTTGAGAGGCTGTGCTATCTATGTATAACCGGTATTTCCCTGGAACTTTGCGTACCTATGTGTCACCTAAGGCTCAGAGTAGGAGTTCTGCAGTTCTGAGGGTCAGCATTGCCACATACATCAACTGTTAAAAAATTGAAAAACAGTTCAAGCCTCAATTAGAGATTTAAAAAAAAAAAAGCTGATCATGTCAGGACTAAGGTAAATCAGAATGCAAGGAGGACATTGTCTGTATTTTAGAATTTCACCTGCTCTATAAGACCAAAGGAAGTGAGGTTTATTTTGTCCAAAACCTAAATTTTCTGTAACATGTAATCTAACTCAGCCAATCTGGATAGATCATTTAAAAAACCCAAATACAGGGAACCCAGGGTGGGAATGAGGGCTTGTAATTCTGTATAGCTTGATGTAATGTCTAGATACATCCCAGAGCATGTTGAGCATATAATCAAAAAATATTGGCAAAATCCCTGAGTAATGGGAAAAAAAAAATTATGGAACTATGAAACTTTACCACTGGGGAAATCCCAGATACTATGCCAAATATTAGGGAAACCCAAATAATAGGGCAAATCCTTGATTTGGGGGCTTGCTCTTGTGAAACTTATATATGTAGTGGAGAAGCTTAGCCTATCTATAGGCATGCCTAAGAGTCCTCTGGAGGACCTCTTTTGTTGTTCAGATGTGGTCTCTCTCTTTCCAAGCCCAACTCTGCAAATAAAATGCCCTCCCTGCTATGTGGGACATGATATCCAGGGGTGAAAGTCTCCCTGGGAACATGGGATATGACTCCCAGGATAAGCCTAGACCTGGCATCATGGGATTAGCAATGACTTCCTTACCAAAATCAGGAAAAGAAGTGTATCAAACAAAGTATCAGTGGCTGAGAGAGTTCAAGCAGAGTCAAGAGGCTCTTCTGGAGGCTACTCTTGTGTAAGTTTCAGTTGGATATTGCTATTTATCACAGTCTGCCAAACCCCAACCAAAACCATTCCTGCCAACCCTAAAGAACACCTAGGGCTTTATCTAAGATTCAACAAAGGTTCCATGCAGTATGACAACTTTCCAGAAACCTACAAACTCCAGATAGGTTCCTAGGCCAGATAGGTCCTGAAACCCGGAGGGACAGTCCTCTCCAGAGCATCAACTATTCGTTCAGTCTATTCCATATTATTGACAGCACTTTTCAACATGTTAAAGTTACAATGGGCATAGCCTAAATACCCCTTAAGATTGAGAGAAATATCAAAGGAAAAGGTGGAGTTATAATAGAGTAGATAGGATTTTATGGATGAATATGACTGCTGACTCATTACACCAATATTTCTTTTAGTCTCCAGTGTCTTGGAGCAGCCAGAAGGAAAAACCTAAAATTGTGGAACTATAACCCATACCAAACTCTGAAATCTGCTCTATAACTAATTGTTGCAATGTGCTTTGAAATTTATTGCATTTTGTATATATGTTATTTTTCACAATAAAAACAAATAAATACAAATTTTCCAAAAAGGATTAGTAGAAATGTGCCAAGTTTGCAAAGAGATGAGGAACATTCCAGACAGAGGATCAAGCTACCTTTGGGGAGTGATTGAAGGTAAGAATGACTATGAATAATCCCTTTGTTGTTTTTATCAGCTTGGGGGTTGAGAGACATTAATATGTAACTCTATATCCTTCCTCAAAAATCCTCACCAGAGATGTTAGTTCTGCCATTTTCCTCCTCCTTGGCCATGCCACCAGCTGCCCTCCTTCTCTGCCTTTTTTTTATATCATGCTTGCCCACTGATCTGAGCAATTCTGTTCTTCCCACTTGCATCTTCTACAGTGCCTAACTAACGAAAAGATCCTACACTTAATCACCTTCTCCCACCTCCACAAGATTATAATCTCTCCCCATTTCAATATGTCCAGGAGAAAGGAATGGCGTGGGTGGTCTCAAAACTCTCCTAGTGTATGTACCCTGAGAGGAGTTCTGGTAAATAAGTTCTCCCCTCTTTTACATAATTTATCATAATTCATCATTGTTACTGAAGGACTCTTCTGGCCATTCTGAAAGGAAAAATGCATGCCAAATGATTAGATACCCTAATCCCACCATGTTAATGCTGTCTTACTTCCTGCCATCTATGATGGATAAGTTCATAGGTTATGGTGTTCAGTTGCTTGGTCCAAATGGGCACTGATCTGATTGTTATTGTGAGGGTATTTCATGGATTTAAATTATTAATCACTTGATTGTACCTATCAAGTTACAAGGTAACTGATGTACCTGGTTAATATCAGAAATCAACAAGTAAGATTGCCTTCAATAATGAAAGAAGTCTCATCCAATTAGTTGAAGACCTTAAAGGGAGAACTTATTATTTCAGCAGTCAGAAATAATTTCTTTCTCTATCTCCAGCCAGCTTCTCCTGAGGAACTCATTGAAACCACTGGAGTTCCCAACTTGTGGCCTGCTTTATGGAATTCAGAGAATACACACAGTGGCATGAGTCAGTCCCTTTAATAGATCTCTTTGTATATAAAACTTGTCAGTTGTTTATCTAGAATTGAAAGTGGTTCTTGAGAAACAATCTTAAGGATGAAATTTCTAAATTGGTTCAGAAGTGTTTGGAATGGGTACTCCAACCTGATTAGATTAAAAGCCATTAATGACTCTATTCTCAGTGATCAAGATGACATGTGATATGAATTGACAATAGAGGTAGGCAAAATATCACCCTTAGATACTGCTACTCAACTGCTCATAAGAGGCAAGGCTCTGGGTGAATGTGTATTTGATCCCTTAATAGAGTTTTGTGGAATTAAAAGGGATAATGATGTTGGCTGGCTATTTCTACATATACTTGATACAGTTGTGAAAAAAGCGATGAGCTCAAGTCCTCAAATCCGAACTCAAGTGCCACATGAAGAATGTGAAAATTTACATGTGTATCCTGTACAAACTGTAATTCCTTATAGCCACAAACTTGAGATTCCTGAAAACAAGACCCAAAGTTTCATTGCACTAGTGGCTGAATTGCAACATAAATTGACTTGTCAACCTCACAGGGTATCTGCTTTAAAATGAGAGCATTGATTGGGAAGGAATAGGATCCTGAAAGCTGGAATGGGGACATATGGGCTGATAATGATGACAGCGGGGACACTGGAACCCTAGATTCTGTTGAGTCTTCTTTGCCAGATAAACCTATAATAATCTGCCCTGGGGAATCAGCTCTCCTGCCTACCCATGAAGATATTAATGCTGCTGTGCCTAATGAATGCTGATCCCCTGCAGAAACAACCCCCACACCTATGCCTGAAGAGGTTAATCTTGTTTCAGCAGATGAAACTGTAACGTAATATCCTGAGATACTTGGCTTGCAAGACACTACTAATCCCTCTCATGACCCACTTTCATGACTCCTCTTTTATTCCAGACCTATAACTAGACTGAAGTCCTAATAGGCCCTGAAAGGTGAGGAGCAAAGTATGAGGTATACTATCGTCTAAAAGAACTCATGACTTCTCCAATTTATATAGACAGAAATCAGGGGAATATGTGTGGGAATGGATCTTAATGGTGTAAGATAATAGTGGCAGGAACATAAAGTTCTGTCTCTCTTGAGAACTCTGACTAGTACATCATCTAAGTAGAATCTTTTAAAAGGGATGGAATACCACCTGAAAATATTACCAAATTCATTAAAGATATAATGAAATTTGTAAGTACTAGGTTCATAATAGAGTATTATGGGAAGTAGTGGCACATCTCTAGCACTGTTTCCGCATATGTCTCTTTGAACATGTTAGGCACAGAACTGGGCCTAGTTAGACCACTGGTTGGACCAAGGCTTCTGCTGCTCATTTTTGAAGACTCTCATGACTCTGGAGACCCCAGTGGGAAGTTTAGATGGATCTAACATTCATTGAGCAACTAAAGATGTGCCAAGTTCTGTGCTCAGTCCCCTTCTTAATTCACTCATTTTCATAATCAGAGGAAGAATGAATGGCAATTATTCTAGTTTTTCAGATGAGTTTTCATAAGGGAAGATAAGTCAAATATTTCATTCTAAGTAACAAATAGCACAGTGCCTCATAAATAAGTGGAGAATCTAAAATTTGGAACCAGGTATACTACAACAAGGATGACATTTTCCTTGAGCATTTGAAAGCACTTTGGCTTCTCTGACTGACAATCTTCACTAATAAATCATGGCCTTCCTTCCCTATGGCTCAATGTAGCCTCCTAAGCATTATAAGAACAGTTTTCCAAGTTCTTTTCAAACAATTGATGGAAGTCAGGACAGGAGATATAAGTAATCTGAATGCCATCCAAGCTCTAGGTGATTGCTTCCTGTAACCACTGCTTTGACCTTAACCTCTCAACTACAATGTGGAAATAAGGAGTTCAAGAGATCAAGAATGTAGATTTACCTAAATTATTGGTAATGGGACTACAGCTGAAGCAGGTACAAATGGCCTCATTCCTTTAGAAAGATGCCCCTCCTATTCAGTCACATATTTTTATTCAACCCGCATATCCCATCTTGTCTCTCTAAAATTAGTTACAAGATTATGAACAATTTATATATCAAGGCAAAATTGCCAGTGGTTAGTCCCTCCTTAGAGTGGCATTTTAAACAGTCTCTTTGGAAGCCATTTATTGAGACATTTTAACTTCATGCTTGAGACTAACTGAGCACTATAGCAATATAAATATCTTTGTTTACATCTTTGCCATTCTCTTTTATTATGGGGAATATGTTACCATACAGCTAGAAAAGAAGTAATACGTTATAACATTTCTATTCTACTTACTGGTAGTGATTTGCTAGATGCCTTTCTCTAATAACAATGAGAGTGTAGCATACATGAAACTGCCTTGTATTGGGTTTAATGCTCACACATAGATATACTTACTTAATTTTCAAAACAACCCAGTCAAGTCAGTGCTATTAGTGTCCCATGACATAGATGAGGAATTCGAAGCTTCTGATGTACAAAATAATTTGTTAAATTGCAAAACTAGCCAAGGGATGGTATTAGGATTTGAATATGGAAACTTTTTTAAGCAGAAATTATACCATTTATGTCCACTCATCACATATAGACCACTCTGTTTCTTATTTGGACACCTACAACTTAGCACACAATGTGGCCACAGGAAATAAAGAAGATTCCTACCAGAATAAAATGACTTGAATCATTAAGTCATTCAGAATCATTTGAAATCTCCAGTCCAGTCACTGGGGCTCCCCATTACCCATTCTGTGGAGACCATTCTCTGCAACAGATGTATTAATTTCCTAGAACTGCCATAGCTAAGTGTTGCAAACGAGATGGCTTAAAATAACAGATATTTATTCTTTCACAGTTCTCAAGGCTAGACGGTGTCAGCAGGCAATGCTCCCTCTGAAGCCACTTGGGAAGGATCTTTTCTTGCCTCTTCCAGCTTCAGAGGCCTCTGGCATTCCTTCATTGTGGTAGCATAACTCTAATCTCTGCCTCCATCTTCACATGGCCACCTTTTCTGTGCCTCTGTGCGTCATTCTGAGTCCTCTTCTTTTATCGTGATGATATCAGTCACTGGGTTTAGGGTCTACCCTAATCCAGTATGACCTCTTCTTAATCCTTATAATCCTTGATTATATCTGCAAAGACCCTATTTCCAAATAAGGTAACATTCTAAGATTCTGGATGGACCAATAATTCTTTTTGGGGGAATGGGATCACTACTTAACCCACTACAACAGCCAGCCCCCCTTCTAGGTCCAAAAAATACAGGATAAACCAATCTCTTTTTTCCTTCTTGGATTTGATGCCCTCTTATAGACTTAGTACATTGTGTGCTCTGGTCTCTCTCCGTAGCTGGGTTTTAGGTATTTTTCCCAGTTTGATTCAAACCTGCTGGCAACCTTATTCCAGGATTGTAGTCTGTGCAGGTTTGAAAATATTATTTTCCCCAGAAAATCCATGTTTTAATCCTGATCCAATCTTGTGGAAGCAGCCATCTCTTTTAATCCTGACTCAATATTGTAGGTTGGAAACTTTGATTAAATTATCTCCATGGATATGAGACACCCAATTGTGGGTATGGCTTTTGATAACAAGGAGATGTGACTCCAACCATTCTAGGTGGGTCTTGATTAGTTTACTGGAATCCTTTAAAAGAGGAAACATTTGGGAAGAGTCAGAAATGACAGAACCGACAGAAATTTCAGAGTAGAGCTGATGCAGAAATTGCCATGAGATGTTAAGCAAGCCTGAAACTGGAGAGAGCCAAGGGAATCCAAGCATGAAAGCCAACTCCACAGAAGCAAAATGAGGGACAGAGGCTGAAAGCAATGAAACCTAGGAATAAGACACCAACAGATGCTAGCCACATGACTACCCAGCTGACAAAGGTGTTCCTGACCCATCAGCCTTCTTTGAATTAAGGTCTTTCCCTGGATGCCTTAGTTTGGGCAATTTTATAGGCTTAGAATTTTAAACTTGTAACTTTTTAGATTCCCTTTTCTAAAAGCCGTCCCAGGTCTGGTATATCGCATTCTGGCAGCCTGCAAACTGGAACAGTTTTGTACCAGAGAAGTGGGGTGCTGCTGTAGTTTGCAAATACCAAGCATGCTGGAACTTTTTAAAATTAATCTGTGGCTGATTACATTTGTGGTTAGCTAAGGGGAGTGCCTTCTACAATGAGTGAGGTTTAATTTAATCAGCTGGAGGCTTTAAAGAGAGAGGTCAGAAGAGAGCTTAGCATACATCATCTCAGCACTTGCAGCTCAGCCCAGATGTTTGAAGATACACAAAGGAATCACCCCAGGAAAAGCTGTTGGAAGCCAGAAGTCAGGAGAGAAGGCCAGCAGACGTCGCCATTTGCCTTCCCATGTAACAGAGAACCTCAGGTGAAAGCTAGTTGCTTTTTCTCTGAAGAACTGTTCATTTTTAACTAAATAAATCCCCTTATTATAAGCCAATCCATCTCTGGTACACTGCTATCCTGGCAGCTTTAGCAAAGTAAAACAGAGTATAAGATTCTGCTTTGTCTTCATGTTTTAAGTCAGAGAAGGGATTGCAACAGTGATAACTCTTAATAACACCTTCAGATCTGGTCTGTAGCTCATTTGTCTATGAGTTTGATTCCATTTCTACACATCCTTAAGAGAAGAAAAGTGAAGAATCTAAGTTGCTGTGATTAGATTTTGGTTTCATACAAGAGTTTTTGTCATTATACACTAATGCCTTTTCATCCTTAATGATTTTCCAGTATTAAAGAGTTAAAAATGTACATTTGAAATGTAGAACTTCAGACATGATGAGAACAGGCTCATAGATATTACCTTGCTTTAGGGCTAATACAACTTGAAATGATGGTAAAAAGAATTATTGTCGGTACAGAAAGTATAGTAGTTGCAGTTCAGGGGTCAACTTGGCTAAATGATGGTGCCCAGTTGTTCTGTTGCTGTGGACTCAAATCATCAGTGTATGAAATTCATCTATAGCTGATTATCTGCAGTCAGCTAAAGGGAGTGCCTTCCTCAATGAGTGAGGCTTGAAAGGAGTGGTGAGAAGAAAGAGAAACAGCTCAGTATAGCCCAGTGGAGCTCAGCAGCCTAGCCCAGCTCACCTCAGTGCTCAGAGCCAGTGGAGACCAAGCCCCTTGGAGATACAGAAAGGACTCATGCTGGAGAAGGCTGTTTGAACCCAGAAGGCAGGAGGGAAGCCAAACAGATGTCATCAGGTGACTTCCCATATAACAGAGAAATTCATGAAAGCTACTTGCCTTTCCTCAGAGGAACTGTAAATTTGTAACTGAATAAATCCCTTTTAAGAAGGCCAGTCTATCTCTGGTGTATTGCATTCTGACAATCTTAGCAAACTAAAACAGTAAGCAACAAGATAATTTATTATTTATTTCTAATATGAATTATCTAAACTAGAAGTATTACAGTTTTTCTTCTGATATGTAGTTTCATCTAGCTTTCATCATCAAAGCTTACCCATTCCAATCTCTAGGCAACCAATTAAAGGCTGAATGAGTATTTAAATCAATTTACAGAAAACCTCATGAAGTTTAAGAAATTCAAATTTCCAAGTACCTTTCATTTGTGGTGGGGAACTTTCATTCAGCTTGGGCTTCATGAGGGAAAAGATACTGCATTTCATAACTGGGGAATGCAGATTGACTCCCATATGTAGGCTATCTTTCCAAAGATTCACTTCATAGATGTGGCCTGGACCCTCCCCAGAGGTTCAGGCTCCTTTCCAGGAGTCTACAGACAATGGAGACTCAATAGATTCCATTAATATCCAACTCCTAACTAGGAGCAAGCATTGCAGCTGTCAGTTAACACATCAGTTAGCACCCTGAGTTATTACTTTAGAACTACTGAAAAATATTTTTATAGTATTGGGCCTGTTTGAGACTAAGGAAGAAATATGCTATTACGAAAAGTAGGAGAGGATCGAAGACAACTTCACCTACTTTTGAACTTGCCTGGGGCTAGCTCATTTACGAGATTCCAAATTCATCTTTGCCATGAATGACACATGTTGCCAACCACCTGACTTTACATAAAAAGGCAGAAAACAGCATCAGACTTGCACCATCTGGTATTATTGTTCCTTTTTGAGAACTAAAAGTAAACTTAAAATGTAAGGCGGAAAACGATGAAGATTGTAGTTGGGGGAAACGAAAAACACATTTTGATGTTTATTTCACTAGGCTCACGAGGCTAATTTTGTAACAAACAAAGGAATGCAGAAGATTAAAACTAACATTAAAATAAAAAAATAGAGAAGAAATCAAATATTTAGAGATGGAAATATTCAGATCTTGAGCTGTAGTTTGTACAGCTGTTTGTTTTTAAAGCATAAAACCATTCATCTAAAATAGAGTTATAAACCAAAATTGTCTAAGAAACCAGTGAAATTCTTCTCAAATGGCTCCATTTTCATGGTTGAGACTCAAATTACTCTGATCACATTGGTTTGTCTTGGATAATTTTAGTTCAGTTGCATTAACTAATCATTGTTGAGATCTAATCATCTCACTCACAGAATTTATTTAGCCATTTTCTCACAATATAGAAGACTTTTTAAATGGCCATAGCAGTGCTTATAAAAATAATAGGTCAAGACAATTTTTTCAATTGCTTAATTCAAACATTTTCTAGTCTCAGAAAGAGCTATGTGTTCTAATCTTGGCAAATCTACAGAAAATTTCTGCTAACTCAGAAGGATCCTTTTGGCCTTTTCTTTTTTTTTCTAGAATGTTGTGATAAATAAAGCAGTCAAGTTGGCACTTATTTTGACCTATAGAAGAGCAAATTATGCATTAAAAAATAATGAAAGTTGAGTGCCAGTGGGA
This sequence comes from Tamandua tetradactyla, assembly GCF_023851605.1. NCBI lineage: Eukaryota > Metazoa > Chordata > Mammalia > Pilosa > Myrmecophagidae > Tamandua > Tamandua tetradactyla. The sequence goes on from NC_135331.1 coordinate 138,180,377, forward strand.
GTATTTGAAGAGATAACTTTGAAGAGGGGACCCTTAGAAAAATCTGGAAATGATATTTCTCTGCATGCTTCTAAAGAAACAAAATTAATTTATAATAAAGAAGGCAGATATCTCTTCAGCCTTTAGTAGTATTGAGAAATAAAACAAACACTCTATGGAATCAGGGTGGAACAAAGTCTTAGATCAAGGTAAGGAGAAAGGTGGTAGTAAGTTAACTAATTTCACTCCTTACTGATTTTAAAAGAATCAGGGGTATTCTTTAGGACCTCTCTGAAAATCAAAGCAAAATTTTTCATTTGATTTAAGCGGTGTTAATTTCAATTATAATCTGTGCAACTGTAGGGCAAAAGCAGTAAGTTATTTGGAAACAAACAACTTTTTAAAAACAAAAAAAAATTGCAGGTTTAAAAAAAAAAATCATTCACCATAGACTTGTAGATCTTTTCTACTGTTGTTGTAAAGGAATATATTCCACATTAACACCTTACTTATGAATTCTAAGGCTTGTCTTCAGTAAAGGGAAGACAAATATCCAGTCACAGTAGGAACCCTTTCACTAGTAACAATCTAAATTGCTTTGCAAGTTTTTGAAAATTTACATTACTTTCTTGAATCTAGCCTAAATGCAACATTTTGTGCATCTGGCACTTAAAATAAGTTTCTCTTCCCCCCAGAAAGTAAGAAGTACTTTTATAGTCAAAGAATAGAACACACATAACTTAGATGCAGTTTGTCCACAAGGATATCCTATATTCATGAAATTATGAAAAAGAGAAAGAAGGCCAAAAATGGAATATATATATTCAACAAAATATACATATTTTTTTCTCACTGTTCTTTTAAAATCACCGAACAAAAATATAGGCAAAGATAGAGTAAGTTTGTGGACTGAAGACTGTTGTTATGTAATTAAAATAATAAGAGAATGATAGTTGGACATGTATTAGTAAGTATATGGTGTGTGATTGGTTTTATTGGAAACTATATGCAATCTTTTCTAGAAGTATTAGAGATATATCTTAAAAATAAAAATAAATGACTAGGTATAAAATTAAAAGATGCTTATTAACATCAAGGCTATACTTTCAAATTCTTCTTCATATTGCCATAGCTTAAAAAAAATAAAAAATTTTCCCATTAGAAACAACAATGAGAACATTTAGACATTTCACAAAGCTTTATGTGGACAGAAGCCAAAGCAAACATTTGCCAAGGTGATAGCCAACACCAAAGTTTCAAACCCTATTAAGAAGAAGACAGTGGTGTTGAAAGTTCTGTGGCCTGAGATAAAATTATGCATCCAGCTCTTTTATTTCATAATTTGTAATTATATTGGAATTATCAAGATATTTTTTTTATTTTCCAGATCATTTGATAAATATTGAAAGACCTTGAAATACAAATAATTGCAAGTTCAAATAGTTATGTAGGGACCTATTTCCAGGAAGAAAAAAATGTTGATTATTTTACTTACACTCAGCTTTCTTGGAAAGACTGCCTTAAATGGCAACATTACCTTCAACCTGCCTGCCTTTCACTTACAAAATAAAATACAGCATAATCAGACACACTCATCTGATTATTCATGCTTTTAAATTTGGATCTGAATCCTTTGGAATATAATTCCTTTACTGGAAATTCCATTAAAAATGATTCCTTTAATCTTCAAGCACTAGTAAAACCACATTTCCTGCCTTTACTTCTTTTCTCCTTGGTTCCTCAGGTTCAGTACTGATGACATTGAAGTTTACAGCTTTTGACAGCAATGCACATTGATGAGAGGCAATCATCTCCAAACTATCATTTGGCATCTATTTTCTCCTTTTCATTTTGTTTATCTACAGCAATGGCTGTCAACTTTGGCTGCTCACTAGAATCACCTGAAGAGCTTTCTAAAACCACTCTCCTTCTACTGGAGGTTCTGTTTCAATAAGTCTTGTGTGGGACCAACATATAGATTTCTTTTTTACAAACTTTTCAGTTAATTCTAATGAGTAGCCAGAATTGAGAAGCATTTGTTTATAAGGAATTGGGATGTAAAGCTGAAACAGTGCAGGGAAGATGGCTGGAAGTGGCCTCCTGATACCCATTCGGATGCTTTAACACCTCCTTAGAGAAGGAATCTGCCTAGTCTGCTTGAAATATATGCTAAAACAGTGCTTCTCAAACTTAAATGTGCAAAGGAATCACCTAGAGATCTAATTAAAATGCAGATTCTGATTCAGTGAAGCTGGAATAGGGTACATGCTCTAGGTGATGCTGACACTACTATTCCATAGGCCACACCACCAACATCAAGTATTTAGGATAAATCTGGTCCCACAATAAAAATATGATTAAAGATTTAATATTGATACAGAGCTATTCAACATGAAATTATTTAAAGTAAGATCTGAGAAATAATCGAAATGTCAAATAGCGTCAATATGACAGGAAAATATTCCATCTAAATCAATAAAATATACAACGAAAAAATCAATAAAATATACCATGAAAGCAATATGATTAAAATTATATACAAAAGTATACAGAGATACCCAAGTCACATTTAAATGGATGAAACGAAGTAAATGTAAAGAAAGTGGTCCAGTATGTTGATTGTCATTATAAGCAATATCACAAAAATAATATATATTACCCTTAGAATAAGATAGCGAATTAAGCAAAATTCTGTGAAATGCTTTAGACATCAGATCATATATATGACTATTCTTTCCTTTCAGTGCATCAACAGACAGCTACAAGATTTAATCTTTATTAATTTGATACTGAAATTCCCCAAGTTTACCAAACTTCTCTTTGTATCTGATACGTGTTTTAGTTTCCTAGGCTGCTCAAGCAAACACCATGAAATAAGTTTGGCTTAAACAATGGGAATTTATTAGATTATTGTTTGAAGCTAAAAGAAATTCCAACTTAAGGCATCATCGAGATGATGCTTTCTCCCCAAAAAGTGTGATGTTATGGGACTGGCTGTTGGTGATCCTGGGGTCCTTATCTTGTCAACTGATGATGTTTCCTTCTCTCCTGGGTTCTGTTTCAGCTTCTTGATAACTGTGACTTTCTCCCTTTGTCTGAATTTCATTCTCTTATAAAGGACTCCAGTAACAGGGTTAAGACCCATCCTGATTGAGAAGGGGTACATCTTAACTGAAGTAACCTCATCAAAAGGTCTTAACATCAATGGGTTAAGGAAGGGAATAAATTTAAGAACATGTTTTACTGGGGTATATACAGCTTAAAACCACCACACTCACACTCTGGGTCCCCAAAAGACATGCACCTTCCATATGCAGCATACCTTCATTCCATCACAATATCCCAAAACCTTAAGTCATTTCAGAAAAAATGTTCAGTAAAAAGACTCATCAAAATTGATTATGGGTATTCTCTGTCCTGAGGCACAATTCCTCTCTGTCCCAGAAGCTGTGAAACCTAAAGAACAAGTTATCTGCTTCCAACATACAATGGAGAGACAGACATAGGATAAGCATTCCAATTCCTGTAGGGGAAAATTGAAAGGAAAACATGGGTCACTGGTCCCAAACAATTTTGAAAGCTAGCAAGGAATACTCCATTAGATTTCAAGATCTGAGAATCATCTATGGAATGATGTTTTGTGCTCCTGGCCTGATGAAGCAGCAGCCCCACATCATCCAAGCACTCGCCTAGTAGTCATCTCTCCCTGAACACTGGGGTGAAGTTTTCACCCTCCCAGAGCACTAAGTGGTGGCCAGACTCTCTGCAGTTCCCAGGGGAAAGGATGCACCCTCTCCAAGTACTGGAGTGGCAGGACTGTTCCTGAACAACAGGGTTTAAGACCCACCCTCTCTAAGCTCTAGTGCAGGCTCATACTTTACACACACATATGGGTGGGCCCACTCTTTTGATCCAAGAAGATGTATTTGGTCCAGACTTCAGTTTACATGGTTCCACCCTTGAAGTAACTGTTTCTTCAGTTGTCTCTTCTCTGTCCCTTTTAGTCCAGGCTGGCAGTGGTTCTGTTCATGCATGTCTCACAAAACTTGTCAGTTTTGCATGTTGTTCACAGGGATCCAAACCTTCGGACAAGAGAACTTTCCACAGCACTTTCCTGCATAACTGCACTGTAATCCTGACTTGCATGAAAATTGCTGGCCATTTTCATGTTCAGTTAAACCCTCATGTGGAGTGCTATTCTCTGGGGACGTGCTTTCTAGAACCTCAGAATTTTCCGAACCATCAATGTCTGGTTACTTTGTGTCCAAGAGTTCAGTTCTCAGCTTAATCCTTTCCTCTTGCATTTGACTATAAACTGCAAGGAAAACCAGACTGCACTTCTCACACTTTGCTTGGAAATCTACTCAGCTAAATATCCAAGTTCATAACTCTCAAGTTCTGTCTTCCATCTGACCTCAGAACTCAATTTTACCAAGTTGTCTCCCACTTTAAAACATGGATTGCTTTTTTTTTCCAGTTTCCAGTAACACCTTCATCATTAACTTCTAAGGCCTTATTAGAAGTAACTTTAGCATCTGTAATTGCTACCAAGAATCACTTCAAAGCAATCTATGCTTTTTTTTCTATCAAGCAGCTCACAATTCTTCCAACCTCTACCCATTACCCAAATCCAATGCTTTTTCCACATTTTTGGTATTTTCATTCGCAGCACCCCACTCTCTCAGTACCAAAATCTGCATTTCCAAAAATTCTTATGATGAGTTTATAACTCACCATGCAGATGATCGGTTATAGTTCCTTTGATTTCTCCAAAGAGGAAAAGTAAAAACCTATTTCCAGCTTCAAGAGGATTGACTAGTGAGAATTATGAAGCTAATAACATTGCCTTTGATAACCCCATTCCTTTCTACTTTCAGAAAATTACAGGGCAATCACAATCATGAAAATATAGATGCAAAATCTATAAACAATATAGTAACAAATCCAATAATACATGACTAAGTCATATTTTTCCACAGACATAGGTTAATTTAATATTAACAAAATAGAAGTGATATGTTTCAGCATAAGATAGGATCTGACAAAGCAAAGTCCTTCACATCATGGCAAATTATTTGTAATATTTAGGTACCATATCACTCTACTCACCTCAGTGTCAAAATCTCCCCCAAATCTTTGCCCTTTTCCACTAAGGATTTTTTGTCTATGAGTTGAACCCATACTCCTGAGGAATCAAGTCTATGGACAATAAACCGACAACAACTCTTTGGTATTGCATCCACATGAAGGCATACACAAAAAAAAAGTGGACTGATGAGGATTCAATAAACTTTTTCATTAGAATATGTGTCTTTCTAGCATTTAGAGGAGGCATAAGGATTCACCCTTTCAAGAGTGGGATATTGGGTACAGTCTAAACCTCACCAAGATACAACTTCAGATAAGATAAAGCCTTTCTTTAGCAGGAAATCTAGGGATCTACAGAAGGTGAATCAAAAGACCTCAACCAAAAGTTTATGTGTGAGCCTACCTGGAGCACTCCTTGGTTCAAAACTATTTGGTTTTTTACCTACTGCCCTCACTCCAACCCATGCTGCAACAAACTAATGCTCAATACTCACTGCAATTAAAATCACCTAAAGAGCTTTATAAAAAATTCTGACACTGAGCCTTACCCCAGAACAAATGAATCAGTTTCTGAGATGGAGCCAGGTCACCAATATTTGTTTAAAACTGCCTAGGAAGTTTTAATTTGTTGCAAGGTTGATATTCCCCAGTGATAATTCACCAACTTGGCTTACCTTTCATTGCCTTGAACAATGTAAAGTATCTGGCATATTGGCATTTTAATATAGAACAAAAAGTTAAGTGAAGGTAATGGGATTCAGGCATCAATTATGGACAAAAAGAAGAAAAATGAATATCTGAGACTCAGAGTTAGTTATCATCCATATTTCAAAACCTCAAGTTCTATGTGAGACCAAAAGAAGAGGTGCTCATCTGATACAAAATTTATATTTTGGGTAGCTCATTATGTAATTTAACTTATATGATCAGTTTAATTGAACACCATCAATACAGGGAATCTTTAATAGGGTGTGAAATATTGCTGGTTTGTCTGGGTTAACATGATGCCCTGATATATCCCAGAGTAGTTTGGGCAGTAAATAAAGAAACATTTGAAAGTCCCTTTGGGGATCTGGGGACAATGGAGGAAATATACAACTTCCCCATTTGGAGAATTCCTGATATTCTTGCAAGCAGTGGGGACAGCCAAATCAATAAGCTGAGGCTTCAATCTTGGAGTTCACCCCTATAAAACTTATTCCTACAAAGGATAGACTAAGTCTACTTATAATTATGCCTAAGACTCACCCCCAGAGAACCTCTTTTGTTGCTCAGACATGACCTCTCTCTCTAAGCCAACTCAGCAGGTAAACTCACTGCTCTCCCCCGTATGTAGGACACAACTCCCAGGGGTATAAATCTCCCTGGCAACATGGGACAGAGCTCCCAGGATGAGCCAAAACCCAGCATCATGGCATTAAGAGAGCCTTTTGACCAAAATGGGGAAGAGAGAAATGAGACAAAATAAAGTTTCAGTGGCTGAAAGATTTCAAACAGAGTTGAGAGGTTATCCTGGAGGTTATTCTTATGTATTATATAGATATCCCTTTTTACTTTATGGTGTATTGGAGTGGCTGGAGGGAAGTACCTGAAACTGTTGAGCTGTGTTCCAGTAGCCTTGACTCTTGAAGATGATTGTTTAATGATAAAGCTTTTACAATGTGACTATGTGGTTGTGAAAACCTTGTGTCTGATGCTCCTTTTATCCAGGATATGGACAAACAAGTAAAAAAAAAATAGATAAGAAATAATAATGGGGATAAGTGGTAAAATAAATTGGGTAGATTGAAATACTAGTGGTCAATGAGAGGGAGGGGTAAGGGGTATGGGATATATGAGTTTTTCTTTTAATTGTTTTCTGGAGTGATTCAAAACTGATCATGGTGATGAATACACAACTATGTGATGATGTTGTGAGCCATTGATTGTACACCATGTATGCACTGTATGTGTATAAAGATTTGTCAGTGAAAATCCATGTTTTTGAAAAGGTCAACTGTTGGGATACATAATTCAATATACCACAAATCGTAATTATCTTTGTTGTAGTGTCTTACTCATTTTAGCCAACTCTTCATCAATATATGCCTTTCTGTTCTGAGATTTTCCAGACTGGCTAGAGCTCTGGAAAATCTCCATCAGATTCTCTTAAGACTCAAGCCAGAAGGATATATATTTGTAATAGTTGGAATCAAATGACCAAACAGTACCTTTGAGCATCTTATCCCTTTCAGGTGCTTGGCCCTATCCTCTCTAACCTGGAAGTCCTACGTCTTTTATCTCTCTATGCTCACATGGAAGCTACTCCTTCCCCAAAGCCATAATTTTAATTCTTTGTCCAATTTTATATTACACTAAATTACATTTGCCAAATAAAATTCAGTACCCCTAGTTAAATTTACATTTCATATAAAGAATAAATTGTTCTCTGTTTATCTGATATTCAAATTTAACAGTGCATCCTGTTTTTTGTTTTTGTTTTGTTAAATCTGGCAACCCTATACCAAATATATCCTAAAATGCAGCAAATCTTTATGAGGCAATGTGAGACGAAAGTAATATTCTTGGTGTTGGAACTGTAATAGAAGGAAATCAAGCAGTGACAGATCTCAACTTCAACTTACAATCAAACCAAGAAAAGGAGTATCCCAATTTCCTAATCCTTTATTTAAAGACATG